>NC_066294.1:6287500-11087500 GCF_905404315.1 Leptidea sinapis
TATTATTATTATTATTATTATTATTATTATTATTATTATTATTATTATTATTATTATTTACGTGTGGGTGGATGATGCAACTACTGTACTCAATAACTTTTGTTTTGTTTTAATTTACTTTAACTTTTTTTTACTCGTGTAAGGCATTGACTATTTGATGTTTGAGTATTTTTGTTGCATCACTTTACACATATTGTAATTGCAATGATTTTTTAAAACGATGAAAATGTTTATGTTGATTTAAAAGAGTGGCAATGAGTTTCTTCCCACTTCTTCTCATTATTAGGTCAACCCTTTACGAAGTACTGGTAGATTCAATAAGAAAATAATTTCAATTTTTTTTGACATTCGTGTCATTACCGTGATCTACATGAATAAAGTGATTTTGATTTGATTTGAACATAGAGGCTATATTAATTTATTAATGTAATATCAACGCGGAGGACGTCCAGGTAATGGATCACAAGATAATAAAACTAGATACTTTAGAACAATAGCTTTTTTATTACGGCAGCAATTAGATTATTATTAGAGACTATTATTTTAAGTTTTACTACACAACCTAGCATTTTATATCCAATTATTAGCAAAGTTGAACAGATCATGTGGCAAGTCAACTTCACACATTGTTCGAGACTGGCTCGAGTAGCTCACTTGGGCGTAGTATGAGTTGCCGCACATTGCGTCTACGCCTGCGGTATCTAGTTGGAGCGCAGCGGAGACCAATCCATAATCTAAGGATAGGCGTATTTTGTTTTTTGAATTTTGACAGTTATATAACTTATAAGAATATTTCTTAATATAATTAGTTTGGATAAATAGATTCAAGTTTATTTTGATCGCATTAATTTTGAGTAAAATTATACATCGATACATAAATTAATTTGTCAATTTATTTAGTCAATTTATAAACCGTTTTCAGAAGTATTTCAAAAATATATTCTGCATGTGGCTCCATATGCCTGAAGCAGTGACATGATATGACATAAAACGAAGTGTAATCCGATAAAACTCCATTTGAACCGGAATTGAGATGGAAAGTCTCAGTTGCCTCTCTATTTACGAGGAAAAAAAGCGGCCACGTGCGTGTCGGACTCGTCCATGAAGGGTTCCGTAGCAACAAATATCATAATATAAAAGTTATATAGAAAGGAAAATGATATTAAATTATTTAAATGGAGAAGGCACAAAATCTTTGCTCAAAATTATACAGCGCATATGAGCTCTCATCATTTATACGTATTAAAAAAAATACTATATTTCGGTCAAACCAATTTTCAATGGAATTTTGCATGGTAATGTACATCATATTATATTTTCTTTAGTTTTATTTTTCTCTTATTTTAAAAGTTACAGGGGGGGACACATTTTAATAATTCGGAAGTGTCTTTTTAGAAATAAAAATTATATTAGAAACCTCAATATCAATTTTGAGACCTATCCATAGATACGTATGGGTTTCATGAAAAAAAATATTTGAGTTTCAGTTCTAAGTATGGGGGAACTTCCTAATATTTATTGTTTTTTTTTTTCTATTTTAGTGTGAAAATTGCGGTTCACAGAATATATTTACTTATCAAGTTTCAATAGTATAGTTCTTATAGTTTTGAAAAAAGTGGCTGTGACATACAAGGGCAGAAATGCAGACATGACGAATCTATAAGAGTTCCGTTTTTTGCAATTTGGCTACGGGACCCTAAAAATATTTCCTATTTTATGTAGTTTCTCACATATGCTCTAACTCACGGACGTGTAAAAAAAGAAGGACTCCGCGACGTGATATTAGCAAGTGAAGCACCGTTATGCTAGTGTGTGTGCGGTTACGGGGGATACTAGTTACACAATTTTTTCTCTCTTAAATAATCATATATCGCCACAAATACTTGTATAGTATCGTTTCTACACTTTTTCACAACGCACGACAGCATTTTTAAAATATTTTGTTGAGACGCAAACTGATCATGACAATTCTCGTAATGGCCGCCTATCGGCCTGTAGTAGTGTAAGTGTGTGCGTGGGGCTATATATTTACACGTTAATCGGCATGTTTTGGTGCTACACTGATATGTAAGGTGACACAGAGTCCTTATTTTTTTACTAGTCCGTACCTCTAACTATAATTAGTTAGATGTTAAGTCCATCTCTGTATGTTTAAGGTATGCAGATGCGGTAGTACCGTGATAAGTTAATTCCAAATGGCCGAACCCTACCCGTATCAAAATTATAATAACGCAGAATATATGTGGCCCAAGCCCAAAGCCGTTTATTGAAATCTTAATTGCGTTCGTATTGTTTAGCTATGTGATGATTGCCTTGTGTGAACATGTCGGTACTGTTATTGTATTGAGACTGCCGAATTGTAATTTACAGCACTGACATACTTTGATCGATAATAATATTACGTAATAGTTAAAAAAAAAAAACTAAAAAAAAGGACAAAATTCTCTTTGGTATTCGAAAATTTCCTAGTATTATATAAATCGGTTAAAGCTAATGGTTCTAATTTAAAATAAACATCGATTCCTGTCTAATCGACGACAGATGAAAATTATGTCAATTAACAAAAATCTTGTTTTTTTTTTTGCAAATTGAAAAATGGATTAATTTTATCAAGTTGTAAAATTTAATCATAAATTGTTTAGGTTTACAAGAGCGACATCTCAAGTCGATTTCCTAATATGCAAATATTGGGGTTGAGCAGGTTATCAACTGTAAAGTAGATCTTGTAGATAAAGCCACAACCTGAGAATTGAAAAAAGCGTACAAGATTTTATGACGATACGTCACTCGAAGGGTTAGTTCAGTTGGCAGAGCACTAGCAGGGAACGCGAGAGGTCGTGGGTTCGAGTCCAGCATCGTGCAATAAATTTTCAAATTTTATTTTTGTATTAATCCTAGAAGTGAGGGTTATCACTTTAAAACAATATAACAAATTGTTTTACAAAGAGGCTAATGCTTAGATCTATAAAGCGTACTTAGACTTTGCTCAGACTTTACTTACGTAATACTTAGGTGAGTGTGATAAAACTTGACTTATTTATTTATGTATTTATAAGCATCGCCAACACAATAATCACTAACCAATTACATTAAATAAAATTCTAAATAAGTCTAAGTGTTATTGCACTTACAGGCAACGACCACATGCAAGTAAAACATACATAATTTTTGAATTTTAACAACTTAAGAACTAATACTAAGATACAATAAAATACAATTATATAATAAGATACAATACAATTATAAATAAAAATTAACAAAACTTATTTTACTTAAATACGGCAGAGCTAAAATCTTATATCTTTAAACGAGCAATATATATAGCAGATATATATATATAATCTGAATCTCGGAAACGGCTCCAACGATTTTCATAAAATTAAGTATGCAGGGGGTGATAAATCGATCTAGCTAGGTTTCAATTTAAAAAAAATGGTTTTATCCATGTTTGTATGAGAAACAGCTACAATAACATTAGAATACAAAGGTAAATTTCGCCACTATATACAAGACTATTATAGCTCAGATGGGACATTGGGTGATCCGGAAAGCAGAAGACCCCGGTTCGAATCCAGATGTCCTATTAATTTTTTTTTTGTTCAAGTTTTGTACATTATTAAAAATCCGAGCAAGGCTCGGTCGTCCGGATATTATTACATTAAATGAATAATTTTTGTTGAGCAGCAAATTATATTCCTGTCTAGCAACATATCAATTTCCGAAGTTTATACCGAAAAGCAGAGAGCTTATCATTAAAAATGTCTATAGTTCGATCAACTTTCGGAAGGCTATAATATAAGTGCGAACAATTCTATTAAGAGTACGAAAGTGACCTAGGTTAGACTTTGCAGTGTTTGTTGAAAATGTATCGTGTTTGCTGATTCTCGGGAGTCTCATGGGAGCGGATACATTAATTAACGAGCGAATTTCGGGGCAGTTAATTCCACTTTTATTGCTTTTCGAAGTATTCTCCGCGAAATTTGACACATTTTTCCATACGATGGAACCAATCATTGAAGCAACCATTCCATTCGGAAGTTGGGGTCTCCAAAATGGCCGTTTTGTAGGCGTCTACAGCTTCTTCAGGTGATGAAAATTTTTGACCAAGCAATTTATTCTTTATTTTAGGGAAAGTAAATAAATCATTAGGGCTTAGGTCGGGGCTGTACGGCGGATGGTCTAATAATTCTATGTTTTCTTGCTCTAAAAACTCTTTTGTTCTGCGCGCGGTGTGAGAACTCGCATTGCCGTGATGGAGGATGATGCGGCGGTTGCAGTTCTCTTTACGGAGTTCAGAAACAACCTGTTGCAAACAAATGCTAGCATACCATTCTGCATTAACCGTTCTTTGTCCCTCAAAATGAATAGTCACAAGATGGCCGGTTTTGCAGACAAACGTGGCCACCATTTTTTTTGCAACACTCTGTGAACGAACAATTTTTGTTGGCTTTAACTCATTTTCGAACACCCAAACTCGTGACTGGTTTTTTGTTACGGGTTCGTACGTATATATCCAGGATTCGTTACCTGATACGATATTGTATATAGCAATTGAGGATCCTGCGTGGAATCTTTCGAGAGTTCTGACGCACCAAGTAACGCGAGCCGCTTTTTGCTCTTTACAGAATAAATGCGGTATCCATCGGGAAAACAACTTTTTTACACCTAATTGCTCATGCAAGATTATTTCTATTTGACTCATGCTAATGTCTAAAGTTGCCTGAATTTCGCGGTATGTCACATGTCTATCTTCCTCAATCAGCTCACGCACAGCATCAACGTTTTCTTTGGTGACTGCAGTTTTTGGACGACCTTGGCGGGGATCATCACTGAGTACTTTTATATATTTGGTAGTGAGGACTCCATTGCATTGGGCTGCCTTAGCTTAGCATGATTTCAGATTGACTTTAGATCTCACACACATTACACATTAAATTCAAATTCAAATTCAAAAACACTTTATTCATGTAGATCACGGAAATGACACTTATGAATGTCAAAAATAATAATAAAAATATTGTTTCTTATTGAATTTACCGCTACTTCGTAAAGGTTTGAGCTAATGAGAAGAAGTAGCAAGAAACTCATTGCCACTCTTTTAAGTCAAGATTTACATTTTAATTGTTTTACAATTCATTTCAATTACAATATATGCAAAGTGACGCAACAAAATACTCAAATGTCAAAAACTGAAAGGATTACACGAGTAAGTCAAAATAAAAAGAAACAAAAGTAAATTAATACTTATAAACACAGTTATTGAGTATAGTAGATGCATCAATTCACACATACCGTAAATAAATAGAGGCATTATGTGAGCATTTCATAAAATAAAAAAACTTTAACTTTAAAGGAAATAATTATAAAAAAAAAAACACATCAAGCAGACCTCCCGGTAACAAGATCATCTAGCCAGCCATCGCCACCCTCGACCTTATTTTAGGGAAGGGAACGACCCGCCCCACGTCGCCGCCACAAGCAGATTCATTCAAGCGAGCATGACGATGCCTGTCACGAGAAATCTACCGAATAAGAAAACAATGTTCATCTTAGTCCAATCATCTTATTTAATTAATCCTAAATCAAATAAAAATCAAATCAAAATCACTTATTCATGTTGGTCACGGAAATGACACTTTTGAATCTCAATTTTTTTTTTCTAGGACTTCTGAGAGCTTTATACATATCACTCTTAATGTCATATAACCAGACATGCCTAATTACTAATTTGACGACACTGAACGGAAAGAACTATCGCATTAACTTAAACCAAACAATAAAGATATTAAAAAACTTCAGTCCATGTAATATACAGGGTCTCACAAAATATTAATTAATAATAATTAAATTAAGTATGCAAAGGAGTTATTGAGGCTATTAAATAATTAGTTTAATTGTCAATTTTTTCGATTAAAAAAAAAGACCGCTGAATTATTGCGCCCATTCTTCTCAGGTCTGAGGCATTCATTTTGGAGTGGGTAGTTTTTGACTTTCAATAAGTGATGTCTCATCCTATTTTGAATAAAAATATTTGAATTTGAATTATAATAACGTTTATAAACTGCATTGTGCGATAAGGAATCAAGGAAGTTAACATTTATTGGTGTTAAATCGTGCGTGAACGTGTATGGGCATGTAGGTAATTTCACTTTGAGACTATGACTGTGCTTAAGGCTAAGCTTATGCGAATAAAGACTAGCGTTTTAATAAATTGACTGTTTGTGAAAATCTGTGTGGTAACTTATGTGTGTCTACGAGAAGGAAACATCGATAAATATATATATGGGTAGACATTTTTAGCCTAAAACAAAAAGTGCTCAGCCTTACATTTTGAAGTTTACTCGATAACCTGGAGAACAGTGGGTGGCTCCTATGCACCTAATGCCGGCTAGATTATGGGTACCTCAACGGCGCCTATTTCTTCCGTGAAGCTGTAATGTGTAAGCTTTACCGTTTTAAGGTCTGAGGGGCGCCGTGGCTAGTGAAATTACTGTGCAAATGAGACTTAACATCTTATGTCTCAAGGTGACGAGCGCAGTTGTAGTGCCGCTCAGAATTTTTCGGTTTTCTAACAATCTTGAGCGGCACTGCATTGTATCAATAACCATCAGCTGAATGACCTGCTCGTCTCGTCCTTTACTATCATTAAAAAAATATATACGTACTGTTTATTTTAATACTATTACCACATGAGTATATTATACCGTTTAGCTACTCATATGCTATTATGTCACTTTCATTCAATTTGGATAAATGTACTATCTTCTTACCTATTTTAAAAGATGATGCATCACGCATAGAAAAATTGCAAAATAATATTTACTGGGTTTTGAGTTTTGTGCGTGGAATTTAAATTATTTATAAGAATTTGTAAATAATATAATTGAATTGTGTTATAATTTATATTGTATCTTAGTATTAGTTATCATGTTGCAAATTTAAAATTCAAAAATTATGTATGGTAGGTATGTTATACTTGCATGTGGTCGTAATAATGCCTGTAAGTGCAATATAAATACTTAGTCTTAGAATTATTGAGAATAATATTTAATGTAATTAGTTAGTGATTATTGTGTTGGCGATGCTATTAAATAAAAAAAAATATGGTGCACCGTATCTTTAGCCCAATTCCAAATGAAATAACGTAAAATAATAAATCGCTCGCGCTTGTGCAACATGTTCATTATTTCCGTCACCTAGACCCAGTGGGTGTTGCGTGGGTGATGGTTACCTTATTACTGTGTTAAAGGATCAACGTGACCAAACCATATTTACCTTTGACCTCATCTTAACTTACTATTAACGGTTATGACAAAGCAGGATTCAAATGCGAGTATATATTTGATGAAATGTATAATTTGGTTATCTTGTACATGATAATAATTTATCATGTACAAGATTTTCGTAATCTACCTGGGTCGAACATAGATGCAATTTAATAGTTATTCTTCACAAAATATTATAGAATTAATGAATAAGAATTTATTGCGAACAATGTAAAGATTTGTACAATATAATATATAATCTAAGTATTCTAATCTATATCTTCATCATCGTTCGCTTATCTTACGACGTAGGCTCCTCCAGAATTTGTGATCTGTCCAGAGCAGATTGTCTCCACGTTCCCATCAAATGATACCTCTTCCTTGATACCTTTTCCCTTGCCTTGGATAAAAATCTAAAAAAATAATAATTTACTTAAAATAAACAATATAAACTTGGCTATTAATTTTGGATTAATGCAATGACTTTTAGCACGATGCAGAGCCAGTTTTATGAATAACAACAATAATATCAGCATAAAACCACTGCTTATGAAATAATTTTTACACGCGTTTTATTAGCCTCAACTGTATGTATGTAGGTCTACAGGAAAGTCTATCTCTTAAGGATAATATCTATATCCAATTTAATAACCTAAAACATTAGCAATTGTAAAGCGATAATGTAAAAGCTTCTTATACAAATACGATATCAATCCTTATCATATTTTATACCACATAATAATGAAAATCATTGAGAAATACTTTTTTTTTTTTCATCACCGCCACCCACATTCTCTTGCAACACCAGAGGAATGACAGGAGCGTTGCCGGCTTTTAAGGCCTTTTTTTTTTGAAGGTACCCATGTCGTATCGTCTCGGAAAAACCGCACAAGGAAGTTCATTCCACAGCTTTGTAGTACGTGGACGAAAGCTCCTTGAAAACCGCACTGTAGAGGACCGCCACACATATAGCACTGGGTCCCCCACAATTCAAGCTGCTCTGCGTTGCACGTGGCCAAATGGGTCGAGCTGATACTGGAGTGCGCCCATACTTAGGTACCTACACATTTCCGAGGGCTATATATAGGGACTATTATTCCTGAATACTTACATAATTTTATTTTCTATTGACAGATCAGCGTCTGTCGGGTCAAGTAGTACTTTTTAAATGATACCTCGGGAATTTAGTGAAGGCTACTTAATAAATAAATTTTATTGCAAAGGAATTTTATTCAAAAGTAGAATCCCGTTGAGTATCTTGCGCCCGTTCTTCAGAGGTATAAGGCATAAATTTTCGATTACGTGGTAGTTTTTGAAGATCGATCAATGATTTAAAATAATATTTTGGTGAAAAATATTTGTATAATATTATTTCGCTCTATTTTGTGGAGGCCTTGTCAAACTTTTCTACATCAGCAATCCTATGTGTATTAAAATTAGTGCAGTGTAAAGTAATATTAGCAATTCTTAAGGAAGAATATCCAAAGATGAAGTGAATGAAAGAATTGGCTAACTATAACAGGTTTGCCATAAATCAATCGTAATATATATAAATATCGTGACACGTTGTTTGTCCGCGATGGACTCCTAAACTAATGACCGGATTTTAATGGGGATTACTTCATGGAGTGCAGTTTAGTCCAACTTGACAGATAGGATAGTTATTATTTCGATTTGGGACCCATAATTATTTTTATTATCAATATTTGTTTGTATAGACATATTTTCTATTAGAGAATTTCGTGACGCACGGTTTGACAGTTCCACTGTGGAACAATATCATTATAACAACAGGGAGCATTTTTTACGAAATAATTCTTGATGTCTTAAAATATTATTGGCAAATTCCTGTAAAACAGTATTTTTTTTATTATATACGGAACAAAGCCGGTTGGGTCAGCTAGTAACATATATTGCAAAAGAAAGTGGAACTATATATTGCCCAAAATCGTTAAAGACTTACCACATTCTATTAGAGATATCAGTAATATTGTTTTTAAGGGAGATGTAAGAGACATTCCTTGGGTATGAGTGCCACGGATCATGGCCACATACTCTAGGAAATGTCTATTACTAATGAGCATAGCCTGGGTGTCTCTTTATCTCAGTTTTTCATTACTTTTCTTTGTTTTTTTCCTTTGACTCCGCTTTATTATCTATTTCAGTCATGTTATATTTTTATGTAATTTTGTACTGTTTTTCTTGTATATTTTCAACAATAAATAAAAACATAAGGTATTACAAATTATTATGTATTTTAGGACCAGTCTGTTATAGAATCTACCCAATTACAATACAGTTGGTGGATAATTTAGACGTAAATTCCTGGACTAAACTTCTTGGCACATGTGTTCCTAATATCCGGACATTTGTCAGTTTCTAATTGCAAAGTGATTTCACTTCGCTGTCCCTTACTTAAATCTTAATGTCACTTTGTTATATCACTTTGGGAAGGGATTCAGCTAACTTATGTGTGTGTACAGCTCCTTCTAATTCAGACTTATTAATAACTTACTTTGCTTCGTAGATCTTATTGTAAGTAGAAATAATTAATTTAGTTTTACATAATTACATAAAAATACTAACAAGTAAATTTTTTCTACATTTTGATGTGGTGATTAAAAAAAACCAAAGGTCAAACGTGAAAAGTTCATCAAGACGACTCTCGACTCGATTCGACTTTACCTTAACTAGCGCTAAATAACTTAGCGTGAGGTATTCGTTTTACAAGCCCTGAAGATGCGGTGAAAGCGTTCGAATATGCCATAGAAGAGACCTCTAAGGAAGAATGGGCCCACTGCTTTTCTTAGTGGTCCCATCGAATGCGACGATGTGTAGGGAGGAACGGAGATTACTTCGAAAAACAATAAAAGTTTCGGCAACTTTCTACATTAAGCCGTTTTTCATTTTCGAAACATTTTCAGTGTTACCTAGGTACTTATCCTCTGACAGAGGTACGTTCTAGACCTTGGATCACCTGTTTAAGTGGACGCCTGGATAACTTTGTTTTGATTTTTTTTTGCCGATGAACACCAAGGACTTATCGTCTCCTGTCCAAAGGGAACAAATAGGTATTCATCATTGAGTGATGCATATTTCCTCGGCTTTACATTTTCGGCAATTTCCGCCGCTGCCATGCACTCGTAGTGTACATGTTAGGGTAAACGAGAAATTAACCGATGTCGATAACTTTTGCCTCTCGCGTCGCGACATATCTCGTTATTCGTACGTTCAATATGAGAGGGCGATAGCGCGTCCAAATTTATTGATATTAATTGATTTACCTCTATTGATTAAATAAAGTTAAGTTTCTTGTATGTTCTTCTCACGAGCTCTACTTTTTCCGAACATATTATGGTAGATTCAGTAATTTAAAAGAAATATTTTTAGTGATGAATGACGATGGCGCTTAGTTTAAGCCTAATTGAATAAATTTTATTTAACTTTGACTTAAACTAAAATGTATAATGCAATGCTTTCCTCATCAACAGAATGTGTGTAAATTGTAATATGTGAATTTGTAAAATTGTTATCATGATTACAAGAAAACTGATCGAAGTCAAAGGATCTTTGAGAAACAGTAACACCATGGCAAGTTACGGACATCGGGCAACTCAGTGGGCAATTTGTGTTTTTTTTTAATTATTTTTTTATGAAAATACGGGACGAGACGAGCAGGACGTTCAGATGATGGTAATTGATACGCCCTGCCCATTACAATGCAGTGCCGCTCAGGATTCTTGAAAAGCCCAAAAATTTTGAGCGGCACTACAATGGCGCTCGTCACCTTGAGACATAAGATGTTAAGTCTCATTTTCCCAGTAATTTTACTAGCTACGGCGCCCTTCAGATCGAAACACAGTAATGTTTACATTATTGCTTCACGGCAGAAATAGGCGCCGTTGTGGTACCCATAATCTAGCCGGCATCCTGTACAAAGGAGCCTCCCACTGGTGATTATATACCATTAGCTTACCCGCATGTATGTTCATTTGCTCTCCTCTTACATAAAAAAAACGATGTAACAATATGTATATCCGAATAATATAGTATTAAGTTTTCCACGAACACGGTAAAAGTGAAAGGCCTTAAATCGAACTATTTTTACATTAATTACTTGTTAAGTAATAAAACCGCTAATAAATACAATAACAATTAATAATAAAAACGGTTTGTTTTAACTAAAACTGGCTTTTATTTAAACGTTTTCATATAGAATTAATAAGTTAATTAACTTAAAAATGCGCCGTAATCTCTATTGGCATACTTCAAAATCCAGTTTACAAAAATTTCGTTAATTGCATTTCAAATTACGTTAGCAATTAAAATTAGGTTCGCGTAGTGTGCTCTCAAAAATTTTGCAGTATTCATTTTTAATTTGAGTACCAGCAGCGAAAATGCGACGCAGACTTCAATTGGGTTCCGTACAAAGTTTTCGATTCGTTTCAATTTAAAATCAAACAATACAATTTTACGATTGGACGCAAAATCATTGGGAGCAATTAAAAGTTCAGCAGCCGCGACCAAGTTCAGCAGTTTCTGTATATTTTGTTTTATAGAGTTTAGAAAATATTAAACATGCTGCCTTTCGTAATGCTTGGAATTAATTCACTGCAGCTTGACGTAGATTTCTTGTATATCATATACTCGCACGGGTATAAAATATTATATAGCCTAAAAAATTATTAAAATCGATCCAGTAGTATTGATTTATTCATTACTGACCGTGGCCCGCACTCGTTAAATTTAGAGTGACTTTGTTTTATACTATACTAGGTGATACCCGCGACTTCGTCCGCGTCCACGCATGACGAAGCACGTAGTACTTATAAAAATATTTATTTCTTATGACAAACTTAAGATTTTACGTTCATAAAAATTTTGTTTTCAAATTTGCTGAGAAAGTTGGAAAGATATAAAAATTCTAATTAGTTATTCATTTTAAACTATTCTTTCAATTTTATTTTCTGAACGACGGGGGACACATCAAAGGATAGACAAAATTGTTGTTTTTATTTGATTCCGAGCATTTTCATATTTATTCACCCTTTAAACCTTCTCTGGACTTCCACAAATAATTCAAGACCAAAATTAGCCAAATCGGTCCAACCGTTCTCGAGTTTTAGCGAGACTAACGAACAGCAATTCATTTTTATATATATAGATATAGATCTGTATTAAATCAACAATGTATTTAAGGTATTTAATTAGATAAGGATTAATGCTGTATTGGTTAAAATCGCTTCGCAAATTAGCCATTATTTGTCGTAAAAAGAAAATGACAAAAAATGTTATTGTGGGATATTCGTATGAGATATACATATATACCATAGCGGAGTTTTCTGTAGACCTTTTGTGTGCAATACTTAGTACATTATTTTGATAAATATAACAGTATTTCTCCACTATTTAATGGATGTTATTATACATATAAACCTTCCTCTTCAATCACTCTATCGTTTAATAATCACCGCATCAAAATCCGTTGCGTAGTTTTAAAGATTTATGGTAATATAGTAAAAATAATATAATATAATAATATTGACACACTTTTGTACAAATCCTCTTTTTTTAATGATTATAAAGGACGAGACGAGCAAGACGTTCAACTGATTGTCATATATACGCCCTACCCATGATGCCCCTGCATGTAGTGCCGCTCAAATTTCTTGAAAACCCTAAAATTCTTAGCGGCACTGCAATTGCGCTCGTCACCTTGATACAGAGCATGTTAGTTTAATTTGCCCAGTAATTTCACTAGCTACGGCGCCTTTCAGACCGAAACACAATTTATGAACGATGCGGGACTAAAAATTTTGTTTTCAAATTTTATTTTTATTTTTAGCAGTGTTTTTTATCATTAATATATACAAAATTTGCACTTTACTCAAATTTTTCTTATTAAAATTGAAATTTTCTTATGAGACATTGTAAAGTTGATGGTAAAGCAATTAAAAATGGCGTGACAATCGTACAATACCTACCTACATAATATTTAAAAATTTCAATCAATATTTAATGCATTATACATTCTCAAACAAACATAAATACATTTAAACATCCGCGATTCGGAAACAAATTTATTCATATTATATTCATCATTTGCAATACCGTTATTTTTTTATGGAATAGGAGGATATACGGGTCACCTGTTGTTAAGTGATCACCGCCGTCCACATTCTCTTGCAACACCATAGGAATCAAAGGTGTACACGCTTTTTTTTAAGGTAACCATGTCGTATCGTCCCGGAAACACCGCACAAGGAAGCTCATTCCATAGATTTGTAGTACGTGGAAGAAAGCCCCTTGAAAACCGCACTATGGAGGATGATTCCAACCCGGGTCCTCAAGCTCAGTAGACGGAGTAACTAACCACTGGACCGTATGTGTCATTGGAATATAACTATACCACTTGACAAGTATCTAATAGTCAAACACTCATAGCAATTGTATAAACTTTATCGCATAATCCAAAAAGAAACGATAATATTAACGGTATTGTATAAAAACAAAAGAACTTGGCCTTAGCAAAGTGAAAAAAAAAGGTTTCCCCTTCTGACTGACACTCAAATTTTCCGTTTACTTGATTTAAAAAATCCCCAATTACATGAAAAGAAAAGCAAACATTTCATTTGGCCACGCGAACGTGTATTCAACGTATGATCGCAGATTGCAATAAAAATGCTGACGTTTTGACGCTGTGAACTGCTTTTATTCAGCGTGCATTTTATACAGTCAGCACTTTTTTGTTTATATTTGTTTTTCCGTTTGTTTTAATCACTCTTCAATTAAACATTGGTATTATGGCAAATAATTGGTCATGGTTTACATGTTAAAACAAATATGCATATACTAACTAGCTTTTAACCGCTTACCGTGCGCGTGCAATAGTTACATTGGGTTGTATTTTTTTATATATACTCTTTATATATCTTTATATATACTTTGCAAATAATACACATTGAAACTTAGTAGTTAGAAACCGTAGTCGGTTAATACATTTATATAAGCTACCAACTATAGAACTTTCATATCCCCTTTTCATCCCCACATAGGTCTAAATTTTTAAAACGCTAGCAAAAAATTTTTATTTATTTCATATTAACTGCTTAAATAATAATATTAATAATATTGACACACTTTTTACACAAATTATCTTGCCCCAAATTAGGTAAATATAGCCTGTGTTATGGGTTGCAAGATATATTTAATACAATAAACTTACACATACATAAATACATATATACATCCATTGCTCGGAAACAAACATCCATATTCATCATATAAATGCTTGCACCTACCGGGATTCGAACCCGGGACCTCTAGCTTAGTAGGAAGGATCGCTAAATACAAAGTTTAATGGTGTTATCTTCGATAATGACGAATTTTCATACAATCTTCCAGCCCCTATTTTGACCCCGCCAAGCCTTTAAAGGTCGTTTCCCAACCTCTTCTCTATCTCTGTAATAAATTTCATCAAAATCGGTTCAGTGGTTTAGGCGGGAATCCACATTTATCTAAATATATATATTTTATTATGTGCGTTTATAGTAAGTGATGAATTATTACAACATTATAATTTATAACTAACGTGCATGTTATGGTTTGAGAGGCTTTGTTTCTGTGATTAATTCCACAATTATATTTTGCGTGCACTTTTGGGTGGTTACTTTAGCCAGCCTAGCTCCTTTCAGAAGTTCAGAACTTTCCTGGGATGTTCAGGAACTTCTTGGAGGTCTTAAGGAATTAATTGAGCGACTGTTTCGTCTTCGAACGAACAGCCTTTGCATTCGGGGCTAACGCCCATTTGTCAATAGGTGCTTATTTACAACCCATATAGCTCAGTGGTTAGTGTCCCTGCCTACTGAGTATTTATATGATTAATATGGATGCTTGTTCCCGAGTCATGGATGTTTACATGGGGCACGCTAAAAGTTTTACACTTCTAGCTAATCGGAACTATATGTATTTCGAATGTAATTTTGTTTTTAAACGATGCAACCTTCTTAGTAATAAAAAGAAACAATTCACATCATAGTTCTATGTACACGACGAAAATGGAATTAAGTCGAAAAGATTTTATAGAGCGATGATTTTTTATGATTTTAAAAGTTCTGTCTCTATGCAAGACTGTGCCGCTTGTGTTCTAAATGCTTTTGGGAGAGAAGCACCTTGCTTGAGCACCGTGATGCGATGGTTTGTTGAATTTCAGAGAGGTCGGGTTTCTTTACATGGCGAATTTCGTGAAGGGCGGCCTTCAACTGGCGTCAACGGAAATAATGTGGCTACTATTAAGCGGCTGATTGAAGAAAACCCGCGGATTACCTATGAGACTAAACGAGGACTATTGGGGATTTCTACGTATTTCAAAGATTGGTATTTCGGCCAAATTCAGAAAATTTTACACGAAGATTTGAAAGTACGGAAATTTTGTTGTCGTTGGATCCCTCATGAACTGACAGCGGAGCAGAACCGGGCTCGCGTGGAATGGTGCTCACAGATGCTAATGAAGTACGACCACGGTCATTGCAGCTACGGGTCCCATCTGCACAATTCCACTTGAAGATCAAAAGAGTATAAATGCCGAGTGGTATTCTACTATTTGTCTACCCAGGGTGTTAAAAAAGTTTGCAAAAGACGACCAAAAATCCGCGTTCTCCTTCCATAAGTCATTTTTAGCTTCGGAAGAAGTACAACTCGTCACCCATCCGCATAGCCCCAACCTAGTACCCTGTGATTTCTATATTTTCCCCAGAACCAAATCTTTCATGAGAGGTTTCACTATTACCAATTCCAAAGAGGCAGTGATAGCGTTCAATCAGCACGTAGAAAACATGCCGTCAAGTCTGTGGTCCTCCTGTTTTAAAAATGATTCGATCGCATGAATAAATGTTTAAAATGTAAAGGAGAGTATTTTGAAAAGCAATAAACATAATATTTCGGTTATAACATGTCATTTTTTTAGTTATACAAAACTTTTAGTGTGACCTACGTGTCAGTGTTTATTTATATGTTTATCTAAGTATATCGTATTAAATATACTATCGTTGTCTGGTACCCAAGGTACAGGTTATGTCTAGTTTGAGGCTAGATAATTTGTGTAAAAGTGTGTCAATATCATGTTATTATTATGTTTATTTAGGAGGCTTTATTTGTTTAAGCGATGAATTGACGAGTTGACGAGACAGTCTAGATGATACACGTATCACTTCATTTGACTGTCTGCAGCTTGCAAGGTAAGCTCATCGTGCGATCTAAAAAAGGGCAGCGTAGTAGGCATTATAAGTTAATATTGAATACAATGTATGTGTAAGGATGCTTCGTGAACATGATGGTCGTTATTACTGTCATAATTAGTAATCCCATCTAACAAACACAAGCAAGAAGTTGTCCGTTTCATATCCCTGGTTTAACAAAAAAGAGTTTTTGCATCGTCAATTGGTCTCAGAATTAACAATATATAGAATATATAAAAATGAATTGCTGTCCGTTAGTCTCGCTAAAACTCGAAAACGGCCGGACCGATTTGGCTAATTTTGGTCTTGAATTATTCGTGGAAGTCCAGGGAAGGTTTAAAAGGTGAATAAATATGAACATTCTCGGAAAAAAATAAATATAAACAAAAATTTTGTTCTTCCCCTTGACGTGTCCCCCGTCGTTTAGAAATCAATTTGAAAGAATAGTTTAAAATAAATAACTGATTAGAATCTATATATATTTCTATCTCTCAGGGGGTAAAAAATAAACTTAATTTTAGCTAACTATAGTTGGTAGAATAACTACAGTAGTTAAATATCTATTAGATTATTTTTATAAAGATTATTAGATTAGATTCGTTGAAGCTCAAGGAAGGTTTACATATATAATTTATATGGAAAACCAACGTTTGCCAGGTCAGCTAGTACTATATAATATGTATACAACATAATATTTTGATTGACAGAAAGTTTCATCACCGTTATTTCACTCTTAAGTTACATATCATTAAAATAAGACCTCTATTGCCGGGCTCTTGGGCTATAAAAAGACAATGAGCATGTTAACTTTCAATCTTGAAAATTATCTATGATAGTAATCTGCGATCTAACGTAAGTATAAGTTGTGAGGCACGCGCGCGTTCCCACGTGATGCCTTTGTCGGCGCGCGACAAAGCTACTCTGACGACATACCATGTTTTCTGTCGACCAGTGCGATAATTAACAAAACAATGCACAAATCACCTTAATCTATTAGCTATAAGAATTGTTTTACTCTAATATCTATGAAGGAAAAATTACAAACTGCTCGGTTTGAAGGGTCGTAAGCTCAAAATGCTTTTATTAATAAAGAACTCCTACATATTTGTGTTAACGTTCAAATTTTATTGCAGGAAGTCTAGCCAGTATTGAAGATGTGGCATAGGTAGGCATCAGTGACCCCTCATTTAAGGTAGGGCAATTGTTTATCAATCTAGACGAAGAGCTGGTGTTTTATTTATTATTGAAGGAAGTACAGTCATCATGCCTATAACGCGGTTGCCTTAAAACGCGTTTTTATATTACGCAATTACAATAATTGTCTGTATAACACGGCTACCGCCCTATATAACGCAGGAATTCCCACATACATATTTATGTTCTGTGAAATTTATAATGTTTTTGACAGTTTATAATTAGCTTTGTTAGATAAATTATTTTATTAAATTTGTTTATTAAAAACCTTAATAATATAGTGAAACTATGCAAACGAAATTTGGAAATAATAGTGACGAATTGTGATAATTATTATTATTATTATGAATTACGAAGTCGTAAAAACGCGTTATAGTTACATTTTGCCGTTTTTCCTACTAGGTATAGAATTCACTAAAACCATTTTACTGTTTATATAACATAATAAATGTCTTATTAACGATATGTGCATTATGTTGTTTTATCATATATGTATGACATCATAGGCATTTGTTTTCTCAAAATTGATTCCTTTAGGATTCTTTTTGATGTCATTGTTATTGCTATAAAATAATCATAAACTAATTCCAAGCTGTCCGAGGTTTTCTTATAAATCTGTGAAGACTTGATAAATGTAAATATGTTGTGCTTTTGTTTACTCGTGATTTATCATCTTACGAAACTATGAATTAATTAATAAATTTTGTTTTTATTCTTCTATTTATTAGTGTTTTGTCTACTTACAAAGTATTGAATTAAAAAAATTTACGTTAAAGTTTCCAGTTTGAGAATGTTGTAGCTCTTAAGCTAGGATGTCTATTCTATGATAAATGTGTGTTCGTTTCGTGACCGGCGGGCTCGGCTATGGTCGGCAATTAGCGATGCTCACGATCGAATGTGATATGTGATTGCCTGCTAATTCGTTATCTCTACATTGTGGGCGCCTTAATTAATATTAATGTTTGTTAATGTGTAATGATGTATCGGTAATTTATTGAGCTTTCGATGCGTAGGGAACGCTAATGTATATTATATTAAACTAGCTATTATTATTATACACTTTATTATAATTTCATCTTAATTTCTACATTTATATATATAACATATTTATAAAAAAAAAACAATATTACAAATATAAATAAAAAAATAGAGTCCCGCCGGCGTTGGTTCACGACAATTCCGCCGGTGGTTAGGGCGACAGACTAACCGGCCATTCCTAATATTCAGTCTATCTCTACTTGAGATAAAAATCGTAATTATCGTTGATTTTTCTGTCCCAATAAACTTATCGACGGTAAGTCACCTTATCCGCACACGCCGTCTGTCAAAGGGACGACGTATAGCTTACCAGCGATAGAAGTTAGTATGAAAATTGCAATTCACGCGTCCCAATATAAGGCGACAAGAATGACTTATCGGGTATATTGAAACAGCTGTAGATTATTGACAGCTAATTACCTACTGACAGTAGAAGGTAGTAATTTATCTCTATCTGTAGATAGTAAATTGGGAACGGCCGTCAGAAACTTCCGCACGATGCGTGCCGTTCCCAAAACAGCTGCTTTCTGTAACTGACCCTTTATCCAGTTATTGAGTGAGAGCCTCTTGAGATGATGGTCGAGGCTCTTTGCTATAAGACCGTTTGTGGAAACGACTATTAGGACAATTATTGTTAAATCAACATCCTACGTCAGTAACCTCGTGTGCTAGGTCTAGGTACTTCGACCTTTTGTCTATTTCATCATTCCCAAGGAATCATCACACGGAACGGGGATATCGACAATAATTCCCCACGCTCTAACCGATCTACCAACACAATATCAGGCTTATAATAATATTATTATCTATTAAAAAAAACTATAGGAGCTAGGGTAATTTGAACCTGCTAAGGTATATTTATAAGTTAAATTTATTCGTTTTAAGTCGTACAAACATTTTCATTGTTGTTTATTTAATGTATATCTTAAGTAGTGACGTATTATTAAGTAATTATTAGCATTCATTGTAACCTTTGTGGTTTTTTAGATGCTAAGTTGACCTAGTTTGTATGTCAGTAATTTTATGTAATATGATAAATAAATAAAATAAAAAAAGGAAGCAATGTACATACCATTTTACCGTTTATGTTTTTTTTATTTGATATATTAAGTTAAATATTTACAGTGATAAAAGTGTTATTATTCCCAAAAATAATATTTTTCCATTAATGTAATAAATATTCGCCTCAACACAACTCATCTTCACGGGCTAATGAATCATGAGTCGGACTAATGGTATTGGGACTACAAGGCAGTACAGCGTTGCCAAAGATCTTTGGAAATTTTGTCGGGCCAGTGAATACCGTGGATATTGCGAAGGCATCGGTTAACGTAAGCCTGAAGTTGATGAGACCATGCAGCACAGCGGTCTTTTATTTATCACCAGTGGGAGGCTCCTTTGTTGCTGTCTAGATTATGGGTACGCCTATTTCTGCCGTGAAGAAGTAATGTGTAAGCATTACAGTGTTTCGATCTGAAGGGCAAATCAGACTTATCATCTTATGTCTCAAGGTGACGAGTAGCAGTTATAATGCCACTCATAATTTTTGTATTTTTCAATAATACTGACTGGCGCTGCATTGTATTGGACAGGGAGCATCAAATACCATCAGCTGAACGTCCTGCTCGCCTCGTCCCTTATTTTTTATAACCAAATTAAATCATATTTTAAATAGCAATGAATTTCCGTAAAACAGTGCCGTGCCTCCTTCTGTTAACTTTTTTATAACAACCTTTTTTAATTCCATTTATAGGTATACAATGAAAAGTAATAGTAATAAATGTATGAATTGGTTAAGCCAGATAGACACCCTTAATATAATAGTTTTATTTGTTGTCATAAACAATTAGTTAGCCACACGCTCGCCTGACCAACTCCTAAATAAAAACCCCTCTTTGCTTAAGTCAGTCATTAGTTAAACATTCCGCCCCTCGTATGAACATTTTGACATCATGATAGTTTCAACATTAATTGTGTAAACAAAGGAGTGAAAAAGTAATTAAAATGGTGTTTATGGAAATAAAAAAATATCAACGGTATTTTATAGATTAAAGATATTCGAGCTAGTGTAAATCCTACTACTCCACAGCTGAATATCTTAGTGATCCGACAGCCTGGGACTTGATAATGATTATTTTATAGTATAGTTATATATATATTTGATTAAAAAGAGCGCAAAAAAAATGCTAGGAGAGTTTCTTGCGCCGCTACTTCTCACTCTCAGAGCGCCATTTGTTTCCGAAGCGGTATCTAGTATATTAGAAAATTACATCAAAAAGAATTCTAATGGAATCAATTTTAAGAAAAAAAATGCCTTTATTATTTATTAATGTTGATATGTAGCCAGAGCCCATGGTCTTTGTTGGTATGAGCGTTGCTGAACCCAGGGATTCTTAGCACCCCCTGCCCCGTCGCTTATGTGGCTGCTACCGTGGCCACATGTGGCCGTGGGTACCGTGGTCATGCTTTTTTTCTGGGGAATTTTTTGCCGTAACTGCCACGCTTCGCAGGTTTTTGTCGGATTTGCGATCGCAGTAAATGTTGGTGCTTCTCGGAAGGATGCTGCTACCCATCCTCCATTCTATTTATCCCTTAGTCGCCTCTTACGATACCCTCGGAGGGAGATAGGGTGATACCATTCTGGTGCGATACCACACGATTCGAGCAACGGCATCAATGTAACACATAAAAGCATTTGCATTCCAGTTGCTTTAATTGCCAACGCGTTGAGCTGAATATCACCAGTCATAAACTTGGATATTACCCTCACTATCTGGAAGTGTGGTATGGTGTTCTTCCACAGTCTAGTAATAAAAAACTAACTGCCACAAACCAAACTACTGAATGAGCTTCTGTGCGTGGTTTACGCAGGACGGTGACCGTGAAAAAACTCGAGTACATCTTTCTAAAGGCCTGCAACGTTTATTCAGTTCCTCTGGGGTTTGAAAGTACGCCTGCAGCAGTGATCAGGTGACCTCACGCCGACCGTACGCTCACCTGACCTCCTCATCCATGGAAAATCACTAGATAGAATAAACCACTATGCTTTTGGCAGTGGTATGCCACCCATGAACTGATAGTTATCTGTGTTATATAAAAGTAAAGCTTGACACTACTGCGGAAACAAATAATATAGGTCTTCTAGGTGGTGTATATTAGGTCGCCAGAGATTAGTGTCTACAAAATAGACTGAATGGACATTAGAATATTGGTCCTGGTTAATTGTCGCCACCAGTAGGAGTACATAGCTTATTAATCACCATTGAGTGCGCAGACTTATTTTTGAAATAGATTTATTCAACTTGGAAGGGCATAAATATGTTTTCATATGTCAGATGGTACCATTAAAATGCAGTTTGATCTCAGCAGAATTGGCCAGGGGTGCAACAATAAAAAATAAACTTCTAAAACAGCAAAAATATTCTTAAGTTAGAATCTCACGAAAAAAGAAACCAATTCAATCATATTAAATCTCTTAATAAGACACCTTGAGACTTACACGATTCTCTCCTTCTATAAGTACATTCTCTGTAATTTAGATAATAGGTGAACAGGCACTACTAGCAGCATCCATTCACAAGTGGACACATGTACCAGCCATCGCTTCCATTGGATATATTTGAGGGAAGGAGGCGACCCGGCAAACAACGTGTCGCAAGCAAGCAATCTCAGCTATAATATATAATGTGTCTTTCTTTACCTTAAAATGAATTACTAACACATTATTAAGCAACTTAAGCATTACGCATTAAACTACAAATCCATTATTTTCGCGCAAGACATTCTGCCTAGAACTAGGTGATAAATAGATTGAATTGAATTAGTAGAACATAATGTCGTACCAGGCAGGCAGCGGAATTACTTCTCATTAGAATGGAATGTCCTTAAATCCAATGTACAGTACATTAATGTTTAATAGCAATGCACTTTGATTCTAGTTGTAGTGTATCCGCGAAATGACGCAGTTACTTCGGAGTGACGACGGAACCATTTTTGTGTAGAGTAACGTAACGGTTTTAACACTTGAAAACATTTTTTTTTTACATTGTGCAATTTGTTATCGAGACACTTAGCCCGTAGGGCCCAGAAGCGCGGAGATTGTACCAAGTACTATCTTCTCGCCTCAATAGGGCTACTGGCAACCCAAGCGCTGGCAGTTATTTCGGTCATCGGATCAGCCTAGCTATCCAACGTGGAAATACTGCCAGTGATCTTGGTACGCTTCCCCATAGTGATAGTTTTAATTTGATGTAATCATGGTATGGTAAATATAATAATAATAATAAATCTTTATTGCAGGCATAAAATCCCATACACAATATTGAGTCGTACAAATAAAATAATATACAATACAATTATACATTTTTTTTTACATTTATTTAACTCAGTCAGATAAAAGCAAAAAGAAAACAGCTTTGTGTCCAAAACTATTTTCTATTTGCTTCCCGATGTGTCCAGAGCCAATGGACTATCATTGGACTACGCAGGTCCTGGCCCTCATTGGACTACCCAGGTCCAAGCCCAATATAATTATATATTTATTTTTTACATATTAAAGTAAGTAAATAAAATTTTTATTATTTTTAAGATTTATACAACGTAATGAGAATTTTTCACCTGTTGGTTGATGTTTGTCAATTTACAGTTACGCGTTTTTCAAAACACTTTTTGCCTCGCAGAGCCACTTCATGGAATAATTTATCAGGTGTAGTATAATTCTCGAACCAATACAACTTAATCTGTTATAAACAGAGACTTCGTATTTCATACTTTTGAAATTTGTTTAAAATAACCCATATTCTAATGCATTCGGACAACAAACCTGATTAACTGCTTGTACATCTGCCTAATACTTCAAAAATACCCTGAGTGACATATTACGCTTGTCAACTCAAGACATGTAAAGACTAAGTAACCCAGTAGTTTTAATTTGAAAATAATAATCAATAGAGACAGGGTATGTGACAATCATGAGATTTTTTTTTCCATCCCCTATCATACTGTAATTTCATTATTTCTTCTTTCACTAAACCCTTGTACTTATAAGTTAATTAGGGTTGAATTCAAGTATATATAATTTTATAATATAATAATTAGGCATAGCTTGTACTATGGGTACTTACTTAAACATACAAAAATACATATGTTTATATATATTTTGCATGCATGACTCGGAAACAAACATGTACATGTTTGCACATAGTAATAATAATTATTATTTTTTTTTCATAATTTTTTCATAGTATCAAAATATTCAGAGCGCAGTAGAAAGCAATAGAGCGCGTTGTCAGAGCACGCATTACGTGTGAGATAGTATGGTATTGTGGGGCAAAACAGGCGATTTAACGAGAATTTAAACAGAAATATTAGACAGGAATTAGAACGATATGCTTATACGCCCACAGGCGTCGCTCTCAGCTCTCAACTCTCCGACGCTGTTGTGGACAGTTTATTGTATGATTTCATTGTTACAGCTGTAATAGATCATTGATAGATGCCAAACAATTAACAGATGTTATTGAGTGCTTGATTTCAATCTAACGCTGAAAAAAACTGTAGGTGACACATGATTATTACCTTGTCTTCTATATGGCTGTCAAACATGAACTTTCATGAATAAAGTTAAACAAAAGATTAGAACTGCACAGAGAGCAATAGAAAGAAGCATATTGAAAATAAGAAAAATTTAAAAGATGTTGAATGTTCAATGTTCTAATTAGAGAAAGAACAAAAATAAAAGATGCACTGACCCACGCATTGAAACTAAAATGGCAATGGGCCGGTCATATATCACGCCTCACAGACAACAGATGGACGATAAAGACAACGAAATGGAAAGGGCCAGTGGGCATTAGAAAAGTTGGAAGACCGTGTAAGAGGTGGGCTGATGATGTGATTGAATACGCTGGAAAAGACTGGCTAATATTGGGCAAAGACCGAATAGTGTGGAAAAAAATGGAGGAGGCCTTCACCCAAAGAGGGGCCCATACTACTAATTAAACATTAATTATTAAGAAATAGAAAAAAAAATAGTAACATAAAACTATTCTCTTTTTAAGTTCTTATAATATTAGGTTTAAGTTAAGCTTACTAACAATAATAATAAGTTTGTTTATGAAATGGAATAAACGGCTTTTTTATTTTATTTTATTTATTGAGTGCTTAGACTGGGTTGCATCATATTGGCTGTTATACTTAAGTTTTAATTCAAAAATCTCAATTCAAATTTAACGTTAACAGTAACGCTGCCTTTAACATACACTTCTCAACGTTTTCCTTAAAAGTCTGTAGCCAGTATTTTCAAAATAATAATAATAAGTAATATTTTTAGGACCTCACTTCTACAAGCAGTAGTCATCCGGTCATCCGTTAAATTATGCGGATTCGGAACCTTCAGGTGTACATACAAAATCTTTTGCACCTGGGTCATACCATTATTATTATAATACAGTACCAATTAGCTGACGTGTAATTTTTTAATAGTTTAAATCAGTTCATTAGATACGGTAATAGCAGTCATCATCAGATCACGTCCACGTCTGTCTTCAATGAATCAGGAATATACCAAGTCTTGCCATAAATACTGAAACAAAAAAATAATCTTTTGCATTTGCAATGCTTTTTAACATTTATTACTTTTGTGAGTTAGTTTAATACATAAATATAAATCAAATTAAAATATAAAAAGTTTATTCGAAGTGGTCTCCATCGGCTGCAATACAGTCCTTTAAACGTTGAGGTCAGTTATCAATAGAACCACTCTTTCCATGGGAAAATTTTTCACTGCCAATCGTACAGATTGTTTTAGGGACTCCAAATTATCATGCCGTACTCTCTTAAACTGACCATAAATCATAATACAGCAGATTAAGATCGGGACTAGACGACGGCCAGTCTTCAGCTTCGATGAAGTCAAAAATATCCGTTTCCAACCAAGACTGCGACTTACTTTATGACCCGGCGCCGAGTCTTGCTGAAAGTACCATTCTTGATTATAGAACATATTATTTTTAGGAAGCTTAGCCACCTTCTCAACAATCATATTTTGAGACATCTGTGCCGAGGTTTTACAAAAATATAGCTCAGTAAATTCTTTATAGCAAACACCCGACCTAACCACCACACAAGAGAGTTTGATTTGAGTTAAACTCTTTCGGGTGCCACAAGTGACAAAAGATTTGCCACAGGTTATAAATTTGAGTGCTAAAAAATTACAGAATGCCTTATTATACAACATTGAATATTGATAATATTACTGATAATGTTTTATTAATGAAAATAAGGGACGAGACGAGCAGGACGTTCAGTATGGTAATTGATACGCCCTGCCCATTACAATGCAGCGCTTTTCAATATTATTGAAAAACTCTTGCTGCAGACATAATAGTAATTTAAACTGGAAGAAAATAGTTTAATATAAATACACAATTTTATACACAATTGTATAAAAATGCTGCTTGGAATATAATTTAATTTATACGCGAACATTTACCCTTTGTCCACTAAGATCCATTGAAAATATTCGTTGATGGATAATTTTCCATTTTTATGTCAACTTTGATCCATTAGGCATTAATGAAGACTGTTGTACATAGTGGATTTTCAAGCACAAATGAGTGTAGAAAATTCCATTGCACACGTATGAGTAGTGATATACAAAACTCAAATAAAATATATTACTACAATCTATAAGAACATTATACCATTAGAAGTGTGAGTCCAGACTCATCAAGAACTGATATTTTTTAAGATACCAGTATCTTAAAAAATATCAGTTCTTTCTGCGAAAAACTAGCAAATTCCATTTCTCGTTATAATTTATTTATTTATTTATTCATAGGAAACAAACAGTACTATGAATATTAACAAATCAAAAACTCACACTTTCGCCAGTGAAATTTCCAACAATTTATACGACACTTTTAGTTAAAAGGGAACCAACGCAACGGTAACATAAAAACCACAAAATTATGTTTTTAAAGTGATAACCCTCACTTCTAGGATTAATACACAAATAAAATTTGAAAGACAAAATTTTATGGACGATGCGAGATTCGAACCCGTGTAGATGAAGCCACAACCTGAGAGTTGAACAAAGCAAACAGAATTTTATAACGAGGCGGTACTCGAACGGTTAGCTCAGTTGGTTAGAGCACCGGCATGGAACGCCGGAGGTCGTAGGGTCGAATCCCGCATCGTTCATAAAATTTATTATTCAAATTTTATTTGTAAATTAACAACTGAGTACAAGCTATATAAGTTACACAATATTATACAGTTTATTTATTAGTTACAAATGAGTTACGTATTCAGAAAAAAAAATAAGAATGGGGTTAAAAAAATCAGCAATTATTTTAAATACCACAAACCTGAACATTTTAACTTTTCATTTTCAATATGACGGTATGCTCTATTATAACAGCAACATGCCCGAATCATAAACCCGTTCTTTCCGTGTACTGTTCTCGCATAGGCAACATCTAATACATCTTTAAATCTTTTTTAATTTATCATATATAAAATTCAATAATATATATAATATGCTTTCCCACGCACGCGCATTATCCATAAATAATTGTCCATTCATAATAATAAAATAACTGATTAAAATAGTAATGAGTACTATTTATTAATTAACTTTAACCAGCACATAAATATATCGTCCTGTATCTAGGATAATTACTCCTCAACCTACGAGTATGTACTCTAGATGTAACTATAACCCACATGTACCGCTATCCGCTCCGTGTTTGCGAATGTAAGATCGCTGTAAATCAGTAACTTGATACGGTAGTATCGTTGGTTCGTGTCCCGGACGAAACATTCTTGTTCGTATTTACTTACACGTCGCTTTAGGGATTGAGAGTTTGTGTAAGTGTAAGATTAATTTATAGAAGGCTTGTGCGGAACAATTCAATAGAATTGGTTGTAGCTCGGCCTTGTAATAAGAGTGATGAACAGATAAGTTAAAATAAATTCTGGTTGCAATCCGGGAGTCCCGGCAGAAGTGATAACTTGAACATTAACCTGGGTGCATATTTGAATATTTTGGAATGGCTAGGGAATACAATATATAATGTTATTACCTTAGATTAAGGATTGGTATCCGCTGCGCTCCAACTAGATACCGCAGGCCTAGTCGCAAAGTGCGGCAACTAATACTACGCCCAAGTGGGCGTTCTTGAGCCAGTCTCGAACAATGTGTGACGTTGACGTGCCACATGTTCTGTTAAACTTTGCTAATAATTGAAACTAAAATGCCAATGGGTTGCGTAGTAAAACTTTGTAAAAATAATACTATAAGAAAAAAGAAAGACACTGGGATCACATATATCATTAGTAAGTATTTTGTATTTTATTAATTTTAATGTAAAATAACGCAAAGCGTATGTTACAAAATTTGGAAGATTCCATTGAGTGTTAAGATGCCATGCACACAAGCATCTAATAGTTGCCGTAATAAAAAGCTATTGTTCTTAGGTAGTGCGGTATCTAGTTAGCGCGCAGCGGAGACCAATCCCTAATCTAAGGTTATTACAATATGTATTAAAAACTATCACTACGAGAAAGTGTACCCAGAATACTGGCAGCATTTCCGTGTTGGATGGCTAGTCTGATCCGTTGACCGAAATAGATGCCAGTGCTTGTTATTATATATTGTATTAGATTGTAATTAAAATAATTTGTGAAATGCTGAAGCTGCAAATATTGATTTAAGAAAGTGGCACTGACTTACTTGCCACTTCTTCTCTTTAACGCTCAACCTCTACGAATTGCTGGTAAATGTTATAATGTATATTTAATGTTTAACTTATGACATACATGAGTGTCATTTTATGACGTAACTTAATTTATCTGATTTCATTTGTATAAATTAATTTATAAGAATATCCAGAAAACTTCTATAACTTTACCGTTGCATGTTTGTTTCTCTGAATACCTTTATAGTCTTAAATACTAAGTCTAGCCTAGAGCTAGAAAGTAGGCATAATAGTTGTGTTGTGCCGGCTCTGATAAGATTATCTGTCGCATAAATTTGTCAGGTATATGTCAGACAACGCTGTGATTGCCTTCCATACAACAAAGTATGTGTAACTCTTTAGCTAAGTTGCATAGTCAGATATCTTGGCTTACAAGCTTTGATATCTTTAAGAAAACAATTCGAATTGACGTGCTTTACTTTATTTTTATTATCAGCATTTAATTAAGCATTTATTTGATTTAAATATAGAAAAAATATATTTACAAATCTTATAATATAAATAAATACGTGACACGTTGTTCATCCGCGATGGACTAACTAATGAACGGATTTTAATGGGGATTACTTCATTGAGTGCAGTTTAGTCTAACTTGAGAGATAGGATAGTGTTGATTTCGATTTGGGACCCATAATTATTTTTATTTTCAATATTTGTTTTGTATGGACGGATTTTCTATGAGTGAATTTATTGACGCACGGGTTGACAGTTCCACTGTGAAACAATTTCATTATAACAACAGTGAGAGTTTTTTACGAAATAATTCTTGATGTTTTGAAATATTATTGGCAAATTCCTATAAGATTTTTTTTTTAATAATCTACAGAACAACGTCTGTCCATCACGGACAAACAACGTGTCACGTAATTTATATATATTAAGATGTAGATTTGAATTTAATATAAATTTCTTGTAAGTGTGTTATAATGGAGCATTTAATAATTAAATTTACAGCAGTGAAATAAAATAATAGTCTAAATATATTATAGCTCAGCATGTGATCGCAGAATGTCGAGATTTCCTTATCAGAAGCCTGTATCTAGACGTAAAGATAAACAATATACCATTAAAGGACTGTGTCGTATTTCCTACGGTTTTAGCAATGTTCCGTTCCTATTGAGACATTTAACGGTACTGTTTTACAGTAAGGCCCGACACATGCGATATGCTAATTCTATGTTGTATTCGGATTCGATATATCCAACGGGCTTTCAATAAAAGCGAGAACTGATATGTGTTTTGAATTGTTATATACTTATTCTATCTTAATACGCGCTGTGGTCTGAAAGAGGATGTTGTTACAAGGAGAAAGGAATGCTGATATGGTTTGGACACGTGGAGTGAATGAGTGAAGAAAGAATGACGCTTCAAATATATAAGGCAAGTGTGAGTGGGTAAGTCGGTCGCGTGAGACCTCGCAGAACATTCGTTGACCAAATTGGGGACGTTTTGAGAAAAGGACGACGCGTTCAGGTATCGATACTACCGAAGCACCCGCAACCAGCGATCATGTATGAAAAGAATAATGAATGTAGAGGAAGCGCGTGAGGTATGTAAGGATAGAAGCAAGTGGCATTCTATTGTCTCTGCCTACCCCGACGGGAACAAGGCATGAGTGTACGTATGTAATTCTTTCTCTAGTATAGAGTAAAGTAGCATTATTGAATATAATAATTTAGCGATTCTCAATGTCATTTCATAATGACAGTTAGCTATGGTAAACAAGAAGTCACAATACCACAGAATTTTGAATTCAAAATAGTTACTAATGCTGCGGCCAGCCTCGAGAAACTCTCTAAGAAAAATGCGATTGACTCGACTGCATGTAACTTAAAATTTTGTAAAAAACGGAGATAGCCGAAATACATTACGTTTTAAGCAACTGTTTGCTTTCAAATTTACCAAGATTATACTTCGTCGCCAATCAATAACTGCAACCTTCATAATAAACTAAATTTCAATTTTTACTTAGGCCGTCCCACCACTTAAAGAGATGCAGCAAAATAGAAATGGAAAGCGAATCTATTGCTACTGTAACCAATTTTGATGGTCAAGACTGAAGGCGTTAGCGTAGTATTTAGAATAACAAACACTACCGGACATATTGACAAAACAAAATGTGTCTATGTATCTATCTAATACGACTATGAGATACATCCAGTCAAATGGACTGTATTGGCAGCAATGGGATTTGGTTAGATTGGTGTTATGTAAGAACTCTAACAATTCCATTGTATCAGTGGAATATTTCATTGTCTTATCAAGTGCAACATACACTAAATCCACAGATATCGGTGCATTACCGCGAGTAAAGGCGCGTGCACATGAGTTACAGTTGCATTAGGCTCCACGATACGATATCTAAACGCCGCGCCGCGCAAACTAGGAACTGTCGTTAGTATTGTACCGGTTATGACTGAACATAGTTAAGGGTGTCGTACACTATTTGATAGATATTTTATCATTTATCTAGAGCAAATAAGTTTTGACCGGTCTTTTTTATGAAAATAAGGGAATAGACCAGCAGCACGTTCAGCTGATGATAATTGATACGCCCCGCTATTACAATGCAGTGCGGCTCAGGATTCTTGAAATAACCAAAAATTCTGAGCGGCAGTACAATTGCGCTCGTCACCTTGAGACGTAAGATGTTAAGTCTTATTTGCCCGGTAATTCCACTAGCTACGACGCCCTTCAGACCGCAACACAGTAATGTTTAAATATTACTGCTTCATAGCAGAAAAAAGTGCCGTTATGGTACCCATAATCTAGCCGGCATCCTGTGCAAAGGAGCCTCCCACTGGTTAAATGTGGTTTTTAAATAGAAAGCTCATGGTCGCCCAGAGAGCAATGGGTCTCAGATGAATCAGAAATGAGGAGATCCATAAGAGAACCAAAATCACCGACATAACAAAAATGATTGCGAAACTTTAGTAGCAGTGGGCAGGGCACATAGCTCGACGGACAGATGGCCGTTGGGGCTGCAAAGTCCTCGATTGGCGATCACATACCGGAAGACCCAGTATTGGTAGGCCCCAAAAAGATGGACCGATGATCTGGTCAAGATCATCGGAATACGTTGGATGAGGAGCGCAGAACCGATCGTCGTGGAGATGTTTGGGGAGGCCTTTGTCCAGTAGTGGACGTCTTCCGGCTGATATGATGATCTCAAAGGATTTAGACAGCGTTTGGTTGAAAACTCCCAGACGGCTTATTGTTTTCCGACACCTCCAACTAATATCGTTAATGTTTACAAATATGTATTCAAAAATTTAACAAATTATATGCCAAAACCTTCCTCGAGAACCACTCTATGCATTGTTTTTTTTTTTTTTGAGAGGAGGAAATACTATTACGTATTTACGCCCCGGAACGGGGCGTAATATGTCGGACTCGAGTGTCCGCGTAAGCGGACGCCCCATACTGACTAAAACCTCCTCTGTGCTGTTAGCAGCCCTGGCTTTCACAGCGAAGTAGGACGTGGGCCGTGGAGGCCGCAAAGACTACGCAACAACAGTCGCGGGGCGTCTCCTAAGGAGACTCGAACCTCAGACCGGCTGTGTGCTTGTGGGAAGGAGAGAGAATGAAAATGAAAATGAAGATGAAATGAAGATAAAAAGATGAGAAGAACACACTCGCCGGCGAGTGTGGTGATGTTTAGTGTAATGTATGTAAGTGTGTGTGTATGTGTTTATGATTGTATGTATGTATGTTTGTATGTGTGTAAGTAGTGTAAATGTTAGTGTGCATGTGTGTTTGTGTTTGTGTCTGTTTGTGGAGTGTGTTTGTGGTTGTGTAAGTGGTGTATGTCAGTCCGTCAGTCAGTCCGTGTGTTAGTGAGTGTAGTGAAACGATTACAGGACGAGGACTAACGTCTCGTCGGGTATCAAAACAATGTGTGGTGTATCTAGGGTGCGGGCCGCTGGCCATCGTCAGAGTGACGAGTGCCAGAAGTTTGCGGTGGTTGACCGCGCCTACGCCTGCGTAGGCGGTGTGTGCGTGTCTGTGTCGGTGTTTGTGTGGGTGTCGCGTTCGCGATGGTGATGTCGTCATCCGGGTCTAGCGTTACGTGTCTGGGACGTCTTATTGGGTTGAGACTATGGTGAAGGGGGATGTACCCGCATGCCTTCCTAACCAAGATGTTGGGATGGTTAGGCGCCTTGTCAAAGAAGCGTCGCGAGATCTCTTTAAAGTGTTGAGCTATCGTCGGAAGCTCTAGGTCACGGTGAAGTTTGCTTCGCCCACACACAAGTGGATAAAGGCGACTGAGGACAAATCGGGCTCTATTAAATACCGTATCAATATGTTTCTTGAAGTTCATATTGCTGTTGAACGTGACTCCTAAGTATTTGTAATCCTTCACCCACAGTATGGGTGTTTCATACAATTTAATGACGTCGGTCGGTCGTTTTTTAGCGCGGATGCTATTCGCGTTACCGAAGAGTACCGCTGCACTCTTGGTGGGGTTCACTTCAATCCGCCATTTTCTGAACCAGTTGCCTAGTTCATCGACGGCGGCTTGAATTACTTTAATGTTCCTGCTCAAGGTTGAGCGGTTCAATAGAGCGGAGCCAAAGTAGAGTGCCGTATCGTCAGCGTACTGAGCGAGCTGGACACTCGGAAACTTGGGAATGTCGCTCGTGAAGAGCGAGAAAAGAGTGGGAGAGAGGACTGAACCCTGTGGCACGACAGACCTGATGGGTCTGGGTGAGGATAGGGTGCCCTCTACTCGATATCGGAAGGAAAGTAAGGTAGGCTTGTATGATGCGCACGAGCCTGTCTGGCACTCCCAGTTGATACAGCTTGAATACTAAGCCGTTGTGCCATATTCGCCCTATATCGGTGAGGGCACGGAATATTTTGCCGTTGTCTGCCATAACTTGCAGGAGCGACGGCGGGTCGTCCCGGACAGCATCGAGCCTGCTGGCCAGGGCTGTGATTTCATCAATGTCGAACAGCTCTGACAGTTCGAACATGAAGGCAAAGGTGCTGCCGCCTTTGTTACCTGTTGCCGCGGACGCGGGCGCCGGTGGCCTCGGTCGCGGGACCGACGCCGCCGGGCGGGACGCTAGCGGTGGCCGGAGGGGCGCGGGGGCCGCGAGAGTTGCCTCTGTGGCAGCGTTGGCAGCCGGAGGAGACATCGCCCAGGCGTTTACCTTCGGAGGCGGCGCAGGTTTGAAGGTCGGAGTGAACTCCACCTTCTCTGCTCTGCCTTGCGGCTGGCGGCGCCCTGGGTGACGCTTGTGTTTGGGTGCCTTGGGACACCCGCAATAGCTCGCGGGGTGCCCCTTCTTCCCGCACAATACGCAGGCCGGGGGCTCCGCGCATTGCGCTGGTCGAGGGCACTCCGGCGTGCCGTGTTTTCCGAGGCACTTCACACACCTCGGGGTGTGTTCGCATTTGCGTGCCGAGTGCCCGTATAACTGGCATCTGTGACACCGACCAGGCCCCCCGCGGTTGCGAGGAGCTTCGGCCCGGATGCCCTGAAGGGAGCAAACCGATTTAATATTAAAAATTTCCTTTCCCTCTTGCGTGAGGTCGAAGACGACGAGAACCATGTCAAATGGTTGTTTGTTGGTGGTTCCGCGCATACGGTGCTCCTCGTGTGCAGGGTAACCCTGCTCTTTGAGGTCCGACAGAATGTCGGCCTCGTCTAACTCTCTGGGGACGTTCCTAATAACGACCCTCAGACGCTTCTCCTCAGGCAGGGCGTACGTGTGGAAACCCACACTCAGCTCTCTAAGAAGAGATGTCAGGGCGTGGTGGTCCGCTACCTCTCTGGTCTCTAATTTGATGAGAGATTGGTACGCCCTCGCCTGGAAGGAGAGCGTCTTCGGGATCCTATTTTTTATAACTAACCAGCGGCCTCGGTCTCCTATAAAAATAGGAGGCGGGCGCTTGGTCGGAGGCGGTACGCGGGCTTTAGCGGGCGCGGGCGCGGACGCGGGAGTGGAGCCAGTCGTGGCCGCGGCTATCTTGGCGGGTGTGCCATCAAGAGAAGGCGATTCGCGACAAAATACGCCTGAAGGACAGGCGGGCGGGCTGATCGGGTGATCACCTTTCTCGGTTTGACCGAGGCCACGGAGCTTGCGTAGGAGTCATTTCCTAATTCCATTTAGGATTCCCCGTCGGAACCCGAAACGTCGGATGACGGGTTATATTTGTTGGATTTCGCTTTAATAGCGGCATCCACTGTCTCGTTGATTGATTCTTTCATTAGCGGAGCGATCTTCTCCGTGAATAACCTATCTAGTAGGGCGCTTCGAAGGCCCTCGTCGGCAACCATTGGTGAAGCCATGGTTGTCATGTTTAATAACTAGGTTGAGCGGGCAACAACCTCCGCTGCCCGAGTCAGGCAAAGGGGGAATATAATAATTAAGTGGACAACTATAGTTAAGTTGTACACTTGCACATTAATAAATAATATTAATAATAATAAAATATGCAAAAATTAAAAGAAATTAATAATAATAATTAAGCCTAAGACTTAGCTTTGCTGGATGTAGACTGGCTGGGCCGGAACCCCGATGCACGCTGTGCAGGCCCCCGCGGAGAAGACACACACGGCACGAACTGCAACTCACAAACACACACGATTAGCGTGCAGAATCGCGAAACACAGCACAGGTGCTAACTAACACGATCGTAAAACCGGGTAATTAGCACAGATAATAACTAAGCTACGTTCCGCGAAGGAACGTAACAGGTGCGAGACTCAAAGAGTCCCGAACAATAGCGCGCGATAACATTAGCTAGCCCAGGTGGCCTGAGCAGATAGTGCGATAACGCAGGTAATAAAAATATTCGAAGGAGGACAGATAACGCGGCACGTGTGCTCGCGTTGCCTGCCTGAATCGAACTTATGCATTGGTGAAAACAGCATGAAAATCGGCGTTTTTGCGTTTATCGCGAACAGACAGACAGGGAGACGCGGCGAAGGACTTTGTTTTATTACATGATAGTGATAAATAAATAAAATAACAATTTTCTTATTATTTGATTAAAATTGGGCTGGAAGTTTCTTATCAGTTCTCTCAAAGCATCTTAAAAACTGATATATCTTCATAACATTTACCAATTAGTGTTTTTGCAATATATTTATATATATTCTTCTTCTTTATATCAATGATAATATGTAAGACGCCTCCAACATACATTGCTATGCAGACGACAGTACTGGTGATGCCGTATATAAGGGCCATGCAGGTATCTCTCGGGAAAACGGGATGCCGGAAGAATCTTATGTCTTCTATCGAGTCCTCTTATGAAAAGTTGCTGAATGAAGTAATATACCTCGTCCAGTTTAACTCACAATAGCACTAACTCCAATATTTTTAATGGTTTTATTTCAATTTGTAGAAAATCCTACCTTTCTTTCTTTTTAAATCAGTATGTATATATGCGGATACAAATTAATAATAATTTAATGATACACTGTTGAAATTTTAAACTCTCCTTTCAAGTTAGCTTTGCTGCATGCTTGTAAAGTTACGATCCTGTCCCATGTTAGATCAATAAATGTAACTTAAAACAAGACTCGTTGTAAATCGGTTTCAACATTAAGGTGTGTATTGTAAGTAGCCTTTAAACAATTTTAACATTCAAGCAAACATGGGCACAGACTTCGATTAAAACAATTACAATTATTTGAGAGGTATTATGTAATAAATTATTAACTATAATGGGGCACTAAAATTTATTAAATTGATTAGAGATTAACGGCCGTTTCCAATAAACTATCTACAGATGTAGATAAATTTCTACCTTCTACTGTCAGTATTTAGTTGTCAATAATCTGAAGCTGTCCCAATATACTTGATAAGTCATTTTTATCGCCTTATATTGGGACGCGTGGATTGCAATTTCCATACAAACTTCGATCGCTGGTAAGCTATACGTCGTCCCATTGACAGACAGCGTGTACGGATAAGGTGAGTTACCGTCGATAAATTTATTGGGACAGAAAAGCCAACGATAGTTACGATTTTTTTCTCAAGTAAAAGATAGACTGAATTAAATGTGAGAATAGGATACAAAGCTATCGGTTCTACAGCAATTTATACAAAAATTAATTATATAATTGTTATAAAAATCATGGAGTAATCAATGTGGGTCAATTTTTTTTATAGTTAAGATCCTCAAGATTTAACTTTCTTAATTTAACTATCGGTCTTGTTATTTTTTAGTCTGTGCATGTAAGTTACTGTTAGTTTTTACATACTAATAATAAACCTCAGAAAGTACATTAATAAAGATTTGCTTGTAACTAATTCTAGTAGGCTTCAGAAGATACATAGGGTAAATATATTCACTTTTATAATAAAATCGCTGCCACTGTTTAGGCATTATCTATAAATAAATTTAAATGTTTTATTAAGAAACTGTTGTAAATCTAAGTCCAATCCAGCTGAATATCTAAGTGATCGCACAGCCTGGGACTAGATTATGATTATTTTATAGCAATAGCAATGACAGTACAATTTTGTATATTTTAATTAAAAACAGCCAAAAAACGAGCAAAAAGCCATTTTTTTTTATGGAATAGGAGGACAAACGAGCGTACGGGTCCACCTGGTGTTACCTGCACCGCCGCCCACACTCTCCTGCAACACCAGAGGAATCACAAGAGCGTTGCCGGCCTTTAAGGAAGGTCTACGCGCTTTTCTTGAAGGTACCCATGTCGTATCGTCCCGGAAACACCGCACAAGGAAGCTCATTCCACAGCTTCGTGGTACGAGGAAGAAAGCTCCTTGAAAACCGCACTGTGGAGGACCGCCACACATCCAGATGGTGGGGATGATATCGTAACTTGTGGCGTGTCGTGCGAAGAAGAAATTCGGCGGCAGGAATCAGGTTGAACAGCTCTTCGGAACACTCCCCGTGATAAATGCGGTAGAAGACACACAATGAAGCGACGTCTCTACGCAACGCCAAGTGATCCAGCCGTTCACAGAGTACTGGGTCCCCGACAATTCGAGCTGCTCTGCGTTGCACGCGGTCAAATGGATCGAGCTGATACTGGTAACTTTATTTCAGGCATGGAGCTCTGACACCGCGGGATGGTCGGCGGTGTTTTTCCGTTGTCGTCAAGAGTCGAGTTGGAGGCAAAAAGAGTGCACAGGAGATCGGCTTTCTCTTTTGCCGTATCGGCCAGGGTGTCATTCCTCATGTGCAACGGCGACATGGACGGCTGGTTGAAGTTACCAAGAGCAGCTTTCGACAACGACCAGAACTTGCGTGTTCCGGTCGGGTAACTGGAAAGCTGCTCGCCAATTTTGACGACGTGCTTCGATTTCGCCTGGGGTGCGCCAGACCAGAGATGACAGCAATACTCCATGTGAGGCCGGACCTGCGCTTTGTAGAGCGCTAGAATGTGGGCCGGCTTGAAGTATTGCCGTGCTCTATTTATGACGCCCAGTTTCTTTGAAGCCAGTTTGGCTTTGCCCTCCAGATGGCCACGGAATTGGCAATTGCTCGAGATTTCAAGACCCAGTATTCCGATACTAGGCGAGGCTTTAAGGGAAGTGTTCTCGAAGAGCGGTGATACGGCAAATGGGGTTTTTTTAGTGGTAAACGCGCAAACTTGAGTCTTCTGGGGGTTAAATTGGACAAGGTTCAACTTACCCCATTCCGCGACCTTCTCGAGAGAGGACTCGATAGAAGACACAAGTTTCTCCCGGCACTGGTCGACGTTTTCCCGAGAGAGACCTGCATGGCCCGTCTATACGGCATCACCAGTGCTGTCGTCTGCATAGCAATGCATGTTGGCGGTGTCCAACATATCATTGATATGCAGAAAAAACAGCGTGGGAGATAGCACACAGCCTTGGGGCACTCCAGCGTTCACGGGCTTGGGATTCGAGCAATAACCGTCGACAACGACCTGTATGCTGCGCCCAGTGAGGAAGCTGGAGGTCGACTTGCATAAGCTCTCGGGAAGCCCAAATGATGGAAGTTTTGCGAGGAGCGCCTTGTGCCATACACGATCAAAGGCCTTCGCTATATCCAGACCAACTGCCAGGCCTTCCCCCTTGCTTTCAATAGCCGCCGCCCATCTATGTGTTAGGTATACCAGAAGATCGCCAGTCGACCGACCATGGCGAAAGCCGTACTGCCGGTCGTTGATCAACTGGTGACCTTCAAGGTATACCAAGAGCTGGCGGTTAATTATGCTCTCCATGATTTTGGAGAGTAGGGAGGTAATAGCAATAGGCCTGTAGTTTGCCGGATCCGAACTGTCTCCTTTTTTTGGGATCAGATGGACAAGGGCTGACTTCCATGAATCAGGGACTACGCCCTTTGAATAAGAGTGCCGGAATAAACGCGTTAGCACCGGCGTCAACTCAGGGGACACGTTCTAAGCACGACTGGAGAAATGCCAACCGGCCCGCTCGACTTCCTGACGTCCAACGAAAACAGAGCTCGCCTAACAGTTTTCTGTCGGAACTTTATTTCAGGCATGGAGCTCTGACACCGCGGGATGGTCGGCGGTGTTTTTCCGTTGTCGTCAAGAGTCGAGTTGGAGGCAAAAAGAGTGCACAGGAGATCGGCTTTCTCTTTTGCCGTATGGGCCAGGGTGTCATTCCTCATGTGCAACGGCGACATGGACGGCTGGTTGAAGTTACCAAGAGCAGCTTTCGACAACGACCAAAACTTGCGTGTTCCGGTCGGGTAACTGGAAAGCTGCTCGCCAATTTTGACGACGTGCTTCGATTTCGCACGGGCGATTTGCCGCTTACAAAATCTGGAGGCACGGTTATATTTCCTCTTCAGAACTTTGCAGTTCGGATCCTTTGAGCCCAGCGCCGCAACCCAAGTTCGATACGCCTGTTTTTTGCAGTCAGATGCTGCTTTAACTGACGCATCGAACCAGGGCTGTGATCTGCCACCGATCGGTACTACAGAGCTTGGTATAAAAATATCCATGCCCTGCAGTATCACATCGGGTACTGCAACGGCGCAGGCACTAGGATCATCCGAAAGGAAACAAACCCTGCCCCAAGGGTAGGATGCAAAAAAGGAACGCATCCTATCCCAATCTGCTGACTTGTAGTGCCAAACGCGGCGGGTCGCTGGTGGTCTGCGACGTTGGCGTCGGATAGGCACTACACTCCTGACCAGGCAATGGTCGGACGTTCCGAGAGGGGCGTCGACAGAGACCTGGTAACCATCGGGATGTGTAGTCAGCAGAAGATCTAATAAGGACGGCATGTGGCTATCCACATCCGGGAGCCGCGTCGGCGACTCAACCGATTGGGACAGACCATACGCCAATGCAAAATTATGCACAGATCGCCCTGCGTAGTCTGTGGTACGTGATCCAAGCCATTTGGCATTGTGCCCGTTGAAATCACCCAAGACTACGATTTCAGCGGAGAGGATCTGAGCAAGCACGTCAACAAATGCCGCTTGAACGCAGCCACTATGGGACCTGTAGACACACGCATAGATGCGGACGCGGTCCTCTAAATCTACGCGGAGCCAGAGAGTAGACAGGCCCCAACCCTCAAAATTGCCGAGACGGCGACAGCAGATATCCTCCCTTACGTACACACATACCCCGGCATGAGGCATGAAATTATGCTCAATTTTGTACCCGGGGTACGTTAAATATGACGTATCGCTAGGTCGAGATATCTGCGTCTCCGTAAGGAAACACGGCTGCCGGCTGCGCCGTCTCAAGGTGGTGGTCGACGGCGTTTAAGTTGGAGTGAATTCCCCGGATGTTACAAAAGTCCACATTAAGCGTGGAGCGGGGTGCCGTGGTGTTGCTGCCCTGTTTGTCCTGTGACATACGCGGTACTGTGCCCTCCCCAGAATACGAGGGGCAGCCCGAGCGCATTATTATCAACAAATATACGTCAACATGGCTTCACAGTTGTAGTTATATGTCTTTATTTTCGTTTTAACACAACAATTTTTAATCTGTATATATAAAAAAGAATTGCTGTTCGTTAGTCTCGCTAAAACTCGAGAACGGCTGGACCGATGTGAATTATTTTGGTCTTAAATAAATTGTGGAAGTCCAGAGCAGGTTTAAAATGTTTATTCAATATGAAAATGCTCGGAATTAACAAAAAACAAAAATTTTGAATTTTCTGTGATGTATCCCCCCGTCGTTCAGAAATCAAATGAAAATAATACTTTAAAATGAATAATTAATTAGAATTTTGAAATCCTTTTAACATTCTCAGGGGGTAAAAAATAAACTTAATTTTAGGTAACTGTAGTAGGTAGATTAACTACAGTTGTCAACTGTCTATCAGATTATTTATATGTAGATTGATAAATCTTAACTATTGTCCCAAATTAAATTTCTGAACTTAACCGCACCAAAACACAAAACAAAAAAATATAGTTTATCAGAAAGCTTTAAATTGATTAACAGACTGTATCATAACTGTGTGTGTCTATAAATATTAAATTGAAACCATATAAATAGCCAGTATTTCAGGAAAACTCTGTTTTGTAAGTAAGCAACATCATGTGAAATCAATCGATAATAATAATAAAATTTAATTTATACCGAGATTTTTTATTTGTTTTAATAAAAAAAGGATTCCTTTTGTTTGTTTTATACAAAAGTTTAGGTCTTTTATTTATCCATTGAGGCAGTGCGAAGTCTGCCGGGTCAGCTAGTCATATTATATAAATAAATCCAGTGTCCTGATGTTTGTTTCCAGTGAACTTCCAAACTAATGAACTGAATTTAATGGGAATTACTTCATGGAGTGCAGTTTAGTCCAACTTGAGAGATAGGATAGTTTTTATTTCGATTTGGGAAGCATAATCAGTTGTATTTCCAATATTTTTTTTTGTATGCACATATTTTCTTTGAGAATTTATTGACGCACGGTTTGACAGTTTTTCTGTGAAATTATCTCATTATAACAACAGGGATCATATTTACGAAGTAATTCTTGATGTTATGAAATATTATTCATAAATGCATAAAAAAACATTATTTTATTTGTTACACAACAACGTCTGTCGGGTCAGCTAGTAATTATTATAAAAATCATGGAGTAATCAATCTCTGTCAATATTTTTTTATTAGTTACTTGCCTCAAGCTATACCTTTATTTATATAAGTATCGGACTTTTTAATTTTTAGTCTGTACACGTAAGTTACTGTTAGTCTTAACATAACTTAACATAACGTAAGTTACTGTTAGTCTTAACATAGTATTAGTGACCCTTAGAAAGTAGATTAATAATTTTTTATAAATATTTTAACAAGGAATTAAAAGCAGCTTTAGTAACAGAAAATAATAATGTCAATATAACATCTACCAGTAATATCGTAAAAAAGACAACATCATAATCTCTTGTACAACATGAGAAACAAAATATTTCAGCATTTTTTAAAGCAAACGCATTCAGGCCGGTTCACACTAGCGCCAGTTTTTAAGGGGGTATTCACACGTAACACCTGAAGTGCCTCGGAGGGGCTATTACTGCGCTATTATGAGTTGAGTACGTCGTAATAGTCGTCTAGCGAGAATAATGTGTGAAAAACGCTCGGAAAATGTTTATATGAAAATGGTTTTCAAATGAGTATGCGATTATGTGAATGAATACGGACTATTAAAACTATATTCAATGTTACTTGTTCTGAATAAAGATGAATATGTGATTAACGTTTAAATAAAAGGCATTAAAGGCATTTATTTTCTCAAAATTGATTCCTTTAGAATTCTTTTTGATGTTATTTCTAATAACTACTAGATACTACTACCGCTTCGGAAACAAATGGCGCTCTGAGAGAGAAGTGGCGGTGCAGGAAACTCTCCCAGCATTCTTTTTTTGCGCTCTTTTCAATAAAAATATACAATATTGTACAGTCATTTTTGTCGCTATAAAATAATCACAATCTAGTCCCAGGCTGTCCGATCATTTAGATATTCAGCAGTGGAGTAATTGGATTTACGATAGAGCCATTTTTTTATAAAACATTTAAATTTATTTATAGATAATGCCTGAACAGTGGCTGGGACTTTATTATAGAAGTGTATACATTAACCCTTAAAGCTTTTATGTATCTTATGAAGAAATTAACACTTTAACGAGACATCTTATTTAAAAACAGATATTTCCAATGAATGTTTTAGGAATTATACTATTTATAAATATAAACTTATTAATATTTGGTCGTGATTGGTGTCAATTATTTATTAAGGCCTTAATAAGCATTTTTTTTGCTAACACAACCTTATGAGTTATTTTTATGTGAAAAAAAATTAAGTTGTAAAATTAAATTTTAATTGGCGTCTTCATAGCTTTAATTTGATATTTTATTTCAATTAAATGGATTATATAATATGATTACTAATCTATTAATTCACGATAACGTTACATACAAAAAAACTAGGAAAATGGTTGACCCTAAAGGCCATCCCTGCAAATTCCCGTTAATTCCATACCTAAACGCTTCAAATTGTACTTATGATGAAGTTGAGCTCTTGGAGCTCAAAGAGTTAGCAGTTCTATGTTCTTCGAGCTCAAAAGTCTGGTAAAACGTTAATAAAACACAATTTTTTTAAATCATGGTCACGAAGGATCCTTACACAAACAACGAATTCAAGCTCTAAAGTTTCATGCATCCAATATATGATAATTTAAATAAAAACCCTTTTAAAGGATTAAAACGCGTGCAATTGTAACGGTTTTACATTAGATGCTTGTGTAAAAGTTACATATTTATTTTAGTTAACCCGACGTTTCAAGACCTTTCCAGATCTCGTTTTCAGGGGGACTGGGTCCCCCATTCCCCCAACCGTTACAATTACACGCGTTTTAATCCTTTAAAAGTGTTTTGTTTAAATATATTAATACAGCTAATTATTTATTACTTTTTATGAAATAATTAATATTATATAAACACGATTCATTTATTGGATGCAGCACCTTACAAACTATACTGTTCTATATATCACAGCATTGTAAGAATTCGATTGAAATGAGTGGCCGTTGAGTTTTTCGTATGTTCTTCTCACGAGCTCAAGTTTTTACGAACTGATGGTAAATTATACTAAAAGAAATATTTAAACTGACTATTATTCAAAAGCGCTTCGTTGAAGCCTAATTGAATAAAGTTTACTTGACTTTGAATTTGACTTTGTCATATCGAGTAATATAGCTATTTACCGTTTGCAGTCAATAAATTTACTCTACTAGCTTTTGCATTGAAATTGGAATAGCTCAGGAAATAATAAAGATATAGATATTTAATAAAAATAATCTTTAGTAGACTAGAAATAAAGACGATACGAAACATTTATATGGTAAAGTTGATAAATGTGAATACAGAACAGTTATGTATGAAAAATATATTGTAATGTCGTAATATTCCCATCTGCGTTGAGTATGGTACATTTTATGAGCTGCGATTTTTTACAACTAACTATATTACATTTATAATAATTCAAATTTAAATTCAAATATTTTAAATTCAAAATAGGATGTGAAATCACTTATTGAAAGTCAAAAAAAATACTACCACCCATTCCAAAATGAATGCCTCAGGCCTGAGAAGAATGGGCGCAACAAACTCAGCTGGCTTTTTTTTTTCATCAAAAATATTTTTTACAATTAAAGTAACATTTACAAAGTAACAAAGTAACATTGTACAATTGAACTTATTATTTAATAGCCTGAGGGCGGTCGCTTCATTCCCAATCTGTGGTATCATTAAGAAATGCATTTATGTTATAGTAACCTTTACCACACAAACGTTTTTTAACAATTCTTTTGAATAACGTAATACTTTTGTTTTGAACATTCTCTGGGATCCTGTTGTAAAAGCATATACATGGCCCCACAAAAGACTTGTTAATACGACTTAGCCGAGTAGCAGGCATTATAAGCTTATGTCTGTTCCTGGTGTTAACATTATGGTAATGACAGTTTCTGGCAAATTCACTTATGTGCCTAATATAGGACATAGTACTATGGAAGTAACTAAAGTGTACAAGTCGCGCCGTATCTATGTCAGTTGATTGTCTAATATTTTAACCGCGTATGCTGCAGAACTAAGTCTGTTCGCTAATTCTTCAATATGGGGGCCCCATTGTAATTTGGAATCCAGAGTAATGCCAAGAAATTTAGCAGATTCCACCGATTTTATCACCTCTCCGTTTAACAAAACACTTGCATTAACATTTTTGATATTTGGTACGGTAAATTTTAAATATTTCGTTTTCTTGCTATTTAACAACAGGTTATTAGCGCTAAACCAGTACACGATGTCAGATAGAATATCGTTCACTTCGTCATACATAGCTTGGTTTCTTTTCACTTTGAAAATCAGTGAAGTGTCGTCCGCAAACAATACTACCTTATGTTTTTTCTCTAAGGGATTAGGAAGATCATTTATATAGATAAGGAAGAGGAACGGTCCGAGAATATACCCTTGTGGTACCCCCATACTGAGAGGAGTCCCAGGAGATCTCCTGCCATTCACGTCGACCTTCTGAATTCTATTGTTTAGATATGAAATCAGAAGATCGAGCGCAGTTCCCTTTATGCCATAGTGACATAGCTTCCTGACCAGCGTTGAATTTTGAACACAATCAAAAGCCTTAGATAAATCACAGAAGATGCCAAGAGCATTCTGCGATTCCTCCCAGACATCAAAATATCCTTGATAAGCTCAACACCTGCATCCGTTGTTGAACGTCCCCTAAGTAAAGCCAAATTGTTTCAAATGAAGTAACTTATGAGAGTTAAAGTAAGTAAGCATTTGGCTTAAAATTATTTTTTCAAAATTTTTACTAAGGGTCGGCAAAACCGACACAGGACGATAGTTATTCGGGTCAGAAGAGCACCCCGATTTAAATATTGGTGTAATTTTGCTATGTTTCAGAAGGTCAGGAAACACGCCATGGTTAATTCAATTATTAAAGACTATTGCAAGATATGGTGCTATGACATCAATTATTGAACTTATTATTTTAACAGAAATGCCCCATATATCAGCAGTTTTTTTCATGTCTAGAGATTTAAAAGTTTTAATTATTTCTCCAGGGCTAACAAAACTAAAATTGAAACTTTGTTGACATCCTATAACATTTTCTAGAAGAAGTGACTCAGCAACACTGGTGGAGGAGACAAGAGTGTTTGTGATAGAAACTGGAATCTCAGAAAAAAAATTCTCAAAAGCAGTAGCAACTTTCTGCTGAGATTGAATTATTGTATTGTTTATTGATAGATTATATTCAATGTTGCGGTCTTTCAATCTTCCAGATTCCGAGTTAATAACATTCCAAGTCATCTTTATTTTATTTGGTGCATTTTTAATTATTTGTCTGATATGCATAGACTTTGCAATAGAACTTTTAAATAATTTAGAGTATTTTTTAACATACTCGAGAAAAGATGCATCATGATTATACATTGATCTCTCACTATATAGTTCATATAGCCTTTGTCTGCTCCTATGAATGCCAGCTGTTGCCTAATCATTAAATGACAGCAGACCACCTGATTTAACTGTCTTAGAAGTAAATATAGAAGCAAACTCTGTTTTAATTATTTTAAATAACATATCATACATTTCATTGGGATTAATATTATATTTGAATAAATCCAAATTAGAGAGTTTAACTGACACATTGCCTCTATATTTCTCCATTCGCCTATTATTCACAGGAACAAACGTAAACTTTTTAATTTTAGTACATTTATTGACCTCAATATTAAAAGAGCCTAAATGCTTGATAGGCCGCATACTTCAAAGTCAGAGGTACTTTATTGACAAAAAAGCAATAGATTACTCGTCAGCGTCAACCAATAAAGATATAATTTAAATACATGCTAATTTCACCAAACTTTCCATCTTAATATATATAAATTACGTGACACGTTGTTTGTCCGCGATGGACTCCTAAACTAATGAACGGATTTTAATGGGGATTACTTCATGGAGTGCAGTTTGGTCCAACTTGAGAGATAGGATAGTTTTTATTTCGATTTGGGACCCATAATGTTTTGTGTGGACATATTTTCTAGGAGATAATTTAGTGACGCACGGTTTGACAGTTCCGCTGTGAAACAATTTCATTATAACAATAGGGAGCATTTTTTACAAAATAATTCTTGATTTTTGACATATTAGTGGCAAATTCCTATAAAACAGTATTATTTATTACCTACAGAAAAACGTCTGTGGAGTCAGGGTGTGTCAAGTAGGAAAAAATTCATTTTACGTTGTTCCTTTCTTTTAAAATACTATGTTACTTAAGAATAGTTATTTGGTATTTAATAGGGTGTTTTTTTTACATTTAAGTCGGTTCGATTCCCAGACGAGGCAAGAATCCCAAACAAGCTTGATGTGTTTTTTATTATTATTATTTCCTTTAAAGTTATTATATATTTTATTTTATGAAATGCTCACATAATGCCTCTATTTATTTACGGTATGTGTGGATTGATATTATATAATATCAATAACTCTTGTGTTTATAAGTATTAATTTTCTTTTTTTTTCTGTTTTTGAATTAGTCGTGTAAGCCTTTCAGTTTTTAACATTTGAGTATTTTTGTTGCGACACTTTGCATACATTGTAATTGAAAAGATTTGTAAAACAATTAAAATGTAAATCTTGACTTAAATGACTGACAATGAGTTTCTTGCTACTTCTTCTCATTAGCTCAACTATTTACGAAGTAGCGGTAAATTCAATAAGAAACAATATTTTTATTTTTATTTTTGACATTCATAAGTGTCATTTCCTACATGAATGACCTACATGAATAAAGTGTTTTTGAATTTGAATTTGAATTTAACTAAGCTTCTAACTTCATATATCGCTATATTCTGTCACTCAAGCCGATCCCGGCTTGACACACGGACTTGTCATTAGCGGCTTGATGCACGCTACGCGTTAATGCGTCTCTATTCACGATGCGTTGCCACTGTGCAATATGATGTCACTTAATTGCTGTAATGTTAATAAGAAATGATGCGACTCAGCACAAGCTATGAATAAAAAGTAGCTTATTTATTGGGGAGACTATCTTAATCTAATTTTGAGTTATATTTTCTCATTTATAGAGCCAGATAATAGCTAAAAAATAATAATTTGAATACTCCTTCTCTCATTTAGATCGAAATATTATAAGATCGAATCACTTTTTTTCTGGATACGAGTTTTGTTTGAGCCTGAAACATTGACACAAGACACATGCCAAAAGCGCTTTTAAACCGCATGACCGAGTGCGCTGGCGTATAGGTGTATTAGTGGCGTATTATTGGTACGTTGTAACAAGGTTTGGATAACCAATAATCGATCCTCAGTATATCTTAAAAAAAACATACGACGCGTCTATGTTTTATCCTCCTCTTCGCGTCGGTTTCCTCAGTGCTGAGGGTCGTGATGATCTCGACAGAGTACTTTGTTGCGTATCATTTGCCACCATCTGCCCCTATCGGAAGCAGAGTGTAAAGCGTCGTGGACAGTGGTTTCAAGGACAGTACGAATCTGATTGGTCCATCGCATGGGGCTCCTTTCTCTTGGTCTTCTTCCCTCCACCTCCCCTGTTACCATCAGTCTCTACAGGTTGTCTTCATCCCTTCTGGCGATGTGGCCGAAGTATACTAGGACCCTACGCAAGCAGATGGTTGAGAGCCTAGTCACAATGCCCAGCCGTTTCAGGATCGACACATTAGTTCGGTGTGCTGTCCAATGTATGCCCAACATCCTTCTCCTGCACCACATTTCGAAAGCATCGATTCGTTTTCTGTCAGCTTTCTTTCAAGTCCATGTTTCAGCACCATATATGAAAATGGAAAACACCAGTGATCGCACAAGATTGGTCTTGGTTTTTATGCTGATGGTTCTACTCTTCCATATCTTCCCTAATTGTGTCATGGCGCCTTTTGCCATGCCGATCCTGCGACGAATCTCTCCTTTGCAAGAACCATCGTTGCAGATTTCAGAGCCCAGATATTTGAATTTGTTGACCATTTCTAATTGTAGTTTTCGGTTAGCTCCAACCTACCAGACCGATCCACAAACAAAACCTTAGTTTTAGACCTGTTTATAACGAGACTCAGCTCAGCGCTGACGCTCTCCATCCTGCTAAGAAGTTCATGCATTTCAGCCTCGTTGGCTGCCAACAGAGTTGTGTCGTCAGCATAGCGTAAGTTTGTGAGTTTATGCCCGCCAATGTTGATTACACCGCTCCAGCCGTCCCAGGTCTTTCGTACGATGTACTCGCCGTATACGTTGAACAGGATCGGCGAAAGTATACAGCCTTGCTGAACTCCCTTTTCAAAACCAAAAGGACCCGAAGTCACCTGGTCAACCCTCACAATTCCTTGGTTATAATGTAATGCCTGGATCAGTGCTTTTAGGTGATTTGGTTCGCCAAGCTCACCAAGTACTCTCCACAAACAATCCCATTCTACGCAGTTGATAGCCTTGCTGTAGTCCACAAAACACACTACCATTGAGGTGTCAAACTCGTAGCATTTCTTCACCAGTTGTCGCACGTTCAGTATTTGCTCTCTGGTACCTTTTCCCTTGACTAAACCAGCCTGTTCCTGTGAGATCTGCCAATCGAGGTGATACTGAATCCGGCCGTTGATCACATGAAGCAATACTTTGCTGGCATGAGATATTAGGGCGAGGGTGCGGTAGTTTTCATAACTCTTGATGGACCCCTTCTTGTGCAGTGGTAGTATACGGTAGTAAGCAGTCCACTCTTCAGGCCAAACACCGTCTTGCCAGACCTTGTTGCAGATATTATGCAGTGCGTAAACCCCCGAGTCACCCAAAACTTTGAGAACTTCAGCTGATCAGGTCCTGGCGCTTTGTGTCACCTAAGTTTTTGTAATGCGGCTGTTATTTCGGACCGTAAAATGTCTGGCTCCAACTCTAGGGCCGCCCAGTCTGCGCGCCTGTCAACCACTGAAGATGACTTTTTGTGTAGCTGCTCATAGTATGAGCGCCATCTCTCTGCTATCCTGTCAAGTTCCATCAGTGGTCTACCTTCGAGGTCCTATATGACCCATGATTTGGGTTAGAACTACCTGCTCAACAAACGAACTCTTTTAAACAAGTCTGCTGTTTGTAAATTATTTGCATGCAATTCCGCTTCACTGCAAATGTTAGTGATAAAGTGGTTTTTATCAAGGTGACAGCTTTTCTTTATAGCTCTGGATAGTTTAGAGTATACCTTCATTACGGCAGCATTCTGCAGTCCTTTAATTTTGGTCTCCTTCCTCCTCTGAATTAGATTCCATGTGTGCTCTGAGATCCATGTCGCCCTCTTATGATCTTTATTGCCTTTTGGGACAACTTGCTTAAGGGAATTATTCATAATCGCTTTAAGATGTTTCCATTGTGAATTGACGTCAGTGGTGGCAGTCAGTGGCGCCTCGGCCAGTCTTTCCTCGGTTAGGTTCCGGAAGCATAGTTGCTCTGAAGGGTTCAGGGATCTAGTCACAGGCCGTGATGACTTATGGTTCACCTTTAACCGCAGAGAGAACACAGCAACCAGCAGCACATGGTCAGAGCCACAATCAGGACCAGGGAATGTTTTTACATTTTTGACAGATGAACTCCAGCGGGTATTTATCATAATCGATCTGGTTACTGTATGGCTCCCCAGGAGATCTCTAGGTTTAGAGGCGTCTTGGGTGATGTTGGTAAAGAGTGTTCATGATGGCGAGTTTTCTTCCTAAACAGAACTCCACCAATCTCTGTCCACGCTCGTTCCTGATGCCCAGGCCATACCTTCCAACAATGCCCGCCGAGTGTGTGCCAGGCTCGCTTTTGCAAAACTTAGCATTCCAGGTATATCATCAAGCAATTTTTTTTTAGGGTCCCGTAGAATTCGTCAATATCTTCATCGGACGCTGTCGAAGTGGGAGCATAGACTTGTACGATATTGAGTAGGCATGGTTTCGTATTCAGCTTCATTGTAATAATTCTGTAGGATTTCGGATTATAACCGAGGATATATTTGTTGATTTTAGCTGGTAATAGGAAGCCGACTCCATTTCGGCTGGAACTGTCACTCACCCGGGAAGTATAAAGTGCTCCCCAAAGTGGTCCTAAAATGGCCCTGCCCGCGAAGATGAGACTCGCTGACACCCAAAATCGAGATATTAAGCGTTCTCTTTCCTCATCCACGATGCTTAATTTTCCTGGGTGCAGTAAATCCCTGGTAATCCAGGTACCAATACTATATTGAGAAAGTAATGAGTCCCTAAATCCAGTTATTTTAATTCCACTAGTATTATTTCTTCCTTCTGAGGCCCAGTGGTCCGCGTCATCGGAAGCTTCGGTAGCATATTTCACACTATTGGGCCCGGGAACCGAGTAGCGTCGGGCGTCAGCCGGGTCGTCCAACAAACAATTCACGTTTCCTCCTATATGCATAATGAGATCATTTTCTTGGGAGATTCGCAGGGTGGGTTCCCACGTCTTTCCATGACAGTCTTTTTGTCGGTATTTAATTCCTCAAGGTCACTGCTGGCCTCAAGATGGGTTATTTACCGCCGCCCAATACTCTGCGTTGACGTTTTCTAGTTGCATTGTCACTTACAACCAACCCTTCTCTTTTCTCATCCGGGCTTGGGACCGGCAATGGCAGAGTTAATATTAATAATTTGTCTTATACATAACAGAAAATAAGTATTCTATAAAAAAGGGTGACATCGCGGGTCACAGCTTGTATACTATGTAGCGCTCTTCCACTGAGCCAAGATTTATGAACGTGACGTCATTCGGACGGTTGGCTCAGTGGATGAGCGCTCGCACGAAATGCGAGAGATCACGGGTTCGAATCCCGCAACGTTCACAAATTTTGTTTTCAAATTTAATTTGAATAGTGATTTTATGTTCAAAGTCATTTTTTTTTTACTCAAAATAGGATTTAATTAAGTAATCGTTACTGTGTTTCTACATTAGATTTTGGCGTTAAAGTTTCAATTTTATTATAATTACATGCGTTTTAGTCCTTTAAAATGTTTTTTTTTATGTGTTACGATCCCGTTAATTAAAGAATACACAATATTAATAATATTACATATTCAGTTATTAAGAAACCGAGCCTAGGCTAATTTTTTCAATTAAGTTCCCGTTACGTTGAGATATGTTTTAAAAAGAAAATATTGTTTGTCGTGTCAATAATAGTCCAATAAATAAATAGAGAACTAATATTATAATATTACTAGCTGACCCAGCAAAAGTTGTATTGCCATATAAAGTAATAAAAAACAATTATTGAGGTATAAAAAATAGATGCAACCGATTCTCCGACCTACCAAATATATCGTACAACAATTATTGTATTCGATTGCCATCTTGCAACCCTATAGCGGATTTGTGGATGGAACAGAATAATATAAAAATCACGATACAAAAATAGTCGTAGATCGCAGAAGGTCGAAAATTTTAAGTTGTATATATTTTTCCATGCTGAATCATAATAAAAATAAATAAAAATGTCAAAAAAATAAAAATTTATTTATTTGGGGGTGGGTCATATAAATCAATCTTCGATATATTAGAGGGGATAAGAGTTCACGTGGTGTGGATATGGTGAGTCAACGACCCATGGACATCGGCAGCACTAGGGATCAAAATATACGTTAGTGGCCTTAATAGTGATTTTCATTATTATAACACTAGAAATAAGGGATTGCTTGTAACTAATTCTAGTAGGCTTCATAAGATACATAATAGCTTTAAGGATAAATGTATACACTTCTATAATAAAGTCCCAGCCACTGTTCATGCATTATCTATATATAAATTTAAATGTTTTATAAAAAAATGGCTCTGTCGTAAATCCTATTACTCCAGTGCTCAATATCTAAATGATCGGACAGCCTGGGACTAGATTGTGATTATTTTATAGCGATAGAAAAGACTGTACAATATTGTATATTTTTATTGAAAAGAGCGCAGAAAAAAATGCTGGGAGAGTTTCTTGCGCCTCTTCTTCCCCCTCAGAGCGCCATTTATTTCCAAAGCGGTAGTAGTATCTAGTAGTTATCAGAAATGACATCAAAAAGAATTCTAAAGGAATCAATTTTGAGAAAATAAATGCATTTTATGCCTTTATTACGTTAGTGGCCTTTTAGTTGGGACTATGTTCTACGTTATACAAGTCCAAAGGTGCGAAGGTCCAACAGCGTTAAGTCGTTGTTGCAGAAGTAAAATTATTGAAATCATTCAGTCACAAGGGGCAACGAACTGCCTTCCAGTTAATTAAAAGCCATGTAAAATTTATTGGCATGTTTTATAGCTCGTAATTTGCTTGAGAAATGCATACCAGGACACACATTAACTAACGATATCGAGTCTCTGTCACACTATATATACATAGTATAAATTACAAATAAAACAAACTTTTAATTTTTTATGATATTTTGGCATAATAGAACCTTAATAAAACTTTAAAAATTGAGTTTTAAAGTAAGATGTAGTTTGTCACGCACACTAATAAACCTGGTCTGTTTTCATCGGTTGTCTAGCAGCTAATGACATCAAAAAGAATTCTAAAAGAATCAATTTTGAGAAAATAAATGCCTTTTTATGCCAAGAGGATCTATCTAGATGTATAAATTTAGAATGAATAACATACATGTATAAAAAAGAATTTCGAGTTCAAATATTTATATAAATATTTAGCTTAACCCACACTTAACAATTGCTTAAATATATTAGGAAAAGTTACGTCTTACGCCTGAGGCAGGCTGCCTTTTTCTTATTATTTTAAAACCAAATTGGATTTAATTAAAGTTAATTCAATTAATTTTCTAACCGAGTTTATTCGTTAACCTTTCTCGCTTTAACTATAAGACTATTTCTATAAAATTTAGCTCAGGCAATATCAGGGAAATAGGATATAAGATATATCTTATAGCAACATTTTATGAGATTGGCAGTCTAAATATAGTTCCATCATAAAGTCATATAGATAGTATCGTAACTCTTGCCACACAAATATTATGTCCTTAAACAAATAAAAGCACACGAAACTATTTTATAACAACAATAAAAATCAAAATAAGTTAACCCGACGCTTGCATACAATAAATTTCACATAACTACACACAAGCATGGTAGAACAAGCCCGCGGTAAAGTATTATGAAATGTATTCAGAGAGAGAGCCCATAAAACAAAAGTGCGACATAAATTTACCGCCATCGGCTCTAACACGCATTAGCCTCGGGATTTCCACCATATGAGAAAATATTTTCCCGCTAGTGCTATCTAATATTTTTTACTGGATGTTGCTCTACTTTAGCATTTTTTTTTTTCAAATATTTATGTATTGTCACAACTTTCACTATGCGCAACCTAAGCTGTGGAATAATCTTACGACGTCTGCTTTTTCTGAACAATATGATCTGAGTGTCTTCAAGGCCAGAATAAACGGGCATTTACTGAATAGACGTGTTCGGTTAAATAGATTTATGACAAACGCTCTGTCACAGAGGATGATGTTTATTAGGTTTTTAGATCTTGATGCTAATCTTGATCTCAATGTTATTTTATCAGAGGCTCAATTGTTTTAAAAATCAATTATCATTGAGTAAATAAATAAATTTAATATACCAGATAGAGGCTTCTTTGCAGAGGATGTCGGCTAGATTATGGGTACTACAACGGCGCCTATTTCTGCCGTGAAGGAGTAATGTGTAAGCATTATTGTATTTTGGTCTGAAGGGCGCCGTAGCTAGTGAAATTACTGGGTAAGTCGTCTCAATCAGAGGAGCGCAATTTTTCAAGAATCCTGAGCGGCACTGCATTGTAATGGGCAGGCCGTAGCAATCACCATCAACTGAACGTCCCGCTGGTCTCGTCCCTTATTTTTATTTAAAAAATGTAAATCTTATTGTATATAAGTAAAGTAAAGTAAATAGTGACATTAAAGTTCGTAACATATAATATTATAATGATCTGATTATCAAGACGTAAAATAATATTATCATTAAAAAATTCTACCTACCATTAATTGATACATAATATGTTAGTATAAAGCGTTAAGCTTAATTCATTGTTTAACGAGGATTACTCCAATATTAAATATGAGTAAAGAAGTAGAGCAACTTTCCCCTAACACACATTATACCGTTTAACCCTACGTCCGACCACCTGTTGCTCGCATACGACAACCCATACACGGCCTCACGTACCCCCACGTAGGCTCTACGGTATCGGGACGTCCCACGCTTTTCGGGAAAATGTCAAGAGATTTTGCGGAAGCATTCTAGAGGAAAATTGAGTTTATTCCGCGGTGACGGGGTTATTTATTTGCTGATATGAGAAGGGTTAAGCTGGTTACAGTGTTACGATATGGGAGGCTTTATGGAGTTTCGTGAAGTTACTTATCAACATTTGTAAAGAACTTTACTGAATATTTGGTTTTAAATAGTTGAACAAACTGAGAGTTGAACAAAGCATACAAGATTTTATGACGATACGTCACTCGAACGGTTGGCTCAGTTGGAAGAGCACTGGCATGGAACGCCAGAGGTCGAGGGTTCGAGTACCGCATCGTTCATAAAATTTTGTTTTTCAAATTTTGTTTGTATTTCGTTTTATATTAACAATACCGTCTTACATTTTATAATATGAGAGCATAAATAAGAGAGTTTTTATGAAAGTGTTCCTAGTGGAGGACCTAGGAAAATTATACTTACAAATATTAGCATAAATTTTGTCATACTACAGAAGCATGAATCGAGAACCCAGTGAAGACTAAAAACTAGCCTCCATGGACATCTGAAATACTAGAAGTTCAAGAAATGCATTGCTTCCTCAGAAATGAAATAGTTTGCATGCCCTCTCCTAACTCGTACACTGCAACCGGTTAGTTTTGATTGATGAATTTTGTATGCGAATCTTTTACAAATAGAGTTAAATTATTGGTTGATTTGCTCTTGCTCACAGAGTCGCCACATGAATATAAGGTACAATACCATTTACTCCATATAGTGTTCGTGAACAGTGCGGAACTTAAGTACCGTTCATTGCTGATATGAAAAACACACATACAGTCACACACGAAAGGCTCCATACTATGTAGACTGTATTCTTTTAAATAATTTTTAATTTCATTTTTATTAATTGTTGCTATAGCAGCAATAGTTATTAAAACACACCCTAAAAAAAACATCTGTTTAACTATTGTGGCTCATGAGAATAACATCGTTCTAAAAATCAACGATAAAAATAAATAATAAAAATGTAACTTGAACGTAAAATTCTAATATTAAAACACAGTTCCAATTACACGCGTTTTAATCCATTAAAAGTGTTTTATTTTAAAAAAATATGTTGTAGCTTCTGTTGTATGCAGCTGTCTTGCTGTTGTAAATGACGCATTAAAGTGAACTTACTAAATCCTATTAACATCATTTTGAATGGGTAAATCGACAAGATGCAGTTCAGCTTTTAGTTTCTCCTGTTTTTTATGATTGAAATCACACTTTAGACGTGAAATAACGTGACGTGATAATAAAAAAAAAGTTTTCGCGTTTCCTAAATTTAGGGATCGCCACCCAACATCCTTTTAAAATTCAATTTCAAATATTTTTATTCATAATGGGATGTGACATCACTTATTGAAAGTCAAAAACTACCACCCATTCCAAAATGAATTCCTCAGACCTGAGAAGAGCGGGCGCAACAAACTCAGCGGGCTTTTTTTAGTCATCGAAAAATTTATTTTTTACAAAGTAATATTGTACAATTAAACTTATTATTTAATAGCCTGAGGGTCACTCCATTCCCAATCTGTGGTATCATTAAGAAAGTCATTTATTTTATAGTTACATTAACCTTCTTTTGAATAACGCAATACTTTTGGTTTGAACATTTTCTGGGATCTTGTTGTAAAAGCATATACCTACATCGCCCCACAAAAGACTTACTAACTCGACTTAGCCGAGTATTAACCTGGTGTTAACATTTTCTTTTTGACATTTTATTTGGTCTTTCTTATAGCTATAGCTTAAATTTGGAGGCAAGACTAAGATCTACGAATACTGCCTATGATAATTGTTATTGAACGTATAGAGACTAACGCGAAAGAACCGAGTCCGCCGATAAAAGATTACTTTCTTCGTCTTATTTTCAGATCTTTCTCAAATAAATCATATAAATTAAGCCCTTTAAATTATATTCACGTACGATGTATAGGGACATAAATGTTCCACACACGTTTTAATTCCGTGACGTTTATAAACGACGTTTGTGTGGTACAAGTTGTTAGTGATTGCTGTTATAATATATTATAATTGTTTTTTTTAATAAATCGATGTCTCTTAATGATTTGGATAGAATATACTACGCGTTAGCTTTTAGGGGCGAAAAACTGATCTAGATAAATTTAACCTCTGGGGAGAAGTGTTTTCCGAGACTTCCTTCCTTTATTCCTTTTTTTTATAAAATATAGATAGATTAATACGTAAAACTTACAAGATGATAATTATAATTATTTTTTAATAAGCAATTTTTAAATATAAATACGTTTTGTAAAAACTTTTCTATTTTGAAATACATGAAGTGGAAAAGCGTATGTTACAAATAAAATAAAAGTAAATTATGATTATATTTAATTCAAATACATTTAGTTTATTAATAAAAAATCATCCTCTGTGTAGTGATTATCAATGATTTTTTCACTTAGCTCGCAATTTAGTACAGGATTTGAAATATACCTACACAATTGAAAAAAAATATAATCTTTTGATTATAATCAAACATTTTTCTATCTAGGTAAATAAATTTAATTCTAGGCATATATCCCTTTACTTGCTTACTATTTTAAACACTTCTTGACAAACAGTGTAATAAACCGTAAGTAGTTAATAAATCGCTTCTGCTTACAATTTATAGAATTATTTATAAGAACAATTACTCATAGCAAGACCGCACACGTAGGTCCTCAGTCTAATTCTAATAATATTATTATGAAAAATTTGAATTTAATAATATTATAATGTATGCCCACAGCATAATGTATGAGGCGCACTTTATATTATACTTTGTCAAGGTGTTTTGATACTTGTTAATTGAACTTTGCACGCACACACTTACACTACTACAGGTTGAGAGGCGGCCATTATGAGAATTGACATCGTCTGTGACAGATCAGTTTGCGTCTCAATAAAATATTTTAAAAATGCCGTCGTGCGTTGTGAATAAGTGTGAAAACGACACTATATAAGTATTTGTGGCCATATATGATTATTAATGAGGGAGAAAAAAGTGTGTAACTAGTATCCCCCGTAAGCGCACACACACTAGCATAACGGTGCTTCACTTGCTAATATCACGACGCGGAGTCCTTCTTTTTTTACTCGTCCGTGATAATAATATAAATGTGAGACTATAATAATCATAGCTCTAATCTATAATAATCCATCGCACTTCGTATGTGCTTCATCAGATTAAGTGCGATGATAAGGAGGACGCCACAAAAAATATAAAATTAATTATTGGAAAAAAGCTACATTAAAAATTCACACTGACTCGAGTTTTTTACAAAACTAAAAAAAAAAACAAAACCAGTACCAGTGGGTGAAAGTGAAATAATCACTATTAATTTTTTGTAAGTAAGTTTTCATTTTAATGCAAATATTTTTATGGGTACATTACACTAGTAAATTGAGGGCAATTAAAAATGTCAGCCATTTTTAGACTTTTACTTTTATTCGGTAAATATATTAGTAATCTTAAATATAAAGTATTAAAACCGTTTACATCCAACTCAGATGGTATCGTGGTCATACGTTAAGATCTAAAAGCAACTTAAATGTGACTTAGTGTCAGCAGGCCGTTTGTAAAACTCCCACAATCGATCAAAACGATATCTCGGCTAAAAGCTTTATCTCTAATGTTTGTATACTAATATTAGTTTTATATTACATCCGGCCCATTAAAGTGACAGTACATGCTTATTGTTTATAGATACGTGCCCTTCATCCTGATTGATTCGGTACCAGGTACCAGCTGATCAGGTTGGATAGCGGTATTTTAATTGCTACTGCTGCTTACATGGATTTCAATGTGTTTCAAATAAAAGTAAAAAGGTTCTATGGTATTATTGATTCGGCTTCTAAAGGAATCTTCCTAAAATTTCGAGATATACTTTAGGAACCGGTTGTACCTTGGCACAATATGTACCTAGGCTATTTCAAAAATTCCCGGGATTTTAAATTTAATTGAACTGCTGGCGATTTACCTCAAAATTGTTAGACTACAATCGATCTGCTCTGAGAGGCTTCAAGTATGTGTGATGAAGGATTGTCGTCTAGGTAGTGTCATGATGACATAGGTATTAGTTTTGGGCAAAATATACATTTTTTTAGTCAAGGTAAGTGTAGGTCTGCTCTTAAATGTCAATGAAAAAACTCATAATTATTATTCAAAATTGCGAGTTTATTGGTTCTTACAAAACAAACGCGTTCTAAAGTTCTAAGCTTAACTAAATTGTGACTTTGGATGTTGAAGCGTGACACTGCATGTTCTGAGCATACTTTTCATAAGATGGTACGTAATTACCGATTTTAGTTTATAATACGGGATATTTTTTCGAGATCGACTCAAAAAGCACTCGCGATCGACCTGTCGATCCCGATCGACCGTTTGAGCACCCCTGGTCTAGTGTATTCTGTACGTCACTACTGACTATTCAATTTGAAAATAGTCGTTTACCGCCCTTAAACCGGTGTTTGGTGTTATCGACGTTAAAAAGTTTTTTAGGGAAAAAAGTAAGTATTTTATATACGTTTTGAAGTCTCTTAGTTTTAAACGTTTTATAATAGTCACTGAACTTTTATATGCCATCGGGTCGTTTCTTTAACTAGTATTAATCATGTTGGAGTAGGTTGTACCTCGATCACTGTCAATCATTTGTACCTTGTTCAGTGGCCAGGGTACATTAATATGTTGCACTTTGGCCTAGAGAATATTTTCTTAATTTATTTATTTATTAGTACATAATCCACAGCTCTTAAAAATATTTAAAAAATACATATTGATATGATCTGACAGCTAGAAGGGGATTAACATTTTAAAGGCCTGAATTTTAAGCAATCAACACAGTAAAACACCATGATTGTATTCAGTATGTGTCAGTATATATATTTACATACAAAAATATATATGTGCGTGTGGGTGTGTGTGTTTGTTTGTGTTAAATTAATTTCACATTCACGTAATATAATATTCCTGATACAATATAAAAGATTTTGTCTCATTAGAAAAAAAAACAGTGAATATCATTTTGATTTTGTTCAGAATTTGTGAAAAACGGTTTTAGTTAAGAATATGTCCTATGAATATAATTTAGAATGTGTCCTAGGTACACCATAGTTCTGGTCTAGGTACACCATAGTTCTGGCCTAGGTACATAGGGTATGTCGTACCATGGCCATAAATCACTTTTTACTTTTTAACTAATAAAACACATGTAAAAATGAAAGATACATTTTTGAAATTTTGGTGGTGAATACTCAAATAATTGACCTTTCAAATTATGCAAAAATCGTTTGAGTACAGTTCGTCAAATGTAAATAAGAAATAGATATCTATAAAACTGTCATAGGTACAACTGTTTCCCCTACACTTAACCGTTTTCTTCTTTTTTTTACTCTACTGTTCAAAATCACATAAGCATTTATTATATTAATGAGCATTACTCCTACCCAAAGAAATCTATCTGTGTTAATAATAAACGCAAAGTAAAGTTATTTCAAATTTAAAACTATTTTCTTTATTTTACGCTCTTTAGCGCTCAACAAAACGCAGGTCCAGCCACAAATGGAGTATTGCTGTCATCTCTGGCCGGGCGCACCCCAGTATCAGCTAGATCCATTTGACCGAGTGCAACGCCGAACAGCTCGAATTTTCGGGGACCCAATGCTCTCTGAACGGCTAGATCACTTGGCGTTGCGTAGAGTCGTGCTTCATTGAGTGTCTTCTACCGCATTTATCACGGGGTGTATTCCGAAGAGCTGTTTCACCTGATTCCTGTCGCCGAATTCCACCTTCACACGACACGCCACAAGTTAGAATATCACCGCCACTATCTGGATGTGTGGCGATCCTCCATAGTGCGGTTTTCAAGGAGCTTTCTTCCAAGTTCTACAAAGCTGTGGAATGAGCTTCCTTGTGCAGTATTTCCGGGACGATACGACACAAAAAAAGCGCTTACACCTTCCTGACTGGCATCCTTCTTGTGATCTAGACGTTTTTGTTATCTTGACTGTTGTTTAACAAGACAAACGATAAAAATAGGCCAGGAATATTAGTTAAATGTGCGTGACAAGCTACGTCATACACTCGTGATCTGTATGACAATTTGCTCAAAATAGAGGTTTCGGGGGCGATAAATCGATCTAGCTATGTTTCAATTTTAAAAATGTAGTTTTATCCGTGTTTTATTGAGAAATAGCTAATATTACAATAGAACACAAAGGTAAATTTCGCCACTTTATACAAGACTGTAATAGTTCAGATGGGACATTGGGTGATCCGGAAAGCAGAAGTCCTCGGTTCAAATCCAGCTGATGTCCTTTTTTTTGTTCAAGTTTAGTACATGCAAGGCGCAAAGGTAACACTACGGTTAGTTAAAACGAACCAAGAACATGCTGATCTTGAAAACCATTTTAAAAATCTCGAGTGTGGCTACAAGACGGCTTCTTCATTATACAGTATGAAGGATGTCCTCTATGTAGACCTTCCATTATTCCTGTCCCATTAATAATAGTGTGTGGTAGCGAGACTTGACAACGCTACTTCAGATCCTATCTAACCGATATTATATAGGATGTTATAAAATGTTATCTGGTATTTATTTTTATTACTATGACGAATAATTACTTACTTTACTGATGACTTTAGGATTGTCTTATGTACCTAAAATGGTACCTTCGTAGTATAACGTCATCTTATACAAATAGCTAAGTTTGTTGTACAATATTTGTAAACATTATATTAAACCAATATTCTTTCTATGTCAAGCCTACATTAGTTGCAGATATTAATGTATACGTTTAAAGACCTTTTAAAATCGAATTTAGGACTGAATTCGCCAATTATCAGAGCTGGTGAACAATACAACATGCTTGTTAGAAAACACCCAAATGTAGATATATTCAATGACTCTCATGGCTCAGCTTAAGAATAAAATACTAACATACTTTTAAGTCATTCTATAAACTAATCTAGTAATTTAAATTTAATTTTCACATTAACTTTTATATGTAATTAATTTTAAAACACCTACTTTAAATTATTATTAGTCAATGCTGTGCATTTCTTTTATAGGTGTGCATATTAGAAGTGTAAATTATGTTAAGTTTATATGTAAAAGTATTAATATGTATTCTGTTGAAGTGCCTAATAAATAAATAAATAAATAAGACCACAATAAAGTCAATATTGTTCATCTTTTGCTCACTCGTGAGCACTCCGTGAGTCCCTAATGGATAGCCACGCTGGCGTGGCTGCCGCGATTTCGATACCTACACGGGAAGTGAGACAGGCCTGACATTGGTAGCTAAATATTATAAATATATATTTCTCTAAAGGCTGGATTGCTTTTGCATCGCTGTCTTAAACATAGTTAATAAACTTTATGAGGAATTAAAATATTGAATATTTAATCTTTGAACAGCCTGTATAGTCACAGTTATACCTCTGTTGAACGATGCACGATGTAGTATTTAATCCATTGTCTACCGATAGAGAACAAATTAACGGCCATTTATCTGCCATCTATCACGTAAATAACTTTTTGTTCTTGTTTTTCGATGCTTGGAGAAATTTATATTATCATCAATTCAGCTAGAAGACATGCACTGCTGGAGAAACGCCTCCCCTAAAAATCCGCACGACAATCAGTCCTGCGCTGTCCTCATCCGACCTGTTCCGGCGATTTTGATCACCGGTCCAGCTTGTGGGGGTTCTACCAACACCAACGGCTATCTTTTGAGCTATTAACCGTGTCCAATGCCACTTCAGTTTTGCAATCGTCTGAGCTATGTCGGTCACTTTGATTTTCCTATGACTGTCCTCATTTCTGATTCGATCTCGCAGGGAAACTCCAAGCATAGCCCTCTCCATAACCCTCTGAGTGATCATGAGCTTTCTTATAGACCCTGGTAAAAAATTTATGGTGCTTCCCTAATATTCCCACCCGAGTTGGATTCGGTCAGTTACCTTCTCTCGCGCCCTTCAAACACATTAATGAAATAATAGATTTATGGTGTGAAAATTCTTTAGAATCGTTGTGATTTGAAACACGATGATTCGAAAAAGCGAGACGATAGAGACACAAACAGGTAAATAAATGTATAGGACTAAAAATGATTTAAAGCGACAGTAAAAAGAGACAGGCACATAAATTCATAAGGTTTAACGTGGGAGAAAATGAGATAGGTGGTATGTTTTGGTACCAGGCGATCATAGCTGAAGAAGAGATTGTCTTATGTATGACGCGAGTATACCTGAATATAATATTCTGACATCATGCGCACGACGTATTACTACATAGTCCAGGAGAACATAAATATGGTAGAGGTGATGGTGAAGTCTTTCATAGCGGTTGAAATCATGTGTCATTCTAGCAACTAATGTACTAGGACTTCATATTATGCAGTTTAGAGTAATGTTTAATTTCATCGGATACAGCGATTCATCATCATATTGAAAGCTACCGATATTCTTGGCACTTCTTCTCATTAGCTCAACCAAAACAATTTTTTTTATAATTCGTAAGTGTCATTTCCGTGACCTACATGAATAAAGTGATTTTGATGTTTTTTTCGGTGGCCTTAAGATCGAAACACATTACTGCTTCACGGCAGAACAAGGCGCCGTTGTGGTACCCATAATGTAGCCGGCATCCATACAAATGGCATGCAAAGGAGCCTTCCCACAAACCCACACTGGTGAATGCCCTTAGTCATCTCATACGACAACGATATACATAGTTTTACATACATAAATACATATAAAAATCCATGACTCGGAAACAAACATCACATAAATGATTGCACCTACCGGGATTTGAAACCGGGATCTCTAGCTCAGTAGGCAGGGTCACTAACGACTGTGTTATATAGGTCTTATTTTTTTTTATGGAAGAGGAGGACAAACGAGCGTACGGGCCACCTGGTGTTAAGTGCCCACCGCCGCCCACATTCTCTTGCAACACCAGAGGAATTACAAGAATGTTGCCGGCCTTTAAGGAAGGTGTACGCGCTTTTTTTGAAGGTACCCATGTCGTATCGTCCCGGAAACACCGCAGAAGGAAGCTCATTCCACAGCTTTGTAGTACGAGGAAGAAAGCTCCTTGAAAACCGCACTGTGGAGGACCGCCACACATCCAGATGGTGGGGACGATATCCTAACTTGTGGCGTGGTCTCCATTTTATCTTAAATCTAATTTTCTATATTTTAATATCATCTCAAGAATAGCTATTATTTGTGCAAATAATACAGACCGGTCCATATGTCAGCGTTATCTCGGGACAAATTGTCACCGATACCGGGAGCTAGGGCAAAACGTTTGGACGCAACACGTGTGATAAATGACCGGTATACCTGTTCTAAGGCTTGGACTATACTAAAGTTCCCAATACATTATATTTTTCGCATACTTACTTCAAATAGAGGTTAATTCTCCACTGTCACAGTCTAACTTTTTTTTTATTTATGAAAATAATGGACGAGAAGAGCAGGACGTTCAGTTGATGGTAATTGATATGCCCTGCCCATTACAATGCAGTTTCTGAGTGGTACTGCAATTGCTCTCGTCACCTTGAGACATAAGATGTTATGTCTCATTTGACTAGTAATTTCACTAGCTACGGCACCCTTAAGACCGAAACACAATAATGTTTACACATTCCTGCTTCACGGCAGAAATAGGCGCCGTTGTGGTACCTATTCAATGAGAGAAAAGTTTAGTGAAATAAATATTATGACAGTACACTGCCAGTACATATACGAGAACCTCCTATACGCTCATAAAAATATTAGCCAATTTAAAAAGAATAGTGATGTACCCAGTGTCAATACTCGAAACAAACATAAACTCGCAATTCCATCTACTAGGCTCCGAAAAATTGCTAAATCTTTTAAAGTGGATTGTGTTATATTTTATAATAAACTCCCAAATGAAATTAAATTATTACCTATTAAAAAATTTAATGTGTCGTAAAAAATAAATTAACATCTGAGGCCTATTATAATGTGAAAGATTATTTGAATGATAAAGATAATTGGAATTAATGTTCTAAATTTTGTTAATGAATATTGTTATGCTCATTTGAATGCTATTGTAACTTTTGTACTTCATCCTGACTTGCACTAAATAACTTATAAAGTTTTACAGAGAATAAAGATTTTTTTACTTTGACTTTGTCTATAAACTAGCCGGCATCCTGTGCAAAGGAGCCTCCCACTGGTAGATCTGGAGGTATAAAATATGATCTCAGGTCATACATAGGTACTTATATGTAATTGGGGAAATTCTTTCAACCTGCAACCATACCATTTAAAATATTTTATTTTATTGATAAGACTTATCATTATTATTTTGTCATTACGTTATTAAGTTGTGAGTGATAAGTAAGGTGGGAAGTTGTATAATGAAGTGTGTGTGAGTCAGTGTGTATTTGTGATCAAATGAATGAATTATTTAAAAGTCTGTCTTAAATGAAATGTTTGTGTTACTATTAAATTAATATGATTGTGTTAAAAGTTCTTCAGTTTCTGTATAAATGAGTTGAATTTATCCAACTAAATAAGGAACTTGATATTTTGAACCATCTAATATAAAAATATGAACATTTAACGTCGTTACGTCAACACCTCAACGTGACTATGCTGCTGCCATCCGCCAGCAACCCAGAAAGCGGACAGTGCTGAGGACAGAAAGTGGAAGCGGGCACGCCCGCAATGAACCTGTTTGTGGAACTGTGTCGAAAGGTCTGACCGACAAGGATGGCGTCATTAAGGTGGAGCGGAAGAATAGGAGGCCTCCTAGTCATAACCAATGTGGCACAGCACCGAAGGACAGAACCAGCTTCTACGTCCCGTAATCACAGCGACGTATATCTACGTCTCTCGCTTTCACCACACCACCAAGGCCTCCGACATTGTTCAGTACTTGGTGGAGAAGACAAGGATCCGGTTGGGGGTCGAAAAGTTGGTGACGCGTCACGCAGTAGACTTCAACTCTTTTGTTGTTCGCGTCCCGATAGAACATATATCGACCTTCCTGGACGTGCAGCTGTGGCCGAAGGGGGTCGTGTTCCGCAAGTATCGCGGACGTCGCCGACAGCCGGAAGCTACCGAACCCGCGCCTCACATCGCCGCGAAAATGTGACGTAGATTTAAGTTTAAGATTTATTTTATGGGCCTTGTAGCCTGAAATAAAGGAATTATTATTATTAACACCCTGTATAAAGACAGCCAAACCTAACTTGATCACGCCTTACGAGTATTTGCCTGTTAAACAGGGGTGTGCCAATTGTAAGTCAGTAGTCAGGTATTTTGGGAGGCCGTTAGATTGATGATAATTACGCAACTATGTTTGTACTTCGCGTGTTTGTAGTTTACTTTAGGACCTTATTGCTCTGAAGCAGTACTTAATTGACCCGTTAAATACATGCTTAAGTTTAGTACCTTAACAATCATTATGCAAATATTTTAAATATACAAGTTATTCGCGCCCGCTCATTGTAGGAATTTTCACATATATTGAAATGTCATTGACTGAACTATCTGTATTGTTTATATAGGTATTTAAAGTTAAAGGATGAAAATGTAGAAATGTTGATTTAAAAGAGCGGCAATGAGTTTTTGCTACTTCTTCTGATTAGCTCAACCCTTCACGAAGTGGCGGTAAATTCAATAAGAAAAAAGATTTAATTTGGCATTCATAATTGTGTCATTTCCATGACCTACATGTGTAAAGTGATTTTGATGTGATTTGTTTTGAAAAATATATTGGTTCATAATAAGTAATTACCAAAAATTATATATTTAAATTATCTCCAAAACGCGCAGTATCTTATGGTATAAGTATTATTCCGGTCGGCTCAGTAGTTTTCGCAGTATAAATGAAGGAAAAAAATGGATCTCCATTTTTTAGTATAGATTAAAAACCGTATAGCTTTTAATTAATAGATTTTTTATACAGTAGGTGGACAAATGAGCAAACATACGTATTACGGCATCCTCTTTACATAAAAAACTACCATTCAGAGTGCTTCAGCATATGTTTTTTTTATGATTTACATAAGTAAACAGCCGAATAAATTCGTTTAAAATTATAAGTGCCTTTGTAAGTAGATGTAATGTACATTGGTTGAGTAAATGCCAGATAGAAATTTGGAAAATAGCTATTCAGCATTGTAATAGAATAATAAATATATTAAAATGTAAATATATGTATATTTCAGTACAATAAGTTAAGCACATGAACAGTTACGGTATATTTAATAATCGTCTATCTATCGATAAACACGAGTCGGTAATAAAATCGTTGGAATGTCTGTCCAGTTGTTATTATTATTTAAATGGTAGTATACACAAAAATACAGATCAATCGTTTCTAGTATTAAACGAACAATAGCGATATTCGAATATTATTATAATAAGGCCAACATGCTAGTGTAACTTACATAATTTTTATTATTTTATAAATTAAAAGAATAATTAATAAAAATCTAGAATTTAAAATTGTAAATATTAAAAGCAATGAAATGTCCTTTTATGTTGAAATCTCAAGTCCCCATTAATTAATTATTGATATATATAAGTATTTCACTTATAGTGGTAGCTACGCGACTAAAATTTAAAGGGTCGTAAAAAGTAGTACTATTGGAGCGAGCTAGTCATTTTGCAGGAAGGTGGACATTGGAATTTCTGAATATAACTATGTCTTATGGCCATTAGAATTGTTATGTTTTCCTTTCCATAAATAATTTATTATGATGAATAATTTTATTAGATTCCATTATTAACTTCATTTTAGATTCAATTATTAAGTTTATGTGTGCGTGAATTTCTTAAAGTGAGTTTAATGCCATGCATGAAGTGATTATAAAAAAATGTAGACATTATAATATTATCCAAAATGAAAAGTGTAAGCTTACGGCGAGCAAATTCTAGCAAATTTCTCACTTTTCTATGATTAATGTGAGTATCAAACATATGCTTTTAAATGGTTGGTTGGTTTTAAATGTATCTATTTGAATTTTAGCACATCTACGCTATACATGCTTCCTGTGAAGTACGTGATATTTTTACAACAATTATTTAAAAATTTAAATACACACTTTTCACTGTTTCTTCTGCTCATATTCCTTATACTGCAATATTTCTATGCATGTCTCTTAAATCTATAAAATCATGCACAGAACAGATAAATGCTGTATCAGATAAGTTGTGTCGCAAATAACATATCATTGTAATAATATTGCGTTTTGTCTTGCCCAAGAAATCAGTAATAGAGCAAGCTTTGAAACATTCCTGTACAAATTTGTGATATTATTGTGAGCTGACATTGGTTTTGTATAGAAATATCTTTACAATATAGAAATATTGTATCCTATTGTGAAATTGTAGCCGTTTCATTTACATGATGTAGTAATGTTATCTAATATATAAAATTCTCGTGTCATGGTGTTAAACTTTGAACTCCTCCGAAACGGCTTGACCGATTCTCATGAAATTTTGAGTGCATATTGGGTAGGTCTGAGAGTCGGACAAGATCTATTTTTCATCCCCCTAAATGTTAAGGATGGTCCACACGAATTTTTTTTTAATTTTTTTGAGATTTTTTTTTTAATTTTTGATTATGAGTCAGCATTAAAAAATACAAACAACTTCAAATTTTCACCCATCTACGATCAACAGTTACTTTTGTATCGCGATTTTAATATCGGCAATACAACGTTTGCTGGGTCAGCTAGTATAATATAAAAAAATAGAAATTCAAATTCAAATATTTTTATTCAAAATAGGATTTATAATCACTTATTGAACGTCAAAATCTACCACCCATTCAAAAGAGACTGCCTCAGACCTGAGAAGAATGGGCGCAAGAAACTCAGCGGGCTTATTTAAGTTATTCTTACTTGAATTTTTTAATTAGTGACACGAACAAGAACGGGCATTTAAAGGGAACAAAAAAATCAAAAATTGGAAGATCCAAAACTGCACGCCTCGTCCGCTCATGCTATATATTTTCTTAAAAATACACTCGAATAATATCGAATTACCGGCATTAGTTTTTTAAACACGAGAAGGCCTACAGTAGTGATTTTCTAAAGGAACCTTCTCTGCTTAATTCTAAAAATTGTGAAAAAAAATTAAGTCGTTTCGTAAAGTCGTTCTCGAGATATCCGCACCACGCCGTTTTATTGAACCACAGACTAATGGACGTCGACGATAATTTTTTTAATTCACTTTTTTTTATATTAATACGTATTCGACAACTTAAAAAAGTATCAGGATTATTGATTATTGTCTCAGCTTTATATTAATGTGCTTTTTATAATGCGTAAGAGTAATCGAATAAAAATATGCAGTTTAAAGGGTGCAAATCGTGTGACCTTGACAGGTCGGTTATAAAGCACAACCTCGCTGCCTCGCGTTCGAGGCGTGTTATAAAATTGTAAATGGTTTAATTGCTAACTGACGATAAATGCTAGCATATGCACAGCCATGCTAAAATTCGTGACGTATTATCTGATAAATAGTGTAATTAATAGTGAGTAAGTAATCAGTATGTGTTTTGGTAAAATGTATTTACTAAACACTAATTATCTAACAGTACGTTGCACTCAGGTATTAAGTCATTTTTTTTAATGAAAATAAGGGACGGGACGAACATGACGTTCAACTGATGATAATTATAATGCTGTCCCAATCAGGACTCTTGAAACCCCAAAATTCTGAGCGGCACTAAAATTGCGATTGTCACCTTGAGACAAAAGATGTTAAGTCTCATTTGCCCAGTTATTTCAGTAGCTACGGCGCCCTTCAGACCGAAACACAGTAATGCTTACACATTACTGCTTCACGGCAGAAATAGGTGCCGATGTGGTACCCATAACCTAGCCGGCTTCCTGTGCAAAGGAGCCTCCCTGGTCATTAACGGAATACTTCGACTGTGATCAACTGGTTGGTGCTGAGGCGAGGAAACCAACGCATATCTGCGTAGTTATTCTACGGATATGTGTAAAACTGACTAACTCATACTGGGCTTGAACGTAGTGTGTTTGAATACTTTACCTTTAATATCTTTACGCAATTGCAAGGCAGAGGTATATTAATGTAGTGTATGTGTTTCCAAACTTTGTCGACTATATGTCTACTTTTCACGTAATAAGGCACGAGCTAGAGCTATTTCTCACTTAGACATTTGTCTTGTTTGGCATAAAAAGGCATAAAAGGCATTTATTTTCTCAAAATTTATTCCTTTAGAATTCTTTTTGATGTCATTTCTAATATACTAGATACTTCTACCGGTTCGGAAACAAATGGCGCTCTGAGATAGAAGAAGCGGCGCAAGAAACTCTTCCAGCATTATTTTTTTGCATAAAATAATGATAATCTAGTCCCAGGCTATCCGATCACTTAGATATTCAGCGGAGTAATAGGATTTACGACAGAGCCATTATTTTAGAAAACATTTAAATTTATTTATAGATAATGCCTGAACAGTGACTGGGACTTTATTGTAGAAGTGTATACATTTACCCATAAAGCTATTATGTATCTTATGAAGCCTACTAGAATTAGTTACAAGCAATCCCTTATTTCTTGTATTATAATAGTGTTTGGACAAACAAACCGAACCTGCGACAAATGCTGTCGAGCTACTCTCTTGGATACTTTTAAAATCCTTTTAATTTTCTTCGCAGAAAATAAGGCGCAAAAAATACAACTTATTTTGGTTATAAAATATTTAAGGCTATTCAAAATTACATACAACATCATTTAGCTCATCTACGGAGCGAATTTCATGAGACGTTTTCTACGTACAAACAAACTTTCGAATTACTTTCCATGTTTCTAGATCTATCCATCATGGACTATATAGAATAAGAGTTTGTACACCCATCTGAATGGCCGGTAAATCTCCTTTTTTTAAATGATAATAAGGGACGAGACGAGCAGGACGTTCAGCTGTTGATAATTGATACGCCATGCCCATTACAATGTAGTGCCGCTCAGGATTCTGAGCGGCACTACAATTGCGCTGGTCACCTTGAGACATAAGATGTTAAGCCTCATTTGCCAAGTAATTTCACTAGCTACGGCGCCCTTCAGACCGAAACACAGTAATGCTTGCATATTACTGCTTCACGGCAGAAATAGGCGCCGTTGTAGTACCCATAATCTAGCTGGCTTCCTGTGCAAAGGAGCCTCCCACTGGTAAATGACTTCTCTGGTATTGCAAGATAGTTGGGGCGACGGTGATCATCTCTGATTAGTTCACCCGTATGCTTGTTTTACTACTATTATTCCATAAAAAATAACGGCGACAAAACTCATCAAGAGAAACCCCTCCCACGTCGAACTGAACATTAGATCAAGCAATCTACAGACAATGGACCCCACTCGTACGTAATATTAAATTAAATCTAAATAATATAGAACACACAATGTAACTGTATCAGGGAATTTCCATTAAGAGCAATAACAAAGCGATACGCGCGGAACTAAATGCCAAGCTTAGCATATCAGCTGAATCTTAGGGCGTGTTCATAGTGCACTTGCGACTGTACGACTTATTGAATTAGGCATTACTTTTCGGAAATCCATAATTATACAAATGATTTAAGTTTTCTTTAGTGTTAATTCCGCCAATATTTGTCTTTAAAACAATTCGACACGTGTTTCGCCTCTACATGAGGCATCCTCAGGACGTGTTGTCTCGCCAAAATCTGGCACGAGACATCTTCAGTATTTTGGCGAGATAACTGTACGACTTCTTAGTTTCTGTTTCTAATGTTGCAACGTAGTATTAGTAAATGCAAATTCAAAAATTTTTATTCAAAAAAGGGTTCAAAATCACTTATTGAACGTCAGAAACAACCACCGATTCGAAATAGACTGCCTCAGACAAGAAATTCAGCAGGCTATTTTTTTATAAAAATATAGATTACAATGTAATATCGTACAATAAACATTTATAATTAAGAACAACAACAACAAGAACAATTTTTAACAATTCCTTCAAATTTTATAACATACTTGTTTTGTACATTTTCTGGTACCATATTATTGTAAAAGCATACACATTACCCCATTGAAATACTAACTAACTCGACTTAACCGAGTAGTAGGTATAACAAGTTTATGTTTGTTCCTCGTGTTAACATTATGAGTGTCACACTTTCTAACAAATACCTTAATGTGCTTATGAACATATAGAACATTATTAAGAATATATTGACATAAACTGAAAATTTTGACTTAATTTATTCTCAAAATGATTATTTAGGACCTAGGTTATAAATAGCGTTATTACCCCTCTTCTGCAGCACAAAGATTATTTTATTATTATTATTATTATTATTATTTATAATAGACTAAGCAGCTTTCGCTGATGCGTCTATATCATTTGCCATATCTATCCAAATGTTTGTCCAGTCTATTCTTAAACTAATTAACAGATTTTGATTTAACCACATCCTTGGGCAATCTATTCCATATATGAACGACTCTGTTGGTCAGAAAGTGTTTCAATGGATTTGATGATGCTAATTGATATTCTAGCTTCATATCATGTCCCCTTAGTCTAGGATTGCTCTTCCTTGGAAACATGCTCTCAAAATTTGGGACATTATAATAATTATTTAGTATTTTGTACGTTTCAATTAGATCGCCTCTTTCTCGTCTGCTTTTGAGGGTGCTGAGTCCAAGCTGTGTAAGTCTTTGTTCATATGTAAGATTTTTCACTTCCCTAGGCAACTTAATGGCTCGCCTCTGTACCCTTTCCAACAATTCTATATCCTTAACAAAATATGGATTCCAGACCTGAAATGAATACTCCAGTAATGGTCTGATATAAGTTTTATAGATTTTTAGAAATGTTTTCTTGGTGATGTTGAAGAATGCTTTTCTGATTAGGTACAGGATTGAGTTGGCTTTCTTCACAGTAGCCACAATGTGTGCTTTTTGCTTTGCAATGGTTTTAGTTTGTTAGTAGTTTGGTTTGGAGTAATAGTTTTGGCACCTGTCTATGTCACAGCGGCGTCAGTAGGCATCAGGAGTCAATCAGCAATATTTAAGCAAGGACTAAGGTGCTTCTGTTTCGGTAGTGTAATAGTGAAATAACTTGGCTAATGAGACTTAACATTTTATATCTCAAAGAAAATCATAAGTACAAATTAAATTTGTATATATAATCCCAGCAGTAAGTGATATCACTTTTAAATAACAAACTGCTTAGATTTGAAAGAGCGACATCTCAAGTCAATTTCCTAATATTCAATTATTGGGGTTGAGCAGGTTATCAACTGTAAAGTAGATACTGTAAATGAAGCCACAACCTGAGAGTTAAACATGACGTACCAAGATTTACGATCGACACGTCACTCGGGCAGTTGGCTCAGTTGGTAAGAGCGCTCGAGAGCGAACCCAAAAGGTACTGGTTCGAGTCCCGTATTGTTCAATTATTTTATTTTATTATTATCTTTTAGTTTCAAAAAATTTATTCATTTAATCTCTGAAATGAGTGATGTCGCTGAAAATTAGCAAACTGTTTACATTTGCAACAGCAGACTCAATTTTTTTTTGCCCTGTACTTTCCCCGGGGCGTAAAAAGAATAGGGGAGTCCCAGGCCCATGGGTGTCGTAAGAGGCGACTAAGGGCTTTTTAGAAGTGGGAGAGTCACGCTGCCGTCTTATGACGTCAGCACAATCGGGCCAGACTCGTCCGGGTTAATTACCACACTCACACAGAATACCGGCGTGAAGTACGCATAGGTTAGTGTCGAGGACCGGAGGCCATTCCTTAAACAAAATATGAGAGCGGTCCGTAAAAAGATATTACCCCAGGAGGGTACCGGCTCTAGCAGAGCAGGAGAATCCCTCCCCGAGCACTCTCACTCGGGCTGCCCTTCGTATTCTGGGGTAGGCACAGAACCGCGCATTACCGAGGACAAACGAGGCAGTAACACCACGGCACCCCGCTCCACGCTCAACGTGGACTTTTGCAATATCAGGGGAATTCACTCCAATTTAAACGCCGTCCACCACAACCTTGAGACGGCGCAGCTGGCCTTGTGTTTCCTTACGGAGACGCAGATATCTCGACCTAGCGATACGTCATATTAAACGTACCCCGGGTACAAAATTGAGCACAACTTTTTGCCTCATGCCGGGGTATGTGTGTACGTTAGGGAGGATATCTGCTGTCGCCGTCTCGGCAATTTTGAGGGTAGGGACCTGTCTACTCTCTGGCTCCGCGTAGATTTAGACGTCCGCGTCCGTATCTATGCGTGTGTCTACAGATCCCATAGTGGTAACGCAGAAACCGATCATCTCATGGGCTGCGTTCAGGCGGCAATTGACGACGTGCTTGCACAGATTCCCTCCGCTGAAATCGTAGTCTTGGGTGATTTCAACGGGCACAATGCCGAATGGCTTGGATCATGTACCACAGACTTCGCAGGGCGACCAATTGGTTGAGTCGCCAACGCGGCTCCCGGATGTGGATAGCCACGTGCCGTCCTTATTAGATCTTCTGCTGACTACACATCCCGATGGTTACCAGGTCTTTGTTGACGCCCCTCTCGGAACGTCCGACCATTGCCTGGTCAGGAGTATAGTGCCTATCCGACGCCAACGTCGCAGACCACCAGCGACCCGCCGCGTTTGGCACTACAAGTCAGCAGATTGGGATAGTATGCGTTCCTTTTTTGCATCCTACCATTGGGGCAAGGTTTGTTTCCCTTCGGATGATCCTAGTGCCTGCGCCATTGCAGTAGCCGATGTGATACTGCAAAGCATGGATATTTTTATACGAAGCTCTGTAGTACCGATCGGTGGCAGATCACAGCCCTGGTTCGATGCGTCAGTTAAAGCAGCATCTGACTGCAAAAACAGGCGTATCGAACTTGGGTTGCGGCGCTGGGCACAAAGGATCCGAACTGCAAAGTTCTTAAGAGGAAATATAACCGTGCCTCCAGATTTTTTAAGCGGCAAATCGCCCGTGCGAAATCTAAGCACGTCGTCAAAATCGGCGAGCAGCTTTCCAGTTACCCGACCGGAACACGCAAGTTCTGGTCGTTGTCGAAAGCTGCTCTTGGTAAATTCAACCAGCCGTCTATGCCGCCGTTGCACATGAGGAATGACACCCTGGCCCATAAGGCAAAAGAGAAAGCCGAGCTCCTGTGCGCTCTTTTCGCCTCCAACTCGACTCTTGACGACAACGGAAAAACACTGCCGACCATCCCGCGGTATCAGAGCTTTATGCCTGAAGTACAGTTCAGACGGAAAACTGTTAGGCGAGCTCTGTTTTCGTTGGACGTCAGGAAGTCGAGCGGGCTGGATGGCATTTCTGCAAACGTGTGCCCCTGAGTTGACACCGGTGCTAACGCGTTTATTCCGGCACTCTCATTCCAAAGGCGTAGTCCCTGACTCAGCCTTTGTTCATCCGATCCAAAAAAAAGGAGACAGTTCGGATCCAGCAAACTACAGGCCTATTGCTATCACTTCCCTGCTCTCCAAAATCATGGAGAGCATAATTAGCCGCCAGCTTTTAGTATACCTAGAGGGTCACCAGTTGATCAACGACAACAGTACGGCTTTCGCCATGGACGGTCGGCAGGTGATCTTCTGGTATACCTAACACATAGATGGACGGCGGCTATTGAAAGCAAGGGGGAAGGCCTGGCAGTTAGCCTGGATATAGCGAAGGCCTTTGATCGTGTATGGCACAAGGCGCTCCTTTCAAAACTTCCATCATTTGGGCTTAACGAGAGCTGGTGCAAGTGGACCTCCAGCTTCCTCACTGCGCGTAGCATACAGGTCGTTGTCGACGGATATTGCTCGAACCCGAAGCCCGTGAACGCTGGAGTGCCCCAAGGCTGTGTGCTATCTCCTACGCTGTTTCTTCTGCATATCAATGATATGTTGGACACTTCCAACATGCATTTCTATGCAGATGACAGCACTGGTGATGCCGTATACACGGGCCATACTCTCTCGGGAAATCGTCGACCAGTTCCGGGAGAAACGTGTGTCTTCTATCGAGTCCTCTCTCGAGAAGGTCGCGGAATGGGGTAAATTGAACCTTGTCCAATTTAACCCCCAGAAGACTCAAGTTTGCGCGTTTACCACTAAAAAAACCCCATTTGTCGTATCACCGCTCTTCGAGAACACTTCTCTTAAAGCCGCGCCTAGTATCGGAATACTGGGTCTCAGAATCTCGAGCGATTGCCAATTCCGTGGCCATCTGGAGGGCAAAGCCAAATTGGCTTCGAAGAAGCTGGGCGTCATCAATAGAGCACGGCAATACTTCAAGCCGGCCCACATTCTAGCGCCCTACAAAGCACAGGTCCGGCCACACATGGAGTATTGCTGTCATCTCTGGTCTGGTGCACGCCAGTATCTGCTCGATCCATATGACCGCGTGCAACGTAGAGCAGCTCGAATTGTCGGGGACTCAGTGCTCTGTGAACGGCTGGATCACTTGGCGTTGCGTAGAGACGTCGCTTCATTGTGTGTCTTCTACCGCATTTATCACGGGGAGTGTTCTGAAGAGCTGTTTAAGCTGATTCCTGCCGCCAAATTTCGCACGACACGCCACAAGTTAGGATATCATCCCCACCTTTTGGATGTGTGGCGGTCCTCCACAGAGCGGTTTTCAAGAAGCTTTCTCCCTCGTACTACAAAGCTGTGGAATGAGCTTCCTTGTGCGGTGTTTCAGGGACGATACGACATGGGTACCTTCAAAAAAAGCGCGTACACCTTACTTAAAGGCTGGCAACGCCCTTGTGATTCCTCTGGTGTTGCAAAAGAATGTGGGCGGCGGTGATCACTTAACACCAGGTGACCCGTACGCTCGTTTGTCCTCCTATTCCATAAAAAAAAAATGCGCGTTTAATGCAATACTTCAAGTTGGCCACACATGGAGTATTGTTGTCATCTCTGGTCTGGCGCACCCCAGTATCAGCTCGATCTATTTGACCGCGTGCAACGCAGACTCGAATCGTTGGGGACCTAGTGCTCTGTGAACGGCTAGATCACTTGGCGTTGCGTAGAGACTTCGCTTTATTTTGTGTATTCTACCGCACTTATCACGGGAAGTGTTGCGACGAGCTATTTCATCTGATTCTTGCCGCCGAATTCCACCTTCGCACGACACGCCACAAATTAAGATATCATCCATACCATCTGGATGTGTGGCAGTCCTCGATCGATGCGTCACTCGGACGGTTGGCTATGTTGGTAAGAGCGCTCGGATGAAACCCGAGAAGCGCGTATTCGAGTCCCGCATAGTTCATTTATATATCAAATCCCTATTCATAATTAAATTAAATTAATAAAAATAAAATATATTTTAGTCGTTTCGTTTTGAAGTATTGTTCTAAACACGCCTTTATCTGTTCGCAGTCAAATCAAGCAACTACTTGTAGTTCCAATAAAAAATTGAATTAACCTCTCTGTCTATGTATGCTACGAATCAAAGGTCACATCATTATAATCTATGGTCTACGTGACCAAGCAAAATGGCCGACTGTCTCGGTCAGATCTCGATTTTAATTTTAAATTTCTATTAGCTTGTAGTAAAATGCGCTTACGCATATTTTATGGGATGTTCTACTACTGATATATATAGTAGTAGTTTACGTTTGTGTAGTTTTTAATGACATCCTTATAAAAAAAAACATAATGTTATAGAAATCGGTTTTAAATTAAAATTTTATCTCGAATTTAATCGCATTCATGGAGCAGTAAAAAAATAAGGACTTCGTGTCACCTTACATACCAGTGTAGCACCAAAACAAGCCGATTAACGTGTAAATACATAGCCCCACGCACACATTTACACTACTACAGGCCGATGGGCGGCCATTATGAGAATTGCCATCGTTTGCGTCTGAATAAAATATTTTAAAAATGCCTTCGTGCGTTGTGAAAAAGTGTAAAAATGATACTGTCTAAGTATTTGTGGCCATATATGATTATTTAAGAGAGAAAAAATTGTGTAACTAGTAGATATCATCCATAACCGCACACACACTAGCATATCGGTGCTTCACTTCCTAATATCACGGCGCGGAGTCCTTCTTTTTTTACTCGTCCGTGATCGCATTATGTCCCTTAAAAATTTAATGACAGATATTTCGACAGTTAAATAATGTCCCGCTTAATAATTTCATCATCATACACTCCATACACTACAGCATTCAGACATGGATGAAACTAAATTTGGAAATATGTCAAATATTCTACACTCACATTATGTAATATTATATCTTTAAGAGTTCCTGGTTTTCATTTCAGGTCTTAACTATTAATATAATTATCAAATGAACATGTTTTATTAAAAACAAAACATTGCTAATAACTATATTAACAATTATAATATGGTTATTACCAAAATTTATGAACGATGTGGGACTCGAACCTGCGACCTCTAGGGTTCCGTCGGAGTGCTCTTCCACTGCGCCAACCATTCGAGTTTTTAAATCTTGGTATGTTTTGTTTAACTCTCTGGTTGTGGCTCCATCTACAGGATCTACTTTACAGTTGAAAACCTGCTCAACCCCAGTAATTGCACATTAAGAAATTGACTTGAGATGTCGCTCTTTTATATCTAAACAATTGTTTATATCAAGTTGCTCTTTCACAAAATGTTTACTCGAACGGTTGGCTCAGTGGAAAACCGCTCGGATGGAACCCGTGAGGTTGGGCAGGTTCAAATCCCGCATCGTTGATAAACTTTGGTTACAAATTTAATTTCAATCAAATAAGTGAGATTTTTAACTGGCCCTACGAATAAGCACATAACAAGACCTCAGTAGGGTAGGGCGGGGCTAGTTGAGCATAGGGGCAAGTTGGGCAATCGAAATATCTCGGAAACTAGAACGCAGAAACATCAAATAGCGAAAAGAAAGCGTCAACAGAGAAAAACTTATCGCACGACCGCCAGAGGCGACACGTCGATCGAGTAAAGTACATGACCGCATTACTTATTTTGAAAACAAAGAGTAAAATTGTCGTAAACAGTAATATTTCATCTGTAATAGTCAAATTTCATTCGTTTTCAATCGGGTAAGTGTTTTACTATGATAAATTTATTCTACTTTTGATACATATAAAGGTTCTGCGTATAATTGTAACAGTTCATTCATAATCTCACCTTTGTCTTAAAATTTGGGGTGGGCTCAGTTGAGCTACATATGCTCAACAAACATGGATTCAGTGTATCAGATATTTGGAATGTGGATGAGACAGGAGTGTCCACTGTGCTGAAGCCAAATAAGATTGTAGCTGCGAAGTTTAAAGTTTACCAGGAGAGAAACATGCATACAATGTCAAGTTTGCATAAAATGGGCTCATACAAAATGTGTGCCTGATGCTGGTCTTACTTTCATTTGTGTCAATTGTAACAGTGACATGAGTTCATTATTCAAAGAATTTCGTTTTGTCATTTTCCCCATAAAAATTATAAATAAAAGATGATTGTTAAAAACAAATTTGATTTCGTGTCTAGTTAACATTGAATCCATTTGAGTGCTCAATTAGCCCCATATCCTTGCTCAACTTACCTCACCCATGGGGTATGTTGAGCAAACATGACTTTCTGTATTTCAACAGATGTAGCTCTTCAACTCAACTAGCTAGAATTAATTACTATGGTCATTTTTGCTAAGGGATATATTTTTAATTGATCAGTATGCAGAACAAGACATTAAGAGTTATCGTTGAGGAGCTATAGCCGCTCAAGTGAAAAATTGCTCAACTAGCCCCGCCCTACCCTATATAATATTGTTTTTTATAATATTGACACACCTTTTACACAAATTATCTTGCCCCAAGTTAAGCATATATAGCCTGTGTTATGGGTTACAAGACAACGATATATTTAATACCATATATACTTACGTAAACATACATAAATTCATATAAACATACATAAATACATTTAAACATCCATGACTCGGAAACAAACACATTCATCATATAAATGCTTGCACCTACCAAGATTCGAACCCGGGACTTCTAGGTACTTAGTCCACTCAGCTATACAGTTCGTCAAACGTATATAAAGTATGTGTGGAGACCGTATGACTTCAACGCAATGGAAGTCTATAATTAAAATATGTTTCCGAGAAACAGCGTTTTACTTAGCAATTAGTAAAGTCTAATTGGTAAGATATATCAGTATTGTTACACATGGTCCAAATGTCATTGGCAACAGTTATCTAATTAGCTCGTGGCTCGTGAACAATAGTGCTCCAGATAAGCTATTGTACGCCTCTTTACACATACTATACAAGCTATTGTCGCGGGTTTACTTGCTGTTTACAATACTGTTAAGACAACAGTAAAATTCTGATTTTTTTTTATTTCTTTTTATTAGGAAAACAAACTAAATTAAAACTCAAGTAAATTAATTAATTAAGTAATATTTATTGAGTTAATATAAAGTATTCACTAAAATTCATAAATAATATTATGTTAAATATGCACAGGTATTCTAATTTATAACAATTTGAACTATGTTTTATGATTATGATTTTTTGCCGACTTCAAAAAGGGGGAGGTTCTCAATTCGTTGATATTTTTTTTATGTTTGTTACATCAAAACTTTCGACTGGGTGAACCGATTTTGACGATAATTATTTTATTTGAAAGCTACTGCTTTCCCTGTGGTCCCATTGTAATTTGGTCCAGATCTGTCCATGACAAAACCATAAAAGTCTTAAATTTGCTATAGGTATGTGGATGATAAATTTACGAATAACACAATATCGCGCCAACCGATTTCGATGATTCTTTTTTTATTGGAAGGGATATACTTCAAAGATTTGGTGAGAGTTTGGTTTGGTTCTGATTACGGAATTTATGACAAAGTAACGGAACTATTAAATTTAAAGGAGCTAATTAACGATACTAGGCCGAATATTTTTTATGCTATCCGGATATATAAGTTATCTACCATAACATAGTTATACTCAAGTAACTTTCGTAGTCGAATATAATGATCAATGGGACTCCTTATCGACTTACAGTAAGAAATGACAGAATTTCTTACTATCTGTAATCAAATTGTAAAGCCGATGTTCATTGCTGCATTAAAAATTTTTGTATATCGACACATATTTAGACAAATTGTTAGTTAGTGTACTTCACTAAAAATCAAAAAATAAAAATATTTTAACAAAAAAACAACCGACTTCAAAAACACTATTTCAAAACAATAGATATAATATGCACTAAAAAGTATAAAAATAACTGCTTATTTTTAAATTTTTAGAATCGGTGTCATCCAATATAGGTTTGTAATGAGATGTGCTTGAGTAGTGAGGAGGTGAGAGGCGAGAGCGGGTAGCGGCGGAAGGACACCGATTCCAAAAATGACAATAATCGTAGCTAGAATTCGATTTTACGAGTATAAGACGCAATTATTTTTATACTTTTTAGTGCATATTATATCTATTGCTTTGAAATCGTATTTTTGAAGTCGGTTGTTTTTTTGGTATTTTTTTTTTCGTGTACAAACAATAAAAAATCTTCAAGACCGGTAAAGTAATCTTGTGGCAGTCATTTACCATCCACTGATTATGTGATTATAATATACGAGAAACACTGGTACAATAACGAGAGCCAGGGGTCATTCGATGCAGTATTTTTTCTGATTCGAGTGATGTATAAAACGCATTTTCGCATTGCTAGAGATATGACATGATTGATTTCTGGCGTTGATATGGTATCGCGCACTTTTGTGTAGATATTGATACTATAAAACATTTTTTTGTTCTCTCATCAAAAGCTTCCACAGCGCACGCTATGACAGATTTTTATAACTAATTTTTTCACACCTTGGGTTTATTATTGAATTTTTATTAGGGATCCCTATTTTTTTGAAAATGTAATATAGCCTATGCCACTCAGTGAAGATGCAGCTTTCTAATTGTGAAAGAATTTTTTAAATTGTTCGAGTAGTTTTTGTGTGAAAACATTACAAACATTTAGTATTTTCTTTGATTAACGCGAGTGTTACACATTTAAATAAAACACTTTAAAGTCCACTTTTTGAGTTCCCCTGAAAACGAGATCTGGAAAGGTCTTATAACGATGGGTTGTCTAAAATAAAAATGTTAAAATTACGCAAAAATCGAATGTAAAAACAGTTACAATTACACGCGTTTTAATCCTTTAAAAGTGTTTTATTTAAATTACAATCATACATACAAAAACACAACTGTTTCCTCTTTATAATTTTAGTTTAGATACTAGATGATACTTAGATGATTTTTGTTAACTAAATAATTATATATTCGTATTGCTATAGGTCATGTGCGTAGGGACGCTAATCACTACGCCTGCGGGACACCTTGTTTGCCTTATTGCGGTATGTTGCTTCTTAATCAAATGTTTTACTGTTGTATTAAGGAGACTATACAACCACCATTGTAAATTTTACAACCTTCTATTAATATATAAATTTAAGAAGTTATCAACAATAATAATTAGATTTTCACTGTTAGATAGCTCATATTATAAACAGTCACTAAGATTTACAATAAAATTTTTATTCTGTATGCATGTTTTTTGAATTATTATAAAAAAATCATATTATGTAGTATCATAATAATATATTGGCAATCGTGTTTTAAATCATAGATTATGTTTTATTTAGATAAAATGTTGATTTGCAACTATTTGCTGTGAAATGAGCAACAAATATATTTCATTTTTACGTCATCAAACGAACCTGAAGGAAATCGGTGCGATTAGCTAATTGATCACAAAATTACCCTTCAAATGCATCAGACAATGGCCAAGTTTGTTTAAAGTAAAAATATTTAAACTGCTCTAAATTATTTAACTTGTTAATCACGTGATTTTTGCGAGTGTGAGTCAAACGCTGGCGGTGTATTTGTTCAAGACTCGTGTCAGTCCGCATCTAATGGGAAGTTCCTTTGCACATTGCTAGATTATTGGAACCACAACTATCTATTTCTGCCGTGAAGCAGTAATGTGTAAACATTACTGTGTTTCAATCTGAAGGGCACCTTAGCTAGTGAGATTACTGGGCAAATGAGAATTAAAATTTTATGTCTCAAGGTGACGAGCGCAATTGTAGTGCCGCTGACAATTTTTGGGAATCATGAGCGGCACTGTATTATAATGGGTAGGGCGTATCAATTACCATCAGCTGAACGTCCTGCTCGTCGCGTCCCTTACTTACATAAAAAAAAAGAAAAATAAATGAATTCGTGGTAAGCTTGTGCTTAGCTGGTGATGGACCCTTCTAGCGTAGATGTGGCCGAAATGTTTAATCAATGTTAATTTCTGACTTGCCAAGCAAAAGCACACTAAGCACACTAATAAATGCTTAATATACTTTAAAAAAAATGCTATGATTTTTCATTATTATAACACTAGAAAACTAAATAGTCACTAATTCCAGTAAACTTCATGAAATACATCATTTTAAGCTTTAAATTAAATGTATACATTTTTATAATAAAGTCCCAGCCACTGTTCAGGCATTATCAATAAATAATTTTTATTAAAAATTGGCTCTGTCGTAAATCCAACTACTCTACAGCTAAATATTCAAGTGATGCGAGAGCCTGGGACTGGGATTATAATTATTTTATAGTAATAACAATGACAGTACAATATTGTACATTTAATTTTAAAGGATGCCGAGAGATTTTCTTGCGCCGCTTCTTCTCTCTCAGAGCGCCATTTGCTTCGGAAGCGGTAGTAGTGTCTAGAAATGACATCAAAAAGAATGCTAAATAAATCAATTTTGAGAAAATAAATGCCCTTTAACACGTTTACCGCTGGTAAAACTACATTCAATTTCGTTCAAAGAATGTTTCAACATAAATTCACCCATTGTGCAGGGTCCTTTACATAAAAATAGTCGCAACGAACAAATCATTTGTTCATAGGAAAGTGTCAGTACAGTGTTAAGCATTACGATTATATGTTAGGTCGGAATTGATTTGTGCTTGTAGTTATAAAGCTGTACATGCGAAAACGATGGGTTATGAATGCTACATTGAATTGAATTGAATAGATCTGTTTTATATTACTAGTGGTTATTTATTTATTTGATTATTTCTATGCGTTAGAAATCGGCAAGTAAAGGCGTAATATCAAAATTGAAATAAATTTTGTAATAGTATTTCACGTGAATCTTGACGGTATAAATTTGATTCCTTGAATCTTTGTGAGACTAATAATGCGAGAAGAGACTGATTTGTTTTGTTTTTTAAATGTTAGCATCCTGCTTAGCAGCATGCAGTTAGCAGATGCTGTGTGGAATCAGCTGAAAAAAGGAAGAATTATTTGACATCGCGATGGATAAAATATTCTTCCCTTTGGAGTAGGAAATCGGCAGCATAAACATAAAAGAGTTAATCAGGTGCCTTACAGATGAGCAAAGATCTGGCACGACCTCTTGTCAGACACTAAATTTGTCAGTTCAAAGAGATATCATTACCACATTTATTGTCATTATTTATAATAAGCTTTTTTTTATTTATTTTAGTGTAGTGTTTTAAGCGTAAAGTTGCAATAAATAAGGATGTGTAATACACTATTGATTGATCTATCAAAAATTAAACAGCGAGACGGGAAAAGGGAAAGTCTCTCTTGAATTTGCATCATCGGATTTAGTAAATGGACCACTGGTTATTATAAATAATAATAAAAATAATAACTTTTATTTCTCACCAACAACCAAAATTACAATATAGCGAAAACTTAAAAATACAGGGGATACATAAGTTTTGGTTGTGGATCGCTGGTGCCTGTGGTAGGTAATAAAATACCTGTATTACTGGTCACCAGGATTTCACTTTTACACAGTGACTATAAAGCTTGAAATTCCAAAGGATAGAGGTAAATGTGTGTGTGTGTGTGTGTATGTGTGTGTGTGTGTGAGAGAGAGAGAGAGGGTGTATGTGCAAACATGCGTACGATAGGGTGTTCTCGGTTTATAGGTGTGCTAACTACCCAAGACCTCCAGAAGTCTCTCTATGTGACAGTAATCTTGCAAAAGGAGCCATTCGTGTGCAGTTGACCGACATTTGTACATGTTTAGACCATACAAACATAATACCTTGTGTAGCTTATTATAAAGGTACGGTCCCAGAAACAGAAAGAATCTGCGGCTAAATGATGTCCTTACCTTCGTAGATACTGCCACAAGATGATTGCGGCGAGTAGACTCTGGCCTAAACTCTGTTAAAGGGTGCTGTTTGATAACAATCGCCAATATGAAGAGTTGCCTGACTGTCAGAACTTGGCAGTATTCATAAAGTTCTGTTGTGGGATACAGGCGAGGCTTAAAACAACATACCTTTAAGACAGCCCTCTGTGCACGCTCAACCAAGAGAAGGTGAGTTTTTGCAGCACCAACCCATGTCGTAATGCAATAATTCAAAATAGTTTGGCATATCGCAATGTTAGGATCGGCAGAGTGACGTAATCGCCAGAAAATATAAATAAGCTTACGTACTCGGCCTGACAAGTATTCTACATGGGGCTTGAAAGTCAAGTTTTGGTCAAGAACTACCCCCAGATATTTGATAGATGTTACTTCTTCAATGCAGCGAATACCAGCTGAAATTTGACCGTCATTTGGTAAAACAGTAGTTTGTAAGGAGTCTTCGTCTTTATGGTTGCGCATAGAGAAATGGATCATTTTAGTTTTAGCTACGTTTAAGGTCAGCCGGTTTTCTTTAAGCCATTTATTTGCTGCGTTAAATCCATCTTGAGCAACACTATACGTCCCGGACAGCGTTCCGGAAGAAAATACCAATGCTGTATCATCTGCGTAAGAAAATATTTTTCCATTATATAATTTAAGATTGCATAGGTCGTTTACGTATATTAAGAACAAGCTTGGGCCAAGAATGCTCCCCTGAGGAACGCCATATTCAATGGTAGTTTCTAAACTTGTATAAGGGCCAATCTTAACATATTGGGATGGACCGGTTAGATAGCTTTGAAACAGGGATAATTGGTTTCCTCTTATACCTAACGAGTCCAGTTTGGATAGCAATATCGAGATTGAAACCGTGTCGAACGCTTTCACAAGGTCCAGAAAAAGTGCTACACATTTCTGTATATCGTCAAGTTTTCTGACTATGTGATCCACTAAATTATGTACAGTATCAGCAGTGGAGCAATTCTTTCTAAAGCCATATTGGTTTGCAGACAGTGACTCTAAGTACTTAGTGAGTCTAATATTAATAATTTTTTCCAGTACCTTAGACATCGCGGGCAATACAGATATTGGTCTGTAATTTATAATTAGACTTCGATCACCTGATTTGAAGATAGGGTAGATAATAGCCCTTTTGAAGGCCGAAGGATATATTCCCGTTTTCAGGCTCATATTACATATATATGTAAGAGGCGGGATTATGATTCTCTTGTGCTTCTTCAAGAACCCAGTAGAGATTCCGTCCCAGCCCATAGCACTATTTTTTTTATGGAATAGGAGGACAAACGAGCGTACGGGTCACCTGTTGTTAAGTGATCACCGCCGCCCAGAATCTCTTGCAACACCAGAGGAATCACAGGAGCGTTGCCGGCCTTTAAGGAAGATGTACGAGCTTTTTTTGAAGGTACCCATGTCGTATCGTCCCTGAAACACCGCACAAGGAAGCTCATTCCACAGCTTTGTAGTACGTGGAAGAAAGCTCCTTGAAAACCGCACTGTGGAGGACCGCCACACATCCAGATGGTGAGGATGATATCCTAACTTGTGGCGTGTCGGGCGAAGGTAGAATTCGGCGGCAGGAATCAGGTTAAACAGCTCTTCGGAACACTCCCCGTGATAAATGCGGTAGAAGACACACAATGAAGCGACGTCTCTACGCAACGCCAAGTGATCCAGCCGTTCACAGAGCACTGGGTCCCCGACAATTCGAGCTGCTCTGCGTTGCACGCGGTCAAATGGATCGAGCTGATACTGGGGTGCGCCAGACCAGAGATGACAGCAATACTCCATGTGTGGCCGGACCTGCGCTTTGTAGAGCGCTAGTATGTGGGTCGGCTTGAAGTATTGCCGTGCTCTATTAATGACGCCCAGTTTCTTTGAAGCCAGTTGGCTTTGCCCTCCAGATGGCCACGGAATTGGCAATTGCTCGAGATTTCGAGACCCAGTATTCCGATACTAGGCGAGGCTTTAAGGGAAGTGTTCTCGAAGAGCGGTGATACGGCAAATGGGGTTTTTTAGTGGTAAACGCGCACACTTGAGTCTTCTGGGGGTTAAATTGGACAAGGTTCAATTTTCCCCATTCCGCGACCTTCTCAAGAGAGGACTCGATAGAAGACACAAGTTTCTCCCGGCACTGGTCGACGATTTCCCGAGAGAGACCTGCATGGCCCGTGTATATGGCATCACCAGTGCTGTCGTCCGCATAGCAATGAGTGTTGGAGGTGTCCAACATATCATTGATATGCAGAAGAAACAGCGTGGGAGACAGCACACAGCCTTGGGACACTCCAGCATTCACGGGCTTCGGGTTCGAGCAATATCCGTCGACAACGACCTGTATGCTACGCCCAGTGAGGAAGCTGGAGGTCCACTTGCACAAGCTGGAAGTTTGGAGAGGAGCGCCTTGTGCCATACACGATCAAAGGCCTTCGCTATATCCAGGCTAACTGCCAGGCCTTCCCCCTTGCTTTCAATAGCCGCAGCCCATCTATGTGTCAGGTATACCAGAAGATCACCTGCTGACCGACCATGGCGAAACCCGTATTGTCGTCGTTGATCAACTGGTGACCCTCTAGGTATACCAAGAGCTGACGGCTAATTATGCTCTCCATGATTTTGGAGAGCAGGCAGGTAATAGCAATAGGCCTGTAGTTTGCCGGATCCGAAATGTCTCCTTTTTTTGGGATCGGATGGACAAGGGCAGACTTCCATGAGTCAGGGACTACGCCTTTAGAATAAGAGTGCCGGAATAAACACGTTAGCACCGGCGTCAACTCACACGTTCTAAGCACGATTGGAGAAATGCCATCTGGCCCGCTCGACTTCCTGACGTCCAACGAAAACAGAGCTCGCCTAACAGTTTTCTGTCTGAACTGTATTTCAGGCATAGAGCTCTGACACCGCGGGATGGTCGGCGGTGTTTTTCCGTTGTCGTCAAGAGTCGAGTGTGAGGAGAAAAGAGTGCACAAGAGATCGGCTTTCTCTTTTGCCGTATGGGCCAGGGTGTCATTCCTCATGTGCAACGGCGGCATGGACGGCTGGCTGAAGTTACCAAGAGCAGCTTTCGACAACGACCAGAACTTGCGTGTTCCGGTCGGGTAACTGGAAAGATTTTGACGACGTGTTTTGACTTTGCACGGGCGATTTGCCGCTTAAAAAATCTGGAGGCACGATTGTATTTCCTCTTAAGAACTGTGCAGTTCGGATCCTTTGTGCCCAGCGCCGCAAACCAAGTTCGATACGCCTGTTTTTTGCAGTCAGATGCTGCTTTAACTGACGCATCGAACCAGGGCTGTGATCTGCCACCGATGGGTACTACAGAGTTTGGTATAAAAATATCCATACCCTGTAGTATCACATCGGCTACTGCAACGGCGCAGGCACTAGGATCATCCGAAGGGAAACAAACCCTGCCCCAAGGGTAGGATGCAAAAAGGAACGCATCCTATCCCAATCTGCTGACTTGTAGTGCCAAACGCGGCGGGTCGCAGGTAGTCAGCGACGTTGGCGTCGGATAGGTACTACACTCCTGACCAGGCAGACCATAGCACGTTTTTTAATGATGTGACTACGCGCTCGACTTCGGATTCGTCGGTGCTGAACAGGACAAAAGAGTTGGGGCATAGAATGGACGTGTGGGATCTCGCAGCAAAAGCACTATTGTGTATTTTATCTACCAGCTGCCTACCAATATTGCAAATATTGGTAGGCAGTAAGAGTAAACTCGTAAGAGTTTACCTCATCAACGCTAAGCTGTCTGTTCTCCTTTAGGCACAATAGGTTTTCAGCCGGGGACTTCGTTTTACCGGAGTTGGTAATTGATTGTATGGTCTTCCATACTTGCTTGGAATTATTGCCGGCTTTTTGAAATTCAAGTTTTAATCAAAAGTTACGATTACGGAGTAGCTTACTGAGATACCTAGTCAGTAAATTTTTATATATGGAATGAATGTCTGATTTCAGATTATTACACCGTCACCCTCAATAAAATTATTATTGCATAATATCAAAAAAAAAATAAGAGGACTTGAATTTTACTTTTAGTACAGCCGGCTATACATAAATAATTATATATCTACGCATACCTTCTCTTCAGAGAAGGTTAGCAATAATCAGGGCTATTTTTACCTTGAATGTAGCAACCTGGTTGTGAAACCACTGTCTTACATTTTTCATGCCTTACTATTGTCCGACAACTTCAGACGTTGTTGGTCTATAGCTCAGCCATGATGCCCAATATGATTGCGTGAACGTCTCCGCTTTTCTATGCTATTTCCCAGCATTATGAACTTTACCAGTACTTATCATAAGGCATTATAACACGCCATTAGCTTGGATATCATTTGAATGTGTTGCATTTCTCTACCGTATGGTTTTTCAAGAGGCTATCTGCCAAATACAACCAAACTATGGAATAAGCTTCCTAGCGTAGTTTTTCCAGGACGTTTTTTTTGAGTATTTGTAGTTTGAGTATTATTGCTGCATCACTTTACATATATTGTAACTGAAATGATTTGTGAGTGAGTGATTGTCACAATGAGTTTCTTGCCACTTCTTCTTATTAAAGCTCAACCCTCAAAGGAGGTGGATATAAAAAGAAAAGTAATTTCCTTGACCTGCCTGAATAAAGTGATTTTGATTTGATTACCCTAAAGGATTGAGCTTTTGATTACTGTTAGTTAAAATATAATATTAATATGTAATATTAATTACAAGTTTAAGCAGAATTGTCAAATTGTAGGTGAGTATTGCTTGATATGTAGGTTAGGATTCTTTTATTGTTGTTTGCTTGAGTTCTCGTAACAGGTTTCGTCGCTTGCTTAAATTTCACTGCTTGTGGCGGCGACATGGGACGGGTCGTCCCCTTCCCTAAAATATGGTTGAGGGCGGCGATGGCTGGCTCATGCGTCATGCTCGTGAACGGGCACTGCTTGTTGTGGCAGGATGATCCTGTTGCCGGCTCGGTTTCAGATTTTAAAAAGTTATATATATATATATATATATATATATATATATATATATATATATTTATAACCGCTTATAAATATATATATATATTTATAACCGCTTATAAAAGAACACCTTTCACGTACACTCACAGAATACCTTTACTTTTTTATGGTGTGTGTGGATGATGCAGCTACTGTACTCAATAACTTTTGTATTAATTTACATTTACTTTTTCGACTTACTCGTGTAAGGCATTGACTATTTGACGTTTGAGTATGTTTGTTGCATCATTTTACATATTATATTGTAATTGAAATGATTTGTAAATCTTGATATAAAAGAGTGGCAATGAGTTTTTTGCTACTTCTTCTCATTAACTCAACCCTTTCGAAGTAGCGGTAGATTCAATAAGAAGAATTTTTTTTTGACATTCATAAGTGTCATTTCCGAGACCTACATGAATAAAGTGATTTTGATTTGATTTGATTTGATGTGACATACCTTAAAAAAATGTGCAACTTGCTAAAAGACTGTCAGTACTCCTGTGATTCCTCGGGTGTTGCACGAGAACTTTGGAGGTGTTGACACCTTAATATCTATTTACCCGTTACCCGTACGCTCGTTTTTGCCTCCTCTTCTAAAAGAAAAGCATTGTTTGAAAAGAATATATCCACACAATTATATAACAGTTCGTGTCAAGTAGCTAACTTAAATAAAATTTCAGCTAAACTTACTTGAATAAAACAAAAATACGATTAACATAACAAAATATATTCCTAAAGCAGCTTCACCAAAAGGTCGCAAACTCGATCGTATATCAAACAATTTGTAACATTACCCTACATGTTATCCTTAACACGACCTTATCAAACTTGTCGTCATTCACTTAAGTGTAGCATTCAATCACCCAATAATGTGCAATACACTGTGTTAAAATCTCACCCGAACATCCCCTTTTACTCTAAAAATTGTGCCAGTTTCCACACTAGGAAATTTTAACTCTATCTGCAAATACATAGAGCTGAATTTCATGTAATACAAAGCGGAAATTTATTTTTTCTGAAAAGTAGAACGTGGTGATTTTTTCATTGCTGTTGTACTTTTAAAAATATCCTTATGTAGTGTTGTATTAAGGCTTAGAATGGATTGATTAAATTAGCGTTGACTTTCGCAAGGGGAAAAAGGCCAAACACAGTCATGTTAAGTGCGCACATGAGAGGGAAATGGAAAATATGTGGGAAAAGCGGATATAGACGTTTATGGTTGGATTTTTCGCGTGATTTACTCGCGACAAATCCAAGGGTTTAACCGGCCGGGTTAATTTGATCTCTCGTCGGGTGAATTTTTGGCGTTGCCTACATCGTAACTCGAGGTTCTTGTAAACTGGTTGGTCCATATTCACTAATACGCTGTTGACATAAGGACCCATCGATTTATTGCCGTTTATTCAACAAAGGGGAATGACTTATTTATCTTTTTCTATTTCATTGTTGAGACATTTGTGGATCTGATGTGACATTTCAATTCACGTTTTTTAATTTATATCTTCTTAAGTTTCCTGGTACAACACGATTCTAAATTGGCAACTATAGGGGAAGAAGCTACGATAAGAATATTGAAAATGCGCTGGAAACAAGACCCAAAATGCTCACGGGTGCTTGGATATGTTGCAGGGATATGATCGTTCAAATTCAAGTATTTTTATTCAAAATAGGATATGACATTACTTATTGAAAGTCAAAAACTACCACCCATTCCAAAATGATAAACAGTGTTTTGGTCAAATCATTGAAGATGTTATAATAACAACACGGTTTTATCATTTCTCGAAACAATTCTAGTGATTTAACCAAATGCCAGAGTTGATTCCGTGAAATGACAAAAAGTATTTTCATTGTTATTTATAAGGTTTATTTGGTAAGACATAATTTGGTATCGTGTCGCAGGCGGAGGGAGGTGAGAGGGGTAAGGGGAGGGAGTCCTCTGTCCCCTGGCTCACTCCTCCACTCCCATGAAAAGGTAACGCACCATTCTCTTGAAAATCAAATTAATGTAACCTAACCTCAAAACAGATAAAAGTTTCTCTAAAGGCCAAGTAGAAGCGCTTCGCGGGGCCCATATTATTAAAAAAAAAAACAACGAATTCATTCATTCCACCTAACCTGTCCGGGTCGGGGTATGACTCAAGACTGATGCTCGCTTCGCTCGCTTTTACATCCAAAGTTCTTCTAGTCGCGTCACTCATTGTCGTTTCACGGAACCAACCCTGGCATTTGATCAAATCACTAGATTTGTTTAGAGAAATGATAAAATCGTGTTATTCTTTAAACATACTCCGTGATTTGATCAAATCACTTAGGGTATTTACTAAATCTCGGTTATTATCATTTCCCTGCGACATATACATCAAACCTAATATAAGAAATACATGATGCTAGCTTATAGATCTGACTAGGTATGGCGTTAGGCACATAAAAAAGTTGATATTAATTTTCTGCAATGATATAGGTGATATAGGAGAGTTATAAGGCTTCATTATTAAAAGCAATACTCTAGTAATATAATTTACTCATTACGTCGACACTCTGGCTCCTTCTCATGTCCAACTACGTAAGTTGGTGTTGGGGCTGCTGTTTCGATTGCCGGTATCCGGAATAAGGATATCATCCCCACTATCTGGATGTGTCGCGTTCTTCCACAGTGCGGTTTTCAAGGAACTTTCTTTCATGTACTACAAAGCTGTGGAATGAGCTTCCTTGTGCGGTGTTTCCGGGACGATACGACATGTGTACCTTAAAAAAAGCGCGTACACCTTCCTTTAAGGCCGGCAACGCTCCTCTGATTCCTCTGGTGTTGCAAGAGAATGTTTGCGGCGGTGATCACTTAACACCAGGTGACCCCTACACTCGTTTGTCCTTTTTTTTTTAATAAAAAAAACCTTTTTCTTCCAAGTCAAGCAGTATTTGGGTTTAGTATTGAAGGGTGACTTAGTTAGTGAAACTTGTAGGTTTATGAGACTGAAGAATGGAAGAGACCAGCACAAAAGCGATGAATGAATTTGTTTTATAAGAATTCTCAGTGGCTCTGTATTGTCTAGTTCTATCCTCAGTGGCTAGGTCGTATCACTTGCAATGAGATAAATAATTATATTAATTGTTACTCTTGTCACTTTTACTGATAAAAAAAAAATTTGGCTGCATGAATAAATAGTGTAAATGAATTCAATTCGGGAAGTGTTGGGAAAAGTAAAACTATACTAATTGACCTTCCTACTGAACATTCCACCTCCGGACTATAAAAGATTCACATGAAGAGTACTAAGAATAAGACGGCTTTTACTAAAAAAATGATGAACTATACGCCCCAGTTGTTAGTGACCCTGGCCTAAGCCCGCAATTTTGATGCATGTGTATGTTTGTCTTCCGAATATTACATCGTAAATGTGAGGCTAGATAATTTGTATGTCGTTATTATTGTATTTTTATTTCAAGGTTCGTCACAATGGTAAATGTTGATCTGGTACCTCTTCCTATCCCCTGGAAGTCACGTTTGATTGCGAGGTGTGTAAAAGTAATCGAGTTTGAAGCTCTGTATATTGTGTATAGGTGTAAAATTTGTTGTGAAAACGATTATCCATTAAAATTTAATTTAAATGCATGATAATAATGAAACTGGCTGTTGAAATGTAAGATGTAGATAATAAAACGTGTTCGCGATACTACGTCACGGACCGCAATCGTTCGGTGCGATCGAACGCGTTTTGTAACAATGAGATCTTGTCACACACGTGTATTGAATAGGGTGCTATTCTAAAAGTTGTCGCCACAAAATCACTCTTGGAAATTTTCTTTCTATTACACATAGACACTGATGAGATTTTTTTTGTCTTAATTGTAAAGAATAGGTAGACAAACTAACGTACGGTCTATCCGATTTTAGGTGATCGCGGATTCACTATTATATATTCATAATTATATTGAAGGTACCCATCTCATATCAGCTTACAAACGAAACAAAAAGTTTTTCATCTCATAATTTTTTAAACAACATTGAAAACTGTAGATCTTCATCACAGCTTTTTGTCTTTTAGTCTCAAGGTAACAGACGTAATATGATTTGATATATTGATTGAATATATTTGTGTTGCGAATTAACATAAACCCACTCAATAGTAAAATATAAATTAAATTAAGCGAAAGTTATAAGCAATGTAATAAATACAAATGTACTTGAAGGCTAAAAAGAAGAACCCACAAGATCTTCTTAATGAAGTGGAATTGTGGAGTATCGCACAAGCCTGACATAAATCCATGACCTATCAATTAATGTGGTGCTTGTCTTGCACAATATTTCATTTACAAAAAAAAATACTTGAAAAATATCTATGAATACTAGAATAGGGTTAGAAAACAGCTCAGACCACATTGTCTCGCACGCCATAATACCTGGTGCACTTCGAGTGCTATCACTAATTGCGATCTGTTGTCATTTGACGGTTACGCATTTACATTACTGCAAGCATACTATCGATGACTGATCTGTACGTGTGTTGTACGTACTATTGTAACGGTACTTTATTATTTTAATTAAAAATGCACTAAGGGATGTGTGTTTTAGCATTGTTTTGTCGGAGTATTTCTTACTGTCACAAATATATTATTTTCATTTTGAAGTCGCAAATGAAAGAAAGACTTTTAATATTTTCACATACCTGCACAGTTTTGAAGGAATTTTTATTATGGAAAAGGTGGACAAACGAGCGTACGTGTCACCTGATGTTAAGTGATCACCGCCGCCCACATTCTCTTGCAACACCAGAGAAATCACAGGAGCGTTGTCTGCGTTCAAGGAAGGTGTTTGCTTTTTATAAGGTACCCATGTCATATCCTCCCGGAAACACCGTATAAGGAAGCTCATTCCTCAGCTTTGTATTAAGTGGAAGCTCCTTGAAAACCGCATTGTAGAGGACCGCCACCCATCCAGATAGTGGGGATGATATCCTAATTTGTGGCGTGTCGTGCGAAGTTGGAATTTGGCGGCAGGAATCAGGTGGAACAGCTTTTCGGAAGACTCCCCGTGACAAATGCGATAGAAGACACACAATAAAGCGATGTGTCTACGCAACGCCAAGTGATCCAGCCGTTCACAGAGCATTGGGTCCCCGACAATTTAAGCTCCTCTGCGTTGCACACGGTCAAATGGATCGAGCTAATACTCCATATGTGGTGGGACCTGCACTATGTAGAGCGCTGAAATGTGGGCCGGCTTTAAGTATTGCCGTGCTATATTAATAACGCCCACATTCTTCGGGGCCAATTTGTCTTTGCCCTCCAAATGACCACGGAATTATCTAACACTTGGGTGTATGCGAAAAAAATATCCTCAATTACTGATGACTAAAGAATTAACAAATAAAATATAATTAATATGATACTATTTACATGATATACATATCATATCCCTTATCTCAGTTTTCCAGTGTAGTAACGGCCGTTCGCAATATACTATCTACAGATAGGTATAAATTACTACCTTCTACTGTCAGTAATTAGCTGTCAATAATTTGAAGCTGTCCCAATATACCCGATAAGTCATTCTTATCGCCTTATATTTGTACACGTGAATTATAATTTCCATACAAACTTCTATCGCTGGTAAGCTATACGTCGTCCCATTGACATGAGCATGAACGGATAGGGCGAGTTAGAGTCGATAAGTTTATTGGGACAGAAAAGTCAACTATATTTACGATTTTTATCTTAAGTAGGCCACAACCGGAGATATTTTGAATATTGAGAACGGCCGTAAGTGTAGTAAGTCCTGTGTGTTGTTACTGTACCGAGTAGTGTCCTTCTGTTTTCCTAATTTCGTCTTCTTTTTTTTATAAGAGGGGGCAAAAGGGCAAGAGGCTCACGACATGGGGAGAGGTGAGGCAACCGCCCATGGACATTCGAACATCAGGTGTGTCAAGAAATGCGTTGCTGTTCTTTAAGGTGGGAGTATCCTTTTTTCTTGAAGGTCCCCAAGTCGTATCTCTTCGGGAAAACCGCAGTCAGTAATTGATTCCACAAAGTGGCTGTGCGAGGCAAGAAATTTCTATCGAAACGCGCAGTTCTGGATTGCCAGACGTCTACGTGTTACGGGTGGTACTTTGCACGTAATGTCCGGTGGTGAAATTCGGCCGCTGGAATCAACGAACAGCTTCTCTGAGCACTCCCCATGATAAATGCGAAGAGAACCCACATCTCTACGCAATGACACAGAATCAAGCCGATCGGAGATGGCTTGATTGTTGATGATTCGAACCACTCTTCATTGGATGCGGACAAATGAAATAAGCTGGTACTGGGGAGCACCCGCCCATAGCTGAGAACAGTACTCCATGTGAGGTCGAATTTGCGCTTTATAAAGTTGCAGGCGGTGGCTTTTAGTGAAGTACTGTCTCGCCTTACTGAGTACACCAAGCTTTTTAGAGGCCAGTTTGGCCTTTTCTTCCAAGTGACCACGGAACTGAACGTCGCTCGATATATCGACGCCAAGTATGCCAATACAGGCTGTGGCAGTAAGAGGAGTGATTTCGAATCGAGGGGATACGACAAAGGGAGACTTTTTAGTGGTGAACGCACAAACTTGTGTCTTCTTGGGGTTGAATTGGACTAAATTTTGTCGGCCCCATTCCGAGACTTTGCAAAGCATAGTCTCGATTTCAGACACAAGTTTGTTCCGGTTCTCGTCGACGCTATCCCGGGACATGTTGGCACGGCCGGTGTAGGAAGCATACCCTGTGCTGTCGTCCACATAGCAATGAATACTGCTGGCAGTCGCTGATCAGCTGGTGCTCCTCTAGGTATCCCAAGAGGTGGCGGTTGAAGATCGACTCCACTACTTTGGAGAAAATGGAGGTAATGGCAATGGGGCGGTAGTTGGACGGATCCAAGCGTACACCTTTCTTAGGGATCGGGTGCACTAAAGCCGCCTTCCATCATTTCGGGACTACGCCTGATGATTAGGAGAGCCGGAAAGGCGGGTAAGGACCGGCCGACCTGTTTTTTTTTTGAAGTGCGTTGCTTCTTTAGTTGCGTTGGGCAGGCTTTTTGGTAGGGTAAAATGTTGCAGGTTCGCGTTACCAACATGCTCATGACTGGCACACGAGATAAACAAATAATTAAAAAATAAATATAATATATAGATGGACACTTTTTAGATGCGTGAAATTTCGTGACTTCGCGTCACCGAAATTGGTTGCGTCGCAATTGTTTATTCTCTTTGTTGCAATTTTGCTGTGGCTAAAAATAGTGCAGACGGTTCCTGTAGAAATAGAGAGATACTCATACACGACAGATGGATTCGTATCTGATTGGCTAATCTAATGCCAATCGACTCTCGCGCCGGTCAATAACAAAATTGTCACCGAGCACCTAACAGAGTAGCACACAATAGGTATACTAAAATTCATCAGTGGTCAACGTCACATCGCATCAAAGTTCTCGGTGTGACGCAAATCATATTTCATTCTAAAAACACCGAGAGGACAGTAACACCCACTTGAGCATCAAGAGTTCCTAGATGATTATCGGGGGCCCCCAGGTGCAGACCATCTTTTCCTCTGAATCTGAGGTATGTCTGCCTGTTGTTTAGCCATAACTGATTTTAATTTTTAATATAATATGTTCTCCTGTGCACGCGCTAAAACAGAAATGATTAAAGAAGTATATCTGTCGCTATACAGCTGACGTATTGTGCAATATCAACAACTGTCAATTCTTTTTTTGTTATATTAGAGAGGAAAAAAGGCAAGCTGCTAATCTGATCATCTCCAGTGGGAACCGCTTCCTATGGACCGCAATACCAGAGATCATAGATGTATATCAAAGACCTAAAGTTTTTTCTACGATTTACGAAATACAAAACTTATATTGAAGTAGGCGGTTACTTTGCGGAAATCCATAATTAATCAAATGATTTGAGTTTTCTTTAGTGTTAATTCCGCCAATATTTGTCTATAAACAATTCGACACGTGTTTCGCCTCTACACAGGCATCTTCAGGACATGTTGAGTCGCCAAAATCTGACATGAGACTGAGATTGTTTAAAGACTAAATATTGGCGGAATTAACACTAAAAAAACTCAAATCATTTGGAAATACAAAACTGTAAATCAAAACATCTTCTCTAACATTTGCTCTTTTGATCAATTTCATTCAAACAAGTTTCCTCTAAGACTAAACTTTGTTTTACATTTTCTTGCGCATCTCCAAGTATTTATTCCACGTTTATTCAGCATTTAACGCCTATTTACCCTATTTGCGCTATCTGCGTTCTAAATTTGATCCTAACACACAGGAAACAAGGATGAAAATAGAAAAGACCGCTATAATACTAGTAGGACTTGTGTGTAACACGCTTGAAAAGTTTTATGGAGCTTAAAGTTAGTGGCGATGTTAGTAAGAGAATATAAGATTGCTGTTATGAATTTTGAAGACTTGTTATATAAAGTGTTTTACTACGATATTTTCTATAGAGAATTATGCTCTGATTTTAATATCTAGTCTGTGGTGCTACCACCTTCAAAACGGACAATTTTACTCACATATCGAGGACAGATGATAACTTTGGCCTTATTAGTGATCCTGATCACTGGATAAGAAAAATTATACTCACACAAAACAAGAAGAAAATATGTTTTTTTTTATGGAATAGGAGGACAAACGAGCGTACGGGTCACCTGGTGTTAAGTGATCACCGCCGCCCACATTCTCTTGCAACACCAGAAGAATCACAAGAGCGTTGCCGGCCTTTAAGGAAGGTGTACGCCCTTTTTTTGAAGGTACCCATGTCGTATCGTCCCGGAAACACCGCACAAGGAAGCTCATTCCACAGCTTTGTAGTACGTGGAAGAAAGCTATTGCAAACCACAGTGTTGAGGACCGCCACACATCCAGATGGTGGGGATGATATCCTAATTTGTGGCGTGTCGTGCGAAGATGGAATTCGGCGGCAGGAATCAGGTTAAACAGCTCTTCGGAACACTCCCCGTGATAAATGCGGTAGAATACACAAAATAAAGCGAAGTCTCTACGCAACGCCAAGTGATCCAGCCGTTCACAGAGCACTGGGACCCCGAATGCTACTTAGAGAGAATTTGTTGAATTTGTTGAAGAATTTGTTTTAATTAGTACACACATCAAAATTATATCGAATACTTGAACAAACCCAGCAGACAGAAAGATAGAAATTTTACATAATTAATGCTGTATTCAACTAGTTATAAATACTTTTGAGACTCAAAGAGAATCCATTAAACAAAAAGTATAATAGTAAATTAAATTTATGAACGATACGGGACTGGAACCCGTGACGCGTTCCGTGAGAGCGTTCTTCCACTAAGGCAACCGTTCGAGTGATAAAATGCTGTTATTTTAACATTGTAAATAGGCACTATAATTTTATTTCAAATAACAAATAAAATAAAACTCCTAATCATCAAAGGTTAGCCCCAAGTTGGCTGAAGTATAAAAGTAAATAAAATATACAACCTTCCCACAGTTGCTATGCTATCCGTACATCACGTAGGTAACATGCGTGCAGACCGATGTAGAGATAACAATCATATAGACGAGGATGTTATAAATGTGTTTTCAAAAAAGGTTATTAAATTTGTATATTTAAACCCAGAACTGATATCTCTTAAAAATATCAAACTGCTAAGATTTGAAAGAGCGACATCTCGAGTAGAAGTAGATCCTGTAGATGGAGCCACAACCTGATATTAGAACAAGACATACCAAGATTTAAGATCGATGTGTCACTCGGGCGGTTGGCTTAGTTGGTAAGAGCTCGAACAGCACCCGCAAGGCGCTGGTTCGAGTCCGGCATCCTCCATAAATTAGTAAAAGTAATAAATTTCTGTAAGATCCCTGTAAAGTTACAATTTTTGAAAACCTAAATAAAAGTTTTTCTCTATTTTTTTTATTAAAACAAGTTTAGCTACCAGGTAGGTAGAATATAGTTACATTACCTTTATACTATAAAACAGATATATTTATTTCTTAATACTAGCCGACTACTTTTTAGTCAGTATATGATACGTAGTCACCTCCAAATAAGCATTTTTATGTTTCTTTTCTTCGTGGAGGGCGAGAAGATATGAGTAAAATGAATGAGCTTTATCCTCCTAAAAATGAAAATTCTATAAGGAATTTACTTTATCAAATCTTTTTTCTTTATTATTAGCACTGCGAGAAACAAATTCATATCTGAGCGACAAATAGTCCGATCTAGACCTAAAGTGAGAGGGAAAGTTAATAAGGATGAATTCCCAACAAAAACGCGCTAAGTATACCACCTCTTAGGTAGCGTGGAAACGTGTGCATACGATAACAACTTTTTGAATCGTTATATCTCCTTCCTAAGCCTACCGTTTTGCTGAACCGCAAAGCGAAATCGCAAAAACCTCATTTTTTGACCTTTGACTTTGAGTAAGATTTTTTCCATACACGGAAATGATACGGAAATCTTAAAAAAAAAGTAATTATAATTATGTTTTGAACAATTTTAGTGATTTTTAGCTTTTGGGAATTTATACACCTTCAAATGTCTAAATTGACCCGACTAAAAAACAGCATCAGAAACTCTCCCAGTATTCTTCCTGTACGCTCAGTCTTATAAGACTCATTTAAATTTAAAATGATTCTTTAACATATGTCAACAATATAAAGGACCAATTCTATAGTATTTCTAAGACAACGTCGATCTAAAATAGATCCTCAGCCGGCGGCTGGCGCACGAACACGCTCACGAATCAGATTAATCTATCGAAAATCGTTTTACAACATATTATTTATAGTGAGCATGCGCCAGCAATGATCATCAGTCCGTTCACAAGTGATGGGCACATACCGCGATCGATATCGATAATCATCGATGTGGAATGTGCGGCATACAAGATAGATGAGATTGCATATTCTGATTGCGTATGATCAATAGTATTGACGTTTGGAATTTTGACAATATCAGTTCGATGAACTTGTATACAAATTCGTTTTTGCAAATATTGTAAATTTGCAACTATTTTTTGTGTGAAGACTAAGACTGGAATTAGTCATGACGTTAGAAAAAAGAATATGATCACTCCAGGAAAGGGCATAACCCCGAAATTGGTGAAAAAATATTTAAAGGTTGAGCATAATAAATACACAGTAAGGACCAAAGGTCAGTCATTGATCAAAATGTGACTTTTATCCATATCGTTTTATATATAACATTCAAATATACGATTAAGAGCTAACTATGTTAGATTTCATCCACAAATCCCATTACACCAGAAACATTTTTGGGAGAAGATAAAAAAGGCATTATTAAATAAAATCACTGCCCCAAACTCGAAGTTCGTAAAATTAAAACTCAGCTGAACTCGGCAGTTAACCTTTAGCTTTAATGGAGCCCGTGAACTAGCCAGCAGGGGTGTGCAATTGCGAAGCCTATTTTAAAGACATTGAATATTTAAGAGAGCTAATTGAAGTGACAGCGACACTTTGGAGTGTCGCCAGGATAATTATCTAGTTTCCGCGATGAGATTGAACGTACCATGACTAAATAAGGGCTTTAATTATTTTTAGGGTCTACAATCAACTTGCTTGGTTTTCGTTTTTGAGTTTGATGGGCGGTGGGATTACACGAATGAGAGATATATCAGGTACTTTTGCATATATCACGCACGTATCATTTTTCTTAATATTGGCAATATTTTTATTTGTCATGTTTACGATTGCATTATTCGATGTTAAAATAATTGACTAAAATATTAAAGTAGCAGGCCTAGAATATATCACAAGAAAAGTGACCTGATGGTTGTTTAGGCTTATCCGTTACTGATAGACATAAAAAATAATAGGCTTGTAAAATTGAAGGCTTATAAGATTCATAGACCCACCCAAATATGCAAGTCATGTTCTATTCCCTTAATATTTTTGATAGTATTAATATTTTTATTATACCTTGAGACACTCATAAATGATTTCACATAATTAATGAAAATACATTTTACGTATAGATAAGAAAATATTATAAATTTATCGATAAAATATTACAACACTAAGCCATGCCATCGTATGATGTCGAAGGTTGTTACCGGCCATTATGTCCGAATGCCAATCGCCCTTCCGCTTTGCCTTGCCCGATTTTCAATACGTTATAAAGTTGGGCACATCCTTAAACAACGATGACAGCCAGGTCAAATTTGAGTTATTAAAAAGTAATTAATCAATCTTTAATTGAGTTTCAAATGCATATTTTACGTTTGACTACTGTCTTAACTTCACAACAAAAACTCTTTTAGGCAACATTTTGATGAAGTTATTCGTCAACAGTTCAAAATAACTATATATTATTCAATCTTTTGTCATTCAACATTGTTTTATGTCAGCAATCAACGGCAAGAAGACACAGGGACGCTACGGCTTATAAACGTAACTTAATGTATTTTCCACCTCTCTAAAAAGATAACTATTTACCTCGAACACTGGGGAGCTTCTCAAACTCAATTGGCCTTACAAATAAACTTGGTATAAAGTTATAACTAATGATAAACAAAGAAAATGCAAAATGTTTACATTATCGTTGACAACACTGTCAATACAATGATAATTCTGAAGTTTCCCTAATGACAAGCTGCCTTGCAAAAAAACGCGGGAAACGTTATACGTCCGAACAAACCATTCGTTAGCAAAATGTGTATTTGTAAACATTTTACATATTCTTGGTTTAAGCATAAAGCTTAGTTATAACTTTATACCAATTTTATTTGTAAGGCCTAAAAAGTTCAAACTGCACCAAAGAGGATGTAAATACTACATGATAAAAAAGCGGGACTGCCTAAGTAAAAGTTGAAATTTATTTAGTATGAAACGTGCAGTGATTTGTCATAAGTTTGAAATAATAGTAATTACAGTATGGCGTTTGGTGACGAAGTATAATCCGGCTCAGTTTGAAAGCGAATAGTTGCTTAAAGCTTTTATATATCTCCGTTTTTTACAAGATAATAGCCGTCATCTGTCAATCTATCAATGACTGCGCGTTTCATACAATCGAGTGAATGGCTTTTTTCTTATAGAGTTTCGCTAGGCTGAACTGCATTTTAGGTGTAACAAAACAGATTCCAGTAAAGATTTTTCAATTAAGTAATCAATAATTTAAATGTGATTTTACAGTCGGAACTAATTACATGATAATACTCTAGCTAATCTTTTCCACCTCAAAACATTGACTTATAGTGTTTGTTCAGTTCTATGAATAAAATGCTACATCTTTTGATATAATTTAACTTTGTACATAAAATCAAATCAAAAAAAAATATTTCGTAGGTAAATTAAATAACATTCGAAATATGTAATTTTTTCAAACAGCTCATTCGGAAGGCAGATTTCCTTAGAGAAGAACGAGTAAGAAACGCTAAGGTTGCTCTTTTGAAATACAATGTTATTACAAGTTCTTATTTTCAATTAAATTTAAATATCATTTCAATTACAATATTTTCAAAGTTATGCAATAAAAAAAATACTCAAACATCAATTACTAAATGTCTTACACGAGTAAGTTAAAAAAATGTAAATGGATAAATAAAAACATCACATTAATAATATAATCAAGTTTGAAATATGTTTTAAATCAGGATTACTAAATAAAATCATTCATAACTAAGGAAATTACACTAAAAACTCTTTTAAATCAATATTTACTACTTTAACATTTTACAAGTTATTTTAATTAGAGTCTATGCAGCAAAAGCTACGGAGTATGAGATGCATTAATCAATACATTCTGTAAGTTACTACGCGAACACTATTATGAAGATAAATGGAATTTAAATGTAAAAAGAATAAAAAAATTATTATATCAGGAGATTTTAATATTAATACACTGAATTGTAATAAAATCTCTCAACAGTTAAAGCAAATCGTGCAAAACTTTAACTTTAGATTACACATTAATCTACCAACGAGAAATAGCACATACATTGATCATATAATAAGTAATATTGATGGCGCTATAGGTTCTTTACATAATTACGATATTTCTGACCATAACACAGCACAAATTCTAAGTTTCGAAAGTGTTAACATTAAAAATAAAATATCTATGTTTATGTACAAACGTAATTATAGTAATTATAATATTGAGATATTCAAAAATATTGAGATGTTCAATGAAGTCTATGAAGAAAAAAATTTCAATAACGCTTTTAGCAAATTTCATTCCTTAGTAACTCTATTATATAGACTTTGTTTTCCGAGAATAAAAATTAAAAATATGGAATCCAATGGAAAGCCCAAATGGATAACTAAAGGTATTCGAATAAGCTGTAAAATAAAAAGAGTATTAAGATATAGAAAATGTAGAAAAAAAGACGATAGCAATAAGAATAATTATTTGAAATATGCAAGAACACTTAAATATTGTATTGCCACATCAAAAAAATTGAGTAATACCCATTATGTAGCAAACAGTAAAAACATATGCTATGCGACGTGGAGAATTATTAAAAATGAAACAAAAAGTAACAATAGTGACACTTGTATAGAATCAGTTATAGTAAATAATAATGAGATTAATAACACTAATGATATAGCAAACAGTTTTAATGATTATTGGATAAATTTGACTAACAGCAGTGATAAATGTCTGACAAAGCGAAAGTTGAAACCTTGTATAAATCAAAATAAAACTGGAAGTAGTATTTTTCTCAATCCAGTAACGGAAAACGAAACATTAAAAATAATACAATTGTTGAGGAATACTAAAGCAGTAGGCTATGATGAAATTCTCACAAAAATTATTAAAATATGCAAAGATGAACTAGTACCAATTATAACATACCTAATCAATTTGTCGTTTGAAACTGGTGAATTCCCAGACGCACTAAAATTATCGGTGGTCAAGCCACTACATAAAAAAGACGATAAAAAACAACTTAATAACTACCGCCCAATCGCACTCGTATCTATTTTTTCAAAAGTCTTTGAGAAAGCAATGTATGGTCGTTTAACAATTTTTTTTACAAAAAATAATATAATAAACAAGCAACAATTTGGCTTTCAAAAAAACAAGTCGACAACATTAGCTGCATTTAAACTGGTTAACAAAATAGCAGAAAATATAGATTCAAAAAAACCAACGTGTGTAATATTTTTTGATATGAGTAAGGCTTTTGACTTCGTATCACACACCATCTTGTTGGATAAGTTGGAGCAAAATGGCGTTAGAGGACCAGCTCTTAACTGGATGGAGTCCTACTTAAAAGACCGTAAGCAATGTGTGGAGATCAATTCTATCGACGAAAAGGCTACCATAATTGCCCAACAATCAAACTTTAAATTAAATAGATTTGGTGTTCCGCAAGGAAGCGTCCTGGGACCATTATTATTTTTAATTTATATTAATGACCTGCCTAGTGTGACAAAAAATGACTGTTATTTATTTGCCGATGATATATCAATAATTATGACATGTAATAATAAAATTGAGATTGATATTTATGAAAGTGAAATTAATAATGAAATTAATACAGTGGTAAATTGGCTAGAGGATAATAATCTTCAAGTTAATATTAAAAAAACCTCATTTATGCAATTTAGTTTAAGTAACCGCTCTAATAACTATAGCCTTAAGATAAATTATACAAATACCCAAATAGAAGAAGCTTTGCATGTTCAATTTTTAGGAGTACTTCTAGATAAAAATCTAAAATGGAAAGAGCATGTAGACATGGTATGCCAAAAAATTGATAGATATGTTTATGTGTTATATAGATTGCGTAAAACGGCTTTACAAAGTACAGTCCTGGCAGCTTATCATGGTTATGTCGCATCAGTACTTCGATATGGACTAATCTTGTGGGGAAACTCTAGCGAGGCTAATAGGGCTTTCATGGCCCAAAAGAGATGCTTAAGAGCTATGACAGGAGCTTTTTACTTTGATTCGTGTGAACCACTGTTTAAAGAATTACGTATTCTTCCATTTCCCTGTATGTATATATACGAAATATGTATCTTTGTCAAACAACATGACCATTTATTTACAAAAGCAAGAGATATTTATCCGAGAAATACAAGAAACGGTGACAGACTGGTGATTGCACACAAATTTCATAATGCATCCTACGGAAAATGTAGCTATGTCATGTGTATAAAAATATTTAATAAACTCCCTCCAAGCTTACGCGTATTACCCGTCCAACGATTTAAAAAGGATCTTTTTACATGGCTTATAGATAAATGTTTTTATTCCATAAATGAAATGTTGACACATTAGGTTAAATTAAATTGACTTTAAAATATATATTAATTCTAGTCTTTAAATAATGACATTTAAAATAATAATTATAATTTAAATTAACCTAAGTGCTTAAAATATAGAGTTTGTTAATCAATTATAATAATAACTAGAATTTTGTTAATAATAATTTTGCATGCCAGAAATGGCCGATAACATTGATACATTAAAACTACTTACACCCATTGTTACATGTTTTCTAGCAAAATAAAGAATTTATTTATTTAAAAAAAAAAAATGTATTAAATAACTTTAAATTAAACATATAAGAGTAGAGTTTCCACTACTAGTTCACGATCATGACGCATAGACCAGGTAACGCACTTCTCGATCTCATTTTAGGGAAGGAAACAACCCGCCGTACGACGCCACCACAAGAATACGTGTGTTATTGCTTCAAACTTGCTCTCTTAGGTTATGTTCAACCTAACCAATCTTTGGGTTGATTAGTCAACAGCTGGTTACTATGTTTTCAGCCATTAACATTGGGATTAAATTGTAATTCTCTCTCCTCGTGTATACCAGTGGGAGGCTCCTTTGCTCAGAATGCCGGCTAGCTTATGGGTACCATAACGGCGCCTATTTCTGCCGTGAAGCAGTAATGTGTAACATGACTTGTTTCGGTCTGAAGGGCGCCGTAGCTAGTGAAATTACTGAGCAAATGAGACTTAACATCTTACATCTCAAGGTGACGAGCGCAATTGCACAATTTTTTAAGGTTTTTCAAGAATCCTGAGCGGTACTGCATTGTAATGGGCAGGGCGTATCAATTACAATCAGCTGAACGTCCTACTCGTCTCGTCCCTTATCATCATAAAAAAAGTTCAACCTAGCCAACCCTAATCAACAGTTGGTTACTATGTTTCTCGTGTAAACCTGGACACATCGCTTTTACCAATACATTAAAACGTTGAATACAACGTACTTATATAAATGCCTGGCACAGTGCAATAATTTAATTAGTAAATTCTTCATACACTGGCAACGTGTAAGATAAGCCTTGGTATCACATTCCCTTAACAAAGATACATACAATCCCTCTTTAACTACCGTTAGAACGCGTTCTAGATCACGTCCATTCTAACATTCAGACATACAAATCGAGTGTAAAGCTATAATTGTTAATTTCAAACAAAATGCCCGCAATAGCTTTCGCGTTGGCCTAACTAACGATTCTAGCCTATAGGATGCCTATCGGGTTTCGGCCCGGTTGCAACGTGATACTAATCTGAGTTTAAAGTTGGATTAATAAATCGCACCTTGTTTACGATTACGATTCGTTTATTAACAGTGTTATAATGCCATTGTAATGATAGATTTAACTTCTCGTGTATTTTAATGTCGTTAATTTTTATGAAACAATAGATTTTTTTTTAATTTTCTTATTTTACTCGATCGACAAATTAATAATTTCTTCTTACGGATACGAAAAGTGACCGATTTCGTATCCGTAAGCTTATTTTATAAGATTCGGTAAATTCATCCAGACATTTTTGTGTATGTTTATTTCAAAGATTGCATATACGTTTTAGTGGTTTATACTTCCCATTAAGTTGTCTTAAGACACTTGTATTGGGAATTCAAATTCAAATATTTTTATTCAAAATAGGATTAAAAATCACTTATTGAATGTCAAAAACTACCACCCATTCAAAAGAGACTGCCTCAGACCTGAGAAGAATGGTCTTGCACCCACTCAGCGGGCTATTTTTTAATATAAAAATATGGATTACAATGTGATATCGTACAATAAATATTTATAATTAAAGAGCCTGAGGGAGCCTGATATCTCGCAATTTCCTAAGCGGATATTTAAAACTTGATAAACAATATAGAAATAAACAAAAATGATTAAAAACCAAATTTTACAAGAATCAACAGCTTATATAAAAAAACCAGAACGGTATCTACAGAAGGATACCAATTTAAAGTGACAAACAGTCGAATAGGTAGATGCATAAAAAAGTCATAACATATTATAGGGCTATAAAAGGGCAAACTTATTTTCTTCCTTTATTTCACACAACAGCAGTAAGTATACTCTGGTCAAATTATGAAGTATCATAAGTTAAGTACAAAATACAGTTATATATTCTGTGACATAACTCCACAAGAATTAACAAAAGGGGTTCTCACAGTAATAAACCGCTTAAGAATACTCCTTAATCCTTGAATCGAAAATGGTTAGATAAACAATGCTATCTGTCAATAACGATGATCTTGAAATAAATTGAAGCAAATGCTTAGAAGTTTGTGTAATCGGCCCAAACAAGAATGCGAGTACATAATACATGCGCGCACGCACGCCGTGACGCGCCACGGAGATCGATGGCTTGTATCGATCTGCACAAAGGATCGAGTCGTGATCTCGATTACATTACTATTTGAGAATTAAACGTTTATGGAGCTCTTTTGTTTTATTGTCTATGTCGAGAAAATAGTTAGATTATTTAGAGAAGTACCAACCGGTAGGGTTTTAAGCTCAGTACGATACCTACATTGGATTTTATATGGATGATACAAGGACTCACTGATCACTAATGTAAGAAATATATTTATCTACACCCATGCTTTAAATTCTTTACTAAAGATTCTAAAACAGTTAGCTTACTGCCAACATTAAAACACCTAATGTCCTAATAACCATTACATCATCCAAACGGACTGGCTGTTTTAATGGAAGCAGTAAGCGAACTGTTTCAGAATCTTTTAGAGGATTCATATTATGGGTGTATGCAGTCTTGTATTCAACTGTTGATAATAAGGTATTAAAACACTCATGTGATACTATTTGATATATCAACCCACATTCGTGTTTTAATACCACTTATTACCATTGCTAGTCATTATTATGCACCAATTATACAGGCATTTATGCGGCTTCATGTGCCTTTTTAGTTTTAATTATACTAACATAATTTAGGACATTTTACTAACAATTATTATGGATTTTTTTCTGAAGTAAATTATAATTACTACACAATATTTACATAAATAACTATAAGGCTTCTTTTACAAAGAGGTCTTACTATAGAGTTGATTATATAGACGATAATGATGTATGATTCTTGTCTGATTCTTGTCTGATTCTGTGCTGGCCACCTATTGTTGAATATTAAAATTATTGTTTAACATTAAATAGCCTAAGTTGATATATATTTAAAAGATGGGCAGCGAGTTTCTTATCAGTTCTTCTCCCCATTTCACAGCCCCTTTTCGAACTGATGAATCTTCATGACGTTTACCAAGTGTTGCTGCAATATGTCATGTTACTGACACTCCCTGTGGTAAATAAATGTGTTTCTATTTCTATAATACATACGCAATTTGAATACCAATCGGTTTCAATAGTTACTTGAAGTGCAAGCAATCCATACTTTACAGCGCTAACACTTTTAATAAAAGGTTTATTCGCTCTTGCAATAAAACATTCCTTAACTCGAAAATACTAGGAAAACTTTGCTGATACGTAAAAAAGTAGATTATATACTGCCCAGTCAGGATGTAACCTGCAATCCATTGATCAAAAGGCGGACACTAACTTATCTTCTATAATAGAATTATAAATTTCATAAAAAAAGTAATTCTTATTATAAGGTTCAATTCCTTATATATTATGAATCTGAATTATCTTCTAGGTCCCTTTTACTTAAAATAAATTAAAAATAAAGTTATAATATTTTTTTTGGCAAAAATATAAGAATTGAGAAACAAAGACTCAAAAAAGAGGCATGACAATCGTAGAAAAGAAAAAAACACGCATTCTTTCATTGTTGGAGACTTACTTGCCTAATAAGTCATGCTCAAATACGTGCAGAAAAAAGATGAAGGAGCTTCAGAAGTTTATAATAAGCATAATAAAGATAATGAACAAATTCAATCTGATAGTATAATTACAAATACGGCTCGAAGGACCAAATTATGGGGATGAGGACTAAAAATGGGGAATTAAATGCCTAACTTTATAAAGGTTTCTACTTATGTAGCCTGGCATGGGTGGTTGAAGTTATGCGATAAAAAAACCACAAGATGGTGTCTCTCAGGAGTCATATATTGAATTAAAATGAAGTTGACATATTATAAAGGAAAGGGGGTGAGCAGAACAATAATTGGCACTGTCACAGTCATTATACTGAAAAAATATTGTTGCCACCCGATATTCATTCTTTGAACTGTACAAGAGAGAATTATCTATTAAGAACCACTGTATCAAAAGCCCAAATGGCCTGGCTGATTGTGGATCTATCAGCACCAAACAGCATTAAAAATTTACCCGCACCAAGTTGGTGTTCTGTACTCCACAACTGCGCGATTTGCAACAAAACTTATTGCTTTGCATAGCCACTTACACCAGGTGACCCGTACGCACGTTTGTCCTACTTTTCCATAAAAAAAAATTCGGTATAAGCATTTGACAGCTGCAAAGCTAACTCATGCTTTAAAAGCCAGTATAGCATAAAATAAGCCCTGGTATTATCCATGGTCAGTTCCTGCTTCCAATGGAGTACTTGCCCAGTTGTCCCTTCGGTAAGCCAATTTTCTAGTCAAGATTTTAGTGGAAGGTCTTTAGGCCAATTATTCGGATATTGTTAATTTGCCCAATTTTACAAATGAGGTTTCATCAAAACTTCTTGATTAGACTAAACTCTAAGAAGAAGAATAAGTTTTTTTTATGAAATTAAGGAACGAGATAAGCAGGACGCAGAGCTGCTCAAGATTCTTGGAAAACCCAAAAATTCTGAGCCCTACAACTGCGCTTGTCACTTTGAGACATAAGATGTTAAGTCTCATTTGCCCAGTAATTTCAATAGTTACAGTAAAGCTTACACATTACTGCTTCACGGCAGAAATAGGCGCCGTTGTAATACCGATAATCTAGCCGGCATCCGGTGCAAAGCCTACTTGTAGTTCTATGTTTCCTGCAATAATTAAAGTCTTATGCACAGTTTTCAATGCAAAAGCCAGTAAGTTGTATTAAAAATCTATAAAATCTACACTTGACTTACTTACAGCATGAGCGATACAAAAATAAACCTAAAACAGACGCTGCAGAGTTTAAATTGGTATGTAGTTAAAGGAAAATGCAGACTGTCATGTATGAATGCACATCTTCGGCTGTGCTGAGGAAGGCACGTACTTCTTTGTCGCAACAAAAAAATCCCATTTCATTCATAAAGCGGCTGGTATTGAATGGTTTTTTTCTCCCCACTCGGCTACTTATTCTTCGGCTATCAATGTGAAATGGGACATTACTTTTAGGGATCCGTATCAAAGGGAATTATTTAAAAATTTGTAACAATCAAGATTTTCAGCCTTTTGTTCTGTTATATTTTCTTCATCAGACTTGTAAACATAAAATTCGTCGGAACCCACTAAATATTTTTCAAAAAACAGATTATACACTTTCCAATGATCAAATCAAATCAAATCAAAATAACTTTATTCGTTTAGGTCCTGGAAATAACACTTATTTATTTAAAACACAAATAAAATTTTAAAAACAAAATTTTATCAACGATGCGGGACACGAACCCACGATCTCCGGCGTTCCGTGCTGGTGCTCTAACCAATTGAGCCAAGCGTTCGAGTACCGCCTCGATACAAAATTCTGTTTGCTTTGTACTACTCTCAGGTTGTGGCTTCATCTACAGGATCTACTTTACAGTTGATAACCTGCTCAACCCCAATAATTGCATATTAGGAAATTGACTTGAGATGTCGCTCTTGTAAATCTAAACAATATGTTATGTTTTAAAAGTGATAACCCTCACTTCTACTAGTCTCAGTTGATTAGAGCATCGGCACGGAACGCCGGAGGTCGTGGGTTCGAGTACCGCATCGTTCATAAAATTTTGTTTTTCAAATTTTTTTTGTGTATTAATCCTAGAAGTGAGGGTTATCACTTTAAAAACATAACATATTGTTTATTTATTAATGTCAAAAGGTCATACTTTTTACTTTTTTTTTGCTTTTTTAAAAAGTGATAAAACCCTTTACACTCTTTTTATCAACTTTAAATCAATCAAACAGAGGCTAAAAAGTACTTTATTGTATGTGTATTTTTGCGTGCTAGGGTTAGGAAAAGACGGCTAAATCCATTCATTCCATTATTATTGGTTTCTTTTCACAAAAAAACCAGATTGTAATTAGTATGATTATCACTGAGGTCACAACAATACAACTCCGCCAACATCACACTGCGCCCGCTAATCCTAAGACGTAAAGATGGTAAATTCCTATTGTTATTTTACGAAACCACAACGATAGCTACAATTTTTTTTTATAATGAAAGTAAGGGACGAGATGAGCAAGACGTTCAGCTGATGGTAATTGATAGGATATACCCATAACAATGTAGTGCCGCTCGGGATTTTTACAAAACCCATAAATTCTGAGTGGCACTACAATTGCGCTCGCCACTTTGAGACAAAAGATGTTAAGTCTCATTTGCCCAGTAATTTAGTGAAATTAAATTAAAAAAGCTAGTGAGCTACGGTGCCCTTCAGATCGAAACACTTAATGTTTACACATTACTGCTTCAGGGCAGAAATAGGTACCGTTGTGGTACTCATAATCTAGCCGGCATCTTGTAAAAAGGAGCCTCGCACTGGTATACTTCGGCAGATATACCTGTAGTGGTATTTATGCCCCAGATCACATTAAATAAAATATAAACTATTGAAAATAATAGTTCAGAACCTCCGGTGCACGAAACAGGCTCAAACATAGCCTGGTTTTTAATTTAACACACTGTTTACACTCGAGCGATTTCGTCATGGATTCTTTGAGAAAGTTCGATGCATTACAAATCGAGTCCTAGTATCAGAAGCGATGTACATGAACTGTGTTTTTGTTTTTTGTAATTATAAGGTATATTATGGATATTGAGCAAGAAGCGCATCACTTTTCATATTATATTGTAATTGAAATGATTTGTAAAACGATGAAAATATAAATCTTGATTTAAGAGAGTGGCAATGAGTTTCTTGCTACTTCTCAAGTTAAGTGTCAAATTCCTTGAAATACACGAATAAAGTGATTTTGATTTGATTTGATTTAGTGTTTAGAACGTGATTTTATCAAAACAATGAATTCAATGACCTACCTAGCCCACAGTGTAAAGTCAAATTCAAATAAACCTTATTTAATATGGCTAAGCGCTTTTGAATCTTCCCTATAAAATATTTCTTCAACGGGCACAATGCCGAATGGCTTGGGTCACGTACCACAAACTTCGCAGGGCGATCTGTGCATCATTTTGCATTGGTGTATGGTCTGTCCCAATTGGTTGAGTCGCCATGCGGCTCCCAGATATAGGATAGGATAGCCACATCCTATCCTTATTAGATCTTCTGCTGACTACACATCCCGATAGTTACCAGATCTCTGTCGACGCACCTCTCAGAACATCTGACCATTGCCTAGTTAGAAGTGTAGTGCCTACCGACGCCCACGTCGCAGACCACCAGCGACCCGCCGCGTTTGGCACTACACTTGGGATGCGTTCCTTTCTTGCATTCTACCCTTGGGGCAAGGTTTCTTTTTTTTTGGAATAGGAGGACAAACAAGCGTACGGGTCACCTGGTGTTAAGTGATCACCGCCGCCCACATTCTCTTGCAACACCAGAGAAATAACAAGAGCGTTGCCGTCCTTTAAGGAAGGTGTACGCGCTTTTTTGAAGGTACCTTTCTTTCTTTCCCTTCGAATGATCTAGATATCTCACAAAATCCGTATTCAGAAAAATAAAGCTCTTGAGAATATAGAAGGATAAACGGCCGTTCTTTTTATTCAATGGGGTATTCAATACCTGTAATATACATAACAAATTAGTTTTTATACATATTTCGTAAAAATTTATAAAGAATAAAGTGTAAAGATTTGAATTATCCTATATTGGATGCATCTACCTTATTTTTAATCTTTTCGGTACTTGACAAATGACCCATACGTCTACAAATGGCTTACACTAAGATTAAATTTATTCTAGATTCTAGTGTTCAATAGAGCGCCAGAATATGGCATAAGTCATAGCACTTACCTTAGGGCTACGCTGCTCGGGAATACAAAATTATCAGATTTTAATAAAATTCAACCTCAATGCTATCTGTTAAGATTTATTTTCTTCTAAATCGCATACTGAACATAGAATCGATTGCACCGCGATATTTTCTGAGAATTTTATTTTTTTATTAGTTTTATTAATTGTGGATAGATTATCCGTTTTTTGAATATTGGCTAATGACGAAATTATTATTTTTAATTGATGATTTTAAGTACTGTAAATCAGAAACTCACACGTACTTACCAAAGAAAGACAGTCTTTCTCAAATGTAGTTATTTTTACGGTGGTTTTTTAGTTCAGATTAGTTGTTGAATGAGTTTTCGACTGGGTTTTTTGAAGTAAAAAATTATTTACCAGCGTTGGGCACTTTTCATGCGATGGGTATAAAATGTTAAACTCGCGTCAGGACACGTGGCCTGATCGGAAATTCGTAAGACAGTCGTTGAAATTATGGATCAAAGTTTTTTACTTTTAATGATCGTTCGGCTATTTAAACTTAATCATCATTGGACCAGTGGTTGAATCCTTGTGGTTGCGAAGCAGAAACACCGCAAGGTCGAGGGATCGAATCTTAGCCGTGAAATATGTTTACAGTTTAATTATTTGGTTTTCAAGCATTATTGAAGACTCTCCCTAAGGCGATAGTTATACATGTATTTCTTGGTCACTTATGATTTTGTTTAATTTTTTTTTATATTATTTACAGCTGAATCTAAGAGATAGGACAGCCTAGGACTAGATTTTGATTATTTAATAGCAATAGCAATGACAGTACAATATTGTATATTTTATTAAAAAGAGTGCAAAAAACGAATACTGGAAGAGTTTCTTGCGCCGCTTCTTCTGTCTCAGAGCGCCATCTGTTTCTGAAGCGGTAGTAGTATCTAGTATCAATAGAATATAATGTAATAGAATCAATTTTGATAATATAATTACCTTTTATGCATAAACTAATTATTTATAATTCATTATGCAATTGTTGCTTGTCATAGGTAAATAAGGCCACACGTAACTGTACTCAGAAACATATATTTTGTTACATAATTAATATGGGGTAATCAATAATAATGACACAATATTGAACGATTTTACATCAATGTGATCGTGTGGTAGGCAACTGAGAAAATTGCCACAATTATACGAAATCTGTGTCAAATACGTCTGACAGGTATTGGTAAAGGTAAACATGTATTATAATTATTTATCAGCTATGCATAAGATGTTGATGGAATTAAGGTGACACTAAATGCCAGCGACCTTGAGTTATATGAGTTCACGGCTTCCGGCCCGCCATCTATGTAACAAAGCCAATATTTTCAAAATTCTTGCGTGGAAAACAGTTTATATGCTTACAATCCTCGTTATTCATTTCTTATCTGAATAAATATACCTACACAAAAAAGTAAAGCTATAAGAATAACTTTTCTGAGAGTTGTACTAAAAAAATTCGTCATGCCATGCCAAAAAACTTGTTTAACTGCAAGGAAAAGTGGTAGTACAAAAAGGCTCTGGAGTGAAAACTATAACCATCATCATTATTAGAAACCTACAAATAAGACTTAAGGATATGTGTATCAGGATTAAGTAGTGTTCACAGCTCGAAATGCTATATTTTCACAAAAAAACTTGTCTAAAAACACCTTGTTTGCATGTTTTCTGCTTAATCTTCGCCTTAACCGACTTCAAAAAAGGTTGTTCTTGATGTCAGCCATGGAGGGTTTGTAACTACATCCATAGTTATAGGTGAGATGTGCTTGATTCGCACGCGCGACGTGTGGAGGAGAGAGGTGAGAGACACCAATTCCAAAGATAACAAAAATCTTAACTAGAACCTCAGTCGGATGTTTTTTTTATTATTTTTTTAATTAATAGAGTTAGTTAATAGGGTAATAGGGTAGTTAGATCAATGTACACTCGCGTTATTTTTTTTTAGAAGATACCAAGCTATGGAACAAACTTAGAGTCGTTTTCACCACTACCACGACTACTTAGGCAATATAATGAGATGAATAGAGAAATAGAGAACTTAGACTGTTGATGTATCATTAAGAATTCCTATATTATAATAAATAATAAAATAAATGAAATATATCAAATAGCCTGTAATTTTGTTTCTGGATTATTATAGTGAAGCCATGCTTAATCTATGAGTAAATATATCATAAATCGAATTAAGAAACGTGCAAGATTATTGTTGAAACAGTTTTATAGAATAATTCTGGAAAGCTAGTGCGCAGTAACAGATGGAATGGAGCGACCGCCCTCAGGTTATTAAGTAATCAGTTTTACTGTACGATATTACATTGTAACCATATTTTTATAAAAAAAAAGAAGCCCCCTCAGTTTTTTGCGCTAGTTCTTCTCAGGTCTGAGGCGTACTTTTTCGAATGGGTGGTAGTTTTTGACTTTCAATAAGTGATATCATAATCTATTTTGAATTTGTCTTTAATTTATTTTGATTTGATTTGATTTTATTTAATTTATTTAACTTTCTTAACCATTTCTTCTGCCACTACCATTGTATGGAGAGCGACCGTGATTAAGACATCATGTTCTGCTTTAGTGTTATTTTTTTTCCCATTGAGATAATTTATTTGCAATCTCTTGTAGTATTTAAAATCACACGGTCAAAATTAATTTATCAAAATACCAGACCTGTCAATAGAACCACGACCCTTCGTAAGAGCACCAGGTCATCCTCCATTAAGGGATGAACCTTAATGGGTGGCCCGGCCCTCCTTCATAATTTGTCTAGAAACAGAAAAATTAACAATTAATATTATTTGACTAGTTAACACGACAGATGTCGTTCTGTAATAAAAAAAAAACACTGTTTTTTTAAGTTTTCAATACTATGAATTATTTCGTAAAATAAGCTCCCTGTTGTTATAATGAAATTGTTTCACAGCAGAACTGTCAAACTATGCGTCAATGAATTCTCTCATAGAAAATTGGACTAAACTGCACTCCATGAAGTAATCCCCATTAAAATAGGTTCATTAGTTTAGAAGTTCATCGCGGACAAAGAACGTGACAGGTAATTTATATATATTACTAGCTGCCCCCACAGACGTTGTCCTGTAGATAATAAAAAAACTGTTTTATAGGAATTTGCCCATAATATTTCAAAACATCAAGAATTGTTTCATATCAATGCTCCCTGTTGTTATAATGAAATTGTTTCACAGCGGGACTGTCAAACCGTGCGTCACTAAATTCTTTCATAGAAAATATGTCCATACAAAACAAATATTGAAAACAAGAATAATTATGGGTCCCAAATCGAAATAAAAACTATCCTATCTCTCAAGTTGGACCAAACTGCACTCCATGAAGTAATCCCCATTAAAATCCGTTCATTAGTTTAGGAGTCCATCGCGGACAAATAACGTGTCACGTAATTTATATATATTCAGATTAAGAAGATAGTACACTACAACCACCGTTATTGCTAACTAACAGCAGACAAATTATATAAAAGTGGTACAGAACTTATAAACGGCTTAGAAGAAATAAATATGCATGCGGAAAAGCAACAGATAAACCACCATTTCTATAAACTCACTCAAGGCTGAAAGCAATGATAAAGCTATCCAAGTGTCAACTGCGACAGCCCTACGTCAATTTGTCATGATAAATCATTGACACATGAGTTGACAAATGACATCGACCGTTATCGGGTTCGGATTGCGCACGCGCCGATTATTTATCATATAATTTTGTTTGATTATCTCTTACATTGTTTAGTGTTTAATGTATTGTGATCATTGATTTTTATATCAAATACGCATTTGACAGCTCATATTGACTAAGGCGTTAAAAAAGACGCGTGTATATACAATTCGTTCGAGCATTTTTATATATCTTATAATATATATAAAATCCAGTGTCGTGATGTCTGTTTCCAGTGAACTCCTAAACTAATGAACGGGTTTTAATGGGGATTTCTTCGTGGAGTGAAGTTTAGTCGAACTTGAGAGATAGGATAGTTTTTATTTCCATCTGGGACTCATAATTATTTTTATTTCCAATATTTGTTTTGTATAGACATATTTTCTAAAAGAGAACTTATTGACGCACGGTATCACAGTTCTGCTGTGAAACAATTTCATTATAACAACAGGGAGCATATTTTACGAAATAATTCTTGATGTTATGAAATATTATTAACAAATTTATAAAAACAGTATTTTTTTATTATGTAGGTGTATCGGGTGAGCTAGTGACTATATATTTAGACAATAGCTCTAGCTAGCTAGCCTCTATTATCAGCGAACGCACGCACACTACAACTAAACAAAGTGATGGACGTATTGCTTATCTAACACATACTACGCAGTGATCGTATCTCAACTGCGGTAATCCTGCGTCTATGCTTCTTACATCACGCCCAAAGCCAACCTCAGGTGGTGTTAAGTGGGTAGGCACTTATGTTCTGATGTGAGTGCCACATCCATCGCAGATTTAGGCTGCGTTGGTTATCTGGGCGCAAAACAAAACAAAACAATTGGCAAAATGTTTAATGGAGGACGAGCCTTGTGCAAAATTCTCAAGGATAGGATGTATCCGCCATAATGCTCTACCATATTTTAGGGAAGGGAATGACCCGCCCCACGATGTCACCACAATTTTGAAAAAGAAACCAATGCACACATGTTCCTCCTAATGTTTAGCCACACGGTGCCATATGCTTACTTCAATCCTAACGCTCCTGTGTTTTCTCTGGCGCTGCAATAGAATATGGACGCCAATGACATCAGTTGTCGTACGTTCGTTTATGCGGAAATTACACCAAAACAATAATTTTGCAAGAGGTCTCTACAGATTTAGAGCTAGCTATATATACATACCTGAAAATAAGGGACGAGACGAGCAGGACGTTCAGCTGATGGAAATTAATACGCCTTGCCCGTTACCATGCAGTGCCACTCAGGCAGGATTCTTGAAAAACACAATAATTCTGAGCGGCACTATAATTGCGCTTGTCACCTTGAGACATAAGATGTTAAGTCTCATTTGCCAAGTAATTTCACTAGCTACGGCGCCCTTCAGACCGAAATACAGTAATTACTGCTTCACGGTAGAAATAGGCGCCGTTGTGGTACCCATAAACTAGCCGGCATCCGGTGCAAAGTTTCACTCACACAAAGTGTAGTACAAATCGTGAGTGTGAGATATAGCTTGTCACACACACTAAACTAATATTCCTGTCCTGTTTTTATCGATTGTCTAACAGCAAGAGAATCTATCGAGATGTATAAATTATCTATGAGACATACTATAGCTGTAATCCATGTAGGATCCTATAGATAAAACATAATGAAAATGATATCTTACAAAAAACCAGTTCTTATAATGATGAATGCTAAAGACACTCGAATAATGCACAGGCGATGTATAACCGACACGAAACCGAGAATATTTGATTTCTCTAAATAAAAAGAATGGATCGTAGCTCATTACAAAAGAGGTTTCACTTCCACGAGCGTCACGTCTCACGATCAATTGGAAATAATATTAACATTGAATTACAATTACTGGATATGACAGTAGCAGTCTTTGAGTGGTAAGTTTTTTTGTGAATCTAAATGATTGCACTGCAATAACGTAGATTGTTTGTCTATTCATCCGTTAAATTAACATATCATTACGATCCATAATTATTTAAATATCATGTATTAAATATAATATTCAAACATAACAACACTTAGTATAGTAGTTTTTTGTTTTGTTTTCCGCTTGATACTTCAGTGGAGGGCTGTGCGGATGGGTAGGTTTTTCAAGATGAATAACACTTAGCTTTTAACACAAAATATATCAATTCATATCATTTAAAGTTTTGACTCCAGTGTATGTTAATTTCATATCTTTACGATTTTAAACTTGATTTTGAAAATTGTACCACATGCTAAGCTAATTAAAGATTCCAAATACTTTTGGCGTATAATAATCTTATTTTAGAAAAAAAATTATAGTAAATCACCACTGATAATGTTGTTTTATAATATCGCAATTTTTATAATTATTAAGAATTTTTCATTCGTCGGAATCGTTTCCTAGATTTTATGGCTATTCTCGATGGCTCTATAAATTTATGTTCATACAACACAACGCTTCCAGTTTCTATATATCAATGTAGCAGTTCGCACTTCACTTCCCGGTCGTGGTTTGACTACCGTTCTCGTTCAATATGTTTTACAATAATCCATTTATACTAGAACCTTCCCTTGCCTACTCTATCTGATGATTACCTACGTGTGTATTAGTTTCCATCTTATTTTATTATAGACGAGATGCCCGCACGCGGCTTTGCATGCGTAAATTTCATAGCTTCGAAATGCGGGTGCTAAAATTGAGGGCGATTTCAAATATCGTAATCATCGGAATTATAAAAGGTAAGACATAGCAGCTCAAATATTCGGGGATCTAGTGCTCTGTGAACAGCTGGATCACTTGGCGTTACCTAGAGACGTCGCTTCATTGTGTGTCTTCTACCGCATTTATCATGGGAAGTGTGTTCCGAAGAGCTATTTCACCTTATTTCCACCGCCGAATTCCACCTTCGCACGACACAAGTTACGATATCATCCCCACCATCTGGATGTGTGGCTGATGTTTTCAAGGAGCTGTCTTCCATGGACTACAAAGCTGTGGTATGAGCTTCATTGTGCGGTGTTTCCGGGACGAAACGACATGGGTACCTTCAAAAAAGCGCACACGCCTTCCTAAAAGGCCGGCACCGCTCCTATGATTCCTCTGGTGTTGCAAGAGAATGTGAATAATAATAAAAAGGCATGTTCAATGTAAGTTTCATCCACTTGCACGGCTAGAATTGTATTATTATTATGTACTCGGCTATGTAAAGTTAGTATGTTTTGGGGCGATGCTATAGGCTAGCCTGTGGGCGGTCGCTCTATTTCCAATTGTCACCTTTACCACTTGTTTTTTTTTTAATTCTTTTGAATTTTGTTATACATTTGTTTTGAACATTGTCTGGGATCTTGTTGTTTAAGATTCTACAATCAACGCCCCACAAAAGATTTACTAACTCGACTTAGCGGAGTAATAGGCATCATAAGTTTTTGTTTTTCCTGGTGTTAACATTATGGTTATGACAGTTTCTTGCATATTCACTTTTGTGCCTATGTAAATACATAACATTATCAAGAATATATTGAGAGGCAGCAGTCAAGATGTTTATTTCTTTAAATTTGGCTTTTAATTACTCTTTAGGACCTAGGTAATAAATTTCGCGAATATACCTCTTCTGCATCATATTAAAGTCTTTCGTCAAGGCACACATCTGATGTGTGACATAACATAAATTATTCCCCGCATGATATAAATTATGCCATGATTAATAAATTACCTTACGAAAGGCTTTAGAGATGTGTTCTAAATATGTCTGTGGTAGCTAGTTTCATGGATGTTATTGATAGCCGACACGACCTTTTGTAAAGGTTGTTTAAGTTATTTTAACCAGCGGACAGTTGATATACTATATATTAACATCTTACATAATTTATGTGTCGAAAAGCTTGAAAACGTCGAAAATAAAAAAATTATAACAAAAAAAACAACCGACTTCAAAAACGCTATTCCAAAACAATAGATATAATATGCACTAGAAAGTATAAAAATAATTGCGTATTTTTATCAATCTAATTAATTAATCTAATTCTAGTTACGATTATTGTTTTTTGGAATCGGTGTCCTTCCGCCGCGACCCGCTCTCTCGCCTCCTCACGACTCAAGGACATCTCACCTATAACTATGTATGTATTTACAAACCTATCTTGGATGACACCGACTCCTAAAATTAAAATTTATAAACTTTTAAATAAAAATATAATATCAAAATCAGTTCACATAGTCGAAAGTTTTGAGGTAACAATCATAAAAAAACATACCTACGAATTGAGAACCTCCTCCATTTTGGAAATCGGTTAAAAATAGACTTTATAACTATTATCTATTTTGATCAATTCACGCACACTAACACAGAGTGACATACAAAACGCGAGAGTAAGACGTACACACGTACCTATACTCAACTAATATTCCTGGCCTGATTTTATCGGTTGTCTAACAGCAAGAGACTCTATCTAGATGTATAAATTATCAAAGCTCTACATATTTCATTCCAAACTACGAACACCCGACAAGAAATCGAACCCAAGAGTTACACATACCGAGGCAAATCCTCACCATAATCATTAAACCAACTCTATATTATTTTATATTTCACCTTCTTATCTAATATATAAAATGCTCGTGTTAAACTTTGAAGTCCTCCGAAACGGCTTGACCGATTCTCATGAAATTTCGAGTGCATATTGGGTAGGTCTGAGAATCAGACAACATCTATTTTTCATACCCCTAAATGTTAAGGGTGGTCCACACAAATTTGTTCGATTATGAGTCAGCATTATGAAATACATACAACTTCAAATTTTCACCCATCTACGATGAACAGTTACTTTTGTATCGCGATTTTAATATCGGCAATTCAACGTTTGCTGGGTCAGCTAGTATAAATATAAAACAGGGGCGTGTGTATCAAATAGGCAATTAGGCAGTGCCAACCTCGTTATTTTTTTTTTTTTTTTTTTTTATGGAATAGGAGGACAAACGAGCGTACGGTCACCTGGTGTTGAATCACAAGAGCGTTGCCGGCCTTTAAGGAAGGTGTACACGCTTTTCTTGAAGGTACCCATGTCGTATCGTCCCGGAAACACCGCACAAGGAAGCTCATTCCACAGCTTCGTGGTACGAGGAAGAAAGCTCCTTGAAAACCGCACTGTGGAGGACCGCCACACATCCAGATGGTGGGGATGATATCGTAACTTGTGGCGTGTCGTGCGAAGGTGAAATTCGGCGGCAGGAATCAGGTTGAACAGCTCTTCGGAACACTCCCCGTGATAAATGCGGTAGAAGACACACAATGAAGCGACGTCTCTACGCAACGCCAAGTGATCCAGCCGTTCACAGAGTACTGGGTCCCCGACAATTCGAGCTGCTCTGCGTTGCACGCGGTCAAATGGATCGAGCTGATACTGGGGTGCGCCAGACCAGAGATGACAGCAATACTCCATGTGAGGCCGGACCTGCGCTTTGTAGAGCGCTAGAATGTGGGCCGGCTTGAAGTATTGCCTTGCTCTATTTATGACGCCCAGTTTCTTTGAAGCCAGTTTGGCTTTGCCCTCCAGATGGCCATGGAATTGGCAATTGCTCGAGATTTCGAGACCCAATATTCCGATACTAGGCGAGGCTTTAAGGGGAGTGTTCTCGAAGAGCGGTGATACGGCAAATTGGGTTTTTTTAGTGGTAAACGCGCAAACTTGAGTCTTCTGGGGGTTAAATTGGACAAGGTTCAACTTACCCCATTCCGCGACCTTCTCGAGAGAGGACTCGATAGAAGACACAAGTTTCTCCCGGCACTGGTCGACGTTTTCCCGAGAGAGACCTGCATGGCCCGTGTATACGGCATCACCAGTGCTGTCGTCTGCATAGCAATGCATGTTGGCGGTGTCCAACATATCATTGATATGCAGAAGAAACAGCGTGGGAGATAGCACACAGCCTTGGGGCACTCCAGCGTTCACGGGCTTGGGATTCGAGCAATAACCGTCGATAACGACCTGTATGCTGCGCCCAGTGAGGAAGCTGGAGGTCCACTTGCATAAGCTCTCGGGAAACCCAAATGATGGAAGTTTTGCGAGGAGCGCCTTGTGCCATACACGATCAAAGGCCTTCGCTATATCCAGACCAACTGCCAGGCCTTCCCCCTTGGTTTCAATAGCCGCCGCCCATCTATGTGTTAGGTATACCAGAAGATCGCCAGTCGACCGACCATGGCGAAAGCCGTACTGCCGGTCGTTGATCAACTGGTGACCCTCAAGGTATACCAAGAGCTGGCGGTTAATTATGCTCTCCATGATTTTGGAGAGTAGGGAAGTAATAGCAATAGGCCTGTAGTTTGCCGGATCCGAACTGTCTCCTTTTTTTGGGATCGGATGGACAAGGGCTGACTTCCATGAATCAGGGACTACGCCTTTTGAATAAGAGTGCCGGAATAAACGCGTTAGCACCGGCGTCAAATAATTATAAACTAAAATAAATATAGCACTAGTGTTAAAGTTGATTCAGTTTAATTTGGTTCCGTTATTTTATAACCAAACTTCTATTAAACAGAAACTCATAAAATTTTTCTTTACGCTACATACTACTAGTAGACACCTGGGCCTTTTTTTATTACCAGTACCAGTACCAAAGTCAATCTTAATGTTCTACTGAGTTCCAATATAATTCCTATAGTTTTCAGAATAGTTTTTTTCTACTGAGCCACGTTTTGGCCATGCGACTCTAATATTTTTACATTAAAATGTCATCACGTAAATGCAGTATAGAAATAGAACTAAAAACAAGTACAGTGCTCCTTAAGAACACATAACGATTTTTTATGTTTTTTGAATGCCACTTGTCGTGAGACACTCTGAAAAATGGGGTATTTTCAATTTAAATAATTATTTATTTCTATATAAATATATGTAACAGTAATTACAGCAGTAAAATATAAAGTCCATTTCATGTTTATTCATACAAAAAAAATATTTCACGTTAAACATGTGTAAAAGAAATAATTAAAGGCGTAAAACAGCCATAGGACAGGCCATAAAGTCAAGGAATAAAAAAATAAAAAAAACGCCCACCTACGATAATTAGTTACAGTAGCATATTATTCAAATGCTCAACTAAGATACTCGGTTGATGTCCGCTGGTAAGTTCGAGGTTCCTAGAATCAATAACTACTACGGAGATAGAACTTTAAAAAAACGCCTACCTTATCTATTAAACAGCTTGCCTCAGGACATCCGACTAGAAACCAGTAAAAGTAAATTTAAAACTAAACTTAAGAAATATTTACTGTCAACACTGCCTTAAAATTAAAATTAGATTTTTTATTAATATTTGTTAATTACACTTGTATAAAATCAATGTTCTAATAAGCATTAATGTATTACAAGAGACTTGATCCTGCAGACAAACTGTCCAAACAGTTTTGCGGGACTATGTTAGCTTTAAAGATTCTTTCTGTAAATGATTAATAGTATAAATAAATAAATAATAAAAGACTAGTTAGATCCACAGTACTTATCTTACTAGAAAACCAATGCACGCCCCTGGAGATAGACGGCATAAACAAACAATATTCATATAATCCACCAATGGTGTTCATAAAATGGTCCGCAATTTGAAACTCGTTGTATCCTTGATATTATCCAATAAAGTTATATGAGGTGTGCAATCATAAGCACTAAATCAGCTGGCGGAAGATGATCAACCTATAATAGTAGCCCGGGGCTCTCCGATGACATGTTCTGGGCAACCTGGGTGTTACACAGTGTCCTCAATGGCAAAATATCGCAGGATTTTTCACAGATTTATTAAGCTATTGCATAGCTTCTATCGCGGGCCTTGAGCGTGGGGACCGAATCCAGAAATTCCGTAACGAAAATAACCTAACACTTACTTACTAGATGTATATAGATATTTCGGCACGCTTTTTACAGTTGCCGTGGAACAGGGGTTATCACATATGCTCGTTGTGCAGAAGGTCCCAGGTTGGAGCCTTTTTATCACGTTTTTTTTAATTTTTATTATTATGACAAGCATTTTTATTTAGTTTCACCTGTCCCGTTGTCTGTCTGTAATCAAATCTTGCAAGTTAAATTGTACTCAGTTCCCATTTGCTTTTTTTAAAATTAATTTTATTAAAAAAAAATACTGCATAAATAAATAATTATAATTGCATAAGTTGATAAAAAATGCTATGCAATAGCTTCACCGCGGCAGTCCTCGAGTGCCACACGTCTTTTTTTTCATCTGATTGTATCAATGACGTTAAATACACATTTAAGGACAAAGCATTTGTAAGCACACTTTTCTCCTTAGTCGAGTGTCAACTGTCACTGTCCGAATCAAACCTGAACTGAATAATAATTGTTTAACATTGCTGCTTATTGAACAACATTTTTTTAAACAACTAAAGTAAATGCGGCAATGTATAGATATAGCAGTCGAAGCTTACTATGGTGTAATTTCTGGTAAGTTCCAAATTTCGTATAGAATGTCATTGGATTTTATGAAATGCATAGATTCCAGGTTCAGCAATTCTCAATATCTCTAAATGCAGCTTTAATTCCATGGATAAGACTTAACTTAAGCTATGCTCTCAGGTCCCGCGCGCCTGCAGACGCCACCCGCTCAGCTGTTTTGGCGCCAATCCCAGCGCGGCCACTTGAGATGCTATAGCCACTTGCGTTTACATGACCCGAGGTATCTTTATGCGATTTATTTTACGCGTTACTAGATAAACAAGCTTAGTTATTGTAAACAAGAAACGTGACTTGTGATAGATTAATGCTGTGATATCGGCGCTCTTTCAGAGTTGTACGAGAAATTGTGACTATTTTGCTAAGCGCGTCAAAATAAAAATATTACAATTGAATTATTTTTACTTTGTATTATTTTTACTATAGTGGACACGTTATAATATGATTTTTTTTAGAAAAATATTTTTTTTTATAAAAAAAAATCACAAAATAATGTTGATTTTAATAATTCTATGGTCGTTAAGATTTTTGTGTAAGAGTTAACGAATGAAGCGCAAAGTTAAATAATTATAAGAACCTTATTTTTTAATAATGGCTAATATTTTAATTAGAATATATTTGAAAAATATTGTTTTTATAGTTAAATTCATAATATGATTATGTCTCACAATTTTAGTATCAGCTTTAACTATTGGTTTTATAACAATGTTAAATTTGATGAATTAATCGAATACAAATCCTTATCATAACTGCTAACAACGGAGATTCCTTAACTTATTTGTAGTTAAGCCGCTATGTCACTATACCTGCAACGATTTTCTGCCAATTAGGACACGTAACGGGTAACAAACTTGACAGTGTCCATATGTCATTGTGACTCGTTGAGAAAATTGCACCAATAACCGTATGTAGAGTGAATATTTATTAATAGTATGCAAAACACCCTCGCCTTCCAGATATATTATTAATATAATGTCGATGTATGAGATATTTATTCTATAATTAAGGCTTAGTTCTTAGAAGGTAATATTTCTAAAGATTGCATTATTTATAAGAACCTTACACATGGCATTTCCTGTAGGATAACGGTACAAACATCTTGTATTATCAAATATTGTAAAAAACTTTTTGAGATTGAGATGAGAGAGAGCAGAGTTCATTAACTTTACTGAAATAATGAAATTTAAAAAAAAAGTGTGTGTTACTTATGTTGGCACGCAAGAAGTTATACTTCTTTGGCCTAAAGAAGCAAAAATCATTAAAATGATTAATTATTCGAGCTATTCTACGTTTTTAGAAAGAACAAGATGGCTTTGACAGTTAATTATTAAATAATGAATATGGCTGTATGGGTTTAAACCCTTTGCCTGTCCTAATAATGACAATGAAACCAAAAAAAAATGAATGACGCAAACGTCAGAAAATTTAAGGAACCAACTTCAACCTGTTACTTTTGTGTTACAGTGATGCGCGCGCATCTTAATATTTCTCTCTCATCATTTTTACATAACGCGCCTAAAGAAGTATATCCTCAAAAAAGTTGAATAATATATTTATAATTAAATAATTTGAATAGATTATTTAGGTTTTGTTATATTTTTTTTTTTTAATTATTATCATCATACATTGCGTTTCTTATCATTGTTTTTAAAACGTCATTTGTTTGTTTGGATATAGCTTTTACGTTTTGGAAATCTATAAAATTAATATTTTTTATGCACCACTAGCTAATAGCTTACCCGTTCCGTGGCAATCTGGAGGGCAAAGGCAAATTGGCTTCGAAGAAACTGGGCGTCATAAATAGAACACGGCAATACTTCAAGCCGGCCCACATTCTAGCGCTCTACAAAGCGCAGGTCCGGCCTCAAATGGAGTATTGCTGTCATCTGGCGCAACCCAGTATCAGCTCGATCCATTTGACCGCGTGCAACGCAGAGCAGCTCGAATTGTCGGGAACCTAGCGCTCTGTGAACGGCTGGATCACTTGGCGTTGCGTAGAGACGTCGCTTCATTGTGTGTCTTCTACCGCATTTATCACGGGGAGTGTTCCGAAGAGCTGTTCAACCTGATTCCTGCCGCCGAATTTCATCTTCGCACGACACGACACAAGTTACGATATCATCCCCACCATCTGGATATGTGGCGGTCCTCCACAGTGCGGTTTTTAAGAAGCTTTCTTCCTCGTACTACGAAACTGTGGAATGAGCTTCCTTGTGCGGTGTTTCCGGGACGATACGACATGGGTACCTTCAAGAAAAGCGCGAACACCTTCCTTAAAGGCCGGCAACGCTCCTGTGATTCCTCTGGTGTTGTAAGAGAGTGTGGGCGGCGGTGATCAATTAACACTTGGTGACCCGTACGCTCGTTTGTCCTCCTATTCCATAAAAAAAAAAGAAAAAAATAGCTTACCCAAAAAATGTCGACCTAAGTAGAGATCTTCATATATGGTTAGTTTTTTGTACTGGAAAGTAACAGAATTCCCGAATAAAGGGCGTCCCACGACTATGCCACATGGAGATTCCTGTTTCCATCAGATAATTATTTGAAAATCTCTGAAAGCACTTAAAATTTTTTTTAACTAAAAAAAAGTCTTCTTTCAGTAAAATGGTAGATCTATAATATTTAAGGCTACCAGGGGAAGGCTCCTATGTACTGGATGCCGGCTAAATTGTGGGTACCACAACGGCGTCTATTACTAGCGTGACGCAGTTATGTGTAAGCATTATCGTATTTCAGTATTGAAGGGCGCCGTAGCTAGTGAAATTACTAGGCAAACGAGACTTAACATCTAATGTCCCAAGGAGTCGAGTGCAATTGAAGTGCCGATCAGAATTTTTGAGATTTTCAAGAATCCTGAGTGACACTACATTGTAATGGGCAGGGCGTATCAGTAACCATCAGCTGAACGTCCCGCTCGTCTCGTCCCGTATGTGGCATAGCTGTGGGACGCCCTGTATAAGTTTTATTCATTCTAAATGAAACTATTGACCAATACGAATAAATAACTTATGAGTTTAAAACTATCACCCATTCTCCATACATAAAGAAACCACATCCAACATGACCTATCAATTGTGACTCTTAAAATATTTAATAGTGAATTCTAAAACAAAAGCAACAGTAAACTATAACGTAACCGATAGAAAGGCAAGTTATAATTAATAGTTAAGTCATAAATACATGTGTGGAACTCATTCTGAACTATAATGAGAGTTGAGACCATTCGTAATAAGTACTTTAATGATTGTTATTAAGGCGAAGCTAGCATTTATTTTCATTTATAGTACATTGATTTAAAATTATAAAACAACAGATCTATTATAAATACGAAAAAAGTTTTTTTTTTAATGAAAATTAGGGACAATTTTATTATAACAACTTTTGTTATAATTAGTTCATAAGTCATCGTTTGATTACGTTGTGATGTGAAATTATTGTTAAGAAAACGTGAGTTGAAAACACGTGCACGTGCGCCGAGCCCTATTAATACGGCCACAATGGCGACACGCGAGGCATTCGTGCTCGGGCTGTCGTACGGTACTGACCTCTCTGTGACATCGTAACGCTGCCCATGAAATATACAAATGTGATCAAATACTCGAGCAGTTTTCTTTCAATAATCTAATTATGAGTCAACAGTAGTGATGTCAGACCTTTTAAAAACAATGCAGAGGTTCTTTTTTCGTCATATACTATACTATCTGCTTTCAACAATATTTATAGGTGTAAGTCTAGGCAATAGATAGTCTGTTGCTCTCACCGCGTTATAAATTTAATTCAAATTCAAATATTTTTATTCAAATTAGGATATGATATCACTTATCGAAAGGCAAAAACTACCGAAAAATATGCCTCATACATGCGAAGAACGGGAAAATGAAAATCAGCGTGCTTTTTCTTTTTTTAATATAATTTCGATATAATCAAACTTATAATTAAAATAGCCTCACGGCGATTTTCGGTTTTCAAATTTAAATGTATGTTTATATTTTGACACTTTATTAGTTCAAATAAACGTACATTTAAACTTGACCTTCGATCGGGTGTGGCATAAAGCGCGTATAGCGAAACTGCCATCCTATGGGCTTCCCGAGAAGTTGTGCAAATGGGTCACTAGCTTTTTGGCTGATCGGAGCATCAAGGTTGTTATCAACGGTGCATGCTCCGATTTAAAACCCATAAACGCTTGTGTCCTGCAAGGCTGCGTGATATCCCCTACGCTGTTTCTTCTGCATATCAATGATATGCTGCAAATTAGTAATATTCATTGCTATGCAGACGACAGCACAGGATATGCTTCTTACACCGGCCGTGCCAACATGTCCCGGGATAGCGTCGACGAGAACCGGAACAAACTTGTGTCTGAAATCGAGACTATGCTTTGCAAAGTCTCGGAATGGGGCCGACAAAATTTAGTCCAATTCAACCCCAAGAAGACACAAGTTTGTGCGTTCACCACTAAAAAGTCTCCCTTTGTCGTATCCCCTCGATTCGAGATCACTCCTCTAACTGCCACAGCCTGTATCTGCATACTTGGCGTCGATATATCGAGCGATGTTCAGTTCTGTGGTCACTTGGAAGAGAAGGCCAAACTGGCCTGAAAAAAGCTTGGTGTACTCAGTAAGGCGAGACAGTACTTCACTAAAAGCCACCGCCTGCAACTTTATAAGGCGCAAATTCGGCCTCACATGGAGTATTGTTCTCACCTCTGGGCGGGTGCTCCCCAGTACCAGCTTCTTCCATTTGACCGGATACAACGAAGAGCGGCTCGAATCATCGACGATCAAGTCATCTCCGATCGGCCTGATTCTCTAGCATTGCGTAGAGATGTGGGTTCTCTGTGCATCTTCTACCGCATTTACCACGGGGAGTGCTCAGAGGAGCTGTTCCGGTTGATTCCAGCGGCCGAATTCCACCATCGGCCATTACGTGCAAAGTACCATCTGCATCACGTAGACGTCTGGCATTCCACAACCGCGCGTTTTGTTCGAAATTTCTTACCTCGCACAGCCACTTTGTGGAATCAACTACCGGCAGCGGCCCTCCCAAACAGATACGACTTAGGGACCTTCAAGAAAAAGCACACTCCCACCTTAAAGGCCGGCAATGCATTTCCTGACACACCTGTTGTTACGGATGTCCATAGGCGGTTGCCTCACTTCGCCCTATCCCGTTAGCCTCTTGCCCGTTTGCCCCCTCTCATATAAAAAAAAGGGTCAGCAAACCCTCTTGTTATCTCTGAAAGTTCAGAAGAGCGTATGAGTCATGGTTTTCATACCATCAGGTGACCCCTATGTAAGTTTGTTGACTTCCTTAAAAAAAAGAACCTCTTTGACAAAGATATACATAGTAGAAACATATTTATCCAAAATATGAAATTAACAGGTATTCCTTCTATCTTCAAAGATTTCGATTTATTTCGCATTTATTGCAATGTTGACTTCCCCTTAAGTCTCTCGTATAACGTACACCGGTAGTTAAGTGAATAAGACATGTAAATACTCAATGTGGATCAAGGTCGAACATAATTAAGTATTTTTACTCGAGCTAATAACATACAACACTACTATTGACTTGTATGTAATGATGTGTTTAAATAGTGAAAGTTAGTGTTGTATTTCATAATGTTAATGCCTAAAGATATTGTTACTTGTACTCATATTAAAACTTGCCTGAATATTAATTTTTTTTCTAACAAAACATTTGTAATTTAAACTTCATGGCAAATGCGGAAAATTCTAAATGTTACATATTTTGACTTATGAAAAGTATCGAAATTATATTATAGAAGTTAGTACTTGACTTGCAGGGGTGTTGAGTTAAGAAAGCGAATATATAAATTTTAAAAATTTTCGAGTTGTGACAGTTTTCGACTTATCGAGCATATAATCCTCTCCCAATTAACGATTCCTTAATTCACTTAATCACTTCACTTCCAACAAAACCTTTGATAGATAAACTTCATGGGAGATAAGGAAAATTCTGTATGTGAGAGAATCTAAGCTTATGGAAAGTATGTAAGCTATATGTAAGTAAATACTCGACTTGCAGAGGTGTTGAGTTAAGAAAGTGAAATTAGAAACTTTTTTTCGAGTTGTGTCAGTTTTCGACTTATCGAGCAAATAATTCCCTACCAATTAACGATTTGTTAATTCATTTAGTCGCTTCACAATTTGATTAATAAAATTTTCATTTACTTATATTATATTATTTCTAGATCTTTAGGTCCATGATCGCAAAATGGCAGCAATTGCCCAGGTAAAGTAAACTCGCTTTATCAACGAGAAGGAATTGTCCATTGCAGTTTATGATACTAATGAGGGCATACATCATTGTCAAATACCGAACCAATTGAATGAACCGTTCTAAACGTCCCCACTTGCATGATCATGCTGTGGATGTGATGGACAAATTGACATTGCGCAGCTCGTCTAGGTGGCAGCAGATTTCGACTTTCCATAAGGCTAAAATTGGATTTAATTATTAAATTTAACTTTTTACAAGCCTTTTCAAATATTACCATGGTAAAAACCTAGATCTTATGAATCTTTTTCAACGATAATTTAGATCTTATATTCTAGAACTCGCCAAAAGCATAGGCTATAAATATTTGTTTTAAACATGTATTGTATAATATTGACAAAACAAACTTAACTTACTAGCTAACTCAAACTTATTAGCTGAATTAAGTTGGCAGTCTGATGATACATTCGCGACAAAAATATCACGGCAACGCTCTGTGATTCCTCGGATGTTGCAGGAGAATGTGGGTGACGGTGATCACTTAACACCAGGTGACCTTTGTCCTCCTCCTGCATAACAAAAATATTCATTGTTATTATAACTTAGAAGAATTTCCAATAATTGATAGAAGTTATTTTCAACTTTGTAATGTTAAACATCTGATTGACCAGACACTACACATATTGCATGTTTTCTGATATGAACCGCAGCATAGTTGACGTATTTCGCAATATGCCATTCTGCAGGTTCACCACGCCCAATAAAACCCACCTATTAATACCGTATCTGACCGCCAGCTACTGCATAACCTTGGATTTATTACGCCAATGCGCGGCCATTTTCCAGTGACGCGTAATATCGGGCAAACTGTTGACAGCTCGAATTACGCAAGATTATCCCATTAGAAGAAGCCTCGGGATGCAGTCTTCGATTAAGTGGAAATGTTTATAGAATAGACTATGAAAGCAGATATTAATAAAATCCAAGAACTATCAGCAAACTTAAGGGCATTATAATAGAATAAAACTTTATAGACGTGGCCTTAACTGCGTTTGTATTTTGCTGTGCAATTAGGGAAAACCGCCCAAAAGTAAATTACGTAAGCGCCATATAAAATTATCCATTTTTTGTGTCATATTCATGTTAAAATATTTTCTTGTAAAATATTTTTTTATGAGATTAAGTGACGACACGAGCATATCCTTTACTTGAAAATTATACTTTTTGTACACATTTAAGGACATATCATTTTCAGTCTGATAACAGAACGGCAAAAGTGTGTTTAAATACATTGAAAGCACATTACACTCATTAGTCGTAGGTCAACTGACATTGTCTAAATCGGGTTCCAAATTCAAAAAACGTAACATGGACTGAATAGACGTTTTACATTGCTGCTTATTGACCAAGAATATTTTTAACAACTGTAGTTAATGCGGCAATGTATATGCATAGCAGTAGAAGGTTACTATGGTGCGTAGCATGTTCCATATTTCGGCTTTGTTTTATACGACGTGATATGTCTATCACGACATCATTGGCTCTGGACACTAAAATACATTTAAAACCAACATTTTCCCAAGCAACGGAGCCTTTCAAACCGAAACGGCAGAATAAGGCACTGTGATACCAACCTAGCCTTCTAGCCTATGCATTCTGTGCAAAGAGATCCTCCCTATGGTAAACAATATTTTGAAGTGAGAACCTTAATAATAGCTTGACTTGAAATCTTAATTCAGTTCAGTAAATTTCCTTATCCGTAGTATGCCTCCATATGCTGAAAAGACGTATCTTCACATTATAATATGACCCCTACATTTATGATGATTGTGAACATGGGTATGATTTTTGTGAATGAAATTAGACCGCAAATATATGCGATGCTCCAGGATTGTTTTTTAATGTATATTCTTAGATAAAAACAATTTTAATCACAGCAAAACTGTGTCTATATTATCACAGCACATAACAGAATCACACATGAATATGACACAATAAATTAATGAAACTACTTGATCGTTCATCAATTGGTACGAGTCATACAAAGCAACGGATTTTGAATTTGATACCCCGTAGCGATTACTGATCACCGTTTTGTAAGCCATAGAGGATGTAAATACTACCTAATAAACTAACGGCCGTTTTCAATAACCTATCTATCCTTAGTTTAACTTACTAGAGGTAAGACAAATCTATCCTTTTACGCTTACTTACATTTCAATAACCTATCGACATAAAGCATTGGACTATAACTATACTGGACATAATTACTATGGATAGATAAGATCTTGTCATTAAACGGTGACAGCAATGTATCCGAAAACAAGCATACGTTATTGAAAACGGCCATAAGTGTGTTCGTGGGGCTATTGTATTTACACGTTAATCGGCTTGTTTTGGTGCTACACTGTTATGTATGGCGACATGGAGTCCTTATTTTTTTACTAGTCCGTGCCCGTGGCGATTACTAATCACCGTTATGTAACCCAAGAGGATGTAAATACTACCTAATAAATTAAATTAGGCGGGATTGCCTACGTAAAAAATGTAATTTTTCTTTAGTCAGTGCAGTGACTTCACATAAGTTTGAAATATTAGTAGTTACAGTATGGCGATTGACGACGAAGTATAATCTTAAAACGTTGTGGATTTCGGCTATCTAAGATTCTTACAAGATTATAGCCATCGTCTGACAATCTATCAATGACTGCACATTTCATACAATCGAGTGAATCGCTTTTTTCTTAAAGATTTTTGCTGGGCTGATGTAATCTATTTGCACGTCATTTATAGTTGACATAAAATTCAATAAATGAAAATTTACTATAATAATAAAGTGTATGATATAAATTTATTTATTTATTTATTAAGTACAACCACATGATTTATTATCACAGTTTTATGCATAGAGGGTAACGTGCCGGATATGTGCAACAATTACGGTGTACATAGCTTTGTCAAAACACTTAAAAAATACTAATACTAAGTGACATTAAATTTTACAATAACTATTAAAAATATTATAAACTAAATTCTTAAATGCTCCCAAATATTTCGTTTAAAACGTTATAAATGTATGTATCTCGGGTTAGTAGAATAAATACTAATTCTTTCACAAGCACCATCTACTTTTCAGGACTCAAAATCGAATAAGTTATAATATTATCCTGGAAAAACTTGTTGCCCGCCGTCGCTAGTATATATTTTAATAATCATCTACTTCATATAGCTCCCCAGGCAACAATGCTCTTAATCTCATCTATTAGTCTGGCGCAGAAATTTTTAAATCGACGATACCGGTAGCTGAGTTCATAATATGATAGACAGAGCAGAAAATATAAAAAACAAGTGACATCTTATAACATACGAGGGCTGCACTAAAAGTATCGGGAATGGAATATTTCCGCTGTTCCTGTCATATTAAAATCTTTTTAATTGAAAACTCCTTGGTTTTTTAAATCGAATACCATTTATTTATTTAAAAAAAGATTCTCGGTCTTGTCACAAGGTCTTTTCAAACTTGTTTAGCCGTTGAGAAAATGGAGTTGACTAGAGAAAATTTTAGAGCGATGATTTATTATGACTTTCGAAATAGTTTAACACAAAAACAGTGTGTTGACCGGATGATTTCTGCATTTGGTGATGAAACCCCATGAGATTTTCATCACCTAAAGAAGCTGCGGACGCCTACGAAACGGCCATTTTGGAGACCCCAACTTCCTAATGGAATGGTTGCTTCAATGTTTGGTTCCATCGTATGGAAAAATGTTTCAAATTTCGCGGAGAATACTTCGAAAAGCAATAAATACATTTTTAAATAGTAATGTTGTGTCACTTCCTTGATTCCCGAAATTTTCAGTGCCGCCCGCGTTCAATCTCAGATCTCTTATTTGATAATATTTAGAGTTTAGATACTAGTACCATCCATGTCGAATATGTCATTTATGACACACTTATCCGTCACATTCATACTAATAACAATACGTCATCACTTTAATGGATAAAAATAGGGATCGCTATAAATATCATAAATGGAATATTTCTTGAAAAGCAAAAAGGACGAAATTGCTTATCATACCAGTCGTGTATTGCCGTAATTCAAGGTTTTGTTTATATATAGAAAGCAGCTATTAAAAAATATATAAACGAATGTTTTTTTTGTCAATGATTTACATAGTTTCCAAATAATTTATGAGCAAGGAAATTATAATAATACTATGTGAGAAATAATTATAACAGAGAATTAAAATGAGTAAGAGCGAGCTTATAAAGACGAGGCATCTTTATAAGCTGATTTACATTTTATGAAAGGAAAATATAAGGGTAAAAGTTTAATTGCAATATCATTCGTATAGCAGTGTTTCTTGGTAATTACTAACTATTACATACAACAGAAGAAGACGAAGTAAGTAAGTAAGCGACCACGTACCGGAAAACGCAATGTTGGTAAGCCCCCCACAAGATTTATTTATTCATTTATTTCTTATTAACAAATTACATATTAAAGGTAATAACGTAAAAAAATTATTGTACATACATAAACTCATTTGAGTTTTATCGTGTACAATAAGGTCGTCGGAAGACATATAATATTATTTAAATTTAAAGTTTAATACTTAATTAACTACTTAAATTAAATTACTTATTTTTAAAGAAAAATAAAACAACTTAAAACTACATACAAATATTAATTATACAGAAAAAAAAACAAACCAAAGCACATTTAGGTGCTAAGAAATTTTATGAACAACATTACAAGCTAAATAACTTACAAATACCCTCAATATTAACACTACAAGTATTGTTGCTGTATATACAGAGTGATTATTTTATTTACAAACAATACAACACTGCAAGAAGGACGAGGAGGGTGAAAAAAAAATGATGGAGCGAAGATCGCCGTAATACGTTGGATGAGGGCAGCGCCGGACCGATCGTCGTGGAAATCTTTGGGGGAGGCCTTTGTCCAGCAGTGAACGTCTTCCGGCTGGTGATAGTGATGAACATACCACAGATCACAAAGTATATATATTATTTATGTTTTCTCATCAATTATTTCATCATGAACTGCGTTCTAAATTGGTAACAATTTATATCGAAGTATATAAATATCATAGGACTTTGTTTTTGACTCTGTCTATTATATTCTTAGGCTATGTAACCGGTAGTTGCTTTCATGGTTAATTTTTAGATACCGCCTACGCTCCGCTGGATAATAAATTTCTTCGTTTAGATGTGGTTAGGCTTTTTGTCTTCCGTGTGTCGTTTTAAACGGCAATCAATCAATGTCTGTGTTATTCATATATTTTGATATAAAAACACTTGGAACATTGATATGGGGGCATCCCGATTGTAAACTTTACTATCCAGTTCGTAAGTAGTCATGTTTAAAGAAATATTATTCGATTTAAGCATCTTTTATACTTTAACTTAAAGATATTTGTTATACATATTACCCAATAACCAAAGTTTGTTCTGCTTACATTTTTTATGATTTTTTTTATGATGGTACGCCCCACCGATTGCAATGCAGTGCCACTCAGGATTATTGAAAAACCCAAAAATTCTGAGCGGCACTACAATTGCGCTCGTCTCCTTAAGATATAAGATGTTAAGTCTCATTTGCTCAGTTATTTTACAAGCTACGGCACCCTTCAGACCGAAACACAATAATGCTTACACTTTACTGCTTCCGTTGTGGTACCCATAATCTAGCCGGCATCATGTGCAAAGGAGCCTCCCACTGGTTAAATTGAAGTAAACATATAAAAAATACATTAGGTATAAAACCTCACGTACAAAGCTTATCTGACCCACAAATTACAAAAATATATATTCCAAAAATCTCTTTTTTTAATAAAATTATGTTATGAAATATATTTAAATGATTTTGAAAACAATAATAAAATCAGACAGTCAACTTATTGCATATAATTTATTTGTATAACATTATATTGCATATAATTTATATTAGCATATAGGGTGTTCTGTTAAACTTAAAGAAAGCCTGCTTGTTACCACCTTTGGGATTTTCGTACAATAATTATTTTGTATGAATATAGGAAACCAGCGTCTTTTTTTTATTAATTTATTTATAACAGCTTAGACATTACAATCTCTTTATAAAAGGTATACCTTAATATATTCTTTTGTCATACGCACGACTTATAACTGCATGGACACCAGGAGAACATAAATATGGTAGCGGTGTTAGTAATGTCTTTCATAGCGGTTGAAATCATGTGTCATCCTAGCAACATGTACCAGGACTTCAGTTAGAGGTTCATGCACAATGCAGGTTTCACTTCTGACATGTGTACTTTGTACACAGGCAATTTTTTTTTATAAAGGTAGTGGTGAAAATTTTTACACAATATTATTTAACATTACCAAGGACTCTTATTTTTTAAATGTTGATATATAATATGTCCAGATTGTCAATATAATGATTTTTTAACATATTTTTAAACTTTATTTTATTATGTTCGTGTCTTATATCTGCTGGTAAACTATTTAATATATATGGGATTCTTTTTTTTAATGTTCTATCTCCGTAATAATTATTAACTCCTATTACTTCATATTTACCATCAGATGTAGACCTTGTCTGGTGAGCATGACATACCAGGGTTGGACTACGCTCTTGATATCTGCGTAGGTATGTCTTTCCCATGTTCTTATGGAATTTTCTCAACCATACTATATTCTTCTCTTTGCCTACCCGAGTTGAAGTCTATATTCAGTCATTCACCAAAAGATTTCATTCTATTTGTATAAAAAAAAATTCTTCATGAAAAACATTATTTTTCAGGATAATGCAAGCTATCCATCGCAAGTTGACTCCACCGTTAATAAATTAGTTTTTCCGTTTCTAACTCTCTTACCTTTATGAAGCAGAAATAGTTATATGGGGAGCTTGTAATATTTATTCTTCTTCACCTATAGGAGCTCAAATAATTGTGATAATTTTAATTAGTTATTGTCTTGTATTTGAAATTGAATGGTGCTACCCGATATTCGCTTATTTTCCTTTTATAGCAAAGTAGACGATCCAAATAATGAACAGACCTTCATCGATCAAGGTATTTCTTTTAGAAAAATATTTTATTCCCATTTAAAAAGTACAACTTATCATTAGTGAATTGTCTAAAATGATATAAAGTTTTATTGTGTCCATTATTTAATAACTATTTAATGTTATAGTAACACAACGTTCAATACACCTTATATTGAACGTCCTTTTTTGTAATTAAAAACTAGTTGTATATAATTGCCACATCAACAATATCGTACATCCGTGGTATTGCGTAAACCTATATCCCTAAGGCATCAATTCTCACTTGCATTATAGTTACATGCGAGATTGCAAGCTGCCCTTCTGTGTTTCCCTCGGGCCTTCAATGCAAAACCTTTCATATTCCCATTCTAGTAATACCGTTTAGTCATTATTAAATGTTATGATATTGAGAATATATTATGTTGTTGCCAATCTTGGCTGCTGTGCTTTGCTTAGCGTTTCGTTTTACAATAGCTTTTTGAAGTTATACTTCTTTAGGTGTTATGAAAAAGTGATGAGAGTGAAATTTCAAGATGCGCGCGCATCACTGTGACACAAAAGTAACCATCACGAATATATTGCTCTCAATAATTTTCGAAGGTCGTAGATGCATGCCGGGACATAGATGGAATGACCTTTGGTTAAGCTTAGAGATGGACCGACGATCTGTTCAAGATTGCCGGAATATGTTGGATGAGGGCAGCTCAGGATAGATCGTCGTGGAAATCTTTGGTATTTGTCCAGCAGTGGACGTCTTTCGGCTGATGATGATGATGATGGTGAAACTTAGAGAGGATGAAATAGCAAAAGTGGTGGTGGACAGTAAATACTTTTTTGAGGTTTCTAATTTTCTTTTGGTCTTCTTAAAATATTCCTAAAAGAGTAAACATGTTTTTCAGTCACCTGATGGTAAGCCAATTTAAAGCTTCCTACTACTTCTTGAGATTCTAGGTCATGTTTTTTGGAATACGAGGATAAACCAGCTTGTAAAATACCTGGTGGTAAGAGATAGCCACCATCCATGCTCACAATAATAAGATATTAGAAATTTCTTCTTATTAGGTCCAGGAGAACAGCGTTGTTCAAATTTATATTTCGAAGAAATATGGACGATGCGGAAATCGAATCTGCGAATTCATTCAGAATTAATTGGTCGTCAACTGGAGAGTAAGACATACCAAGATTTACAAACGAAGCCGTTGTTAAAGCGCCAGGGGCGTCAATTATCAACGCACAGTTTTAAATCATTCATAAATTAAGAAACACATATATTATTTTATAACTTGATGGGATATTATGTGACTTGAAATGAGTAAAATCGTACTGGAGTTGAACGGTACACAACCAGATAGTGAGAGTGGTATTTAATTTTGTGGCCTGTGATGCGGTACTAGGATTCCTCGGTAGGATTGAAGTAAATACGTCATGTCTTCGGAATATTACCCCCGATAGATGCGATATGGATGGAATTTGCACCTTTCATTGCATACGCATCACTTGTTTCTTTCTTGTCAGTGTTCATTCTATTATCAAACCCGGAAGACGTCCACTGCTGGACAAAAGGCTCCCCTAAAGATCTCCACGACGATCGGTCCTGCGCTCCCCTCATCCAACATATTCCGGCTATCTTGACCAGATCATCATTCCATCTTGTGGGGGGCCTACCAACACTGAGACTTCCGGCACGTGGTCGCCATTCGAGGACTTTACTGCCCCAACGTCCATTTGTTGGTCGAGCTATGTGGCCCACCCACTGCCACTTTAGTTTCGCAACCAGCTGGGCTTCTATACATCATTCTCTTCATCTAGCGGGAAAACTCTACATTTCCCTCTGAGCAGCCATGAGCTTCTTCATTAGGCCTATAGTTAGCGACCACGTCTGCGTTCCACATGTCATCACTGGTCAAAAGCCTTCGTCTTCAGACACTGTGGTATTTAAGACGAGAATATTTTAAGGACCTTCCCGAACGTGGTGTTTATCATAAAAGCTTATAACACAGCAGTTCATAGAGTATCCAAAAAAATGCATAGTCAGCTATCATATAGGAAGCAAATTTATCGTCTGATCACAAAGAATACTTTGAATGTATCCAGTATTAGTTGCTACATTGAGATTAATATTATTATTGCTTTAGTTTCTACACAGCCATGGGATGTAGTGTAATAATAGTATCGAAATATCAAAAGGCCTTAGAATGTCAGAACAAAGGCCGCCGGCATGTGAGGCGATGGAATCTGAACAGATTACGATAACATCGTAAATACATTACCACTTATAGTTCAGTCGGTTAAGGGATTCTGGAGCCGTATACGGATATTTGATAATGCCCGTAACATCAGTTGGTATGTAGGAAAAAGCTGTGTCAGAAAGCGCTTTACCTCTCGATATATCATTTCATTATTGAAATGTAAATCAGTTCGATATATGAATCGATAAAAAATCCTAATTTACAAATAAAGGATCAGTATGGAACATAATATAAGTATAATAATAAAATATACTTAAATATGCTTTTTACTAAATATAAGAAAAAGTAAGATTTTTTTTTAAATAATGTGACGGTATATATAATTATTTTACAATCCAAATAGTTAAACCTACATTTGTTTTGTATAAAATGATCCATCTCCCAAATCATAAGGTAAAAATCTCATTATCTTCAACGCATTTTCATATTCTGTTATATATTTTAACTAGCTATCATCCACAAACTTCAACTGGGCAGATTTTTTGAACCATTGAATCGGAGCTTCACAAAATCATGCATTTTTGTCGAAATCTTCTTCATAACTAAAATCAGCTAATTTTACTTCTTATTATAATATGAAACTTCTACCAGTTGAACACCATCTAAATCAAATCCGCTGTTTTAAGTATTAGTTTAATTATTAATCAGGAAAAAACAGTCAAACTAAGAAAAAAAACTGTATATTCTTGAAACCGCATGACAAAATTGAAAACTTCGTGGAAACGTGATTAATAATTAAAATACAACTATTTTGATTACTATTTCTTGGTGTCGAGACACTTGGCCCGTGGGGCACAGAAACGTGTAAAATGTACAAAGTACTATATATGCACCCCAATAAGGCTACTGGAAACCCAAGCGCTGGCAGCTGTTTCGGTCAACGGATCAGCCTTGCTATCCAACGTGGAAATGCTGCCAGTATTCTTGGTACGCTTTCCTGTATAATTGTTTTAATTTAATGTAATCATAGTATTGTGAGTATAGTTAGATATTTTTTGTTTGAATAAATCAACTATGACTTTAAAAATGTATCATATAAAATTAGGAATTTGGAGTTGATCAAACAGTTCCTTCTTTTTAGGGTTCTTGAGTATATTATTAAGACTCCGCTGTGAGTAAAATTAAAGAGTTAATATAATATATTCATTAATACTTCATGCTCGCATTATATATTTAAATCCGACCAATAATTAATAAGAAAAATAAACTAGGCTTTGAAAACTAGTAGAACTAGGGCTTTCGTAAGTCACAAGGGCTATTGAAATAATGGGCACAACACTAATCATAGCTGGCCAGCTGATTATACAGATAATATTGATAGCGATCAGCTGTGATGAATGGACGGACGCGGCTACTATGTCTTTGTTTAGTGCAGATTTATAAAGAGCTGCTCGTATCTTCAAAATTGTACAATTTATATAAAGTGTTGGAGTCGATTGGGAATTTCAAGGGAAAATCCGCATTTACTGAGGCAAAAAGAAAAATACAAATTATTTGATGAACAAATCTAACGCAAATAGTAGTGAAATATAAATCCATTGCTTAGAAAACTAAAGCTTGTTTGTTTTTGAAATCTCCGCTTTAAGCGAATAATGAAAGTTATAATATATTGTTTAATTAATTGTTGTTTTAATCTTGGCCTTCGCTTACTTTTCAAGCTCAAATCAAAGGAAAATCAAGGACATCAAAGCAGAACAATATAATATTAACTACTTTACTTTCATACTACATTTAGTAGGTTGCTATTATGTAGTTCACAAATATAGAGTGTAACAAAGCTGCTAGTAAGGCTACTAAGTTATAAAGATTTACTGTGTGGTTGTAGCAACTCTATATATGTATGAAAACTAAAATATTTCGATTCAGTAAGGAAATTAAATCGCAAACATTATCAGTATACCAGTTTGTTTACTTTTATGAGCAATATGAAATATAAGACGATGCTATATGGATTTTTGAGACAAACTGATAAAGAAGTCTCAACACGATAAAATATTATCTTGAAGGTCAAATGATCTCACTGACGGTTCGTAGCTCGATCGATCGAAAATTGAAAACTGAACATAAGAAATATTTATTTATTAACTAATTTAATTAGACTTTATGCTATATTATTGTTTTTTTTCATGACGAGACGATAAGGACGTTCAGCTGATGGTAATTGATACTGCCCCTGCCCATTACAATGCAGTGCCCCACAGGATTCTTGAAAAAACCCAAAAATTCTGAGCGGCACTACAACTGCGATTGTCACCTTGAGACATAAGATGTTAAGTCTCATTTGCCCAATAATTTAACTAGCTACAGCGCCCTTCAGACCAAAACACAGTAATGTTTACACATTACTGCTTCGTACCCATAATCTAGCCGGCATCCTGTGCAAAGGTGCCACCCACTGGTGAATTGGTATCAATATTTGTTAATTACACTCGTATTAAATCAATGTTCGTATAAGCAACATTGTATTACAAGAGACTTGATCTTGCAGAAATACTGTCCAAACAGTTTTGCGGGTCTATGAAAGCTTAAGATTATTTCTGTAAATGTTTGATTTTATAAATAAATAAAAAAAGTGTGTGTCCTTATGTATGCACGCAAGAAGTTATACTTCTTTGGCCTGACGAAGCAAAAATCATTAAAATGATTTATTCCTCGTGCTATTCTACGTTTTTAGAATGAACAATTTTGTAAAAATCTTGCAAAGATGGCTTTGACAATTAATTATTGAATAATGAATACGGCTGAATGGGCTTGAACCCTTTGCCTGTAATAATGGACTAAGAAACCAAAAAACAAATAACGAATGACGCAAACGTCAGAAAATTTTTGCATCCAACTTCAACACTTTTGTGTTAAAGTGATACTTAAAATTTCACTCTCATCATTTTTTATAACGCGCCTAAAGAAGTATAACTTCAAAAAACAATAATTCAAATGAAAGTTTTAATATTAGTATATTTATAATAATTTCGAGTAAAGGCGACATTTAATTATAGTTTTTTCTATTTGTTCAACACTATGCGCTTAACTCGTGTATCTAAGAAGAGCTTTCTTTAAAATAAAATAATTAATAGCTTATACAATGAATTCATTCACTCCGGTGACATCCCACGCGCATCACATATTTAAAGATCCTATCAACGTCACAACAGATATAAGATATCATCTGCTTGGACATATCTCTAATGTAGAAGAATGGAATTAATCGTACACGCGATACGCTTTGAGGCTTAATTTTGAAGCAATCAATCATTCAAATTATATTATTTAATATACATTATTTATTTTCAAGATTTCTAACCGGAATGAAACCCAAATAGTAAGCAAATACTAGGCTGAGAGAGAGTGTACAATTACCACTTTAACAACCAAATAATAACTAAAATGGTGTATTACAAAACATCTGCCATCTAAATAAAAAAATAATGTGTGTTTTTATGTACGCACGTAGGAAGTTATAATCCATTGGCATATACTAACGAAAGTAACTCTAAAACGTTTAATTATTACTAGCTGACCCGACAGACGTTGTTCTATAGATAATAAAAAAAAACTATTTTATAGGAATTTCCCAATAATATTTAAAAACATCAAGATTTATTTCGTAAAAAATGCTCCCTGTTGTTATAATGAAATTGTTTCACAGCAGAACTGTCAAACCGTGCGTCAATAAATTCTCTCACAGAAAATATGTCCATATAAAACAAATATTGGAAATAAAAATAATTATAGGTCGCAAATCGAAAAAAAAGTATCCTATCTCTCATGTTGGACTTAATTGCACTCCATGAAGTAATCCCCATTAAAATCCGTTCATTAGTTTAGGAGTCCATCGAGGACGAACAACGTGTCACGTAATTTATATATATTAAGATATATGTTACGACGAACTGATTGCCTTCACGTTGCGACAATTCAAATCAAAGAGGATGTAAATACTAGGTCATAAGAGACGGGACTGCCTAAGTAAAAATTGTAATTTAGTTTAGTATGAAACATGCAGTCATTTGACATAAGTTTGAAATAGTAGTAATTACCGTATGGCGATTGGCGACGAAGTATAATCCGGCTAAGTTTGAAAACGAACGTTACTTAAAACGTAGTGGATTTTGGCTATCTCCGTTTTTTACAAGATTATAGCCGTCATCTGTCAATCTATAAATGACTGCACGTTTCATACAATCGAGTGAATCGCTTTTTTCTTAGTGAGTTCCGCTAGGCTGATACTGAGGAGCAAATGTCAAGTGCACAAAAATATTATGCTGGGAGAGTTTCTTGGCCGGTATTGAAAATTCGTGTCGGTGCGCGCGCGTATGTAATAACCAATTTTAATATACTTACCTACTATGGACACTACACTTCACAATGGTGTCAGCATAATAGTTAACACTTAGATTAACGATTGGTCCCTGCTGCGCTGCAACTAGATACCGCACTACCTAAGAACAATAGCTTTTTATTACGGCATCTATTAAATACTTTTGTGCATGGCATCTTGACACTCAATGGCATTGTTAAAATTTTATAACATACGCTTCGTGTTATTTTACATTGAAATTAATAAAATACAAAATACTTACTGATGATATGTGATCCCAGTGTCTTTCTTATTTCTTGTAGTACTTACAATGTTTTACTATGCAAAACAGAACATGTGGCACGTCAACGTCACACATTGTTCGAGACTGGCTCGAGCTTCACTTGGGCGTAGTGTGTATTATTATTTTTTATTAGTGCTATGTATATCTTATAAGTGAAATCGAATGGATTTCGTAAAAAGTTAGAAAACAAATTTATTTTTGTTCTTAAACATGAAATTTCAAATTGAATTATAAAAAGTTCTAATTTTTCACTCGCCAATTTCTTTAACTCTACATCCCTCTTACATCACAAATTAAAATTACACCTATAGCTAGTGACTAATAAGCCAATATAATTTAATTTCCAAATGCAATCGTACTTATACAGAGCATTAAAATAACGTATTCATAAGCCGATCCTATAGAAATAACTGAATTACAATGTGACACTGTTTTATGTTTAACTCGGGGCCCGCTGTGAGGTTATTTGTCTTGTACGAGCTCAGCACGATATTTCCAAGCAACGCAGCTACTCCACCTGAGTGTTTTTAATGAAAATAAGTGACGAGACGGCCATTACAATGCAGTGCCGCTCAGAAGTCTTCAAAGACCCAAAAATTCTGAGTGACACTACAACAGCGCTCGTCAACTTAAGACATAAGATGCTAAGTCTCGTTTGCCCAGTAATTTCACTAGCTACGGTGCCTTTCAGACCGAAACACAGTAATCCTTACACATTACTGCTTTACGGCAGAAATAGGCGCCGTTATGGTACCCATAATCTAGTTGGCATCCTGTGCAAAGGAGCCTCCTACTGGTGTGTTTGTCACTCCGTGTGTTTGAGTATACATTTGAATTAAAAAGCTAATAATATATGCTTTATATTAAATTTTGAAGACCAAGATGTATGTAACGGAATTTTCTAACGTGATTTTCCACCAAGTTTAAGAGAATGTTCTGGAATATTTGCACCAATACAATATTTTGATAACTTTGGTCTTCTATCCCAGCGATCATCGGGATACTTAAAAGTATATCGACACATATATGAAAAGATCGAGCATTTTAATTATAATATTTTACCACGATGGAAAAGTGAGAGTTGATCGACTTCAAACACAACACCTTAAATTTCATCGCATGATAGTACAGATTTCTTAATATGTTTCCCTTCACCATAGGACCATCGAATAAACGTATATATTATTAATGTACGCGACGGTGTACCTAAATATATTTCCTTAATATATAACCCTGTTATTTCGCAGAACAAAGTTCAATTCTGTACCAGCTACACTCTTCCAATTTTTTTTCTCTCTTTACTTTATATTCATATAAAACACAAAAAAATTTGAAAAACAAAATTTTATGAACGATGCGGGATTCGAACCCACGACCACCGACGTTACGTGCCGGTGCTCTAAATAACTGAGCTAACCGTTCGAGTACCGCCGTTACAAAATTCTGTTTGCTTTATTCAACTCTCAGGTTGTGACTTCATCTACAGGATCTACTTTATAGTTGATAACCTGCTCAACCCCAATATTTGCATATTAGGAAATTGACTTGAGATGTCGCTCTTGTAAATCTAAACGATTCATATAAAAGTTTCAATACCATTTTGGAATTATCAAAAGTAACGACAAATGTTAAGCTTGATTACTCAAAATATCGCAATTCATTTATCTTAAGGCAACAATGTCTGAATTCTCAAATATCTCGCAAGCCCAGGATGAAATTAACCCGTACCTAGATTGAAATCATTAATAATGTATCCGCCACCGAAGATTTCCCGCGATTTTTCCATCCTATTCCCGTAATCCTTCCCGAGCCTCGTTTTCCCGAGTTTTAATCTCAGCTACACCTCATTGCTTCACCCGAACACTCCGAACAGGCAGTTACGTCATTAATTACGAGCGAGAACTCGGTAAAAATAAATTGTAACTCATTTATCTGTCACGTAGATGTGACGCAACAACGTGAACGTAAAGACCACGCCCCGACATGCGCAGTTAAACATACGCCCACACATGCTCCATATTCAGAGCATATATGTAACACGTTTAGTAGGCGTGTATGTAAGTAGGCGTGTCATATATGCCCAATGGGTTACTCGTACTCTACATAATATTTTCACGGAAAATGAGCGCTGGAAAATACCAACCTGAGGTCGCAATTATCGAGTCGGCCGGCGGAAAATTGCCGCCTGACACTCGTCGAAGTTTCTCAAAATATAAACTTTTTGCAAAGTTCAAGCGGAATGAAAAGAAAAACGCGAAATAAAAAAGCCATTGACTCCGGTCCGGCCCTGAAAGTTTTGGTTTATACTTGACTCTACCGCGGTGCTACAGATTTTTTATAGCCCGAGGGATTTTCGTTCCTCTCAACTAACCAGCGAAAATTGTTTTCAGTTCTGTCACTAACTTTTATTGAAACTACTTTCTTTGTTCTACGAATAATAAACTCGTCGTTATTGTTGCAAATTTAACAGAACCAACAAATACAGTTACTAGCTCTAGTATTTCTTAATAATTAACCTAATACTTACGGACAGATGGCCGTTGGGGCGGTAAAGTCCTCGAATGGTGACCACGTACCGTTAACGCATTGTTGAATACGTTGGATGAGAGCAGCGTAGGACCGATCGTAGTGGAAATCTTTAGGAGAGGCCTTTGTCCACCAGTCGACGTCTTCCGGCTGATGATGATGATGAACCTAATACTTTCAAGTTCTCACCCGTTAAGACATTTCTAACAAGTCTTGAATAAAGTTACATAAGTTATATATCATTTTTCATTTAACAAAGAGATTAGAAAATAACCTAGAAAGCAGAAAACAATATGGTTGGCGCGATCAATAATATATAGGCTAAGTAAACGTACAGAGCAATCTTACAACCGAGGGATAAGGCTAGGTTGAAAACAAATCAGAGCTGGGAGGCGTAAATTGAGCACGTACCCGTTCGGGCTAATTTTATTTTGCAATTACACCCCCCCTCCCCCCCTTTTAACCCCCTCCTTCGGTCCCGTCGACTCGCTAATATAACATTCTTGACGACAGCTCTCGTGGAAACAGAGGCATGGAAACCTACGTACCAATTGAAATCTTTTATTTCAATGTGTCTGCGCTCGGAGTTCGCAGTGATTTTATTCCGGGAAATACATTTTTACTGTCTCCATTTCTTGCATGCTGTCGTTTAATATTGTATTCATTTATATATTTACTATAAATGGACATGTTTTTTAAGATGAGGAGATTTCAGATTAAATAATTTACATATATTGTTTGTATACCATGGTATATCAACAAACACAGATTGAATCATGACCTTAACATGAAAACAGTTAAGCATGAAATAATGGACAAAACGAAAGTCTATTATATATGAATTTCGCAACATATAACTAACAGTCATTTCCAATATTCAGTCTATCTCTTACTTGAGATAAGAATCGTAACTATCGTTGACTTTTCTGTCCCAATAAACTTATCGACGGTAACTCATCTTATCCGTACACGCTGTTCTCAATGGTACAACGTATAGCTTACCAGCGATAGAAGTTTGTATGGAAATTGCAATTCACGCGTCCCAATATAAGGCGATAAGAATGACTTATCGGGTATATTGGGACAGCCTCAGATTATTGACTGCTATCTGGATCTTATCTCTATCTTTAGATAGTATATTGGGAACGGCCATATATGTACTTGCAAGTCACCTGTGTGTCTGTAACGAGAAGGATAAAAAGGAATAACACACAGAATTTTCTACTGTCAGTAGACCGATTTTAATGTAGTGGAATTGACAACGGACGAGTATCGCACAAGTCTGACATTCATGACCTATTGATGAATGTTTTCCTAGACAGATTACAATATATAATTATTTATTAAAAAATAAAAAAAATATTGTTTGTAAAAGACAGGAAATCTGAATTGAAAAGTACTTCTTATTAACAGTCTGTTGAGGGAACTAAAACGTAAAATTAATAGTTTCTAAATTTTTATAAAATATAATATTACAAATATAATATACAAGACAAATATTGGAAATAAAACTATTTAAGGGTCCCAAATCAAAATAAAAACTATCCTATCTTTCAAGTTGGACTAAACTGCACTCCACGAAGTAATCCCCATTAAAATGCGTTCATTAGTTTAGGAGATCACTGTTAACCAACATCAGGACACGTGATATATATATTACTAGCAGACCCGATATACGTTGTTACGTATTATACTGAATTTGCCAATAAAATTTCAAAACATCAAGAATTATTCCGTAAAAAACTGTCAAACCATGCGTCACTAAATTCTCTCATAAAAAATATGTCCATACAAAACAGATATTGGAAATAAAAATTATTATGAGTCCCAAATCGAAATAAAAAGTATCCTATCTCTCAAGTTCGACTATACTGCACTCCATGAAGTAATCCCCATTTAAATCCGTTAGGAGCCCATCGCTGACAAACAACGTGTCACGTAGTTTATATGTATGACGATGTTAGGTTGTTATATGTTAAAATATCAGTCGAATGCAGTATAATTTATCTTCTAAAATGGAATAATATTTGTAATTGTTTCACTCACTGAGTGATTTAATATACGGACTCAGGTAAAATCTTTTATATTTATAAATCTAAGTAGGTACAATATTTGAGTAGACTGACTTAAACGTAAATAATGCGTTAACATAATTTAGTAATATATATTTTAACGGTACGGTGGCAACCCAGTGTCAATAAAAGTCTGCCAGATAATCCCAGTAGTTACTCGTGCCAAAATTCAAAACTGTTTTGGCCTTTGAAATATGTTTCATTTAAGGGATGCATTTTAAATGAATTTCAGTTGGCTATGTGTATGTGTGTAATATATCAGTAATTGCAGATTTCCAAGTCTTCTATTCACAATTATTAAGATCATTTCTATTCGTAGGTACACGCTTTATATGCTTCAAGATAATGTCACTTAAAAAAAACTTAAACGAAAATTTAAACCATAAGTTTAACACTATGCCTAAATAGTCATGTAATTAATTATATGTACTTTTAATCTATTTCGAACAGCATTCAAATTAAGTTAATATTTACAGAATACAGCTAAGATTCACCCAAACATGAGATTTACATGAAAAAAAAATTTAAGCACTTACAAAAACTTATTTCGTCAATTTATTCGTACTATCTTTCTTACAACAGCTAATTAATGTCATAAAACTTAAATAAACCTTTTTAAAATCAGTTTAAATAGACAACAATGTTTTCCCTGCGATATTTTAACGGTTAAAATTATAATTCAGAGCTCGACGTTCTAAAAATCAATTTAGACATCCAAGCATGCCATAACCCTTTCGTTAAGAATACTCTCTGTCATCGCTTACTCTGTACCCCCCTATAAAAAGGTTGTAAGAAGGCGGTGGACACCCCGAGAGGGAGACGATCGCCTTCAACCCTTTAGCTCTTACCCCCTTATACAGGACGCTCTACTTTATCATATTATCATTGGGTACTAAGTAATATGCTTAAAAATTCATAAAATATTTTACTAACAGTTTACTAATCTATCACTACGTCAAACCAATTATGGCCATTCCCAATATACAGATAGAGATAAATTACTACCTTCTACTCTCAGAAATTAGCTGTCAATAATCTGAAGCTGTCCCAATATATCCGATAAGTCATTCTTATCGCCTTATATTGGGACGCATGAATTGCAATTTCCATACAAACTTCTATCGCTAGTAAGCTATACGTCGTCCCATTGAGAGACAGCGTGTATGGATAAGGTGAGTTACCGTCGATAAGTTTATTGGGACAGAAAAGTCAACGATAGTTACGATTTTAATCTCAAGTAAGAGATAGACTGAATATTGGGAACGGCCGTTAGAGACTAAAAGAAATAGTTGTTGTTTCAATAAAGTCAAACGGGAATTGTTAAAGTTTCAATACACAAATAAAATTTGAAAAACAAAATTTTATGAACGATGTGTGACTCGAACATGACCTCTCTCGCGTTCCGTGCGAGTGCTCTTCCAACTGAGCTAACCGTTCGAGTGACGTATCGTTTATAAAATTTTATTTTCAAATTTTATTTGTGTTTTAATTCTAGAAGTGAGGGTTATCACTTTAAAAACATAACAAATTGACAAATTTTGATAATTTTCGGTTCGTCATTATAGATTTTTTATACGGAGCAATATGGCGGCGTGACGTCATTTTATCGCCGTCAAACTATACGTCGCTAACAAAAATATTACTTTACTTATTTACTTTGTTTGTAGTAGAGCGTAATGTAAAGGAAGAGTAAAAGTTGATGAAATTCTTCATGAAAATGTTACTATCCGTGGTCACATTACACAGGTATTCGAATTGGTACCCTAATTGTACATTTTAGTTTTATCAAACTACTTTTAAGATTGATCGTTTGTTTAGTACCTTATAGACTCACTATCTGATGCCTGCAACTTCGTCCGCTTAGGTAAAGAGTAATTAAAAATAATAAGAAAGTTTCGAAGTGAAGATTATCTCATGTCCTATTCCAGGTCCGGTTCCTGTTTTCGATCCCGTCCCCAACATATTATATGAAGATTGCTATGGCAAACTAAACCGACGATTGGAATACTTATAGTTCAACGACGTGAAATTCAGTTTTTCAGAAATCCCGCGGGATCCATGAATTTTTCCGAGATAAAAAGTATATTATGTCCTTACCCAAGCTCTACTTTATCGCTGTACCAAATTTCATCAAAATTTATTCAGTAGCTCCGGCGTAAAATAGTAAAAAACAAACTTCCATTCACATTTATAATATAACTTGGGAAGTAGGGATTTTTGAATTCGAATGTCGTTGATGAGTTGAAGTGGATTTATAAAATTACTAATAGAGAACACATTTACATCCAAAGCAATGAATATTCTGATTAAAATTGACAATAATAATAATAATAATAACATTGACACACTTTTTACATAAATTATCTTGCCCCAAGTTAAGCATCTATAGCCTGTGTTGTGGGTTACAAGACGATATATTTAATACAATATACTTACTTAAACATACATATAAACATTTAAACATCCATGAAACGGAAACAAACATCCATATTCATCATATAAATGCTTGCACCTACCGGGATTCGTACAATGAAGTGATAGAAATTAAAAAATAATTGAATTTCAATTTGCGCATGTTAGAATAAAATTGATTGGCATTGCAGTGTTAATGATTTATTGTGCGTGTGTGAAGTAGTCCATAAGTAACACAAATTAAAAAATAGTTCTCCATTATATTTATTTTATGAGAAAAAGTGACGGAAAAAGATGAGACGTCCACCTGATGGCAATACACCGTGTGAGACCATGAAGTCCTGCATTATGCATGTTTTGAATGGCGCCGTAGCTCGTGAAATTACTGGGCAAATGAGACTTAACATCTAATGTGTCAAGGTGACGAGAGCAATTGTAGTGCCGCTTAGAGTTTTTGGGTTTTTCAATAATCCTGAGCGGCACTGCATTGTAATGGGCATGGCATATCAATTAACATCAGCTGAACGTCCTGCTCGTCTCGTCCCTTATTTTTTGTAGTATTGTTGCTGTTGTCCATCGGCGGTATCAAGTCGAAGCGCACGCGGTAAGACTCACAATTACGCTCAAAAATTGTCTTAAGAAAACTCTGCCTACGTGTCTATTAGGCGGAATTTTCGTTCAGTAGTGTTGTGACCGTAATTTGAATACAACGCCACGCAATGACAAAGCATACATTTCACTGAACACGGCATGATTCAGGACTGCATGGTCACACACGGGGTGTTGTAATCAAGTAGACGTCTTGCCTCTTTCCGTAACTTGTCTCATAAAAATTATAATAATGGAGAACTATTATTTAACTATGTGTCCTAAATCGAAATAAAAAGCTATCCCATCTCTCAAGTTGGATTAAGCTGTACTCCATGAATAATCCAGTAATGAGTTCACTGCAAACAAACATAAGGACCCTGGTTATATATATGTAAAGATGTATTTATGTAAAAAAAGCTGTATTTGTGTAGCACCCTGTATTCTTTAAGCTTCTCGCATTTCTTCGTCGCTTCTTAAAGTGTTTTACATACAACTGGAGGCTGTGTGCGTCACAATGTACCCACGCACAAATGTGTGAGTCTACGCATTTTTCCCCCCTCTCCTCCAAGAAAAATACCTTACCCCGTTCGCATCCACCCCCTTTGATGTAACGGTGAGCCTCGGGTAAAGAAGATATGAGACTTTTTCAAAAAGCTTAATTTAAATGAGTCGCCCGGGACAGCTCAATGGAAGTATTCCTTAATTTAAATACTATCTCGAGGGCTACTGACAACTTTGAAGTGGGGGTAAATGGACCAGTTTAATTGGTATTGAATTTCGATTGAATGATATTTATTTTTTTGTCTTGTGAGACGTTTGACTAAATGAGTTTTAGTATTTTATTTTCTTCTTATTTGATCGCAATTTATTCATGTAAGGGGGTTCTTTTCTTGTATACTGCTAAGTAATCTTTAGCTCGCGACTTCTTCTAAGTGGATTAAGTTTTGCTTTCCAGTGGATATATTTCTTAATCAAAAACAGACTTTTAACGTTTTTAGAAATCCACTGAGCAGGAAAAATACTAAAAGATACATATTTATGTTTTTTTTTATGTTCCAATTTCTTCCGGCTTCCTTTAGTCTCTCTCTGATATATGTAATTCGATTATTGTTTTTCAATTCTCGCGTAAAACAGCACCATAGACTTACGGCCATTTCCAATATTCAGTATTATCTTCGGTTGTGGCCTACTTGAGATAAAAAATCGTAACTATCGTTGACTTTTCTGTCCCAATAAACTTATAGACGGTAACTCATCTTATCCGTACACGCTGTCTGTCAATGGGACGACGTATAGCTTACCATCGATAGAATTTTTATAAGGAATCTGAAATTCACGCGTCCCAATATAAGGCGATAAGAATTACTTATCGGCTATATAGGGACAGCTTCAGATTATTGACAGCTAATTACTGACAGTAGAAGGTAGTAATTTATCTCTATCTGTAGATAGTATATTAGGAACGGCCGTAAGAATATACTCATGCATATTTGCCCTGGCCCCTGACAGTTCGATACTGCATGACCACTTATTGGTATTTACTTATTTTATCTTCAATATACTAAGCAAAGAGGATGTAAATACTCCGTAATAAGAGGCGGGACTGCCTAAGTAAAAATTGTAATTTAGTTTAGTATGAAACGTGCAGTCATTTGACATATGTTTGAAATAGTAGTAATTACTGTATGGCAATTTGCGACGAAGTATAATCCGGCTAAGTTTGAAAGCGAACAGTTACTTAAAACGTAGCGCATTTCGGCTATCTCCGTTTTTTAACAAGATTATAGCCGTCATCTGTCAATCTATCAATGACTTTTTTTTTTATGAAAATAAGGGACAAGACGAGCAGGACGTTCAGCTGATGGTAATTGATACGCCCTGCCCATTACAATGCAGTGCCGTTTAGGATTCTTGAAACCCCCAAAAATTCTGAGCGGCACTACAACTGCGCCTGTCACCTTGAGACTGCACGTTTCATACAATCGAGTGAATCGCTTTTTTCTTAGTGAGTTTCGCTAGGCTGATACTAAGGAGCAAATGTCAAGTGCACAAAAAAATTATGCTGGGAGAGTTTCTTGCACCACTTCTTCTCTCTCAGAGTGTCATTTGTTTCCGAAGCAGTGAAAATAAATGCGACGAGACGAGCAGGACTTTCAGCTAATGGTAATTTATACACTCTGCCCATTAAAATGCAGTGCCGCTCAGGATTCATGAAAATTCCAAAAATTCTGAGCGGCACTACAAGTGCGCTCGTCACCTTGAAACATAAGAAGTTAAGTCTCATTTGCATAGTAATTTCACTAGCATACGGCCCTTCAGACCGAAACACAGTAATGCTTACACATTACTGCTTCACGGCAGAAACAGGCGCCGTTTTGATACCCATAATCTAGCCGGCATCCTGTGCAAAGGAGCTTCCCACTTATCTAATACTAGTATGCAGCGGCTTAAAACAAAAATATATATTTTGGCTTAAGCACAAGAAAAAGGTATAATATATTTTGTATCTTAGATATCTTATGCTGTACAACGGACTCAAGGTATGTTGAATGGTATATTATCTTATTATGAAACATTTCGACAGTGCACGCGGATACAGCAGTAAGAATCTGAGGTTCCGCAGCAACTGAGAGGTCTAGCCTAATGATAGCCTAAACTCCTCAAAAATGTGGCTGCTATATAAAATAAACCATTCCTAAATCCGAATGGTAGTTTCAGAGATAAGCGCTTCCAAACATACAAAAAAGAAGTACGATGCCGGCTAGATTATGGGTACCATAACGGCGCATATTTAATACAGTGAAGCAGTATTGTGTAAACATTATTGTGGTTTAGTCTAAAGGGCGCCGCAGCTAGTGATATTACTGGGCAAATGAGACTTAACATTTATGTCTCGAGGAGACTAGTGCAATTGTAGTTCCACTCAGAATTTTTGGAATATTCAAGAATCCTGAGCGGTACTGCATTTTAATGGGCAGAGTGTATCAATCACTATTAGCTGAACGTCCTGCTCATCTTGTCCCTTATTTTATTAAAAAACGAAAAACATAGAGACAAATATTCAAGTAACTAAACTACATATGTGGCTTAGGTATTCTTTGTAGAACACGGCAAGTATTATCGATAAGTAGAAAACAGCTGCCCATGGATAAACCAATTTTTATATTATTTTATTAGGGTTAACAACAGCTTTATTTTAAATGTTCAACATAGTCAATTATAGTTCACCACAGTTTGTAGTTTGTCGTAGCAAAACTTTGTAAAAATAATACTACAAGGAATAATAAAGACACTGGGATCACATAATATGATAAAGTATTCTGTATTTTATTAATTTCAATGTAAAATAACATGAAGCGTATGTTACAAAATTTAAAAGATGCCATTGAACGTCAAGATGCCACGCACACAAGCATCTAATAGTTGCCGTAATAATAAAGCTATTGTTCTCTGGTAGTGCGGAATCTAGTTTAAGAGACCAATCCCTAATCTAAGCAATTAGTATAGACTTACATATGAATATAGATTTTAATATGAATTCCATAACATTTCTGGCCTACAATTACAATAACCAATTAAACAACGTTATTTCGACTAAGTTTAATGGAAAAATAACACACAACAAATGCTCCCATCGCCTATTTTATGTTTAAAATATAGGCTCGTATCAGCAGGGGTGTCGACTCCCCTTCAACCCTTTCGGGAACGATTCTTCTCCTTTCTTTACATTTATTTCTTATGCCCTGTTTCTTCTTCTTAAATTATAAAGCTTGTAGTCGATCGAGAGGTTTTGATACTTTACTTTTAATAATTTAAATTTAAATCATATGCGGTATGATTTAGATTTTTTCATGAATGTAATATATTATAAAGCACATTATTATATACATTATTATATACATTATTATATTACATTTACATAATGTGTCATGTTTATATAACAGCTATTTTACGAATTTTACTCACTTTAATTAACTTCTTTCTATTGTTTCAAATTTATATCATACAATTTGGTACAGGCTTTTTGTTGAGCTTGTAGTTAAATACTTATAAAATATTTTCAATATAATAAAATAAAATCATACAAATTTCCTATTATATCATACACAGGATTTTCCAAAATACAAAATTCTAAATGGCACTGCTATAGTACTCTTCACTTTTAAAAACCTATCAGTCTAGTGATGTCCGACGCATGCATGACGAACCGAAACATGACGAATAATGATATATTATTGCTTGATGGCAGGAAAAAAATGTCGATAAAATATGGCAAAATAATAAAGAAAATCCATATAATATATTAACATATAATACAAATACTATTAAATGGATTAAAACGCGTGTAACTGATATTTTACACCAATTTTTGAAGAAATTAACATTATCTAGTTGCTCTAAATTACGCAAGCTCTCTGAAAAGAAGCTCTGAAGATGAAGCTCTTTGCTCTTTTGCTGGTAAAACGGCAAAACGTCGGGTTAAATAAATATTCTTATATTTTTCCAACAATTTTTATACTTAGGTATATAATACGTACATATCTTATTCTGAGAAATAGTTTTTACTTCAACGTGTTATACAAGTATCAAAATGACATCGTCCACTACTTTGGGAGCCAAAATGATGTTACAAAGGCTCGGAACTGGGCTAACACAAGTTTTCTATATTACTGTGCGTACCCCTCTCCCCACAGTACCTTCCTCGCACACCCTGTTAAAGGGTTGAAGCCCACCTTTGAAGACGCGCAGACCTTTTTCTATAATTCCATTCACTAAACGATTTAAATTTCGTAATTCTCAAATTTCAAGCTGGAAAAGTAATTGGATGGTCGGATTTTCAAATTCTTTACACAGACTTAGTTGATATCGTAAGCCTTCGTCGTTTTACTAGGAACGCTTCTTGTATTTCGTCTTAGTTAAAGAAATTAATGGTACCTTTTCAATTGCAAGTTATTTATGTGAGTGAATAGCTTTGTAGGCTGCAGTTGTAAAGCGGCCATGAAGTTTATTTTCTTCTACTGTTTTTTAGCAGACAACAGTGAGTTTCTTGTTATTAGTAATGAAATGGGTATTCAATGAGTTGCTTGGGTCGATTATCAAAGTTTTATCCATAGATTAAGGATTGGTCTCCGCTGCGCTCCAGCTACTACTACTAGATACTAGCACTACCTAAGAACTTCAACATCATTCAAATTTTGTAACATATGCTTCGTGTTATCTAAAACTAGCTGACCCAGCAATGGCGCTGATGGAACAGAATAATATATAAATCGTGATACAAAAATAGGTGTTGGTGTTGATCGCAGAGAAGTGAAAATTTTGAAGTTTTTTTTTATGGAATAAGAGGACAAATGAGCCTCCGGGTCACCTGGTGTTAAGTGATCACCGCCGCCCACATTCTCTTGCAACACCAGAGGAATCACAAAAGCGTTGCCGGCCTTTAAGGAAGGTGTAGGCGCTTTTTTTTGAAGGTATATAAGGAAGCTCATTCCACTGCTTAGTAGTACGAGGAAGAAAGTTCCTTGAAAACCGCATTGTGGAAGACCGCCACACATCCAGATGGTGGGGATGATATCCTAATTAGTGGCGTGTCGTGCGAAGGTGGAATTGTATTGAAGTTGTATGTATTTTTCAATGCTGAGTCATAATAAAATAAAAATAAAAAAATAAATATTAAGACTTGGGTCACCCTTATCATATAGGGAAATGAAACATAGATGTTCGCCGATTCTCACACCTACCTGATATACACACTAAATTTCATACAAGATGCCACGCAAACAAGCATCTAATAGTTGATCTTAGGTAGTGCGGTATCTAGTTGTATCGCAGCGGAGACCAATCCTTAATCTAAGTGTGTATCCTTGTTGACTGCCAAGTATATCATGACACCCTCGGCTTACATTATTCGAAGGCGTTACGTCCCGATAAACCTATGCTTAAGCTAACATCAAGTTAATGCATACCTAAATTCTAATTTCGTCAAAGCTTATGCAAATCTTCAGAGCAATCATTAGTCACCACAATTACAAGCGTTATCAGCCACACGCATTAACTTCCCTACGCGCAAACAAACATACAAATTCATACGAATAAGCCTTATTGCAACACGGTAGAGTCGAAAACAACAGTTACGGAATGATCTTTATGTTTTTGGTTATCAACGTGGGATCCGTTGACGCGTGAAAGAATCGAGAAAAGATATTTCCAAGAAAAGTTTTGAAGATCGTTATGTCAAAGAGTATTTGCATATTATTTTTCGGTGGTAGAGACTGTGACGTCACGGAGCTTAGCGGTGAGTGATGGAAATTTACTTCGGTTTTGTTTCTTCATCTGTTTGTCTCAATACTTTTAAGACACAAATATTATATTCACGTAAATCATATTTTATTTAATCTCTTTTTCACCAGTGGGAGGCTCCTTTGCACCGGATGCGGGCTAAATTATGGGAACCATAACGGCGCCTATTTCTGCCGTGGAGCAGTAATGTGTAAGCATGATTGTGTTTCGGTCTGAAGGGCGCCGTAGTTAGTGAAATTACTGGGTTAATGAGACTTGATATCTTATGTCTCAAGGTGACGAACGCAGTTATAGTGCCACTCAGAATTTTTGGGATTTTCAATAATCCTGAGCGGCACTGCATTACGGCAGGGCGTATCAATTGAACAGCATCAGCTGAACGTCCTGCTCGTCTCATCCCTAATTTTCATAAAAAAATATATTTCTTTCTACAAAGGGATAGGTCGACTTGTACTTATATTTTATGTATGAAAGGTTTGCTAGTAGAAGACAGGCAATTTATATTCTTTATAAAAAAGGAGGACAAACGAGCGTCCAGGTCACCTGGTGCTAGGTGATCACTACCACATTCCCCTGCACCAACAAAGGAACTATAGTAGCGTTGCTGTTAATAAAACATACGCGCTTTTTTACTCTGTGCCAGGAAGCTTATGCTATAGTTTGAGTATCTCTTGGAAATAGCCATGATTAGACCTAAAGACATGACAGTATGAACATAATTTATGTATAAATCATGCTTTCAATGGGGTTAAAATTGGATTTTAATACAAGGGGATTATATATTATTATATAAAAACAGACAGGTCCGATTTTGATATCTAATATATCAAATTCTCACGTCACGGTGTTTGTTAACTACAAAACTCCTTCGAAACGGCTTGACCGATTCTCATGAAATTTTGAGTGCATATTGGGTAGGTCTGAGAATCGGACAACATCTATTTTCCATTCCAAATTGTAACTTTTACACAATAACATTGGAAAACAAAACTTATGAACGATGCGGTCTCGAACATGCGACCTCTCGTGTTCCGTGCGAACGCTTTTTCCAGGTTGTGGCTTCATCTACAGGAACTACTTACATTTGATAACCTGCTCAACCCCAATATTTGCATATTAGGAAATTGACTTAAGATGTCGCTCTTCCAAATCTAAGCAATTTGTTATGTTTTTAACCTGAGAGTTGAACAAAGCATACAAAATTTTTCGACGGTACGTCACTCGAACGCTGGCTCAGTTGGAAAGAGCGCTCGCACGGAACGCGAGAGGTCGCAGTTTCGAGTCCCGCATAGTTCATAATTTTTTTTTTTTTTCAAATTTTATTGAGTAATTCATCCCAGAAGTTAGGGTTTTCACTTTAAAAACATAACAAATTGTTGTAACTGTTACATTAGAGAAATTGTTGTGAACTTTACTTTTAAAGAGAAAAAAGTATATAAACACGGAATTATTCACCGGAAAATTTCTGTTTAAAAATATTACCTGGAAAAAATATAAAAATAAAACAATTTTACTTCATCTTTGACAAGAAGCGGGTGATTGAAAAAGTGCTGGCCTTAAAGTTCGTTTAATGGGTTAACTCAGTGAAATTGGTAAAGGCGGGTAAAATTTTGCGAAACTTCAACTGTAATTAGTAAAGCTATCACATCAGGGAAGACATTTTCTGTCAGGTCATCATGAACTGTCATGTCAGAGTATAAGAGGGTCGGGTGATTTTTATTGGCGTCTCTAATTTACACACCAAAATAACCTTTTTGTTGCAAAGATAATACTTTTAATCTGATTTCGTTGGCTTAACAGTTCGGATTTTCCCCAATTTTTAAGCCCGGTTTGCTTTTTATTTATCTAAAGACTAATTTAACTGGGTAAGCCTATTACGGTATGCACTAATGTTCTTAAATATTTCACTTCATGCTCAAAGAAAATTTTCTTCAAAACTTTAAGTTTTCTTGACATTAAGACTCTTATACAAATCTAATTTGTATCAAAATTTATGAACGATGCGGAACGCAAAACCGCGAATCTTGGGTTCCATCCGAGCGCTCTACTAACTGAGCCAACCGTCCGAGTGACGCATCGACAGAAATTTTGGTATGTCTTGTTCAACTCTCAGGTTGTGGCTCCATCTACAGGATCTACTTTACAGTTGATAGCCTAGAAATTGACTTGAGATGTCGCTCTTTCAAATCTAAGCAGTCTATTATCACATCGTCCATGGATTTTGGTACAATATAAATTTATATATTAAGTTAGGGATATAACTTAAAAATAATAAACTATTAAGTCTCTTCTTTAGTTCTTAGTCAGTTTATCTTTGACTTATAATAATCACAGACATTGATGAGTTGTAAGTTGTGAACTAAACTAGCGTATTGTGGCCATAAGTTGGACGCATCGAGTGACCGATGTTGAGATCCGACGTCTAACTGACAGAAAACACAAACTAATCAGAGATTCAAATGTATAATAGTTGCCTATCTAGGTCACGTACCTATACACTCCAGATATGAGCTTCTGCAATAGATAATTGATGTACATCTCTTGGCGGGCGTACCAGCTTCTTCCATTTGACCACATACAAACGAAGAGCAGCTTTAATCATCGACGATCAAGGCACCAATCTCTCTCTCTGCATCTTATACAGCAAATATCACAAGCAATGCTGAGAGAAGCTATTCGGGTTGACACCAGCAGCCGAATTCCACCACTGGAGATTACGTCACAATGAGTGTTGTGGGAGGAACTTCTTGCCTTGACCAGCCATCTTAAAGGCCGGGAACGCCTCTCTTGAATCCTGGTTTTACGAATGTCTGTGATCGGTTGCCTCACTACTTCTCAGCATGTAAGTCTCTGGCCCGTTTGTCCCCACTTATATAAAAATAGAGGCTGGAAGAACATTTTTTTTTAATTCATGGAAGAGTAGTGGCTGCGCAATATCCCGGATATTATAATGGGTTTAATTCTGTCATGGAGCTTTTCAGGCACAAAGTCTGGGTGAAATATGCGTAGCTGACTACCAGCCTTTCCTAATTGCAGCAGTACCTGGAGATGAAGAAGTGATCTGTGCTGATTACCGATACATTCAGCCACTGTTTTAACAATGTACAAACGCGTGCATAATTAGGTCCGAGAGCTGGTCTACTGGAGGCACCCGCTAATCCTTTAGGAACTGCCTGTCGTAGGTGCTGAAAGATGTGCCCGTTTGGCATTTGGTAAATGAGTATGCGAATATGCTGGTGCCCGGTAATTTATTGATTCAAAGTTAACCGACGCGAGAGTCACCATTGGCATTAGATCAGCCAATCAGATACTAATACATCTGGTATCTATAGGTATCTCCTAATTTCCTACAGGAGACTATCTGCACTATAGCTTGCCATAAAAATTAAATTAAAACAAAAAATAATAGACAATTGCAGCGCAAACAAACTATTTGGCAGAAATTATAGCAGAATGAGGTTGATTCAAATAAAATTAATTCTTCAGATACTTACAAGCAGTTCGGCATCTCTCCACAGATGAATACTTGTGAAATGTGGCTTCTTAGTGTGATATTCCTTCTATATTAAACTGATCTTACAGTTATTATGTAAGACACAGAGCAAAACAAACATCTTAATATAATGGCCTCCGTAAAAAGCTCGCGCTTCAAGTAAATTCAGATAACAAAGTTTCCTGAAAATCGCATTCACAGTCCATTGTTTATAACATCTGCATTTTACAAGCGCTGCCGAGCTTAAAAGCTCATGATTTCCCAGTTTTATTACCACATCATTTAAGCTTGCATATTCGACATTTTTTAGTGTCTACCAAATAATTTGTTGAATAATAATATGCAAAATAGCCACGTGCCGCGTACGGTGTGGTACAAACGTTCGTGCATGGATTTTAATTATTATCATGTACAGATACGACGTCTAATAAATGTCATTATGAACATACCTTTACGGCGAAATATTCCCGAACAGAACATATCTAACTGTTATTGCCTGGGAATAAAGTTGAATTTGTTTTGAGTTCTGAATAGTGATATGAAAAACTATGTTGGTAATGTTATAGTTCCATTATAGACCGTGCGTGACAATGATGGTAAGTAATACTAAGTTAATGTCCCAGAATGCAGATCGAAATGTCTTTGTATGAAAGTTTGAGCTTCGTTTATAAGTTAGTTAATGGTTTGTTGGTATTTCTGTAATTACAAGGTCGATAGATAGACTTTATCACGATATTAATGTGACATCTTTGATTCTGGAATTTTCTAATTCGTACCTTTTAAAACCAAAACAATATCACCCTTAGAAATACCAGTGGGAGGCTCCTTTGCAAATGATGCCAGCTAGATTATGGGTACCACAACGGCACCTATTTCTGCGATGACTTCTTCACGGCAAATGAGACTTAGCATGTCCTATGTTGAGGAGCGCGATTGTTGTGCCGCTCAGATTTTTTAAAAGAATCTGCAGAAATGAAGAACTGCATTGTAATGGGCTGGGCGTATAAATTACCATCAGCTGAACGTCCTGCCTGTCTCGTCCCTTATTATAATAAAAAAATACTTTAAAACTTCCAGAATATAGTTAACAATTAATTTCTCTGATGAGATTTGAAATACCAAGAGATAGCTTCAGGGCCACAATAACCCGTGTAATTTTCGAAACCCACGAACAACACATATAAATTATAATTGAATATTGACTGTCTATATTCTGTTGACCCTACAGTTTTTATTCCCACCCCACCCAACAAAAGAATTATATTTAAATGATCACCTATTGAAACTTTGAATCACAAGACAATCGGCAGGGGAATACCTCAGTTCTTACAAGTCAAGTTCAACAAACTCAGCCAAATTTTTTATATGTCAAAATACATAAATAGTAGATTTTACAACGAGTGCACAAAACGAACCAATTTTAGCCGAGACTTTTAGCATATAGCTGATAGTAATGTCGAGGATAAAAAGGTTTTGTGGAAGTCTGCTTTTCATTTCGATTGCGAGGAAATAAGACAGTAGTATAGTATAACATGGACATTTTCAACAATTTTAGCAAATTTGAAGAAAATAAGAAACGCACGAAAAAACAAGACCTTTTTTTAATCTTACGACATTGATATTATTAGGTTTGGGCTCCAGACCTATACAGCCTACTATTGGATTAATTTGGTAATATATATTTTTTTTAATTAATTTTTTTGTGTTCTAATTTAAATTTTAATATCTTTTATGTCTTAAAAAACACATGAGGCAAATAAATTAAAGTAACTATTAAAAAATAACAAATTCTATCTCTGAAATTTTATTGTGTTTGGTTGTATGGCTCATTTTCTTTGCCTTAATATAGATACATTTATAGTAGATTTTTGTGCACAAATAAGCAATTTCAGAGCATGAGAAGTGAAAAATATATATCTGTATGAAATAACCTTGTTAGAAGATAGGAAGTATGTATTTTGATTGTATTTGGTACAAAAATTAGACTAGACCTTAGGAAATGACTTAAGCTACGATTTTTTGTTAAAAAGAAGGCATGAACAGGTTAAAATAAGGGATGAAAGTTTGCATGGGAATTCGTCATTATCGTAGATAAAACCATCAAACTTTGTATTTAGGCACTTGATCATCATCATCAGCCGAAAGACTTCCACTGCTGGACAAAGGCCTCCCTCAAAAATAATTTATAAACATTTGTTCGAGCATGTTTGAATTACCTACATGGGGATGAAATAGGAGATTCAATTTCACATGGAAATACTATTAAGGGTACTGTCCACAATGACAAGGGATATCCGCTGTATCGTAGAAGAACGAAAATAGGAAGTAGCTTAATACCCAAATTTGTTAAATGATTTAAATTATAGCACAATTATTAAGGGCTACAGATATAGGCTACAAACGTAAAAACGTTTTTAGCCTAGCCTTTTTCTGCAGCACAAAAATCCTATTTGTATCGATTTTATTGCTTCAAACTTTGGGTTTTTTATATGTAAAAAGGGACGAGACGAGCAGGAAGTTCAGCTGATGGTAATTGATACGCCCAGCCCATTACAATGCAGTGCCGCTCAGGATTATTGAAAAACACAAAAATTCTGAGCGGCACTACAACTGCGCTCGTCACCTTGAGACATAAGATGTTAAGTCTCATTTGCCCAGTAATTTCACTAGCTACGGCACCCTTCAGACCGAAACACAGTAATGCTTACACATACGGCAGAAATTGGCGCCGTTGTGGTACCCATAATCTAGCTGGCATCCTGTGCAAAGGAGCCTCCCACTGGTAAAACTAAAATAGATAGTTATAATACAATAATAAATAAAGTTAAATTCAAATATACTTTATTCAATTAGGATTAATATTTCTTTTAAATTATTGAATAAATAAATATAAATTATCATTTATTGGATGCATCAACCTTCAGAGCTTGAATTTATTGTTTGTGTAAGGATGCTTCGTGAACATGATGGTCGTGATTACTGTCACAATTAGTAATTGCATCCAACAAATACAATGATTTATTAACTATAGAATAATGCCCGCGACTTCGTCCGCGTCAAGGATTTTTTTTTAAATAATAAGCAAGTTTGGAACTAAATATTATCTCATGTCCTATTCCAGTTCCGGTTCCCATTTTTGCTCCAATTCCCAACAGATTATATGAATCTTATTTTAAGGAAGATTGCTAAATTAAATCAAATCAAAATCACTTTATTCATGTAGGTCAAGGAAATGGACACTTATAAATGTAAAAAAAAAATCTTATTGAATCTACCGCTACTTCGTAAAGGGTTGAGCTAATGGGAACAAATAGCAAGAAACTCATTGCCAATCTTTTAAATCCAGATTTACATTTTAATTGTTTTACATTATGACAAATTAAACCTACTATTGCTATAGTTATAGCTCATCGACGTGAATTTCAGTTTTCACAAATCCTGCGGGAACCATTTGCCGGGATAAAATGTAGTCTATGTATATTTCTCTAGTCTATCGCTGTACCAAATTTCATCAAAATCGATTCATTAGCTCCGGCGTATAAGCGTAACAAACAAACTGACATTCACATTTATAATATGCTAGCTGATCCAGCAAACGTTGTATTGCCGATATTAAAATCGCGATACAAAAGTAACGTTTGATCGTAGATGGGTGAAAATTTGATGTTGTATGTATTTTTTAATGCTGACTCATAATCAAACAAATTTTAAAAAAAATGTCAAAAAAATTAAAAAAAAATCGTGTGGACCACCCTTAACATTTAGGGGTATGAAAAATAGATGTTGGCCGATTCTCAGACCTACTCAATATGCTCACAAAATTTCATGAGAATAGGTCAAGCCGTTTCGGAGGAGTACGGGAACGAACATTGTGACACGAGAATTTTATATATAAGAAGTAGGGATAACAGGTCGACCTGCCACCACAAGCAGCACCCGTTCACGAGTAATAATCCTTAGAATACTAAAACAGTTCAAATAAATGAACACTGTCATGTACTATACAATTGAATTGCATAACATTTCAGTAAAATCGAAGGAAAACAGCGTACAATAAGACTCAGCAGGTCGTATAAGCGCACGCTCGTACCCCCACAGGGGGAAAAAGAGGGGGGGTTACTTAAGTTACCCTTTAAAAGATTCCACCGTCCTTTCATTTTTAAGACTTTACAATACCAACACAGACAGGGAGATAAATTATGAGTATACGTGTGACTAATTTTGCTACGGAATTAGTGTGGGTTAGATTAGATTTTTCCGTGTTCAGTGTAATTATGGGGACTGAGTTTACGAGATCTATGTGGGGCTGCATAATGAGTGTCTTATCTCATTATGTTCCCTACATTTTATTTTGTTTACATATACCTATGTTATTCTCATATTTTTTTCAAATTAGTCATGTTTTTTGAAGTTATACTTCTTTAGGCGCATTATGAAAAAATTATGAGAGTGACATTTTAAGATGCGCGCGTATCACTGTACTGTGGCTCATCAAACTTAGCCCCCCCAAAAAAAATTTTTTTCTATTTTCGAATTTTCAATATCGCATATCGTTAGTTCGTAGTTTGTTCTTAATTGTTCGCTATAAATAATTGTTTGTTCTTTTGTTGTTTATTTAAAAACAATTAATTAAAAATGGGGGGAATCGCCTACTATTTGGTTCTGGCACTGGCGAGTATATAACCTAACCTAACCAATTTTAATGAATTGCAAATTTAAAAAAAAAAAGATCGAGAACAAACAATTGTTTATAGAGAACAATCAAGAACAAATGGCGAACTAACGATGTAATAAAAAAAAATAAAAAAATATAAAATCTCACGTTTGCGACATTCGTTATTTTTTTTTGCTGTCGACGTCCATTATTAGGACAGGCAAAGGGTTCAAGCCCATACAGCCGTATTCATTATTTAATAATTAATTGTCAAAGCCATCGTTGCAAGATTTTTACTAAATTATCCCTTCTGAAAACGTAGAATAGCACGAGGAGTAAATCATTTTAATGATTTTTGCTTCGTTAGGCCAAAGAAGGATAACTTCTTACGTGCGTACATAAGTACATACACACTTTTTTTTCAAAACTGAATCCATGGGATTTGTATGTCATTGCCCAATCAAAAGATAGCCTCTTCATTGTTCTTATCTTTGATTTGAGAGAAATGAGATTGTTAGAAGTTCGTAAATACCCAGTGAAATTAACTAACCTGTTTGTGTCTTTGTGTTGACGTAAGAACTGGGGTGAAATGTGTCACTTATTTCGTACAAATATGTGTGTTAAAATATGCTGATTTGTTGTTGGATGAAAATATTTACTATCTTGGGTCAGCGAATAGAAAAAACATATCAAAATCCAATTTAAGACGTTTTTAATTTATTTTCTATCCGACTATAGAATAATTTAAAGCGAATCATTATCTTATATCTTAAAACGAGCAATTCTTGTATATATATAATCTGAATCTCGGAAACGGCTCCAACGATTTTCATAAAATTAAGTATGCAGGATTTCGGGGTTGATAAATCGATCTAGCTAGGTTTCAATTTAAAAAAAATGGTTTAATCCATGTTTGAATGAGAAACAGCTACAATAACATTAGAATACAAAGGTAAATTTCGCCACTATATACAAGACTATTATAGCTCAGATGGGACATTGGGTGATCCGGAAAGCAGAAGACCCCGGTTCGAATCCAGATGTCCTATTAGTTTTTTTTTTGTTCAAGTTTTGTACATTCTTAAAAATCCGAGCAAGGCTCGGTCGTCCGGATATTTATTTATAATTGAACATAGTTCCTGAAAAACTTTCCAAGCCACAAACATCACATTTTTAAGGAATTCGTGTTTAAAGTTTAATCAATACTAGTGTATTTCATGCATATGGGTTGGGCTACTAGGTCATGATGTCATTTAAAGAGTGACAGTAGGGCTGCCATTTTTTGTCAGTCCGTAAATATCAATCACGTGACCAGTTTTGTATTCTTAACTGTATTTCGAAATGATTGTGATTTGGAACGTTTTTCTGGAATTGCGTCCAATTGAAATATGCGACAACAGTTTGAAAAATATTTTCAAGAGCTGTTACAACTGCAACTGTATGCGTTTAATTTATCATATTTATATTGGCAATTTATTTAAGTGTGTATAATAAAACGCACTGTGTATCTGATGATGATGAGGTTCCACTACTCCAATAGTTTAAAGCCTTCGACTACGTCTCGTATCTATAAATTGCACCCTCGATACCTCGATGGCGAGAGCCAATTGGCCTTAGATTAGTCACTCAGATACCAATGCGTCAGTTTTATATCTCTCTGTTTTTTCTACAGGAAAGACAATTTACATTAATTGGGGTGCATTCAAGTATTCTAATAGCCGCGCGCGTACAGCGCACGAATAGCGTAGGCACTGACACCTACGTGTCCCACACTGAGTCGTAGCCGTTCAGAACTCGAAGGCCCACGTAGGTGATTTTTTTTTACACTTAATGTTGTTGTTGTTAAGATTACAGGTAGTTCTATTCTTAGGTTTAATTATTTAATTTAACATGTTTTAAATTGTTCGTCTAAGTAATTGAGTTTTTGTTCTATAATTCTTCATAGATTGTACTTTAAAGTAATTTGCACAACGATCAAGCTGTCAATGTTGATTTGAAATAGTGGCAATAAGATTCTTCTCTCTTTTTCTCTTCTCGCCATTTAGGCTTAAACTATTACGAAGTGGATGGGTGGAATTGGAAGTGGTGGTAGACGGTAAAATGTAAAACTGGTGTCACTCACACACATTTCTCAAGGTATAATTTCTTCGACATTAATGAATAAAGTGATTTTGATTTGATTTGATTTATTAAACAATAATTCGTATTGTATGCTACAATAATTTCTCTTATCTTTCTAAGATATCTTTTATTTGTCCTTTTACAAATAATTCTGTACACAATGATCAGGTTACTTGCAAAGCCGTTTGTAATTCTAATCCATTGCAGAACAAACAATAAATTAAGAGCGATATCTCAAGCAGTTCAATAAAGTTTTCTTTTTCAATACTTTAAGTAAAACGGAATAGTTAATAGCACAATAATCGAAATACACTAGACAGACATCAGGGGCTAGCCAATTAGGAGGACAAAGGCTCTGTGGTATGGAAAACTCGTTTAGTTCGTTATTTTTTATTAAATTACACAGCATTTATTGAGAAATATGTTCGCATAATTGGAGTTTTATTAAAACACAACTGCTGACCCAGCAAACGTCGTTTTTCCATAAAAATTACGTAAGCCGGGCTTCTTATTGTATGAATTGTCAAATTATCTTATATCTTTATACGAGCAATTTTCATTTATATATAATATATTTTGAATCTCGGAAACGGCTCCAACGATTTTCATGAAAATTAGTATACAGGGGATTTGGGGTGCGATAAATCGACCTAGATAGGTTTAAATTTTAAAAAATGTAGTTTTATCCTTGTTTTAATGAGAAACAGCTACAATAACATTAGAATACAAAGGTAAATTTCGCCACTATATACAAGATTCTAATAGCTGAGATGGGACATTGGGTGATCCGAAAAGCGGAAGACCCCGGCTTGAATCCAGATGTTGTATTAGTTTTTTTATTGTTCATGTTTTGTACATTCTTAAAAATCCGAGTAAGGCTCGGTCGTCCGGATATTATGTAATGAAATGTAACTGACTGAATTATTTCGGGTGTCATACAAAGGTGTTTCTTGTGTGTCAAAAAATATAGGTTCCAGATACATAATCACGTTTGATTGTAAGGTTTTGCTTACCTTATTTCTAAACCACAGTTAGACTAAAAATGTTGGTAAATTTATCAGTCAAGTTGCCTTCCATCTTAGAGCGTACTCTCACATACTTAGCGCCCAAATTAAAGGCCGGCAACGCATTTCTTGACTCCTGGTTTTGCGGATGTCCATGGGCAGCTGTCTCACCGCTTCCTATCCTGTGAGATCTCACCGAAAGATCTCATAATTTCAACGACTGTCTTACGAATTTTCGATTAGGCCACGTGTCCTGACGCGAGTGTAACATTTTATACCCATCCCCAGAAAAGTGCTCAACGCCGCTACAGAATTTTACACAATAATTTGACATTCTCACCTCAGAAATTTCCCACTCAGAAACAGAAATTTATCAAGTAGAATGATTGTGTAGAAGACTACATGGTAGAAGTGAAAACTTTATAAGCGTGAGGTTAATATTCTCTCAAGTCTTCTTTTTTTATGACAATAAGTGACGAGCGAGCAGGACGTTCAGCTGATACGCACTGCCCATTACAATGCAGTGCCGCTCAGGATTCTTGAAAACCCCAAAAACTCTATACAATACAACAGCGCTTGTCATCTTAAGACATAAGATGTTAAGTCTCATTTGCCCAGTAATTTCACTAGCAATGGCGCCCTTCAGCCTGTAACACAGTACTACTTATACATTACTGCTTCACGGCAGAAATAGGTGCCGTAGTGGTACCCATAATCTAGCCGGCATCCGGTGCAAAGGTGCCTCCCACTGCCTTCTTAGATCTAGCCGAGCGTGACGGCTTAGTGCCAATCAAAACTCACAAAATAAAGTATAAAACGCGCCTAAGCAAGTTCACTTTAAAATACAAACTCGTCCCATGCAGTGATTGAAAATCTCCAAGCTTAACGTGTTGAAAACCGCAATTGTAACGTTTCCAACATTAGTATTCTCCGAGTCGTCGTACATGCAAACAGGGGTCCACATGAGCTGGTGGTCCATTCCCAACACGTAACACTTAATGAATTTTCTGATTTTTTAACTTCTTCCTCGACGATTGTATTCGTTTCTCGTTCCTTGTTAGTAATGTCATTGCTTCTACAGTTTGTTTAAGATGTTATACAGTACGTGGTGATTTTCATATGGTTTTTAAGATATTATTGCACGCGTAGATTCGGCGTTTTGTTGTTATTAACTTCATTTAAACATTTTTTACCCTGTAAGTATTTTATGTAATTAAATCAAATCAAAATCACTTTGTTCTTTGTTTAGTCAAGAAAATGGCACTTATGATTGTTAAGATTTCTTTTCTTGTTAAATTTACTGACGTTTTGCAAAAGATTGAGCTTTAATGAGAAAAAGAAGTGTAACCAATGGGAGGCTTCTTTGATCAGGATGCCGGCTAGATTATGGGTACCACAACGGCGCCTATTTCTGCCGTGAAGCAGTAATGTGGTAAGCATTATTGTGTTTCGCTCTGAAGGGCGCCGTTGCTAGAGAAATTACTGGACAAATGAGACTTAACATCTTGTGTCTCAAGGTGACCAGCACAATTGTAGTGCCGATCAGATTTTTTGTTTTTTTCAAGAATCCTGAGTGACACTGCACTGTAATGGGCAGGAAATATCAATTACCATCAGCTGAACGCCCTGCTCGTCTCGTCCTTATTGTCATAGAAAATTAACTTCACTTGAACATTTTAATCCATAGGAACTTTGTGCAATTAAATCAAATCAAACCAAAATCACTTTATTCATCAGTTAAAAAAATGGCAACATGTTTTTGTTAAAATATGTTTCTCTAGTCAAGTTCAATATTTTAGCAAAATACTTGATGTAAGTATTATCTATTTTTCTCTTTTCTCCTTCCTGCACAGAGCAGGTTTCGCAAAATAATAAACCTCCGTGATTCTAGCTTTTAATTTGTATAATTGTATTTGCTGAATGAAACTCGAAGATGCTAAGTAACTATGCGAGGAAGGCTGCAGTCCTTGATAGTCTTCTATAAAAGGGGTTTTCATATAGACTCGCTTGTAAGTACGTTAAATATTTACGGGCAAAATTGCAATATGCTTATACATAATGTAGTATTACTATCTGTTTGTATTAAATAACCGCTTTTTAGTGCATGTATATGAATATATATATACGGTATATACACCAAAATATTTTTTTTTCCAATTTTTGTCTGTTCGTAATTTCTGAAATAGCTGGACCGATGTTGACGGACTTTTATAAGCAGGTAGCTGATGTAATAAGGAGTAACTTGGGCTACTTTTATTTTACAAAATCCAAGAAACGGTCTAACTCTAATAAGAATTTATATGGCATAACAACGTTTGCCGGGCCAGCTAGTCTTAATATATATAAATCCAGTGTCCTGATGATTATTTTCAGTGAACTCCTAAACTAATGAACGGATTTTTAATGGGGTTTAGTCGAACTTAGGATAAAGTTTTTATTTTCAATTTGTGACTCATAATAATTTTTAACCGACTTCAAAAAAGGAGAAGGTTCTCAATTCGTCGGTATCTTTTTTTTATGTTTGTTACCACAAAACTTTCGACTGGGTGAACCAATTTTGATAATCCTTTTTTTATTTGAAAGCTGGTGCTTCCCGAGTGGTCCCATTGTTCTTTGGTCCAGATCTGATTGGAAAGCATATACTTCAAAGATAGTTTGGTATCCATTACAAAGTAACGGACTACTCTCTGTAATAAAATTGCAAAGTACTTACGTTCATTGCTGCATTAAAAAACTTAGTATATTTACACATGTTTAGACAAATTGTTAGCTAGTGTACTTCAAATTCACTAAAAATCACAAAATAGTATAAAAACAGCCGCCTTCAAAAACACTATTCCAAAACAATATAATATATAATCTGCACTAAAAAGTATAAAAATAATAGCGTATTTTTATACAATCTAATTAATTAATCTTATTCTAGTTACGATTATTGTAATTTTTGGAAACGAAGCGGTAGTAGTATCTAGTATATTAGAAATGACATCGAAAAGAAAAAAGGAATCAATTTTGAGGAAATAAATGCCTTTTATGCCTTTTTATGCCTTGCCGTATTTAGGATGGAACATCTATTATCCTTTTGTATGATACAGCATGTGCAAGAGTTTGTTAAACCTATCTTAGTTTGCTATGTTCATACTTTCTCTTTAAGTCCAATTTGGCACATGTTCCGGTTTCAGAAGAGTAAGAGTAGAGACCCCGTCTACTATCAAATTTACTAAAATTATTTATTATTGTAACACCAACAATAGATACACTATGTTATTTGTTTAAACATTTGATAAAAAACATAAGATACCGCTGGCTAAGTCGTAAAGTGCGAGTAATACTACGCTCAAGTGGGCGTACTCAAGCCAGTCTGGTAGACGTGCCACATGTTCTGTTAACCTTTGCTACTAATTGAAACTAAAATGCCAGGCTGCGTAGTAAAACTTTTGTAAATATAATACTACAAGAAATAAGAAAGACACTGGTATCACATATGTCATCAGTAAGTGTTTTGTATTTTATTAATTTCAATGTAAAATGACACGAAGTATGCGTTACAGAATTGGAAAGATGCCATTGAGTGTCAACATTCTAACTATTGTCATACAAGCATCTAATAGTTGCCGTAATTGCCGTTTCTTAGGTAGTGCGGTATCTAGTTGACAGCGGAGACCAATCCTTTATCTGAGATTCTATATAATCTATGTTGTTTCTATGTAATTAAATGTCATTGCCTGAATTATTTATTGCGAATATATAGGTCAAATATGGGTTACGGATAAAATCATATACAAAACTTTCTCCGAATTACGCTGCATATTATGGTATAAGTTTTATTCCGAATGATTCAGTACATTTCGAAGTTTAACCGAAGGAAAAAACCAATTTACAATAGATTGATTCAATGGGAAAAGACAAGACTTATTACTACGACTACTATTACTACTTAGAGAGCTGGACGTTCAGCTAATGATAATTGATACGCCCTGCCCATTACAATTTGGGATTATTAAAAAATCCAAAAATTCTGAGCTGAGATGTTAAGTTGCATTTGCCCAGTAATTTCACTAGCAACGGCGCCTTTCAGACCGATGCACAATAATGCTTACACATAACTGCTTTACGGCAGAAATAGGCGCCGTTGTGGTTCCCATAATTTAGCCGGCATCCTGTGCAAAGGAGCCTCCCACTGATACAGCATGTCAAAATAAAATCTTTTGACAGAATTAAGTAATATCTACTACTGAGAGTAGAGTAGCATATACTTAATAATAGGTAATGTGTGAATAAAGATTCCATATGTGTTCAATTTTAATAATTTGCAGTAAAAATAAATATTAATTTGAAGAAGACATAATTTTTAGATCAATAAGAATCATTTACAAAGTTCAAAATCGCCACTGGCGTTTCACAGAGGCAACGCCATGCTCCAAATTCTATAACAAATTTATCCAACAAAATCAGGGACCCGCGATGTTCAAAGAAATTAGGCCGACGAATTTTAAAGGCGGCAATTTGAACCTACACTCTTATCCTGATCGCGTATAATTTATCTTAACGAAAGAAAGGGGTGGGCGAGGCCAGGCCGCGGGGCGGGAGGGGGATTTTCCCCAAAAATTGGGTAAAAATGTTTCGAGGCAACGATTAAACCGTTGGGGAGATGCGTAGTATTAATCACCACCCGAAAGCAGTCGTCTTCTAAAATTTTATAAATATAGAGTAGATGCAACAAAAGAAATAATTGCCTATTATTATTGTGAAGAATTATTCTTGGGGCTCATAGGCAATTACTTTTATGTGTATATCGAGTAATAATAAATACTAATTAATAATGCAAGGTAATCATGAATATTATAACTTTTTATTGTTTTTTCTATTTTATATTATTAATTTTTCCAAGCCCACAAAGGTAAAATATTAAACTTTTATACCTAGCGTTTAAATAATGTTAAATAAAATGCATTTTTAGCATATTCTTTGCTCTCATAGTTATTTAAATATATGTTATTGTTCGTTGTAAGCATGAAAAAATATATCATTCAATAAACTGAATACCTAATAATTTAAATTACTCGTATTAATAGAATTAAAAAGCGTCGATGGCATATAGATCCGTTGAATTTCACCACGGTGCCCCGGGTTTGATCCTTGTCCGTTTACTATCGCCTATTTTCCCTCCTCCAAAAGTTACTCTGTAATTATATATTATGAAACTGAAACTCGTTTATGAGAAAAACGGTTTTAGCAGCTCTATATAGATCCGTAAGGTTGTCCTTCAGGGGGATGGGCACCTTGGCTTTGTTTTAATATTTTCGCAGGCATTATGAAGGGTTTCCTTGCCTCCAAATAATTTCGGTTTCTGCTCGTGAAGTTTTGATAAAAGTTTTATTCTATCAATAATTAACAGCCGCAACTCGTTCTCTGATGCGATTATAAAGGTTTGTGGTTTGCTTTTGTCTCATTTTTTATGCTTAGCCACAACGAGGTCACATTAATAATGTATTTGTTCGAGGAAGCTTATAAGACTAAGCTCAAGCCGGGATCATCCTTGCTCTTTAATGAAATAAAAACAGGAACGAAATTTGAATTACAATCTTCGATGATATTTTTTTACGTAATAGAGGACAAAATGATCACCGTCGCCCATTCTCCTTCAACACTTGAGGAATCACAGGAGCGTCGCCAGCCCTTGAAAAATAATACGCACTTTTTGTATTACTACTAGATTAGTAAGCGACTCACCTCATTGCAATACCAGATGAGATGATAAACTTACAGGATTTCAAGAGAGAATCATATATATGCTTTATGTTTATTGCCAGTACATTTATGAAAATTTAATATACGTTCACAAAAATCGTCACCATTTTTCTCTAAATAGTGATTTTCATTTATATAACACAAGAAATAAGGGATAATGACAATTAATTCAAACAAAACAAATCTTATAACTTATAATACTATGATTACATAAAATTAAAACTATAATTACGGGAAAGAAACCAAAAATACTACTCGTAGGAACCTTTCGCGTTGAATAGCCAGGCTGATCCGTTGACCAAAATAGCTGCCATTGCTTGGGTTTCCAGTAGCCTGATTGGGGCGCAAAGATAGTACTTTTTTACATTCTCCGCGCCTCTGGGTCACACGGTCCAAGTATCTCGACACCAAATGGCACAAATATGTATGACTCACTGAGACCAACATATTTGCGACGCTTGCTTCGGCAGTCGAAGCAGCAGCTCCAGCACCAACTGACGTAGCTTGGACATGAGAAGGAGCCAGAGTGTACAAGTCGCATCCCACACCAGCGCCCTTCCCCGTGCCCAAGCCACCAGCCTCATATTATCAGGACGCTTGCCATCGCGGCGGGTAATACTATTTGGCTCTAAAACAGCTGGTATATTAAGAGCGGCAAATGCCCCACGGATGACATCATTAATGCTGGCGTGACTGGATATAGGTAAAATAATAATAATAATAAAGTCCCAGCCACTGTTCAGGCATTATATATAATTTTTTTTTTTTTAATTTAAATGATAAAACGGTCATCTCTGGTCACAGTTTTCTGATGACGTCCCATTCTCGTAAACTGTCTGATCTGCCGATACTTCGTGACAAGTCGGTGTATCATAGATTGGGATACTCGAAATGTTTGGGCCACACGTTTGTATATGTGACCAGTTTAATTAAAGCCACTCAAGTTGCTAGGGCTGTTAGCAATTTAAGTGGCATTTAGGGTTTTATATCAATGGGCATTTAGATTTGGCATTCTTAGTTTATTTTCCGTAATGATTCACTCTTAATGAACAAGGCAATGAAAGCAAAATTTAAAATAAAAAACAAAAAAAATAATAAAATTCATTTAATTCAGACCATTATAAATCCATATATTGTTAGTAGAGTAGTACTTAAAACTATGTTAGTAAAATTAAAAAATTAGCAAAAACATTTGAACATTATAGTTTAAATTTTTATTTAAACAAAATAAAGATTTAAACTGATAATCAGAAGTTGAGATCATTCTTAGTTCGGAAAAACCGTACATACGAAATAATTACTAACGTTAACGTTCGTAATGAGATGTTAATTTAATTAAAGCTCATTTTTTGTAGCTTTAATCGTATCGCATACTAATGTAGTATAGAGTAACTAATTAAGAAAATTGCATATAAAGACTGAAGATACTATAATGTAAAAAAAACCGATCGTATGAGATATGAGATCTCAAATGACTTGTTTTGACTCCTTTGGCCTTTTAATTACATCTGTGTGCCACACATCTCTCATTGTATTCTAACTACAAATAACATACTAAAAAACTCTTCAACACAAACAAAATATTTACAATATTTCGTGTCGAGAGCTCTAATTTCCAAAACTCATAACAATCGGTACAGAACACTTAAAGCACAGAGGGTTCATTACATTAACATACAACTGTAGTGGCATCAGGCATATACAATGAGTAATATTACGATACACGGAGGAAGAACGAAAAACTTCCGCCAAATTTGTTCGCCCAAATGACGACGCTTGTTTTTTGTAGATGAGCGCTTATAATTCATCGAAAGATTAGTATGGATATTCCTCTAATTAATTATATTAAATAAGCGAACGGCCCGGTTGTGATATCACCACACAATATTGAGGTATATTTATTTAAATTCAAATTAAAATATTTTTATTCAAACTAAGATATAAAATCACTTATTGAAAGTCAAAAACGCATTCCAAATCAGTTCCACCTCAGATCTGATAAGAACGGGCGCAACAAACAACAATTTACATGTGGTACACTTCACACTTATCAAAATACTTATCTTAGGAACTCTATCTTAAGCCCACTGGGTATAATATAACATAAACATTAAAAAATAAACTTAAAAAGGGTAACTTCATTTAGTCACCGTGACGGGTGATTGTTATTGTTTCTCGGTATGCTTAAAATTATGCATCTACCAATAAGTTACTTTAGTTCAATTTAGTAAAATACTTTGAGTCTAATTATTTGACTACGTAGAGAGAACCCATCACAGGCAGAACGGAACACATGGGTATTCTTATTGTTGAACTGGATAGGTTTTGTGTAAATAAGCAATGCTAATTTCGCAATTCGAGAGGGAGCCTTACTAACTTGACTTATTTTTTGTGATTCGCTTACTTTTTAATTATCAGTGTTAGTTGGAGGCTCCTTTGCACAGGATGCCGGCTAGATTATGGGTACAACAATGGCACCTTTTTCTGCCGTGAAACAGTAATGTAAGCATTACTGTGTTTCGGACTGAAGGGCGCCATAGCTAGTGAAATTATTGGGCAAATAAGACTTAAAATCGTATGTCTCAAGGTGACGAGCGCAATTGTAGTGCCACTCAGAAATTTTTTGGTTTTTCAAAAATCCTGAGTGGCACTGCATTGTAATGTGCAGGGCGTATCAATTGCAATCTGCTGAACGTCCTGCTCGTTTCGTCCCTTTCATTCATTAAAAAAAATTGTTTCACACTGTTTTTGACATAAGCCCAAATCATATCCACACAAATCGCACCTCCCTAACAAACTTATTAAGATTTCTTTTCTTTTTACTCTGCACGCGGTTAGCGATGTATGACGTAAGAGACCAGGGGTGTTCTCCCCTGCACGCATGGCCGCGTTCATGATTTAAGCACAGGGATAAGAATGAAATTAAAAATACATCCCGCTCCTTAGGGTGCCGGGGGGACATATATGCAAATGAATCCCCCACCCCCTAAGACGGGGGGATTTTTTGTTAGAATGCTATTAATTTGGGGTGTAATTCACTAAGGTGGATGTGTGTGATCTCCCTCGAATTTTCTTTCGTTAAATTACTGTCTGGGTCCTGGAGATTATGAAGAAATGTCTCCTAAGGCTTAATTCTTCATAATTCTTAGAGAATATATTATGAATATTTTGTACATAATATTATATAATGATAATTAATAATAATAACATAATGACCGACAATCTGGTCAACATCGCCGGAATACGTTGGATGAGGTCAGCGCACAGGACCGACTGTCGTGGAAATCTTTGTGGGAGGCCTTTGTCCAGCAATGGACGTCTTCTGGTCTTGCGGCTGATGATGATGACGACGATGATTATATAATGAGATCAAATCTTTTTTTAATATTCCTTTTCTAACGTTAATGAAAGCAAAAAACACAAGACGTAATCAAACTCATTCTTGTTTCAGATTGTTTGTAGCATCTGATATATTATTAATACAATTTGACAGAGATCATAGTTCATTAACATAAAATAGACATGCTACGTCACTTACGGCCGTTTTCTATAACCTATCTATCCTTAGTTTAACTTACTAGAGGTAGACAAATCTATCCTTTTACGCTTACTTACATTTCAGTAACCTATCGACAGATAGCATTGGACTATAACTAATAACAAACTATATTGGACATAACTATGGATAGATAAGATCGTGTCATTAAGCGGTGATAGCAATGTATCCATAACTAGAGATATCGGCGATAAAACAAAATCGAAATATAGATTACTATTACTTATATTCATCATATCAGCCGGAAAACGTCCATTGCTGGATAAAGGCTTCCAAAGATCACCACCACGATCTCTCCTGCACTTCCCTCCAGTGATCCGGTGAGCATCAATCATCGGTACATTGTGTAGGGCCTCCAAACTTTGCGTCTTCCGGTAGATGGTCACCATTTGAAGGCTTGATTGCCGCAACGGCCATTTGTGTGCCCTGCCCACTGTATTCTAATACTTAACAGGCCTTAAGTGCCCACAAATTATAATGTAGTTAACAATTAATGTAAATATTCAGGAAGTATTAGGAAATTAAAAATAAAGAGCAAAAAGAAAAAATTATTGCTTTTTGTAAACAAATCGTTACGAGGATTTTTAAAGGTTCTTATATTAATTTGTTTTTATGAAGTTATGATTCTATGTTATGAACCTTTACCACTAAAATATTTTATTAAATAAAGTGAATAAAAACATACTCAATTTCTGAAGAATCGATAATAAGACACTGTACTTGTATCATACATATCTTAATCTTATATCTTTAAACGAGCAATTCTTGTATATGTTGTATATATATAATCTGAATCTCGGAAACGGCTCCAACGATTTTCATAAAATTGAGTATGCAGGGCATTTCGGGGGTGATAAATCAATCTAGCTAGGTTTCAATTTAAAAAAAAATGGTTTTATCCATGTTTGAATGATAAACAGCTACAATAACATTAGAATACAAAGGTAAATTTCGCCACTATATACAAGACTATTATAGCTCAGATGGGACATTGGGTGATCCGGAAAGCAGAAGACCCCGGTTCGAATCCAGATGTCCTATTAGTTTTTTTTTGTTCAAGTTTTGTACATTCTTAAAAATCCGAGCAAGGCTCGGTCGTCCGGATATTATATATAAATTACGTGACACGTTGTTTGTCCGCGATGGACTCCTAAACTAATGAACGGATTTTAATGGGGATTACTTCATGGAGTGCAGTTTGGTACAACTTGAGAGATAGGTATTTTTATTTCGATTTGGGACCCATAATTTTTTATTTTCAATATTTGTTTTGTAAGAAAATATTTTCTACGAGAGAATTTAGTGACTCACGGTTTGACAGTTCCGCTGTGAGACAATTTCATTATAATAACAGGGAGCATTTTTTAAGAAATAATTCTTGATGTTTTGAATTATTATTGGCAAATTCCTATAAAACAGTATTTTTTTTATTATCTACAGAACAACGTCTGTCGGGTCAGCTAGTTAACTATATATTATCTCTATCTCAGATAGATTCATTGAAAAGTCTTTTCCTTGTAACTCGAAGCACTGCCTAGTAGGATATTACCTTGTGGTTTGCCCTGATGAACTCATTGTTTTTTTATTACAAACATTAAACCCAAGAACTTTCTCCATATATACTACAATTGCTCTCGTCACCTTGAGACAAATTCAAATTCAAATTCAAATTCAAATTCAAATTCAAATTCAAATTCAAATTCAAATTCAAATTCAAATTCAAATTCAAATTCAAATTCAAATTCAAATTCAAATTCAAATTCAAATTCAAATATTTTTATTCAAAATAGGATGTGACAAAATGAATGCCTCAGACCTGAGAAGAATGGGCGCAATAAACTCAGCGGGCTTCTTTTTCATCGAATAAATATGTTTACAAATAAAAATAAATAAAAAATAAAATAAAACTTTTATTTGGAACAATTTAACAAAGATAATACAAACAAGTAAAAACGATGATAGCTGCAAAAGTATAAACTGCAGCGCAGCTAACAACGCCCTTCTCCGAATACAATAAGGAATGATGTTCCATGCACAAAGATCTAAATAGTAAACAGAGTACGGTAATTTATAAAAGACATTAAAAATAGTACAGGACATGTGATTTGAAATATATACATCATTATTATTATATTATGTGTTTAGTGTTGGGTGAAGTGTGTGGGTGAGTGTTGGAGATACGTATATAGTAAGTGAAGTTTGTTACATTTGTGCTGTGTGTGGTTTTCTTAGGTGTGTGAGGGAGTGATGAATATTTTACACATCCACAAGTTTCTCTGTATCTTCATAATCTAATGTTTTTAACCAGGAGTCAAGTTTCGCTTTACATTTCCTCTTGGTCAGTGGGTAGATGTTTAAGCTTTTGTTGATTTTGTTATAAATTTTAGAGCTTATGTGTTTGTAATGGCGACTTGCAGCTATGGTTATACGTGAATCAATATTACATACCCTAAACAAAGTAATATAGTACAATTGAACTTATTATTTAATAACCTGAGGGCGGTCACTCCATTCCCATAAGATGTTAAGTCTCATTTGCCCAGTTATTTCACTAGCTAAGGCGCCCTTCAGACCGAAACACAGTAATGTTTACAGATTACCGTTTCACAGCAGAAATAGGCGCCGTTGTGGTACCCATAATCTTGCCGACATTCTATGCAAAGGAGCCTCCCACTGGTAAAAGTCTATTAAAACTTAAGATGGTAATTGATAAAATAATTTGAGTACAATCAAAAGTTTAATTAATTCAACATGAAGCTAAAAATGTATCTCAAAGTATGTTCCAACAAAAACATCCCATGCAGTACAACACAAATTTAATTTACATTTAAGAAAGCTCGTGAAAAGCTTTTGAAAGTTGAAAGCTCTCTGTGATACAATCGTACTTGAAGCGTACTTCGGCTCACATGTTTGACAATCATTGTGCTGACTCTACGGTTCCTGTTTGGACTCAAGAGTGTCTGCCAAATCAGGTTAAGTACTTTATCATTACTTCTTTCGGAAACGTGTATATTTACAAAGATTGTTTGTACTTATATGACCTATAAGTTTTTTTTCTATAAATTTATGAAACTTTATAAATTCTACATAAAGATTTTTCTGCAAGGTCTTTCCTTTACGTTAATAAATGCAGTTTTTTTTTAAATAAAGAAAGCAAATAACTTTAGAAGCTATCAGAAGTAGGTAATTGATTTTTTAAAGTACGTTGCATGTAAAAAAAGAGACAATGTCATTTTTGTGTCAAATGTCATTTTTGAAAAGTGACTCAAATGAAAGGACTGTAACTAGGTGTTATTCAAATAAATTATTCCTAGTGACTCACGGTTGAATTAGATAGATTAGCAGTGGGACGCTCCTCTGCACAGGATGCCGGCTAGATTATGGGTAGCACAACGGCGCTTATTTGTGCCGTGAAGCAGTAATATGAAATTACTGGACAAATGAGACTTGACAATTTGTATCAAGGTGACGAGCGCAGTTATAGTGCCGCTCAGAATATTTGGGGTTTTTCAAGAATCCTGAGCGGCACTAAATTGTAATGGGCAGGGCCTATCAATTACCATCAGCTGAACTTCCTGCTCATCTCGTCCCTTATTAACATATTTAAAAAATCAAATTTTGAAGCAATTCAGTCATACTAATACGATTTTTGTGCTGCAGAAAAAGGCTAGTATTTGTAGCCTGTAATAATTGTGCTATAATTTAAATCACTTAATAAGATTGAAGCTACTTCCTATTTTCGCTCTTCTACTCGTCTCGTCCCTTATTTTCATTAAAAAAAATGCTAGACTTCATAAAAGTGATGTCTAAAACAAAGTGTTTTTAGAAACTCAATAATATAACTGGTTACACTACTCAACATACGGCAAATAAACAAACTTCAGAATTAAAAATACACGTAAAAATATCTGACACTAATATTCAGCTCGACAGCATAAAATTATTATATCGTAATAAAGAGTGATATGCCATTATCATGAAACACCTCAAAAATCAAAATAAATGCCCGATTCACGCCTCGCATCGCAAAGGGCAGATCGATGCTTGTCAAACAATAAATGCCAGGTCCACTCCCTCATATTAGCACAGCAAATATAGCCTTTTCTTCAAATATACACCCAATGCTTGAGGCTGTAGAGTGCAAAATAAAAAAACTGTGTCGGTGACATAATATTTGCTTGATATATTCCAAATTTAAGAAATTCTTAATAACAAACAGTGTAAACAAATTTGAATCGTGTAAAAAATCGTTGTTGTTAAAAAGATTCCTTAAAAGAACAGTAGTCTTCTGGTAGGAAACTGTAGACAAAAATTCATATGAAGCATCCATTAGTATTTTATAAAGAGTTTTTAAGACTATCCTGTTTGTGATTGATAGTTGAATGTATTTATGCATACTTATTAATAATAATAAGAGCGTCGGGCATTTATTGTTGATATCACCATCCCGTGTGATGATAACCTTGTGAAAGCTGAAATAGACAAATTGTCGAAGTACCTAGACTTAGCACACGAGGTTACTGACATGTGGGATGTTGATTCAACAATAATTGTCCCAATAGTCGTTTCCGTTAACAGTCTTATAGCAAAGAGCCTCGACTATCATCTCAAGAGGCTCTCACTTAATAACTGGATAAAGGGTCAGTTACAGAAAGCAGCTGTTTTGGGAACGGCACGCATTGTGCGGAAGTTCCTGAGTCTGTCGCCCTAACCACCGGCGCAATTGTCGTGAACCAACGCCGGCAGGACTCTATTTTTTATATTTATATTTGTAATATTGTTTTTTATAAAAATTGTAATAAAGAGAATAATAATAATATATTTACTAGCAAAAAACATAGAATACAATGGTGTTAAAATATTATAATAATGAGCTTATATGTTTTACTAGCATTATTTCTAGCATCCTAATATTTAACTTTATACAATTAATATCAGAATTTCTTATTCATGAATTCGTTAACACTATAAAAATTATAAGCATTTAGCCAACTATATAGCTTATTCTTAAATAATCTAGAATTAAAAATTTTACATACACAACTTTTATTATATTTAGTAATTTTCGGAACATCATGTAGAAACGAGTCTTTGTGGATCACGTCGGTTCCGTCGTTCATTGGTTGATTGAAACAATTCTTTATAATTAAACAATTGCCAACACTAGGTCGACGCCACAATGACCGATCTTTCGCCTTCTTCATTGTCTTGGTCTACTGTGAGCTGTCTGAACCAAATCTAAGTTGCCATTACACAAAAACTGGCATGCAGCTGCCATTGCCAAAATTGCCGTCCCTATCCCATTTGTTTTTCTTGCTAAGTTCGCTGTACACTGCTACTTAAGCTTTTACCAGTGGGAGGCTCCTTTGCACTGGATGCCGGCTAGATTATGGGTACCACAACGGTGCCTATTTCTGCCGTGAAGCAGTAATGTGGAGGCATAACTGTGTTTCGGTCTGAAGGGCGCCGTAGCTAGTGAAAATACTGGGCAATTGAGACTTGACAACTTATGTCTCAAGGTGACGAGGTCAGTTGTAGTGCCGTTCAGAATTTCGGGTTTTTCAATAATCCTCAGCAGCACTGCATTGTATTGGGCAGGGCGTATCAATTACCTTCAGCTGAACGTCCTGCTCGTATCGTCCCTTATTTTCATAAAAAAAAGGCCTTGGAGTCCTTTGGACTTAGTCGTCTACTGCTTCATCTGCAAGAAATCCAAGGAATCACACTTAGAATAACACTGATTGAATTAAATCAGAAATGATTGCATCCGCAGAAGAACCCACATAAGAAATTAAATCCAGTAAATATCCCCTGATATAGTTACTACGTTATCGACTAAATAAACCCTCATCGTCGTATCAAATTAAGTCTCACCAAGTACTGGATCTAGATATTTTCAGGGATCTCTAATCCCACAGTCACCTGTAAGTTAATGTCAAATTTATTCGAATATTCACTTCAGTAAACAAACTTTTGCTTTATATGTCACAGGTTTCGCTACACATTTACACCTTCTGCTTTTATTTCCAAAAACCAATGAAGGGATTGTCTGGAAAGTGAATCTTCCCAATGTTTCGTATATTTTGGGCAACTTTATCAAATTATCAATGACTATATCAGCAAAAACAAGAAAAACTATACCATACAATATTATAGTTAAAAAGAAAATACACGAGAAATTGTTTACTACAAGCAAAAGCGTAAAACGTAAGTACATTTAAAGTTGAACGTTATGCATGTCTAAATAAAACACATTATCGAATACTTATAATTCTGACACCTGCACTATCGCTGTATCCGTGACAATGTTATTCTAATGTAGTTTCACAATTTGATGTAGATATTGAAATATCCAGCAAACAAATACTAAATATATGCTAAGTATAAACTTAGAACTGTAGTCTTACACAACTCTATGCGATGTAGTATTAGAATCTCACCCATATTGATCTTGGTACTAAATAAAACGTTTACATAATATCTTAACTTTCGTACTAATGTACCTGAGCAAGAGCTTTGCCAGCAAAACCTCTTACGGCCGTTCCCAATATTCAGTCTATCTCTTACTTGAGATAAAAGTCGTAGCTATCATTGACTTTTCTGTCCCAATAAACTTATCGACGGTAACTCACCTTATCCGTACACGATGTCTGTCAATGGGACGACTTTATAGCTTACCATTAATATAAAATTTGTAAGGAAATTGCAATTCACGCGTCCCAATATAAGGTGATAAGAATTATTTACTGGGTATATTGGGACAGCTTCAGATAGTATATTGGGAACGGTGGTTAATAAACTACTAAGCGTCGCTGGATATAAAAGGCAAATATGCCGATACAACCTGTGGCAGTTAAAAGAGTGATCTGGATGAGGGGAATCTTAAAAGGAGGACTGTTACCAACGCACCAAATTGGTTTCTTTGGTCAGTTTTGTCATCAGGCCTAAACTGCAAAACTGCTGACTTAAATTTGCCAGCCTCATTCCAAGACTTTGCATAGTATAGTATCGATTTTAGACACAAGTATGTTCCAGTTCTCGTCGACTTCGTCCTGAAAGATGTTGGCACGGCCAGTGTAAGAAACATCTATGCTCTTGTTGCAATAAATGCCCCTGATTACAGATATCATTGATATGCAGAAAAAACACGGTAGGGTTATAGCTGGTGTCCCAACCAAAGCTTGCTTGGGACACCAGCGCTTATGGGTTTTAATTCAGAGCATGCACTGTCGATGACAGCCTTGATCGAACAGCCATAAATAATATAAAAAAGTGATCCAATTGCAGAACTTTTTGGGAAGATTAATTTCCATAGAGGAGGTACCTGCGCCTTGCCCGTCTCACCGACTCACCGCTAACGCAACTGCCCTTGACTCAACCCATGCATGCTGCACCCATTTATGAGTGGGATTATGCGAGAAGATTAGCAAATTTGACGGAATCTGTACTGGCAATAGCTGATCGGTAGTACTATCTTGGAAAACAGGCCCATTTTATTTATGAATTTGCAACGTGAAAAGAGCGAGAAAGTTTGCGATTATTTACCATCAGGTGATCAGTAGAATTCATTTAGTTTGTGATAAAAAGAGAAGATACGACTAAGATATAGTTTATTTGATCACAATTGCTCTCGATACGACATCCTTCAAACCGAACCACTAATTAATATTCCACCTAACTAAAAAAAAATCATAACCAGTCATTACAGCATAAATCTATTACGCTTTTAAAAGGAAAACTTACCCTATTTAATTAATGATCTAAATCGTTCACTATGTTACATGTAAGACTGAATTCATTAGTTAAATTAATATCAAAACAACTACAAAGTACACCCCAAAAACAAATAGAAAAGTCGATAAATTAAAACCGGGAACACATGTTCGTGGAGCGATTGCTTACTAATTAAGAAACGCATTAATCATCAATTGGTGACACGTTGCGTTTCTACGTTTGATTGCGACTCTGACAAACTGCTGCGTGTCATGCGTCTTGTCGCTCGTGGGTGCGAAGCCTTATTTAAATGTCTTTCTATTTCGCTTATAATAAGGAGAATATACAGCGTGTAACCATCTAAATCAAATTGCAATCTGAAGATGTATAAAATAGAAATATAATAATATTAATATTTTTTTATTAATTATTAATACGGCTTTACTCACGTTTTTGTTGGTTAGTTTTAGTTTTGGACCATAAGGTAAGAGGTGGGACGTTATCGCGAACCCACCACACTCACCCTGAGGAAGGACTTCCGAATGATCCGAAACTAGTCGTTACCGACACCGACAAAAACGTGAGTAAAGCCGTATTAATCATTTAATAATGACTCACGAAAGTTTTAATAACAAAATAATTTTGGTACGTATTGGACATGTTTCGATAGGTTTTAGTAGCTGTCATTAGCCAGGGCTATGCATTTTTGATTTAGAAAAAAAAACCGTTATTTTTCTAAGAACATTGATATTATTATAGTTATTTGTGATTAATTGCATAATATAATAAAAAACGATGCTGAACATAATATGGGCTGAGTTATAACACATCAAAAAACAATATTTAAGCGTTTTGTAGTGCGATTTTACTCTTATGACATTGCAATGTTTTTTATTCTTGATACCACAGAGACTTGGACCCTACGGGATAATTATATGAAGCGGATTTGTACTATCGAGTTATGATGCTGGAGAATGATGCTTTTATCGTCCACCGTACTCCTTCATACCTTACATTCGTTGGGCATAACGTGGAGTGGTTATATATTATAGATCGCTTCTTGCTGCAAGGGTCTGCCCTGGTTAGGGCACACGAACACTGGTACTATGAAGAGAGCCATTGCAACAAAATTAATTTTCACAACCACTCTGTCATGAGTTTAGCTGAGATGAGGAGTGTGGAACTTAAAATGGAATGTCCAATACGCTAGTAAATACAACTGTATCCACGCCCTTCAATTTTTTTTTATAATTGATTAACTCGAGTATCAGACATTTAAGTAAATACATTTTAAAATACTCTACCGAAAATGACGACCTCAAAGCTAGAGTTCAAGATAGTGTTTAAAATTGGTTGTGAAGAATACGAAAGTTTATTTCTAAGTCCTGGATGTAAATATATTTTCTGATAGATGTTTTCAATTGTGTGTTTTTAAAGAGCGCTTTTAGTAGTAACAAGAGAGTTTCTGGCAAACGTTTCTTTTCTCTCAGCGTGCCATTTGTTTTCGAATCTGTAGTAGTGCTTTTATGACATCAAAATGTGTTTGAAAGAAACAATTTGAGTTGAAAATATGCCTTTTATGCCCTTTTTGCGCATATGAATATATTATTGTTAATTAAAGTTCAAGTAATTAATCTATAAATTTGTGTGAATGTATGTAAGTTAAGATTTTGGATGATATAAGTGAATTATATCTGATTTTTTTTTGTATAGCACGGTTCAAACTAAAATATTTTTATTCAAAATAGGATATAAAATCACTTATTGAAAGTCAAAAACCTCCACCCATTCCAAAAGGTATGCCTCAGACCTGAGAAGAACGGGCGCAACAAACTCAGCGGGCTTCTTTTCATTTATAAAAGTATGGTAACATTGTAAAATCTTACAATAAAATGTATTATTTAATATCCTGGGCGGTCGCTCTATTCCCAATCAGTGGTATCATTAATTAAGTCATTTATGTTATAGTAACCTTTACCACACAAACGTTTTTTAACAATTCCTTTGAATTTCGTAATAAAAATATTTTGAAAATTATCTGGGATCTTGTTGTAAAAGCATATACAACGCCCTACAAAAGACTTAATCCACCAATTAAAACAAAATAATACATTTTCAACCACAAGCGATATGACTTATAATAATTTATCGATTTCACCCTACGCTAAGCTTATCCGCAAATGTATTGAACAAACTCAATAGCGAATAATGAACTCAACAGTATATTTGCATTGGAATGATTGTGACACTCACGTTATCACTTACCTCATTTAATGTTGTTAACCAGTTTTATGATTGTAATGGTCTATTTTATTGTATTTCAGTTCCTTGAACTATTAAATACTGGGCTTCATAGTTTCACAATAATAATATACACACACAACTACCTCATACAACACATATTTTATTTTTATGTATAAGTGTTTCTTTTTAATAAGAACGTAAAATTAGTTTATGTAAGGCAAGAGCGGAGCCTTTTGTTACTAGAATTATTTTGCTTTAATGGAGACACACAGAATAACAAGCTGCAGAAGTTGCTGGACTCAAAGCCAAAAATTTGAGTCGTTTTGTCGTCTTGCCTCTACCTCATTCAAATTCATGTCTTTTGACAGTGCTGTCGTTCAGTTTTTCAGCAAAAGTTTTAATTCCAAGATCACTTTATGGTGTATGTTTTCTAGTACTGAAAAAGTTTGACCAACTGATCTACATGTTTATTAGCTTCACCTGTATGTATGTTTGTTTGTAACTGACTCATTTTGACGCGATTATGACCCACTTTAAACGGTCAGATTTCGTTCAAAATTCGTAGATTTATTGAGGACCGATGACAATTCATTAATTTGATAAAATTACTCCATTTTATAATTTGCAAAATACGATTTTTGTTAATTAATATAATTTTCATCTATCTTTTTAGTTTTTAAACTATTTTTATCTTTATACACTTTAATATCAATTTAAAGGTATAAAATATTATTATTTACTTTATTCTGTTTATAGCATACAATATAAATTTATATAAATACATTATATTTTTTTTAAACAGTAAACAAGTGTACGGAAGGTAAATTAAAACGTCCGAGAGGATTTTCGAGCGTCACTTAAAAACTGAAGTGTCAACGTCACCTTAATCTTACACACGCCTCACGTCCCGAACTCATTTGGAGGCGTTCATCGATCGAAGACAAAGCCTCGCCAGCCCCGATAAACGAATTAAGGAAATGGGAGATTTTTTATCTGGGCCGAGGGGCGAGGGGCGAAGGGTGGCGACACGCGTCGTGGCCCGCCAATACTTTCTTATGCAAAGTCCCTCCTGATAATTAGGTGAGTTGCGCATGTGTGCGCCCGCCCTTATGTGTGTGTTTTGTTTTTAATTTTAGGGTGAGATTACAGTGTCAATGACATCGGGAATGTAATCAGTTCTTTTTTTTATGAAAATAAGGGAAGAGATGAGCAGTACGTTCAGCTGATGGTAATTGATACGCTCTGCCCATTACAATGCAATGCCCCTTAAGATTCTTGAAAAACTCAATTTTGAGCGGCACTGCAATTGCGCTCGTCACCTTCAGACATAAGATGTTAAGTCTCATTTGCCCAGTAATTTTACTAGCTACGGCGCCCTTTAGTTCATATCAGCTAATATCATAAATGCCTCGTAATAACTTTAGGCGGTAAAAGTCTATGCAGGATAATCGAAATAAATCTCTTAGTATATCTATTTGAAGTCTGCTAAAAATCGTGATTTATTATGCTAATATAAGAAAAATTGCTATGAATTATTCTATTCCTACTTTCTATTTATATGTCACCATTATGTAGATAAATGATAATGTTAAGGTTCCAATATTTGGCATAAAAACGTACTTCTGTCCGCGCATGGGAAGCATTAAGATTGTAAACTGTTATGAATCATTTTGATCATTTTGCATTATTTTCAAAGTATTGTTATTATACACAGTTAAATCAGCAATATTTTTATAAATTGAGATCTTCGAATCGATTTTGATGAAATTGACTATACGAGTGATATCTCTAGGAAATCAGGATTTTCCATATTTTGACACTGATCACAGTGCAGTCTGTGGTTCATTTGTGCAGGTAAGTTTTAACTTTTAATTGCATTTTATTTAGCTGAATCTATGAAGCTGTAAAAAGGGGGTTTTTGATTTCAGTGATCTGTATTCAAAAGAAATTATATCAGAAACCAAATTTTATAAAGTATGGATAGTTATAAAATAACACATCGTTAAAATGATGGTTGTAATTAACAGAAAAAAACAAAACAAGTACAAACTGAGACTCAACGTGGAGAAAAATAAGGGTAGTTTATTAACGTAGGTACCTTTTTTATCCTTAAAAATGCGCTCAAAGTTTAAGAAGATATCTTAAGCATATTTATGTGTTCATTTTTACTTTAAGAACTTGAGTTACGAAAATTATGAACTTAAAATATTAAATATTAGTTTAAGGTACTTGAATACAGCTTTATTGATTTTTCGTACACTATTTAAGAAAAAGACAACAATTAAGAATAAAGTCAAAGAATGACAAACTGTCACTTAAATATACATATTGTCTAAATCTTCAAGTATCAAAACTACAAGATCGCTCTAAATTTTTTAATTTACCCTCCTTAAAAAATGGGAGGCCAGAGTCGTGTGGACCCTCTTGGGTGGTAATCAAGGCACGCAATCTTCGAACCCTTAAAACTTTAAACTCATTGCCATGCGTCAGCCATACACTAGTAAACACAAGTTGCGAATACATAATCTAATAATTTTTATTGGATATTGACTGGTTATACACTAATATAATTTTTATTAGAAAATCGAGAGATTTTTAAGCCCTTTTTAATATATTTAAATGATATTGTATTTTTTTGAGGTTACTTCACAACGCAAAAATATTTTTCGCTAATTTCTATCAATGTAAGAAGGTTTTTTCAGTCAAGCTAGCTTGCTAATAAGATGGTACATTACTATCATTTTATGTTCCAGCATGGTGTCAGGCAAACAAATATCAGTCAGAAAAAAGCCTGTTGATAACAAGTTTAATTCCTTTTATTTATAAAAATAACATTTTCATGATAATATTTAGAAAACTTCACAGTTTAATTAATAGAAGATGTTATTTACTTTTGAAACGACATACAAACAATATTATAGACGTTTAAATTTACATTTATCTTTTAAAAATGTAAAGTTTTCAATAATTGGAAATATTACATTAATTATCATTAAGGCAATTATATTATTATTTATTTGCAAATGAATTGATAAGCTTATGTAATAATAATCTGAATATGAGTTACCGCACTACCTAAGAACAATAGCTTTTTTATTACGCCAACTAGTAGATGCTTGTGTGTGTGGTATCTTGACACTCAATGGCATCTTACAAATTTTATAAAATACGCTAAAATCATGTTATTTTGCATTGAAATTAATAAAATATAAAATACTTTCTGATGATATGTGATTCCAGTGTCTTTCTAATTTCTTGTAGTATTTGTAAAGTTTAACATAATATGTGGCACGTCAACGTCATACATTGTTCGAGACAGGCTCAAGAACGCCCACTTGAGCGTAGTATTAGTTGCCACTGCGGTATCTATTTGGAGAGTAGCGGAGACCAATCCTTAATCTAATTGTTTAGCATATGTAGTACTGTAATATTTTTTGCCATCTTTTGAGAGTGAAAATTTAATATTATACTATTATTAATTCTTACAACCTTCAAGTTGTCAAGACTCGCCAATATTTTGATTTTAAAATCTGCTTGTTCATTACGTACGGCCTAAAAAGTGCAGTCTCCAAATTTATAGTACCGTAACATGGAAATATAGGAGCCATTACCGAATAATATTGTTGGCATTTAGTATAAGCGTTGCGTGCTCTTTATTGGGTCATAAAGAGCAACATTCGCGAATTCGGTCGCTTAAATTGTGAGACCATTAAAATCTGCGTAAAATTTTGTTTATTTTTTAACAAGAAACCGCCATTTTGATGTCAGACATTCTACAAAAATAGTATCTCTCTACGTAATTGATAATGAAGTTTCTAAGCCTTTCGAATTCAAATATTTGTGCAATTCTAATTTTAGACAGTTTCAGATGGAAGCTTTCTATAATTAGCTATAAATAGGTACAACGTGACTGTTTGTTACAGAAAAAGATCTGGCCAAATCAGTAAGGGGAAACAATTCAAGGAAATCCTGTCTGAAAGCAAAAAAATTTATCTCGGGAGATGAAGATAGCACCTAGCACAATTTGCGTATTTTAAAGGATGACTTAGGAATTGCAGCCTATAAGAGACGTACTGGTCACTTCCTAACTGATAATTTAAAAAAGAATAGGGTGGTAAAATCGAAAGAACAACTGAAGCAGTTCGCAAAAAAATTTTGCTTACGATGAGAATTTTTGTTTGAATTTTGCAACAATTTAACAAACAAAATGATCGGATTTATGCTCAATGTTTTAAGGAAGCTTCCCAGTTAATCGACAGAGTGCAATGTGGGCACTATCCGACTTCAGACTAACATGGTATGGTGGGGCTTTGAAGCTTGATTAGCTATTAAGTGTGTGACTGAGCCATACTTTTCTGAAAAAGGTATAAAAAAATCTATACTAGTGTATTAAGATACTATTCTTGTGAAGGTAGTGAAGCCCCTTCACAACACCATGTTCAATAACCAAGAATAGTCCTTCTAGCAAGACTCGGTGCCGGGTCATAAAGCTCGGTCTACGCAGTCTTGGTTGGAAACGAACGTTTCGGACTTCATCAGAGCTGAAGACTGGCCATCGTCTAGTCCCGATCTTAATCCGCTGGATTATAATTTATGGTCAGTTTTAGAGAGTACGCCATGATAATTTGGAGTCTGTAAAACAATCCATTCGATTGGCAGTGTAGAATTTTCCAATGAAAGAGTGCGTGCTTCTATTAATAACTGGCTTCAACGTTTAAAGGACTGTATTGCAGCCAATGGAAACCACTTCGAATAAACTTTTTATATTTTAAATTGGTTTATATTCATGTATTAAACTAACAACACACTGTAAAAGTAATAAATGTTATTTGCAATACAAAAAAACAATTCTTTGTTTCAGAATTTATGGCAAGACTAGGTATTAAGTATTTATCATAAAATGGTCACAATTCAGTTTGATGCTGATTACTAGTGGAAATGATATATGTTTCCGTATATATAGTATGTATTTTCAGGCATACATAGTGTTGCTATATTATAATTTATAGTGTCTTATATATCTGTACTTATTATTTGAACAGAAAAACCATCTAAGATTTTATGGTGCATGTTATCCTTTAAAAATAGACAGAAATATCGGTTAATAGATCTTCCTACTTAACGTGAATTATTTCATCAAAACTTAGATATATGAACCACTAGCTGATGGCCGCGACTTCGTTCGCGTACACACAAATTACTAAGCACGTAGTACACATAATTGAGATCCACCATAGTTTCATAAGGCTACGCAGCGTAAAGGCTTTGTAATAAAGCCTTCACACAATGTCCAACGATTCTCCTTTATTCACAGCCTCAAAAAGTCGACTCAGGAAAACTTTTATAGAACCTCATCCAAAGAATTGCCGAAAAAGTAATAAAATTGATCAGCGTGAGTAGTTCATTACTTTACACGTGTGGGTAGCATGTTACTGTGTATGTGTGTGTGTTATGGGGTGTTTTAATTTCGGGGGTTCCTTAATGACACTTCTTTGCATCGATTTTAAAATTTTAGAGGGGTAGTCTTTTGTTTTGTAATATCGATTTGTGTTCCCGCTTAGTTTGCATACGGTTCGAAGATTCTGGGTTAGAAACTTCCTGCTAATAAATAGTAATAAAACACTTACTGTGTTATTACAAACAATTTATTAGTTATTTATGCAACTGTTGTGTAATATGGGGTAATAAATTAATGTTTTAATACCTAATTATCAACAGTTGCATCCAAGACTTTATCTACGCCCATAATATGAATCCTCTATAAAATATTCTAAAACTTAACGTTAGCTTACTGCTAACATTAAAAAAGCTAGGCCAAGTAACCGTAATATCGTCCAAAGAAGTGTTATTATAAAAAAGTGGATGATATAATGTTGTAATGAGTTTCATTAAAACACTCGTTTGGATGATGTAATGGTTATTAGGACATTGGGTGTTTGAATATTGGCAATAAGCTAACTGTACCAGAATAATAAATTTAATAGAGGATTTAAAGCATGGGTGTAGATAAACATGTGTTGAACACTCGTTTTAAAAAAGTTCTATTACAAATCTGTGTCTTTCTGTTGTTCAGCGTTCAATAATCTTGAGACGTTTCTTATATCAAAACACGAATTGAAGCTTGTCTAAGGAATGTCTAACAGATAATATATCATATGGAAGGTGAACGGCGGTTTTCAATAACGTATCTCTAGTTACGGATACATTGCTATAACCGTTTAGTGATAAGTTAATCCACAGTTATGTCCAATAGAGTTTGTTATTAGTTTTAGTCCAATGCTATCTGTCGATAGGCTATTGAAATGTAAGTAAGCGTAAAAGGATAGATTTGTCTACCTCTAGTAAGATAAACTAAGGATAGATAGGTTATTGGAAAGGGGTTGGATTATATGATGACAGATATATAGCTGAATAAAATTGCATTCCGTTGCTATAATTGTTTCTGTACACTTCAGTTTATGTTGTGTTTAACGACGTTTTAGTTAAACACAAGCAAAACACTGTTTCCTGAGATAAAAATATAAGCCCCATTTTAGACGTCGTTATTGTTAGGTCACTGGCGTTATTATAGATAGGTCACTGTCTAACAAACCACGTGTCTTAGCCATGTTAAAATTAATTAATTTTGAATGAATGATGAATGATGTAAGATTCTTCATCTGCTAAAAATTATATTAGCGGCAATTTATCGATTTAAATTTATAAATTTAATAGCAATAGACAGCCATAATAACAATAGGCATGTGTTAACATAATAGTGTTTCGGTCTGAAGGGTGTCGTAGCTAGTGAAATTACTGGGCAAATGAGACTTAACATCTTATGTCTCAAGGTGACGAGTGCAAAAAAACCACTCAGAATTTTTGGGTATTTCAAGAATCCTGAGTGGCACTGCATTGTAATGGGCAGGGAGTATCAATTACCATCAGCTGAACGTCCTGCTGCTCTCATCCCTTATTTTCATTAAAATAAAATTATTTACCTTAAAAGCTTGTTTGTGTAATAAATAATATATTTTAATGCGTTTAACGTCAGAGTTCTTCTTATTTAGTATGGTCGCCTTACACAAATTAATTTCTAAAATGGTGAGGTTACATTACATTATTTTTACGTTAATTAAAGGCAATGGAACCTTATTAACCATTCTTGTCGCGTGACTCTCAGACACACTGCTATTTTCGAGAAACTTTCTTCACGCATCAAGAATCTTTCTCAAGAGATTTGAACGTTGAACGAACGTCGAACAAACGTTCAATGGTTAGTCCAGTGGTATATCTACCTATTGAACAACGGAGGCATGTCCTATGACATCTGGGAATAGGTATTTTCTGTTACCATGTCCAGAAACTGTTCCGCCATGGGCAGATTCTGTCGCGGAATTGATAATAGCAATACCACAGTAGACATATGTGTGTAAATACTATGAATTGACGTGTATTCAGAATGTCATGATTAATGCACACGCGTTTTTCAACACATTGGCATGGAAAAATTATTCATATTAATCAACCCTGAAGCGAATGTAACATTAAATAGTAAAAAATTCCGTTTTTTAAGCAAATTTGAAAAAAAGATTAAAAAAGAAGAGGAAATTTTCTAAAAAAACCCAACTTCTGGAACTGTAAGACCAATATTTATAATTTTCCCACAGGATTGAAAGTACGCCCGAAAACGGGTACCAGCTTGCGCAAGCCACGCCCCTTTCGGACCTTTAATGAATAAATATTATTTAAGTATGAAAATAAAAAATTGAAAAAAATTAAGCGCCGTTAGGATATATCAATAAAAAATAATCTGCGGTCAAAAAATTGATGGATAAAATTTTTTATCGCTATCTTTTAATAAGTTATCCATTAATTAATTAACAATTTTTCGTAGCTTCGTGCTACGAAAACACTAACATTGTAAGTGCGAAATTTTAATTATCTCGAATAGTTTTTAAGGTATTGGCGAAAAAGCGAACATCAAAATCACTTTATTCAAGTAGGTCACGGAAATGTCAAAAAAATATATTTTTTTTCTTATTGTATCTACTGCTACTTCGTAAAGGGTTGAGCTAATGAGATGAAGTAGCAAGAAACTCATTGCCACTTTTTTAATTCAAGATTTACATTTTCATTGTTTTACAAATCATTCCAATTACATTATAATATGTAAAGTGATGCAACAAACATACTCAAAAGTCAAATAGTCAATGCCTTACACAAGTACCTAAGTCACAAAAGTAAATGTAATTTAATACAAAACAAAAGCTAAAGAGTACAGTAGCAGCATCATCCATACACACCGTAAATAAATGAAGGTATTCTGTGAGCATTTTATAATAGCATAATTTTTGGAGAAGGCGAAAAAAATTTGTCTTATAAAGCACTTGTCGACTTGACTAATAGTTCTTTAATTTTATAAATAGGTGTTTCTTTTATACATATTCTAGATAAACATTATTTTCAGCTTTAATCTGTGTTATTTTTAAAATTGTAAATTTAAATTTGGAATAACTTTACTTCACATTTACTTATAACACAGAGTAAATACTGTGTACGGAATAATTTACGATCGTTAATACAAACGAGTAGCAAATCATAGCTAATCAAACTCTATCTTCTATCAAATCTCACAGTCGTTAAAATCCCACAAACTATTATTTTCTTCATTAAATGTAAAATATTCAAATTTCATTCGTATAATATATCAAAAAGCAACATAAGAAAGATTTACGCTGTGGCCGCTACGGACGCCATATAAAATGGCATGAATTTTTCACATTGTACGTCGCCTTCACCCAAACACCCGTTTGCAAAACACAATTAATACAACCTCCCAAGCCCCCCACCACCCCCTAAAAATTTAATTCATCACTCTTTGAGACATATCTGGTTCCTTCCCCTTGCGATTCTTTGCTTTCTTACAAGCTTTTTGTGTAAGAAACACATCCTGTATATTAACGGGCTGCAAAGAAATTTGTGTCTCATACCATTGTAATACAGTTGTATTTTAAAAAGCGTGACAATGAAGTAATATGATATTGTTTCTTTCTAGAGTCATTGTATAGTGTGTGATGTTTTGTAGACGCCATGTCTTAAACATAATCAATTGAATACTATATTTATTGCAAGTTGATTGAGACAGTTCTATTAAAAATTGCATCTTCTTAAGAAATCCATTGCTTTAACTTTCAAATACTTATTATTATATCTAGTGATGAAATTTCCTACATTTAATCCGTAGATAAATATTCTTATATCTTGATTTTCTTAGTAACTATCTTAAAGTAATTAGCCCCCTTTAAAAACTATTTCATATACGTACAGCACTTCATCATATTGCAGAGTTTTGTGGGCGTTAAGACTTGAAACTGTCTACGGCAGAAATAGGCCTACATAATTTAAAAATTAAGCATCATGCATAGGCCAGTTGCTATATAAATTATAATTATAACTTTATAATTATAAAAAATATTTGGATTTTACGTTATGGGAGCCAAAAGAAAGTAAATATTAAAATTGGTTACAAAATAATTTGTTTTGCAAAAACGTAACACTACGCCGTAGAGATAGTATTGTTGTAATGACAATTGACAGTCGTTGTCACTTTTCATTTAATAAATTTTAATCGTTAAGAACCTCATATGAAGAGCTAAAGTTCACTTTGAATTATTTTGTTGTAGAAACCACAGTAAAAATTAATTAAATGCCTATTAAACGACCTCTGATCTTATCACGCAAATTATGTGTTATGTTACCTATAATGAAAAAACTGCAAATAATATAATATATATCACATATACTGTGCACTTTCTTCTCTCATATATCACATTTTTCATTTCCCAGTTCCAATAAACTATCTGACAATTTCCAAAAACCTTCGTTTATCAGCGCTTCCATCCACATTCAATAAACTTGGTCATAATTTCGCCTCAACGTAATCAATTCAACTTGAGGCCAACCAAGATATGATAAAGTTATATTATTTCAATATAGATATTTAATTTGTAGATCATTTTATTCAAGATACAGTATCATTGAATTTATTGAAGACAGTATAATATACTAGCTGACCCGACAGACGTTGTTCTGTACATAATAAATAAAATACTGTTTTTTATGAATTTGTCAATAATATTTCATAACATCAAGAATTATTTCGTAAAATATGCTCCCTGTTGTGGTAATGAAATTGTCTTACAGCAGAACTGTTAAACCGTGCGTCAATAAATTCTCTCATAAGAAATATGCCAATACAAAACAAATATTGGAAAATAAAAATAAATATGGGTCCCAAATCAAATTACAAACTATCCTATCTCTCAAGTTGGACTAAACTGCACTGAATTAACTGCAATGAAAAAACTGCTGGAAACAAACATCAGGATACTGGATTTATATATATTTAGATCAGTAGTAAAAGAAATGCATATACAGTCCACATTTAATTTTTGTTTCATGTCTACTCACTATTCAATTGAATCAAAATCTGTTTAGTCATTGTTATGGGTCTCAGAATCTTCCACAACTATGAAATGATCACATTTTAAGATGAGTAACTTGAAACTGTATTGGCTAGCCCAATTCATTTCAGTTTAACAGCAAAGCATACAAAAAACATAACTTCTAGCGTATGACGTAATTAAAATCAAAATACTTAAAATGACTACATCGCCGCCTGTACCAGACTTATCAAGGAAACCGCCTTCAATTAACCAGTAAATAAGACTATATACTAACTCTTCATATAATGAGTTAATAACAACATCTACAGTACCAAACGGAAAATCCGCAACACATACAAATCACACGCACACAAGCGAATATCTTACATAAAATTTCTTCTGTATTCTTAATTAGCGTGCCGTATACTTCCATCCCGCTCTCTCTAGCGGTGTTAATTAGTGTGCCGTCTCTTTCGCTTTCTTAATACATTCTTCCTCTCGCCGGTGTTTCTTTAGGTTTTTATTTGTGTGCGTGTCTGTGTATAATTTACATGTACTTGTATGTACAGGTGGAGGGACAGTTTTTGCTTGATTGGAAAGTAATAAAACCGTTCTTTTAATGTTTATTTTTAAATGTTATAGAAATTCTGTGAAATAATGTAAGATTAGTAAATTGATTTTGCGACACATTCTCAAGCAGTTCCTAGGAGTTCTTTTCAAAGTAATCCTATTTTACAAAATAAATATTTATAATTATAGGATAAAAATATATTGAGTTTTATTTTCCTCGAAACATTTCTTGAAGTAAAATTTCAGTAAGCCTATATTAACCAACTTAAAGGCCAGCAACACATCTCACCACTTTCCACCACGTGAGTCTTTTGGCAGTTTGCCCCCTAATACATAAAAAAAATATAAGAAAACCCATATTAAATAATTTTAGTAGTATCTCGTAGTAGTAGACATTTGTCATTTAGTTGTCACTTTGTATCGTAATTTTTCTACCGTTGCTTTTTTTGATTAGATTATTTTGCAAAATAGAAATAGGGTAATTTACCCATTATTTTTTGAGGTTTCTGCCAGTGAAAATACTATGAGAATAGACAGAATAGACAGTTAAAATTAAAAAAAAAAAGTTATTTTATAAGAACTGCGAAAGTATTCTTTATATGAAACTAATAAAAAGTTTTTTGTTAAATTGAAAACAGATATTACAATTATGTTAGTTTATTTATGTGTACAGATAATAAAATTAATAATTTTAATAGAGTGTATGCAAAGTGTGTAATTTGTAAGTCACCCTAATAACTAAATAAATAATTGACCAGTCATCTATCAAAATTAAATTGTGAAAGACAGAAAGAAGTTAAAAAGATGAGAATTATTTATATTTTCAAAAATAAAATCATAGTTTTATTATCTGTATGTGACGTGACCGCCATTTTGTGACGTTAATATAGCAGAAACATTATGTTTTTACAACAAACCTACGATACAGACAAAAAAGATTATTTTTATTTTTCTCAAAATCAATAAGGATTGCGCTGCACATTCAACGTTTTTTGTTTATGTTATTATGACGTAACGATTATGGCGGCTCCCTTTGTGGCGCGACTATTTATCGTATAAATTTAAAACAACTTTCCTTAGCATAAATTGGAATTATTTCGAGACATTTATAGTGCCAGTTGACTAACGAATCTAATATTTTAAAAAATTTGAGAATAGCCTATTGTTTCATTACTCATTCCCAATTTAATGAAAAATTTCCAAAAATACGCGGTCCAGTTTCCCCTGCGGGTGTACATCGGGAGCTATACGTGGGTAGTCGCGAAAGGGTGTTACTGAACGGGGGTTACTGGGCGCGCAGCACACATAAACACTTATAAAACTTTTTTGACAACAACCATTCCACCTCACCCCGAATTCGCTAATTTATGTTGCTTTTTTAATCAATAACGAAGCCCTATCTCGATAATATGATTGCTCCGCTATCGCATTTTAATGTTTTACGAAGTTATCTAGTATGAAACTTAGCATGTAGGTTTTTTAACTTTATGATATAACTAGCCGTGCCTGCCCTCTTCGCTGGGCGAATTTTAAAAGGAAGGAACATGGGAATTTGATATATAAGCCATAAACCATCTAGGATAAATTTCGCATCGAATGGTGGTAGTTTCATGTCGATACGATTAGTGGTTTAGGCGTGATTGAGCCTCAGACAAAGACTATTTTCATTATATAAATATAGACAGATAGGTACAAAACTTTAACCACCTTATTTTTATTTTGCAAAATAATCAATGTTTATCAAGGCAAAATAGCAACTGTAGAAAAGTTGCGATAGTGACAACTAAATGACAAATGTCACTACTACGAGATGCTACTAAAATTATTTAATATAGGTTTTCTTAATTTTTTGTATGTTTTTTTTTGTGAAAATAAGGGACAAGACGAGCAGGAAGTTCAGCTGATGGTAATTGATACGCCCTGCCCATTACAATGCAGTGCCGCTCAGGATTCTTGAAACCCCCAAAAATTCTGAGCGGCACTACAACTGCGCTCGTCACGAGACAAGATGTTTAGTCTCATTTGTCCAGTAATTTCACTAGCTACGGCGCCTTTCAGACCGAAACACAGTAATGCTTACACATTACTGCTTCACGGCAGAAATAGGCGCCGTTGTGGAACTCATAATCTAGCCGGCATACTGTGCAAAGGAGCCTCCCACTGGTATGTAATAGGGGTCAAAAGGTTAAGGAGTCTCCTTAACCTTAGCGTAGAGGGAAGTGGTAAGGCAAAAATCCATAGAAATAGTGATGAGATGTGTTGCTGGCCTTTAAGTTGGTTAATATAGGTGTTATATTATAAGTTCTTACTGAAATGTTACTGCAAGAATTTAAAATTGTTTCGAGAAATATAAAAGCTTAATATATTTTACGGCTTTAAAATTGAAATTACGGTTTTATCAATTTTGAAAGACAACCTAAAATACCATAATTTTATTTGAGCTGAATTGTTTAATCTAACAAATATTTTTTTTTATTAGTGAATTTGAAGTACACTAACTAACAATTTGTCTAAATATGTGTAAATATACTAAATTTTTCAATGCACAAATGAACGTAAGTTCTTTTACAATTTTATTACAGACAGTGTTCCGTTACTTTGTCATAGATTCCGTTATCAGAACTTAACCAAACTATCTTTGAAGTATATGCTTTCCAATAAAAAAAGAATCTTCGAAATAGGTTGGCGCGATATTGAGTTATTCGTAAATTTATCATCCACTTTGCTATACGTATGTATAGCAAAATTTAAGACTTTTATGGTTTCCTCATGGATTCCAGTGTAAGATCTGGACCAAATTACAATGGGACCACACGGAAGCACCAGCTTTCAAATAAAAAAAGAATTATCAAAATCGTCAAAATAGTCGAAAATTTTGAGGTAACAAACAGAGGTAAAAAAACATACCGATGAATTGAGAACCTCCTCCTTTTTTGAAGTCGGTTAAAAAATAGCTGTAAGGATTCTTACTTAATTTGTTTGTTTGAACGTGCTGGCGAATCTCTTTATCCTATAATATGATAAAATATGCCGAGACGAGCAAAACGTTTTCCTAAAGGTTATATTCCCTGACATTACAATGCAGTGCCGATTTTTGATTGAACTGATAATTCCTGTTGCATGTACAAAAAAGAATCCGACTTTTAGCCAAGCGTGACATTTAACCTCATTGAGTACCGATAAAAGTGTTCAGTACGCCTTAAGAAATAGTCACTCCAAAATTGCAATTTCTTAATTATCAATGATTGGGGATGAGCATGCCATCAACTTTAAAGTAGATCCTCTCGATTTATGAGTGAAACAATTTTGAAGTAAAACTTCTTTAGGCGTGACTTGGGGGTAACTCAGAATATTTTTGCCGGAAGTACTAACTTTACTTCCGGCAGAAAAAAATCAATTGAAACACTTTTTAACCATAAATTAATTATTTTTATTCAATTATTTATTAATAACACGGCTTTAATTTATGTAAGTATATACCAATAATGATAAAAGCTCATTTTTAATGATTTAATTACAAATGTACAGTTTTCAACAGTACCTTTTCTTGTAGTTTAAGACAGAATTACTAGCCTTTTATAGTTTTTAGGTCAACGGAAACTCCTTACTAATATTATAAAGTAGTATTTGCCTGTTCCTTTTGGAAATAAAGGTTTTATCCCAATAAAATGTTTAAGTAGGGATAACAGAGAGAGTTGTCAGACTGAAACATGCAGTGCAACCCTGTCAGCCATTAAGTTGGCATATCTCTATGCACAACCCATTCTGCACGGACGCGCGCCAAGAGAGGGAAGATATTGGTAGGATGTCAATGTAAGTTTGTTTCTTACCCTTTTACGCCCGAGCTACTGAATCGATTTTGATGAAATTTGGTACAGCGATAAACTTAGAGCTTGGGAAATGACATAGGCTACATTTTATCCCAGAATAATCCATGGTTCCCGCGGGATTTGTGAAAAGCTTAAATTCACGTCGATGAGCTTAATATAACAATAGTAGGTTAAGTTTGCCATAGCAATCTTCCTCGAAAGAAGATTCTTATAATATGTTGGTAACAGGAGCGAAAACGGGAATCGGAACTAGAGAAGGACATGAGATAATCTTCAATTGCAAACTTGCTTATTATTTTTAAAAACCGTTTATGCGGACGATGTCGCGGGCATCAGCTAGTAACACATACATTTTGATTCCCTTGAGAGTCCCGAAATATTATTTTCGTGTCAGGAATGGCCTTATCTTATTAACGTCACCTTAAAAGCTTAGAGACTTTAAAGCTTTTTAGGATACTTTGCAAATAATACATACACAAACTGGTCTTTCCGCTGCTGGCAGCACTCTTCATATAATACAGCGCATATCCCTTGTCATTGTAGACAATCTCTTTAATAGTATTTCCCTGTGAGCTTTAATCTCCTATTTCATCCCCATATCGGTCTGTGTTTCAAAAACGCTCGAACAAATGCTTATAAATTACTTCTTATCATGTGCCTAAATAGGTAGTTTTATGGCTTTATGTTCGAAAATGACGAATTCCCATGCAAACTCTTATCCCTAATTTCAGTTCATGAAACTTTTTCCAAAAATGGTAGCCTTTTATAAGCTCTATTCTATCACTGTACTAAATTTCATCAAAAATCGGTTCAGTGGTTTAGGCGTGTAAGCGTATCAAACAAACTTACATTCTTATTTATAATATTAACAGGGATAGGGATTATTTACAACGTATCGGGTTATATCGACCGGTTAAACTTAAGGAGATAATTTAAGAATGATATATGAAAAGCTTGTCAATGTAAGCCTCAAAAATTCAACCCTCAATTTTACGTTTCGTCTACTTTTTAGACGTGTTACGTGTTTACAAGATCTTAATAGTTGCTACGCAAAAATATACCCTAAATCGTCGGTATTAGGCTGCACAAAATTTTCTTACAACAATGTATTTAGATGCAGTAAAATGAACCTTATTGCGTTAGGATACGGCGTCGCTATAGGTCGGTGTGTAATCTTGTTTTGAGGTTTTTTAAAATATAAATCCGGAAAGCGGCTTTATTTCCAATGGCATAGGGAGCATGTTAATGTAAATTAGGTTTGTAAGGTAACCGTGATAGGTTTGTTGACAGCGTGATGGATGTTCCGTCACGCATGACGTGACTGTCACTCGGTTGGTGACATGTGATTTAATTCATCGTTCGAAATCTTTTGAAATACGCGAGAAGTATTTACGAGCTTTGGTACGATGAAGACTTTGATTTGAAAGACAGTAGTTATGGTTATATCTAGTATTTACGTGACCGCATCTATTTCTGCGCTGAAGCAGTAATGTGTAAACTTGACTGTGTTTCGGTCTGAAGGGCGCGGCAGCTAGTGAAATTACTGGGCAAATGAGACTTAACAACTTACGTCTCAAGGCGACGAGCGCAATTGTAGTGCCGCTCGGAATTTTTGGGTTTTTAAGAATCCTGAGCGGCACTGCATTGTCATAGGGGTATCAATTACCATCAGCTGAACGTCCTACCCGTCTCCTCCCTTATTGTAAAATTTAAAGTATATTTTTCATTCATTCACTACGATTGCGCTCGTCACCTTGAAAAATAAGCAATAAATATAAATAACAGATGTTAAGTCTCATTTGCCCAGTAATTTCTCTTCAGACCGAAACACAATAATGTTTATACATTACTGCTTCACGGCAGATATAGGTGCCGTTGTGGTAGGCATAATCTAGCCGGCATCCTGTGCGAAGGAGCCTCCCACTGGCCCTTGATAATACTTTTCACTCAGTTTAAAATACGAGTCCCAGTAACTTTAGCATTAAAAATAAGCTCGTGAAAATAGACAAATATCGAACAATATTTATTAGCCGTTACTTAAGCCGTCACCTCCACGGAAGGTTGAACCGCATCGAGTCCGGAATGATAACTCCGGAACGCCACGAGACTGCCAGATCAACGCCTAGTTCTTTCTTCCATTACAGTTGGAAACTAAATCAATATTCAGTAATTCATACGTTTTTTTATGAAAAGAAGTGAGGGAATGACGAAGATGAATATCTTGAACATTCCCGATATCTTCTTAATATATATAAATTACGTGTCACGTTGCTTGTCCGCGATGGACTCATAAACTAATCAACGGATTTTAATGGGGATTACTTCATGGAGTGCTGTTTAGTCCAACTTGAGAGATAGGATAGTTTTTATATCGATTTGGGACCCTTAATTCTTTTTATTTTCAATATTTGTTTTGCATGGACATATTTTCTACTAGCTGACCCAGCAAACGTTGTTTTGCCATATAAAGTATAATTCACACGATAGTTTTATAAGTAATAAAATATTGCCTATATTATAGCCTGTACATCATTTTGTTCTATTGTCTATAGTTTTTGCAGCGCACGCAAAAATAGGTTTTCGATTTTACACCTTGTGTTACAAAATAGCAATTTTATTACGGATCCCTAATTTTGAAATTTAGCCTTCCTCGATAAATGGACTACCCAACACTGAAAGAATCATTCAAATCGGACCAGTAGTACCAGAGATTAGCGCGTTCAAACAAACAAACAAACAAACAAACACTGCAGCTTTATAATATTAGTATAGATGAGAGAATTGAGTGACGCACGGTTTGACAGTTCCTCTGTGAAACAATTTCATTATTACAACAGGGAGCATTTTTTACGAAATAATTCTTGATGTTTTGAAATATTATTGGCAAATTCCTATAAAACAGTATTTTTTTTTATTATCTACAGAATAACGTCAGTCGGGTCAGCTAGTAGATATATATAGAGCGCAATCGTAGTGCCGCTCAGAAATCTGTGTTTTTCAAGAATTTTGAACGGCACTGCATTGGAATGGGCATATCAAATACCATGGTGTATCAAATACCATCAGCTGAACGTTCTGCTCGTCTCGTCCCTTATTATCATAAGAAAAAAAAATGTTTAGCGGCCGCGCGCTTAACCAGTACGATATAACGCTAGTAGGGAAAATGTTCTACTTACTAGCGGCGCTATATGCTTCATGCTACGTTCGCCCTTTCTCACTCTCTCTTAATTGGTCTCAATCGCTCTCTCCCTATTCTTGCACAAAAACATCGCACATTTTCGTTTTCCTTAATTTCGTGTAATCTATCTATCACGTATCATCTATAATTATAAATAAAATTTGAGTGTCTGTTTGTGTTGGCAGGTAGCTGATGTAATAAGGAGTAGCCTAAGCTACGTTTATTTTAGAAAAAGTTCTTTTATTTTATTCAAGAAACGTTCTAACTCTAAAAATAGTTTATATGGCAAAACAACGTTTGCCGCGTCAGCTAGCCTAAAGTAAGAATCGAGTTTTTACGCATGGTGGTGCTATCGCCGCGATTTTTTCCTCCGTGATGAAGTAGCTTTAAGTCAGGTACCTCCCAGTAACAGTTATGAGATAATAGGTTATAAATAACAGCCAGCTACCCCGCAAGGTTGAGAGCGAACAATGGCGAACGGTGGAAGATTTACTCGATAACGTGTTACTTCATCGGTAGTTGATCGATTAAATTAAACTGCTTTTGATTATTGTGTATAACCAAAGCTTTGAGTTGAACAATTCATTTACAATTTGCGATAAAGTTCAGCCATATTTGCGATGTATAATGTTATATCATGCTGGTTCAAGTAAGATTTCGCTTACGATTTTAATATATAATATCCGGACGAACGAGCCTTGCTCGGATTTTTAAGAATGTACAAAACCTGAACAAAAAGAAACTAAAAGGACATCTGGATTCGAACCGGGGTCTTCTGCTTTCCGGATCACCCAATGTCCCATGAGCTATTATACTCTTGTATATAGTGGCGAAATTTACCTTTATATTCTAATGTTATTGTAGCTGTTTCTCATTAAAACACGGATAAAACTACATTTTTTAAAATTAAAGCTAAACTAGCTAGATCGATTTATTGTCATCAATCACCTGTATACAATATTTTATGAAAATCTTTGGAGCCGTTTCCGAGATTCAGATTACATATATACAAGAATTGCTGATTTAAAGATATAAGATTTCTGAGATAACAGTTACAATTTTTCTCTGCCCTTTGCATGAGTTTTTTTTTCTTTTGAGGTTTTCTAGGCTTTAATTGGCTTGCTTATTGGTTAATGTGCCGTAACAGTGCCTCATCAGTTGGTAATTCAACAAGGTATCACGTTAAAAGAAATGTATATTTTTCCATAATTGAACTAACGGCCTACTTGATTTTAAAGGGCACCTTCCGATGTATCAAAAGGTGATTTATCGGGTAGCAAACCGCGATACGATTTGAATTACTGGGGAAATGAGACTTAACATGTTATGTCTCAAGGCGACGAGCGCAATTTTAGTACCACTCAGAATTTTTGGGTTTTTTCAAGAATCCCGAGCAGAACTACATTGTAATGGGCAGGAAGTATCAATTACCACCAGCTCAATTCGTTTGCTCGTCTCATCCGTTATTATCATAAAAAAAACAGGGCGGCAGCATTCACCTTGAGATTTAAAGTTGGGAAGTTTCATATGCTTGTATTTTTTTACCAGTTTTTACCAACCCAACTAGAGTTTTTTTTATGAAAACAAGGTTCAGTTGATGGCAAGACGTATCAGTACGTCTTGCCTTGATTTTTGTAAAAACCAAAAATTCTGAGTGGCACTACAATTACGCTAGTCGCCTTGAGACATAAGATGTTAAGTCTAATTTTCCCAGTAATTTCACTAGTTACGGCGCCCTTCAGACCGAAACACAATAATTCTTACACATTAGTGCTTCACGGCAGAAATAGGCGCTGTCGTATATAATAATCTAGCCTGCATCCTGTGCAAAGTCGGGAAAAATGTACTACAACTATTTTGCTGATAGATGTTCAGTTACAGAAGGCACTATAAACGAAACATCGTAATCAATACATAATAAAATTAATTCTATGAAATGAATAACGTCGAAATTTAATTACAGAAAGTCTTTCCATTCCATAAAATCTCCAATCCCACAAATTATTGTCGATGGAAGTATTTAATAATTGTAAGTCCCCACACATCTAATTGGTTTGCTCAACACGGAATCAGCCGTGTAAAGTATAATCTAATTACTTAGAGCTATAAATCATCCGACAAGAAGGGAACGAGGCGTCTACCTTGTCGGCAGACATGAGGTAGTTCATGTGTCGTGTACAGTAATGTTAATAGCGTATTAATATACTGTTCAGCTTGATTAGCAAGTCGACTATAACGCGGGTTTGTTAATCCTCGGTTAAATATATTCTTAATCATAACATCTTCATATTTATAACGATAAGCTTACAATTTTTTTTAAAGAAAATAAAGGACGAAAGAGCAGTACGTTCAGCTTATTGATACGCTCTGCGCATTAGAATGCAGTGCCGCTCAAGATGATTGAAAAACACAAAAATTCTGAGCGATACTACAACAACTGCGCTCGTCTCTACTTCACTTGAAACATAAGATGTTAAGTCTCATTTGCCCAGTAATTTCTTAATCTATACTAATATTATAAAGCTGCAGTGTTTGTTTGTTTGTTTGTTTGAACGCGCTAATCTCTGGTACTACTGGTCCGATTTGAATGATTCTTTCAGTGTTGGGTAGTCCATTTATCGAGGAAGGCTATAGGCCATGTTTTTTTTTTCAAAATTAGGGATCCGTAATAAAATTGCTATTTTGTAACACAAGGTGTAAAATCTAAAACCTATTTTTGCGTGCGCTGCAAAAACTATTGACAATAGAAGAAAATGATGTACAGGCTATAATATAGGCAATATTTTATTACTTATAAAACTATCGCGTGAATTATATTTTATATGGCAAAATAACGTTTGCCGGGTCAGCTAGTTTATCATAATAATATTAATATAACTGCTTCACGGCAGAAATGGGTGCCGTTGTGGTACCCATAATCCAGCCAGCATCCGGTGTAAAGGAGCCTCCCACTGGTAAAAAAACAATAACAATAACTTTATACTTAGTTTCATACTTTTAAATTTCTCAAGTCTGACTCATCTAGGTTCATTTTTGAAACAAAATAGCTGAAAATGTTACGTAACGCAAAAGCGGTGTTATAGCCCGGTTTGATTCCTACCGGCTTAGTTCGGACGTTACCATTAAGCCTCTCTTTTCTGACACATTTGAAGCAACGTGCTATTTACTGTGTAGCTAATTTGATCTAGCTTAGGACCCTTAGGTCAAATCTGCGGGGAATTTATCGAATTTATAATTCACAATCTTATTTTAATAAATGAATATTTTTCCTTAAATATTAAACTCTTTGTTTTTTTCTTCATTATTAACAGTGCAAATTAATAAAAAAATAAATATGCTGATTACATTGAGAGGCATAAAGTTGCATGGAGTGTTCGCCGGAATATGTTGGATGAGGGCAGCGCAGTACCGATTGTCGTGGAAATATTTCGGGGAGGCCTTTGTCCAGCAGTGGACGTCTTCTGGTTGATGATAATGAAGAAATAATAGTCTAATTATTTATAATATTCATGATATAATTAATAAACTATTTATTTTTAAGAGGGAAAACAGATCTACCATCATTCCGGTCCTTAACGTCATCTTCATCTGCACTCTCGGCAGTTCACGAGAGTCTAGCTGCAGCAGTAGCTCCAAAGCTGCCACTTTCTCCCTGCTTCTCCCTGTAAACGAAAGAAGCCCAGGCTACCAATAGTAGTGGTATAACCATACACCAGATAGGGCGATTTTTTGGGATGGAAAAGTAGGACAAACGAGCGAAGGGGTCATCTGGTGTTAAGTATTAAGTGATCATCAATCCGTGAGTCCCTAGGTTCAAAACTCTGCTAGATATAGCCGAATATTAACCTAGGAATTATGGGATTGATTTTCGTTCATTACAAGTTCATTATTGTTTTATACAAAATGTAGAACACATTGAAATGCATGTTGTGTTCACTACCAGAAGGAGACACTCGCCCTTAATTGTTAACGTATCCTGTTTAGTGATCTTAATAAAAAAAAAAACATAATATCCGTAACAGATTACTCACAAGACGCACCGATGATTGGTCGGTTGAGGGGGCCTTTTTTCCAGCAGTGGACGTCTTTCGCCTGAAGTGATATCAAATTACACTCGGGGTAAACAAAATGTAATTGATGACTTACGGTGCGAAGACGCTGTCGCTAAATATAGGCCTTAAGCTCATGGTCGCTCAGAGGGCAATGGAGAGGGCTATGCTCGGAGTTTCCCTGCGAGATCGAATCAGAAATGATGAGATCCGTAAGAGAACCAAAGTTACCGACATAGCTTATATGATTGCGAAAGTGAAGGGGGAGTGGGCAGGGCACATAGTTCGACGGACAGATGGCCATTGAGACAGCAAAGTCCTCGAATGGCGTTCACGTACCGGAAGACGCAGTTTTGGTTGGCCCGCCACAAGATGGACCGACGTTCTGTTCAAAATCGCCGGAATACTTTGGATGAGAGAAGCGCAGGACCGATCGTCGTGGAAATCTTTTGGGGAGGTCTTTGTCCAGCAGAGGACGTCTTCTGGCTGATGATAATGATGATTCTATGCTGTATGTTACTTGTAGTTGTAATTTGTAATTGTTTCTATTCTTGTCATTGTTTAAACGTTCATTGTCATTTCCTTTGAATGACTTCCACTCTCCATCCTCCTTTTCGATAACAGTCACTTCTTTTACTTGACTCCCCAATTCTTCCATATGAGACATTCAGTTTTCCAAATGCAAGACGCAGTCCTCTTAGGGTGTCTAGCATTACTCATAGCTCCTTAAATTGAACTGTTGCACCACAAACAAAACCCTATCAATACACTATACAATCCGTGTTCAATTACTTTCATTAACCTTCGCTTAGTAATTGTCCTACACGGCAACATGCTTAAGTAAATTATACCTTATTTAAACAGCATAAAGCCTACTCTACCACGCGTCGAGTACCTCGCAACAGGTCATAGTAACAAGTGCAATAAGCTACGGAAGTACATTATAGACAACGTGATTTCGCTCCGTTTTCATTAGGCCCCATTTTCATTAAGCACGTTTCTGACACACCTATGATTAAGTTAGCTATGTAATGACTAGGTTCCACCAGGAGATTTTCATTTAGATGATTATATATGTTCTACGCCAAGGAACTTTAGAATATAGGAATCGCTAGTGTATTTATTTCTCATAAAGGCATCATTTACCTTCTCAAAATTGATTTCTTTGGAATTCTTTTTGATGTCATTTCTAATATACTAGATACTACTACCGTTTCGGAAACAAATGGCGCTCTGAGAGAGAAAAAGCGGCGTAAAAAACTCTCGCAGCATTTAATAAAATATACAATATTGTACTGTCATTGTTATTGCTATAAAATAATCATAGAGGCTGTCCGATCACTTAGATATTCAGCTGTGGAGTAGTAGGATTTACGACAGAGCCATTTTTTTATAAAACATTTAAATTTATTTAAAGATTCCAGACTTCCAATATATTTACATTAATATATTTTAAAACATGGTAACAAAAAGTTTGAATAAACAAATTAGCCCTTTATCCTCAACTCTTGACTGCAGGATATCTCTGACTTCAGTATACCTCTTGGTAAAATGAAATGATGTGACAGAAAAGCGTTTTCTATACCATATGGATTTGCAAATGAAGATCGTCACATTGAAATTTTTTTTCTTGGAGAGGAGTAAAATACATGTACGTATTTATGGAATATATATATCAACCGGAAATAAGAACATATTTTATACCAATACTCTGCTCAACACATTATAATAACTCTTACTGTTTCAAGTGTTCGAGATGTTCACAAGATGACGACAACATGTGGAATATACATATCAACCGGAAATACGAACATATTTTATATCAATACTCTGCTCAACACATTATTATAACTCTTACTATTTCAAGTGTTCGGGATGTTCAAAAGATGACGGCAACATATGGAATATACATATCAACCGGAAATAAGAACATATTTTATACCAATACTCTGCTCAACACATTATAATAACTCTTACTGTTTCAAGTGTTCGAGATGTTCACAAGATGACGACAACATGTGGAATATACATATCAACCGGAAATACGAACATATTTTATATCAATACTCTGCTCAACACATTATTATAACTCTTACTATTTCAAGTGTTCGGGATGTTCAAAAGATGACGGCAACATATGGAATATACATATCAACCGGAAATACGAACATATTTGATATCAATACTCTGCTCAACGCAGAATCATAACTCTTACTATTTCAAGTGTTCGAGATGTTCACAAGATGACAACAACATGGGGAATATACATATCAACCGGAAATACGAACATATTTTATTTCAATACTCTGCTCAACACATTAATATAACTCTTACTATTTCAAGTGTTCGAGATGTTCACAAGATGACGACAACATGGGGAATATACATATCAACCGGAAATACGAACATATTTTATATCAAAACTCTGCTCAACACATAATTATAACTCTTACTATTTCAAGTGTTCGGACTCGAGTGTCCCTGCAAGCGAACACCCCCTACCGACTAAAAACCTCCTCTATGCTGTAAGCCTTGAAGGCTTTTACAGCGACATAGGATGTGGGCCGTGGAGACCGCAAAAAACCGTGTAGCCCTCCTAATATCTGATTTAGAATCTGAACTGTGACAGTTCATAACATACTTGTAAATTACAAAAGTAAAGAAAACATAGCGATAGAAACCTCGCGCAAGTAATAGAGATTCTATATCATAAATATTTATTTCACAAATTTGTAAGAATTACTCATGACCACTTATGTATTTCCTGCAAAAAACATTTACGAAAAATTCCATAATGTTATCGCGTTGGATGCAATAAGAAGCTTTCGACATGTTCCTCATAATAAAATCATTTGCTTACGTCTATTGATACCAAAACATATTAAAATGTGAATATGTTTTGCAATGTATTTTTTAAATTTAAATAAGTCATTCGCAGGTCGCATGAAATGTTGGACATGACATTACTTCCACGTTGCGAACTGGTGTCTGGACCATTAAATGTTAAATAGCCAACATTTATCTGAATTAGCGTCGATAAGCGATACAATATGTACGCTATGTTCACACATTTCACAGTTGCAACACTATATCAATGACATTACCATGTCCCTGGCTGTTGGACTATTCTAAAATCCACGATATATTCAGAATCTACATTGTTTACTATAGAATCTTTGCTAACCGAAAATAAACTCTAAAATCAAATTGAAAATAGAGTAGCATTAGGTACAGATTAGGAATGGAGCGACCACCGTCAACCTATTTCAATTATAAATTTAATTGTACTGAAATTTTATTTAAAAAAATGGTGCACGCTGAGTTTATTGTATCTGTTCTTCTCGGGTCATGCATGCTTTTTCGAATGGGTGGTAGTTTTTGACTAATAAGTTATTTCATATCTTTAAATAAAAATATTTGAATTTGAATAAGAGACCGGCAAGATATTGACTCAGTGGTAAGAGATAGGCCCTGCCCATTACAATGCGGTTAGGATTCTTGTAAAACACAATACTCTGAGCAGTATCACGATTGCGATCGTCACTTTAAAGCATAATATATTCAGTTTCCTTAGCACAATAATATCTACGGCACCCTGTAAACTGAATCAGAATAATTATGTTTCTACATTACTGCTGCAGCAGATAAGACAACGCTGTGTTACCCAAATAGCCCACATACTGTTCAACGAAGTCATACAATATGCTGTAAATACGTCCTACAATCAAAGTGTAGATGTAATTTCCTAGCACGTGTAACCATTTAGACACTAGAAAGGGCCATTATACTCTGTTACAAAAGAGAATGGGTGGTGGAGATTACTATTACCACCAGATGCAGATATTTTCGTCCTACCCTTTAATTAAAAACCACAACTTAAATTATACTTTCATATCGGTTGACACCAGAATTGCACCCCTATCCTTTTTAGCGCTCTGTACGTGTTTGTCAATGTGTAATTCACAAGTGACAAGTGTTACAACAAATTGCTACGATAGAAAATTAAAGTCCATACATTAGAAAAAGAAAGACATTGTTGTTGAGTTAAAATTACTTTCTATTTTATTCATTATTCTACTAGAACTTATTCTGCTTGGTAACGGAAATAGTATTGACTACGTCTCAATAATTTTGAAGTGAAAACTTCTTTAACAGGGTTGAGCACTTTTCTTGAGATGGGTATAAAATGTTAAACTCGCGTCAGGACACGTGGCCTGATCGAAAATTCGTAAGATAGTCGTTAAATTTATGGATGAAAGATTTATACTTCTAATTTCAACTTAGTGATCTTACGGTCATTGGGGCAGTGGTTGAATCATTGTGATCGAATCTCAGCCGTGGAATATTTTTACAGTTTATTATGGATGAAAGTTGATTATTCTGAGAGATAAACTTTTAAATGTAAAATAATTGTTATAGTTCTAAAGTGTTAAATTTGCTTGGGATAAAGAGGCGAATGATTCATTCAGCTTACATTCATTACTTTAAGCGTAATATTAGATACTAGCCTCCGCGCAGTTTAAAATACTAGCAAATATAAGACTTATATGGTTTTCTCATGGATCCCATTGTTAGAACTAGACCAAATTCAACTGAGATCTTTTTTTTTATGGAATAGGATGACAAACGAGCGTACGGGTCACCTGGTGTTAAGTGATGACCGCCGCCCACACTCTCTTGCAACACCAGAGGAATCACAAGAGCGTTGCCGGCCTTGAAGGAAGGTTTACGCGCTTTTCTTGAAGGTACCCATGTCGTATCGTCAAGGAAACACCGCACAAGGAAGTTCATTCCACAGCTTCGTAGTACGAGGAAGAAAGCTCCTTAAAAACCGCACTGTGGAGGACCGCCACACATCCAGATGGTGGGGATGATATCGTAACTTGTGGCGTGTCGTACGAAGGTGAAATTCGGGGGCAGGAATCAGGTTGAACAGCTATTCGGAACACTCCCCGTGATAAATGCGGTAGAAGACACAATGAAGCGACGTCTCTACGCAACGCCAAGTGATCCAGCCGTTCACAGAGCGCTAGGTCCCCGACAATTCGAGCTGCTGCGTCCAACATATCATTGATATGCAGAAGAAACAGCGTGGGAGATAGCACACAGCCTTGGGATTCGAGCAATAACCATCGACAACGACCTGTATGCTGCGCCCAGTGAGGAAGCTGGAGGTCCACTTGCATAAGCTCTCGGGAAGCCCAAATGATGGAAGTTTTGCGAGGAGCGCCTTGTGCCATACACGATCAAAGGCCTTCGCTATATCCAGGCGAACTGCCAGGCCTTCCCCCTTGCTTTCAATAGCTGCCGCCCATCTATGTGTTAGGTATACCATGAAGATCGCCAGTCGACGGACCATGGCGAAAGCCGTACTGCCGATCGTTGATCAACTGGTGACCCTCAAGGTACACCAAGAGCTGGCGGTTAATTATGCTCTCCATGATTTTGGAGAGTAGGGAGGTTATAGCAATAGGCCTGTAGTTTACCGGATCCGAACTGTCTCCTTTTTTGGGATCGGATGGACAAGGGCTGACTAGATGAGATCGCACGGGAAACGACAGCTTTCAAAGAAAGATCTGAGGTAACAAACATAAAAATGCAGTCGAATTGAGAACCTCCTTGTATTTAGGCGTCTTAGATTAAGGATAGGTCTCCGCTGCGCTCCAACAAGATACCGCTCTACCTAAGAACAATAGCTTTTTTATTACGGCAACTATTAGATGCTTATGTGCGTAGCATCTTGACACTCCATGGCATCTTTCAAATTTTGTTATATACGCTTGGTGTTATTTTACATTGAAGTTAGTAAAATACAAAATACTTACTGATGATATATGATCCCAATGTCTTTCTTATTTGATGTAGTATTATTTTTATTTCTACAACGCAATCCAGTATTTTATTTTCAATTATTAACAAAGTTTAAAACAACATGTGGCACGGGAACGTCATACATTGTTCGAGTCTGGATCGAGGACGCCCACTTAGGCGTAGTATTTATTGCGCGGTTTTAGCGGTATTTAGTTGGAGGGCAGCGGAAACCAATCATTAATCTGAGACCTATACATTTGAAGTCTGTTTTTTTTTATATAAATTTGAAAAACAATAAAATTTTAGGCCCACGATGGATTCCTAGTTTCTACAAAATTGACTCCTATATTACGCCCACTTTGGCGGAGTATTAGTTTCCGCACTTTGCGTCTGCGCCTGCGCCTGCGGTATCTGGTTGGAGCGCAGCGGATACATATCCTTAATCTAAGCGCGGTATATAAACGCTAATATATTGTGAGTATATGGGTTTAATTTTTATTTATTAACAATTGAATTTTTCAAACAATACATGATGCCTTGTATTGTTATATTGTTTGAATATATTTTGTATTAAAATCACAACAAAATATTATTTCAAACTACGGTGACCACCATTAACAATTAATAAAATATTTTGTAAGTGTTTCAATAAACTTTTAATTAATTTATTTAGAGCTTTATTTCCTTACATCTATGCATTAACGGCCTTCCAAAAAAACTTGGTAAAAACTAATACCTGAGAATAAACCAAGAATATGCAAAATGTTAACTTTATTCTGACAACACTGTCAATACAATGATAATTCTCCCAACACACATCTTTCAAAAGAATTACCGTATTCAACTGTTCGAAGTGGGAGCAGACCAGTCAGGTGTAAATGAACTCCGAATTTACACAGACGGTTCCAAAATGGCAGCCGGAACTGGAGCTGGCATCTTCTCACAGGAACTGAATATACACACCTCTATACACTTAGGCATATACAGCTCCATATTCCAATGCGAATGCATAGCCATCAAGGAAGCTGCAGACGCGATACTAAGAAGGAAAATACACGGATATTATATCCGTATTCTATCCGATAGTATGGCAGTACTGACTGCGCTGGGGAGCAACACCTATAACTCAGCGCTGATATTCGAGTGTCACCGATCCTTAGAACGAGCTGCCTCTAACAACTGGGTAACTCTGCAATGGATCAAAGGACACAGCGGTTCGTTGGGGAACGATGCAGCGGATGAACTTGCAAGGCGGGGGTCGGAAACGCAAGTGGCTGGCCCAGGGCCAGTCCTGCCGCTACCCTTCAGCCAAATGTGGTCATGGATACGCTCTCTCACCAACAACCTACATAGAACCCGATGGACAAATGTCTCAGGCTGCAGACAGTCGAAAGAGGCGATTCCTGCACTATTGCCCAAACTGACACGTCGACTTATTAACCTAAACAGACATGACATCCGAATTATGGTCGGCACCCTAACGGGTCACACATCACTGAACAAACACCTATTTACAATTGGCGTTACGGACAGTCCTAAGTGCAGGGGCTGTCTAACCGAAGATGAAACGGTCACTCACGTAATACTGGAATGTGCTGGAGTGGCCAACCAACGGGCACAAATCTTAGTAAATACAAGGTCGCTCCAGGAAGTCTGCGAACACCCCAGGAGTGTTCTGAACTTCTGGAAGGAGCTGGGCTGGTTGGAATGACTGGCCAGCACTGCACGCAAAATGGACCCAATTAAGCGGTCTAATTGCGGAAACAGGAGCCCTTTACCAATCCATACCAATCCATACAATGATAATTCTGAAGTTTTCCAAATGTCAAGTAGCCTTCTAAATAAACGCGGGAAACGTTAAACGTCCGAATAAACCAATCATGTCTACTTGTAAACATTTTGCATATTCTTGGCTTATTCTAAAGTATAACTTTATATCAAGTTTATTTGTAAGGCACTTATTTACTTATAAATTGTATTTATTAGTATGTGTTAATATTGCTCTATTCTACACTTAGGGGTAGATATATATATTGGTTTTATGGTAAAAGTATTTATTTACTTAAGATACTAAATTTATCTATGACACTTGCTAAATAACTATAATTATTGGTTCTACTTGTGAGTACGCGGATCTCTACTATTCATTGGTTAAAATGGTTACTCGGACCAGTCCTGTAATGGTTATAGACAAATGGTTAATGGTAACTAGGACGGGACTGATCAATGGTTACTCGCGTACTGCATCTCTACTATGCATTGGTTATAATGGTTAAAATGGTTACTCGGGCCGGTCCTGTAATGGATAATGGTAACTAGGACCGGCCCGACCAATGGTATCCCGCGTACTGCCTTACTAAAGGCAACACTTGGTTTTATTACAATTAATTTTATCTACTAAGCAATATTTGTAATATAATGCTGTTCGATGGATTTACTTCGAACAAGTATTTTGCTACAATTGTTAGTAATTATTTTCGCTATTAGGATCGCCTTTAGCGGTAAAAGCCTCCTCCAATGATTTCCACTCGTTCCTGTCTCTTGCAATTCTTGTCCACATCTCTCCTGCTGTTTCTACTATGTCATCGCTCCATCTCTTATTAGGCCTGCCCCGATTTCTCTTCATTTTCTACTACATTGGACCATCTTTCGTCTTGTTCTTTGTATATGTCGGTTAAAAGACATTTACTGTCACAAGATTTAACATAAAATCACTGAAATGAGAATTTTACATTCATATACTATATAATATTACTTTAGGTTTCTATGACTAAGCATGCTAAACAAACAAAGTGAATAATAACAAAAAATGAAGGTACATAAAAATGTTTCAACAAAACAACACAAATATATTTTGTATTTATACGGAATAAGAAGGACTGGATGTGGCTAACGAATTATAAAGATAACAGTTGAAGTAAACTAAAATAATTCTTACGGTATGAACAATAGTATTAATAATAAAACTAAAAGAAAATAAGTACTTGTTTTTTAAAACATATTAATTATTTTAATCGTAACAAATTTAAGATTAAAAGATAATTTTACTATAAATTTAACATTATTTATTAGATTTACTTAAAATTAAGTATAAAAATTATATTTATATAGTGTTAATTATAAAATACAGTGCATTTAGTTTTTTTTTTTTAATAATGCGGTACTTTAAATGTTACTTATAGTATTTGGAAGTTTGTTATAAATCTGAATTCCTTCGCAAGTTAAGTTCGTTTTACTAATAATTAGTATTGTAATATGTCTACTTACGTAATATTCTGATGATATTAAAAATAACTCAAAAAAAGAATGCTGGGAGGGTTTCTCGTGCCGCTTCTTCTCTCTCAGAGAGCCATTTGTTTCCGGACCGGTAGCAGTATCTAGTATATTAGAAATGACATCAAAAATAATTCTAAAGGAATCAATTTTGAGAAAATAAATGCCTTTTATGCCTTTTTACTTACTTGTACTCAATTAAAACAGCAATCACAAATTCATGTCTTATGATTGTAGAACTACAAACAATATTCAGACCAAGTCAATGATAATTAAATTTTGCAATAATTTACACAAATTGTTCACATCCATCGTATAGAAGTATGTGGGCGACTCTCATAATGTCCCGAGCGTGTGAGGGCGTGATATATAGTCACCGTACTTTATAAGTGAACTGTCGTGCAATTGGAGATACTGGAAATTTCAATTATTATTATTCAAATTCAAATATTTTTATTCAAAATAGGATGTGACATCACTTATTGAAAGTCAAAAAACTACCACCTATTCCAAAATGAATGCCTCAGGCCTGAGAAGAACGGGCGCAACAAACTCAGCGGCCTTTTTTTCATCGAAAAATATGTTGTAAAATTAAAGTGACATTAACAAAGTAACATTGTGCAATTAAACTTATTATTTAATAGCCTGAGGGCGGTCGCTCCATTCCCAATCTGTGGTATCATTAAGAAAGCGATATGTTATAGTAACCTTTACCATATAAGCGTTTTTTAACAATTCTTTTGAATAACGTAATACTTTTGTTTTGAACATTTTCTGGGATCCTGTTGTAAAAGCATATACATCGCACAAAAGACTTGCAAACTGGACTTAGCCGAGTAGAAGGGATTATAAGCTTATGTCTGTTCTTGGTGTTAACATTATGGTTATGACAGTTTCTAGCAAATTCACTTATGTGCCTATGAACATACATTCAGACAGCGTGATCTTGTCAAAACTTAGTAAGCAATTATCTTGTTTGCACCGCAATTGCTTATTATCTTTGTTTTATTTTTTTCTATGGCAAACTATAGTGCAGATAGAAAGATACCTATAGACAACAGACGCATTGGTTTCTGATTGGCTAATCTAATGCCAATTGACTCTCGCGCGGGTTAATACCCAATTGTCACCGAGCAATGGCACAGATCGCACGCATATTTAATCATAAGTGGTCAACGGAATCGCATCGCATAAAATCGGTTAACCCAGCTGAAAGTTCTGAGGTAACAACAATAAAAAAATAAACCAACGAATCCTCCTTTTTTGAAGTCGATTAAAATTCGTGAAAATTATATTGAAAGTTAAAATATGAGATCAAATAAGGCGCAAGTAATTTCTAGGTCACATTCGCACCAAGAGCCCTTGTTCACCAGCGCTGCGCCTGCGCCGATAAATAACACGTCACAGGACTACCCAGTAATCGAAACAAACAACCTACAAAGCCAAGCGAAAATCGCCTCAACAGCACAGTTAATAAGCACCAATAAACCCTGCGCAACCGCATCTGAATTCCCTCCTATATAAATTATCTCCAAGGTAATCGAGCCAATCTATTTTAAACTCTATACCCGTAATTACAAAATCAACTGTCGTACTTCTAATCGCCCCCGTTTAGTTTCTAGATAAAAGATTCTGCTTACGAGCTTTTCGTGATCGCCGCGACAAACACACGATTCATTTAAGCGATACAGTATCGATATATAGGTACCGTTACAAGTTGATTAGCATTTAGATTGTTACTACATGTAACTCTATTACAAGATTATTGGATAGTTGAGGCCTTCAAATGTGTATATAATGAATCAAGCTTGTCAATATGATTTAAGAATTGGCATATATATGTGTCTAAGAACATTGAAAATTACTATTTATTGCAGTTCTTTTTAGTGAAGTCTGGTATTAAATGGCAGAAAAGGCATTTATTTGCTCAAAATTGATTCCTTTAGAATTCTTTTTGATGTCGTTTCTAATATAATAGACACTACAACGGCTTTGGAAACAAATGGGACGCTGAGAGAGAAGAAACGGCGCAAGAAACTCTCCCAGCATTCCTTGTTTTTGCGCTCTTTTTTTTATGAAATATACAATATTGTACTGTCATTGTTATTGCTCTAAAATAATCATAATCTAGTCCCAGGCTGTCGGATCACTTAGATATTCAGATGTTGAGTAGTAGGATTTACGACAGAGACATTTTTTATTCGGTATGGTTCTGGAATGGTATCAAAATTATATTGAGGATTGGTCTACTGCAGGCGAAGTCGCAAAGTGCGGCAACTAATACTACGCCCAAGTGCGCATACTCGAGCCAGTCTCGAACAATGTGGGACGTTGACGTGCCACATGTTCTGTTATACTTTGCTAATAATTGAAACTGAAATGGCGGGTTGCGTAGTAAATCATTGCACAAATAATACTACAAGAAATAAGAAAGACCCTGGGATCACATATCATCATAAGTATTTTGTATTTTGTTAATTTCAATGTAAAATAACACGAAGCGTATGTTATAAAATTTGAAAGATGCCATTGAGTGTCAAGATGCCACGCACGGAATCATCTAATTAGTTGCTGTTATAAAAAAGCTATTGTTCTTAGGTATTGCGGTATCTAGTTGGAGCGCAGCAGAGAGCAATCCTTAACCTAAATTAAAACAGCAATAACAGCTACGCATAAATGTTGCATATTCCGTCAAAGTTTACAAACTGTTCATTTGACAGTTCAATTTCTTTCTGAAACACATGCGCTTTAATTAAAAAGGCATAAAAGGCATTTATTTTCTTAAAATTGATTCCTTTAGAATTCTTTTTGATGTCATTTCTAATATACTAGATACTACTATCGCTTCGGAAACAAATGGCGTTCTGAGAGAGAAGAAGCGGCGCAAGAAACTCTCCCAGCATTCTTTTTTTGCGCTCTATTCAATAAAAATATACAATATTGTACAGTCATTTCTATGGCTATAAAATAATCATAATCTAGTCCGAGGCTGTCCGATCACCTAGATATTCATCTGTGGAGTAAAAGGATTTACGACAGAGCCATTTTTTTATGAAACATTAAATTTATTTATAGATAATGCCTGAACAGTGGCTGGGACTTTATTATAAAAATGTATATATTTACCCTTAAAGCTATTATGTATCTTATGAAGCCTACTAGAATTAGTTACAAGCAATCCCTTATTTCTTATCACCTGGAATTTCATGCATCTTACTTTAAAAGTGACGGGCTTTCATACAAACGTTCAATGCTTATGTAGATTCCTCAACCCTCAGTGGGATTTTTAACTTCCTGCTAAGAAAATTTTCGAAAGTTCCAGAAGTTATTGGTTTTACCCCGTTTTTCGAAAATCTAATTTTCATCATATCTCTACGTTTGAAGATCCTAGGAATCTTCTTCTGACTTTTCGCGCGATAGTGTCCGTACTTCTGTATGTATGTATGTGTGTTCTTGTGTGTATGTATGGATATATGTAAACCTCTTATATAAAAGATATCTTTTGAATGGCTCGACCGATTACATCGCGGTTGGCGCCATTCGAAAGGGCTTGGCCATACTATTTTGAATACAATTCGGAGTGATTTGGATATGGTTGCTGGTAGTATTCAAAAAACTGCGTCGAAAACCGCGCGTGAACATCGGTTTAATCATTCAAAAGTTATTGCCGTTTGGTAATTAAAAAAAAAAGTTTTTTTAACCAACTTCCAAAAAGGAGGAGGTTCTCAATTCGTCGGTGTGTTTTTTTTTATGTTTGTTACCTCAAAACTTTCGACTGGGTTAACCGATTTTGATAATAATTTATTTATTTGAAATCTGGTGCTTCCCGTGTGGTAAATAATTCGGTCCAGATCTGACAATGGCGTCCATGAGAAAACCATAAAAGTCTAAAATTTGCTATACGTATGTGGACGACAAAGTAACGGAACTCTTCAATTCTAAGGAGCAAGTTAAAGATACTCGGCCGAATCTTTTTTATGTTTGATAAACCCATCTCACACAACGCTCAAGTACTTATTAACTCTAGAAAGTTTGGCGCCCTAACGGTTTATTTACACTTTGTGTTATCAATCAGTCTGTGTGGACTATAATATAATAAATCATATTACGTAGATTGAAGTTCTATTAATATTATTTTAAAATTAATGTCTGTCTGTCTGTTCTTTTTAGACTTATTTTCGAAACGCCTGGACATAATTTGACGGGACTTTCATTCACAAATAACTAAATTTTTAAGGGCGTAAACAAAATTAATTCCCCGCAAATTAAGGTTATGAGCATGATTAAGGATCAATACGCGATGCATATCTTGTTGGATTTTTATAAAAGACATAATTAATACATACAATTTCTTCGTACACTTCCTTAGATTAAGGATTTGTCTTCGCTGCGCTCCAACTAGATACGGCAGGCGTAGTCGCAAAGTAGGGCAACTAATACGCCGCCAAAGTGGGCCTAATATAGCAGTAAATTTTGTAGAAACTAGGAATCCATCTTGGGCCTAAAATTTTATTGTTTTTCAACTTCGTATTAAAAAAACAGACTTCAAATGTGTAGGTCTCAGATTAAGGATTGGTGTCCGCTGCGCTCCAACTAGATACCGCTAAGACCACGCAATAAATACTACGCCGAAGTGGGCGTCCTCGATCCAGTCTCGAACAATGTATGACGTTGACGTGCCACATGTTCAGTTAAACGTTGCTAATAATTGAAACTAAAATGCTAGATTGCGTTATAGAACTTTATAAAAATAATACTTACTACAAGAAATTATAAAGACCCTGGGATCACATATCATCAGTAAAATTTTGTATTTAATTAATTTCAATGTAAAATAACACGAACCGTATGTTACAAAACTTGAGGAATGCCATTGAGTGTCAAGATACCAATCACACAAGCATCTAATAGTTGCCGTATTAAAAAAGTTATTGTGCTTAGATAGTGCGGTATCTAGTTGAACCGCAGCGGAGACCAACCCTCAATCTAAGACGCCAAAAAAGAAGAAAGTTCTCAATTCGACTGTATTTTTTTGTGTTTGTTACCTCAGAACTTTCTTTGAAAGCTGGTGCTTCCCGTTATCCCAGTTTAATTTGGTCCAGTCCTGACAATGGCATCCATGAGAGAACCATATAAGTCTTACATTTGCTAGTATTTAAAATCGCGCAGAGGCTAGTATCTATTATTATGCTTAAAGTAAATGTTAGCTGAATGAATCATTCGCCTCTTGATCCCAAGCTCTAATGAAATCCACTTTCAAACTGCAATCCCTCGCTCGGAGGCTCACATTGTTATCTTAGTGATACTGGATTATCTATCATAAGGTTGAATATACAACGAGCCCATATGAAACCCATATATGACAAACATTATGTCGTTTTTGTTTATGGTAAATAATTCATAATAAATGAGACACTATTCTTTGATCCTCTTAAGGCGACACTAAATGCCAGCGACCTTGAGCGATATGAGTTCACGGCTGCCGGCCCGCCATCGATGTAACAAAGCCAATATTTTCAAAATTCTTGGATGGACAACAGTTTATATGCTTACAATCCTCGTTATTCACTACGAATCTAAATAAATGAACCTACACAAAAAAGTACAAGCTATAAGAATAACTTTTCTGAGAGAAGTACCAAAAAAATGAGTCACGCCATGCCAATAAACTTGTTTAACTCCAAAGAATAGTGGTAGTTTAAAAAAGGCTCGGCAGTGTTAACTATAACCAACAGCAAGCATTAGCAACCTACAAATAAGACTTAAGGATATGTGTAACAGGATTAAATAGTGTTCATAGCTCCAAATGCTATACTTTCACCACAAAACTTGTCTAAAAACACCATGTTTGCGTGTTTTCTGCTTACTCTTCGCCTTAAATCTAATTTATCTATCGTAAATTATGTTGTATTGGTACGCAGACGTGGTCTCTAACTATGGGCCTAATGAGAAAAGTCATGGTCGCTCAGATGGCAATGCAGAGGGCTATTCTTGGAGTTTCCCTGCGAGATTGAATCAGAAATGAGAAGATCCGTTGTCGAACCAAAGTTATCGACATAGCCCAAATGATTGCGAAACTGAAGTGGGCGTGGCACATAGTTCGACTGACAGATAGCCGTTGGGGCAGTAAAGTCCTCGAATGGCGAACACGTACCCGAAGACGCAATGTTGGTAGGTCTCCCACAAGATGGACCGACGATCTGGTCAAGATCGCCGGAATACGTTAGATGAGGGTAGCGCAGGACCGATCATCGTGGAAATGAGGGAGGCCTTTGTCCAGCATATTAGTAACTTCCTAATAATCAGAATAAAAAATTAATGAACTGCGTTTATGTTAAGACGATAGGTATACTTTTTATGACAGTAAGGGACGAGACGAGCAGGACATTTAGCTGATGGTAATTGATACGGCCTACCCATTACAATGCAGTGCCACTCAATATTCTTGAAAAATCCATAAAGTCTGAGCGGTACGACAATTATAGCACTCGTCACCTTGTGACATAAGATGTTAAGTCTCATTTGCCCAGTAATTTCACTAGCTAGCCATAGTGTATCAGTCTGATGGGCACCGAAGCATTATTATGCTTACACATAATTGCTTGACACTATACCCATAACAATCTAGCCGATAAACTGTGCGAAGCAGACTCCCACTGGTTAATACCGTAGTCGCCTCTTACGCCTCCCTTGGTCCTGGGACTTCCGAATTTTTTATTGTCCCTAGAGTCCACAGGGCATACTCAAACGTTAAGTCAATACTTAAACCATTAATTTCTACTTCCACAAACATAACCCATATAGACAATAAAGTAATTGAGCTAAATCAAACTATTCAAATATATAATGCATTTTTCTCGTCGTCTTTGCCCAAAAATTAACTATCAATCATAATTACAACATCGCCTAACACATTAAAATACCAAATGACTTGATTTATATAAAGTCACTGAGAAGAGGGTCAATCATTAGGCAGGTGATCCGTATTAAGCTCGTATATCTACTATTATCTTCAATAAAGCACACAGAAGAAATTCAGTGAGCATTTTGCAATCTAAATATGATTTTTTTATCGAATAGGAGGACAAACGAGCGTACGGGTCACCTGGTGTTAAGTGATCACCGCCGCCCACAATCTCTTGCAACACCAGAGGTATCAAAGAAGCATAACCGGCCTTTAACGAAGGTGTACGTGCTTTTTTTGAAGATACACATGTCGTATCGTCCCCGAAACACCGCACAAGGAAGCTCATTCCACAGCTTTGTAGTACGTGGTGATACATCACAATGGCCCAACACCAAAGTTTTCTTTATAAAAAATCGTATAATACCTATTGGTTGGGTTTAAGACGCCTGCCCGAAGTTGTTTGGTTCTAGACGAATCTCGTTTCGAATATTTCGTTGCTTTTTATTGTCACATATTAAATAGATTTTTTTAAGTAACTATGTGTAGGTAGGCTTACTACTAAAATTGCCGCGCGCCTTAAACAATATAAAGCCCAAGAAACAGAACCGGAAAAACGGTATCGACTCCCGAAAAAGTGCTGTTCGCAACCCTATTTTACATTCTTGTGAGACACTGAAATATCGTGAAGAATAGGTAGCCTAAGACCCACTCATCGGGACACGGGCTAATACTTAATAATAATATATAATCAACCGAAATGAAAACTCCTAAAAAGTCGTACATAAAGTATAATTATATCCAAGTAAACAAAAATATTCATAAGATGAAAAAGTACTGGGTCAGACTATGTCAATTTTTTATGGGACCAATAAAAAAATACCAATCGAATTCAGAACCTCTTCTTTTTTGAAGTCGGTTAATAACATGTCAAAACCTGCTGCAAGTGTGACATCAGCGCCACTTGTCATTCAATCTATGACACGATACTATCACCTAGTAACACGGGTTGCGTAAGCCACTTTATAAAATGTCTCTATAAAAGTACAAATAAGGTAAAACCGATCAAATCGTAATCCGTTCTTACGAAAGCCGTCGTGCTCTCTTAACCCTCACGCACAGAACGTAATGGAGCCAATATGTTTTTTTTAAATTTAGGCAATCGACTTTTGTGACAAATACACGCATTATCAACACTTACAAAAGATTTATGTAATTCTCTTAGAATAGAGAGCTAAACTTTTTATGAAGAATTATTGCATTCGAATATATTATCCAGTAGGAGGCTCCTTTTTACAGGAAGCCGGCTAGATTACGGGTACCACAACGGCGCCTATTCCTGCCGTGAAGCAGTAATGTGTAAACATTACAGTGTTTCGGTCTGAAGGGCGCCGTAGATAGTGAAATTACTGGGCTTAACATCTTATGTCTGAAACTGACGAGCGAAATTGTAGTGCCGCTCAGATATTTGGGTTTTTCAAGAATCCTGAGCGGCACTGCATTGTAATGGATAGAGCGTATCAATTACCATCAGCTGAACGTCCTACTCGTCTCGTCCCTTATTGCTATAAAAAAAATCTAGTTTAACAATAATAATTGGAAATTTATGGTTTTATTCGAAAAGGCTCTTTGATTCGGAGATAATTGTATTTAAGTTTTGGATAGATTCAAAATATAATTCTATCACATTTTCTGATTTCAGGCATTGTAAGAAAAGCATTTTGGTCGAATACGATTTGATATTCGGTATTTTATCGCAATTGCCCATAACGTGATTATAATATAGCTCCTACATTGACGTATTCTTGTGCTAATGCGATAATTAGTGTTTGATGTTATGTTGCCTTGGTACCTCATAGTAAGTTAAATGTAGGTAGATGAAATTTATTTAATTCCTCCGATGAACACAGTTATTTTTTAACCCTAACAACGAGTTTTTATGATTTTTAATTTAAATTTTAACTAAAGATCTACATGTAGCCATGTTAAAAATTCGCATTTTCACTATTTAATCACTATAGATTCCTTTATCGCGAATCGAGCGTAATACCAATATCCCAAACTTGTCACATTTTGTACTATTATGTACCTGTATATCGTAGAATTTGGATTATTAATTGATATCGTATATTGTAGTCAGGTTCGGCTGCAAAATTACTAGTAAAAATTCTGAAGAAAAAAAGAAACAAACAACCGACATTACGTTATGGACAGTAAATAGCGCCAATTATTATTATTATGAAAAATATAATAAATAATATTTTTTTCAACTTTTTTGATACAGATGTCCCTGGCTTTATATTAAACGTGCCTACTAACGATAAAAAAACAATTCTTCACTAAGCTAGCTTTGAACAAGAATTATTCAAGTAGATCCAGAGGTAAGCCGGCTAGATTATGGGTAGCACAACGGCGCCTATTTCTGCCGTGGATTAACACTGTGCTTTGGTCTGAAGGGCGCCGTAGCAAGTGAAATTACTGGGCAAATGAGACTTAATATCTTATGTCTCGAGGTGACGAGCGCAATTGTGGTGCCGCTAAGAATTTTTGGGTTTTTCAAGAATTCTGAGCGGCACTGCATTGTTATGGACATGCTGCTCCTCCCGTCCCTTTTTTCATAAAATAAACGCATTCAAAATAATAATAAATTATATAGTGTTGTTCTCTTATTGTGCCACATGCCTTACAGCTGGTACAAGTAGCTCCTACCACAGGAGTATTATAACGAACACGGATATTGTAACATAATAGTATGTTCCATTTATTTAACACGCCGATGCTTGCTCGCTAATGATAAACTTGTATCGACTGTAGGCGTTATTGCACCACTCTATCTCTTGTTTCTTCTTTTTTTAATACAATAAGTTATGCACGTGAAGCTTATTTAGAAGCCGGTAATTATGCTTCTTCACTGCACTTTATATTATTCATTTAAATCAAACCAGTGGGAGGCATCTTTGCACAGGATGCTGGCTAGATTATGGTTACCACAACGGCACCTATTTCTGCCGTGAAGCAGAACTGTGTAAGCATTATTGATTTTTAGTGAAATTATGTAATTATTATATTATTAAAACTATTATTAACCATGACTGACACAGTATGACGACAACGTTGCATTTTTAAGCTGCAAATAAAGTATTAAAAGAGGGGAATCGAGTTTCTTGCCACTGCTCAAATTTTCTCAAGTGGTGGTAAACGGCATAAAAATCTACAACTTTGATAGTCATAATATCATAATTTTTTTATAAGAATAAGTGACCAGACGAGCATTACGTTCAGCTGATGATAATTGATACGCCCTGCCCATTACAATGCAGTGCCACTCAGGATTCTCGAAAACCCCTAAAACTCTGAGCGGCACCACAACTGCGCTCGTTACCTTACGTTACCTTACCTTACGTTAGACTTCAGATGTTAAGTCTCATTTGCCCAGTAATTTCACTAGCTACGGCGCCCTTCAGACCGAAACACAATAATGTATACACATTACTGCTTATATAGATAGGCGCTGCTGTGGTACTCATAATCTAGCCGGCATCCTGTGCAAAAAAGCCTCCCACTGGTAGCTATACCTTAACTAGTGCAGAAATAACTGGTCTCAAAATGAAGAACGCAACTGCAATGCACTAGGCCACTATAGATGGAACATATCATGCTCGTCTCATCAGTAATTATCATATATGACAAACTTTGGAAAATTCCAGCGATGATGACGTCAGAAACCAGCATTTCCGCTTATGAACTAAGAACCATAACAATTATATTTGGCGCCGTCTAGGGCTGTCGCGTAATTGTGATTAATTCCCGCCAAAATGCTACTGAATGCTGTTCTCTTAGTAGATAACAGTGAGTAATAAGCAGAACAATCAAGGATTATAATTAATGTCTGTATGTCTGTTCTTGTAACCTAATATATTTTGGTATGAAGGTGCCAATCAGCTAGCATTAAGTACCTAATAAACGTCATCGAAGGCAAATTTTCTTGGCAAGGAAGGGTTTTTCTTTCGAATCGTTCGAATTCAATTTTTCAACCGACTTCAAAAACGAGGAGGTTATCCATTCAATCGGTATTTTTTTATATGTATGTTTTCAGTTTTTGAAGTCGGTTTTTTTAAAAGTAGTTTTTTTATGTTTGTATGATTTACGTTGACTTCACACAACACCCTTTTTAGGGATTATTTTCACAGCAACCCAATAATAAATACTTATTATTTTATTAATAGTTTATATATTATATTTCTTCATACTTTTGATTTAATGCTTCCAAAATGCCATTAATTGTTAACTATTTTGTACTCATTAACTCTTGTGATATAAAAACATTTTTGGTTTCGATATTCATGAAGTAATAATATGCACACTATAGTAATTAGTGTGTGAAAATTATGGCAGTATATTTTTGTTCGACTAATCGAGCTCCCTTATTCGATTTCAGCCGACTGTGCGCTGTGAAAAATATGCGCAGCGCACCTACAGCCTTCACTTCAAAAAATGCCATGTGACAGTTTATCTCGATAAATCAAGTCATAGCCGTGCAGCGATTACGAACTTCTTTTTCATATTTTTTTATGGAAAAGGAGGACAGAAGAGCGTACAGGTCACCTGGTATTAAGTGATCACCACCGCCCACATTCTCTTGCAATACCAGTGGAATCACAGGAGCGTCGGCTGTTAAAGAAGGTGTACGCACCTTTTTTGAAGGTACCCATGTCGTATCGTCCCGGAAACACCGCACAAGGAAGCTCAATCCACAGCTGTGTAGTACGTGGAAGAAAGCTCCTTGAAAACCGCACTGTGGAGGACCGCCACTCATCCAGATGGTGGGAGATCGGAGGATGGATGGGAGTATCCATCCTATAGACTATAGTCCTTGCAAACATCAGGTTCTTCTAATGCCGACCCATTAAAAGGCATAAAAGGCATTTGTTTTCTCAAAATAGATTCCTTTACAATTCTTTTTTGATATCATTTCTAATATACTAAACACTACTACCGCTTCGGAAACAAATGGCGCTCTGAGAGAGAAGAAGCAGCGCAAGAAACTCTCCCAACATTCTATTTTTTGCGCTCTTTTTAATGAAATATACAATATTGTACTGGCGTTGCTACAGCTATAAAATAATCACAATCTAGTCAGACCACTTTGATATTCAGCTGTGGAGTAGTAGGTTTAACGACGGAGCCATTTTTTAATAAAACATTTAAATTTATTTATAGATAATGTCTGAAGTGCTGGGACTTTATAATAAAAGTGTATACATTTATCCTTAAAGCTATTATGTATTTTATGAAGCTTTCTAGAATTAGTTACAAGCAATCCCTTATTTCTAGTTTTATAATAATGAAAATCACTATTAGGAGCAAACAGTATCTACACAAACTATCTAGCTACAGGTACCTACTTATAGCTTGGCCACTTTTACCCCAATGATATTGCTGTAATATCCAATTAACAGTAAAAACTTTGTCATTACTTATAGACAGAGCTCTGTGACGGTATTTTCATCATCACCTGAATTTTGTATTTTCGTCATGCCTTTTTGTATTTTTTGTGCTAATTTTCAATTTACGTCAGTTTTTCGTAAGTTATTGCACATGCTAGTTCTTGAAACTGATTTTTTACACCAAAAAACATCATCTCGAATTCACTTAGAGCATTTAACAAGAAAACGGATACAATATAGACGTCACAACAATATGTAATTCTTAGAATTTAAGAAATTCTGTAGCAATTATATTTTTTTTTTATGCAAATAAGTGACGAGACGAGCAGGACGTTCAGCAGATGGTAAGTGATACGCCCTTCCCATTACAATGCAGTGCTGCTCAAGATTATTGAAAAACCCAAAAATTCTAAGCGGCACTACAACTGCGCTCGTCTCATTGATGTTGTTGATAGATGTTAAGTCTCATTTGCCCAGTAATTTCACTAGCTACGGCGCCCTTCAGACACACCGACCGAAACACATTACTGCTTCACAGCAGAAATAGGCGCCGTTGTGGTACCTATAATCTAGCCGGCATCTGGTACAAAGGAGCCTCCAACTGATATATTTATAAATATAGTCAATGTTAAATAAACTTTATTCAAATACCTTAAACTAAGCGCATTATAAATATTTCAATTAAATAACCGAATTTACCATATATTTGAAAAAATTACCGTTCGTGAGAAGAACATACAAGAAATTCAACAGCCACTAATTTATATCAAATGGAGTGTTTCACAATAGCTGTAACATACATATAAATTCATTTGTCAGGTACAGCATCCAATATATGAATCGTTCTCGAAGTAAAAAAGTATTAGAAATATCAAATAATTATTATATCACATAGAGTAACATAAAAATAAAAGTGTGTGCGTGTAATCTTTACGCACAGTTCAAGTAAAAATAAAAATTAACTTTAGGAATAAATAACAAATAAATTTGTTAATAATAATAAGTTAATTGATCCCATAAAACTTATTACTTATTAACTTTATAATTACAAAAGGAGGGAATCTTATGAAAAAGTAAGCAATCATTAAATTTAAAGTAAATCTAAATGCAGTATGAGCTGCGTCAGAAACGGATTAAGCTTACGCGGGGCCCGTAGCAATTTTTTTTCAATGAGCCCTTATCTATACTGTTATCTATCTGTGCATGACGTGGGTTGTCTCAGTAGGAAAACTTGTAAAATTTCACGTTTTTGCCACGTCAATGAATAAAATATCTTAATAATTTAATATCTTTCTCTCCAAAAATTATGCAACGACAGAGACGAGTTGGACATACGGGCCCCCCATTTGCGGGGGGCCCGTACCAATTGCTACACTTGCTATATGGCTAATCTGTCACTGAGCTGCGTTCTCTCACTTGCGATATGGCTAATCCGGCACTGAGCTGCGTTCTCTCACTTGTTATAAGGTTAATCCGGCACTGAGCTGCGTTCTCTCACTTGTTATAAGGTTAATCCGGCACTGAGCTGCGTTCTCTAACTTGTTATAAGGTTAATCCGGCACTGAGCTGCGTTCTCTCACTTGTTATAAGGTTAATCCGGCACTGAGCTGCGTTCTCTCACTTGTTATAAGGTTAATCCGGCACTGAGCTGCGTTCTCTCACTTGTTATAAGGTTAATCCGGCACTGAGCTGCGTTCTCTAACTTGTTATAACGTTTATCCGGCACTGAGCTGCGTTCTCTCACTTGTTATAAGGTTAATCCAGCACTGAGCTGCGTTCTCTCACTTGTTATAAGGTTAATCCGGCACTGAGCTGCGTTCTCTAACTTGTTATAACGTTTATCCGGCACTGAGCTGCGTTCTCTCACTTCTTATAAGGTTAATCCGGCACTGAGCTGCGTTCTCTCACTTGTTATAAGGTTAATCCGGCACTTAGCTGCGTTCTCTCACTTGTTATAAGGTTAATCCGGCACTGAGCTGCGTTATCTCACTTGTTATAACGTTTATCCGGCACTGAGCTGCGTTCTCTCACTTGTTATAAGGTTAATCCGGCACTGAGCTGCGTTCTCTAAAGAGCAATAGTGTTATATAGGATGACGACCATAATTGCCATCTATTTTTCGTTAAATACTCCAAGCTGTTTTCCTAATCGTTGCTTCTGTGAATAGAAAACATTGTATAAAAACATTAGATTAACTTTAGAAATAGCGTGTTAACAGTTTTTATATTATTTTCGATGGCAGTAATTAATTATTATCTCAGCTACCATCGGGTGCTCTCCACACTTTTCAAAAATCTATTTTTGTAATGACAATAAAGGATGAGATGAGCAGGACGTTAAGCTGATGGTTTCTTGAAAAACCCATAAATACTGAGCGGCACTACAATTGCGCTCGTCACCTTGAGACATAAGATGTTTAAGTCTCATTTGCCCAGTAATTTCACTAGCTACGGCGCCCTTCAGACCGAAATACTTACACATTACTGCTTCACGGCAGAAAAGGGCGGTGTTGTGGTACCCATAATCTAGCCGGCATCCTGTGCAAAGAAACCTCCCATTAGTATTTACATAGTATTTACTTAAGGCATTTGCCTTAAGCCACCTCTTACCACAAACTTGGGCCTGGGTCTTCTCCATTCTTATTATGCCCTGGCAATGCACAGGGTTTCCCTTCATCTGCTTTAACTGATTCATGTCAGAAAAATACGGGTTGCACTCCGGGAGTACCGGCAGAAGTGAAAACTTGAACATAAACGTTGTGCATTTTTGAATATCTTGGAAGGATTAAGGAATAATTTCGTACGAATTGCTTTATTTATCGTGTATCGTATTTATGTGGTTAAATACAATATTCATTTGCGCTATCGTGCACAAAAATTACAATTTATATTACATAAAATTACACTTCAGAAATATTACAATTATTTTGCATTAAAAAGTTTACTAAAATCAGATTTTGGCGACTCAACATGTCTTGAGGATGCCTCGTGTAGAGGCGAAGCACGTGTCGAATTGTTTAAAGATAAATATTGGCGGAATTAACACTAAAGAAAATCAAATAATTTGGAGAATTATGGATTTCCGCAAAGTAACGCCTACTTCAATAAATTTTATTTAAAAGTTTATATCTCAGAAACATAAACTTTCGTCCATTATAATAAAAAATATTTCATGGCTGAGACTCGATCCCTCGACCTCGCGTTGTTTCGGCTTCGCAAGCACAATGATTCAACCGCTGGTCCAATGACCGTATAATCATTAAGTCGCAAAAACTGAACTATAATAATAAAAATAATATTGACACACTTTTACACACATTATCTTGCCCCAAACTAGACATAGCCTGTACTATGGGTACAAGACAATGATATATTTAATACAATATACTTACTTAAACATACATAAATCAAATAAACATCCATGACTCGGAAACAAACATTCATAATCATCATATAAATGATTGCACCTACCCGTATTCGAAGTCGAGACCTGTAGCTCAGTAGGCAGGGACACTAACCACTGGGCTAAGGGGTCGTCGAAGTATAAATCTTTCGTCCATAACTTCATCGACTGTCTTACGAATTATCGATCAGAGAAGTGAAAGAAAAGTGCTCAACGACGCTAAAGAAGTTTATACTTCAAAAATATAACTAATATTTAAAAATGCGTATATGGGTAGAATCATAAAGGTATATCTTATAAAGTATGTTCAAATGAGCACTAGTATTAAATGCAGCTAGGTCGTAAAGTGGTCGGTATGTAGGTCACGATTTTATTGTTGGCCGCTCTCTGGTCGCAACAGGTACATTTCATATTTATGGCTCGCCAATCCATTTTACATGATAATATATAAAACGGCTTGTGTCCATCATGTGCGATCTAGGAAACGACGTGGCTTTCCAATGCGAGTATTTGTTTGTAGGACTCTTATTATAATGTTTATGGATCTATATATATACGTGCATGATAGGATACTATACTTTTTGACAGTAAGATCAAACATCACATAATTGTATTCCGGTTTCGTGTAACGAAAGGAGACAGTTTTTTTTGGTCTTCGATTAGGCCCACCTTGAAATGTGGTGTTTAGTATTGAAACATATATTGATTTATGTAATCTAATCAATTGTCATGAGCCTTTCATGACGTAAACAATCCATGTACCAATTATTATAGTAGAGGAGCAAAAGCGGGGATTTTGGGATTTATTCGAATACGTCATAATAATATAAAAGGGGCAAACTTGCACCTTGTGAAGTACTCCCAACATACCTGAGCCCTGTATATAGGGCCGAACGTCTAAAGCTGCCGATCAGATAAGTAAAAAAATCGATCATTAGAACAACTCAAGCGCGTCAGATTGAGGTTAGGTAATTTAATTATATACAGTAATGTGTGCACTTCAATTATCTGTCATACGGAAGTGGGAATGTCACAAAATTTCAAACCGTGAAGTTAAGGGAATTCCTCCACATAATTGTCAGATTATGGGCCACGACGACAAGGACAGATCAGGACGACAAGGACATTAGGGCGAAGAGTAGGCAGAAATCACGCAAACATGGTATTTTTAGACAAATTTGTGGTGAAGCTTGATGTTTTTCGAGCTATGAACACTACTTAATCCTGTTACACATATCCTTAAGTCTTGTTTGTAGGTTGCTAATGCCTGCCGTTGGATATAGATCACACTCCCGAGTCTTTATGAACTACCACTTTTCTTTGCAGTTAAACAAGTTTTTTGGCAGGACGTATTTTTTAGTACTACTCTCAGAAAAGTTATTCTTATAGCTTTTACTTTTTTGGGTAGGTACATTTATTCAGATTAGTAGTGAATATCGAGGATTGTAAGCCAATAAACTATTTTCCACGCAAGAAATTTGAAAATATTGGCTTTACATAGATGGCGAGCCGGCAGCCGTGAATTCATATCGCTCAAGGTCGCTGGCATTTAGTGATTCGCCTTAAGATGATCTGTCTATATTATAATCTGTCGCGCTTGATTATATCATGGTCACGATTTTGCATTTTCAACAATCGTTCATAACTTTTGATGACGTGCTTAATAAGATTTTTTTCCATAATATGTATATATATATCCCTTTGTATGACCTCCCCCAAAATTCAAATTGGCAAATACATATTCTTCCGTTATCAGGAATATATGGGGCGCATAAACTATTAACATCAAAAGCAATTGAGTATTTCTTTGTGACTGTTTTTTTCAATGTTACACATCAAATAAGCATTTTTTTCTTATTGGCACCTTACCTTCACAGTCCAATAGGTGCCCACGACGCTCGAGTAAATCCTTATTTAGTCTCATGGGCTCCCCTACTATTATATAAATTGGCATTATTTTATCAAATGCTCGTCACTCTGTCAGGTGATCCATCAGATAACTGTGATATTTGCTACTAGATCTATCCTTTAATTTAAATAGCACTTACCTGGTAGATTACACTATTTATACACTGTGAAACTTAAATGATGTCTTTATTCAATAGATAAGTAGCAAGTAGCCTATTCGAAACTTTACTTGGACATGGCGAAACAACCTCTTACTTACACACATTACTACTTAGGGCAAAATTATGCCCAATCTAAATTAGCAACGCTAGGATTCACCTTCAACACACATTGCTGCGAATTATTTGGTGTCTAAATTTCACAGTGAAAGCCAAAATAAATAGAATGCATAAAGATATTCTATAACAAATACCTTAACTAGATAAAAGCAACTATATAATCTACATTGCAGAGGTTTTCAGGCTTAATATCATTATTAAGGAATCAGACAAACACAATACATTACAAAATCAGATTATTGTAAACGAAAATTCGCTTGGAATTGCCCCCAATAAAATATTGTTCAAATATTATCAACAAGATTATAGATATTCTAATTGCGAGTACATTTCTGTATCAGGCGGTCCACATCAGCGGGTGTAATACCTACTGTGTTCGCAGTATCACCTGGACAGTTATTGCAAACATTTCGTATCTAATGTTACCTTTAATAAAATACGTAAATTAAATAGAAATAATCTTTTAAGGTTGTTTTTCCACTACACTCTCATATATAATCATCCTTAATTGAAATCCTTTTACATTCACGGAGATTATTTGAAAGTATTCTTCAGGTTAATACCGGATTATACCCGGACATCACTGTCGGACAGAAAAATTTCGCCCGAGTGCTGTATTCCTGAACCAATACGACACACCTTAAAATCTAGGCCATACTCCCACTTCAAAGGCTGTCATCTCTTGAGTCTTATTCATCAGGTGAGCCAGTTTCTAACCCCCTAATTCATAATGGTCCTCTAACTTTAAACAGCTGCTTAGGAGTGTTTTTTTTTTCATTCTGACTTAGGTCAATAGAAGAAGACCGAGTGAGAATTAGCAACGCTTTAAGATAGCAGACTATTATGAATGACGGTTAAACATATACCCCCTGTATATATTTAACCGGCATATTAAAAGGAAAAACCTTTTAGAGAGCACACTTTTTGTGTTTAGATCGTGTGGCATTTACAAACTACATACTGCATGTTTGCTTTTTATGAAAAATGGTTTATTGTCCCTTGGAAATTTACAAATTAAACATCCCAATTACCTTGAACTCATTAATAAAAGGAATGTATTCTGTCAAAACTGATTTATTTTGGTTTATTTTTGAAGTTAGTGTATTTATTAAAAATTAATAAATCAAAAGTGGTTTATCTCTACCACTGCCTCAAAAACAATTTATTCTAAAGAATAAGCCTTCAACTTACTTGTTCTTACAGCATTACTCTTGTTATAAGAGTTGTTGAGTTTTTTTAAAGCATATCGTAATTATATGACTATAATACGCAAAGAAATACAGAGTCCTACAAAACATTTCAATATTAATACATGATTTTATAATATTAATCGAATTTACTTAACTACCATCATCATAGTTATTAAAGCTCCATCAACAATTTCACAAAAAATACTACATTATTACGTTTATCATAATTTCTGGTTCAGAAATAAATAATTATTGATGCAAAATGTTTATAACTTCTGTTACAATAGTACAGTAAATTCTATCCAACAATATTCAATTTAATTATTTAAAAATGTCTGATAAAACGAACAAAGAACAAAATTCTCTGTCTAATGGAGTTTACAGCAAGCAGTAACCACACGTCAAATATACAGATGGACATATGTACAAAACACTAAGATTCAGTCTACTATGGACTGTATTACTTCCTACTTTAAATGTTATATTTGCACATCTATGTGTGGTGAGCTATTAGGGTAAGTACATATTATTTAAGGTTTATACCAGTTTAACCAACTTCAAAACAGAAGGTGTTGATAATTTCTATTCTTGTTATGTTTAATCTTGAGGTAATTGGTGTTATTATGAGACACATTTATACCATACATAATAGATAATAGCTTTAAGAGTAAATGTATACACTTCTATAATAAAGTCCCAGCCACTGTTCAGGCATTATCTATAAATAAATTTAAATGTTTTATAAAAAAATGGCTCTGTCGTAAATCCTATTACACCACAGCTGAATATCTAAATGATCGGACAGCCTGGGACTATATTGTGATTATTTTATAGCGATAGAAATGACTGTACAATATTGTATATTTTTATTGAAAAGAGCGCAAAAAAAGAATGCTGGGAGAGTTTCTTGCGCCGCTTCTTCTCTCTTAGAGCGCCATTCGTTTCCGAAGCAGTAGTAGTATCTAGTATATTATAAATGACATCAAAACGAATTCTAAAGGAATTAATTTTGAGAAAATAAATGCCTTTTATGCCTTTTCACCCATTTTAGTTACAAATAAGTTTAAATAAAAAAATTTAAGCGTAAAATACCTATTTCCTACAAATACATTACTAATAAGTTGGTAGTCTTAATAATGAGACCAATATTTATTTTATGCATTAGCATATTATCTAATATATAAAATTCTCAAGTCGCGGTGTTTGTAGTTAAACTCCTTCGAAACGGCTTGACCGATTCTCATGAAATTTTGAGTGCATATTGGGTAGGTCTGAGAATCAGACCACATCTATTTTTCATCCCCCTAAATGTTAAGGGTGGTCCACGCCATTTTTTTTTTAATTTTTTTGATATTTTTTTTAAATTTGAAAATGAGTTAGCATTAAAAAATACATACAACTTCAAATTTTCAAACATCTACGAACGACAGTTACTTTTGTATTGCGATTTTAATATCGGCAATACAACGTTTGCTGGGTCAGCAGTCTTATATAATATAAAATTCTCGTGTCACGTACACATACTTTCACACAAATTATCTTGCCCCCAAACTCGGCATAGCCAAATATATTATATTTAATACGATATACATACATACATGGCTCGGAAACAAACATTCATATTCATCAAATAAATGTTTCCACCGAGGACCTCAGTGGGCTGTGTCACTAGCCACTGGGCTGTAAGGGCTATATTTCATCGGCACACAAGGGTGGCGCAATCAGTCGCCAGTGAGAGGCTCCTTTGCACAAGATGCCGGCTAGATTATAGGTTCCACAACGGCGCCTATTTCTGCCGTGAAGCAGTAATGTGTAAGCATTACAGGTACTGTATTTCGGTCTGAAGGGCGCCGTAGCTAGTGAATTTACTGGGCAAATGAGACTTAACATCTTATATCTCAACGTGACGAGCGCAGTTGTAGAGCCGCTCAGAATTTTTAGGGTTTTTCAAGAATCCTGAGCGGCACTGCATTGTAATGGGCAGAGCGTATCAATTACCATCAGCTGAACGTCCTGTTTTCATAAAAAGAAACTATCAACAAAATGTAAACAGCTGTATAGAGAGTTACTCACCTGGTGTCCGTTTGGCTGCGCAACCAATTTGGTGGCGCATCCAGTTTAGACACGTCATGACTCTGGTGTCTGTGTGGTGTATAGTTTGATAGCTTGTCGTGGTATCCCGGTGAAATATAACCCAATAGGTCGCCTGACTGATATTAATAAGTATTGTACGTCATATGTCATTGTTATGTTGGAATTATCACCCGCCATCTGCAAAATGCATCATATTTCTTTTCCACCAAAGCCTAAAAGTGTTAGTTTTTATAGATTTGACAATTTTTGAGATTTAACAGTAAATAAATTATGTTTAATATAAAGTAATATGTCATATTCGCATGAAATTTTATAGAAATTAGTCAAGCTAGCTAGAAGTTAGCAAACAAGGTCAAATTTTAACATAAATATGTGACTTTTAGTCACGAAACTTATCTAGATAAAACTTATTTAGCTTATTTAAATCAAATTTGAATCAAAGAGTTCGCGAAAGAAAAATACGTATAGCTAATACTATCAAAGTGGCTTGAATTTATAATATTTTAATATTTTGCATGAGAACAAAGAACCACTGTTAGGAAATTCATGTCTTGATTATACGTAGTCGCGTCATATGGGAACTATCAGTCTTCCCATTGGTAAAAATTGTGTAAATAATAATTTACTTAATTAGTTGTCGTCCGTGTAGACGGAGCCTAAGGTAGCGTGTGCCCACATCACATCTCACAAGGCACCCATAATTCCACGTCGGAATAGAGCCACAAATCTTGACCATACTGGATACGTCCCGTGGTATCAATAACATACGTCGTGCTCGGCTATGTTTTGTTTTACCGTACATTACGGGCCGCGTTGTGCATTCATGGCTTTATGTTTAGAGTGCTTTGTAAGTTCTGATGCCCTGGTACTGCTATCTCATAAGGCTACATACAATCTCTGTGGGCCGTGTTGACTGAAGGTTTGACTTACTCAACAAATATTGGGTTCCTTGCAAATTTATTACATGAAAAGATATCTATTTGAATTTTTGAAATTATTCTGCATTATGAAAAAATGATGAGAATGAAATTTTAAGATGCACACGCATCACTGTAACACAAAAGTAACAGTTTGAAGTTGGTTCCTAATATTTTCCAACGTTTGCGTCATTCGTTTTTTTTTTGTTTTTTCGTCCATTATTAGGACACGCAAAAGGTTCAAGCCCTTTAAGCCGTATTCATTATTTAATAATCAACTGTCAAAGCCATCTTAGCAAGATTAGACGCATAACTTCTTGCGTGCATACATAAGTACACACACACTTCTTTGATTCTATTTTACTTTATGAGACATGTTTATTTTATTGAAAAATGTTCATAAGCCAAGATTGCCAGCCTTCAAAATAATTATAATATATATTTATTTCGGTCAAAATTTCTAACTATTGCGGATTACAATATCTCATAAATGTATTGGCTTAGATAAAATAGATACAACTTTTCAGCTTTGGACATAATATTATCTCTTTTATTGAAGACACACGTATATGTACCGAAGAACTACGGCAGCAATAACTGACTCGTAAACTTATTTAATGTAGAATCATATTAAATCATATTAAAACCTATCCAGACTCTAATAGAATTTCACATTTACATTTGAAAGTTTAAACAGTACCTAGTAATGAAAGATAACCTCAACGGAGCAAAGAATTGAAAATGAGAGTAGATCGATATACAAATACCAAACAACTACTGAGAAAATGTTTGAAGTAACGTTGAAATATGGGAGAAATCCAAAATTCTTCGAACAAACAATACTCAATAATTTCCTACTACCCGCGTAGTATATGAAACACCAGAAACATTACCACAGAGCACTATGAACGATTGGATGCGGGTTCGCTTCTAATTGCGTATCAGACACATAACTTAAGTGTCAACAATTTGTAATTGAGGGCTCTGTTAACAGATCAAAGGATACCACAACATAATTATATTAATCACGACACAAGGGAATTAGTTGAAATCATTTTTATCTGGATTGGATGATGGCAAACTAAGATGTATACTAAACTACAGACAATGTTTTACTATATTATAATGAACGTTATTATTCAACTTCAGGTCATACTCGCAATGTTTTATCTCTCCAATTCATAGACCAAGTATAGTAACTAGACATCGGTTTGGCGTGGCCAACATGAGACAGATAATATACTATATTTGTTCACAATTGACAATTGTTCTTTCACTATCTCTTTTACATCGTTAAACACAAAATCGCTTCATATTTCCTTCGATTCTGCTTAAAATTGTCACTGATGTTGAATTAATAGTGAATATTTCACACGTCTTACAACAATAATAGCTATTTTTATAGACGCAAATAAAAGTAAACAAAATATCTGTACAGCGCAGCGTCAAGTTTGTTTAGCACACCGGGTGTTCTGACCTTGAAAAAACTGGCAAAAATCTAATGATTCTATCTCATTTCTTTACATAAGACTCGCATAACGTTTTCTTTTTCTCGTGTGAGTGAGATGGAAGCTATTAATTAGTCTAGTTACTATACATGGTCTATGCTCCAATTAGTATTTAGGAAAGAGCTAGATCCATGCACCCCAAGCCACAATTTTAAATATTATCCTCATCCACTATCTGGATTTCAGGCGTTTCCTATATTATATACAAGGTACTAAAATTACATACTAATAACTATCAAAAAAGTAAAAAGCTTCTTTGTGTTTGGCAGAAACACTTGGACTAAACCGAAGCTGAAAACTTAATATTAATTTTCTTCAACACATACACCAGGTCACTACACACACACAAACGTACATACATACACATAACTATCACCCACTCCAACACTAATTAGTTTCTTTACCTAATTTAGTTTTCTTTACTTAATTAAGTCTTATTATAATTTATTTATTTTTTGTATATCTTTTTCATCATCATAACCATGTGTTTTGGGGGCCCGGTGACTTGTAGCACAGGTATTAATTAAATATTTTAAGCTCTGGTCTCTCACAATTAAAACAAAGTCTAAATGTAGATATTAATAAACTGTGTATACTATGTGATTGAGAGAGAAAATAAATATATATTGAATTTGAATTTGAAATTATATGTACATTCAAACTCTATTCTTTGCACAGTGTTCCAAGTTGATATGGCATGGGTGCCTTCAACAAATAAGCACGCGTCGAAAATGACCCTAGATTCATCTGGAGTTGAAAGAGTATCGATTATGGTTACCAGTTACGTTCTGGTCCTTGTATTAAATAAATATAAAATAGCTCAAATCAAACCAAAATCTAAACCAATTAGAAAGAAGTATTTGTTGAGATAAACATTTCTTCTTATTGGGTGCCTGGTATTAATTGATCACCGCCGCCCACATTCTCTTGCAACATCAGAGGGATCACAGGAGCGTTGCCGGGATTTAAGGAAGGTGTAACCGCTTTTTTTGAAGGTACCCATGTCGTATAGTCCCGAAAACATTGCACTTCCTTGTGCAGCTTTCGTAGTACGCGGAAAAAAGTCCCTTGAAAACCGCACTATGTAGGACCACGACACATCCAGATGCCTACGCAAAGATTCCTATCAGGTTCGTCAGCCATCCCTTCTATCCTTTGGTCTTTCCAAACATGCAACTGGTACTTATCATGAAGCATAACATCACGAAAGCATTGCATCTAACTTTTCGTAATTTCTCTGAGGATATAAAGTTTCTTGAACTAAAGAACCGTCTCGTCCTAGATCCAGTCCCTCCATAAAATTCTTAGAATCATACTGTAATAGAAAATTTTGAAGTTTTTTTCATTGTCATAATATGATAAATTGACTTAAATTGAAAGGAACCAAGCTAAATGTAATAGCATGTACCTTCACTCGCCACGCGTGACTTTGAGCGGGATAGCTTCGTCTAGAACTTAACAACCCAAAAGATGGCAAACTTCTCATGAATGCAGAAAGTGCTTTGCAATTCGCTCGGTTCTTTGAAAGTGTTTACAGTTGCAAAAAGCCACTTTTGGACGAAGGATCGGCGGCATGCTACGGCGCAAGCAGCGCGCGCGTCCACTTAGAAGAGCTTACTGTGGCGGAAGTAAGTGTAGCTCTGGTGCGCCTCAAACCAAAGCGTTCCGCAGGCCCAGATGGCATACCAGCGTTCTTGTTTAAGGATTGTAGTAGGGTACTAGCTGAGCCTCTTCAACACATTTTTAACACATGCGTGAAATCTAGCACATTCCCTGAATTATGGAAAACCACGAGAGTTATTCCAGTCCCAAAGGGAAAAGCGGGGCCAGATGTCAGTGGATATAGACCGGAGGCAGTGCTATCAACGCCGGCAAAAGTGTTCGAGTCAGCTATACATCGCAAACTGTACGCGCAAGTGTCAGCGCAATTTTGCGACTCTCAACACGGGTTTCGTCCAGCCCGAAGCACTGCCACTAATCTACTAAATCTGATAACATATTTGGTTCCAGCAATGGACTCTGGAATACAGGTAGATGTAGTTTACCTTGATTTCCAAAAAGCATTCGACACTGTCGACAATGACGTATTGCTGAGGAAATTAGCGGATGTAGGTTGCACGCCAAGAACATTACAGTTCTGGGCTTCTTACATGAGAGACAGACAGCAGTATGTAGACTTTAATCGATACGAATCGGAGCCCTACTTTACTAGATCTGGAGTAAGTCAAGGCAGTAACCTTGGACCTCTCGAATTTATCACTACGATAAACGATCTGCCGGAGGTCCTAAGGCACAGCAAATGTCTCCTTTTTGCAGATGACGTAAAGTTAATGCTCCTAATAAAGGAAAAATCGGATTGCGACCACCTACAAGACGACATCTCAAAACTTATAGACTGGAGCAGGGAGAACAAATTGGACTTCAATCCTGCTAAGTGTTGTGTCTTAAGTTTTACCCGAGCCAGTAAACCTATATTGTATAACTACAAGATAGGCACGGATACAGTGCAGCGCGTGAAGCAGATACAGGATCTGGGTGTTTTGTTTACATCGGACTTGATGTTTAGAGAGCATATTCTTAAAACCTGCAAAACGGCCTGTAGGAATTTAGGGTTTGTTTTGAGACACTCTAAAGAGTTTACTAATATTACTACCGTCAAGGTACTTTATAATGCACTAGTAAGGAGTCGTTTGGAGTACAACTCGGCGATATGGGCCCCTTATGACGATAAGTACAGGTTGATGTTAGAGCGTGTCCAAAACAAATTCGTCAGGCACCTATACTTCAAGTTATATGGAGTATACCCATTTTACCCACTCATGTACCCGACACTGTTCGTGCTGGGTATGGTAGGATATACTGAGTCAGCGAGCGTCCGTAGGGATTTTTTCTAGCAGCGTATGTGGTGAAGTTGTTGCGCGAGAAGGAACACAATCCGGGAGTTCTGTGCTGCTTGAGTCTCCGTGTGCCGGACCGGTACGTGTATGTAGCGTACCGGTATGTAGTATGTTATGATAAATAGGTGTATGTTCAAGTTTTTTGTATTTTCTGGTGTGATGTATTTTTGCTAATGTAATGTTTGGTTTGCTATTGTATGATTAGTTTTAGATTGATTTGTTTGTTGTTTGTATAAATGTTATTCTTGTGTTTGTAACTGTCGCATTAGGTAATACCTGTAATGATAGTTGCTGTGTGTGGTAAATAAATAAATAAAGCCAAGCGGGCAAGCACCTACTTAAACCCTATCAATAGATAGCACATACAAATAAAAGTATTTTATTAATATTAAAGGTATAAGATTTGCATAACAGCTGTAAATAAAATATCTATTAAGTCATTTTATACTTTTGAGTTTTTGAAGTCGATTTTTAAAACATAGTTTATGTATGTTATGTTGGATTTGTCCTTTTTTTCAATTTTTCTCTCTGTATTGCAAGTGAAAGGAAAGAAAGTCGCTACCTGGCAATATTAATAATGAAATAAACAAAAATTATCAACTATACTCATCTTTTGATGACTAAGATAAATAAATAATAGATATAAATCATTATTCGTACTGTTAAATTAGCGAAATGAAAAGATACGACAAACGTTGGCTATTGTATCTGCCAACTTCACCTGACAGCTGTCAACACTGTCATATTGACAACAAAAACAAAATGGCGTATAACCGAAAATCATGAAGTTTTGCCATAAAACTTCTCTCAAAAAGCTCTTCTCAATGAAGACGTTTTTTCAAGGTGAAGAAAAAAGGGCCTTTCAAAAGGTGTTGTGTTGACGTGTATTTTAGTAAGAAGGTGAACAAAGTCACGTATAGCTACGTACTTCTAGCAAATCTTAAATAATTATGGCATAAACAATATTAATTTGAAAGTAAATTAACCAATACGTATAAACAAAACGATACAAGTAACAAATCTCAACTCGGGAAGCTATTTAGCGGTTGGTATACGTTGCACGCAAAACACGCACCTTCTTACAAGTAATTCCTTCATTAGAACCAGTTCCAATATCTATTTTATTGCATTTAATTATTTTACCGTGCACTAGCTTTTGTGCGTAGAATTTAATTTTACTGGCTTCCGTACTACTTTATACAACAGACAATCGTACATCCATTTGAGACGAAATCATTTTCTAGCATCATCTAATAGTTTTTTATGAAACACTCAAAAATTTTACTAGTAGTAGTTGGTTAGGATTTAAAAATAGAAATAGCCATATATAGAATATATTAAAGCTTTGTGAGACAACCAACTATTAAAAAAATTGCTTCTCAAAGTTCAATAAATGCCTGTGAAGGTAATAGATAATAGATTAATTGTTGAAACCAACCATTTGATTTTAAAGGAATAAGATAACACCATCAATACAAAAACGATCTCCTCGTAATTACGAACTTAATAGAAAAATACCATAATCCATTGTTCTGACATGGAATTATATCAATGTCTTTTTTAGATATTTAAATCATTTTTAAGGGTTCCGTAGCCATCTTTTTTCAGTAACTACAAGAACTTTAAACTTGGTAAGAACTACATTTAGATTTTTACACAAATAATAGAAAAAAAAAATAACCTTTTTGGTGGTTCCGATACTTAGAACTGAAACTCATTTTTTTTTTTATTAAATACGTGTATCTATGGATAGGTCTCCAAAAATGATATAGAAGTTTCTTACATCATTTTTTTCTAAAAGGAATAGTTTGCGCGAGAAACACTTTCGAAGGGGTGTAATGTAAATGTGAAACAATTTAACACAGAAATCAATTGGTCAGTCACCCGGTGGGAATAATAACACCGTCTTTGGAAGTAACTAGTCTAATAGGCACGCCCTAATTTAGACAACTAAAATAAAATAAATTAATTTTGAATTTATTATTAGAAGCATTACTTATGTAAAAGTTCCTTTTAAATGCTAATTATATCATAATAATTTAACGCGGGAGAAAATTAGATATGAATCATTGACGGTGTTTTGGTACCAGGCGATCATAGTTGAAGAAGAGATTGTCATTATGTATTACGCGAGCATACCTTAATATATTCTGACGTTTTGCGCATGACGTATAGACACCAAGAGAACATAAATATGGTAGCGGTGAGAGTAATGTCTTTCATAGCGCTTGAAATCATGTGTCATCCTGGCAACATGTACCAGGACTTCATAGCGGTACGTTTTACTGTAATAAATTTGTAAATTTTTATTGTTAAGGTTATAACTTATTACTTCAATAAATAAATGCTATTAAACCGTACTCTTAAACAGAAAACAAATATTTACCAGTGCGAGGCTCCTTTGCACAGGATGCCGGCTAGATTAAGGGTACCACAACGGCGCCTATTTCTGCCGTGAAGCAGTAATGTGTAAGCATTACTGTTTTAGGTCTGAAGGGCGCCGTAGCTAGTGAAATTACTGGGCAAATGAGACTTAACATCTTATGTCTCAAGGTGATGAGTGCAGTTGTAGTGCCGCTCAGGATTCTTGAAAAACACCAAATATTCTGGCACTGCATTGTAATGAGCAGGGCGCATCAATTTCCATCAGCTGACCGACCTGCTCGTCTCGTCCCTTATTTTCATAAAAACAAATATATAAGCAAATGTATAATAAAAGAATTGCGCACTAGCGAAGGTAATCATTCATGCTGCAGGACACGGCAAATCCAATCACCTAACATAATAACATTAATCGTGCAATCGTGCTATGAATATACAAATACTGACATTATACATATACACAATATATGAGGGAGTGAGTTAGTGAACTCCTTTCGCTAGATTATGACTTATAGCTGAGCTAGCGTGCCTTAACTATAACTGTAATACCTAAATAATTGTACAACTACGTGCATCGTAATTAGGATATTATAATTTTGGATATTTTTTAGATTCCTTGTTGCTCAAAAAAATGTATTCGTTGTATATGTGAAGTTGGCATTTTGAAGTCAAACTTCTTTATCGACGCATGAGAGAAATTATAAAACAAATCGTCACTATTTTCGGTTCGCGCCTTTTTGTTTTTGTTGTCAATATGACAGTGTTGACAGCTGTCAGGTGAAGTTGGCAGATACAATACCAACGTTTGTCGTATCTTTTCATTTCGTTAATTTAAAAATACGAAAAACGTTGTATATGTGAACCTATTCATGTAATGCCTTATTTGAAAAGTTAAATATTTTAACATTGCCCAATATGTATATACTTGAAGAGTGTAAATTTGTAAAACAAAATAATAATTTATTTAAAAGGGCCATTGAATTGAATCCTCGTTCCACCAGATTACCGGATAGATTCGTTTATGGCCACTGTCCTAGAACAACATTATAACTAAATATCTCTAGAAGTAAAAAAACTTACCACAGAAAGGATTTACTTGGTTTGTTGCTTAAATGGTTAATTTAAGATCAAGGATTTTTTAAATTTTAAGTAAACTCTTGGCATGCTAATTTAAATTAGCCGAATAGAAGACACTACAATAAATTTAAGATCTATAATGTATACTGTCGCAATAAATAAATTTCAATTTCATTCGTGATTAAAATTGCAATCTATCAACATACTATTATAGTTGGGTAATTATTGATTTTTAAACTAGAATGGCAGTGTAAAATAATTTTAATGCGAAGCATAATTTGAAAAAAATTGATGCATTATTGATATGAAAGGTTAATGGAAATATATTGAGGTTGATAGAGAAAAGCTATATCAGTCAATATATACATACTGAAATATCAGTACATTCAAAATAAGCAAGAAAAAATTCGTGCCAGACACAAGCATTGTGTCATTTAGATAGTGAATTTTCAATAGCGTGGTAATAACCATTATTGTAATAACATTAAAATAAGATTTGAAAATAATACAGTAATAATTATGTTATGCTTATTAGTGCTTTTTAAAACAAATTCTTACGTTGTTTTCGTTGACATTGGCATCTAAACTAGGCCGCATCTGTTTTTAAATTTTTAAATGCTAAATGTTATTTTATTGACCTATTTAGGTAAAGCATTATACTGCTCCTTTAATAAGAGGAGATATATAGTCAAATATATATATATATACATATATATACTCAATATGTTTATTTAATCAAAACAAATCTTATAACTATATTTACAATACTACGACTACATAAAATTAAAACTATCATTACGTGGAAGCGTACCAAGAATACTGGCAGCATTACCCCGTTGGATAGCAAGGCTGATCCGTTGACCGAAATAGCTGCCAGCGCTTGGGTTTCCAGTAGCCTTATTGAGGCGCGAAGATAGTATTTTGAACATTCTCCGCGCCTCTGGGCCCCACGGGCCAAGTGTCTCGACACCAAACGGCACAAAGATGTATGACTCACTGAGACCAACATATTTGCGACGCTTGCTGTCTTCGGCAGTCGAAGCAGCAGCCCCAGCACCAACTGACGTAACATGGACATGAGAAGGAGCCAGAGTGTCGACGCAAGTAGCGTCCCACACCAGCGCCCTTCCCCGTGCCCAAGCCACCAGCGTCATTCCATCAGGACGCTTGCCATCGCGGCGGGTAATACCATTTGGCTCTAAAACAGCTGGTATATTAAGAGCGGCAAATGCCCTGCGGATGACTTCATTAATGCTGGCGTGACGACTGATACGGCCTGCCGATTTTAGGCAGGATAACCCGTGGCGTCCAAGAGCATCTACCTGAACGCCACATCTACATTGATGTGGTTCATTCAGTTTTATACCTAGCCGGAGTGATACGCATATTGACAATGTCATATTGTCAAGTAGCGTTCCAATCGGCGCAGAAGGCAAGGCTTGTAACCAAAAGCCCGACTCATTTTGTGTCACGGCCAAAAGACGAGCACGCTCTGTTATGTCAGTAGATGAGATCAATAGATCATCAAAGGCTGACTTACAAAGAAGTGCGTCCCATGCTTTTTGACACTTTAAATCGTCTGGAAAATTTTGAATGTTTGCAATATTTAGCCAAGCATTGTTAGCTTCGTTCAAATACACAATCTCTGAGTTACCTGATACATGATTTACAATTCTAGTAACCAAAGGCTGCGCACTATGAACTGAAGATAGAAATGCTGGTAAGGCAACGCCCGAAACTTTGCGAGTACCCAAACCACCAAACCGTATCGGTAAAGAGGCTTGAGACCATGCACGATCTGTAAACGCGCAATTCAAAACGGTTTCTAAAATATTTTTAAGTGAAATATCAATCACATCAAGCAAATTTGGAAATTTCCATAACGGGCTAGACCTTAAGAGGTACGTAAATTTTGGAACAAATAAACAAGACCGAATAATAGTTAAGGCCATATGAGAATTAATTTTTAATAATCTGTCCGAAACATTATTAAATTTTTTAATGTGATCGTTTAAGATCGTTGGAATTGAAACAGGAAATAATGGAGCTCCAAGAAGGTCAAGTGAATTCTTATCCAAAACTTTAATATTGGGGGCCAGAACATTAAATTTATTGGTAATATCAACCCGGTCTGAAATTTGGAAATTTTCGCCGATAAAAAGCTCGCATTTTGAAAAATTTAACTCAAGGCCGATTGAGCTAAAACTTTCTATTACAACTTTCAAATCATCTAAAACAGAGTCCACTTCACCACCCAAAGTACCATCATCCAAGTACCAAACATTAAATTTTGATTTTAGTTTTGTTATGGCGGAATGAATGGCAAGGCTAAATATTGCTGGACCAAGAGGGTCGCCTTGCTGACAGCCAACAGAAGACCAAATATTATGATTTTTGAATAATAATTTGGATGGTTTACTATAACATTGCCAAATATAATGATATACTGAAGGAATTGAATTTTTAACTTCTCTCAGCAGAGCTCCCCTATCAACAGAGTTAAAAGCATTTTTCACATCTAATTTTAAAAAGACATCACCAGAGTTCCTCTCCAAAAAAGTTCGCGCAGCGTGGACTGCAGCTTCGCAACCACTTTTGCAGCCGAAACCCAACTGAGTTGGAATGAATTTAGTTGATAGGAAAGGAGAAATATGTTTACAACAAATTTTAGAAACAAGGCGTCGAAATGTGCAGCCCACGGCTATAGGACGAATACCACCATCTTTTTTCTTAAGAGCACATATATTCGCACCATATAAAATTTCGGTAATTTCGGTATTAACTTTTCCAGAAAGCATGAGATTTACTAAGAGAACAATGTCCTCAAGCAACGCTCTACCCGCATCCCCTGTGGAAGGACATACCAGATCTTTCAGATGCTGGGGTGTCAGTCCATCGGGGCCGCCGGCAGAACCAGTCTTAAAGGACATTATTGCTTTTAGTACATCACCATCATTAGCCCGTAGATGATTATCGGAAAAAGATGGTTCCGGAATAACACAATTAGCATCTGGTGATGGGTGTTTACTTTGTAAAGCCAAAAGTGTTTCATTTGAGTCGGGTGCCAGGATATCATTTGAAAAAAGTATAGATGCAGCACCTTTCACGTCACCGTCATTAACTTTCTGTTCTACTTTTCGAAAAATGTTGAATTTGGAATTTTGGTTACTATTTAAAATATTGCCAAAGATATTTGGGTCAGAACAATTTGATTTTATTTTCTGTGTGAGTGAACTGTGGTCATCTTTTTTTGCATCATCATATATATATATATATATTATATATACATATATATTATATATATCTTATATCTTATATACATATATATTATGCGGTGATTCCGGGACAATACGACATCGGTACCTTCAAAAAAAGCGCGTACACCTTCCTTAAAGGCCAGCAACGCTCAATTCCTCTGGTGTTGCAAGAGAATGTGGGCGGCGGTGATCACTTAACCAGGTACGCTCGTATGTCCTCTTTTTCCATAAAAGAATATAAGGCCAAAATTTATATAGCGAAAAAGATTGCAATAGGATGTATGCATATATTCTTTCTTTTAAAAAAAAAATATACGAATTGACTGCTGGACAATTTCGTCACTGCTTGTTCTAGAGATTTCAGCCTATCGTTTAGAGCAGGCTATAGAAGAATCTAAGACTGACCATAATTTATATGGTGTACAAAATAATGGTAATACGTATAAATTAAGAATATTACTTTGGAATATAAACTCGATATATTATAGTTAGTACAAAGAACTAATTTGTAGATTGTAGAAGAGTTTCCACAATTTTATATTTAAATACTTACACCATATTTATGCACTATTTTACGTCCTCCATTCGGATAAATACTTATTTGTTGGTGGTCTATAATAAGGCGACATTTTTAGCGTGGTTATGTCACTTCTAGTACATTCTTTCATTTCATTAATATAAATTCAATTTTATTAATATAACAAAATTTTATTTAATTTAACTTTGATTTAATTTAATTTCTTTAATTTAATTTGGTATAATTTAAATTCTTTCCACGAGATACTGAGGCACTAGCTATGTGTACATCTGTGTGTCCAATGCTTTAGTATGGGGTAGTCATTCTTATCAACAACCATACACAACATGGTGTTGGTGCTCTTTTCTTGACAATACGGAGAGTCGACGTTTTCTGCCGAATCATCGCCGACTACGATAGTTGCCGGATAGTCGACTTTACGACTAATAACGTTGTCCGCAAGTACACAGGATACAGTGTGTAGGATAGCTTCTGTCGGAGATATACTGCGGCAAGTGATTAGCGGCACGAGCGGCGCGCGCGCACTCTCCGTGCCTCATGCTTTATTGAGCTTTGTTACCTTCAACCACATGCGCTGTTCATTATTTAGACACCGTTACTGTGTAAACTAAATCTGCATCAAATACTGAAAAAAAACCTGTGTGTGACGTGACATAAGTGAAACATTGAATGGCTTCAACATAATGAGACGAATGTAAATTTTCGGAAAGGGGATAATTATTGTAGGTTTAAGTAATGATAATTTTGGTAACTAAAGTATAAAATTAATACAATTACTGTTTTTGATCTTGTTGTTGATACAGTGCGACTTTTAACACTTTTCAAAAATAATTTGGCGTCCTAAAACTCAATTAACAGAATCGCTGTATCCTGATGCAAAATTTACATTAAACCTCTAAACTGCATATGAAGTCCGGGTACATGTTGCTAGGATGATACATGATATCAACCGCTATGAAATACATTACTATCACCACTACAATATTTATGATCCCTTGTTGTCAACTCGCGAACGGATGCTGCTTGTGGTGCCAGGTCGACATGTTATAGTTAACAAATCATTGTATTTTTTGGATGTGATTACTAATTATGACAGTAATCACGACCATAATAATAACAATATATAAACAATACATTCAAAATTCTCTAAAGGTCGATGCACCCAGTATATGATAATTTATGTTTATACAGTTTGTTCTATATTAACGTAATCGAACTCCTCCGAAACGGCTTGACGGATTTTCGTGAATATTAGCGTGCGTATCGGCTATTGTGGAGAATCGGACAACATCTATTTATCCCTAAATGTTAAGGGTAAAATCCCCCAAATATTTTTTTGTACAATTTTTATGATACATCATAAAAAATACATACAATGCTAAATTTTCAACATTTTCAATATTTTTGTATCGCGATTTTTATAATATTCTATTCCATCCACAGATCCGCAATAGTGTTTAATTTGTTTATTTTTGATTTAAAGTTTGCTGGCTCAGCTAGTACTCTATATGATTGAAAAGAATGGCGATTGAGTAAAGTGCTTGTATGTTCTTTTTGTATATGGTAGATTCAGTTATTCAAATTATAATGATGAATCAAATGCGCTTAGTTTAAGCCTAATAAAGTTTTTTTGACTTTTGACTTTGACTTTGGATGACTTGACCTATGTCATATTTATATGTCAAATTTTAATATTACTTTCGATATAACATATCCATAATATGGAGAACATAAATAAAGAGCTTTCTTCGACGTACTACAAAGCTGTGGAATAAGCTTCCTTGTGCGGTGTTTCCGGGACGATACGCGATACTTCAAAAAAAGCGCTTACACCTTCCTTAAAGGCCGGCAACGCTCTTGTGATTCCTCTGGTGTTGCAAGAGAATGTTTGCGGCGGTAATCACTTAACACCAGGTGACCCGTACACTCGTTTGTCCTTCTTTTACATAAAAAAAAAACTTTTTCGTCCAATTAGCAGCAGTATTTGGGTTTAGTATTGAAGGGTGGCTTAGTTAGTGAAATTTGTAGGTTAATGAGACTGAAGAATGGAAGGGACCAGCACAAAAGCGATGAATGAATTTGTTTTATAAGAATCCTCAGCGGCTCTGTATTGTCTATTGTCTAGTGGTGTTGCAAGAGAACACGAGTACGCTCGCTTGTCCTCCTATTCCATAAAAAAAAAACAAATGCAGTAACAGTCGTACAATACGACCCTTATCAACCTTGTTTAAATAACAATTACAAGACCAAATCAAAGCCCTACAGTACATCAAATGAAATCTAATATCATACCAATCTCACAGCATTTAAGTTACTTATGCAGTAACCACGTAAGTGGCCCCGTCTAGCAATTAATTATAATTCTAAACGGTAAGCAAGTGCTTAGCGTGTAAGTACAGACAGATGAACAGCGATGATATATTATTGACTAGCTTCTGCTCGCGGGTTTGTTTGTTGATCTTTATACAACTGCTGCTAGGCATAAAAGACAGCCATAAAAGGAATTTATTCTTTTTGATGTCATTTCTAATAACTACTAGATACTACTACTGCTTCGGAAACGAATGGCGCTCTGAGAGAGAAGAAGCGGCGCAAGAAACTCTCCCAGCATTCCTTTTTTTTTGCGCTCTTTTCAATAAAAATATACAATATTGTACAGTCATTTCTATAGCTATAAAATAATCACAATCTAGTCCCAGGCTGTCCGACCATTTAGATATTCAGCAGTGGAGTAATAGATTATTTTTTTTTTATAGATAATGCCTGAACAGTGGTTGGGAATGCTAGTGACATGAAAGCAGTCTACTGATAATTCTTATGAGCTTTTGTCATCGGAATGACTTACCTAAGAGTAGTTCTAAAATACGTTTAAGATTGATATTATTCGTTACCAGTGGGAGGCTCCTTTGCACAGGATGCCGGCTAGATTAAGGGTACCACAATGGCGCCTAATTCTGACGTGAAGCAGTAGTGTGTAAGCATTACTGTGTTTCAGTCTGAACGGCACCGTAGCTAGTGAAATTATTGGCCAAATGAGACTTCACATCTTATGTCTCGAGGTGAAGAGCGCAGTTGTAGTGACGCTCAGAATTTTTGGGTTTTTCAACAATCCTGAGTGGCACTGCATTGTAATGGGCAGGGCGTATTTACCATAAGCTGAACGTCCCTTATTTTCATAAAAAAAAAAACAAATCCCACATCTTTTACACAACAAAAGAAATAATGCATGCAAACCGATTTCAGCCGTTAAATTTAAAACCGGTTCCAACATTAGATCATGATTTAATAAATGCAATATTTCCATTTGGATCGAATCGCAACTAATTGCTCGACACTTATACTGCTAGAGTGCCGGACCTGTCAAACAGATCAGAAGCAAGCGAACAAGGGCTGCTAGTGATAATATGCAAATATTAATCGTTGCATCAGTACAGTTACTACTCGATGTGTTCACATTGTGCAGGATGTCCGCAGGCCACCGCTGAGCTGCTTTCTACTGCAATCTAACAAACTGTGAACTTGTCCAAATATTACTTTATTGCTTATGAATTAAATATAATTATTTTGGTGGTTGCGAAACTTAACTTAGCTCGACGGACGGCCGTTGGGGCAGTTTTTTTTTATTAATGGAATAGGAGGACAAACGAGCGGACGGGTCACCTGGTGTTAAGTGATCACCGCCGCCCACATTCTCTTACAACACCAGAGGAATCACAAGAACGTTGCCGGCCTTTAAGGAAGGTGTACGCGCTTTTTATTGAAGGTACCCATGTCGTATCGTCCCGGAAATACCGCAGAAGGAAGCTCATTCCACAGCTTTGTAGTACGTGGAATAAAGCTCCTTGAAAACCGCATTGTGGAGGACCGCCACACATCCAGATGGTGGGATGATATCCTAATTTGTAGCGTGTCGTGCGAAGGTGGAATTCGGCGGCAGGAATCAGGTTAAACAGCTCTTCGGAACACTCCCCGTGATAAATGCGGTAGGAGACACTCCTGTAATGTAAAGTCCTCGAATGGCGAAAACGAAGTGTTGGTCGACCCCCCACAAGATGAACCGACGATCTGGTCAAGATCGCCGGAATAGGTTGGATGAGTGCAGCGCAGGACCGATCGTCATGGCGATCTTTGGGGGAGGCCTTTGTCCAGCATTCGACGGCTTCCGGCTGAAATGATGATGATTATAATCATTTTATTGCTGGACAATTAGACTGAGATCTATAGACCGTACATAGACTTTGCTCAGACTTTACCTACGTAAAACTCAGCACAGTGTAAGCTAAGCTTAAACTTTGATTAAGTTTTTATAGTAAATTGACATCGGAAATTATACTGAGCTTCAGCTAAGACAGCCCAATGCAATAGTCAAGTTTGCATTTTACCACACTCATCTAACTTTTATGTAAGTAAAGTCTGAGCAAGGTCTAAGTACGCTCTATAGATCTCAGCCAAAATAATCAAAAAGTATAAAAAACATTTAATATAAAATGTAGGAATAGGGAAAACTTTGGTGTTGAGACACTTGGCCCGTTGGGATTAGAGGCATGGAGAATGTACTAAGTACTATCTGCGCGCCTCAATACTACTAGGGCTACAGGAAACCCAAGGGCTGGCAGCTATTTCGGTCAACGGATCAGCCCAGCTATCCAATATCCAATTTTTACATGGTAATTTAGATTAGCCAAATAGAAGCCACTACAATAAATTTAAGCAAATTTACGCAATAAATAAATTTCAGTTAATTTCGTGTCCAGCGCGGACATGCTGCCAGTAATTCTAAATATAGTTATAACATTTGTTTTCTTTGATTAATAAAGACTTATGAAATGTTAAATAAACCTCTCATAAGCATAAAAGTTTAGTTCTGCACTTCTTTTTTTCGGGCATAAATTCTGAGTAAGTTCAAAGTTTATGTGGTACCAATACACTTTCTATGATAGAAATTGTAGGTGCACGCATTGTAATAGTCTGCACGATAGATGCCTTATATACTAGAATGGAAAGTAAACCTTAGGGCCTACTTAATTATTATTGAAATTATTCTATGGAAAAATAATTATGATTGTTAAACATAACGTTTCGTATGTGTCGAATTTTTGTAACGTGAAAAAAGTTACGGACAATTTAGGAAAAAAATATAGTGAAATATTTTTTATTAACTCATTCACTGCCACCAAAATAAATAAAAATAATACTTAAATTGAATTTTGATTACATTTTTTGGTACATATGAATGTTTGAGAATATAGATAAATGTATACTCGTTTTCGTAAGTTGACTATATTGCCAGGATTGCCGCAGAAAGCATCATTGACTCGCCTCAAACGCCGATAACTTACTGACTCGTACAAAATGAACTGGACGCTTGCTCGGATACGAGTGAGAAGCGCCGCTACTATAGCCCTGTTTTACTCGGATCCGAGTGGTGAACAAGAATTGTGTTAACATAAAATTTTAATGTTTCATCATAAGGCTGCTATCCCGAGTGATCGACAAAATAGCGCATAATTGAAACCATTTCTTATCGGTTTATATAAAGCTTTTATTTTTCCAAAAAATAATTATATGTCTAACGAAGAGAAGAAAATTAATTTTTACTTTACATATCTAATTTTAATATATATTGCGAAAAAAAATCACTTAAGTACCCCTAAATCTCACAGTTTCAGCAATGTTAATATTCAATCTAAATAAAAATAGTATGAAAAAATTATTAGCTGTTTACCAATGCTATTTATCATGTCATAGTATTGTTATTTTTATAAAGAAAAGTGTATTATGTTTGTAATAAATTAAAAATGCTTCTAATTCTGAATTAAAACTATCGCGATATTATGCGATAGAGGTAACCTAGCTCCGCTCGATTCCTCAAGGCCATTGGCTCGGTCCCCAGCCTTAAGAGCCAAGCTATTAATACATTCTACTCGGCACTCGTGTCGAAGTGATTTTGTGAATCTATTTTTTTATCACAACTATAATATTATAAATGTGAATGTAAGTTGGTTTGTTACGCTTTCACGTCTAAGCCACTAAAGCGATTTAGATAAAATTTAGTACAGAGCTATCTCTGTCTAGCCTATACTAGAGCTTGAAAAAGGACATAGGCTACCTTTTATTCCAAAAAAATAAATGGAGGGGTTGAAGTAGGGGATGGCAGTTTGTATGGAAATTCGTCATTATCGAAGATAAAACCATGAAACTTTGTATTTATGCACTTAAGGAATAATTTATAAACATTTGTTTGACAATTTTTGAAACTTTGACCTACATGGGGATGAAATAGGAGATTCACAGGGAAATACTGTTAAAGAGGCTGTCTACAATTACAAGGGATATAAGCGCTGTATAATATGAAGAGCGCTGCCAGCGGAAATTGAATGTGTATTATTTGAAAAGTATCCTTAAATAATAACATTGCCCAAAGTAACTAATCAACGCGGACGAAGCGTACAAGCGTCTCTTAATAGTGATTTTCATTATTATGACACTAGAAATAAGGGATTTCTTGTAACTAATTCTAGTAATCTTAATAAGATACATAATAGCTTAAGGGTTAATGTATACTTTACACTTTTATAATAAAGTCCCAGCCACTGTTCAGGCATTATCTATAAATAAATTAAAATATTTTAATAAAAAATGGCTCTGTCGTAAATCCTTCTACTCCATAGCTAAATATATAAGTGATTGGACAGCCTGGGACCAGATTATGCTTATTTTATATCAATAACAAAATAGTACAATATTGTATAATATTTTATTAAAATCATCGCAAATAAAGAATGCTGGCAGAGTATCTTCCGCCTCTTCTCTCTCAGAGCGCTATTTGTGTTCGAAGCGGTAGTAGTATTAGAAATGACATCAAAAATAATGCTAAAGGAATCAATTTTGAGAAAATAAATGCCTTTTATGCCTTTAATAACATTGATAAATTTCCGTGCACAATCCAAAACCAATAATAATTCCCTTTCAATCCGTTCCTACCAAGACATAACGTTTTATAATTAACCAATTAACACAGCTATAAAAACTAATTAAGCACATATAAAACTTTCAAGAGACGTCACAGGCAAAATTAAACTTTATAAAGCTAACGATGATTATATTAAATTAGTCGCGTTCAAATTATGTCAATAGGATTCAATTTGCGATGTCGACTTATCGCGGGTTCGTGCTAATACAGGACATGAAAAGTAAATCAGTTTTATCTCATTGATTATATCTTCATATGAGATCCTGTTGTGGAAATGTACTTTATTTTTAATATGACGTCATTTTAATTGGCTCTCTAAGTACTTTTATGGTTTGCATGTCAATTAAAACTGGTGTAAGTACAGAGTTGATAAACATGGCCAAGCGTGAGTTGCGAACTCGCGTACTAAGACTTCTATAAGATCTCGTACAAGATTATAACAATATTATGTTTTTTATAAAAAAACTTTTTCAAATTGGTTTGGCATCCGGTTTGAAATTCACCATCTTAATTTTTACGTTAGTTAGAACCAAGGAGGAGGCTCTTTTGCACAGGATGCCGGCAAGATTATGGGTACCACAAGGGTGCCTATTTCTGCCGCGAAGCAGTAATGTGTAAACATTACTGTGTTTCGGTCTAAAGGGCGTCGTCGCTAGTGAAATTACAGGGCAATTGAGACTTAATGAGTGAAATGAGTCTCAAGGTGACGAGCACAATTGTAGTGCCGCAAATTTTTGAGTTTTTCAAGAATCTTGAGTAGCCCTGCATTATAATGGGCAAGGCGTATCAGTTACCATCAGCTGAACGTCTAGATCGTCTCGTCCCTTATTTTCATAAAAAAAGATAATTTAAGCGTCTGGATAGAGCCTCATGCTATTAGGCAATGCATGAGAATAGGCTAGGTTTATAACTTTAGTGTGCATGACAGCTAAGTTGTACACTCGCCATACGTCAGTTTCAGTCACTTTGTTTTAGTGTACGTGAGTTGCTGAAAATAGAGGTATTTTTATGACAATAAGAGACGAGACGAGCAGCTGATGATAATTGATACGCCCTGCCCATTGCAATGCAGAGCCGCTCACGATGATTGATAAACCCAACAATTAAGAGCGGCACTACAATTGCGCTCGTCACTTTGAGACATAAGATGTTAAGTCTGATTTGCCCAGTAATTTCACTAGTTACGGCGCCCTAAACAGGCGCCGTTGTGGTACCCATAATTTAGTCGGCATCCTGTGCAAAGGAGCTGGTTAACATTTCGCCGCTATTATTTTTCATTTTTCACTGCTGTCAGTCTATTTAGCGATATAAATTACATAATATTTAAATAAAACACACTCGGTTAAATTTAAGTAATGATATTATTGCTGTTTATCATGATGTAGAAAGTCTACTGACAGACAGGCGAATTATTATTATTATTAATAACAATAGAGATAACGTGCTCTGTTAACGGCTTGATCACCTGGTATGAAAACTTAGTATAATATTAATGACTTTTAAGTGATACCACACTGGTATCATTGATATCATCACCAGTTTGTATCAGCGACTTATTTGGTGTTAGAATTACTTTGAAACTATCGATTATATGTCTAAGCTAGAGGTCCCGGGTTCGAATCCCGGTAGGTGCATTTATATGATGAATATGGATGTTTGTTTCCGAGTCATGGATGTTTAAATGTATTTATGTATGTTTAAGTAAGTATATTGTATTAAATATATCATTGTCATGTAACCCATAACACAGGCTATATATGCTTAACTTGGGGCAAGATAATTTGTGTAAAAAGTGTGTCAATATTATATTTTATTATTATATTATTATTATATGTTTATTGGAGTTAAAATCCAGATCAAAGAGTCACTATTCTTCCATTTATATCAATGAAACTACTTTCATAACATCGAAAAATGATAGTTGCGGTCGTACACATTCGATTGCATTTTAAAAAGGAGTTGCAAAAATACTTCTCTAATGATAGAATCGAGGTGTTTTCCATAGTTTTCTTCGAACAGGAACAAACAAAAAAAAACATTTATACGTTAATGGTTTATAAAAAAAATATGCTATAAACTGTGTGTCAAGCCACACGACATAATTGAAAAGAAATATGTTGCCATCTATTTGTATAACGAAAAGCCATTTAATAGACATGACATATATGATTCTAATTAGTTTGTAGAATAACTAGAGAGTTACAAGATTTGATATTCTACTAGCTGACCTGACAGACGTTGTTCTGTACATCTATATATATAAAAATGAATTGCTGTTCGTTAGTCTCGCTCGAAAAACTCGAGAACGGCTGGACCGATTTGGCTAATTTTGGTCTTGAATTATTTGTGAAAGTCCAGAGAAGGTTTAAAAGGTTAATTAATATGAATATGCTCGAAATTAAATAAAAACAACAATTTCATTTTTCCTTTGATGTATCCCCCGTCGCGTCGTTCAGAAATCAAATTGAAAGAATAGTTTAAAATGAATAACTAATTAGATTTTTTATATCTTTCCAACTTTCGCAGGAGGTAAAAAATAAACTTTAATTTAGCTAACTTAATAATTGGTAGATTACTTACCAACTGTATCTATCTATCAGATTATTTTTATATAAATTGATAAAATATGGCGATATCTTAAGTTATGTTTTAAGTAATAAAGATTTTTATAAGTACTACGTGCTTAGTCATGTGTGTACGCGGACTAAGTCGCGGGTATCAGCTAGTTATAAATAAAATACTGTTTTTATGAATTTGTCAATAACATTTCATAACTTCAAAAAATATTTGGTTGTTATAAATTGTTTCACAGCAGAACTGTCGTCCTTGCGTCAATAAATTCTCTCATATAAAATACTAGCTGACCCAACAGACGTTGTTCTGTTCATTATAAAAAAAACCTCGAGCGGGTGGAATTTCGTAAAATCCGTTCTTAGCTGACCCTTATTCGGTGAAAACAATATTCCTACCAAATTTCAAGTCTTTAGCTCTAATGATTCCAGAGATATCGTGATGAATGACTATATACGTGGAAATCTCTTATATATATATATAGATTTCTATACTAAATATTGGAAATAAAAATAATTATGGGTCCCAGATCGACATAAAAACTATCCTATCTCTCAAGTTGGACCAAACTGCACTCCATAAAGTAATCCCCATTAAAATCCGTTCATTAGTTTAGGAGTCCATCGCGGACAAACAACGTGTCACGTAATTTATATATATTAACATTACATTAATGCTAAGTATACAATTAGTACCCAATTAAAATAAATACATTTTTGATAGTAATTTCCACGTGATTAAAATACAGCAAGAAGTTTACATTTACAAAATATAAATACAGTTGATAATAATAATAAGAAAAAAGAACAATCAGTTACAAAAAGCAGCTGTTTTGGAAACGGCACGCATCGTGCGGAAGTTCCTCAGTCTGTCGCCCTAACCACCGGCGGAATTATCGTGAACCAACGCCGGCAGGACTCTATTTTTTATATTTATATTTGTAATATTGTTTTTTATAAATATGCTATATATATAAATGTAGAAAATAAGATGAAATTGTAATAAAGAGAAAAATAATAATAATAAAGTTTACATTAATGTCTTGTGTGCTAAGCGTGCACAGTACCAAATGGTGGTCTCATGTCGTTGCCATTTAGTAAGTAGCAGAAGTAGTAGTTTAGTATTTAGTAGAAGTAGTAGCAAACAGGTGGTTAATCTTATTGATACCATACACTGATACTTAGGGGAAAAAGTATAATTTGGTTATGAGTTGCCGAATCGCACGAGGTTTAGTTAAAAACGTGTCAATTTCAGTTTCGGCAAGCATTTACAAGTTCATTCATTTGACACTTGTACGGATGGACAAGGAAGTAATAATATTTATTTATTCTTATTTATTTATTTATTGACAAGACCAACAGCATAAATATTACAAATGAATCTTAAAAATTAGTGTAGGTACACATAATAGCCAATTACAGGTCTCTCTATATAAACAAAAAATCATTTATTTATTTATTTATTATATACAGACACTTTATCACATAATATTACATTATATTTGGTCCCTACACTAGGCGTAGCCTGTCCTGTAGGCAACCAATTTACATCCTAAGGTTAACAATATGAACCGAAAGGTCAAAAAGTGCACTCTGTATATGTGTGTGTGTACACGTGTGTGTCTCTGGGTGTGTGTGTATGTGTGTGTGTGTGTGTGTGTGTGAGGGTGGGTGTGAGTGAGTGTGAGTATCTGATTAATCATGTTACAAAGTATTAACATTATATGAATGCTAAGCTATCACTTTAAGATTAGCTTCCATGTCTGCATAAGTGAGTGTGTGTAACCATCTCTGTATTTTAAATTTGACCTGATGGACCGAGCAATTTTTAATAGAACATTTTAAATTTACCTTGTTGTATATATATGTATGTAAGAATGGGCTAAATGAAAATGGCTAAATCAACTAATGAATTTTCAACTTAATTTACTTTAACATAATAATATGTATAGCTTAAACATTATAAGAACAATATTATGCGTATGAATGCTTATTTAATATATAATATATCTATTATTATATTTTAAGTTTGGATGTGTATGTGTGCGTGTGTTTATGTACGTACCTATTTGTTCGTTTTATATTGCTCCACTAACATTTTTCGTATCTAGTGTATTCATTAATATTTTAATAATTTCTTTTTTGAAGATATTTTTACAGCGATTATGAATGCCGACATTCGAAAAAACTTAACATTTAGAAAAAACTAAACTTAGAACAAACTTACTATGTTGTATTTAACACTAGGCGATCATAAACCGGTACCGTAGTAACAAAATAAGTATAACAATCAAGTTGCTGTAAACGGTAGTTGCCATTTTGGTACCGTTCGATGTCCACGCGATCATATCTGAACAATATGCTAATTTTACAGGCATTATAGTTTAAGAGTCATCGAATGATTCTTTTAATGAAATTAAGCAGCACCGTCTTCCCATGAAATGAGTGTGTTTCCTGAATGACCGTCGACTTAAAATGATATTTATTTATTAACTATATATTTTTTTTTCTTTTTTTTTATGGAATAGGAGGACAAACGAGCGTACGTGGTTGGTGTTAAGTGATCACCGCCGCCCACACTCTCCTGCAACACCAGAGGAATCACAAGAGCGTTGCCGGCCTTTAAGGAAGGTGTACGCGCTTTTCTTGAAGGTACCCATGTCGTATCGTCCCGGAAACACCGCACAAGGACAACTATAGAACTTAAGGTAGGTTATAATAATACTTTCGTAGAACTTTCTTTTAATGATGTATTCAGCTGGACTTGGAATAGAGAAGCGTGTCTAGTCAAATTGACGGCACTCGTAATTGTAAAAATAGTTCAGTTTGCTCTTTACTGTCGATCCTACCATGAACTATGTTATGAAGGAAAGAGAGATCCAGAACCTTCCGCTTGTCCTCAAGCGATATTATGAAACAAGCAAAATTCGGGGAAGTCCACTTAATTGTGTCGGGCGCGATAGTTAAGCTGTTTTAAGAATTTTGTTTGTATGTTTTCTATTTCTTTGACATACATACTAACATGGGGCAAAGGGCAGCCACAGTGTTCTTTCACCTTGGAGAGTCTGGAATTTTTCGTTTGACATGACTTATCTTATCATTTGTATTCGGCTCTCGCGCCCACTTTTACCTTGGGGTTTTTTATTTTATTAGGCTTATCTATATCCTTATTAGGCGTATATGATCAGAATCCCTTTGCAGTGCCTAACAAATCCAGTTCAATTTTCACTGTTCAATATGTAATTAAAAACGTAATTAACACTCCAAAATTTTAATTCTATTATTTTCGCGGGATGAGATTTGTTAGAACCATATCGTTGTTTTATTTCTGTAGATCATGATATTTTTTAAATGTAATTATTTTTTAATATTTTCTCTACTGTTCGTGATCTACGGATCGTTGATCCATATTATTATTAATACTATGATTAATTATTGTAAAGTTTGGGAAATAAAGCTATTATTATTATTATTATTATTATATTTTTAGAATAAAAAAAATTGTTTTTATAATACTGAAATTTGACCTTAAATATACTCTTTTATATTATGCGTACACTTTTAAAGTTTTGTTTTCGCAAGGAAAATTAACGGAGGTCAAAGAACTCAAGTAAGAGAATAACAACCTGAAGTCCAAAGTTAAGGACCTTACTAGTCGTATAAGCATCATGGAGCAGCACTCGAGAATGAGTAATCTAGAAATCCAGTGTCTGCCTGAACATAAATCTGAAAATTTATCCAATATCATCTTTCAAATTGGAAAAGTTACTGGCAGTACGATCGCAGACTCAGATATCCATAGGTGCAGTTATTGAAAAAAAATTGTTTTCTTCACTAGTTAGAAGCAAACTTGAATATGCAACGGTAATTTGGAACCCTGGCTACCAAGTTCTTAAGGATCGGATCGAAAGCATTCAAAGGAAATTCACAAAATTTTATTCCATTGGAAAAGACAAGCAACTACTTTATATCATGCGGCTAAAAACTTTCAAATTAAACTCACTGATAGATAGACGTAAAATACATAATATGATATTTTTATTTAAGATCCTCGATGGCATCACAAATAACACTGATATTTTGAGTCAAATATGCATCAAGGTTCCCCCCCGTACTCTACGGCATCCTATTTCACTTTTTACGTATCCAACCCACAGGACCAATATCGGTCATCATTCCCTAATACCCCGATTAAGTGGACTATATAATGAATTTATTAGTAGAGACAAGTCCATTGATCTGTTCAGCGATAATATAACAAAATTTAAAGATAAATTAATTAAAACACTCGATTCGAAAATTGTGAATATTTTTTCATTATTATTTTATTTTTATTTTTTTTTACCTTTCATTGTATAAACATAATATTTACATAACTTTATTTAGCCTTTACTTATTTTATAAATTTTAACTTTTTGTACGACTTGTATTTGTGTACATGCTGTAACTGCCTATAAATATAATTATGTGTATCCCTAGCACCTCAGACTTGTTTAATGTTAATGTATCACATGTAATTCTGTTGGTAGTTCATTGCTAAATAAATAAATATCTTATCTTATTAATGAATATAAATAAAACAATATAAAAATATCGAAATTAATGATAAAATGATTAAAATTTATCTTACAACTTAAAAAAATCTTTACAATTATTATTTTATTTTTATAATAAAAATTTTTAGCTATCTCTTGCACTACAATAAGTTCGCTTTCTACACACTTGCTACTGGAGTGGGTCACAATGCCCCTTAGCTGTTAGTAACAAATACAGATAACGTCATTAATAGGTTTTAACAGCAAAATTTTATTGGCTGCCTATAAGATTAAAATTATATGAAGTTGAAATCTTATTTTGTCAGTCAGGGGCATTGGGATCTACTGATGGTAGGTCGTCGATCAACCGATTAATTTTTAAGAAAGAAACGTAAAATACATTTATTTGTGAATAGTGGTTATTTGCTTGTTGGAATATATTCCCAACGAATATATTTTGTTTATTTTAACTTTTCATAGTTGATGTTTTTCTTTTTTCAAGAGAACGGTATGAATATGAATAATATGTTATGTTTTTAAAGTGATAACCCTCACTTCTAGGATTAAAACATAAACAAAATTTTAAAAACAAAATTTTATGAACGATGCGGGACTCGAACCCACGACCTCCGGCGTTCCGTGTCGGTGCTCTAACCAACTGAGCCAACCGTTCGATAACCGCCTCGTTACAAAATTCTGTTTGCTTTGTTCAACTCTCAAACGAACGGAACGCCGGAGGTCGTGGGTTCGATTCCCGCATCGTTCATATTTTTTTTTTTTTTGGTATGAATATGCTTATTCAATCAAATGTTTAAATTAAATGATAATTCAATAGTGATTTATTCAACCTTACTTGAGTAAATTGAATATTTTTAAAATCAAATAAACTTTATTCATTTAGGCGCTTAACTACTGAATCGTCACGATAAATATTTCTATTAAATTACTGAATTTAGCATATTATGTTCGGAAAAAGTAGAGCTCGTGAGAAGAACATGCGAGAATCTCAACGTCCACTGATTTCAAGCAATATGACTGTAATATACATATTGTATGAGAACCAAAGTGACCGACATAGTCCAAATGATTGCAAAAGTGAAGTGGCAGTGGGCAGAGAACATAGTTCGACGAACAGATAGCCGGTGGGGGAGAAAAGTCCTCGAATGGCGACCACGTACCGGAAGACGCAGTGTTTGTAGGCCCCCTGCAAGATGGAATCGATGATCTTGGCAAGTTCGCCGGAATACGTTGGATGAGGGCAGCGCAAGACCGATCGTCGTGGAGATCATTGGGGGAGGCCTTTGTCCAGCAGTGGACGTCCAGCTGATGATGATGATAATATATAACAAATTATTTTGCATCCAATATATGAATCGTATTCAAAGTTAAATCTTGTGTCTTTTAAACGTGTAAAATCAGTAATAGTGATTGTAAATCTATATCTAACAGAAGTCAATTGAATGTAAAATGTGGCTATATTAGTAATCATAAAATATTTAAATATTAGGGTAGTAGTAGAACTAGTTAATATGCAAGAATGAGCCGGTTTAGTTTTTTTACTTTTTACTTTACTTAACAATAAGGGACGAGATGAGTAGAAAGTTCAGCTGATGGTAATTGGTACGCCTTGCCCATTACAATGCAGTGCTGCTTAGGATTCTTTAAAAACCCAAAAATTCAACAATAATCGCGCTTACAGCAATTATTTCACTACCTACGGCGCCCTTCGGACCGAAACACAGTAATGGTTACACATTATCTAGGCAGATCTGCCCCATTGTGTAGAATAGTTGTCATTTACAATTATTTGTTTAAAAGAGCTGGCATAGATCTTTTTCGGCATTCTGTCCCATGTTTAAAAAAAGAAGTTAAAAAATTTACAAAAATACTGCAAATTGGTTAGTCATTGTTCATATATATTTTTTCTTTTTTCTTTTGTTTTCCTTGTTTATTATGTAAGAACCTTATTATTTCTTTTATCTGCCTTTTGCTTGTGGTTTTACGACAAATAAATCTAGACAATAAAGTCCTTATATGCAAGGTAGTTCTAAAGCCAATCTGAACTTACGGTATCCATCTCTCTAACTTAATGAAACTTCAACATTGCAGTAATACAGACATCCTAAAATGGCATCCTTAAAATCTACCGAATGCCCCATGGTTCCTAAAAAATCAATGAACTTCATGAAGAACTTAAATTTAAAACATCAAAGGAAGAAATCAAACAATACTCTTCAAATTACAAAGAACGCCTAGCAATTCATCAAAACTCATTGGCAGAGGAGTTACTCACTATAAACCATCCAAAGAGACTCAAGCGAAATAGCATTGTCGAATTGGACTAAAGGGAAGAAAGGTCGATGAACCACTCTTCCCACATAATTCTAGATGTCCAACACAACTGCTCATAGTTTGGGGACTGATTGCAGATACTTAAAAGGAAAAAAAATGTATTATAAAAAGATTCGCCTTTAATAAAGTTTGATATGAGTACAATCTATTTTATACCGCTGCTCACCTTCATTGATGTTCAAGCGGCTGTCTATAATCAAGTATTAAAGCTCATATTTACAGAAAACGCTCAATTCCGGAGGCGGTTATTCTAATTTAATTACTACATTCCATTTATGATCGTACGCGGCCATGATATGCAGATATAAAACGATAGTTAACTTCATAATCGAGAGAAATTCATGTGGTAAGTATGCGGACCGATTGGCATCTAATGAGATTTGTAATTAAATGTGGTTTGCGGACCTGGGTTTAGTTAACAATTATGTTAATCGGAAGCCTGAATAGTTCCAGTTCTTTGCCTTAAGTTATGAGTTTGGTTATCGGGGGATTAATATGTTTCTTAGTATGTGTCGACACTCGCTTGATCATGACGCCCATCAAGTTTTTCAAGGATGGACCGAGGATCTCGTCAAGATCTCCGGAATACGTTGGATGAGGGCAGCGCAGGACCGATCGTGGTGGAGGTCTTTAGGGGAGGCCTTTGTCCAGCAGTGGACGTCTTCCGGCTGATGGTAATAATGATAATGATGATTAAGGATATTTTTATGAAAGAGGAGGAAAATCCAATGCACGGGTCTTGTCTCCTGATGTTAAGTGATAATGACCACCCATTCTCTAGCAACACTAGAAGAATCACAGTAGGTACCGTTGATGACTTTTGAGTATGGTTTTCCCCTTCTTTTGTTGTACTTGGTAGAAAGTTCTTTGAAAACGCACTGTAGATGAGCACCACACAACAAGATGATGAGGGTGATATTCAAGTTGGTTGCGTATCGTGCGAAGGTAGAATTCTGTGGCAGAGACCAAGTTAAACAAGTCTTCGTAAAACTCCCAGTGATAAATTCGGAAGAAGAAACACAATGAAGCGGTGTCCCTTCGTAAAGCCGAGTGATTCTCAGAGGATTCCCGACAGATATGCGTTGCACTCGATCTAATGGTTCGACCAGACCAGAAATGTGAGCAATTCTCATGGGCTCGACCTGCGCTTTGTGGAGCGCTAGTTAGACTCAGAAACTAGTGTCCGTATTGCTTAAGGCTTATCAAAACGTAATTCGTGATTATTTTGACACCATCTTTATAACGCTGCATAAAAGGGACAAATACACTGGTATATGGACCTACATCCGCAACGTGCAATCCGCGATTTAATCTAGCACTTTACAATCTACTAACTACTTCCCGCGACATACACTATGTCTGGATCTTGAATGATAATAATAAGCCTATATAAATTTAAATTAAATCAATTCAGTAGCTTTTATTTCTTCTTGAATCGAATGAATTCAAATATGAAGTTTTCTTGAACGCAGTAATGTTTTTTCTAACTTAAGTACAATATATTCATGTATATGTGGTCAAATGCAAATGGGTCAGCCTAAACTGGGGTGAACCAGACAAAAACTAGCCTATAGTCGATATGTCATGGTCCAACTATACAAGCCAAATTTTCGACTCAGATTGTTGTTGTTACGTCATTTATTTCGTACAAGATTCTACAGTAACTATAGGTTACTCTAGTACTAGTTAGGTCTACTCATCGGTAGATGAATGGTCATTCTCTACGAGATCGAATCAGAAATGAGGCGATCCGTAGGAGAACCAGAGTTACCGACATAGTTCAAATGATTGCAAAACTGAAGAGGTAGTGGGCAGGGCACATAGTTCGACGAACAGATGGCCGTTGAGGCAGTAAAGTCCTCGAATGGCGACCTCGTACTGGAAAACGCAGTATTGGTAAGCTCCCTACAAAATGGACCGACGATCTGGTTAAGATCGCCGGAATACGTTGGATGAGGGCAGCGCAGGACCGATCGTTATGGATATCTTTAGGGAGGCATTTGTCCAGCAGTGGACGTCTTCCGGCTGATGATGATGATGAATGGTCATATAGTTTAAATGAGTCGAGCCTTAATACATTAAATAGCTTTGAATCTACTGCCTTCATGTTTCTATCATAAATACCACTTTTAATCTCAGGCGATACTGTCATATTATTTTCATAAATATTTAGAATTACGATGCAGGCACGTTAAGCACGAAGGTAAACTACCAAAGTTACAACTTTATTAATAAAACGGCGACCCAGGGATAGTTTTCCAACACATTGTAATTTTAATTAGCACATAAAATTGTCGAGTGCAGAATAAATCGCGGTATTTAGCGGTGGAAGGAGATCTATAAATAGCAAATCTACATAGCTACATTAATAAGGGCCGTCTGTCGGTTTCTTATCGTCTGTTGAACTGCAAGACAAGCTGCCCCAATGACAGCCAGTTTGTTGCGTTTTGTTTAGTCTGTGGCTCGGTGTTGCCGCGTTATTGAAGTTTGATCTCGAAATTTGATTTCGTTTTTATTGTGAAATAGATTACATAGGCCATTATAATTGTCACTGTATAAGTTGTTGATAATAGCAAATTTTAGGACGACAAAAATACTAATTTAGAATATTAAAGTATTCCTTTTTAAGTACTTCTTTTGGCGCGTTAGAGAAGAATTGTCAGAGTGAATTACTAATATAATGCGCACGAACACCAACATCCAGATTCTATGGAGAGTAGAGGCAAGGAAAATCCTCTCATTTGGGAGTAAAGTGGAAAAATTGTCCAGTTTATGTAGTAAATAATAGTTCAAAAAGCTTCCACAATGGCGCTGGAGTAGGTACAGGGTAGTGTATGAAGTATGGTGAATGTAGCAATTGTAAACGAATTGAAGTATGCCGAGTTAAGAAATTTAATATTATTGTCGACTAAAGTAGTTAATTATTGTAAATTTCATTTCTTTACAATTCGTTTATTTAATTAGACACCACTTACATTGTGCAAATATAGTAAATATAACCTTAAAGAATTATTATGAGGACACGTGATATGTGATTAGTATTATTTTTTTATTTGGCGCTTCTTTTAAGAATTTCACTGATGCTACTGTAGCGCCACCCTAATTAAATGCATTTTGACTTACACTTTTTCATATTCATAGATGATTTTCCTTACCTTTACCCTCCATACCAAATGCGGCACCATGACGTTAGTTGGTCAATTAGACGAGTTGTATTCAGACTACATTATCTAAATTAAGTGGTAAAATAAAATTTACATTGGTTTTATTTAATACCTTCTGTAATACAATATTGTTTTTTACTCGCTACGGCGCCCTTAAGACCGAAACACAGTTATGCTTACACATTACTGCTTCACGGCAGAAATAGGCGCTGTGGTACCCATAATCTAGCCGTTATCCGGTGCAAAGGAGCCTCCCAGTGATAAGTGAATTAATTACGGAAACAGGAGTCCCTATATCATACCATACCCAAACCAATATATTAACAATTTCTAAACGCCCTTAACTAATGAACAGCTATTTGCGAATGTATGCGAAACACTTTCACCTTGCGCACGCGACGCTTGCTCCAACCGGTCCTAAGTTCGATTCCCGATAACGGCTGAGTTAATGAGAATACTTTGTAATTGATTTATTGCACCACTCCTTTTATTTAGTGCTAACAATATTTACTATGTAATTATCGGTATAAATGAGTTCCTGGTTCTCAACAAAGGATGCCTATTTTTTCTGAGTACCGTCAAATTGACAAATAACACAAATATAGAAAGATACTCATAATGATCATCAGAAATCTAGAATATCATAAAAGTTTAACATTTATCCTTCGATCAATCTGTTAAACATGAATATGTTTGACTGGTGTGGGATATACCTAATAATGGAGTCAAATAAACATGGAGAACCAAACTCACTGACATAGCTCACATGGTTGTATAGCGATACTGAAGTAGCATTGGGAAGGGCAAATAGCTCGGACAGATGGCCATTGGGGCAGTAAAGTCCTCGACCATATTCCGAAAGACGTAGTGTAAGTTAGCCCCCCATAAAATGGACCGACGATCTGGTCAAGATCGTGGGAATTGATTGGATGAGTGCAGCACAGGACCGATCGTCATGGCGATCTTTGGGGGAGGCCTTTGTCCAGCAGTGGACTTCCAACTGAAATGATAAACAAGAAGTCAAAATTTTGAATTACGAACTTCAAAATGAGAACACAGAACGAGCATCAAAACATATTAACAATTAAAATAAGCTATAATTGAAATGTTAATCAAGTATATATTTTTGTTAAGAATAAATTGATAGGTATTGTATTGTTTTGTAGAAACTTAAATCCCGAGTCAATTACGCTAACGATTCAGGACAACACAATAGTGTATCATGTTACTTGGTATCACTTACAGGAGATTTCCGATAAAATACCCGACTATCCAGGAATCTTACTCGATTCTGATCTTGTGCAGTTCTTCTCAAAGCGTTCAATCTGTGAAAAATCTTACTATAAATATTATATTGAATGATTTCGTGTATATTGTTTATTATAAGGCTGTGGAATATGTAATAATTTAAACTAGAAAAATATGTTTTGAATCACGCTTAAAGCGGAGCAATTTAGGCTTCCTAAACACGATGCCAGTTACCAGCGTGAGGCACAGGTTTGCACAGGATGCGGGCTAGATTATGGGTACCACAACGGCGCTTGTTTCTGCCGTGAAGCAGTAATGTACAAACATTACTGTGTTTCGGTCTGAAGATCGCTGTAGCTAGTGAAATTACTGGGCAAATGAGACTTAACATCATAATGTCTCAAGGTGACGAGCGTAGTTGTAGTGCCGCTCAGAATTTTTGAGTTTTTCAAAAATCCTGAGCGGCACTGCATTGTGATGGGCAGAACGTATTACCATCAGCTGAAAGTCCTGCTCAACTTGTGCCTAAAGTAACAATCATAGTTCAGTAAAGCATTAGTAAAATCAGTAAAATCCAGGTTATAAGCATTTTGGCGATAAAATTATTAAAAATTTAATTTCCTGTTAGTTTTTTTTAAAGATATAGGTGTGTTATTTATTATTCCTATACTGCATTATTCTTATGATGCAACTCCGGCGTCATGTGCAAGAAAACTTATGTCCAGCCTTGATGAGCAGCTGTTGTGTTATCACTATTATCATATTATATATGAGTGATACCATTTTCACATAATTTTGATAATTAAATATAAACATTAAATTTTGTATTAGTCCAGGAGGCGGCCGTCGTGAAAGGAGAACAATTCTAGTACAAATACAAAATTGCTTTGCTTTGCGCCAAAACAAATCATAGTAGGTAAGTATATATATTCTTCTAATAATTCTAACAGCAAGTGCATATTTCCTTAAAAACATTATAGTTATCAAACTATTCATATATTTTACTAAATAATATCTATAGGAATTTAACGATTGATGATGAAAATTCTTAGCTCGCTTAAAAACCATAAAATGAGTAGGCTTAAAGGTGAACATGGAACTATTTTTGGTATAAACTATGAATATAAAAAAAACTAATCCTGCTCAAAATATTTCGTTTATAACTAAATTCTAACCGGCATATATATTTAAAAATCAAATATCCATATAATACGCGTGGTGAATATAATGTTTAATTTAGAATCAATTTTGTTTTTTTATCAAGCTATGAAAAAAGAACATTCATTTCTTGCGTACAAACAAAAGTTTGAGAAACGGAGATCGTACAGACGATAGCCAAGTTAAGTGTGTGATTGATAGGATATAAGTAGGCTCGTAAGTTGGGGATCACTTGAACTAAGCATCGATTTAGCTCACAGATTATTCAACATCTACAATAGCAAGCTTGAGTTGCGTAATTGAAACAGAAAGAATAATAAATGATACAATAGGTGTTTGAAGCATATTTTTGACTCGCCAATATAATCTATATCGCCACTATAATATACATAATATGTAATGCTATAATCGCCTGTGTAGTGTTTTTTGATAATAATTGAATGACCAATTAGCCAATATAATGTTAGGCAACATCCACTTTAATTTAATTATGATTTTTTTAATATATCAATATATCAAATAAATAATGTATCAAGGCTTAAATCCGTTCTCACTCTATGTTTAACCAATGTTTTTGATAGCAAAATCTGTTTTGGTTCTATTTTAGTAGCGATTATTTTCGATTGTCAACATTTGAACAATCTGTTCTTAACTGGTTCCCTTAATAGCAAAAAAATTGTATAGTCTAAGAGTTGCTCAATAAGAAATGAATATTAATATAACTTAGCTATATGCACTGTAATAGTTCCTTAGTTATGCTTACTTTAACTTTGGACTGTATCTCAAAATAACTGTTTATTGCCTTGAATAAAAAAAATATATTAGATGTGTTGCAATTCCTATAATTGCAGAAATACGATAATTTTAGTTGTTATTAGTCCAGGAGGCGGCTTCCGTAAACGGATTACAATTCTAGTAACAGTACAAAAATATATTTTGTGAGAGAATGTAATGTTTTTCGTAACTGTATTCGTAAGTATTGATCTTCTGTGGCGTAACCTTAGCGACTTCAAACATACTTTAAGTCTAGTTACTAAAAAAAATTATGAATATAATGGCACTTTTTATTTTATCACGAGTTAAAATAATGTATTGTAAACACGTTTTTATGTATTGTAATGTAATTTTGGATTGGAGTAAAATTTGCTCCACACATCACCGTGGTGAAAGAGCGCTTAAAAAGTTGCTAACAAAAATAACGTAATTAAAGAATAGTCCTTGTTCTTTCTATTGAGTATTTTATTGTAATCTTAGATCATTCAAACTTCTATATAAACTGGTGTGAAAACGTCAAAATTCAAATTCAAATAATTCAAAATCACTTTATTCATGTAGGTCACAAAAATGACACTTATGAATGTCAAAAAAACATATATAAATATTGTTTCTTATTGAATTTACCGCTACTTCGTAAAGGGTTGAGCTAATGAGAAGAAGTAGCAAGAAACTCATTGCCACTCTTTTAAGTCAAGAATTACATTTTAGTTGTTTTACAAATCATTTCAATCACAATATATGCAAAGTGACGCAACAAAAATACTCAAAAGTCAAAAACTGAAAGGCTTACATGCGTAAGTCAAAAAAAGAAAAAAAAGTAAATTAATACTTTTATAAACACAAGAGTTATTGAGTATAGTAGATGCATCAATCCACACATACCGTAAATAAATAGAGGCATTATGTGAGCATTTCGAAAATAATATTCTCTATTTTGAGAAATTCACGCACACTAACACAAAGTGTCATACTATTTGCGAGTGTAAGACGTAGATTGTCACGCACACTAAACTAATATTCCTAGCCTGTTGTGAGAGACTCTATCTAGACGCATAAATTATCTACTCGTAAGGTTGTAGTATTCATAGCCAAAGAACTCAAAACAAACAAATATTCTCCACTAGTTTGTTCTCTATCAATGTCATAATATTGAAATCTAAAACTTCACAACCAACGCAAAATAGACCACCAATTATCATTAGAGCTTAATTCACAATAATATTTGATACAATTAATACACAAGCACGGAACTAAACTAAGACAATAATAATTGTCTGAACAGCGATGAAAGAAGCAATTACTCAGGGCCATTGTAATTAAACTGCCTCTGCTAATAAATAAGCTACTTGTGCCATCATCATACATCAGAACTACGCTATCTTGCCGATAGTTAAATTATTGCCAAAGGAAATTATTCATTATAGCCCTGTAATAAAGTGTTGATGCATTTATTATTTAGTTTAAGAATCGTTTGCGGTCATAGTCTTAGTAATTTGAGATAGAGCGAAGAAAATAATTTAGATAATTAGATTATCAGAAAATATCGTGAGGTGGCGGAAGGACTAATAGTTGAGATGATGATTCGTATATTAGAGAAAATATTTGATTTATAAATTTTAGTCAAGATATTTTGTACAAAAAAACATGTGTGAAATTCACACGTAGTAGAAGTCAAACCGCTAAAAATTTTGGCTTCAAGATAATGAAACAAAATTTACAATAAACATCTAAACTGCATATGAAGTCCTGGTACATGTTGCTAGGATGACACATGATTTCAACCGCTATGAAAGACATTACTATCACCGCTATATATATTTATGTTCTCCGGGTCTCTATGTAGTAATACGTAGTGCGCATGACGTCAGAATATATTAAGGTATACTCGCGTTATACATAAGACAATAATTTCTTCAACTATGATCGCTTGTCTCTATCGTCTTGCTTTTTCGTTTCATAGAGTTTCAATTCACAACGATTTTAAAGAAGTTTCACTTCCTAAATATAATTTGAATAGAATAGATTATTTTTTTAATTTTACATTATGAAACTAAATTAAAGAAGACGAAAAAACAAAAACTGAAAAAGAGTTCCTCCTCAGCTTAATGCTGTAGTAACATATTACAGCGCTGCTTTTCTGTAGTACCCGCTTTAGTTAATTAGCTAGCAATTGTTAATATTTTCAAATTATAGTGATAATGTAGTATACCCTTATCAAAAAAAACTTTATTCGACACCCACAAAATAAAGTACTCAGCTAACATAAAGAAGTTCACTTCAAAAATGGACAAAGTTGGAATTGGATAGTTGTGTGTAAATCAGTGTGTATCGCTCTATCTATGCATCCTTGTATCTACATCCAAACTCTTAGCATAAATGGAATGCTGGCATATGAATACAGCTCGCAGACAATGCCATGTCCAAGCCACTGCGGCCACTGTCCTAGCCAGTAGCTACGTAAGATGTGTCTTAGCCATTATCTTATGAATCTCTAGCTCATAGAACATTCTAGAAGCCATAATTCCGTTCGCACCATTAATAATAGACACAAAACTGGCTTCAATGAAACCTGTTACTTTTTCAATCTTTGGATTAACAGAGTCGGAATGATCTTAATGAAACATTATTTTATTCTTTTACATCATTTTGTTATTATTTATATTCAGACAAACTAAAAAATATTTTTTCGCACCTCCATGAAAAGCTTTCTTTTAGGCCCCGGTACGGGGGACAAAAATGGCCTATTCTCTCCTGGCAAGAGGACTTTTGTCCCTCGTACCAGGGACTAAAAGCGAGCTTTTTCATCCAGTTGAAAAAAAATCGTATACGCACCACGTGAGATAATTAGGACATTGCCACCCGCGATTGTCAGTGATTCCGCGGATAAGAATGCTACTTTTTTCCCTAGGTGCGTAATATACTACCTGGCAGCACTTGTAATACATAATATATACAGTCAAAGAACGTGGTTTAAGACAAATTCTTCCCCCATTACCCCATTCTTAATTTTTTTTTTCTGAATACTTAACTCATTTATAACTAATTCATTATAGTATTGTATAATAGGCGTGTATAGTATTGTGTAACTTTATAGCTTGTAATAAGTTGTTAATTTGTATTACTTTTGTTTTGAGGTTATTATCTTACCGTTGCTTACCATTTAACTAAAAGTGTCGTTTAAATTGTTGGAAACTTCACTGGTGAAAGTGTAAGTCTTAAGATTTGTTAATATTTAAGTATCATAATACTGTTTGTTTCCTATACATGAATAAATAATTAAATTTAACAATATGTCAAAATATTACCATATAGGTTTACGAACTATGTCGTATGTTTCTGCAATATGTATAATTTGACGTAATTGCAATTCTTCTTTTGTATTTAATTATGAGTTAGTACTAAATCATTTATGCAAGATGGTTTCATTAGCCATTCACATTATAGTAATACTATTAACAATATGAGATGTGATGTATGAATTATGATCCAATTGAAATAAGCTGTTATGACACTGACCTATATAAATAGGGGGAAAGGGACCGAATATGGAATACTTAAACAAATTGTTTAAAAAATCCGTATACGAGTGTTATTTTATCATTCCATGGGTTATAATTATAAGCAGTTATAGTCACTCATATAAATTTATAATTAAATCAACAAATAATAATAAATAATTTCGGGCGTTGCCTTACCAGCATTTCTATCTTCTGTTCATAGTGCGCAGCCTTTGGTTACTAGAATTGTAAATCATGTACCAGGTAACTCAAAGATTGCGTATTTGAACGAAGCTAACAATGCTTGGTTAAATATTGCAAATATTCAAAATTTTCCAGACGATTTAAAGTGTCAAAAAGCATGGGACGCACTTCTTTGTAAGTAATTTGCTGCTCTTATATACCAGCTGTTTTAGAGCCAAATGGTATTATCCGCCGCGATGGCAAGCGTCCTGATGGAATAACGCTGGTGGCTTGGGCACGGGGAAGGGTGCTGGTGTGGGACGCTACTTGCGTCGACACTCTGGCTCCTTCTCATGTCCAAATTACGTCAGTTGGTGCTGGAGCTGCTGCTTCGACTGCCGAAGACGGCAAGCGTCGCAAATATATTGGTCTCAGTGAGTCATACATATTTGTGCCGTTTGGTGTCAAGACACTTGCCCAGAGGCGCAGAGAATGTTCAAAATACTATCTTCGCGCCTCAATAAGGCTACTGGAAACCCAAGTGCTGGCAGCTATCTCGGTCAACGGATCAGCCTAGCTATCCAACGCGGAAATGCTGCCAGTATTCTAGGTACGCTTCCACGTAATGATAGTTTTAATTTTATGTAGTCATAGTATTGTAAATATAGTTATAAGATTTGTTTTGTTTGAATAAAAAAAAATATAAACACTTTCCGTAATATCATTAACAAAACTACTTCAAACAAAAATGTGACCCTATAATTTGAATATGGATATTCCATAATTTGGGTCAAATCTTTTTAATTAGAATAAAATAATAAAATTAACCCTGAAAGCAAAAATCACAAATAAAATCTGCATATTCTGCTCCGGCACTCTTAACGTGGCATCATTGTCTACAGGCAATGTACTGAATCCAATCTTATTTCATTTTTGTCTTCGCTGAAAAAACCAGAGCAGTACATGCACTCGGTATCAGCAATCGGATCGTTAGGTTGAACAACAGAGGGTTTGTCATCACAGCAGGAAGTAGCTTCTGCTTTTGAGATTTTTTTTTCTGACATTCCAGTTTCCATCTCATGCACCTTTGTCTCCTCCACCAGTGTTGCCGAGTCACTTCTTTTGGAAAATGTTAAGGAATGTAAACAAAATTTCAAATTCAGTGACAGAACTTTCAGATCCTTCGAAATGAAAAAAACTGCTGATATATGGGGCATATCTGTAAAAATAATAAGTTCTGTTATTGATGTCATAGCACCATATCTAGCACTAGTTTTTAATAGCTGTATTGAACATGGCGTGTTTCCTGACCTTCTGAAGTATAGTAAAATTACACCAATATTTAAATCGGGACTCACTTCTGACCCGAATAACTATCGCCCTGTTTCGGTGTTGCCGACCCTTAGTAAAATTTTTGAAAAAATTATTTTAAGCCAAATGCTTACTCACTTTAATACTTATAAGTTACTTCATATAAAACAATTTGGCTTTACTAGGGGACGCTCGACTACGGATGCAGGTGTTGAACTCATCAGGAATATTTTTGAGGCCTGGGAGGAATCACAGAATGCACTTGGTATCTTCTGTGATTTATCTAAGGCTTTTGATTGTGTTCAACATTCAACGCTGGTCAGGAAGATATGCCACTATGGTAAAAGAGGATCTGCACTCGATCTCATATTTAAATAATAGGATTCAGAGGGTCCAGGTGAATGCCAGGAGATCTCCTGGGACTCCTCTCGGTATGGGGATACCACAAGGGTCTATTCTTGGACCCTTCCTCTTCCTAATTTATATAAATGATCTACCTAACCTTGAAGAAAAAAACATAAGGTGGTATTGTTTGCGGATGACACTTCACTTATATTCAAAGTGAAACGAAGCCAAGTTTTATATGACGAAGTAAACAATGCTCTATCTGACATCGTGTACTGGTTTAGCGCCAATAACTTATTGTTAAATAATCATAAAACCAAATATATTAAATTCACCACGCCAAATGTCAAAAATGTAGATGCGAATATTTTATTAAATGGAGAGGTGGTAAAACCAGTGGAATCTGCTATATTTCTTGGCTTTACTCTTGATTCCAAATTGCAGTGGGGCCCCCATATTGAAGGATTGGCGAATAGGCTTAGTTCTGCAGAGATTAGTATACTTTAGTTATTTTCATAGTATTATGTCCTATGGTATATTGTTATGGGGCAGTGCGGCCGATATTAATACTATCTTTGTGCTGCAGAAGAGGGCTATTCGCACGATTTATAACCTAGGTCCTAAAGAATCATTAAGAGAAAAATTTAAAGAAATAAACATTTTGACTGTTGCTTCTCAATACATTTTTGATAAAGTTTTGTATGTTCATAAGCACATTGAGGAATTTTGTAGAAACTGTGACATTCATAATGTTAACACGAGGAACAAACATAAACTTGTTATGCCTACTACTCGGTTGGGTCGAGTTAGTAAGTCTTTTGTTGGGCGATGTATATGCTTCTACAATATGATCCCAGAAAATGTACAAAACAAATGTGTTACGAAATTTAAAAGAATTGTTAAAAAACGTTTGTGTGGGAAAGGTTACTATAGCATAAACGATTTTCTTAATGACACCAAGGAATGGGAATAAAGCGAACACCCTCAGGCTCTTTAATTGTAAATTTTTATTGTACGATATTACATTGTAATCCATATTTTATATAAAAAAAAAGCCCGCTGAGTTTCTTGCGCCCATTCTTCTCAGGTCTGAGGCAGTCTGTTTTGAATGGGTGGTAGATTTTGACGTTCAATAAGTGATTATAAATCCTATTTTGAATAAAAATATTTGAATTTGAATTTGAATTCGAACTATGATCACTAGATACAGATCTGGTGATCTTCATCAGAACATGATCTAGACTCCATCACTAGTTTTCTCGGTCTTTCGTTTGATTTTATTACAGCTACTCGTTGAATATACCAAGGTCAGGTTCTGAAATTGTTTTACGCCCATTCTTTATTTAGTTCGTTGGTATGACAAAACAGAAAGAGGGTATCCGAGATATACTATTATTAGATTTGCGCAGTTTAATAACCCATTGTTTCACGGCTTCAAAAGCATTTTCAGATTGGCATTGTCCCATGCTTTTCGGTTTTGTATTGGTGGGGCAATGTTGATTACAAATATAATATCTGCAAAAGAGAGATATAGTAATCAATCACCAACATAAAAACATGCTTATGAAATAATATCAATATATTCCATTCCATATTACGAACAGCTCAAAATTATGGACACACACACCAACGCTATTTTATTAAAAAGAGCGTATAAAAAAAGAATGCTGGGAGAGTTTCTTCCGCTGCCGTAGTTGTATCTAGTATATTAGAAATGACATCAAAAATAATTCTAAAGGAATCAATTTTGACTATTTAAGTGATGCCTTTTATGCCCTTTTTATGCCTTTTAAAGATTGCCCACCGTACCGTACCATAAACGTACAGACACCGTACGTAAGCCGTACATGTACACACCGTAATACACATTTTGTCAAAATTTCAGGTCTCTGACTATTGTGATGTATCTGATAGAGCCCGCTATCAGGCAGACAGGGTAAAACAATTTTAATTACTGAATTTAATTTAACATGATCACAAAACTAAAATATTTCAACGATCTATTAAAGAACACAAATCACTAGTCATTCGTTGATCCGTTCTCCGAGTTATCTTCTCTTCATCAACGATTCTCATGGCACTTTTAATTAACACGTACGGCTTGCATATGTTGCCGTCACGTGAGAACAAGAGGCATTTCATAAACTAACTAGTTTTAATTGCAGTAACCCACACGAAATCAAACCAATTTAATTGTTTATAAGAATAAGACAAGAAAACTAGCTGACCCAGCAAACGTTGTGTCGCCATATTAATTATTTAAAAAAATTAGATATTGCCCGATTCTCAGACCTACCCGATATGCACAATTTTCAACAACAAACAAAATTTCATACAAATCCGCCGTTTGTAGAAGTTTGGTAACAAACACCGCGACATGAGTATCTTATATTTATTTTTAGAATGTAAAAAGAAAACTTTTGACATTCAAAAGTTTCCACTTCATTTTTATTTAAAATTACAACGAATATATCTAATCTGAATATGCCTGAAAAGAAAACAAAAATTAAGCCCAAGCAAAAACAATATTATTTAATATAGGTAAGTACAATATTGTTAAGTTCAATTCCATTGTTGTTGTTAAGTATCTTAACCTCACTGCTACATCGAGCAATCCTGCGACCCAGCATTTTACTCCTCACCGCCAGTGCCCTGCATTCCCTCTCAATATCCATTTGGTCTTCGAGGTCTTCGGTGACATAGTATCTACTTAAAATGGTTTACTCGCTTAAGCTTAACACCATTCAGACATTAATTTATCTCAGTGTAGCAAAATTGCAGTATACCTAAAAAACCAACAACAAAAAAAAATACTATCAAATTAATACGAATTCGGTAAATGGATACAAAATAAGAAAAAGATAAGTTATTAAGTGATTAATTATTGGACAATAATGAATATCTCCGAAACCAAAGAATGCCCTCTATCATTTGAAGCCATGGAAATTCCCATCATGAAAGACCGACAATTTTAATTCCTCTGGCTTTCAAGAAAGCGAGAACGACGTATATATCTTTAAAAGGTCTTTTAAATTTAGATAAGAAGGTTACGGAATATCTGATGGTAAATGGGTCATCGCTGCATTCGGGGAAAGCGAGAAGCAATCTATGCTTCGAATAAAAGAGAAAATGCTGACAAAATTGTCCGATATCATATTTTTGATGTGATTTAATTGATCGTACTTATGTAGTGTGAAAGGCATTTAAAACTTTTAGGATCTATTAATAAGACTTCACACAGACATTTTCTTTGCGTTCATTTTGTGATTTTTATGTTAATATTATAATATTTTTATTAAATATTATTATATTAATATATTTTATTTATATAACTTACCTTAACTATGGCAAATGTACAATTTTGCTATTATTGTCAATCGAAGGAATACCTAGACGCATTATTCTCTGCCTCTTGCGAAATCCACCGACATATCTCGTCGATATGTCGATAATTTGAACATGTTAGAAGTCCTTCGAGTCGGAACGTAGCATTTATAATTGCACGATGTCTCGAGCCGATATTGTGTTCTAGCTTTATATCGGCGGGTGGACTCATTTTAATGGACTAGTTTTTATCGTGATTTTGATACAGGTGGACAAGTGGACCTATATCAGGCACGCCAGTTTCCGTATTGCTATTTTCTGTAGCAGCTTTCGTTTATTTTTATCTATTTTTGTAAGCAGAAGGCATTTCTGATTGAAGCCATGGATTGACTGTTCAAGTTTGGAAATTAATAGTTATGAATGACTTTTTTTAGAAGAGGAGACAAGATCGTACGGGTCAGCTGAATTCAGATGATCAGGCCAGGTTCGATACGCCCAGAACCAGGTGTGTTTGAAATTTCAAATTAATTAAACGCTATGGAGGGGTCGTAAATCACGTTCAAAGAATGCGTTTCGTGCAAACAAAATCCAATATATTACAACAGATAATATTAATTATTGAATTGTAATCCGTACCCGTCTGCGAGAATTTCGCTTCAAACTGACGTTTAAATGTATGTGAATCTCATGTTCAAAGAAAAAATTGTTGTGGTAAATTGAATAGATAAAAGCTGCTAAGGCTGTACGCATATCAAACCGTCTCTCTTTGCAGCGAGAAGCAATAAAAACACACTTACTTAAATATCATTCCAATTTACCTTCACAAGAGGAAGTAAGTTATCTGTAACTGTAAAAGTAATATACGCAGGATAACTGGCCATAATAAAATACATTTACACATGATATTACTTTCAAGATGTCTGCCGTTTCGTCCGCAAATGGTTGATTTATTACTCTCCATCAATTAACTGGGTTCTTTGTCATGTTCGAGTGATGTTTCGTTTGTTGCTGATGCTACTGACATGATGACAATAAGGGACGAGACGAGCAGGACGTTCAGCCGATGGTTATTGGAACGCCCTGCCTATTACAATGCAGTTTCGTTCTGGATTCTTTAAAAACCAACAAATTCTGAGCGGCACTACAACTGCGCTCGTCACCTTGAGACATAAGATGTTAAGTCTCATATGCCCAGTAATTTCACTAGCTACGGCTCAAATTGAAATGTTTTGTAATGAAATGGCTCTGTCGTAAATCCTACTACTCAACAACTGAATATCTAAGTGATCGGACAGCCTGGGACTAGATTATGATTATTTTATAGCAATGATAATGTCAGTACATATTGTGCATTTTAATAAAAAGATAGTTTCTAGCGCGGATTCTTCTCTCTCAGAACGCCACTTGTTTCCGAGGCGGTGGTAGTGTTTGAACTGACATCAAAAAGAATTTTAAAAGAATATATTTTGAGAAAATAAATGCCTTTAATTAAATTATTACAAAAGCGGTGAATAAATTGAGGACATAAATAATTTCGCATAACTTTGATTTCCAAAAGGGTCCACATGTCATGAGGTCAGCTGTGGAATGTATTCCACCAAAAACCCCAACATCCGGCTTAATTATCACCTGAATACAGGGTGTGATAGTTTTGCGTTCAAAAGTTATTTATACTCGAACGGGATGTGGTCTGATTTCTGAATATATTTGCATTTACAAGTTCCGTGATATCTAATATACTTTCCGTTCGAGATATGCTTCCAAGATGAAATATTAAACATATCAACTTGATATATTTTTCCATAACTAGCAAGCATTTTTACTGTTTACTGCTTAGTATTATGAGTCAAAAATATCACTATATTATTTTATTTAAATTTCAAAGTTTTTACGATTTTGTTTTTGAATCGATACAAAAATTTAACTACCTTGAGTTTTGGAAAGTATAATAATTGGCATCTCATCTAGGTCACTCGCAACATATACTGAAAGACTTACATATACTCTGGAAAACCGAAGGAACATATTGGATTCACTTTTATACAATCGTATTAACAGCGCTTATGACAACTCCTTTCTTGTGTCTATGCTTAATTTTAGAGGCTAGATGTCCACGATATCTGCTGCATTTTGTAAAGGAAGAGGTGCCCAAGAAATAGACAGAAGAATAGCGATCACCTGGAAGAAGTAGAGGCCTCATAAAGAAATATTCAATCACAGCTTCCGATGCCAACCAAGAGAATGGTTATGGACTCTGAAATTCTACCACGCCTCACCTATGCAAAACCGGACGTTTGATCTAAAAACGAAAAACAATATAGAGACTAGTCAAAAGAGAATGGAGAGAAGCTGTCTAGGTTTAAAAATTAAAGACAGGGTGAGAAACGCAGGCATCCGAAGTAAAACTAAAATTACCGATGCACTTACTTTCTCCCTCGAAAGAAAATGGAAGTGAGCGGGGCACGTGGCCAGATACTGATGACAGATGGACACAAAGACAAAAAGAGGCAGGCCTTGTGGTAGGTGGACAGGTAATATAGTGGCGGTGGCGGGGCAAAGTTGGATAGAGACTGCAAAACCCCCGTAACCGCACACTCACTAGCATAACGGTGCTTCACTTGCTAATATCACCGCGCGGAGTCCTTTTTTTTTTACTCGTCCGTGATGTATACTATACAATTATATTATATCTAGATTTCTTTAGTATATGTTAACTTGTTTGGTAGATTTTGTTCATTTCCTAATTATGTTAGATCATAGAATGGTTTTTTTATAATTTATACTATTTTTATCACCTGTAGCCATATTCAGGTGAATAACATTTATATGTTAAGTTAATGCCTTTTAACCTTAAAAGGCATTAACTTAACATAACGTAATATTTTAATTAGGATTGGTGAATCTAAATAAATAAATAATTAAAATCTGACAAACTAAAAAAATAGCTAAGGCTAGGTTTTATTTAATATAACAGAATGTAACTTGTCATCCTTCAGAATAACCTTCAAAATCACCTCTGTATCTACCGCCGGAGATGGCGAAGGGCTGGAGACCATACGGTGACTACAAGATGCGATGGTGATGAAGACCAGACATAGTTGTAATACTTAAATTAATATATTTTTTTCGATTTGACTAGATGCTTTTTCTGCGACAATTACAATAGAATAACTCCTATTCTGTCCAATGAAAGGGTTACGAAAAACAAAGCTTTTATTGTAAAATTTCCACTTATTATTACTTATTTACAAGTGGCTCTTTTGCACAGGATGCCGGCTATATTATTAGTACCACAACGGCGCCTATTGCTGCAGTCAAGCAGTCTAAAGGGCACCGTAGCTAGTGAAATTACTGGGCAAATTAGACTTAACATCATATATCTCAAGGTGACGAGCTTTTTTTTTTCGAGTGGAGGAAAATACATTTACGTATTGAAGAATGTCGGGCTAGGGTGTAAGCACTCCCTACCGACTAAAAACCTCCTGTGTGCTGATAGCCTTAAATAGCCGGTAGCCGAAGCCGGGCGGGAGCCTTGGAGGCCGAAGTGACGAACGCTATTGTAGTACCACTCAGATTGTTTGGGTTTTTCAAGAATCGTGAGCGGCACTGCATTGTAATGGGCAGGGCGTATTAATTACCATCAGCTTAAAAGCTTAAAAACTAAACTAATCAGAAAAATATTTTACCATGAGAAAAGTAACATTTTTATTTTTTATTTTAGTAGCACTTAGATTATCTTTTTACTCTGTCAAAGTCAGATTAGAGGCGTGAGAAGAGTTTGGGCATTTACATTTATCTAGATAATAAGGGACATAACCGTTTGTTTTGTTAATTAGTGTGTTTTAATTACGACACCCATATCAAACACTTTGGGTCAATTATTATTGCCAATGATAACGCACTGATATTATTATTTAAACATTTTTGCGTTGTAAAAAATCTTAAAAAGGGTATTAACTCAATTAACTTGTATTCTCAAGTGTTATCCTTCACTACTGAGATTAATCTATACTAATATTATAAAGCTGCAGTGTTTGTTTGTTTGTTTGAACGCGCTAATCTCTGGTACTACTGGTCCGATTTGAATGATTCTTTCAGTGTTGGGTAGTCCATTTATCGAGGAAGGCTATGGGCTATGTATATTTTTTTTTTCAAAATTAGGGATCCGTAATAAAATTGCTACTTTGTAACACAAGGTGTAAAATCGAAAACCTATTTTTGCGTGCGCTGCACAAACTATTGACAATAGAACAAAATGATGTACAGGCTATAATATAGGCAATATTTTATTACTTATAAAACTATCGTGTGAATTATACTTTATATGGCAAAACAACGTTTGCCGGGTCAGCTAGTTTCTTGATAAAGTTAATTCTTTTAAAAAAAAGTTTGTCTGTACTTATGAATGCACGCAAGAAGTTGTACTTCTTTGGCCTAACGAAGCAAAAGTCATTAAAATGATTTATTCCTCGTGCTATTCTACGTTTATAGATAGAACAATTTTGTAAAATTCTTGCAAAGATGGCTTCCACATTTAATTATTAAATAATGAATACGGCTGTATGGGCTTGAACCCTTTGCCTGCAGTAATAATGGACGAAGAAACCAAAAATATATAACGAATGACGCTAACGTCAGAAAATTTTAGGCACCAACTTCAACCTGCTACTTTTGTCTTACAGTGATGCGCGCGCATCTTAAAATTTTCACTCTCATTATTTTTTCATAACACGCCTAAAGAAGTATAACTTCAAAAATATTTTTATCTTAATACTTATTAATAATAATAATAAATAAATATTAGCTTAGCTCTTGCTAAGCTAAGCATCCGAATGCTATAACTCGGCTCGTCATGCTCACTAAAATTGCATTGCTTGCGGCGGCGTCGTGTGCCGGGTCTTTACCTCAAATATTTGCGAAAGGAAAGATGGCTGATCCATGCGTCAACACGTGAACGGGTGCTGCTTGTAGTGCCAGATCCACCTGTTATAGTTAATAAATCATTGTATTTGTTCGATGCTATTACTAATTATGACAGTAATCACGACCATCATGTTCACGAAGCATCCTTACACAAAATCTAAATTTAAGATGTACAGGTCGATGCATCCAATATTATTATACAGTTTATTATTTATTACTTTTTATGAAATACTAGCTGACCCGACAGACGTTGTTCTGTATATAATAAATAAAATAATGTTTTTATATGAATTTACAATAATATATCATAACATCAAAAATTACTTCGTAAAATATGCACCATGCTGTCGTAATGAAATTGTTTCACAGCAGAACTGTCAAACCGTGCGTCAATAAATTCTCTCATAGAAATTATGTATGGACTCATCAAAGGAAAAACAAATTTGTTGTTTTTTTCTTTTAATTTAGCAGCATTTTCCTATTTATTCATCTTTTAAACCTTCTCTGGACTTCCACAAATAATTCAAATCCAAAATTAGCCAAATCGGTCCAGCCGTTCTCGAGTTTTAGCGAGACTAACGAACAGCAATTCATTTTTATATATATAGATTTGAAACTAAACGCTTAAAAACGCTTTTAACTTTCAACACGGTTTATTTATTGGATGCAGCACCTTATAAACTAATTGGTAATATATATTACAGCCATTGTAAAATACACTATTTGATCGAAAAGAGTGGCCGTTGAGTATGTTCTTCTCATGAGCTTTACTTTTTCCGAACATGTAGTACATTCAGTAATTCAAATTACTTAATTATTTTTAAAGCGCTCACTTTAAGCTTAAGCAAAAATCACTTCAAATTTATTTTGCTCAAAATACTTTATACAGAACATTTTCTATTTCTAAACAACCAAAAACTAAAGTCAAAGTATTTATTTGCGTCTTCATAATCATCATCGTCAGACGAAAGACGTCCACTGCTGGACAAAAGCCTCCTCCAAAGATCTCCACGACGATCGGTCTTGCGCTGCCCTCATCCAACGTATTCCGGCGATCTTGACCAGATTGTCGGTCTATCTTGTGGGCATACCAATACTGCGTCTTCTGGTACGTGGTCGCCATTCGAGGACTTTACTGCCCCAACGGCCAATTGTCCGTTGAACTATGTGCCATGCCTACTGCCACTTCAGTCTCTCAATCATCTGGGCAATGTCAGTGACTTTGATTCTTCTACGCATCTCCATATTTTTGAATCGATCTCGCAGGAAAACTCTCCATTACCATCTGAGCAACCATGAGCTACCTTATATGGTTCATAGTTAGCATCCACATCTGCGTTCCATACGTCATTACTAGTAGTAAAAGCCGTAAAAAAACACTGCATCTTCCGGTACGTTTTATTTGCATAAACATATTAAATTAATGTTACATAAATATTATAAAGTACATGTTTGCCATATTTATGACTAAGTGTTCTTTCGCCAATAAATATTTTGATATCCTAAATAGGAATAAAACGACGTTGCCAACTTTCTTCGTGAATACATCAATATGATATTCATGTAATGTTTATGTATGTTGTATGATTTATTCCATATCAAGTTGTCAGGCCCGCAATGAGTTACCGTTGCCAACGTCTAAATTATGGTTCCTGTACCATATGTTAAGATATTCGTTAGAGAGAGGATTGATTGATGTTTTATACGGAATGTTACAATTGCAGTGATATGCATCGTTCGTTATTCGCGTCAAACTAACTGGGCTCTTTTTGTTTTATTGTGACAATTGAATATACATGTCATGAATTCAAATTCAAATACAAATATTTTTATTTAAAATAGGATATAAAATCACTTATTGAAAGTCAAAAACTACCACCCATTCGAAAAGGAATGCCTCAGACCTGAGAAGAACGGATGCAAACTCAGTGGGCTTCTTTTTTTTATAAAAATATCTAAATAATGTAAAATCCTACATTAAAATTTATTATTTAATAGCCTGTGGCCAGTCGCTCTATTCCCAATCAATGTATTCCCATAACCTTTAAAACCAATTGTCTATTAAACACTATATTTATATCTTAATTAGTCTGGAAACCTAATTAAATATTTTATATCAATCATTGATTAGAGAAATGATAAAATCGTGTTGTTCTTTAAATATAGTCCGTGATTTGACCAAATCTCTATTATTATCATTTCCTTGCAAATATATATTACATGAAACTGTAATAGTAGTATGTACTGTGTATAAAAATTGCGTGCGTACGTAGGTCACGCAATTTACTTGCTACTTAAAGCTAATATTTAAAACTTTGTTTTAACAAGCAACAAGCAAAAGGTCTGACGTATTTTGAAATTAAATTTATCATGTGACTATGACAATCTATTTCTGAGCTAGAAATCAAACCAACAGTCTCCTATAGTTTGCGATCTAGCCAGTCATCTCAACACAAGGTAATACCACAAGTAATGCTAAGTCGAATGTGATCCCGTATTTTGTAATTCATACCCACATTGCGAATAAATAACAATCTATGAGTATATCCGTATAGCCAAAGAGCTATTATGTAAATTAGACACTTTTTGAATAATATCTACTTTTGGATTTGGACCTTACTTATATTTGCATTCTTCTTAGAAGAAAGGCGGAATTGTATCACGTACTTAGGTTGTGTTATGTACGCCTCTTTTGCGTGATGGAGTGGGCAGCAAGTCTAACCAACCCAACTTATGAAGGTAGTTAAACGCATAATCGAATACTAGCGTATAGGAAAACAAAGCGTGCAGCAGATTAGAACATCTCTAACGGAGATACAGCAAGGAAATTGAATCTATCTGTATTTGTAACCGAAACGTCTAACGCACACATTGATATATCAAAAATTTGTCTTGCATTATCAGTCTGTCCATCCAGCGTTCGGGAAGCTTTGTCCGTAAAATCTGATGAGACATGGTCGCTCAGGGCCCAATTAGCCATTGCTCAATGGAGAGGGCTATGCTCGGAGTTTCCCTGCGAGATCAAATCGGAAATGGCGACATCCGTAGGAGAACCGAAGGTACCAACATAGCCCAAAGGGGCAGGAAAGTCCTCGAATGACGACCACGCACCGGAAAACGTAGTGTTGGTAGGCCCCCCAAAAGATGGACCGTTGATCTGGTCAAGATAGCCGGAATTCACTGGATCAGGGCAGCGCAGGACCGATCTTCATGGAGATTTTTGAGAGGCCTTTGTCCAGCAGTGGACGTCTTCCGGCTGATATAAATCAGACTGTCAGGTCATCTATAAGCTATGTCTACAGTTAAACCTCAGATGTAGTATTTAAACCAATGATCTAACAGAGAGTCTTGGATGATGTTGGCTTGCTCGGTGACTACACCTTGAAATTCTAGAATTACAAGTCATGTCAGCGGCAGCAACATTTAAAAAAAAATTATTAGAACGGCCGTGACCTGTTATAATATGAACTATTTTAAGAATTTGCATGTGCCTAAAATCGATAATACATTGGAGCTTCAGGGGGACGAACAAACATGCTCTCGAACGAGAATAGTCTTAGCGCTACGTCATATATGTATATACATTTTTTCGATACTGCTAAAAAATAAAGAATTTAATTAAATCAGCATCTCTTAGAGTAAAGCCTTTGTAATATTGACACAACGAGCGTGAATCAACACAAACCACTGCGAGCAGGCTCGTGTGGAAATACACTTTAATTGTTGTTCTTGCCTGGCCTGCCTTGCCTTGCTCTGTCAACATCACACTTACTTTCCTTGAATACATTCACAGTTATCACTTCTACCATACCCTGTCTTTTTTTTATGAAAATACGGGACGAGAGGAGCAGGACGTTCAGCTGATGGTAATACGCCTTGCCCATTACAATGCAGTGCCGCTCAGGATTCTTGAAAAGCCCAAAAAGTCTGAGTGGCACTGTAATGTTTACACATTACTGTTTCACGGCAGAAATAGGCGCCCTTGTCGTAATCATAATCATGTCTCCTTTTAAACAGATAAGGATTATATAAAAAAATTGAAAACTGTGATAATTTTGTTTAAAAAATTCTGCCTATTGAATACCTCCGCTGCATTTTCCCATGTTTCGTATAAAGTTTATTTTTCTATTCCAAATTTTTCGTAAATAAATCCTTATACGATACAAGCTATTTCTATATAAAAAAAAAGTTTTGTGATTGCGTATGAAGGTAAAAAACAACAAACAATTTTTTAACAATTATATTTGAACAAAAAATTTATGAACTATGCGGGACTCATGATATGTTTTGTTCAACTCTCATTTAATAATTTACTTTGTGTAATTAATCCCAGAAGTGAGGGTATTACTTTAAAAAATAACAAATTGTTTATTAAAACATTTCAGAATTTTCAATGAGATGATCAACGTCACCACCGATTAGTAAAACTGCTTAAGATGAGAAGAAGAAGGTAAGAAACAGAAAGTAACTAATGAAATCTAAACACTAGGTTCAACAACTCTTAGTTGAAGTAGTAAGAACAGTAGTTTACCAGTGGGAGGCTCCTTTGCACAGGATGCCGGCTAGATTATGGGTACCACAACGGCGCCTATTTCTGCCGTGAAGCAGTAATGTGTAAGCATTACTGTGTTTTAAGAAATTACTGGGCAAATGAGACTTAACATCTTATGTCGTATGTTTTACAAGAATCCTTAGAAGCCCAGCTATGGGCTGGGCGTATCAATTACCATCAGTTGAACGTCCTGCTCGTCTCGTCCCTGATTTTCATAAAAAAAACAAGTTCGATAGTTTCGAATCCATATCCCGACGACTTAATAAACATCCACCACTTAATAATTACGCCGTGCAATCAGCTGATCACAGATCAGAACGAACAGTTTAAATGAACATTACTTTGATAACGTCGTCACAGATCAACATCGTGTTATCTCGGGTTCGTACATTTCGCCATTTCAGATAATCTGAGGCATGTCCACTTATGAAACTGTATTCTTAGTATTTTATATATTGTATTTATATATAAATATTAGCCGACCCAGCAAACGTTGTATTGCCGATATTAAAATCGCGATACAAAAGTAACTGTTGATCGTAGATGGGTGAAAATTTGAAATTGTATGTATTTTTAATGCTGACTCATAATCAAACAAATTTAAAAAAAAATGTCAAAAAATTAAAAATTAAATTTGGCGTGGACCACCCGTAACATTTAGTGGGATATAAAATAGATGTTGTCCGATTCTCAGACCTACCCAATATGCACTCAAAATTTCATGAGAATCGGTCAAGCCGTTTCGAAGGAGTTTAACTACAAACACCGCGACATGAGAATTTTATATATTAGATTTATTCAAACAAAACAAATCTTATAACAGTAATATAGTATTGATACATTAAAATAAAATTATCATTACGGGAACGTGTACCAAAAATACTGACTGATGGTAATTGAAACGCCCTGTCCATTACAATGCAGTGCCACTCAGGATTCTTGAAAAACCCAAAAATTCTGAGCGGCACTACGATTGCGCTTTTCAGCTTGGGACGTAAGATGTTAAGTCTCATTTGCCCAGTAATTTCACTAGCTACGGCGCCCTTCAGACCAAAACACAATAATGCTTACAGATTACTGCTTCACGGCAGAAATAGGCGCCGTTGTGGTACCCATTTTCTAGCCGGCATCCTGTGCAAAAGAGCCTCCAACTGGTGAAATGGCTGATCCGTTGACCGAAATAGCTGCCAGCGCTTGGGTATCCAGTAGCTCTATTGAGGCGCGAGCATAGTACTTTGTACATTCTCCACGTCTCTGGGCCCATCGGGCCAAGTGTCCCGAACGTATTAATTAATTTGTATTTATAAAGACCTGCTCTCTAGGCACGCAGAGACTATGCAGAGAAGGACCGGGGAAGGTTGACTATAGGTTTTTTTATGACAATAAGGGACGTGACAAGCTGGACGTTCAGCTAATGGTGATTGATACGCCTTACCCATTACAATACAGGGCTTATAAGGATTCTTAAAAAATCGAAAAACCTTGAGCGGCACTACGATTGCGCTCGTCTCCTTGTCATAAGATGTTAAGTACTCTTTTGTTCTTAGACTAACAAAATCTAAAGTATTTTCATAAGCACATTACCGAATTTGCTAGTAACTGCTATAATCTTAATGTTAACACATGGAAAAAACATAAGCTTATTATGCCAACTACTCGGTTAAGTCGAGTTAGTATGTCCTTTGTTTGCATCGCCAAACACATATATTATATGATGTCAGAAAATGTACAAAACAAATGTACTACGTAATTCAAATGAATATTATATATAAATTCAATTTTTATATTGTAAAGGTTACTTAAACTTAAATAGCTTTCTTAATGATACCAGAGATTGGGAATAGAGCGACCGCTGTCAGGCTATCTAATTAATAAATGAAATTTTATAAAATCAAAGTTATCTTCTATTTAAAGCAATAATTAATTATATATACAGATTTTCTTGGATAAAGTGAATTAAATTCTATCTAACAAATTATAAGCAATTTATTTATAGACTTTTTACTAAAGTATGGGACAATATCAATTCCCTTATAAATCTTATCTACCCTAATTAATTGTCATTATAAGAACATGCCGCTTTCTGAAATGTTAATGTTGTTTTTAAGAATTTTTCTTCTGCACCCAGCTCTCGTCGTCCGAGTCTTTTGAGTTTGGCAAACTATGAACATAGTGCAATCAAGGATATCTCAATAAAACGTAGGCAGAGATTACAGAATCTATTTTATTTATGGTAAGGGAGGAAAAAAGAGCGTACGGGTCACCTGATGTTAAGTGATCACCGCCGCCCACATTCTCTTCCAACAGCAGTGGGATTTTGTGGCCTTTTAGGAAGGTGTACGTGCTTTTTTTGAAGGTAACCATGTCGTATCGTCCCGGAAACATCGTACAAGGAAGCTTTGTCATAATAAATAAATAAATAATAATATTGACACCCTTCACACAAAATATCTTGCCCCAAACTAGGCACAGCCTGTACTATGGGTGAAAGACAACGATATATTTAATACAATATACTTAATTTTCATCATCATCAGCCGAAAGACGTCCACTGCTGGACAAAGACCTTCCCAAAGATTTCCATAATATACCTAATAAGTTAATATTTTATGGTATATTATCCGAATTCAAATTTCTAATGTCTAATTATAAATTGACGAGCCCTATAGCCCAGTGGTTAGTGAACCTGACTACTAAGCTAGATCCCGGCTTCGAATCTCGGTAGGTGCAATCATTTATGTGATGAATATGAATGTTTGTGTCCGAGTCATAGATGTTTATAAGTATTTATGTATGTTTAAGTAAGTACTTCGTATTAAATATATCGTTGTCTTGTACCCATAGTACAGGCTATGGCTAGTATGGGGCAAGATAATTTGTGTAAGTGTGTCAATATTATTATTATTAAATTAATTATAAAAGTAAACAGCAAAGAGAAACCTAAGTTGATAAAGTATTAAATCCCCACAGATTACAAGTGCAATTTTCTTAATTTATCTATTCAATATCCGAGACCACACCAGATGAAGAAATATATGACACTTAGACCTGCACTGCTGTTACTTAGTAGTCATATTTATTTGAGTACAGACAGCAAAATAGGTAACATTATATTCACATATTTAATTGTGTGCTCAAACACAGACTAGTAAAAAAAGAAGGACTCCGCGTCGTGATATTAGCAAGTGAAGCACCTTTATGCTAGTGTGTGTACGGTTACGGGGTATACCAGTTACACAATTTTTCTCCCTTAAATAATCATATATCCACAAATACTTTTATATTATTGTTTTTACACTTTATTTACACGACGGTATTTTAAAAAAAATATTGCGACGCAAACTGATCTGTCACAGACGATAACAAATCACATAATGGCGGCCAATCAGCTTGTATTAGTGTAAGTGTATGCGTGGGGCTATGTATTTACACGTTTACCGGTTTTGGTGCCTCACTGTTATGTAAGGTCACACGGAGTCCTTAATTTAGTTCTCGTCCGTGTGCTCAAAATAAATATTAAATCGGAAATAATGCAATTTTAATACGTTTCATTTTCATCTGTGATTATTACCAAAAATTGAAGAGAATCCATGAGATTGTATAAACTTGATTATAACAATGGTAAAATATTCCATTAAGGGTTTAAAAATCGCTTTGTTGTTAATATTTAAATCAAATTTAGCTTATTAATCGAAAATTTTCACATTATAGATAGGTAACTAAAAATTTTTGGAATAATATTCCATTAAGGGTATAAAAATCGCTTTATCAATCTTAATTTTATACTTTGAAAATTGTAATGATAATGGGAAATAATAAAAGTAGACTACGTCTCCAACTAATATTTTTATTGAACTCTGTGTCTTAGCCCTGGTTAAAAGGATTACATTAAACACTGACAAAAATAAACAAAATAGTCTATTAGTCAGCTGCTACTATAGGCGCCGCCCGACCGTCACGCGATATGCAACACACAGACGAAATAGTTTGAGACGATGTCATAAAAGTTTCACTTTAAAAATTTAAAAACAGAAGAGAACTAGACATCTGCTCAATAGGAAGTCCTACGCATTAACAAAGGGCTTATCAGCGTTCATTCACTTGAAGGGCTATATACCTAGTCTTGCTATATACTGTAACAAAGATAAAAACATTTCTAATATATTTATATTTTACAGTGCATTAGTTTAATGCATAAATATAAAACAATTTAAAATATAAAAAGCTTATTCGAAGTGGTCTCCATTGGCTGCAATACAGTCCTTTAAACGTTGAGGCCAATTATCAATAGAAGCACGCACTTTTCCATGGGAAAATTCTTCACTGCCAGTTGTACGGATTGTTTTAGGGACTCCAAATTATCATGGCGTTTAGAGCAAGCCGTACTCTCTTGAAATGATCATAAATCATAATCCAGCGGATTAAGATCGGGACTAGACGAAGTCTTCAGCTCTGATGAAGTCCGAAACGTTCGTTTCCAACCAAGACTGCGTAAATCGAACTTCATGACCCTATGCCGAGTCTTGTTGGAAGGACCATTCTTGGTTATTGAACATGGTGTTGTTAAGCAACTTCACTACCTTGTCAAGAATGGTATCTTGATACATTTGTGCCGATGTTTTGATACCTTTTTCACAAAAGTATGGCTCAGTCACTCCTCCATAGCTGATACCCCACCAAACCATCACTGAACTCGGATAATGCCCACGTTGCACTCTGTCGACTAATTGGGAAGCTTCCTTAGAGCTTTTACCATAAAAAGAGTCATTTAGCTTGTCATAATGTTGCCCAATTGTAAAATTGCTTTGCATACCGCTTCTCTTATAGGCTGCAAGTCCTTAATCATCTTTTAAAATCCGTGACATGGTTCTAGGTGCTATCTTCATCTCCCGAGAAAATCTTTTACATTCGGACAGGATTTCTTTGAATTCTTACCCTTATTGCTTTTACCAAATTTTCGTACGAACACTACGTGGACGACCAGATCTTTTTTTGTCGCAAACAGAGGAGGTTTCATTGTACCTATTAATAGCCCCGTACACAAACATTTTACTAATACCAAGCGTATGGAGAGCTTTAAAAATTGCAATTGGCTCCATACCTACTTTGTGTAATACAATCACAGCGATTCGGTTCTCTTTATCGCCCCACTCCATTTTAATATCGCAAAATATTGTACAATGTATTGACGCCAAAATAGTACATCTGTACGAAATAAGTTCATAGTAAAATCTAATCTTATTTGTATAGTCAAATCAAAACTATATAGCCTCAATACTGTACAGCTAATAATAATCCCACATTTAATCGTGTTATTGTCAGGGGGAATGAAATACAGCCCACGAAACCTCACATAATATATTAGCATCGAGCTCCGCAGAATATGAATTCGTTAGCGTGCATTTCCTGCATGCATGCATGCACGTCAGATCTACACCTCTAACTCCGGGCTAAGATATATTTATGGTAAGCTTAACGCCTGGCTAGGGAACGTTCTAGTCTGTTAGTTCATTTACACTCAGTCAAGTGATAAGTGCAAGTAATAAGTGCAAGTGTAAAGGTTAAGAAAAACTTTTATCCCCTTATTCATAATAGTCTGCTAACTTAAAGCATTGCTAATTCTCACTCTGTCTTCTTCTATTGACCTAAGTCAGAATGAGAAAAAACAGCGGCTGTTTAAAGTTAGCGGACCATTATGAATAAGGGGGTTAGTATATTAATTATGACTTGCTTCTGCCTGCGACTTCGTTTGCATGGAGGTCGATTTTTTGCGCTCTCTTGGAATCCTTTCATTATTTTGGGATATAATGTAAGTAAGTACCTAAGTATATCTTTATGTGGAACAAACACTACAAATACACATGAACATTAACACAATATAATAACAAATAATATGAACAAAATATGAAAATGTGGGACTCTACTTGCGTCGACACTCTGGCTCCTTCTCATGTCCAAGTTACGTCAGTTGGTTCTGGGGCTGCTGCTTCGACTGCCGAAGACAGCAAGTGTCGCAAATAAGTTGGTCTCAGTGAGTCATACATCTTTGTGCCGTTTGGTGTCGAGACACTTGGCCCGTGGGGCCCAGAGGCGTGGAGAATGTTCCAAATACTATCTTCACGCCTCAATAAGGCTACTGGAAACCCAAGCGCTGACAGCTATTTCGGTCAACGGATCAGCCTTGCTATTCAACGCGTTAATGCTGCCCGTATTCTTGGTACGCTTCCACGTAATGATAGTTTTAATTTTATGTAGTCGTAGTATTGTACATAAAAAAAATCTTAATAATTACGATTATAATAAACATGTCTTATCTAATTATTAAAACTAATATTATACATCAAGAACCAAAGAAAAACAACTTAAGTAAGACTTGTTCTAGATCAACATAATAAGCTGTTGTTTTGCAGTGTTTTGTCCCAAAAAGGTTTTCTAGCTAGCATATTACAATGTACCGTTCATCCCTGTTATAGCTCTAATGTGGTGCGTTCTAGTTATAGTAATTATCAATTTAATATATATGTTTTGCGTGTAAATTGAAGGTACAAGAATTCCCTTCTGATATTAAGCAAAATAACTGGCCATAACAGTGTAAACATGATGACTTAAGGTTGTGGAAGGCTCCTTTGCACAGAATGCTGGCTAGATTATGGGTACCAGAACGGCGCCTTTTTCTGCCGAAGAAGCAGTAATGTGTCATCACTACTGTATTTCCTTCTGAAGGGCGCCGTAGCCAGTGAAATTACTGGGCAAATGAGACTTAACATCTTATGTCTAAAGGTGACGAGCGCAATTGAATTGCCGCTCAGATTTTTTGTGTTTTCAAAAATCCTGAGCAGCACTACATTGTAATGGGCAAGGCATATCAATTACCATCAACTGAATGTCCAGCTCGTCGCGTCCCTTATTTTCATAAAAATAAAGGTAGAATGTATTGCCTGTAATACCAAACACCGTATAGTGCAACCACGCCCTTCAAAGGAGCCTCCCTACAGTTAGTACCAACCTACAGTTTTTTTTTCTGTTACAACAAAGAGGTTTTATGCCGCTGAAAATATATTTAGAATAAATATATGATAGTGATGATAGATTGTGTCCCTAATTAAGACGAAAAAACATTTATTCTTAGATAATTTTTAAGTCTAGGTACACTAGACGACTGCTGTGAAAACGTCGAAAAAAATTGAGCTTAGAATCAACCTCTATTTTGAACAATGCACGCACACTAACACAAAGTCTCATAAAAATCTCGAGTGTAAGAGGTAGCTTGTCACGCATACTTAAGTAATAAATCTGGTCTGTTTAATAGGTTGTCTAACTCTATCCAGACGTACATATTTTTTAAGATTTTATTATAATCAAATTATTTATAATTCTCAATTTGTAGTTCTATATAACGTCATTCCACCAATAGTTTTAATAGTTAAACGATTCATGCATAGATTAAGGATTGATCTCTGCTGCACTACAACTAGATACCGCAGGCGTAGTCGTAAAGTGCGGCGACTAATACTACGCCCAACTGCGCTCGAGTACGCGCCAGTCTCGATCAATGTGTGGTAATGACGTGTCACATGTTCTGTTAAACTTTGCTAATAACTGAAATTAAAATGTCGGGTTTCGTAGTAAAACTTTGTAAAAATAATACTACAAGAAATAAGAAAGACACTGGGATCACATCATCAGGAAGTATTTTGTATTTTATTATCTACAAAATTTGAAAGATGCCACTGAGTGTCAAGATGCCACGCACACAAGCATCTTTACAAATAGCCAATATCCACTACAATATAAAACTGCCGTAATAAAAAAGCTATTGTTTTTAGGTAGTGTATAGTTGGAGCGCAGGGGAGACCAATCCTTAATCTAAGGATTTATGCAATTAAATTTGTTTTCTCCCCGCAAGTGTGTTGAAAAAGTGCGTACGAAACTCGTGAGAAACTTAGCTCACTATTATCATAATAATTATAGTATTATTCAATCGTATTATATGTTGTATACCATAATTTACATAAATCATGGACACCTCATTTCACAGAAGCTGTATCTATTATCCTCAAGCCCCAAGACGTATGGACACCGTTCATTAGCTCAGTTCGTGGTCTACGCGGGAGGACCGGTAGCGCCCACGGTACCGAAGGACAATGTACCGTAATATTACAGCCTGTTTTCTGTTACACATCTATACACTTAGCTCTACTTAACATGCTGTGTACGTGTGCTTAATGTCGTACAGACATTTCGAACTACAAGTTTTATGTGAGTACGTGATAGCATGCGATTAATCAGTTTCAGTTATGACAATTATGATTAACTACACAACGTAAACTGCTACGATCAAAAACAACCAAAAGCTCTTCAACGCAATAAGGAATGAAGTATATTAAACATAAGGCTAGGGCATCATTGGATAACCTCAAAAATAAGGAAAAGGACAAAAGTGAGCGATGTATTAGAGAAAATAAGAAAACTCAAATGGAATTGGACTGGACATATAATGAGGTCGAACAAAGGAAAATGGACAAAGGATGTATTAGAGTTATTACCCTAGAAATGGGAAGAGACCAAGAGGACGTCAAATTAAAAGATGGGAGAAAGATTTACCAACAGTATGTCTCCACCTTCTCAGGTTAACTCGAGATAGAGATAAGTGGTAGAAACTGGCCTATGTCGAAAGACAACCTGACCAATAAAGTGGTTGCTGAATATCAATATAATTTTATTTAATTTTAGTTATAGATTTAAGAAAACATGTTTTATAAGTAGTATATAAATGTATGGTCAGTGAATTAAAGCTTTTATTTTTATTATTATATAAACAACGTTAAAATTAAAGCGAGTTTCTTAATTTTTATTGTTAGTCTTTTCCTCATGGCCCAACTACCTCTGAAATGAAGCTAATGTGTCGAGAAATGTACTTGTTCGCGATGAAGGAAAGAAAGATTGGATATCTCCTCAAAGATGTATGATTGTCTGAAGCAGAATAGAATGAATGAATGAAGGTTGTATTTGACCGTTACATGAAAGATCAAGTATAGTTGACATAGTAGGACAGTTGACGCAGTAGTTTTTAAATAATTTGATTGGTTGAGGTATATGGCTCGATATAATATTATAATTAAGGGTAATATATAACATGCAATCTGGCGTCAACAACACTCATGATCTTCCTAAGGTTGGAAGTAACGGTATCATTACAATGATAATGATTACTGATGACAGCTGTCATTAGATTAGCCTTTCAGATGACAATGTGTCTGTTGTCGATGGTATCTCTCTTTACGTATTTTCTTTCTACAGGAAACCGTCAGCACTATAGTTTGCCATAACAAAATTACAAGAAAAAAAATAAACAATATCATAAAAGAAAAGTACAACGAAAATCGAGCCCTAAATTTGTTACTTTCTATGCATACACTTTGACTATTCGACAAACTATAAAAAAATATTTATTAAATTTATTAAATTGTTGAATTCATAAGATTAACATATAAGAAGCACATCGGCCGCTCTGTTTAACTCTAGAAGAATCAGTAACAATGTACTGTTACCACAAAGACATATCAGAACATTATCGAAGCTGAAGCCAACAAATGAACACATCTTACGAAACGTAGTTGAGAAATAATTGTGAACTTTATATTACAAGGCGGTCGTTCCTCGTTACCATTGTCTAAATACCAACCGTTTTATACGTAACGGCCTCCATAAACGTTATGTTTGCCAGATCTAATAATATAAGCTAAAGCCTATTGTCCACTGGGTGTTTAATAATTATATTTTTTTTTTGTTACATTGAGTATTATACAAATGATTTAAGTTTTCTTTAGTTTTAATTCCGCCAATATATTTTTTTAAACAATTCCACGCGTGTTTCGCCTCTACACGAGGCATCCTCAGGACGTGTTGTCACGCCAAATTTGGCACGAGACTCCAGACTTTGTCTCGTACCAGATTTTGGGGGAATTAACACTAAAGAAAACTTAAATCATATTTTGATTAATTATGAATTTCCGCAAAGTAACGCCTACTTCAATAAATTTTCTTACATTGAGTATTAATTATTATTAATTCAAATTCAATTATAGTTTTATAAAAAAACTACCTGGCCCCGCAATCGTAGTATTGATATTTAAAGTAATAAAAAAAAATCAATGATTAAAATTATTGGGGTATTTCAGATACCGATTTTCAGACCTACAAAATATATCGTACATAAAATTTATCGTACTACAATAATTATTATATTCGATTGCCATCCTGCAAACCCCTATTGCGGACCTGTGGATGGAACCAGATTTTACCAGTGGGAGGCTCCTTTGCACAGGATGCCGGCTAGATTATGGGTACCACAACGGCGCCTATTTCTGCCGTGAAGCAGTTGTAGCGCAGTTGTAGTGCCGCTCAGAATTTTTGGGTGTTTCAAGAAGCCTGAGCGGCACTGCATTGTAATGGGCAGGGCGTATCAAATACCATCAGCTGAACGTCTGGCTCGTCACGTCTCTTATTTTCATAAAAAAAATAACAGAATAATAAAAAATCGCGATACAAAAATAGGTGTTGATCGAAGACGGATGAAAATTTTTAGTTGTTTGTATTTTTTACGTTGTAATATTCACATAAATATATATATATATATATATATATATATATATATATATATATATATATATATATATATATATATATATATACCCCAAGAATTCTTCGTTTTAGTATCGTTATACTTAAACTATTAAATATACTTGCATCGAACTGATCTGATGATGAAGCTGCAAATAAATCTGGAGTCACATTTGGGTCTGCTGAAATTCGATTGGTGATTCCTGAAGTGTGTGACTAGACCTGACGTCACTATGACGTGCCTAAGATGGCGGCCTATCCGCGGGGCTTGTAGTAATAGATTTGATTGAAAACAATAGATGTACAGTGAACAGTCTCCTTTACAGCTTGTGTAACTTCACATGTCCACTTATCTCCGCCAGTCACGACCCGATCGCCGATCTCCTGCCAGCCCAACTTTTATTGTTAACATACCACACGCTGCAACAATGGTGTCCTCGTACGATGCGAAATCTTAAGATCATTATTATCTTGTACTCAATTAAGTGTATGTATTATATAATTGTCACCGACAACCGTCTCTGAAGAGCATGCCGCAAGAAAGGCCGGCTTTGTGATGCGAGAGGTCGTATTTTAGTCCGGTCAATTTCGACATTGAACTTCCCGGAAAGCCAAATATTGGTGGAGAGCTTTACCGTTACAAATAAAGGTTTTTAAGTCGATTGTCAAAATTTGAGGATTTGTCTCAAAAACAGTAAGGTTTATCAAAAAAAAAACGTTTAACCAAAGTTGTAGATCTTAAAATTCTTTACAAAAATTGTTCTCATAATTGTGTACCTAAGAGTTACCATTCTTAAGATATCGCGATTCTAAGAGTCACTCATGATACGCTTACATTTCCACGCCACCTGTGAGCCACTGTACTCGGTGCATTTTTTTTGGCGTGGTATGCCTTGTACTCCACTAATTGTCATGACAATATTGGCTATTGGGCTATTGATAATTGGGTTAACTATTATTTTGATTTCTTTAGATTTTTTAATCAGATTCATACTCTTGAAAGAAAATGGCTATATTAACCGGACTATCTACTGCTGTGGGAAGATGGTCTATCTAACTATCATCTAATAGTATTTTCTCGTCTAAATTGAAAATATACGTTACTAAAAACTGCTTTTATTCATTAGATTAAGGTGTGTCGGTGTAAGCCAAGGTAGTTTTGTAAATACATACATAGTTATAGGTGAGATGTGCTTGAGTCGCACGCGCGACGTGAGGACGCGAGAGGGGGGCCGCGGGAGGACACCGATTCCAAAAATAACAATAATCGTAACAAGAATTAGATTAATTAATTAGATAATCTAAGAATACGCACTTATTTTTATACATTTAATGTGCATTTTATAATATTGTTTTTTGTTTATAATATTGACACACACAAATTATCTTGCCCCGAACTAGGCATAGTCTGTACTATGGGTACAAGACAACGAGATAGTTAATACAATATACTTACTTAAACATACATAAATACATATAAACATCCATGACTCGAAGACAAACATCCATATTCATTATATAAATGATTGTACCTACCGGGATTTGAACCCGGGACCTCTAGCTTAGTAGTCAGGGTCACTAACCATTTGGCTATATGGGTCGTCAATTTATATCTATTGTTTTGAAATAGTGTTTTTGAAGTTGGTTGTTTTTTTTTTGTTAGTAGACAAAGTTAAACTCTTTGCTATCGCTCAGTGAGGCTCAACAAGTGAGGCTTTACAAATTGCCAATGACGTACAAGTTACACGATAATAATCTTCAACTGCTATTCCATTGCCGCATTTACTCCAACTATGTACAATATTCCTGGTCAATAAGCAGCAATGTAAAACATATAATCTGATCAGATTTGATTCGAATTATTTGTCTTCAAGCACACTTTTGCCGTTCCGCTATCACACTGCGATTTTTATGTCCTTACTAGCTGAGCCGACAGGCGCTGTTCTGTCGATAGAAAAAAAAATGAAGTAAATATTCGGGAATAATACAGTATAAAGCCATCGGATTTTATAAAATGTTGTTAGTAATAAAATGATAAGTATTAATTTCGTATTTTTGTATAATTGTTACTTTTTTATAGATTTAACATAGATATTTTAGTATCTTATTCTTAAGATAAGTCGGACTTTTTGGTAGACCTAGAGTTTCTTGCGCCGCTTCTTCTCTCTCAGAGCACCATTTGTTTCGGAAGCGGTATTAGTAAAGTATGCATTTATTTATGATAACATATATACATAGTAAAATTAACAAATAAAAAAATATTAGTATCTAGTATATTAGAAATAACATCAAAAGGAGTTCTAAAGGAATCAATTTTGAGAAAATAAATGCCTTTTATGCCTTTTATATAAGATACACAATGCCACCATACATTATTTTGTTATATCTTAAAGTGTTTTCGCTGAAAGCTCCCAGACTGCTCCTTTTTCACTGCTTTTCTTCCGACACCTCCAAAAATATCGTTAATGTATACAAATATGTTTACAAAAACTTCTTTCATGCCTTAATACCTGCCTCGAGAACCACGCTATCCATTGGTGAAAACATCAGGAAAATGGTACTTTTTGAGTTTATCGCGAACAGACAGACAGACGTGGCAGAGGACTTTGTTTTAATGTAGTAATATTAAACGTAATTGCAATTTGCCATTAATATATATAAACAAACAAACAAACAAAAATAGTTTTATTTCGTTCGAAACTTTATGTTCTTAACATCATTTCAGCCGTCCACAAGTCACTTCCGCTAGATCACGCCAAATTGATCAGTAGAAGAAATGATAAAGTAGCAGATACCAGTACTGTTCGCACTACTTTTGCTGAACGACAGTTTAGCTGTCAATCAGTGTTCTTATATAATAAAATAAATCGTGTCATAAATATATATCTTATGACATTACATCTATGCAGAAAAGCTTTAAATAATTGGCTAACTTGTCTTGCTTATGATGAAGTGGAGGTGGTGTTTTTTTTTATTTGCATTGAATTGGTTTCATTTCAGAAATTCACTTACATTATAACATAGGTACAGATGTCAATAGATTTAAGATATTTTTAACCCCCTTATTCATAATCCCCTTCCGTCCGAGCTGTTGTAGTGTGTAGACGTGTTTTCTGTCGTGTCAAGTTGTGTGTAGTGTTCAATTTCTATACTTGCAATATGGATTGCTGTAACAAGGTATTGAAGGATAACGTTCTGACCTGCAGCGACTGTAAAAAGGGATATCACTGCAGATGTGTGAACGTGAATACTGTGTCATATAATAAATTTAAAAAGTCCCAAACATGGAAATGTGCAAAATGTTCCACACCGCGGGGACGACGTGGAGACGACACACCAGTAGCGGCAGCTGTCCATGACACGGATGAGGTCCCATCAAGCGACGAAGAACTTAAGCTTGAGAAACTATGCTCACAGGAAGTGAATTTTACGTCGGTATCACTTAAGGAAATGTTTAACAGCTTCTTAAAAAAGGTAAACTCTAACATAAGTACAATAAAAAATGAGGTTTTGGAAAAAATTGCAATCTCAAAAAAGGATTTAAGCAAGGATCTTAATGTCATTAAAAATAAATTCAGCGTTATAGAGAAAAAGCAGGAAAAAATTGAAGCCTCGCTAGATAACTTGTCAAGCTTTTATGATGACCTACAACAGCAAAACAAAAAACTCTTTAATGAGAACTTACAACTCAAAGTCCAAATTGCCACACTGACAAAGAGCTCTAATGATATGCAGCAGCAAATTGATGACGTGCAAAGTTATATTACATCTAAATTCATTGAAATTCGAAATGTACCACCGCGAACTGAAGAGAACTTACTGGATTACGTTAAAAATCTGTGTTCCGCTCTAAGCGTTGATTTCAAGCCCCATTACATCTCTCATATATTCCGTAAACATACATATAAACAGGGTTCTAAACATATCTTGATAGAACTAAACAATGAGAGCTATAAACGTGACCTATTGTCCGCAGTCAAGCAACGTATCAAACAGCACAATAAACTAAGCACTCAACACATTGGTATGAACGGCGAATCAAAATATATTTATATATCTGAACTGCTAAGCGCAAAGCAGAAATACTTATACTTCAAGGCGCGACAGCATGCTAAAACACATCATTACGAATATTGTTGGATTAAAAGCGGCAAGATCTATCTGAGAAAACACAAGACAGAACCAGCGTTGCTTATCCGTAGCGAACATCAACTGACGGAGCTCACTGCACTGCCGGCGACCGGTCTGCTGGACGTGCCCGCGTCCCCCACCCACCTCACCCCAACCGGTGACGCTGACAACTGACGGTGTCTCCTTAGCAAACTCAGAACATGTTCAAATATAAATTATACACAACTTATACACATCACAGATTTACTTAACAATATTTACATTCATTCATATAAATTATTTCGTGCACTCCCATTGAGATACTTAATAACGAAATCATTGCAACGTAAGTATTACAATATTAAAATAAAAACTTTATACGCTACTAAATTAATCATATTACTGATAGGTTTATATAAAACTTCCTATTTTATAATACCCAAATTGGCCTCTAGAAAACTAGCTTTACGTTCGATCCCTTTCAAAATAATTTAGCATCCGATATAAATCGACATACCACGGTGTCTTGTACACAAGTGGCTAATATTGATGGCTTTCATAGCACTTACATAGCGAGCATTGATAATACCTCAACATATCTTAATATACTAACTATGAATATCAGAAGTATTAACAAGAATTTAGACGATTTTCTTATTTTTATAACCCGTCTTAAACTTAAACCAGACATTATTATTTTGACTGAATGCTGGATAAAACATGTAATTAATCCCCCACTTATCGCGGATTACTCAAGTGCTCATACACAAAATAACTATAATCAAAATGATGGAGTTATTGTTTACATAGCCACCTACTTGAACGTTGCATCTTTTGAGACTTCAATTTCCGAGGCTAACTGTCTTGTTATTTCATACAACGATATTCATATTATAGCAATATATAGACCCGCGGCCTTCAAAAATCCACGGACGTTCTTAGATTCTTTTAGTATGTTCTTAGAAAGTGCTAAATATAAACGAATTATTTTAACGGGTGACCTAAATCTAGACCTTCTTCCGGATAGTCTTTGCACTTATAGCCAGGAATACCAAAATATTCTTGCTCTCAACGCCCTCGTACCAGCAATCGATTGCCCTACGAGAGAAATGCGTTGTCTGGATCATTTTGCTATAAAGAACATAACACATTCCCATACATTTGTCTTTGAACCCCATATTACAGATCATGCTCCTATTCTATTAAACCTTAAATTAAACAACAAAATAATTAATACCTCGCTAAAATACAAAACTAAATACACATATGACTACGATGCCATGCAGGAAGGCTTAAGAAAACTAGACCTGGAAAGCTTTTATAAATCAAACGATACTAATTATACTGCAAACTATCTCGTAAAAAATGTTCAAGAATTAATTTCGAATAATACGCTAATCTCAATTGTCTCTAAGAAATTTAAACCTATCAAACCATGGATTACGTATAGTATTCTCAAGTGTATGAGGAAAAGAGATCGCCTGTACAAAGTTTCTAAAAAATCGCCATCCGATCTAAATAGGATAACTTATACTAGGTATAGAAATATCTGTAACTCACTGTTGAAATCACTTAAGCGGCAATACTTACGAGGAAAATTAGAACAAAACACGGGTAACTCTAAAGGTACTTGGGATACTATTAAAGAAATATGTAATTTACCTACTACTAATGATCTCCCAACTGAATTATTGAATACTAAGTCTACCCTAAGAGAATCATTAGCAGAAGTAAATAAATACTTTACTAATATTGGTAACAACCTTGCCTCATCAATATTTAGTAAACTAGGTGAACACAAAATTGATTGCTCTGATATGGCCTCAAATAATCCTCTCGGATCTCTTATGCTATACCCTACTGATATTGTCGAAGTGAAATGTATTATTCTCAAACTTAAATCAGCAAGTGCTCCAGGCTATGATAAAATTAACTCTTATTTTGTTAAGAGATTTATGAATTTACTCTTAGAACCGCTTGTTCATTTAATTAACTTAAGTCTTTCTAGTGGCATTTTCCCAGAGGTTTTTAAACAGGCAGTTGTAATTCCGGTTCATAAGAGTGGTGACAAAAAAGTTGCTTCAAACTATAGACCCATATCATTGCTGAGTGTTTTTAGTAAGATCTTGGAAAAAATAGTTAATATCAGATTAACCAAGTTTCTTGAAAAATACAAGCTACTTGCGCAAAACCAATTTGGTTTTCGGTCAAATCGATCTACTCTAGATGCAGTACTTGAGGTTACTAAATATATCACTAGTACCCTAGATAGTGGCAATAAATGCATAGGCGTTTTCCTAGATCTGCAAAAAGCATTCGATACAGTCTCAATTCCTATCTTACTCAACAGACTTTCCAATTTGGGAATTAGAGGAATAGCTTTGGACTGGTTCAAAAATTATCTTAATGGAAGACAGCAGTGTATTAAGATAGGCGATCTTACTAGTGATCTTATCACCATTGACTATGGAGTTCCCCAGGGAAGTGTTTTGGGCCCTACACTATTCCTAGCTTACATCAACCCTCTTTGTAAGATTTCTCCCACATCAGGACGTATCGTTTGCTTTGCCGATGATACTGTGGTTTTATTTCATGGAAATCAGTGGGATGACGTGAAATCGTTAGCTGAAGAAGGATTGAGCCAAATCACGTCTTGGCTGGAAAATAGTTTACTAACTGTCAATACTGCTAAGACTAAATATATGTGCTTCAATATCTCCAACAGAAATAATCCTGACGGACAATTTACTCTCCCAATACACACGTATCCTTGTAACCGGAAAAACAATCGATCTTATTGTAAATGTAACATCCTAGTCAAAGAGGAAACCATAAAATACCTTGGTGTTACGCTAGACGAACACCTCAATTGGACGGCCCACATTTATAATACAAAAAATAAAATAAAACGTCTCATTCCATTATTTAGAAACCTAAGAGACGTGGCACCAGTCGAGACAACTATGATGGTGTATCAATCTCTCTGTGTTCCAATCATGACCTATTGCATTTGTGCGTGGGGTGGAGCTGGCAAAACGTTTATGCTTCAGTTAGAACGAGCGCACAGAACTCTACTAAAAACAATTTTCAATAAGCCGTTTAGGTACCCAACCAACCAATTACATGAAGAGAGTAAACTTCTTAGTGTCCGTCAGCAATATATTTATGGAATAATTTCAAGATTTCATGTAAAAAGTAATATAAATTCTAATGATAATAACAGAATAAACACATTTCGTACCCCAATCACTAAAACAGGCTTTGCTCAGTCACAGTATGAATTTAATTCGGCATACGCTTACAACTACTTCAGTAAATATAATAAAAATATAAGTAAAGTAAATAAATTCTCGTTAACAAAATCTTTAAAATCATGGCTAATAGTATTAAAATACGAAGATACAGAAAATGTTCTTAAAATTAAAACTTAATATTCAATTACTAACATTTATTTAATCTTGTGCACAGTTTGACATACTAACAAATACTTAAAAAAAAAAAAAAAACACACACACACACAGCAACACACACACACACACGCACACACACACACACACACACACACACACACTTACACACACACGCACACCCACATACCTCTTTTTAGTGAGTTTGCTAATTATGTTTAATAATGGATAGCCTTTCGGAAGGACCTAGCCTCTGCAACTCAGGGTATCCTATCGCAGAGGGTAGGGCACAAAAACATTTTGTACCACATATTATTAGTTGAATAAAGGATTATTATTATTAAAATTTATTATTATTATTAAAATTTATTATTATTAAATTATAATAGCCTGCTAACTTAAAGCATTGCTAATTCTCACTCTGTCTTCATCTATTGACCTAAGTCAGAATGAGAAAAAACAGCTCCTTAGCGGCTGTTTTAAGTTAGCGGACCATTATGAATTAGGGGGTAAGAGTTAATTTAAATTTATATTCGGGTAATTTTTGTAAACATTCGGGTGTTTTATTAAATAATTTAACACATCCAAGTTGAAGCAATGAAGTACGTTGTGGTCTGTCCAAAACCAGTGCATGAACATTTCTGGTGCAGCGCTTATGAACTTGTCCAACAGTTTTAAACATTTTTTTTGTTTTTAATGTACATAATTGCTTCCAATATATACATGCCAGCTAGTGTAAGTATATTCGGCTTACGAAATAGTGGTTTACAGGATTCGTACGGGGGGATACCTAATACAGCCCGAACACATTGTTTTTGTACTACGAAAGCTCTTTGAAAATGAGTTGATGCGCCCCATAATAGTAAACCATATCTAACATTAGAGGCTACGTAACCATGATATACTATATATACCTAGGTGACACTGAAAATGTTTAGAAAATGAAAAACGGCTTCGGTTAAAGTATGGGGAATCCATCTGGTACAAAGCTTTCTGACGCCTAAATGTTCGTGTAATATTTTTTAAACTTGACTCATACCAATGCCTAGGCTTGCCTGTATCTGCTGATAGGTCTCTCTCTTATCTTTCTCTATCATGCGTCGCACAGCACTGATGTTATCTTCAGTCGTCTCTGTTAAAGGACGTCCCTCACGCGGATCATCATTGAGATTGCTCCGTCCACGCTTAAACTCGTTAAACCAATTGTAAATAGTGGCACGAGATGGGGCTTCAGTAAAAAATGCTAATCGCAGCCTATCATAGCATTGTTGTTGAGTAAGCCCACAACAAAAGTGGCCAGTTAATGAAAACTTTTTTTGGTCATTTTCTAACTGGCCAGTTCTAAACATTTTCTGTATTACCCACGTATATTCGATATAGCATATAGTCAAAGTAAAAAAAATCTTTATTCACTGTAAAACTTCACAAGTTATTTAGTGCAAGTCAGGATGAAGTACAAAAGTTACAATAGCATTCAAATGAGTATAACAATATTCATTAACAAAATTTAGAACATTAATTCCAACTATCTTTATCATTCAAATAATCTATCACATTATAATAGGCCTTAGATGTTGATTTATTTTTTACGATACATTTAAATTTTTTAAAAGGTAATATTTTAATGTCATTTGGGAGTTTATTATAAAATAGAACACAATCCACTTTAAAAGATTTAGCAGTTTTACGGAGCCTAGTAGATGGAATTGCGAGTTTATGTTTGTTTCGAGTATTGACACTATGTACATCACTATTCTTTTTAAATTGGCTAATATTTTTATGAGCGTATAGGAGGTTCTCGTATATGTACTGGCAGTGTACTGTCATAATATTTATTTCACTAAACTTTTCTCTCAATGAATCCCTTGAACGCATTTTATAGACTGCTCGAATTGCTCTTTTCTGCAGCACAAATATGTTTTCAATATCTGCAGCCCTAGCAAAGCAGTTATAGCATGATATATATTCAATTTTATTAATATGTATTAATTACGGATCCACACGTGAATGCATCGTATAAGCTCCGTGTAAGGGAACGACGTTATCAGCTCTGCTACTATCAGCACTTAAGCCGACAAAATCTCCTCAGATCAGCCGCGGGCGTAGACACCGCTCTATAAACTACAGCATGCGTGATAAAAGCCTATCAGGTTTGCTCTCTCTATAAAGTAACAACTCTACATAGCTGGTCGAAGCTACTGGGGTTTAAGCGTTTTGTAATTAAGGCACTTTCGATTTTATATTGCATTGGTCGTATTTGCTACAAATATATGCTGGATTGAAGTTAACGGCTTTATTACTATATTTATTGAGGTAGTTACAAAAAGACATCATATTACAATTATTTATTTATTTACGACCCATATAGCCCAGTGGTTAGTGACCCTGCCTACCGAGCTAGAGTTCCCGGGTTCGAATCCCGGTAGGTGCAATCATTTATATGATGAATATGAATGTTTGTTTCCGAGTCATGGATGTTTATTTATATTTATGTATATTTAAGTGATTATATTGTAGTAAATATATCGTTGTCTTGTACCCAGTACAGGCTATACCTAGTTTGGGGCTAGATAATTTGTGTAAGAGTGTGTCAATATTTGAATCATCAACATTAATTATATTACACATTTATATAACTTATGCTATGATTTCTTCTGATATATGTAACAATTAAATATGAAAACTTCATTCGACGAAAGCAGTGTGGTATATACAGTTAAAATTTTTCCAAAGTACTAATTTTATATAAATTAAGTTTTTTTTATGCCAATACGGGACGAGACGAGCAGCCCAAGACGATCATCTAATGGTAATTGATACACCCTGTCCATTACAATGCAGAGCCGCTCAGGATTCTTGAAACTTCTTGAAAAGAGCGGCACTACAATTGCGCTCGTCACCCTGAGACATAGGATGTTTAGTCTCATTTGCCCAGTGATTTCACTAGCTACGACGAGTTTCAAACTGAAACAATAATATTTATACATCACAGAATTAGGCGCCGTTGTGTTACCCATTATCTAGTCGGCATCCTGTGCAAAGGGGCCTCCCACTGGTAAAAACAGTAATCGAGAAGAACAAAACAGGTCTTATTTTCATAATAATACGTCACTCGAACGGTTAGCTCAGTTGTTTAGAGCACCGGAACGGAACGCCAGAGGTCGAGTCCCACATCGTTCATAAAATTTTGTTTTTCAAATTTTATTTAGTACAGGTATACAAGTAGATACAAGGAAGTAAGTAAAGACAATTATACATGCGTTTACATGTGTAAACAGCATTTACAATAACTGTGATAAACATGTTAAACAAGTTACACATGATAAGTTAAATAAATTAAGAGTCAACGATTGGTCGAAATATCTCACATTTCTCTCTATATCATTTCTATTAAAATAAATGAGAGAAATATAACTATAATGATATAATATATTATAATTAAGTTAACTAAATACAATAATTAGTTTTTAATGATTAAGTTAATTAATTAAGATCTTAATATTTCACTGCAGTTGATTTTAATTACATTTTGTTTTTAATTTATTGATATTAACCATATTATGAAGAATATATATAAATTTTTTTGCAATGACGACATTATGAGAGCCTATTAGAACGTTTAAAGGGGCGTGTTACATAAGTTTGCAACCGACAAGAGAAGTTTAGCTACAAGTAAACGTATGCCTAATTTGACAGGATATGATCGAACCGTAGCAAATAAAGAGAATGTAAATACTACGTAATAAGAGGCAGAGATAAGCAGTCCCGCGTAAGTAAAAATTGTAATTTAGTTTAGTATACAAATTATTTAAGTTTTCTTTAGTGTTAATTCCGCCAATATTTGTCTTTAAAACAATTCGACACGTGTTTCGCCTCTACACGAGGCATCCTCAGGACGTGCTGTCTCGCCAAAATCTGGCACGAGACTGTTCTCGTAAACTTAAATAATTTATATATAGTAACGCCTAATTCAATAAATTTAGTTTAGTATTAAACAAGCAGTAATTTGTCGTAGTACAAGTATGGCGACAGGCGACGAAGTATAATCCGGCTAAGTTTAAAAGCGAACAGTTGTTCAAAACGTAGTTGATCACGGCTATTTCCGTTTTTCACAAGATATTAGCCGTTATCTGTCAATCTATCAATGACTGCACGTTTCATACAATCGAGTAAATCGCTTTTTTCTTACGGCCGTTCCCAATATATTATCTCATAAGGCCCATAGTTAGTGACCACGTCTGCGTGCCGTAAGTCATCACTGGTAACACACACTGGTTGAAAACCTTCGTTTTCAGATACTTTGGTAATTGGGATAGGGGATCCGTAGGAGAACAAAAGTTAACGACATAGTCCAAATGATTGCGACACTGAAGTGGCAGTGGGCAGGGCACATAGTTCGATGGAGAGATGGCCGACGCAATATTTGTCTTAAGTCGTTTACTTATAATTTCTACATAACTTAAAATAGAATCTGTCGTTTACCTACCGAGACAATTACAATACTTCTGAACAGATACTGTGGTTCGAAATTCTTAAACAGCCTAGTGAAACTCTCTAACGGCCGTTCCCAATATTCAGTCTATCTCTTACTGCAGATATAAACTATCGTTTACTATCCTGTCCCAATAAACTTATCGACGGTAACTCACCTTATCCGTACACGTTGTCTGTCAATAGGGGGACTTACAGCTTATCAGCGATAGAAGTTTGTATGGAAATTGCAATTCACGCGTCCCAAAATAAGGCGATAAGAATGACTTATCGGGTATATTGGGAATTCAGAATATTGACAGCTAATAACTGACAGTAGAAGGTAGTAAATTATCTCTTTCTGTGTATAGTATATTGGGAACGGCTGTAACAAATTTGGTCATTAAGAGATTATTCGTTGTACTAGTCCACAGAGTTACAGTACAGAATTTTATCCATGTCCTTGTTTTATATACCTATCAAAGCTCGCCATTAATTTATTCAAACCAACCGTTCACAGCCAGTACCAGCGCTGCGCAGGCAGCCATTGGCACACATAACAAACATTATTAGCAATTCCAATACGGTCATAAGTGGCCCTCGCGCCGTTCATTTTATCTAACCGATATTACAAATACTTAAATAGAATGTTAGAATTACGAACCGATAAACTATTATTGGTCACATAAAATTGTATGACGTCGTAAGCTTGGAGTTTCATATATTTGTGTGACAAACCGCGCTATTTCAACGTATTATAACGTTTGTATTTGCATATGCGGTTATATCTTACAAGTTATCGTACTAATTCTTATGTACGGTGTTTGCTGTACTTGTAGGATACCATAGATATTATAGAAATACTGGAATATTTGTTAATATAATGTAGACAGTGACAGGTGAGGGTGAAGATGTCTATAAATAGCATTGTCTTCCTGGTGTCGAAACTTTATCATCATCATCTATTCTCCTTCCCACAAGCACTGGGTTCTCTCTGCATCTTTTACCGCATTTATCACGGGGAGTGCTTAGAGGAGCTATTCGGGTTGATACCAGCGGCCGAATTCCACCATCGGACATTACGTGCAAAGTACCATCCGCATCACGTAGACGTCTGGCATTCCACGACCGCGCGTTTTCTTCGAAATTTCTTGCCTCGCACAGCCACTTTGTGGAATCAACTACCGACAGCGGTCTTCCCGAACAGATACGACTTAGGGACCTTCAAGAAAAACGCATACTCCCACCTTAAAGGCCGGCAACGCATTTCTTGACACACCTGTTGTTGCGGATGTCCATGGGCGGTTGCCTCACCTCTCCCCATCCCGTGAGCCTCTTGCCCGTTTGCCCCCTCTCATATAAAAAAAAAAGCACAGCCGATCCGTGGTTCGAGTCTCTTTAAGAGACGCTCCGCGACTGTTGTTGCGTAGTGTTTGCGGCCTCCACGGCCCTCGTCCTATGTCGCTGTAAAAGCCTTCAGGGCTGACAGCATAGAGGAGGTTTTTTAGTCGGTAGGGGGTCCAAACTTTATCACAATCAGCAAAGTTTCCAAAATTGATCGTTTGATTTTTTAGTAAGAAAAAAAATAATTCATCCATTAAATTTATTGCGCTGTTTTTGGTCAGAACTTCTCTTTTTTAAGGACAAATGAGCGTACGGTGGTGTTAAGTGATCACCGCCGCCCACATTCTCTTGCAACACCAGAGGAAACACAGGAGCGTTGCCGGCCTAAGCAGTGTAAGCGCTTTTTTTGAAGGTACCCGTGTCGTATCGTCCCGGAAACACCGCACAAGGAAGTTCATTCCACGGCTTTGTGGTACGTAGAAGAAAGCTCCTTGAAAATCGCACTGTGGAAGACCGCCACACACCCCGATGGTGGGGATGATATCCTAACATGCGACGTGTCGTGTGAAGGTGGAATTCGGCGGCAGGAATCAGGTGAAACAGCTCTTCGGAACATTCCCCGTTATAAATGCGGTAGAAGACACATAATGAAGCGATGTCTCTACGCAACGCCAAGTGAACCAGCCATTCACAGAGCACTGGGTCCCCGACAATTCGAGCTGCTCTGGGTTGCATGCGGTCGAGCTGCTATTGGGGTGCGCCAGACCAGAGTTGACCGCAATACTCCATATGTGGCCGGACCTGACCCGGATAACGTAGCACACTCTCCCGATATTTTAGACATCGCCTTGGTCAAGGGTGTCGCTCTTAATTTAAGGGCGATCGAACCACTCGATGACCTGGGCTCCGACCATCGTCCAGTCTCCCTCAAGCTCGGGTCCCATGCCCTCACCCCTACCACCACTCACCCTAAAACCCTCACCAACTGGGAGGGTTATAGGGAGCCTCTTGCATCAACTTTTGATGCCCCCAATTCACCATATGCAATCTCGTCCAACTATTTCGATAGTACGGATAAGATTGACATCACGGTAAAAGCACTTACCCAAACAGTGCAGTCCGCTCTCCATGACAACGAGCGGGTGATTAAGGTTAACAACCATAAGCTCCCGCTTGATGTCATGAACCTCATTAGAGCCAAGAATTCAGCTCTCAGAAGAGCCGCCAAGTACCCAACGCCCAACTATAGGTCACGCGCTTACTTCCTCTAGAGCCAAGTTAGGTTACGTCTCTCCGAATTGAGGAATTCCAATTGGGATTCACTCATGGAGAACATTTCCCCATCACACCAGGCGTATTACAAAGTGGCGAAAGCCCTTCGTACTTCTTAGTCCGCATAGTGGCTTCTTATCTTCACAAACGTACCTTTCGTTTCAGACACGAAGGTGTCCTCTCCTCCCCTCGCCTGCTCACGGCTGGGGTACCACAGGGCTCACTGCTCTCACCACTTCTATACATATCGTATACCAACGATATTCCCATCCCTAGAAATGGAGTCCAACTCTCTCTCTTCGCTGACGATACCGCTCTTTACGTCCAGTCCCAACAGATATCTTCAGTCCTCTCCAGGCTCCAACGCTCAGTTAATGAGCTAGGTGACTGGTTTAGGAAATGGCGTATTGAGGTCAACCCGGATAAAAGCTCCGAAGTCCGTTTTGATTTTAAGCGCAGTCGCTTCTGCCGGGATCGACCCATTCATCTATTAGGCTCCCCTTCAGGTCCACAGCCAAGTACTTGGGTGTGACCCTCGACTCCCAACTCACCTTCAGGCCTCACGTCCAGAAGGTGACCGGAACCGCCCGCTTCTATCTGTACCGCCTAAACAGTATGTTAGGTAGGCACAGTAAAATGTCTTTTAGGAACAAGCGAACACTCTTCAAGGTTTTGCATTCGACCGGTTATGACTTACGCCGCTCCAGTTTTTGCTCATGCGAAACCCAATATTATAGATAAACTCCAAACAGTCCAATCCATTTTCTGCCGTAAGGCTGTCAATGCCCACTGGTGCGTTAGAAACGCAGACCTTCACCGGGACTTAGAGCTCCCCACCATCCAACAACACCTAAAGTGCTTGTCTGAAACTTTCTTTAAGTCCTCAGACAATCACCCAAATCCCCTGATCAAGGAGGCAGCGGATTATACCGCCCCCCCTCCTTCACGTTATCAAGTCAGGAGGCGCAGACACGCCCTCTCCGATCCCCCTAACAAACTCTCGTCTGACCTGGAACGCCTCTTGGCATTCGGGGATAATCAGACGCATTTAGATTCATCTCTAGTTTGTGATCATCCTTCTGATGTCACTAGTCCCAATTAGATAGCACCTTCTGTGCAATATCCCAGCGGAAACTCCATAGGGAGTGCCGCTTGCGCCTCTCTCTCCCCAAGAGAAGGTCGCCTTCGATGTAGGCTTAGAGGGCACCTGCCCAAAGCCACCAGCAGGTGGTGTTTAGTCACCTAGGTTTCACGTGAGTCCCACATAACCAACGCAGACTTAGGCTGCGTTGGTATGCATGACCATTCACCACCTCCCTCCCGTCGTTATTCCGGAGGGTAGTCCATTCCCTTGCTTAAGCGCAAAAAAAAAAATCGAAGGCAATTTGGCATTGCTCTCCAGATGGCCGCGGAATTGGCAATCGCTTCTCTGCCATAGCGATATATGAAGATACAAAAAAGTTTGTTCGCAACAACTTCTTTTTTTGGAATCTAAGTGATCTGACAACATCTAAGGGTCGTGGCAATCTCTTCAAGTGGAAAACAAGAGGACTAGACGACTACCAGTAGGAGGCTCCTTTGTACAGGATTCCGGCTAGATTTTGGGTACTACAACGGCGCCTATATCTGCCGTGAAGCAGAAATGTGTATTCATTATTGTGTTTCGGTCTGAAGGGCGCCGTAGCTAGTTAACTTCTAGTCAGCTACTGAGCAAATGAGACTTAACATATTATGTCTCATCGTGACGAGCGCAATTGTAGTACCATTTAAAATTTTGGGATTTTGCAAGAATCCTGAGCGGCATTGCATTGTAATGGGTAGAGCCTATCAATTACCAGCAGCTGAACGTCCTGCTCGTCTCGTCCCTTATTTTTATAAAAAAAAATACTACCCGCAAATTTTAATATTTCTACTTACAAAGGCATTACATATCTTAATCCAAGCTAATTTTCACACTACCGTAGTGTTTATTTATGCAATTAAATCGCGCTATTTCAACGTTTTATTCGCATATTTGCATATGCTGTTATGCCGATAAAGTTATGGTGCTAATCCATGTGTACGGTGTTGGTATAACGTCGGAATATTTCTAATTGAACGACCACTGTTTTGAGACTGGATTTCTGTTTCAATTGCCAGTAAGTTTATTACTGCTGTGTAATATGATCTTTGATATTAGTTTAAGAACGCATAAAATTTTAATATCGTTGTTATATCAAATGTGTTCAGACAAGAGTAATTATTCTATATCATGTTCTAAGCAATGTTTAGCGTTAAAGATATTTCTTAATTCTATCTATTAATCACTACATATTGTATAAGAAAGCCTCCGCCGCGTCTGTCTGTCTGTCTGTTCGCGATAAACTCAAAAACCACTGCACCGATTTTCATTCAGTTTTCGGAAGGTTTTAGTACATAATTTGTTAAGTTTTTGTTTACGTATTTGTATAAATTAACGATATTTGTTGGAGGTGTAGGAAAAAAATAAACCATCTGGGAGCTTTCAACGAAAACGCTGAAACGCTTTTTTTATGTAATAGGAGGACAAACGAGCGTACGGGTCACCTGGTGTTAAGTGTTCACCGCCGGCCACAATCTCTTGCAACACCAGAGGAATCACAAGAGCGTTGCCGGCCATTAAGGAAGGTGTATGCGCTTTTTATGAAGGTACCCATGTCGTATCGTCCCGGAAACACCGCACAAGGAAGCTCATTCCACAGCTTCGTAGTGCGAGGAAGAAACCTGCTTGAAAACCGCACTGTGGAGGACCGCCACACATCCAGATGGTGGGGATGATATCCTAACTTGTGGCGTGTCGTGCGAAGGTGGAATGCGGCGGCAGGAATCAGGTTAAACAACTCTTCGGAACACTCCCCGTGATAAATGCGGTAGAAGACACACAATGAAGCGACGTCTCTACGCAACGCCAAGTGATCTAGCCGTTCACAGAGCGCTAGGTTCCCGACAATCCGAGCTGCTCTTTGCCTTTGAGGTACGAGTATAACAAAAAAAGTGTATCGTGGAATTATGTATATTATATGGGTCTACAGAAAAGTTCTCGATGGCACAAGATAAACTGTAGGTGTAATTTAGTATTAACATCTCTTTGTAAACCTACATAATGTGTATGTGTCTATTTGTTTCTAAATAAATAAATAAAAAATAAAGCGTACAAAGAGTTTCAGTTCCGACAAACTGCTAGCACGAGCTAATAAAACCTAGAAGGAAGTCAGTAGCGACATGTAGTACAAAAACAATTGATAATCTAGTTGTGCATTGATACGAAACAACCAAGGATACATAAAAACACACTGTAATGATCTTTTTGTTGAACAAGTCATGCTTATTAGTGGCATAAGTAATGCTTATCCATTCGGAAATAGGCGGGCAAGGGCAGAATCATTGCTAAGGTGATCTTAACAAATGTAAGTTAATATTGGTTTTACCAGTGGGAGGCTCTTTGCACAAGATGCCGGCTAGATTATGGGTACCACAACGGCGCCTATTTCTGCTGTGAAGCAGTTATGTGTAAGCATTACTGTGTTTCGGTCTGAGGGCGCCTAGCTAATGAAATTACTGAGCAAATGAACCTTAATAACTTATGTCTCAAGGTGACGAGCGCAGTTGTGGTGCCGCTCAGAATATTTGGGGGTTTTCTAGAATCCTCAGCGGCACTGCATTGTTATGGGCTGGGCGTATCAATTACCGTCAGCTGAACGTCCTGCTCGTCTTGTCCCTTATTTTCATAAAAAATAATATCTTACAATCAAGAAATAGTTTAGAACCTGTTATACCTAGGCACAATGTTAACCTAGGCCACTAGACTGGTTTAAAAAATTCCCGCGATGTTAAATTCTATTGTCTAGTGTATTCTGTACGTCACTACTGACTATTCAATTTTAAAGAAGTCACTTTTTGTTGAAGTTGGAGTACTGTTTTACCTCGGTCACTCTCAATTAGTTGTACCTTGGTCAGTGGCAAGGGTACATTTAGATGTTGTCCTTTGTACTTCACATTCACGTAATATATATAAAATCTTTGTCTCATTAGAACAAAGAAACTATGAATATCATTTTGATTTTGTTCAGAATTAATGAGAATTTTTTTGTTAAATATGTTATTTAAACGAAGAAAACGATTTTAGTAAAGAATAGTTATATTTTCCATAAATTACTCACAATTCCTGGGTAGTCCATAGTACTGGCCTAGGTACATAGGGTATGTTGTACCTTGGCTATAAATTCCTTTTTTCGTTTTAATTATTAAAACACTTGTAAGTATTAAATATACATTTTTGATATTTTGGTGGTGAATACTCAAATAATTGCCTTTCAAAATATGCAAAAATCGTTTGATGTACTCAAACGATTTTCGTCAAAGAAAAATAAAATAAATATAAACTACCGACTTCAAAAACACTATTCCAAAACAATAGATAAAATATGCACTAAAAAGTATAAAATAAATGCGTTTTTTTATACAATATAATTAATTAATCTAATTCTAGTTACGATTATTGTTATTTTTGGAATCGGTGTCCTTCCGCCGCGACCCGCTCTCGTCTCTCGCCTCCTCACGACTCAAGCACATTTCACCTATAACTATGTATGTAGTTTCAATATTCGATGACACCGACTCCAAATTACCTTTACTGTAAGTCGTTAAGGAGTCCCATTGATCATCATATTCGACTACGACAGTTACTAGACCATACCTTTGTTATGGTAGATGTCTTAAATATCGTAATAGCATAAAAAGATTCGGCCGAGTATTGTTAATTTGCTCCTAAGAATTGAATATCAATAATCAGAACCTAACCAAACTATCTTTGAAGTATATCCTTTCCAATAAAAAAAGAATCATCGAAATCAGTTGGCGCGATATTGAGTTATTCGTTAATTTATCATCGACATGCGTATAGCAAATTTAAGACTTTTATGGTTTTCTCATGGATGCCATCGTCAGATCTGGACCAAATTACAATTACACGGGAAGCACCAGCTTTCAAATAAAAATAAATTATCAAAATCGGTTCACCCACTCGAAAGTTTTGAGGTAATAAACATAAAAAAAATACTGACGAATTGAGAACCTCCTTTTTTGAACTCTGTTAAAAATCGGTCGCACATTCTCGTGCTGTCGGGCCGTCTAAACGCTATCATATTCTGAGTCTATAGTTATTGTAATTGTTATAGTAATAATAATTTATAATCATTTTAATGTTTACTTTTATTGCGTTGCAGAACCGATTGTCAACCGGTTGGCTTCGTTTTACTTGCTTCACTTTCTTGAGTCAAGTATACGTCATGTCTTTTTTTATTAGCTGTGGTAAGTAAAAGCGAAGAAAACGGTGGAAATAACACCGTTTTAGCTCTCTGTTCCAAAGAGTATGTAAATCTCAAATATTACAAAATAAGAGGCGGGGCTCCCTAAGTAAAAATTGAAATTTAGTTTTATACAATAAAAACCACTGGACAGGACAGCGCCACTCGCGAGCGTCCAGAGTACTAATTTTGACGCATAATACAAAAGGCTGCTAAGAAACGTACAATACTCTGAAGTGTTTTTGCATTTTGAATTAATTTCATTCGTTTTCTGTGTTATTTTTTCTTACTTTTCTATTTTATACTTCAAGAATCAACGTTATAAAGTACACATATTTTTTGTGAATAGTTTCCCACCATCTATCGATGTTTGCTGAGGTTTTCATCACTAGTTTTAGTACCGCAGACTCTCGCAACAGCGCCAAAATGGCGAATATCAGACAGGCACAAAAGCACTTTGACAGCCTCCAGTCCAGTGATATATAGTAGAGGTCAGTGATTTTATATGAAACGTACAGTCATTTGACATGAGTTTGAAATATTTGTAATTACAGTATCGCGAATGGCAACGATGTATAATCCGGCTAAGTTTGAAAGCGAATAGTTGCTAGAACGTAGTGGATTTCAGCTATCTCCTATTTTTACAAGATTATAGCAGTCACCTGTCAATCTGTCAATTAGTGCACGTTTCATACAATCGAGTGAAGCGCTTTTTTCTTAGACTGTTTCGCCAGCCTGCTCTATTCTAGCACAATATTTAAGAGCCAACAATGCCAGAAAGGCAACTAAAAAGATAATAAAAATACCTTCCAAATTTCTTTATTTACTATTAAATACTTAACATAAGATCTTATTATCAAATTAAAGAAGCAAATAAGAGGCAGCCAGAGATGTCCCTTTAAGCTCCAGAAATACTTTTTTGTCTTCTTCCCGTCGTATCGTGACTGTCTTGGGTCTCTTAATGGTCTCTTTTAATTACATTCTCGATCTGATCATCAAAGTACCAACACTCATAGGACTTGAACAGAATGGGGATAGCCCCATTCAAAAATATCAAAAAAATGAATAGTTAGTTATTTTTAAAGTGATAACCGTCACTTCTGGAATTAATTATGCACATTAAATTTAAATATAAAATTTATGAATGATTCGGGACTAGAACCCGCGACATGGAAGAAGAATGAAGCCACAACCTGAGAGTTGAACAAGACATACAAGATTTATACACGATACGTCACTCGAACGGTTGGCTTAGTGGAAAAGGCATTCGCACGGAACGCGAGAGTTCGAATCACGTTCCGTTAATTTGTGTAAATAATTGTAATATACATATATCATTGTATTAAAACTTCGTGTCAAAGTGATTACATAATTACCAAATAAATTATATAAAAATCTTTAACCACACAAAACACTAAAATTTATATAAATGACGTGGCACGATCTTATCTAAATTGGACAAAAAACACATTCCTTGGGTCGCTACCTAATATTTTAGGTGAGAGTATTATTCCTCCTTAAAAGACAATAATTCACGCATTCAAATTGCATGCTGCCATTTTTTATATCGCGTGTGTTTCGCGCCTTTTTCGGCTGAGGGCGTGTTTCTAATAAAATTAAGCTGGATTATAGAGTTCGGAATATATAGAAATGCCACACATGCGTGTACACACATAATATTATGATACACATTGTAACTATTATTTGATCAATCTAAATACCATTAGATAAAGACAAAACTTTTCATTTAAAGTGTTATTTTTTAATAGTTACTTTGGGCAGCATTTTTTATTTTTTAATATACTCACTTTGCCAATAATACACAACAAACTTCTGTGGTTAAAACATTGTTATAAGCTAACTATAGAACTTTCATCCCCCTTTTTCTTCCTCACACAAGTCTAAATTTTAAAAACGCTAGAACAAATATATATTTTTTTTTATCAAGTGCATAAATATAAATTTTCATGGTGTTATCATCGATAATGACGAAGTTTTATACAAATTTCCACCCCCTAATTCAACCCCGCCAAGCATTTTATTCGCGATAAAAGTTAGCCTATGTCATTTCCCAAGCTCTTGTCTACCTCTGTACTAAATTTCATGAAAATCGGTTCGGTGGTTTTGGCGTGAAAGCGTAACAAACAAACTTACATTCACATTTATAATATTAGTAGGTATAAGTTTCTCTTTTCATTAGTGGAAATATAAAAGTACAGTCATAATACCTAAAGCAAATAAAACTCATATCTTAGAATGTCTTTTAATAGAACAGGATTGTGCTGCATTTAATTGCTTCATTAACACACGCTCTTTCGCTATGAATATTTAAGAGTATTATATTTTGTTAACTTTATTCAGCCATTATGATTTAAAATGGACAAGAAAGCGTTCATACCATAAATTAATAAAAGTGTGTGTGTGTAGTCATGTATGCACGCAAGAAGTTATACTTCTTTGGCCTAACGGAGCAAAAATCATTAAAATGAATTATTCCTCGTGCTATTCTACGTTTTTAGAAAGAACAATTTTGTAAAATTCTTGCAAAGATGGCTTTGACAATTAATTATTAGATAATTAATACGGCTGTATGGACTTAAACCCTTTGCCTATCCTATTAATGGATGAAGAAACCAAAAAAATAACGAATGACGCAAACGTCAAAAAGTTTTAGGAACCAACTTCAACCTGTTACTTTTGTGTTAGAGTGATGTGCGCGCATCTTAAAATTTCACTCTCATAATTTTTTCATAACGCGCCTAAAGAAGTAACTTCAATAATAAACATTATACTATTTCCAATAGTTGAAAGTAATAACTATAGATTTATTTAAGAGTTTAAGTCTCTCGAAGAAAAATTCAATGAAATAAATATTATGACTGTTCATTATCAGTACATTTATGAAAATTTAATATACGTTCACACAAATTGTCATTTTTTGCTCTTAATAGTGATTTTCATTATTATAACACTAGAAATAAGGGATTGCTTGTAACTAATTCTAGTAAGCTTCAAAAGATACATAATAGCTTTAAGGTTAAATGTATACATTTTTATAATAAAGTCCCAGCCACTGTTCAGACATTATCTATAAACAAATTTAAATATTTTGTAAAAAAAATGGCTCTGTCGTAAATCCTATTCCTCCACAGCTGAATATCTAAGTGATCGGACTGCCTGGGACTAGATTATGATTATTTTATAGCGACAGAAATGACTGTACAATATTGTATGTTTTTATTGAAAAGAGCGCAAAAAAAAAATGCTGGGAGAGTTTCTTGCGCCGCTTCTCCTCTCTTAGATCACCATTTGTTTCCGAAGCGGTAGTAGTATCTTGTATATTAGAAATGACATCAAAAAGAATTCTAAAGCAATCAATTTTGAGAAAATAAATGCTTTTTAAGCTAGCAATTTGTTTGAAATATCAACAAATATACCTAAACATAGCATCACAGTTGTAGCACACATATGTCTTTATTTTGATTTTAACACAACAAAATACGAAAGTAATGCAAAAGTTAACTATTAAAATTTGGATAAATTGTTTTTTTTTTATGGAATAGGAGGACAAACGAGTGTACGGGTCACCTGTTGTTAAGTGATCACCGCCGCCCACAATCTCTTGCAACACCGGAGGAATCACAGGAGCGTTGCCGGCCTTTAAGGAAGGTGTACGCGCTTTTTTTGAATGTCGTATCGTCCCGGAAACACCGCACAAGAAAGCTCATTCCACAGCTTTGTAGTACGTGGAAGAAAGCTCCTTGAAAACTGCACTGTGGAGGACCGCCACACATCCAGTTTTTCTATAAATCTATGAAAAATAAGCAAGTTTTCTTACCTACTAATAAATAATATCGACATGCAAGTTATAATATTTTCAGCTCTGAGTACCGTACATAAATAATAAAAAAATATGTGTGTATACCAGAGTACACAGGTGATAAGTGAAACTTTTTTATTTACAACTTCACAGAAATTAGGTCGATAAGACTTAATAAAAAAAAATTAAAACTATTTCATTATAAAAAACATGCATACAAACAGACTTTTTATTTTATTATGTGCAGCCATTTAATATATTATTACAAAAAATCAACATGGCGCTTAACCGAAAACCGTGACAATTTGCTATAAAATTACACTCATACGTTGATAAAGAAGTTTCACTTCGAAAAGCAACATAATTAACAGATAAACATCAAAATCATATCCTAGCACCTAAAACTCGTAATACAAAGCATTTATATATATAGTAAAAAGCCCGAGCGAGTCTATCTAGCTTACACAAAGCCAGGCTGACAATGAAATATGAACGCATCATTTACGCTCTACGTGTTCCTAGCTCTATTCGTACTAGACCATAAATTCACGGATTCGTTTCTTGTCTCTGCCTTCGCCCAATGTTGATTTAACACGGTTTTAGTCTTATTGATTCTTTATGGATACGGGTATTGTCTATGCTCACGCAATGCCACTATGAACCTCTAATTAATACGAGGCTATTGTTCCGTGATGTATGAACGCGGACTTGTCGCTGAAAGCTACAATAATAATAACGGGATTAATGGATAAATAATTTATTCTTATTTTTTATTAAATTAGATTGAGATTGCAAGGATCTAAAATTACCATTCATACCTGGTTTCATCCACTGTACTGACCCAGCAAACGTTGTATTGCCATATAAAGTAATTAAAAAAAATTCAATAATTAAAATTTTTGGGTTATTAAAAATAGATGCGACCGTTTCTCAGACCTACCAAATATATCATACTACAATTATTGTATTCGATTTCCATCTTGCAACCCTATAATGGATTTGTGGATGAAACTTAATAATATAAATATCGTGATACAAAAATAGTCGCAGATCCTAGAAGGGCGAAAATTTTAAGTTGTATGTATTTTTAAATTTTGAATCATAATTAAATAAAAATAAGTAAAATTGTAAAAAATACATTTAGGGGTATCAAAAATAGATGTTGGTCGATTTTCAGACCTAACCGATTTGCACACAAAATTTCATACAAATCGGTTCAGCCGTTTCGGAAGAGTTTGGTAACAAACACCGGGACACGAGAATTTTATATATTAGATGAGATCTCATCAATAATGCATGACAGTAATGTCAAATTTGACATTTCCTAATTTGAATTATAAACCAAAAACTATTCTAAATTTGAAATTTTCTTAAGATGTTTTAAGAAGCAGCCGTCTGTGGTCACGTTACAGAGTAATGGCATCAATTAGTTATCGTGTTTGTCGCGTCATTCGTCTGGGTAATGCGTCTAACTTTACATAAATCTCAACGCAAGTGCTTCAACAATATTTTATAGAATATGAGACATTTTTCAAGATCGTTTCGCTATAAAATATAAATCCTTTATTTTGTCATATGTACTCCTCGTAGAATTAGTAATAACGATGGAATTTTTTTGCAATAAAAATATAAATATTATGCTCAAAAAATACACTTAAAAACGCTCAGGCAATAAACATAATCTTTTCTCCTCTTCAACAGATGAAAAGGCCTCCTTCAACTGCCATCACAGACTGTTTAAAAACCTTCCTCTTGAGACACTGTGGTATTTGGGATGGAGATTTCCGAACGCTGCCCATCTGAGTTGGATTCAACGTGTGACCTCTTTTGCTAAATCAGATCTGCCTAACTGGATTATTTGTCCAAGGTCCAAGCCGTACTCGTGAACAATTTGGAGAGTACAGTTTCCAACTTCACATCACCGGTCTTTAGCTTCATCAGTTAGCTCTGTCCATTAGACAGGTCTCGTGCGAATACTTCAGAGGCCCTGTTACGCTCTATGGCTACATTTCCACTATCTGTGTTATGCGTCGTATAACGCGAGTCATGGACTTGGAGATCTGACAATATCCAGTTTTTTTTTCAAACGGCTGGCCTTTGAAAAGAACTGGATTTGGGCGATTTGAATACCTTCCAGAACCTGCTATTATATTCGTTCACGTCAGAACAGTCGCCGAAGCATACGAAGCGAATTGTAATAGGAGTACGTTTGTATTTTCAGATTTTGGATCTGGATGGGTGCTTAGACTTCACCAGTCGAGACTGCTCCAGTTTTGGATTGATATTCAATGTGCCTCTTACAATGCGGTGATTACCCCCAGTTGATCACAGAGACATCATTGAATATATGTCTTTTGTTCGACATAATGAAGTCAATTTTATATTGGTGTCATCATCGAGACTAATGCAATTCCATTTGCGTAGTCTTCATGAAAAAGGAGCTCACCATATAAAGATCCTCCTTGTTCATGAAGTCCGCCAGTATCTTGCCTCGGGCGTTCCGATTTGCATAACCAAATTGCTCTGCTCTTTACTCATCGGTGCTACGTTTGTACAGTTTTGCGTTGAAGTCTCCCATGACAACGTTGAAGTGGGTTTTGGAAGTATGGATGGCTGTTGAGATATACATGGCCTCCACCTCCTCGTCGGAGTGTGTCGAAGTTGGAGCGTAACGCTGATTGAATTTCAACGAATACCACCTCGGTAACGTTGCTAATGACTTCTGGAAGAAAAATCCGACACTGCCGTGATACAGTTTGTCGGCATCCCGGAAAAAGATCAGGTGTCCGGAGTTTATGATTATCGAGTCCTCACCCTTATCTTCGGACTTCAGGTAACCCTACCACAGCCTACCATCGTAGTCGGCTCAAAGCTTCTTAAAGTCAAATTTCTCGTTGGTCTGCAGTCTCCTATGAGCCTTGCTAAGCCCGGGGATTCGTAGTATCCCCTGCCACGTCACTTACGTGGCTACTACCGTGGCCGCCACGTGCGGGGCCAACGACTGGGGGCCGGGGTCTTATAGTGTCAGTCATTGATTTTGAGGCGTTTTCCCATATTCACCACGGTTGGTAATAGAAGGTGATGCTCTCTAGGAAAGATGCTGCTGTTTGTTGGACCAATAATTCGAAAATTTCTTTTCTCCAAAAACCTTAAAGGGTTTAAATTTAAATTTTGTTTTTAAACCTTCTTGCTCGATAATGTGTAGCGCTTCGAGCTGATGGTCTCGAGTTGCCAAATGCTCTAAACAGATCAAAATCGATGTAGTGTAAGATGTCGGCTACATCAGTACCTACTGCCATGGCGCCTTTTTCTGCTACTAAACAGTGCAAATGTTTGTGTTTCGATTTGAAAGGCGTCGTAACTTTGGGAAAATTTATATCTTCTGAGTTTTCAAAAATCTTGACAGTAATTTCATTAAAGTACACAGATTATTTTACTGAGTTTTCGTCTCCTTAAAACTTATCATTAGAAATCATAAAATTCTGTTCATTATAACAATTACAGTCAAAACCGTTTATGGCGACATCGTTTAGAACCACATACCGGTTAAATTTACCAAAATCAAAGGTCCTGGCTGAATGTTATATGACCGCCTTATCTAAAACATTGGTTTTTACGACATTGTTTACTACGACATACCGCATTAAGCGACCACATTTGGTTAATGTTTTCAGAGAATTATATCTGTAGAACGACCGGCTCAGCTGTATTGTAAACAATTTGAATAGGTAACTGTATCCACATCTGGCACAGTATAATAGTCAATGGCTATTATCGTAAAAGTAAACAAAGTTTAAGGTCTTTTGTAATTCTTAGAAACAAAGCACATGCATGCCGTAGCCTCAAGGCCCGCTTCGTCATATCTCTTAGGTCAGTTTGTTACGTATCTTTACACAAGAAGCACCAAAACATTATTGTTGAGTTAACTGTGAAAATTGTAACATGTCGCAAAAAAGAAAACAAATCAGTATCGAAGAAAAATCGCATATTATTTCAAAGCTAGAGAAAGGAATTCCAAACAAAGACCTGGCAAAAGAATATGGTGTATCTCACTCGACAATTTCAACCATTTGGAAAGAAAGGGAGAAAATTCAAATCCTTTACGACAAGAATTTTTTGAAAATGAAACGAGCCAGAACAACGCGGCATACGAAGATTGAGGAAGCTTCGTTAAAGTGGTTTAAATATCAAAGGACAAATAATGTGCCAATAAATGGACCAATTCTTCAACAAAAAGCAAACGATTTTGCTTAACGTTTTGGTGAAGATTTTGTTTGCTCGTCTAGTTGGATTCAACGTTTCCGGGCTCGACATGGCATTGTCGGCGGGAAAATGAGTGGTGAAGCTGCCAGTGTGGATAAAGATGCTGTAGACGAATGGATTACGCAAAAGTGGCCTACATTATGCGAAGGCTACAGTCCTGAAGACATTTATAACGCAGACGAAACCGGACTTTTTTACAATATGACACCAGACAGGACTTTAAAATTCAAAGGAGAGAATTGTTCGGGAGGAAAAATGTCCAAGACGTGACTAAAGATCATGGTTGCAGCAAATATGACAGGATCCTGTAAAAGGAAGCTTTTATTTATTGGGAAATCTAAGAAACCAAGATGCTTTAAAAACATACGCTCACTGCCGGTAACGTATGAAAACAATGTGAAGTCATGGATGACATCGGAAATTTTTGAAAAATGGTTACGAAACTGGGACGCTGAATTAAAATCAAACAATAAGAAAGTTCTTCTTTTAGTTGATAACTGTCCTGCTCATCCGGCTGTTACTAATCTGAAGTGTATTAAACTCGTGTTCTTACACCCAAATGTTACATCTGTACTGCAACCTATGGACCAAGGTGTAATAAGATGTTTAAAATCTCATTATAGAAGATTGCAAGTGTTAAAGTTAATACAAAGCATTGACAGTAATAATCAGTTCAGCTTTACGGTTCTTGATGCCATCGTGATGATATCCGAAGCATGGGAAAAAGTTTCACAAAAAACTATAGCTAACTACTTTGGGCATGCAGGTTTTAAAGATCTTACAAGTCTTATAACAAGAACCTCAGATGATGTGATTGACGACGATGAAGAGGACAATATGTCTTTGGCTCAATTAGCCCAAAATTTACGACCTGCTTTATCTACTACTGAAACAGACGAGTTCATTGATGTAGATCAGTCTATTGCAATTTGTGCACCAGCTACGGAGGATGATATTGTACGTGAAGTTCAAGAGGAAAATGAAAATGAACAGGAAGACTCGGAAGAACAATTTACAGTGCCAACTTTGATTGACGGTCTCAATGCTGTTAGTGTATTACGAAAGATTGATCTTTTTAATGAAGAGTTCCACATGCAGGGAAATTGTGACGATACGCTGATTAAAATCCAACGTGAATTACAAAATGTGTATGCACGACAGAAGTGTTTCAAACAAACTAAAATTACAGATTTTATGCATACAAAAATGATGGAAAAATGATATTGTTCTTTTATATTATACGTTTGTATTGAAGAAAACAAAATTCAGTTTAACTTCCTACATGAATATACATATTATCTTTCCTATTAATACCTGTCACCGGTTGTTACAACTATCGGTTTTTACGACTCAATATGAGTAGTCCCTTCGATGTCGTTATAACAGATTTTGACTGTATTTGTAAACCCTTAATAAACTAGTTAAATACAATACGAATTTATATCTGAAATTAATTATTTCCCACTAAAACTATTGTCATCCTCACTTTGTACGAGTTAGTACGAATCCTGTGAAACTTCAATATAATCTCGCATACTTGTCCATCTCTGATGTTCGCAAACAAAGACTTAAGCTACGACTATAGCTAGCCTCTTGTCTTACTTTACAAACTTCGACACGAATAGTTTGGTGATTAAAATACTTACGTGCTTTCTAGAAAAATATAATAAGATAATATATACAGCAATCTCTGCTAATGTAAGACCACAAAAAATCTTCCTTCAGTTTTTTCTCAAATTTTTTAGATATTTTAAATTTTCCCATTTCCGATTGGTAAAATTTCGTGATATTTTTTTTTAATATTTTTTTATGAAAATAAGGGACGAGATGAGCAGGACGTTCAGCTGATGGTATTTGATACTCCCATTACAATGCAGTGCCGCTAAGGATTCTTGAAAAACGCAAAAATTCTGAGCGGCACTAGAATTGCGTTCGTCACCTTGAGTCACATCATGTTAAGTCTCATTTGCCCAGTCGTTTCACTAGCTACGGCGCCTTACAGACCGAAATACAATAATGCTTACACATTACTGCTGCACGGCAGAAATAGGCGCCGAATTAGAAATGAGGAGATCCGTAGGAAAACCAACCACCGATATAGCCCATGTGGTTGCGAAACTGAAGTGGTAGTGGGCAGGGCACATAGCTCGACGGACAGATTGCCGTTGGGGCAGTAAAGTCCTCGAAGGGCGACCACATACCGGAAGACGTAGTGTTGGTAGGCCCCCCACAAGATGGACCGGCGATCTGGTCAAGATCGCCAGAGTAGGATGGATGAGGGCAGCGCAAGGCCGATCGACATGGCGATATTTGGGGGAGGCCTTTGTCCAGCAGTGGACATCTTTCGGCTGAAATAATGATGATAATTAAAAAGAGTAATCAAATAAAATATCTGCGCAAAGAAAGAGTGGACCACAAATGTATAAAATTCCATCTTTTCTTTTACAACATTCTGATTTTCATAGAAATCCAGTCTTTTAACAATCTTTAAAAAGGATCCAAAAGTATGGCTTCACTTATCTATATAATAATTTAAATTTATAGAAAACTACAAAGCTATAGTGGATGAAATTATTAACATTTATAATCCGTTAAGAATATGTTACAGCAAGACTGCTAGTGGTTGTAATTACGTGTTTAGCAATACGATACTCCGTGCGGAATTCGCAGCGCTCCCTATTCACAGATCTACAATAAGTAGACATGCCCTGGTCTTAGGAACTCATCTACTGAAGTGAATTTTTTCAAACTTTATAATTCAATTCGACATAATATAAAAATTTACAACAAAACGAATTTATAGATAGTAAATGCCTACAATCTCTTTTAATTACAAGTTACTGTATTTTTATATAAGACTTTCTCCGTGTATGAAATATACCTATATTTTTAGTCATTCATATGTTATTTGGCAGATATTTGTAAGACTAAATTTTTTGGTTAGGCTCAGGCTATGTAATAATAAATTTTATTGTACGTATTATTTTTTTTTAAAAAAGTTCCTTGTATCCGTTTTTCTCAGGTCTGAGTGAGTTTGGGTGAAGTGATTCTAAATCCTATTTTGAATACATTTAATTGAATTTGAAATTTATATTTAGAAGCTCCAATATATTTTGATTTATTTGCTAGTAACTTATAAAGTACTATATGTGAACATAGTAAATATTATATGTTGGCGCTAGATTAAACATTATTTATAAACTTAATTGTAAAACTTAAAAAAAATTGTTTGATATAATTTTATATATAGTTAGAAATAATTTTTGTTTATACATATTTTAATTGGCCTTATGTTTATTCACATGTTTTAATTGTATTGCTCACAGCCACAAACAGTGGCTGTGAGCTTCCCTTAAATAATAAAATAATTAAATAAATTGTAATTCCTCTCATTTTTGGAGAGAGCTCATATCATAATGTGAATTCTAAGCTCGTTACAACCTAACAACCTCCATTAACAGTCACGGGAGTTTGTCATCAAAATATTATTATTAGCTCCTGTCTATGTATGCATCGCTCTATGTTCCAGAGCGCACGGTGCGGCGTCGCGACATGTCACCTGAATGGACGCCCGTATTCCTACTATTTACATATTTAATGACGTAAAACGTCGCCTAGTGTTTGCTTAATGAGATATACTTTCGCTGAATGAGAGCAGTCGTCTTGTGAATAAAATGAATTTAGGTGAAGAGGAACCTAGAACTTTTACAGATAATTGCAGATATTTTGTTTTTAAGCCATTATCCGTCGATGCAACATGTTTTATCTAAACTAGTAATGTAAGTGAAGACGACCATATAGCCGAATGGTTAGTGACCCTGGGTACTAAGCTAGAGGTCCCGAATTCGAATCCCGGTAGGTGCAATCATTTATATGATAAATATGGATGTTTGTTTCCGATGAATGTTTATAATATGTATTTATGTATATTTAAGTAAGTATATTGTATTAAATATATCGTTGTCTTGTTCCCATAGTACAGGCTATGCCTAGTTTGGGGCAAGATAATTTGTGCGAAAGTGTGTCAACATTATATTACATTATTATTATTATTAAGTAGTCTTTAAATCGCTCAAACCCCATAGATTACCATTATAAGTATGTTTATTGTAAATAGACATCTGATTCTTACAAAGAAAATATTATAACATTAATTTTCTATCGGGTTGGTGTACTTCTAATTATTGTCACACTGTTGATTACCATTACATAAATGGCATGTATAAATTAATGTGTCAGATATAACTTATATTTAATTGAATGAATAAAAATTATCATCAATAACACAGACTTTTTTATGACAATAAGGGATGAGACGAGCGGGACGTTCAACTGATAATAATTGATACGCCCTGACCATTACAATGCAGTGCCGCTCAGAATTCTTGAAATACCCAAAAATTCTGAGCGGCACTACAACTGCGCTTGACATATAAGATGTTAAGTCTCATTTGCCCAGTAATTTCACTAGCTACGGTGCCCTTCAGACCGAAACACAGTAATGCTTACACATTACAACTGCTTCACGGCAGAAATACGTGCCGTTGTGGTACCATAATCTATCCAGCATCGTGTGCAAAGGTGGAAGAATGTGTTTTTATAAACTTGCGGAACGAATAGTTGGCCAACTTACAACAGTGACAAAATGGTCCTGATTCTAACGCATCCCAAAATGACTTAATGCGTTACGGACCAGGATAAGTTGACTTTTGTCAACATCCAACTTTAGTCTCGACTGTTTATGATATTTATTCGAGTGTTTATAATATTTGAACGCCATATACCGAAACAGTATTCCAGCAAGTTAGATATTAATCTCCTAATGAATATGACAGAACAGTTAGCCCTTTTGACCAAAATTATCTATAAGCTATTACCTATTCAAAAGCCCTGCACACGCATGGCGCCATAATGAGGGCTTGGCGGAATCGCGATTGTCATTTCAGCCCTATTGTTCACTCTATATGGCGGCCGCGGCACCGCGAGGCATACGTCGCGCTCCATTTGGACGTGTCTAAATACGCATAGATCTATGCGCTCGGCTAGCATTTTTACACCGACCAGTACATCTTGATCCTTTAGTGCCACCAACATTCTAGAAGATCCCTTTAGTTAATATTGAGTACTGAGACTTTGCTTAGACTTTATTTATGTAAAACTCAGCTGAGTGTGATAAAACACGAACTTGACTTTTGTATTGGGCTGTATTAGCTTAAACTCAGCGAAATTTCAGATGTATTAAGTTACTTCCCCTTAATAGAGACATTAAGAAATGTGTAATGGACACATTATAATTTAATCCATCTAGCAGTTTAAGTTAAAGTAGAATTACTTATTAGCCTAACTTAAGGCTAGATTATAATGCAAGTGGGGCAACATTAATATAGTCATAATTTAGTGTACATTTGTGTAGATAATTATTTCTTTTGTTTTCCTTTTTGTGTTTATTAATTGTTTGATTTTTGTACATTTAATTTACTCCAACTAGCCATAATATTAAGAACATTTTTTATTTCTCTTTAGTTTCAATTAGTATTGCATAAACATTTATTTTTGTACCTAACATTGAATACCCCAAAGTTTTTCATAGTAAGATGTGGATAGCGTATCTGACTACAATTTTATTAGACTTATATGTTATTTCTTTATGTATCTACTTTGTAAGTTGTAGTTGTTTGCTTTTCCTAATAAATAAAAAATAAATAAAAAAAATATAATTATATTATGTTAGAAGAAGGAAAAAAAAATCATATAAAAATGAAATCAAAGGTTATCGTAAGCCTTCACTCAGCTAAGTTTTATGTAAGTAAAGTCTGAGCAAGTCTAAGCACGCTCTACAGATATTCGCTTACAAACAAACAAACACAGGTGAAGCTAATAAAAAGCCTGTAAAAATCAAATCTGATGTAGTATTCGCCTTAACAAAAGAGATCGTGTTAAGTTGGTGTCTGAACAGGGTTACGTATGGAGGTGGGACGTCAAAGTTACAGCCTTCCTCCTGCTTGTTGACTTAATTAGTAACTTGGATATGTGAATGGCAGCGCAATGCATTAAACGACATCTCCGTAGACAGACGAGCATCGTTATTTTGAAAATACGACGACTCCTGCGCAGGAGTGCGTCTTTTATGCTCAACTCTGTTTGACGGTATTTGTAAATTAGTTGTATTTTAATATGGTATTGAGGCTTGTTAGCGTCAGGGTATTTAAAGTGGACGGTAATTATAAATGGGGTACTCAGGTGAACACAAAAGAAATCATTGTAGTAAAGGGAATAGCCGGTACTCACCTCTTCTATATGATCCTGAGTTCTTCTTTATTTGCCTGAGCGTGCTGGCAAACCACAATATATATTTCGCGGGACACTTAAGGCGAAGAGTTAGCAGAAAACTCGCAAACATGGTGTTTTTAGGCAAGTTTTGTGGTGAAAGTATAGCATTTCAAGCTATGAACACTACTTAATCCTGTTATACATATCCTTAATTCTTATTTGTAGGTTGCTAATGCTTGCTGTTGGTTATAGTTAACACTACCGAGCCTTTTTGAAGTACCACATTTCTTTGAAGTTAAACAAGTTTTTTGGCATGACGTGATGCATGTTTTTGGTACTTCTCTCAGAAAAGTTATTCTTATAGCTTGTACTTTTTTGTGTAGGTTCATTTATTCAGATTAGTAGTGAATAACGAGGATTGTAAGCATATAAACTGTTTTCCACGCAAGAATTTTGAAAATATTGGCTTTGTTACATAGATGGCGGGCCGGCAGCCGTGGACTCATATCGCTCAAGGTCGCTGGCATTTAGTGTCGCCTTAACGAAGAAATCACTACTATCTCACGGCGGCAAATCTATAGAAATACTAGGATTTCCTGGATTTATAATTAAATGTTGCGGTGCTCAGGTTGTGTATTATTTGGACAACTGGCGTAACGAAGGCTAATGAGGAACTTCGAAAAATCGTAAGGTAAGATTTGAGCCGATGACACAAAATATTATTTCCTTTTTGTAGTGATAACTTCATATAGGAAGATAAAAGCACTTCGTAACGTAAAGCGCTAGGAAACCAGTTTGTCTGGCTTCTCTTTCTCTCACTCCATTCTCACTCTAACCAATTGTTACTATTGTAGGATTAAATAATGATACTAATAATATAAACAATATATTGTGTTTTTAAAGTGATAACCCTCATTTCTAGGATTAATACACAAATAAAATTTGAAAATCAAAATTTTATCATCGATGCGGGACTCGAACCCACGACCTCCGGCGTTTCGTGCCGGTGAAATTCTGTTTGCTTTGTTCAACTCTCAGGTTGTGGCTTCATCTACAGGATCTACTTTGCAGTTGATAACCTGCTCGACCCCAATATTTGCATATTAGGAAATTGACTTGAGATGTCGCTCTTGTATATCTAAACAATATGTTATGTTTTTAAAGAATTTTATAACGAAGCGGTACTCGAACGGTTAGCTCAGTTGGTTAGAGCACCGGCACGGAACGCCGGAGGTCGTGGGTTCAAGTCCCGCATCGTTCATAAAATTTTGTTTTTCAAATTTTATTTGTGTGCTAATAATATACATACACAAAATTCTGATGTACCTACACATTCAAGAATTGTAACTATAATTTTATAAATTTAATAAAATTTATTTTATAATCAATAAAAGATCTTATTAATAAATAACCTTTCCTTGCATTATCACATTGGTATACATAAAATTTAAATGTTGTCTTTTATTTTCAACTCTGTATGACGTTATTTGAACATTACTTGTATTTTAATATGATATTGAGTCTAATGAGGAACTACGAAAAATTGTAAATTAAGGTTTGAGCCGATGACATCAATATATATTTTTTTATAAAAGATTTCATTAATAAATAACATTTCCTTATATAACATATGCATATTTTTTTTTTTGTAATAACCTATGCTTTTCTCATATTAAACACTTTCAATATTAAATAGTTCAACTTTTTCTGTTTTCTGTCGGGCGAGACACACACGTTTTTTTTACAGTCGCTATACACAAAGATTTTAGTGATGGCAATATAGGCTTTGTAATCCCGAGTAAAAATGTCAATGCAAATATAAGTTAGTCTGTTTGTATCGCTTTCATGCGTTAACTATTCACACACACATACATACACACGCACACACACATACCTCTTTTTAGTGAGTTTGCTAATTATATATAAGAATGCCTTTCGGAAGGACCTAGCCTCTGCAACTCAGGGTATCCTACCGCAGAGGGTAGGGCACAAAACATTCTGTACCACAGTCTTGAATAAATGATTATTATTATTATTACTCCGCCCATGCTCATAATAGTACTAAAATATGAGGCTGAAAGAGTCCCGAAAGAAACTAAAATCCCTACTATCCTTATGAACAATTATAATTATATTATTATAACACTAGAAATAAGGGATTGCTTGTAACTAATTCTAGTTGGCTTCATAAGATACATAATAGCTTTAAGGGTAAATGTATACACTTCTACAATAAAGTCCCAGCCACTGTTTAGGCATTATCTATAAATAAATTTAAATGTTTTATAAAAAAATGGCTCTGTCGTAAATCCTATTACTCCACTGCTGAATATCTAAATGATCGGACAGCCTGGGACTAGATTGTGATTATTTTATAACGATAGAAATGACTGTACAATATTGTATATTTTTATTGAAAAGACACAAAACAAAGAATGCGCCTCTCAGAGCGCCATTTGTTTCCGAAGCGGTAGTAGTATCTAGTAGTATAAGAAATGACATCAAAAAGAATTCTAAAGGAATCAATTTTGAGAAAATTTATGCCTTTTATGCCTTTTTATGCCTTTAACATTATAAATGCCAATGTATGTTTGTTGGTTTCGCTTTCACGCCTTAACTACTAAACTGATCATTATGAAATGTGGAACACACTTTTTCAAGGTACAAAAAAGGGTACAGGGTTACTATTTATCCCGAAATTTTATTTCGTATCGCCCTTCCTTGGGAACTCTAAAGAGATTTAGGTCGTGCCGGCATTTAACGAATGACAGCGAATGCATGATATCTGTCAAAGCACTTCATGGGGATGAAGAATTATTATTGAAGTGAGCACTTCTTAGTCGCGTTGGGCACTTTTTGGTAGGGGGAAAATCTTATGGGTTCGCGTCACCGAAATGCTTAGAGCAGTATATCTGTAGCTATACAGCTGACGTATTGTGCAACACTAGTGCTGTGTATATCTTATAAGTGAAATTGAATGGATTTAGTGAAAAGTTAAATGTGTATATTGTGCATTGTGAATATAGTGTTTTTGTTTGTTTAATGTAATATTGAAAATAAATTTGAAATTAGTAATTTTAATTAGGTTAATTAGGTTTTAATTCAATTAAGTTTTAATTTTATGCAGTCGTAGTATTGTAAATATAGTTATAAGATTTGTTTTGATTAAATTTGAAATTAGTAATTGAATTGTTTTTAAGCATTATGCTTTACTATTACTCTATATTTTTATTGGTATTTTATTTTATTTGGAAATTGGAATATTCACTGAGATGTCTTTTATCTGACTCTTATTTCTATCTGGCATTCCGAGTCAGCTAAGATTTTTATTAAGATTTTCCGAGAAAGTTAGTTAAGTTTTTTAATAAGACTTAGCGCAAAATAAGTTACAGGCATTATATAATATTATATAACTTGAGGATATTAATTATTTTAAGAGATCGTCATTCGAAAGGATTGAACATTATTTTGTCACGTAGCGGACGTGTTTAGTTTAGGGAAAATTAACATTTAATTAATCAGTTTTGAAACATGCGTCTGTGACTTTTAGAGAGTCCGAAAACTGTGATTCAACGTGAAATTTAACTTTTTAAATGTTATTTTCGATTGTTAGGTTTAAGATTAAGGCGGCTACAGTTTGTTAGCTTTTTTATAGAATGGAGGACAAACGAGGTCACCTGATGTTAAGTGATCACCACCGCCCACATTCTTTTGCAACACCAGAGGAATCACAAGGGCGTTGCCGGCCTTAAAGGAAGGTGTACGCGCTTTTATGAAGGTAGTCATGTCGTATCGTCCCGGATACACCGCACAAGGAAGCTCATTCCACAGCTTTGTAGTACGTGGAAGAAAGTTCCTTGAATACCGCACTGTGGCGGCCCGCCGCACATCCAGATGGTGGAGATGATCCTAATTTGTGGCATATAGTGCGAAGGTGGAATTCAGTGGCAGGAATCAGGTGAAAAAGCTCTTGGGAACACTCACAGTGATAGATGCGGTAGAAGACACAAAATGAAGCGAAGTCTCTACGCAATGCCAAGTGATTCAGCCGTTCACAGAGTACTGGGTCCCCGACAGTTGGAGCTACTCTGCGTTGCACGCAGTGAAATGGATCGAGCAGGTACTAGAATGCGGCCAGCCAGAGATGACAGCAATACTCCATATGTGGCCGGACCTGCGCATTCGATTTCGAGACCCAATATTCCGATACTAGGCGAGGCTTTAAGGGAAGTGTTGTCGAAGAGCGGTGATACGACAAATGTTTTTTTTGTGGTAAACGCGCAAACTTGAGTCTTCTGGGGGTTAAATTGGACTAGGTTCAATTTACCCCATTCCGCGACCTTCTCAAGAGAGGACTCGATAGAAGACGCAAGTTTCTTCCGGCACTGGTCGACGATTTCCCGAGAGAGACCAGCATGGCCCGTGTATACGGTATCACCAGTGCTGTCGTCCGCATAGCAATGAATGTTGGAGGTGTCCAACATATCATTGATATGCAGAAGAAACAGGGTGGGAGATAGCACACAGCCTTGGGGCACTCCAGCATTCACGGGCTTGGGATTCGAGCAATAACCGTCGATAACGACCTGTTTGCTGCGCCCAGTGAGGAAGCTGGAGGTCCACTTGCATAAGCTCTCGGGAAGCCCAAATGATGGAAGTTTTGTGCCATACACGATCAAAGGCCTTCGCTAAATCCAGGCTAACTGCCTCCCCTCGTCCCATAATTTAGCGCGCTGTGATTGGTCGGCTGTTGTGTCGTATTACTCCCGGAAGAGATACGTAACAATGGTGAAGAGACCATTAATTTGAATAATTATGGATTTCTGCAAAATAACGCCTAATTTAATAAAAAGATCTTATAAGTTTTTTTTTTACTTCAGCATTTGTATTCTACCTGATGCGCGTTCTAACATACAAACAAACAGACAAAAATATTAAAAAGTTTTTACGTTCTGTTAACTATTTCTTGGTTCTTTCAGTTACTATTAAATATATGAGTAGATTATATTTGAGTGTAGGCTTCTGTTTTTTATTGTGATTAAAGAAAACATACGTTTTTACGTATTTTTAACCATCTTCAAGAAGGAGGAGGTTCTGAATTCGATCAGTATTTTTTTTTATGTATTTACACCGATTACGCTGAGATTTATGATTCGATTTACACGATTCATCATTATTTTAATGCGGAATGTTTGCCCTTTGGTCCCATAAAAATTTGACATAGTTTGGCCCAGTAGTTTTCATTTTATGAATATTTTTGTTTACGTGCATGACAGAATTATAGATTGTGTGTGGCTTTTTTAGGTGTTTTCATTTAGGTTGATTGTATAATATTATTCTCAAAGCTAACAAACATTCTTCACGATATTTGAGTGTCTCACAAGAACGTGAACGAAGTTTTTTTTATTCTCCAGAAATATGACGGAATTATATTCTTGAATTCACGGACGAGTAAAAAAAGGACTCCGCGCCGTGATATTAGCAAGTAAAGCACCGTTATGCTAGTGTGTGTGCGGCTACGGGGGATACTAGTTACACAATTTTTTCTCCCTTAAATAATGATATATGGCCACAATTACTTACATAGTATTGTTTTTCAATTCTTTTCACAACGCACGACGGCATTTTTAAAATATTTTATTGAGACGCAAACTGATCTATCACAGACGATGACAATTCTCATAATGGCCGCCTATCGGCCTGTAGTAGTGTAATTGTGTGCGTGGGGCTATGTATTTACGCTAATCGGCTTGTTTTGGTGCTACACTGTTATGTAAGGTGACACGGAGTCCTTATTTTTTTACTAGTCCGTGCTTGAATTAAATACTTGAGTGCGACTTAAAACTCCTTGATATAGTCCGTTTTATAAACGTTATTATTTTCAACAACGAGAGTTTTAGTGCTGATCAGAAAAAGCGTTGGTCGATCGCGAAATTCACTTAAAGGCATCGAACGCCTTTTGAATAATTTAACCAATAACAATCCGTCTGCTAATTCTAGCGGCGACTTTTAAAAAAAGCCAAGCGTGAGCTTTTTGTTGTACTGGGTTCCGCGTGAATATTTGTATGATGTTTTTTATGAAAATAAGGGACGAGACGAGCAGGACGTTTATATACGACCTGTCCATTACAATGCAGTGCCGCTCAGGATTCTTGAATAACCCAAAAATTGTCACCTTGAGACATAAGATGTTAAGTCTCATTTCCCTAATAATTTCACTAGCTATGGCGACTTTCAGTCCGAAACACAGTAATGTTTACACATTACTGCTTCACGGCAAAAAAAGGGCCGTTGTAGTACCCGAAACCTAGCCGGCATCCTATGCAAAGGAGCCTTCCACTGGTGGTATGTTCGTGTAAGGCAGAAATATTAATATTACTTAAGCCTAATATCGTAGCAAGAATCACTAGAATAGCTGTTAACAACATATGATATAAGATTAAAAGAATAAATACTAATTTTAGAAGAATAACAGTTCTACTACTCACGCAGCAATGAAACCCAATTCTCAAACATTAGGGCCATCGAATGAGGAATGCACATTTCGTAGTCACTTTTGATATTATCCCTATAAGTTTAAACGAGTTTAAAGATAAGTCCCATGTTTGACCGTTATAAAAAAATTATATTGACCTTATTTTGATTTGCGTTTGTTTTTTTAAATATCTCAAATGACTAAATTCGTTTTCACATTTGATTTTAATTCGCCTCTCCTATCTCATTATATCTGTTTTATTCGTCATAAGCGTATTATTAATTAATTTGTAAAGGTAAATTTTCTCATTATTAAAAGAACTTAATAATTATTAATAATCATTGGTATCTCTTTTCCATCTAAAAGTATATAACAAAACAAATCGACAAACTATTTCAGTAATTATCATTTATTAAAACAAATCAAATCTTTTAACTATATTTACAATGCTATGATTACATAAAATTAAAACTTTACTTACGGGGAATTGTACCAAGAATACTGGCAGCATTTCCGCTTTGGATAGCTAGGCTAATCCGTTGACCGAAATAGCTGCCACTGCTTGGGTTTTCAGTATCCTTGTTGGGGCGCGAAGATAGTATTTTGTACGTTCTCCGCGCCTCTGGGCCCCACGGGCCAAGTGTCTCGACACCAAACGGCACAAAGATGTATGACTCACTGAGACCGACATATTTCCGACGCTTGCTATATTCGGCAGTCAAAGCAGCAGCCCCAGCACCAACTGACGTAACTTAGACATGAAAAGGAGCCAGAGTGTCGACGCAAGTCGCGTCCCACACCAGCGCCCTTCCCCGTGCCCAAGTCACCAGCGTAATTCCATCAGGACGCTTACCATCGCGGCGGGTTCTAAATTAAATTTGGCTCTAAATTAAATTTTTAATATCAGAAATTAAATTTAGTTTCAGTAGAAATGTAATACTTTCCGATTTTAATAATAGATTTGGTCCAAGGATCCCTAAAGTGTCGTTTCACTAAAGCAATTTGCGGTTCCGTGACAAGCCTCGTGTACGTATGGCCTCGCCTTAACACTAATAATATCTTTAAAAAGGAAATAGCATTCACTAAGTTTATATTATGACTTTTCTAGTTATGAGAGGACTACGTAAATATATTGATGTTGTAGTATTTTAAGTTAAGATTATCGTTGTAGATATATATCTATGTAAATCTAGGCTTAAATTGATTTTTAAGTGTTACTAATAATACATAAATGAAAAAGAAAGTTTAACGCAATACATATATTGACAATACAATTTACCAAGCTCCTTTGCATAGAATGAAATATTTTGGTACCACAATACGCCTATTTCTGACGTGAAGTAGTGATGTGTAAACATTACTGTGTTTCGGTCTGAAAGGCGCCGTAGCAAGTGAAATTACTGGGCAAACGAGACTTGACATCTTATGTCTCAAGGTGGTGAGCGCTGTTGTAGTGCCGCTCAGAGTTTTTAGGATTTACAAGAATCCTGAGCGGTACTACATTTTAATGAGCAAGGCGTATCAATCAGCTGAACGTCCTGCTCGTCTCGTCCCTAATTTTCATAAAAAAAAAATTAATTGTGTTTTTGTTGTAAAGAATTATAAAGAAGATTTTCAAAACAAATTAGGAGCAGCCTAGCGAAACTCTTTAAGAAAAATGCGATTCACTCGATTGTATGAAACCTGCAGTTATAAATAGATATCGGTAAATTTTGAAAAAACCGGAGATAACCAAAATAAATAATAAAAAAAGCAACTTTTCGCTTTCAAACTTATTACCGGATGATACTTCGTTGCCATACCAAAGAATATATCATAGTACAAATGCTGTAAATACTAGGGGTATGTTCCGATATGCACTGCGACCACTAAACATTGTGACGTCAATTTAGTATACCGTGAAGCCGTTCCTTTATAGCCAGTTATACTGGTTACTATTAAAAACGGAACGCTATCCCTTATACTATCAGCCGCTTGTTTTGACGCAGCATTCAAATGAGTGTATTCAAGTTTTCTAGTCCATTAAAAAAAACTGTTGGTGGAGTATTGTCGTTTGGGATTAAACTGTAGGTATTGTTTATAAAACGTTAGGGAATCGAGTGGTTTTGACTGATCACGTGATCAAAGTACTGCGAGTACCTTACCTCGAAAACGCCAGTGCTCACAGTAGAATATGGCGGCGATTTATGACGTCATATATTTCCCTAGGGTACTGCGGCAGTATACTGCCAGTCCATAACGGAACGAATTTTTCTACAGTGATAGCACTGTGTAGTGCTCGCATTCCATATTGGAAAATACCCTTAATATTGCAAACATATGTCAAATCACAGCACGTTTCATACAAAACTAAATTTCAATTTTTACTTAGGCAGTTCCGCCTTTTATTACGTAGTATATACATTTTGATACTCAAAACATTTTCAAACGTATAAATTATTGTATGAAGGGCAGCAAGCATCGTATCCATAAGGTTATTAATAATAACTGTAATGTGAAAGGGTTCAAACCACCCTGATTTATGTCTGACTAGTTTGTTGAAGTCTAAGTTTACGATGTGAGGCACGCAACTGTATCATATATTCATTTTGGGATCTTTATAGGTGGCACCCGATATTTGATTGCAAGTATTGTTTTATCTATAAACGATTTTATTTTACCTTCAGGTAGTGAAGTAGTTGTTTCTAAAGTGGAGAATATTACATATCTAGGCCGTGATGTCACGTCTACGTCGGCCTGTACGTCAAACTCAGATATAAATCCACTGCTGACTGAAAAATCTTCTGTTTGCTGTCAGCTCAAGAGCCTTTCCAGTGAAGCTAACAGGGCGCCTTGGAGTCTAAATAGTTATATCACACATCCAGATACCTGGTAATGAGGCTCAAACCTCGTAGCGAATTTGCTGGGGTCTAGAATTCTTCTTCGTCAGATTTCTCTTGACAGAGAAGTCGTGGTCAAAGATACTCGTAGCATTCGTCTCCAACACCACATTTCTAATGCGTCAATCCTTTGTCTCTCTCTTGTTCTTTGACTGTCCATGTTTCGGCACCATATAGTAGTATGGGAAACACTAGAGATCTTACTAACTGAACTTTAGTTGTTTTGGTGATATTCCTGTCCCGCCAAATCCTCGTCAACTTTTGCATTGCAGATCTGGTAATAGCAATTCGCCTTTTAATTTCGTCTTCCGAGCCACTAGTATTAGCGACAATAGATCCTAAGTATATGTATGACTGTACAACCTCGCAATTAGCAATCTCGACTCTATCTGGTGTATATCCCTTTCATAAAAGAAGATGATTGAGGGGTATCACGATTCCACATCAAATCAAATCAAATCAAATCAGATTGAATCAAACAGGTCATAAAATTACACTTATGAATGTCAAAAGTTATACGCTTTAGTGCTAGTCGCTTCAGATCGTTGTAATATATCGGTCATGAATAAAATGAGTTGATTTCTACAAAATGATTTGTATCAAAATTCAGTAATAACACGCGTTTTAATCAGCTAAAAGTACGCTCAAAAATTGTCTAAAATCTGCCTACGCCTCTGTTTACGCAGAGTTTTAATTCAGTTCGACCGCGCTTTGAATATAACGCCACGCAATACAGTGAATAATATTCCAAAAAACAATATATTCAAACTTAAAAAGGATGAAGTGTCGTTTTTCAGTTAACTGTCCCTTTTAAGTAACAACATTGTATAACTTGACGTATTTAATCATTTTGCAAAATAATTACATTTCAATTGCTTAAACGAAATGTTCTTGCCTCGTGTTCGCGTCCGAGCTTCTAATGAGCGTATATAATAGACTTTTAATGTTATCTGTATAGGTTAATGTAAACGTATATACAACCGCGCCGCTCGTACATTTAGACGACCCTTTATTAGGCGATTGGAAGTTTAGTTGTTTATTATACAAGTAGTAATTGCCCGTTGATTTCGCATCTAAAGGTTTTATTTCAATATAATATTTAAGTAGGGATAACAGAAAGAATTGTCATACTGATACGTGCAGGGCAAGCCTATCAGCCATTAAGTTGGCATAGCGACATTCCATTCTGCACGGACGTACGCCAAGAAAGGGAAGATATTAGTATGATGGTTTAAAAGTATTTTAAATAATACTATCCGACCCAGCAAACGTTGTATTGCCGATATTAAAATCGCGATACAAAAGTTGATCGTAGATGGGTGAAAATTTTAAGTTGTATGTATTTTTTAATGCTGAATCATAATCAAATTTATAAAAAAATGTCAAAAAAATAATCGTGTAGACCACCCTTAACATTTAGGGGGATGAAAAATAGATGTTGTCCGATTCTCAGACTTACCCAATATGCACTCAAAATTTCATGAGATTCGGTCAAGCTGTTTCGGAGGAGTTCAAAGTTTAACACCATGACACGAGAATTTTATATATTAGATTTCATGAAATGTCATATATATATAAGTTGCAGGTATTTTACATATATATTACCTACATATGTTAAATACCTGCAACTTATATTTAAATCAAGTCACGTATAGAAGTTATTTTAAGCCAATTAACAGAAGGTAGCATTTGTAGGTAGACCTACCTTTTCCTTACTGAGACATGCAGATTAATTGACTCGATAAAGTATTAATTACTTATCTAATAGCTATTGCCGTTGCAATATATATTATAGAAACAGTAATTAAATTTATTAATTTTTATAAATTAATTCTTTCAAATTATTATTTTCTAACCACCTATTTTTTTTTAAATAATTTCACTCATATAAATCCAGCAGAGTCGTGATACTTATTAAAATCTTTCACCCATTCGAAGAAAATCAGTGAGCAATAATTATAATTAAATTTATTTTTTAAATAGCCTAGAGGCAATAGCTCAATCCCAAAGATGAAATAACATTTACAAAGTCATTTATGCTTTAGTAACCTTTACCACACACGTATTTTAACAATTCTTTTGAAATTTTCATTATATTGTAATATTTTTGGAGTCAGAAGAATTATTCATGCCAACAACAGACTTACTAACTCGAATGAGCTAATTATACTAAATCTCGACACCTGCCATAGTCAAATATTCAACAGTCCGTTTTGCGGAGTGCGCTGAAGTATTGTCGTGGTAAAGGAGGGTCCTGCTTCGAAGGCGCTGCTGTCGATTTTTTTCTAGGGCAACAGGCAAGCAGCGATTGACATACCAGTCTGCAGTAAGTGTCCTTCCATCTTCTAGCACAACTGTCGCGAAATGACTTTTCCGAAGAAAGAGGCAATCATCTTTTTTCCTTGACTTCTTCCTTTCTTTACCTTAGTTGGCCGGTCCTCGAAAGGAAACACCCACTGAGCTGAATGTCTTTTGGTTTCGGGCTCTTAGCAATATATCCAGCTTTTATCACCTGTGACGATGTCAAATACAGCAATTGAGTCACCGCCGTTGAACTTATCTAACATTTGGCGACACCAGTCCATGCGAAGGTGTTTCTGGTCGTCGGTTAAAGTATGGGGAATCCATCTGGTACAAAGCTTCCAGACGCCTAAATGTTCGTGTAATTTTTTTTGAACTTAATTCATACCAATGCCTAGGCTTGCCCGTATCTACTGATAGGTCACTCTCTTATCTTTCTCTATCATGCGTCGCACAGCACTGATGTTATCTTCAGTACTCGCTGTTAAAGGACGTCCCTCACGCGGATCATCATTGAGATTGCTCGGTCCACGCTTAAACTCGTTAAACCAATTGTAAATAGTAGCACGAGATGGGGCTTCATTAAGAAATGCTAATCGCAGCCTATCATAGCTTTGTTGTTGAGTAAGCCCACAAAGAAAGTCATAATAAATCATTGGCCGAAAATTTAATCGCGTTTCACGTGTAACAAGAGTTTTAGACTTTCCGCCAATACACAAAAACAAATGACAAATGAATGCAATATACTACATTAGGTGACCATGGAGTTCTAAAATTGAAATTCAAAAAAAGTTTTCACTAGCAATATTTCTATTTGGCCAGTTCTAAGCATTTTCAGTGTTACCTACGTATAAAATTTTTTGAATATGTTATATATGTACATTTGTTTCGGCGAAGCGAATGCGCATCAGTCGATAGTATTAGGTAGTATTATATGGATATAATGAGTCAATGTGAAGGAAATATTTGACAAATCATCTGACTTAAGCCAACCCAAGAATAGTACACGCTATCTCATTAGTCGGTGCGCGGTGTTAGCGCCGACCGCAAATTTCCTGTGCTTCCGATCTGATTGCAGGCATTACGGTTGACTCCACACACCTGGAAGATGTGGTGGATTCCAATCACAAGTGATTTATATATTAGAGGTTGTTCACTCCTTAGATGTGAAGATTGCCTTATATCCGTCATTAACGAACAGTCAGCGAGTTAGTGTGCAATCAAAAGGTGAAACATAAATGAGATCTTATCTAATTAAAAATGTATCTCCAATCGTAGACTTAGCCTTACAAAAATTTTGCGTGCCTACAAAGTACCTGAAGAAGTGAAACCTGCATTGTGCATAAACTCCAAACTACATATGAAGTCCTGGTACGTGTTGCTAGGATGACACAATGATGATTTCACCCGCTATGAAAGACATTACTATCACCACTAATATATATGTTCTCCTGGTGTAAAAAATGCTTCCTATCTCATTCTCTCGCCTGCTGAACTCCCTACATTTACCTCTTTTTGTCTCTATCGTCTCACTTTTTCGTTTCATCGAGTTTCAAATCACAACGATTCTAAAGGAGTTTCACATCAAAATAATATTACTATACCGGTAATTTTAGTTAGAATACAAGGCCAAATATTGTTATAAGTCCTTTAATCGAGTGCAAATTTTCAAGTTCATCACAAGTTTAAAAGTGGGCGAAATCACGTACAAAGATTGCATTACATTTGTAGATACAGTACAAGCTATTATGAAAAAATATCATTTAATACTAAGATTTCTTATATAGTCAGTGCAAATAAACAATTTTGCAAACAGCTTCACTCTTCCCACACACAATTATATTTGACGCGATTGCATTAAAAAATTTTACGCTCTAAATAACGTTGCAACGACAATTAAACCAAAAACAATCCTATTTCAGCTGTAATACAGTTTAATATCGCTTCTGTGCACGATAGCGGTACATTTTTAATTAATTTGTCTCTTTCTGGTCAACACGATTAGTTCCTCAAATCGGAAATCGTTGATAATAATATTTGTTTGATGACGAAAATGTCTTGCACAAACAGAATCAGACACGTAATGAGGTTTGACTCTGTGAGAAGTTTGTTTAGCAAAATTGTAACTATATAAAAAGTTTTGGCTTATGCGCGTTTATAATAGACCGTATTTTATTACATTGTACCTGAAGTGATTTTGCAAAACTACCGTCAGTTAAATTGAAAAAACGTGCAGATAGACTACATCGAGGTGAAGGTTTTTTGAAGTTATACTTCTTTAGGCGCGTTATGAAAATATGATGAGAGTGAAATTTTAAGATGCGCGCGCATCACTTTAATACAAAAGTAACAGTTTGCGTCATTCGTTATTTTTTTTTTTGGTTTATCGTCCATTATTAGGATAGGCAAAGGGTTCAAGCCGTCGTACAGCCGTATTTGTTAGTTAATAATTAATTGCCAAGGCCATCGATGCAAGTTTTTTACAATATTGTTCTTTCTACAAACGTAGAATAGCACGAGGAATAAATAATTTTAAGGATTTTTGCTTTGTTGGGCCAAAGAAGATATTATGACTTTGATAGATATATTTTGACTTTGACTTTGAAGTATAACTTCTTGCGTGCATACATAAGTACACAGACACTTTTTTTTTATATAAGAGGGAGCAAGCGGACCAGATGCTCAATTGATGGGAAGTGATGAGGACCATGGATATCCGCAACACCAGAGCTCGATGGATGCGTTGCCGGCCTTTCGGAAGGTCCTCAAGCCGTATCGGTTCGGAATAATTGGGTATAGGACCCATGGTTTCCTAAATTCGGATATTATCCCCACCATCTGGATGTCTTGCGGTCCTCCACAGTGCGGTTTTCAAGGAGCTTTCTTCCACATACTACAAAGCTGTGGAAATTAGCTTCTTTGTGCGGTTTTTCCGGGACGTATGGGTATCATCAAAAAAGCGAGAACACCTTCAATAGAGGCGGGCAACGCTCTCTTGTACTAATAAGTTTCGCTCACCGCTCAAAATTTACAGTAGGACAAAAAATTCGCCATCCTAGTCATGATCGAATCGCGTCTTTTGACTCGATATACGATGATAGTAAATATATAAATAAGGTCAGTATATAATTATTATAAAAAAAAAGTTGATTCAGCTATGTTCTGTTGTAACGATATTCTGTAAAAAAATAAAACGTATAAATTTAACATCAAAATTTTCAAAAAAAGAACGAATATCATTAAGGGATTTACGCATAAGAAATATCTCCGCGTAATCCTTCAGCAAACAAAACGCGTCATCCTTAATCATGAACATCAAAGACTTCCTAATCCAAAACGCACACCTTACCTCTCCACTCTGCAATATTTGGAACATACACGCAATAAAGGGCGGTACACACGAACGCGTCCCACAATGTCAGTTAAGTCTCCGTCAACAAACAAAGTGAAAAAAGTAAAAAATACGAGCTTCACATTCTTAATTTAACTTGAGTCACTCTTACATCCCTACTTGGACGTCACCGAAATCTTGTGAACTTCTCCCCCCGTCTGAGTTGATAAAAACAATGATAGAAAAGCGGGTCGCTACAAAACTGGAGGGTCAACGTAAACTGGACACGTGACAGAGGGGAGGCAAAAGTAAGAAAGTTGGATTTCTTCAGGCAGTTCGTTTATATGTATGTGATACTTGATTCGGTTGGGGTTTACCTTGACACGCTGTTTGCGGCAATGTTACACCGAATTGCGGAAAACGGGGAGTTTTTTTACGATTTTTCATATGAACCTCATTCTGCGAGGCTAATTAACTTCGTATTTCTGCGTGCTCCGGGAGAGCTTTTAAGAAGGTTTTATTTGAATAGGATGTCTCTAATGTGATTGCTTTATTTTCGTTATTAATTACTGCAAATTTAGTATAATTAGCAAATATGAGATTACTTTTTAGGATAAAAGGGCGTATTTTGAATGCTTCCTTATATTCTATGATGTTTTTTTATTTTATATTATCTACAAGCTGACCCGGCATACGTTGTTCTGTACATAATAAAAAATAATACTGTTTTATAAGAATTTGCCAATAATATTTCAAAACATCAAGAATTATTTTGAAAAAAATGCTCCCTGTTGTTATAATGAAATTGTTTCACAGAGGAACTGTCAAACCGTGCGTCACTAAATTCTCTCATAGACTATATGTCCATACAAAACAAATATTGAAAATCAAAATAATTATGGGTCCCAAAACGAAATAAAAACTATCCTATCTCTCAAGTTGGACCAAACAGCACTCCATGAAGTATCCCCATCAAAATCCGTTCATTACTTTAGGAGTCCATCGTGGACAAACAACGTGTCACGTAATTTATATATATTAAGATAGTATTCTTTAACAGTGGTTGGCTCCTTTGCACAGGATGCCGGCTACATTATTGGTTACCACAACGACGCCTATTTCTGCCTTGAAGCCGTAATGTGTAAGCTTTATTGTGTCGGTCAGAAGGGCGCCGTAGCTAATTAAATTACTGGGTAAACGAGACTTATCATGTCTCAAGGCGATGAGCGCAATTGTAGTGCCGTCTAAAAGTTTTGGATTTTTCAAGAAGCCTGAGCAGCACTGTATTGTAATGGGCAGCGCGTATCAATTACCATCAGCTAAACCTCCTGCTCGTCATCACTTATTGGCATAAAAAATTATTAAATTTAGTATTTATACTTCAACACTCCAGGAACAAATTTAATGAAGTATAAGTGGTAAAAGGGACGATAAGGCTATGGCAATATAATGAGGTATCAAAAGTGTTAAATTAAGAATAAATGAGAGTTTTACAAAGTATAATATGAAGTGGAAAGAATCTGAGAGACAGATAAAAAAACAGTCACAATATGAAGCGATGAAGGTAAGAGTCAAATTTATAGGGCTTATATCGAAAAGGGTGTTGGCAAAGCTAGTCAATTTTTAAAGGTAACAGTTAACAGGTTAACAGTTCAGGAATGACTATTGACTGATTACACTATAATCTTAAACTTAGTAGTAGTAACTGTTAACATTATGATTATCAGAACCTCTAAAAAATCGTCTCATGCACCTATGTACATACATACCATTATCAAGAGTATATTGAGAGGCAAAAATCGACAGTTCAGGCTTTAGTGTTTATTAATTACTAGTTTTTACCCGCAACTTCGTGCGCGTGCAATAGTACCTTGGGCAGTAATTTTTATTTTTTAGTATACTCACTCTGCAAATAATACACTGCTGTGGTTAATACATTTTTATAAGCATATAGAACTTTCATCCCCCTTTTTCATCCCCACACAGGTCTAAATTTAAAAACGCTAGAACAAATATTTATTTATTTCTTAACAAGTGCCTAAATACAAATTTTCATGGTGTTATCTTCGATAATGACGAACTGTCATACAAAATTCCACCCCCTATTTCAACCGACAAGCCTTGTTTTCGCGCAAGGTAGCCGATGTCCTTTCCCAAGCTCTTGTCTATCTCTGTACTAAATTTCATGAAAATTGGTTTAGTGATTAAGGCGTGAAAGCGTAACAAACAAACTTACATTCCCGTTTATAATATTATAGTAGGGATTTAATTAACTTGATACTCGTTCTAAAGACATAGGAGTTACACTATTCTAACAGTATCATCTTTGGGGTACAAAGATAAGCCCATTTAACTCTGTCTAGGATATAATATTGTTTATAGAAAGGTGTCTTCATTTAACTCGCAACATCTCTATTTATAACTCAAATAATTTTAAAACACACAATCGTCTCGTCTAAGCTCGCCAAATCGATAAAAGACTCCCTTATCAAATGTCACATGACATTAAAAATTACACACACACACATGAACAACACTCACACAAGCAGCACTCATTATAGGGGTAACTAATCACTGTGCTGTGAAAAAAACCGTGAGCTTTTTTATTCATTAACCACCCTCTCCTTAGGATGGCGTCCTTAAGACAAGGGCAGCCATGGAGTTGAATTATTATTAAAAAATATGGCAATGACGATAATATTCTAATGACTAACTGATATATAACTGAATTCGATTTTATGAGAAAGGAGTATATGAGCAAACTAACAGATAAACTATATGATCCCTTGGATGATAAAAATCCTCACCACCCTCGCAACACCATTATTCCTTTTATATATAAAAAAAAAGCTCGTGATAGGTAGTGGTGAGTGCTCATGGACATAAGCATTTAGCTAAAATTCCTGTCTGAAATTCTACGACATAATTATCATAAATAAGTACACATCGTGAAGAGAGAAGAGAGAATCGTTCTCGATTGCAGGAGTTTCTACTTCGTAATCTATTTAAAGCATTCTTCAAGTATTGCAAAATCTAAGGTGTTTTAAAAAATACAAAAGTAGTACGTTATACATCTATTACGAATACATTGTCAATTAAAAGAACAGTATGAATTTTTCTATTACAGTTCTTGTACCGTTTTATGTATTAAAATATCATCATATAACCATTACCTATCTAAATAGCTTAAGAATTATAAAAAAACAATAAGAATGTCAGAATATAATATTATGTAATATTAATATATAATATTACGTCTTCAAAATTGAAATGTAGCATCTCCATAGCTTCCTCTGTTCAATCTATGCATACGGCGCACACTCGCCAGTAGAGTAAAGCATTAATTTGCATATTTGCGAGGCGTTCTAAGTGCAATATCTTGTCCGTACGCACTCTAACATTCCTGCCACTTAGCCTACTTCTCGACTCGTTCTCGAATCACAATTAACCGTGTTTTTGTATTGTCATTTGTATTCTACAAAGTCAACTGTTAAACATTTCTATCTATTGGAGTGCTCGTCGTTTTGTTTTTTTTTATCAGGCATCAACAAACTAGCTTAGGACTGAACTTATTCTCGGTGACGTCACCACCAAGTGATTTTATTTTTGTTTTTCTCAACCTGAAAGATTCGCAAATCAAAAATAGTTTTAGCGAGGTGGTTCATGGCTATTCAAAATACATATATTTAAGTAATCATGCGGAATACTTTATGATTACAGCGAAACATTCACGACACGATATAAAAAACAAACATGTACAATTTGAAAAACTTATCTAGATCACGGACGAGTAAAAATATAAGTACTCCGTGTCACCTTACATAACAGTGAGGCACCAAAACAAGCCGGTAAACTTGTAAATACACTTACACTAATACAAGCCGATCAGCCACCATTATGAGATTTGCCATCGTCTGTGACAGATCAGTTTGCGTCGCAATATAATATTTTAAAAATTCCGTCGTGCGTTGTCAAAAAGTGTAAAAACTAAAATATAAAAGTATTTGTGGATATATGATTATTTAAGGGAGAAAAAATTGTATAACTGGTATACCCCGTAACCGCACACACACTAGCATAAATGTGCTTCACTTGCTAATATCACGGCGCGGAGTCCTTCTTTTTTTTCTAGTCTGTGATCTAGATATGAATATAATACACATGCCTAATTTATTTAAATTATAAATAAATATAAATCAAGAAATAAAACAAAGAAAACTAAAGTAAGAGTAATTCTAGATCAACAAAATAAGGGTGCAGTGTTTTGTCTCAAAAATGTTTGCTAGTCAGTGTATTAGCTTGGTATAACTCAACACTGATTTTCAGTAGCAGACGTAGCTTTTACGCAGCCACAAGTGCTTCAACTATTAAATAATAAAGAATATTATAGGTTTATAAAGGATAATTTTATTTAGATAATATGATAAGATTTAACAATCCGTAATCGGCAAGCGATTGGATCATTTCAAAAGAAAAACTATGTTCAAAAGCATAGAGAAAACAATACGCACTTTGAAATGGAGATGGGTAGGCCACTTTATGAGTGATGAAACACCAAAATGGACTAGAGCAATAACCGAATGGTGCCCCAGAGGAGATAAGAGGAATAGAGGAAGACAGTTCATACGATGGGAGAATGAACTGAAACAGATAGGAGGACCACTGTGGACTAGAATAACAAGGAATCGGAAAGAATGGAAGACCTTGGAGGAGGCCTTTGTCGAAGGACAAACAGTTAACAGAAAGAGGACACAGACTGTTTAAAAGTTACTGCAAATAATTAAGTTAATAATATAGTTATGTAAGATAAGTTAATTATTAAAAAATGTTTTATAGTATGTGTATTAGCTAGCAAGTGAATTTTTGTTTTGTTAACTGTAATAAAGGCTTTATTATTATTATTAATCGGCAAGTGCCCCCGCGTTGCGGTATGCCATAGATCGGCGAGATTTTGGCGCGCGCGCAGCGACCTATCAATGCGTATTAATTTACATATGTTATTAGGTTGCTTATAATTAGGATGATATGAGAGAATGTATAAGAAAGCTATTGAAACAAGCTATAAGACCATGCAAAATAAACTATCTTATAAACAAAATGAGGCTCAGAACTTGGTCACGGCGTAGTGTGCCATACGGCACTTTCGATATTGGTATATGAAAGATCTAACGCCAAAGGGAACTTCCCGATTTCGAAAGTTTCATCTAATTTTTACATCGGGGAAGCACTTCTGGAACTGAGGAAATTTATAAATATGCAGATTTGTAATTATACCGAAGGAAAAATAATTTATTTATTTATTTAGGTTCACCAACAGATTATACACTATAACTAGCTTATAAAAATAACAAAATAAGTATAAATTATGGTGTAAATCCAATTACAGGCAAACCAGAATGCATTTTTGAGTTGCACAAGTGCGGGGTTGCAAGTTTACAATGAAAAAATATTGTATTGTACTATTATAATGCAGAAGTGAACAAGTGAAAAGAAAAAAAAAAACAAAAACTAAAAATTAAATTTTGGATATAAATCAAAACAAAGCATAAGTTATGTGGTTTCTGCACTGATCAATTGCTGCAATATTTTTTGTAATGCTGAGGGGAGGAGGAGTGGATGTCAACACGAGTAGTTTTGAAAAGATTATTGTGCTCCCGGCAGATCCTTTCTTAAACACTATTAGCACCGAATTCAGTTCTATATAAATTTCCAATAAATGGTTTGAAATTTGTGAAACGTGCACTTTCGCGTGGCGCTGAAAATTTAATTTTGGCTAGGATATTGGGACAGTCTAATCTGTGATTTAAAATGATTATTATTAATGTTGCCAGACATACTTTATTCTTAGAATATGAAGACAAAGACATGTGCAGATCACGCGACGGTAAGAGGCAAACAATGCTCTCTATAACTAAAAGAATAACAAGACATTTTCGGATAGCATAGAAACAAAATTATAAAAGGAACGAAAGGTCTTGATCCGCAAAAATTTCGGCGTCTTGTCGCCGTTAACTGAAATATATGTTAAGCAATTGGAACGAGAAGCTGATCACAATAGTTTGGTACGAGTATTGTGTTCAAATCCTTATAGCCGTTTTTGAAATTAACTTGCACACACATCAATTCTAATATAGTGTTTAAATTGTTCTTTTTTTTTTAATACTTAATGCATACATCGCGTATACGATTTTGTTTTATTGTTATATATGATTTATACGGTATTTTTATATGTTCATGAATTGCGGCTATTATCTATCCCTACTCTGTCCTATTGCGTTGTTGTTCATGCCTAGATAAAATTTTATAAAATAAACTTCTGTTAGTACATTTTCTATCACTATACTTGAGGCAATCCATTCTTAATGCATATTTACCGAACCGTCCACGATAAGCTTAAAAGACGTCTTGAATAATATCAGCCATCAAGAGCGGGGTACAGAGCAGTTATCAAACAAACGCTTCCTTAAGCAAAGCCTAATTTCAATATCCGGACGGAACGCGGACCGTTCGAAAACTCTCTGGGAATAAATTACTCTGTCTATTCAATATTTCATCAGGGCGAAAGGCCAACTGAATATTCAAAACTAGAGGAGACACGTAGAGGCACGCGCAAGCCATTTTTCGCGCCTATCATGTCGGTAACAAAACGCACTCGTAATTACCCCCCTCCCGTTCTACCGCTCCCCCCTAAACCCCGTCCCTGTCCCCCCTTACACCCGCGGGAGGGGTGGCCCGCCCAGTGACAATTATTGATCAAAAATTCTCTCTCTTCTTTCGCAAAAGAAAACTTGGACGGGTTATGTGGCAACCGAATCATTTTGATACTTTTAATTAAGGATTTTAATTATTTATATTTTTATTACCATAGGAAATACAGAGTCAATTCAAAAGTATAAAAATAACATGTGATTGATGACGTGTGATTGATGTGTGAGGTTAGTTTAAGTGTATGGTTTTTTGTTTACCATATAATACCCCCAAAAAAGTTGTTGTAGATGAACAAAACATATATCACTCTGGAGACAAAAAGGCGCCTTACAGAAGTAAAGTCTACTTATTACTAAAAGCATGATGATAATTATTTATCATTCATCATGAAACTACTTGCATACATACATAATAATAATGCTTGGTTGGAACCCATCTCAATATTCCAAACATCAGAAATAAGATATATTATTATCAAGGCTATAATAATAATCAGCCATTCATTTGTTCCATATCACTTTTTACAAAGTTTTTTGTTGATTTGTTTTTACAAAGTTTTTTGTTAGTTGTTGAGTTGTTCTCGGTCTTATGGCTACGATCAAAGGACTTGATCAAGACAATAACTAACTTATACTATTTAGGTGTAGTTACCTAAATAGTGGTCTGGACACTGGTCGCGAAAGCTATATGTAGGTAGTAATTACAAATATTTTAAGCTTCTGTTTAGTGACTATGTAGTATAAGTTTTGTATTTCACTGATCTGATGATATTATTTATTTATTTATTTATTTAGGTTCACCAACAGATTATACACTATTACTAGCTTATAAAAATAACAAAATAAGTATAAATTATGGTGTAAATCCAATTACAGGCAAACCAGCATGTATTTTTGAGTTGCACAAGTGCGGGGTTGCAAGTTATCAATGAAAAAATATTGTATTTTACTATTATAATGTAGAAGTAAAAAGTGAAAAAAAAATATGTGTGATTTAAGTTAGTGACGACCACTATAGCCGAATGGTTAGTGACCCTGACTACTAAGCTAGAGGTCCCGGGTTCGAATCCCGGTAGGTTCATTTATATGATGAATATGGATGTTTGTTTCCGAGTCATGGATGTTTATATGTATTTAAGTATGTTTAAGTAAGTATATTGTATTAAATATATCATTTTCTTGTACCCATAGTACAGGCTATGCCTAGTTTGGGGCAAGGTAATTTGTGTAAAAATGTGTCAATATATTTTTATTTTGTCAATATTCATACTTACACAATGAATTACAAAAAATACTAACTAAAGTATCAAGATGGGCTGTTGACAGTACACGCGGCCGACTCGGCATATTAATTGCACGCGGCGCTACCACGGAGCCTCGGAGGCAAGACATGGGGTGGATGGGTATTGGGTGGACACGAGGTCAACCGTCGCACAGCCATTGTTTCGTGCGTACGCTTCCTTGGGTACATACACTTTATGTACTACATAAAGGGTTTGAGAAAAGCCCTGGTGACAAATACGGAGCTCTCGTAAATGATTTTATTAGAACAAATGAGTAAATATGTCAAATAAGGTAATGAAAAAATTCGTTAGGATGTTTAATCAAGTTATTCTCAGGTAGGCTATTTTTAAGGCTCTCCCTGACTATATTTTTCTTCAAGGTCTGGTTTTATCTTACAATCTGCAATAGTCACTATTTTCGGTATAACAACAAAGATAGAGCGTGTAACGGCCGTTCCCAATATAATATCTACAGATAGAGATAAATTACTAACTTTTACTGTCAGTAATTAGCTGTCAATAATCTGAAGCTGTCCCAATACACCCGATAAGTCATTCTTATCGCTTTATATGTCGTCCCATTGACAGACAGCGTGTACGGATAAGGTGAGTTACCGTCGATAAGTTTATTGGGACAGAAAAGTCAACGATAATTATGATTTTTATCTCAAGTAAGAGATAGACAGAATATTGGGAACGGCCGTAAATGACCTGATAGCCGGTTAATATGTGATCAAAATACTAAACAAAATACTAAGCTAATTCCAAGCGTGGCTGACTGTTTACGACTTTTCAATCAAAATCGGTTACAACCACATTAGATTCGCTTTTTTTTCTATATTGCTATATCTATGTCAGAGATGTTCTTCTCACTTGCAGACTTTGATTGTCTATACGCTAGTATCTAGTCTAATCTAAGATTGTCTCTACCAATTATATTTAACATTAATATTAATTACTGAAAGCGCGCAATAACGAATACTGCGAGAGTTTTTTGCGCCGTTTATTCTCTCTCAGCGTGGTGGCGCTTTCCGAAGCGATGGTAGTGATTTTATTGATACCAAAAAGAATTCTCAAGAAATCAATTTTGAAAAAATAAACGACTTTTATTGACTATTTGCAGCGTTCAAATGTTAATTTCTTTCACAACAATAATCTTTTGAGGTTCTGCTAGCATTCGTTTTGAATCATTCGTTATTTTGTGAATGATAATATTGTCGCGTCAATTTCTCGAATTTTGCTAATCTTTCGTTCCCTGATAAATTTCGAAGTATTTTATACTACTAAGTATGTAAATTTTTCACCGTTTTATTAAATAAATTTAGTTAGTTCTCTCTTCTACAGCATGCCGGCTAGATTATGGGTACCACAACGGCGCCTTTTGTGCCGTGAAGCAGTAATGTGTAAGCATTACTGCGTTTGGGTCTGAAGGGCGCCGTAGCTAGTCAAATTACTGGGCAAATGAGACTTAACATTTTATGTCTCAAAATGACGAGCGAAATTGTAGTCCCGCTCAGAATTTTTGGGTTTTTCAGGTATCTTAAGCGGTACGGCATTGTAATGGACAGGGCGTATCAATTACTATCAGCTGAACGTCCTGCTCGTCTCATGCCTTATTTTCGTAACAAAAAATAATAGTTAACTAGTAAAATATATACAATCTAATCTTATTAGTTTATATAATTATTCAAGCCACCGAAGTTATAGTTAGAAAGTTTCACGCATTAAGTTAGTTAATTTATTTATTTATAATTATATATTATAAATCGTTATTATTCTTTAATTCGATAGAAGAAATAAAATAATAATTAATATGCTTATTTTAGTGCGTAGTTAAAAGCAAAAAGTTTTACCACAAACATGTTTTACTAGAAAGGGGCAAATGGGCAAGTACCTGATGAAAAATGAACATCAACCGCCGATGGATATCCTCAACTCCAGAGTTGAAGAGACACGAGGCCTTTGAAGTAAAAGTTTTATCGTTTCAGAAATACTGCAGCTGGTAGATGATGTGCAACATAGATAATTTATACGTCTAGATAGAGTCTCTTGCAACAGCAAGACAACTGATGAAAACAGGCCAGGTTTAATACTTTAGTGTGCGTTATAAGCTATGTCTTACACTCGCGATTTTTATGAAACTCTGTGTGCGTGAATTGTTAAAAAATAAAGGTTAGCTCTAAATTCTATTTTTTTCGATGCTTTCACAGCTGTCATAGTCTGCCTAGACGTATAATAAATGATCTAGGAGAAATCTATAACGACCCCTACAGCCCAGTGGTTAGTGACTCTGCCTACTGAGCTAGAGGTCCCGCGTTCGAATCCCGGTACATTTATATGATAAATATGAATGTTTGTTTCCGAGTCGTGGATGTTTATATGTATTTATGTATGTTTAAGTAAGTATATTCTATTAAATATATCGTTGCCTCGTACCAATAGTACAGGCTATGCCTAGTTTGGGGCGAGATAATTTGTGTAAAAGTTTGTAAATATTTATTTATATATCTAAGATGTGCAGCATAGATTGTGTTGCTTTGTGGTATGAATCTACATAAAAAGAGAAAAACAGTACAATAATTTTGTAAGTTGTTTAAAAAAGATTAAATAAATAAATAATTTTGCAAAATATCATCAAAATTTAATAGATTACATTTCCTTCGAGAAGTTTTTCCAGTTTGAAGGTGACATAAGGGTCGCTCAGATTGAAAATACAACAAATGAGTAGGGTTCAATTGGCGGTACCAAAGCGTAATGCTAGGTCACATGTTCTCAAAAAACTAACGTTCAGGCCTAGATTAACTAGATCGAACCTAGGCAGATCCGCCCCTTTGTATAGAATAGTTGTCACCTACAACAACTTGGTTAAAAGAGCTGGTATAGATATTTTTCAGCACTCTGCCACATATTTCAAAAAAGAAATCAAAAAAATTATGAAAGTACTGCAAGATGGTTAGTCATTGTTCGTAGTTATTGTTTTATTCTTTAGTTTTTTCTTGCTTATTAAGTAAGAACATAGTTATTTTATTGTTTTATCAGCCTTGGCTTTAATTTGTAAAAATTTTAACAAAAATTGTTTTCAAAAGTTTTAGTTTAACAAAGGATGTATATAATACTATTAAGCATGTCGAGTTAGCCTGTAAGTGGAGTATACAACATTATAAAAGAATTTTTAAATGTATCTGTAGATTAAGGTAGTTGTATGCACGTTGGCTTCCTAATAAATAAATAAATAAACTTTGTGTGTTTATGTATCTTTTTATATTTATGGGTCCTTTTACCTTCAAAATAAGCGCGTACACCTTCCTTAAAGGCCGGCAACACTCCTGTGATTCCTCTGGTATTGCAAGAGAATGTGGACGTCGGTGATCAATTAACACCAGGTGACTCGTAAGCTCGTTTGTCCTCCTTTTCAATAAATCAATAAACAGCCTTTATTACAATATAGCCTTTTAGCATGAAATGCGTGTACATAGTAATATATACCTACTGAAAAACCTGTCACCTTTAATTACTAGATCAGAAGAAAAAGTTGGTTTATTAATTGGAGCTTAAATTTTTATTTTAGCGCATTAAATAATGATAACAATATACCGTTTCTTTGTTAATTTTTTATAATGGCACAGCTATTGCAAATTTTACCAGTGGGAGGCTCCTTTGTACAGGATGCCGGCTAGATTATGGGTACCACAATGGCACCTATTTCTGCCGTGAAGCAGTAATGTGTAAAGGTCTGAAGGGCGCCGTAGATAGTGAAATTACTGAGCAAGTGAGCTTTAACATCTTATGTCTCAAGATGACGAGCGCAGTTATAGAGCCGCTCAGAATTTTTGGGTCTTTCAAGAATTCTGAGCGGCACTGTATTTTAAAGGACAGGGCGTATCAATTACTATCAGCTGAACGTCCTACCTGTCTGGTCAGTTATTTTCATAAATAACTAAAAGAACATTACTTCAAATTGTTAAATTTAGAAATTCAATTCAAATTTATTATATAAAATTTTATAAGTTTGTTCAATTCATTAAATTAAATAATTGTTTAAATTTCCATACGCCGCGTACATTTCGCACAAACTCGTTTACTGCATTTAAATATTCCCAACATTACTGTCGAGTTCATTTTAATTTATTTCTGAAATATTTCCAGACAAATCTCGATACTTCCACATTGATTGGTGTCCCACTCAACGCCTGCCCAACACCCATTATGCATCCGACTGAAACGCATCGTAAATAAGAGAAAAACCGATCACAACTTCGATTTTCCGCCTCTGTCCATTATTTTCTATACATACATGGAAACACACAAACTTCTCTCTCACACTCCACACAGGCGAAGTGAGACAAAGGAACACAATCTACGGTGTTAATTTACGTACAGTTGGCAATTATAATTTCGTACTGGTTCGTCCCTTTCTTTCATCTGTATTTTTGCGTGCTGTCTCTTTTCTATGGGGTAAAAAGGGGAGGTGGGGGGGCTAAGATGCCGAAGACACGCGAGATATGTAGAATTTTTAATAAAACCGCGCTTCTGTGTGCTAAGTGATATGGCTTGTTCTTTTTAATTTCGTTCTGCGAATGAAGGCCCGTCGTCGCATCATCCATCTTTGTTTTTTTTTTATACACAGGCAATGGCGTTATGAAGATTCCGCATGGGATATGAATATTGATTGTTTGAAACTAATGAAAGCTTGATTGGTGTTCGCCGCTGATGTGTAATGAACTCGACGTAAATCCGAGGGGACGTGAAAGCTTTTTTTCGTGTTTATGAAGAATATAAATGAATCCGACGTTTGTTTTTGTATTTATGTTCTCTGTGATATCCGAGCACGAGCATATCTATGTGTTTTACGTAGTCTGATAAATCGCAATGCTTTATTCGAAACGTTTTTCAAATCGCTAAATTAATTTTCTTAATTAAATTAATCGCTTTTATTATTGTATTTTAATAGTTATACATTTATGCTAAACATGCTGTGTACACACTCTCGTGAAGTTGCAGCCTATATTTTATTTAGCTGATATTTTTTTGTTGATTATGTATTTGTTGTAATACTGTTGTGTGTACCTATTAAATATATAAATAAATAAAATGAGGTTTCGTTTACAATGCTACTTTTTAGAATTGAGCGGACATAGCACTTGACACTAAGTGATCACCGCCATCTTGCTTTTCTTCTCTTCTTGAAGTTGCACTTATACCTACATACATAAAATCACGCCTCTTTACGTATTCTTCTTTCCACTTGCTATCTATGCATCCTTACATACTTGTTTCGCTTCGTCCACTTTCATTATTCCTTTCATACATGCTCTCCGATTTAGGGTACTCTTGACCTGGCCTTTTTTCAAGACGTCCCTGATTTGATCTTGAAACGTCCGCCTAGGTCTTCCCCTTCCAACACTTTCATTCACACTAGCCTTATACACTTTCTTCGTCAATCGTTCTTCATTCATTCTCTCGACATGTCCAAACCATCTCAGCATCGCAGCACTTATTGCCGTGGCAAAAAGTCCATTCCATTCCAAAATGATTATAATTAAAAAAACGCCACGGTGCGGGTTTGATCCTTACCAGTTACGTACCAATGTATTTTCGGTTTTCGAATTCATATTATACGATTATTCGAAGCTGTATAAGATCGGCAACGCTCTTATGATTCTCTGATGTAAGAGAGTTCGGACTACGATAATGACATACCATGACATGCCGCGTATGTAAGCTTGTTTCTCCATCTGTACCTGCAGCGCATCAGGCATGTTCGTTGAGAGTGGGTCCCTGACTTCTTCGCAGTAATAAGAACGAGAATCGCGACATTTTAGAGTCGATTGGGCAGCTCAAAAAATAAAATCCTCATGGCTATATCTGATGATATCAGGAGCCCTATATATATAAACGATGGATATCTGTTCACATGGAGAATAACAAAAACTAAATTGGACTTGTAATTAATATTATGAATTATTATATTTTTATATTTTGGACACCACACCCTTATACAGTGATGGTTTTCTAGTTTTTAAGTTTACTTTTAATTAGAATAAAGAATTAATGTTAACTATGGGACGTAATTGGCCTGAAATAAAAGAATAATAATTATTATTTTTATAAGAAATGCCAATAGGCTTAAACAATTCCAAAGCACTGATAAAGGCATTCAATAACAGAAACGCGAATAAAGATGCTAACTGGGAATGCTAACTAACTATACCAGTGGGAGGCTCCTTTGCACAGGACGCCAGCTAGATTGTGGGTACCATAACGGCGCCTATTTCTGCCGTGAAGTAGTAATGTCTAAGCAGTACTGTCGTTCGGTCTGAAGGTCGCCGTAGCTAGTGAAATTACTGGGCAAATGAGACTTAACATCTTATGTCTCAAGGTGACGAGCGCAGTTGTATTTCCGCTCAGAATTTTTAGGGTTTTTCAAGAATCCTGAGCGGCACTGCATTGCAATTGATAGGGCGCATCAATTACTACCAGCTGAATATCCTGCTCGTCTCGTCGTGTACCTCAGTGTGGTCGGAACAAAAACCGAAAGAATTTACAGATTTTGCCTTGAGGCTGATGAAACGCCTCTTCATCTCCTCTGCAATTGCGGCCCACTAATGCATATGCGTAACACCATCCTTGGTAACTACACCCTGCTCCCAGATGTTGTTTGTAATACTTGCGTCAAGAATATACTGCGGTTCGTAAAAGCGGCAGAGATTGGCGACGAGCTATAAGTATGAGTGGTGAACACAATAGCTCAATTTTGGACGCGGTGTTACTAGCACTCACCAGGACTAATCAAATAGCCACCCTCTTCAAATAATAATAATATTTTTTTTTCTTTATTGATTTAAGGGCTTTTATACGTATGTACATGTCAACCCCATTATAATCTAAGTACATTAAAAAAAACAAAAGAAAAACAAAATTCTTAACTTAACAAACTAAAAAAAAAGTTAATAAAACCAAAATCAAATTATATCTATAGTGTTCAAACAATAAGACTTATGGATTCAAACAGACTTATGGCATCCTTAAATGCAGGACGGGCAAGTATATTTACAAACATGCCCGTATCAAATCTGTTCAAACCCATAAGTCCTACAATTTTGTCTCTACTATACTGAATTCGGACACAATAATAATAATAAGAAATAGAGAGATATCATATTGACATCTTAAGGTTTATTTAGTTAGTCAATATTAAAATCAAATAGTCAAAGTTAGATAATATTATTTTAATACTTTTTGTAAACTAACTATCTGTCTAACAGCTTACTAATAATCGTAATTTAAAGCTAATCCAATTTCAAAATTACTTCTCACTAGGAAGGTAAGATGTGACACAAAAAATTATTTTAGAATACTTCGAAATTATTTATAACACAATATAGGTGTATGATTTAAGATGAGAAAATGCTCTAATTTTAAAGGTCGGGATAACTGCAACCAGTAATTAATTCCACAAAGTGGCTGTGCGAGGCCAGAAATTCTTGATAAACCTGCGATTGTGGAATGCCAGACGTCTACGTGATGCGGATGGTGGAATTCTGCCGCTGGTATCAACCCTAACAGCTCCTCTGAGCACTCCCCGTGATAAATGCGGTAGTAGATGCAGAGAGAACCCACATGTCTACGCAACGTGAATGAATCAAGCCGATCGGAGATGACTTGATCGTCGATGATTGGAGCCGCTTCTCGTTGTATGCGGTCAGTTGGAAGAAGCTGCTACTGGAGAGAGCCCGCCCAGACGTGAGGACAGTAAGTACTCCATGTGAAGCTAAATTTACGCATTATATAGTTGTAGTGAAGTACTGTCTCAAACTGTATCTTAATTTTGTCAGCAAATGTTAAATATATGACTAGTGGACCCAACAGACGTTGTCCTGTACACACGTTTTAAATTTGAAAAATCGGTCCAGCCGTTTAGGAGGTAGTTTAATTGTGAATCTTAACCATTCTCGAATCCACCTGAAGACACACACCAATCTCAAATTCACTGGAACACACAAAAATATCATCAAAATCGGTCCAGCCGTTTAGGAGGTAGTTCAATTGTGAATCTAAACCATCCTCGAATCCCCTTGAACTTACACAAAAAATTTCATCAAAATCGGTCCAGCCGTCTAGGAGGAGTTCTAGGAGAAAATTTATTTTTGGAAAAGTAGTTTTTATCCTTCTGTTGATCTGGCCACATGACCAGCCCATTTCCACTTCAGTTTTTCATATGCTGAAGGGCATCTATCACTCTCCTTTTATTGCGGATGTTTTCTGACATTTTTTCCTTGACATTCAGCTTTATTGGTCTGGACCACGAGGCAAGAGAGCCAGAGGACGCCCTAAGGAACGATGGGTTGATAAGATCAAAAAAATTGCTGGAGAAAACTGGACTCTGAAAGCAAATTCAAGAACAACCTGGAAATTGTTAGAGGAGGCTTTTACCCAACAGGGGCCTTAACTATGTAAATATAATTGAACTGTGTATATATCTTATTTTTTATATTATTATGTTAGTTAAGGAAATACAAAGGCATAAAAAGGCATAAAAGGCATTTATTTTCTCAAAATTGATTCCTTTAGAATTCTTTTTGATGTAATTTCTAATAATTACTAGATACTACTACCGCTTCGGAAACAAATGGCGCTCTGAGAGAGAAGAAGCGGCGCAAGAAACTCTCCCAGCATTCTTTTTTTGCGCTCTTTTCGATATAAATATACAATATTGTGCAGTCATTTCTATCACTATAAAATAATCACAATCTAGTCCCAGGCTGTCCGATCATTCAGCAGTGGAGTAATAAATAGGATTTACGACAGAGCCATATTTTATAAAACACTAGCTGACCCAGCAAACGTTGTATTGCCGATACTAAAATCGCGATGCAAAAGTAACTGTTGATCGTAGATGGGTGAAAATTTGAAGTTGTATGTATTTTTTAATGCTGACTCATAATCGAACAAATTTTAAAAAAAATTAAAAAAAAAATCGTATGGACCACCCTTAACATTTAGGGGGATGAAAAATAGATGTTGTCCGATTCTCAGACCTACCCACTCAAAATTTCATGAGAATCGGTCAAGCCGTTTAGGAGGAGTTCAATGTTTAACACCATGACACGAGAATTTTATATATTAGATTTAAATTTATTTATAGATAATGCCTGAACAGTGATTGGGACTTTATTATAGAAGTGTATACATTTACCCTTAAAGCTGTTATGTATCTTATGAAGACTACTAGAAGCAATCCCTTAATTCTAGTGTTATAATAATGAAAATCACTATTAAGAGCAAACAGGCATTATTATTATTATTATTATTTACTTTTTATCCTTACATACTAAAGTCAATCAAATAAGGGACTTCAATTTACTTACGTAGTGCAGGTTTCGTTCAAAACCTATGTCATTGCTTAAACGTTGGTCATAAATAAGTTAGGAGTTTGTTTTTTTTTAAAGGGATATCGCTCACTTCTGGGATTAAATATACAAATTTAATTTGTGCCAAATTTAATTTGTGCCAAAATTAAATTTGTATACAAGTTAGGATATCATCCTCACCATCTGGATGTGTGGCGGTCCTCCACAGTCCGGTTTTCAAGGAGCTTTCTTCCACGTACTACGAAGCTGTGGAATGAGCTTCCTTGTGCGGTGTTTCAGGGACGACACGACATGGGTACCTTCAAAAAATGCGCGTACACCTTCCTTAAAGGCCGGCAACGCTCCTGTGATTTCTCTGTTGTTGCAAGAGATTGTGGGCGGCGGTGATCACTTAACAACAGGTACGCTCGTTATTCCTCATATTCCATACAAAAAAAAAATGCACGATTGGGAACTCGAACCCTCGCCTCTCGTGCTAGATGCCCAGACTAGTTAAACTCTCTAAGAAAAAAGCGATTCACTCGAGTGTAGAACGTGCAGTCATTGATAGATTGACAAGTAACGGCTATAATCTTGTAAAAAACGGAGATAGCCGAAATCCACTACGTTTTGAAGCAACTGTTCGCTTCCAAACTTACTCGGACTTCGTCGCCAATTGCCATACAGTAATTAGTATTATTTCAATGTTATGGCAAATCACTGCACGTTTCATACTAAACTAAATTAAAATTTTTACTTAGGCAATCCCGCCTCTTATTACGTAGTATTTAGTCTTTGAATAAGCCAACCACCCGCATGCTGCATTATCAAAAAATCCTGGTTTGTTCAATAAAATATTTGGTAGAAATTAAATTTTTGTAATAATTATGACTGTTTGTTAAGTAGCTTAAAAATGCTACATGTAACTGGTAGAAATAGTGATACATAAGTGTAAAGTGATAAGTAGTTAAGAGCTATTATTGAAGTTGATTTACTTGAAAATAACTAGAAACTACTAGCTAATGACGTCAGTCATATAAGCACCAGTCATAGAAAAGTCAGTCATATGAACGCCAGTCATATAAAAGTCAGTCATATAAACGTCAGTCATATAATCATGGCGATTCCAAATCGGTAACCTTTTTTATACGAAAAAGTTACTGAATAAACTGACAGTCCATCTTATGTAGCTAAACAATCGTCACTACCTGTAACAGTAAATAATATGAGCTGAGTCGTAACGCATCAAAAAACGACCAAATGTGTAGCGTAATCCCATATGACCCCAGTGGATTTGCTCTGCTTTAAAAATACTAACGCCGATGAGCGACATCCAGTAATGTTTAGCCACTATCCATGCAATGAAATTCTTACTGTACTCTCAATTCGATGTACCAGGGAAGCATAAAAACAAACAGTAACTCGTAAGAAGCGTTTCAGAAAGGCACGAGTAGAACCGGACAAAAACATCGAGACATGATCTTCTTGTGGGAGCCTACCGATTAAAACACGTCCAACAAAATCACATTCAAATATTTCGAAACAAAAACGCGTTTGATAAAGAATCACACCTATCAGGGCGGAACTCATCTATCGGTGACTTGCGTTTACACCCCTTATCATTCGCCCGTGAACGAAACTATTCTCAAACACGTCCATCAATCAAGGAACATCTTTATTACAAAGTGTTAAATGTCAAAATTGAATGCACTTACGAATCTAATCTACGATTTATTGCTTGAGTTAATTTGAGCACTAAGTGTATGCTCTAAGGTTGTTTATGTAATGTCCTGTGTGGTCAGATGTCGGTTCTGGTCGGTCTGCGCATCGAATTGTCTTCCGGCGTGCGACGTGATTTCTTAAAGAAAGCCGAATCAATGGAACGCAGTGGACATTGGCCTCCGATTGTGTTATATTGAAGTAACGCAACATCTAATAGGCTATTAGGTTGACGAAAACCGTACTTACTTGGAGTTACGAGTCAATGAGACTAAACGTGGAACTCAATGTTGTTTAATATCGTTTTAAATTCATAATTAATGTGCGAACGCTTTCAAGCGTTAACTACTCATTAACTACTAACATTTTCTCACAATATACCTTAGATTACCTAAGGGTTCGCCTCCGGTGAGCTCCAACTAGATAACGCACTACCTAAGAACACTGCCTTTTTTATTACGGCAACTATTAGATGCTTGTGTGCGTGGTATCTTGGCACTCAATTGAGCATCTTTCAAATTTTGTAACATACGCTTCGTGTTATTTTATTTTGAAATAAATAAAATACAGAATACTTATACTGATGATGTATGATCCCAATGTCTTTCATATTACCTGTAGTATTATTTTTACAAAGTTTTACTACGCAACCCATTGGCATTTTAGTTTCAATTATTAGCAAAGTTTAACAGAACAAGTGGCACGTCAACTGCCGCACTTTGCGACTACGCCTGCGGTAATATTAAGAGTAAGTACGCTTGAATATAGATATAGAGAAAAAAACAACATTTTGAGTATTATTAGATTTGGCAACAAAGAAATAAATGGACCATCAATATATAAATTACTTATTATTACTTAATTTTTAAAGGCTTCGTTTATTTGATTGACTTTAGCGACAATTTATAACTCATAACTTCTAACGTCTATATATTCTGTGGCCAAAATTAATTAGAATCAGACTTCTATTATTGAATACTTATTTTCTGAGTTTATTGGTTTTATAACTTACAACCAATTAAAACTAACTGGTTTGGTATTGCCTATTAAAGTATGCTGTACTAAAATTATTATTGTTAGGCGTACATTTACTTGTAGTTACTAGACAATTTTACCGTTCCCGTTTCTAAAATAAGTAAATAACACTACATATTATGCTATTTTTTTCTTCTTTATATACATATTTTACTATGTGAACAGTCGCTGAATTCAATGTACAAAATGTATGAAAGTACTTATCGAAGGGATCTAAATTCCCGCCAATTTTCCTCCTCCAAACCGCCATTTTGTGTCACGTGGTCGATTCATTTTTAAAAGTGCAAAGTGCCAGTAACCTCGGGAGTTCTTTTAATTTCAATAGTGGGGTCGCGGGCTCAAGGTCGACCGCGAGGGGACAGTTTTACGATCAGCTGACACTCGCCGACGCTTAAAATATCTTTACCTTTTTCGACGTTGGTGTTTTTAAATTTCGATCAACGGAACGGAACTTTTAATGGCCAGTTCGAAGTTTGTTCAAGAAAGAATGAATTTGTGTTATTTAGTAGTACAAAAATTTTAGATACCCAATTTTTTTTTATCCAAATTTTTAATAGTTACATTTGCTACAAGGAAGTCAAATTAATTTAGATTACGTGCAAAGTAACCAAATCCTACTATTACTATACATAATGTAATACACTTTTTGGGCTTAGACATTATAACGGAGTTTATGAGCGCGAGTCTACCTTCATAACACCGAAATCCTAATCTTCTACAAAACACACACGTCTCGGATGTGAAAAAATTGCGATTTTCCTTATTAGTAACAAAACCACAATCCTTTTATAGACAGATACGATCCACCAATATAGGCAACAAATCAACTACAGTATAAACACAAGAAAACATATTTTTCTGTAATTTAATTTGATAATTTTCATTTGCATTTAGAACAAGATTATGACATGATTGCATGAACTTGAAGGCTGCAATTGAGGGAAGTGGGGAGACGATTTGGGGAGGGTGGGAGCGGTCATCTGGCCACCCTATTTTTATCTCAAGTCAAGGCCGCGTAGGGCAGGTTCGGCTGCCCGCCGGCTATTGACACTGTTATTCACAAATTTTACCCACTTCTACTCATTGTGCGTAACTTTTTAATGCCACGGTCAATGAAACGGCGTTTCTTTTTTTAAATGTTTGCGTCAAAGACAATTATAACATTCAGCCGATTTTTGACGTTTATTATTTTAGATACTGAAAAATTATTGAACTAGCTGACCCGACAGACGTTCTTCTGTTCATATTAAAAACAAACTCTTGCGGGTGGAATTTCGTAAAATCCGACAGCACATTTTCAGCACTGACTAGGCACTTATAGTTCAAATTCAATTCAAAATTTAAATATTTTTATTCAAAATAGGATATGATATCACTTATTGAAAGTCAAAAACTACCACCCGTTCCAAAAGATTGCCTCAGACCTGAGAAGAACGGGCGCAACAAACTCAGTGGGCCCTTTTTCTCATAAAAAATATGCATACAAAGTAATATCGTACAATTAAACCGATGGTGCTGAGTGTCAATCTGTTATGTCGATAAAATATTTTTGTCTTTGACTGATTGTGTTGATATATTACCTTGACCTATCGCGCTCCCTTATAACCATCGGATGGTCCGGTAGACGCCTCGCACGATTTGGTCTGTTGGTCTGTTGTCTTGTCGTACTCGGTACGGTGAGGACGCATTAGCGTTATTATTATTAAACAATAATTTTGAGCGATGGACATCGCAACCAAAGAGGATGTAAATACTACGTAATAGGAGGCGGGAATCCCTGAGTAAAAATTGAAATTTAGTTTAGTATGAAACGTGCAGTAAGTTTAAAATAGTAGTAATTAAAGTATAATCATAATCTAAGTATAAGTATAATCCGGCATATTTTGAAAGCGAACAGTTGAATAAAACGTAGTGGATTTCGGCCATCTCCGTTTTTTACAAGATTATAGCCGTCATCTGTCAATCTATCAATGACTGCACGTTTCATACAATTGAGTGAATCGCTTTTTTCTTAGAGAGTTTCTGCTTGCGACATACGACCACTAAATCCGTTCATGTGTTTATACTTCTCGGCCGTTTTAATAACATATTTCTAGTTCCAGATATATTGCCATCACCGTTTTATGACAGAAGTTATCTATCCATAGTTATGTCCAATATACTTATATTATTAGTTTATAGTTCAATGCTATCTGTCGATAGGTTATTTAAATGTAAGTAAGTGTAAAAGGATAGATTTGTCTACCTCTAGTAAGTTAAACTAAGGAACAACAAGCGTTACATAGCCAAGCCTGATAGCTCAATCTCATTCAATGCACACAAAATATGTGCTCAGCGCGCTAAAGAAGTATTTACTTCAAACAAATTAATTTAGTACAGCCTTAACGTGGTAGGAACAGAGAACAGTGTACCAGTGTTAATATAAGAAACAATTTTATCTTCAGCTCGGTATCACAGTCAGATATATTGATACGTCACCGACACGTCACTCTATACAGATACAGAATCTATGAACAGCTTCGAGTAATTATTGTTGTCGATGGTGCGGTGCGCTCTTTGACATTTCGGGAAGTTGCCAGCTCTATAAAAGCTAAATGTGAACATGAATGCATTTCTAGGATTTACCTTGTTTAAATTATTAGTTTTTTTTATTCAATTTTGTTTTAGTTTAAAGATACAGTCATAGATTTATAATATACTAGCCTTTAGACTAACAAAGCGTGTGAGGGAAAAGAATATCTTTTTTTTTTTTCATAAAAATACGGGACGAGACGAGCAGGACATTCAGCTAAAAATAACAATTTTACCATTAATATAGTTAATTAACGCAGCCAGTATTTAAAAACTCGAAATCCAACACGGACTGTAACACAGTCATATCGCATCGTAAATCCAAAAACTTTGAGTGACAGGACCGCCTCAAGACCGATATCGATAGTCGATAGTAACAAAGCAACCGCCCGCATCTCTATCGACAAGACTAGAGCGTGTGCTATGTGTGAATGTTATCGATATATCGATAGATCGGCCATTTGAACGAACCTGCGTTCCGGGTCGAAATGAGATTACATCAGCGTTTGTTAAAACGGACATATTGTTATGCACTTAGTATTTTGTATCATATGGGAACTAAGCCTGTTAATAGATAATACTCTATTGAGTTGTAATTCGATTTTATCTCCGCTGTTATTATAGTTTCACTCACTTAAAATACGGTTTATATACCTTGGAATCTTATATATACGAAATAGTGTTTAATTATTAAGATTAAGAGAAAAAATTAAAGAAATGAACTGACTGTTGTTTCTCAATATATTCTTGATAATGTTCTCTATGGTCGTAAGCACATTGAGGAATTTGCTGGAAACTGTGACAATCGTCGAGTTATTAACACTGTTATTAGGCGATGTATATACAAACCAAATGTGTAACGAAATTTAAAAGAATTGTTAAAAAACGTTTGTGTGGGAAAGGTTACTAAAGCAAAAACGATTTACTTAATGATACCACAGACTAGGAATGAAGCAAACACCATCAGGCTCTTTAATTATAAATGTTTATTGTACGGTATTACATTGTAAACCATATTTTTATAAAAAAAATCCCGCCCTTAGTTTCTTGCGCCCGTTCTTCTCATATCTGAAGCACTATATTTTAATGGACGGTAGTTTTTAACGTTTAATACGTGATATTGAATCCTATTTTGAATAAAATTTTTAAATTTGAACTTGGATATCTCTTGTGAATTATCAAATGAAATACCTTCATGTATGTATAACAAACGTTTATTTTAACAGTCGAGTTTTTAGCTATCGAAAGTCGATGAAAAAATGAAAATAAAAGTACCAGATAAAACCTGTGGTTTTCAGAATAAAATATTGAACTAAAATATATATTACTATTTATTTTTGTAACAATTTCCCTGCTTCCATCTACAGTGCGGATCAAATATCTATAATATATCTATAATATAATAGAAAAAACTACGTTTAAAAAAACGACTTTAAAAACTCAAAAGTATAAAATAATTCGATTTAATTCAATACATAACACAATCTTATACCTTTAATATTAATAAAATACTATTATTTGTATGTGCCACCTATTTATCAATAGGTTTTGAAAATTTTCTACATCTAAGATTACGAATAAAATATGATATGTTCATAAAGAGCTGTCAAAACTAACATTTGACAGTACAGTTCAATGACCTCTGTCGATCGGCGCGTGCTCTACGCTAGCCTCTAGTTATCTATGGCAGATATGCCAGTCACTACCAGAATACTGCCACAAAGCCAATCAAACCTTTTGATATTAACTATATTACTTGATTAATCTGTTTATTTGTGCTCTTCTATTGTCTATTTAAAAAGGAATGTTCTTAATTTGAAATTATAATTGCGCCAATTTAACGATCTGATCACTTTAAGTTTTTATTACATTTTAATATCTTGTCAATATACGTTTTATTTATTATAAACAGAAGTGGTATTCATGCTTCCAGATGGATTTAGCAAACGTCTTGATCGATGGCTTTACCATGTCACTTAACGATAAACAACCAATCAACATTCTTAATAAGCGCATCGTAAACGACGTAAGTGTTTATGACGATAATCTTTCATACTTAGTCTGGCAATTAAAAATAAACAAAACATTGCATTTGAATTTGGAATCTGTCATTTTTATATGATTGTTCATTGAGTTTTCTCATTTTGGCGCCAATAAATTGTACAATATTTAGCGATATTAAAATAGGGGGTGATAAAGAGAACCGAATCGCCTTGATTGCATTACACAACGTAGGTATGGAGCTAAATGCAATTTATAAAACTCTCCATACGCTTGGTATTAGTAAAATGTTTGTGTAGCCTACTATTAATAGGTACAATGAGACCTCCTCTGTTTGTGACAGAAAAAGATCTGGCCCTCCACGTAGTTCGTACGAATTAGGTGGTCAAAGCAGTAAGGGAAAGACTTCATATAAATCCTGTCCGAAAGCAAAATATTTTATTTCAGGAGATGAAGATAGCACCTAGAACCATGTCGCGTATTTTAAAAGATGACTTAGAACTTGCAGCCTATAAGAGACGTACTGATCATTTCTTAACTGATAATAAAAAATGAGTAGCGTGGTAAAAGCGAAACTACTACTGAAGCGGTACGCAAAGGAAGATCACAGATTTTTTTTTACGGATGAGAAAATGTTTACAACATTTTAACTAACAAAATAACCGTATTTATGCTCAAAGCTCTAAGGAAGCTTCCTAATTAGTCGACAGAGTGCGATTGTTTGGTTGGGTAGCTATGAGCGAGTGACTGAGACATACTTTTGTGAAAAAGGTATCAAAACATCGGCACAAGTGTATCAAATACCCTTAGCCCCCTAACAACACCATGTTCAATAACGAAGAATGGTCCTTCCAGCAAGACTCGGTCTACGCATTCTTGGCTAGAAACGAACGTTTCGGACTTCGTCAGAGCTGAAGACTGGCCATCGTCTAGTCCCGATCTTAATCCGCTGGATTATAATTTATGGTGAGTTTTAGAGAGTACGGCTTGCTCTAAACGCCATGATAATTTTTAGTCCCTAAAACAATCACTACAATTGGCAGTGAAGAATTTTCCCAAGGTAAGAGTGCGTGCTTCTATTGATAACTGGCCTCAACGTTGAGAGGACTGTATTTCAGCCAGTGGAGACCACATCGAATAAACTTTTTATATTTTAAATTGTTTTCTATTTATGTATTTAACTAACACACTGTAAAAGTAATAAAAGTTATTTGCAATAGAAAATCTTTTATTCTTTTCTTTTTTAATTTAATTCATAGAGAACTCCATATATATTAGAAAATGTATTAGTAACAATATTTATTATGAACTGTGTTAATATTATTAGTGAAATATATTTATATACCTACAGCTAACTGTATCCTGTGTTTCTGGAAGGAACAGTCAGCTCTGGCAGCAATCATCTTTGGGATGCTGTTACTGCTTACACGTAGACACTGCAACATGGAAACCGCTTTTTTGCGCATTACGGCATGGAAACCGTCCACAAATGCATCAGCAAACATTCCTGAAGCACTACAAAACCACCGTAGCCACAACAGCCTCCTAAAGACTGTTAAAGTGTGCTTGCAAATATTAAACAAAGAGAAAGCTGCAAACCTCATTTTCAAAAACTAATATTCTTACAATACCGTGCACATATATATTCTAAATATGTAAGTTTGTAAGAAAACACCCAAATCTATACACTAAAATCATAGACGTGCCCCGGCACAACACACCTCGCTATAAAAATAATCTTATGCAAACTAACTCTAAATTAACATTACACAGTTCCGGTCCCTACCCAATGTCAGTTAAAATTTATAATAAGTTACGAGAACACTTAAAAGCCGAAACCAATATTAAAAATTCATAAACTCTTTGAAAAATTTACTCTTGGAAAAGTGTTACTGTTCTATTAATACCTAGAGGAAAAATATATTTGAATGTCGTTCATTGCTATGCCTTATTACGAGGTGCATGTGATAATTATTTAGTACTACAATTTTGTTTAGTAACTAAGTCGCATGTAACGCAATTTAATTAAATAAATAAATAAATAAAAGGCAATATTACTTCGTGCGCGTACAATAGTTACTTTGGGCAGCAATATTTATTTTTCATATAATCACTTTCCAAATAATATACAACAAACTGCTGTGGTTAATACATTTTTATAAGCTACTAACGAACTATCACCCCCCTTTTTCATCCCCACACAGGTCTAAATTTTAAAAACGCTAGAACAAACATTTATTTATTTCTTATCAAGTTCCTAAATACAAATTTACATGGTGTTACCTTCGATAGTGACTAACTTTCATACAAACTTCCACCCCCTATTTCAACCCCGCTAAGCTTTTTAATCGCGATAAAATGTAGCCTATGTCCGTGCCCAAGCTCTTGTCTATCTCTGTAATCAATTTCATCAAAATCGGTTCAGTGGTTTAGGCGTGAAAGCGTAACAAACAGACTTACAGTCACTTATATAATATTAGTAGGGATGACGAAGAACGCTATAAGCCCCGCGCGTTTGCTTTGAATAATAACACTTTAACATTATTTGCGCTTCGAACAAACCCGCGGGCGAACATATTGCTATGTCATAGTCATATCTTAAGTCATTCGAAAGGATGTAATATACACCTAGAGCCCAACAAATAAAATAAAACAGAGAATAAGCCAAGTGGGAGACTCCTTTGCACAAGATGCCGGCTAGTTTATGGGTACAACAACGTCACCTATTTCTGCCGTGAAGCAGTAATGTGTAAGCATTATTGTGTTTCGGTCTGAAGGGCGCCGCAGATAGTGAAATTACTGAGCAAACGAGACTTAACATCTTGTTTCAAGGTGACGAGCGTATTTGTACTGCCGCTCAGAATTTTTGGGTTTTTCAAGAATCCTGAGCAGCACTGCATTATAATGGGCAAAGCGTATCAGTAACCATTAACTGAACGTCCTGCTCGTCTCGTCCATTATTATTATAAAAAAATAAGAATACGCAAAATGTTTACGAATAGACATTTTACTTATGATTAGTTTATTCGGACATACAACGTTTCCCGCGTTTATTTGGTGTTTAACATTTGGAAAACTTCAGAATTATCATTGTACTAGCTGACCCGGCAAACGTTGTTTTGCCATATAAAGTATAATTCACGCGATTTTCATCATTTTGTTCTATTGTCAATAGTTTTTGCAGCGCACGCAAAAATAGGTTTTCGATTTTACACCTTGTGTTACAAAATAGCAATTTTATTACGGATCCCTAATTTTGAAAAAAAAACATAGCCTATAGCCTTCCTCGATAAATGGACTACCCAACACTGAAAGAATCATTCAAATCGGACCAGTAGTACCAGAGATTAGCGCGTTTAAACAAACAAACAAACACTGCAGCTTTACATATTAGTATAGATTGACAGTGTTGTCAGCGATATAGTTAATATTTTGCATATTGTTGGTTTATTATCAGGTATAACTTAAACCAAATATATTTGTAAGGCCGCAAGATCTTAATTTCAGGCGATACATCAAACCTTTTTCTCCAAGTGACAAAATCAGAACTTTCAGGGATAGATTGTATCTAATCTAATCGGAATAAATTTTAACAAAAAAACAACCGACTTCAAAAATATACAATAGATTTATGCACTCAAAAGTTTTTTTATACAATCTAATAAATAAATATAATTCTAGTTACGATTATTGTTATTTTTGGAATCGCTGTCCTTACGCCGCGACCCGCTCTCGCCTCTCGCCTCCTCACGACTCAAGCACATCTCACCTATAACTATGTATGTAGTTACAAACCTATCTTCGATGACACCGACACGAATCATCGAAATCGGTTGGCACGATATTGAGTTATTCGTAAATTTATCATCCACATACGTATAGCACATTTGAGACTGTTTTCTCATGGATGCCAATGTCAGATCGGGACCAATTTACAATGGGACCACACGGGAAGCACCAGCTTTCAAATAAAAAAAGAATTATCAAAATCGGTTCACTTAGTCGAAAGTCGTGAGGTAGGTAACAAACATAAAAAAAAAATAAAAAAGATACCGATGAATTAAGAACCTCCTCCTTTTTTGAAGTCGGTTAAAATGAGGATTCTTTATCTAGATAGATAATGAAATGAATTAATTGAAATTTATTGTAGTGTCTGTCTATTCGGCTAATTTAAATTAGCATGCAAATAATTTAATTAATATTTAAAAAATCCTTAACTCTACATTTTTTTGTCGATTAACTATTTAAACAGGAGTCCAGTAAATCGTTTCTGTGGTAAGTTTTTCATTGCTAGAGGTAGATGGTTAAATAATTTTATGCACATTGCGTAGCTAATATTTAAGTATAATGTTGTTCTGGGACAGTGGCCATAAACCAGTTTATCAAATTCAAATTCAAATATTTTTACTCAAAATAGGATGTGAAATCACTTATTGAAAGTCAAAAAAAACTACCACCCATTCCAAAATGAATGCCTCAGGCCTGAGAAGAATTGGCGAAACAAACTCAGCGCGCTTTTTTTTATCAAAAATATGTTTTACAATTAAAGTAACATTGTACAATTAAATTTAATATTTAATAGCCTGAGGACGGTCGGTCCATTTCCAATCTGTGGTATCATTAAGAAAGTCATTTATGTTATAGTAACCTTTACCACACAAACGTTTTTTAACAATTCTTTTGAATAACGAAATACTTTTGCTTTGAACATTTTCTGGAATCCTGTTGTAAAAGCATATACATCGGCCCACAAAAGACGTGCTAACTCGACTTAGTCGAGTAGTAGTATCCGGTAATATAGAATCCTCATTTTATTCGGAAAGCGATACGTGTTCAATCATTTAAAAAAAATATCGCAATCCGTTTCAATCGAACGCCAAACAGTGGGCGTGTGTATGAAAAACATACTCAATATCATTTGATCTTGTAATACTGCTATGAGCCTTACGCGGTGGTAATACGGGCCAATATCACGCACGATAACAGTATTTGTACCGCAGTGACACCACGCCTCGGCTGTCATTGGCAGAAATAAAAACGGCACTCGTCACGTCTCGCCGGTCAGTGAAATCGCCGAGTGACAATGTGTCAACACACCAACAGAACAAGACCTACCCTGCCCCTCTCAACTGTAGGATCATCCTCACACGACGACACAACCGCCAGCCGGACACAGCTCAGGTTAAACTGGGCGTTGTCGTGGCTTATGAAATGACAGTTGCTTGAATGAACAAACGTTTATCCGCAATAGAGAATTCGATCACGATTACAAATAGCCACGATAGTTATATACAGATGTAAATCGCTCTGCTACCGTTATATACAAGAATCGATTCTTTCTAATCGTTTCGTCACAGCTTGCCTTCTACGCAGCTGTCCCACGCTCCGAGTAACGTTCTGATCTCTGAACACTGACCGGAACTACTGTGATTTCAATATAAAATAATAAACAAATATATATTGATTGAGTTGTAACAAGGAATTGTTAGAATAGATAGTTCATTCATTTTTTGCCTCTCCAAGAAAGGCGACGTGTTGCAGACATTACTTATATACTAAATATAGCAAACGGTAGAGTTAACTGTGCAGAACTGCTAGAGCAGATTGGCTTACGTCAGCTCCCAAAGGCGAGGCAACATACTTGAAATAATATCAGCAAAATGTAATTATAGACAGAACAGTTTTCTTATAAGAGCATGCAAACTTTATAATGAAGTTAATAGTGAATACGATCTTGACTTATTCAAGACGACACCATTTCAATTTAGACGTCAAGTAAATAAAAACTTTTAATTTATATAAAGCAAAAGTAGGTTATATAATATTATATTAAATGAAAACTTGTAAATAGCTATCTGCTGTATAATAGATTAATTTTTAATATGTATCTAGCTGTAAGTTTTCTAAAGTTGTAAAATAAAAAATAAAATAAAATTCCTTACATCTTTTATACGTCTAGATAGACTAACGGCCGTTCCCAATATACTATCAATAGATACAGATACATTACTACCTTCTACAGTCAGTAATTAGATGTCAATAAGAAGCTGTCCCAATATACCCGATAACACATTCTTATCGCCTTATACTGGGACGCGCGAATTGCAATTTGCATACAAACTTCTATCGCTGGTATCGCTATAAGTCGTCCCATTGACAGACAGCGTGTACGGATAAGGTGAGTTACCGTCGATAAGTTTATTGGGACAGAAAAGTCAACGATATTTACGATTTTCATCTCAAGTAAGAGATTGACTGAATATTGGGAACGGCAGTATGACAGCTGTGAAAACGTCGAAAAAATAGACTTTAGAACTAACCTCTATTTTGAGTAACCCACGCACACTAACACAAAGTGTCATACAAATTGCGAGTGTAAGACGTAGCTTGTCACGCACACTTAACTAATATTCCGGGCCTGTTTTTATCGGTTGTCTAACAGCAAGAGACTCTATCTAGACGTATAAATTATCTATTTATTAAACAACACGACGTTAAAAAAAAAGTATGTGCGTGTAACCTTTACGCGCGATTGAAGCTAAACTTAATAATAATTAACAGATACATAAATATATTACATTATAAACATACATAAAATGAAGCCGTGTTACCAACTAAGCACTCACGTATTACTGAAGAGCTAGTAGCATTGTTAGATTTCTTTCTCGGAAACGCTAACGATATAACCTACATCTTTGAGCAAAGTTAGCATTTGCTCTATTTAAAATAAAAAAATGCCTTTATTAATATATATTAATATTATTCTATCAAGTGACATTTTATATATTTTACAAAGGTTCTTGATTTTCTCTTTTATTCGTATTGATGAAATAATGGGCGAGGAAACCAAAAACAAATTAGCGAATGTCGCAAATGTATGATAATTTCAGAAAACTTATATATTATTTATTGCAATGGTAGTAATAAATAAACAAGTTATACACCAGGAGATTTCTAAAAAAATATTACTGAACAATTTGAAATATTTTTTAAAACCATTAAATTATAATGGCTTAAAAAATTCTTTCAATTGACTTTTGTGCTGAGCGTTACTTCCGTCAGAAAGAAAATCTGAGTTACACCCAAGTCGCAACAAAAGCAGTTTTACTTCAATAAAGTTACGTGTTCTTCTAAAACCAAAACGCTTGCAACTAATCTGGTGTTGAGGACATAAATCACTAACCATTAGATGACCCCTGCTCTCATCCCATAACCATTTAAATACATAATAAGTAAACGTATTGTAAAAAAAAGTACACATTTTATATATATTTAACAACTAGTAACATTCTTACTAAAAATTATGAACTAGATACGGCGGGAACTTCATAAATAAGTACATTTTTTTACATTTAACTTCTAATAACAGGAATTACTGGAATTATGAGGCCAAAACAACGTCTTCAAGTTCCTCTTGATCTTGGTCAGGACCGCTTGGATTGTCAAGCATGCAATTTTTCTGTTGAAGTTTTTGTGAAGAGAAACAAACATAAATTTGTTATGCCTACTAATCGCTTAAATCGAGTTAGCAAGCCTTTTGTTGGGCGATGTATATGCTTTTACAATATGATCCCAGAAAATGTATAAAACAAACGTGTTACGAAATTTAAAAGAATTGTTAAAAAAACGTTTGTGTGGGAAAGGTTACTATGGCATAAACGATTTTCTTAATAATACCACAGACTGGGAATGAAGTGAACACCCTCAGGCTCTATAATTATTTTTTTTTATGTACAATATTACATCGTTAGCCATATTTTTATATAAAAAAAGCCCGCTGAGTTACTTGCGCCCGTTCTTCTCAGGTCTGAAGCAGTCTATTTTAAATGAGTGGTGAATCCTATTTTGAATAAAAATATTTGAATTTGATGCGATCTTAAAGAAAAGCAAAAAAAACCAAAGATGACCTGCATCTTCTCTTAGTAGCATCCATGTTTCCATTATTTCGCAATACCAGTACTCCATCTAACTCCTGATTAGTATACCTTTCTTTTTCCTGGTAATTCAACTCTTTCAGACAGTACACTGTCGTAAGATTCTTATAAAACAGGCTTTGATGATTCAGAGGTAGCTCTTAATTCATCAACGTTCGTAAGTTAAAGAAAAAACAGTTTCCCTACGATTTCCTAGTAATATCCTTCCTTATAAATCTAAGCAATATGTTACGTTTTTCTAAAGTGATAACCCTTTGGTTGGAGCACCGGCACGGAACGCCAGAGGTCGTGGGTTCGAATCCCGCATCGTTCATAAAATTTTGTTTTTCAAATTTTATTTGTGTATTAATCCTAGAAGTGAGGGTTACCACTTTAAAAAAAACTTAACATATTGTTTAGATTTACAAGAGCGACATCTTAAGTCAATTTCCTAATATGCAAATATCGGGGTTGAGCAGGTTATCAACTGTAAAGTAGATCCTGTAGATGAAGCCACAACCTGAGAGTTGAACAAAGCAAACAGAATTTTATAACGAGGCGGTACTCGAACGGTTAGCTCAGTTGGTTAGAGCACCGGCACAGAACGCCGGAGGTCGTGGGTTCGAATCCCGCATCGTTCATAAAAATTTGTTTTTCAAATTACACAAATAGTGTATTAATCCTAGAAGTGAGGGTTATCACTTTAAAAAAACTTAACATATTGTTTAGATTTACAAGAGCGACATCTCAGGTCAATTTCCTAATATCCTTCCTTATGTCTCAATAACAACAGTGACCCACTTGGTTCCACTTCAAATCGACCATTAAATAGTTTTCTTGTTTCAAAGTGTCCAAATCGCACGCTTTTTCATTACGGTACATGATAATATTCATTTAACGAAATTTACCACTTATGTCACGGATTCAAATCGCAATTTAATACTTTAGTAAAAACTCTGTTAGGCAATATTTTAATCTAGGTGTCTCGTTCTTCGTTCTATTAGCTATGGATTTTCTAATCTTCTAATAGTTAGATACAGTTATTTGGTGTTCATTATTGTTTAAAGGTTTTTTATCAGCTATGTTTTGATATCCTAGTTTTTTTTATTATATATATGAGGTTATTAATATGCGAGAGTCTCACGTGCTGAGAAGAGGTGAGGAAACCTGCCATGGACATCTGCGATACCAGGATGAAGAGATCCGTTGCTTGTTTTTACTTTGCAAAATTGCACTCGGTAATTGATTCTATAAAGTGGCTGAGCGATTATAGAATGCCAGACGTCAATATGAAACGGGTGGAATTTGGCATTTTGGCGTATTGTCCGGTAGTAGAATCTGGCTGCAGCTCAGGAGTGTGCATTGGTTTTCTAGGTAGGCGACTCTAGATTTACCTAGTAGTAGTTGCACCCTAGTCCGATAGTAGTAGGCTTTGAGGTCTAAATATTGAAGTTGTGTATCGAACATGCAATCCGGAGACTGCCTACCGTAGGTATTTAAGATATAGCATATGGAAAGGTTTTATAAGTGGGTGTTCCAAAGTTTTTTAATAAATTACGGAACGAAATTAAACTAAATAATTTTTAACACTAGTGCTATATTTATGTATGTTCTTAACTAGGTAGGCACTGCCTAATTTGCCTATATGGTATCCACGCCCCTGCTGTAGCTATTAAAGTGAATAACCGTGATATATGCGATGGAGGTAGCAAAGAGAAACGCAAATCTCTATGCAACGCCAAAGAATCAAGCCGTATCGGAGATGACTTGATAAAATAAACGATACTGATTAAAGTCATAGGAATATTCCATCTTCTACTGCATCCCTCGCATGAGTTCTGATTCCAGCGACACGATGTAATTGGGATTAATTTTCGTTTTTGACTAATTGGTTTTATATTTACTTTGAATTTTATTCATTGATGTTTATAAGATTAATGCTAAGAATAATTTAAACATGTTTTTCTTCCAGTTTCTAAATCTATTGTTTGTTTTAATTTACACAATAAGACCCCTTTCAATAAATGCTTCTTGCAATGACTTTAATTTTTATGTATTTCTTCTTATCATGATGCATTCTCTGGATCCAAGAGACGTAACCTTGCTTCAGGAGTAAAACATACTACAAAACTCCTTTACCTTTAAAGACGAATAGAAGCACATTTGTACATACCTTAAATAAAAAAATATGGTAACATCTGAGCCCGGAAACGCAACTCACGACCATCGTATTACAGTAGAAAACGTACAATATATATCACTGAATCAACGGTCTCGTCAAACTGTTGAAATATATAAAAAAAATAAAGAGAAACTCCATGGTGCTTACAGACATAGGTACAGCTGTGGAACTTTTATTAAAAAAATAAAAACAAACCAAACACGTAATTAAGCAGAACCCCCAAAACTACAAATGTTAGGCACACAATGCATACACGTAGAAGACAAGGCAATTATAAAGGCTAGCGGCGCCTGGCACGGCCCGAAATCGCCTCATATCGTGTATACGGGGTGTGTTTTTTTTTCTCTCATTAAAAAGTTAGACACCGTTCCTAATTTCTGGAAATTGCAAGACACGATGCCTGGTATGCTGACAAAGAGTAAATTGCAGATACGTTGTTGGAGGTTTGTTTTGCATGTTTTTATGTTGCATAATATTTATGTCATTATAAATAAGTTAAATGGATGTCTGGCGTTTTTCACAGTGGGGTTTTCAAGGAACTTTCTTCCACGTACAATTTAGTAAGCTTTCTTTGCGGAACATAAGAATGAGCTTCTTTTGGTGGTGTTTCAGGGGCGATACGATATGAATACACTTCTTTAAAAGGCCGGCAATGCTCCTGTGATATCTCTGGTGTTGCAAGATAGTATGGGTGGCGGTGATCACTCAATATCAGATTATTAGTACGCTCGTTAGTCCTCCTGTTCAATTAAAACATTTTATGTGTACATTATAAATGTATGTGTTAAAGTAAGAAAAAAGCAATATATAGCACAATATATATTCAAATTCAAATTCAAATATTTTTATTCAAAATAGGATTCAAAATCACTTATTGAACGTCAAAATCTACCACCCATTCAAAAGAGACTGCCTCAGACCTGAGAAGAATGGGCGCAAGAAACTCAGCGGGCTTTTTTTTTAATATAAAATATGGATTACAATGTAATATCGTACAATAAACATTTATAATTAAAGAGCCTGAGGGTGTTCGCTTTATTCCCAGTCCGTGGTGTCATTAAGAAAATCGTTTATGCTATAATAACCTTTGCCACACAAACGTTTTTTAACAATTCTTTTAAATTTCGTAACACATTTGTTTTGTACATTTTCTGGGATCATATTGTAGAAGCATATACATCGCCCAACAAAAGACTTACTAACACCTTATCTTTTGAAAAAAATCAGCGTTTTTCTTGTATATCTAGATACGAATTTTGTTGCTAGCTGTCAAGATATGATATAAACATAGAGTATTAATATATAAAAAACCTGTTACAATAAAATCCATAAGGTAATATTGGAGACATGCAAATATGCAAGCGCACCACAGTAAGCTACTGACGAACATAATTTTATGTTCGTCAATAATTGTATCGTAACCTTAAATCATATATTATACTGTGAAAAAGTCGAATAAAATTGAGTTAAGAGTAAACCTCTATTTTGAGCAATTCACGCACACTAACACAAATTGTCATACAAATCGCGAGTGTAAGACGTAGCTTGGCACGCATACTAAAGTTATATTCCTGGCCTATTTGTATCGGTTGTCTAACAGCAAGAGATTCTATTTAGACGTATAAATTATCTAAGATAATACGTGTAGTGACAAGAGTCAAGATATTAAAATGGAATAAAACGACCTAGAAAAATGTTGATAATCTCTGGATTGTCATTTTGACAGTAACATTTCTTTGTTTACATATTTGATCTCGAATTACATTTCCGACCATAGAGGCTAGCGTAGAACACGCACCAAACGAAACAGGTCACTGAACTGTACTGTCAAATGTTAGCTTTGACAGCTCTTTATGAACATATCATATTTTATTCGTAATCTTAGATGCAGAAAATTTTCTCTAGCGATACAAGGAGAGGGAAATCTAGGAAACTCTTTTTAAACATTGATGATTAAAAATTGTTGCGCCATATTGCATCACCAGCAATTTTCTCTGAGCCCCAATAAAAAACATTTGTAAAAATAAAGCTTGGTAAATTAATAATCGTGTTGTAATCGGTTATTAAAGCATATTCATTTGCATTTGTCGTGTCACGTGTGTGTTTGCGTGCGCCGCACCGGGCCCAATGTATTATTACCTGGATGCGAAAGGGCTAATAGATAATATTGTACACGCAGATACGACACAAACTTAAAATGTTATTTTATTTTAGCTCAGCTTGCAATGTTTTTATATGTATGGCCTGTGTATCATTTTATAATACCTGAGGTGATTAAATTATTAGACATTATTAAATGAATTATATTAATTTTAAGAAGGCTCTTCATGAAGCACTTCAAAATACAGAAAATTTTCTGATAATGTACTTACTGTAGATATTATTGCAGTTATTTTAAGGATTTCCCGAGGAAAGAGAAAGAGGCTACCATCAATAAATTATAAAGTTATATTTGTATGTTTTTAGGTCACGGTGATCACATATTAATGGCATAAAGACATTTATTTTATCAAAATTGATTGTTTTAGAATTCTTTTTAATGTCATTTCTATTAGAAAAACTAGGTACTACTCTGAGAGAGAAGAGCCGTTGCAAGAAACTCTCCCAGCATTCATGGAAGTATATCGCAAAAAATATTCAAAAATATTATTTGTAGCAGTATCAAACTATAGCTTTATCTAATAATAACTACATCTAAACGCAAACTGACTATATTACAACTCGATTGCTGCATCTGCATTTTTGGTTTAGTGTTTGAGGAAAGTTTCGGGAGTGTATGAGCGCGATGTATAGTGGCTAATGAATCACAACCCCAAACGGTTTGACTACCCTCATTCATATTCCGGTTTACAATCGATATTTTATAATTGTGTAACAAACAAAGAATATAAATTAGAACATTGTCTAATCTAAATGAATGAATGAAGCCTTTATTGCAAGCAAACTAAATAGGTACATTTTTAACTTATGCTACAACTTAATATACTAAATAATTATAATTATACTTCACCTAATATATATATCTCACTTGTCTGACCACATAAGCCTCCTCCAGATCTTTCCACATTTTCCTGTCGTAAGTTGTTCTTCTCCATGTTAGTCCAGCAATCTTTTTGAAATCATCTTCCCATCGTATCGTTTGTCTCCCTCTATTTCTTTTTCCATATATTGGATACTACTCTATAATGTCTTTTGTCCATTTATCTTGTCTGCTTCTTATCACAACGCCATTTTAGATGCTTAATTTTTTTTTTCCAAACTTTCCATTTTCGATTTCTTTCATGTGTTTGTTATTCTTACTTTATCGAGTTAGTTAGTTTAATCTAGATACAGTGTTGGAAATCTTCACACATACCTTAATCATCATCATCATTTCAGCTGGAAGACATCCACTGCTGGACAAAGGCCTCCCCCAAATATCCCATCCCTCCCCCATGACGATTGGTCCTGCGCTGCCCTCATCCAACCTACTCAGGCAATCTTGACTAGATCGTCGGTCCATCTTGTGGGGGGCCTACCAACACTACGCCTTCCGGTTCCGGTACGTGGACCTTACTGCCCCAATCTGTAATAAATAATAAGTATTAAGGCTGGGGACCGAGCCAACGGCCTTGAGGAATCGAGCGGAGCTAGGTTACCTCTATCACACAAGATCGCGATAGTTTTAATTCAGAATTAGAAGCATTTTTAATTTATTACAAACAAAATACACTTTTCTTTATAAAAATAACAAAACTATGTCATGTTAAGTAGTATTGTTAAACAGTTAAAACTTTTAGATACAATTTTCATCTTGATTAAATGATTAACATGGCAACAACTGTTAGAGTTAGGGGTACTTTGATGTTTTTTTGTCCCAGTGTCTATTATAGATAGAAATGTAAAGAAAAAATGAATTTTCTCTTCTCTCTTCTTATTCTCATATTCTGTAGACACATTTTTTTTTAGTAAAAGCTTTATATTAACCGTCAAGAAATGGTTTCAATTAAGCGCTATTTCTCGGGATAGCGGCCTTAAGTCTTATAAGATTCTGTTTACCGTTTTCATAATATATGTATCTCTTATTGGACAGTTGATAAAAATGGAAGTTTGCTCTTATAACCAGTACTCAGTCTCGGCTTTAATAAAAATAAATCATCTCAATGCGTGCTAGGCCTTAAGCGGCGTTTTCACTTTCCGAGTACACTCGGAAGCTGGTGTTCTGTGTTATTATATTGATAACACCTAATCCAAGTGAACTCGGATGACTACTCGGACGCTGTATACCATAGACTTACAATATCTAGAGTATAAACAAACCAAGCCTGTGAGAGAGAGGAATATCTCTGACGGAGATACTGCAAGATAGAAAAAAACAAGCGAACCTGTTGTTATTGTGAAAACAAGTCGTAAACAGTCAGCCAAGCTTAACAGTAGCTCACTGGTTTCGAAATTTTTTGAAAATATAATAGATATCTAACGCACACATTGACAAATCAAAATTGGTCAAGATGACTACTCTTATACTATCTTAATTGTACAAGTGTACTGGAACAGTGTAAGCCCCGCTTTATCTGAACTAGCTAAATATCTTCAACAATTGGCGGCTGTAACGTGATCGACTAGATTAATTGATGGGGCGGCTCTACACACATTTCTGTAACAACATGTTAATGTTACCGCTTAACCTGTTATATTAATTAAGGTTCTACTAATAAAGAGTAGTAAACTCGAGGTTGCTCAATTAATAGGAGTTTTGTCAAAATTCCCCCAAACGTCTGACGGACGATTAATGTTAATTTTACCAAAAAAGTAACGGTATAAAATATCATAGATATAAAACTTATAGTTCTTCGCTTCAGTTAAGTATTGTATCATTTCAACCGGAACCAAAGACATCGCCATGATGATCGGTCCTGCGCTGCCCTCATTCAACCTATTCCAGCGATCTTGACCTAATCGTCAGTCCATCTTGTGTGGGGCCTACCAACACTACGTCTTCCGGTACGTGGGCGCCATTAGAGGACTTTACTGTTCCGTGGAGTATGTATGTGCCCTGCCCTGTGCCACTTCAGTTTAGCAACTTGGCCTATATCGGTGACTGGAGTTCTCCCACGTATCTCCTCATTACAGATTTGATAGTTCTCTCCATTGCCCTCTGAGTGACCATGAGCTTCCTCATAGAGCCCAAAGTTAGCGACGACGTTAGCGTACCGCAAGTCATAAAAACCTTCGTCTTCAGACACTTCGGTATTTGGGACGAGAAGATTTTACGGAGCTTCCTGTACGTTTTTATTATACAGATGCACTAAAATATGTTCAAAATAATTTTCTCTACCTGTTAAACACTCAATGTCACTAACATGAGACATTCCCATATTCACAATACATGTAAATGGTGTAAACTCACCCACAAGTTTTTGTCCCTCAGAACAAACAATTGAAACAATACTTTATTACTTATATCCTCGTTGTAAGTATTGCCAGGTCGGCAACACATCTTTACCTGAACATTTTCTTTTGCTACTCAATGTTATCTAATACACGTGGACATTTTGTTATTAAATATACGCTTATTAGTTGAGAAAGTCGCTATGTTTCACATATTATTATTTATGAAAATAAGGGACGAGGTCATTGATACGCCCTATTCATTACAATGCAGCGCCGCTCAGGGTTCTTGAAAAACCCATAAATTCTACCATTGCGCTCGTCATCTTGAGACATAACATGTTAAGTCTCATGTGCCTAGTAATTTCACTAGCTACGGCGCCCTTCAGACCGAAACACAGTAATGTTTCACGGCAGAAATAGGCGCCGTTGTGGTACCTAGCCTTGTCTAGCCGGCTTCCTGTGCAAAGGAGCCGTGGCGTGGTATTAGTTGCCGCACTTTGCGTATTGGATGAAAACAGGCCAAGTTTATTACTTTAGTGTGTGTGACAAACTACTTCTCACACTGGCGATTTGAATGTCACTTTAAATTAGTATGCCTGCATTGCTCAAAATAGAGGTAACCTAACTGTCAACCTCAATTTATTTCGACATTGGTTCAGCTGTCACAGTCTATCTAGACGTATAAGGGATCTAAGCTTTCAATATTATAGTAACCGCCAAAGTTTGATGTTATATACAAGTTGAAACCAAGTTGAAACTACCAAAACGTATTCCCGAAAAAAATACATTTAAATGGACAGACAAACAAAGGGACTACGAAGCAATCCTATAAAGGTTTTATCAAAACATACGGAGCTCTGAAACGTTCAAAATTACTCAACGCACACAAAACTTAAGGCTTACCCTAGATTCGGCGCTAAGTATAAAGCAAAGCATATTAAACTACTTAACAGCCCCAATAAACCACAATAAAATGATAAAATCTCTCGCATTAAAACATACACGTTCCTAAACCCAGTAAAGGTCATTGTAAATCGCGTGATGCATTACCACATGACCTCAAGACAGTAAACACGTAGGGAAATGCTTATGTACGATTACAATCTCACCCTTAGCTCTAGCTGGCCACGCATACCCAAATCCTATCTGATAACCCACCTTTATAACCATTATATATTGATCCCTTCAAGTCTCAATGCGTTTTGTACTTCCATATATTATACTGAACTTAAATTTGTAATTAATGATACTATGACGAATTGCTTATCAAGACTTTTTCTATAACAATAATTCGGGATGATACGAGCAGGACGTTCAGCTAATGGTAATTGACAAGCCTTGCCCATTACAATGCAGTGCCTCTCATCATCCTCAGCCGGAATTGTCCACTGCTGGACAAAGGCCTCCCCCAAAGATTTCCATGACGATCAGTCCTACGTACTCCGGCAATCTTGAATAGATCATCGTACGCCATTCGAGGACTTTACTGCCCCAACGGCCATCTGTCCGTCGAACTATGTGCCCTGCCCACTGCCACTTCAGTTTCACAATCATTTGGGCAATGGACCTTGGTTCTCCTACGAATCCCCTCATTTCATATTCGATTGCGCAGGGAAACCCCGAGCATAGTCCATTGCCCTCTGAGCGACCATGAGCTTTCTTATAAGGCCCAAAGTTAGTGACACACACTGGTTGAAAACCTTCGTCTTCAGACACTGTGATATTTGGGACGAGAAGATTTTACGGAGCTTCTCGAACGCTGCCCATACGAATTGGATTCGAGAAGTAACCTCTTTCGCGAAATTGGACCTGCCTAACTGGATTGTTTGTCCGAGGTAGACGTACTCGTCGACAATATCGAGAGCACAGTTTCCAATTCTTATGGGAGTTGGTGCGACATGGACATTTGACATGATCTTCATCTTCCTCAGTGCTGCTCAAGATTCTTGAAAAATCCAAAATTCTGAGCGGCACTACAATTGCGCTCGTCACCTTGAGACATAAGATGTTAAGTCTCAGTTGCCCAGTAATTTCACTAGCTACTGTGCCCTTCAGACTGTAACACAATAATGCTTACACATTACTGTTTCACGGCAGAAAAAGGCGCCGATGTGGTACCTAAACTTATCACGTAAACAAATCTTCGACTTATCGTTTTCAAAGAGGGCAAAAAGCAGCTTATAAGGTTAAAACTATTTGCATACAAAGCTCGGTAAGACTGATTCTTGGTTACCAAAATTGTCTGTAGTTTTTGACATTGACAGTGTCACTTGCAAAATATCTTGAATATTGATGTCACTTCGCACTATACTAGAGTGAGATTTATCGACTAACTTCATGACGCCGGAAAATCGTAACGAAGTTCGCGGGTACCGTTAAAAATTCACATTCTTATAAATATTTTCACAAACACGCCATTAGGAGTAACTTCAAAAACGGTAATCTGCGTGTACACGTTTTGTTTCTGTACAATATTTTGACTACATTGAATACAGTAGGCTTACAACTCAATTGAACACACTACAGGACTAAGATTATTAATACGTCTAGATAGAGCCAGTCCAGGTTTATTACTTTAGTGTTCATGAGAAGCTACGTCTGTGTCGCGATTTGTGGTAGTGTGTGTGCGTTGCTGAAAATAGAGGTTACTAGTCCGGAGCAATCTAAGCGTATTCACTGTGAGCGCAGCATATGTAGCAAGAACTATTTTGAATACAAAGCTCTGTGTACATTGACGTCTTTGTTACCATAGATACCTGTTCGATATTGTCACTACTACTATACTATATGGAGAAAAATCATCTTACTTCATGGTGTTGAAATCCTGTCACATTGCGTGTGGATCGTAAAAAAATTCACTCTCAAATTATGCCCAAAACGAACCTTACGAAGTATTACTATTGTATTACGATCATTTTAACATCTAGATAGACTAAAAATTAATTACCTACCTCTATTTTGAACAATTTCTCGCACACTAACACATATCATACAAATCTCGAGTGTAAGACTATGATTGTCACGCACACTAAACTAATATTCCTGCTCTGTTTTTATCGGTTGTCTAACAACAAGAGACTCTATCTAGACGTGTTAATTATATAATAATTTAAGCCATTTTATATGTTTGATGACCAATGCCTCAAGAAAGCAACGCACATAAACAGAGACCAAAGCAATCTTAATTACCTGTTTGACATTGTCACTTACTCAATCACAAAGAGAATGTAAATACTACGTAATAAGAGGCGGCACTGCATAAGTAAAAATTTAAATTTACTTTTGTATGAAATTTGCAGTGAGTTGACATATGTTTGAAATAGTAATTAATAACTATATTATGGCGACGAAGTATAATCCGGCTAATTTTGAAAGCGAACAAACAGTTGCTTAAAACGTAGTGGATTTCGGCTATCTCCGTTTATTACAAGATTATAGCCGTCATCTGACAATCTATCAATGACTGCACGTTACATAAAATCGCTTTTTTTCTCAATAATATCATAATCACTTCACACTATACTATAGGGAGAAAAATCGACTTTCGTCACGGTGTAGAAATCGTGTAGCTGCGCGCGCATCGTTAAAACTTCACTCTTATACTAGGCCCAATATTAGGACATCTAATATATAAAATTCTCGTGTCCCGGTGTTTGTTACCAAACTCCTCCGAAACGGCTAAATCTATTTTTCATACCCCTAAATGATAAGAGTCACCCACCCTAAAAGTTTTTGACAATTTTTGTTATTTTTATTTTATAATGATCTACCATTAAAAAATACATACAACCTATAATTTTCCCCTGTCTACGATCACCACCTATTTTTGTATCGCGATTTTAATATTATTCTATTCCATCCACAGATACGCAATAGAGTTGCAAGATGGCAATTGAATATAATGATTATTGTAGTACGATAAATTTAATGTATGATAATATATTTGGTAGGTCTGAGAAACGTTCGTGATCTAATTTTTATACCTCAAAAGTGTTATTTATTTATCTTTTGCTGGGTTAGCTAGTAATATTATATATTTTAGATGTTCAATGCCTCAAAAAAGCAACGCACAGAAACAGGGCTCAAAACAATCTGGTCGACCAATATGCGAGTCACAGAAATATGTGTTGTGACGCCACAACTGTGTCACCTAATCCATTAATAGCCTTATCTCAACTTCCGCAGTACTTCGTAAAGTGCGTTTATTGGATTGAAACATGACACGGCAGTAAAATTAACTGTTATAAGCATTACCAGAAACTTGAGTAGTATTCTTAGAAAATTTCGGCATTGGAAATTTCTAGAATGTAAACTTACGGCTATTGTTTCTGTTCTATTAACCGTTATTTAAATATAAATTAACATATATATATTTTTAAAGCCAGTACACAACAAATACATAACATTTTTATCAAATAAGTACTATGAAAAACTCACACGGGTTTATCTGGGTACCTACCTATAGTCATTCATTATATTTTTATATTTAAACTAGCTGACCCAGCAAACGTTGTATTGCCGATATTAAAATCGCGATACAAAAGTAACTGTTGATCGTAGATGGGTGAAAATTTGAAGTTGTATGTATCTTTTAATACTGACTCATAATCAAACAAATTAAAAAAATGTCAAACAAATTTACAAAAAAATTCGTGTGAACCACCCTTAACATTTAGGGGGATGAAAAATAGACGTTGTAGAGATTCTCAGACCTACCCAAAATGCACTCAAAATTTCATGAGAATCGGTCAAGCCGTTTCGGAGGAGTTCAATGTTTAACACCATGACACGAGAATTTTATATATTAGATATATAATTTCATATATTATAAACAGTTATAGTATTCAGTGTATATGCACTTTTAACATAATGAGTGTCTTTTAAATTGAGTGTTTTTTAAACAATCTTACCAAAGCTAAGTTTAAAAAAATTACAGCAAAGATTTGAAAATTTCTGTTATTCATTTTTTTTGTCTCTATGCTACCCAGGGTTAATAATAGGTTTAATATGACGGAAAATTTTAAAATACGACACTTTAATAGAATTACAAAAATAAACCCCCTTTAGGTTTTAGGGAAAAACAAACTTTGTAATGTAGGTTAGTCCTCTATTCCTCTTAGATCATTCTATGTACATATTATATTAATGGTTTTTATAGCTATCTTTACTGGTAGTTAATTTTAAACAATGGTTACGGCCTTAGTAGCGACATAATTGGTATAGATGGCTGTTTTAATAGATCCCTTTGTCTTTCTTTGAGTTATGAATATTCACATTTCAATACTATCAGGTGCCTATTTTATTTTTTCTCGACATACGAAATTATAAAAAAAAAACTACGTTAAAAATACCGACTGCGAAAACTCAAAAGTATATAATATCTTAATAGAGATTTAATTTAATACACCTCTCATGCAAATCTCATAACTTTAATATTAATAAAATACTATTATTTATATGTGCTATGTATTCATATCGGTTGTATGGTTCTAGACGAAGCTATCCCGCTCAAAGTCACGCAAGGCGAGTGTAGGTACCTGCTATTACATTTGGCTTGGCACCAACTTCAGACCCGTCAATATGTAGCACATAAAAATAATAGTATTTTATTAATATTAGAAGTAAAGGATTTGCATAAGAGTTGTATAAAATTAAATCTCTATTAAGTTATTTTATACTTTTTAATTTTTGAAAACGGTTTTTTTAAACATAGTTTTTTTAATTTGCATTTTATTGTCTTATATTAAATAGTATTTTTAAGTAGCTGTGGGTAGGCGTACGAAAGGTTCCGCGTGCCTTAAACAATATAGATCCCATATTTCACGTTCTTGTGAGACACTGAAATATTTAGAAGAGCGTTTGTTAGCTGTTTATGACAGTAAGCCGAAGACTCACTTCACTTCCTGTCATTAATTTCTTCACTCACTCACGCAGCGCAGAACCGATCGTCATGGCTCTGTTTGGGGAAGGCTTTTGGCCAGCAGTGGACGTCTTCCGGCTGATATGAGAATTAAATTAGTGTTTGAAGTATTAAAAAATATGACAATTTTCGTTAAATGTCTCAAATGAAATTAAAATGTTACCTATTAAAAAATTTAAATGTATAGTAAAAAATAAATCAACATCTAAGGCCTATTATAATGTGATAGATTATTTGAATGATAAAGATAGTTGGAATTAATGTTCTAAATTTTGTTAATGAATATTGTTATACTCATTCAAATGCTATTGTAACTTTTGTACTTCATCCCGACTTGCACTAAATAACTTATAAAGTTTTGCAGTGAATAAAGATTTTTTGACTTTGACTTTGACATAGAGTCCTCAGTATAACAGATCGGAAATTTTATGTACTTACAATATGATTAAAAATGTAATTTTTCTCGGCTTATTAAAAGTCTTACTATTTCGTCTTATAAGTAGGCACGTATAAAATGGTATACTATATCACCCCCGGCTTTATTCAAAATATGATTAATGAGAAAAAAAAGTGTGTGTGTACTTATGTATGCACGCAAGAAATTATACTTCAAATGGTCTAACAAAGCAAAAATCCTTAATATTATTTATTCCTCGTGCTATTCCACATTTGGAGAAAGAACAATATTGTAAAAATCTTGCAAAGATGGCTTTGAGAATTAATTATTAAATAATGAATACGGCTGTACGCACTTGAACCCTTTGCCTGTCCTAATAATGAACGAAGAAACCACAAGAAATACATAACGAATGTCTCAAACGTCAGAAAATTTTAGGAACCAACTTCACCCTGTTACTTTTGTGTACAGTGATGTGCACGAATCTTAAAATTTCACTCTTATAATTTTTTCATAACGCGCCTAAAGAAGTATAACTTCAAAAAAACAAACAAAAAACATCTATTTCTAAGATTGATGAAGATAAATGAAAAATAAATATAAAATAAGCGGATATATACTCATCTATTTGCATTTCGCTCAGAAACTAAAACATGTATTCAAATTGTAAAGAGAGTTTGTACATGTACCGTAATAATAGTCATAAGGGTACGCCTTCATTGTTCCGGGATCATATTAAAAACAATGGCATCAACTCTACCTGGGTTTTGCCACACATCTTTCCGAGAACCGATGAAAAAGTAAGCGTTTATGACACATGCGAAGAGATACCATAGACAATTTCTTCTTTTGATGACGCCTGCGTAAGTACACCCAGGCCTAAAATGTGCGTCGCTAAGAACGTGTAACTGTTTTTTATCAAACTTAATATTTGTATAGTTACGTTGGTGTGTGTTGAAATGTATTTGAAAGATGAGTTTTGTTTTTATGAAATACTTAGTTAAAGTTTGTTTACCATATTTTAATATCACCTAGGATTCTTTTTTTTTAATGAAAATAAGGGACGAGACGAGCAGGACCTTCAGCTGATGGTCAATTGATACACCCTGCCCATTACATTGCAGTGCCAGGATTCTTGAAAAAAAAATCTGAGCGCCACTACAACTGCACTCGTCACCTTGAGACATAAGATGTTAAGTCTCATTTGCCCAGTAATTTCGCAAGCTACGGCGCCCTTCAGACTGAAACACAGTAATGCTTACACATTACTGCTTCACGACAGAAATATGCCAATAATCTAGCCGGCATCCTGTGCAAAGGAGCCTCCCACCGGTGATTCTTGTTGTTAGTTAGCTAGCAATAAGGCTTATCTTAGGTTTTGCCCAATGAATTTGCATATTTTTAATAATTAAATTATTTTTTTATAACTAGGACTACGCATTATTACTTAGAATACAATGAAAACAATGTTCGTATATATATATATATACTACGTAATATATATATACGTAATAAATAGGCTTTAATTCGTGAAGCCTTAATCGATATGAATTAATCAATATAATATATTGTGTGATCATTATTTCGATCTGATGATTTTAATCTGGCTTTCATTTTACTAGTGACGATTTCGTTTAAGGAAAATATTTTTTATAATATTAACGTAAATAAGTCTTTAAAACATGCATCACTAAAATATGAGACGATTGTCTTTCATAGGGCTTCCAATTTCAAGTTAGTACAATCATAATGATCGAGAAATCAAGCACCACACACATCCACATAAAATTTTGTTGCCATCACAGATGGTGGTGAGTAACCATAAATGAAAAATACCCTTAAGTAAAAGTACTTCTCGTTTATTAATTGAATACATAAAATAGAAAGAATAGTTCTACTTTTCTAAAAACGTGTTGCTTGCTGCTATATTTTGTTAATAAGAGAGAGCAATTAATTGTATTTATGTCAAAGTCACTAAATGTAAAACACGCATCACAAATGTCAAATGTCAAAATGCCAATCTAAACAATAAACACGAAACAAAACTAAACAGATACAAAAAAAATACAAATACTAGAATGAGTTATTTTGTTTTTAATGTTTTATGTTTTTTTTTAGAGTATTGTTAGTTATCTATGTTATTTAAGATCTGAATAAAGGCTATATTTGTTAATAAGAGAGAGCAATTGTCTTTATGTCAAAGTCACTAAATGTCGTAGAGAAAACACATATCACAAATGTCAAATGTAATTTTTTTTATTTTTATATGGAATAGGAGGACAAACGAGCGTACGGGTCACCTGGTGTTAAGTGATCACCGCCGCCCAACAACTCTTGCAACACCAGAGGAATCACAAGAGCGTTGCCGGCCTTTAAGGAAGGTGTACGCGAACGTACGCTTTTTTTGAAGGTACCCATGTCGTATTGTCCCGGAAACACCGCACAAGGAAGCTCATTCCATAGCTTTGTAGTACGAGGGAGAAAGCTCCTTGAAAACCGCACTGTAGAGGACCGCCACACATCCAGATGGTGGGGATGAAATCCTAACTTGTGGCGTGTCGTGCGAAGGTGGAATTCGGCGACAGGAATCAGGTTAAACAGCTCTTCGGAACACTCCCCGTGATAAATGCGATAGAAGACACACAATGAAGCGACGTCTCTACGCAACGCCAAGAGATCCAGCCGTTCACAGAGCACTGAGTCCCCGACAATTCGAGCTGCTCTACGTTGCACGCGGTCAAATGGATCGAGCAGATACTGGGGTGCGCCAGACCATTGCCAATATAAACAAGTACACGAAACAAAACTAAACAGATGGTAAAAAAAATGAATTAAAATTTTCGTGTGTGATTCAGTACGTCTTAATAGGTAACTATCATTTTTATTTTCATTAGATTTTATGTATTTTAGAACATATATTAATAATCGCAAATTTGATCACCCCTGATTATCAGTATTTCTTTATAAGAAAAGTGCACACGTCTTAAATTTGAAAAATAAGTCCAGCTGTTAGAAGGAGTTCACTAAAATACACATGAGCAGGAGAATTATATTATATGGACGGAATTGAGAATCTAAACCAATCTCAAATTTACTGGAACACACAAAAAAAATCATCAAAATCGGTCCAGCCGTTTAGGAGGTAGTTGAATTGTATCTACGAGTAAACCATTCTCGAATCCACCTGAAGACACACAGAAAGTTTCATTAAAATCGGTCCAGCCGTTTAGGAGGTAGTTCAATTGTGAATCTAAACCATTCTCGAATTTATCTGAAGACACACACGAATCTCAAGTTCACAGGAACACACAAAAAATCATCAAAATCGGTCCAGCCGTTTAGGAGGAGTTCAGTTACAACAGACGCACAAAAGAAATATATATATTAAGATAATGTCCGGACAATGTCTGTCAACAATCCGAAAGTTGTCTAAATTACATATTTGTATAAATAGACTATTCCTAAAAATACTTTAAGTTAATCCTAATCTCACATACTAAAATTCCTCTTTATTACAAGCTAACGGTAAAAATAAACGAATGTTCATGTTAAACATGCAAAATGCTGAAAACATTGAAAATTTTCGGTGCTTATCAAGCGAGTTAACTTTTATTTTGTGCGCCCGGGGCGGGCCTTGTATGTGCACGAACTTGTTGTAGCATTTGGAATATTTAGACAGCGCTGTTATTAATCATTTATTGTATCATTCTACAATTTTCCACAATTAACATGCAAAAGATCACCTCCAGCGCATCTCGGCTCGCTCGAGGTCGCGACAGCACCAACTATCTCCTGAGTACCTTTGCAGATTGATGGACATCCACCTTTGTATAAAAAGGGACCTTTTACAAAGGGTGGTGTGGCTTCACACCAATATAAAATAATTCTCATTTACCTAAGTATAATGTTTTTTAGTAAAACATTACTAACTATAATATGGATCTATTAAATGGACATTTTATAGCGATATAAATAATTGTAAGTCAATTTTGTGTCAACATTATGCTCACAAAAGAGTTATCCAGGCGTCTAACGGATTTAACAGGTGACCCAAGATCTGGTACGTACCTCTGTCAAAGGATAAGTTTGGCCATACATAGAGGTAACGTTGCCAGCTTCATGGGCACCTTACGGCAGGTAACAGACAGACAGCGTTCTTAATGATATTTACTATTTGTAATTAATTAATTTTATTCGAATATTTAAGTATTATTTTATTATTTTTTATATAAATAGTGATAATTATTATTATGTCATATGTAATTCATTTGAAATAAAACTTATAACTCATTATGCTATATAACTTGTTAGTTGGGTGCCGGGTGCGTATCCCGTTACGTTTTTTTTTTATGTTGAATATGTTGAGTTTGTTATATTGAATAGAAAACATCAAAAAAAGTGTGTGAGTCAGCTCCGACGCACGACTGGAGTATACACCTCAAGAACGATTGTCTTTGTTAGTTAGGCATTTGTACTGAAATTTCAAAATTTGGCCAAAAAATAACTCCTGTTAAAAAATTCTATAAAAATCAAATAAATCTCGCTGAAAATATGTCAGAAAATGCCCAAACACAACTCCTGTTAAAAGCGGAACTCAAAATTCGAATTTTAAAAGGTCCATCAAGGAAGTTACATTTTGGCACACCCTAATAGGTATATACATGCATAATCTATCACGCACTATACTGTAATGCTGGCTACACACAAGTATATAATATAAACACACACACACACAACTGAAAAGTGAAAGGTGCGCGAGAAATGATGCGCACCAAAAACGTTACTATCCCATTTGATGAGTAGGTTTTACTCTCCATATTTTTCTCATACCGGGCGCCTTATATGAAAATTTGATACAATACGATTCTTAAGGAGTAAACTCCAATAATACAGTATATGCCTAGATTGTGGGCAGGTTTTTAATTAATTTATGTGGAAATGGCTCAATTGTTATTAATACTCATTATTTTAATTTTAAATAATCACAGTCTGACAATTTACAATCTATATGATAGTTTGACTCTGTTTATTAAACAAAGGACTTAATTATAATAATTTTAACTTTATATATGAAATATTTTATTTTGCGCACAGAATTCCAGACGCAAATGTGATTTTTTTTATATAAGAGGGGGCAAACGGGCAAGAGGCTCAAGGGATGGGGAGAGGTGAGGCAACCGCCTCGCATAATATTTTGATCGTATTGTAGGTATTTTATTTAAAAATAGTTTTGTGTTGAGTAGAGGCATCACAAATTAGGTAAAAATATAAGCAAATGTTTTATGATCCGCGTGCGTCATGATAGGGACAGGCCGCCATTTTAGTGACGTCAGGTACAGGCTTCGAAGTTGTTATTTGCTGGCGTGAAGGAATATCGGATAGCTGTATGACATTATACTGAAATTAGTGTCATGTTTAAATTTGTAAAGCATCTGTAATTTTAAGAAAACAAATTTGTTAAAAAAACTCAATAATAATAATAATACTTAATAATAAATGTAAAAGAAAAACAATGCACAAATTGTACTGTAATTTTATAGTATATTGTATTTGATAAAAAGAAAAGCATTAACAAAAATTAATAGCAAAAGGTTCTTATCAATATATTACCTATTTTTAACCGACTACAAAAAAGGAGGACGTTCTCAATTCGACTGTATTTTTAACAAAATCGTGCCATTTTTGGAGTAGGCACGTCCTATTGGTATGTTTGCTACATAGCCCACAATATATCGTAAAATTATGAATCCGATACATTCATTTAGACTAGTATGAATGGCGATGTGTAGTCGTTTATCGGGTATTAGTAAATTATTATTAATAACTAGCTGACCCAGCAAACGTTGTATTGCTATCATAGTTACCAACTGTAGTTAATCTACCAACTATTGGTAGCTAAAATTAATTTGTTTTTACCACCTGAGAAAGTTAGAAAGACATAAAAAATCTGATTAGTTATTTATTTTAAACTATTATTTTAATTTGATTTCTGAACGAGGGGGGACACATCAAAGAAAAATCAAAATTGTTGTTTTTATTTAATTCCAAGAATTTTCATATTTGTTCACCGTTTAAACCTTCTATGGACTTCCACAAATAAATCAAGACCAAAATTAGCCAAATCGCTCCAACCGTTCTGGAGTTTTAGCGAGACTAACGAACAGCAATTCATTTTTATATTATATAATAGATAACTGAAGCATCTAAATATTCCTAAGTCTATAGCTCACGCGAGCCAATATTTACTGCGGTTATTTTGGCCGTATGTTCTCACACGTCGCCGATACACATCTGATTCATTACCGCGCTCTATAACTCTATGGTCAAGCTATTATCTACTCATAGATTATTTATGCATCACGTCTGTTATTTATACTCATATTAAAAAGAGATTGGATTTGTTAGGTTTTTTTAATATGTCGGGATCTTTTTAAAATGAAAAAGATTGCAAGAAACTAGTATTGCTTCACAGGTGCTGGATATGATGGGTATTTCGTAGGATAGGCGGATAAGAAATCTCTACTCTAGACGTAGTTCACAAATCTGTAAGAAAAAGCAGGACTATTGACGAGTGATCGTTGCAGAAGGATGTTTTTTTTAATGAAAATAAGGGACGAGACGATCCGGGCGTTGAGCTGATGGTAATTGGTACGTCCTGCCCATTACAACGCAGTGCCGCTCAGGATTCTTGAAAGACCCAAAAATTATGAGCGGCTCTACAACTGCGCTCGTCACCTTGAGATAAAGATGTTAAGTCTTATTTGACCATCAATCATTTCACCAGCTACGGCGCCTATTCGACCGAAACACAGTAATGCTAACAGATTACTGCTTCACGGCAGAAATGGTGCCATTGTGGTACCCATAATCTAGCCGGAATCCTGTGCAAAGGAGCCTCCCACTTTTCACTTAAGACTACATAGTGTTCTGTTAAGCCATTACCAAACGCATTTGGTACGTGTAAAAAGGCATAAAAAGGTATTTATTTTCTCAAAATTGATTCCTTTAGAATTCTTTTTGATCTCATTTCTAATAACTACTTGATACTACTACCGCTTCGGAAACAAATGGCGCTCTGAGAGAGAAGAAGCGGCGCAAGAAACTCTCCCAGCATTCTTTTTTGCGCTCTTTTTAATAAAAATATACAATATTGTACAGTCATTTCTGTCGCTATAAAATAATCACAATCTAGTCCCAGGCTGTCCGATCATTTAGATATTCAGCAGTGGAGTAGGTAATAGGATTTACGACACAGCCAATTTTTAATAAAACATTTAAATTTATTTATAGATAATGCCTGAACAGTGGCTGGGACTTTATTATAGAAGTGTATACATTTACCCTTAAAGCTATTATGTATCTTATGAAGCCTACTAGAATTAGTTACAAGCAATCCCTTAATATATCCCTTGTATAGATAGTAAGATAGAAGTGAAACCTACTGAACATAAATTCCTGCTACCAAATTCATATTTTTGCTACTAGGATGTCGTCTGGATATCTGGCGTTCAACCAAACAATAGAATGGATTCCTAGTGCGGTGTTTTCCAGGACTATATGACATGTTCATAAAATCCGCCAATGCTCCAGTTATTTCTCTGGATATGATAATTTAATAATTAAACCCATAGGTAACGGAGAAGATATTTGGAAATCATCTTTAAGTGTCTATTATGACAACGTAAAGTTTGTTACTACGCAGTCTAAATTCTCTCTCTTCCCTTGTATGCAGAGAAATTTGTCAGAATTTTACAAAGTACTCTTCCTACCTTAAATCTTAGGATACAAGTAACTTAAAAGTATTACTATATTTAAAGTATAAGTAATATTAAGGCAATCTTAGATCGTTTATACGCCTAGATAGACTATGACAGCTGTCAAAACGTCGAAAACTAACCTGTATTTTGAGCAATTCACGCACACTAACACAAAGTGTCATACAAATTGCGAGTGTAAGACCTAGCTTGTCACGCACACTAAACTAATATTCCCGGCCTGTTTTTATCGGTTGTCTAACGGCAAGAGACTCTATCTAGACGTGTTTATTATCTAAGAAAGCAAGATTTTGAATTCTTTATCATCAATAAAGTAAGCAGTAGGTTGATACTTACGTCAGTAACTGTACTAAAAGCAAGGTATTGCATGTATTTATGTACCAACTTCAGTTTGGAACTAATCTAAGTGGTTCCTACAAGTTGGCAGACAAGTGCTAACTTTTTTCCTTTTCATCGTTCGCTGCAGTTCAGTGATATGAACGTAACATGCATGAGAGAGTGGCATAGAGTAGGTTTGCAATAGATGATTTTTAATAATTGACTGAATCATTATGTATCCGAAGGTAGAACTTGAGATTTCGTTACGTTATGATCGAGTATTTGGGTGAGTATATTGAGAGCTAGTAGCTCAAATGTTTGTACAAATACCGTGGAGAGATATAGAGATCACCCAAGTCATATTATTATAGTGCGACCAGAAAATAAACGGATTTGAGGTTGCCACTTTTTGTAGTTTGTTGATTTTTATAATTGCGTTTTACCCCTATTTGTTTTCAATATGATTTCTAATTGGTATAAAATTCGGACGGTTGAGCGTAAAAGGGCCCAGATGAAAATATTGTTATCAGGCATCACCTTTCTTAAAACAAATCCTGAGTGACCGTATCAGTAAGCACTAATGTGTTTTGTGTGTGAAATTGTTGTCCGGTGTCCAAATGAGACTTATGAATGTCTCGAAATGACAATTTTTTTAGAACCCTGAGAGAAAATTAATCAGGGCAGGAAATAGGGCAGGGCGTATCACTCACCACCAGGTGAATGTCTTGCTCGCTTCGTCACTTTTTTTCATTAAAAAACATATAATTTTGCTTTGTCCTTGATATTTTATACCAATATAAGTTTAAAGTTTTGAAGTGAAAAATTCTTTAGCAGCGTTAAGCACTTTTTTTATGGAATAGGAAGACAAACGAGCGTACCTGTTGTTAAGTGATCACCGCTGCCCACAATCTCCACAATCTCTTGCAATCCAGAGGGATCACAGGAGCGTTGCCGGCCTTTAAGGAAGGCTTTTTTTGATGGTACCCATGTCGTATCGTCCCGGAAACACCGCGCGAGGAAGCTTATTCCACAGCTTTGTAGTACGTGGAAAAAAGCTCCTTGAAAACCGCACTGTGGAGGACCGCCACACAACCAGATGGTGGGGATGATATCCTAACTTGCGGCGTGTCGTGCGAAGGTGGAATTCAGTGGCAGGAATCCGGTTGAACAGCTCTTCGGAACACTCCCCAGAACAAGCACATTTCTTGGGATGGGTGTAAAATGTAAAACTCGCGTCAGTACACGTGATCTGATCGAAAATTCGTAAGACAGTCGTTGAAATTATGGATGAAAGTTGAATAATTTAATTTAATATTTGTCATTTTTGTGTACGATAGCGCAATAAATGAATATTGTATTTAACCAGATAAATGCTTAATTTCATAATAGTACTTTTATACTGATAAATAAATCAATTCGTGCGAAATTATTCCCAAACCATTCCAAAATATTCAAAAATTCACAACGTTAATATTCAAGTTTTCACTTCTGCCGGCACTCTCGGGTGCATTATTTGTTCCGTTATTTGTTAGTTTGTGTAGTTTTCAATATCCTCACTTCATAAATAAAAAATTTTAATAGCAAAGATGCTGTATTGTTTTCTCTGTGCGTTGATTAGTCTGCAAGTCACAAGTCAAGAAAAGTGCGGCGTCTAGGTGAGACCGAAATATTCATATCTTCTGCACCGACGCCCTTCTACAACTTTACAGAAAGCTGAAAGATGTACTGCAAATACATTCTGTTTTTTATGGATCTGTATGTATTTATGTTACATTTATTTATGTTCAGTTTTACCCTTTCCTTTTTTCTTTACTAGCATTATATAATTATTATTAACCAGTGGCAGGCAATATTCCATAGGATGCCGGCTTATGGGTACCACAACGGCGCCTATTTCTGCCGTGAAGTAGCAATGTGTAAGCATAATTGTGTTTCGATCCGAAAAGACCCGAAAGTATTGTTGAATAAATTCATCGAAATAAAGAACACGTCACCCTGTCACCCAGCTGTCAGAAACTTGTGTGTGTCAGTGTCAACTAGACAAGTGTCACTACACTACGCTCGGTCAATATATTCCCGCTAAAAATCCCGCTCATTCTGTCTGTGTCTCTGTAGATGTAATTTAATAAAACAAGTATTTAGTCTTTTCAAGTATTTTATTTATTTAATCCTTCAAGTATGGACGTCGTCAGTAGTATGTTTCATGAATTGGGGAATCAAAGATCAAAACGAATATGATGCCACGTGGACAGATTGATGTATTATTAGTGTCAAGTGTCAAGCCTCCGCAGTTCTGCCGCGACCACTATTCTGAATGCAAATGGATAGAAATATCGGCATCATATTAATAAAAGATATATCGTGAGTACCCCTCATAATAATTACAATACCATAATTGACTTTGGCATTATACGGAACTCTCTCCACGCGAGTTCAACTCGCCCTTGGCTGTTTTTTTCTTTTATGCACAGTTATAATGACAGTGACAAAATACACCTGATGACAGATTAGTTATTGAGACGACTACGCCACAAGCGAGTGGGAGGCTCCTTTGCACAGGAAGCCGGCTAGATTATGGGTATCACAACGGCGCCTATATCTGCCGTGAAGTAGTAATGTGTAAGCATTACTGTGTTTTAGTCTGAAGGGCGCCGTAGCTAGTGAAATTACTGGGCAAATGAGACTTAACATCTTATGTCTCAATGCGACCAGCGAAATTGAAGTCCCGCTCAGAATTTTTGGGTTTTTCAAGAACCCTGAGCGGTTCAGCATTGTAATGGGCAGAGCGTATCAATTACCATCAGCTGAACGTCCATTATTTTCATAAAAAAATAACTGGCCTAGCTTGCTTACATTAATTTGTTACACACCGTCCCGTGCTAAGCCTTCGTGTCAATGAAAACTGTAGTCATATTCAAAAGGGTAGGTAACTCATGCTCCCAATGCCATACATCAACACGAATTGCCATTACGTGTGGACCATTAGTATGTGAACCCCTGATAACATCTGACCTCCGTTTATAATCGGTTACCCGACGAATATTCAACTTTCCCCAGTTTTCGGTAATAACGCACGAGTTGATTTACATTAATATGTTCGGATGTTAATTTAGATTTCGTTCGATATTCAAATATTTTAGCCGTTGAGGTAATGTGTACTGTTTACGTACTTGAAAAGCCATTCCGAACAAATTATAGAACCCAACTTCATGACAACCAAACACCTCATCTAAGGAAAAATCAAAAAATATTATGACTAATAACTAGTAAATATATTGATAAAATAAATATTCTAAATTAAAATTTTATAAATTTAACTCTGACTTTATATAACTTTCTAAAGACTTAAGGCATAATTATGCTCGATGGCCTCAATACAGCTTCCCAAGGAGTCTCAGAATGAACATAGTTGTCCATGTTCCAAGAACATGTAAAATGTCCCTGTCGCACCTACTCCCATAACAATTAAGAACTGTACTCTCGAAATTGTCGACAAGTATATCTACCTTGGACAGGTCCAAATTCGCGAAAGAGGTCACTCGTCGAATCCAACTCGGATGGGCAGCGTTCGGGAAGCTCCATAAAATCTTATCGTCCCAAGTACCACAGTGTCTGAAGACGAAGGTTTTCAACCAGTGTGTGTTACCAGTGATGACTTACGGAACGCAGACGTGGTCGCTAACTATGGGCCTTGTGAAAACGCTCATGAGAGGGCTATGCTCGGAGTTTCGCTGCGAGATCGAATCAGAAATGAGGAGATCCGTAGGAATACCAAAGTTACCGACATAGCCGAATGATTGCCAAACTGAAGTGGCAGTGGATAGGACACATAGTTCAACAGACAGATGGCCGTTGGGGCAGTAATGTCCTCAAATGGCGACCACGTACCGGAAGACGCAATGTTGGTAGGCCTCCCACAAGATGGACCGACAATCTGGTCAAGATCGCCGGAATGCGTTGGATGTGGGCAGTGCAGGACCGATCGTCGTGGAAATCTTTAGGGGCCTTTGTCCAGCAGTGGACGTCTTTCGGCTGATGATGATGATAACTTTCTATAATTAGGTACAGAAGCTGGAATGCAATGTATGTAATATACCTATAAGTTACCAATTGTCACTGTAATGACATGTCGTCACTAGTTATAAGAACAAAATATTATCATTATAATGTACGCGTTTTTTAATTATAAGTATCTAAGTGTAAGGTCTTGACTTTCAGTTGTGTTTTGAGCGTAATTAAAATAAAATCTCAATAAACACGAAGGCATATTTCAAACAAAACCTAGCTCTCAGATGCTCGTTGTTACTACAAACGTTGAGAGTACAAAGAGGATGTAAGTACTACGTAATAAGAGGCGGCACAGTCTAAGTAAAAATTGAAATTTAGTTTAGTATGGAACGTGGGATTTGACATATTAAGATTGAAATAGTAATAACAATATGGCGACGAAGTATAATCCGGCTAAGTTTGAAAGCAAACAGTTGCTTAAAACGTAGTGGATTTCGACGATCTCCGTTTTTTACAATATTATAGCCGTCAACTGTCAATTTATCAATGACTGCACGTTTCATACAATCGCTTTTATCATAGAGAGTTTCGCATTCGCTTAATACTGTATATAGTGTCTTATTAATAAACGAAATGTAAATTTACTCCAAGTTTAAAATTATTACTTCTCCCTGTCATGCAATTCTGTAGTACATACAAACGGCGTTACAAGTGATAAATTGTTTAGATCATGGAAATCTTCACCGCATAATATAAATAAACGTTTAGAATATACAAAGTTTAGAAATAAAGTTAACAAACTAATAAATACAGCAAAAAATAACTATAGAAGGCAAGAAATAAAAATTTGTAAGGGTGATTATAGAAGAGCATGGGTTACTGTTAATAGCTGGTTAGGTAGGATAAAGCCAAGTGTAGATAGTGTAATTAAGAAATACTTAGGACAAATAAATAATAATATGTATAGTATATGTAATAATTTCTCAAAAACATTCACTCAAGAAATAATTCAAATTAAGCACAAGTGTTCAGTTAAATTCTTAGAAAGAAAAACTTACGTTAATCAATCTAACGTTTGCTTTAGATTCAAAAAAATACATCATACGGAGGTAAAAAAATTTATTATGAATCTAAGCAGCGACAAAGCTCCCGGCTATGATAGAATAAGGGTTCAAGACGTTAAGTTTATAGCAAACCGGTTGGCATCGATTTTAGCCCACTTTGTGAATTTGTGTGCTCGACAGGGTGTATATCCAAAAGAGCTAAAAAAAAGCAATTATACGCCCGATACATAAAGGTGGTAGCCACATTGAATACACCAATTATAGGCCAATCGCAATACTATCGGTAATAAATAAAATAGTCGAAAAATTAGTAGTAGGACAAGTATCACGGTTCTTGGAGAAACATAATATATTGAGTAATGCACAGCACGGGTTCAGGAAAGGACGAAGCACTGTAACAGCCCTCACTGAGTTCTCAGATGAAATTAATTTAAATCTTAACAGCGGGAAACAAATTTTGGCACTCTTTATTGATTATAAGAAGGCCTTTGACACCCTGGAAAAAGACGTCTTATTAATGGCAATGAAAGAGTGTGGCATTGAGGGCCCGACTAATAACTGGTTCCGTAATTACCTGTCAGAACGAACGATACGCACATGTATTGACGGGACTGTGGGTGACGAGTGTCAGGTAACCTTAGGAGTACCGACTGGCTCGATATATGGACCAGTGGGATATTTAATGCTTGTTAATAGTGCAGTTAATGTGATTAAGACATGTCGAGTATTTATGTATGCAGATGATATGTGCTTGCTATACGCGTCTAACGACGTGGAAGAGGCGCGTGATAATATCCTAATAGATTTTGAAAGCCTAACTAAATGGGCACACGATAATGGCATTATTATTAATATGGACAAAACAAAATGCATGCATATTTACTCGCCATATAACAGACGCGCTAAGACAGTCCAATACAAGGATATAGGTATAGTGGGGCATAGCTACGACTGCCTACACAGAGATAAATATGCGTGCGCGTGTAGCTATATTCAATATGTAGAAAATTATAAGTATTTGGGATTGCACATCGATTGTAACTTCAATTTCAAAACACATGTGACAGCGGTATGCAATAAACTACGATCAGTTCTAGGGCAGTTCTATCATCTCGAGCCCGTGCTGAACAAACATACAAAACTGGTAGTATATTATGCACTAGCTGATTCAGTCTTAAGCTATGGTCTAAATATTTACGGTAAAACGTTTAAGACTTACTTAAACGAGATTGAAAAAATTCAAATTAGACTATTAAAACTAATAATTGGAAGCAAGGAAAAGGAAAAATACGGAAAAAATTATGACAATATATTTAAAGACTTAAAAATACTGCCAGTAACTAACAAAGTAAACTATTTAATAACAAAAGAAAATTATTACTCAAATAGATTTAAAAACCCTGTTAATTTGAGGGAAAATTTGAGAAAGAATATCAGGAATATTTATATAATACCAAAAATATGTAACTACTATGGGGAAAGATTAAGGGAATATGTTGTGCCAAAAAATTTTAATAGTATAGAATGGTTAAGAGAGGATAAAAAAGACTGTAGAGTAGTACTTAAGAAAAAATTAAAAGAGCACTTTCTTAAAGTCTCCACATAAGCCTTAATATTTAAAGTAGTATAGTTTAGTTATATGTATACAGGTAAGATTTTAAAATGTTTTAGGAATATTATGAATTGATAACTAAGTAATGATATGTGTGTAATGTTATATGTGTATTAGTAATAGTGTATAATATAACGAACAAATTAGGTATAATTTATTATAGATGCACAATAGTATAATATTGTCTAAGAGCGTAAACTCGCCAACAAACTGTTGCAACAGTTTGGCGAGATGTAAAATTTAAGTACCAACTGTGCATATATTTATGATTAAATAAATTTATAAAATTTATAAAGTAAACTTTGTATAAAGTTATACCTGAGACTAAACCAAGAATATGTAAAATGTTGACAATATTACTGACAATACTGTCAATACAATCATAATTCTGAAGTTTTTCGAATGTTGAGCCTTGCCAATAAACGCGGAAAACTTTTATGTCCGAATAAACCAATCTATTTTTTGTTAACATTTGCATACTCTTGGTTATGCCAATTTTATTTGTAAGTTTACTTCGCGTTTATTAATAACACAATCTATGGTTTAAACCCAAACGCCTCTGAACCGTAAGTCTTAATTATTTGTAAGTATTTGACAGAACATCAATCCCTCGACACGCGACTCAAACAAGACCACTCATTCACGCATTACTGATGTGAAATAAACAGTCGTTTGTGTTCGCATCAACATCACGCGATCCAACGACCCGCTGCGTCGTGCTCAAGAATTAGTGCCACACTTAGCCAACGAGAATGGACTGAACTTTACCAGTGGGAGGCTCCTTTGCAGAAGATGCTGGCTAGATTACCTATGGGTTGTTATCCACGGCAGAACTAGGCGCCGTTGAACACAACGGCGCCTATTTCTGCCGTGAAGCAGTAATGTGTTTCGGTCTAAAGGGCGCCGTAGCTAGTGAAATTACTGGGCAAATGAGAATTAACATCTTATGTCTCAAGGTGACGAGCGCAGTTGAAGTGCCGCTCTGAATTTTTAGGTTTTTTGGCACTGAGTTGTAAAGGGGCGTATCAATTACCAAGCTGAACATCCTGCTCGTCTCGTCATTTGTTGTCATAAAAAATCCTTATCTTCGAAGTTATAACTTTTTAATCAACGGACGCAGTTCACCTCTCCCCATCCCGTGAGCCTCTTGCCCGTTTGCCCCCTCTCATATTTAAAAAAATACATCAAATATCCGATCAAATCAAATCAACGAGACTTAACATCTTGTCGAAGAGACGAGGAGATGAGGAGACCATGAAAAAGCCATTAACTCTGCGCGGCACTACAACTGCGCTCGTCACCTTGAGACATAAGATGCTAAGTCTTTTTTGCCCAGTAATTTCACCAGCTACGTCGCACTTCTGACCAAAACACAATAATGCTTACACATTACTGCTTCACGGCAGAAATAGACGCCATTGTGGTACCGATAATCTAGCCGGCATCCTGTAAAAAGGAGCCTCCCCCAGTGGGAGGCTAAAGGAACAAGAAAATATAGAAAACACTTTATTACCAACAAAATAACACCAAACACAAAAATTTACAATATTAATAAAAATCTTAAAATACTAAATTAAATAAGGTATCAATATCATTAAAATTAAAAAAAAAATAACTGTGCGGCGCGTGATTCCCTGCTAACAGCAGCTGACTCAGTATATTATTGGTCAATGCAGAAGACACCAACACATAAAAGGCATAAAGGCAAAAGGCATATATATTTTCTCATAATTGATTCCTTCAGAATTCCTTTTGATGTCATTTCTAATAACTACTAGATACTACTACCGCTTCGGAAACAAATGGCGCTCTGAGAGAAAAGAAGCGGCGCAAGAAACTCTCCCAGCATTCTTTTTTTGCGCAATAAAAAATATACAATATTGTACAGCCATTTCTATCGCTATAAAATAATCACAATCTAGTCCCAGGCTGTCCGATCATTTAGATATTCAGCAGTCGAGTAATAGGATTTACGACAGAGCCATTTTTTTATAAAACATTTAAATTTATTTATAGATAATGCCTGAACAGTGGCTGGGACTTTATTATAGAAGTGTATACATTTACCCTTCAAGCTATTATGTATCTTATGAAGCCTACTAGAACTAGTTACAAGCAATCCCTTATGTCTAGTGTTATAATAATGAAAATCACTATTAAGAGCAAAAAGCTGACGATTTTTGTGAACGTATATTAAATTTTCATAAATGTACTGACAATGAAGTCATAATATTTATTTCTTCAAATTTTTCTTTGAGAGACACTGGTTTTCAGCAGCCCCTCGTGACATTTGGAGTAGACAGTTGTTGTAGTCTTCCCATTGTAATTAATTTGTGTAGGTATCAAATACTGAATATTTTTAACAGTAGGAGGCTCCTTTACACACGTTGTCGGCTAGATTATGGGTACCATAACGGCGCCTATTTCTGCCATGAAGCAGTAATGTGTTAGTATTATTGTGTATCGGTCTGAAGGGCGCCGTTACTAGTGAAATTACTGTTCAATCGATTACTCAACTTCAGATGAACGTCCTGCTCGTCTCGTCCCTTATTTTTCATAAAAAAACTACACAGCTGTAAAATATAGAAATAGGAAACACTTTATGAGCAACAAAAAACACACAACTTACAATATTAATTAAAATCTTAAAGTACTAAATTAAATGAGTTAAGAAAAAAATGTTTCCGTGCTAAAAGGAGCTGACTCCAGGGGCGTGCATCCCATATAGGCAATTGGGCAATGCCTACCTTAATAAGAACCTAAATTATCTTTAGTATTAAAGCCCACTAAGTTTCGTATCTATAATCAAACTTCTATTGAAGATCCACCCAGTAAGTTTTACATTACGGTAAATACATTGTAAAAACAGTTGCCTCGCAAGGTAAACTCAACCTCTACGCGTTATGCGTGCAATATCTAAATTTCTAACTACATATATTAGGTACCTACTTAGGTTGACCAAACTGTCCGGAAACAATATACGAATCACAAAAAACTTGAATATTTTGACCTCAAAACCTAACGCTGCTCGACTAAAGCGCATTTTTGACTAGTAAGATCTACAGTGCCTACCTTACTTGAAAACCAATGAACGCCACTGGCTGACTCAGTATATTGTTGGTCAGCTCAGAAGACACCAAAGCAACACTGGTTTTCAGCAGCCCCTCGTGACATTTGGAGTAGATAGTTCTACAGTCTTCCCATCGTAAAAAAATTGTGTAGGTGTCAAAGACTGAATATTATAATAATAATAATATTGACACACTTTTTACACAAATTATCTTACCCCAAGTTAAGCATATATAGCCTGTGTTATGAGTAACAAGACAATGATATATTTAATACAATATACTTACTTAAACATACATAAATACATTTAAACATCCATAACTCGGAAACAAACATCCATATTCATCATATAAATGCTTGCACCTACCGGGATTGGAACCCGGGACCTCTAGCTTAGTAGGTAGGATCGCTAACCACTCGGTAATACAGGTATATTATATTTTGTTGATGTTGCGGCGTTGTTTATAAAAAAAAATACATACCCTTTTATTCATAATAGTCTGCTAACTTAAAGCATTGCTAATTCTCACTCTGTCTTCTTCTATTGACCTAAGTCAGAATGAGAAAAAAGAACTCCTTAGCGGCTGTTTTAAGTTAGCGGACCATTATGAATACCCTTATTCTGATAATATGTTATATGAGGTCACTCTGTCTTCTTCTATTGACCTAAGTCAGAATGAGAAAAAAGAACTCCTTAGCGGCTGTTTTAAGTTAGCGGACCATTATGAATACCCTTATTCTGATAATATGTTATATGAGGTCACTCTGTCTTCTTCTATTGACCTAAGTCAGAATGAGAAAAAAGAACTCCTTAGCGGCTGTTTTAAGTTAGCGGACCATTATGAATACCCTTATTCTGATAATATGTTATATGAGGTCACTCTGTCTTCTTCTATTGACCTAAGTCAGAATGAGAAAAAAGAACTCCTTAGCGGCTGTTTTAAGTTAGCGGACCATTATGAATACCCTTATTCTGATAATATGTTATATGAGGTCACTCTGTCTTCTTCTATTGACCTAAGTCAGAATGAGAAAAAAGAACTCCTTAGCGGCTGTTTTAAGTTAGCGGACCATTATGAATACCCTTATTCGGATAATATGTTATATGAGGTACTATTAATGAGATATACATACCTATATGCTACGGACTAGAAATTGTAAAGAGATTTACCGAATATGCGGAGAAATATATGTATAGGAACCTAAACAATTTGTTATTTTTTTAAAGTTCAATCTCTCACTTTCCGTTTTAAATATACGTTCATAAATTTTGGTTACAAATTGTTCCGATTTGAAAGAGCGACATCTCAAGTAAATTTCCAAATATGCAAATATTGGGGTTGAACAGGCTATCAACTGTAAAGTAGATCCTGTTGATGAAGCCACAACCTGAGAGTTGAACAAGACAACAAAGATTTACGAACCATGTGTCACTCGAACGGTTGGCTCAGTTTGTAAGAGCACTCGAACGGAACGGAGAGTTCCGTTCCGTTTTTGGTTACAAATTTATATTTGTATTATATAAGTATCTAAACATAAACTTTTTTCTATGGGATGGATAGCAAGACTAGAGTCTGTATGGTACACTCGATAGTATAGACTCTTTAGTTCGAAAATTTATTTCATGACATTAAGGGACGAGATGAGCAGGATGTTCAGCTGATGGTAATTGATACGCCCTACCCATTACAATGCAGTGCCGCTGAGGATTCTTGAAAAACTCATAAACTATGTTTGATGTCGAGACACTTGGCCCGTGTGGTCCAGAGGCTCGGAGAATGTACAAAGTACTATCTTCGCGCCTCAATAAGGCTACTGGAAACCCAAGCGTTGGCAGCTATTTCGGTCAACGGATCAGCCTATCTATCCAACGTGGAAATGCTGCCAGTAATCTTGGTACGCTTCCACGTAATGATAGTTTTTATTTCATGTAACCAAAATATTGTAAAAATAGTTTATAAGCTTTGTTTTGTTTGAATTAATTATTAATTAGAGACTTATGCGTGAATATTAACAAAAGGGACAACATATAGGTACTAATCTATGAAAAAAGTACCGGGAATAGATCATAATACAGAAAATCTTCCTTCAGAAAACAACCTTCAAAGTAGGAATGCTCTTAAGCTAACGACTCAACTCTGCGACTTTTGTTTTTGGAAAAAATTCAGCGGCCCGATTCACGTAATTTTACATGAGCGATATCGCAGCGACATCTGTCGTTCACCTACGATTCGTATTCACGTGATTTAAATCGCACGTTCGAGAAACGATCCTATCCAAAAATCGCTCAAGCGTATTCACGTCAGCTAGCCGGACTTCAACCGTTGGCAGTGATATTCTGCTATCTTTTTACAATCGGTTACCAACGATTTAATTTCAAATCGAACGTCTGAGAAGTCGCTGAGCTGAAGTAAGTAATTTGCAGTTGTTGGCTGTTGAAAGTATTTTTATAAACATGAATATCAGCTTGTCTTGGCTACTTTTGGATCTTTCCCAAAGGGAACATCGGCGAAGAGAACGTCGACGCCGAAATAAAGTTGTCGTCCTATCGAATCAGTAGTCCTACGTGAATACCAATTTTGGACCAAGTTTCAATAGGACGACTTCTGAACTACAACGATATTTGGATCGTTAGAACATACGTAAATCGGCCTATAGGTCTTAAGGGACTCGCCGAGCGGTAACATTTTCCAAGTGATTATTTAAAATGATACGACCGGCTCGTGAAGCATAGAAACTTTAGCGACTATCACTCACAAGCTTGATTGAAGATTTTGAGCCACTATTTCATTGTCTTTTGCGATGTAACTTAAAAAAAATATTAAATTTGAGTGATATCCCTGATTTCTGTGATTAAAATATATACAAATTAATTTTGTACCAAAATTTTGTATTCAAACCCGCGCCTCTTGGGTTCCGTCCGAGCGCTATTACCAACTGAGCCAACCGTCTAAGTGACACATCCTTCATAAATCTTGGTATGACTTGTACAACTCTCAGATTGTAGCTTCATCTACAGAGTCTACTTTAGATGACTGATTGATGATGATTTAAATTCATACAAATACAATTTGTATAAGTAGTAATTTATGTTTATGATGTTGGTGCCAAATCATAAGCTGATGGCAAATTTACCAGTGGGAGGTTCCTTTGCACAGGATGCCGTCTAGATTACGGGTACCACAACGGCGCCTATTTCGCAGTAATGTGTAAGCATTATTGTGTTTCGGTCTGAAGGGCGCCGTAGCTAGTGAAATTACTGAGAAAATGAGACTTCACACATAAATTGCGGTGCCGATCAGAATTTTTGGGATTTCCAATCCTGAGCGGTACCTACTACATTGTACCTAATGGCCAAGGCGTATCAATTACCATCAGCTGAAAGTCCTTTCGTCTTGTCCCTTATTGTCATAAAAAAAACTGAAGTTTATGTCGTCATTCTTCACTCAGGTCGAGTCAAATCTTCTGACATATCGTGACCGCTTGTGAACGTTCTGTAGGTACCTACCATAAGCATGCGTTTTTGATAGTTAGGCCTTCTGTAACATTTTTAGTGTTTAAGAGCACATAATCCGTTGGAAGTACAATAATTAAGACAAACTCTTTGGTCTATGGTTTGGGGCATCAGGGGCGTGCCTTCTATATATGTAGGCATTTAAGCAATGCCTACCTTAATAAGAACCTTAACTAATATATACCACTAGTAATAAGGTAATTTAGTTCCATCTAATATATAAAATTCTCGTGTCACGGTGTGCTGGACCGAACTCCTCCGAAATGGCTTGACCGATTCTCATGAAATTTTGGGTGCATATTGGGTAGGTCTGAGAATCGGACAACATCTATTTTTCATCCCTCTAAATATTAAGGGTGGTCCACACGAAATTTAATTTTTTAATTTTTTTGAAATTTTTTTGATTATGAGTCAGCATTAAAACATACATACAACTTCAATCATTTTCAACCATCTATGATCAACAGTTACTTTTGTATCGCGATTTTAATATCGGCAATACAACGTTTGCTGGGTCAGCTCGTTATTCTATAACAAAATTTCTATTGAACATCCACCCAGTAGGTTTTAGTTTACTTACTTTTGAAATCACAAAATTGACACGTCGAGAGTAAATCACAACTTTAACCTCCTCGCGTTATGTGTGCGATAACTAAATATTATCTATATTATTAAGTTAGGTACTTGTATCTTCAGTGCCTACCTGGCTAGAAAAGCAATGCTGAAAAACGATGGTTTTTTCCATTAAGAAATTCGCAACACACACTCGATAATATGATCTAACTAAAAACAGCACTGTATTTAATCTGAATGACATCTCAATGGTGATAACAGAAACTTCGCGCCAAAATGAAAAACCGTTGTGCCAATCTAACAACATCAAAAAAACAAAAACTTGAATTTGGAATCTTAAACAAATCATCCATTCCCGATAATTTTTTGACTAAATGTAAGCTACATAGATACCAAAGAGGATGTAAATACAACGTAATAAGAGGCAAGACGACCAAAGTAAAAATTAGTTTAGAAATTTATTTAAGTATGAAACGTGCAGTGATTTGATATAAGTTTGAAATAGTAGTAATTACAGTATGGTGATTGGCGACGAAGTATAATCCGGCTAAGTTTGAAAGCGAACGTTACTTAAAACGTAGTGAATTTCGTCTATCTCCGTTTTTTACAAGATTATAGCTGTCATCTGTAAATCTATCAATGACTTCACGTTTCATACAATCGAGTGAATCGCTTTTTTCTTAGAGAGTTACGCTAGGGTGATAGATATCTAATAAATACTTATCACCTATCACCGTAGCAGAAATAGTATTTTTGCTATAGGTACAAATGATTTAAGTTTTCTTTAGTGTTAATTCCGCCAATATTTGTTTCCAAAACAATTCGACACGTGTTTCGCCTCTACACGAGGCATCCTCAGGACGTGCCTCGCCAAAATCTGGCACAAGACTGACAGTAGAGTATTTTTGCTGCTTATATCGACAACTTGGACAAAATCGCGGGCTGCAGCAATTTAAGAATAATTTAGGTTACCTAAATTAACTAAAACGCAGATAGTAACAAAATTATTATATTATTAAATTATTTATTTTAATTTAATAACTCGAAAGTGATAGCCCTGACTGCTCCGCCGGCATTCACGTAGTGATCGCCGGCAAGTGTCCTCTCCGTACCGCACCGTCTCTTTCAATAGTGTCGCCTAAATTCTCAAAACTCTTAGGAGTTTATATTACTCTCATTAGTGAGTCGGGTGATGTTACTATAATGCAGAAGAAATAACACCACCTATTACCAGAACTTCACTTACCTATTACAAATTCCTTGCCAGATAATACTGTCATAAGATCAAAATGTAATATCAGCCCCAAGGCGCTTAAACTACACAGGCATAAAGGCATAAAAGGCATTTATTTTCTCAAAATTAACTCCTTTAGAATTCTTTTTGATGTCATTTCAAATAACTACTAGATACTACTACCGCTTCGGAAACAAATGGCGCTCTGAGAGATAAGACGCGGCGCAAAAAATCTCCCAGCATTTTTTTTTGCGCTCTTTTCAATAAAAACATACAATATTGTACAGTCATTTCTATCGCTATAAAATAATCACAATCTAGTCACAGGCTGCCGATCATTTAGATATTCAGCAGTGGAGTAATAGGACTTACCACAGAGCCATTTTTTTTATAAAACATTGAAATTTATTGTGGCTGGGACTTTATTATAGAAGTGTATACATTTACCCTTAAAGCTATTATGTATCTTATGAAGCCTACTAGAATTAGTTACAAGCAAACCCTTATTTCTAGTGTTATAATAATGAAAACACTATTAAGAGCATCACTATTACCAGCTGAACAATCCAGATTTTATAATATAGGAACCTACATACCTAAGTATTTATATAACACATGAACTTTGTATAAACTATTCCAATAATTCCATTATTATTTTATTCATAACAACATCACTAAGTTATAAAGTTGTATCTAAAATACTGCTATGGATTTTTTATTGGAACCAAATCCTAACCTATTCATTGAACGTTTTCAAGTTGTGTTTCACAGCTACATAGTTGTCTAAGTATAATATTTTCTATTTTAGTTTGAGTATGTATGTACTCGTTGTAAAGTAAAGTCTATTTCGTCCGCAATCAAAACCATAGAGAAACTAGCAGATAGAAAAATAGATGTCATGAGAAACGAACCTGTAGGTATCCGGAAAAATACATAAGGTAAGTAGGCGTCACGTATGTTGGTATCTGTGTGACATATGTGTTACGGTGTTGTGTGTGTGCAGTAACGGGTGGCCGAGGGGGGAGGCGAGCGGCGCGCGGGGGGGAGGGCAGGGCGTGGCGGGGCGGGGCCTCGCCGGCGGAGGCCCGGCGCCCGGCGTCAGTCCGCAGCACGACCCGCTCGCATCGTCTCGCCGACCTGGACCCGGCCGTCATTCCGCGCTCGCGAGTCGACCGCGACACACGTCTCGTCCGAACCGCAAGTGCCGACAACTTTCACGTCCCAATGCGAACGTCGCTCGCGGCCACCGTCTAAGCAAAGGGTTGTAGCGGCAGTACGATGGACGACAAGCCGAGCGAGGAGCACTACAGCCTGCGATGGAACAACCACCAGGCGCACCTGCTCCGCTCGTTCGAAGCTCTGCTGCACGCCGAGACGCTCGTGGACGTGACGCTGGTGTGCGCCGAGCGCCGCGTGCGAGCCCACAAGGTGCTCCTGGGAGCCTGCAGTCCGCTGTTCCGCCGGATCTTCAGCGAGAACCCGTGCAAGCATCCCGTTATCGTGCTCAAAGACTTTCAAGGGTGGGAAGTGCAGGCGGTTGTGGATTTTATGTACCGAGGGGAGGTTTCTGTGGCACAGGAGCAGCTGGGAACAGTGATTAGGGCGGGGGAGTCGCTGCAGGTGCGAGGGTTGGCAGACCAGGATGTGGCCGAAGTGGAGTCCGAGAGGTCGCCGGCTGTCAGTCCGGCGACGGGACCTCCTCGGGCGGTGAACTCGCCCTCCGCCAGTCCTCACAGTCCGCAGCCCAGGAGGAAGCAGGCGAGGCCTAGAAGACGCTCTGGTGAATCAGATACACCTGAAAACTTATCTATGCGGCGCTCACCCAGTGGTTTGAAGGCCGTGCGGCTGTCTCGAGGACGATCACCGCAGAAGCAGGAGCCGGAAGAGCATGAGCCGGAGTCAGCCCCGACCCCCAGGATGTACCAGCCCCACCAGGACATGTTCCCGCCGGTGCCTCCGCCCGCTGTCTCCGCAATGTCACTCACACCACCCCACAGTAAGTCCAGCACAATAATAAATTTATAGGTATCACTCTTCACTCGAAATCATACAGATACTAAGAATTTCGATAAAATCTAAATTTTATTTCTAAACGTTTTCACCCGATAATTATAGCAGTAGCTAAGTAATATCAGTACGGTATTTAGGTAATATTTTGGTACTTTTTACAAAAGATTTCTTTTCGATCAATATTTTAATAATCCTAACCTTTTCCTAATAATAACCTAACATCATCAATATTGTGTGACGTTCAAATAATTGTGGCATACTTAGGTTTACTTGACTTTAAAACGTGATTAATGAAAATGCATAGAAACTATTGTTTATAATTAATCAATAGATACGAATGGGTACCTTTTTCCATAACTTACTAATTGTAACAGTAATATATAAATGAAAGTTAACGTTATCTCGCACAGTTGGGTGATAAAACGTTCGACTAAAATACCTACCTACCCTAGTAAAAATAATTAATGTTTACACAAAACTATTGTTGCAGACATTTTTAAAAGGCTAAGGTCGAAACCATAAAGCCAGCGTCTTAAAGTGATAAAAGATTATTTTAAACAATGCACAATATTATGATTTTGGAACTTTCGCAGGTAACTTACCTTGAAAGTAATAATAATTTAACAATAAATGATATTTTATTGCATTTTCCACTTATTAGTCTATGGTTGGTATAATAGTTTAGAAAATGAAGCGATTATTGAATATTTTCATAAATTGATTTGAATTTAGAATTAAATATTTACGGCAACTGTCATCACAGAGTACCTACGTGCATTATTTAATAGATAATTCAGATATGTACCTATTTCCGTTTTTTATCTTTATTAGAATGTTATGTGAATATATTTTTTAAAGAACAATTTTAATAGAACAACAATCGAAGGCGTAATAACGGGGGATTTTTGTTTTAATCGAGTATATTCAAAAATAATTTAAATAATCTTTCTTTTATTGTATTTTGTTTTGATGGTCTTGTTACCAACGCTATAAATAAATAAAACAAACAAAAATAAAATTAAAATACATTTTTTTTTCGTAGGTATGTATTTGTGGGTAGTTTTAAATATAAAGGTTAACATTCTACAATGTCGTCGTGGATGAAGTGTTACATAACAAACAATATAATTACACGGCAATTTTGACCTTGTCAATTCATTGTCCAATTTTTATATATTGCATCAATGCTACACTTTTTATTACGATTGTGACAAGAAATATCGGCTGTTATAATTACAACACAATCAGGCACTAGCTTGGCTTTTTATAATGTTAATAAGGTTATGTATAAAATAAAAATGATTCAAGTGCGATTCTACTTGACGCGCGAGAGTTCCGTACTATAAACCAAAATATTTCAGCAATTTGATTTGATATTGATTGACCAACGGCGTCGGTTCATTAGAAGGTTATAACTTCGAAGATTAGGGCCTTTGTCCCTTATTGTCATAAACAATAAGGGCCGAGAAACCCAAAAATTCTGATCTACAATTGCGCTCGTCACTTTAAGATAGTTAAGTCACGTTTGCACAGTAATTTCACTAGCTATGGTGCCCTTTACACCGAAACACTTACACATTACTGCTTCACGGCAAAAAAAAGCGCGGTTGTGGTACCCATAATCTATCCGGGATCCTGTGCAAAGAATCCTCTCATATTATAAATATTAGTATTAACTGAAGAAGTTATATATCACAACATATTATGGACAGTGGCGTTGCCGGATTCGAACCCACACGCATTACTTAAAAACAGAAACGGAAAACTCAACCAACGGAGACTGACAGTAGAATTATTAAGCTTGTGATTTCGTGTACTAAAAATAAGTACCTAATAATTCGTTTGTTACGCATGATAACTGTAGTAGGTACATGAGCGATCATGTAAGACAAAATTTATCTAATTAGAATCTAACTATAGATATTAACGTTATGTTTATTAATAATTCTAATCTCCAGCTGTTAGATTCTTATTAGATAAATTTCATCTTGCATGGCCACTCATGTTTTACAATAAACATGTTGGGCTATTTGATACTCTACTACTAGGGATTTTAAGTATATATTTCTGTAAAACATCGTTTCGGTAACATAATAAAAAGACTAACCGTAAATTGCATGATGTTCGAAATTTAAGTAAATTGCAGTGCATTTTGTAGAAGCGAAATAGGCCTTGGTAAATATATGATCATATTTTGAGATGCGGTGTCTACTGTGCGCATAAAGTACACATGTCAAGTGAAACCTCTAAACTACATATGAAGTCCTGGTACAAGTTGCTAGGATGACACATGATTTCATGCCGCTATGAAACGCATTAATATCACTGCTACCATATTTACCTTCTCCTGGTGTCTATGTAGTTAAACGTCGTGCGCACCTCAGAATATATTAAGGTATACACGCGTCATACATATGACAATCTCTTCTTTAACTATGATCGCCTGGTACCAAAAAACTGCATAATGCCTCCTATCTCATTTTGTCCCACATTAAATCTTATGAATTATATATACGTGTGTGTCTCTTTTAACTGTCGCGCTTTTTCGTTTCATCGACTTTCAAATCTCAACGATGCTAAAGTGTTATCATTTCAAAAAATTACCCGAAAATGCAACCGAATCGTATACCACTCGTGCAAGAACGTATTAAAAAGGGACTCAGACAGATTAGCCGATTATTAAATTTTTACGAGTTTTGAGTTTCGATAAAAATCTTTAAAATTGTGTTCATTAATAAATAACTTAGCTGGATAATAAATACACTAGTTTGACAAGTTCGTAAATATTTTGCAATAAAGAATCATCGACGTTGGAATAAAATGTCGATATTTCTTTGTGAAACTGATCGTATGTGCGAGTTTTCTAAATAAAATCGTTATCGATACATTAAATCGCATGTAAGCTTAATGATTCGATTAGCTATCGATAGAGTGTTAACCGGAACCGCTCACAGATAAATTAAGATCACCCATTCATGTGTCGATTTCTTATCAGAAAAGAGGTTTAGTGTTGCCTTAGCCTTCTTGTGTCGCTATTAATTTTCACTATTTATTCCCTTTTACGTTAATTTATTAGCTGTATTTTAGAATACTTAGCAAAAGGGAGAAATACTTAGATATTATGTTCCTTAGGTATAAATGATTAAGGTTTCTTTACTATTATTATAGGAATTTATTTTTCTTTCCTTCAAGCTTATGAATATTATGAAGCTCCTTGCTCTATTTCAGATAGAATTTATGGCTCAACATTTTTTATAGCAACAGGATTCCATGGACTTGTTATTATTGGAACATTTTTTTTCTATTTGTTTAATTCATTTTTTAAACTCATCACTTTTCTAAACATCATCAACACATAATTATCTCAATGTTTATTTACTAGCCGTAGGCATGTTAAAATTTTTAATGAATAACTCCTTCCCAAAAAGTTAACATTGACAAAACATGGGCGGCTGTAAGATCCAACCTTTGCCCTGTCGTTTCATATCTCATTAACAAAATAAAAGTTTTACAACTATCCACTTTTGTTATGTAGACTTCCATGCACAGTCTATTAGTAGGTTTGTAGATAGTTATCGATACAATTCTACCGTACCTGAACATGTGTCAGTGTAAATTTTACACCTCTGTAATTATCTCTGCTTTTCTAAAGAGGCTGAGATCGCGAACCATTTACGATCCGATTTCGATTTGAAACTAGTTTATGGAGGAAACGACGCTGATTGTATTTGTCGTGTGTAGATTTCAACATTTACTTTGCTTGCATTAAACGCGGCAATTATGCAGATTTCAAATTTGAATTTAGAATTACCGCAATTTGACCACAGACAAAGTTTTGACGCATTCTTTTGACAGGTTGGAACTTCGTGTATACTAGACATTTTAGCTATAGAATAAAGTGTGCAATTCTCTTGTTAGATTATTGTAATTAAAAATGTTTACATTCATAGTGTTTTCTTTAATTAACGCGAGTGTAACACATTTAAATAAAACAATTTTTAAAGGAATAAAGCGCGTGGAATTGTAACTGTATCAGTCCCCCTGAAAACGTGATCTGGAAAGTTCTCGAAGCGTCGGGTTAACTAAAATAATAATAAAAATATCACTATTACACGCGTTTTAATCCTTTGACAAGTGTTTTTTTTTAATGTTTAGATGCATCTAACTCAGTTACCTATCTGAATTTAGGGAAATAGTCATAATTTATAAATAAGATGTCATCACCAGATAATTAATTATTCTATATGGAGAAATTATTATTATTTTAATTCAAACGTCACTTACAACTAACATTAGGTATGCACCTACCTCACTATTTCAAGGTATAATTTTATTATTGAAGCAAGATCAATTATCAATATTTGCTAACCAAAAATTGAACAAGAACGAAGCCCCTTTATTGCCTAAAAATAAATCAAAACGAAGTTTAGATGTATCTCGAAATTTGCGTATGTGTTGAGTATTTGATTGCGTCATAATAGTCGTAAGTTTTAATGAAGGGTTGCACGCATTCGCTTCACGTGGGGAGCTCGGAACTAAACGCGTCGAGGGGAGTTTTCGAATTTCGAACGCTTCCGTACACGTCACTTTAATTCAAAATTAGAAAACTTGTTTCGAACACAGTTTTTGGCTCTTTTTAACAGCGAATGCGCCTTTTTTTAAATACTTCATTCAAAATTTGAATACGAGCTCGCAGAAAGAAGGATGTAGTTTCTATACCTACATAGTATAGTTAGTTTATTGTTTCTGTTACACCTAAATGTTATTTGTGGTTTGTTTTTTTTTTTATAATCCAGATTTACAACAAGCGAATGCATAGAGTTGGATATAACAAGGATATAGTTTAAAATGTTTACAAGAAAAGCCGTAAACTATTTTATTGTTTCATTCGTATGTGACGAGAGTTTGATTACTCTTTATAGTGGATAAATGTAATGATGTGGAATTAAATACTTGTATTCAGGCAGACATTTCTGCGGTGCGCTGTTTCAGTTGCCGAGAAAATTCTCAATTTGATTCTAGCTCTTTCATTGCATTATTTAATGGAGGAATTATGTCGTAAAAGTTATATCTGTTGTCTATTATTGGATACAATTAGCAGCAGTAAAATCTAATGTGAAATGGCCTGCGTATGTGGTTTCATTAGTTATTTTAATTGAAGGAAATGATCTTTGTTACTTCATAAAATAATATACTTATTATTACTATTGATGTTAGATTTTCCGTTTTATATTTAAGTGTGTGGCTGTTTTTGAAATGAGTACTAGCTTATTGGTCGAAAATCTTAATTACATATTTTGTGGTTTGCGCGTATGGCCTATTAGTATGGCCGTAAGACATCATTATCTAAGATAAGGTTATAATCAAAAATTACCTTATGAATGCCAAATTCTGTGCAAATTATAAAAGCTTTGAATCAGAAGAATACATTTTACAATCAATTTTACCAGTGGGTGGCTCCTTTGCACATGATGCCGGCTAGATTATGGGTACCTACCACAACTGCGACTATTTCTGCCGTGAAGCCGTAATGTGTAAACATTACTGTGTTTCAGTCTGAAGGGCGCCGTAAGTTGTGAAATTACTGGGCAAATGAGACTTAACATCTTATGTCTCAAGGTGACGAGGGCAATTGTGGTGCCAATCAGAATTTTTGGGATTTTCAAGTATCCTGAGCTGCACTACATTGTAATGATCAGGGCGTATCAATTACCATCAGATGAACGTCCTGCTCGTCTCGTCCCTTATTGTCATCATCATTATTCCATAAACACATGCATTTAATTGTATTTTTATTCTTAAAGAAGCCATTACCCGTGTCTTTAATTTAAAAAAAACGAGAATGCATGGTGCATCGATTTTCCTCAATTACCATTACATCGGATAAGTCGTATTGATCAATTGTTAACATAGATTGTACACGCAAGGTCTTGTATCGGGCACACAACCTTGCCGGGTGATAAGAAAAAAAGCTACGACATTGGCACGGAGGAACTACACGACGCACGCAATAACTCAAACATGTATTGGAATATTGTTTTTTTTCTGTCTTGAATACTAGTGGTTGGCTGCAACTTCACCCGCGTGACGTTTGTACAAGTGGCAATCTAGGCTATAAACATTGAATTGAATCTTGTTCACAACGTCATGCGCCTTAACCTTTTGCATTACAAACAAACAAAATAAAAAAATAGAGTATAAATACCGTGCATTCATTTATATCCAATCTATAAAATATAGAGTGTTGGGGAAGTTCTCAATCTGTTCGTGAAAAAATAAGAAAGCTGACATGGAAGGGTTGATGTGGACAATGACGTTGTAAAAAGAAGTCCTCCATCTGCCTATCCCTACCCCGGAGAAGATGGGCATGATGTGTGATTTCAACCGGAATTTTTCCACTGCTGGACAAAGGCCTCCCCTAAAGACGACGGTCCTGCGCTGCCCTCATCCAACCTATTCCGGCGATCTTGCCCAGATCGTCGGTCCATCTTGTGGGGGGCCTACCAACACTACGTCTTCCGGTACGTGGTCGCCATTTGAGGACCTGCCACAACGGCCATCTGTCCGTCGAGCTATTTACCCTGCCCACTGTCACTTCAGTTTCGCAATCATCCGAACTCTATCGGTGACTTTGGTTCTCCCACGAATCTACTCATTGACTATCGACAACGTATTTACAGCACTGGCCTACTGACCAATACAAATGTTTCTGTCCTTAACTACTATACAAACTATATTTTACAACACTAGCAACTCGCACTAGAGTTAAATCTTAACTATGCATTCATGCACTTAGAAATACTAACATATAATACTACTATTTTTTGTGAAAATAAGGGACGAGACGAGCAGGACGTACAGCTGATGGTAATTGATACGTCCTGCCAATTACAATGCAGTACCGCTCAGGATTCTTGAAAAACCCAAAAATTCTGAGCGGCACTACAGTTGCGCTCGTCACCTTGGCACCATAGATGTTAACTCTCATTTGCCCAGTAATTTAACTAGATACGGCGCCCTACAGACCGAAACACAATAATGTTTACACATTACTGCTTCACGGCAGAAATAGGCGCTGCTGTTGTACTCATATTCTAGCGGGCATCCTGTGCAAAGGAGCCTCCCACTGGTAAACGTGATGTGCAATAAAAAGATTGATAATTCGACAATTATATTCATAAATACTTAATAATAATCGCATGTCTGTGACTCATGCACGTATTAACTGTAATTAGCATGTATTTAATTACGCAGTTAGCCCATTGTGTCATAACTCCCATAGTTTTTTGTTGGCGCTTCTAGTTCTATCAATGTCGCGTCATCGATGTTATTGGCGTATTTATAGAACAGGTACTGTTTTTGAAGTTAAATTAAAAAAAAATGTTTTGATCTAGTTCCATAATTGAGATTAATTATGATTAGGTAATGTCAAATTTATCGATACGATACCGTGAATTAGTTTTTTAGTGTGACGTAGTTTATAACTTTATAAGATTTGTGTATAGTTATTCTGTGATCTTTCTAATCTTAAAGAGAAAAAAACATAAGGTAGTCACGGACGAGTAAAAAAATAAGGACTCCGTGTCACCTTACATAACACTGAGGCACCAAAACAAGCCGGTAAACGTGTGAATACATAGCCCCACGCATACACTTACACTAATACAAGCCGATGGGCCGCCATTATGAGATTTGCCATCGTCTGTGACAGATCAGTTTGCGTCGTAATAAAATATTTTAAAAATGCCGTCGTGCGTTGTGAAAAAGTGTAAAAACAATAATATAAAAGTATTTGTGGATATATGATTATTTAAGTGAGAAAAAATTGTGTAACTGGTATACCCCGTAACCGTACACACACTAGCATAAAGGTTCACTTGCTAATATCACGGCGCGGAGTCCTTCTTTTGTTACTAGTCCGTGAAGGTAGTATTGTTTGCGGACGACACTTCACTAATTTTCAAAGTGAAAAGAAACCAAACTATTATGTATGAGGAAGTGAACGATATTCTATCTGACATCGTGTACTGGTTTAGCGCCAATTAATTAACCTATTGTTAAATAGCAAGAAAATATACCAAATGTCAAAAATGCAAGTGTTTTGTTAAACGGAGAGGTGATAGAACCGGTGGAATCTGTGGTATTATTAATATAATATCTCTATACATATAATATAATATCTCTATACATATTTAATACATATAGAGATATTACCAATGGGAGGCTCGTTTGCACTGGATGCCGGACGCACAGGATACGAAATTATGGGTACCACAACGGCGCATATTTCTGCCGTGAAGCAGTAATATGTAAGCATTACTGTGTTTCGGTCTGAAGGGCGCCGTAGCTAGTTAAAATAATGGACAAATGAGACTTAACATCTTATGTCTCAAGGTGACGAGCTCAGTTGTAGGTCCGCTCAGTTTTGGGGTTTTTCAATAATGGGCAGGGCGTATCAATTATCATCAGATGAACGTCCTGCTCGTCTCGTCCCTTATTTTCATAAAAAAATGATAAAGACTCAACATTGAGAAGTTCAAAAAACAACAATATGACTATGGGGCAACTGAGCACAGATTATAACATAAGAATAGTATTTCACTCGCGCCTATGTGCTTAGGTCTGAATGCATACAGCCAAAAGGATATTGTCTTAAAAAGAATCATAAAAAAGTGAATTTATCTTAAAACTATTTAGTTCGAGTATTTAACAACTCACTCACATAAAATTAAATTCTATTCATGTAATTCATCATGTAATAATTTACATAAATAAATAAATGTTGTTGGACCAAAACGACTGGGAATACAGCTATTTTGCCTGAACGACAACAACAAAAATTATCAATTCAATTATCGTCAATATTGTCTTTAACGAATAATATTGATAGCTTAGTCACAAATCATTTTCGCCTATACCGAATTAGTTTCACAACGCCTATATTAAATCCTGAGTGCCCAATGTAAGCCGCGAGTTCCTCACTTTAGTGGGATTATCTTCAGATAAAAACTGTTTATTTCGGTCAATAAGATTTAAAAAAAAGAGGTTACCACGTATTTCTTACAACAGGAGTATTTACTAGAAGATTAGGCGACAGTATTCACAAAACGAGGTGATCACCCATATGAGGTTCAATAGCTTTATAGACAAGAGTGTGTCTTTAACACATGGCTATCCCTTTCACCCCAATACAAGGTAAAAGAGATAGCAAGCACACAAACCCGTCCAGAAGCAATTTACGTGCGCGACATATAACTTTTCCAATTTGTGATAATATCAATAATTCAATTTTAACTATTTTTGCGTCATTTAATAGTAAAATGGTTAAAAAATATAGATACACTTCGTTTATACAAATATGAAGCTACCGTTCGTACCTTTGTATTAGTGATTAAAAAATATTTTAAATATATCAGATTTTCATAGGGCATCGTTATTACGACGATTATATAAGATTTTCATAGGGCATGGTTATTTGACGACCTGTAGCCGAGTGGTTAGCGATCCTATCTACTAAGCTAGAGGTCCCGGGTTCGAATCCCGGTAGGTGCAAGCATTTATATGATGAATATGGATGTTTGTTTCAGAGTCATGAAAATTTAAATATATTTATGTATTCTTATATGTATGTTTATATGAATATATGTATGTTTAAGTATAGTGTGTCAATATTATTATTATTATTACGTGGATTCGTCAAACACAGAGAAATATCATGTTTTTTAGCATTTATTGATAAAAAGATGGATCGCCATCTTATGGTTTTTGATATCAATATGAATGTTTACTTAACGTATTCCTTTAATTTACAGGAATACCTCCTGCAATATTGTCTCACTTGTAAATGGTGGATAATCTGTAAAAAAAAATCTGTATGTACTAATGTACCTACTATAATAGCACGCAAGAAGTTATACTTCTTTGGCCTAACGAAGCAAAAATCATTAAAATTATTTATTGCTCGTGCTATTCTACGTTTTTAGAAAAAACAATATTCAAAAAATCTTACAAAGATGGCTTTGACAATAATTACCTAATTATTAAATAATGAATACGGCTGTATGGGCTTGAAGCCTTTGCCTGTCCTAATAATGAACCAAAAAAAAATAACGAATGTCGCAAACGTCAGAAAATTTTAGGAACCAACTTCAACCTGTTACTTTTGTGATGTGCGCGCATCTTAAAATTTCACTCTCATAATTTTTTTATAACGCGCCTAAAGAAGTATAACTTCAAAACAGTTTTAACTATAAAATGCAATACAGTGGAACATTCTTATGCATTTATATCAGAGCTTTATTCAACAATAAAGCCCACAGTCTGTAGATATCCATAGTAAAAGTCCGCTGTGATCAACGTATCCGACTTAAATAGGTTTTAAGGTCAAAGTATACGATACAAGCAGTTTCCGCGAAGGTGAGGTTGCATAGTTTAATGTAGCGTGCTTCATGAAATATAAAAAGTTTTAGAATTTTAAATTTGGAAGTTCAGTGTAGTACAGAATATTTACTATGGTTGACATTTCTTAAATTCAAACATGGCCAAGACTATTACGGTTATTATGAACGGAAGTAGACATAAAACAAAGAGGATGTAAATACTACGTAATAAGAGACGTGACTGCCTAAGTAAAAATTGAAATTTAGTTTAGTATGAAACGAGCAGTCATTTGACATAAGTTTGAAATAGTAGTAAATGCAATAAGGCGATTGGCCACGAAGTATAATCCGGCTAAGTTTGATAGCGAACAGTTGCTTAAAACGTAGTGGATTTCGGGTTACACCGTTTTTTACAAGATTATAGCCGTCGTCTGTCAATCTATCAATGACTGCACGTTTCATACAATCGAGTGAACCGCTTTTGTCTTAGAGAGTTTCGCTAGGCTGACATAAAAAATATAATTTTTGTTTATTCATCTTAATAGTCAGTTTTTTTAATTGCCTGCCCAAATAATTGTTAAAATATTATAATAATATATAGTATATATAATATAATAATTAAAGTGGCGACATATTTAAAACAACGATTTGCAATAAATACACGAGTTCATTCATCATTTGTAATATTATATTTATAAGAATATATAATTATATTGTAAGCCTTGCCAATATTTTGGCCTATATATTCAAAATATATTAAAATAGGATTCAAAATCACTTATTCATCGTCAAAAACTGCCACCCATTCAAAATAGACTGCCTTACCTGAGAAGAACGGGCGCTAGAAACTCGGCGGGCTTTTTCTTATTTTTATATAAATATGGATTACAATGTAATATCGTAAATTTATAATTAAAGAGCCTGAGGGTGTTCGCTTCTTTACCAGCCTGTGGTATCATTAAACGTTATAGTAACCTTTCCCACACAAAAGTTTTGCAACATTTCTTTAAAATTTCGTAGAAACATTTGTTTTGTACATTTCTTGGGATCATATTGTAAAAGCATATACATCGCCCAATAAAAGACTAACTCGACTTAACCGAGTAGTAGGCATAACAAGATTTTGTTTGTGCCTCGTGTTAATATTATGATAGTCACAGTTTCTAGCAAATTCCTCAATGTGCTTATGAACATAATATAGAACGTTATCAAGAATATATTTAGAAGTAACAGTCAATGTTTCATATATGTATATATAGTCTTATTGTGTGACATAAATAGGTCTACACACAAGAAAGTCTGTGGGCGTTTCGTTTTACGGTAGTGTTACAATAATTTATGTGAACATTTCTATCAGCCGCTTTACAAGCGTGTGCCGGACTCGTGAAAGGTGAGTGGTCAACTATATTTAGAATTGGAACAAGCGCTGAATTTCGAACGATAATATATTCTTTGGTGGCCATAGACTATATTTTATAATAGACATAGATACATAATTACATCTTTAAGCGCGTTATGAAAAAATGATGAGACTAGTAAAAAAGGACTCCGGCGCCGTGAAGCACCTTTATGCTAGTGTGTGTGTGCGGTTACGGGGTATACCAGTTACACAATTTTTTCTCACTTAAATAATCATATATCCACAAATACTTTTATAGTATTGTTTTTACACTTTTTCACAACGCACGACGGCATTTTTAAAATATTTTATTGCGACGCAAACTGATCTGTCACAGACGATGGCAAATCTCATAATGGCGGCCGATCGGCTTGTATTAGTGTATGTGTATGCGTTGGGCTATATATTTACACGTTTACCGGCTTGTTTTGGTGCCTCACTGTTATGTAAGGTGACACGGAGTCCTTAAATTAATATAATTTGGTAGCAAAGTGTATGTTTAAATGCATTTTTATTATTTTACGTATAAAGTTAAAATTAAGTAAGTCGAAATCAGATTATTTTTATTAAAATAAGTTTATAAAAACGCTTTTATCAATGAATTTTTTACACGGATTCGTAAAGCTGCTTGTGTTGTGAATATTAAAATCATTATAATACAAACTGCTACTTGTGATCTGATTTTATATAGATTTTTTCTTCTCATCATAAGTCCGTGTTGCCTAAGATTTGCTTGCCTCGACGATCACTGATAGATAGAATAGATAGATAGATACAAGCTAAATATAACACAGAAAATTAAAACTAAACTATTTAGGCAAATCTTGCGCGAACGGTATGAGGCTGTGTTATCGAAACGGCCATGTTGTTTGCTTGAATACGGGTACCAATCCCTACATATTGATAGTTTCAAGATCAAATATATTTGTAATTTTTTTATGATAATAAGGGACGAGACGAATCAGGACCTTCAGCTGGTGGTAGTTGATACGCCCTACCCATTACAATGGAGTGCCACTCAGGATTCTTGGAAAACCCAAAAATTCTGAGTGGCACTACAATTGCGCTCGTCACCTTGAGACATAAGATGATAAGTCTCATTTGCCCAGTAATTTCACTAGCCCTTCGGTGCCCTTCAGACCGAATCACAGTAATGTATACTCTTTACTGCTTCACGGCAGGAATAGGCGCCGTTGTGGTACCCATAATCTAGCCGGCTTCCTGTGCAAAGGAGCCTCCCACTGTAATATCATTGATACATCACAATAAAGTTAGGCAAATCAGACTTAACATCTTATGTCTCAAGTTGACGAGCGCAATTGTAGTGCCGCTCAGTATTTTTGGGTTTTTCAAGAATCCTGAGCGGTTATCCGAAAAGTCAAAATAATATTCTACGCGAAATCGTTTACCCATATTCTGTTTTTTTTTTTATGGAATAAGAGGATAAACGAGCGTACGGGTCACCTGGTGTTAAGTGATCACCGCCGCCCACATACTCTTGCAACACCAGAGGAATGACAAGAGCGTTGCCGGCCTTTAAGGAAGGTGTACGCGCTTTTTTTGAAGGTACCCATGTCGTACCGTCCCGGAAACACCGCACAAGGAAGCTCATTCCACAGCTTTGTAGTACGTGGAAGAAAGCTCCTTGAAAACCGCATTGTGGAGGACTGTTATCGTCACTTTTCTGAATTACCTTCCAGTATTGAAGCAAATGTAAAGCCGTATTCACACGAATATGGGGATGGTGCGTTGAAAATATATGAAATAATAAAACACTAAACTAATTATTCCTAGATAGTTATATATAGCCTACCACTAACCCGTCGTAACCTCAGTTAAATTGTCATTACGGCCATCAAATCTTGGAGTCGTTTACGTAAATAATATTCTGAATCGTTATTGTCTATGGTCATTAAACGCGCTGCCCATAGACAAGTGAAAATGAGATATAAATTATTGCAATAATATGCATGTGATAATACAGAGTTTAATGGTTTTTCACGCAGTGATGTAAAGCAGTGGGATTAAGTTCTAGAATGAATGTTCAATATCAGTTATGTTTTATGCTATTAAGTAGCCGTTCCCGCCCGAATTTTAAAATGAAATAAATTGATGAAAGAACGTTGGAATTCGAAAAAGAGGTAGCCATAAATAATCTAAGATAAATTTCGCATTGAATGGTGGTAGTTTCATGTCGATATGATCAGTGGTTTAGGCGTGATTGAGCCTCAAACCAAGACCATTTTCATTATATGTATATAGATTTAAAGCGATGTGCCAACTAACACTATACCCGAAAGGTTTCTATCAGAGGGCTGTATCATATAAACTGTTATAGTTACACACCTGAATTTAGAGTGGTGTGCTAAATTAAGTCGTAGCGGACATAGGGTTACCATGAATCCGGATTAATCCGGCTATGTCCGGACTTATAGACACTAGTCCGGATTTTGTCACTAACTAATATCAAAGTTTTTAATCTTTACGAGAAATGATATCTTAACGAGCTCTAAACTAAAAAAATAGAAAAAGTCCCGACTTTTATACAAATATCAGGCTTTTTGTCTGTACTTTTCTAATTACTAAATAGTAGGCCCTAAGCTGAGATAATGGCATGCATAGATTAGGAAAGTTCATCAGGGTAAATGGCATTTTATTGTCTCAAAATTGATTCCTTTAGAATTCTTATTGATGTCATTTGTAATATACTAGATACTACTACCGCTTCGGAAACAAGTGGCGCTCTGAGAGAGAAGCAGCGGCACAAGAAACTCTCCCAGCATTCCATTTCCATTCCATTGCATTTGCTCTCTTTTTAATGAAACATACAATATTGTACTGTCATTGCTATTGCTATGAAATAATCTTAATCTAGTCCCAGGCTGTCCGATCACTCAGATATTCAGCTGAGGAGTAATAGGATTTACGACACAGCCATTTTTTAATAATGCATTTAAATTTATTTATAGATAATGCCTGAACAGTGGCTGGGACTTTATTATAAAACTGTATTCATTTACCCTTAAAGCTATTATGTATCTTATCATAGAAAGGACTCCAACTGCATGAATGACAGTAGTTGCTTGGCATAAAATGCGAGATCAAACTGTCAATGTGTTGTCATTTTCATAACGAGCCGTTTATTAGTTCTGTCAACAAAGCAACTTGTCTATGGGCTGTCGTATCGCAATGTCAAACTGCCGCAAGTTATTGCACAGGCAACCAAATGCATACGTTTAATTGGACGCCGTTAGTCCGCCATTTTTATAACGCTGCAATAAATAATATCATTTATTGACAACAGTATACTTGTATTAATGTTTGTATTATTCCAAATAATTAGAATAATTAGTACCTGAGAGTTGAACAGCGCATACAAGATTTTATGAATGATACGTCACTCGAACGGTTTGCTCAGTTGGTAAGAGCGCTGCACGGAACGAGAGAGGTCGCGGGTTTGAGCGCTGTATCGTTCATAAAATTAGATTAGTGTGTATATGGTTTTATGGGTTCGAATCCCGGTAGGTGCAAGGATTTATATGTAGAATATGGATGTTTGTTTCCGAGTTATGGATGTTTAAATGTATTTATGTATGTTTATATGAATTTATGTATGTTTAAGTAAGTATATTGTATTAAATATATCATTGTCTTGTAACCCATAACACAGGCTATATATGCTTAATTTGGGGCAAGATAATTTGTGTAAGAAGTGTGTCAATATATTATAACAAGATCCCAGAAAATGTTTGAAAGAAAAGTATTATGATATTCAAAAGAATTGTTAAGAAACGTTTGACTTTCTTAATTATTCCATAGATTGAGAATGGAGCGACCGCCCTCAGGCTATTAAGTAATTAGTTTACTTTTAAAATATTATTTTGTAAACTTAATATTTTTGATGAAAAAAAAAGCTCGCTGAGTTCATTGCGCCCATTCTTCTCAGGTCTGAGGCATTCTTTTTGGAATGGGTGGTAGTTTTTGACTTTCAGTAAGTGATGTCACATCCTATTTTGAATAAAAATATTTGATTTTGATAGTTGCAACTAAGAGAATCTCATAATTTTGAAGCTCCCTAATTATACTATATTTGATCAGGGTAAAATCGCGGTCAACAGTCTGGTAACTAATAAATCTTAAGTGGACGTATTGTAAATGTAAATAATTAGTGATTATTAATAATTATGTCTTGTGTTTAGACAGAAGTGACCTTTATGTTATGTAGATTGAAGGTAAATTATGTGTAATTTGCTTAACACAAGCTAATACTGAAACCAAAGCCGGATTTACATTGCGTTTTATAATAAAATCGATATCAGTTCCGATTGGGCAATAATTACGATATTTTGTGGAAGTTTGGATTTTATGTTTTATATAAATTTGAAATGTTATAAGCTATTGAGTATACTCAAGTCAATTTCCTAGTATGCAAATCAGAGTTGAGCTGGTTATCAATTGTTTAGTAGATCCTGTAGATGAAGCCACATCCTGAGAGTTGAACAAAGCATAAAAGATTTTATGACGATACGTCCCTCGAACGGTTAGCTCAGTTGGAAGAGCACTCGCACGGAACGCGAGAGATCATGGGTTCGAGTCCCGCAACGTTCATATTTTTTTTTTCAAATTTTAATTGTGTATTAATCCTAGAAGTGAGGGTTATCACTTCAAAAAACATAACAATTTGTTTAGATATTTATTTGACAATGTATTTTACGTGCTCATACAATTGAAGCAAAAGCCCATCACGCAACCGGAACATGAACCAGTGAATTACATTTCATACGAATTTAATAACAAGTGCGTACTCACCATTGTCTGCTGACCATGTGAAAAAATCTACACGATAAAAAGGTGCCGACACGACGCAATCATAGAGATTGATGTGCATGCGTGATCTCCTGCTGTGTGACCGCCTTAATTAATACCTATCCATACTCTGTGGTATGTTGTAGTCTATATATACTCTTTGACGAATTAGTTGATGACTTATATTAATAAATATTAGAGGCGTAATTCGCTTGTCGCTAGACTCGCTACCAACCCTTTCACTGCGTATTGCGACGTAAAAATCGATTCCTACCGTTAAATTTCTTCGGACCGTGAACTAAATCGAACGCCACAGATCTTAAATAATAAAAACAACACGTCACGCCAGTGTGTGATAGCTATGGGAATTCATTTCTACGAAAACTAATTATGTCCAGCGGAGCGCTTCCGAAACTACAATTGACACATGGAATAGAGATCGAACATTGATTCTCTCTCTCGATTCATTCGGCTGATTGAAATTTGAACAAAAACTGAACGTTGCAATCCAAGAGCGCTTTTAAATCTCAATGCTTCGAAATAGACGAATGGAATCTGAGAGTAATCAATCGTATTCTTGCTTGGGATATTAATAGTAAGCGAAAATTTTAATATACCGATTTTTTTTTAAACTTCTTTTTCCTGCAAGCTGTCTAGGAAATATTTAGCTATAGTTGTGTTTTTGAAAGTTAGTAATGCATGGTGTCCAGTGATACATCCATATGTTCAATATATCATCTTTGTTCTAAAGAAGATCTTGAGGGCCTTTTAGTCTTTTAAATAATTGTTTTGTTTGCCTCTTCATTAGGGTTCTTTTCTAAAGGTTTGGGATGATAGTGAATTCGTTTTGTGTATGTCAGTAGCGAGACCTTAGCTTCATCAATAACCGTTTTAATGTTTAGATCGTGGTGTATGCGACTATTAGTGATGTACCAAGCCCCTGTTTTGATTGAAAGCGTTGCAAGATTTCAATGTTGGATATGAATACCTACCGATTATTGAAGCTGCAGTATTTATACTTACATCAAAACATATAAAAAGGATAGAAGATTCATATTACAGTTCTTATAAGTACATTATTTAATCTTGATTTCAACCTGCTTCAAAAAGGAGGGTTCACAATTCGATTGTTCTTTGTTATTATCTCCATGGTTACATATATAGTTACTTAGGTAATAGTTACTTAGGTAACTATTAGTAGACCGATCTGCGGCCGTTTTCAATAACCTATCTATCCTTAGTTTAACTTACTAGAGGTAGACACATCTATCCTTTTACGCTTACTTACATTTCTATAACCTATCCGTACAAATCATTGGACTATAACTGTTCTGGACTTAAACTTATCTTGTCATTAAACGGTGATAGCAATGTACCCGTAACTAGAAATACGTTGTTGAAAACGGCCGTATAACTATATTGGACATAACTATGGATAGATAAGATCTTGTCATTAAACGGTGATAGCAATGTACCCGTAACTAGAGATACGTTATTGAAAACGGCCGCTGGTAATGAAACCGGGAGGTAGGCTTTGTAACTAAAAATTATATTAAAAACATTTGATGTTAGTGCCAAGTTAAACAGCATATTTATAATATTAATTGCTTATATTATGTATTCTCGTTAACTAAGCGTTAAAAAATAACAGTTTATAAATTGATATTTTATGCCAACACTTGAATTATTCTCGTACCACAAGACTCACCTCACCAAAGAGCCAAATGTCACTGAAAAACAAATTTCATAAACAACTTAAGGACACAACAAAGACGTTTGTGACATAAAAAGCGCTATAAGATATTGAAATGAGATTACAGATTACAAAAGTTTCCGGACAGCGTGACCACAGAGTCAGAAACCACAGTTCGTCGTGTGTACAAGCCTTAATGCTACTAAAGGTTTTTACTGATATGTTTTTACTTTATTATCATTTCTATTGTAAACGATCGATAGGAACTTGTAGACTTTAGGACATGGTTATAATATAGTATCCTACTGTATTAAAAGCCCGACTACTATATTTTTCACAAAAGCCATTATTAAAGAGCTGATGTTGAATATTTTCTATTTCTAAAATGAATATCAGTGTTAATAATAGCAGTGGTGCTACGAGACACTGCTACAGTTGAAGAATAGCAACAATTTCTCAGTATTGCAGATTTTATTTAAAATAATAATATAATTTCTTCTTTCAATATATTTTATATATAACAATTAATGGCGAGATGAATAGCTATGAGCTATGCAATAAAAAATATTAATAAAGGCTTAAAGTAAAAAAAAATATTCTTTTAAGAAATAATGTAAGTAGGTACCTTTTTTGAAACTACTATATTTTTTTTTCTTTTCGTTATTACTATTTTTTGTGGGTAACTATTTTAGAACTACTATTGTTGACCGACAAAGAGTTGGCAATCCTAGCTGTACCAACGTATTGAGGAGATTCCCTTTTTGATCTCTAACTGGAAGTCACTACAAAAAAAAATCTTTAAAAATGTTTGAGTAATTGATTATCTTTTTAAATATTGAATTTCGAATTCATTGAACAAACAGGAGCAAAATTGAGAAACTAAACATATAAAATTCTTTTTAACAATTCACTTGACAGTTTAATGTAGGCGAAATACAAACAAATCATGCTTTCATTTAGATAAACGACATTGAGTTCTATATTTTAAATTAAGATTCACGTACAAGGCGAACGTTTGTATGTTACTCGTAGCTTTCGTAGTAAACGAAACTTGTCCATACTAAGATAAAGTATTTAGCAACAAATTATTTCATGGTATGTAAGCACCCCTGATATATGAATATAAAAGGAGGTGGCAAATTTTCGTAAATGAATTTTAATTATTGGCACAGGTAACTTTCAATTAAGTAATGCAATGTTACCAAAAAAGTTAAATGTAATAAAATTGATAACTATTTTGATGTATAAGAACTAATTCCCGGAATAGTTAATTAACTTTTATGTACCGGCATTACAGATCACGTATGAATCACGTACATGAATCAGTTCTGTGGTTAACCACACGTTCAAACAGCAATTTGGTTCAATGAACACTTTTTGTGATACCACATCCAACTCTATAACTTTAGACGCGTAATATTAAAGAATACAAACGCTTCTAAACTTTTTCTTTTGCCACAACAATATATTTTTTGTATTTAAAAATCGAATCAATATGAAGCTTAATGTTTTCATCAAGGAGTTAGCTGGTCGACATTTATATAATTAGCGATTTACATAAAAAAAAATTACGAGACCTACTAACAATTAAAAGTAAAACTAACCTAATCTTATAAAATATATATTTTATAATTTCTGAGAGCAGCCATTATTATATTATTGTATATTTATAATTTATGGTGTTCAAGGTCTTCTAATATTTTAATAATAAAATAAAATTTGTAACCAATATTTATGAACGATACATGAATCGGACCCGCGACCTCTCGGGTTTCAGTGCTCTTCCAACTGAGCCAACACTTCGAGTGCCGTATGGTTCGTAAATTTTGGTATGTCTTGTTCATCTCTCAAAATGAATTTTATTAATCCTAGAAGTGGAGAATATCACATTAAAAATAACAAATTTTTAGGATTGTAATAATTATTAACATACATTTTTAAAACTCAGGAACATTAATTTCGGATTATATGTTCTCAAATCATTAGCATTGTTGCAATATACTAACGACATGATAATTACAAGTTGATCATAACAAAGCTTGGCTCATAATTAAGTATGTTAACTTTCAATTATGTCGTAACTAGAGATAAGAATGTATTCGTAACATGCCCACGTAAAACGTTACTTTAAAATTAAATTAAACATAATAGCTTCGTTTTTGTTTTATTTTATGCTATCTGTACGTTATTATAGTTCTTTACTAATTTAAATCAGGAAAATTTAGTAACTAATTATTAAAAATTACAGGTGGTTTTATTTACAACAAATGCTTACATTTTGGTAATATTCTTGTGATAATATTCATAACGCCACAATTTATAATTACATACAACCTATTGTTTTATTGGTAGGCATTTAGAATTCTGTTAAAAAATCAACGATAAATGTTCAATAAAATCGTGACAACCCTAATCATGACAATACAAAATAAAAATGTCTCGAGACGCCATTCAATATATTTCCTCTCACTAAATCGAGTTTTTGCTGTTTGCTTTTGCTCAATTTTTATTACAGTACACACTAAACTAATTTCACACATGAAAATACAATTGACAAGAGATTTACTCAAGTTTACGGACCGTTCTCTTTAGGTCATCCTCAACAAATCGTAGTACTCGAGTCACTCAACAATTCTGAACAATCTAAAAATTATATAATATACTCATCTTTTATATTAAAAGCATAACACATTAAATACCTATATTAATTGAACACTAATGCGTTAATATAATAATTATATAACTAATATTTAACTAATATTTAACTAATATTTTATGCTCAGGTAATAATTATTCTCATCTCTTGAAGAACAACATGTCTCTTGACCATATTGTGCACCAGTCATTATTAACTATTAAAATAATATATGTAACTATTAAACAACGTATGTTTCTGAAATTTACTTAATTTCATAATTTATGTATTTATTAATAATCTAAACGAAGTCATCGTTAGGATACTTTTTGACTTTCTGTATCCATCCATAACACATTAGTAGGTAACTTTATTATTTTTTCGATAAAACAATTAAATAATTAGGAACTATTTTAGATGGTGTCTATTTCCGGCGATAATAAAAGACCAACCTTACTCCGTCGGAAAAAGATTGCAGCGAAAATTTGCTTTCTAACCGTTTTGGTCCTCCTTGAAAAAGAAAAGTTTAGAATTGAGCTATATTTACTTACAATTTTGATATTTATATTCTTGTTAATATAATGTGTAAAACTTATGTTAATAATTACTCAAAATCAATTCGTTGTCAATACGCAAGAGAAAGTTACCAACCGTATACCGTATCCATTTTTATTTACTCGTATTACCTCTCAAATCGATTCCCGCCAGAATCGTTTTGGCGCCTATATGATTACATACGTAACGGAAGCGGATCGAAACCACAGACAAATTGTTGTGTAAAAAGTTCTTATACGTTGAATTGGTATCATATTAAATTCTTTTATAGACTTTTGAATGTTCTTTATTTCGTTTCCATGTTGTTAATTTTATAATGAGATAAACAATAATAATATTAGGCTAAATTTGTAGATACTATGGAGGGTAGAGGCAAGGAGAATCGTGTGTATATGAAAATGTGTCCGTCAAAATGTAATGTAGGGTGGCGCTATAAAATATAAAATAATACTAATCACTCTAGGTGCATGTTTCCCTATAATTATTCTATAAGGTTATATTAACTACATTATTTTGCTGTTATTATATTGACTAGTGATTCGTCCTCGCTTAGTTTCACTTAACAAAATAAAATCACTATTACTTTTCACAGGGCACGCTCTTGGGTTTGCTTGTTATAACTTTGGTAAGGATTTTTTTTAAATTATATACAGTCCCATGTCATTCGTTGATAATGCAGCTATAGATGAAATCGGTTAAGCAGTTTGTAAAGTTTATCCATTGCAATCAAACACAGAAAAATATTTTCTCTTAATCATGTTAGTTTAGACACGTGAATGTCGATTCATAAAAGGCATTTGTTTTCTCAAAATTGAATTGAATTGATTTCTCAAAATTGGATGAATTCTTTAGAATTATTTTTGATGTCATTTCTAATATACTAGATACTACTACCGCTTCGGAAACAAATGGTGCTCTGAGAGAGAAGAAGAGGCGCAAGAAACTCCCAGAATTCTTTTTTTTTGCGCTCTTTTTAATCAAAATATACAATATTGTACTGTCATTGTTATTGCTATAAAATAATCATAATCTAGTCCCAGGCTGTTGGATTACTTAGATATTCAGCTGTGGAGTAGTAGGACTTAAGACAGAGCCATTTTTTAATAAAACATTTAACTTTATTTATAGATTATGCCTGAACATTATTATTAAAGTGTATACATTTGCCCTTAAAGCTATTATGTATCTTATGAAGCCTACTAGAATTAGTTACAAACAATCCCTTATTTCTAGTATTATAATAATGAATATCACTATTAAGAGGAAAAAGGTGACGATTTTTGTGATATCATTTTCATATATAGTAACTTTAAAATATACTGTTATTAAATTACGATTTGTGCATTCACCGAATATGGCCACGATAACAAAACCAACACTTGGGTAATAAGATGTTATTTAAAAAAGATAAATCTCTGCATCTGTGAATTTCGAAGAACAATGGATTCTCACATATAAAAGTTCAGACCGAAAATCCATTTCAATAGAAATTGGTTTAAATTAACAGTCTTATAATTTGTAGTGTGTGGGATCTCTCAGGCCTGTTCCGTGTGTGATTGCTCTCATGTTGCACTAGGGCTGTCACGTGCAACTATTACCTAATGGATATTTAACACGCTCCTATTGGTAAAAAGACAGTTGGTGATAATTTATCCAATCCATGATTGGGTAAATAAATGTTTCTATTTTCGTATTCCTTCACAGAACTTTACTTAACAACCCAACAATATTTAATGATTATATTATTAGTATTGAAGAAATAAAGGCAGACAAATACGTATAATTTACATTAATCAATTATAGTTTAATTGACTACTATAATACGCTTTTGGCCCTATAGTGGAAAAAGTGCCTCTATTTTTTTATGACAATAAGAGACGAGACGGGCAGGACGTTCAGCTGATGGTAATCCATACGCCCTGCCCATTAGAAGGCTGTGCCGCTTAGGATTCTTAAAAATAAATCTGAGTGGCACTACAATTGCGCTCATCTCCTTGAGACATACGATGTTATGTCTCGTTTGCGCAGTAATTTTACTAGCTACGACGTCCTTCTGACCGAAACAATAATGTTTACATATTACTGCTTCACGGCAGAAAAAGTCGCCGTTTTGGTACCCAAAATCCAGCCTGCAAAGGAGCCTCCCACTGGACTCCCACTCTATGAAATCACTTCGCACAATCATCTGCATTTATTGTTGTAAATTATATTAAACGTATTTAAATAGTTTGGCAACCCTGGATATTCTTGTTGGTTAGCTCAACCCGTGTATGTATTGTTATGAACGAAATGAAATTATCTGGCAATAATTACTACCTTAATAAAACGACATGCTCCGGTTTCACTGAGACACACGAATATAAGAAGGTTTTAGTTCATTCTGCATACGAACAGGTCTATTTGATTGAAGGTTATATTGTAATGAAGAAATAACTAAGAAATATTTTCTTTTTTGCAACGTACCTTAAGGTAAGTAAGAATTTGAAACAGTTACTGTCTTATTAATAAACGCAATGTAAAGTTACAAGCAGTGGGAGGCTCCTTTGCACAGGATTCCGGCTAGATTATAGGTACCACAACGCCGCCTATTTCTGCCGCGAAGCAGTAATGTTTACACATTACTTTGTTACGGTCTGAAGGGCGCCGTAGCTAGTGAAATTACTGTGCAAATGAGACTTAACAACTTATGTCTCAAAGTGATGAGCGCAATTGTAGGGCCACTCAGAATTTTTGGGTTTAGCAAGAGTTCTGAGCGGCACTGCATTGTTACGGGCTGGGCGTATCAATTACCATCAGCGAACGTCCTGCTCGTCGCGTCTCTTACTTTTTACTGTTATGTAATTCTGTAGTGACAATGGTAACTCGTCGCTTTGAGACATAAAGGCGCTCTTCAGACCGAAACACAGTTATGTGTAAACATTACTGCTTCGCGGTAGAAATAGACGCTGTTGTGGAGACCTATAATCTAGCCGAAATCCTGTTCAAAGGAGCCTCCCACTGGTCTCCCACTCTATTGGTTTTGTAGTTGTTTCCTTAATTATTGCTACCATGATAAATGCGTAGCAACTAATAGTAACACTAGCAGGTACCAGAAATAAAAAATTGTTAATCTAGATTCGTCTTAGATTCTAGAACCATCTGTTATGAAATAGACAGACAGTATAAATAAATTATTGCTTTGATTCTCGATAAGTGTTCAAAGTTTCAAACTACGACGTTTTGTAGGGGTCGAATTATAGATGATACATAGATCTTAGGTAATTAATACGTCTAGATCAGGGGTGCTCAAGCTTGAAGTGCTGGCGATCTACCTCAAAATTGTTAGACTACGATCGATCGGCTCTGAGAGGCTTCAAGTATGTGTGATGATGGATTTTCGTCTAGGTAGAGTGTCACGATGACATAGATATTAGTTTTGCGCAAAATATGCATTTTTTAGTCAAAGTAAGTGTAGCTCTGCTTTTAAATGTCAATGAAAAAACTCATAATTATTATTCAAAATTGCGAGTTTATTGGTTGTTACAAAACAAACGCGTTCTAAATTTCTAAGCTTAATTTAGTTAAGCTTGGATGTTGAAGCGTGACACTGCATGCCCTGAGCATACTTTTCATAAGATGGTACGTAATTACCGTTTTTAGTTTATTATACCGGATTTTTTTCTCGAGATCGACTCAAAAAGGACTCGCGATCGACATGTCGATCCCGATCGACCGTTTGAGCACCCCTGGTGTAGATATTACTCTATAGCTATCTCGATAGCTTTTGCTGTTAGACAACCGATAAAAACAGAGATGGAATAATACTTTAGTGTGCGTGACAAGCTACGTCTTATTTTTGATTTGTATGACACTTTATGTTAGTGTGCGTGAATTGCTCTAAATAAAGGTCAGTTTTATTCGACTTTTTAACAGCTGTCATAGTCTATCTAGACCTATAAATGATCTAAGACATAGGTAATAAAAGCGTGTTAAAAAAAGGGAACTCGTATCTGCATCTCGTGCGTAGAAGATATTAATAAGAGTAATTGAATTAACAATAAAGATTTAATTAAATGATAATGAATTCAAAAATAGTTTTATTGATAAAGGTTCTTCATGCGATACTTATTAACAATTACAAACAACAATGTACGAGTAACTCGCTTGTCAAGGTGTGCAAGTGTATTTTCCTCATCAAGCCATATCAACCCTCCAAGATTTATGTAAGGAGGTCTGAGTCTCTACGTACTCCGCACGCGATCACCGAACAATGCAAGGATACTCACAACCACGACCCAGAACCTACTCTTAATAACTCCTCACATTAAAACAATAGATTAACCCAATTGACGTATATATCTATTACTTTCGCGTCCTTGGCGTGTTGTGCTATGTGATCTATTGTATAGTCAACGGCTCTCAGATTAAAGCGATAATTAATGCTGATTCCATACGACCTACATTTGGCTCCGCTCGATAAAGTTAATTTACAGTTATAGTTGTAAATCTCGTTGCAAAATAAACTAGCACGCGCGGCCTGACCATAGACAACATGCGACAACTCCCACACGACTCGAAACCTACGTCACGACCGCCCGCGCTCCGTGTGTCAATGAATTAACACATGACGGGAGCGTAACCCGGCCGAAACACATTGTGCTGTCATCCGGGCCCTTGCTACGCGCTCCTGTAGCTTTCGCTTTCGATGGGGTGAACGCATGAAACATGTGGGCTTCAGTGTGTGAGCGAGACGGCTGCAGCTTGTGTGTGAAGGCCATGAATGAACGTGTTGACAATTTGGCGGGAAAGGGTTGCTCCACGTTACACTTTCGATTTCAGTGCGTTGCATATGAGGTTGGGGTGGGTAGCGATCGATGGAAACTTTGTAAACAGGGTCATTCTAAGACTGTCTAACTGTTGTTAACTTGTTGATAACAATAAATTACTTTAATTACATTATTTCCCCGCTTAGACCGACATTTTGTTTAAGAATGTATAAAATTATGAGACTTCGTGTGTTTGCTTCAAGTAAGATCTTAAAAACCTTCACCTAAATAATATTTTCAACACACTTGCTCGTAAAGTGAGCTACATCGTTGTTAGGGCCATAAACCTAACTATAACACTGCCTAATATAATTATCCGTATAAAGTAAAGTTAGTACCTAACTGCAAATTATATGAGAGTAAACAGAGCTTCTCAATTCTACCGGGTAATACAGCTTTTTTTTGCAACAACAAAAAGGTTTTCTGCCGCTGAAAAAACATTTACATTTTCGGAATAAATAAATGTGTCCCAAATTAAGACGAAAAAACATTTATTATTATCAAATATAATAAATATAAAAACAATTAAAAATACTTTGTTATAAAATATAATTTATGCATTTTATCACAAAATTTATAATTTTGAAGTTGGCTGTACGGCTATATCTATTCAATCACCTTACATTTAGCGCGTGAAAAAAAAAAGACTTGCGCGCCATTTCCCCATAATTTTCATATTTTGTTTTGTATCGCATTTTTGTTGTATGGTAAATAGCATTTGTTTTTTCCTCACAACTATGTTGAAAAAGTGCATACGGAACTTACATCTCGCTCACTAGACACTCTTATTTATGCCCTCGCCTACGGCACGGGCTGTATAATATGCAACTTATCTCACTTGTATCATATACTATTATATAACAAGTATCCCAGTATTAAAAGACTCTGTCACACTAAATGGTTTTTAATTTCCATCCTTCATTTTTTTTAATCTTTAAGGCCTTGGTCTGTAACTGTAGAAGTTTTGTAAAGAATCGAAAACCCCTCGCAAAAAGCGTGAAGTGTGTAGGTTGCATCAAACGCCGCCATATTTCGTCACAATTGTTTATGGTCGAACAGTTCTCGATGTCTATCTAGAGTTAGAAAGCGTCGAGAAGCCAACATTATATCTAATTGACCGCAGCTTTACGCTGTCTGTATTCAAATTGAACTGTTAAAATATAATTTATAATAGGTAATAGCTAAACTTTCAGTTAAAAAGGCTAGCAGAAAATTATTAATCAACGATTTTTTAAATGAAACTAGCAGACCTAGCAAACGTTGTATTTCAAGTAAGCATTGATCAATTTGTAAGTGTTAATTGTAAATCTTAATGTATATAAATTACGTTACACGTTGTTTGTCCGCGATGGACTCCTAAACTAATGAACGGATTTTGATGGGGATTACTTCATGGAGTGCAGTTTGGTCCAACTTGAGAGATAGGATAGTTTTTATTTCGATTTGGGACCCATAATTACTTTTATTTTCAATATTTGTTTTGTCTGGACATATTTTCTATTAGAGAATTTAGTGACGCACGGTTTGACAGTTCTGCTGTGAAACAATCTCATTATAACAACAGGGAGCATTTTTTACGAAATAATGCTTGATGTTTTGAAATATTATCGGCAAATATTATCTGTCGGGGCAGCTAGCTATTATTAAAATATTCATTTTACATTGTACTAGGAGTTCATAAGACATAAACTTCGCGGAACAGCGAATGCTCATAAAGTATATTAGGTATCATATAAGTTGCCATGAAGTTTTAACTGGCATATTTCGACATAAATTCAGATGATTTTCAACAAAAATTGGGATAAAACCCATGTATTGGGTTAGATATTATTTTTTTAATAACAATTTTGAATGTTCACTAACTTCTTATTTGATTGGTCTAAGCTATTTTTAAAACCGATTAAATAAAGTTGATATATTGAAAAGTTGCCATCGAAATAATTAGTTGAAGTTTTTTAGTTAAATTATTATCGATAAGGCTCCTTGCTATAATTCTTATCTCAAACGAATTAATGTTAAAATATATAAATTTCCCTTTAAAATTTTGTATTATTTCCTTACAATTATTTTAATGATCATAATAGTTCTAAGTACAAGCTCAAAAGAACCAATGACCAATTTTCTCTAAATACGTAGACCGTTCAATTATGCAAATACCAACCCGCGCCGAGTGCGGAGTGACACGATTTCAACTCCTGCGCATACCGCACTGACAAGCAATGTAACAACCAAACTGAATTATGCGTCAGTTTCATTGGCTATTAAACGTTTTATACATTTATATGACTGTTGATGTAAGTGAACATTATAAACCCTTTTGTGGAATTTACAAAGATTTTACCAGTGGGCTCGTTTGCACAGGGTGCCGGCTAGATTATGGGAACCTCAACGGCACCTATTTCTGCCGTGAAGCAGTAATGTAAGTATTATTGTATTTCGGTCTGAAGGGCGCCGTAGCTAGTGAAACTATTGGACAAATGAGACTTAACATCTTATGTCTCAAGGTGACGAGCGCAATTGTAGTGCCGCTCAGAATTTTGGGGGTTTTTCAAGAATCCTAAGGGGCACTGCAGTGTAATGGGCACGGCGTATCTATTACCATCAGCTGAACGTCCTGCTCGTCTCGCCATTATTGTCATAAAAAACGTACCTATGTGAAAACTCAAAACACGTTCTAAAGAGTTGATCATAACGCGTTTTGATTTTGTTTTGCTAGGTCGGAAATGCCAACATTCTTATTTCTATGTTAATTTGACTATACACTTGTACTGTTGTTGAACAATCTGGTAAACTGGTATAAAAAATCACATTGAACTTATTGCCATAATGCTATCTGCAAATTAATTAATACAACCAATAAATAAGCAACGCCAAGTGATAACACTTGGCGTTGCGTAGAGACGTCGTTTCATTGTGTGTCTTCTACCGCATTTGTTACGGGGAGTCTTCCGAAGAGCTGTTTCACGCGATTCCTGCTGCCGAATTCCACCTACGCACGACAAGCCACAAGTTAGGATATCATCCCCACCATATGGATTTGTCCTCGACAGTGCGGATTTTAAGGAGCTCTCTTCCATGTACTACAAAGATGTGGAATGAACTTCCTTGTTCCGGGACGATACGACATTGGTACCTTCAAAAAAAGCGACTAGAATTACGATCCACACCATAAAACCACGAAGGCTTCAGATCAATATGACACCGATATCTTATAAAGGCCGGTTACCCACCAAAGCTAGTTAAAGAGCAGTTTTGCTCATGTGATCCCTCTGATCCCTCTGACAAAACGGCTTTATTCCATAAAAAATTAAGTCACTAGTTGTGAAATTACACAAAAGTTGCGCAAATCGCACGCAACAAGGTACCCCATACTTAGCCGTTTGTAGGAAATGTCTAGGTAGGTACATATAACACGACACACGCACGTAATTGCACGCACAGATCGGCGCGCGGCCAACGAGTTAATGATACACTGTCCAGGATTTACGATCGAGAACTGTGTAAAAATATATGAAAGTGGATTAACGGGAAACAGGACGCCTTCCGTTGATTATACTCGCTTGCTCTTAATATACATTCAATGTGTTATAATAATAATAAGTTTTATCATTTTAATTACAATCTAGCCATAGGCTAATAGACAATTTAATTTTAACTAAATTTTGCTAAGTATAGTAAAACTAAGAAAGTGTCCATTAGCACTATTCATATAATCTCTATTAAGGGGAAGATACTATTTTCTTGTGTTCTTTACACTTAAAATACCTACATTTTACTATTCATTGGACTATATCTATTACACTAGCTTTTCACAACACTAACTCAAAGATCTAGTTTGAGTCTTCTGACTAGGTTCGTGTTGTCGTGAAGTTTTAGCTCATGAGCTTGTGCATATTTTTGAATAATTTTTACGACTAAATCCACCTTAAGGTCACAATGAAGGTCGTCGTTTCGTATGTAACAAGGGGCATTTACAAATACCTCGAAGCACCTTATTCTACCATATACCATTATGATAAAATATTTACGAAAACATTTATTTATCCTACAGTTTCACGTTCTTTACATTTTTAATAAGAAATATTGATTACACTATTATCAACCATGCAAAATTATTTAGTGGATGATTATAATAACAGAAGATATTAACAATTAAATGAGGATTCTGAAGTCAGTACATACTCTTTTATAGAACACAACACATTTAATTGTATACAGGAGATAGAATGTTTTATGTTTTAAAATTTGAACAATTTATTCAATATATATATTTGTATATATAACGGATCTGCAATTTTGCGGTTAAGAAAGGGACCTTTGATAGCCAGAACATATAGAAGGTACAAATAATATCTTATAAGACCACCCACGGCCGCAGTATCTCAGTAAATATAACAATCATAACGTATTAAATATACAATCACATCGTATTAAACATGTCTATCAAGCATTTAGTACTAACTGCGAATTGCAATAACAAAAATAATTATACGGACTGCATAAAATAAAGAGTAAAAAGCTGTAGAAATAAAGCGCGTCGCATCTCGAAAGCTCATCTCGAATTCGTTCACGAGACAGACGCGGACCGTCTATACTCTATGGATTATATACAGAAGCTGCTAGGTTGTTGTAATAATTATGTACTCGCAGATCTATCGATTCGACGAGTTCGCTTACAATGTGACAGTTCACACCTCGCCCTGACGACTGTTTTTATGTAGTTTATCTAGTGATACAATATTTATTCTATCGTTATTGTTTTATATTACAAAGTCATTCTTTCATGATACCTATATCAAATATAATGATGATAATATTTTTATGGATCTATTTAAAAACTAATTATGCAAACGTGCTAAACAAAATATAAGTACAAGTAGCAAACAAGACTGTTACGAATGTTGTCAGTACTATAAAAATAGGTGTCGAATTAATTATAGTTTTAATAATGTTAGTTTTCATTGCCCATCAGACGCAAGTTAAATTTTGTATTCGATTTCGAAGAAGGTTGTGCACTTTCTAGTTTCTCTTCATGACGGCTAGCGCCATCTCGTATCGAGTAGCGACGACGACATAGCCGCTACATAAAGTATTGAGACTGCGATTAATTGTTGTGTTCTTACGAAATATTGTAATGTTCATTATTAGTGATTTTTCTAGTGTTAGATAATTATTTTATTTTAAATTGGTTAATAATATTTGCTCAAAGCTTATATTTTATATCACATCGCACATCATCTACAGATGAGAACGGGACTCACTTGGTAGGTGATCACCTCGTAAATAAACAACATTGGAGAAGGAGAAGTTTCAAACTACGAAATATCGAACCAAACATGTCGGACTATTAATAATTATTAACAATTTCTATCACCCGAATATTTTTATAAGAGTTGGTATCTAAATGACTAAAAGAACAGATACCCACGCCATAAGCTGCCCGATTGCCAATAACAGTGACAATAATCTCAGTTTTAACGCAATATAACCCGGTCTGAGGCGTAGCGTAATGAGCATTCAATTCGTGTTTAAAATTTAACAATTTTATATGCAATTTAGGCTTAAATATAGGGTACACTTCATTAACTTAAAATCTATGTATTTTGATATTCAGACATATTTTGATCATTATACATATCTCCTCTAATAACTTTCTTATTTACATTATTCGAATAACAACCACGGAGTAAAATATAAAATAGGTAAAAACTACTACAGGGCCAAAAAGTACGCCGTGTATATTTTGAGTCTTTTTTGGCAAACGTTTACATATAAAGTGCTTATCGAAGAAATGATTGACTGCTGGTAGTCGCTAGCTTAAACCAGCCATGATCCCTAGGCTTTTGAAGTGATAACTTCTTATGGGAGGGTAAACCGCTTTGTAACGTAACGCGTTACGGCGCCAGTCTGTCTGGCTTACCTTTCACTCACTCTAACCAATTGTTACTTTTATAGGAATAAATAATGATACTAATAATGTACATATACAAAATTCTAATGTACATTTCAAGAATTGTAACTAAAAATAAAGTATATTTTATAATCAATAGAAGATTTTATTAATAAATAAACTGTCCTTTCATTATCATATCAATACAATTTTAGTACCTAGTTACCTAAGCTGTTCTCAAGTTAAACAATTTCAATATTAAATAGTTCAACTTGAATAATTTTAAGTTAACACATCTATCGGGCGTTTTTTAAAATGGCGTTTTTTTATTTACGAAAATATTCTCCGGGTACAATTACCTATGGATAACAGTTTTCATGAAATTCGTTTGAGCTAAAAAATGAAGCTGACCTAATGCAACGCCATCTAGTAGTGAGTAGCGACAACGTGGATAGCAAAGATGCCTTATGCCTAGAAGTTATTTTAAATTCTCAATTAATAAATTATTTTTACTTTAACGTTAGGTATCTTCCCAAGTGTAAGCAATAAGTTAGCAAAGTTTGATCGCATTCAAATCAAATCAAAATCACTTTATTCATGTAGGTCACGCAAGTGACACTTATGAAGGTCAAAAAATATCTTTTCTTATTGAATCTACCGCTACTTCGTAAAGGGTTGAGCTAATGAGAAGAAGTAGCAAGAAACTCATTCCGACTCTTTTATATCATGAAATTAAATGCCAACAAGAAGTAAGTTGTACATCTTAGATTATTCTGATATATTGCGATTATCAAGGCCAAAGCGCCTTGTGCCTTTGCAATACGACACGGGACCATCAAACACTTCACTCACCTAAACGGCCGGCAATGATCTTATAATTCCTCTGGTGTTGTGAGAGTATAGGCCACCGTAACTCAAATGACCCGAACTCAAGTCCTCCTCTTTCATAAAATATATATAATATTATTAACATTGTTTTTAATTTGTTTCAGTGTTCGGAATGGATTCACCCCTGGGGCTATTTCCCCCTGGGATGGAGCACAAAATGTACCCTCTGATGGATGTGGACCACCGGCCGCAACCCTTGGACGCGCAACTATTCACAAACGTCAAGAAGAAATGTGGGTTACATTTATATCCTACTCATAGTAAGTCAGTTTTTTTAGCGGCCCGCCGTACTTACTATCTAGTAGACACATACACACTCTCAACTGGAAGTAGGACTTGTTAGGTAGTTGTAAAACTAACATAGTAATACCAGTGGGAGGTTCCTTTGCACCAGATGCCGGCTAGATTATGGGTACCACAACGGCGCCTATCTCTGCCGAGAATCAGTAATGTGTAAGTATTACTGTGTTTCGGACAGAAGGGCGCCGTAGTTAATAAAATTATTGGGCAAATGAGACTTTACATCTAATGTCTCAAGGTGACGAGCGTAATTGTAGTGTCGTTCAGATTTTTTAGGTTTTTCAAGAATAGTAGGAGTATCAATTACCATCAGCTGAACGTCCTGCTCGTCTCGTCCCTTATTTTCATAAAAAAACCCGAACAAACTTCTGGTCTCCGTTTTCCTTGGATTAGTTGTACCAGCTTTATCATGGCGCATGATATAACGAAAGAATTGGGCCTTCCTTTTCTTTATTTCGCCGTTAGCTACAGAATCGCCTCGTTTCGGATCCACTCTCCATGAAATTCTCATCATCCTGTACCTAAGCGTCTACACATGCAAGTCCATAGCGCGTGACAACTCTCTAATATGACCACGCAATGCTCAACACGTCCACCTACAAATTACTTATAACATTAACAATGCGCCCAAAGGTATCTCAAGCGACAAGCATTACGAAACTCAGAAATAATATGAAATAAGATGGAGTCCGTATTCAATTATGTTACGAAATGCACACACCAGTTGCAAAAGCCAAACGCGACCAAACACAATAGTTATTATGTATCTGACATGCGGAGCTAATAATAGTTTTGCACTGCAGTCCCGTCATATATCGAATGTTCTCGCAACGCCGTATAATGCTAAACGACTATTGTCCCGACTGTACACTAAGACGATCTGATACCACGTTTCATGCAGACATGTGTACAATGCTGCACCGTCTCGCACCAACAATACCACATCGATTAGCACTGTTACTCCCGTTGATAATTCTGCATTTAAGTTGAAGTGTATATGTTTATACTAGTGATTATCCGCTCGAATCTCGCGTGTCTCCTACCCACAACTAATTCTATGGTTAATGTTTGAACCTGACTAGCTTTTGAAAGTTTTCGTTTCCACCTGGAAGCCCAACTTCAACGATTTTAAGTTTTTCGCATCAACACCTTACCAACGATATTATAGGGTCTGCACCTTGTGGTTGCTGAGGATCAAAAAATCCAACGCAGTGTTTGTCCTTTATATATATAGAGATCAGTCAATAATGTACAAAAATTAAGAAGCTTTTACATGAAACAAGAACGCACAGGTCACGTTATACTAACACACGTTTTAGATGAGTCAGGAAACAGTTTGGTTTTACGTGGAAGAAAGTTACTTGAAAAACTAGGAACGTTTCATATCCAGATGGTAAGGGTTTTACCAGATTTAAGCTATTGGCACTAAAGGTACTATAGCAATGATAATATGAATACTGGTGAGAATCACAAGGTTAGGAAATATTTCACACTTCACATCCTAATCGCCAATGCTTGGTTGATGCGATTAGAAACTCCTTCAACCCGAAGTTAAACACATATCCAGATTTGGAAATTTACCCAATCGATTATAAGTTGAAGAAAGATACCTTTGTGTTCAGAAATTTAATTCAAACCGCTTTTACTTTTGCGTGACTTATAAGTCCATTAGAATAAAAACTAATTTCCGTAATGAAATAGCATCCACCCTCAATATTTGATTTAACGTGATCCTCGGAAATTATAAAAGTATCAAGTTACATGCGCGACATCGCTGCGGTATGTAGTTCTTTCAGAACCGCCTTAATAGTCGCGTGCTGGCGTCGAATTAATGAGGAGTCGAGCAGAACCCGCTCATTTTGGTGTACTGTCGCCGACTTGTTCAGCCAAAACACAGTTATTAGATAGCTGCGGTGCATTATCGGCACACGGCATATATCGTGCGCTATATCAGCTAGTAAACCATCAAATAAACTTCTAGAATATATTTAGAACCAGTACTTACTGTATATATGCCACCATAGCTATTTGTAACATAAAACAGCGGTGCAGTAGTATCTATAGTACAAGTATTCTGGCAGTTCAGTATCGATCAATACGTATACAAGCACATTCCACCTTTAAGTTTTTATTTGAAAAAAAATTATTAAACTTATAGCTGGTAACATGTAAAGTTTTCAATTTCGGTAAAATTAATAACAATTTTTTACAAATAAATATTAATTATAGTGTAAAATTTACGGTTGACGGTTTTTTTATTATTTTTGTTAATACGCTGACTAAATCTATGTGGTTTTGTTTTGTATCAAATAAATCAAAATCATATTCACTGTATACCACTGCAATTGGCATGCTCTAATAATTTAGTTGATTTTTTCTATTTTACTGAATGTACTTCGAAATTGTTGCCTCCACTTTGCGAGCAGTCTATGATCCGCAAACTAAGCTGCCCCAGCTATTTTCCACAGTTTACTGCAGAGATAGCTAGCTGTATTTAAGACCTTAGTAATGTCTGCAATTCTCTTAAAAAAGTTTAAAATCAATTTGCTAACAACGTGATACATAATTCTGACAGTTTCTCTGGTTGCCTTGCATCACTGAGGTTTTTGGAAAGTTCTAAATTCTATTATCTTCCGCAGGGCGACCGAAAGGCCAGCACAGCGCACCGCGAGGTGGTCCTCCACGATCCTGGACTAACGCTGAACTGACAGAAGCGCTACAACACGTTTGGAACAAGAAAATGACCACAAGCCAGGCGTCCCGAATTTTCGGGATCCCATACAACTCTCTATTAATGTACGTTCGAGGTAAATACGGAAAGAGCTTAAAACTGGAGCAGCTGAGGAAGGACTGTATAGGCGGACCGCTGGAGGTGCTAAATCTGAACGCGGGTAACAATAACAATAACCATCCTCCAAACAAGCACCACGACAAGGACGATCAGCACCAGAACTCGGGCCAGAGGCCGGCCAGTTCGGAGCCGGACATTTCCTCCAACCCAATGTTCAATCCATTCCAGCAAGGTTTCTACCCGGAGTTCCCGCCTGGTTTCCCGATGCCTCTTAATATGCTTCATCTGTTGCCACCGAGCGATAAGGCCAGAGAGTTATACCAGTCGATGCCGATGGCGCTCGACCCGATGTCCGTCGTTACGAAGGAGGAAGACTGCAAGAGTGACAGGTCGAAGGAGAACTCGGCAGACGAGGAGGGAGACACGTATCGTAACCCTCCCCACCCTGCCCATCAGCCTGATAACCGCACCCTGCTACACCACAATGGTCAGGATTAAAACTTCCATTGAACAATAACGTCTTCGATTCCAAAACTCCTTTCACCCTTCTCTTATGATTTTTCTTCCAATTGGATAGTACGGAGCAACTCGGTTTTATAAGCATATTATACGGGCGATATATTGCGTGCAGATCTAAATCTTCGTACACTATAATATGCTTTTAGAAGTTTAGTTCCTCTCGCTCGAAGTCAGGGTTCGATCTCTTGGTGTCGAATGATGTCAAATTAGTTAAATTTATATTTAAATATGTTAATATTTGTAAATGTATTTAAATCGCGTACTTGCGTTCGGGATTGAAGCCGAGGAGTGCAATAATTGTGTTGGACGGTGTTGTGTTTGTTACCGTAACTCTTTGTTGTTGACCATTCCATTAATACATTCCTTTTTAATTATTTTTAGATAATATTTCATATCATTTTACTGTAAAGTGTATTTTCTTATGTATATTATGTTAATCGAATGTAGATTATACATTAAATGTTCGAGTCGACTCCTACATTTCACCAAAGTTTGTAAAATATTTCGTAGTTTATAAATCAATAAACAATTTTTAAATGTAAATAGTTATTGATAGTCGTATATAGTGACCGTTGGTTAAGTGGACATCAATGTCGAAGTGGTACATAGTAGTTTGTATGTAATTGTTGTAGTTTTAGTGAAAGAACAGAATCTCTGTCGTCGCGAGAGTCGGGAAGTTGTCGTGAGTCCACACACATACAATTCGAACAATAAATCGAACTCGGAGCCGATACGTTTCCCACAAATTACTGGCTATGTCGTAACTAGAGTTGTCGGGGAAATAATAGGCCAGGGAAAAGGCATTGCGGCCGTTTCGTAGACGCAGCGTCGCGATCCGGAAATCGTGATTCCGAAGTCAAGACGGAGCCGCGACCGTTCGGGTGGTCCTGATTGCTTCGTGACGTCAGCAACTTTATGATTACACAATAAAAAACAAGATTTCATTATCAATAACAATGAAACATACGACAGTGGTCGCCTTAGACAAATAATGTATCTGCACTCAATGTTCAAATGAAAAGGAGCTTTCGAAATTTTAGTGAATAATGAAAGTTTAGGATAATTGGGTTTAAAACTGGCTTTAGATAATTGTATACAGTGTAGTTGGTATACCGGTCGGTAACTCGCGTCTTCAATGTCTATGCCTACTTGTAAATATTTTAATTATAAATCTATGTTGAGAATATATTATAGTTTTTCAGTCGATTACATTCTACGCGATGTAAGGCTATTTATTTAGTTTCGTAATTATCACAAGTTATTGATTTGACATTGAGGTTATGACGTTATGGAACTGCAAATCTCTAATCAGAAGACTGAATACTATTTTCGACTATTTTGTATGATCTAACAGTAAACAACACTTCAAACACGGAGCAAGGTACCTGCGTCATCTACAATATGTCGTTACAGGGATTTTATAGATTAAACTAATTATTATATCGAGGTTTTACTATTTACTTTCCTTCGCTTTCTCTTATGACACTTCTGGTTTAAATTGTGTCTATGCATCAATAGCTTTGTTGATACACAATTTATTGGTTTCTCTGAACAGAACTAATGTAGAACAAGACATATTCTAAGTGAATAACTGGCGCCGTGTTAGGTTAGATGTGCCAAATATATCGCACAATTTGTTATTTTCTCTACATTCCTATATGAGTTGTGATTGTTGTTTGCCTAGATATATTTCGTACAAATTCAGCAGTATTAGAGTGATTTTGTTAAAGTTTTAATTGACGTTTTATTTTAGTTACTTATGTTATTTGTTACGGCGATTAACAATGATTAAATGATTATAGTTATTTGTAATGTAAATGATGAATCTCAATTATTAATAGTTTATAAGTATTAATCGGAATCATTTCACAAAATCTTATTAAGTATTTCAGATCTACTCGCTGACAGACGAAACATTTCTTCTATACTAAAGTCTTTATTTCTCAGCAACATAAAATTACTTAAAATTTATCATAATAATATCTATTTATAAGATTTTTCATAATTTTTTATTAAAACATTATTGTGATTCCGTTACTTAAATAGAATAAAGAGTTTAGTTCCTCCAATTTCGTTATGTGTAATTTATATACTGTATTTTAAATGGTCTTAGCACTAGTAATAAATAATTGTTCTCTCACACAAAGAGTATAATAATATTAATAAGTTGTGTAATTATTTTTTGTTGTATTTTGCCTAATATAATTACAAATAAATTAAATCGTTACATTAGAATGTAAAAAAGATTATCTATTTGATCTTAATTAATACGAAAAATATATTTATGTTCTAGTGGCATTCTGTCAAATAATTAATTGAATTGGAAATGATGGAGCGATGTAGTGAAATTCGACACCGACGTAAAAGTGTAAAAAAAATAAAATAAAGTTATGGAATACCGTTGCGGGCTTTTATTTCTCGAAAAACACAACCAACCGCATTCATGAAATGTTCCTTGGTTCATATCACATCGACTATCTCTACCTACCTAAACTATATACCTACTAAAAAAGCAAAATAATGGAGGGAAAATGAAAAATAGTGGTTAATGCCACTAACAGAACCTGGTCATGCTTTGCTGTGTGTGCTGTGGCTTTTCTTGTACCTATTGATCATCATCATTTCAGCCGGAAGACTTCCACTGCTCAACAAAGACCTCCTCCAAAGATCGCCATGACGATCGGTCCTGTGCTGCCCTCATCCAACCTATTCCGCCGATCTTGACCGGATCGTAGGCCCATCTTACGTTTGGCCTACCAGCCTTCCGGTACGTGGTCGCCATTGGACGACATTACTATCCAAACGTCCATCTGTCCGTCGAGCTATAATAAATAATTAAAACTCCGAGCCCATTGCCCGCTGAGCGACAATGAGCTTCCTCATAAGGTCCATAGTTAGCGACCACTTCTGCGTATTTCATCACTGGCAACACACATTGGTTAAAAGCCTTCGTCTTACGGAGCTTCCCGAACGCTGCCCATCCGATGTATTCGACGAGTGATCCCTTTCGCGAAATTGGACCTGCCCAACTGCATTATTTGTCTAAGGTAGTATTTGTCTCGTCAACAATTTCGAGTGTACAGTTCCTAACTGTTATGGGAGTAGGTGCGACAAGGACATTAGACATGATCTTCGTCTTGTCCATGTCCATTTTAAGAGTACGGGTAAGGTACTCCTTGGGGAGCTGTATTGAGGCCATCGAGCTCGAAGCGTAGTCTTCACCAGTAGAGACCACTCCAGTTTTGGATTGATATTCAATGTGCCTCTTATGCGGTGATCACTCTCAGTTTTATTTAAGTTGATCACAGAGACATCAATGAATATACGTCTTTTGGTCGACATGATGAAATCAGTCTCATTTTTTGTGGCATCATCGGGACTAATCTAAGTCCATTTGCGTTGTTCCGGCTTCATGCAGGAGTTCATCATAAAGAGATCATCCTTCTCCATAAAGTCAGGCAGCATCAGGCTTCTGGCGTGACGATTTCCATAACCAAATTTAACCCACTCTTAACTCATCGCCGCTAAGTTTGCCCAGTTTTGCGTTGAAGTCTCCCATGACAGAGTTGAAGTGGGACATTATATGTTGCCAGGGCCATTTTTGGTTGGTGGTAGCGTTGCCCGGGGATTCTCGGCGACCCCAGCCCCGTCACTTATGTGGCTGCTACCGTGACCAGTGGCTATCACGAGCGGGGCCGCCGGGCCCTTTCAGTGTCTGTTTTCATTTTGGGGGTTTTCTGCCATAATCGCCACGCTTGGCAGGCGGGTTAGCGATCGCAGTGCATATTGGTGCTTCTCGGAAGGATGCTGCTGCCCATCCTCCACGGGAGGAGATGGGTGGTGCTATTCTGGTGCGACACCACACGCGAAGCTTGCACCTACTACCTATAAGGAATATATTTTGTAAAAAAATAAACACAATGATACAAATAATGCATCGAATCTCTCTCTGGGGACGATCCCTCATGTCTGAGAATCGTGGTCAGCATTAGAGTTGCATCTGGAGCGGATGATATGCCTCCACCGGATACTGTCCAACGCGTCTCTTACAACTGTGGAGAATTTAGATGATGAGTCTTAAATTTGGTTAGTCCATCTTGTTGGAGAACGACCGCGCGATTTTTCGGTATATCCAACCACGATAATTTTTTCCAAGCTTTCGTCGGCTCTGCGCATTGTGTGACCAAAATATGAAAGAATAACAGAATCCAAGGTATTCTTAACATTCGTATGCAACAACAAATCTCGATTGCATCAATCCTTTGCCTTTCACGGCCCAAGATTGCCTACGTTTCTTCATGGATAGGGAAAACATGCAAATGCATCCAATGTATACAGAAAAATAAGTATAGAATGTATAACTGCCCGATAAATAGGGGACAGAAGTGGGAAGAGGAGTTGCATTTGGGGCAGAGGATGCGAACCGGCGATCACTACGTGAGTGCCGGTGGAGCAACCAGGGTTGGCACGTTATAATAATTTGATAGAAAATAATTTTGTTTGAATCTGCCAATATTAATAAATAATTATAACAATTAGGTAAGTCAAATATATAATAATTAGATATCATTGTTTTCTGTTGGTAGGTAGTCATGTGGCCTGGGTTTTTTAGTTCTAGACGAAGCTATCCCGTTCAGAGTCACGCGTCCGAGAACACCGACTTCAAACCTATCAATAGGTAGCATATGCAAATAGTAGTATTTTGTTAATATTATAGGTAAAAGAATTGTATAAGAGGTGTATTATTATTAAGTTTCTGTTTTTGAAGTCGGTTTTTTTAAACGTAGTTTTTTTTATTTCGTTACTTTTTACTGTCATATATTAAATAATAATATTTTAAGTAAGTAGTAAGTAATTTCCGCGAGCCTTAAACAATATAGATCCTGTATCATGTTCTAGTGAGACACTGAAATATTGTGTAGAACGTTTGTTAGGTATGAATGACAGGCAGCTGTCTTGTCATGACAAGATGAAAACTCCTAAAAAGCATTACACAAACTATTGTTACACCATCCATGTTAACAAAAATATTCATAAAAATGCTCATAAAATGAAAACTACTAGATCAAACTAAGTCAAATTTTTATGGGACAAAATGGCAAACATTCCGCATCAAACTAAAAAAGAAAAACGAATATCAGATCATAAATCTCAGCGTAATCTGTGTACATACTTAAAAAAGATACCATTCGAATTGAGAACCACCTCCTTTTCGAAGTCGGTTAAAAACCACGTTGCGCTGATATATGTCATCACTGACAACACCTGTCATTGATATCTGTACTCTATGTCAACGCCTGTTGTTTACTGTCACAGACTATGAAAACACACTGACCTCGTCGACTTCCTTTTTAATTAATTTACTATAGGTTTATATTTTTGATTCATTTCTATACATAATATATCTATATTTATTAAAAGGTACTGGCCTAAAAGGGCTATAACGCTAGTACAATTCCTCTGGTACTGCATCAGAGTATTGATTGCGGTGATCACTTTGGTCTTTTGTAGCATCGAGTGACCCATAGGTACGCTCTCCTATTCTCCAGATTCATAAAAAAATAGCAGGCCTGCGTCGGTTAGCTATTTTTAACCGACTTCAAAAAAGGAGGAGGATCTCAATTCGTCGGTATGTTTTTTTATGTTTGTTACCTCAGAACTTTCGACTGGGTGAACCGATTTTGATAATTCTTTTATTATTTGAAAGCTGGTGCTTCCCGTGTGGTCTCATTGACAAAATAATAATAATTATCGTAACTAGAATCAGATTAAATAATTAGATTGTAAGACGCAATTATTTTTATACATTTTAGTGCATTTTATATCTATTGATTTGGAATAGTGTTTTTGAAGTCGGTTATTTTTTTGTTAAATTTTTTTTTAAACGTTATTACTTTTTTTTGCATTTATACATCTTTACCTTGGGTTGTCAACCGTGCTCTAAAATAGAATTTTGTAATCTTCTTCAGATGTGAGTACTTTAAAATCATTCTATACCAATATAGTAAGCTTAAAAACTCTATAATATAACACCAAGGTTTTCTATTCACTGAACTAAATATATTGGTCGGTACTCGGTACCGAAAACCATAAACTCGGAATTTTCTGAACGGAGCCACAATAGTACAGGACAAAATATAATGTAAAAGTAAAAAATTCTTGGAGGAAGAAATCATTTTATAAAAACACCTTCACCGGTATTTATGAATATCTGTAACCGACTCATTTGGGCACGATTTTGACCCACTTTAAACGGCCAGATTTCGTTCAAACTTCGAGGACCGATGACTATTGTCATACCTATTGTCTTAATAGGGCGTATCAATTACCATCAGCTGAACGTCCTGCTCGCGGTATTTTCATAAAAAATACATATTTGCAAATAAGATTTTTGTTAATTTATATAATTTTTTCATCTATCGATAAGTCGATAAGGTAGGAATTGATGTTAATTTTAAATTTCAACCATTATCTTTTCAAAGCGTGTTTTTTAGTTTTTTTTAAACTATTTTTAATATTTGTAGGTACTCTTTATTTATTCTCTCTCATATCAGAAATAGTACACAGCCCTAACCTATCCTCACTAGTACCAAGAACCTCAGGAATATAGACTACTAATAAACTCAGGGGTAAATTTCATCGTCATGCGTGGAATTAAATAAATGTGTAGAGACGCGGCGAACAATGAAACATATGAGATGGCACGTAATGCGTCGTATGCAATCATTGGTGCGTCACTTACTATTGTGCTTAGAATGGATTTATGATTATCTCTGATATCTACACGAGAATATAATGCATTACTTGTCTCAGACTTGTTTAAGTTTACGACGACGCTAAGTACCAACTTTCGACTCGACTAGGTAGGTAATAAAGTTTATGTGACAGTTAATAATATAGTATGTAGGTCATGAACGAACGAATATGAGAGTTCATTCAATGGTAGGTGAACACTTCAGCTCATTATATAATAACTAGCTTGCACGGTAACTTATCACCGTGGTTAAATCTTATATAGTGGCTTCATCAGCGGGCGAATATTCGTGTCGCGCTGTCAAAAACTTCGTCTTTGGGTTAACGCGATGTTCTTGGCTACATCTAGTTAACTGCAACTACATCGCCTATCGCGCGATTGACGTGGGCGCTAATTTTTAATATTATATTATAATGAAGCGGCGAAGTCAAGCCACGCAATGCTGTCGCGACAAAATCCATTTAATGCGCGCCCGACACAGACCGCGATGCGACGAATAGCGAATATTCGCCCTAGCCCGCTTATGTAGCCCGAGCATATATTTGGAGTACGTAATCGCCAGAAAATTTCATCATACATATCGTTTTTTTTAAATAAGTTACCGACAATCAGCATAATCCGATATAATTTATTTATATAGTCGAGTTAGCAAGTCTTTTGTGGGGCGATGCATATGCTTTTACAACAGGATCCCAGAAAATGTTTAAAACAAAAGTATTACGTTATTCAAAAGAATTGTTAAAAAACGTTAGTGTGGTAAAGGTTACTATAACATAAATGACTTTCTTAATGATACCACAGATTGGGAATGGAGCGACCGTCCTCAGGCTATTAAATAATAAGTTTAATTGTACAATGTTACTTTGTAAATTTTACTTTAATTGTAAAACAAATTTTTTGATGAAAAAAAAAGCGCGCTGAGTTTATTGCGCCCATTCTTCTCAGGTCTGAGGCATTCATTTTGGAATGGGTAGTAGTTTTTTGACACATCCTATTTTGAATAAAAATATTTGAATTTGAATATATTATTATTATACGAGGCAATGTATAGAATAAACAAAGTGCTTAGCTACTGTATGAAATATTATTGTTGATGTTTGTGTTGTAGGGACAGTAAAGTGGTCGCATTTTTTTAATAATTCGATAGTACATATTATTCACTAATATAATAATAGTACGGCAAACCAGGCATATATCTCGGACATATGACCGTACCTTCGCTGTGGTTGCAGTCCGAAATTAGCCACCTTTGTTTGTGAAACATAAATTTTAAGTTTGAATAGAAGAAAATCTCGTTCGACAGCAATTTAACCACGCAATGGGCGGATGTGATCGCTTTCAATAAAGAGAGACACACGCTCATCTGTTAATCGTCAGACAATTGGTCAATGATGAAAAATGTATAATGTGATTAGTAGGCTTCTTTGTACAGAATGCCGGCTAGATTATGGGTACCACAACGGCACCCATTTCTGTCGTGAAGCAGTAATGTGTCAACATTACTGTTTTTCAGTTTAAAAGGCGCCGTAGCTAGTAAAATTACTGGCCAAATGAGACTTAACATCTTATGTCTCAAGGAGACGAGCGCAATTGTAGTGCTGCTAAGAATTTTAGGTTTTCCAATAATACTGAGCGGCATTGCATTGTAATGGGCAGGACGTATCAGTTACCAACAGCTGAACGTCTTGATCGTCTCGTCCCTTTTTTTCATAAAAAAAATTGTAAATGAACTGATATAAATACCAACTGTCCAAAGTTATACCAGAAAATATAAGACCTTAATTAAACTTAATCTGTAATTGAATTAGCGAAAGCTATTTGTGAGTGTACGAACTAATCAAATGAAGCACACAAAGCTAAAAAATTAGAATTAAAACATTCAATGATTCAATTTAGAATACCGTTACGATTCGATATTAGGAAAGCGGAATATTGAATAATAATTATTGATTGGCCCTAGGTATTTGATTAAAATAAAAAGTCAATTTCCATTAGTTGGTACTTGATACAGCGGGAGTAATCGATTTTCCTATCAGATTTTTAATGAAAAGTAAATTTATATTGTTAGAAAACAAACTAATTATAATATTGTAATAACTTGGTGCTTTCGCTATTATTAATATTGGATAATTCGTTTCGCTGTGAACGTAGGTAAAAGTCACGCATGAACAGAACAAAGTGTGGAACAGATTTTCAAAAAACTTATATTTGTGATTAATTTTAGTCAAGTGAAGTAAACTTATATCAGGCTTAAAGTAAGAGCATCTGAATCTTCACCATAAACATTTCTTTTAAATTACTGATTCTACCATATGTTCGAAAAAAAGTTGAGCTCGTTAGAGGAACATACAAGAAACGGCAACTCTTTTCCAATTAAATAGAGTATTTTACAATGGCTGTAATATACAAACCAAATAAGATTGTAATATGAATTGTCTTTAAATAATATCAAATATTTCATAAAAAGCAATAAAGAAAAGTTTATTCTTATAAACATACTTAAATAGAGGCGTGTGTCCCTATATTTCATGTGATTTCAAGAAATGTTTGAAATGATTTGGATTGTTCTAGAAAATGCTGCATCCAATATATGAATCGTGTTTGTTTAAGACGTGAATAGTACTTAGTGGGTCAGAAACCTAGAACTATTCCGAAGTATAAGCTTCTATGATGGTGTTTAGGTCAACGCATTGTTATAATTTTATATCGATACTTCCCATAAGTACTTAGGTACTCTATTTTCCGTGTGTTAATTCCAAATTTCACAAAGGCTATAGGCAGATTATGAGTACCACAACGGCGCCTATTTTTGCCGTGAAGCAGTAATGTGTAAGCATTATTGTGTTTCGGTCCGAAGGGCGCCGTAACTAGTGAAATTACTGGGCAAATAAGACTTAACATCGTATGTCTCAAGGTGTCGAGCGCAATTGTAGAGCCGCTCAGAATTTGGGGTTTTTCAAGAATCCTGAGCGGCACTGCATTGGAATGACAGGGCGTATCAATTACCATCAGCTGAACGTCCTACTCGTCTAGTCCCTTACTGTCATGAAAAAAAATACTTTTCGGAGTCGGACTCGCCCATGTAGGGTTCCGTAGCAGCAAGTGACATTCGAGTTGTTACTGTATGAAATGAAAGTATTCTAGTCTTATGAAGATATATGGGAAGTACTGCATTCACTTATCGACTTGTTTCTCTGTGGTAATGATAGGTTATCATTTATTGAATAATTTCTCATACTTATCTCAACATTACTGAATTTCAGACTTGTTACGCTTTGGAACTGAGGTATCGGTATAATGAATATTTTATTGCATGTGTTATTTGTAAATCTAAAAGTGTTGGAGGCGACTTCTGAAAATCCCTTGGACGGTTTTCCCAACCAAGAATTCCATTTTAAAAGAACTGAAGATAAAAGATAGGCTATCGTCGACTGTACAACTACGAATTCTGAGGTTCTAGTGCAGGGCAGTTGGAGGGGAGAAGATCGGGAGGATGCTCACCTACGCGATGTTCGGATCTTATCAAAGCACTGACACAGACAACAGGGCTCCTGCAGTGCTACAAGCCGTCAAAAGTGGACGATCATCACGAGGGAGGCAGTGCGACCCAAAACTAAAGAGACCAACGGCGACTAATGTTGCATCATCTTTGCGACCACGACCACTCTGACAAGAGTGACCGATTGAGAAGAAGTTCTAAGGAAGTATGATTGTAGGCATTTGTAAGAGTATGTAATATCTTTGAGTCTTCCATAATTTCTTATTATTGTAAGTGTTTACAAGTACAGTAGTTTCTGTATCTTTTGTATGTTGTTTTTAGATACAAATATGAAAAGTAATTATTGACGTTATTGTGAAAACGTATAAAAAATAAATTAGGTACCACCATAACTTACTTTATAATAAGTATAATTTAAAAATAAATAAATAATTCAAACTTGTATTCATAATTCATATCAAACCTGTGTTGTGTACTTATATGGATACCATTTCAGTCGGAAGACGTCCACTGCTGGACAAAGGCCTTCCATTTCTTCCAAAAGATTGCCATGACGATCGGTCCTGCGCTGCCCTCATCCAACCTACTCCGGCGATCTTGACCAGATCGTCGCTACATCTTGTGGGAGGCCTCCCAACACTACATCGTTCTGTACGTGGTCGCCATTCGATAACTTTACTGCCCCAACGGCCATGCCATCTGTCCGTCGAGCTATGAACCCTGCCCAGTGCCACTTCAGTTTCGCAACTAGGCTGTGTATATATGCTAGGCCTATTGGGCTATGTCGGTGACTTAGGTTCTCCTACGAATCTCCTCATTTCTGATTCTATCTCGTAGGGAAACTCCGAGCATAGCGACCTCCATTGCCCTCTGAGCGACAATGAACTTCCTCATAAGGCCCATAGTTAGCGACCACGTCTGCGTTCCGTATCCACCTAAGTCATCACTGGCAAAACACACTGGTTAAAAACCTTCGTCTTCAGTTGGATTTGGCGAGTGAGCTCTCTACGAAATTGGACATGCCAGCTTACTGAGCAAACGAGACTTAACATCTTATGTCTCAAGGAGATGTGTAATTTGTAATAAATAAACATTGAAATGAGCAGGGCGCATCAATTACTGTCATCATCAACTGAACATCCTGCCCGTCTCGTCCCTTATTGATAGAACATAAAAATGAGCTGGTAAGATTATTTTTTAATAGATATTTTCCAAATAAAACATCGAAGTCTATTCAAATTTTAATACAGTTACAATTCCATCAATCCATCAACAACTTACACAATATAATAATTTATATACCTCTCACACGTCGCGACCACAGACCAAACTTCAAAATGGTACTTTTTCACATGAAACAAGGCTTTGTATTCTAATAATTTAATTACAATGAAGATATGAGAATAAATATAAGCGATATGAATTAATCAAATTGTATTTACATTAGACTTATTTAGCTTAGCTTAACGCTTAACATTATCACAGATTCGTGGCAAAATACGACCCGTTATATTCTAATGTCAAACCCTCGCTGCCCGTGCCATATAATGACCGTAGTGACGAACTTGTAGTGGCAAAGTGACACACTACTTCTCTCGGATCATCTGTCCGTGCGATACTATAAAAGGTGACGAAAGCTTTGGCAACATGCAAGCTATTTTTATTATCTACTAGCTGACCGAGCAAACGTTGTATTGCTATATAAAGTAATTAAAAAAAGTTTTTGGGGTATAAAAAATAGAGGCAACTGATTCTCAGACTTACCAAATATATCATACTACAATTATTGTATTCGATTGCTATCTTGCAACAGCGGATTTGTGGATGGAACAAAATAATATAAAAATCGCGATACAATAATAATTGTAGCTTGTAGAAGGCCGAAAAATGGAAGTTGTGTGTATTTTTAATGCTGAATCTTAATAAAATAAAAAAATAATAATTAAATAAAAAAAAGTATATTTAGGGGTGGATCACGTGAGGTAGCTTCTTCGCATATTTGATTGACTGCGACGATCTAGGTCAGGTTAACAACTGTAGTTAATGAACCAACTATAGTTAGCTAAAATTTAGTTTATTTTTTACCTCCTGAGAAAGTTAGAACGATATAAACATTCTAATTAGTTATTCGTTTTAAACTATTCTTTCAATTTGATTTCTGAACGACGGGAGACACATCAGAGATAAAACAAAATTGTGTTTTTATTTAATTCCGAGCATTTTTATATTTTATTTTTTAAACCTTCTCTGGACTTCCACAAATAATTCAAGACCTAAAATACCTGAATTATTTGTGGAAGTCCAGAGAAGGTTTAAAAGGTGAATAAATAGGAAAATGCTGCTAAATTAAATAAAAACATCAAATTTGTTTTTCCTTTGATGTGTCCATACATAATTTCTATGAGAGAATTTATTGATGCACGGTTTGATAGTTCTGCTGTGAAATAATTTCATTACGACAGCAGGGTGCATATTTTGCGAAATAATACTTGATGTTATGCAATATTACTGACAAATTCATACAAAAATATTATTTTATTTATTATATACAGAACAACGTCTGTCGGGTCAGCTAGTATTCAATAAAATTTTGGAAAAAGTGACAGATAGATAATTATGATGAACAAATATTTCTTTTAATTTTATGGAAACATTTTTTTTTACTATTGTGACACATCTTTACCCTTCATAAGCAGCCAGCCAAACTTATTTTTTTACGGGGCCCCGCTAAGGAACGCTATGCCACTGCGCGACCCATACTCCTTAATTAACGCCAGAGGAATCCCAAGAGCGTTGCCGATCTTATAAACGTACATATAAATACAAAAACACATTGGTACATGGCGCGCTAAAAGGCCCATGCCCACAGTATGGTATTCGTTAAGGTAACAAGTCCGTTTCTGAACCGACTATAGCACAGGCGTCAAGTGTTTGACATTAGTATAGTAATACACATGTTTTCAGAGTAACCATTGTACGGTCGGTCGGATATGAGCTTTAGCAGTAAGTACTGGTTAAGTCGCTATAATTCAAGAGCAACAAGTATCTAGAATAGAACTCATATTACATATAATAAGTTTAAAAAAAATACACATTTTTAAATTCTGACGATAGTTAGAAAGGGAACAACTTTTATCCTCTACTGACTTATTAATAAACACAGCGTTTATATGTCAGTTTCGGCAGCAATGGCTTGTTAAAACGTTTACTCTGTTTTCGACAAATTGTCTACAAACGCCAGCGACTGTCGTCGAGGTCAATGGACTAAATTATTTGTGCTCGCGACCGTACAATATGTTATGGTGATGCCGTGTATTATTATTGGATTTGTTTTGACCTCTGTATATCGGGTCCAATACTATTCGTACTCGGGTGGAGAGAAACCAGGTTAAGTACGGATTTAATAATTCACATAAATTGTTTTTTAACGGTAGTTCTGTTATGAAAATCGCATAGAATTTGTCAAAAATCAATTCAACCAAAAATATTATTAAATTCAATATCTCTTATAAGTTATATATACGTGTCTATCATGTGGATGGATGGACATTACGATATTTTAGTTCCGAGCTATATTATATATGGTTCATAAAATTTGACGTTTGTTTTCTACAGTACCATTACCAGTGGGAGGCTCTTTGCACAGGATGCCGGCTAGATTATGGGTACCACAACGGCGCCTATTTCTGCCGTTCAGCAGTAATATGTAAACATCATTGTGTTTCAGTCTGAAGGGCGCCGTAGCTAGTGAAATTACTGGGCAAATGAGACTTAACATCTTATGTCTCAAGGTGATGAGCGCAGTTGTAGTGTCGCTCAGAGTTTTTGGGTTTTTCAAGAATCCTGAGCGGCACTGCATTGTAATGGGCAGGGCGCATTAATTACCATCAGTTGAACGTCCTTCTCGTCTCGTCCCTTATTTTCATAAAAAAAAACTGTTAGTATCCATTTACGGGAGTGACTACGTGGCTCAGGTTGTCAACGTGGCGAGGTCTTAAACACAGCTTCCGGAAGACTGAAAGACTACACCACCTAATAAATTACGCATGACGTCTCCACTGGTTAAATATTGTAAATAGTGACAAAATAACTCCATACGGCAGAACATAAAAAACTGATGAGAAAACTAAAAAAAAAGATATCTTCAAATGATCCATCTTCTACCATTACAAAAGCCTTCTGTCACAACCGCATCAAGTTTCTAACTTTTATTCACATTTTGAATGCTTTGGACGGTTTTGGATTTAACTACTTAACAACCACAATATTGTATAATATTATAATAACATATCGCTAATCTATTGTTTTCTCCTATATTGCGTTGTGACAGAAGTCTATTCAACAATCTTTTATCATATTGTATTACTGTCCACCCGAGTACGTAATATGGCGACTACAAGAATTTAATACTCACAATGATTATGATTTAATAAATCCCCTTATAGATAAAACGCGTTAAAGATAAAATTTTCGTTGATGGTTAGCTAATTACAATTCAAATAGTCACAAATATTAAATGAGAATAGACCGACAATTCAAAATATTAACATGAAGTCCGCGTCAACCAATTTGTTCGGGGGGTATGGGCGTGGCGACTATGACGCGATCAACGATAACCAATCACATTGCTTCCCGCCAAAAGTGGTATGATCTATATATTATATGACTAATTTCAATGATAATTGCGTTGTTATATTAAGTAAATATTCATATTTATTAAGTAAAGTAAGTCAATTGTACTCACCGGTGATTACCTATCATCTAATGTTACAGTGAGCTTTGGTTTGAATTACTGTTCGATTTTTACACCACAACGGAACATTCGCTTTTCGTCTCGCGTTGCATGTTCTGTGTTTAGATGCCGACTGAACGCGCATCAATCGTCATTTGTTAGTAGAGGTCACTTGACCACTACGCGGAAAGCTTTGGGGCGGACTTATTTTTGGTCTATTCTCTTTAAATGTCTTTGAGGACAGTACTTAAATTCAACGAAAGACACATTCTACACATACGAAAAAACTAAAAACTATATAAAAAAAATCCAAGGCTCAATCGCAGCTCACGACCCACGCAAATACAAAAAAAAATCATAACAGGATTTCCATCGGGGGGGAGTTCTCCAAAAAAATATACATACATACTTTTCAATGATGCCTACAGTAACTTAATATTGAATTTTTTTGTCTGGTAATTCAATTACTGAAATACACTCATGCATTTTACCAATAAGGGACGAAAAGTCATTTTGCCAAGCAGTTAATTCAAAGCAATAATTTTATGTAAATATACTTAATCTAAGGCAGTAGGTACAATACTTATAATGATAATCACCAACCCTTAGCTCAACACAGTGGCGGGACACAACAGTAGCTAGAACATTCAATTACATTAGTTAATAATTTTGTATTTCTTTCAAATTTAAACACAGATAACAGACTAAAGTGCACATTTGTACAATTATCCGCTACTGCCCGCCGCCACAGTGTGTTTATTCACTTATAAACAATTAAAGTTATCATTATTAATTAAAGTGTTAGTCATTAAAAAAAATCTTTTAAATTATAACAATGATTCCAGTTACACATTTCTTATTCGTTCGCACTATTCACGCCAAAACCACCGAACTGATTTTGATAAAATTTAGTACAGAGATAGACTGGAGCTTCAAAAAGACAAGGGCTATAATAATAAATGGATGGGTTGAAATAAAAAAGGGGATGGCAATTTTTATAAAAATTCATCATTATCAAAAGTAAAACCATGAAACTTTTTATTTAGTTAGTTTGAAGAAATTCGGTGTGTTGCGTTGTGTCTGATTTTTACAGCCTTTTTTTCAGTATAAATAAATCCTTATTCATTTTATTTCTCAAAAACCTGTCATGTTCTATTTTTTATATTAAATGGCTCCGTCATATTCTAATTAAAATTTAAATGCTGAAGGTACCACTAGTGAAGTCAGTGAGTAAACGACGAGATAGACTCGAACGAATAAATGACCTGCACTCATTAACCGACACATATTACAAAAATAAGTCACTATTAAATTTAGCTTTGCCCCGGCGTGTTTCTTAACCCAATAATAGTTCCACCATTATTCTCCTCTTACACCACTTAACACCTCTAATCTCCTTATCTTACGTCGAACAGGTGACAATGTTGCTGAATCGCTTGCTATTTGAACTATCTGCACAAACTTTCAATGAAATCTATTCCTTTTTGAATAAAATCGACACGTCTGAACTTGTTAACTTCAATCAATTTATTTACTTTTGCTTTTTTGGTGTACGAGGGGTGAGTTTCGTTTAAATATTAACCCCCTTATTCATAATGGTCCGCTAACTTTAAACAGCCGCTAAGGAGTGTTTTTTCTCATTCTGACTTAGGTCAAGAGAAGACAGAGTGAGAGTTAGCAATGCTTTAAGTTAGCACACTATTATGAATAAGGGGGTATATCTATGTTGTTGCTTGCACGAGACACGAAAGTACTGAAAATACATTGTTTTGAATTGTGTTGACATTTTATACGAATTCAGTCAGATTCCGCACGTGATTACTGCCCACCAAGTTGTTTGATAATGAGGACGTGAGCACTGGAGAAATTATTCTCGGGTTATGGAGAGCAATAGCCTCAGATGACAGTTATTACAGGGCACTTCAAAGAATCACCTCATGGGTCATCAAATACATCCAACAAAATACGAAAAGAATTTATGAATTATTTCATGTTAGATATTGGCAATGCCGTTACAAAGCCATTACATATCACTTTTAACATTTGTTCTGTGGAAAATTAATTGATTTATTGATTTGACAAAATATTAAAACTCCTTTTCATCCTCAATATAAGTTTCTCTCGTTGCCCTTGGCGGCACCTTAAGCAAACCACGATGAAACATATATCACATTGATTCCAGCACCGCTTTTTTGGTTGACTTTTTGATGGTCTTCATGAAAAATATGAGGGAAGACTTTTATCTTTTTTTTTAAGTCCATTGGTATTTAGCAAAAGTTGTGGAAAGCTTCTGTACTCATCGATAAACTTCAATTTAAAATCTTTATCTGCGTCCGCCATCTTGTTGTTGAATGCCTTGTGGCACAGAAATCCAGCCGACGCGTAAAAAACGTGCCACACAGCGCGAGTTTCGCTCTCAAACGTCTTGATGAACCAATAGGGCAATGTGTGGACATCCCTACTAATATATTATAAACTAGCTGACCCGACAGACGTTATGTTCATAATAAAAAGAAAACACTCTTGCGGATGGAATTTTGGAAAATCCGTTCTTAGCTGACCTCTACTCGGTGAAAAGAATATTCCGACCAAATTTCAAGTTTTTAGCTCTAATGGTTCCAGAGATATCGTGATGAGTGACTATATACGTGGAAATCTCTTATCTATATATATATATAGAAGATGTAAATGTAAGTTTGTTTGTTACGCTCTCAGGCCAAAACAACCGAACTGATTTTGATAAAATTTAGTACAGAGATAGACTAGAGCTTCAAAAAGACATAGGCTACCTTTGATTGCAAAAAAATAAATGGTGGTGATGAAATAGGGGATGGCAATTTGTTTGGAAATTCGTCATTATCGAAGATAAAACCATGAAACTTTGTATTTAGGCGCTTGATAAGAAATCATATATATAAAATTCTCGTGTCAGTTACCTTATTCCTCAATTTCCTCCTTAGCATATTCAGTAGGTCTGAGAATCGGCTACTATCTATTTTTCATCCCCCTAAATGTTAAGGGAAGTGCACGCCATTTTTTTTTTAAACTCTTGACAATTTTTTTTATTTTTATTTTATTATAATTCAGCATTTAAAAATACATACAAATTTAAATTTTCGCCCTTCTACGATCTACAACTATTATTGTACCACGATTTTTATATTATTCTGTTCCATCCACCAAACCGATATAGGGTTGCAAGATCTCAATCGAATACAATAATTGTATACGATATATTTGGTAGGTCTGAGAATCGGTTGCATCAAAATTTTAATAATTGATTTTTTTAAATATGTTATATGGCAATACGACGACGTTTGTTGGGTCAGCTAGTAATTTATAAACATTTGTTCGAGCATTTTCGAAACTTGGACATAGGGATGAAAAAGGGGATTAAAATTCGCAGTTAAATACTAATTAGGAGACTGTTCACAATGACAAGGGATGTGCGCTGTATCATAGAAGTGTGCCAGCAACGAAAAGAGCAGTATGTATATTGTGTATTATTTGAAAGGTATTCCAAAAGATAAAAATAATTGCCCAAAGTAACTATTCAACGCGGACGAAGTCGCGGATAAAAGCTAGTAGTTAATATAATGTCATACAAGCAACAACACATATTATACAGTGCTCCCAAATTAATAATGCGCATATAGATCTTCGCCATTTTTCGGCAAGGCTCGTATTTCCCGACCGTCGGGAGACGATATCTATATAGAGTGGTAAAATGCATTACTTTTGCATAATTTAGTAGACTTATATTACAATAATAATAACAAGAGGGGTGTGTAATAGGAGCTCTATATAATTCCACATAGACTGAACACGTTCAGTCGGCATCAATACTTAAAGACGACTGACTGATCGGCTACCGCAGCCGACCGCCCGATTTGTTTTCGTATTGTGAACACATGATTTGACTCCTATTACTTTCGGGTGTTTCCGGGAATACGCCCATTAGCGAAGATCTGTATGGGCATTATTAATTTGGGAGCACTGTACTAGCTTCACTGTCAACATGGAACTGTAAAGAACGTGCAAGTCCACTAACAGGTGGTAACTCAATTCTATTCAACTCACAGAATGCTTATTTGTTCCTAAATAATTTTATAATTAAATATCAAGTATTAACATTTATTCGGTAACTTAGAGTAAAATGGCCTTCGTTACAATACATAAAATTTCTATTAATGATAATGCTTCGGTCGAGCTATCACGTAGGCCCCGCCCACTTGGTAACGCCCCGTTTATAATTATATTTATAAAAGCGGCACGCTAAGATCTTTATGTATTTGATGAACTTTATCATTAAATCGAGACATAATAAATGGATGTACTCTTAGACACTACCGACCATAAAATACTACAATGTATTCGTTGTGTGTGTCGTTCAAACGTTAACTTACACAAAATTGTGTGGGCGGGGAATTTACAAAAAGGCAACTATAACGTGCCGCTTCTTTCCTGTAAATATATTCATTTAAAGTGGCAGTGCATTCTAATTCCGAATATATATCAATTTATATATAATAATAAATTATCAATTTAAGTGTGATGTTAAAGTACACAAATACTATTCAATATGTAATTTTTTTTAAAGTGATAACCCTCACTTCTAGGATTAATACACAAATAAAATTTGAAAAACAAATTTTTTTGAATGATGCGGTATTCGAACCCACGACCTCCGGCGTTCCGTGCCGGTGCTCTAACCAACTGAGCTAACCAATCGAGTACCGCCTCGCTATAAAATTCTGTTTGCTTTGTTCAACTCTCAGGTTGTGGCTTCATCTATAGGATCTACTTTACAGTTGATAACCTGCTCAACCCCAATATTTGCAACAACCTTAGAGTTGAACAAAGCAAACAGAATTTTATAGCGAGGCGGTACTCGAACGGTTAGCTCAGTTGGTTAGAGCACCGGCACGGAACGTCGGAGGTCGTGGGTTCGAATCCCGCATCGTTCATAAAATTTTGTTTTTCAAATTTTATTTGTGTACAAATACTATTGCTTAAATAAAACATAAATCAAGGTGTTTCAATGTTAAAATATGTGAATGAATACAAAATATCGATCAACAATTTACCTTACTTTTGAGCGTATTGTAAACATAATTCAATAGCTGGTCCAATTTTAATAACTTATATTACTGGTTAATAGCTTCTAACTTTGTTTCGAAAATATTGTAAAAACAGGCCTTTAATATGGTAATTATAATTTAAATAGTCGCTGTAAACACTTTGAAGTGTCTAATCAGGGGCTACTGCAACATCAAATTAAGACTACTTGTTTCATAATTACTATACTAAACTTCAGTCACGCAACATGAATAATCTCGGTCATTGACCTATTACAACATGGCGCTGTTCAAAACTGAATATTTATAAATAGACATCAAACTGTTTTATTATACTGAACAAAAACGCTTCTATGAAAAGAGGCATATAAAATAGAGAAATAGTTTCAAATAAAATATTTGTTTTAGTTTTGTTATATTAAACAAATAACATTTGTATGATTGAGGTACCTATGTGCAGAATGTCTATACAGTTTGGCATACTAAGGAACACTGACACATAACTTTACGCGTATTGCCATTTATAACTAGCTTGTGATATAGCAAATACGTAACCGAACAAGTTAGAGGACACATAATATTTTATTTATTGCAGTACAAAAATAATTGAAATGACATAATATTGTAAGTATTTTAAGTATGTAATATAATAATTTGAAATATTTTAAAGTGATCAAATAATACCCCAACTGTAATTTAGGATAAATCGGTTTTTTTTTTTATAAAAATACAATTAAAACTCTAAATTTGTGATAGTAATATGCCTATAGGTATATATTTTATCAGCGCAAACGTTTTGCTCATACCAAATAAACAGTGAGTTCAAATCTTGATTAAAGGTTAATAACTAAGGTCAATGCCCGAAAATCTTTGCGCTCTGCAACCAGAGTTATAATTATTGTAATTTATAATGACATTTTCACTTCTTAGCTAACTGTATATACCTAGTAACTATGTTTTGAAGCTCGTGGGGTAGCCTAGTCCTATCGTACTTGTCTTTGTAAGTTAGTATTGTATTATTTAATTCGGTATAAAGGTCTAACAACGCCTCCAGTCCGACTGAACGCAAGGACTTGGCGTTTTTGTACAGAATGTTATCTAGCTCAGTCTTGTTTATCAGTACTTTCTCCACATCTGAAATAAAAAAAGAGTTTGTTAATAAGAAGCAACTAAACAATATACCCTAAAGGTATTGTCAAACATAAATGCGAACCGAACCGAACTGAAAGCATGGAGAATGCGTAGGCATAGCAAACCGAAGGCGTAGCGTTGCGGAACGTCAATCGTGTCATAGTTTTGTAAATAAACACAAACATCCAGTTTCGCTCTTGATTCGCGTCTCGCTTTCGTTCTCTGTTTGTCGTCGTGTATACAAAGCCAGCTAATACAACTATCTCGCTCACGCCTCGCTTCGCGCGTTCGCCTTCGGTTTGCCCTGACGTGACACGCCTTTCGTTTCGCCACGTGTTCGGTTTGCTTTCGCTTATCTATGTGACTAGATTCAAACGATTCTATATTTATCAAAATGAAAACGCTTCACCACGCTTTCGGTTCGCTGTCTGTTTGACAATCGGTAATGTCGTTGAAAGTTTTGTCATGGAGAGGAGGATGGATGATAGATAGCATCCAAATACTATCCGAGACTCTAAACTTCAGGCCAGAGTTTGACGGATCAACATCTTCTGAGGATGCCTCATGTAGAGGCGAAACACGTGTCAAATTGTTTAAAGACATATATTGGCGGAATTAACACTAAAGAAAACTCAATATATTTGGAAAATTATGGATTTCCGAAAAGTAACGCCTAATTCAATGGATAGATAGCATATTTTGTATTACTTTCCAATGTTATTTCCATCTGAACTGGAAGTAACATTGTGACAGTAAAGATACAATAATGAAGTGTAGGTGGGCAATAGGTAGAACCGTTGCTTACTCTAAGAGCATGGGCCGAGGTGACCACATATCATAAGATATGCATGCCCGTTTAACCTCCTATTCCATAACAAAAATATTGTAATTATTTGAAGATATCATATCAACTCAGTGCGTGTATAAAACTTTATTAACGATGCGGGAAACGATCCAACGACCTTTTGAAGCCACAACCTGAGAGTAGTTTTATTTGTGTTATAAGAAAGTATCAACAAGTTGATATGGTGTGTATCAATTTTACAGCCCTTCAGTATTTACCTCCACTAGATGTCTCGTGCCCTAAATTTCTCTTCTTTGGTGATGTTTTTGTTTGTTTCTCCGAAGATTTTGCAGCACTGTAAACAAGATAAAAGTTAAGTTCATTTATGTATATATAACAATTTAAGATTGTAATTACAAAACCTTAACTTTTTACTTAACTTCTACTATGAATGTTTACAAGATCGTTAATATTTTATCAAAGTGTGTCTCTATGTAGGAATCCCACCGGTGGGAGGAGTAAGTACCGCAAAGCGACTAACTAGCGATTTATTAACAAATTTGTGAATTTGGCGATATTTTTTAGCATAGCAATGCATACATATTCTCGAAGCGATACCGAGAGTCCATGTTGAAGTGTGTCATTGGCACAGCAATTAATGCTGCAAATTTGCAGCATATCATTCATAAACAGAAGAAACAATGCAGGGGATAGCTCGCAACCTTGCGGGACACCAGCGTTCATGAGTTTATAACAACCTTGAAGATCAGTTAGCGACCCATTTTCATAATTATTTTGTGGTTATGCTATATTTCAGCAATTTGTTATATTTAAAGTGATATCCCCTCACTTCTGGGATTAATTAAATTAATTTTGTTACCAAACTTTATGAATGATGCGGGAATCGAACCCACGACCTCTCGGATTCCATCTGAGCGCTCTTACACTGAGCCAACCGTTCAAAATTTATCAAAAATGCAGAACCCGATAGGGCGCCGGTTCGAGTCCCGTATCGCTCAGAAATTTTGTTTATAAAATTAATATGGTATATTTCTCTATATGAAAAAATGCTTTATTGTGTATCTTTATGTATATAATTCTTCTGTACGTGTGTTGACAGTGAACTCCTCCTAAACAGCTGCACCGATCTGAATGAAATTTTCTGTGTGAGTTCAAGTGGATTCGAGGATGGTTTAAATTCACAATAATTGAACCACCTCCGAAATGGCTTGACCTATTTTGATGATTTTTGAGTGTGTTCCAGTGAATTTGAGATTGGTTTAGATTCTCAATAGAGTCGGCATATAATTCTCCTACGTGTGTTAGTGATCTAAGTCGACTTTTCTAATTGAACACATATATAGTAAATAGTTTGTTAATAAATATTTGTCATCCGTACCTGTGCAAGTGGTTCTCGGGCGTGTGTGTCAGGTTGAGCAGTGAGTCGTCGGCCGGTCGCCGCAGCGGCACATCGTCGTCGGAGCACGAGGAGGTCGCCTCGCCGTTGGGCAGAGGCGTCGACGTGATGGGCTTGTTCTCTTTGGACTCCTCGTCGGTGATCACGGTGGGGCTGTCTTTGAAACTCTGCAATTATCATTAAAATTACTTTATTTTTACATAATATTTTTTTTATTTATTTAGGAAAAGTTTAAAATTTAAATCAAGCACAAACAAACTTAAAATTACAAAGCAAAATGACGGTAGTTAAATATGTTTCACAAATATTCACTTAAAAACTAACATTTACATTGTCACATCAAACATCTAATAAAAATAAAAAGAATAAAAAACATTTTAAACAAACATCACTTCACTTACTTTTCTTTTATATAAACTAATGCCTAGTGAAAATATGTCAATCATTATTAAATTTTTATTATAAAAGTGATATGAGCGTCTAAGCTATGAGTGTCAGAATATACAGATTAAAATTATTAAATAAAAGACTTTTTAAGAAATAACTTAAAACACTGGTTAAGTGAGCGACTATTTTATACGATAAATGAATTTCTGAACGCGAGTAATGTGATAACATAAAATGTGAAACTTTTTATTAATAATTAATTAGACAATATTTATTTTTATGATGTTAGTCTGTTATTATTTTATTATTATGTGAGTCTGTAATTCTGTATTATTTTTTAGTATTATGATAATTAATATTTATTGTTTCTGACATGTAGACATATATCATCTAATCCTGTTATGTGTTATTTACCTTATACTATTTACTATATTAAATTAATTTGCATGACTAGTTAAGCCTGGCGCAACATGTGAAACTGTAAGATTATACCATCGTAACATATCATATTTATACGCAAATAGAGAATTTGATTGATTGATTGATTGATAAAAAATGTATTTTTGCATAATTTGTGTGATAGGTTTGAATATAAAAAGTTAACTTTGAACGTGAATCACGAGGAATTTTGTACTATATCCTTTCGACGAAAAGGTTGGAGTCAATATGGTTATTTAAAATCTTATAAAAATGTAAAGAATCTAAAAAGACACGTCTACATTGCAGTGATTGCAATTTGTGTCTAACAGCACTAATTTTCCAATCAGTGAAAAATATTTTTAATAATAATATAGTTATTACAATGTTGCCCCACTTGCATTACAATCTACCCTTAACTTAGACTAATGAGTAATTCTACTTTTAACTTACTGCTAGATAGATTAAACTATGAATGTGTCCATTAACACCTATTTATTTCTACATTTACCAGTGGGAGGCTCCTTTGCACAGGATGCCGGCTAGATTATGGGTACCGCAACGGCGCCTATTTCCACCGCGAAACACAGTAATGTGTAAGCTTTACTGTGTTTCGGTCTGAAGGGCGCCGTAACTAGTGAAATTACTGGGCAATGAGACTTAACATCTTATGTCTCAAGGTGAACGTCCTGCTCGTCTCGTCCCTTATTTTTATATAAAGAAACACGTTTCTTAATGTCTCTATTAAGGGGAAGTCACTTTTTGTTCATGTGTCTTGTATAATATCACTATTTTTATACAGTTTTACACTAATTCACTAGCACTACACTAACTCAAAAGGTTTTCTTCGTTTTAGTCTTCTTACTATATCAGTGTTGTCAAGGAGCTGGATGGCCTCGACATTCACGTGATGGTGAAGTCTATGTTGATGAGCTTCAGCATATTTTTGGATAACTTTGTCAACGAACTCAATGTTAAGGTCCCGATGGAGTTCGCTGTTTCGAATGTACCAAGGTATATTACTGAAGGTTGACGAAAACAGTAACGTTTACTATCTTAATTATCATAGGAAAACACATACAGAGATTTTAATACAAAATATTAAATCGCAGGAAGATATAATTATTATGAACTATCCAATACCGGGATTTTTTAATACAAATTGAATTTTAAATACCGAGAACACAAGGCCGAGGGCACACGAGAAACATTGGAGTCGATCGTATTCATTGACCACTTGATATTGAGTATATCATAAGTATATAACAGGTATATTCATTTGCGCGGAGCTCTTGTGACAGTCACCATGACACGACACGACACCGATATCCCTCCAGACAGTTTTAAAAAAGTTTGACCGCATCCAACGCAGAGCTGCTCGAATTACCAGTTGCTTAGAGGCGACACTTCATCGTGTGTCTTCTACCGCATTTATGACAGGGAGTGTTCCTAAGAGCTATTTCTTGCCGCCGGATTCCACCTTCCATCGATACGCCACAAATTAGGATATCATCCCCACCATCTGAACGTACTACAAAGCTGTGGAATGAACTTCCGTGTGTGGTGTTTCCGGGACGATACGACATGGGTACCTTATAAAAAAGCGCGTACCTTAAAGGCCGGCAACGCTCTTTTAATTCCTCTGGTGTTGCAAGAGAATGTGGGCGGCGGTGATCACTTACCATCACGTGACTTGTACACCTGTTCTTCCTCCTATACCGTAATTTAGAAAAAAAATTGTGTGTATGTATGCACGCAAAAAGTTATACTTCTTTGGCCTAACGAAGCAAAAATCAATAAAATGACTTATTCCGCGTGCTATTCTACATTTTTAGAAAGAACAATTTTGGAAAAATCTTGCAAACACGGCTTTGACAATTAATTATCGTGTTTTTACATTTGTTTTACAGTGACGCGCGCGAAGAAATAGAAATTAAAAACCTAGCATACCTTCTGCGCAGTCTTCGGTCTCTTTACAACCTGCCCCTTGGACCAGGCGTTCATTCTCCTTCTCTTTCTCTTTGTGCTGTGAGACTCAATCTTCTCCCCGTTGTGCGGCGTCGTCATAGTTTTGCTGTCCGTCTGACTCTCATCCATCGTGTGTCCTACACAGAGACCACCACTTAAAAAATTAAACATTGTCGGCCCTACAAACATCCTTGGTATAAATGACTTGTCCGTAAATGGGCCTTTAATATTTTTATTTTTTAAACTTTATAAATAATTTTTTTTTAGATTAAGGCCTTCCAATCTAGCATTATTTGATGAATAAAATAATTACAACACCTGCGTTTTCACAAAAAAAAATATTTGAATAACACTATCATTAACATCTAAAAATCTCATTTTTTACTTTTATTTTAGTATGAATTCAATGAATTATTCGTTTTATTGTAAAAATAACATTTACTGATATTTTAATCATTGAAATGAAAGTATTTTTTATTTTAAAATAAATAAACATATTTTATGTAACTATCGAATTTGTACATGTTAGCAATACACTCACAGATTTTTATTTTTTATTTTCAAAGCATTATCTTTCAAGTGTCAATTTAAACGTCTTATATGGCAGATTGAGAGTAGGTGTCTCACTGCTCACAAGTCATAACATTCAAAAGTACATACGACAACACAACAAATAGATTATTTTTGCTGTAGCCTCCAATTACAATTATAGAGTAATAATAATAATAATAATATTGACACACTTTTTACACAAATTATCTTGTCCCAAGTTAAGCATATAATATAGCCTGTGTTATGGGCTACAAGACAATGATATATTTAATACAATATACTTACTTAAACATACATAAATACATTTAAACATCCATGACTCCGAAACAAACATCCATATTCATCATATAAATGCTTGCACCTACCGGGATTCGAACCCGGGACCTCTAGCTTAGTAGGTAGGATCGCTAACCACCAGAGTAAACTGGGGGAATGTATAAATGACTTTAGGATGGAGCTCGGAGTTGATAGTAAATCAAGGAAACATCGTATCCACCGAGTAAATGATACTTATAATATAATCCAAAACGGACTGTCTTTCCTCGTCTTGGACTTTTTGCTAAACGTAAACATTTTGACGTTGACAGTTGAAGGCAGATAACATAAATACCATGTTGACATAAGGGTAGTAATAAAGACTATGTATTTTTTTTTTATTTATTTAGTGGCACGGGATGCAAGTCCATAGGCCAAACTATATATTTTTGCTTTGCAATGTTGCTACATTAAACATAATGGTAGCTTTGATATTTAAGTAAACAAAAACGCCGGTGTTTATAATTATTGAAGTAGCTATTTTAGATTACTTAATGTTTCATAGGGCATCGTAGTATGATATTATTTAGTGACCGCAAAATTACAAAACCAGACTCCATAGAAAAACGGGACATGTCCTTTAAACCAAGAATATGCAAAATATTGACTATATCGCTGACAACACTGTCAATACAATGATAATTCTGAAGTTTTCCGATTGTCAGGCAGCCTTACATATTATCGCGGGAAACGTTATACGCCCGAAAAAAGCAATCATAAGCAAATTGTCTTTATTTACACCCATGCTTTAAATTCTTTATTAAAGATTCTAAAAGCTTACTGCCAACATTAAAACACCCAATGTCCTAATAACCATTACATCAGCCAAACGAGTGTTTTAATGAAATTCAGTACAACATTATATCATCCGATTCAATAATAAGACTCGTTTGGATGATATTATGGTTACAAGTACTGGCTTTTTTAATGTTAGCATTTAAGCTGTTTCAGAATCTTATATAGAGGATTCATATTATGGGTGTAGATAAAGTCTTGTATGCAACTGTTGATAATTGGGTATTAAAACACTCATCAGAGAGAAGACACAGTACACGATGGTGAAATCATCCAAACAGTCTTATTATTATATTATATTAGGTAGTGACCTATATAAATACCACTGGACAGGCTGTTTGACAGTAAAGTTTTTGTGCCTATTTGAAGCGCCACTGCGTTCAGAGAACTAATTTTGACGTATAATACAAATGGCTGAGAAGAAACGTACAATACACTGCAGTATTTTTACATTTTGAATTAATTTCGTTCGTTTTCCGTGTTATTTATACTTCATGAATCAACGTAATAAAGTACACATGTTTTTTTTGTAAAAAGTTTCCCACCACCTGTCGATGTTTGCTGAGGTTGTCATCACTAGTTTTAGTACCGCAGACTCTCGCTTCACGGCCAACAGCGCCACAATGGCGAATATCAGATAGGCACAAAAGCACTTCCACAGCCGCCAGTCTAGTGGTATATAGTAGAGGTCAGTGTTATTAGGAAATTGGCAATAAGCTAACTGTTTCAGAATCTTTAATAGAGGATTTAAAGCATGGCTGTAGAATCATAGATTCTCAACGTGGGCGATAACGCCCCCTTGTGGGCGTTTGAGACTTTCGGGGAGGGCAGTAGAAGACCCAGAGAAAATTAGGAGGCATTGAGATGGCGCAGATGGGGCGTGGGTAGATTAAAAGATATAGTCTAAAAATACACGAAAATACTCAAGAAAAAAACATATTCTCAAAGTTAAAGTCATAGGTGAGCAAAATAAGGTTGAGAAACTATTGTGTAGATAAATAACTACAAAATACTCACGCAAGTTGGACGCGGTGTATATAAAGTCGGGCAGGTCGTTGTCAGCGGCGCCACCTTCGTCTCGGCGCCGGCTCGCGATATCTTGACACTCCACCTCGAATTCGCTGTCCATCTCCACGTCGATAAGAGCGTGCGCATGGTCCCGCAACGAACACGCCTCGTGACGGATCTGCTTGTCTGACGACGTCCTGAATACATTTACATACGGCTTTAGTTTTTTTTAATTATGAAAACAAGGGACGAGACGAGCAGGACGCTCAACTGACGGTAATTGATACGCCTACTATTCTTGAAAAACCCAGAAACTCTGAGCGGCACTACAACTGCGCTCATCACCTTGAGACATAAGATGTTAAGTCTAATTTGCCCAGTAATTTCACTAGCTACGGCGCCCTTCAGACGGAAACAAAATAACGCTTACACATTACTACTTCACGTCGGAAAATATAATCTCATGAAATAATTGGCGTCACTGAATGGTATGACAACACCATGCTCTTTTGCAACACAAGTAGAATCACGGGATCAAAAGTTGAGCTCAAATACGGTTCATGTTAATCCAGGAATAACAGACTTGATATGAAGTTAATAAGAACTCTTACATCGTATGAATACTAGCATTCAATAAAAGATTTTACGTTAATGTGAGAGTTTAGATAAGTTTTTTTTAAATGAAAATAAGGGACGAGACGAGCAGCACGTTCAGCTGATTGTAATTGATACGCCCTGCCCATTACAATGCAGTCCCGCGCGGAATTATAGTACAACCCAAAAATTCTGTGCGGCACTACAACTGCGCTCATCACCTTGAGACATAAATTGTCACATCTCATTTGTCCAGTAATTTCACTAGCTACGGCGCCCCTCAGACCGAAACACAGTAATGCATACACATTACTGCTTCACGGCAGAAATAGGCGTATTATAGTACCTACATAATCTAGCCGGCATCCTGTGCAAACGAACCTCCCATTGGTAAAGTAGTAGGTAAGTGAAGATCTCGAATAATATCCTAAGACTACAAATTCTATACATAATGTTAAATTGAGTTTTAGTTTTTAAACTACTTTAATGAGGTGACAATGCAACATATCATATCAAAGACCACAACTTAAAACTCTCAATGGCAGGCCACAAAACTCTTCAAATCAACTGGCATTATATTTCAAACCTTCTACTTTTATAATATACCGTTATATTTCATAATATCTCAATTATTATAAAGCACTATATTAGCAATATATGGTATTCGCTACTACAAAATGACATGCTCAATACGGCTCAACATGCTTATAACAAAAGGTTAGAGGATGTATACAAAATATACATTATATTATAATATTACTTACTATAATAAATTACATAATACTTTATAGTATTTAAAGGTAGTTAAATTGTTTCATACCTACAAACCCCTCTAGCCCTTTGTACAGCACCGGATTATGAAAGAGGTATGGAAAAGAAAATGATTAGATATTTTTTCTTACAAACTAAGTATTATTGTAATAAATTGTATTACACACACGTAAATGGAAAATGGTACATTGACTAAGTGCTGAAAAATTGTTTATTTGATCCCATTGGCACCTTCTTTACTTTAGGACCAATTTGCCAACACTATATTGTGTAAAAAGTTAAAAATAATATCAAATTTGGTATGGTAATGTACAGAGAATACATGATAGTGTGTTGTGTGCACCAGCTTATAGAAGTAATAATAATAAAAGACAATTATTTTCTAGGGATCCATTTTGATGCAAATTATATCACTACTGTCGCTTCGGATACAACTGGTGTGCACAAAAAAGTGTTCCAGTATTTTTGTAGCATAATATGGGGATATTTGTTGACAATGCAACTTTTCTATTGTACTATTTGATCGTGTGTACAAGATATCTGCCCCAATTCCCCTAGATCAACTGAATCCATGAATCTAATAATATGCTCGGGGGAGTTTTAAAATTATTTTTGGGGGAATTGACGTCCAGTGAGATTCTGAAGCCATTTACTTAGGATGAGGTGTTCGACCCTTATCGCATATATACACCTGAGCTACTGAATGGACCTTGTGGTGAGTAAATGTCTGTTTTAAATTTGGTATTCCAGATGGCAACTCGCATCAGTTTGCTTAGAAAATGCCTGGGGGAGATTCTGAAGCATATATGAAATAGCTGTACTCTGTATAGAGACATCAAAACGAGGGTAAAATACCTATCAGAATTTATTTGTATTCATAAGTATAGTTATAATGTGTCACCTGTCCGGGTTGTACTCCAGTGCGTTGGCACAAATTAAGTCTATGTCGTCGAGGAACTCTTTCGCGCAGTTGTACTTATGCATATCCACCTTTGTCATCATTGTCTCCAGGTCCATTGGCTGCTGGATGATGTCGAGATAGTCTGTCACCTTGAAAATTAATTTAAATTAATGTATGCCATTTTTTGAGAATCTTGAGTGTAAATTCCTCAGGAAATGTCGACTCGCCAAAATCTGGCACGAGACTCATGCCGGTTTTTCATGTCAACGTCTGAGGATGCCTCGTGTAGAGGCGAAACACGTGTCGATTGAAGACAAATTGGCACTCAAGATAACTCAAAGAAAAAGCGGCCAAGTGCGAGTCGGACTCGCCCATGAAGGGTTCCGTAGCAGCAAGTAACATACTACAAAAGTTCTTGTAGTTCAACTTTGACCGATGTTTTAACAATAGTGTATTTTTTTGAATTATGTTATTGATAATACGATTTATGACGTATTAAAAAAAACTACTTACTACACCTCGTTCAAATCATTTTTCGCTGGAAGTTTGCATAGTAATGTAAATCATTTATTTTTTTAGTTTTATCATTATCTTATTTTAGAAGTTACAGGGGACAGACAGACATGAAAAATCTATAAGAGTTCCGTTTTTTGCCATTTGGCTATGGAACCTTAAAAAAAATGGATAATTATGGATTTCCGCAAACTAACGACAAATGCAATTAATTTTCTAAATTAATTAATGTATTTTCTTTACACACCCAAGAGGATGTGAATGTTTCTTTATTCAGAACAGAAACATACCAAAGAACCACACAAATGAAAGCAAACGATAAATGACATAACTAGAAATGGCTATGTAGTTAACTAGTATGCCACACAAATAGGTGCAAGATGCATTACTGGAAGATCTCAGTACACCACTAAGGGACCTTGGCCTGTTGATATTTGCAGTAAGTTCAATTTCAGAACGAAAATTATAAGTTGCTCTGACATGTATTAATACAAAACTGATAAGAATGAGTGTTCCAAATATTATTAAACGAATTACTAAAGATTTGAAAGAATGGTCCACAGAACAAACCCTAAGTATATAATATATACAAAGTTCAGACAACGGTACAGGTAATTGCTTAGTTTCATCTTCATGAAAACTTTCCGAATAACGATCTAGAAGACTCTAAATCATTCTAGAGATTTCTAGAACAATCCAAATAATTTTAGATTAATGATAATCAAACATTTTTCAAATATAGGGACACACATATCTATTTAATTTAATTTTACTTGACTTTGAATTTACTTGACTTGACTTTGACTTGACTTGACTTTGACTTGACTTGACTTGACTTTGACTTTGACTTGAATTGACTTTGATGGATATGAAACTCCATCGACAGAAGAATCTGTACAGCAAGTGAGATATATACCAGCGCGGATTTTACCACTGTCGGTCAGTATCAAACACTCACCTCCTCCAGATCGACAGGCTTGGTGAACTTGTAGAAGCGGCGGTTGGAGGCCAGCTTCCTGCAGATGTCTCGCAGGAATATCCGGAGTTCGCGCAGTTTGTAGTCCTCCTTGCGTTTGCGTCGCGCTATCTCCTCGGCACTTTCGCGAGGCGGGGGAGGCGGTGGCGCTGGAATGGAAGATTCATCAGATCCAGGAGTAGTAGCTGTATGCGCAACGTTCTACCGGAGCTGTTATGCCTCCACACAAATTTCTGTATGATGAAGTAAGTATATTGTATTAAATATATCATTGTCTTGTAACCCATAACACAGGCTATATATGCTTAACTTGGGGCAAGATAATTTGTGTAAAAAGTGTGTCAATATTATTGTTATTATATTATATTGTACTACATAAAAGATTTGGTTTCTCGGCTAATAGTTTAACTTCCTAAGTATTAAGACGAGAATATAAGGATCAAATATTTGTATATAAATTAGTGAATGGATCGATCGATAGTCCTTATTTATTGAATAAGGACTATTGATCAAACCTTCTAAATTTTATATTATAAAAAAAAGGCCGCTGAGTTTGTTGCGCCCATTCTTCTCAGGTCTGAGGCATTCTTTTTGGAATGGGTGGTAGTTTTTGACTTGCAATAAGTGATGTTATATCCTATTTTGAATAAAAATATTTGAATTGAATATCAAGTATATGGCACCAAGACCTTTAAAGCGAAATTGTCGGTAGCAGTACACATTTCATCTTTCACAAGTAACTACTGCAGATATAAATTTCTCCAAAGATCATGGCCGTTGGTATAACAGTAGATACCAACATAATATTCATATATTCTTTCATAAGTACGGGAAGTGTGTATATGAAATCAGGAAATGTGTCTAACTCGTTCCCAGATTGCAGCTGGAACCCATACCTTTATCTATAACTTTACTGTTGTATGTTGCCCGAGAACGAGTTGTACCCGATCGAGTAATTAATCTAGTAATTATGGATATACACGTTTGTGAAAAAATTGCTGGATTATTGTATGTACCTAAATTAAGGCTAAAGCTATGTAAAATCTATATATTTCTGCTTTCCAAAATAAAAAATATAAAAAGGGTGCTGCATTCGTAGCCCCCGCGCGTTAGCACAGTGACGGAACCTTGTCATATTAACGTCTGCATGACGTCAGTAGACAGTAGTGGTGTTGCGGTACTTTTGATTTGTAAATTTTGAACAAGCGATAAGCTGGCGATTCACCCCCATCATATCGTACAGCGATCGATGTTGTGTTTTAGTTTGAAGGTCAAATAGTAGTCACTTATATAAAAACAGTTGTGGCATTTCACATTACTGCCTGTTCGGATACCAGAAGGCCTACCATCAACTTTTAATTAGCGATTCAATTCCGATGCAGTTCAGTTTAGGTACCTAAACTGAATCACTAAAATTCGTAACATGAAGTGTATATAACTGAATGGCGTTTGAATCGCTTACGGAAGAATGAACGAAAGAAATTTGTTTGTGGTCGGCGGTGTGAGAAAGAGATGACGCTGTACAGTTGTTGCATAACTCTGTCTCTCGTACTCGAATAACATGCGTTGCGTTTTCACTTTCCGCTAAGAAAGAAGCAACTTTATTGAGTCGCTCACTTTCACACATAAGCCATCCAGTTTAGGTTGAAATATTACCTCTTGCTACGAATGAATGAATGAACTTAAACAGTTTGCGATTCAATTTCCGACTTGATTCGACGTCAACCTAAATTGGATAGCTCTAATGACGTCGTGGTATGAAATGGCAAAGCAGTTCATTTTAAGTCGTCATTTGAATCGCAATAACAGTTTCATAGACCGCAGTATAAGATAATCCGAAAAAAATCTCACCCCTAGGTAGCGGCGGAGGCGGCTCATTTGTCTGCAGGACGGGCGGCCGCAGCGGCGCCTCCGTGAGCACCGGCTTCAGGAAGTTGATCACTTCCGTCACGTTGGCCTCGCGCACCTTGTAGATGCACTCCTTATACTCGGGGAATATCTCACGGAGCTGCGCACACCAGGCGGAGTTTACACATTACAGTGAATATCGATGATACTCATTATAAAGAATGGATTTAGAATATATGAAATAATGTGGGTAGCAAAATAGTTTCATTAATTTTGTCAAAAAGTAGACTTTTATTTTAAGCGAAAGTGCTATAGGATTGGGACACTAGGTCAACAACTCGCTGGTTAAACAGAGTTTTTTCTTTTACTAATCCAATTTAGGTATTTAATAATAAATTAAATAATTAATTTAACTTTAATTCTGTGGGCTAAGTATTCCTCGTATTTTCATTTATTGCATTAAACTGAAATCCATACTGTATACTACATATAAGGTCAGTTCGGCGAAGACCGTCTATCGCTGAAGACCGCCAAGCAAAAAATACCAAGAATTCTGAATAGCTATTTAGATGGTAGCAAAAGGTACGAAAACATAAATTTTAGCAACAATAAATTGACAAAGATAGGGTTATATAAGGTACATAGAGAAAAATTACATTTGAAATTTAGTCTGGTTGTCAACTTCCTTTGAGTTGATACCATGCTATCAAAAAGTTGTGATAAGTGCTTTTTCTTTAATTTTATTCTTGACTTTAATTGATTATTATGTTTATAGCTCAAAAAACAGTGCTTTTATTTTCAACTGACTTCCAAAAAGGACGAGGCACTCAATTCAGCACGTATTTTTATTTTCTATGTAGGAACACTGACTCTTTGAATTCTCCAGGACCTCTGGACTGATTTGCTTAATGTAAAAATGCGGGTTCAAGCTCTTTTGTGCCGATGGCCTCAATTATCTATTTATGAAAAAAAATTTATTTCAATTAAAATATGATTTACTTATTAATGTAAGCATTTTGATTTTTGACGTTATAATTAGCCTCAGTAAGACATGGCAGGTTTTAGTTAATATTAATATATATAAATAACGTGATACGTTGTTTCTCCGCGATGGACTCCTAAACTAATGAACGGATTTTAATGGGTATTACTTCATGGAGTGCAGTTTAGTCCAATTTGCGAGATAGGATAGTTTTAATTTCGATTTGGGACCCATAATTATTTTTATTTTCAATAATTGTTTTCTATAAACATATTTTCTATGAGAGATTTTCGTGACGCACGGTTTGACAGTTCCACTGTTAAACAATTTCATTATAATAACAGGGAGCATTTTTTGCGAAATAATTCTTGATGTTTTGAAATATTATTGGCAAAGTCTTGTAAAACAGTATGGTCTTTTTTATCTACAGAATAACGTCTGTCGAGTCAGCTAGTCTAATATATAAAATTTTCGTGTCACGGTGTGCGGGACCGATTGCCTCCGAAACGGCTTGATCGATTCTTATGAAATTTTGAGTGCATATTGGGTAGGTCTGAGAATGGGACAACATCTATTTTTCATCCCTCTAAATGTTAAGGGTGGTCCACACGAAATTTTTATTTTAATTTTTTTTTTAAATTTGTTTGATGTTGCTGACTCATACAGCATAAAAAAATACATACAACTTCAAATTTTCACCCATCTACGATCAAGAGTTACTTTTGTATCGCGATTTTAATATCGGCAATACAACGTTTGCTGGGTCAGCTAGTATTATATAAATAATATCGTCGAATGATGGTCGTCACCTCGGGCGGCAGCATGTCGGTGTGCGAGGTGGCCAGCAGCAAGGCGCCGCCCGCAGCCCCGCAGCGCCACAGCTGCAGCATCAGCGCCGCCCCCGGGCCCCGCAGCGACTCCCACACGTCCAGCACTCCGCGGACGAACAGCACGCAGCCGCGGTCGGCGCGCCGGCACTCCGAGAATATCTGCACAATCATTACAATGAGCGACGACACGAGGACGTTCAGCTGATGGTAATTGACACGTCCTGCCCATTACAATGCAATGCCGCTCAGGATTCTTCAAAAACCTCAATATTCTGAACGGCACTACAATTGCGTTCTATTATGCACACTATCACAGTAGGCAGCAACTTGCTGACTGACCGCCGTTTTCAATAACGTATCTCTAGCTACAGATACATTGCTGTCACCGTTTAATGACAAGATCATATCTATCCATAGTTATGTCCAATATAGTTATAGTCCAATGCTTATGTCGATGGGTTATTGAAATGTAAGTAAGCGTGAAAGGAAAGTGTGTTTACCTCTAGTAAGTTAAACTAAGGATAGATAGATTATTGAAAACGGCCACTAATGATTTATTTTAATATAAAACCCCGACATTAGCATTTCATAACGGCAAGATGTGAAAAGTGAGGTCCTTTCAAATATTGTATTATACATTTTGCAAAATAAAAGTATGGAGTTGTCTTAGTTTTAAAAAAAAATGTGATGTCGTGGGACACCAGGTACGAACAAAGTTCCTTCGGCTAATGTAGAATCGACACAATTTGTAAAAAAAAATCGTTTATTCGTTGGTTTTCTTGATTTTTGCTTTTAAATTTTGCAGATTAGTTTTTATTTAAATACAGGAAAGTATTTAGGAAATTCAGTATTTTAGGAAATAATAAATTTCGTAAAATAAAAAAAATCGTAATCCAAATTATCAATTAAAATAACAAAATATGTCTCTTTATTTTTGTTTGACAATTTGGTATTTATTCATTCATTAAATTAAATAAAGTCCATTAGAAAGAGAAAGGTATTATACACTACTCGCTTGTGTACACGACTGTCGCGCCTGCGCACGTCTCATTTAATGGTTTTATTCCACAGACTTTTTCTTACGGTTTTACCATCACATTTTTTTCAGTTCAGTCACGCAGCAAAATCCCAATCTCCTCCAAGCCTGCCGTATAGAACTTCGTTCCAAAAACTTCTACCAGTGGGAACCGCATAACAGTTCATCACCTTGAGACATAAGATGTTAAATCTCATTTGACCTGTAATTTTATTTCACTAGATACAGCGCCCTTCAGACCGAAATATATATATCAAATCAAATCAAAATAACTATATTCATGTAGGTCAAGGAAATGACACTTATGAATGTCAAATAAAATTACTTATTGAATCTACCACTACTTCGTAAAGGATTGAGCTAATGCGAAGAAGTAGCAAGAAACTCATTGCTTCACATATAGCTTACACATTACGCCTTCACGGCAGAAAAAAAGGTGCCGTTGTGTTAACCATAATCTAACCGGCACCCTGTGCAATCCCCCATTGATAAAAGTTTTCATCACCCACCGATATGAGCGCCTGTTCCTGCGTGAAGGCCAGTGCTGAGTGGAGTGACGCCACGCTCAGTTCCTTGACCGTAAGATGCTCCAGCTGGGCCAACAGAGCGCAGGCCACGTGAGTATCGGCACACTCCCCGCTTATAAGCAGCGCGTTACGTGAACAGCCCTCCTTTGATCTACAAACATAAATGAAGTAATAGTTATTTATGCAACTGTTGTGTAATAAGGGGTATTAAAACACGAATGTGGATTTATCTCACGTGGCGAAGCCGAGTGTGATAATAGTATCACATGAGTGATTTAATACCTAATTATCAACAGTTGCATACAAGACTTTATCTACACCCAGAATATGAATCCTCTAAAAGAAACAGTTAGCTTACTGCTAACATTGAAACACCAGTCAGTTTGGAACGCGCGTAAACGAAAATGTACTTTTTTTGAAATTCATACAGATACTACGCATCGAGCAATAAGAATTTGGCTGTCTGTTGAAACTCTTTGCTCATGAAGGGATCGAAAAAAAAACATAGGAGTGTTGTTATGAAATTCAGTACAACTAATGTTGTACAAACACTCGTTTGGATGATGTAATAGTTATTAGAACATTGAGTGTTTTAATGTTGGCAATAAGCGAACTGTTTCAGAATCTTTAATAGAGGATTTAAAGCATGGGGTGTAGATAAAACTTCTTTAGGTGTGACTTGGGGGTAACTAAGAATATTTTTCTAACGGAAGTAACATTAGTACTTCCGGCGGAAAAAAGTCAATTGAAACAATTTTTAAACGTTATAATATAATGGTTTAAAAAATTGTTTCAAATTGCTCACTAATATTTTCTGGAAAATCTCCAAGTGTATTTGTTCATTTATGACTACTTTGTAATAAATAATAAATAAAAGTTCTCAGTCTGACGTTTGCGACATACGTTAAAATTTCTTCGTCCATCGGACAGGCAAAAGATTCGACCATAGAGCTATATTCGTTAATATTCAATAACAACGTTATATTGATATGTGTGGTATTAATAATTAAATTATTTTTATTCAACTATTTATTAATAGCCCGCTTTTAATTAATGTAAGTATATATTTAATGGTATAAATTAAATCTTCTTATCATTCAACTTTTTAAGAATATTTGTTATATACTGGATCTCCTAGAATAGGTGGGACAAACAAGGGCAAACGAAAATAACATACTTTATCTATGAGCTTTCAGATAAGCGCAAAACGTATATATATGTATTTGTTAATTATTCCTAAGGTTAATTATAATTAAGTTTTACTTCAATCGCGCGTAAAAAACGCACACACTTTTTCTAATTTTTACAGAAACATATATATTTGCGCTTAGTGACCTTCGCATATTATCAAATTTACATTGATAGGATCGAAAGAGTACAAAAACGATTTCTCTTTTTCTTGCAGTGACTCTATCTCGATTCTTATAAGAAAAAGATTAGATCATTTTATTTAGTTGGAAGACAGTAGACAGGATAAACGACCAGTAGGTCTTTTACAAGATAATATCCCGTTCCTCATTCCGGCTTCGATTGTGCAACTATAAACCATTTGCAGTAATTCTCAAGATCGAATTTTGACTTTAATAATGACATTAACAGGATGTGCAAATAGCATAACATACTTTTTTCTAAAGAAGGTGTTGATTTGTATAGTTGGATGTAATTCTTGAAAACGTTCCAAGCCACAAATATCACATTTAAAGGAATTCGTGTTTAAAATTTAGTAAATATTTGTGTATTCCATACATGTGTGGGTTGGGGTAATAGGTCATGATGTCATTTAAAGAGTTATAGTAGGGCTGCCATTTTTTGTCAGTCCGTTAATATGAATCAAGTGGCCAGTTTCGTGTTCTTAACTCAATTTCGATATGATTGTAGTTTGGAACTTTTTTCTGGAATTACGTCCAATTGTACCGTACATATATATAGACATTTACTTTTAAATCTTAAATTTAACTTGTCATCTAACTTTTTATTTACTACAGCGTTTTTTATATTACTGCTAACATACCAGCCTAGCACAATTTCCAATTTCCATCTTTGGGAACGCAGCAGATCAAATGCCTCAATAATATTGGATAATTACCTACGTCCACTAGGGGTTTCATGTGGACATTTCCATCCGTCTATTTAGTATTTATTTATTCATGAACAATTTAGAATAGTACGGTTACAAATATACATAAACTAGAAAACAAAACAGTTCCATAAATTAAATATGTTCACAATGGACAAAAATGAAAAAAAAAACAACAAAGATATTTGAAAACTAGAGAATTACAACAAACAAAACGAAAATTAAAACAGTTATAAGAGTATAGTTAAGAACAGGACACAACAACAATGATTTAATTATTTAGAGTTAACAATTTTTAATAATATCGCCTACTATTTACTTTGTATTTAATGAAAATATATCAATTTCAGTAAGATGTAAATTGTAAGAAGTAAAAGAGCGCCTCACAAATGTATTTTCTGCATAATTGATTTTATAAGGTGATACATTAAAAGTAATCTTAGAGCGAGAGGAGATTCGCGGTCTTATAAATTTAATTGTCTATGTTGAGCGAAGCTTATCTGAGCGGAGTTTATCCCACCGGGTGGCTACAATTGATTTCTGTGTTTAATTGTTTCTCGGCCATTTCCATTATCATTAAAAACAAACATGATCTACAAATTATTCTAAATTAGCACGCGCTGTTCATTATTATTAAAAAATTGAGCCGATTGATCAAATCACAATAAGTTTTAATTGTAACACAATCAATCGAGAGTGATTCGACTGTCAGGTTCTTAGTTATTGAATTTGCAAATCGGCACAAGTTTCTCATGTGACCAAATAAGGCGCTAATTCCTCATGTTTAAATATGGCGCCAAATTCCAAAAGATTCTTTTTATTATTTTTGTTAGGATTAATTTTGTTTTGTTTTTGTACACAGACTTAGTTTACCTCGCTTCGCTCAAATATACGCCGGTACGACGAGCGACTGCGGCATCCTAGTACCTATGTAATGTACCTGTTATGCGGCGGCAAGAGTCGCGCGGCGGCCCGCACCTGCGGTTCTAGCAGCGGCCGACAGTGCGGCGGCAAGCGGCGAACACACATGGGTGCGTTGCGACTGCCCGCAGCCACCAACGAACACATTGCGTCTTCCAGATCGCACCTGGCCACTTCCACCTGCCGACAAGATATTTTTTTTTTTGAAAAGGGACGAGACAGGACTCCTTAACCAGTTGGAGGCTCTTTTGCACAGGTTACCGGCTATATTACCACAACGGCGCCTATTTCTTCCGTGAAGCAGTAATGTGTAAGCATTACTGTGTTTCGGTCCGAAGAGCGCCGTACCAAGTTAAATTACTGGGCAATACGTGTCGAGCGTAGTTGTACTGACGCTCAGAATTTTTGGGTTTTTCAATAATCTTGAGCGACGCTGCATTGTGGGCAGAGCGTATGAATTGCCATCATCTGTACGTCCTTCTTTTATAAGTAAGGGACGTGAAAATGAACGTGAGAATGCAGTGCCACTCAGGATTCTTGAAAAACCCAAAAATTCTGAGCGGCACTACAATTGCGCTCGTCACCTAGAGACATAAGATGTCAAGTCTTGCCCAGTAATTTCACTATTTACGGCACCCTTCAGACCGAAACACAGTAATGCTTACACATTACTGCTTCAGGGCAGAAATAAATAAAATTATGATACGCATATTGTAACAGCAGAAAATGTTTGTTCGGAACAGTGCTCGAGTGTTGATGCTTCGTGCATGGAACGCAACGGTGTTGGGTGCCTTCCAGAAACTCACACCTTCCAAAAACTCCGACAACGTTCCTGTGATTCCTCTTAGCGTTGCAACGTTCACTCGTTTGTCCTCCACTTCCATAAAAAATTGAAATAATGTTCCTGGTTTGCACGAGCGAAATCACACCACACAAAACTTTTAAAAAAAAATTTTATCAAATTAACAACCGACTTCAAAAACATTATTCCATAACAATAGATACACTAAAAGTATTCAAATAATTGCGTATCGTTTATACAATTTAATAAATAATCTAATTCTAGTTACTATTATTTTTGGAATCGGTGTCCTTCCGCCGCGATACGCTCGCGCCTCTCGCCTCCTCACGACTCAAGCACATCTCACCTATAACTATGTATGTAGTTACAAACCTATCATGGATGACACCGACTCCAAAAATTACAATAATCGTAACTAGAATTACATTAATTAATTAGATTGTGTCAGTTGTTTTTGTATGTATGATATGATATATGTATGTATGGTTCATTCTATGATAAACAAAAAAAACATACCGACGAATTGAGAACCTCCTCCTTTTTTGAAGTAAAGTACACATATAATAAAAACAATACACGCTTAATTTGCCCTTCCCATCGGCAATTTAAAGGAATGTACAAGATCACTTACATTTTCTGGATCGATCAGCAAGGCGTGTTCACTTTCATACACCTGCGGATAAACTCTTCTGAGCGCCTTCAATACGGCTTCGGAGCAAAGCGCCTTCAAATCCGACCCTGTGTTAAAACAAATAAGTTCATATTAAAATTAAACTAAATAGTGATTTGACATGACAAATTCAGAGGACAGTTAATGCAGTATACCCACTGACCTGTATAAATACCACTGGACAGGCTGTTCCATATGTTTGGCAGCAAATTTTTTGTGCCTATTTGAAGCGCCACTAACGAGCATCCACAGAACTAATTTTGACGTATAATACAAATGGCTGCCAAGGAACGTACAATACTCTGAAGTTTTTATACATTTTGAATTAATTTCGTTCGTCCAAAGCGTTCGTGCAAAGCTACATTAAGTAAGTACCAGTGGGAGACCACTGGTACTTACTTAATGTACTTCATACAAGTTTTTCAAGGCACTGGCAGGCTCCTTTGCACAGGATGCCGGCCAGATTATGGGTACCACAACGGCGCCTATTTCTGCCGTGAAGCAGTAATTGTAGAGCCGCTCAGAATTTTTGAGTTTTTCAACAATCCCGAGCGGCACTGCATTGTAATGGGCAGGGCGTATCAATTACCATCAGACGTACGTCCTGCTCGTTTCGTTCCGTATTTTCATAAAAAAAAAACATTGCGTGCGTACAAAATACACATGTCAGAAGTAAAACCTGCATGGTGCATTAACCTCTAAACTGCATATAAATTCCTGGTACGTGTTGCTAGGATGACACATGATTTCAACCGCTATGAAAGACATTCCTACCACCACTAATATATATAATAATATGTTCTCCTGATGTCCATGTAGTAATAAGTCGTGCGCTTGTAGTCAGAAAATATTAAGGTATACTCGCGCCATACTTAAGACAATCTCTTCTTTAACTATGATCGCCTGGTACCAAAACATTGTATTATTCTTCCTATCTCATTATCTCCCATGTAAAATATTCTGAAATGATGTGACTGTTCTTTTTACTGTCGCTTTTTCGTTTCATCGACTTTCAAATCACAACGACGATAAAGGAGTTTTCACTTCAATAGTATGCATATTTCTGTCTCATTCTTTGCCGGCTTCATCCTACACATTTTTGTATTTGTGTCTCTTACCTGTCGTTTTTTCCGTTGCATCCGGTTTGAGATCACAACGATTCTAAAGAAGTTTCACTTCAAAAAGCACAAACCTCCATAGCCCTGTGTGGCCTCCGCTATAGCATCGAGTGTTTCGGCATCAGGTCGCGGGTCCCAGTGACGCGTGTAAATGTTCATGATCTGCCGGCGGGCGGCGGCATGCGGCGGAGGGAAGTGAAGCTCACGGTCGAAGCGGCCCGCACGTCGCAAGGCAGGGTCTACCGCGTCCAGACGGTTGGTGGCACCTATCACTACCACCTCTCCTCTGGAAACATCAGGCCGGTATAATAACAGACTCTTGAGACACTGCATAGACAACTCCTAGGGATATGGGCGTGGTTTAGAAATAGAAATATATTTTATTATCATAAGAGGCATTTATTTATCAAGGCTCAAAATTGATTCCTGTAGATTTTTTTTGTTTGGAATAGGAGTCACCTGGTGTTAAGTGATCACCGCAGCCCATATACTCTTGCAACACCAGAGGAATCACAGGACCTTGCCGGCCTTTAAGGAAGGTGTACGCGCTTTTAATTCTTTTTGATGCCATTTCTAATATACTAGATAGTACCAAAGCTTCGTAAACAAATGGCGCTCTGATAGAGAAGAAGCGGCGCAGGAAACTCTCCCAGCATTCTTTTTTGAATGAAGGAACGTTGGAATTCGAAAAATAAGTAGCCATAAATCATCTAAGATAAATTTCGTATCGAATGGTGGTAGTTTCATGTCGATAAGATCAGTGGTTTAGGCGTGATTGAGCCTCAAACAAAGACAATTTTCATTATATTAATAAATAATAAAATAATCATAATCTAGTCCCAGGCTGTCAGATCACTTACATATTCAGCTGTGGAGTAGTTGGATTTAGGACAGAGCCATTTTTAATAAAACATCACCAATCACTACCACCTCTACTCTGGAAACATCAGGCCGGTATAATTACTAGCTCTTGAGACACTGCATAGACAACTCCTAGGGATATGGGCGTGGCTTAGAAACAGAAACATATTTTACTAGCATAAAAGGCATTTATTTTCTCAAAATCGATTCCTTTAGAATTATTTTTGATGTCATTTCTAATATAGTAGATACTACTCTTCATCAAAGAAGCTTTAATATATGTATGATTACACCTTATCAAAGAAATAATAAATACTAAACGGATTGAAATCTCCAGTCTCGTGCCAGATTTTGGCGAGACAACACGTCCTGAGGATGCCTCGTGTAGAGGCGAAACACGTGTCGAATTGTTTTAAAAACAAATATTGGCGGAATTAACACTAAAGAAGACTTAAATCATTTGTATAATTATGGATTTCCGCAAAGTAACGCCTAATTCAATATTTTTTTTAAACGGACAATAGTTTATCATTTATATTTTAATATCATTAATATAAAATCGCAAAAACTAGTAATTCCACCAAAATTCTTAACCTGTTTCCTTATATTATTTATACGTCTAGATCTAGACACGTGCTGCTAGACAACCGATAAAAACAGGCCAGGTTTATTACTTTAGTATGTGTGACAAGCTACGTCTTACACTCGCGATTTGTATTTCAATTTATGTTGACTGTCAACCTCAATTATTTTCGACGTTTTCACAGCTGTCACAGTCTCTAGACGTATAAATGATCTTAACTTTTCTATCTATCTAACCTTTCACACACTCCATCCATTTCGGCCAGGAGTGTACCGACAACACTGGCGTGCACCTGTTCTTGACGCACACTACGAACGGGCGCCAACGCGTCTATCTCGTCGAAGAATATTATCGACGGCTTCATCTTCTTTGCCTGGTTAAAAATAAAATTATTTGAATGGGCATCATGACAGCATTATACAATCACAATAAAAAAGAATAAATGTTCATCGAATTTAATACAATTAGAAAGGACTCTAAAAAATAAACCAGGTTTGATAAATAAAATATGGCAATCGGCCATGTTTACTAACCCTCTTATTCATAATAGTCTGCTAACTAAAAGCATTGCTAATTCTCACTCTGTCTTCTTCTTTTGACCTAAGTCAGAATGAGAAAAAACACTCCTTAGCGGCTGTTTAAAGTTAGCGGACCATATATGTATAAACTCCATTCAGAGTGAATGACGTCAGGGCTCAGTACATTACCGTGTCGCTTGAAGTGTTGGTTATTATGATGACATAAACCGCATAACATTTAAAAGCGTTTTATTGCTAAAATATTTTCAGTAAATATATTGAAAACAGAAAAAGAATCCAAAATCAGCCATGATACTCAGAATAATATTAATTGGACTTGCAGACTTTTATAATTTATAATAATAATATTGACACTCTCTTACACAAATTATCTTGTCCCAAACTAGGCATAGCCTGTACTATATATTTAATACAATATACTTACTTAAACATACATAAATACATATAAACATCCATGACTCGGAAACTAACATCCATATTCATCATACAAATGATTGCACCTACCGGGATTCGAACCCGGGACCTCTAGCTTAGTAGTCAGGGTCACTAACCATTCGGCTATATCGGTCGTCTATTATACAATTCGTATTGTTTTAATTCTGAGATGGAAGAATTTATGCATTATATTGTTGTCTAGATATCCATCATAAGTCTTTACTTTAAAACTATATTTTAAAGTAGCGAATACTATATCCTGTATCCTTCAACTACTGAGGAACCTCTATTCCTCAAGCAGATTGGCTTCGTAGATGAAATCATAAGCATGTACTATAAGCACATAAGGAGGACCTAATAGGCCCAAGTATTTAATGCAATAATGTAACACTGCATGTAATGTAAGATGCATGTTGCATGGAATATTGTAATATTAGATGTGAACTCTCTTAAACAAAATAAATAGGCTCACTAATATTTCACTTATTTTAGGCTGCAGTATTTACTTTGTATCGTCACTTGCGCCTACAATAACAAAAATTGTATGTGTACTTATGTATGCACGCAAGAAGTTATACTTCTTTGGCCTAACGAAGCAAAAATTCTTAAAATTATTTATTCTTCGAGCTATTCCACGTTTGTACAAAAAAGAATATTGTAAAAATCTTGCAACGATGGCTTTGACAATTAATTATTAAATAACTAATACGGCTGTACGCGCTTGAACCCTTTGCCTATCCTAATAATGGACGAAGAAACCAAAAAAAAAATAACGAATGTCGCAAACGTCAGAAAATTTTAGGAACCAACTTCAACCTGTTACTTTTGTGTTACGCGCGCACCTTAAAATTTCACTCTCATCATTTTTTGATAACGCGCCTTAACCAATATAACTTCAAAAAGGAAATGAAATAAATATTGTTGTCTCTCTCAGGAAAAATTTTAAGTATTTAACACATATTTACCTGTTGAAACAGTAACTTCAAATGTCGTTCACTCTCCCCCACCCATTTCTTCAAACAATCTGCACCTTTCCTCATAAAGAATGCTACCTTCCTTCCACCGACCAGACTGCACTCGTTGGCCAGTGCCCGAGCTAGCAGAGTCTTGCCAGTACCCGGGGGCCCATGGAACAACACACCCTTGGCCGGTCGGGTTTTAAACTTGTCAAATAGATCTGGATACATGAGTGGAAATAGAACCATCTCGCGGAGACATTTGATGTGCTCATCTAATCCACCTACCTGTAAATTTTTATTGTTAAAACTTTATTATTATGAATGAATAAATTATAAAAAATTATCAAACATTTACTAGATCAAAGATTAGCCGGATTAGAAAGAAAGAAGAAGCCTTAAAATCGGCCAGCAGAAGTGTGGATGGACATAGCACTCCTGTAAATATGGTAAAAATCATATACTTTAAGGTCACATAAAAGGTTTTTAGGAGTTTTGTTTCGCTAAGTAATAATTAATTAACAATTAGTGATGATTTCTATATTGTTATTGTGACTACTTAATCAAGAAATTCCTTCATAGGCACATAAGTGAATATGCGAGAAACTGTCATAACTATAATGTTAACACCAGGAACAGACATAAACTTATAATGCCTACTACTCGGCTAAGTCGAGTTAGCAAGTCTTTTGTGGGGCGAAGTATATGCTTTTACAACAGGATCCCAGAAAATGTTCAAAACAAAAGTATAACGTTATTCAAAAGAATTGTTAAAAAACGTTTGTGTGGTAAAGGTTACTATAACATAAATGACTTTCTTAATGATACCACAGATTGGGAATGGAGTGACCGCCCTCAGGCTATTAAATAATAAGTTTAATTGTACAATGTTACTTTGTAAATGTTACTTTAATTGTAAAACATATTTTCGATTAAAAAAAAGCCCGCTGAGTTTGTTGCGCCCATTCTTCTCAGGCCTGAGGCATTCATTCATTTTGAAATGGGTGGTAGTTTTTTTGACTTTCAATAAGTGATGTCACATCCTATTTTGACTAAAAATATTTGAATTTGAAATCATTTTATTATTATATTGTGTGCACGTAAATGGCGCGAAATCATTCTTGGCGTGTTTTATATTTGCTTCATTGTTAACCCCTGCTTTTTATTTATATTGAAGTGACTGTATTGTAGCTTGTAATGATTTGTGGAATTAATTTATCTTTTTATATTGTTTTGACATGTTAGCGTTATAGTACTTCAATTTACTTTTATATAATTAAGAACTAAATTGTTTGTATGTTTATGTGCATGATGTGTTCACCTGTAATAGCAGGAACACGATTTTTGGACTTTATGTTACAATCTTATGAATTGACATGTGTATTCTGTGTTGGTGGACCTTGAATAAATAAATAAATAAATAAAATATATAATTTTGTCAATTTAAGATAACGTTAACGCCATGAGCTAATTTGCATCAGTAGATTTTTATTTCGTTGATGACATATTTTAAGTTTAACTTTTATAATATGAGATCATTGTATCTAGGGTAGAAACTGTCATAACCATAATGTTAACATCAGGAACAGACATAAACTTATGATGCCTACTGCTCGGCTAAGTCGAGTTAGTAAGTCTTTTGTGGGGTGATGTATATGCTTTTACAACAAGATCCCAGAAAATGTTCAAAACAAAAGTATAACGTTATTCAAAAGAATTGTTAAAAAGCGTTTGTGTGGTAAAGGTTACTAAAACATAAATCTGTCTGTCTTAATGACACCACAGATTGGGAATTGAGCGACCGCCCTCAGGCTATTAAATAATAAGTTTAATTGTCCAATGTTACTTTGTAAATGTTACTTTAATTGTAAAACATATTTTCGATTAAAAAAAAAGCCCGCTGAGTTTGTTGCGCCCATTCTTCTCAGGCATTCAGGAATGAGTGGTAGTTTTTTTGACTTTCAATAAGTGATGTCACATCCTATTTTGAAAAAAAATATTTGAATTTGATAAGGGATTGATGTAAATATTTATTATATAAAACTTATTAAATTTAATTATGGCAGACATGTTTTAACAGCTATGCTACTTCTAATGCATATTTTTATATGGAAAACTGAATAGCAAAATAACTTACAGAAGAAAATCGGACACTTCTATCAACTTCAATAGGTTGGATATCCTTCAATGCTCTATCGGTCTTCTTGTCATCGGCAGATTTGCTTTTTTGTCTGGAGAAAAAAAATATTTACAACAGATCAAAGTAATATAGATTTAAATAGAACAAGAGCAGTATTTATTTTAAGAAATAGTTGTAGGTATATATTGATAATCCAACTAGGATGGGCAGCGTTCGGGGAGCTCCGTAAAATCTTCTCGTCAAAACATACCACAGTGTCTGAAGATGAAGGTTTTTAACCAGTGATGACATACGGAACGCAGGCGTGGTCGCTAACTATGGGTCTTATGAGGAAGCTCACTGTCTCTCAGAGGGCAATGGAGATCGCTATGCTCGGAGTTTCCCTACGAGATAGAATTAGAAATGAGGAGATCCGTAGGAGAACCAAAGTCGCCGACATAGCCCCGATGAGAAACTGAAGTGGCAGTGGGCAAGGCACATAGCTCGACGGACAGATGGCTGTAGGGGCAGTAAGGTCCTCAAATGGCGACCAAGTACCGAAAGACGTAGTATTGGTAGGCCCCCCACAAGATGGACCGACGATCTGGTCAAGATCGCCGGACTAGGTTGGATGAGGGTAGTGCAGGACCGATCGTCAGAGTGATCTTTGGAGGAGGCCTTTGTCCAGCAGTGGACGTCTTCCGGCTGAAATGATGATATATTGCAAACTAAAAACCCTCAAACCTGAGGCTGTTCTATGATTCCATTTCCTATGTGATGCAACAAGCCACAGGCATAACTGGTCCTAATCATATAAGCATCCTAAGAGGTCACGAAGTCCCATCGGAATAAATTTATTCCGTTGTACATTATTAGCTTTGGTCTCGGCGAGACGCTGTAGCGTGGAACGGAATTGGGTACAATTGATCCGAAAATTGTAGCCAACCAAAGTTTGTACTTCCTTGAAACAGACTTTTCCTATAAGGCAAAGTCACAAGCGAGAAAGTAGATTTCGCGTAATTATTATCACAAATTTTAGTTAAATACTTTTTCTTATAAAAATAAGGGACGAGACGAGCAGGATGATCAGCTGATGGTAATTGATACGCCCTACGCATTAGAATGCAGTGCCGCTCAGGTTTCTTGAATAACCCAAAAATTGCTGCGTTCGCCACCTTGAGACATAAAATGTTAAGTATCATTTGCATAGTAATTTCTCTGGCTACGGCGCCCTTCAGACCGAAACACAGTAATGTTTACACATTACTGCTTCACGGCACAAATAGGCGCCGTTGTGGTACTCATACTCTAGCCGGCTTTCTGTGCAAAGGAGTCTTCCATTGGTACTGCAAAATACACCTCAACAAAGAATCGTTGAGAAACTTAAACGAAAAAAAGGATGGGTCTAAACATCAGCCATTTTTCAGCGTCACACAGAGTCATTCCGTCGCGCGCGATATCTGTCATCTCCGGCATTACATTCATACCAGAACGTTGCTCCATCGCGCTATATCTCAAGTACCTTTCGCCTTAGACTAAGTAAGTCACTACGATCAAATTATTAAGGTACTTTTACACTGACCTGCCCTTAGTTTTATTTTTCATGGAAACATTGAGGTCCTCTTCTGTATCGGAGGTGGTACTGCTACTGCTTGTACTTGAGTTTGACGGTGATTGAGCTACAATTATGAATTAAAGAACTCATTAAATGTCACATTAAAAGAATACTATTTGTTTTCTCAGTTACTCATAATATAAACAGATATATAAGATTATAAATAAAACAACACAAGAATCGAAATAAGAACAAACCAGAAAACACACGTTTGAGCAACTTAAATACCGCTTTACTGTTAATTAAATACCACCATAGTAGACGTTTGCGCAACTTAAATACGTATTACTGTTAATTAAAAATCATCAGAGAAGACGTTTGCACAACTTAAATACCGTTTTACTGTTAATTAAAAACCACAAGAGAAGACGTTTGCGCAACTTAAATACCGGTTTACTGTTAATTAAAAACCACAAGAGAAGACGTTTGCGCAACTTAAATACCGTTTTACTGTTAATTGCAAACACCAGAGAAGACGTTAGCACAACTTAAATACCGTTTTACTGTTAATTAAAAACCACAAGAGAAGACGTTTGCGCAACTTAAATACAATTTTTAGACTTGTAACGTATTTTACTTTTTCACTCATTTTATTAATACATATTACAAATCGACAAAAATAGTATAGGACTTACGTCGATTGCTTTTGGAAGATTTTACATACTCTCTCTTATAGCTGGTGAAAGCGATTAACACTCAGTTGAGCCATTTCCATCTCATTTCAATGTCGCCCTTGATATGGGCGCAAAGATTCATTTCAATTAGGCTTACCATTCTCGAGCTTTAGATGAACATACACATACATTTTCTTTTACATATATATATACTTTTAAATAGCCATTGTTGATTAGCTTGACTTTCTTGTCCATTCTTCTTAAGAAAAAGCAGCACAGATTCAGTGGTATTGTAAAAATTCAATTGACGACGATTCAAGTATTTTTAAAAACCTACTTAAATAAAAAGTTTTAACTTACATCGAATAGTTTTTCTCCGTAATATCTTTGGTTTCCTTTCCCTTAAACAATATGGCTTCCCAATTGTAAAAGTTTTACCTGCAACAAAACAATTTAGTAAGCATCGATCTCTGTGTTTGAGGAGTAAAAATGAAATAGCGTTCATTTAAAAGTGAATTTAAAGTGAATTTAAAAGTGAAATAGTGTTCATTCCACATATTATCAGGCTCAAACTTATAGTCCATGAATGCTTTTACCCTGTGCTTCCCCGGGCATAAAAACACTAAAGAAGACCCAGGCTCGAGGGTGTCGTAAGAGGCGACTATGGGCATTTACCAGGGGGAGGCTCCTTTGTACAGGATGTCAGCTAGATTATGGGTACCACAACGGCGCCTTTTTCTGCCGTCAAGTAGTAATGTGTAGGCATTACTGAATTTCGGTCCGAAAGGCGCCGTAGCTAGTGAAATTTCTGGGCAAATGAGACTTAACATCTTATGTCTCAAGATGAACAGCACAATTGGGGTTTTTCAAGAATTCTAAACGGCACTGTATTGTAATGGGCAGGGCGTATCAATTACCATCAGCTGAACGTTCTGCTTGTCTCGTCCTTTATGGTCATAAAAAAATGGTATAAGATGAATTCGGAGAAACATTACCTCGTGTTCTTGTCTGACTGGGTGTGATCTGCAGGAAGGCAGGCTTTGCTGTGCGAGTGCGGTTCGATCTCCGCGGACGTAACGTTAGCTCGCTGTCAGACGACGAAGACTCCGACGCTGCAAGTATACACATTGAGTCACCAGCCGAGGTGGCTAACCACTGGTCTGGACGTTCAATTTTTGAAGAGTAACTTCCTTATGAGTATGAGAGAAATTTTCTAGCAATGTCGTCACGATTTCCGTTGGTTACGCGCCATGTTGGTTTTATTATCAGTCACTAGTGACGAAAAGAATATTATATTAGTTTGAAAGTGATAAAATAAAAAGACTTATTTGAATGCATGTCTATAAGAATAAAATCGCTATAATTTAATACATATTTTTTAAGGCTTAATCTACCCAATTTCTGTAAAGTTTGTAAATAGTAGAATTATATGACATAAAGAAGTTTTACTTCCTACTACTTCAAGTTTAATTGATGAATAAGAATGAAACTCCTGATAAGAGATCACCAGCGCCTCTTGCGACACGAGAGGAATTCAAAGTTGGGAATGTCATATCCACTACGAAACACCGCGCACGGAAGCTCATTCCATACTTTAGTTGTACGTGGAAGAAAGTGGGGTGAGCACATCCAGATGATGAGGATGATATCCAAGTTGGTGGCGTGTCGTGCGAAGGTGGAATTCCGCGGCAGGAATCAGGTTAAACAGCTCTTCAGGACACTGCTTTTAATGTTAATACTCGCAATGGCCCATTTTGTTTTTATATAAGACGGGGCAATCGAGCAAGAGGCTCACGGGCTGGGGAGAAGTGAGAAGGCAAGAGATACGTTGCCGGCCATTTTAGAACACATCGAATTTGGTATACTTGCCCAGGGCAACATACATACTTCCATCCACACTTTCGTCCTTCATTTCTAGGTGACCTATCTAAATTACAATTCCAAGTAAACTGAGAAGTATCTAAACTTCTCATGTTCCTTAGTGCTGAGGATGCCTATGTTCAGATTCAGCAGTGACGTCATTTCAATAAGGATTTTAAGTGATCACCGCCGCCCACATTCTCTTGCAACACCTGAGGAATCACAAGAGCGTTGCCGGCCTTTAAGGAAATTTTGTTGGGAGGGGGGGGGGGGGGGGGGGGACCCGGACCCCGGACGAGTCTGGCCCGATTGTGCTGACGTCAAAAGACGGCAGCGTGACTCTCCCACTTTCAATAAGCCCGTAGTATATATATATAAATATTGCCCACATAACTCAAATTTCGTTTAATTTTAGTGATTTTTATTACTGTGCTTAGTATATAACGGCCATCTAAACTTCCTGCTAGTATAAATATAGATAGGTTTCAGTTTTTTGAATGTCACTCCAATATATCCTACCAACTATTTATTATCCATCAACAAGGAAGTATCATCTTTATATATATATATATATTTCTTGTGTGTGTATGTCACTGATCTCCTCCTAGACGGCTGGACCGATTTTGATGAAATTTTTTGTGTGAGTTCAAGGGGATTCGAGGATGTTTTAGATTCACAATTGAACTACCTCCTAAACAGCTAGACCGATTTAGATATTTTTTTTGTGTGATCCAGTGAATTTGATATTAGTGTGTGTCTTCAAGTGGATTCGAGAATGGTTCAGATTCACAATTAAACTACCTCCTAAACGGCTGGACCGATTTTGATGATTTTTTGTGTGTTCCAGTGAATTTGAGATTGGTTTAGATTCTCAATTCCGTCCATATAATATAACTCTCCTGCGCATCTGTATATTAGTGAACTCCACCTAACAGCTCGGCCGATTTTTTCAAATTTAAGACGTGTGTACAGGGCAACGTCTGTCGGTTCGATTAGTATTTTAATAAATTAATATATAAGCCCCACCTGACTCCTGCTGTCCATCTTTTTTCTGTCGGCGCCTAGCTCGGACTGCTCGTATTGGTCTTTGGTTGCTAAAATAACAATAATTATATTATTAATGTACACACACAGAGTCGAGCTACAAAAAACACACGAGTAGAGCTACTTAACCCTCATCATAAAAAAATACATAATTCAACTAAATAAATCAATTTTTAACCGAGTTCAAAAAAGGAGGAGGTTCTCAATTCGTCGGTATTTATTTTATGTTTGTTACCTCAAAACTTTCGACTGGGTGAACCGATTTTGATAATTATATTTTTTTATTTGAAAGCTGGTGCTTCCCGTATGGTCCCAATGTAACAATAACAATAATCGTAACTAGAATTAGATTTATTAATTAGATTGTATAAAAATACGCAATTATTTTAATACTTTTTAGTGCATATTATATCTATTGTTTTGGAATAGTGTTTTTGAAGTCGTTTGATTTTTTGTTATTTTTTTTTAAATAATATAATTTGGGAACAACTTATAAGTAATCCAGTAGGCGCGCGCAAGTGTAAGCACTATCTTGGCACAGTTACTTGTCCTACGGCGCACCGTAACCGTTCAGGAGGTCTATTACCAAAATCGACAGCCGAAGTTTGAACGACGAACTTCAAATTAACTCCTTTTATCAAAGTACTTCGTATCCGACTATTCGGACGGATTTCGTTTCGGAACCATATACATAACCATAAAAAGTGAAGTTGTACTTACGATCATAATAATGTTAATTATCGAAAAAGTAAATGTCAAGTGAATTTGGGAATAACGTAGACCACAGGTTCTCAACGTGGGCAATAACGCCCCCTTGTGGGCGTTTGAGACTTTCGGGGGAGCAGTAGAAGACCCAGAGAAAATTAGGGGGCATTGAGATGGCGCAGATGGGGCGTGGGTAGATTAAAAAATATAGTCTAAAAAGGCAAAAAAAAATACATATTCTCAAAGTGGGCGGTGAGCAAAATAAGGTTGAGAAACTATGACGTAGACGAAAAACAAAATGTCTAATCGGGAACTTCGTAATGATCTTCCGATCCGAAACACTTTCGTAATGGGAAAATGTACGATCATTCAACTGAAACTTCGTATTTCGATTTTGGTAATAGGGCTCCAGAACTTATTAACTACATATATAGTATATATGAAAGTTTCAGCTGTTTACTTAAATTTTTAGATTTTTTAATAATACCGGTTACGTAGATCAACCCGTGCGTTGATTTAATGTTGCTATTACAGTGTATAAATTAAGAGCTTCCTTCCACGTAATTCCAGGTTAACATGAGATAGGTACTTTAAAAAAATCACTCATGTGATTACTACTAAGCTAGAGGTCCCGGGTTCGAATCCCGGTAGGTGCAAGCATTTATATGATGAATATGGATGTTTGTTTCCGAGTCATGGATGTTAAATGTATTTATGTATGTTTAAGTAAGTTTATTGTATTAAATATATCGTTGTCTTGCTACCCATAACACAGGAAATATATATGCCTAATTTGGGGCAAGATAATTTGTGTAAAGTGTGTCAATTTTATAATATTATTATTATATTATGTGATTACCCCATTGCAAAATAGAATTTGTATTAATAATACATGTAATATTGATTTTGTTATTACAGGGCGACCAACCACTACTAATGAATGTTAGGGCAGTATATTTTGGAATGCATGTCTTTAAGCAATGAATTTCAACATTCAAGAGTTAAATTAAATTAAAGTTAAAATAAAAAAAAGTGTTTGTGTACGCAAGTGTTATATACGCAAGCGAAGAAGTATTCTTCTTTGACGTAATAAAACTAAAACCCTTAAAAAATTATATTCCTCGTGCTATTTTCGTTTGTAGAAAAAACAATATTAAAATAAATATAGTATTTAATACAACCAATGAAAATATTATTTAGTTAAATAACGTGTATTTATATATCATTAAATTATTTTATTGCAATTAGAGAGAAAAAGAAAAAAAAAAAGTACTATTTTAATACTTGCATATAAAACGAAATTATATATGTCAATTTATGAAATTCTCGTCCATTGGGTGTGGTTAGATATACGAGTTACAAGAGGTTTAGTAGTTGAAGTATGAAGGACTACAAAGCTGTGGAATGAGCTTCCTTGTGCAGTGTTTCCGGGACGATACGACATGGGTACCATCAAAAAAAAGCGCGTACACCTTCCTTAAAGGCCGGCAACGCTCCTGTGACTCCTCTGGTGTTGCAAGAGAATGTGGGCGGCGGTGATCACTTAACACCAGGTGACCCGAACGCTCGTTTAACCTCCTATTCCATAAAAAAAATTGATACAAATGGTCTAGTTGACCAGCTAAGGTCAGGGTGTCGAATTTACGTGACGGTGTGTGCACGCATCGTAAAAATAGATTCTGATAATTTTTCCCCAACGCGCCATAATAAGTATAGCTCACTATTACAGTGTTATTACAGTATTACAACTACTGTTGTAAGTGTAGTGGTCAATTCTCCTACTATTAAATTTGCCTGTACTCATCCGTGGATAACAGTAAAAATTTAACAGATGTAAAAAATATGGGTGTCATGGTCTTTCAAAACCATAGCTAGCAAGTTACCAACCTTTCGCTGTCATCAGTCTTCTCCGGTTTGTTGTTCTCAGGGGGTTCATTGGTCTCCATTTTTACATCATCTTGTAATTTAGTTTCCTCCTCAGGTTTTCTCTCTATAACTGTTTCATTATTTTCATTTTCCGAACCGGATTCTGAAGCATCCTGGAAATATTTATTTATTCATTCACCAGTGGGAGGCTCCTTTGCACAGGATGCTACATTATGGGTACCAGGCGCCTATTTCTGCCGTGAAGCAGTAATGTGTAATCATTACTCTGTTTCAGTCTGAAGGGCGCCGTAGCTAGTGAAATTACTGGGCAAATGAGACTTAACATCTTGTCTCAAGGTGACGAGCACAGTTATAGTGCCGCTCAGAATTTTTGGGGGTTTCAAGAATCCTGAGCGGCACTGCATTGTAATGGGCAGGGCGTATCAATTACCATCAGCTGAACGTCCTGCACGTCTTGTCCCTTATTTTCATAAAAAAAAATAAAAAAAAAGTTAAAAAAATCTTTTTACAAAGAAAATAAAAAGAGCGATACAGTTTTTAATTATTGTTAAAAATAGTGTTCTATCTACTAAATGGAAGCGTGAAAGTAACTTGCTATTTGGATCCTCTATTATTCTATATTGTTAATATGACATTAATTGTGACATTCATTCCTCTTCTTCGTATGCCTCTCCAACTAGCAAAGGTTAGCAGTCAGCTTTGTAATTTAAATTTTTTGTTCTTTGAGAGGCGAAATAGTTCTGCTGCACTTGCGATTCCTGTCGACTCTCGGATTGCCTCCTGGACTCCTCTTCAGGCAACTTTTCCCATCATGATGAGTTGCAGGAATTCGTACCTCTCATGCCTAAGCATGTGCCCGTCTGTATAGGATACATATAGAAGTATGGGCTAGATTGTAACAGCGCAGTAAACGAGTGCGCAAGGAAATCTTAAGACCGCGGTTGCAATAAAAAAAGTAACAAAAATAAATACCTTAACATTTTTGAATCTAGCCGATGTCCGCCTCTGTCGGGACAACTGTGTGTCTTCATCTGTGTTTACAGGACCGTTGCTTGTTACTGTTCTCTGCTGCTGAAATCATAATAACTCAATTAATAACTTGTTCCATTATCATAAACAGTTCTAAATATTAATGTTTTACATAATATAATACTAGCTAAAACTGGTCCCGGTGTTACGAATCAATGAAATGGAAATATGCATTATTATTTTATTAAGAGAAGTGGCACTTGTGACTGACAAAAGTTGCACTATTTATCAATTACCACTATTTAACAAAAAGTTGAGCTTGAATGAGAAGAAGTAGCTAAAAACTCATTTCCACTGTTGTAAATCTACATGTAGTAATAATAATGCAAGAAAAATATTCAAATGAGCAAATACTCAATGAGTGAAATGAATATAAGGATATACATAATGTAATTATTTTCGTAAATTTTCCTTTAATTTGCAGTTATTGTGTTGATTGCAAACTATAGTCGCACCTATTTTAGAGTTTTTATTATGATTATATACATACATTTATACCCTTTTTTTTTATGGAATAGGAGGACAAACGAGCGTACGGGTCACCTGGTGTTAAGTGATCACCGCCGCCCACATTCTCTTGCAACACCAGAGGAATCACAAGATCGTTGCCGGCCTTTAAGGAAGGTGTACGCGCTTTTTTTGAAGGTACCCATGGCGTATCGTCCCGGAAACACCGCACAAGGAAGCTCATTCCACAGCTTTGTAGTACGAGGAAGAAAACCGCACTGTGGAGGACCGCCACACATCCAGATGGTGGGGATGATATCGTAACTTGTGGCGTGTCGTGCGAAGTTGGAATTCGGCGGCAGGAATCAGGAATTAGAATTTGTTTTAAGTTTCTCAATTAAGACGAAATCTTGCATAGGTGATAGAAAAACATTATAACATGCTGACAATGCTAATATTCATTTGAAATTTTGAAAAGAGTTTTAAAAAGAATATGGGAGTCCCAGGCCCACGGGTGCTGTAAGAGGCCACTAAAGGCTTTGTAGAAGTGGGAGAGTCCAGGGGGCCAGACCGCTATGTTTCACATAGGTTAGTGTCGAGGACCTGAGGCTATCAACAATCTGATTAAAGTTTTACACCATATTGATTATTATTTTCAGACTTGGGAAATGGTCTTGATTATCATTTATTATAATATTTATTAAATTATTATAAATTATTAAAATTATTTAAGATTTTTTTTTCAGTTCATAATTTCGTTGAATTTTATCATTTTTTCTAGCTTGGCAGTTATTAAAAGCTATGTTTTATTGTTGGTTGTAATAAGGTAGGTATATTTTATTAGGCCGATTTATACGTATTGGAATATTTTTTATTAATATTTATACACCGATAGATCAGCGAATAAAGGAATCATTAGCCGCGAATATAAAAAATGAATCGCTTTTTTTTTATCCGCGAATGAAGGAGGCGCGAATAAGGAGCTTTTACTGTATGTCCAAATTTCTAAACGATTATTTTCCATTCTAATTTAATTAACACAATATGCTCTTATATGAATAGAAATGTACAGTAAATATTTCAAAACGAGCAGTTTGTCGCAATCGCAAACCTCCTACAAATAAACTTGGTATAAAGTTATAACTGATGATAAACCAAGAATATGTAAAATGTTTACTAATAGACATTTTGCTTACGAATGGTTTGTTCGGACGTCTAACGTTTCCCGCGTTTACTTTCAAGGCAGCTTGTCATTCGGAAAACTTCAGAATTATCATTGTATTGACAGTGTTGTCAACGATATTGTAAACATTTTGCATTTTCTTTGTTTATCATCAGTTATAACTTTATACCAAGTTTATTTGTAAGACCGTTTATTTAGGAGATTTGCGATTTTGAACAAAGTTACATTAGATTACACAAATTAAATTTGAAAACAAAATTTATGAACGATGCGGGATTCGAAGTCGCGACCTCTCGCGTTCGCGCGAGCGCTCTTCCAACTGAGCCATCCGTACGAGTGACGTTCCGTGCCGGTGCTCTAACCAACTGAGCTAACCGTTCGAGTGACGTATCGTCGTAAAATCTTGTATGCTTTGTTCAACTCTCAGATTGTGGCTTCATCTACAGCATCGACTTTATTGTTTACATTTTTATACGGTTAGATCATATTAGCTCCGACAGTTTACCAGGTCAATGCTGAAAATCAGCGCTGCAGCCGGTATTGGTTTACAGCACACGCTGAGCATCGGCCTTTTCTTTTGCCACACAGCATATTTAGTTAAGTTAGGATTAGGAATATATATTAGGTATTTGGATTTTACTGTCCTGTAGATGAAGCCACACTCTGAGAGTTGAACAAAGCATACAAGATTTTACGACGATACGTCACTCGAACGGTTAGCTCAGTTGGTTAGAGCACCGGCACGGAACGCCGGAGGTCGTGGGTTCGAGTCCCGCATCGTTCATAAAATTTTGTTTTTCAAATTTTATTTGTGTCTTAATCCTAGAAGTGAGGGTTATCACTTTAAAAACTTAACAAATTATTTAGAATGTAAGTACTTTTATGTGTGTGGCATAAAATATTTTTTTCTTATTTCTTATATTATCTATCAATATTTGTATAAAACACAACTCACTAGTTTCTTGTTATTAACCCGAGCCTCGTCGCCTGATGTGAACTCATCTGAGGAGCTAGTCCCCTGGTACCCGTAGAGGTCCGGATACCCTTTGACCTTGAGCTCGTTTGTGATCCAGCTTTCGTTGAAATTGTGATGTAGCAGTTTACGCTTCCTACAGCTGCGCCGCACATCTGCAAAGACATAGACATTCTTTATTCGACATAATCACAAAAAGATACAATTTTGGACTTAACTATGGTGTGTGTATTTTATTTGGGTTGACAACAGCTTAATACAAAATAATCACTTATAGTTAAATACAAAAACATAGCCAATTATAGTCTACCACAGTTTACCTAATGGAAGGAACACCAGTGTTTACAATAATAAAGAAAAAAATGAACAATGAATAACACACGATCAGAGAAATTAAAAAAAAAGTATTTAAAGGTGCTTGTGTTGGCTGCATAATGGATTATATGTATAAGTATGAAAAATGAATATAAGTAAGAGAAAAACATGATAGATACACAGATTTAATAGTACAATACATAGATTTAATAGTTTAATCTATTAATAAATAAATAAAGATATTTGCTACAAATGAGATTTCTCTACAATACTTTTTATGCTGTGCTTTTTAAAGGTCAACCTAGAACCGTAGAATGGATCTATATCTTTGAAGGATTTATTATATACATTTGTGCAACGAGTGAGAACACTGTTCTGGCCATAATTAGTACGACGAGTAGGAACTTGAAAAGTAGAAATGTCACGGGTGCGCAACGACGGAGCGCGTAGGCATATTCCTGCCAGAAGAGAGGGGCAGTTGAGACGACCGCTCAGCACATCATGTAAGAACATTATGTCCGAGACAGTATGCCTTTCCTGCAATGTCAGCAGATTGTATATTGCCGAATAGGACCCTTCATCAGTTTTCAGAAGGCCCCGAATGAAAAAAACCATCTATTTAATATAAACTATCACCATAAGAGAAAAAGACAAAAATTTAAAAGTACTTATAGTACAATAACTTAAACTTTAACAATCTAGAACATTTACTAATATTAAAATACTTAAACTTAAACCCCCTTATTCATAATTGTTCGCTAATCTAAAACAGCTGCTAAGGAGTGTTTTTTCTCATTCTGACTTAGGTCAATAGAAGAAGACAGAGTGAGAATTAGCAATGCTTTAAGTTAGCAGACTATTATGAATAAGGGGGAAACAATCTAAAAGGCAAATTTTGGAGTTGAGCAGGTTATCAACTCTAAAAAGTAGATCCTGTAGATGAAGCCACAACCTGAGAGTTGAACAAAGCAAACAAGATTTTATAACGATACGTTACTCTTACAATTTGGTTGGCTCAGTTGGTGAGAGCACCGGCACGGAACGCCGAAGATCGTGCGTTAGAGTCCCGTATCGTTCATAAAATAAAATGTTTTTCAAAATTTAATTTGTACTTTAAACATAAATTATAATAAATAGGAAGAAACGACTCTGGCAGCCAACGACAAGTTCTTTCGATAGTTAAATAAGAATAATTTATAATGTTTTTTGACAGAAGGTTTCGAACTTAAGTTGTGAATTGATGGTGGTATATTATTCCAACATTTTGTCGCTGAGTACGTGAAGCTACCCCTGAATGTTGCTGTATTGTAATTTGGGATGTATAAGCCTTTATTACACAGAAATCTAGTACGAAACGCACCACTACACCAGTCCATCTGTAACATTAGTAAATCAATCTATCATGTCTGTCTTCTTTATGTCAATTATCAACATACAAGCATATTCAGTAAAGCCTCGGTTATTCAGACTAATTGATATTACGACTATAGTGCCTATGGAGGCACATATAATATGTATTAGGTGTTTTTTAGTTATTTATGCAACTGTTGTGTAATAAGGGGCATTAAAACACGAATGTGGATTATATATAAGTATATAAGTGATAATAGTATCACATGAGTGTTTTAATACCTAATTATCAACAGTTGCATACAAGACTTTATCTACACCCATAATTGAATCCTCTAAAAGATTCTGAAACAGTTAGCTTACTGCTAACATTAAAACAGCCAGTCCTAGTAGTAACCTAATATAATTATATACAATTAAACTAAGTATTAATGAAATAATTATTTATTTTAGTAGTAATTTACATTTTGTATAGTGCAATTATTAAAATTCACTTGAATATTATGTTCTTTTGCAGCGTTTAAAATAAATCGCTCAATTTTTGAAAATAAACAATAAAAATATCGAATAAAAATGGCGGGGATTCGAATAACCTAGCTATTTTTACGGCGCGCGACGTTCTGGTAGTGTGGAACGCGCCTAAACGAAAATATTCTTTTTTTGAAATTCATAGAGATACTACGCATCGAGCAATAAGAATGTGGCTGTCTGTTGAAACTCTTTGCACATGAAGGGATCGAAAAAAAACAAAGGAGTGTTATTATGAAATTCAGTACAACATTACAATACTCGTTTGGATGATGTAATGGTTATTAGGACATTGGGTGTTTTAATGTTGGCAATAAGCTTACTGTAGAATCTATAATAGAGGATTAAAAGCATGGGTGTAGATAAACAAATAAACTAAATTTACCTACACATCTAAAATTTATTAAATACTAAAACTAATGACGTTCTATATACATATGGACATATCATTCGCAGTCTGATAACAGAACGGCAAAAGTGTGCTTAAATAATAATGTAAGCAAGTGTTCTCCTCCAGTCGTGTGTCTATTCAGCACCAACCCGCGCTGAAGTGTTTCAGGAGTTAAGGGGTGTACAGACAGACAGCGGATGGCAACTTTAGTTAAATCCACATTCTTTATTTAAATTTGTCGCTTAAATATACTTACTCTGTTGTTTGTCTTCACTTTCTTCCATATAGTTTTTTATCGGACCACGGCTTCTACGTATTTTGATACTTCTGTTAGGTGTGTCATTTTCTTCTGCAAAAAATACTCTCACCTGGCGGGACCTACAAAAGTTGAAAGTTTTCAAAATCAATGCCTGATATATTATAATATGATGGTAAATAAAACATAAACCTCATAACCACGTAGACGGGGATCAAGAACACAGATCCTATGCCAATGATCACATCACTAATGTTTGTGATAATTATTACCTGACAATTCAGTTCAAACACCCATTTTAATGTACTCTCGACCCCGTAATAACTAAAGTCTTACAAATACAATTTGCCTTTATTTATGGTAATTAAGGAGGAAAATCGAGCGTGCGTTAAGTGATCACCGCCGCCCACATTCTCCTGCAACACCAGAGGAATCACATGAGCGTTGCCGGCCTTTTAGAAAGGTTACACGCTTTTTGTAAGATGCCCATGTTGTATCGTCCTGGAAACAACACACAAGGAAGCTCATTCCACAGCTTGGAAAAAAGCTCCTTGAAAACCGCACTGGTGTTGGTGCGCCACACGTCCAGATGGATGATATCGTCATTTGTGACGTGTAGTGCGAAGGTGAATTATTTGAGTGTTGTCGGACCAGTATATTATCTTCTGTGTTTCCGGTATGAGGCCACTAGCGTCATCTATGGTTCGCTGTTTAACGCTCCGGGACAGAGGATTTGAAGCTGCGTAAGAAGAACAGGATTGACTCCATCGAAATAAAATATGAAAAAAGATCCTTCTTTGTGCGGTGTTTCCGGGACGATACGACATGGGTACCTTCAAAAAAAGCGCGTACACCTTCCTTCAAGGCCGGCAACGCTCCTGTGATTCTTCTGGTGTTGCAAGAGAATGTGGGCGGCGGTGATCACTTAACACCGGGTGACCCGTACGCTCGTTTGTCCTCCTTTTCCATAAAAAAAAGAGGCGAGGAATGACTCATATATCATAAATCCTTATATTGTTTTTCTCCTCTTTTGTGTGTGTAATTTAATTAAATACTTTGCTTAAAGTATAAACCTAAAAAAAAAATAGTAAAACATTTTTTTTTTCTTTTTTTTTTTTGGAAATCTCTTCAAAACATCGTAAACAATGCTTTCACTAAATTTCCATTTAATCTGATATCTATAACACTCAAAGATCTTTAGTAAAAGTGCACAGCTTTTATGACCATAAAAATTTATACCTTTACAGAGTACTGTTAGTCAGTATTACAACCTGCTCTCGAATAACTTACCTTCGGTCTTATAACAATAATAAATAATTTAAAACTTTTTGATGATAAATATACAATACTAGCTGACCGGACAGACATTGTTCTGTATATAATATATAAAATAATGTTTTTATATGAATTTGTCAATAATATATCATAACATCAAAAATTACTTCGTAAAATATGCACCCTGCTGTCGTAATGAAATTGTTTCACAGGAGAACTGTCAAACTGTGTGTCAATAAATTCTCTCATAGAAATGTATGTATGGGCACATCAAAGGAAAAACAAATTTGTTGTTTTTATTTAATTTAGCAGCATTTTCCTATTTATTCACCTTTTAAACCTTCCCTGGACTTCCACAAATAATTCAAGACCTAAATTGGCCAAATCGGTCCAGCTGTTCTCGAGTTTTAGCGAGACTAACGAACAGCAATTCAGTTTTATATATATATATAGATGTGTTGCTAATTAAATATCAGTGTTATCTACAGAAGTTATATCTAAATGATCTCAATTATTTTTTCAAAGAATTACACAAATTATTCTAATAAAACATTGCTTCCAAATTCAGTTATGTATGAAGTCGCATTACTAATTTTAGTAACCAAATGAACACAGTATCTTCACTATGAAGGTAAATGAGGTGTTAATGATAAAGTGAAATGATTTTCCAAGCTGTAGAATGAAAAATTTAAAAACACCTGAAATTACCAAGAAGGTACCCAATGTTATTCATAACTTCTATGGAATCTACATTTCAGTGTCCATTAAACAGGCATAAAAAACATTTATTTTCTCAAAATTGATACCTTTAGAATTTTTTTTTGATGTCATTTCTAATATACTAGATACTACTAGCGCTTCGGAAACAAATGGCGCTCTGAGAGAGAAGCGGCGCAAGAAACTCTTCCAGCATTCTTTTTTTACACAACCAACTAGTTAGTAGATATAGCAAATGGGAGCACTTTTAAATTATGAACATGTTTTTTCTGTTATACAATTTTTTTTGTTTTTATTCATTATAGTTGCTTACTTCAATCCTAACTTTGTTTAAAATTTTAATGCAAATTTTTCCCATGATTCAGCAACATTTAGATAGAATGGTAGCAATTTATAGATTATTTATTATTTTATCCAGGTTTGAACGGTAGATGCAATCATTTATATGATGAATATGGATGTTTGTTTCAGAGTCATGGATGTTTATATATGTATGTTTAAGTAAGTATATCATATTAAATATATTGGTGTCTTATACCCAAAATACAGACTATGACTAGTTTGGGTCAAGATAATTTGTGTAAAAGTGTGATGATTACTAAATAATTTTTTTTTTTACCTTCTAGTATATTTATCTGGTTCTGTGTCACTCTCTGGAAACATTAGCCTAGGCATTGTGATGGTTCGCCGTCTACAGCTACGGCTATCTAAATAAAACAGAGAAACCTCAAATGAAAATCATCAAACTTTGGCACTAGATCTTTCATGTACTCCAAAATCGGAAGTGCCATTCGGTACACTACACCCTGACTAAGTTCTGACTCTCATTTTGTTTATAAGATAGTTTATTTTGCATTGTCTTATAGCTTGTTTCAATAGTTTTCTTATATATTCTCTCATTTCGTCCTAATTATAAGCAATCTATTAAAACACATAAAATAAATGCGCTAAAATAAAAGCTGTGGTTGCGCCAAAATGGCACCGATCTATTCAATACCGCGGCACGAGGGCACTTGCCAAACATAGAAGATTAAAGTGTATAATATAAACACAGCCTAAATAAGTTGACCTGTGTCTTATAAATTTATAAATATTTTAACACTTATTCACCTTAGATAATTTATATGTCTAGATAGACTATGATAGCTGTGAAAACATTGAAAAAATTACTACTTTGAGCAATGCACACACTCTAACACTAAATATCATACAAATCGCGAGTGTAAGACATAGCTTGTCACACACACTAAACTTAAATTCCTGGCCTGTTTTAATCTGTTGTCTAACAGCAAGAGACTATCAAGATGTATAAATTATCTAAGTTATTCACATTTTGTACAGATATTATATGGATTATGATTGCATAACAAATCCTATAAGACCAAGCAACTTTCACCATAAATATTTCTATGAACCTCTGAAGCAATTCATAATTGCATTATAATAATTGTAAAATAAATTCATAAAAATGTCTTACATCTTGTAGGCCAGCTTTGAATCTTTCTCTTAACTTTAAACTGACTACTCCTTAGCTCTCTCTGTGACCAGTTTGATGCCTGAAATTAAGAACATTCATAACTTCTAATTCCTTAAAATATCAAAATCAACATTCATATTTTTAAATGTGAAGCATTATTTTAGAATTACTGGCCATGCACTACTTATTACTAGGGCTACAGTATCTATGTTGAGATATTTTTCATGATGAGCCAGCAACAGCCAGATGTCATTTAAGACATTTCTTAAACACAAGAAATAAAAACAAAACCCAGTACAACAAACATTGCTAACTTGTCGTGCAATAAAAACTTAAAGGAGGTGGGAACAGGATGTCCTTTTAAACTAAAACAAAGGGATTTTTCTATGAAAAGCATGGTTAGATTTCCACATTAAAAGCGCATTCCCATTACTGGTAAATCATCACCTTCTCATCGGACACACTTCCAGCTTCGTTCGGTGTATCATTCCCATCCTCAACCTCCCCATTCTCACCGTTACTACGCCTGGTTTTCACCATTGCCTTACACAAGTGTCATAAGTTAAAAGTACGTATTAAACAATGTAAATTGCAAAAACAAAAGCCACTCATATATCTGCACTCTTTTCTAATTAGAAATAACACAATTAAATTGTGTAAATTATGAAAACAAAGATGAAAATGAACAAAATCTAATGCACATGTCGTTATACCAGCGCCATGTTAAGGTTTACTGGCAAATATCGTAACTAAACTTATCACTTCTCACTGTAACTTGCATACTGCTCCTCTTACCTTAATGAAAATAAAAGTTATTGTTAAATCAAAGCATTGATTAATTTCACAAAAACTTTATATCAGTTTGTGTTCGACGATTTTTTATCTGAAATTTGACTCTGGCTTTGTTTTTATAACATCTGTCAAAAACTCCCGCAAATATGACGTTTATAAATTATTACGTCAAAATATTAGGGTATCTCACTATGAACCTATGGCATAAGAACGGCGCCCTCGGTTTGATTCTCGCCAGATACCAATGTGATTTCATAAGTACGTATAAGATTGGCAATGCTTTTCTGAGCAATCGTTTCCGTACAGAAAACATCGACTTAAAGAATGAACCCCTAGATAGACCTACCGATAAGATAATAACGATTATTTAACTATGACTTGGATTCGACGGTAGAAGCCGATTTACATCAAACTTCCACTACCACATATTTAAATACAAAATCTTTAAATTCGGTAAGCCATTTTCAATTGTTATTATGAAACTATTTACAAATTAATACATTACACACCAATACTAAAGTTTAACGTTTAACTATTGTTTTTTTTGTCCCATAAAAACCGCGCAAAATAAGTACGTGGAAAAGTTCCTTTGAAACCGTACTGTGGAAGTGTGGACGAATAAAACACATTCAGAAGGTGGGGATTATATTCTAAATTTGTCGCATGACGTGCGATGGTAGAATTCGCTGGTAGGAATCATGTCACATAGCTCTTCCGAAACACTCCCCATGATAGATGCTGTAAAACACACAAAATGAAGTGACGTCTCTACGCAATTCATACAAACACTCTATTTATGACGCCTAAGCCTTCGACTTCCATGATTAACGCGGAAATTTCAATTACTAGAGATTTCGAGACTTAGTATTCAGATACGAGGCAAACTTGAGTCTTCTGGGGGTTACATTGGACAAGGTTTATTTTACCCCATTCCGCGACCTTCTACAGAGTGGAAATGACAGAAGACACAAGTTTATTCCGCCACTGGTCAACGTTTCCCCGAGAAGAGACCTGCATAGGAATGTTCGTTAAAGATTTCCAACATATAATTGAGATAATATAGAAGAAGCAGTGTAGGAGATAGCACACATCCTTGGGGAGTTACACCGTTCACGAGCTTTGGGTTTTAGCAATGACCATCCGGTGGTTGTTGAACATGTTGCCTTTTGTCTTATATTAACCTGCCGAAAAAGATTTAAGTCGACGCTAACATATAATTTTTTTATGGCAATTTTGGTATAATATATTATTTTGATTGGCTCTACTTATAGAACACTTTAATATAATCTAATTTATAGTACTTATGTCCAAGGAAATAATAATAAAATAAAAAATAACACGTTCTCTATTCTAGCACTGACTATAAATAAAAAAATGAGTGTAAACGCTTTTATATAAGTCCGTCGACATTGGCTGAATGCGCATACTGTGCAGTGCCAAAGAAAAAGAAAATTAAGGCCGTCAACTCTCAACCTGTCTCGAATGACATGACAATGAATTCTAGTAGGTACAGTCAGCAAGAAAATCCCAACAAAAGCGATTTCAAACAAATAATAATAATAAGCCTTTAATTAATTCCAACAACGTTCAAATACATAATAATATAATCTTACTACACTTACACTACGCGTATAATATAAAATATAAAAGTTATGTTATTCGAACCCCACTGCGGGTATAGGCCTCCTCCAGCTTACACCATGTATCCCTCCTCTGTTCTTTTCCGCTCCATTCTTTTCCTGCTAATTTTATTGTCATCTACCCATCTGTTTCTTGGGCGGCCTCTATTTCTTTTGCCAGATGGTCCTTCCCAAATTGTCATTTCTACTGTCCATCTTTTGTCCATGAATCTCGCCACATGACCTGCCCAGCGCCTTTTTGTGTTACAGCGTACTCAAGAGCATCTATCAAATTTGTCCTTTTCCTAATGAATTTTTCTGATTTTCAACATACTCCTTTCCATCGCTTTCTGGCAAGTCGCTAGTTTTGTTTTTATTTTTGTATTGTATGTACATACAAATGATTTAAGCTTTCTTTAGTGTTAATTCCGCCAATATTTGTTTTTAAACAATTCGACACGTGTTTCGCCTCTACACGAGGCATCCTCAGGATGTGTGACGTGATTTTGGCGAGACAACATGAATGTCCATGTTTGATTCCAACAAATAGGCTAGTAAAAATAGAATTTAAACTAACACACAATTTTCGTAATTTTTTTTGTAAGTTTTAACACAGGTAACATACTAAGAATAAAATCACAAAATGCTGCGCGATCCAAATGGAGCTCTTGAAAAAAGTTTATGGCCGATATCTCCAAACTATGCACATAAAGGCAGAAGTTAAGAAAGACCATTAATGTAGAAAATAAAATTTCGCAACTTACTGTTTTCGATTTATGGCCATTAAATGAACGGGTTTTTCTATCTTGGCCGAGAAATCTTAAAATATTGTCAAAAAATTAAAATGGATGGATGCCATCCATTTTTTTTTTTCATTTGTTTAAAAAGGGTGTGAATATTATGGATCAGCTTTTCTATGTACATTTTTTGGTTATAACTTTTATTTTCTAATTTTTATACTTTTTGAGTTATTGGACGTTAATGTTGTACCACCGAGTGTAAACCCGAAAGTTTTAAGGTATGTACACAATATAATGTTACAAATTCAACAGATTTTAAAAAAACCCGATCGTTTATGTCCTTATCAATTAATAGCTATAGTAATTTCCTTATCTGCCTTACCTACCATAACGAACTTTTTTATATTTTATTATATTCCGAACAATATTTAGTAATTATTTATAATTCTGTTATGTTCTGATGCTAGAAAAAAATGTAAGAAAACGAGCTTAACAGTATAATAATGAATAATAATCTACGGGTGTTCAGTGTGTTAAGTTGTTAAAAGTGATAACAGGATAACGGCGGGGTAGGGAACGTGGAGAGGGAGAATGGTTGCTTCTCGCCTCAGTTTCGATGTTAGCTTATCTGACTTGTAGATAAATAGTTTTAGGTTGGTTTATTCTAACCTAGGGATGGAACAATTTCATGAGTAGCAATAATTGAAAAATCTTATGAGATACGTTTTTAAACGTCGCACCTGCCACTTATGTTCTCATTGACTGGTAAAAGTCACACTCGATGAAAACGCTCTTCGCAGGTCGTGTTCGGAATACGAAATTCAGATTTCATCGTAAAATAGTCATTCGTCGTGATAAGGCATGAAGTCGCAATGTGGGTGAATTGCAAAGAATAATATATTACCTACGAACTATGACTTCTAATTTTGACTTTAAAAATAAACTTTGTGTCCAGGTGAATGAATTTCGAATTTCTTATTCTTCGGATGACAGATCTATATCTATCTCTGTTCCATATATTTATTTATTTATTTATTTGGATCATCAACATTACATATATTACACATTTATATAAACTTATGCTTGGTACAATTATTCTGATATATGTAACAATTAAAGATGAACACATCATTCAATGGTAACAGTGAACAGTGTGTTTTATACAGTCAAAAATGTCTAAGTACTAAAATGTATATAAAGTAAGGATATAATTTATATGGTTAAAATATAGGTACATACTACTTGGAAAAAAAAATCACAGGATAGCTTGATGTGCGAGAATTTTTACAAACTTTTTTGAATTATCGTTGAAAATATCGATTTCTGAATTTTTTGAGTTTACTTCGTTGTATAATCTACAAAGCCTGACGATGGGGGCGTTGAGTCCAATGTTTGTTCTACAGTAAGGAATGTGAAAGATCTTGGATATCGTCTGTCTTGGGTATTTAAAGGGTACTGAGAGGGATATGCATTCTTGAAGGTCAGAATTATTTATTTTATTATGAACTATTTTGTGCAGAAATAATAAATCTAGGTAGCTGCAACGAGATTTTAGTGAATGAAGTTTAAAGAAGTCGAGGCGTTGGGTATAAGGGCATCTATAAGATATTCCAGGTGTTGAAAAAGCTAGATGTCTCGAAAAAGACCGCTGTATTGATTCAATGCGTTGCGACTGCAAACTGTAGAAAGGATTCCAAACAACACTTGCGTATTCAATATGGGTTCGTACTAGAGCATTAAACAGCAGTATTTTAGTTTTTACACGACGGAATTTATTGGTGTTGCGTCTCATAAAGCCAAGCATCTGCGTAGATTTTTTAACGACTGAGTCTATGTGCGAATTGAATGTGAGTTGATTATCGATAAGAACACCTAAATCACGGATTTCACTTACTTCTTGTATCTCTGTATTATTTAACGTGTAAACAAAATTCGATGGTTTCTTTTTGCGGGTAAATTTTATAAGGAAGCACTTGCTGATATTTAAATACATATTGTTAGTGTTACACCATGTCCATATTCTATTTAAATCGGCTTGTAGTTGTGCACAGGAGACAGGGGATGCGGTAACATAAAGCTTCAAATCGTCCGCAAATATTGAGAATTTGGAGTGGAGTATTACTGAACTAATATCGTTGATAAATAACAAGAATAAGATTGGTGCAAGGTGGGATCCTTGCGGCACACCAGAGGTTGCATAGTAAGTATGTGACTTATAACCGTTGGTCATCACTATTTGGGATCTCATTCCTAAATAAGATATAAGCCAGTTAAGAAGTGAACCACATACACCGGCGGTTTTTAATTTCAGTGTAAGCAAATTGTGGTCAACTTTGTCAAATGCGCTTTTAAAATCTGTATAGATACTGTGTACTTCATGGCCCTTATCTATGTCACTGCAAATATTGGAAACGTAGGAAACTAAGTTTGTTTGGACAGATCTTCCGTTGAAAAACCCGTGTTGGTTATTTGAAATAGTGGCACTGATATGCCTAGTTATGGTAGGAGTAACAAGAGATTCAAAGAGCTTGGCAAGGCAAGATAGTATTGCAACTGGCCGGTAATTTTCTACTTTCGATAAGTCGCCCTTTTTAAATATAGGCACTATTTTGCATTCTTTCCATACTTCCGGGAATATGCCATCTTGTAATGATTTGTTAAAAATTAGAAACAGAGGAAAAGAGAGAACAGTACTCCATTTATTAATGAAAAATGGGTGGATATCGTCAGGGCCGCTAGCTTTAAAAATATTTATTTTTTTGATTTTTTTAATAATGTCTGTTTCTGTTGTATAAATACAATTGATGAGTGTGTCCGATAGTATTTGTGATGGGTGATTGTGTGTAGAAGTCTTTATATTAGAGTACACTGAATAAAAGTGGGAGGCAAAAAGGTTAACTATTTCAGGGCCGATATTTGCCACGGTCTTTAGTCATTCTGTCAGGTAGTTTACATTTATTTTTCTTTTTATCCTTAATGTATCGCCAAAACGCCTTTGGATCTTTTGTTATATTGTCCTCAATATTGTCCCTATAAACAGACAAACAATGATCATGTAAGGAGTGACACCGATTCCGGAGGATTTCAAATTCCAGTCGATCCCGCGGGTTTCTATAATTTTTATATTTTGCACGGACTTTATTTTTTTCCGAAAGTAATTTTATTAGTTGTCCAGCATACCAGTGAGGATATCTGGAAGTTATCACCTTGCGCTTTGGTACATATTTTGATATAGTTTTCCACAACTTGTTATATAGGACAGAAACCATTTCATTTACATGTTTTTCTTTTAGTTGGTCCTGCCATGGATAGCTCTTTAATTCTTTTTTAATAGCATCATAGTCGGCTTTGAAATAATTATAATCGCTACGGGGCTTAGGTTTAAAGAAGGTAAGGTTGGGAAAACTTAGATTTAAAACGAGATTAGGATGATACGGATCTAATTTAGACAATAATTGTAATGGTTTACTTATATTTACAGAGTTGAAACTGCAAAGTACTAAGTCTAATATATTGCCGTTTGCTTTTTGAATATTATTGATTTGGTATAAATTATTAGTAGAGATAAAATCAATCAAATTATAACCTAAGGGATTGTGGTGGTATGATGGTAGAGTGTATGTACTGTTGTTTACGGGTGACCAGATAATTGAGCTCTGATTAAAATCTCCAATTATAATTAATTCTTCTGTATGATCGATGACAGAGTTAGCGTTATTAATAATAGCAGCTTGAGTGTGAAGTTTGACAGGTGGAGGTAAATAGACAGCACAAATTTTTATTTTTTTAAGGATGCTATTCAGATTCAACTCTATAGTTATCCATAGATCTTCGACATTCGCTTTCATAATGACTGATACGTGCTGAAGTTATGTCTTTCATTACTGCTATCATAACTCCTCCGCCATCTAACTTGCTATTACTGGAAGTATGGCGATCACGGCGGTAGACCACATAACGACCATCGATGAATTCGTTATCAAATATTTGATTGTTTAACCATGTTTCGGTAAAAATTATAATTTTATATTCATTTTGAAGAATATTTTAATATATTTCATTAGTTTTTGTACGTATACCTCTTACGTTCTGATAATATATGTCAACAGAATCGAATTTGGAAATGGAAAACTGAGTCGCATTTAAATCTAAAACATAAAATACATATAGTTCCTAAGTAATTGACTTGAGAGTGTCATGACTGCGGATTAGAATGCAGGAGCACGTTTCGTCTTTTCTCATATAGATTCGCCCGTTACGAACCCATACATACTTATAGCCCGAGACTTTAGCCGTTGTTCGAGCAGCTTCATGTAAAGACTTATTTGCTGGGGTAAGATGTTCGCTAACGTAGATTGGGGCAAGAGGAGCACTTCCAGAAACACCGAAATGGCCAGAGTTTAGCTTTTCATGAGCCTTTTTATTTTTATTGAACTTTGTGACTGCGGCTAAGAGGGTATCACGTTGACGAGCACTTCGTAGTTTTGCTCTTACAGCTCGGGGCCTTATAGTTTCTTTGTCCAATTTAGCCACGCGAGTAACATGTTGAATATCAGCATCTCCAATAGAGCATCCAACAGCTTCAGCAAGGCTTATAAGAGTTGCGGACAGATTTTCGGATCGATGTTCAGGGAGCCCGTTTATTTCATCGTTAGATTCGCGCATGAGTTGTTCGACGTTGCTCAACCTAGTTGTCAAATCTTTAACGGAACTTTGTAGTTTTTGATTGTCCGTTTGAAGATATTTTATGACTTCATTTTTTTCGTCCAACGATTTTTTGAGATCTTCGTATTGATAAGCAATACGAAGATCTCAAAAAATATAAAAGAACTCCAAGGAATCTTGGTAACTTCTAACCTGTGTTTTGATGTCCTTCAATTGTTCGGCAACTTGCTGTTTAATTATTTGTGACACTTCCTGTCTGAGAATGTCACGAAGACGGTTTTCTGTTACGAAATGATCTTGGTTGTTAGGAGACTGCAATACTGGGTTAGCTTTATTGACATTTGTGTCAATGTTGAAAGATGTTGAGTTCAGAGTAGGCGTATCTGTCAACGAATGACGTTTGCATTTGCCACATTTAACAGTCCGGTTCAGTTCTTGACGATGATCTTTGAATTTTGCTGAATCAATATTCATACAGGAAAAGTGGTGTGGACCCTTGCACGAGGAACAATTTAAAAGGCATCCACGGTCTATCTTTTTATTACACTCTTGGAAATTCATAGTGCGAATGCTTCAAATCGACACAAGCGCCTAGTTCCGCTGATAATAAACTTCAATGAATGTTCAAGTAGGAATTTAATTCTTCACCCAATAATCTTGTTATTAAATTATAAATAAAAAACAAAATATTTTTGGAGCTGAGATTCGAACTCGGTTCGACGCGGCACAATCTAACGCCTTAGTTAGCCACAGAGTTAAGTACTTGGGCAAAACGATCAACACGAGACTGCTACGTCAACCCGACGGCAAAGTTTTTTTTTTCACTGTACCCACAATAGTTTTAAATTTTTGCACTGCATACCACACTACTAATTTTGTTTCTATAATAAAAACCGGTAAATTAACTTTCTGTAACAACACTTTTTGACCACAGTTCACTTTAGTTCATACCTTTCACTTTAATCAGTTTTTAAATTCTAATATTCGGGTTTCACTGCTTTAAAATTTAAAACAATACGGAGCTTGACTAAGCGAGGTGTCACCGTTAACGTCAACGGTATATAATATCAGTAGCGCCATTGGTTACATTTCATACTTTATTTTGATAGCAAATACATGGATATATATCACTTTTTGTTAATTCAACATAAGCACAACATTTCAAATCAAATCATCTTTATTTGCAAGATAAGGTAATAATATGTTGTTGGCTTATAATTAACAAGTGCTCTTATCCTAACCCACAAGGCATGCAAACTTATAGAGGAATACATAGTTCACTTTTTAATTTCTGTATGTTTCAGTTCAATTATATATATTGTACTATACTAAAAAAAGATATACATCCCAAGCAAACTTAGATTAACATCAATCATACAATATTTATTATTTCATAGGCTTATTAAGTTTAATTTATAATATAATGACATTAGCTATACAATGATATTGAGTTCAGTCGAAGTTAATTTTTATTATTTGCTATTTTATCGTCAAGAAAATCTTTTAATGAGTAGTATGCTTTTTTTATTAAGTAAGATTTGAGAGACTTTTTAAAGTAGAATATATATATTTATATTAGCAACTACAATTTACATGGACGCTCGCGTCACCGTAGCGTACGCACGTGTTTCGTGCACTATGCGTTAAAAGTTAAAACAAAATATGTGGTGTGTGGTCTAAGTAAAAGAAAATGGCGGATGTTATTACTAACGAGTTTTTAATGTTTGTGCAAAACAAGATAGATGTTTTAGATGAAGTAAGCATCGTTGAGATCTGTGCTACGAATTTCACGAATTTTGAAGTAGACAGAGGTATAAGTGAACTTTATGACTCATAATATAAACATAGAAGATGATATAAAACTTTTATACTGAACCAACTTTTGTCGCGAGGGATCTAAGTCGCCTGCCACAGTGTCCTTTGATGATGTAGTATGTAACTCGCTTACTTAAGTAACTCGTACTCCCTTAAGGACATGTCCAATGACAAAATGGGTATACACCATTTTATTTCAATATAAATCGAATGAACACTTAAAGCTGCTACCATAAACTGATACATGCACAAGACGTTTAAAACATTAAAAAAAAATTTCGTACTAGATAGTGAAATAGAAACAAAAACTTTTTTGCACAAACGTCATTGGTAAGTAGTTATCACAAATGACATCAAAAAGAATTCTAAAGGAATCAATTTTGAGAAAATAAATGCCTTTTATGCCTTTTATTGAGCCAGGTGTCAACTGTCATGTTGATTCGCCGGTCGCCCGAATTGTAGGTACCCACTAGTTTCGTTAGTTGTTAAAGTAAAAGCGTTCTGTGTATTTCGTAAATACCTAGTATTTACATCCTCTTTGGTTCTGTGGAATTGTACGCAAGTAGTCCTATTATTTATAAAATTAAAGTATTTTAAAATTATTATGTATTCGTTGCATTTTGTGAGTTTTAGATAATATCAATTAAATTTGATAACTATGGTAATATTGTATTAAATTCGTTTTGTTGTTTGCCGCTTGATTTATGAGTTGTGTAGAAGTTATCAAAGTGAATGTTGCAATTTTACTTCAAATTATTTAGTTTTCAAACAACACTGAATACTTCACACCGTCAAATATGTTTAGAAGGCTTTATAATATGTTTAACAAATTCTTATTAACATAAGTCTTTAAGAAATTCAAATAGATGAAATGCTTGTCATTAAATTATTTTCCATAATCTTGTTAACTTGAAGATGTCTGACGACCAACAGTCACCTACAGAAATTATTCAGGGTATTGGGGATGTGAAGTTAAAACAAGATGAAGGTGATATGGATGATGATATTTCCGCAAAGATGACAGCATCATATAGTGAAATATCATTTCACTCAGATAATGGACAATCCGATGATATTGTTAAGCCTGGTCCATCAAGACCTTACAACTTACCCTCGGAAAATCGTAAACAAGATAAAATGCCATTAGACATAGATGGTCATGTCCGATATGAGGGTGATATGACTCACTACGTGGCTGACAACTTAGAATTTAAGATTAAGCTTTCAAGTCCAGTTACAAAGAAAGGAGAAACTCCAGTTTTCGGCAGCTCAAGTGCTTCAAGATCAAGCACACCATCTGGAAAATTGTATAGACAAATATTGGCACCACAGATAGGACAAATTGATATTACAGTTTTAAATGACTTAGAACATGAAGCCCAAAAGATAGCTCAATCTGTTGATAACCTAATAGAGAATCTTTCAAGTATTTTGCACTCAAATTCCTCACTCACTGCAGAAAATATGGATGTATATAAAGATGCAGTTGGTAAAACATGTGACGCAATGGATAATAATATAAAAAGTATGTACACAATCCTAGCTAAAGGTGAGGAAGTATCGCAGTCTATGGTACCTGTAGAAGCACAGGCTGCTCGGATAGCAGAAATAAAGAGATTGTTACTAATGTTTGAAAGTAATTTTTAACATGTGATAGAAATAGAGTAATTTGTTGTTATTTTTTCTCCTGTTAGTTTATATATATTTAACATTAACTTGTATTATAATTTATTCATGTGGGATTTGAACGACCCAACACTGACCAAAGCTAAACATCCCAATTTGCACATGATCCATTTTAAGCTTTTAGGGTAAATGTTGTTATGGAATTCAAGGAAGCCTTTCAACACCAAAAGAGTTGGAGTTTTATGAAATAATGGGAATCTAATGAGAAAAGTATTTATTGTAAAAATATGAACCTTATTTATCTAGCCATAATTCCAGCAATATGAAAATAAAGTTTACATGGTATATCTTTTTTTTTTAATTTGGTATTCACATTTTTTATTATATTTTATTGTTTTCTACTTTCTATTGGTACAAAATACTGGTTATAGTTTTTTGAGACGTTCAGGTGGATTTACTGTGCTGATGCAAAATTTATTTTGTGACAGCTGTGACTTGACATTCATACTTCAAAACTTGTAATGGTCTCCCTGCCTAGCTTTTTTTTATGGAAAAGGATGACAAACTAGTATACGGGTCACCTGGTGTGAAATGATCACTGCCACCCACATTCTCTTGCAACACCAGAGGAGTCACAGAAGTGTTGCCAGCCTATAAGGAAGGTGTATGCGCTTTTATTAAGGTACCCATGAAGTATCTTCCTGGAAACACGCAGTAAGAAGCTCATTCCACATCTTTGTAGCATGTGGAAGAAAGCTCTTTGAAACCCGCACTGTGGAGGACCGTCACACATCTGGATGGTGGGGATGATATCCTAACTAATAGTGTGTCGTGCGAAGGTGGCATTCTGCGGCAGGAATCAGGTGAAACAGTTCTTAGGAAATCTCCCCTAGTAAATGTGGTAGAAGACACAATGAAGAGACATTACTACGCAAAGCCAAGTGATCCAGCTATTGACAGAGCACTGGCTCCCGGACAATTCTAAGAGCAAATACTGGGGTGCGCTCGACCATAGATGACAGCAATACTCCATGTGTGACCAGACATGCACTGTGTAGAGTGCTAGAATGTGGGCCGCCTTGAAGTATTGCTGTGTTCTATTAGTGACAACTAGCTTCTTCGAAGCCAATTTGTCTTTGCCCTCCAGATGGCCACGAAATTGGCAATCGCTCGAGATTTCGAGAACCAGTATTCCGATACTAGGCGAGGCTTTAAGGGAAGTGTTGTCAAAGAGCGGTGATACGACAAAAGGGGTTAGTTTAGTGGTGAACGCGCAAGCTTTAGTGTTGTGGGAGTTAAACTGGACAAGGTTCAATTTATCCCATACCGCGACCTTCTCCAGAGAGCACTCGATAGAATACACATGTGTCTCCCGGCACTGGTGATGATCGATGATTTCCCGAAAGAGACCTGCATGGCCCGTGTATACGGCATCTCCAGTGCTGTCGTCTGCATAGCAATGTATGTTGGAGATGTCCAACATACGATTGATATGCAGAAGAAACATCGTGGGAGATAGCACACAGCCTTGGGGCACTCCAGTGTCCACGGGCATCAGGTTCGAGCAATAACCGTCGACAACGACCTGTATGCTGCGCCCAGTGAGGAAGCTGGAGGTCCTCTTGCATAAGCTTTCGGGCAACCCACATGATGGAAGTTTTGAGAGGAGCGCCTTGTGCCACACACGAACAAAGGCCTTCGCTATATCCAGGCTAATTGCCAGGCCTTCCACCTTGGTGCCTGTGCCGCTCGTCTTGAAAATGCTTTTGGGAGAGAAGCACCTTGCTTGAGCACCATGAGGCGATTTTTCTCAGCTACGACTACCATCTGCACAATTCCACTTGAAGATCAAAAGAGTTAATACCGAGTGGTATTCTACCATTTGTGTACCCTGGTTGTTAAAAAAAGTTCGCAAAAGATCTACATCATTAAAAATATTATTATATATATGTATATTATATATGTATATGTATACATCATGACAACGCTTCTTCACACACGGCCAACAAAACTAACTCATTTTAAGCGAAAAAGTACAACTGGTCACCCATCCTACACATAGCCCCGACCTAGTACTGTATTTTCCCCAAAATCAAAGATTTGATGAGAAGAGGCAGTGATAGCGTTCAATCAGCACGTAGAAAACATGCCTTCAGATCTGTGGTCCTTCTGTTTTAAAAAATGGTTCGATCGCTTGAAAAAATGTTTAAAATGTAAAGGAGAGTATTTTTTAAAACCAATAAACATTATATTTTGGTTATGACTTGTTGTTTTTATAAGTCAAGCAAAACTTTTAGTGTGACCTACGTGCCAGAAGAGCGCCTTGCCACTGTCGGTCGTTGATAAACTGGTGACCCTCTAGGTATACCAAGAGCTGGCGGTTAATTATGCTCTCCATGATTTTGGACAGCAGGGAGGTAATAGCTATATGCCTGTAGTTTGTCAGATCCGAACTGTCTCCTTTTTTTATATCGGTTGCACAAGAGCTGACTTCCATGAGCCAGGGACTACGTCTTTTTAATAAGAGTGTGAGTGGGAATGAATAAACGCGTTAGCACCGGCGTCAACTCAGGGTCACACGTTCTAAGCACGATTGGAGAAATGCCATCCGGCCCGCTCGACTTCCTGACGTCCAACGAAACAGCTCGCCGGCGGTGTTTTTCCGTTGAGGTCAAGAGGCGAGTTAGAGGCAAAAAGAACGCAGAGAAGATCGGCTTTCTCTACGCCAGGGTGTCATTCTTCATGTGCAACGGCGGCTGGGACGGCTGGTTGAATTTACCAAGAGCAGCTTTCGACAACGACCAGAACTTAAAAAATAAGTAACTAGAAAGTTGCTCGCCGATTTTGACAACGTGCTTCGATTTCGCGAGTAGCCGTTTAAAGAATCTGGAGGCACGGTTAAATTTCCTCTTTAGAACAAAGTTGGATATGCCTGTTTTTGCAGTCAAATGCTGCTTTAACTGACGATGATCTGTCACCGATCGGTTCTACAGAGTTTGGTATAAAAATATCCATGCCCGGTTGTATCACCTCGGCTACTGCAATAGCGCCGACAATTGGATCATCCGAAGGGAAATATACCTTGCCCCAAGGGAAGGATGCAAAAAAGGAACGCATCCTATCAAAATCTGCTGACTTGTAGTGCCAAACTCTTAATCTATACGCAGCCAGAGAGTAGACAAGTCCCTACCCTCAATTTTGCCGAGACGGCGACAGCAGATATCCTCCCTAACATGCGGCAAAAAATTATGCTCAATTTTATACCCGGGGTACGTTAAATATGACGTATCGCTAGGTCGACATATCTGCGCCTCCGTAAGGAAACACAAGGCCGGCTGCGCCGTCTCAGGGTGGTGGTGGACGGCGTATAGCATGAAGAGTTCAAATTAATCAACCATAATGACTCAATAAAATGCTAATTCAATATTAGCACCGCTTTGTCAAATTCTTGTTTGATTTTTAATTTCCATTATTATTCTTTTAACCTGAAATTCGAGTGGATTCCCCTGGTGTAGCAAAAGTCCACATTAAGCGTGGAGCGGCGTGCCGTGGTGTTACTGCCTCGTTTCTTCTAGAATGCTCTCAATCTCACCACGTAATTAGACTCAAAATTATCCATAAATATTTCAGCCATAATTGGACTTAATGGTGATCAATGGGATCACTAAATCTAATCCTTCCTCTTGGCGATAGAATTGATTTTTGAATTTAAAATAATTTTGTTTCATACATAACCTAGTAAGGTTGATGATGTCATCCTTTTCACCGGGATGTATCCTCTGTTTTTTAAAGAGGTCATCAAGGATAATTAAACTTTGTTCATATGGAACATTGGTGAATAAACTATCTACAACGAGAGACAATAATTTGGCATTTGGTGGAAGGTTGGTATTTTTTACTTTATTTATCAAATCTAGACTATTTTTCAAACTATACTGAGGATTGAATAATGATTTGTTTTTTATTATTACATTAAGTTTTTTGGCAAGGTCGTACGTCGGGGCACCGATATAAGAAACTACTGGACGGACAGGATTATTTTCTTTGTGAATTTTAGGTAAACCGTATAAGATGGGAGGTCGCGGGTTCATGGGAACTACGTATTTTAATTTACTTGGAGAAATAAATGACGAATTTTTGACGGACTCTTTTAATTCTGAAGTAAAGTTTTTAGTGGAGTCTGAGTTCAGACGTTCGAAATCGTCGGTTTGTATTATATCATTTACTTTCTGTTCATAATCGTTTTTATTTAGAATAACAAGGCAATTACCTTTATCGGCTTTTGAAATGACTAAATTTTCTTGATTTAATTTATTTTGTAAAGAAGTGAAAACATGTTTATCTGAACTGTTTTGGTTGTATGTGGTACACGATGGTTTTTTCAAAATAGTTGAAATTTGATATCTAACGGCCATATCTTGTTGACTTCTAACACACGCCACTTCTGAATCTACTGCCAATGTATCGAGCGTTTTTTGGTTTAGACCCGGTCTGATATTGTATTTAATGCCTTTTTGTAGTAATGAAATTTCAGGCGAGACAACACGTCCTGAGGATGCCTCGTGTAGAGGCGAAACACGTGTCGAATTGTTTTTAAAAACAAATATTGGCGGAATTAACACTAAAGAAAACTTAAATCATTTGTATAAAATAAGGAAGTAAAATCTCGAGCTGCACATGCTGTATTTTAAAAGCTACGTCTTCGTTGACGATCAAAAATCGAAAGAAACAAACTATATTTATCCTGTTGAATGGTGAATGAAAGGTTTACAAAACAAAGTAAAAAATTACTTGTGTGGTACTTTGTGGAAAACGCGTGATTCTAGAAAAGCTAGGTCCGGCTTTTTTTTTAATTCTGTGCGTAAAATACTACCAGCCAGCCAGACGCTAGCTTGCCCGTTATGTTACACTTGCATATTATGCTGCGGATCTGATATTTCGTGACTACGCCCGTGACTCAACATGAACAAACACACTCTACGTCAATGATATTATAGAGTATGTTGCGATATACACTGCGACCACTGTAGTGTGACGTCAATTTAGTATACTGTGAAGCCGTTCCTTTATAGTTAGTTATACTGGTTAGTATTTAAAACGGAATGCAATCCCGTATACTGTCATCCGCATTTTTAGACGCAGCAATCAAATGAGTTTATTAAAGTTTTCTAGTTCTAGTGTTGGAGTACTATCAACTTAAAAATATTTTAATTAATATTAATTGTAAATGTAATTTATAATATTATAAGAGTAAGTAGTTTTTTATTAATTATTATTAATAGTAAACAGTAATTTATGTTTTTTAATACAGTCTAATAAGTTTAATTTTTGCAATTCTTCCATTTTTTTATTTATGAATTCAAACTAATTACAGAACTTTATAACTTTGGGATTAAACTGTAGGTTTGTTGTATTGTTTATAAAACGTTAGGCACTGGAGTGGTTTTTTACTGATCACGTGATCAAAGTACTGCTTACCTCGAAAACGCCAGTGCTCACAGTAGAATATGGCGACAATTTATGACGTATATTTCCCTAGGGTACTGCGGCAGTATACTGGCAGTCCATAACGAAACGAATTTTTCTTCATTGATAGCACTCTGCAGTGCTCGCAGTGCATATCGGAACATATACATAGTATTAGATCTAACCCGAGCTGGTATTATAGTGTACTAAAATGGTCTAAGTAATAACATCCATACAGATTTAAAGAATTTCTTTTGTACATAAACCTAACGGGGGTTTTTTTTCTCGTAATCGAGTAGATTGAAAAATGATTTAAATATTCTTCAGTTAATGTATTTTGTTTTCGCTAAGATACTAACTGTCACCTTTTGATGTTTATAATAGACCGTAGGTTTAGACCGTAGGTAATTAATTTTAATTACTTTTACTACACACTTTGAGTTCGATTCAGGCAGGCAACGCGAGCACACGTGCCGCGTTATCTGTCCTCCTTCGAATATTTTTATTACCTGCGTTATCGCACTATCTGCTCAGGCCACCTGGGCTAGCTATTGTTATCTCGCGCTATTGTTCGGGACTCTGAGTCTCGCACCTGTTACGTTCCTTCGCGGAACGTAGCTTAGTTATTATCTGTGTTAATTACCCGGTCTTACGATCGTGTTAGTTAGCACCTGTGCTGTGTTTCGCGATTCTGCACGCTAATCGTGTGTGTTTGTGAGTTGCAGTTCGTGCCGTGTGTGTCTTCTCCGCGGGGGCCTGCACAGCGTGCATCGGGGTTCCGGCCCAGCCAGTCTACATCCAGTAAAGCTAAGTCTTAGGCTTAATTGATATTATTAATTTCTTTTAATTTTTGTATATTTCATTTTTATTAATGTACAAGTGTACAACTTTACTATAGTTGTCCACTTAATCATTATACTCCCCCTCTGCCTGACTCGGGCAGCGGGGGTTGTCACCCGCTCAACTTAGCTAAATATTACAACCATGGCTTCACCAATGGTTGCCGACGAGGGCTTTTTCAGCGCTCTAATTGATAGGTTCCTTACGGAGAAGATCGCTCCGCTAATGAAAGAAACAATCAACGAGACAGTGGATGCCGCTATTAAAACGAAATCCAAAAACTATAACTCGTCGTCTGACGTTTTGGGTTCCGACGGGGAATCCGAAATGGAATTAGGCAACATCTCCGATGTTAGTTCCGTGGCCTCGGTCAAACCGAGAAAAGTGATCACCCGATCAGCCCGCCCGCCTGTCCTTCAGGCTTACTTTGACGCGCAGGCAACCTCTAAGGTTCCCGCGGTCACTCCTGACCGCACGGAAGCCCCTCAGGCTTCCAGTGCTTCACCGGCCCAGCCGGAAACCGCTCTACCGTCGAGAGCGGAGAGTGTCGCATCGGACACGGACGGCTTCACCACCGTGAGCCGTAAAAAGAAGCGCGGTCGCGAATCGCCTACTCTTGATGGCACACCCGCCAAGAAAGCCGCGGCCACGACTGGCTCCACTCCCGCGCCCGCGCCCGCGTCCGCTAAAGCCCGCGTACCGCCTCCGACCAAGCGCCCGCCTCCTATTTTTATAGGAGACCGAGGCCGCTGGTTGGTTATCAAAAATAGGATCTCGAAGACGCTCTCCTTCCAGGCGAGGGCGTACCAATCTCTCATCAAATTAGAGACCAAAGAGGTAGCGGACCACCGCGCCTTGACATCCCTTCTTAGAGAGCTGAGTGTGGGTTTCCACACGTACGCCCTGCATGAGGAGAAGCGTCTGAAGGTCGTTATTAGAAACGTCACCAGAGAGTAAGACGAGGCCGACATTCTGTCGGACCTCAAAGAGCAGGGTTACCCTGCACACGAGGTGCACCGTATGCGCGGAACCACCAACAAACAACCATTTAACATGGTTCTCGTCGTCCTCGACCTCACGCAAGAGGGAAAGGAAATTTTTAACATAAAATCGGTTTGCTCCCTTCAGGGCATCCGGGCTGAAGCTCCTCGCAACCGCGGGGAGCCTGGTCAGTGTCACAGATGCCAGTTATACGGGCACTCGGCATGCAACTGCGAACACACCCCGAGGTGTGTGAAGTGCCTCGGCAAACACGGCACGCCGGAGTGCCCTCGACCAGCGCAATGCGCGGAGCCCCCGGCCTGCGTCTTGTGCGGGGAGAAGGGGCACCCCGCGAGCTATCGCGGGTGTCCCAAGGCACCCAAACACAAGCGTCACCCAGGGCGCCGCCAGCCGCAAGGCAGAGCAGAGAAGGTGGAGTTCACTCCGACCTTCAAGCCTGCGCCGCCTCTGAAGGTAAACGCCTGGGCGAGGTCTCCTCCGGCTGCCAACGCTGCCAAAGAGGCCAATCTCGCGGCCCCCGCCCCCCTCCGGCCACCGCTAGCGACCCGCCCGGCGGCGTCGGTCCCGCGACCGAGGCCATCGGCGCCCGCGTCCGCGGCAACAGGTAACCAAGGCGGCAGCTCCTTTGCCTTCATGTTCGAACTGTCAGAGCTGTTCGACATAGATGAAATAATAGCCCTGGCCAGCAGGCTCGAGGCTGTCCGGGACGACCCGCCGTCGCTCCTGCAAGTTATGGCAGACAACGGCAAAATATTCCGTGCCCTCACCGATATAGGGCGAAAGTATAAAAACATTCGCGATGCCTAATTACGTAAGCGGACGGGTTAAACCACATACGCTCCGTATAGCGTATTTTAACGCCCAAGGCCTTAAGCCTCAACAAGACTTAGTGAAGGAGTTCGCTCACGAACATCAATTAGACCTATTCTTAGTGCAAGAGACATTTCTAAAACCACGTATCGCTAATTATAACTTAGTCAGGAATGATCGCACCACCCGTATGGGCGGCACCCTCATTTATTTTAAAAGGTCTCTCTCTACACTGTATACCTATAGATCCTCCGGTCCTCACTAACATCGAGGCCTCTGCCATCCGGGTCAGTATGGCGAATCACCAGCCGATCACTGTTATTTAAGCTTATCTTCCGCCCAACAAACAAGTATTATACACAGATATAGAAGCATTACTCGGCCACGGGGCCACAGTCATAGTGGGCGGCGATCTTAACGCCAAACACTCCAGCTGGAACAGTAGAGCCACAAATAGAAACGGAATCTTATTAGATTCGCTGACAGACACGCCGAACTTTTCAGTAACAGCACCCGATGATTTATCCGGATAACGTCACGCACCGACCCGACATTCTAGACGTTGCGATACTTAAGAACGTAACGCTCAATGTAAATTCAATCAAGGTTTTTCACGAATTAGAGTCAGACCACCGGCCCGTCGTCCTAAATCTAGGCCCACCGGTTAACTTTCAACCACCGACGAATACAGTGATCGACTGGCAACTGCTGGAAAAGGATCTCGAGTCTATCAAGTCCGACGACCTTGACCTTATACCGGACGTCATCGACTCGGTCGACACGGCTCACAGTGCTATCTCTCATGTGACGTCACATATACAGAATAGGATCAAGGCCTGCTCCAGGCAGGTTCCGACGATGCAACCGCATCGCCTAAACCTGCCTCCAGAGGTCAGGAACTTACTCACACAGAAGCACAGAGCCACTAGACTTTACGACAGGTATCCGTCGGTCGAGAATAGGCGCCACCTCCGCTACCTACAGCGGGTGGTACGGGAACGTATCGCGGAACTCCGCGGCGAACGTTGGGACCGCTTGCTCGGCAACCTTAAACCATCACATGTGGCTTTCTGGAAGCTGCCTCGCGCGTTCAAACAGGAGCCGCCCACTGTCATGCCTCCTTTGGACAGACCGGGACTGCAGCCGGCGCTCGATGACGATGAGAAGGCTGAATGCCTCGCCGATAGTCTCGAGAGTCAGTGCTCTCCAAATGCAGCAGCCGATCCGACAGACGTTGACGAAGTTGATCGTGAAGTTGAACGTCGCTCCGCTCTGGGCCCTTCAGGCGATGTAATAAAACCCACCTCTTACGAAGAGGTGAAGCTAATCATTAAGGAGCTTAACTCCAAGAAGGCCCCGGGGCCCGACACTATAAACAATAGGGTTCTTAAAATCCTACCCTCGACTATTATTACTTTATTGGTTACCATTTTTAATATTCTATTGTCTAACAGCGCGTTCCCCGAACAATGGAAGGATTCCATTGTTATCGGTATCCCAAAACCCAATAAACCTAAAGCTAATCCGAGTAGCTATAGGCCTATTAGCTTAATTAACTCGATCGGGAAACTTTACGAAAGATTAATTCTCGCGCGTCTTAATCATTACATCGCGGAGCTCAACCTGATACCCGACATACAGTTCGGATTCAGAACCGCTCACTCGTGTCCCCAGCAGGCTCACCGACTCACCGAGTACATTCTCGTACGGCGTCAACTTCACGCTACCACGGCAGCCGTGTTTTTCGATGTTGCGAAGGCATTCGACAAGGTATGGCACAACGGCTTAGTATTCAAGCTGTATCAATTGGAAGTGCCAGACAGGCTCGTGCGCATCATACGAGCCTACCTTACTGATCGCTCCTTCCGATATAGAGTAGAGGGCACCCTATCCTCACCCAGACCCATCAGGTCTGGCGTGCCACAGGGTTCAGTCCTCTCTCCCACTCTTTTCTCGCTCTTCACGAGCGACATTCCCAAGTTTCCGAGTGTCCAGCTCGCTCAGTACGCTGACGATACGGCACTCTACTTTGGCTCCGCTCTATTGAACCGCTCAACCTTGAGCAGGAACATTAAAGTGCTTCAAGCCGCCGTCGATGAACTAGGCAACTGGTTCAGAAAATGGCGGATTGAAGTGAACCCCAGCAAGAGTGCAGCGGTACTCTTCGGTAACGCGAATAGCATCCGCGCTAAAAAACGACCGACCGACGTCATTAAATTGTATGAAACACCCATACCGTGGGTGAAGGATTACAAATACTTAGGAGTCACGTTCAACAGCAATATGAACTTCAAGAAACATATTGATACGGTATGCAATAGAGCCCGATTTGTCCTCAGTCGCCTTTATCCACTTGTGTGTGGGCGAAGCAAACTTCCGCTCAAACACAAAGTGACGCTGTACAAAACCATCGTACGGCCCATACTGTCATACGCAAGCGTCGTTTTCGCGCACACCCGACCGAGCTACTTACGTCGTTTGCAAGTAGTTCAAAATAAATTCACGCGCATGGCAACCGGAGCCCCGTGGTTCATCCGAAACGTTGACCTTCACCGCGACCTAGAGCTTCCGACGATAGCTCAACACTTTAAAGAGATCTCGCGACGCTTCTTTGACAAGGCGCCTAACCATCCCAACATCTTGGTTAGGAAGGCATGCGGGTACACCACCCTTCACCATAGTCTCAACCCAATAAGACGTCCCAGACACGTAACGGTAGACCCGGATGACGACATCACCATCGCGAACGCGACACCCACACAAACACCGACATAGACACGCACACACCGCCTTCGCAGGCGTAGGCGCGGTCAACCACCGCAAACCACTGGCACTCGTCGCTCTGACGATGGCCAGCGGCCCGCACCCTAGATACACCACACATTGTTTTGATACCCGACGAGACGTTAGTCCTCGTCCTGTAATCGCTTCACTACACTCACTCACACACGGACTGACTGACGGACTGACATACACCACTTACACAATCACAAACACACTCCACCAACAGACACAAACATACATGCACACAAATATTTACACTACGTACATACATACAAACACACATACATACAATCATAAACACATACATACACACTTACATACATTACACAAAACATCACCACACTCGCCGGCGAGTGTGTTCTTATCACCTTTTCATCTTTCATCTTCATTTCATCTTCATTTTCATTCTCTCTCCTTCCCACAAGCACACAGCCGGTCTGAAGTTCGAGTCTCCTTAGGAGACGCCCCGCGACTGTTGTTGCGTAGTCTTTGCGGCCTCCACGGCCCACGTCCTACTTCGCTGTGAAATTCCTCTGTGCTGCTAACAGCACAGAGGAGGGTTTAATCGGTATGGGGTGTCCGCTTACGCGGACACTCGAGTCCGACATATTACGCCCCGTTCCGGGGCGTAAATACGTAACCGTATTTCCTCCTCTCAAAAAAAAAAAAACTAATCTTTAAAATATTTTAGTAGTCTGCGTTCGGAGCATAGATAAGAGTAATTTAATTTTAGTATACCTACTGATTACTGACAGGTCGTTTGTACTTTGTACTTTAAACTTTGTTGTCAGTTGTCACTTCTATTATCTATGGTTGTCACTATCAGTAGTCAGTGTTGTTTAGAAAATAGAGCTGAGAGTGAGAGTTTCAGTCGAACTTTCCTAATTAAATATTAAAAATATTCAATATGTAAAATATTTCAAAAGAATAATCCAAATAGAAGATATGAGCTATATATAAGCCACCTAGTTTTGGTCTTTTGACCATTTAAGTTTTATCTCACATAGTGCTTACAGCTTATTAGAAACCATGGGCGACGTCGTGAGTTTATTTTCGGTATTTATCATAAAGCTTAAATCAAAATTACGAAGTAGTCAATTACTTTTCCAATGTGAACTTCCATGGGAGAAACTGAAGTCTGTAAAATGGATGAATGAAAGAGCTACATCGAACAAAGCCTATGTTCCCACCACTGTGAGTAGTTTAGAATAAATATTTAAATAATTTTAATATTTCAGTGACTTTCCGTATCTTAAAATATTTCAAAAATATTTGTCACGTAAATAATTTAATATTAGTAACAAGGATTTATGCTATTAAAACATATTTAAGTAATAATCTTGTACATCAAATGAATGTATATCTTCAGATTTTCCAAATTATTAAATACATCTGTACAACCTTCACTGTGCCTCCATCCGAAATATGTAATTTATTTCTCATACTTACCTATATTGTATTCACTCATATACAATTCCTTTTTCAAAATTTTTCATACACTCTCAGTTGTGAAAAGAAAACTTTAGAAAACTAGTAGAATCTTAGGTAAACTGACACAATATATCATTCATCTTAACATAACTTAATAAAATCTCTATATTCATTTATTTAATGAAAATTCAAATTTGGAACTATGGTATAACATTGTGTAGAGTCTACACTGTAGAGTCTACACTGTAGACTATACTATTAGCTATTTACTTATGTACTTTTTAATGACATTAATTGTATTTTTTTACTATCCAAATGTTCAATACTTGTGCATCTGATCCAAAAAAGGAGACAGGATCGGGCAAACTACAGGCCTATAGCTATAAACTCCCTGCTCTCCAAAATTATGGAGAGCATAATTAACCCCCAGTTCTAGGTATACCTAGAAGGTCACCAATTTATCAAGAACTGATGAATGTCTAAGAACTAACTGTAGCGAAGGCCTTTGTATGGCACAAGGTGCTTCTCTCATAACTTCCATCATTTGGGTTACCCGAGAGTTAAATCGAGACTCATGTCAGAATTTGGCGAGTTCAAATATACTGCGGAGGTCTTGTGTAAAGGCGAAACACATTTGGAATTTATTAAAGACAAAACATCGGAATTAACATTAAAAAAATCACAACATTTGGTTAATAATGGATTTTCCCAAAATAACGCCTAATTCAATAAACTGTTAATTTTATTTCATTGCCGTCTTAAACTACTTGCGTTTCGATTTTTTTTTTGATGAGAAGCTTATATAAATAAATAAATAAAAGGCATTTATTTCATGCATAATGAGACCCATAGTTTAAAAAATTTTAGACATGGTAAGGGGGTAAAATTAAAGTAACTAAAACTATGTATATTGCACATATTTGTGCAGTCATTTTTTGTTCTTGTCCATGTAAAGACAGATCCAGCGCTTAAACACTGGATTTCTGATGTCGTCCGAGACAGCCACGAGTATTTTGTTGTCGGAACAGTCTCAGCCAGAAAGAGGCAACGCTGATTATCGCGAAAAAGTCGGGGACCCCAGGGTCTGCGAACATGCCCGACGCGCTGCAGCACTGCCGCATAAGAGCCCAGAACGCGTCATTGTACTGGACTCATATTCTGCTCATGGCTTTCTGCCAAAACGTTATCCACAGCTGGCAGGTGTACATACCTAAACAGTACGCCCAGTGCCGGATTAACCACGAAGAAACAGTAGCACTTGCTACGGGCCCCGCGCGAAAAAAGGCCCCCGCATATTTAAGCCTTCTCAATATCTCTACCTGACCGTAATTTTTTGAGCGAATCCTCTTAAGATGTGGTATATTAAATTTTTGTGACATCAAGTCACAAAAACGTGAAAATACAACTTTTCCTACAGACAATCCACGTTAAATACTTGGTATCCGACAAGTTCCAATACAGATCAAGGGCTCTTTGAAAAAGTTTGCTAAAGGCCCCGCGCTTTCTCAATCCGGTACTGAGTACGCCTTGAATAGTGTGGTTTTTTATCCTTGCTGCATTTTGCAAATCGTCGAGCATATGACCTATTAGCGCATCGTGTACTATGACGTTCCTCCACAGCGCGATTTTTAAGAAACTTTTTTACACGTATAGCTAAAGAATGAGCTTCCTTGTGAGGGGTTTCCAGATAGATACAGCATAGGTACCTTCAAAAGCACAAGCAGTTGGTTAGCTGCTGTGATACCTCTGGTGTTCCAAGAGAGAACGGGTGGCGATGCTCTCTTACTATCTAGTGACTTATAAGCTAGTTTGTCCTCCAAATCTATATATATAAAAATGAATTGCTGTTCGTTAGTTTCGCTAAAACTCGAGAACGGCTGGACCGATTTGCCTAATTTTGGTCTTGAATTATTTGTGGAAGTCCAGGGAAGGTTTAAAAGGTGAATAAATATGAAAGTGTTCGGAATTAAATAAAAATAACAATTTTGTTTTTCCTTTGATGCGTCCCCCGTCGTCCGATATTTGTTTTGTATGTACATATTTTCTATGAGAAAATTTATTGACGCACGGTTTGACAGTTCTGCTGTACCTAAAACAATTTCATAACAACAACAGGGAGCATATTTTACGAAATAATTCTTGATGTTATAAAAAAAAATTTGACAAATTAAAAAAAAAACAGTTTTTATTTATTATATACAGAACAACGTGTGACGGGTCAACTAGTCTGTAATAAAAGTTAAACGGCTCTTTGGTAATATCAAAAAAGACCTAACAGAGATTAGATATCATAGATAGATTCACTTACCTTTTTTATCTTGCTTTACTGTTTTCTGTTACTGTAACCGATTTGGATTGACCAATCATAAAAAAGAGTGGCCGTTCAGTTTCTTGTATGTTCTTCACACGAGCTTATATTTTCCCAACATATAGAAGAATCAGTAATGCAAACTACCTATTTTTAATGACGATTCCCAACCCCTTTTTTTTAAAGCTTAATTGAATAAAGTTTATTTGACTTTGACTTTAAACAGTCAAGCACGCTTGGCATTAGCACATGAATAAAACAAAATTGTTCACGAATTATCGGTCTGTCGGTTTGTCTAGAAGCTTGTATCTAGGTCTATGGTATACAAATACTATGAAGTGATTGAGATTAAGTAAGATTATGGGCTCTGACTACGGCTTCCAATCTCGGTATTGTCATTTTCAAGTCCCGCGTAATGCAGTATTACAAGTTTAAGTGCGTGATCCCGCTTAATTCCCGCATGCGGGATTATGTCCTGTGGGATGCTCCGTTGCACCGGATGCAGGTGCAACGGAGGTGCAGGTGAACAGTAATGTGTAAGCATTACTGTGTTTCGGTCTGAAGGGCGCCGTTGCTAGTGAAATTACTAAAATGAGACTTGACAACATATGTCTCAAGGTGACGAGCGCAGTTGTAGTGCCGCTCAGAATTTTTGGGTTTTTCAATAATCCTGAGCGTCCTGCACGTCTCGTCCCTTATTATCATAAAAAAATGTATATACGCCTGTTACGCCTGAACCTATACTCATACATGATAAAGAAACTGGAAGACAAGAATTCATCATTAGCTTCAAAAGCTAGCTGTATCTTTGCGCTAACATATTTCGCAACGGCAAACAAAAACTGCACTTTTCATCTATTTTCAAACTGCCTGCAGTTACCAAGCATCGTGTGATGGTGAAATATTTTATCTACCCGCAAAAAGTGTGTTCTTTTTTGGTTTATTTACATTCGAATATGTACATAATCATTGCAGGGGTAGGCAGAGACCATATCCTTTACGTGAAAATGCCTAACATTATATTGATTTCTAAGTGCGATCCCGCGAATTCCGAGATCCGGGATCGAAAATTTTTCACTGCCGCAAATACCGATATTGGAGATAAGCTGCGGGATTAAAAGCCTGATATGAGCTATAAAATATTTATTTCTTGAACATTCCTTCGATTTGAAGGGTTTTTAAAATTACTGGACTTCTGAGCAGCACTACATCGTTTATCACTTGCCATCAAGTGACCGTTTTTTTCGTCTCTTTAAATCGTACCTTAATAAAATCATAACATATTAACATATTTATGATTAAAACAGTTACTACCCACAATTGATGAAAAACTTTTTTATTTTTCTTAATCATTGACATATTTAAAACGATAGAATTAAATTAATATATAATTAAAAGCAATTAAGCTGTGACATATTCACAAATATAATGTTTAATATTTCGAACAAGGAAGCCAGCGTTCGGGTTGATACTAGCAGCCGAATTCTACGTCAGAATGCGGAAACCCACGTGCATTATGTTGACGTATGGCTTCCTACGACCGCGCGTCATGCGATAAACCTCTCTCCTCGCACAGCCACTTCGTGGAATCAACTACGGCTGTCGTTTTCCGAACATGTCAACTCATCTCTTGATCCTGGTGTTGCGGGGTGTCCATGGGTGGTTGCCTAACCACTTCCCTCCACTCTTGCCCGTTTGCCCCCTAATAAAAAAAAGTATGTTTGAAAGCATAATGGCAATATAGCGCTTAGGCTAGCCCACTTTACAGCGAGAGGCGATATAAAATATGCGAACGATCTGTAGTGTCTTTTTTTTATAAAAATAAGGGACGAGATGGTCATTGATACGCCATGCTCATTACAATGCAGTGCCGCTCAAGATTCTTGACAAACCCAAAAGTTCTGAGAGGCACTACAAATGCGCTCGTCACCTTGAGACATAAGATGCTAAGTCTCATGTGCCCAGTAATTTCACTAGCTACGGCGCCCTTCAGACCGAAACACAGTAATTTTTACACATTACTGTTTCATGGCAGAAATAGGTGCTGTTGTGGTACCCATAATCTAGCTGGCATTCTGTGCAAAGGGGTCTTCCACATGTGCTATGATTGTAAATGTAATAGGTGTCCACTTCAGACAATATTGTTGGGAGATAGACTGAAGTTCAAAAGGTGTCGGAAAATCATGTCGAACGCATGGCGAGCGCGTATCGTTAACAAACACTCTCGTGAAAGACAAGATTTTTTATTGATTATTTTTCGCAGGTGGAGCATGTTGCGAACGTGTGCACGCACGCTCTTTGCGTCGCACCTGCGTCGCTGGGCGCGCGCGAGCTTCTGACGCGGTCTCTGAACGCGCCGCAAGCTATCGCCGCTATCGTGTATGGCCTGGCACTGTGTCTGCTGTTCGCCGTATCCACCACCTTCCATTCGTTCTGCTGCTGTAGTAATGACAAGTAAGTTAAAAAGTCTCGTACTATATTAGGCGTATATTGATATCAAATAGTGAGAACATATTAAACACATTTATTTTCAGGAAATGAGCACATAAATAAGTGAAATAATAATAATAATAACGTACCCAATCATAAAAGCTTGGACACCTCTGCCATTGGCCGTTTTTTTTTGCCCCGCCCACACACACCCATTTCATTCATGTTACCTGCGGAAGGTGCGCGGGCAGCGGGCGGATGGCGACCGCGCATAGCTTGCAGTTTGTTTGTAGTTTGTTAAACAAGGAAAATTTACTCAAAACACTTAATTCATAATTATCTCCACTTGTTGAGCGTCTCTCAATCGCAGGTTGTGGTCGACGTGACCAACTTCGACGTCACCCAAGCACGTCAGTGCCGTACTTTTACAGGAGATATTCTCGAAAGGCACGCGCAGCCCGGTCATGTTGGAACCACATTTGCCTAAAAATAGCGAGACTCAGCTCGTCCAACTGCTGCAGATCTCACGCAGAAATCGTGAATATTGGTCAGTTAATCGTGTCATCGGCGGACAATTCCAGCCCTTCAAGCCTCCTACAAGCTGTCTGGCAACCGTGGCTGGCCTGCATCAGCGCACTGGACGATATTGCACGGCTACGGTAGACCGAGCGGATGACCAAAACGTTTTTCATATTCCGTACGAGCTGCGTCGTAGATAAAATAATTGCGCCTATACATAGCATGTTGAAATACTGTAAATTCTTCTCATTCGAGTACTTGACGCACTAGTTGACGTTTACCAATGGGAGGCTCCTTTACGCCGGATGCTGGTTAGTGTAAAGGTACCACAATGGCGCCTATTTCTACCGTGAAGCAGTTATGTGTAAGCACTACTGTGTTTCAGTCTGAAGGGCGCCGTCCCTAGTGAAGTTACTGAGTAAATGAGATTTAACATTTTATGTCTCAAGGTAACGATCGCAGTTGTAGTGCCGCTCAGAATTTTTGGGTTTTTCAAGAACCCTGAGCGGCATGCATTGTAAAGGGCAGGGCGTATCATTTATTCATTCACACATACACCGACATCACGCGATTTGCACATCTAATCCAGAAGGGGGTTGACGGGTGACTTAAGCTATAATTCGATTTTCCGATCCGCAGAAACGAACAAAACCGTTTGAGCTTTATAATATTAGTATTCATGTATTTGCACGACCCCACAGCAAAAAAGGATTTTCAGGAACATTGTAAGGAAACTAACTCTTCACAACTTTGCTGATTAGATACTCAAGATAATTGGCGAAAATTATGTGTCGCTCGACCAATTATGAACTGTTTGATCATAATCATCGTAAACTTATTCAGTAATAGTATAATAATTGTAAGTAATTAGCTTTCTTACAATTTTTATAACAAATACTTAGTATCAATATTTTGATAATATGAAAACTAATTCGTAATATGAAGTAATTGCTGGCTGTAAGATTTTTGGCTTTGATAACAATTTCGCGACATTTATATATTTAATCAATTCGCATAACGTCACAATCTACATAATTAAGATTAGGAATTGGTCTCTGCTGCCCTCTAACTAGAAACCGCAGGCGTAGTCGCAAAGTGCGGCAACTAATACTACGCCCAAGTGGGCGTACTCGAGCCAGTTTCGAAGAATGTGGAACGTTGACGTGCGACATGTTCTGTTAAACTTTGCAAATAATAGAAACTAAAATGCCGGGTTGCGTTGTAAAAATAATACAACAAGAAATAAGAAAGACACTGGGATCACTTAACATCAGTACCTTTATTTTATATTTTATTAATTTCAATGTAAAATAACACGAAGTGTATGTTATAAAAATTGAACGATGCCACTGAGTGTCAAAATACCACGCACACAAGCATCTAATAGTTGCCGTACTAAAAAACCATTGTTCTTAGATAGTGCAGTATCTAGTTGGAGCGCAGCGGAGACCAATCCTTAATTTAAGCTACATCAGTATACATGCTCTGTGGTCTGAGTAACTTAGATAACCTGATTACTTGATCAGTATTCCGTAGAGCTGATAACTTTCACTGGCAGCCAGCCCGCAGGGACAAACCTCACGTGCACTCAAGTTAAACATAGTATTGAAACATGAAACGACATGGGTACCTTCAAAAAAAGCGCGTACACCTTCCTTAAAGGCCGGCAACGCTCCTGTGATTCCTCTGGTGTTACAAGATATTGTGGGCGGCGGTGATCACTTAACAACAGGTGACCCGTACGCTCGTTTGTCCTGCTATTCCATAAAAAAAAAATGAAAACAAAAATTCACATTAAAGTCGATAGATCTTATTAGTAGATAATAAAAATAAAAAGGATTAAAACGCATTGAATAACTGAACTTGACGACAAAAAATATCGAAACGTTGGGATAATATAGATAAGTTCATTTTTTTATGACAGTAAGGGACGAGACGAGCAGGACGTTCAGCTGATGATCATTGATACGCCCTGCCTATTACAATGCAGTGCCGGTCAGGATTTTTGTAAAACCTAAAAATTCTGAGCGTCACTAATTGCGCTCGTCAACTTGAGACATGAGATGTTTAGTCTCATTTGCCCAGTAATTTCACTAGCTATGGCGCCTTTCAGTCCGAAACACAGTAATGTTTACACATTATGGCAGAAATAAGCGTCGTGTCGTGTTTCCCATAATCTAGCCGGCATCCTGTCCACAGGAGCCTCCCACTGGATAAAAATATATGTATAAAAGATGTCCGATCGCCGTTGACATAAACTTATACAGTTAACACCTTATGTCGTGGCAGTAATGTTCAAATTCGAAAACTCATATTAATTTATAGAGATAACATTAAAACATTCATTGAACTTAACACCTTATTTTGTGGCGGAGTAGGTAGAGTTTTGCTTCAGTCAATTTTTAAGTGTGACTATGAGTCTTGTTGTTTATTGTACACCAATGATAATGCACTAAAGAGTTATTCATTCAACTGTTTTTCTCTTGATATTCGAAAAAACAATATTTTCAACTTAATACTTACCCCCTTATTCATAATAGTCTGCTAACTTAAAGCATTGCTAATTCTCACTCTGTCTTCTTCTATTGACCTAAGTCAGAATGAGAATAAACACTCCTTAGCGGCTGTTTAAAGTTAGCGGACCGTTATGTATAAGGGGGTCTTCATACAGTTTTTTCACTTCCGCATCATAAAGTTCCTAGAAGCACTTCTTTCGTGCTCTTGTTTAAAAATAATCGGGCAACGCAACAGTAGGCTTGTAAACTATCGCGTTTTGTATTTATTTTGACATTCATAATCAGCGGTAACTGATGTCCACTACTGGACAAAGGCTTCCCCCAAAGATTTCAACGACAGTCGGTCCTGCGCTGCCCTCATCCAACGTATTCCGCCTATCTTGACCAGATCGTCAGTCCATCTTGCGGGAGGCCTACCAGTACTGCGTCTTCCGATACGTGGTCGCCATTCGAGGACTTTATGTTAACTCACAAATAAAATTTTATGAACGATACGGGATTCGAACTCACGACCTCCGGCGTTCCGTGCCGGTGCTCTAACCAACTGAGCTAACCGTTCGAGTACCGCCTCGTTATAAAATTCTGTTTGCTTTATTCAACTCTCAGGTTGTGGCTTCATCTACAGGATCTACTTTACAGTTGATAACCTGCTCAACCCCAATATTTGCATATTAGGAAATTGACTTGAGATGTCGCTCTTGTAAATCTAAAGTCTGTCGCTCTTGTAAAAAAAAAACAACGCATCGTTCATAAAATTTTGTTTTTCAAATTTTATTTGTGTATTAATCCTAGAAGTGAGGGTTATCACTTTAAAAACATAACATATTGTTTATGTTAACTGCCATTTTTATTTACTGCATAAAATAAGCCCACAAAAACTGAACACGTTTAAAATTTAATGGGAAATATTAGGAATCTATACTAATATTATAAAACTGCAGTGTTTGTTTGTTTGTTTGAACACGCTAATCTCTGGTACTACTGGTCCGATTTGAATGATTCTTTCAGTGTTGGGTAGTCCATTTATCGAGGAAGGCTATAGGCTATGTTTTTTTTTTCAAAATTAGGGATCCGTAATAAAATTGCTATTTTGTAACACAAGGTGTAAAATCGAAAACCTATTTTTGCGTGCGCTGCAAAAACTATTGACAATAGAACAAAATGATGTACAATATATATATAGGCAATATTTTATTACTTATAAAACTATCGCGTGAATTATACTTTATATGGCAAAACAACGTTTGTCGGGTCAGCTAGTTATATTATAATACTAGCTGACCCAGCAAACGTTGTATTGCTATATAAAGTAGTAATTTTGTGTGTAAAAAGTAGATGCAACCGATTCTCAGACCTACCAAATTTATCGTACTACAATTATTGTAAGTATTGATCCATTGCCATCTTGCAACCCTATAGCGGATTTGTGAATGGAACAGAATTATATAAAAATCGTGATACAAAAATAGGGTTGAAAATTTAGGGTTGTATGTATTTTTTAATGCTGTATCTTAAAAAAAAATTACAAAAAATTACGTGCAAAAAAATCAAAATAAATTTAGGGGTGGACCCTTAACATTTAGGGGGATGAAAAATAGATAGTAGCCGATTCTCAGACCTACTGAATATGCATATTAAATTTGGTAAAAATCAGTAAAGCCGTTTCGGAGGAGTAAGGTAACTAACATTGTGACACGAGAATTTTATATACATACTAGCTGACCCAGCAAACGTTGTATTGCCGATATTAAAATCGCGATACAAAAGTAACTGTTCATCGTAGATGGGTGAAAATTTGAAGTTGTGTGTATTTTTTAATGCCACATTATAAAAAAATAAAAACAAAAAATTTCGTCCAAAAATTAAAAAAAACTTTTTAAGGGTGAACAACCCTTATTACATAGGGGTATGAAAAAAAGATGTTGGCTGATTCTCAAACCTACTCAATATGCTCACAAAATTTCATGAGAATCGGTCAAGCCGTTTCGGAGGAGTACGGGAACGAACATTGTGACACGAGAATTTTATATATAAGATAAGTAAGCTTATACAAATGATTTAAGTTTTCTTTAGTGTTAATCCCGCCAATATTTGTTTTTAAACAATTCGACACGTGTTTCGCCTCTACACGAGGCATCCTCAGGACGTGTTGTCTGGCCAAAATCTGGCTCGAGACTGAGTCTGTGACGTGCCAGATTTTGGCGGAATTACACCAATTTCCATTACGATCGCGCGAGCCGTTCTTGAGTTATAAAAGGACGAACAGACACAGGTAAAAGTTTCAGAAATTTTTTAAATAGTGTCAGTCAGCCATAAAACTTCATTTTGTCACAAAATTGCACAAAAATATAGAATTACAGACATAGACAACAGATTTATGATTGACAATTTTAGCGATTAGGACTTTTATATTAACTTACTTTTATATAATTACTAGCCGTTACCGCTAGGCGAATTTTAAAAGCAAGGAACGTTGGAAATATATGTAGCTATAAACCACCTAGGACGAATTTCGCATCGAATGGTAGTTTCATGTCGATACGATCAGTGGTTTAGGCGTGAAAGCGCCCCAAACAATGACCATTTTCATCTATACTAATATTATAAAGCTGCAGTGTTTGTTTGTTTGTTTGAACGCGCTAATCTCTGGTACTACTGGTCCGATTTGAATGATTCTTTCAGTGTTGGGTAGTCCATTTATCGAGGAAGGCTATAGGCTACGTTTTTTTTTTCAAAATTAGGGATCCGTAATAAAATTGCTATTTTGTAACACAAGGTGTAAAATCGAAAACCTATTTTAGCGTGCGCTGCAAAAACTATTGACAATAGAACAAAATGATGTACAGGCTATAATTGCTTACTTATTATTACTTATAAAACTATCGCGTGAATTATACTTTATATAGCAAAACAACGTTTGCCGGGTCAGCTAGTTATATATAATACTAGCTGGCCCAGCAAACGTTGTATTGACATACAAAGTAATAAAAAAAAATGTCTATAATTAACATTTTTAGGATATAAAAATAGATAAATACCAATTCTCAGACCTACCAAATATATCGTACATAAAATTAATTCTACTACTATGTATAATCATTATATTCGATTGCCATATTGCAACTCTATTGTGTGTCTGTGTATGGATTAGAATAATATTAAAATCGCAATATAAAAGTAAGTGTTGATCGTAGATGGATGAAAATTTGAAGTTGTATGTATATTTGAATGCCAAATCATAATTAAATAAATTAAAAAAAATGTCAAAAAAAATGTTAAGGGTGAACAACCCTTATCACTTAGGGGTATGAAAAATAGATACTAGCCGATTCTCAGACCTACTGAATATGCGTATAAAATTTGAAGCGTTTATATATATTTTTTTTTATAATATTGAAACACTTTTTACACAAATTATCTTGCCCCAAATTAGGCATATATAGCCTGTGTTATGGGTTGCAAGACAACGATATATTTAATACAATATACTTACTTAAACATACATAAATACATATAAACATCCATGACTCCGAAACAAACATCCATATTCATCATATAAATGCTAGCACCTACCGGGATTCGAACCCGGGAACTCTAGCTTAGTAGGTAGGATCGCTAACCACTCGGCTATACAGTCGTTTAGGTATGGAATTAGCGGGAAGTTGCAGGGATAGCCTTTAGGGTCAACCGTTCTCCTAATGTTATATCGTACAATAAAATTTATTCTTTAATAGCCTGCGTGCGGTCGCTCCATTACTTACGTTATGTAACCTTACCACACAAACTTTTTTAACAATTCTTTTGAATTTCGTAATACATTTGATTTGAACATTTTCTGGGATCGTAATTGTTTTAAAAGCATTATATACATCGCCCCACTCTTCACCTTACTACCTCAAAATGTCCGTGGTGTAATAGTCCTTATCTACGATGTCCCCACCATCTGGATGTGTGGCGGTCCTCCACAGTGCGGTTTTCAAGGAGCTTTCTTCCTCGTACCACGAAGCTGTGGAATGAGCTTCCTTGTGCGGGTGTTTCCGGGACGAAACGACATGGGTACCTTCAAGAAAAGCGCGTACACCTTCCTTAAAGGCCGACAACGCTCTTGTGATTCCTCTGGTGTTGCAGGAGAGTGTGGGCGGCGGTGATCACTTAACACCAGGTGACCCGTACGCTCGTTTGTCCTCCTATTCCATAAAAAAAAAAATGTCAATACAAATTATAAAAGCCTTAGAAATATAATCCATCCTCTAAGTTCTAAATAATTCTGAGCGAGTTTTAATGACCGCGGGCAAGGTTGGAGCCTCACTAATTGGTATCATTATTTCGTTAAGGCTTCCAAATATAATTTGTAGTAGGGCTGTCCGAATAAGTCTGAACCCAATTTTACAAAATTAAAAAAAATGGCACACTGAGTTCTTAATTTTATGGGTGAATGAGATTGAGCTGTCACGGTGGACTATGTGAGGTTCGTTCCGGTAGTTGGCTCGAGTCGACTAAAGGAGCGCTATCTAGATTTGAGCTAGACTAGAGCATAATTGGCCGGTGCTAATTATTATAATTAAATGTAATATAGTATTCATTTGTTATGTTTTTAAAGTGATAACCCTCACTTCTGGGATTAATACCACAAATAAAACTGAAAACAAAATTTTATGAATGATGCATGACTCGAACCCGCGACCTCTGGCGTTCCGTGTAAGCGCTCTTTCCAACTGCGCCGAAGCCACAATCTGAAAGTTGAACAAAGCATATAAGATTTTATAAACGATACGTCACTCGAACGGTTAGCTCAGTTGGAGAGAGTGCTTGCACGGAACGTATCTACCGGAAATGTTCAATAAATTTCACACTGGGTCCCCTGCGGGTTCGAGTCCCTCGATCGTTCATAAAATTTTATTTTCAGTTTTATTTGTGTAATATCTTATTATTAATGTAGCCCTTGATATTGTTTACTTCTGTTGAGTGATTTTAAGAGAAGACTTATTCAGATTCAATTATTCTTAAACAATATACGTCACTATACTGCGGGCGAGAGAAATATCAGCGCGAAAAATACTCATAAATAGGACATCTGCAGCTTAAACTAAAAGTCCTAGTTCAAATAGTCAAATCCAGGGGTTCGACTTTTTTTTTGCGCCCAGACAAAGGGAAAGTGCTAACCTCCGGGATATCGACGGGAGGGAGGTGGTGTATGCTCATGACTACCAAGGCAACCTAAGCCTTTGGTTATGTGGGACTCACGTAAAACCTAAGTGCCTACCCACTAAACACCACCTGAGGTTGGCTTTGGGCATGTGCCCTCTAAGCCTTCATCGAAGGCGACCTTCCTTCAGGAGAGAGAGGCGCAAGCGGCACTCCTTATGGAGTATCTGCTATCACTTCCGATTACGCCTCCTCTTGCCTGTTTGTCTCCTATTATATCACAGAAATAAACAATATATCAATGCATATATCTACGTCTCTCGCTTTCACCACACCACCAAGGCCTCCGACATTGTTCAGTACTTGGTGGAGAAGACAAGGTTCCGGTTGGGTGTCGAAAAGTTGGTGACGCGTCACGCAGTAGACTTCAACTCTTTTGTTGTTCGCGTCCCGACAGAACATATTTCAACCTTCCTGGACCTGCAGCTGTGGCCGAAGGGGGTCGTGTTCTGCAAGTATCGCGGACGTCGCCGACCGCCGGAAGCTACCGAACCCGCGCCTCACATCGCCGCGAAAATGTGACGTAGATTTAAGTTATATATCATATGTATGTTAGACTATAAGGTATTTATTTTATGGACCATGTAGCCTGAAATAAAGGAATTATTATTATTATATCTATCAGTGAAATGGAGCAAAATTGTGACACGATAGTACCCTAGAGAAGGGAAAAAGAAAAGGGGCAGACCACAGAAAAGGTGGGATGATGATATTAGACAAGTAGCAGGAGTTACATGGAATAGAGTTGCCCAAGATAGGCAGGAATGGAAAAGGTTGGAGGAGGCCTTTGCCGATTGGCAAACAGACATACAAAAAATAGTTAAGTAGAAGAATAGAACATATTATTAAGACTAGTTTAGCAAATAAAAATAAATTTGTTATATTCATAGATTTTACATCATAATACTTTGTAAATAGATACTAAGTTGGTCTGAATAAATATGGCTTTATTTTATTATTATTATTATATCTATCAGTGAGTTTCTTCAAACATTTTGCAGCTAGAGATAAGCCATAATATAGAGATAGACAGGCAAAAATGTTTATAATTGGTTATCTGGAATACGTATCGAATAAATATTAATATGCATTATGCGCCTATTTCTGCCGTGAAGCAGTAATGTGTAAGCGTTACTGTGTTTCGGTCTGAAGGGCGCCGTAGCTAGTGAAATTACTGGGCAAATGAGACTTAACATCTTATGTCTCAAGGTGACGAGCGCAATTGTGGTGCCGCTTAGAATTTTTGAGTTTTTCAAGAATCCTGAGCGGCACTGCTTTGTAATGGGCAAGGCGTATCAATTACTATCAGCTGAACGTCCTGCTCGTCTCGTCCCTTATACATGACATATATAGATACACCTCAACTTTATTTATATGTACACTAGCTTTTACCCGCGACTTCGTCTGCGTTGAATAGTTACTTTAGGCAATTTATTTTTTATTTTTTAGGATAATTTTCATATAATACTCATACAAACTGCTCTTTCCGCTGTTGGCAGCGCTCTTCTATGATACAGCGCATATCCCTTGTCATTGTGGACAGTCTCTTTAATAGTATTTCCCTGTGAACTTTAATCTCCTATTTGATCCCCATGTAGGTCAAAGTTTAAAAAACGCTCGAACAAATATTTATATATTATTTCTTATCAAGTGCCTCAATACAAAGTTTCATGGTTTTATCTTCGATAATGATGAATTTCCACACAAACTGCCATCATTTATAATCGCATATTAGAGCTGAAACGCTCATTATCTCTTCGATAAAGTCGACGTGACTTATAGTAGCTAGGACCCTTCTATAAACCTATTTTAAGCACTCGAACGCAAAAAAACATGGCCGACATCGATCAGCTGTTCGTTAAATAATGTGATAAATAGCTTCGAGCTCAATGTTGTTGGATATCCGTCATAGATTGACAACCGACAGAATTCAAAACTTTGATTTTTGAATTTTGAAATTACTTTGACAACGACTTTTGACAACTGACAAACCATAGACATCGAAAAGATGTCCGTTTCTAAAGACAGTTCCTCATTAAATTACGTAAATCATGATTTTTTGTACGAAATGGTAACATTGCGTACAATAGAGACGTTTTAGTTATAGGAGATTTATCTAACGAATATGAATAAGTAATTTTATCCAACGTTCGTTAGGCTTAAAACACGTTTTAACTAATATAGCTTTATACCTTCGAAAAGCGTTTTATTATGAATAAGGCAGTTAGTATATGGGAGCTAGGCATTCTCGTTTTCTTTTACGCATGTACCGGAAATGTTCAATAAGTTTCACGCTGGGTCCCCTGCGGGCTATTTATAGCATTAACACATCATCGAACTATAAAACAAACTTACTTCGTAGTTGTTTCTAGATCGTTACGATTTGGTTAGTCAGAAAAAATGACGCTAAAGTCAAAACTATAGATTTTACTATAGCTAACACCACTCTGGAGAAGTAATTTTTTTCTTTTTGTGGACGAAGAGATCAAGCGAGTGGGCGGTTCAGCAAAGGTTCAGTGATCACCTATATTATCCTACAACACCAGAAGAATGACGTGCCATTTTAGGTAGAAAACGAGCATTCTTGAAGGTACCTCTGTCGTATCGTACTGGACACATAGCGCAAAAAAGCTCAATCCATAGGTTGGTCGTAAGTGGTACGTGGAAGAAAGTTCCTTGAAAACCGCATCGTAGAGGAACGACAACATCCAGATGGTGAGGATGATAACCAAGTAATTGGTATGTTGGAGGCGTCCGTCATATCATTGACATGCAGGAGATACAGCCTTGGCAGCTGAAGACCGCTCTTCACGGTATTCGTCATGTAAAGAAACCCGACTTCTCTCAAATTCAGCAAACCATCGCCTCACGGTGCTTAAGCAAGGTGCTTCTCTCCCAAAAGCATTTTGAAGACGAGCGAAACAGTCTTGAGGAGAGAGAGAACTTTTAAAATAAAATATCATCGCTCTAAAATCTTTTCGACTTAATTCCATTTTCGTTGCATACGTAGAACTTTGATGTGTGATAAAAAAAACATTTGACAAATGATTTCCCGCTAATTGTTTTTTTTTATTACTAAGAAGGTTGCAACGTTCCAAAAAATATAACATTCGAAATTCAAATAGTTCCGATTAGCTAGAAGTGCAATATTTTTAGTGTGACCCATGTATAAAGGTTATAATGAAAGTGGACGAAGCGAAACAAGTATGTAAGGGTCGTAGTGGAAAGAAGTGGTACACGCCTACCCCTACCGGAAAGAGCCGTGATTATATGTATACAGTTTTGAATTGGGATAATAAAGGCATAAAGGCATTTATTTTCTCAAAATTGATTCGCCGCTTCGGAAACAAATGGCGCTCTGAGAGAGAAGAAGCGGCGCAAGAAACTCTCCCAGCATTCTTTTTTTTGCGCTCTTTTCAATAAAAATATACAATATTGTACAGTCGCTATAAAATAATCACAATCTAGTCCCAGGCTGTCTGATCATTAAGATATTCAGCAGTGGAGTAATAGGATTTACGACAGAGCCATTTTTTTATAAAACATTTAAATTTATTTATATATAATGCCTGAACAGTGGCTGGGACTTTATTGTAGAAGTGTATACATTTACCCTTAAAGCTATTATGTATCTTATGAAGCCTACTAGAATTAGTTACAAGCAATCCCTTATTTCTAGTGTTATAATAATGAAAATCACTATTCAATACCATAGACGTAATGTATTATTTATTGCTTACACCATTGACTTAAAATGCAGTAGATTAAATAAAACCTCTTTATTAGCAAAACACACAATTCAGTCAAATCAAATGTTTGTTCCTGGTGTTAACATTCATTCGGTAATGTGCTTATAATAAGAATATATTACGAGTCAACTGATGAAGTGTTTATCTCTTTAAATATTACTCTTAATGATTCCTTAGGACCTAGGTTAAAATAGATCTGAACGCTCATTTGTCAAGTAATAATCATGAAGAATCTAGCTACTTGGTATTGTGGATTTATATAAGATCTGTGTTCCTAAGACGTATCTTGTGTTAGGTCGTTGGTTGAAAAGGTCTACAGGTTTACGGTTCCTGGATGATGTAAAAAATATATTTTACAAGATTCTTAATCAACCCAATCACAATAGGTCCATTAAACCTTAGATCCAGCATGTATACTTACTACATTATTTTGTACTTCATACCATACCCTGTGACTACACCAGCGCCATTGTGGAAGCTTTTTGAATTGTTATTAACAGCATTTGCTGGACACTTTTTCAACTTTTCTCCCTTAAGAGATGATTCTCCTTGTCTCTGCCCTCTATGCAGGAAACTCATGAAAACGACATCCATGACGCAAAATTTGTCAATTTCATGCAGCCGCCATCTTGAATTATCATTTTGACAGCACTAGCTGTATTGGTTTTAACTATTTTTTGTCCAAAATAAATAAATAAAAAACCAACATGGAAAACCACTAAACCACACTAATAAAAAATTGATAATCTATTGCCACAGCCATATTAGTTGAATATTTTGAATTATGTTCACGAATTTACTACAATCGATCACACGGACTTATTTACTTTTACTTACTTTATAATTATAATAATATTATAACAATAAATCATTCTTACCTTTCAAAATCACCAAGAAGTTTAAAAAACGATAGCTCCGATTTAGTGAAGCCCAGTTCAAACAGCCCCGTATACCACGCAATACGCTGGCATTTTTAAAAAGATCGCGTAAACAAATAACAACGTGAGTGTGACACTCGTCTCGTTGAGACCGCGAAAACTGCTTAGGGGCCTCGTCGATGCGCATGTTTGTGTGAGTGTGTCATTTCGAACGTTTGTAGGTAGCTTCCGTGCTGGTACACGTGTCTACTGTGACTTAACTGAATAATTGTTTTCCATTGCTGCTTATTGGCCAAGAATATTTAAATCAACTAGAATAAATAGTAAGTGGATGGAGTTCTTAGAATTGATTTCTAAAAAAAATCTGTAAATTTAATCATATCGCCGGTGCAATAGACTTTTAGACTAAATGTAGCAATAAACACATACTGTGTTATTAATAAACGCGTAGTAAAGTTATTCCAAATTTAAAACTTTTTGTCCATTTCTTACCTTTGTCATTACACTATTATAAATAAACTAGCTGACCCGACAGACGTTGTTCTTTATATAACAAAAAAATACTGTTTTATAGGAATTTGTCAAAAATTTTCATAACATCAAGAATTATTTCGTAACGTATGCTCCTTGTTGTTATAATGAAGTTGTTTCATAGCAGTACTGTCAAACCGTGCATCAATAAATTCTCTCACAGAAAATATGTCCATACAAAACACATATTGGAAATAAAAATAATTATGGGTCCCAGACCGAAATAAAAAGTATCCTATCTCTCAAGTTGGACTTAACTGCACTCCATGAAGTAATCCCCATTTAAATCCGTTCATTAGTTTCGGATTCCATCGCGGACAAACAACGTGTCATGTAATTTATATATATTAAGATAAATATAAATATAACATTGACACACTTTTACACAAATTATCTCGCCCCAAACTAGGCATAGCCTGTACTATAGGTACAAGACAATGATATATTTAATACAATATACTTACTTAATCATACATAAATACATATAAACATCCATGACTCCGAAACAAACATTCATAATCATCATATAAATGTACCTACCGGGATAAGAACCCGGGACCTCTAGCTTAGTAGGCAGGGTCACTAAAAACTGGACATGACACAGAATTATATGACAGGGAGAAGTAATTTTAAAAGACGAAGTAAGGAGTAATTTTAAACGACGAAGGAAGAAGCAATTTTGAGTAACTTTTCATTGTATTTATTAATAAGACAGGTGTGGTTTAGATTTGTAATCGGCAGTATTGTTTCAGCAAGATGAAGCACTTCCTCCACCGCTGCGACCGCGCCATGATCTACATCTTCATCGCCAGCTCGTACTACCCCTGGCTCACGGTGGGCACCCTCTCGTGCTGGATGCTGCAGGAGTTGCGCTGGGCCATCTGGCTGCTAGCGATTCTCGGCATCGTCTACCAGCAGATCTTCCACGAGCGGTACAAAATGGTGGAGCTCCTGCTCTACCTCGTCATGGGCTTGGGGCCGGCTATCATCATTGTGACGTCCAATGTATGTGCTCCTTTGCTTTATTTGCTTGCGTTCCTTTAGGAGTTTTCTTCTTAAGAATCGATTTTGAGTTGTTTAATTATTTATTTATTACTCACATGTGGTTATTACAATATTACATTTATAATTATGCTCAGTTACAAAGGTCTTATTACTAAATGCATTACCTTGTAAAGTGAATACCGCATGCGAAAATATGTTTGAAATAGCCATAGAAAAAATAAAAAAATAAAGCCTTACAAAAAAGCCAAGCACCAAATACGTCGAGATATACAAAACAAATCAAGAATTCATAATATTATTTAAATTAAAACAATATTACTAGCTGACCCAGCAAACGTTGTATTGCCGATATTAAAATCGCGATACAAAAGTAACTGTTGATCGTAGATGGGTGAAAATTTGAAGTTGTATGTATATTTTAATGCTGACTCATAATCAAACAAATTTAAAAAAATATTTAAAAAAAATATTTAAAAAATATAGAAAAAAAAAAGATCGTGTTAACGCTTAACATTTAGGGGGATGGAAAATAGATGTTGTCCGATTCTCAGACCTATCCAATATGCACACAAAATTTCATGACACGAGAATTTTATATATGTGTTATATTTTTTTACATTTTTCTCGTAATTTTGGCAATAAATCTCTGAATAGGTCTAAGCATTAATGAGCGTTTATTATTTTACATAACATAATAAGCTGTCATGAATTCTGAAAAAGTTTTAAACTTTTGTATATGAAAAGATCTAATATCGATTCGGTCTTCTAGAGATTGTACCTACATTCAAATATGTAAGTCTTTCGGTGTACGTTGCGTGTGATCTAGATTTTCCAATTGAGAATTTAAGTGGTATATAATATTATTTAAGTGGTATATCTTAATATATATAATTCTTCTGTGAGTGTGTATGTCACTGAACTCCTCCTAGACGGCTGGACCGTTTTGGATGAAATTTTTTGTGTGAGTTCAAGGGGATTCGAGGATGGTTTAGATTCACAATTGAACTACCTCCCAAACTGCTGGACCGATTTTGATGATATTTTTGTGTGTTCCAGTGAATTTGAGATTGGTGTGTGTCTTCAGGTGGATTCGAGAATGGTTTAGATTCACAATTAAACTACCTCCTAAACGGCTGGACCGATTTTGATGATTTTTTTGTTTGTTTCAGTGAATTTGAGATTGGTTTAGATTCTCAATTCCGTCCATATAATATAATTCTCTCCGTCCATATAAATAAGAACTCCTCTTAACGGCTGGACAGATTTTGCAAATTTAAGACGTGTGTACAGGACAACGTCTGTTGGGTCCACTAGTAATATTATATTATGTAATCAATTACCGGCTGTGGTTTTCCCGAAAAGATACGACTTAGGGACCTTCAAGAAAAAAGCAAACTCCCACCTTAAAGGCCGGCAACGCATTTCTTGACACACCTGTTGTTGCGGATGCCCATGGGTCGTTGCCTCACCTCTCCCCATCCCGTGAGCCTCTTGCCGTTTTACCCCTCTTATATATAAAAAAAACGCAGTGAAATTTCCCCCAGTGCGTTTCCCTACATCGGGCGCAAAAAATTCTAAATTTGTCCTAAAAAGACAGAAATCTGAGGAAAACATAAGAAAACACATTGATAACCTCGTTGTTCTGTGAAAGTTGCACAAAAAGAGATCATTAGAGTTTCCATTAACTTTATCGACCAAATTTTATCTACGCAAATTTTATTATATATTCAGTATATATTCAGGTATCAAATTACCCCCAATATGACCTGGCAAGAGATCAATAACACTATTAATTATTATTCACTTCAATGTAAAAGTAGCACAAGAGATAGCACCGTAAATTAATTTCCATTCATTTGGAAATTAAGGGATAAATTATGTATCGATAAAGAAAATTTACTTTTAATTGCGGTTCATGGAACTATCATATTATCTAATATATAAAATTCTCATGTCGCGGTGTTTGTAGTTCGCAATTATCTACTTAGTACTGTGATGTTTGTACCTGTTTACAGAAGTCGGCAGTTATCTTTCTAACGATATCTATGAACGATAACCTTATAATAATTAATCTTTACGTTAAACATTGTGGGCAATTTCAAATTATTATTAAGAAGCCTATAGTTATAGAATATACATTTTTTTTATGGAATAGGAGGACAAACGAGCGTACGGGTCACCTGGTGTTAAGTGATCACCGCCGCCCACGTTCTCTTGCAACACCAAAGAATTCACAAGAGCGTTGCCCGCCTTTAAGGAAGGTGTACTCGCTTTTTTAGAAGGTACCAATGTCGTATCGTCCCGGAAACACCGCACAAGGAAGCTCATTCCACAGCTTTGTAGTACGGAGGAAGAAAGCTCCTTGAAAACCGCACTGTGGAGGACCGCCACACATCCAGATGGTGAGGATGATATCCTAACTTGTGGCGTGTCGTGGGAAGGGGGAATAATACATACAACAACATACAATCTCAAGCAATTCCCAATTCCGCGGTTATTTGGAAGGCAAAGCTAAACTGGCTTCGAAGAAGCTGGATGTCATAAATAGAGCACGGCAATACTTGAAGCGACATTCTAGCGCTCTACAAAGCGCAGGTCCGGCCACATATGAAGTATTGGTGTCAGCTCTAGTATGGCGCACCCCAGTATCAGCTGAAACCATTGCTCTGTGAACGGCTAGATAACTTGGAGTTGCGTAGGGACGTCGCTTCAATGTGTGTCTTCTACCGCATTTTTTAGAGTCTTCTGAAGAGCTGTTTGACCTGATTCCTACCACCGAATTCCACCTTCGCACGACACGCCACAAATTAAGATATCATCCTCACCATCTGGATGTGTGGCGGTCCTCCACAGTGCGGTTTTCAAGGAGCTTTCTTCCACGTACTACAAGCTGTGGGATGAGCTTCCTTTTGCGGTGTTTGCAGGATGAAAAAAGTGCGTACACTTTTTAAAAGAACAGCAATCCTATTGTGATTCCGCTGGTATTGCAAGAGAATGTGGGAAGCGGTGATCACTTAATATTTGGTGACCCGTACGCTCGTTTGTCCGTTTTATCTTCAGTAAAACAAAAAAAAAACAGCATGTCTGTGAGTAAAATAACATCATATACGGCAATCGAAAAATTCGGATCTGTTTTTAACAAACAGTTTTACATGCACCGAATTCTGAGTGACGGCTCGCCATCGCTTACTGACGAAGGGCAACTTAATCCCGAGCGAAGCGGTGAATAAGCCTAAATAGGAGTCTTTAGTGACAAACTGAGTCATTCGCTAAACCAAACATATAGGTGGCGAAATGTCTCTTAAAGTGCTCTGACTGGAATATAAACTTCAAAAAACTAGCGTATAAACAAACAGGGCGTCCGAATGATAAGAACATCTCCAAGAGGTACAGCAAGTTATTATTTTACAGCCACAGCAGGTTATTGTAACCGATTTTGATTTGCTAAACAGTCAGCCACGCTTAGACAAATCTAAAATTGGTGACGCATCGTTGGGCTGTCAGGTCGTCTATACGCTAGTAAATTATATATTTATTAAGGGCAATCAACAGGTTACAATTAATCATTATTAAACTAAACAAAATGTGGTATCATTGCTAAATTGCAGACCCACTTAGCATCGATTTCATCATCCACACTATGAACCGAGTTTCAATAAACTCGGTTTTACTTTTTATTTATGGAAAAGGAGGACAAACGGTCACCTGGTGTTAAGTGATCACCGCCGCCCACATTCTCTTGCAACACCAGAGGTCACAGTAGCGTTGCCGGCCTTTAAGGAAGGTGTACGCGCTTTTTTTGAAGGTACCCATGTCGTATCGTCCCGACAACACCGCACAAGGAAGCTCATTCCACATCTTTGAACACTTGAACCAGTTTACATGACAGTCCTGAAATCAGTTAAAGACAAATTTCGATATCACCGGCACATTTTGTACGCGTTCACGAAATCCGAGTTTACATGCTATAGATTACAGAATGTTTTAAAACCATTGTCAATACTGTCAGTACCTATTGACACTTGACATGTCTCTGTTACGTCTTCAAAGTTCAAAATTTGTATTTTCAAATCTTGACGACAGTGATGAGTGACTGCTCTTTAAGCGGGTTCAATTATCTTAAACGTCCAAACTTCGGCGATCTGTTTGTAAACGCGTTTAGGGTTTAATTGCGTTCACTTTGAGTTGATGAAATACGACTTAGAACTTTTTTTATGAAAATACTGGAGGAGACGAGCAGGACGTTCAGCTGATGGTAATTGATACGCCGTGCCCATTACAGTGCAATGCCGCTCAGGATTCTTGGAAACCACATATTCTGAGCGGCACTACAATTGTGCTCGTCATCTCGAGACGTAAGATGTCAAGGCTCATTTGCCCAGTAATTTTAGTAGCAACGGCGCCCTTCAGACCGAAACACAGTATCTAGGCAAGGCGCCGTTGTGGTACCCATAATCTAGCCGGCATCCTGTGCAAAGGAGCTTCCTACTGGTAAAAAAAATGCTTTGATCTCGTTGACGCTCGGAAACCGGGTTCGCTGATGAAACCTGATCGCGTTGTACTTCATCATTGAAATCGCGGCTTAACGATTGTCACAGCTTGCAAAAGAGATACTAGTTAGAAGGATAAAAACGAAAAAGAAGGGGAACAAGTAATTAAATAAATACATTCCGAGTCTACGGATTGGAGTTATAGTAATAGGGTTCTATAGGGGGGCTTACGCATCGGGTACGGAACCCTAGATTACATTGAGTTACGTGCGCCCGTTATTCGGTTTGGATTATTATTATAATATTTCCAATGGGTGGTTATTTCTGACGCTTGAAAAGTGATTTAAAACTCCAACATTGGATAAAATATTTCAATTCGAGTCTCATTGACCACAGACCAATATTGCAGTTCATAAAGAAAGCTCAATTACAAATTGAAGCTGGATTTTATGAAAAAATAGTGAGAATGATACTTGTCTCCACTTTACTTCGGCCCTGAGTCTATTTCTGTTTTGACAATGAACGTTTTAGCGCTCAGTGCCTGTCACTGCAGTTTGTAAATACATTTCAAAATAATTTTATTCAAAATAGGGATGAATAGGCAAATTTTTAATTTGGACCTCAATGACAATAAATTTTGGGGATTACCCTATACTTGGAATTGAAACTCAAAAATTTTATTTCAACAAACCCAAAAACGTGTGGGTATCTATAGATAGGTTGCTTGCGTTAAAAATTATATTGAGGTTTCTCATATATTTTTTTTCTAAACTGAATAGTTTGCGAGAGAGACACTTCCAAAGTGGTTAAATGTGCCCCCTCCCGTAACTTCTAATATAGGTAATGATAAAATTCTAAAATAATGATAATACTAGAAAATATATATGATGTACATTACCGTGCAAACTTCCACCGGAAATTGGTTTGAACGAGATCTAGTAAGTAGTTTTTTTTAATACGTCCTAAATCGTATTATCAATAACTTAATTTAAAAAATACACTATTATTAAAATTAATACTTAAGTATTCATCCCTATAGCTTACTATGTGTTAAAACCGATCAAAGTTACAAAAAAATTTAAGAACTTTTATATTATGATACTTGCTGCTACGGAACTCTTTATGGGCGAAACCGACTCGCACTTGGCCGCTTTTTATTTGTACGAAATGTCTCTTTTAAGATAGTTTCTCTATACAACACTAGAAAGTTGCTGGACCTTTGCGGCCTTTTCAAAATATATACGGAACCTAACTTAATATCTTACTTAAATTTCTCCATTCCAAGGTGTTTACATGACAAGCGATTAATAAAATATTTTCAAATAGTTATTCTAGAACGAATGTGAAACAATACGGTCCTCTTAATAGAGTATCTACACCAATTAACGATATCAACGATCATAACCAAAGAGGATGTAAATACTACGTAATAAGAGGCGGGAGTGCCTAAGTAAAAATTGAAATTAAGTTTAGTATGAAACGTGCAGTCATTTGACATAAGTTTGACATAGAGGATAGCGATTGTCGTCGAAGTATAATCCGACTAAATTTGAAAGCGAACAGTTGCTTTAAAACGTAGTGGATTTCGGCTATCTCCGTCAATCTATCAATGACTGCACGATTCATACAATCGAGTGAATCGCTTTTTTATACGCTTTTTATTAGCTTCACTTTGTATGTATGTTTGTTTGTAGCCGACTCATTTGGGCGTGATTTTGACCCACTTTAAACGGCCAGATTTCGTTGAAGTTTCGTAGTTGTATCGAGGATTTCCATTTTTCAATTTGCAGATTAAGATTTTTGTTAATTTATATAATTTTCATCTATGGTTTTTAATAATAATAATAATAATAATAAATTTTTTATTTGCGAAAAACTGCCACCAAATTTTTTACAAGTACAATAGATATGACAATTAATATTGTATAAAGAAAAGAAAAATAACAATACAAATGTTTAAAAAACAATAAAGAAAGAGATATTAATGCTTTAAAACTAACTATGTAGAATGATAACAAACCAGGCAGCAGCGCGATTCGCAAAAAGGAAAGTTCTCAGCAAACGTTAGGACGTATTTTCCTAACACTGATATTATGAACTTCCTATATTTTTTTTTTCCGTGAAAGCTATTTTGGCAGTAATGAGTGAAACAAATAATTATAATATTTAAATATTTATCGTATCCTCTATCTAATAAACAAAGCTCAGAATTTAATAAATTTATAAATCTGAAAAGAAAATATTTATATCAAGTAGTGATGCGCATACACGCATTTACGTACATCCCCACTAGCTAGACAAGTATATAATAAAAATATATATAAAAAGATGCATGAGTAATTTAATATTATATAGATAAAATATATCCATTATGATACCCATCCTCACTACAGTCGATGTATTTAATTTAGTTTTTTCTCTTGCAATAATAGCTTTTTGTAGTTATTCTTAAAAGATTCCTTTGAGTGCAAATTTCGAAGTGGTGGTGGCAGGTTATTCCAACACTTAGTGGCTGCGTAGCGAAAGCTACCACGAAAAATTTTTGGTTCGGTGTTCTATAAAAAGCGAGTCTTTTAGTTTTTTAGACTGTTATTCTTAGAGCTTCGCTAGGCTGATCATAACATTGACATTTTTCACGACACGCTTAGGTCAAATAGACAAAAAGTTTTGGAATAATTTACGACCACGATAGACAAAAGTTGTCAAATGTCTCTACCCTTGTAATGAAACACTTGAAAGCGCGCTGGTTCTATTTCTATAAATAGATCGTGTTGAACTTTACTAGGGCTCACATGAAGAACATTCTCCTTGACATGTCAGCTGTTTACGGCCTTAAGTTAGCCCTCTTCGTTCTCTACTGTACTACTGTAATTAACGTGTCTTTATTAACCGTTAACTGTGTGCTTAACTCAAACTTATTTATAGTAATAATTGCTTATTTAATTTACAATTTTCTAATTTACAAGCAGTTTTATATCTAACTTAAATTACTGTGTTAAAAAGATCTATAGGGACATTGTTATAGATCTATCTCATTTAATTTTTTTTTAATGAAAATAAGGAATGAGTCGAGCAGGACGTTCAGCTGATGGTAAATGATACGCCCAGCCCATTACAATGCAGTGCCGCTCTAGATTCTTAAAAAACCCCAACAATTCTGAGCGGCACTACAATTGCGCTCGGCACCTTGAGACAAGATGTTAAGTCCCATTTGCCCAGTAATTTCACTAGCTACGGCGCCCTTCGGACCGAAACACAGTAATGCTTACACATTACTGCTTCATGGCAGAGATAGGCGCCGTTGTGGTACCCATAATCTAGCTGTCATCCTGTGCAAAGGAGTCTCCCACTGGTAAGTGATAATAACGACGTTTTCATCTTTATGTCATATACAGTAGAAAACTTCCATACCTAGAAAAAATAGTATATAAAAATATACTATAAGTGTCACTATATTACCGAATCTTTATCCCTACCTATCCCATTTCAGTACTAAATATATTTACTAGAATTACTTTACCTCTCTAACTCTAAAATAGGAAAAATACGCCTAAACCTTTGCAAGGCGAATATCTTTTAACCTACGAAACCCACTCTACTCAACTTACAGATATATTATACGGTATCGCATTATTTACGAAAAAATCTTTCCCTGTAGAGCCTCTGTGTGTGCGCAACCTTCAAGACTAGAACATCACTTAACCTCGAAGACAATATCAAAAGCAGAAATCTGAAAGACCTCTGGTATAACAGTGTTACGAGAATTTGCCGAGAATCTAATGAAACTATGAGCAATAGATAAACCTGCATTAAAAAAATTTAACATCAATATTCCTAGCCAGGAATCGAGCCCATTGCATAAAATGAGTCAGATACCCTTTCATACATTATTGGGCCTAGATGTAAAAGGATAAAATTAATAGCTTAATATTAACAAAGCTTTTCGTTTGTCAACTGTCAACAGTGGAACTTGTGCTTAGAGATTTTAATTATATTTTTAGTGTCTAACTTTACTAAATTGCAGACTTTTGTAATGTATTTGTAGTATAAAGTGTTGTGAACCTTGGTAAATGTTATATTGTGAAAGTGTACAGTATTTACAGTGATAAACTATTATTAAATTTGCAAACAATCACATAGTGAAAAAAAAATTTTCATTTACCCTCAATTTTCGTAATAATTGGTATTATTTCGTCGTCAATGCCGTATCCATACAATTGCTAAATAATCATGGTTGGAGAGTGTTTGGCATGTAATATTGGTGTTCTAGTAACACAAAAAAGAATTAGATGCACTAAATGTAATGGTTTATACCACACTGAATGCATATCCTCAAATTCAGTACAAATAGCCCGTATCAATTGGGTGTGTCCTGCATGTACTGCTGTTACTCGGAAGGGTGGTGATAACACTAATACACCTATAAGAGTGCCACTACGTATAGAGACATCGCCGTCGACATCGAGTATAATTAATAATCAAACTGATTGCTCTACCATACTGTCGGAACTTAAATCATTTCGTAGTGAAATGCATTCAAGACTAACCAGTCAGGAGGAGAAGTTTGATGCTTTCAGTAATGGCCTTAATTCCTTGCAGACTGAGTTGGCTGATATGAGGAAAAGTTTTCAGTCACTTCGAACTGATCTCGATTCGGTTATTGAATGTTCAAATATCATAAAAGAAAGCAACAATCGTAATACAGAAGTTCTTAATGACACAGTAAATTCAATTGGAGTCATTCAAAGTCAAATTAAAGAACACAATGACTCATTAGATTTTTTTTCCAAAAAAATTGAGGCACTACAAGTTGAATCTTCATCCCATTCTTATATAATCTCAGATTTAAAGAATGACTCCTCTACTTTCGATCACAATTTCAAATCCCTTCTGAGTAAGGTTATGCAACTGGAACGAATATCAAGAAGCCACAACATAGAAATACAAGCTGTGCCAGAAAGGAAGAATGAAAATTTAAATACAATTATAAAAAAATTATTTGATAAAATATCTGTGTCACTTCCAGATGATGTTGTTATCTCATGCAATCGAGTAGCTAAACGTACTGTATCTGATCGTCCCCGCACCAATGTAGTTACTCTTATGACACCGAAACATCGTGATTTAATTTTTTCAGCGGTTCATAGATATAATAAAGCTAACCCAAAAGAAATGCTTTGTTCTTTGGACCTTGGTATTATAGGAGAAAGAAAGCCAATATATGTCGCTGAAAATCTTACACCTGAAGCTAAACATCTGCATATGGAAGCAAGAAAAGCCTCAAAAGTTTTGAATTTTAAGTATGTATGGGTCAAATTCGGTAAGGTATACATGAGAAAGGACGAACACTCTCCAGCTATAAATATTAACAGCTTAGATAAGCTCAAAAGCATTTCTTAGATAATAAGCAATTATCACTTTATTTTATTTTTATATATATTTCATATCCTTTCCTGTTGTTTTTAACATTATGTTAATTTATTATCAGAATGTAAACAGATTTAAAACGAAGCTATATGATTTTTATATAAATGTATTAAATAACAACTATGGTGTAATATGTTTAACCGAGACTAATCTGAACTCTTCTATTAGGGATAATGAGTTCTTAGACGATCGTTACAATATTTTCAGAAGAGACCGTGATGTTAACACTAGTCATAAAATTACTGGTGGAGGGGTATTGGTTGCTATAAAAAAATGTTTTGTAGCCAATAGGGTTACTGTTTGGGAATGTAACGTTGAATGCATTTGGCTTAATCTTGTTACTAAAAGTGACGATAAGCACAAAACCATAAGTACTAAATTGGGTCTTGTATATCTGCCGCCGGACCTATCTATAGAAAAGTTAAAAATGTTTTATCATAAAACTAGTGATATTCTATCAAACACAGATGAGTCTTTAATTTTACTAGGTGATTTCAATACGCCCAATCTAAACTGGCATATAGATAATGTATCAAAAACTGTAGAGTCTAATTTTGCAATTATGGACACACGAGTTAGATTTTTATTGGACTTAATGTCAATTGGCAACCTTAAACAACATAATTATATTAAAAATAGAAATAATCATACGCTTGATCTATTTTTCTCCCGCCAAATTTCCGTATCACTTGAGCCATCTCAAGCCTTGTCTCGAGAAGATGTACACCATCCTGCCTTTGAGGTCAGTGTGAATCATGGTATATCTAAACCAGTACTTAAATATTGTCAACGTAGTCAGACATTTAATTTTAGGAAGTGTAACTTTGAAAAATGTAAAGAAGAATTTAACAATATCAATTGGCATTCACTTCTCTCATCTACTGACATAGATAATGATCTGGCTAACTTCTATAAAGTTCTAAATAATGTAATTCAAAATAATACACCTTACAAACAGCAACGTAGATCATCTATACCAGTTTGGTTTAACAACTCTTTAATTAAATGTTTAAAGGAAAAGGATAAATATCACCAAAAGTTCAAAAAATATAAAAACCCCCGGGATTATGATACCTTTTCTTTTCTGCGTAAAAGATCAAATAAAATGATGCAAGATTGTTACATCACTTATATAAGTAATATCGAGTCTAGTCTTAAAAAAGGTAGCAGTAAGTTATTTTGGAATTATGTAAAAAATAAAAATAAATGCTCACTTATTCCACCTACTGTTCAATTAGATAACAGTATTGCTACAGATGGTAACCAGATATGTCAAATTTTTGCAGACTATTTTCACACTGTATGAGGCTAATATGTCATGTGATTTTGTTACTAACGCCCATAATAGTAATTTAGACTGTCTCAGCAGTATTGTTGTTCACATGGATGATGTAAGTAGAGTTATGAAAAACCTAAATCCGAATAAAGGACCCGGTCCGGATGGAATACCGTCACATTTCGTTAAATTATGTCATGTTGAACTTTCTGCACCCCTTTCTATTATTTTTAATAAATCCCTATCATCTGGAGCTTTTCCTAAAAAGTGGAAAATTGCTCATGTAATTCCTGTTCACAAATCTGGTGAAAAGACAGATGCTCGTAACTACAGACCTATTTGTATACTTAATTGCTTTGCGAAAATATTTGAACGCGTTATATATAGACATATTTACAACTTTATTAAACCTATGCTGATTCCTGAACAACACGGATTTGTATCATGTAAATCAACAACATCTAACATAACTGAATATATTGACTATCTATTTGAGACCATCGATGACAAGGGACAAGTACAGAAAAATTGAAAACATTGATGACTGTTTCAATCTACAGCGTGACCTTTCTGCTCTCAGTGCCATAATAATTTAATGAAACTAAATGTTGACAAATGTCATGTTGCCACATTCACTAATAAGATAAATAGCGTAAATTTTTCCTATCACATTTCGAATTCACTTTTAAGTCATAAAGAATTTACTAGAGATTTAGGTGTCATTGTTGATAAAAAAACTATCATTCATTGAACACATTGATACTACTGCTGAAAGAGCAAATCGGATGCTAGGTTTTATCTTACGCATTTCAAAACCTTTCAAATGCCAACATAGTGTTGTAATATTATATAAATCTCTGGTTCGTAGTATTTTAGAATATGGTTCAGTAGCATGGTCACCTTTTTATAAAAACCACATTGATACCGTGGAAAATGTTCAGAAACGTTTTTTGAGAATTTTGTGTAACCGTTTCAAACTTAGAAAATCACTGCATAGTTATGAAGCTAGATTTAAATATTTTAATCTAGACTCACTTGAAATGCGCCGTAAATTAATTGATCTAATATACATGTATAAAGTTGTAAATCATCATATTCATACTAAACTGTTGTCCAGGTTTTCACTATACTGTAATCCTTGTAGGACTAGAAATGTAAGGACTTTCTTTGTTCCAACTTCTCGCTTGTGGACATCACATAAAGCGCCAGTTAATAGATTATCTCGTTCATATAATGACTTAGCAAATATCAATAACTGTATAGATATTTTTTCTAATAGTCTGTGTAGCTTTCGACGCCTAGTTTTAGACACTCTGCGCCTGTTAGAGCCTTAGCTTATCTTTATGTGCTTCATAATTATGTTTTTTGAAATATGTATCAGTTTCGCTTTATTGTATGTTATACTTATAGTATGTAGGATATAATTTTAGTTTGTGTGTTTTAAATTTATGTTTATTTTATCTCAGTTAACAAGTTACATGCATTTTCCTAAGTCATGATAGTAACATAAAATTATTTATTGTTTTATATAACTCTTCATTTATTTAAGTTAAATATCACGTGTTACTATCATAAGTGTTTCCATTTAATTGACGTATATGTTAATAATGATTTACTTATATTAGCGTTATTTTGTAATTATTAATACATGTATGTTGTATGGGAACCAATAAATAAATAAAAGCATCACTGAAAATTTGAGGAATTTTTACCAGTTTTTACCAGAGGCTCCTTTGCACAGAATTCCGGTTAGATTATGGGTACCACAACGGCGCCTATTTCTGGCGTGAATCAGTAATTTGTAAGCACACACATTTGTACTGTGTTTCGGTATGAAGGGCGCCGTAGCTAGTGAAATTACTGGGTAAATGAGACTTAACATCTTATGTCTCAAGGTGACGAGCGTAGTTGTAGTGCCGCTCAGAATGCTTTTCGAGAATCCTGAGCGGCACTGCATTGTAATGGGCAGGGCGTATCAAACCATCACCTGAACGTCCTGCTCGTCTCGTCCCTTATTTTCATTAAAAAAAACTGAAAGCAGAGTTATAGGAGGTTTTGTAAAAGTGAGGTTATGTTATATATGGGCAACAGGTTATATACTAAACATGGAAGTAATGTAATTTGCATGCCCTTTTTGGCTAATGTGTTGATTCGTATAGGATTTTTTTGTTTACTTGTATACACACATTATGCAAATAAATAATTTTTATGAAAAAAAGAAGAATATCAATAAAATATCGATTTCTTTATAATATTATGTTCATATTTCATTTTTTTAAACTCTAAAGACATTATGTTAATTGGACGTAATTCCAGAAAAACGTTCCAAACCACAATCATGTCAAAATTGAGTTAAGAACACAAAACTGGTCACGTGATTCATATTAACGGACTGACAAAATAGGTCCTACAGTACTAGGTGGCAGCCCTACTTTCACTCATTAAATGACATCATGATTTAGTAGCCCAACCCACATGTACGAGTATAGATTACACTAACATTTATTAAAGTTTAAACACGAACTCCTTAAAATGTGATGTTTGTGATTTGGAACTTTTTTCAGGAATTATGTCCAATTGTAATGCACTTCATCATCTGGTGAAAGTCGTTTTGGCTTCAATTGTTTATACTCATTCACATTAATCTTTTTTTTTTATGGAATTGGAAGACAAACGAGCGTACGGGTCACCTGTTGTTAAGTGATCACCGTTGCCCACATTCTCTTGCAACACCACAGGAATCACAAGAGCGTTGCCGGCCTTTGAGGAAGGTGTACGCGCTTTTTTTGAAGGTACCCATGTCGTATCGTCCCGGAAACATCGCACAAGGAAGCTCATTCCACAGCTTTGTAGTACGAGGAAGAAAGCTCTTTGAATACAGCATTGTGGAGGACGGCCACACATCCAGATGGTGGGGATGATATCCTAATTTGTGGCGTGTCGTGCGAACGTAGAATCGATTAAATTAATCGATATCCCATTTTATTCGTGATTATTAAGACACTGAAGACCGCATTTTAAAATTTCTCGTCTTCTAGATTGTGAATTATTATTTAAAAACATATCTCAACTTATTACATTTTGGTCCAGAAAACCCGTCTCCTTTTAAGTATATTATGTTAGTTTATTACAATTTGAATTTTCTGTTTACAGCACCACATTCCAGCGATGCAGGATCTGAAACTTGGAGGTATGTTGTATTTGATCGGAGTGTTCTTCTTCAAGTCGGACGGCCGGATTCCGTTCGCGCACGCAATATGGCACGTGTTCGTAGCACTGGCTGCCAGCGTGCACTACCTAGCCATACTACGCAACCTGTTCCCCGATCTCAAGGCACAGTGAACTACTGCCCTATTCGGTATCAATTAGAGCTCTCTATTTCTGTATCGCGATAACAAGAAGATTCGCAGCAAATGTCAATTGGCCGGCTAGCGTGGGACGCAATTGTGATCCATTTAGGCTTATATCCTTAGAAGTTATTCATTGATTGATTAGTTGTAGTGAAAATTGAAGTAGGCCTACTTTGAAGCCAATAACCTTCCGAAATTGGCAAGTGCCTCCGCGTCGCGGTATGCCTTATTATTTTACGTGTATTAATAGATTGCTTATAATTATGATGATTTGAGAGATTGTATTAGAAAGCTATTGAAACAAGCTATAAGACCATGCAAAATAAACTATCTTATAAACAAAATGAGGCTCAGAACTTGGTCAGGGCGTGGTGTGCCGTACGGCACTTTCGATTTTGGTGTAAGTATATGAAAGATCTAGTGTCAGACACTTTCCGATTTTCGGAAGGTTAATGTTGCAAGAAGGCGTGTGTAGTGCAAAAAATATCTTATACAAGCTTTTTTGTAGGGCCAACAAACTTGAATTGCTTTTCACGCCAATAATCCAATTGACATTTTGCATTTTACTAGAGTTTTACCTATTTATGTGTCCAGACAAAATTAAAACGATGTACAAATTCATTTTGAGTGATGTGACGAAAACAGTTTTATTTTAATATTAACTGAGATACAATGATTGTAATTGTTACGTGTGGAGATTACAGGTTTCGAAAAAACCGGTCACCCAGATTGTGCTCATTTACGAAATGAATCAATAAAAATACACAGCCTCTTTGGACCGGTAAGGATCATTCCAGAATGATGTCGAAGAGTGTATTAGTAGGGTAGTAACACGAAAAACATGTTTTTGTAAACAACTCGCATGATCTATGTTCCGTTACTTATCGACTTCTCGCGAACATTCGACGTAGCAATATTTATAGTCCATTTGCGCACTAAAGTACTACAGATAGCCTTTTTACGATTCGATGACTCTGACAGTTCGTTGGAGGGTTAAGCCAATTGATCTAATATACGTAATTACTATGAGTGATTCTAATTCTGGAAATCAGAAGTGTAGTATAGTGAAACAGGCAAAGAATTCGCCATTGCTTTTATCATGTACGAATAATGTGTGTTTTCGTCGCACCACTTACATTACAACGTTTGTAGAGAGTTTTTCTGAAATCGTGCAATATTATTTTAAGTAATAATCAAATTTCGGATTTATTAGCCGGAAAGTGTTCTTCAAATAGTTCTAGTTGTGGTAGAAAGTATGGTCCAAGTTAACGTTTACTGTGTATTAATCTACATATTAATTTAAATATTCGTTTATTATCCAAAATTCTTTGATATTTTTACTCTAATGCTATTTTTCTATTTAGCACCCTGGATGATATCAGTCCCTTAGTAAAAGCTATTCAATAAATCCAGGCAATTATACTTTTGGTGTTGCAAGAGAGCGTGGGCGGATGTGATCCCTTATCACCAGAAGACTCCGCTTTTTTTTAAGTGAAATCTTCTTTAGGTTGAGCACTTTTCTTGCGATGGGTATAAAATGTTAAACTCGCGTCAGGACACGTGACCTGATCGAAAATTCGTAAGACAGTCGTTGAAATTATGGATGAAACTTGATTTTTCTGAGAGATAAACTTTTTAATGGGAAATAATTGTAATAGTTATACATGTTAAATTTTTTATGTCATATATATTGTCAGTTTTGTGTACGACAGTGCAATAAATGAATATTGCATTTAACGACATATATGCTAGTACTTTTGTACTGATAATTAAAGCAATTCGCGCGAAATTATACCCTAACCATTCAAAAATGCATATTTTTTGCTTCTCGACATTTTTGGGACGTAACTTTATCTTGTTTTTGAATGAATATGCGAGGAAATTTAATCTTCTTTTCAATAGTGCCTATATCATTTAAACCCATAAAACCAAACCCATATCCAGACACAATGGCGTTGCCCTTTGCGATAATTCAAGGAAGCTCACATTATTAATTAGCAATATCCAAATGTTTTGAGTTTTCTTTAGTGTTAATTCCGCCAATATTTGTCTTCAAACAACTGCAAAGCGACTTGGCAGTCTCGTGCCAGATTTTGGCAAGTCAACATCTCCTGAGGATGCTTCGGGTAGAGGCCAAAACACTTGTTGAATTGTTTGAAGACTCATATTGGAGGAATTAAAAAAAATCAAAATATTTGGATAGTTATGGATTTCCGCAAACTACTTTAATTTTCTTAATTGGCAATAATCATGCTGGCTTGTCTGTCAACTAAATAAAAAATACTTGATAACGATCCATTGAGTATCTTTCACAAAACAAGCAATTACGTAACATATCAAAGTGCGTGCGGTGTCGAGTTTTAAGCTCTGTTCAAACTGAGGCGAATAATGCGCGGAACGCGTTTTATGGCAATTCGATCGCTCGCTTAGCCTCTCAAACTGACGCGACTTCCCGCGTGTCATTTTTGGTTCTTCAGTGGAGAAACATCATTTATTGAGAGCAAAATTCAAAGAAATTAACATCTTGACTGTTGCTTCTCAATATATTCTTGATAATGTAATGTATTTTCATAGGCACATAAGTGAATTTGCCAGAAACTGTCATAACCATAATGTTAACACCAGTAACAGACATAAACTGATGATGCCTACTACTCGGCTAAGTCGAGTTAGGAAGTCTTTTGTGGGGCGATGTTTATGCTTTTACAACAAGATCCCAGAAAATGTTCAAAACAAAAGTATTACTTTATTCAAAAGAATTGTTAAAAAACGTTTGTGTGGTAAAGGTAACTATAACATAAATTACTTTCTTAATGATACCACTGATTGGGAATGGAGTGACCGCCCTCAGGCTATTAAATAATAAGTTTAATTGTACAATATTACTTTGTAAACATATTTATTCGATGAAAAAAAGCAAGCCCGCTGAGTTTGTTGCGCCCATTCTTCTCAGGTCTGAGGCATTCATTTTGGAATGGGTGGTAGTTTTTTGACTTTCAATAAGTGATGTCACATCCTATTTTGAATAAAAATATTTGAATTTGAATTGTGAGACTAAATAATCCCGGCGGGCGTCTCGCTCTTGTTTCGCTTCAACTTGAGCGACTACTCGCGTCAATTTGAACACGTCCATACAAGTTAGCTGTCACTGTGAGCGACTTCCGTTCCGCGCGTTATTCGCCTCAGTTTGAACAGAGCTTTAAATGTGAGGGGCGCCGCGGGGTGACGAAAGGAACCGGGTATTAATAAATTATCAAAATTATTTTATTAATAGATATGACGCAAACCGTTCGTTCTTTTTTCAATTGGACGTAGTTCCTGACAAACGTTCCAAGCCACAAACATCACATTTTAAGGAATTCGTGTTAACAGTTTAATAAATATTAGAAATAAAGAAAGATTTTTTCTTTTGAAACTTATAGTATGTACAAATACAAAAGATATAAAATAAAAATTAACTTATGATTAATAAACAATCAAAAAAGAAAAAGACTGAAACATTTCTACTAAATCCGATTCAAATTACATACATGCGTCATGATGTCATTTAAACAGTGACACTGACAGTAGGGCTGCCATTTTTTGTCAGTCCGTTAATATGTATCACGTGACCAGTTTTGTGTTCTTAACTCAATTTCTACATGATTGTGGTTTGGAACGTTTTTCTGGAATTACGTCCAATTTCATTCTGGCCTGAATATTATACGTAAGAATCTCATATTCGATATGATAATAAGTACATTTCTTAGAACCATTTTTGCCGGAACTAGTAATATTTATATAAAACTAGTGGACCCGACAGACGTTATCCTGTACACACGTGTTAAATTTGAAAAATCGGTCCAGACGTTAGGAGGAGATCACGTAGGAGATTTATATGTCGACTGTATTGAGAATCTAAACCAATCTCAAATTCACTGGAACCCTCTAAAAAAAATCATTAAAATCGGTCCAGCCATTTAGGAGGTAGTTCAATTGTGAATCTAAACCATCCTCGAATCCACTTGAACACACACAGAAAAATTTCATTCAAGTCGGTCCAGCCGTTTAGGAGGAGTTCATTGTCAACACACGGACAGAAGAATTATATAATATAATACTAGCTGACCCAGCAAGCGTTGTATTGCCGATATTAAAATCGCGATACAAATGTAACTGTTGATCGTAGATGGGTGAAAATTTGAAGTTGCATGTATTTTATATTTTGTAATTTAAAAAAAATGTCAAAAAAATAAAAAAAAATAATTTGGCGTGGACCACCCTTAACATTTAGGGGGATGAAAAATAAATGTTGTCCGATTCTCAGACCTACCCAATATGCACTCAAAATTTCATGAGAATCGGTCAAGCCGTTTCGAAGGAGTTACACTTACATTTAGCACTCGCCCAATAAAAACTCCAGCAAAAAAGGAAATATAAGAACTTTAGACTGGTAAATGATATGATGAGAAAATTAAGTATTTTATGAAGACAATAACATGAGGTCAGAATCACACACGATCTAGTTACGTGGTCTCACTTAACCAACGATCGATCGACTTACAGATAAGTATGTTACGCAACGTTACATTACACGCTAACTTACTTTACTGATATACATTCGTGTTGTTATTTCGATACCATCTGAGATATTATGTTATTTACTGCATGTGAGTGAAATAGAAGATATTCTATTAAATTAAAATTTTGTGTATTTCAAATTTTGGAAATAGAATTTAGTGGCTGAGGCTTCCTAGTATATTGTCTTATGATATTTCATTGGGAATGTCTCGCAACATCCTTAGCGGATACTTTATAAACAATATAGAAATAATCAGAAATGATTAAAAACATATTTCAAAAAATCACACAATTAAATGAACCAAAGTTAAAGGCATAGTCCAAATGATTGCGAAACTGAAGTGACAGTAGGCAGGGCATATAGTTCGACGGACAGATGGCCGATGGGGCAGTAAAGTCCTCGAATGGCGACCACGTACCGGAAGACGCATTGTTGGTAGGCTGCCCACAAGATGGACAGACGATCTGGTCAAGATCGCCGGAATACGTTGGATGAGGGCAGCGCAGGACCGAAGGTTGTGGAAATCTTTGTGGGAGGCCTTTGTCCAGCAGTGGACGTCTTCCGGCTAATGACAATCAAAAGAAATTTGAAAACCTATTAATATTTATACTGTTCAGTTGGGAATACTGGCTCTTTTACATTACAAACTCAAGCTTTTCAACACTTTTTACAGAATTTATTATTTATTATATGGGTTATTTACCATAATTCTATGATTTTTTAACTAACCCCGCTATAGACAGACAAATTTTGATTTATGCCAAAATTTATGGGCGAAGATAAGATACTGTGCTTCCGAACTTAACGCTTCCGCGTCTTATGTCTTATGACAGCCCGACTGGTGTTGCCACTACACTTACTTATAGCGAATTGTTAATAAACCGTGGTTTGCTATGTTCAGCTCTTCAGTTGTAGCGAGACTAGAGATCATAAGAAGATTTGTGATGTATTATTTCAGTTTTATATATGCCAGTTTTACATAGGCCATAACTGGACACTTGAACAAGCATACCAAGGTCTATGAACGAAACGCCATCCAGTGGTTCGATTAGCGGTTACACCTGAAACATAATATTTAAGCACAATTAATAAATTTGCATATACTCATAGAAGAGAAGGGAAATCAGTTTAAAATAGCGAAGTGTTCCGCACTTATTTCAGTAGTTGATAGTAAAATCTAGCCGACGACACCGACAATTTTCTCTGTTTGCCCAACTCTTGCAAAGGCCTTCCCCATTTCTTTCAACTCTGTTCTGTCAAGCGTTTTGCTAGTTCATGTTCTTCTAGCTACTGCCTTTATTTCGTCTTCCCATTTTCGAAACTGTCTACCTCGTCTTCTGTTTCTATTTCTTAGATAACAATTTTATATGAATTAAAGTGTATTTATTATTTTATAAAAATAATAATAATTAAAATAAGGCTTTATAGCTGTTACTTATTTTTTTTCATATCCTTAACTAATTCCTTTCGATTTTTTTAACAGCTTGTCCTTCGACATACGCCTCCTCCAAAGACTTCCACCTTTCTCTCTGTCTCTCTCGCCATTCTCATTCATTCTGGGCCAGCCACTCCTTTAAGGTCATCCTCCCATCGATTTATTTGTCGCCCTTTGCTTCTTTTGCATTCTCGTGGATACCACTCTGCTATGATTTTTGTCCATTTTTCGCTTTTGTCAAGTATCATATTATGTCCCGCCCATTTCCACTTTAATGTATGGCATACAGTTTTGACATGTTTGAATTCAGTTGTACCCTTAATTTTTGTTACTTTTATTTTATCTGTTCTTTCTTTTAAAACAACACGTGGAAAAAAATATTATTTTATATCAGTATTAATATTAATTATAATAATAATTCTGTTTCATTTATTATGAAGAAATACAATAAAACGTTAACTTGGACCATTTCAACAGAATCGTTTAATCTATCCTTGGAATTGTATATTCTGTAACATATTGTTATTGATATTATAATGTGCTATATTGTAATCATATTTGAATCTCGAGACCAAACCGAACCATTTTAGAGAATTTAAATCATCGTGTATTAGAATTTTTAGAAATGTTTATACATCTATATTCTATACCTACTTATACCTGTTCGATGTTTCACTTAACTTTTGTACAATATTATCTCTCCTTAGATGTAACCTAGGGTTGCGATAGTGCTAGTCTTTCAAATAGTTTTTGAAGTTTTAAAAGGAATTTTTAGATCTGGTATTTATTTATATTTAAGTCGTGTATTGAATCTAATTGTAACTCTGGTCACTATCGTGGCCATTATTTTATATAGATATAAATATTTTGATGTTTCTGACAAATTTGGACATTAGTGTCACTAATTTCATACTAAGTATTTACAAACCGATTATTTGTGACCATGGGTATATAGTTACTTTTTTTACTCGCATGTTTGTCTTCTAGATTTCATTTCCTATATATTTCAAGGCAAAATGATGTTTACATATTGATATTTTAAGCATCTGTCATTGAAGGCATGTAGACATAATTAAATTTAGGTTAAGGATTGGTCTCCGCTGCCCTCCAACTAGATACCGCACTACCTAAGAACAATAGCTTTTTTCTTACGGCTACTATTAGATGCATATGTGCGTGGCATCTTTCAAATTTTGTAATATATGCAACCTGGCATTTTAGTTTCAATTATTAGCAAAGTTTAGTAAAACATGTGCCACGTCAACATCACACTTTCTTCGAGACTGGCTTGAGTAAGCCCACTTGGTCGTAGTTGCCACACTTTGTGACTACGCCTGCGGTATCTAGTTGGAGCGCAGCGGACACCAATCCTTAACCTAAGTAATTAAATATATTTTTATTGCTCAATCGCAATGCGGGCAAATTAACAACAACGCTAAAATCTTTGTGAGGCATTAGTAAAGGTAATTTTGTTTTTGCCTTGTTGTAATTTTGCTCTATCCGTAGACTTCCCATATGTAGTGTCAAAATATTGCCATTAGCAGTTATTTTAGAGGAAACTAGTAGGAATAAAAGCATTGATTATGATAGTGTTAGTTTATAATGTTATATTAGTGGTATGATAAACTGAGTAATTATACCTTTGTATTACAATGGACGTTTCTGGACTGCCTCTCTGGGTTGGTCGCTCATGCCTGAGGACCGTGATCAGCATAATGGTTGCATCTAGAGCAGAGAGAGCGGACCGTGGAGAATTTGGATCAGTCTTTGATTTGGTCAGTCCATCTTCTTGGAGAACCACCGCGCGATCTTAGCCTTCGGTATTTCTGAACAGTGCTTACTCGAAAAACCAATTGCTTCGAGTTTATTTATTATCTTGAATTATGTTCCAGTATCTCTGCTAGCTGGTACAGAGGCGACTCTTCCTCTCTCTGTTTCTCTTGGCAACGACAACCATCGTTCAGATTTGCATTGGGAGATCACGTTTGCGTTTTCCTTTGGAGTTTCTGTTTAAGGATTGCTTCAGTATGTGCATGAAATCACTTAGGAGTGTATGGTTTCACCAGCTCAGTGTCTGTCGCTGTGGTTGCCATACAAGTCTAAATTTATATTTATAAAGTATGTAGCACATAAAAAAACAAACTATATCTTTAACTATTTTAGTGAACCAAGATCGTGGTATTATGGTGATTGAAATGAATTTAGATCTTGTCAGACTTTTCTCGGATTTTAAATTCTAATGTGATTTCTGAGCGGATTGTCTTAGTTCGATCGTATTATCTAGATCTATCGTACAGATGGTATTAAAAGCAATACCTATATTAATAACTATATATCCACCCGAAACCTAATAACCTTCTTTGCCAAGGAAAGTGTTAAACTAATTAGCTCGCTAATATGTCCGACTTAATGAAATAACAATATTTGAGTTTTTTGTATGGATAGTGCAATTTCTTAGGATTGTCACTATTTATAGTCTTACAAATAAACTTGGTATAACCTTGTTAAAAATGATTACAAATAGAAATTTTGCTTAATATTGCTTTAATCGCACGTATAACGTTTCCCGCGTTTATTTGCAGGGCTACTTGACATTTGGAAAACTTCAGAATAATCATTGTATTGACAGTGTTGTCAGAATATAGTCAACATTTTGCATATTCTTGGTTTATTCTCGGGTATATTTTTATACCAAGTTTATTTATTTCTATAGCTTATTTTGTAACTTCTTGTGTGCGTACATACGTACCTACCGTCTTAATAAGAATATCAGTTTCAAAAACAATACCGGATGACTAAATACAATATTAGATAGATACAGGGGCGTGCATTGCCTTTCCAGCAAGGTAGGCACTGTAGATACAAGTACCTACCTTAATAATATAATATTTAGGTATCGCACACATAACGCGGAGAGGTTAAAGTTGTGATTTATTCTCGACATGTTAATTTTGTGGTTTTAAAAGTAAGTAAACTAAAACTTACTGGGTGGATGTTCAATAGAAATTTTGGTATAGAAAAATGGAACTAAATTTGCTATCTTATTACTTTACCAGTGGGAGTCTCCTTTGCACAGGATGCCGAATAGTTTATGAGTACCAAAACGGCCCCTATTTGTACCGCGAAGCAGTAATGTGTAAACATTACTGCGTTCCGGTCTGAAAGGCGTCGAAACAAGTGAAATTACTTGGCAAATGAGACTTAACATCTTATGTCTCAAGGTGACGAGCGCAATTGTAGTGGCACTCAGAATTTTTGGGTTTTTCAAGAATCTGCAGCACTGCATTGTAATGGACAAGGCGTATAAATCTCCATGAGCTAAACGTCGTGCTCGACCCGTCCCTTATATTCATAAAAAAATAACACCAATGGTATATATTCGTTTAGGTTCTTATTAAAGTAGTCATTGCCTAAGTACCTATAAAAAAGCACGCCCCTGGGTAAATAATAGGCAATTGCTGGCAACACTTAACCTGTAGTTGTCACAACGGAGTTTCGGTTCAAAGGTGAGTGTAATAATGTCGACATTCGATACATGAACACAGAGCATCCATTGTTTCTCCGTGATACGCAACGGCCATATTGTTCTCAATATAGGACACACAGGAGCTAACATTTGTTAATTATAAATGAATATTCATTCACTCTGAAATCTTAATTTAAATACAATTGAATATAAATTAACCTAGCTTTTAGCATTTGTTTGCGATTAGACTTATTAATAAAAAAATTAGAAAATTTATTGAAGTAGGCGTTACTTTGCGGAAATCCATAATTATACAAATGATTTGAGTTTTCTTTAGTGTTAATTCCGCCAATTACGTCTTAAACAATTTGACTTTAGACTTTGAGTCTCGTGCCAGATTTTGGCGTGACAACACGTCCTTAGGATGCCTCGTGTAGAGGCGAAACACGTGTCGAATTGTTTGAAGACAAATATTGGTGGAATTAACACTAAAGAAAACTCAAATCATTTGTATAATTATACTTATCATATAGGCACTGCTGATCTGACCAATGTTTTACTTTGGTTTATATTCCTATAGAACCTCATGAACTCGACCGCACTTGTGTAGAGGTTTTAAACTTCTTTTTCACTTGTACAGCCATATGATATCTTCTCGAGTAGGTCAGAATATTTAAATTGATTAAATTTTGTATAAAATTAGTCTTCTAAAGTATTTAATCCTTAGAGGAATTAGAGTTGATCCTTACTGACCCTTGATTGCTAGTGGCTCTTACCCAACCTGGCAGATTGCGGGTTGATTTTGACTTGTGGGACTGAAATTGTCCATGTGTACAAGTTACTCAAAGTCAAAGTCAAAAAATTATTTATTCACTGTAAAACTTTATAAGTTATTTAGTGCAAGTCAGGATGAAGAACAAAAGTTACACTAACATTCAAATGAGTATAACAATATTCATTAACAAAAATTAGAACATTAATTCCAACTATCTTTGTCATTCAAATAACTTTTCACATTATAATAGGCCTTAGATGTTTATTTTTTTTTTATTATACATTAAATTTTTTTAATAGGTCATATTTTAATATCATTTGGGAGTTTATTATGAAATATAACAGAATCCACATTAAAAGATTTTGCAATTTTACGAAGTCTAGTAGATGGAATGGATACTTATAAATTTGGTGTTGGGAGGTTGTTGTTTTCAGAAAGCACCTGGTACAAGAAAGAGTCCATCTCTTACCTAGCTATAATCTCCGTGATCTCGTCTTAAGTTCACGCATCTGTCTTACGGCCGATCCCAATATTCAGTCTATCTCTTGCTTAAGAAAAAAATCGTAACTATCCTTGACTTTTCTGTCCCAATAAACTTATCGAGGGTAACTCACCTACCGACGGTACCTTGTCCGTACACGCTGTCTGTCAATGGGACGACGTATAGCTTACCAGCGATAGAAGGAAATTGTAATTCACGCGTCCCAATATAAGGCGATAAGAATTACTTATCGGGTATATTGGGAGAGATTATTGACAGCTAATTACTGACAGTAGAAGGTAATAATTTATCTCTATATGTAGATAGTATACGTGGAACGGCCGTTAGAGATGTTGGGCGCAGTAATACACCCATAGGAATATCGCAACAGTCTTAGGAAAATACGGCCGTTGATCGCAATATGTCGTATTCTCTTTGTACTAAAACTTAAACTGAGTAACAAAGAACTGAATAAAAAAAAGTTGAATTTGACAAAAAGTCAATTGAAACCGCAAATTCATTTGCTCTTCTGTATGGTACCTACACCAGGAATCCCTATAATATTAGAAGATATTTAATCATATATATTTCGCAGGGAAATGATAATAACAGAGATTTGGTCAATTCCCTAAGTGATTTGATCAAATCACGGAGTATGTTTAAAGAACAACATGATTTTATCATTTCTCTAAACAAATTTAGAGATTTGATAAAATGCCAGGGTTGGTTCCGTGAAACGACAATGAGTGACGCGACTAGAACTTAGGATGTAAAAGCGAGCTTCAGACTTGAGTCATACCCCGATCCGGGCAGGTTAGGTGGAAGGGCATGGTTCGCCATCCCGTGTTTTTTTTAAATAATATGGGCCCCGTAAAGCGGGGCTTCTACTTGGCCTTTAGATAAACTTATCTGTTTTGAGGTTAGGTTAATTTGATTTTCAAGAGAATGGTGCGTTACCTTTTCATGGGAGTGGGGGAGTGAGCCAGGGGACAGAGGACATCTCCCCCCTTCCCCCACCTGCGACACGATACTAAATTCTTACCAAATTATGTCTAAGTCGTACTAAATAAACCTTTTTAATACCAAAGAAAAGACTTTTACGGAACCAACTACGGGATTTGGTCAAATCACTATATTTGTTGAACCGCTGTTTTTATCATATCCCTGCGACATATATATTTAATATTCTAACAAAAACTAAACTAACTTTAATTAACCTCTTTTAATTTAGATATGTGTGGTTTTAAAATTTAAGAAAAATAATTTTTAACTTTAAATATTTCGTTCTAGTCAAAAGGATTTCCTTTAATTTAGCTCATTTATGATTTTACTGACAGAATTGAATAGTGTACAAAGCAATATCGTGAAGCAAAATAATTGTATCATTTGTTAACGAATGTAACTGCCGTATTAGCAAAAAACAACTGGTCAAAACAGTTACGTAAATGCTTTTATCATACAATTATTATTGTTTATGTTACTATGTTCTATTTAAATATACAAATCGAAATCGTGCTCAAGTGCGAGTGAGACTTGCATAGGATAGTGTAATGGCGGCCATCTTAGTCTTTATTTTTTGTTGTAATCGACGCAATAGTAAAACCATAAACTTAGTAAACTAGCGTAATAGACGAACCCCGTGTGAGAGTTAGATAACTATCTTTAAACAAAAACCTAGATGGAATAGATGGACCGTGAAAACATATTGAAACAATTTAGTGTCCATTAGTCTCCTGTCAGATTGGACCGCATTTTAATTCTAGTGTTTTTTATCGTAATCGTCCTGTGTTTTAATGTATATTAATTAAAAAATATAATGGTGTCATGTTCTGTGTTAGATTGTGTTGTGATTTACAGCAACAATCCAAATAAAGAAACATTGCACAGGTAAATACAGATTCTTCTATATACTGCTTTCGTGGTGCTTATTTTCGTAGAACATATTCACTAAAATATTTTTATTACCTACATTTTATATACACAGTAAATACTCTGTTTTCTAAAGATTATAATATTAATTAAAAAATATGTGTTAGAAAATAAAATATTATATACGTGAATATGACGCCGCATATCAATATTGTCATAGGGATTGACCAAAAGCAAAATACTACACACTTCACTAACACATCTGTAAAACTAGCACACATGAACATTTTAAATTTAGGCATTTACCAGTGGGAGGCCCCTTTGCACAGGATGCCGGCTAGAATATGGGTACCGCAACGGCGCCTATTTCTGCCGTGAAACAGTAATGTGTAAGCATTATTGTGTTCCGTTCTGAAGGGCGCCGTAGCTTATAATACTTATAGTAAGGATAAAATTTTTTTGTTTTCTTTTAATCTAGTAAGATATTGTGACCATATACACAGCTGTTCAAGTACAGCATTAAACTTTATTGAAACCTCTGCAGAAGTGTTGTTAAGTGGCCATCTTTATTCATAAGTAGACAAAATACCTATTATGCCTGTACGACGTAAATATCTAGTTAGCAAATCTATTATATAATTAGAGAAGATTATTTTATCTTGGTATGGTATAGTTTAATCGGGCAAATTTCCGCAATTCGACGACTATGCGCCTGTTTTGCGTGTTTGGGAATAAATTTGTTATTCCTACCACCCAATCTCCTCCAGAAACCTTAGCAACCTCTTCTCCTTCCTAAAGACTTCCGGATTTGCCGTATTGGAATCAATGTTGGGGAGTGTCTCCCGTGCTTGTCTACAGTCCTCTAGTGTTTACCAAAGATTTTTGTGTTTATGTCTTGAGCGTTTCCGAATTTGGCTTTTCGGCAGTAATATTTGAGCCCCTTCTTGCTTACTCATCTGCCATATCATATCCACATGAGTTCCTGTGACTTTTAATCCATTGTAGAGTAACTTCGGTATGGTTACACTCATGATTTAAGGTGTTATGACATTCATAGATCCTACCTGAAGTGGTGGAGTTGCTATTCAATGCCTGTAGTACGGACAAACTGTCTGAAAATATGCGAATGGGGAAGTCGTTGACATTCGCGAATCTTCGAACTGTCTCAAGGATACCTAGACATTCAGCCTGAAACATCGTATAGGTACCTAAGGGTAATGAGATTCTTACGTTTAGATCATCGGAGAAAATGTCGCAACCTGTTCCCGATTTGGTTTTAGGCCGTCAGTGAAGAATCTTAGGTCCCTAATATTAAGATCCTCATTTGGATCTTCTTCCAGCTGTATTTTATATTGTTTTTTGTGTAATAAGGAATTTCAAAACTGTCAAAAAGTAGAAATTCTAAAACCTCCCCTTGCCATGCCTCATATTGTCCTTCCTTTGGTGATGTATTTTAACAAAACTGAATTTATTTTTGTGGCAAAGAAAACGGCTGCATGGAATAGAATTCGATTACATAATTAATATTGAATAAGAGAGTAAGTTTTCCTATTAAAGTTAGTCTTCCATATCAGGTTATTATTAAACCAATTTTAATAGAAACTAGCTTTCTTGGAAAGTCCATATTTGTCAGAGATTAGTAGTTCACCATTTTTAAAGTCAGAATAAAATTTAAAATTTGTGTATGGACTACAATAATACCCATTATTAAATTATATTAAGAGTTTTATTATAATATCGCTATGTATCCATTCAATGTAGGTAATAGTAGACTTTTAATAGTCTTCATTATTTTTATTTTAAAATAAACAAATCTTATAATTATATTTACAATACTATGTTCATATAAAATTAAAACTATCATTACGTGGAAGCGTACCAAGAATACTGGCAGCATTTCCGCGTTGGCTGAGATAGCTGCAAGCGCTTGGGTTTCCGGTAGCCTTATTGGGGCGCGTAGATAGTATTTTGAAAATTCTCCGCGCTTCTGGGCCAACGAGTCAAGTGTCTCGACACCAAACGGCACAAAGATGTATGTCTCACTGAGACCAACATATTTGCGACGCTTGCTGTCTTCGGTAGTCGAAGCAGCCCTAGCACCAACCGAGAAGGAGCCAGAGTGTTGACGCAAGTCGCGTCCAACACCAATGCTCTTCCCCGTGCCCAAGCCACCATCTTCATAATTAATTACGATAAGGAATTGAAAAATGAAATAATCCTACCGGAATAGGTCATAAATTTTCATGGATTAAATTTATGAACTTCGGATTATTGTCTTTTTTTTATATTTGAAGGATCTAATGTTGATGAGTGTTTGTTTTTACAGATGTCATACTATTGTTGTGTATTTAATTAGTTGCTTACATTTTATTAACCTAAAAATTTTGTGTGTGCCAATGTCAAAATGTATAATTATTAAATAGGATTAAAGTTTTCATGTTACCATTTATTATAAAACTTATGTTAATGTAAATAGATATAAGAATTTTAGCTGTTGTTGGTGAAACAATAACTTATTGATCAATTCTTGATTATTTTATCGCAGTATGTGTTTTTTTATAGAATCAACATATTACTAGGTACCTATTTATTAAATGCCATAAATTATTGGATCATTGAATTGTTATATTAGTTTTGTAGAGGTATTTGGGAAACTTAATTAAAAACTTTTACATCAAAATAATATAGTTTTATTATATTATATATAAGTTAGTTATTGAAAATGACAGGTGAAAAAATATAGTGTCAATTACATTTTTGATACTGTTTGGATGCCAAGTATGTCAAAACATTTGGTCATAATTCTTGCTGTAGCCTCACACAGCATTAACCTTTCATAATTCACTTTGACAATATTACCAGCTGGATCTCTCTCAACACAGTAACATTTGTCATAAAATTCTGTAAACATACAAGAGATCTCGTACAGATATTCACAAAGCGTGTGTAGAAACAGATCTTTTGATACTTTCAAAATGACTTCAGGGAATCTCAGTAATGTTTTGCCTAACTTCCACTCTGCTTCGTGATTTAACTTTATACCTGATTTATTTACTTCCTCCATTAAGGTTTCGTGTGATACTTGAGCATTACGAGCTATTGACTGAATTCGTGTCAATGCATATAACAGATATACAGCAGTGTTACCCTTATCCTCTAACATCTTATCAAATGAAAATATATAATCATTGACCCTGTTATGACATAGGTCAGCATACTTTATACATCCATAGGCTATTGCTGTCTGTGCAGCTTCTAATTCTTCTGGCGTAAGCACTAAATCCCGACCTTTCTCTTTTAATTTATCAAGGGACCTCTTTAAACCCTCATCCAAAAGTTTTATGAGCTTAATAGTCTCACCAGATCTAGTTTTAAATTTCTTCTTGTCTTCTCCTAAAACAACTCCAAATACAACATGTTCTATTTTCTTTCCATCTTTAAGTATACCGGCTCTTGTTGCACATCCTTCTAACACAACAAAATGAGTATATTGGCCAGCATCAGTCACATAGATAAGTCGATCAGCTTTTTCTTCTTCAACTCTTTGCTTAATTGTTGCCATATCAGAGGTATCATATGTGTAACCACCATCAGATTTAACTATTGTAAAAGGAATTCCCTCTCGTTCTGTATTGCTCCACATTATAAGCCTGCCCTCATCTTCTTCAAGTAAACCTTTATCTTTCAACTCTTTAACAATAATATCCATCCGACTCTGATAAAATGACTCACCACGGTCTGTGATTGTAATGTTAAGTCTATCGTAAATCTTTTGGAACTCACAGCGAGACACTTCACATATAAGTTTCCAAGCAGATATATAATCTGGGTTGCCAGACTGAAGTTGTACTACACATGAGTATGCCCTTTTTTTAAATTCTTCATCTTCATCAAATCTTTTCTTCGACTCTTTGTAAAAAGCTTGCAAGTCAGAGATGGGTGGTGAATGGGTCTTATAGTTTGGATATTTATCTTGTAAATGAGCAATCAACATTCCGAATTGAGTGCCCCAATCTCCAAGGTGGTTTATTCTCAGGACATCATGGTTCAAAAACTCTAATAATCTGGCAATACTTTCACCAATAATAGTTGACCTTAAATGACCAACATGCATCTCTTTGGCAATATTTGGTGCAGAAAAATCAATAACAATCCTTTCCCTTTTTACCGGTGGGGGTTTCACTCCAAATTTGAGTATACAATTCAAAAAATGTTCAACAAATCTTTTATTTAAAAATATATTGATAAATCCTATACCTGCCAGTTCCACTTTTTCAATGAGAGGAGATGTAGGTGTGTTTTTAAGTATATTTTCTGCTACCTGTCTTGGATTTGTTTTAATATTATTTGTTTTCAATAACTGGGCAATTGCCATGGCTGAGTTGCATTGATAGTCACCAAATTTTATGTTATTACCGGACTGTGTTAACACAACAGGTGGTTCTATTAGATCAGGGTAGGCTAAACTAACTGCCACAGAAAATACTTTTTTCAATTCATCTAAAACACATATACTTCCTTCTATAGAATTTATATCTGTTATAAGGGTAGGGCATTCTGTTGATTTAACTTGTGATCTTTCAGCTTCAATAGCGTTTTCAAGTATAGCCAAACGATGGTTTAACTTCTCATTTTCAGTTAACAGTTTATCCAAACGTGGATCGTTTACATGACTTAGATCATTCCTTTCTAGTTTATCGAGTTCGTTTTCTAAAGCTTTTGCTTCTCTTTCAGCTTTTAGAGTTCTTTCTTCCAAAGACTTTAAACTTACGTCCATATTAAATATGTATATTTGTCGAAAACACTTATTGGAAATAAATTTATTTATTATATTAGTTTACGTTTCGACTTTCAATGTATATTTATAATTTTAGGTTGTATTCTATTCTTCCTACATAATTTTAGGTTACCTCATCGCTAAATTGACATTTGATGATTTGACACATCACGCCGCACAGCTGGCTGCAGCCTGCAGCACAGAACACTTATAACTACTCCACAGTACTTTTAGTAATTGAATACTCTATTGAGGCCGTGGGTAGCGCATATCGAATCCAGTTGATACTTCATCAGAGATCCTATACTCTATCTACGCTAGATATAGATTACAGGCAGCCCTACGCGGTAAATTTGAAACCATAGCAACCAAGGTCAAACAAATACGGATAATATGTCTCACGAATTCAAAAGTGTCAAGTGAAACAAAAACAATCAAAATTTATTTAAACATTAATATTGTTAATAATTATCACATCAGAGTACTGTGTTCATTTTGTATTTAAATTTATCAATTATTGTGTAAATTGTTTTGTTAGACCTTAGTGCCTTTATCGGATTAGTATGGCACAAAATGACCATGTAAACGATGATAAAAATGATGACTTTCCAAGTTGGCTTGCTGAAATTACAAAGTAAATAGAAGTTTACTGATATTTACAAATATCTAGATATTGAAAAAAATATATATTACCTTACATTCTTTCGAATTTTCAGAGATATGAAAGAAACACATATTATACAAAAAGATAATGACACTGTTTCGTATAGACAATCCAATGGGATTACTGATTTCAATAGTGAAGATACAAGGTGAATATTAAAAACTACAATAATTTTAAAGATAAAGGATTGGTTTAAATTAACTGTATAATTTGGGTATGAGTAAATTACTATTTTTTTCTATGGAATATGAGGACAAACGAGCGTACAGGTCACCTGGTGTTAAGTGAACACCGCCGCCCACAATCTCTTGCAACACCAGAGGAATTACAGGTACGTTGCCGGCCTTTAAGGAAGGAGTGTGCGCTTTTTTTGAAGGTACCCATGTCGTATCGTCCCGGAAACACCGCACAAGAAAGCTCATTCCACAGCTTTGTAGTACGTGGAAGAAAGCTCCTTGAAAACCGCACTGTGAAGGACCGCCACACATCTATCGGGGATGATATCCTAACTTGTGGCGTGTCGTGCGAAGTTGGAATTCGGCGGCAGGAATCAGGTTAAACAGCTCTTCGGAACACTCCCCGTGATAAATGCGGCAGAAGACACACAATGAAGCGACATCTCTACGCAACGCCAAGTGATCCAGCCGTTCACAGAGCACTGGGTCTCCGACAATTCGAGCTGCTCTACGTTGCACGTGGTCAAATGGATCGAGCTGATACTGGAGTGCGCCAGACCAGAGATGACAGCAAATGTGTGGCCGGACCTGCGCTTTGTAGAGCGCTAGAATGTGGGCTGTCTTCAAGTATTGCCGTGCAGTAGATGAGTCTTTAAGGGAAGTGTTGTCGAAGCGCGGTGATACGGCAAATGGGGTTTTTTTTGTGGTAAACGCACAAACTTGAGTCTTCTGGGGGTTAAATTTACCCCATTCCGCGACCTTCTCACGAGAGGACTCGATGGAAGACACAAGTTCCTCCCTGCACTTGTCAACGATTTCCCGAGAGAGACCTGCATGGCCCGTGTATACGGCATCACCAGTGCTGTCGTCTGCATAGTAATGTATGTTGGAGGTGTCCAACATACCAATGACATGCAGAAGTAATACATCCATATCGTGAATTATGACAAGAGTTGTCATAACTCGTCAAAACACACTCACTTCGCGTTGTGGCAATTATAGAAAGACGACATAGCGAAGTTCGTCGTTGGGGGCCATCCACAAAAAACGTTACACGAATTTTATGGATTTTAACCCACCCTCCCCGTGTTTGTTACACGTTACACATTTTATTCAGTTTTATTATAATAAGTAATAAAATTAATATAGGTCTATATATATATCTAATCTATTGATCGGATAGCTTCCAGTTACCGACGACACCTGCATAAGCCTTATAAATAAAGATCGAGTTAATAGTATTTCTTTAAATTTTGCTTTACATAACTTTTCAGTTTTAATATTTTAGATTTTTACATGTGACGTTAGAAAGCTTTTCACCCTTCTTGCCACTTTGTATGTCACAATGTAACTTTTGGTTAGCCCCCCATCCATAAAATTGTGACGTAACTTATGGATGGCTCCTTACCGGACGTTAAGTAGGTACGGAGTTGGATAGGATGCTGACTCTTGCTAATATATGTAAATGTATTCTTTTGTTATCCAACAAAAAATTTTGTTAATTGAAGGGTACCTAATTAATAAGAATTCAATTCAGTCAAGCTTCCTGGCAAACTTCAAGTTGTCAGAGTCTACGTGAGTACCTACTTACTAAAATTAAAAAATATATAATGAGTTGATCATTGACGTTGCACAGAGTCATTGACCATCCACCAAAGTTCCAATGAGCTGTTTTATCTGATTCTTGCCTCGGATTTCCAACATTGCATTAGGCGACACACAATCAACTACCATTCTATGCATCTAGATGAGAGGCGTTCTTCCATAGTCCAGGTTCCATCAGAATATTAACGTTTAAATATTAATAAAATGTTTCCCCTTTGTATGAAATATGTTCTTTGCTGCCGTCAGCAGCGTCAGAGAAATGCTTCTGTTCGCTCCTTAACTTCATGATTAATTTTAGGCTTACTCGTCGGACTTCTTTAGACATGAGCCTTCTTTTGAAATCGGAAACGAAGCCCTTAGCACACTCAGCAGGAACAACGCGGTATAGTCATAAAAATGGTAAGTTACATTTTTGTGATAAGTATAATATACATTTCTAAATTATGTATGCACGCAAGATGTTATACTTCTTTGACCTAACTAAGCAAAAATCCTTAAAATTATTTATTCCTCGTGCTAAATATTGTAAAATCTTGCAACTATGGCTTTGAAAATTAATTATTAAATACTGAATACGGCTGTACGGGCTTGAACCCTTTGCCTATCTTAATAATGGACGAAGAAACCAAAAACATAACGAATGTCGCAAACGTCAAAAAATTTTAGGAACCAACTTCACCCTGTTACTTTTATGTTGCAGTGATGCGCGCGTATCTTAAAATTTCACTCTCATGATTTTTCATAACGCGCCTAAAGAAGTATAACTTCAATAAATTCTTGACACTTTTGACCAGGGATTCTACAGTTCATCCTCAATTTATACGACATGCACTCCTAAGACGGCCTTTCTGTCTTATTAGCTTGTGTTTGTCGTCTGCTAGACATAAGACAATGAACGCCACTAAACCCGATCATCTTCTGTTTTCATCCATCCTCTGTTCATGACCAAAACTATCCAATCAATCGCCCGTAGTTGACGAGTAGGGACGCCATCTTATCTACTTCATAGTGACTTCCGGTCCAGGTAAACAGTTGGAAAATCAATTGCCTTACTTTGTCCTTCTAAAACTTTTATATTTTCTACAGCATAATATATTATTTATATTGAACTATATAAGCAGGTATCTAGATAAATGAACAAAGCAAAACCGAAACACTGATATAATTTGTATAATATAATAGTACACAATATTTTTATTAATTTGTTGTTCAGGCCTGGTTCAAAATGGACGTGGAAGGAATAGCAATAACTTGGTGTTTGAGGACACTCCACGCGGCATCAGTAATGACTTTCTATCAGATCTATTGCCGCATTATGTGACGCCGCGGCACAGGAAATTGAACAATGTTTTGGACAATGACTTTAACGATGTTATTGTGGGGGCAAGTAAGATATTTATATATTTCCTTTTAGTTTCTGCGGAAATGGCGGGTGGTTAGTCAGTAATTATGAATCTGTTCTCATTTGTACACACACACACTGCGCAAAGGTCAAAGATCTCCACGACCCTATGCGGTAGGCATTCACAAAATAACAAACACTGCGCCTTCCAGTACATGGTCCCCATCGAGGACTTTACTGCCCCAACGGCCATATGTCCGTCGAGCCTAGCCGAGAGCAGGGCATATATCTAGTTTTGCATTGTTGCGACCCTGTTATGGACAGGCTACGACACGTTAGATTATGTTGGATTTTTTGGATCATCTTTTCGTACTCATTTATTGCCATTTAAAAAGAATATTACCAGTATTATTCCTGGTGATAGAAAAGTTCCACTAATAAATTTCATTGCGGCAACGAACCACCGTTCGCGTACAATATATTTTGGTAGGAATGTTTAAATAATTAATTTTGACGCGGCAACAAAATATAGTTTTCATGAGTGCCTAACTACCAACCAATTTTTACTTAATAATAATTAAGTCCTTTCACGGCTAACGCAAAAATGCGTAGTAAAGAACTGCTACTGCTACTGCTCTGTGTACATATATCGTGTAACGGTCTTAAATCTGATGCTCTCGTGTAACACAAAATAATCCGACGCTTAGATATAGAGATTATAGAGAGACCGCGCACGAAAGTCCGTATAAAAGCTTCAAAATGAACGTTAAAAATTATCAATATTTTTTTGTGAGTGTAACAGAACGAACAGATAATGTAAATATTTTAATGGATGAGGAGGATAGATACAATCTGATCAGCGACTGCCAGTACGGCTTCGTCAGGGTTGCTTGGCTGGTGATATTCCTGCATACCTCACCCATAAATGGGTGCAAGCGGTTGAGTCGAAGGGAGAGGCGTTGACGTTGAGTTTAGACATAGCGATAGCCTTCGAAAGCGTGTGGCATAAAGCGCTTATACCGAAACTGCTATCATAATGGGCTTCCCGCGAGATTGTGCAAATGGGACGAATATTGCATATTCAATTAGTTTGACAACTAGGTACTTTTATTTAAGATTATTTAATGTATATTCCCTGCAAGTTGGTCGAGCCGCCATTTTCGTGACGTTATATTATAAATCACACATCAAAAGTACTGTGTGCATATTAACGGCTGTTTGCTGACGTCACGCAAACGTATTATAACAAGGCTCCAATACGCCGGGCTAATTACTAGTAAACATCTTACTTCTAAGTATTATATAAATATGATATCATAATTTAAAACCTTTTCAGAGAACACAAATGGACGATCGAGATTAACAAAATATACATATGACCAAAGAGCGACACAGCGACTTCGTAAGTCAACACCTAAAGTCAACGTATCCAATTCTGTGGGCTCCATGTCTAAGAATACAACCGAGAAACACAAAACCGAATTTATTATTCCTGAATTGCCAGAAGGAAGACTATTGGAAGTTAAGATTTATTCGAATTGGGGTGACAAGTATACTGTTGGAATGAATGGTATTGAAATGTTCGATTCAGATGGAAAATACGTCCATGTTGAAAAGGCGCGTATATTGTAATTATTTTAAATTCTGCTTTTATAAACGTTTAAAATAGCAAACGATCACTCTCTTATACTTTCTTGCAACACCAGAGAAAACACAAGAGCTATTGGGAATAGCGGTAAGGAGGACAACCTTATGTGTCAAAAGTGTCCGAAGGTGTATTAGGGTTGGGCCACATGGAGCGCCAGGTTTAAAATTATATATTTATGTCATTATTTGTGTATTATTGTAAATAAATGAATGCATACTTTGCAAACGTTCATACATATTATTCCAATCAGTTGGTAACTTCCCGAATTACCTTAGTACATTAATTTTTTCTCCTCAGCGTACTTCACTGCGTCAACAAGAGCGGCAAAATTAAATTAAATCCTCTTGCTACTCTAGCACCAGTTTTGCTGGTCGCTTTTGCAACTGTTTTCCCCTAAGAGGTTGTTCTCCTTGCCTTTTCTACATAACAAGAGCGTTACCGGCCAAGATCGGTTTACGTGATTTATTTAAAGGTACATTCCACAGTTTTCATTTGCAAGACATTCGACAAAATATAGGTATATTTCAATTTTCAACTATGCAAACATCAAAAAGCTCTTAAGGCACATTTTTTGACTAACTTTCCGCCAATATTTAGGTTTGGACAGATTCTTACAGCGGAGATCATTCAAAGAACGGTCGCTTGGAGAATCTAATAGATGGCGTTGTGCGCACCAAAGACGACCGGCACACGTGGAGCGCGCCGGCGCCGCAGGGCGTGCCCATCGCGCTCAGTTTGTTGTTGGTCAAATGTACCAAGCTAGCGCTGCTTAGGATTTGGGTAAGATATACACCATCACTGTATACAAGATACTTTGTGATACATCTCTCTCTGGGGTCGGTCCCTCACGTCTAAGGACCGTGGTCAGCATTATGGTTGCATTTAGAGTGGATGATCTGCCTCCACCGGATTGTGTCCAGCGCGTCTCTACCAACTTTCCCCTTCAGTATTTCCAACCACAATTAAAAAGCTATTTGATTTGATCGGACTTACCTTAAAATGTGTGCATTTCGGTATTTGACTTTGTTCTGAATTCTTTACGAATGTTAAACTGTCTGAAATTTCACCTTAAAAACTTTTAAGAACGTAAGAATTCTGTTATGCCTAAAAATGACTTGAACTTCCTGGGCGCAGAAAAACGAAAATACGCTTTCCTTTCAGAGAATATACACTTCAATAATGTTTTTTGCTTGTAGAAAGACAAATGAGCTTATGGATCACCACGCCAGCCAATGCTCTCTTGCAATAACATGATAAGGATGAGCTAATTAATAGTTTACTTTTCTAGAACTACAACAAGTCACGCATCTATTCACATCGTGGTGTTCGCCTAGTTCAAATTAAACTGGATGATCAGATAATATTTCACGGCGAGATTGCACGAGCTAACGGGGAAGTCAAAGGACTACTGCCTAGTTTTGGAGATGTAATTATGCAGTTTTACTTTCAATTTATGAGGCTACCAGACCATGAGTATTCAGGCTTCATAATTTCAGCCAAAAATTACCCTTAATTTTTTATTTTAGACAATATTATTTACAAAAAATGGCAGCATTCTGGAATTGATTCTGGCTAACGATAAGAATTTCCAACTGCTACTGAAAGACAATGAACCATTGAGCGAAGTTAGTTTGGTCGGTAAACGACCGCCCACAGCCAATGATTGCGTGAAAAATGGACGCACAAACGACATTGTAGAATACAAAAGAACATGCGATACGAAATATGTTGCCAAAGAGCTAAAGTTGACTCTCATGTCAAATTGGGGACAGAAATATTTGATTGGACTTACAGGTAAAAAAAGTGTATAAATTTTTGATATTATAACCGACGAGAAAATCTGTGAAAAATTAATAAAACTACATAGAGGAAGTACAAGAATTGCAAATAGATGTAAATAACAGCAGGAAGGCTTTGTTCAGTAGTAATTCTGAAGATCAGCTCGACTTAGCGTAATAACTGGTACATGGAATGTTAGGTAGGAGCGCTCAATTGAGTGTTGATATGTGATATATAGTTTTTTGTAACAATTTGTTGATATAATTTGCATTTTGATATTGTTCTTGTTGTTATTTCTATGTCGTGAGTATGTAAATAACTCTTAAAAATGCTCAATACACGTTGGGGCAATCACTTGTCGTTTCCATAATGCATCATTATGACACGGATAATAACTCGCTATTAGCTAAATGAGAGATTTTGATCTTTGAACGTTATCCATTAAATATAGTTTGATCTGTGGCTATTCCCATCAGGAGTAGAAGTGGTGTGCAACAACGATCAGATCCCCATTCCCCGCGGCACCGCTTACACCACTTACATCAGTGACGAGTCCAGTAAGCTGGAGCACGGATACATCGAGTGCGGCAGCCTGTTCAACGGACGCAATATCTCCACAGACTTCAACGACATGTGGTGCACCAATTTCACGCCGGGAGCCAAGTTCCTGCACGTTGTTATAGAGCTGGAGGAGCCGACTGAAATTACTGGTTAGTCCACGCACTATACCAGAAACGTTGACATCATACGGTCATATCGCCGCGCCAGTAGGTAAAATGTAAAAAAGTCACTAGAAATATTAAAGAACTTTTTATTTGCGTTATAGTTTACTAATTTTTTTATGCACTTTTTTATATTTTTAAATACTATCGGTACAAATGGGTAGTGAGCCTCTCCCGTTTCCCCGTTCTTAACTCCGACGACGAGCATAGATAATGTGACCGAGTGCATGTACAGATAATTCCTGTCATATGCCGAATTTCATTCGCTTCCCATAACATGGTGGTGTGCTTATTTACGGTCCTGCTCAGAATTAGGCTTTTCAAAATCATGCGCGATCAGGATTGTAATAGACTATCACTTACCATTAGGTTCACGTGTAACTATTCTCGTCACTTCATCAAGTTCGTTTTCGCTTACTGTGCATTGTATTATTATGGTGCTGTTGACGCTGACTGGCAGGTATTCGGATATGGAACTACAACGCCAGTATGGAACTGTCGTACATCGGTGCCAAGCACATGCGGGTGTCTCTGGATGGTGCCGCACTGAACAGCAGGCCGCTACTTCTGCGTCGCGCGCCGGGGGACACCTGCTACGACTATCTGCAGGCCATCGACCTGTCTGCCATCGATGACAGGTTTGTAATACGTAAACCATCAGCTATGATGGCCATTTTAACCAGTATCTGCTCAAGAAGTTCTACAACTTCAAGAAGCGACTCGATCTCGGCGCACCACACTGTCATCAGTAATCTTATCATTTAGGGAGGATATTTGAAACTGTAGTTCTTGAAGAAGAATAAAATAAAGGTACAAAACAAAACAATAAAGATCGTATTTAAATTATGATTGATTTAACATTAGAGAGTTCCTGTGCAGTGAAAATGGGTCACCGACTCAGGATTATCTGTAACATGCCATGGCTATGAAACAGCACTGATTTTATTCGTTTTAAAACCCACATTTACCCAATATTAATCCAGGTCCAGGCAGTTAAAATATCTCTTTGCGGTCGGAATACGAATAATAAACTGTATTGTTTAGTAATCTCAATGAAAAGGAAGTGCGGTTCAGAATGAGGGTAGATCTAGAGGGTATATCTGGTCAGTTAAACCAAATACTTGTTGTGAAAGTGTTTTTAAAGTTTTGTTTCTATAGAATTCGCGTTAATACATCTAATGGCTTAGGTTCGCGTTTAGTGATCTGTAATGTTCTGTTTATGGCAGGTTGAGCAACATGGAGTCGTTCCCAGAGATGGTGACGTCGTACGAGAGCGGGGAGAGCCTCGCGGCGCCGACCGGGTTTGTGCTGCAGATGAAGATATTCTCGACCTGGGGTGACCCCTACTATGTAGGCCTAACTGGGGTGGAACTCTACGATCCACATGGAAACCTGATATCTATGACTGAGACCAGTAAGAAGAACCTATAATATTTAATTTGGGCATACTGACGGAAACCTTATCCTTTTCTATCAAGTTTGATTTTTTGAGTGGAAGTATTCAAATTTGATTATTAATGTTATTGGTTATTCCCAGAGCTAGCACCGTGGTTATATCTTTACAGATGTGTGTGCCCAACCAGCTAGCGTGAACGTCCTGAACACCCGCGCTCGCGACGTGCGCACTCCGTCCAAGCTGATCGATGGCCACAACGAGAGCGCTGGAGACGCCGCGCACTCGTGGCTCGCGCCAATCCTACCCGACACACTCAACAGGTATCTCTCGTGTTTGTAGGAATCACGGTTTCTTGAAGCTGCAGAAAAAACTAACGTCTAAATCAAGTAGAGGATAACTTCTGAGCAGAGGATGCTGTCAACATTGGTAACATAGGTGCGGACGCGCTTTTAGTATTCCGCCTTCCAATACCGGCGGTCGTAGAGCGTCTCACTTACCAACATCTGGCTCAGCTCGTTTGCATCATAATAGATCAGCATGAAGTGTCATTGACGCGGCCTAGAACAGAACTAGAATAGAACTAGCTGCAAAAGAACAGCTCACCAGACTAAATATAGTTGAGTGGTTGAATCGACGCGCCAGATAAATACCGAATTGTTCAGCTTAATTCAGCAAAAATACCTCTGCCATATCATATCAGTATTAGACTATTCCTTTCCTAGTTCAAGCCTAATGCGTAATGCCAGCGCCCTTCTCGATGAAGTACTTGAATCCAATGCATAGAGTTGCATATTAGTAACCTATGATGGTGCGATATGTTATTAATGATTCGAATAAAACTGCATAAACATAAACCCTGAGTCGTGGCATATATTATGTATGGATGTGTTCAGATACACATATACATACAGTCACAGATACACATCATACAGGACACTGGTACCTATTTATTCGACTTTACTTTAATTACGTTTTATAGTTTACTTCAAACTAGAATTTGACATTAGTTTAATATTGAATTTTTTATATTTCAGGGTATTCTTTGTGTTTGATGCACCGATATCAGTTTTTGGTATGAAAATTTGGAATTACGGCAAGACTCCCACGAGAGGGGTCAAGGAATTCGGTGTGAGTTTAATGCAGTATATTATTTAATCGTTTGGGGAATCCTTCTTGAATTAAACATATTTCTATAGTATATTGGGACTCTTTGTTGGCTGAGCTGTTGTACGAATGTAGCATTAACAGCGTGCGGGTCTCCTGAAGGTAAGTGATTATCGCTACCAAACCCTATGAGGAATCACAGGTGCATTGCGCGCCTTTTAGATGGGCCAGTGCTTCCAGGCATTTATTTTCTCAAAAATGTATAAGGAAATACCACTGGAATATCATTCAGCAGTTCGGCAGTGTGAAGTGTGTGATAAAAAGTTTGTTCGGAGGTTCTTGAGCTTACGACGTAGACTTTGTCGATGGAAATCGGAACCAAGTTGTGTGAGTTTGCGCTTTGGGTACGAAAACATACCTACAGGCGCGCGGAATCCTACCAGGTAGTTGGATAGATCTGATATTCATTTGGTTGGCAATCGCTCTAAGCGACGGACGTGCTGCTTACATTCCAGTCATAGGAATATATTTTCCTTCGACATCGAAATAAAAGTCCTTTCGAACATGGAGGGGCATAAAAAAGTTTTAAATAATTACAGTATCTAACTTCTATCAACGTGCAAGGCCAAAGCCTTATCACATCGTCGACATTACAGCCTGTCTTTTGGCCTTAGTCCTGAGTAGGTACCCAATAAGTACCTAACTGCGAGTAGCCTGTAGGAGTGTGCGTATAGTAATTTATCAATGTGTTACAAATCTTTCACAGCTACGAACTGAGTACGATTCAAAATGAACCTTATATCTTTCTTGTTATTAGTTTCTTCTCTCACAGAGTGCCATATGTTTCGAAAGCTGTGGTAGTGTTTGAAAGGACATCAAAAGAATTCTAAGGCCTATCGCAGGTGAAATACTTTTTGTGCTATCGAGTGTGCGGCACACAAAAAGTCTGTATTGCGTGCAAAACGTCTTTGGCAGATATTAAACAGGCTCAACGCACACGACGTACACTTTCGGTCATTTTGTCGGCAGAAATGTAGGGGTGTACACGGCACACGCAATGGAAGTACAGAGATTGCGGTGTAATATTTCGTACTTAGTTTTGGGTTCATCCTATTCTTTCAGAAAGATTATTAAAGGGACTGTTTCATATAAAATATTCAGTTCTAAAACTATATCCAAATAAATTTGTACACTTCATCCCAAATTTTTCTTTTTAAATTTGTCATGATACTCTGCCAAAGGTGTATCGTATCATACAGTGCTGGTCTGTTCTATTTCTTGAATCAACTTCGATACAACGATGTTTAGCGCCATGATACACGTGCCTTAGCGCGTGTTAACGCGAACGTTATATTTTGTTTGGCGCACTTTATGTACAGTGCGGCGCGGTCAGTCAGATCTTCGGGATATTTTGTGTCAGACTTTTTGCGCGTCGTATGCGTTACTGTATATAATTCTATCTAATATTTTATTATCACAGACTAAGAAGTGCGTCACGGATAGTCTGTCGTCTGCGTTAGGCCTAAAGGAATCAATTTTGAGAAATAAATGACTTTTAACGGATTTTCTGCAGTAGGTTCCTATTTCTTTAAAAGATGTCACTAAGTAAACTGCTGATCTATATTACTTACTCTTTTGTTCTGTGTCGGAATGCAGGAATCAAAATCGTTTATATCGTTTTTCCGAGTCATAAATATTTTTATATGTTCCTATTTATGTTTAAGTATTCTTATTCCTGCAGATATCGTTGGCTAGCCTTAGGAGGCTAGTTAGGCTAGTCTTAGGAACAGTTCGTTTTAGTGTCAATCATTATAATAAATGTATTTTTCAGATATACATGGATGATTTACTAATTTACAACGGAAACCTTGATATAGCTAAAGGAGACAAACTCACTTACCAGTGGATCTGCTTTCAAGATCTTAATCTGGAAAATATTACACCAAGGTAATAATTGACATAGGGCTATAATACATATAATATAATAATGGGCATTATATTGTGTGCTAATACTATAAAACCATTAAGAGAAAATGTGTAAGTTATACTTCTTTAATATAGGAACACAAAAGTAGTCCAAAAGTTTTTATAAAAATAAATTATAAGACGCATTGATTCTCCGGCGTGTCGCAACAATATGGCCGCAGCGAAGTTAAGCAATTTTGAATAATGTGTAGTTCTGTGACGTCATGGCTACCATAGGTATTACTGTTGTTTTGTATCACTTGCTAAATAAATATCTTGAATATAGATATCACTTTACAAGTGGCATCAAAAATATATCAGTCTTCATCTTTCCCAAACGCTCCATATGAAGTTTACTTAAAAAAAAATCATAACGACCAATTTTGACAGTGACTTTTGAAGAACCAGCCTGAAACCAACGTGCCTTTGACGGCATTAGGTTGGCGGCCAGTGCCTATCTCAATGTGCGTGAATTATTATAAAGCGTATATTTTATTAGATTCCTAAATATTATATGTTTGTAATAAATTTTTACTGGCAAATTTCACTTCTGGTAAAAAAAACACAGGCTAATTAAGGTTTTACGTTAATGCTCGTCGTTTATAGGCAGTATCACTTTGATCCCTGATAACATAAATAATTGTGCCAGGGCTAATGAAAAATAATGAGGTAACCTTACCTTCAAAGCACAAAAAATATTATTTTTGTTCATTTATATTAATTCTCAACTTGAAGGCACAGAGCGACCTGAGCTGACCGACAGAGGAACGAAATATCACTTTGGCCCCTTATAATATAAATAACTATTTCAGCCCTTCGGATGGTAGTCAGCGGACAACTACAAGCGGTTCCTCGCAGTCTGTGGACCCGAGCGAGCGGCCCTTCACTAGTGTTCATTCTATTCGGAAAAACTACAGTAACGCGTCCAAACATTGATATAACTGATAATTGTATTGTGATCGGTGCTCATGTTAAATTTATTATTGGGTTGGGAGTTGACTTCAAATGTATTATGAAATACCTAATTATAAGTTTATTCATATTTTGAAATTTTCACATTTTCTTTACGGTTTACGTCAATAATGGTGTTAAGTAACTGCCTTATTCAAAGGTATTATTATACCTTACCTATATTAGTTAAAACACGTTTTAAACCTATGGAACATTCGATTAAATCCTTTATTCATACCCAATCGCTTGTTAAACCTCCGGGAACTAATATTTGTCGTGTACAATGTTAACGAAAACGAGGTTTTTGTCGTTGGAAGTAGATAATTCACAATATAAAAAAGTTGGGAGACAGATAAATTGTCAAAAATTTAAACAATGCAAATAATTTCAAATTTTCCCGGAAAATCTTTCATTATATAATGCTGGGGCTACATAGGGGTATTATCGATGATGTTATAAACGCGTTAAAGCAGGAGCAAATGGATTGAAGTCGATAAGTTTTTATTTATCAAATTTCATCCAACGATTAATTTTTATCGCTTCGATTTGATTATTGTTATGCATTAAGCCATATGTGACCCCAGCTTATTATCATGTACTGACTAAGATCAAAGATTATTTAAAATAGTAGAACTGTGCTAAGATCGAAAATCAAACGTCAAATACGAAACAGCTCACCGATGTCGGCCATTTTTTTTCTATCGAGGAGGATGCACGGGCCCTAAGTCATCCTAAGGAGGACTGTGGCTCCGTGCTTCTGTAACACAGATACTTTTAGTTATTGTTCCGTAACTCTTAAGACACATCAACTTTTTCGCGATGCCATTGTGAATACCATTTTTAACAAGCGTATTTTAACGACGTTTTAAACCTCCGATTAGTAATTATCAATAAGATCATTATTAAGTATCCGTATAATTGACAAGGTAACATGTTCATAAAACTATATTGAAAAATTCTCATTTTATTTTATTGTTGCGTAAGTGCCTATTTAATAATAAAAAATGCAATCAGCCCTCAATTAGTTAGGTAGTCCATAAATTAATTAATAAAACCTCAATCAATGTTTTCAACGAGAAAGCGCTGTAGTAATAATAATTTCACCCATTAGATGCGCCAAATAGTTTAGACTGTTTAATTATCTGGAGACGCTTGGTGTACAGTTTGCATAAAACGAAATGTGTTGTCAAGAATATGTTGTAATGATTCAGCTTGTAATGATGATTATACTGTGGTAATACTATTGTAGCAATTAAATTATTTTTCTGATTTTTTGTTTCCTTTTATTTAAACCAGTCCCAAATGAACATGATAGAGATCTGGAAGGTACAAAAGTGTTCGTTTCAACTTACATTTAAAAATCCTCGGAAACACGAGGCCACTCAAACATTCAAGGAAGCTTCTGAACTTCTGGAAATCTCATTTACTCTGGCTCAATTATGTAGTCTAATTTCGAAAACAGGTGCACCTTACTTTACCATATAAAAGCAGATAAAAACTGCTTGGTTCCTTCTTGCAGTGACAATATTGTCTGCTCACTATGCAGCTGCTACATTAAAAAAAGGCAATAACCTGTGCGGCAGCAGTCAGTGGTCTTGTACCTTCGTTCCAGTTTGAAGGAAGTAGGTGTCAGCATCACTTCAGGCCCATCACACTATCTTCTCCACTGAATCAAGGTGACAGTGCAATTATGTGATCGGGGTCAATAACACTATGCTACACTATACATTACCACTCAGATATTGTATCAGTAATATGTAGATGATGCTGGCTTAAACCAAATTGCCTGAATGAATGAATGAATAAAAAATATTGCACTAAATAAATAAAATATAGTTACAATTTCTACATAATATTTATGGTATGACAATAAGCGACCTGTATGTTGAATACCTGCTTGGTTTTCCTCCATATAAATCTTCCAACCTCCGTGTATGCCCGCAACTAGCCACAATACTTAAATAAGATTTCAAAATATCACTTTAATAAAACAACAACACTGTTTTGCCTTAATTTAATAGAAACAAAACCAATCACAGATTGCATTTGCACTACAGTGTAATACTACGTGGAGTTTCTACTCCAAGAAGAAGTTCTCTTCTACAATATTTGGGATCAGCAAACATAAACCTTATTTAAGTGAATATTCATTGAAATTATACAACAAATAAACACAAGGAATTTTAATACTCACTCAGACTACTGTAGGGTAATACTTATCTATAGTTACAGCACAGGTATCAAGTTATGTTGTACGAAACGGGTTTAGGCATTAGTATGTAAAACGTTCAGAAGTATTAATATATATTCTACAATAATTACTAATTAACAAATAAGTCAGTCAATTAATATAGTAGGTAATATTAGACTTCATTGAAAAATAAACATTGATTATATTCGTGGGTAGTTTATAATGTTTTTTTAAACTACCCGCAAACGCAATACATAGTCTAAAAGACATTATGAGCATACAATAGTTTCATGGTATTAACAAACATTGATTGACATACAAATATCTATCTACATCAGTCTATTCGAACATTATTGTGTGTCTTCTAACTAATATGTCATGTGATATAACATTTCAAAGCATACGGGAAAACTACACAATAGGGATACTTAAACAAATCTAAAAAAATTGCAGCAATTCTATCAGACTAAAGAAGAACACAAAACAAAAGAAAAAACACTATTGAATGTTTCCAAGCTCCAGCGTAGATTACTATTTTTTTAATAACAAAATCAGTTGTTGTCAATTATAACTTCTTCACAAATTCAACGCTACGCAAATGTCAAATGTTTTCGAATAAGTACGAATATGTCAACAATTTTTAGCCGCTTTGACTCTCGCATTCCAAAACGGCAAGATCTTTTCAATCAAGCAGTTTTCGTGACATATCACAATTTACTATTATTTGAATGGTTAAATTTGTTTATTATTATCAAATTATTATTTTCCGAAGTATTGTTACGCTACGTTTATTCTCCAAATAATATCTGTGACCTTTTTACAAAAGTTAACAGATGGCGCCACTTTGCTTTACCGATTGAACTATCTTCTGTCATTATTTCAAGAGCGCTTTAGTTACGCTCGTTGAATAAGTGGATGGATGGATTGATAACTGCCCAATTAGTCCACTCATCTTTTTGTTTAATTTTTATTGAATTGAGTAGGTTTTTTTTCATATCGCATCTCAAGGCACTAATTTCTCACGCACAATCTGATAAATTCGGCATTTCTAAGTAGATATAATAAATGGTGCCTTCGGAAATATTTGCAGAAGACACCCATTAGAAGACCGGAAATGCTCCTAATATTCCTCTAGCGACATCTGTATTGCAATCAAATCCAATGGTGTGTCATGTCATGGATTATTATAACACTGTATAACATCTCAACAAGTCTCGGCAATGACCAATTTCATAACTAATCTAATGTAGTCAATGGAAACCTATGAAAGGTCACCTCTCTAATTAATTAACGCCATATACAAGAATTTTGATTTCGTAATTTATCTGCCAAGAAAAATTATTACAATCGTAGTTATAAGTTTATAACATGTTCCTGGATTATTGGCTGATGACTTGACAAATATCTCACAGTTTCTTGGCATGGATCTTACACCTACAATTATCAACTTTTACAGATATTACTTTACTGGCGAGGCGATCTGTGCAACTAGATCATGCGTATACATTAATATCTTAAGCTATGTGCTTGACTATCAGAGGGCACATTAGATCATTTACTGGCGATAAACATTTGTCACATAATTAAGGCTTAGATCTATAGAGCGTTCTTAAGACTTTCCTCAAACTTTACTTACGTAAAACTCAGCTGATATTAAGCTTAGCATAATCTTTGATTTGATCATTGATAAGCTAAAATTATGCTGTTAAGCTAAAACAGTTCAATGCAAAAGTCAAGTTCGCGTTTTATGAAAATAAGGGACGAAACGAGCAGGACGTTCAGCTGATGGTAATTGATACGCCCTGCCCATTACAATTACAATGCAGTGCCGCTCAAGATTATTGAAAAATCCAATAATTCTGAGCGGCACTACAACTGCGCTCGTCACCTTAAGACATCAGATGTGAAGTCTCATTTGCCCAGTAATTTCACTAGTTACGGCGCCCTTCAGACCGAAACACAGTAATGCTTACACATTACTGCTTCACGGCAGAAATAGGCGCCGTTGTAGCACCCATAATCTAGCCTCCCAGTCCCGGTCCCTCCTTTACGTTAGTAAAGTCTGAGCAAAGTGTAAGTATGCTCAATCGATCATACAATAAGTGGTCTCGTATCGTGAATCTGTTAAAAAGTTTAAAATCAAGAATACTATTGTTCGCCGTCAAAAGACACACAAAATCCAACACAAATCACCTTGTAACACGTCACAGACCCGAGACCAGAGACCAACTAGCTGAAGAAGTAGACGGAGTCCAAAACACTGTTGATATCAAACTGACCCTTCTCGGGTACTTTCTGCAGCAAGGCGTTTACCCTTTTCTTATTCGACGCACCCACCGATCCTAACTCCAGTTCCCTGAAAATAAATAAGACGTATTAATGATATCAATTTTAACAATGGCACCGATGCGTTTCTCAACTTCACTTCACTCCACAACCCAAGAGATGATCAAACATTTACGGACCAAGCGGCATTCGGACGGTTGACTTAGTTGGTAAGAGCGCTGCAACGTAACACGAGGGGCGCGGGTTCACATCCCGCATCGAATTTTGGTCTAAAATAAATTTGAATAACTTGACTAGACTGCAAGGCCCAATCTATCTTTCAACTGTACGACGACAAAATAAAGAATTACCTACTTATATACCTGATACCGTTTACGTTTGTTTTTCTAAAATATTTTTTTATTGCTACGGAGAAACAAACATGTTTTTGAGAGGACTTTTACTCTGTTCAAATAAATAGAGAAATAAAAATATGTACTCATGATATGAATAAAAGCAGAACGCTCGTCGCGGTAAGTGATTGACACCCGAACGCATATTTAATTGAGGATTCCGTGATTTTTGTACATAAAACCGCAGAGTGGAACCCGCCTGCCTGTGACTGCCAAAGCATCAATATTTTATAAAGCTGAAAGTTTCTCAACACGTTGCAGGGTTGGTACTGTGATAGGTATACCACACCCTGTATTAGATTCTCGGTTGGAGTAAGCACTGATTTTTATAGTTAGTATTGATAACAGTGGTCTGGCAGCAGTCCAAATTCAAGTTCTTGCTCTACTAATGCTGTACTGATCTACCATAAGTTTAGTAGAGTTAAGTTTGAATTCATTGAGATGACAGTTTTAAACAAAATATTTGTCCATATTTGGTTAATACATTAATAATTATCTTAAAAACGATGTTACTTATGAATCCATACAATATAAAATATTAAAATAGAATTGAATATTAATTGGCTTAACAAAAATAGTAGTATGAAATCCTTTATCATCCATGTAAAAATAATAGAGAAATAAATAACAATAAAAAATGACTCACTCTTCGGGATAGCTGTATCTTTTGACCATGAAATCTGACAGGTCCTCGAGTATGGGCTGCGAGTGGAGGGCCACAAACTGCTCGCGGCAAATCTGGAACCATTCACGTAACCAAGTTGTGATACAGAAGAAACAAAATATGGTCTTTATGCGTGAAGAAGCTCTCTAGTTTTTATAAGAACATTTTTTTTAAAGCGTGGAATTAATTTCGGCCGGTAACTAACTTTCTTTTTCTTGGTCGTGTCCTTAAAAGCTGAAGGTCCACTCTGGTCAAGAGTCTGGTTGGTCACGGTTTTGACCAGATTTCTCCACACTTTAACTTTCCTCAGGCTGTGGCAATTGGAGATCATTACGGTTGGTAACTTGATCTAAAATAAACTGCTGGAGATGACCACCAATCATCAAGAAAGCCCCATTACCAATCCTCCTATCTGATATGCTGCAGTTCAGCACTTAGTAAATTCTTATGCTCACATTCTAAGCTACTTTACTTGTTAAGAGCAATTGAATGGTAACCCCTGCTCACTACAATGCAGCGCTGTTCAATAGTATAATTGTGCCGTTGCTGAGTATAATTGGACCATTGTTGAGTATAATAGGACCATAGCTTAATATAATTGGGCTGTTGCTGAGTACAATTGGATCGTTGCTGAGTATAATTGGACCATTGCTGAACATAATTGGGCCATTGCTGAGTAGAATTGGATTGTTGCTGAGTATAATTGGACCATAGTTTAATATAATTGGGCCGTTGCTGAGTATAATTAAACTGTTGCTGAGTACAATTGGATAGTTGCTGAGTATAATTGGATAGTTACTGAGTATAATTAGATCATAGCTTAATATAATTGGGCTGTTGCTGAGTATTATTGGATCGTTGCTGAGTATAATTAGGCTGTTGCTGAGTATAATTGGACCATTGCTGAGTATAACTGGATCATTGCTGAGTATAATTGGACGATTGCGGACTAAAATTGGGCCGTTGCTGAGATAAACCAAAGGTAAAACAGCTACCTCACCATGCGGCACGAGCACAGCAGCTGGCGTACCTGGTTCATGGTGTCCACGGTGTCGGGGTGCGTCCAGAAGCAGTCGTGCACCGACACGAAGGTGACGGCGGCCGCCTCGCAGTGCAGCCCCGTGAGCATCATGTGCGAGGAGTCCAGCGAGTGGATGAAGTTGGGAGGGAACGCGTTGCGCTGCTTCATCGTGCACGGACGTCTACAAGTAATATACAGACATAGTTAAAAATACCAATCCCGGAGGCATATTTGCCACAGCTGCAGATAATACTTGCAGTATTTTTTTAAATGGAAATATCAATCAAATTAGTTAAATATCAACTTATGACCGCCTTCACCCTCTGTCACCTACGCAACTCGTTACAGAATGTTAACACACGTATCCACAGTTCCTTAATTCGCCATCGATCGCACTCCATACGGACTACTATAATACTCGCATGGTAAGGGTGAAGTAACGGTAAAGTGATTCGCATAAATTAGAATCAAGACCGGATGATAACTATGAGTTATAGATTTTATAATAATTTTAGGTTAGATAATATATCCATCTAGATCAGTCTCTCTCAAAGGCGATAAAGCCCCCTTATGGGCGTTACATACCTAGAGGGGGGCGTGGTTTAGGGAAGCGATGGGTGATTTGTAATGTCATTTAGATACTTTATATTAATTTATTATTTAATATTTCGAATAAGGGTGTTTGTGTACGTTTTTGTATGACATGAATTTAAAACGTATGAGTGCACAGACACTCTAAATAGTTTTTATTTCTGCCCTTTATAATGGTATAAAACTAGAAATATTTATACTAGGAGTGTATAAAATGTTAAGGTCGCTGAAAAATAATTGATTCTCAAAGGGGGCGGTAAAAGCAATAAGTCTGATAATCTCTGATCTAGATAGAGCCTGTTACTGGTAGACAAGTTACGTATTACACTCGCGATTTTTATGTCACTTTGTATTAGTGTGCGTGTATTGCTCTTAATAAAACTGTCACACTCAATTATTTTCGACGTTTTCACAGTCTAGACCATAGTTTCTCAACCTTATTTTGCTCACCGCCCACTTTGAGAATATTTTTTTTTCTAGAGTATTTTCGTGTATTTTTTTGCCTTTTTAGGCTATATTTTTTAATCTACCCACGCCTCATCTGCGCCATCTCAATGCCCCCTAATTTTCTCTGGGTCTTCTACTGCCCCCCCGAAAGTCTGAAACGCCCAAAAGGGGGCGTTATCGCCCACGTTGAGAACCTATGGTCTAGACGAATAAATGATCTAAGCATTTTATATGCATTGTTATTGTCTAACTCTGGGTAAAGACTCACTGCTTAAGATCGAGCGGCGGCGAGCAGGGCGAGGTGGAGGGCGGGGCCCTGCGGTAGTAGGGCTGCAACACAGGCAGCCCCAGGGGCGTCACCCACTCCACACTCTCGCCGCACACTCCGGAGATAACCCTGCAATAAAAAATATGATGATGTAAGGAGAGGTTATTAGTTAATAAAATCTTTAAATGATTATAATTTATATTTTATTCTTAGTTACAATTCTTGAATATGTAGGTACATTAGAATTTTGTGTATGTACATTATTAGTATCATTATTTAATCCTATAAAATTAACAATTGGTTAGAGTGAGAGGGGAGGAGCCTGCCTACCACTGCCGTATTCGTGAGAGAAAGGGAAGCCTGACAGACTGGCGCTGTAACGCGTTACGTTACGAAGCTGTTTACTCTCACATAAGAAGTAGAGACGTCGCTTCATTGTGTGTCTTCTACCGCATTTATCACGGGGAGTGTTCCGAAGAGCAGTTTAACCTGATTCCTGCCGCCGGATTCCACCTTCGCATGACACGCCACAAGTTAGGATATTATCCCTACCATCTGGATGTGTGGCGGTCCTCCACAGTGCGGTTTTCAATGAGCTTTCTTCCTTGTACTACAAAGCTGTGGAATGAGCTTCCTTGTGCGGTGTTTCCGGGACGATACGACATGGATACCTTCAAAAAAAGCGTGCACATTCCTTAAAGGCCGGCAACGCTCTTGTGATTCCTCTGGTGTTGCAAGAGAATGTGGGCGGCGGTGATCACTTAACACCAGGTGACCCGTACGCCCGTTTGTCCTCCTATTCCATAAAAAAAAAGTTATCAATTGAAAAATATTATTATGAACGTGAAGTACTTATGCATGATAATAACATTTGAAAATTATTTTAGTACTCACTTGGCGCACTCGGTGAACCAGTCTTGTATATGCTTGGTGGAGGTGAACATCTCCCGCAGGCTGTCGAATGTCTTGTTGGTGAGGTAGTGGGAGCATGGCCACACATGTTCCTTGGGGAACGCGTCGATATCTGCGAAGACGAACAACACTCACTGTATATATAAGCTTATTCTGTGTTATTAATATTTTTTTATGAAAATAAGGGATGAGACGAGCAGGACGTTCAGGTTATAATTGATACGCCCTGCCCATTACAATGCAATGCCGCTCAGGATTATTAAAAAACCCCAAAAGTTCTAAGCGGCACTACAATTGCGCTTAACATCTTATGTCTCAAGGTCACGTTGACTTTTTCCGATAGGACTTGTAGGTTTGCCGGAATTCGAGATAAGCCATTTTTAACCCTTAAACACCCTCCCTTTTCCACTTCCCGACCTCAGATCGACCGAAATTTGTTTTTCCTTTCATTTTTGTAATATTCTTTTCCTTTTCCAATATGTTTCATCCTATTATCATTTTTTTCACTTTTTATGATTTTCAAAGGCCGGTCTAATATGCCATCACGGACCTTTCTTTTTTCGGACACCTCCAACAAATATCGTTAATGTATACAAATACTTAACTATATATATAGTAAAACCTTCCTGGAGAATCACGCTATCCATTGGTGAAAACAGTTCGAAAATCAGTGCAATATATGTAGTTTATGAGTTTATCGCGAACAGACAAGACGCGGTGGAGGACTTCGTTTTATAATATGTAGTGATTATGTACTATAGTACAAATACTTTTTTGTATCATTTATAAAGTCATTAAGTACCCCACGCCCGCTCATGGCATGAATTCTCATGGACTGAATTATCTGTATTGCGAGTACATAGTTATTACTAAGTCAAAAAATATAGTTCCGGGTAAGCAGTCACCAACATATTATCATAAAATAAAACCTTCTCTGAAACACGCTGCATCTAATGGTATTTATGTATTCCGATCGGTTCGGTAGTTTTCGCAGTATAACCGAAGAAAAAACTGCTCTACATTTATATATGTGTTACGGACAATGTGATAAGTCTGGGCAGTATTAATAATGGCCGGTCTGTATTCATAATGCCCGACTCAATTGGACAATGTGATTAAAACAGCATGATTATTCACTTTTCCCGGCCATTATGAATAATGGCCACCCTATCTTGGGCAAAGTAATAAAATAGGTGAACTGTAATGTTTTTGTTTAATAAATGAAATTAAACTCACAAAATTATCATGAAAAGTTAACAAAAAATAAACTATTGAACCATAGTAGTTAAAAAATAAACATTTAAAAATGTAATAACATCATTAGTTACCTAATTTTATTTTGACAAAAATATTACTTAAAAACAATAGTTTTAAAATTAGTTAACTGAGAAAAATCAACAAAAATATCTAATAATTAACGACTGTGCAAGAAAGGTATTAAGTTTAGAATTATTTATTCTTGCAAGATCAGCTTTTGTGACAATTGGAATTGCAAAGAATGTTTGATTTCTTGCATTTAAAACGTTTTGAATTGCAGTCACCACTACAGTTACAATGCTGGAAGCCTTGTCCATCAAAATGAGAGTCTTTTCGAGCACATTCTCGAAGAGTAATATCAACTTTTGGAACATCGTCGACCGAAATGAACTTTTCTTTATACCAAGTAAACTGATTTCTGGAGTACAGTTGGTTTAAAATACCGTGTTTAGTTCCAAGTTTGTAAAGTTTTTCTTTTTCGACAGATATAATAATAGCAAGTTTATTAAGACTATGCATCTTGGCCTAATCTATCGGGTACCCTTACTCAAACGCTTTGGCCTATTTCTGCAATAGGAAATTTTGTCCAAGTGATAAATTCAAGCTATCTCAAACCCTGACTTATTACATGGACCACGGGCCGTCGGGCATTATTAATAATGGCCGGTCCTTATTAATAATGCCCAGTTAATCACGTTGCTCGTAACATATATATATATATATATATATATATATATATATTGAATTTAGCAATATGATATTTATTTTGTTAACTTTCTGGGATTTTGCAGCTGTAGAAACATATACCTCACACTACATTCAAATGAATTGAAATTGACTACGAATGAAAGACCTACTTACTAACTCGAATTAGCCGAGTAGTAGGCATAGTAAGTTTATAATTATTCCTGCCATCATAATATGATACTGGACCTTTGAGCTGTTTAGCAATCTGGAGACGAGCACCAAATCTGGTGACCCCATACACGGTGGTCATCACCGTCTGTTTGATCACCTTCCTGCGCACGAAGTTCTCCAGAATTATTGCAGATTTCATTCCCGCCGCCGCATCACGGACTCGCATGCCCTCAACCTGAATTTGTCAAAATAATTTATTATTTTGAAAGTAACACAAAAAAAAAAAATCAAAATTTTATGAACGGTGCGGGGCTTTTTGTTTTCAGTTATATTTGTGTAATTAATTCCAGAAGTGAGGGTTATCACTATAAAAAGATAAATTGTTTAGATTTACAAGAGTGACATCTCAAGTCAATTTCCTAATATGCAAATATTGGGGTTGAGCAGGTTATCAACTGTAAAGTAGATCCTGTAGATGAAGCTACAACGTTGAACGAGAGTTGAACAAAGCAAAAAAGATTTTATCAACAATACGTCACTCGAATGGTTGGTTCAGTTGGTAAGAGCGCTCGCACAGGACGCGAGAGGTTGCGGGTTCGAGTCCCGCATCGTTCATAAAAGTTTTATTTGTGTAATTAATCCCAGAAGTGAGGTTTATCACTTTAAAAACATAACAAATTTATTTTTAAAGTAATTTACCTCAATTCTGGGGAATAATTAAATTAAATTTGGAAAAAAATGGAACCAAATCTTGGTGTGTCTCAGCACACCAAGATTTACGAATCATACGTAACTAAAACGGTTGGCTCATTAGGGAGAACGCTCGGACGATTACGGTTTGTACGGTGGTTACAAAATTTTATTTAATTTGTCAAACAATACATTATATATTTCCTCTCCTCATTTGAACCTCTTCAGTCGAAAGAACAAAAGTTCATCACCTATCATAACTATGCTGTGAAATCTTTCTGAAAAGAATTTAATTGTGTTTTTACTTTTACAATGATAATAGTAATTAACATGTTTTAATGACTGTTTTTTGTTTTTTTAATTCAAAATAGGATGTGACATTACTTATTGAAAGTCTAAAACTACCACCCATTCCAAAGACCTCAGACCTGAGAAGAATGGGCGCAACAAACTCAGCGGGCTTGTCTTTTTCAGCATAAAATATTTTTACAAAGTAATATTGTACAATTAAACTTATTTTTTAATAGCCTGAGGGCTGAATGATTGGGTGATCGTGCGTATGTGGATCGCGTGGCCGGTCCTGCGCTTTGTACAGCGCTAGAATGTGGGCTGGCTTGAAGTATTGCTGTGCACCATTTATGACGCCCAGTTTCTTTGAAGCCAATTTGGCTTTGCCCTCCAGATGGCCACGAAATTGGCAATCGCTCGAGATTTCGAGACCCAGTATTCCGATACTAGGCGAGGTTTTAAGGGAAGTGTTGTCGAAGAGCGGTGATACGACACATGGGGTTTAGCTCTGACACCGCAGGATAGTCGGCGGTGTTTTTCCGTTGTCGTCAAGAGTCGAGTTGAAGGCGAAAAGAGCGCAAAGGAGATCGGCTTTCTCTATTGCCGTATGGGCCAGGGTCTCATTCCTCATGTGCAACGGCGGCATGGACGGCTGGCTGAAGTTACCAAGAGCAGCTTTCGACAACGACCAGAACTTGCGTGTTTCGGTCGGATAACTGGAAAGCTGCTCGCCGATTTTGACGTGTTTTGACTTTGCACGGGCGATTTGCCGCTTAAAAAATCTGGAGGCACGGTTGTATTTTCTCTTAAGAACTATGCAGTTCGGATCCTTTGTGCCCAGCGCCGCAACCCAAGTTCGGTACGCCTGTTTTTTTTCAGTCAGATGCTGCTTTAACTGACGCATCGAACCAGGGCTGTGATCTGCCACCGATCGGTACTACAGAGCTTGGTATAAAAATATCCATGCCCTGCAGTATCACATCGGCTACTGCAACGGCGCAGGCACTAGGATCATCCGAAGGGAAACAAACCCTGCTCCAAGGGTAGGATGCAAAAAAGGAACGCATCCTATCCCAATCTGCTGACTTGTAGTGCCAAACGCGGCGGGTCGCTGGTGGTCTGCGGCACTACACTCCTGACCAGGTAATGGTCGGACGTTCCGAGAGGGGCGTCGACAAAGACCTGGTAAGCATCGGGATGTGTAGTTAGCAGAAGATTTAATAAGGACGGCATGTGGCTATCCACATCCGGGAGCCGCGTTGGCGACTCAACCAATAAGGACAGACCATACGCCAATGCAAAATTATGCACAGATCGCCCTGCGTAGTCTGTAATACGTGAACCAAGCCATTCGGCATTGTGCCCGTTGAAATCACCCAAGACTACGATTTCAGCGGAGGGGATCTGTGCAAGCACGTCGTCAATTGCCGCTTGAACGCAGCCCATGAGATGATCGGTTTCTGTGTTACCACTATGGGGCCTGTAGACACACGCATAGATGCGGACGCGGTCCTCTAAATCTACGCGGAGCCAGAGAGTGGACAGGTCCCTACCCACAAAATTGCCGAGACGGCGACAGCAGATTTCCTCCCTAACGTACACAAGTTGTGCGCGCAAAGCAGCCTTTTTTCGTGCCGCAGACTCGATAGCACAAAAAGTGTGTCATCTGCGATAGGCCTAATCTACACTAGACAGTAGTGGTCTTGTTACCATGGCGGCCACCTCGCTGTACACGTCCTGCGGCGCGCGGTGCGGCGCCAGGTTGACGGCGGCCGCGCCCGCTGCGTCTCCGCCGAGGGCCGCGTAGTGCTGCAGTCCGTTGCAGGAGCCGTCCTGGTGCACCGGGAACCCGCACTCGTACTCTACAAAACACCACCTTCTTCACATACTGTTTTAAGCTTCCCCAGCACTAAGCTCTACTATATACCACTGGACCGGCGGTGGACATTCGCCATTTTGGCGCTGTCGGCCATATAGCGAGAGTCTGCGGTACTAAAACTAGTGATACACAAATAAAATTTTGGAAACTAAAGTTTATGAACGATGCGGGACTCGACCCCACGACCTCTCGCGTTCCGTTCGTAGGCTATCAGCTAGCCTATTCAGCGAGAGGTCCCGGATTCGAATACCGGTAGGTGCAAATAATTATATGATGAATATGGATGTTTATTTGTATTTATGTTTAAGTAAGTATATTGTACAAATATATTGTTGTCTTGTAACCATAGTACAGGCTATGCCTAGTTTGGAGCAACATAATTTGTCTAAACGTGTGAAAACATTTACCCCCTTATTTATAATGGTCCGCTTACTTAAAACAGCCGCTAAGGAGTGTTATTTCTCATTCTGACTTAGGTCAATAGAAGAAGACAGAGTGAGAATTAGCAATGCTTTAAATTAGCAGACTATTATGAATAAGGGGGTTATTATTTATTTACTTACTTGTCACTTTATAAATCACTTCTAAGTGTTATGGGCTCTCTCCAAGTTTGTTTTTAGTATTTCCTATATTTAGTTCTAAGTGAATGTTATAACCTTGGATCAAAGATGCACTAGTTAAAAGACCTTAATAACTGCGTAAGAAGTAAGAGTACAAATATAAGCGATAAAGGCCCCAATAATAGTTATAAGAGCTGTGCAAATAACCACCGCTTGGGAAATGGTTTATTTTTATTGAGAAATGGCAACAAAATTATTGCAACTCTTTTAAATCAATATTTATCACTTTACGAATATTTTATTTATTTATTTATGATTCCTTACAGCTAACAAAATGAAAAGATTATATAAAAATAATACAGAATAGATACGCCAATTCAAAGGAATACTATTAACAGTACAATAAGTATGTGAAAAAGTAATTTAAGACAAAAACGAAAAATACTAGAAAAACTTACAAGAAAAAATTAAATAGAAAGAAAATAAGAAATCGTATCCATATTGAGTAACTGAAACGGTGAGTAGGTTGTGTGGTGTGAGTGAATGTGAGTAGTGTGAGTAAATGTGAGTAGTGTGAGTGGTGTGAGTGAATGTGAGCGTTCGAATATAATGTTTAAATTACTTTTAACTAAAATCTACGAGCTCGTGAATAAATTACATATTTTCTGCACTTGTATCAATATGTATTTACTGTTCTTATAATTGATTTTGACATTAAAATAATAGCAACTACACTAGGTGTAATATAATGTAATAATATCCGGACGACCGAGCCTTGCTCGGATTTTTAAGAATGTATAAAACTTGAATAAAAAAAAAACTAAAAGGACATCAGGATTCGAACCGGGGTCTTCTGCTTTCCGGAGCTATTATAGTCTTGTATATAGTGGCGAAATTTACCTATGTATTCTAATGTTATTATAGATGTTTCTGATTTAAACACGGATAAAACTATTTGTTTTTTTAATTGAAACCTATCGCTAGATCGAATTCTCGCCCCCGCAACTACTTCTATTCAAAATTTCATTAAAATCGTCGGAGCCGTTTCCGAGAATCAGATTATATATATATACAAGAATTGCTAGTTTACAGGTATACGAGACAGATATCATATCGTTGACGTCAGATTTCATACTGAACAAAAATAAAAAAAGTATCATTGTTTTTTGTGTATTGCAAATACAGTAATAGACATTCGTTCACATACTAAGTTTATGGGCACCTCCATTTGGCTGAACTATTCCGTGACTGCGACATGTAAAGTTTATATACAAATGATTTAAGTTTTCTTTAGTGTTAGGTAATTCCGCCAATATTTGTTTTTAAACAATTCGACACGTGTTTCGCCTCTACACGAGGCATCCTCATGACGTGTTGTCTCGCCAAAATCTGGCACGAGACAGAATCAAATGAGCCGGAAGCCGCTCTTTTATACCCTCGTCCCATGAAATGACGCGCTGTGATTGGTCGGCTGTTGTGACGTATTACCCCCGGAAGAGATACGTAACAAAGGTGATGGGACTAAATTTGTTTGTTCATTCAACAATGTAAACATGTTATTTTTGTGTTTTATTATTTCTAATCGCTATTTTTCGCGAAAAATGGCGAAAATTAAATAACCTCCTTTTTTTAGGCGCGCGACGTTCTGATAGTGTACAACGCATGAAGACGAAAATGTTATTTTTTTGAAATTCATACAGATACCACGCAACGAGCAATAAGAATGTGGCTGTCTGTTGAAACTCTTTGCGCATGAAGGGATCGAAAAAAAAAACAAAGGAGTGTTATTATGAAATTCAGTACAACATTGCAAAACTCGTTTGGATGATGTAGTGGTTATTAGGACTTTGGGTGTTTTAATGTTGGCAATAAACTAACTGTTTCAGAATCTTTAATAGAGGATTTAAAGCATGGGTGTAGGTAAACAATTAAAAAATTAGGTTGTTGGTGAATATTTAAAGAATTAATAATTTTACCACACGTGAAAGAACATAGTTACCGCTCTCACTCCTCTAAGTCAGTATAAGGAAGCAAGCCATCAACAGTGAAACAAACAAATTTTTGTGTAATTTTTGAATTCCCGAGCAGTACTGAGACCAACTGACTTACCAATAAAATTGACTCGTACCATATCTATCACGCCATTGATATATTGATACGCTGAATATGTACTATATTTGATTGAAGGTTCTAATTTATTATTTACTAGCTGACCCGACAGAAGTTGTTCTGTATATTATAATAAATAAAATAATGTTTTTATATGAATTTGTCAATAATATATCATAACATTAAAAATTACTTCGTAAAATATGCACCCTGCTGTCGTAATTAAATTTGTTTCATAGCAGAACTGTCAAACCGTGCGTCAATAAATTCTCTCAGAGAAATTATGTATGAACACATCAAAGGAAAAACAATTTTGTTGTTTTTATTTAATTTAACAGCATTTTCCTATTTATTCACCTTTTAAACATTCTCTTGACTTCCACAAATAATTCAAGACCAAAATTAGCCAAATCGGTCCAGCCGTTCTCGAGATTTAGCGAGACTAACGAACAGCAATTCATTTTTATATATATAGATATATTTCATATTGGAAGACCAATAGTGTACAATAATTTTAAATAAAAGTCTAATAGTAACAAAATGCCAATTAAAGGTCCTGACGGATAGCAAATTACTAGTTTAAAATAGTTACAAACACTTAAGTTAATACTGTCAACGGTAGTAGTAGATATCAGTATGCTCTAATTTACAAAAATGTTCATCTCACCTTCAGGATTTGGCGACCTCACAGCATTAGCGATCTCCACACAACAGGCCAGTGTCTGCCATGGTTCTTCGGATTCCTTCCACCATCCCTCACCATCCAAAGGATTGTCTGCTGAATCCAGGATCTTTTCCATTATACTCTCCGCATACTCTAATCTGTGGATTTAAATCTGGTCAAGTTCAATCGTTTTCAATAACCTTTCTATCCTTAGTTTAACTTACTAGAGGTAGACAAATCTATCATTTTACGCTTATACTTACATTTCAATAACCTATCGACATAAAGCACTGGAATATAACTATATTGGACATAACTATTGATAGATAAGATCTTGTCATTAAACGGTGACAGCAATGTATTCGTAACTAGAGATTCGTTATTGCAAACGGCCGTTAATAAACCATCATTGTTCAGCAGATGTGTCTTGGCATATTAAAGCAAATATTTTTTTGATATTTTAGATGTACTTGCTATAGAAAGTTTCATAAGTGTGACGGCATGACATGTATGCAGGGTGTCCCAAAGGTATGGAACATGAAGGGAAAGTACCTTAAATATTGAAGATAGGCTATTTTACTGAAAGAAGACTTTATGTTATTTTTAAAAGTTAGTACTTCTGCATTCAAAGATTTTCTAAAAATTACTTCCCTCGCCTGAGAATCTAAGCGACTTAAAAGTAAAAAAAACACCCCTACTCTTATGATGCGAATCGAAAGAATGGCCAAAAACTAATAACTCTTCTTAAGTAACATAGTATTTTAAAAGAAAGGAACAACGTAAATATCCTGTATACTCAAGATGTGAGCCGGGCAACCATTAATCTTTTCGGGTCAATATTTTGAGAAGTCCGAAATTAAGATTACGAGCACTGTACCGAATACAACGCACAGGTCCGCAACCTTGCTGCGTCGCGGCCCACATGACAACCAGATTTTTTTATGAAAATAAGGGACGAGACGAGCGGGACGTTCAGCTGATGGTAATTGATCCGCCCTGCCCATTACAATGCAGTGCCGCTCGGTATTCTTGAAAAACCCAAACATTCTGAGCCGCACTATAAATGCGCTTAAGATGCTAAGTCTCATTTGCCCAGTAGCTTCACTAGCTACGGCGCCCTTCAGACCGATATTGAGACAGAGAGTAATTGTTTACACATTACTGTTTCACGGCCGAAATAGGCGCCGTGGTGGTAAAATCTAGCCGGCATCCTGTTCAAAGGAGCGTACCAGTGGTATCACTCACCTCTCGTGTATGGTTTGTCTCTTGAGCGCACCAGTCAAGTTGACAGCGTGCAGCTTGAGCCACCGCAAGCCGCGAGCGCCGAGCTTCCGTTTCTGCGCGAGTACCAAGAGCGAGCGCGCGGCGTCCGCACCCAAGACAGACACGTGCGGGCTAACTGCGTACACGCGCCCGCGGAAGTCCATGTTGTGTGGGAGCCAGAACACGCGATCCCTGTCATAATATAATATATTATACAACTAGGGCGCTGAGTGTTCGGAGAACAAATAAATTAATAACAATTAGTAATTATTCTTGTGTCAATAACAGACTATAATTTACTCTATGGCACTAGCAAGTTTGGCGCCACTGTGTCGGACGTGCGAGGAACACTTCTCTTAGCCGCATGGCACCCTGTATGACGGACGAATCCTTAATATACAGTTTAACATTACATGCTATTTTTTTACCGAGCCCTTTAAATTGTGACAAGTTGGTTATTAATTATTATATACAAAGCATTGAAGAGCCCGAACACTGAGTAACCGTAATAATTAACTAGAGAAATATTAGGAACAGCTTAGCATCATCCACATACACCATAAATAAATAGTTAATATAATAAATAAATAATTCAACATTCTCAGCTCTTGATCTATGAATACGTTTTTTAGTTCTATTCTTGCTATTGACGACCCATATAGCCGAATGGTTAGTGACCCTGACTACTAAGCTAGAGGTCCCGGGTTCGAATGTCGGTAGGTGCAAATAATTATATGATGAATATGGATGTTTATATGTATATACGTATGTTTATGTCAGTATATTGTATTAAATATATCGTTGTCTTGTACCCCTAGTACAGGCTATGCCTAGTTTGGGGCAAGATAATTTGTGTAAAAGTGTGTCAATATTATTATATATCTTATAGAAAAAGTACTTAAATATTGGTACAGTGCTTAGTAAGTAATTAAAAATTTGCTGTCAGTATTATTACAAAAACGGAAGTTTGGTCACACGCAACCAAGTATTCTTGCGCAGAGATATACCTAATGTGCAAAAATTACATAACTCAGCATTCTCATCGCTTGATCTATAAATACGTTTTTAGTTCAATTCTATTCTTCCAATTTAGGCTTCTGTGGAAGGAGCACCACAATTCAGCCAATGTTGCGTTTAAGTAGACAACCAAGCTTAGTTTTTTTTTATGGAATAGGAGGACATACGAGCGTACGGGTCACCTGGTGTTAAGTGATCACCGCCGCCCACATTCTCTTGAAACACCAGAGGAATCACAAGAGCGTTTCCGGCCTTTAAGGAAGGTGTTCGCGCTTTTTTTTAAAGGTACCCATGTCGTATCGTCCCGGAAACACCGCACAAGGAAGCTCATTCCACAGTGTTGTAGTACGAGGAAGAAAGCTCCTTGTAAACCGCACTGTGGAGGACCGCCACACATCCAGATGGTGGGGATGATATCCTAACTTGTGGCTTGTCGTGCGAAGGTGGTGCAAAGAGTATGTCATTGGTCGGTGTTAACGAACTTACAGTGCTTACGGTAATTATCGGTGCCAAGACGAAAGCGCTGTGTGAAACAAGCAACCATAGTCGAGGAATTGACACACACTTTGACGTTTGACAGTAATTTATTCAAAAGAATTAGTAACGATATTCAAAACATTTGTTAGAAAACGTTTGTGTGGTAAAGGTTACCATAACATAAATGACGTTCTTAATGATAGCACAGATTGGGAATGGAGCGACCGCCTTTAGGCTATTAAATAATAAGTTCAATTAAACTATATTACTTTGTAAACATATTTGTTTGATGAAAAAAAAGCCCGCTGAGTTTGTTGCGCCCATTCTTCTCAGGTCTGAGGCATTCGTTTTGGAATGGGTGGTAGTTTTTGACTTTCAATAAGTGATGTCACATCCTATTTTGAATAGAAATACTTGAATTTGAATGACAATCTCTCTTTATTTTGTCAGTCGCATCGTGTGTTCGCATTTTCAGTCCGCGTTGTTTGTGTGTTTGTTTGCATATCATCATCCCCACCATCTGGCTGTGTGGCGGTCCTCCACAGTGCGGTTTTCAAGGAGCTTTCTTCCTCGTACTACAAAGCTGTGGAATGAACTTCCTTGTGCGGTGTTTCCGGGACGATACGACATGGGTACCTTCAAAAAAAGCGCGTACACCTTCCTTAAAGGCCGGCAACGCCCCTGTGATTCCTCTGGTGTTGCAAGAGATTGTGGGCGGCGGTGATCACTTAACAACAGGTGACCCGTACGCTCGTTTGTCCTCCTATTCCATAAAACAAATCTTGGTATTCCGCTTTTAACAACGTCCTCGTTCTTAGTAGACCTACTAACAACAAAAGCTCAGCACTTACTAAACGAAGTTTAAAGAGTAAACATGGAATTGCGCAGTGTTTCTGCATTTTGTGTTACTGCGGAACAACTTCTGAGTCTATGGAATGACATTGGAAGATGAGCAAATTATCATTGTTTATGGACTGCTCCTCTGTTCTTTAGTCCAAAAAAACACGCTTTTTTTCTCAACTGATACCTTTTAAATAAAAACAGAGATATTCAACCTCGAAGTGTGTGTGATTTTAATTGATATTCAAGAGAATAAATGCATAATTAGAACACTTAGGCGAAATAAATAATATGTCCGTCGAACAATGTCATTTCGTGTTTGTAGGTTAATTTTAAGGGTATTTTCTTCCTTATAAGGTCTTTTTATGGAAAAGGACGAACTGACAACAATAAAGGTTGTAATTTACGTCGTGTTAAATCAGTTTAAGATGGCCCCTATATTTTAAAGAACAAATAAAATTTGAAAAACAAAATTTTTTGAACGATGTGGGATTCGAAACCACGACCTCCGGCGTTCCGTGCCGGTGCTCTAACCAACTGAGCTAACCGTTCGAGTACCGCCTCGTTATAAAATTCTGTTTGCTTTGTTTAACTCTAACATTGTGGACACAATAAAGTATCACAATACTAAGAGTTGAACAAAGCAAACAGAATTTTATAACGCGGCGGTACTGGAACGGTTAGTTCAGTTGGTTAGAGCACCGGCACGGTACGCCGGAGGTCGTAGGTTCAAATCCCGCATCGTTCATAAAATTTTGTTTTTCAAATTTTTTATTCAGAAGCTCAATTTTTTTATAAAGTGTTTTTACTTTAACCGCGGCATAATTTGGCGTAAAATAAAACTTTTAAAATACCTCTACACTTTCTTGATTGACAGGGTTGATTCAATAAACGCTCACTTTGTTTATTTTAGGCATAATATGGAACCCGAAACAAGAAGTATATGCAAAGGTTTTAAATAATTTTTGAACTTATATTCTATCTACCATTCTAGTGTTAATAAAAGTTTAACTTACCTGTAGTGATTGGCAAGCGACAACTTATACAGTGAGTCACACCACAGAGAATGCATATCAGCCTTGGCCCGGCTGAATGCCAGCCGACGTCGGAACGAATTAGCCGGCTCTGAATCCGAACCAGTAAATAGTTCTGACGGATCCAAGGAAGATGCAGGTGGAGGAATGTCCAGTTTTTTATCTCCACCGGATCTAAAAAAAATTAAACTAATTGTTATTTTTAAAGTGATATCCCTCACTACTGGGATGATTTATACAAATAATTTTTGTAACCGAAATTTAAAACGATACGGGATTCGAACTCTCGGGTTAGGTCCGAGCGCTCTTGCCACCTGAGCCAACCGTTCGAGTGAAACATGTTTCATAAATTTTGGTATGTCTTGTTCACCTCTCAAGTTGTGGCTTCATCTACAGGATCTACTTTACAGTAGATAACCTGCTCAACCCCAATAATTCCATATTAGGAAGTTGATTTGAGATGTTGCTTTTTCAAATTTAAACAATTTGGTGTTTTTTTAATGTGATAACCCTCACCTCTGGGATTAATTGCACAAATTTAATTTGAAAACAAACAAAACAAAAAAAAAAGGTGCCCGCTGAGTTTTTGCGCCCATTCTTTTCAGGTCTGAAGTATAATTTTTCGAATGGGTGGTAGTTTTGACTTCATCTACCAATAAGTGATATCATATCGTAGTTTGAATTAAAATATTTTTATTTAAATCTGAATATACATAAATAAATTTAAAAAACAACATTTTATGAATGATGCGGGACTCGAACCCACGACCTCCGGCGTTCCGTGTCGGTGCTCTGACCAACTGAGCTAATCGTTCGAGTACCGCCTCGTTATAAAATTCTGTTTGCTTTGTTCAACTCTTAGGTTGTGGCTTAATCTACAGGATCTACTTTACAGTTGATAACCTGCTCACCTGGGTCGTCGTCACCACATCGTTCATAAAATCTTGTTTTTCAAATTTTATTTGTGTATTAATCCTAGAAGTGAGGGTTATCACTTTAAAAACATAACATATTGTCTAAACCTGAATATGTTTTCTAATCGTCTCGCGAAACTGGAGTTAAGTTAACTGTGAGTTAGTTGTACAGATGCTGTGGCCGTCTGAAATATCGCGCGCAGTTTAAGAATTTCCTCTTATAATCTAACCTAATAACGTAATCCTTGACAAGTTAAATACATACCTAAATACTTTGAGCTGTAAGTCCAATATTCTTTGGTTGATGACCCATGGAACTTCTCCGAGCTGGTTCAAACTGTCCAATACCGGGTACAGATTTTGTGGAGGAGCTTCTTCGAGCCGCTTCATTTGTTTCATTACAAATATTGGCATCCTGAAGAGTAAGATATTGTTTCAATTTCTTTAAGTCGACTTAGTAAGTCTTTTGTTGAGCAATGTATATGTTTTTACATCACGATCCCAAAATATTCCAAATAATTATTGCTAAAGATGTATATGTTGTAAATACTACTATATATCTATATTTATACTACTATATATATATATTAAAAGACTTCAACCTAATGATACCACAGTTTGGGAATGGAGCGACCGCCCTCAAGCTATTTAAATAATAAAGGTTATAGTAACGAAATTAAAAAAAGAAGATGGCAACTGAGTTTTCTGCGCCCGTTCTTTTCAGGTCTGAGGCATATATTTTCTAATGGGCAGTCAGTTTATGCCGTTTTTGAAGTGATTAAAATTTTATACGTTTTTTCCTTTTATTTCATTTCTTATTTTCCTAGACTATGAGTGGCAGGTAGTGGACAGATTAAAAAAAATATCTTCATGATGTACCTGATGAGCGGCGTCTCCGTCAGCAGGTACGCAGCGGAAGCGGGCGAGCGCCAGGGCACGGGAGGGGACAGGGTGGGGGCGAGACACGCGCGCATGCTCAGTGTGGGCCGGGCCGCCGCCGCGCACAGACGTGTCAGGGTGGGGTGCGGCTTCAGCTCCAGCCGGACCAGGCGTCCCCAAGGCCGGTGCACTTTGTACAGCGCTGGCAATTTCTTACTGTGAATCAAATAACAAATATATGACTATAGTAAATCTACCACCACGCCTACTTCTTCCGCCGAATTACACCTTCGCACGACACGCCACAAGTTAGGATATCATCCCCACCATCTGGATGTGTGGCGGTCCTCCGCAGTGAGGATTTCAAGGAGCTTTCTTCCACGCACTAAAAAGCTGTGAAATGATCTTCCTTGTGCGGTGTTTCCGGGACGATATGACATATATACCTTGAAAAAAGCCCGTATACCCTTCCAAAAAGGCCGTCATTGCTCCTGTTATTCCTCTGATGTTGCAGGAGATTGTGGGCGGCGGTGATCACTTAACACCAGGTTAAACGCTCGTTTTACTTAAAAAAACATAACAGTGCTATTTGTACTGTTGTTTCCGTTTGAAAAGTGTATTATTGGTGGAGAAATTATCACTATTGTGCCCCCCACATGTGCTCGGACGCACGACCTAACGATGACTATGCTCGTTGCGATAATGTTCCTAGTTTGGCAACGTTTAGATAAAAAAAAATCTCTTGCATACTCAGACTTTCAATTTGTATCTTCACATCCTCCAGGCCTTTATATCAGTGTTTTATCGAGGTATGCTACGTTATAAGTTTGTGATGGATCGGGCAAATTATTCACATTATATCGCCTCATACCAAGTGGGCGTATCTGTTCGTTCCGTCAATAATTCTCATAAATAATTACAACATACGCACACTTCTATTTGTCTTTTTCTTGTATTATGTGCGACAGTACTCGTTTAGAACCTAAAGGGCCGTGCATTGGTTTTCTAGCAAAGTACTAGTAGTAGGTCTATAGGCACTGTGGATCTAAGTAATCGTAGATAAGCTTTGGAATATGCAAAGATTGCTAACCGTAGGTATCTAGTATCTATCGTAAAGAAAAAAAATTATGAATACAAGTTTGGTTTTAAGATAACTGAACCAAATTAAACTAAATCAACTTTAACACAAGTTTTATATTTATTTCGGTTTATAACGAGGTAGGCACAGCCTAATTGCCTGTTTGTTATGCACGCCCCATTAATCTAGTGACCCAAAAGTTAATAAAAAGTGAAATTTATATTTCATAAAATTATATTATACTATCTGACAAAACGTATTGCCGATATTAAAATCGCGATACAAAAGTAACTGTTGATCGTAGATGGGTGAAAATTTGAAGTTGTATGTATTCTTTAATGCTGACTCATAATCAAACAAATTTAAAAAACAAATAAAAAAGAACATCGTGTGGACCACCCTTAACATTTAGGGGTATGAAAAATAGATGTTGGCCGATTCTCAGACCTACTCAATATGCTCACAAAATTTCATGAGAATCGGTCAAGCCGTTTCGGAGGAGTACGGGAACGAACATTGTGACACGAGAATTTTATATATAAGATTAAATTGAATTTGTTTTGTTATAACAATGTGCAATGAATTCTGACTGTATACTGGGTCCAAACTATAACAGAATAGAGAAATACCTAACTGAGATAAACTTTATATATGATAAACAGTACGGTTTCCGGCCAAAATCAAATACAGTTGGTGCCACCATTGATCTAGTAACCACAATAAAAACCAAAATAGATCAGAGGGAAGTGGCAATAGGAGTCTTTATTGATCTCAAAAAGGCTTTTGACACCGTCAGCCACACCCTGCTCCTAGAAAAACTGCAACACATCGGTATAATAGAAACCGCACACAAAATCCTAGAGTCATACTTAAAAAGTCGGTACCAGATTGTAAAAATTGGAGCTCATCAAAGCAAATCCAAGCTGCTGACATGCGGGGTTCCTCAGGGATCCCTTCTAGCACCTTTATTATTCCTGGTGTACGTAAATAACATACATCAAGCAGGTTTGCAGGGTCATCTTACCCTTTATGCAGACGATACATGTCTATTTTACTTCGGCAAAAACTTAGAAGAACTAATGGGAAATGCACAAGATGATTTAAATATACTGCAAAAATGGTTTCAATGTAACCTTTTAACTATCAATGCCTCCAAAACATCATATATGATATTTAGTGCTAAAAATAAAAAACTACCTAACATTCCTAATCTTACCATCAACGGAGAAGTATTGCAAAAGACTTTTGAAGAAAAATACCTTGGATTGACACTCAATAAACACTTAACATGGAAATCACACCTAATAAATATAAAAAACAAACTTTCGTCTCTAGTAGGCTCTCTACACAAAATAGTTCGGTGTATCCCAAAACAAGCTCGACTATTGATATATAATGCCCTAGTTAAGCCACACTCTACCTCATTGAAATATGGGGTAATGCAGGTAAGACTAATATAAAACCAATCCAAACGCTACAAAACCGAATAATAAAAATTTTACATAATTATGACTACTTAACTCCTACAGAAACTATTTACAAAGAAACGAAACTATTGAACATTACTCAACTTTACAACTACTACACATGCATACTTATATATAAGATAACTCATAGACTCATTCACTCAAATACAACATTCACAACAAAACACAATATCAACAAATATGGTTTACGTCACGCCAGACACCTTGAATTACCTAGTATTAGAACCAACTATGGTAAAAATAATATAACATTTGCAGGAGCACAGCTATACAATAAGCTTCCGAAAACTGTAAGAGAAGCGACTTCGCTCAACATCTTCAAAAAAAGGCTGCTATATCATTTACAAAGCAATGAATAAAAACATCTTATCATAATAACAATAAACTATATCTTGTAACTTGGACCACCGCCTTAAAAAACCGGAAAGCAGCAATGAGCAAATTCGCCTCTCACTCACTGATTTTATGTTCTCATGTAAGTGACGACAGTCTTAATGAGAAATTAAAGTTCTTTAAACCGAACTGTCATTTAGCACCGATCATGTTGTGTGCTGAAGCTACTCAAACATAATATTTTAAAAAAATCTGCACATGTCGACGAGTTTGCGTTTAAACAAAATATATATAATACAAGTACGGAAGTCTCACATGCAAAATCAATTAAAGAAATACGGTCTCTCTTGCGGTCTTACAATAAGGTGTAATTCAGATCGCACAGCACTACTAACCTACATTTTTATTTACCTAGAAGTTGGTCCCTTTCTATCGCGTGACTCTTACCTCTTCTGATGAAATTAGGGTTGACTTCTTTACCTAAAAGTGTACCTACCTAGTATAAGGTCATCTTATAAAAATATCTGAGGTTTTTCTATAAGATAAATAGGTATGTAATCGTAATTTAAAATCAATATTCTTTCGCTGTCAAACCTACATTAGCTGCAGGAAATAAATAGGTAACTATTGAATGGTAAGCTAATATATAAAATTCTCGTGTCATGGTGTTAAACTTTGAACTCCTCCGAAACGGCTTGACCGATTCTCATGAAATTTTGAGTGCATATTGAGTAGGTCTGAGAATCGGGCAACATCTATTTTTAATCCCCCTAAATGTTAAGGGTGGTCTCCACACGAATTTTTTTGACACATTTTTAAATTTGTTAGATTATGAGTCAGCATTAAAAAATACAAAAAACTTCAAATTTTCACCCATCTACGATCAACAGTTAATTTTGTATCGCGATTTTAATATCGGCAATACAACGTTTGCTGGGTCAGCTAGTTTCATTATAATAATAATCACTTTAAATTAGCTTGTTTCAGTGTCTTTAGGAAGCTTAAACAAATTAAATTTCAATCGCAAAGACCTTTAATATGCATTGCTTTATTTATGAAATATCGGTCGGGACTGTGAAGTAGGTTAAAAAAAAGCGCGCGTGCGTCACTGCTCGTTCGTGAGTCCCTACTGACTGGCCTACTCTGTAGAGGCCGCCGCACGTACTATTTCGATACCTACGGTGGAGTGAGACAGGCCTGGTTTAAGCGACAGGGGAAGATTGTTACCAGTGGGAGGTTCCTTTGCACAGGATGCCGGCTAGATTACGGGTACCACAACGGCGCCTATTTCTGCCGTGAAGCAGTAATGTGTAAGCATTACTGTGTTTCGGTCCGAAGGGCGCCGTAGCTAGTGAAATTACTGGGCAAATGAGACTGAACATCTTATGTCTCAAGGTGACGAGCGCAATTGTAGTGCCGCTCAGAATTTTTGAGTTTTTCAAGAATCCTGAGCGGCACTGCATTGTGATGGGCAGGGCGTATCAATTAGCATCAGCTGAACGTCCTGCTCGTCTCGTCCCTTATTATCATAAAAAAAAAGTAAGATCATAAGAGTTACATAAAATAAATGTAATTTACTAAAATACGTACACCTTAGCCTTCGGCTTGAACATGTTAACGTCGATCTTGACATCGTTGATGATGATGTTGTACAAGAATTTCCCGATATTCTGACGCATCTCCATAGACCAAGGCATCTCCTCTACATCCTAAAACAATATCAACAAGTGAAAAAGGCATAAAATTCATTTATTTTCTCAAATTTGGTTCCTTTCGAGTGCTTTTTTATGTCGGAACCAAATGGCGCGCGAAAAGAGAAGAAATAATGTAAGAAACACTTCCAATGTAGACTTAGAATTAACTAGCATATAGGCGACCTGATAGCTCGATAATTCGTGACCGATTTTGTGTGCGTTAGTGGTTTATGGACATAATGCCGAAATAGTATTTGTCACACTTGTCGTCTTTATTAATACGGCTTTACTCACGTTTTATCGGTGTGGGTACCGACTGGGCTTCGGACCATTCGGAGGTCCTTCATCGGGGTGAGTGTGGTGGGTTCGCGATAACGTCCCACCTCTTACTGCGGACTTGGGCTCTTAGTGCGCGGCTGGACATGGCGGGGGGCGAATGGTCCGAAACTAGTCGGTACCCACACCGATGAAACGTGAGTAAAGCCGTATAAATAAAGAAGAAGAAACTCACGAAAGTTTTAGTCATAGATGTCATTCTGAAGTTCAATGCCATTTATTGCCTCTGAGGTGGTATTTGTAGCGGGCTTTTGGTAAAATTCACTGACAGTGTCCCCTTCTTTTTTGGAATGTCTAGTTTTGGGTTTTAATCTAGAGATATATAATTGGATCCCAGGTGTTAGATAGTTTTAAACCGTCTTCTCTATTGAAATTTGGGTGTATTTTTTTTATGGAAATGGAGGACAAACGAGGGTACAGGTCACCTGGTGTTAAGTGATCACGGCCACCTACAGTGTCTAGCAACACCAGAAGCATCACAGGAGCGTTGGCGGCCACTAAGGAACGTGTTCGCGGTTGTTTTTAAGGTACCCAAGTCGTTTCGTCCCGCAAACACCGCACAAGGAATTTCATTCCACAGCTTTGTAGTACGTGGAAGAAAGCGCCTTGAAAACCGCACTGTGGAGGACCGCCACACATCCAAATGGTGGGGATGATATCCTAACTTGCGGTGTGTCGTGCGAAAGTGGAATTTGGCTTTATTCGGTATTTAAATAACAAGTGTTCTATTTAAATTAAAATTATCATAGTCTCACCAAACTAGCGCCCTCTCTATTCTGGTGCAGCAACAACTGCCACGTTTGCCTGCTGTTGTAGGGGCGTGGCGTGCCGTCCAACGAACTCCTCGTCAAATACCACTCGCAGTACTTCCCGTATATCTGCTCGATCTTCTGCAGGACTCCGTTCTTTTTGTACTGGTCTATTTTGTACCTGAATTTCAACAATAATAGTGAATAATAATAAAATTTGTATGAAACTGTCGTAATTGTATGCATTACAAAACTATTAAACACTATGTAAGATTGTAATTGAAATTATTTGTGAAACGATGAAAATGTAAATCTTAATTTAAAAGGGTGGCAATGAGTTTCTTGCCACTTCTTCTCATTAGCTCAACTCTTTACCACGTAGCAGCATAATCAATAAGTTTTTTTTTTACATTTATAGGTAAGTGTCATTTCCGTGACCTACATGAATGAAGTGATTTTGATTTGATTTGATTAATCCACTCTCGTGTGAACCTCCACCCTAATTAACTATTATCTTCTATCAGAATACCGTAAACTTCAAATTATAAACTTCGATAGCGAAAGCTTACTTTAAAACGCAATACCGATATTTAGAGCTAGAATAATGTTACAACAATTCTTCTCTAAGAAAACCCATTCATTATAAAACCCAAGGCAATTTAATTTGTTTTTGAACTATAAAAAGACACGTGCACGGTTCGGTGACTGTTTCGCTGCCATTCTTTTATAAGAATACTAGTTGACCCAGCAAACGTTGTATTGCCGATATTAAAATCGCGATACCCAACTGTTGATGAGTGAAAATTTGAAGTTGTATGTATTTTTAATGCTGACTCATAGTCAAACAAATTCAAAAAAAAAAATTACATTTAGGGGGATGAAAAATAGATGTCCGATTCTCAGACCTACCGACCTCAGACCGACCAATATGCACTCAAAATTTCATGAGAATCGGTCAAGCCGTTTCGGAGGAGTTGGATTAACACCATGACACGAGAATTTTATATATGAGATAGCCCACTGTTTTTTTTGCGCCCGTTATTCTCAGGTCTGCCGGCACACTATTTTGAATGACTGGTAGTTTTTGACGTTCAATAAGTGATTTTAAATACTATTTTGAATAAAAATATTTGAATTAGTGTAATTTGCTCACCTGTTGTAAACTTGAGAGCCGAGATCCCTCTGCAACAGCTTGAGTGTTGGGCTGTACGACTCGCTGCCATCCACCAGTTTGTTGATCTCACCCATCATCAGGTTCACAAACTCGTCTATCTGTCAATAAATGTAAAATAATAAAATTTGTGAGCTTTTATGAAACCGCAATGCAAGTGAAACTTTTTTTCACAAAGTAACTAATATCTCCATAGAAAAACAAAGAAATTTATATAAGTCCCGACGGACGCTGTTCTGTCAATAGAATAATTAATATGGTGTGAGTATTCGTTTTGGAACCATAACCATAAAAGTGAAGTTGTAGATACGATCATAATAATGTCAAACAATGTATTTTTTTTTTTTTATAAAATCACGGGACGTATTTGATACGCCCTGCTCATTACAATGCAGTGCCGCACAGGATTCTTGAAAAACACAAAAATTCTGAGCGGCAATACAATAGCGCTCGTCACTTCGAGACATAAGATGTTAAGTCTCATTTGCCCAGTAATTTCACTAGCTACGGCGCCATTCAGACCGAAACAAAATAATGCTTACACATTACTGCTTCACGGCAGAAATAGGCGCCGTAAATATGAATTTAACTAAACGAAAGCTAAAATGTCTAATCGCGAACTTCGTATTGATCTTCGGATCCGAAACACTCTCGTAATAGGAAAAAGTACGATCTATCAACCGAAACTCGTATTTCGATTTTGGTAATAGGGCTCCAGAGGCTAGTGCAACAGTAAAAGTAAATGGTTATAATTTGATCCAATCCAAAACACTTGTAAAATAGTTTGGAAGTGAGACTTGATTGCACAAAATAATTCGGTACTGTCATTATCTTACATATTCTTCTTCGTCGGATTACTCTTGACAGAGCAGTCGTGGTCACGTCGAACGACGAACGATTCTACGCCAGTTATCCCTGACTGTTGCTTCTCTGGCACATAGCATACATATAGCAGATGGGAAAACAGTGTACTAACCTGTAGCACCTTGAGATACGGGTAAAGAGTGATGGCAGAATGTGAGGCGTTGCTTCTAGACTTTAGGGTACTCAGGTTCCTAACGAAAGCGTCACGAATCACCTCACGCCACTCCTTTTCCGCTACGCTCAGCTTTTCCCGCTAAAACCATATCCAGATATTTAAACTGCTGCTTTTTTTTTCTTTTTATAAAAAAAAATATGTATGGGTCATATGATAATTAGTGATCACCGCAAATTTTTTTTGTATTTGGTTGATTTTCGTGACAGGTTTCGTCTAATTTCACTGCTTGTGGTGGCGACGTGGGACGGGTCGTTCCTTCCCTTAAATATGGTCGAGGGAGGCGATGGCTGGCCCATGCAAAGATTTATCCTTATCAGCAACAAAGTCCAATGTCCTAATAATACAGGATGTAATTTTGTTTGGAAAATTATTCGGGTTGATTTCCGTCAAAATTTCAAGAAATTTTAAAAACGAAATATGCAGTTATTATTTTCTTATAAACTAAGGGCATGGCTCCTTCCACGACTTTTCTCTAATACTCGTAGCTCCCGACTTGGCCATCACCGCCCATCTCAAAAAACCACCCTGTATATATCAAGTCGATATATCGAGTTAGTAAGTCTTTCGTGGGGCGTTTTATATACTTTTACAACAAGATCCCAGATAATGTTCAAAACAAATGTATTACGAAATTCAAAAGAATTGTTAAAAAACGTTTGTGAAGTAAAAGTTACTATAACATAAATGACTTCCTGAATGATACCACTGATTGGCAATAGAGCTACCGCACACAGGCTATTAAATAATAAATTTAATTTGTACGATTTTACATTGTATACACAAATAAAATTTGAAAAACAAAATTTAATGAACGATGCGGGATTCGAACCCACGACCTCCGGCGTTCCGTGCCGGTGCTCTAACCAAATGACCTAACCGTTCGAGTACCACCTCGTTATAAAATTCAGTTTACTTTGTTCAACTCTCAGGTTGTGGCTTCATCTCGGTTAGCTCAGTTTTATTGTGTATTAATCCTAGAAGTGAGGGTTATCACTTTAAAAACATAACATATTGAAACCATATTTTTATAAAAAAAGAAAGAAAGACTGGTTATAAATATACTAAGACCTTAGATAATTTGTACGCCTACATAGAGCCTCTTGCTGCTAGACAACCGACGAAAACAGACCAGGTTTATTACTTTAGTGTGCGTCACAAGCTACGTCTTACACTCGCGATTTGTCACTTTGTGTTAGTGTGCGTGAATTGTTCAAAATAGAGGTAAACAGCTGCCACAGTATATCTAGACGTATAAATGATCTAACAGTGTAACATTTCACAGACCAAATGAAGAACCTAGTGGGGATGTAGATATATTATGAGCTAACGAACTTTGTATATTATATGAATACTAGCCGTTCCCGCCCCCTTCGGTGGGCGAATTTTAAAAGGAAGTAAATTATTAATTAATTTTATTCAACTTATTACAAATACAATAAATTAAACCCACCTAGGAAAAATTCCGCATCGAATGGTGGTAGTTTCATCTCGATACGATCAGTGGTTTAGGCGTGAAAGAGCCTCAAACAAAGACCATATTCATTATACATATATATATAAGATACTATCTATCTATATATGTCTTTATGAGTTATTTCAAGTTATAACTGAGCCTGTTGTTGATTCTCTGGTAATAAAGACGAAATTATTTATTCATCGCAGATATAAATAAGTGCCACATAATCTAAAAGGGAATATTTTATCCTGTAAATAAACTTTTAAAGTTACAACTGAAGATCTTGTAGGCGCCTCAAATAAATCCCTACAAATATTATAAATGTGAATGTCAGTTTGTTTGTTACGCTTTTACGTCAGATGTACTTATCCAATTTTAATAAAATTTGGTACAGCGATAGACTAGAGCTTGGGAACGGACATAGGCTACATTTAATCCCCGAAAAATTCATGTTTCCCGCAGGATTGGTGAAAAATTGAAAAGATGAGCTATAATTTTACCAATAGTAGGTTTAGTTTGGCATAGCAATCTTCCTCGAAATAAGATTAATATTATAATATGTTGGGAACGGAAGCGAAAACAGGAACCGGAAGTGGAATAGGAAATGATCAATTCCAAACTTGCTTATTATCTTAAAACCCTTTATCTACGCGGACGAAGTCACAGGCATTAGCTAGTACTTACATAAATCTTAACAGTAGTAGAGCTGTTCTCTTCAACAGCAATATTCCTCACATCCATTTCACCTTTCAATTCCAACTCAAGCTGTTCTTTCCCCAGAGTCTTCATTTCATCCAGTGTTAACAGGCCACTCGCTGGAGAGGTCGCCAGACCCATTCTGTTCTCAATATTATCCAGTTTGAGTTTCTCTAGCAATGGACAGTTGTAATCCAACGGAGGCGGCTCGTAGTGTGGTGTGAAGTTCTCTTCAATTCGCCTCACAGCTTTCAGCACAACTTCGCGCTGGTCGAAAAGAAACTTTGTTTTTGCTAAAAGATCGTTCAGCTGTATTCCCTGAAACATTTTATACGTTTGTCATCAATAGACCAAAGAGGATGCCTCTAATTATAGTTACGTACATATAGTTAAAGTTATATTAAAAATTTTAATTTAGTTTTTAGTTAGTTAGTATGAAATGTGCAGTGAGATTTGATATAAGTCTGAAATAGTAATTAAAATATGGCGACGAAGTACAATCCGGCTATGATTGAAAGCGAACAGTTGCTTAAAACGTAGTGGATTTCGGCTATCTCCGATTTTTCAAGATTATAGCTGTCATCTGTGATAGAAAGATTGACAGATCAATCTTTCTATCACTGCACGTTTCAAATAAACGACAGAGTCGCTTTTTTCTTAGAGAGTTTTGCTAGGCTGCAACGGACAAACATAGCTTGATTGTAAGTTATCATTGATAACAATGGTACCACAGATTGGGAATGCAGCGACCGCCCTCAGGCTAATAAATAATAAATGTTATTGTACGATGTTAAATTGTAACCATATTTTTATTTAAAAAAAAAGAAGAGTTTGTTGCGCCCGTTTTTCCCACGTCTGAGGCATACTTTTTCGAATGGGTGGTAGTTTTTGACTTTCGATAAGTGATATAATATCTTTTGGTGAAGAATATTTGAATTTAAATTTACACCCTAAACATTAAAGTAAGGGGCTGAAGGAGATTAACAAATGAATGCCCAAATCCACGACGTAGATACTGAAAAACGTTCCAATCCACAAACATCACATTTTAAGGAATTCGTGTTTAAAGTTTAATAAATATTAGTGTATTCCATACATGTGGGTTGGGCTACTAAGTGATTTGAAGAGTGGCTGTCATTGTGTGACATTTTTTGTCAGTCCGTTAATATGAATCACGTGACCAGTTTTGTGTTCATTACTCAATTTCGACATGATTGTTGTTTGGAACGTTTTTCTGGAATTACGTCCAATTATGAATGCGGAAAAATAGCTTATGTTCCCCGCGGAGATTAGACAAAATATAACTCAACAACAATAACAATTACATAAGTATATTTATAAATTATATTATTCAATCTGGTGAATATCATGACAAAACCTTCATTGTTCAAGATTTATTCATTTTAATTATGACATTTTTATTGAGAAAATTTCATTCTTTCTTTCATTCATTCTCGCCATATTTCTCAATTTTCGGGATTATATTCCAGTAGTTATTTCTTTTTCTTAGTTGGGTAAATTATTTTAGTTTGAAGTCTGCAGGCTTAGATAATTTAAGAAGTAAAATATCATATTATTACCTTGTCCATCATTTGCTTATGATAAATATTTAACACAGCCTCCTTTTCGATCAGATCGCTTCTCTCAACACATTCAAACACAGCTGCGTACGTTTGTGCGTCCATAGTTATACCATCTTCACTCATATACGAGAGTAATTCTCTTACGCTGTCCAACTTTCCCTGAAATATGGTATTATTAAAAATCAATAAGTAGAAAGTACCTCTATGTACTTAGTTAGACTCCCCCGGTTTTTATGACAATAAGGGACCAGACGAGCAGGACGGCTGGTGGGAAGGAAGGCTTCAGCTGGTGGTAATTTATACACCCTGCACATTACAATAGGGTAGCTCAGGATTCTTGCAAAACCCATAAACTCTAAATGACACTACAATTGCGCTCGTCACCTTGAGACTTAAGATGGTAAGTCTCATTTGCGCAGTAATTTCACTAGCTACGGCGCCCTTCAGACTGCAACACAATAATGCTTACACATTACTGCTTCTTGGCAGAAATAGGCACCGTTGTGGTACCCATAATCAAACCGGCATCCTGTGCAAAATACCCTCCAACTGCGGTATCAGATAAACATAAATATTAGATAAGGGGGGCCAAAGATCAAAACCATTTCATTAATCAAAATTTTGTCTTCGACATGCCGATGTAAGTGTGAAATCGTGCAGAATCATCAAGAAGGCGAGGAAAGAAATAGTGATATTCACCTTCTTGATAGTGTGTCCTTACTACAAACTTTCACACACAAACAAATCTTTCGCCTTTATAATATGAGTGATTATGGATTAAAAACGTAAAAACCTCCGACTAAGCAGATCTTGATCAGAAAATAGGGACCCTCTTTTTCGTCTGGGTTTAAAAAAATACCTAACTGCTACTCCACTTATGTCACTGTCCAAACCGGGTTCTAAATTCAAAATATGCAGCTTAAACTGAAAAAAGTGTTTACATTGCTGCCTCTTGACCAATAATATTTTAATCAACTGGAGTAAACGCAGAAATGTATAGAAAATTTATTATGGTGTCATTTGTGGCATGTGCCATATTTCGGCTTTGAATTTAGTATGACGTGCATTGTCTATAAGTATAGAACGTCATTGTTACTATGTGAGCAAGCCAATTCTTCTTATTGTTTTTCTCTATCATAATTCGTTCTTTTTCTGCACACAACAAAGAAATAATGACCAAATCCTCGTCACTATCGCTCATTTTGTAATGTTGCTGGCACTAGAACTGATATATGACGTAAGCTGTCTCTAACTGCAGTTGTAATGCGATAGGTACCGTCAAGCGACGTGAAGCGACCCGCCGCGCATCGCCGCTCTAATGGGGTATGCCCTTAATGGTTAAACACTACTGTTTGACAGCAGGAAGAGACGACGCGGACGGCGTGGTGTTGATATAACCGGGTGTCCCAAAGTTATGGGACATGAAGGGAAAGTACCTTAAATATCGAAGATAGGCTATTTTACTGAAAGAATGGTGTAAGGGAAATGGCCGGCCATCTAATCGGTCCATTCGTACCAATCCAAGTAGGAAAACATTCATTTTACGTTGTTCCTTTTTTTTTTAAATACTATTTTACTTAAGAATAGTTATTAGTTTTTGGCTATTCTTTCGATTGGCATCATAAAAGTAGGGGTGTTTTTTTTTTACATTTCAGTCGGTTCGGTTCCCAGACGAGGCAAGTAATTTTTAGAAAACCTTTGAATGCAGAATTACTAACTTTTAAAAATAACATAAAGTCTTCTTTCAGTAAAATAGCCTATTTTTGATATTTAAGGTACTTTAATTTCATGTCCCATAACTTTGCGACACCTGTATATATGTCGGAGAACACGCTCGGAAACTAACGAACGCGAGCCGACGTCAACCGAGTCGATCTCGGACATGGCCGTAGGAACGGGCGGGCAGTCTAATACTTGAGCTCGTGGCGAGCGGACGTGTCTGTCCGCTCCACAAAATTATTTTGAATTTCATTTTATTATTATCTGATTTGTAAACTATTCATAATTGTTGATTTGTTTGTGCGTAAAGTCCTATTATCCAGCCTGAGCGATAAGTCACTCACCGATAGTGGTAAAACAAGTAAATTGGATGTCTTAAGCCAAGCTAATCGTTGATGACGACACTTATATTAACACGAATCAAAATACTTACTACTGAAGCATATCCATGTAGAAGTGTATTGTATATTTTAACATCTCTCACACAAGGGTGTTCCAAATGTCTCGCATTAGCACATCGTTGTCTGTAATGTTTTAATACTTTGTGCCCCTTGAAATATAAATACATTTTATATAATTCTATCTCCAATATTTAATATAATATGTTTTTATTGTATACAAAGAGCATCAACCATATGATTATAGACGCCTTCTAAAGGCTTTCCACATGATAAACACAGATAGTCTAAGATCCCGTTACAAAACTACCTTCACCGAGCTGGTTATTGGATGAAACATTTTTGTTATAAAATTTTATATGTCAATTATATATATATATATATATATATATATATGCATATTTCAGTCTAGGATACGATTAATCATAAATTTTTTTTTTAAATATATCTTTGGTTTGTTTAATAGACAAATTCTATACCAATCGAAAGTATGCAGTCCATAGTGTATGCAAAAGTTAGGTTGCCTTGGTAATTGATGGTAATTGATATGCCCTAACCATTACAATGCAGTGCCACTCAGGATTCTTGAAAAACCCAAAAATTCTGAGCGGCTCTACAATTGCGCTCGTCACCTTGAGACATAAGATATTAAGTCGAAAGCTTGTTGAAGGTCGGTTTATATCGGGACCTATACAAGATCTTATGTACCTAAATCCAGTAGCAATCGTTTATAGTCCTGGTATTCATAGCAGCAGACAAAGGCTACATATGGACTTCATAATACGAGATAATTAACATGCATTATTATTATATAATGCATATTTTCTTGCTCAGGTTACAACATATTATGTCAAATATATAATTTGTTGTTTTTTAAACTGATAACCCTCCCTTCTGGGATGAATCATACAAATTTAATTTGAAAACAAAATTTATGAACGATGCGGGACTCGAACATTCCGGGCGAGCGCTCTTCCACTGAACCAACCGTTCTAGTGACGTATCGTTGATAAATCTTGTATATGCTGTTCAACTCTAGCCTGCACAAAACGCGAGAGTTCGCGGGTTTGAGTCCCGCATCTCTCATAAATTTTGTTTTCAAATTTAATATATTCATATGTAAAGCCATTCATAATAAAATATTAATTATACTTATTATACCTCTGAAGCCATATTGAGAGAGCACAATAGTTGTAAATGTGCTGTGAGAGTCCTCTGAAGTGCTTCTTCTTTCCCTTGTCGCTCTAATTCGTGCATATCTTGCTTCATATTCACCTCTTGTGCAGCTCTACGCTTTTCAAGACGTTTTTTACGTTTTTGTTTCAATTCAGCTTGTCTACAAGATTAAAGTTAATTTTTTTAAGTTTTTAAAAAGGCAAGGAAAACAGACACTGAGTACTGACACCGCGGAAAGGTCGGCATTGTTAAGAGTAAAGTTTAAAAAAAAGGTGCCCACAAGTTCGTTCGGAAGAAATTTCGCACGGGCGATTTGCTGCTTTAAGAATCTGGAGTTTTTATAAAATATGCATATATAATAAATTTTATATATAATGGATTCATGTGTAAATTTGATTGCTGAAACTGAGGTGGCAGTGGGCACGGCACATAGTTTGATGGACAGATGGTCGGTGGGGCAGAAAAGTCCACGAATGGCGACCACATACCAGCTGACCCAGTGTTGGTAGGCCCCCACTAGATGGACCGACGATCTAGTCAATATCGCAGGAATAAGTTGGATGAAGGAAGCACAGGACCAATCATCATGGAGATCTTTGGGGTATGCCTTTGTCCAGCAGTGGATGTCTTGCGACTGATGATGATGAAGTCATATTATGTCATAATATTGTTTTAATAGGTGTAATTCTTAGTAGGTGTAATTCACCATGAGAGTCACTTACGCTTTTTTTAATTTCAGGCCCTTTATATGCTTAAAAGTATCGTCAGGTTCATAATCATCTCTATGTTCTACTATATCATTGTGTAATGCTACATCGTCACAAATATCTTCTAATGACGGGTGTGGATTTCCTTGCAGCCTAGAAATAAACAAGTTAATTTATATTTACATAAAATGGAGATTGAATAATATAATAGTTATAATTGAAAACAATTCCACCTTCGCACGACACGCCACGTTAGGATATCATCCCCACCATCTGGATGTGTGGCGGTCCTCCACAGTGCGGTTTTCAAGGAGCTTTCTCCCTCGTACTACAAAGCTGTGGAATGAGCTTCCTTATGCGGTGTTTCCGGGACGATACGACAAGGGTACCTTCAAAAAAAGCGCGTACACCTTACTTACAGGCCGGCAACGCTCTTGTGATTCCTCTGGTGTTGCAAGAGAATGTGGGCGGCGGTGATCACTTAACACCAGGGGACCCGTATACTCGTTTGTCCTCCTATTCCATAAAAAAAAAACCAAATATATATACATTCGCAACAACATAGCTCTTAGCAAATTATACAACTACTGACTTTATGAGTAAAGCCAAAGTTAAATAAACTTTATTCAATTAGGCTACTTTAAATTACTGAATTTAAAATACATATTTATAAAGTTGAGCTTGTGAGTAGAACATATAAGAAGGTCAACAGCCACTCTTTTCAATCACATAGAGTATTCTACAATGGCTGTAATATACATAACAAATAGTTAGTAAGGTGCTGCATTCAATATATGTGCTGTGTTAAAATAATATAAATTATATCATAAAAAGTAATAATGAATTAACTCTATAAATATAAATTATCATATATTGGATGCATCAACCTTTAGAGCTTGGTCTCATTATTTGTGTAAGGATGCTTCGTGAACATGATGTTGGTGATTATTGTAACAATTAGTAATTGAATCCAACAAATACAATGATTAATAGCTATAATAGGTCGACCTGGCACCACAAGCAGCACACATTCACGAGTTATTTGCAATACATACTCGTAAAACCGACACTTACATAGACCATTGACAATTGTGACACACCCACACACTCAAAAACATAGTTTCTTACACATATGTTTTTTTTAATTTGCCATGAAGAAATGCCAAATGCTGAATGACTGTCAACTTATGTCATTTATTGTTATACATAGCTTTATTTGATCCAATGACAATCACAATGTATATAAGCTTGTAAAATATTAAAACTTATTGTAATTTATTGACAATGCGACAATAAGATTGATTTAAATAAATTTATTTATATTCTTATTGAAAAACATACACAGGTGCTATTTATTACTTGTGCTACTATTACAGATAAGTATGTACGTTTCAGAATTCATATTAAACAGATAGCATGTGTATAATGTGTGTTTAAATTTGTACATGTGCTCCTAGGCACAAGTTCCCTGCTAATAATGGGTAGAGTAAACTAAATTTATGGAAAAAATGTAGTTCTTAAATATGTACATGTGCTTAGGAGCTCCTAGGCACAAGTTCCCTGCTAATAATGGGTAGAGTAAACTAAATTTATGGAAAAAATGTAGTTCTTAAATATGTACATGTGCTTAGGAACTCCTAGGCACAAGTTCCCTGCTAATTATGGGTGGAGTAAACTACATTTCTGGAAAAAATGTAGTTCTTAAATATGTACATGTGCTTATGAGCTCCTAGGCACAAGTTCCCTGCTAATTATGGGTGGAGTAAACTAAATTTCTGGAAAAAATGTAGTTCTTAAATATGTACATGTGCTTAGGAGCTCCTAGGCACAAGTTCCCTGCTAATTATGGGTGGAGTAAACTAAATTTCTGGAAAAAATGTAGTTCTTAAATATGTACATGTGCTTAGGAGCTCCTAGGTACAAGTTCCCTGCTAATTATGGGTGGAGTAAACTAAATTTCTGGGAAAAATGTAGTTTTTAAATATCTACATGTGCTTAGGAGCTCCTAGGCACAAGTTCCCTGCTAATTATGGGTGGAGTAAACTAAATTTCTGGAAAAAATGTAGTTCTTAAATATGTACATGTGCTTAGGAGCTCCTAGGCACAAGTTCCCTGCTAATTATGGGTGGAGTAAACTAAATTTTTGGAAAAAATGTAGTTCTTAAATATGTACATTTGCTTAGGAGTTCCTAGGCACAAGTTCCCTGCTAATTATGGGTGGAGTAAACTAAATTTCTGGAAAAAATGTAGTTCTTAAATATGTACATGTGCTTAGGAGCTCCTAGGCACAAGTTCCCTGCTAATTATGGGTGGAGTAAACTAAATTTCTGGAAAAAATGTAGTTCTTAAATATGTACATGTGTCCACATTCACACTAATGTTACTGACTGACTTTGACGAATGAATTTTTAATTGCCTTATCATGTATATCATAAGAAGATTCAAATAAAGATGAATATACTCACTGTAGCATAGTAATCTGATTCATTAAGTCATGATCATAATTATTTAGGCTATTATTTTCTACAAATAGTTCTCGGAATACGGAGTGTGGGCTTTTAAGTGTTGTTTTATCATTTCCTGAAATGGATTGTGCATCAAAATCAAGCTCCTGTGTAACACCTTCATTAATAGCATATCTAAGGTCTGTTAGCCTTTGATCAAATAGAGTTGCTTTTCTAAAATTATAATAGCTCTGTTTTACCGAATCAAGATAGTGTTTGGTTCTTAGCTTGTACTCTAACGATGAGATTTTGTGGTTCGTAAACACAAGTGCACATTTATCATCTGCAAGATTGGAATCCGGGTTTGACTTTTTCAGAATTTTCTTCTTTACAGTTTCTAATAACTCTGGATCAACTTCTATGCTTTTCGTCTTCTTTACAGGTTTTGTAAGTTGATGTAATTGACCCAGCGATATGGGACTGGAGGCTAGTTTTGATAGATGTGATGCATGCAGCTTACTAATTGAAACTTTTGACTCTGTTGTATTTGCACCACTTACTGTAAATATAAAATGGCAAATTGTTAAATATTTTAAAGTCTATATTAAAATCAAAACAAAAAAAAATATGTTAAAAAAAGGTTAATTGAATTGGAAAAATATAGTACAAACCTTCAAGGAGTTCTCCATATTTTTTATAGGCTTTATGTTTACCCTTTTTCTTAAGTGATCTCAAAGCACTCGCCGTGTTAGTGGACTGATGTCGTGCAAGAATAAAATTTTCTGGAATATAAATAAATGTTATGCAACTCTACTGAATGGGTTATGTTTTGTAAACATTAATTATAAGACTCTCCCAAATATGATTAGTGATAACTCAAAGCCTAAATACCTGTTGTATGTGAATCAAGCAGGACTTGACGGCAAAAAGAACATGTTATTTCATTAACTGCTGCAGTCTTGTGTACTAAAGTGTTTTGAAGATTATTTATACTAGATAAATTTAATTGGTTCACATTTCTAGCCGACATTAAACGGTGCATAATTTAAATATAATTGAACATAACTGTAACATGAACGATGACCAAGAATCTTATATCGCTACAAGAAAACCATGCCGATCACTGAAAAAAATATAACGAAAACTCAAAACACGTGAAAAATGGAAATGCTTGAAACTTGAAAATATGTATGACTTTGACATATGTTTTACAGTTGAACGAGGCTGAATATTTGACAGCTGACAATACTGAACAGCTGACTAGCAGATTAAATGTATAAAATCATGTTAAAATGATACACCAATCTATGGATCTGGTGTAACGATAAAAAAAGTGGATAGTTTGGTATCAAATCAAATCAAAATATTTTATTGCAAGTCACATTTTACAATAGGGTAGTAGGTACATTAATGGGTAGACAATATGTGACGCCCTGCTAGGGCACAGCAATGTTATACATAAAATAAATAAGTCTTATACATTTTATACATTCTTATGATATTAAAAATACAGACTATATTATAAATAATTCTCAAACTTAGTGTAATTAAAAAATTCAGGTATTTTTTTTTTTTTTTTTTTATTTATTTATCATATTATATATACCGATATAAAACTAGGTCAAATTAGCATCTAAAAAAAAACCACAAAGGTTAACAACTAATGCTAATAACACTTAATAATACGTCACAACTCAACAACAACTTATGCTATAAATCGTAGAAGCATTTTAAATAGGGAAGGCTTTTCTTTATTTTTAATATCGTTTGTGATGTTATTATAAATTTTTATTGCCATGTGGTGAGGGCTCGATGATACTAATGACATACTTGTTTGGGGACTGAAGTTATCACTACGAGAAGTGTAGGCAACTTTTAGATGATGGTTTGGCTGATATTGGCCGCGCGCCGCCCACTAATAGTAAAACACAGGAAATAGCACCACGTTCGCGCGTTATTATCTGTTGCTAAAGCAGTGCGTGTATGTATTAACTAACTGCGATCTAGCTTGTGAAGTTTGTAAATGGAATGTCGTTAGTCGGACCGAGAACCTATCGAACATTTGATTCTTCAAAATTATGAAAATCAGAAAACAAACCAATCGCTTTTATAACTTTCGGGTGAATAAATCTACGTAATATAGAATATTAAAAATTATTACTGTTAAGTATTATCGGAACATTGTAATTAGGAATTAAATGTTTCGGGAGTACTTGGGTGATCAGATTCGTTTTATCAGTGTATAGTAAACGTTACCAGCAGCTGATTTATTTGAATTAACCACTGTTTCTCAGCGACAGCTTTCTTAAGCCATATTCTAGTTTTTTTTATATTATAAATTCATTTCATTTTATAAATAATTATCAAACATAGAATTAGAATTTCAGAAGGAACAGTCGGAGTTCGGAGCTTGGTGGCTCAATATTTATAAAAATTCAATTATTATATAATAGAAATTCGTGGAGGAAATTGACAAGTATATAAATAAACAAAAAATCCAGTAAAAATATATACGGGTTAAAGTGCTCTAGTTTAAGGTTATTTATTAATAATTTTGTGCAAATATTCATTATTGGTAGGCCCTCTACAAGATGTACCGACGATCAGTCAAGATCGCCGGAATACATTGGATGTGGGCAGCGCAGGATCGATCGTCGTGGAGATTATTGGGGGAGGCCTTTGTCCAGCAGTGGACGTCTTCTGGCTGATGATGATGATTCATTAAACGTCGGGGGCTACCTAGTCCTGGGACATATTGTACCTATTCCTAAAGGTTCTATATAGTGTATATTCTATGATCAACCGTCAAATGTCATATTATTTATACATGTCATTTGTCAATTGATTGCCATGTTTATCAATCTGTCAGGAAAATCAAAATATAACAACGATTACAAAATACACACCTACGGCATTTCGTACGGTGCAAATAAATTAAATACTATATATATTTCAGGGAGTCGAAAATAATTCTAAGATGATTTTTAATATCAGAAGCGGAAAATAATTGCTTAAGGTGGCATTTACATTTTTAGTTACTTAAGCAGTAATCTCAAACAATGGACGACAAATTTACTTGTAAGTTTTTGCCAAGAAAAAATTCAGTCATTTGAAAATCAATTTTGATGAATTTTTATACTTACTTAGAAAAATGCTGAATTTTAGGGACTCCTGAGTTGACGCTTAAGCTTTTTAAGCTCCGATTTGAGTATGCATGGCTGTTTAAAAAGAAGAAACAACCTTGGACGTAAGTTTTTAATTAACAAAAATATCGAATAAAGTTTAACAGTGCATAGTAAAAATCCATGTGCATCTAATTTTCCTAATATAGGTGCTATAATTTATGTGTAGTGTATATATCACTCCAACAAAGTTGGGTATACTATAAGATTTTTATTGTTGTCACAGGCGTTATTTAACCACTCAAACCTCAGACAACATTGAGGCTCATGCTGTCTCTAGACAATTATCAAGATATCCACCTTATGTGTGCATGGTCTCTCTCTGTCACTTAATGCCTCACCCTGGATAAGTTTTGGTATTTTCACACCAAATTCAATTCTTAAAAGCTTCATTCTAGTGGATACAGGGAACAGCAGCATACTTTAAAAAATCAGCAGTTGCTATCAGTTAATAATGGTAATATATTCTGAATCAGTAATGATGTATCTATGAAAATATTACTTTACTAAAGAACACACACATCTATGGCAAAGTAAAATTCCATTATTATTGGTACAAATAAAATTCCATTATTATTTGCATTGTAAAAAAATTGCACAATTTTTTTTATGGAAAATGAGTCTGCATTAAATTTGAAGAAAAATATCTATAAATAAGTTTATTTAATTTCAGTGAGTTCCGTAAAATTTTGCTACAAAAAGGATTCCCTGAAGAGATGTCCTTGAATCATGTCAGGAAAAAGTGGTCATACACATATGATGTAAGTATAAACTGCCACTGGTATTAATACGTACAGCGGTAGAAATATTGTCATCAGTGTATCAGTAGTCTGGCAATGGCTTATCACTCAGTGCTGTGCTTATGCCACATTCATCTTGCGGACTGCTTGGAATAGCTTAATACTTGTATCCCTTGTAGGTATCTCCCTAACTGTTCAGTAATCACTTACCTAATGACACAGTCAATAAAATATGCATCTATTTATACAAGTACAGATGTGTCTCAGAGGTTCTTGAACATTCTAGTTAACGATTGTTTTGTAAACGGGACAAAACAAGTTTTTTTTTAGATTCGGTTGCTTTCAATAGCTAGGGTATATCAAGATCGAGATTCCTTTATGCTGGTCGATACCTATCTGTTGCATAACTTTCTAACTTGCATTCGAGGCGACCTTTGTTAAATTATGATTAGGTGACTATACAATACTTGCATACTACAAAATAATCTACTTTCAAAATTTTTTAAATCAATGATCCTGTTGAAGCCTTTGCAATCACTGATGAATTGATCTTAAGTGATCACTTTGAATTGTCTGGAGTAAAAAAATGTACTATGGGGTCACTATCTTGACCCTGTTGAGATAAAGTTTTTTGTGATGATATAGTTCAATAACAGAGATACAATATAAATGATTAAGAGCAATCTATGTATGTATACAACTCAATTTACTAATAACATAATGTTTAAACTATAAATTGACAAATTTTGAATATTGTTTGTTGTAGTATTGTAAAAACACTTACTGATTTTATGAAGCATTGTTTTCAACATTTTGACTTTAATCCTTATATTTTAAATTTAGATTGTGATGGCTTACATGTACTAGTGAAAACAAAATTGTTGTTGAAATGAAAAAAAATTGTTCTAGTAACTTTCCTATTTTACTTAAAAAATACAAATCCCAATTCGTCTGTGGTAAATTCATACATTGAGACTACGCAGTCTTTCATCATCAGCCGGAAGATGTCCACTGCTGGACGATGGCCTCCCCCAAAGACGTCCATGACGATCGGTCCTGCGCTGCCCTCATCCCACGTATTCCCGCGATCTTGACCAGATCGTCGGTCCATCTTGTGAGGACACTGCGTCTTCTGGTACGTGATCGCCATTCGAGGACTTTACTGGCCCATCCGTCAAACTATGTGCCCTGCCCACAGCCACTTCAGTTTCACAACCACATAGGCTATGTCGGTAACTTTGGTTCTCCTACGGATCTCCTCGGAAACTCCGAGCATAGCCCTCTCCATTGCCCTCTGAGTGACCATGAGCTTACTCATCAGGCCCAAGGTTAGCGACCAGGTCTGTGTACGTAATTCATCACTGTCAACACACACTGGTTAAAAACCTTCGTCTTTAGACACTGTGGTCTACGCAGTCTTATTTATTGAAGAGTAGGACAAACAAACCCACAGTCTCTTGTGACTAGTGGCGGATTTACAGTTTTGGCCAATCTAGGCCTTGTAGTACCAACCTCCCCTTTCTCAGCAGACTAGTACTAAAATATATTTCTTTGCAATTCTTTAGCCAATACCTTCCAAAACTAAGGCTAAAACGTGCTATGCGTGATTACACTGCAGCGTATCCACGAGCTACGCTGCCCTATAGTCCTTAAATGAAAGTGTATATTGTGATTAAATTAATCGCACTATGTACCAAGGGCACTACGCGATGCTGTACTGCGCAAGAAGTTAACCAATAGAGCCGCGTCATGTCTTCTTCTTCTTCATACGGGCGCTTTCCGCAACTCGACGTCATATGCGCCTATTTTGCGTGCAGTAGAGGCTACTTCAACCAGCCAAGATCCTGCAAGAAGTCACCCAACTTCTTCACCCGACTTCCCTAAGAGCGCCTGGTGACACCAGGTGTTTCGCCCTGTAGTTTGCCACCTGTCAGCAGGACGTGAGCGGCTGTTTCCTCTGCCCCCAGGCAACCTCTGCATAGAGGGCTGTCCGTGACACCTATATTAAAAAGATGCCTGTTGCCGCGTCATGTCATAAAACAAAAAGTTTTCAGAGAATTATCTTAATATTTTTAATTATGATACACGGATTTATGACAATTATGTGTAAAACAAAATACCGGCCAAATACTCGCCACGGCTTCTGGCATACCTCTATCCGATGGTCCATATTTTCAATGACTCTGAGACTTAATTGAGGTTCAATGTCGTTAATTTGCTGTATTATCTCATCCTTTAGCTGTTTAATTGGCAATTAACAAGTAATTCTTGGCTTATGGAGATGTACACTATTACTTTTAAATGTCCCCAAAGAAAGAAGTCCAACTTTGTCAAATCAGATGATTGTGGCGGCCAATTAACATGCCTATTGAATTTCTCGCGCAAAAGAGTTATTGTTTCGTTGGCTGTATGGCAAGTGGCACCATCGTGTTGGAACATATCATCCAGGTCCATATCCTCAATTTGGCTGTGAGGTGCTGATTTCGTATAAGATTTGAACAATTTTAACGCGCTGTCAATTGTGTACATCTCCATGGTTGAATTTGTCAGACATTGAAATACAGAAACGTCAAGTGAAGTTGGGCAAAAAACTTGATGTTAAGGTGTAACTCACAATTGATGTGTATTTATATTATGAATTGGAAAACTGAAAACACATAGGTTTGTTTAGGGCGATGATTGGGGGGAGAGTGGTGAGAGTCGATACTTCTACCCATTGTGCCAGTGATGCTTTTAAGTATAGGTCCCTTCATCCCATCAGACCCATATAAAATTATGACTATGGTCAATAATTTTTATTATGTGTTTTTTTCAGTCCTATAAAATAGCAAAAAGGGAAAATAATAAGGATTGGAAATATTACAAATTATTTGACAAACATTTCGGTAAAACAAAAATTCTCGATTGGAAATATGAATCTTGTAAGTAGTCAATTATTTACATGTTAACTGTAATATTTTTTTAAATATAAGTATATAAGACTTCAATGCACATCTAAAATAAAGTATGAGAGGTACCTTGAGAATAAAGTAGATTTTTTTATTCTAATAGAATAAAAAACCATTGAGATACTTTTTCTAATGAGAAGCAGTTATTTGCAAGCATTTTTGTGGTCCAGTTTAAAAGGGCGCCCTTTAAAAATAATTTGCATATTTTGCACCAAGAACCTTCATGACCTCAATCGTCAAGTCTTACTCAAAATTAGTTATTATATTGTAGATAAGGAATATAGTTGTGGTTAAAATAGACACCGCAATTAAGTGACACAGGAATAGACTATTAAAGAACACCCAAGGTGAGTTTTCATTGAGCTGAATATGAATAATACGTTATACAAACAAATAAAACGCCGCAAATGGAGCTGGATAGGCCAAACACTCCGGAGGGAGCCCAACCATATACCGAGGCAAGCCCTAGATTGGAACACTCAAGGAAAACGCAAATGTGGCCGTCCAAAGCAAACCTGGCGGCGGACTGTCATTGACGAAGCGAAGGCATCGGAAAGACCTGAGTGATATTATGAGAGATGCTCAGGACCGATCGCGATGGAGATGCACTGTGGATACCCTCTGACCCAGCTAGGGGATACAGGAATTTAATAAATGATGATAATGAATATGAATAACTGATGTGATGAGCAGATGTTATACCTGATGTTATACCGCTTTATTACCGCGTCGCGCTTTTAATTACCGCTTTGATAACCGTCATAGGTAATTTGTTTTATGAAAATAAGGGACGAGACGAGCAGGACGTTCAGCTGATGGTAATTAATACGTCCTGCCCATTACAATGCAGTGACGCTCAGGATTCTTGCAAAACCAAAAAATTCTAAGCGACTCTACAGCTGCGCTCATCACATTGACTCATAAGATGTTAAGTCTCATTTGCCCAGTAATTTCACTAGCTAGCGCGCCATTCCGAACAAAACACAGTAATGCTTACACATTACCGCTTCTCGGCAGAAATAGACGCCGTTGTTGGACCCATAATCTAGCCGGCATCCTGTGCAAAGGAGCCTCCTACTGGTAAATAGTATGTTACTTTAACACTTCATTCTAGGTACATAATAAGATAAAGTAGGTAAATAAGTATCCAATTCTTTCCTTCGAGTTGTAAGGTATCTCTGGCTTTATCAGATTGGTACTTGACCTCACAGCCACAAGTTATTAGATGTTGCGGCGCTTGCTGTCTTTCTCGCACATCTGCTTTGAGTAAGGACGAATAGGTCGTAGTGTGCGTTAACTAATTAATTAATGTGTTATAAATCCACAACAACTGTGAACTGACTATAATCTAAAAAATCTTAAAAGAAGGCTGCTTAGGTAGATATTTCTTTAAAAGGTAAAAATATATACCATATCTGACGTGTCTGAAGTTTTGCAATTCTAGCTAATCGAAACTATTTAAATACGAATTTCGAATGTTATGTCTTTTGAAACGTTGCAACCTTCTTTGTCAATTTTTCAATTGTTTTTTATCACACATAAGTACGCACCGAAAATGGAATTAAGTCGAAAATATTTTAGAGCGATGATTTTTTTATGATTTTAAAAGTCAACGAAATAATGTAGCTACTGTTAAGCGGCTAATTGAAGAAAACCCGCGAAATACCTATGAGACAATTCCAGGACTATTGGGGATTGGTATGAGACAAATTCAGAAAATTTTACACGGAGAATTGAAATTTCGGAAACTTTGTTGTCGTTGGATCCCTCATGAACTGACGACGGAGCAGAAACGGACTCGCGTGGAATGGTGCTCACAGATGCTAATGAAGTACGACCACGGACATTCTATTGCTGTTTATGGTGTTAACACAGGAGACAAAACGTGGATTTACTGTTTTGAACCCGAAAAACGTGTGAATGGGTGTTTGAAAATGAAAACCGGCCAACTCAGGATGTTGAAAAAAGTTCGTGAAAGACGACCAAAAAGCCGCGTTCTCCTACATTATGACAACGCTTGTTCATACAAAGCCAACAAAACTAAGTCATTTTTAGCTGCCGAAAAAGTACAACTCGTCACCCATCCTGCACATAGCCTATAGCGCATAGACTTAGTACCCTATGATTTCTGTATTTTCCCAGAAATCAAAGATTTGATGACAAGTTTCACTTTTACCGATTCCGAAGAGGCAGTGATAGCGTTCAATCAGCACGTAGAAAACATTCCTTCAGATCTGTGGTCCTCCTGTTTTAAAAAATGGTTCGATCGCATGAGAAAATGTTTAAAATGTAAAGGAGAGTATTTCGAACATCAATAAACATAACATTTTGGTTATAACATGTTGTTTTTTTAAGTTACGCAAATCTTTTAGTGTGACCTACGTAAGTTCCAACAACGGTGCGGTTTGCAGCAAAAATAGGTGGATTGGTAGTACTGGATTGGACGAAAACTACGCAAACAATTAGTTTTGCTTAAAATACGGGTTAAAGGTTTATATTTTTTTTAGGGAGTGATGAATGGCGCCTTAAGTTGATAATTTGTATAACTGAAGCGAAACTAATGAAGTTAGATGATTTCAACCTCTGGAGGTAAGGACAATTTGCTATTGACGTTTCGTGTTGTTCATTCAATCATTTTTTTTCTACCCCCTCAACTATTATCTGTCATTTATACATCCACGATCCAAATTAAATATAAAAAAAATATTGAAGCAGGCGTTACTTTGCGGAAATCCATAATTATCCAAATTTTTTGAGTTTTCTTTAGTTTACGAGACATCGACTGAGTCTCGTGCCAGATTATGGCGAGTCAACATGTCCTGAGGATGCCTCATGTAGAGGCGAAACACGTGACGAATTGTATAAAAGACAAATATTGGATATAAGATAAAAGATAATATAAGTACACACTTTATTGAGTATTTGAAAAACTCCATACTCTATGGCCTAAAAAGCATTGTTTACGTTTAATGTCGCCAAAAACACAGTTGTTTTGGTGTCACAGACAATTAAATCTAGTTTAGGTATACAAGGTAAATAAACATAGTTTGTTCTTAAATCTTCAGATAATTAAACATGTTATGTGAACATGGTTTGTCCAACCCAAAATTTATATGATATCTACTCTGTCATCACGCGAATTCCTTGTTTAAAAGCACTCACAACTCATGATACATTTTTTGAAAGTTGAACTATCTAGTGTTTTTTATTGTAAAAATTATTTGGTACCCTACAGGACGGTCGAACAAGCCATGAGAAGCCAAGACCTGCCTTTCGACTGCTGCATACAAGATATAAAGGGGTTATGGCACCACATAAGAGCCATGTTCAATGTGAGTATGTAGACAGCTGCCAGCTTGACCGCATGTCGCATGACAGTCACAAATTAAGATATCACCCCCACCATCTGGATGTGTCCTCCACAGTGCGGTTTTCAAGGAGGTTTCTTCCACGTACTACAAAGCTGTGGAATGAACTTCCTTGTGCGGTGTTTCCGGGACGATACGCTATGGGTACCTTCAAAAAAAAGGGTACACCTTCCTTATTCCTCTGGTGTTGAGAGAATTTGGGCGGCGGTGATCACTTATAACCATGTGACTCGTACACTCGTTTGTCCTTCTTTTCCATAAAAAAATCATATTTAATTTTCATTTAAATATTTATGTGATACAGGTGTAATCGTTAAATGTGACCGAAAGTACGTTAACTAATAAGTGAGATTCTAATCCCATGCTAAATGTATGGAATTGTTTAATATTTAAATTTTATATACTTCTCGATTGATGTTTGAAAAGTTACTGATGTCAGTTTACTGATGAGGTAACATACTTTCGATATCAGTTTAAAGGATTTTGATATCTGTAATAGTTACGGAGTAATCGCCTGGTCACACTTTATGATTGCACCTGTATGTATACCCATCACTTTAACCGAACTCCAATTGCATAAGATTGAGCGTTTGCAGAACATGTGTATTCGTTTTATATTTGGACTACGTAGGTATCACCACGTGTCTGAATTTCGCAATAAAAACTCAAATGGCTCCCTAAACTCTTGCGTAGAAATTCCCATGTGTCCTATTTGATCCTAAAACTCCTATATATCTCAAGGAAAAATTTTCAGTATTAAGTTCTCACCAACTATATCTTCGGTCTGTCCATAATGGAATTCTCTTCCCACTGAAATCAGAAAGTCTCAAACTATTTATTACTGTGACAAGTTTATTACTAGTGCTTTTCTTGGTATTATTTACTGTTTGTGTATGTTTAAATTATATATATGTATATCGATAACACCACCCTCTGTTATCTTTTCAACTAAAACTACTTCATTACAGGATGCCTGGTAGAAATCGCTCTTAAGCGATAAGGCCGCCTATTGCTTTTTCTATTCTTGATTTTTGTTGCAATAAAGATATATTTCATTTCATTTCACTTGCCGACACACACTTGCCTTATATATTTGATGCGTCATTCTTTCTTCACTCATTCGCTCCACGTGTCCAAATCATTTCAGCATTCCTTTTTCAGTCCTTGTCACAACATCGTCTTTCAAACCACAGCGCGCTCGTATTACCGCATTCGGAATTCTATCAGTCAGTCTTACCCCACACATACTACGATATAAACTAATAGATATAGATATATTAGATAGATTACTAATAGATATAATGGACCATGTAATATTAGATATATAAATGTATATATATAGCCTATATATATAATATATGTAGCCTAAATAATTTACAGATTGTTAAAAATATTACCTACTGTATACTTTTTATTTTATTTTTTCTATTTTTATTGGTAAATTTTGTGCATTAAAAGTAATTACCATTTTTAAGGAAATTGATTTTATTTATAAAGGATGGTTTATATTTTAGAGGAAATATCTTTTAACACTAAAGAAAGGCGCTGAGCTCACAGAATGGCCGCTGTACGAAACTATGTTAGAATACTTCAGCAAAACTGACCCACAGTACTTGGAAAGGCTTGAGACAGAGTCTGACACACAACTGGGTGAAAGTAAATCAAACAGCAGGAAAAAGAAGGATTTTACAAAACAAGAGGATACGGTATCGGAATTTCAATGTGAGTTTGTACATATTTTTTTAATAATTTAATATCTTTTTATTTAATTTAATATTGATACACTCTTACACAAACTTTCTTGCCCCAAACTAGGCATAGTACAGGCTATGGGTGCAAGCTAATCTTCTCTAAAATTCTCGTGTCACGGTGTGCGAGACCGAGCTCCTCCGAAACGGCTTGACCGATTCTCATGAAATTTTGAGTGCATATTGGGTAGGTCTGAGAATCGGACAACATCTATTTTTCATCCCCCTAAATGTTAAGGGTGGTCCGGTCCACACGAATTTATTTTTTTTTATTTTTTATTTAATTTGTTTGATTATGAGTCAGCATTAAAAAATACATACAACTTCAAATTTTCACCCATCTACGATCAACAGTTAATTTGGATCGCGATTTTAATATCGGCAATACAACGTTAATTGCTGGGTCAGCTAGTGATATATATAATACAATATAATTACTTAAACATACATACATACAGATAAAAATCCATGACTCGGAAACAAACATTCATATTCATCATATAAATGATTGCACCTATCGCGATTCGAACCCGGGACCTCTAGCTCAGTAGGCAGAGTCACTAACCACTGGGCTATACAGGTCGTCGAAATAATGAGCGATATTTCTCTTCAATTTTTGTATGCTCGTAATTTGAATTGATTCCTTGAATAATTTTTATTTAATTATTTTCAGGGTCAAAAGATATAACTGAATCGTTTATTCAAATACGTTTGCAAAACGACTGGATGTTTCGAGAAAAGCCTCGAGCGTGGGAGTAAGTCATCTAAACAAATATATTGGACAAAAACATCATATAGTGAAGTTTTATTAACTAATGAAATAAAATAAACAGTTATCGATCTCTAGAAGGAATTGAGTATATTCTATACGATTTTTATATTGTGATCTCGAGAGTTGCACATTACTATATTTAAATTATTATATTAAGTTTTCTAAATGTTTTGAGTTTTCTTTAGTGTTAATTCCGCCAATATTTGTCTTTTAAACAATTCGTCACGTGTTTCGCCTCTACATGAGGCATCCTCAGGACACGTTGACTCGCCAAAATCTGGCACGAGACTTAGTCGATGTCTCGTAAACTAAAGAAAACTCATAACATTTGGATAATTATGAATTTCCGCAAAGTAACGCCTGCTTCAATTTTTTTTTTATTTAATTTGGCAAATTACCTCCTATGCCGACCGTCTTGCCAAATTTCATATGACTCCACTCTCCATATTCGTCGTAAACGGCAAGATTTGTTGACCCTCCACAAAGTACTACATTCCAACTTACGGCCGTTCCCAATATTGAGTCTTACCTTCGGTTGTGGCCTACTTGAGTTAAAAATCGTAGCTATCGTTGACTTTTCTGTCCCAATAAACTTATCGACGGCAACTCACCTTATCCGTACACGCTGTCTGTCAATGGGAGAACCATGTGTCACTTTAATGTGTCAAATTTAATTTGTATAATTTTAATCCCCGAATTTTTTGTAAATAATTTGTTATTTTTAAAATGATATCCCCTCACATATCATTATGAAAATCACAAATTATTTACTTAAGTACATGTTTTTCCGGAGTTCCGAGCCGGTTGACCATATTAATCTTAATTTTTTTTTTACAACAATTAAAATCTTATATACTCAGTGTGATTTTTTCATGTTGGTTACAGACGAATACGGTCGATGATGATCGAAGAATACGGCTTCCCGAAAACATTGACAAGTAGAGAGCTGTCAAAGAAATGGGCTTCCACATTTGCGGTACTTTCATTATTTATTATATATGGCAACATTTAGTTTTAAAGTGTCACCTATTGAGGAGGATACTAAACTAGTTCAAATAAATAATAGACAATTAATGTTTTTAACCTAGATCATTCATACGTCTCTATAGACTGTGACAGCTATGAAAACGTCGAAAATAATTGAGGTTGACTGTTAACCTCTATTTTTTTTTCTTTCGATAATTATACTAAATGTTGTATACACCCACACAATTATAAAAAAGCAATTTATACAGACCAGATTTATTGCTTTAGTGTGCATGACAAGACAGTTCTTACACTCTCGATATGTATGTCACATTTCGTGTGCGTGAGTTCCTGAAAATATTGGCTAACAGTTCGCCGTTATATTTTCAAAGTGTTTACAGCTGTCACAGTATATCTAGACGTATCTAAGGGCAAAACAACGTTTTCATTTAATTCGTTTAAGATTATATGACCAAAATTATTATTGCGTACCGCGACTCTTATTAAATAATAAATATTGTATTTATTTTGTATGAAAGTAATGAATGTATGAATTTTCTGTGTTTTAGTGTTATGCCTGATGGTGTTATATTTTAATACGTATATAAATATGAAAAAGTCTTTTGTGGGGCGATGTATATGCTCTTACAACAAGATCCCAGAAAATGTTCAAAACAAAAGTATTCCGTTATTCAAATGAATTGTTGAAAAACGTTTGTGTGGTAAAGGTTACTATAACATAAATTACTTTCTTAATGATACAACAGATTGGGAATGGAGCGACTGCCCTCAGGCTTTTAAATAATTAGTTTAATTGTACAATATTACTTTGTAAACATATTTTTTGATGAAAAAAAAGCCCGCTGAGTTTGTTGCGCCCATGCTTCACAGGCCTGAGGCATTCATTTTGGAATGGGTGTTATTTTTTTTTGACGTTCAATAACTGATGTCACATCCTATTTTGAATAAAAATATTTGAATTTCTATATTTAGGGACTTGTTTGTGTAATATTTACATATGATAAAATGCATATACTGAAATAATGTGTGTTTGCCACAGCTATATATGATATATTATCGTTTTCAGGATTACCAAAAATCAAAAGCAACAAATAACAAATCTTGGCTGTACAACTCGCTTTTCGAGTTGTACCTTGGAGAGGGTAGCATGAGTCTCAACCCTCTAATAGGCTGTGAGTATCTTATTGTATTTACATAAGTTTAAGAGTATGGTTTGTGAGTATATTACAGTTTACCCGGGCATAAAAAGAATAGGGAAGCCCCAGGCCCAAGGGTTGAAGTTGTGTGTATTTTTTAATGCTGACTCTTAATCAAACAAATTAAAAAAAAAGTCTTAAAAAAAATTCGTGTGGACCACCCTTAACATTTAGGGGGATGAAAAATAGATGTTGTCCGATTCTCAGACCCAATATGAACTCAAAATTTCATGAGAATCAGTCAAGCCATTTCGGAGGAGTTGAAAGTTAAACACCATGACACGAGAATTTTATATATTAGATCATTTATCTTTTATCGATTAGGGTTTTTTTATGTAAGAGAGGACAAACGAGCGTACGGGTGATCTGTTGTTAAGAGATCTCCACCCCCACATTCTCCTGCAACACAAGAGGAATCACAAGAGCGTTACCGGCCCTTTAGAAAAGTGCACGCGATTGTATTTGAAGGTACCCATATCGTATCGTCTCCCGGATACACCGCACAGTGAAGCTCATTCCACAGCTTAGGTACGTGGAAGAAAGTTCCTAAAAACGCACTGTAGAGGTACGCCACACATCCAGATGGTGGGGATGATATCCTAACTTGTGGTGTGTCGTGCGAAGGTGGAATACGGCGGCTGGAATCAGGTGAAACAGCTCTTCGGAACACTCTTCGTAATAAATGCAGTAGAAAACACACAAAGAAGCGAATTCTCTATAAAAATATTTTTATTTAAGGATGTTTTTAATATAGGTGTTATTATATTTATTATATCTGTATATATCGGCAGGGCAGGAGGAATGGGTGATGGTTCTGATAGACAATCGCTCAGAATTGGCCAATTTGTTTGTCAACGTGAAGGATGAGACGCCTGCGTGGAGGTAACATATTTGTAACGAAATACTGAGTAAATTTTTCAACTGATTCTGAGATGTAGTAATAACATTAAGTCTTAGTTGAAATCACAGAACCTTCTGGCAGTGGTTGGTTTGACGGTCGTCTAATTAAAACGCAGCTATACCGCTTCTATATGTAATAAGATCTTGCAACACCATAGGAATCACCGAAGCGTTGTAGGTGTTTATGGTGGGCTTACGCGCCGTATTCCGCACGGACTGCCGGTCCATCTGACTGTGTAATGTGCGGCTTGACATATAAATATGTATTTTTATTGTCGCTAAAACAACATATAAATCAAAACCAAGATGGCGGAATCCAAAATGGCCGTCGAACAAAATGTTTCTTTAAAAAAACAATAGTTTTGTAAAATAAACATTTTTCTTAATTTGCATGTCGGCCATCTTGGAATTCGCCATCTTGGTTTTGATTTTTGTTGTTATCGAGGCAATAATGAAACATACTTAGTAGGTGACTTATACCCGATTTCACCAATGACACTTCAAACTGAGTTCAATAAAACTCAGTTTTACGTAAACGAGTTCAAATGCAAGTCTTGATCTCGATTAAACACAAAGCGATTTCACCAATATCTTTTGAACGTGTTGACATTAACTGAGTTTAAATTTTATAAACAATAAAATGTATCTGTTTAATGTACCTGTCAAAACTGTCACCGATAAGTATGAACACAACAAAATGGTTTAATGTCAATGTTTCTATTACGATAACGACAGTGACGGCTCTTGAACGTGATCAAATATGTTTAAAGTCCAAAATTCGGCGGTCAGCATTTACTTAAACGCGTTTATGCTATAACTGCGTTTAGTTTATGTTGGTGAAATACGAACTGAATTTGTAAACGGGCGTTTTTATTTTTATTTTTTTGTACCTTGACTTTTGTCCTGTCCTATGGCTGTTTTTTGCCTTTATTTTTTTTACACATGTTTACGTGAAATTATTTTTTTATATGAATAAACATGAACTCGACTTTTTACTGCTTTAATAACTGTTACATGTATTTATATAGAAATAATAAATTATTTAAATTGAAAATACTCCTTTTTTAAGGGTTTTTCAAGACAAGTGGCGTTCAAAAAAGAAAAAAATTATGGAGCACTGTAATTTTTCTTAAAGCTATTATTAATCTGATCTCAATGCATTGATTTTTAGTTCTAGTTCTATACTGCATTTACGTGATGACATTTTAATGTAAAAGATATTAGAGTCGCATGGCCAAAACGTTACTCGGTAGAAAAAAACATTACGAAAACAACAGGAATTATATTATAACTCAGTAGAACATTAAGATGCTCAAGCTGAGACAAATTAATAACATTTAGCAATAATCAGTTTGCTTTTTATGACAACTTTAAAAAAAATATAATGTTCCCATAACTAAGATTACAAGAAAACCAATAAATATCAATTAGCTGTCAATAATTCTTTTTCGTTAAATATTCACTTTAATAAAAAACGCCCAATCTCGTTTACAGCCGTAAGCTTAGTTCAAACTGTGCTAATCACGATCTACTTCAATGGTGAAATCGGGCCTGAGTAGTGTCGTCATTTTTTTATACAAGAAATGCGGATATCCCCTGTTGCTAAGCGATCTTTCTAGTAACGTCAGAAGATTAAAAATTAACAGCATTTTTTATTTTACTTAGGGAAGTTGAAAAACGCTTGAGGACATTGGGTTTGCCGATAGATCATAGTCTGTTGGACCTGCCCACCATATGGACACATCTCATCAAAACTTTCAGGGTAAATTTTTATATATTATAACCAGGTTTTACCCCGACTTCGTCCGCCTGGAATAGTTACTTTGGGTAGCATTTTTTATTTTTAAGAATACTTACCAGTGGGAGGCTCCTTTGCGCAGGATGCTGGCTAGATTTTGGGCCTATTTCTGCCGTGAAGCAGTAATGTGTAAGCATTATTGTGTTTCGGTTTGTAGCTCGTGATTTCGCGATAAAAAGTAGTATGTCCTTTCCCAAGCTATAGTCTATCTCTGTACTAAATTTAATTATAATATTTATATATTTTATAATATTATAAAGGATGCGGACAATTATCTAATCTGTCTACAGCCTACCTCTCAACCAGTCCGTCCATGTGTATAGTAAGGTCTAGTAATATCGCCAAGGAACCCTGGCGAAATCATCGAAATCTGTTTTTCGGTCTGCAGGGCGCCGTAGCTAGTGAAATTACTGGGCAACTGAGACTTAACATCTTATGTCTCAAGGTGGCGCAATTGTAGTGCGGCTCTGAATTTTTTGGTTTTCAAGAATCCTGAGCGGCACTGTATTGTAATGGGCGCGGCGTATCAATTACGACCAGCTGAACATCCTGCTCGCTTTTTGGATTCGAACATTAATAATGCTCCACCTACAAAACCGTCCTCGCTGCCTATATGTGATATCATATTAAGACGCCTTCCTTTTCTGGTTCGAGCTTTTAAGCCTGTGGTAAGGCACTCTAAGAAGGCTTATTTAGGAGTTTTAATTTAAGTATCAAGCCACATTTTCGATGTTGAGTGACCTGTTAAAGTATTTACTATTATTAATTGTAATAATAAAATCTTCATAATGTTAAAAGCAAAATATTCACTTTCCACTTTTTTGGAAATTTATAATACACAATATACCGCTACATAAACATGTATATCTTATTAATACACACCTTCATTGACCCATATCTATTATATCTTAATATATATATAAAAAACGTGACACGTTGTTTGTCCGCGATGGACTCCTAAACTAAGGAACGGATTTTAATGGGTATTACTTCATGGAGTGCAGTTTGGTCCAACTTGAGAGATAGGATAGTTTTAATTTCGATTTGGGACCTATAATTATTTTTATTTTCAATATTTCTTTTGTATGGACACATTTTCTATGAGAGAATTTAGTGACGCACGGTTTGACAGTTCCGCTGTGAAACCATTTCATTTTTTGTTACGAAATAATTCTTGATGTTTTAAAATATTATTGGTAAATTCCTGTAAAACAGTATTATTTTAATAATCTACAGAACAACCTCTGTCGGGGCAGCTAGTTAATATGTAAAATATAATTTAATATATAAATGAAAAGCAAAAATGAACAAAACAATATGGCGACCAGTCATACCTGTCACTACGACCAACATTTTTTGTAACATAATTTACGTATTTCTTCTGTAGACGTGCCAAATGTTTAGAGCTTCTATCGTATTGCCAGTGTCAAAGTAAAGTTTGCACAATAAATTTATATTTAAATTTTTGAATGTATTTAATGCTATATTACAAAGAGAAAACGTTGCACAATATCTAATATATAAAATTCTCGTGTCATGGTGTTAAACATTGAACTTGTCCGAAATAGCTTGACCGATTCTCATGAAATTTTGAGTGCATATTGGGTAGGTCTGAGAATCGGACAACATCTATTTTTCATCCCCCTAAATGTTAAGCGTGGTCCATACGATTTTTTTTTTAATTTTTTGACATTTTTTTTTAATTTGTCTACGATCAACAGTTACTTTTGTATCGCGATTTTAATATCGGCAATACAACGTTTGCTGGGTCAGCTAGTTTAATTGTATGTATATAGACTACACTTATAATAATGTTAAAATGATATTTTAGTATATTTTTACATGCACAATAATAAAGGTTATTATTTGATGTTGGCAACAGCATTGTTGACATTTTTGATCTCGAATTATATTTCCGAATATAGTGAATTTTTATACCAAAGTCTTACCTGAATGAATGTTTGCAGTGGAAACAGAAATTCCTCAAGAAAGGCATACTTAGTGAGCACTGGCCGTATTACGAGGCGATGTCGAACTACACACAGTCGAACGAAACGGCGAACAGCAGCTGCGATTATATTGACGACGATTATGACGACGACGACATGAAACTTATTGACGTCAAGAGGCTCGTCAAGCCGAAGTTTGAGTGTGTCGTGACGCATCAGTGTAGGTCCTGTTCCAACGAGGAAGGTGAGAGGTTCAACTTTAGATCACTTATCCGCCTAGATAGACTGTGAGGGGTGTGAAAACGTCGAAAAAAAATTGAGGCTAACTGTTACCCTCTATTTTGAGCAATGGACGCACACTTACACAAAATGACGCAACACATCGCGAGAGTAAGACGTGGCTTGTCACGCACACTAAAGTAATAAATCTGGCATGTTTTCATTGGTTGTCTTGCAGCAAGAGGCTTAACATTTAAATTTTTTTTAAAGAAAGCGTCTCAGTCGTAAATTCAGTAAAGCGTTGATAAGTTATTGTAACAATTGACTGTTTTAAGTATATTGTTATTATTGATAAAACTGAATGGAACGCAAACTGTGCATTACATTAGATATTCTATTGTTAAAAATAGTCTCATTCTTTCAACTTATGATCAGTCGATATCGAATAAATCCCTTTTCATCATTTTTAAATTGGACTGACGAAAAAACGTTGAAATATCACATAGCGACAACTGTATTACACAAACCATACAAAGTATTACTAGGTAGTCTGCGTCGACTAATATTTGCGGGGGTATGGGCGTGGCGCTATCAAAATTACCAATCACATCGTTTCCCGCCAAAAGCGGTATAATATGCCTATATATTATACGACTAAGTTCTATTATAATTTTGTTGTGTAAAGCGCCAGATACAGCAACTCTCATGATTTGGTAGCATTTCACATAATGAAAATATACATTTTTATATTTATATTAATTAAGTAAACTACGTCTAGTACATTTCTACTTACCGGTGATAGGTACAAAGAGCTTTGGTTTGAACCAATTTTTGTTTATGCACCACAAAACCGAGCAATTCGACATTTTTGTCTGTTTCGTCTCGCGTTGAACTTTCTCGCGACTTGAATGTGCATCAAACGTCAATATTATGTTAGTAGAGGTAACTTGACCGCCGCTCGGTTCATGGAGAAAGTGGCCGAGGTCTATTCTCTTTCATCATCATCAGCCGGAAGACGTCCACTGCCGGCCTCCTCTAAGATTTCCATGACGATCGGTCCTGCGCTGCCCTCATCCAACGTATTCCGGCGATCTTGACCAGACCGTCGATCCATCTTGTCCCTGGTCCGCCTACCAACACTGCGTCTTCCGGTACGTGGTCGCCATTCGTGGACTTTACTGCCCCAACGGCCATCTGTCGGTCGAACTATGCACTATTCTCTTTAAATGTCTTTAATTAGAGGAACTATAAATGCCATTGCGTATTGTTATATCAATAAATTGGTATAGTCAGTGAACATTGCAGAGATTCATATATTCATTGAAGTTAATATTTGATTTGCGGGCATATTATATATTTTTTTTCTTTCTATAGGTTGCGTCAATTTGTTCGAGCAAAGAGATGAAGAAGGCGTAGAGCTGGCTACAAAGTTGAGTCTCGTCGGAGGTGTTGAGGTGAGAATATAGATAATAATAATATTGACACACTTTTACACAAATTATGTTGCCCCAAACTAGACATAGCCTATACTATGGGTAAAAGACAACGATATAATTAATACGATATACATAATTAAACACACATAAATACATATAAACATCAATAACTTGGAAACAAACATTCATATTCATCAAATAAATGGTTGCACTTACCGTGATTTGAATCCAGGACCTCTAGCGTAGTAGTTAGGGTCACTAACCATTCGGCTATATGGGTCGTCAAGTATATGATGAGCAGTGAAAAAGATTGTTTGTTTCCGAGTTAAATATATCTTCTTCTAGCTCCTATAGTACATCCAGATTATGCCTTCTTTGGGGCTAGATAATACATGTAAAAGTGCGCCATATATTATTTTTATTAAATAGCAAATTAGCTGTAGTAATTACCACATAAACCATCAATTTCAATTTGAAGGGTATCCTTGTGAAAACGGTATTAAATTAATTATCCTTCAACCTTCAATCTATCAGCTAAGTTATAAATACATGAGCATAAAATCTACAGACAAAATAATTATTGCACATATTTTTGATATTTTAAAGTAATATCAGTCTATTTTTCCAAGTAACCAGCGAATCCTAAGTTCGCTACTAAACAAAATAACAGTTAATATGATAAAAGTAAAAAAAATATTTCAGGGGCCCGGTGTTGGCTAAGTATACGAAATAATACCCGAGATATAACACGTGCTTTTTAAACCTTCAAAAAGTACTTATAAAATTTTCGCTGTTACCTTTCATAAACAACATTTAAGAAATCTCCATCTTACAGATCCGCCAGTCCGATTCCCTGCCATATCAGATTTGTCTAATTTGTCTGCAAGAGTTGGAGAGCGCGTATAAGTTCCGACGAAAATGTCAAGAAGTTGACAAAAGGTTGCGGAACACGAGCGATAATCAAATTAAAACAGAAACGTCAATAGATGATAATATATCTTTAAATGACGAGGTGAACCACGACCATTCGGACGAAGACTACAAGATGCCAGTGGAAAAGAAAGAAAGAATGAAAAAGCCCAAGCCGAAGATCAAGATAGAAGCAAAGATGGTGAACAGAAGAAGGAAAAAGATGGCGCACATGAAATACGACTACTGGAAAATTTGCGAGATTTGTGGCAAGTCCACCCGTAATCTGGTGCATCATTTGGACTCGCATTCGTCGGATAAATTGTACTCGTGCGATGTATGCCAAAAGAAATTCAAGTTTAAGAGTGGACTGTCGATACACAAGGCTAAGCACGATCCGACGCCGAAGAAAACGTGCGAAGTTTGCGGAAAGACGTTCCACATAATGGCGCAGTATAGGAGACATTATGTTTACCACGCGAATGAGAGGAAATTCGAGTGCGAAACTTGTGGGAAGCGGTTTCATACGTCGGATATACTGCGGGTGCACTGTCGGTCGCATACGGATGAGCGGCCCTTCAGTTGTCCTGACTGCGGCAAGACCTTCCGTACGGCCGGCTGCGTCAGTCGACACAGAAGACTGGTGCACAAGGACAGAGGCACGACGCTTATGTTGTCGTAGCTAATTCGTTAATAGGGTGTAAAGTGTTATGTTTTCTCAGACATTCATTTATTTTAACTTTTTCAAATTGAGAACGCCGCCAATGGAGCTGGATAGGCCACACACTCCGGAGGAATCCCAGCCATATACCGGCGCAAGCCCTAGACTGGAAGCCTAGAATACCAGTGGGAGGCTCCTTTGCGCTATTTCTACCGTGAAGCAGTAATATGTAAACATTACTGTGTTTCGGTCTGAAGGGCGCCGTGAAAGCTAGTTAAAGAACTGGGCAAATGAGACTTAACATCTTATGTCTCAAGGTGACGAGCGCAATTGTAGTACCGCTCAGAATTTTTTGGTTTTTCAAGAATCCTGAGCCACACTGCATTGTAATGGGTAAGGCGTATCAATTACCATCAGCTGAACGTCCTGCTCGTTTCGTCCCTTATTATCATAAAAAAGCCTCAAGGAAAACGCAAACTTGGTTGTACAAAGCAAACCTGGCGGCGGACTGTCATTGACGAAGCGAAAGACATCGGAAAGACCTGGAGTGAAATTAAGAGATGCTCAGGACCGATCGCGATGGAGATACATTGTGGATGCCCTCCGCCCCAGCTAGGGGATACATGAGGATACAGGAACAAGTCAAGTAAGTTATCAAATAGATGGTAGTACATTTCGATACAAGTGCAAAGAGTTTGTAATTTTATCACGAGTCCCGATTAGTTGATCCAATCCGAATTTCCGGAACAACAATAGAGGCGAGTAGAGGTGACAATACACACGCTCATTGAAGAGGGTTTTTTTAATACATTTGTTAGAAAAAAAACACAAAATCAATGCAAAATATATTAATAAAATATTTTAATTTGAGCAATTCTTGAGAGTGATATTAAATGAAGTTTTGAAACAGTTTGAGGATTAGCAATCATTTTTTTAGGTTTACCTGCGAATTTGAAAAACATTTAATTGTAATGTTCCAAATGAAAGGAACTGGTTCTTTTAGCCTCGAGTCTCGATTGCCTGTGTAGTCCCTAAGACTGTTTGCTAGCATTGTAATGTTATTGTGTTGAGAAAAAAGAATTAATATACAGAAAATGTGCTTATCATGAAAGATGAACACACTTTGTATCAATTTCTCATAGTTTGGACGTCTTGTGCATGCGAAATGGTTATGTGTCCTACGAGGATTATAAACCGCCCGTGATTTGTCGGTCTTTAAAACGAACACAAAGGGGCGTATTCGCGGCTGAATGGTGTAAACGATAGAATGATATCTTTTATTCACGTTTCACCAGAGCGCATCTTAAGAGATATTCAACTGAGTTCAGTTACACCAATAAAACTTTAAATAAATTTTTATGAACGATGCGGGACCTAAACCCGCGACCTCTCGCGTTTAATCGTAGAATCTGAGAGTTGAATCGTCACTCGAACGGTTGGCTCATTTGGAAAGAGCGCTCGTACAGAAAGCGAGAGGTCGCGGGTTCGAGTCCCGCATCGTTCTTAAAATTTTGTTTTCAGTTTTATTTGTGTAATTAATCCCAGAAGTGAGGGTTATCACTTTAAAAACATAACAGTTAGTTTGAGGAATAATATAATATATACCTATCTGTTATTGTATCGATTTGGTTCTTTTGTTTACACAAATTTATAATCAAACAAAATTTGTTGTAATGTCAATAAGGAAAAAATTCATCAAGCAATTATCTTATTTATGTATTTATTTTTTATTGTAAATACTATTTTGTTGTTCGAGTGTGTGAAAATTTCAATTGTGTCGATTTACCACTTAATCTATTAGATTTGATAAAACAGTTGATACGCGACCGGACGGAGTCTTAGTATATAATGTAATAACTATAAAATCACGGACAAGTAAAAAAATAAGGACTCCGTGTCACCTTACTGTAAAACAGTGAGGCACCAAAACAAGCCGGTAAACGTGGAAATACATAGCACGCACACACACTAATACAATCCGATCGGCCGCCATTATGAGATTTGCCATTGTCTGTAACAGATCAGTTTGCGTCGCAATAAAATATTTTAAAAATGCCGTTGTGCTTTGTGAAAAAGTGTAAAAACAATAATATAAAACTATTTGAGGATATATGATTATCTTAGGGAGAAAAAAATGTGTAACTGGTATACTCCGTAACCGCACACACACTAGCATAAAGGTGCTTCACTTGCTAATATCACGGCGCGGAGTCCTTCCTTTTTTACTAGTCCGTGTATAAAATATGTTTGTTTATTGTCCCTGACGTCTGCACCTCGCCGATTGATTCGATCATGTTACTCGTGTTAAAACGTCTAAACGTTATCAAGTGGATTTCATTCAATAAAGGTTATCAGTTTGCCCTATCTCATTGTAATTACGTGAAGTACCAAATAGTTAATTTATTTCTTATTAGTTTATTATATTTTATGTGTGTATATAAGGTTATTTTCATTGACGTACTACAATAAAGAACTAGACTCCCAATCGCCAAAAATTAATTAAAAGATCGACAAAAAATGTCCGAGCGGCGTTGTACAAACGTAAACATTACCTTATACAGGTAACATTAAAGCATTCATTCAAATTAACGCCTTATTTCGTGGCAGTAATGTTCAAATTCTATTGTATACCATCATTAGAAGGTCGGACGCAAACACGAGGCAAGAAAAGTTCGTTTTAGCAATTGAAAAGTAATTACTTAGCAACGTGATTAAAATCGTCAAGTTATGCAATATTGTTAAATAAAAGAAGCGCTTACCTTACATCATGTTTAAAATTAGATATGCTGTTATTTGGACAGTATCTCACTGAACACTGACATCGCGTGGCGTTGTATTCAAAGCGCGGTCGAAACACAAATGAATGAAAACTCTGTCTAGAAAACGCGTAGGCAGAGTTTTGCTTCAGTCAATATTTGAGCGTGATTGTGAATGTAGTTGTTTATTCTACGTCAATGGTAATTTTAAATAAAGAGTATATTCAAATATTTTTTTTTGTAAGATATATTCATGTTGAAAATATGCAGATAGTATAAAAATCGATTATAATGACAAAATAAAAATATTTGTCCAAATGTATATTTTTTTCAATCATGAATCATCTGAGTGGAAAGTCTTCACTAGAGAATTATTTACCTGGATCCTGAAATTTTCTGCGACTTGCTTAGTTGCTACTAGGTAAGTATTTACAATAGGGCATATAATACTTATTCTGGCCATAAACAAACAAAATATTACATTTCAATTTAGAATCTGTCATTTTGTCATTGAGTTTTCTCATGTTGGCGCCAATACATTGTACAATATTTTGCCATATTAAAATGGAGTGGGGTGATAAAGAGAACCGAATTGCTGTGATTGCATTACCCAAAGTAGGTATGGAGCCAAATGCAATTTTTTAAACTCTCCATACGCATGGTAATAAGTAAAATGTTTTTGTACCGGGCTATTAATAGGTACAATGAGACCTCTGTTTGTGACAGAGAAAGATTTGGCCGTCCACGTAGTGTTCGTACGAAATGGGTGGTCAAAGAAGTAACTGAAAGAATAAACAGCAGTCTAGGTTGGAAACGTACGTTTCGGACTTTATCAGAGCTGAAGACTGGCCGTTGTCTAGTCCCGATCTTAATCCGCTGGATAATGATTTATGGTCAGTTTTAGAGAGTACGGCTTGCTCTAAACGCCATGATAATTTGGAGTCCCTAAAACAATCCGTACGATTGGTAGTGAAGAATTTTCCCATGGATAGAGTGCATGCTTCTATTTTTTTTTCTTTGTTTCAGTATTTATGACATGACTATATATATATATATATATATATATATATATATATATAGATATCGCGCGAAATGATTGCAGAGTTCAGGAATGCGATAGTGCTGTGACCAAAACCATGAGTGTGTCGATAAATTTAAACAATGCTTTAAGTTTACCATCTTAACCTAATAATTCAATCGCATTACCTAACCTTGTAGAAAAAAAACACAAGGTGGTATTGTTTGCGGATGACACTTCACTTATATTCAAAGTGAAACGAAGCCAAGTTTTGTATGACGAAGTAAACAATGCTCCATCTGACATCGTGGACTGGTTTAGCGCCAATAACTTATTGTTAAATAATCATAAAACCAAATATATTAAATTCACCGCGCAAAATGTCAAAAATGTAGATATTATATTAAATGGAGATGTGGTAAAACCAGTGGAATCTGCTATATTTCTTGGCATTACTCTTGATTCCAAATTGCAGTGGGGCCCCCATATTGAGGGATTAGCGAATAGGCTTAGTTCTGCAGTATATGCGGTTAAGAAAATTAGACGGTGAACTGACATAGATACGGCGAGATTAGTATACTTTAGTTATTTTCATAGTATTATATCCTATGGTATATTGTTATGGGGCAGTGCGGCCGATATTAATACTATCTTTGTGCTGCAGAAGAGGGCTATTCGCGCGATTTATAACCTAGGTCCTAAAGAATCATTAAGAGAAAAATTTAAAGAAATAAACATTTTAACTGTTGCTTCTCAATTCATCTTTGATAATGTTTTGTATGTTCATAAGCACATTGAGGAATTTTCTAGAAACTGTGACATTCATAATGTTAACACGAGGAACAAACATAAACTTGTTATGCCTACTACTCGGTTGGGTCGAGTTAGTAAGTCTTTTGTTGGGCGATGTATATGCTTCTACAATATGATCCCAGAAAATGTACAAAACAAATGTGTTACGAAATTTAAAAGAATTGTTAAAAAAGGTTTGTGTGGGAAAGGTTATTATAGCATAAACGATTTTCTTAATGACACCACGGACTGGGAATAAAGCGAACACCCTCAGGCTCTTTAATTATAAATGTTTATTGTACGATATTACATTGTAATCCATATTTTATATTTAAAAAAAAAGCCCGCTGAGTTTCTTGCGCCCATTCTTCTCAGGTCTGAGGCAGTCTCTTTTGAATGGGTGGTAGATTTCGACGTTCAATAAGTGATTTTAAATCCTATTTTGAATAAAAATATTTGAATTTGCATTATGTTGAGTCCGATTAGTCAATATTTTAATAAAAAAAAATACAGCTGTAGAGACTGCCGATAGAAGTGAAAACTTAGAACTTTTAGTACTTATTAAAATTTTAAATATTATAGTGTTCAGAAACAAAAAAATTTAAACCAGCTTATTTTTAAAATTTATTTTAATCAAACATATACACAATTTCTACAATGAACAGTATATTCACATTGAACTTGTCAATAAATCCATTCAATTTAATAATTGAAAATTTTCAAATAAATAAATAATACATAGAAAATAAAATTTTAAATCACCCTTACGAGCGTTCTATTCACCTACGAATTCTGACGACTGCAGCGCGGCGTGAAAATAGTAGGTGTCATGTCTACGCTAGCTCTCGGCTAATACATTACTTACAATATGTAGGTATTTCGAAATGATGTTATTTAAAATTTAAAATTATGTATTTCTATCATTTATTTATTTTTTATTACGGTTAAGTAGCTCTATCCTTGTCTTTACTTAATGTTGCCACTCCACACTGTATATTTACTTCTTTTAATTATTTATTTATCGCGTGCGACACTCATGAGCATGTCGGTGTCGCGAACCCATAAGATTTACCAAAAGGTGCCCAACGCGGCTAAAGTTTTCACTTCAAAAATAACACGGGATCGCAACTTTAGTACTAACTCCAATATGTAACGGTAAGCGACGAGTACGGCACAGCACTACACTGCAGGCGCGTGTTAGAATGGCTACGAGATATAGAGTATAGGGTATAAAAATTACAAGTAAAGCAAATATGAAAATCTAATAACCTTTATATTCAAGTAAACTACTATCAACTTTATAAATATATGTATTAAGTCATGAAGCTACATCGGTTTGTAAAGGAGCTTTGACATGGGGAGAAGAACCGGCAAGAAACTCCCAGCTCATCTTTTGTATTATAATATACAAAATATATCCAACAAGCTGAGAAATATATAAAATATAAAATGTACTTATGTTAAAATATTAAAATAACACTTACTAGCCTCATTTAATATTCACATGGGGTGACGCTATTAGATCATTAATTGGTACTAAAAGGGATGATAATATTAGAACAGAAAATAGAATAATAATAAGTACTTAACTCTGAAGTGTCCGTTCGGTGCACCACTGCGCCGAACCAACGAAACCTTAGTAGACTTAGGTTGGCAGTCCTAGCTACTCGTTCAGGATCAAGCTCTTATTGGCTGTATTGACTTTAAAATACAATTGAACTACTTTTTAGTATTAAGATGTATAAACATATTTTATATATATTTATTCAGAGTTATTTACCTCTTTATTATTATTAAATAATTACATAAAAGCTTAATAATGTAACACGCGCGAGGCAAGGCGTGTGGACAGCGGGGGGAGATGTTCCCGCTCTTTATGTCAGTCCCCGACTGCATTCAACTCGGGCACCAACCGCGTTAAGAAAATTTTTAAGATGCACGCGCATCACTGTAACACAAAAGTTTTCTGACGTTTGCGAAAGTCCTTATTTTTTTTGGTTTCTTCGAACTTAGGCAAAGAGTTCAAGCCCATACAGCCGTATTCAATAATTACTTGTCAAAGCCATCTTTGCAAGATTTTTACAATATTGTTCTTTCTGTAAACGTAGAATAGCAGGAGCAATAAATAATTTTAAGAATTTTTGCTATAGTACGCCAAAGAAGTATAACTTCTTGCGTGCATACATAAGTATACACACACATTTTCTTAAAGAGTAGGGTAGATATACAACAAATAATTATAATATTCAACTTCAATAATGGCGGACATTAAACGCCTGTGATTGAACCTAAATACACCGCGGAAAGAAGTTGGATTCTATTGTCTGGCACATTATAAAGAGTACGTACGTTACGTACGTACGTTAGTACAGAAGATCCAGTTAGTACAACCATCTAAAAAATAGCTACTTTCGCGGCTCACTAAACAGCTTCATTATAAATCGTACTCATTTTTCAGCTGCGGTGTATACGTAATAGGTACTACATTGGTAATTACGCTCGCTACGATCTACTCGTACTTAAGGCGACACTAAATGCCAGCGACCTTGAGCGATATGAGTTCACGGCTTCCGGCCCGCCATCTATGTAACAAAGCCAATATTTTCAAAATTCTTGGGTGGAAAACAGTTTATATGATTACGATCCTCGTAATTCATTACTAATTTGAATAAATGTACCTACACAAAAAAGTACAAGCTATAAGAATAACTTTTCTGAGAGTTGTACTAAAATAATGCGTCATGCCATGCCAAAAAACTTGTTTACCTGCAAGGCAAAGTGGTAGTTCAAAAAGGCTCTGGAGTGTTAACTTTAACTAACAGCAAGCATTAGCAACCTACAAATAAGACTTAAGGATATGTGTAACAGGATTAAGTAGTGTTCATAGCTCGAAATGCTATATTTTCACCAAAAAACTTGTCTAAAAACACCTTGTTTGCGTTTTTTATGCTTACTCTTCGCCTTAATGACTAACCTGACGCTGTGATCTATATAGCGTTCTTAGACGTTACGTAAAACTAAGCTGAGTGAAAGCTATGCATAATGTTCAGTTTAGTTTTTATACACATTTGACAGCTGAAATTATGCTGCTACTTTAAGCTTTACCAGTGGGAGGCTCTTTTGCACAAGATGCCGGCTACATTATGGTTACCACAACGGCGCCTCTTTCTGACGTGAAGCAGTAATGTGTAAACGTTACTGTCTGAAGGGCGCTACGGCGGTGAAATTACTGGGCAAATGGGACTTGACATCTTACGTCTCAAGGTGACGAGCGCAATTGTAGTGCCGCTCAGTTTTTTTTTGGTTTTTCAAGAATCCTGAGCGGCACTGCGTTGTAATGGGCAGGGCGTATCAAGTACCATTAGCTGAACGTCCTGCTCGTCTCGTCCCTTATTTTCGTAAAAAAGACTCAGACAGCCCACAGCAAAAGTCAAGTTCGCATCATATCACACTCAGCTAAGTCACTATCTCACCTCAGGAACTATCTACTCAGGGTGAGCTACGCGACAGGCGGCATTTTCACACAACTTGGCTGTACTTTTGACGACCCATATAGCCAAGTGGTTAGTGACCCTGCCTACTGAGCTAGAAGTCGTGTTGAATCCCGGTAGGTGCATACATTTATATGTTGAATATGAGTGTTTGTTTCCGAGTCATGGATGTTTGTATGTATTTATGAATGTTTATGTAAGTATATTGTATTAAACCTTTCATTGTTTTGTACCCATACTCGTAGTACAGGCTATGCCTAGTTTGGGGAAAGATAATTTGTGTTAAAGTGTCAATATAAAAAAACGTGCAAGATACGAGGCGAGTAGGGAAGATGTTCTACTTACTAACGGTCGCGCGCTAAATCTGCACGATACAAGGCTAGTAGGGAAGCCCGAGAGTAAGAAATACTCTTCCTCAATCGGTGTCAATCGCTCTCTCCCTTGAACAAAAACCTATTCCTTTTCTTGAACAAAAACGTCCCACATATTCGTGACGCTCTATTGCCTTTCTAAAGAAATTTCATTGATGATCAAAAATAAAAAAACTTCTGACTGTACGTTCAAAGTTACTTTACAACTCGCACGATTACAGAAAAAAATAACTATTTAGGTAGGTAGGTGCCTAGGTGTAATGTTTACCTTTGATTTGTTTATCTAATACTATGCTTCTTATGTTTGAGATTTTAAATTCGATCAAATAAATAAGAAAATACGAACTGGAATACAATGAGTAAAATTTATTGCACGCGCGTTGCGGTGAGTGATTAAAAACCACAGAAATCTGTGGTTGTCAATACAACCGACTGAATACTGTCTTGAGGATCCCGCGCGCCGGGAAAAACTCGCTGGTTCGAAAACGTAGATAAGTTATGAACCCTCGTTCCTAAAGCGTCGAGTGACACACGCTTGGTTGTGGGGGATGGTGGAAAATTGCGCGATGACGAAATAAATCAACTGTGGTAGATCAAGCACCACGAAACTACGATACGCCAAAAAATATGGAAGATATTGACTTGAAAACAAAAACCTCCATCAGCGATTTAAAAGGATAATGCGTTTATTTTCTCAAAATTGATTCCTTTAGAATTATTTTCATAGAAATTCGCATATTTGGGGCACGTGCTTAGGCACGAGAGGTACAAACTTCTACAACTCATCATGATGGGAAAAGTTGCCGGAAGACGAGGCGTAGGTCGCAGAAAAAAGTCTTGGCTGCGCAACATCCGAGAGTGGACTGGCATCGCGAGTGCGGCAGAACTATTTCGCCTCGCGAAGAACAAACAATTGAAACTACATAGCTGACCGCCAACCTTCGCTAGTCGGAGAGGCACGCAAAGAAGAACAATTATTTATGATGTCATTTCTAATATACTAGATACTACTACAGCTTCGGAAACAAATAGCGCTCTGAGAGAAGAAGCGGAAGAAGCTCTCCCAGCATTCTGCAAACTCGCACTTACTTGATAGTTATTCATAATGTTGCAGTAAGCTACGTACCTATAACACGTGTTGTAAACATTGTTAACTTAACCGAAATATCAAGAGCAATGTCCTTTCTTATCTGAATCAGAGTTTGTTTTATGATTTCTCAGCAAATAGACGCCACAAAAGGAACGGCAGTAACGGTAATTAGTGTACTTAGGTGTTTCTTCAAGTTATTCTTTCAGATAAAATATATCTAGGTACGTACAAGTAGATATGTTTCTAATGAAAATGTAATTTACTATTATTATAATCAATACAATACAAAAATGATCAATAACTGACTTTAATCAAGGTTAAGTACGTAAAGATATAGCGTAGTACCAAAAATGTAATTGTACAAGTAGTTCTGGGATAGTCTCTAAAATTTAAATAATAAATTAAATTTATGAACGATGCGGGACTCGAACCCGCAACCTCTCGCGTTCCGTGCGAATGCTCTTCCACTGAGACAACCGTTCGAGTAACGTATCGTTGATAAATCTTGAATATGTCCCGTTTAACTCTCAGGTTGTGGCTTCATCTACAGGATCTACTTTACAATTGATAACCTTAATAAATTAAATTTGTGTAATTAATCCCAGAAGTGAGGACTATCACTTTAAAATAACATATTGTTTAGGTAAATAATAAAACTGAAGTTTTTGGTCTACTTATCAAAGGCTTAATAATTAATGCAACTAGATATGCCGCACCAACACAAAGTGCCGCGCTTGAGACTTTGAGCTACCGCATTCCATAGATGCACTTCAAAAGTATAGTATATTACAAATAAATTATTAGCCACTGATACCGAAAATAACAATCTATTAATCCAATGGAATGTCGATTGATCACGTCTTGGGCTATGGGCGCTGCCTACATCCTGCAATAGTCCGAACACAGTATTTACGAGCGCCCGTACGGTCGCAGGTCTCAGATCAGTCATTCCATTCATCAATCATCTCTCGACTCTCAGTTCAGTTCGCGGTCGGCTGTGCGCAGGAGCAGTTCTGAGATTATTTTTAAATCACGTATCGGGCTACTTAAAGGAACAAAAAGTAAAGTGCTTCCTCGTCTAATTTAGTATTAACGAGATGGCGCTTGGCTGGGTGAGTTACAAAATGTAATTTAACAGTATTATAATAATTTATAGTATTTAATATACATTTAAATTTTATTCTTCATGGATGATGATTTTGAGGAACAAATGAGCGTAAGGGTCAACTTATAGTATGTGATCACCGCATATATACTCTTATATCAGCCCATACTCTCTTGAACGCCTGAGGACCCATGAGGATTGCCAGCCTTCTGGTGGGTGTATACTGTATGTGCTTATTTCGAAGATATCTATGTCGTATTGACCTCATAAGGTACTAGGTAGTTCATTCCACTTTGGTTGAACGCGGAAGAAAGCTTTTTGCAAAGCGCTCAATATATTTAAATATTATAATTATTATATTTTTAATATTCTCTACGCAAGATTTATATGTATTTACCATTAAATATAATAAATTTGTGGCGATTTACAAATAAAATTTATGTTAACATTTTGAAACGCCAATATTTTTATCGAACAAACAGTAAGTTTGAATGTTTTTATCATTATCATTAAAAATGTGACGCAGACGCGCGGAACTGACTCCAAACCTTGCAATAAACACTTCACTGTTAGTATTATTGTGAACTGTGAACTATGCTCCGATTTTATTATTTATTAAACGTTATAAAATATATTTAAATACAAAACATACTTACTGGAACAACAACCCATCCATCCATTCATGGTATCTATTCAATGGCAATTCCTAGCGAGAATAGAATCCGTTACTTTAAAATTAGGTAAGACTGACTGTGTAGGTATCCATTCCACCATCGAATTTAACAAAAAGTCTTAATTAAATGATATTTATATAAACCCAGGGCTTAAACAAGCAGAAATCTTTAAGAATGTACTTTTTTGTAAATTTATTATTAGATACCTATGTACTTAAACCGCATCCATCAAAATAATAAGTACCTAGGTAGGTAGGCAGTGTAAAATATTTCTAGTAAGTACCTACTAGCGACTATCAAATTGCTAACTAATAAAATGGGTTAAGTATAATTTTGCGCTCTATAAGTTGAGATATACAGGTCAATAGAGTATCGTTAGCATAATTAAACAACGACATAATTCAATTGATATAATCTTACTAAATCTAAATATCTAAACAGATACTATTTTATTACTAGATTTTGATTATTTAATTGCTACTGGATCTCTTTCTCTCCTTGTATTTGTTGGATGCGATTACTAATTATGACAGTAGGTAATCACCACCATAATGTTCAAGATTCAAGAAGCATCCTTATTACAAAGAATGAGTTCAAGCTCTAGAACTTAGATAATATAAAAGTCTCTTGCTGTTGCAGCAGTAGGTAGGTATATCACCGATAAAAATAGGCCAGGTCTAATACTTTAGTGTGCGGGTAAGCTAAGTCTTACACTCGCTATTTGTATTACACTTTGTGTTAGTGTGCATGCAGTGCTCAAAATAAAGGTTAACTCTAAACTAAATTTTTTTTCGTTGTTTTGACAGCTGTCATCGTCTATCTAGTAGACGTATAAATAAGGTATGACGGCCGTTCCCAATATACTATCTACAGATAGAGATAAATTACTACCTTCTACTTTAAGTAATTAGCCGTCATTCTGAAGTCATTGTTATCGCCTTATAATGGGACGCTTGAATTGAAATTTCCATACAAACTTTTATCGCTGGTTAGCTATACGTCCTCCCATTGACAGACAACGTGTACGGATAAGGAGAGTTACCGTCGATAAGTTTATTGGGACAGTAAAGTCAACGATAGTTACGATTTTTATCTCAAGTAAGAGATAGACTGAATATTTATAATTATTTCTGTCGTCAACAAGTTACCGCGACCACACGTGCCCTTTCTGTGTAAATATACCTTCAAAGTCTAGTAATTTGTCTAAAAAGTTTATTAAAACAGTGTCTTTGATTGTTTCCCGTTAGATTTATATAAAAAAATGTTTACATTACATTCAGAATATACGACACCGTTAAAAGAAACAATACAGTATTAAAAAACAAAAATGACAAAAAAAAATATTAGAGTAGGTAGTTAATTTATAAATTTATAGTAATATATGGTATAATAATGTTAAAAATCTTGCGTCTAGAATTATTTAATATCGATGATCGATCCCATTAAGAAAGCTAATAAAAAAATGTTTTGTTGTTATTAATAAAATAAAATTTTATATCTTAACTTTTTGTGACAACCCTACCAAAATAGGTAGTACTCTGTACAGTTTATGTACTCATGTGCTATCGCTATCTCATTTACACACGCTGACGGCGAATCTAGTGTTCATCTTCTATATTTCTATGCTTAGAATAATGACACTATTAATATTCTAAGTATCTAATGAATCTGTAAAAGGTGACTAATTAACTAATTGTGCGTGTCAGATTTAAACAAGTAAGAAAGAAAAGAGGATATAAATACTACGTAACAAAAAAATAAAAATAAAATCGATTCGAAAAGCATAAATAATATGACCAATAGATAAATGTGTCACTACTTATTTGGCACACAGGGAAGGAAAAATTTGGTACAAATCTTAGAATATTAACGCATCTATTTTAATTTGATGGTTTATACGTTGGTATTTCCCATGTCAGCATCGGCAGACTATTAGCATATAGGTATGTGTTTTATTTCCGGCTTAGGAAACATCCTTTTAATCCATTTTTTTTAAATTCTTCTTCATAAAATTTATTTCAAGTTTTCAATTTCCATTTTAAGTCTTTACGTGTTTACCCATTTTTCTTATTTGGACATAATTATAGGTCCGAACGTTTTTCAAAAAAGTTGACCGCTACGGTACTGGAATGTTTTTTTTAGAAAGAACTGTAATATTTTTTGCAATTTTTGAATAGCTTATTAGATGAGCTTTAGGAAAATATTAATTGTTTAGATTAAGGATTGGTCTCCGCTTCGCTCCAACTAGATAACGGCAACTATTAGATGCTTGGGTGCGTGGCATCTTGACACTCAATGGCATCTTTCACATTTAGTAACATACGCTTCGTGACATTTTACATTGAAATTAATAAAATACAAAATACTGATCATATGTGATCCCAGTGTCTTTCTTATTTCTTCTAGTATTATTCTTACAAATTTTTACTACGCAACCCGGCATTTTTGTTTCAATTATTAGCAAAGTTTAACAGACTGGCTCGAGTACGCCCACTTGTGCGTAGTATTAGTTGCTGCACCTTGCAACTACGCCTGCGATATCTAGTTGGAGCGCAGCGGAGACCAATCCTTAATCTAAGACTAATTGTTTAATTGAACATGCAGTTAAGCGAAAAAAGGAGTTTGTATAGAGCACTCAGGACACAGGTAGTTCCAATAAATAACACTTTTGATATGTCTTTTTTAAATAAAAACCAGAGTATTCTGTATTTTTTTATTAAAATTTCTAATATTTAAATTATTTTCATTAATTATATTAGCAAACAAAAATTATTTTTGGCATATTTTCACAAATTATTAACGAAAATACTTCTGATAAACTCTGTTATGAAAAAGAAGGAATAAAACTCAATCTTATAGAAATTTCGGTAAAACATAATATCTATATAAAAAATACAAAATTTTTGCGTTTATCATCTCATTAAATAAACAAATAACAAAAGCTATTTTGTAAACTAATTCTCAATTAAACAAATTACTACTTGGGATTCTTAGTTACTAACAGGAACATAAAGTTGAGTTCACAATATTAACTTTGTATATTAAAATTAACAACTTCTACAATTTTATTAATCGGTCTTAATTCAAATCAAATTAAGCACAGATGTCAGTAAGGTCCGATATTTTTTTCAATATCGATGAATAGGCATAAAAGGCATTTATTTTCTCAAAATTGATTCCTTTAGAATTATTTTTGATGTCATTTCTAATACTACTACCGTTTCGGAATTTTTTTATACAACATCTAAAAATATTTATAGATAATGGCTGAACAGTGGCTGGGACTTTAATATAAAAGTGTATACATTTACCCTTAAAGCTATTATGTATCTTATGAAGCCTTCTAGAATTAGTTACAAGCAATCCCTTATTTCTAGTGTTATAATAATGAAAATCACTATTAAGAGCAAAAAGGTGACGATTTTTGTGAACGTATATTGAAAGAACAGTCATTATATTTATCTCCATAAATTTTTCTTTGAATGACTTTTGACAGACCATTTTTTATAAAAAGCTATTATGTAGCTTTTTATCTACCGTGATACCCAAGAAGACCGTCCACAAGTCCCAATCTCTGGTCATTTATAAGTACATTGGTTTGTTCCTCCGCTGTGTTTGGTGTAATGAACCGTTTTTTTACTGAATAATCTGTATTCGTCTCAAACCAACGCATCTTAATCAATCTTTAAGAGTGCATTGTTTACCACGTTATTAATATCTGCTCGTTGCTTGGCTCTAAAAATAAGTGAAGTATCATAAGCAAACAATACAATCTCATGGCTATCATCTACCACAAAAGGTAATACAAGAAACAAAAAAGGACCGAGAATAGAACCCTGCGGAACACCTATTCTTAGATGTTTACCCGAAGACCGTTTGCCGTTTACGTCGACTATCATGAACTCTTTCATTTAAATATCATTGTAAAAGATTTAGGGCAGTATTTTTTACTCCATAATGCTTTCATTTTAAGTAAAGTTTCATGGTGGAAGCTGTCAAATGCTTTAGAAAAACCACAAAACATGATTAATGCATCCTGTGACTCTTCCCAGGCTTCAAAGATGTGTTCAATGAGCCTAATATTAAAATACATTAAATAATAGAAGTACGTATTATTTTACCTACAAACCATGTGATTTTAGTATCAGTATGATGAGAATATTTAGGGATTATGACACTTCAAAGTAAGGAAGGTATGCATGGAACATTGCTAAATTGGGGAACATGAAGTAATTTTTTTTTAAATTAAGATGTCAGGTTAAATTATTTATCTATTTTAATTTATTTTTGCTGAAATTTGCTATCGATTACCATCTTAATCATGATAATTTTAATCATAATTACTAAATAATTGATAAAGCAGTGGACATTATGATATGAAAATGGTGAAAAGATTTGAAAAATGCCTAGTACCACATAATATTATCTAATTACATAGTACTTGCCTACTGGTTAATGCTTTATGCTTCTCTGGAAAGATGAGCGAGTGTAAGTAGGTATGCAATGCAAGGTCGCGTGTTAATCATGTGAGATCATGCTTTTCCATTGGCGCCATTTCACCACCCTTCACCGTTATGAGCAACCAAATCAATATACCTTAATAGGCTGTGGAAACCCTACAAATACCTTTAGGCACGTTTCACGGGATATACGCTTCACAACTTCACATTACATGGGTCTGTTGCCCGTTTGCCCCCTCCCCCATAAAAAAATGTGTGTGGTACATATGTGTGTACACACGCAAGAATTTATACTTCATAGGCGCAAGAAAACAAATATTCCTCGTGCTATTTTCACGTTTGTAGAAAGAACAGTATTTTAATAAAGATGTAGGTAATAAAAACAACAAAAGAAAATATTATTATACCTTGACTATACCGCATAATATTTAGTTTGAACTCATGAAGTATGATACAATTAATGGTCTAGTGTGTATCAAGTATAATTTAAAAAAAACCGCAACTGAGACATTTTTTTTGCGAATAACGCCCTATTTCAAGATGGTCAAACTCTTTTAAGCCCAGTGCGAGTTCGTCTAGTTCACACTCAAAATTTGAATTTTTAGTGTCTGTTCTTCCTCACATTAGTTTTATTCAAAGCGTCCAATAAACGTATAAATTGAATTCAATAACAGAAGACACGTACATGGCGCGAAGATCGAACCGGTGCCTTCCGCGTGAAGGCAACTAGCCTTCGCATCACCGACGCTCATAAAAATAAAGATTTAATTAGTTTAATAACCTCAATTCCCAGCCCTTGATATGATAATGGACTTCAAGTGCAATGCTATCTAAAAGGCTCATGTTATGCAGGAAGTTCATATCAAGTAGAATGATTCCTTTATATACAAACGTCGGAAACTACGCACTAATACGGCATGACCAAGAAGTCTCTGAGGATATAAGTAGTCCCTTTATAATAAGTATTTCATTTTTGATATGATTGGTTGTTGATATTATTTATTTTATTAGATACCAAATACCAAAAAATATGTTTAATGTCATTTTGTCAACTCTTTTCTTAAGAATTTTTAAAATATACTTATATTATAGTGTAAATGAAATGAAATTGATTTATTTATTTGGATAGATTGTAGTTACTTAGCTACTCAAACGACTTATGTAAGCTAGCCTCAAAAGAGTGACGATTGTAGCTGCATCAATCCACAAACTAAATTTAAAATTAAACATTCAATCCACGGTAAGTAGGCGGACAAGTATTTTAAAATAATTAAAGATTATTTAAAAAAAAGCATCATCGGTCGGCGATGCAGTAAAGGTTATGTTATAATTTTGACTAAAAATTAATATGACTCTACTAACTAAATATAATTTTAATTACTTACCTAAACATATTTTTATAACACACATTATAAAAATAATACAAGATATTTTTATAACTTAATGCAGACAGACAGATAACATTAAACAGATACATAAGTCAAACAACCCACTTTTGCGTCGGAGCTTACAAATATTACATTGAAGTCAAAAATTAAAAAAAATATATTTTTTATTTTTCTTTTTCTTCTTCGTGACACTCTTGGCAGAGCGGTCGTGGTCATCACGAAGTGACATCTTCTGCGGCAGATATGATTCGCCCCACGAGCATTCGCCACTTTTCCCTGCTGGCCGACAGTCTGGTCCATCGCATGGGCGACCTTCCTCGCCCTCTGGTGCCCTCCACTTCGCCCTGCACAACGAGGCGCCAATGCACTCACACTCGCGCCGGGAGACGTGTCCGAAGAACTTAAAAATGCGACTCTGTACACTGAAAGGCGTTGTTTTATGCCAAGTTCTTGGAGAATGGCGACGTTGGTGCAAAACTCGGTCCATGAAACTCCCAGCGTTCTCCTTCAGCACCACATCTCCAGAGCATCAATTTTCTTTTTCTCAACTTGTCGCAAAGTCCACGTCTCTGCAGTATACAAAAATATATGAAAAACAAGTTTTTGGACGAGCCGGATTTTCGTAGCTTTTGTTATGTTTCTGTTCTTCCATATTGTCTTCAATTTGTCGTCTTTGTCATTTGTTAATTCTTGCTATCGCCATAAGGCGCTTTACTTCATCTACGCATCCTCCATTGTTTGAGATTAATGCACCAAGATATACATAAGATTGCAATCTCTCTGCAAAAACCTCGCAGTTCCCAATCTGCGTGAGGTCGGGCGAGTTATTGATGGTTCGATCTACAATCATCACCTCGGTTTTACTTCGGTTAATATTTAATCCAAACACTAGACTCACGCGCTCCATTTTGAGAAGTAGCTCTTCTATTTGACTAATAATAAAACTAATATTTACCTCACATAATTGGACAAAGGAACTCACTTTTTGACTCATAAATGTGTTCAGAAACAGTAACGGGGGTAGGGGTCATGGTGGTGACTGATAAATAATTTAAATATGAAAAACATCTCAATTCATTCAAACATGATTGATGTGTTCGTTGGCATTTCTTCTTGGAAGTTTAATGCCCCTTCAACATCAATCGTTAATGTATGTTTTGAGGCTCGCCAAGACAGGTAGCTGATATATAACTTGCATAACGAGTATTGACTGGGTAATTACTGTAAAGATATGATTTGTAGTCACTGTTTATATTATATTAAAGCGTTATTAAATGAAGACAGTTCGTCTTGTCGTTTCTCATCCGCGTTGGAAACTTGTGTTTAAAATTCGTATTTAAATAAGTAAGTAATCCTTATTGTTTGTAATGTAACCGTTTGATATTATTGAATAACGGAATATAATATACCTACTTAGGTTATACTAAGAGTTTCTGGATTTTCTTTAACAATTCCAAACACTTCTCTTATTTCTTCAATATTTGACACACTTTTACATTCTTTTTGGCCTCTTAGAACGCATTCTTCGCCGCTTCAGGGCTTTTAAATCGTACCTATGTTATACTTCATTGCTTTGGTTTTTCGGAAATAAAAATTTTTACAATGTTCGGACTGAATTATGGTTATGCGTTGTCAGTTGAATATTTGAAGCTATTAAGATATAACAGTATGCGTATTTAATGATATTAAGTATATACTTTCGATGGTCGTATTCGAATGTGAGGATAGCTTGTCGTCCTTCCATTTTAAGATTTCCCTACGGATGTAACGAATTGATGTATTGGTTAGAAAATTGTTCATATGTTTCTTCGGCAAATCTACGACTACAGTAATGAAAACTTGAAAACCAGAGAGTAAGGCCCGGTTGACACCAAAGCGGAGAGGAGAGGAGATGCGTTTTGATAACCAATCAGATTTTGTTATTTCCACATCTCCTCCCCGCTTAGTTAGCTCCCCGTTAGCTTCAGTGGAAATGGATCGAGCGGAGAGGACATGTCTCATTTTTCTTTGATTTTGTTCCCTGAGCGGGCGGCACGCTCGTGCTCACCGTTCCCCGCACCGTCTCCCCGTGACTCGCACACTTTTACTTCGTTCCTTCCGTATTTTTAACCGACTTTAGTAGTTTAGCGAAGTATTAACTCAAAAAAAGGAGGAGGCTCCCCAAATATTCTTATAGAATTACATTCACATAATAATATAAGTCTGTAATAAAATGTTTGTTGTTATTGATGTCGGTGTTTATTTTCTTATAATATTTTCAGTTAAGTTTGTTTGTTTCCTCTTCCTCAAGCAAAAATATAACTTTTGTAAAGACATGACGTCTTCCTTTCGTAGATATCAGTTGACTGATTTCAAGCTTTCACAGCTCACATCATCGCTAGGCGGATTTTTTTGCGATAAACGTCCTCGTAGCCACGTTGTCCATTATGACGATCTCCTCATATAAGGCTATTTACTTTCGAAAATTAAACATAATCTAGTAGTTACCTACCTAAATGATTTTCGAGCCATAAACAGACGGTGAATGCGTTTGAATAATGTTCAACAGATCTATTGGACATATTATTATTGTTATAGAATCATTAATAATTTTATTGTGACCGGAGATAACACGTTTAATACGTCTTCCTTATCAGAAATTCTTACGGATCAACCTTGCGTTGTTTACTTCACACTATTAACTAACACGTTATTTGGATAAACTTGTTTACTTCACATTATTAACCAATATTGTATTATTTGGAATTCAATGTTTATATACTAATATTATATAATATATGAAAGCAATTAATCTGTCTGGGTCTATCCACAAGATGGACCGACGATCAGGTCAAGATCGCCGGAATACGTAGGATGAGGGCAGCGCAGGACCGATCGTCGTGGCATTTTTTGGGGAGCCCTTTGTCCGGAAATGGACGTCTTCCGGCTGATGATGATAATGACTAATACGTCTGAAACTCTTTTGCTTTTTTTTAGCTAGCCGACTAATTATGATGAGATTTACTATGGACTTCGAATGTTTGAGTAAATTTATGTTATATTTTTAACCGACTTCAAAAAAGGAGGAGGTTCTCAATTTGTCGATATGTTTTTTTTATGTTTGTTACCTCAAATCTTTGGACTTGGTGAACCGGTTTTGATAACTCTTTTTTTATTTGAAAGCTGGTACTTCCCGTGTCCCATTGCAATTTGGTCCAGATCTGACAATGGCAACCATGAGAAAACCATAAAAGTCTTCAATTTGCCATTTATGAATAACTCAAAATCGCGCCAACCGATTTCGATTATTATTTTTTAATGGAAAGGATATACTTCAAAGGTAGTTTGGTGGAGTTGGAGTTTGGTTAGGTTCTGATTAGGGGATCCATGACAAAGTAACGGAACTCTTCAATTCTTAGAAGCAAATTAACAATACTAGGCCAAATCTTTATTATGCTATCCAGATATTTGGGTCACCTACCGTAACGTCGTTATGGTCAAGTAATAATTGTCGCAGTCAAATGATGGCACTCCTTAACGACTTACATTTTCACCAATTTCTGTCTGTAAAATTGCAATGCGCTTACATTAATTGCTGTATTGCTAAATTTGGTAGATCTACACATATTTAGACAAAATATTTATTTGTGTAGTTCAGATTCATTAAAAATCTAACAATAAATAAAATGAACAAAAAAACTGCCGACTTCAAAAACACTATTCCAAAACAATAGATATAATATGCACTAAAAAGTATGAAAATAATTGCGTATTTTTAGGCAATCTAACTAATTAATCTAATTCTAGTAACGATTATTGTTATTTTTGGAGTCGGTGTCAGCCAAGGTGGGTTAGTAACTACATACATAGTTATAGGTGAGATGTGCTTGTGTCGCACGCGCGACATCCTCACTCGGACAGTTTAAAAACACATTTTTCCCTAAAAAAATTTATTGAATTAGGCGTTACTTTGCGGAAATCCACGTGTAGAGGCAAAACACGTGTCGAATTGTTTTAAAAACAAATATTGGCGGAATTAACACTAAAGAAAACTTAAATTATTTGTATACATATTTCCCTTCCATATTTCAAATAAAATATTTCAACAAAAATTAAAAAAAAAACAATCCACAAAAAAATATTTCCAAGAAAAACATTCAGTAAGATGTTGTTTGAAAACATTACATAACAGTATATTGATATTTAAGTGTTTTCCAGTTCACAACAAAAACAATGCTTATCACTATATTTACAATAGGTACTTATTCCTGTGATTCCTCTGGTGTTGCAAGAGAATGTGGGCGGCGGTGATCACTTATCACCAGATGACCCGTACGCTCGTTTGTCCTCCTTTTCCATAAAAAAAACTTAATATAATCATAATAACTATATAAAGTGGGAGGCTCCCTTGCGCAGGATGCCGGCTAGATTATGGGTAGGTACCACAACGGCGCCTATTTCGGCCGTGAAGCAATAATGTGTAAGCAATAATGCTTACACTTACTTTGTGTTTTGTGGTAGAAGGGCGTCGTAGCTAGTGAATTACTAGGCAAATGAGACTTAACATTTATGTGTCAAGGTGACGAGCGCAATTGTAGAGCCACTCAGAATATTTGGGTTTTTCAAGAATCCTGAGCGACACTGCATAGTAATGGGCAGGCGTTTCAAATACCATTCCAGAACGTCCTGCTCGTCTCATCCCTTACTGTCGTAAAAAATCGTTTCAGAAACAAATATGACGCTGAGAGAGGAGAAACTGTGCAAGAAATTATTACCTTGAGACATTTTTATGAAATTGAATTTTATAATAATTTTATTACTATTTGTTCGCAGAGAATATGTGGCTTTGCTACCTTCCTGCTGCTCCTGTCGTGTTCAAGCACCGAATCTCGTAATGTGACGTAAGTGCTTACTATTTTTTATCTAAGAAGGCAAAGGGTTGACCTCTTAACGCATTTTTTGTTAAGGATTCACTTAAAAAATGTATGTCAGTACCATTAACTTGCTATACAACCGTAATACATGAACAATTTGTGAAAGTGAGACATCGTTGGCTCAGTTGGTAAGAGCGCTCGCAAAAACGCGTGAGGTCGCGTGTTCGTTTCCCGAAACATAACAAATTGTTTTGAAAATTCCCCTAAAAGCTGCAGTGTTATGAACGGGAGGCCAGAGCCAAGCTTTTGAATTTCCCTTGTAATATAATGTCAATAAAATCGATATCGATAAGTAAAGCCCAGACACATTGTATTTGAATACTTAGATTACATTAGAGGCTATTCAGTGAACACGTAGTGCGAGTATTAATAGTTATTGTCGAGAGTTATTTTGAACTGAGCACTCAAATTAGAACGTGATTTATGGTAGCCTTTAAAGGATTATATGGGCAGGGATATAATTTACACTCACATCTATTCATGGCTTATTTTATTACAAAAGCTTGGCGAAGAGTAAGCAGAAAACACGCAAACATGGTGTTTTTAGACAAGTTTTGTGGTGAAAGTATAGCATTTCGAGCAATGAACATTACTTAATCCTGTTACACATATCCTTAAGCCTTATTTGTAGGTTGCTAATGCTTGCTGTTGGTTAGAGTTAACACTGCCGAGCCTTTTTCAACTACCACATTTTTTTAAAAGTTAAACAAGTTTTTTGGCATGGAGTGACGCATTTTATTGGTACTTCTCTCAGAAAAGTTATTCTTATAGCTTGTACTTTTTTGTGTAGGTTCATTTATTCAGATTAGTAGTGAATAACGAGGATTCTAAGCATATAAACTGTTTTCCACGCAAGAATTTTGAATATATTGGCTTTGTTACATAGTTGGCGGGCCGGCAGCCGTGAACCCATATCGCTCATGATCGCTGGCAATTAGTTTCGCCTTAAGAATGCTGTAATTGTTCGCTATGTAGGTACTACACCTACTCTAGTATCGTAAAGATTGGGTCTCCGAAGGCATCATATGTACATACTATAGGTACTTCTTCAAATCAAATCAAAATCACTTTATTCATGTAGGTCACGGAAATGACACTTATGAATGTCAATAAATTATTTTTCTTATTGAATCCTTCGCTACCGCCCTTTAGGTTGAGCTAATGAGAAGAAGTAGCAAGAAACTCATTGCCACTCTTTTATATCAAGATTTACATTTCCATCGATTTACAAATCATTTCAATTACAATGTATAATGATGCATTATGCAACAAACATACTTAAACGTCAAATAGTCAATGCCTTACACGAGTAAGTCAAAACAGTAAATGTAAATTAATACAAAAGTTATTGAGTACAGTAGCTGCATCATCCACACACACCGTAAATATTGAACTTATATAACTTCTTCTTTGCGTGCCTCTCCGACTAGCGCAGGTTGGTAGTCAGCTTTGTAATTTCAACTTTCTGTTCTTCGCGAGGCGAAATAGTTCTGCCGCACTCGCGATTGCTGTCCACTCTCGGATGTTGCGCAGCCAAGAATTACTCTCCTTCTTCCGGCAACTTTTGCCATCATGATGAGTTGTAGGAGTTCGTACGTTACGTGCTTAGTGCGTGCCCGAAATATGCGACTTTCCTCATCTTGAACATGTAAAAACTAATAAATTTTCAAATTGAGGATGCAGTTTTAAAATATCAAGCTTACTTATATGTTTACTAGCTTTTACCCGCTACTTCGTCCGCGTATAGTCAGTTATATAGTCAGTTACTTTGGGCAGCATTTTTCATTTTTTAGGATACTTTGAAAATTCATTCGAAGGCCTTATATTTCTTTACCTCTGGTATTGCTCCAGTTCGTGGGTAGCTGGTTTTTATTTTTCATCAGGTCAGCACCTTGCCCATTTGCCCATATTAGAGGGGTACTATAAAATAATTTATAACAGTAGTGATAAAATTCAACTATTTTTATTCAAAATTGGATGTGACTTCATTTATTGAAAGTCAAAAACTACAATCCATTCCAAAACGACTGCCTCAGACCTGAGAAGAATGGACGCAACAAATTCAGCGGGCTTTTTTTTCATTAAAAAAATATGTTAACAAAGTAATATTGTACAATTAAACTTATTATTTAAAAGCCTGAGGGCGGTAGCACCATTCCCATCTGTGGTATCATTAAGAAAATCATTTATGTTATAGTTACCTTTACCACACAAACGTTTTTTAACAATTCTTTTGAATAACGTAATACTTTTGTTTTGAACATTTTCTGGGATCTTGTTGTAAAACATCGCCCCACAAAAGACTTACTTACTCGACTTAGCCCAGTAGTAGGCATTATATGTTTATGTCTGTTCCTGGTGTTAACATTATGGTTATGACAGTTTCTAGCAAATTCTCTGCCTATGAACATTTAACATTATCAAGAATATATTGAGAAGCAACAGTCAAGATGTTAATTTCTTTAAATTTTGCTCTCAATGATTCTTTAGGATCTAGGTTATAAATAGCGCGAATAGCCCTCATCTGCAGCAGCGTTGCCCCATAGCAATATACCATAGGACATAATACGATTGGAAATAACTAAATTAGTCGCGCCGTATCTATTTCAGTTAATTGTCTAATCTTTTTAAGCGCGTATGCTGCACAACTAACGGCCCTTCCCAATAAAATATCTATAGTTACAGATAAGTTACTACCTTCTACTGTCAATAATCTGAAGCTGTCCCAATATAGCCGATAAGTTATTCTTATCGCCTTATATTGGGACGCGTGCATTGCAATTTCCATACAAACTTCTATGGCTGGTAAGCTATATCTACGTCCTCCCATTGACAGACAGCGTGTACGGATAAGGTGAGTTACCGTCGATAAGTTTACTGGGACAGAAAAGTCGCGATAGTTACAATTATTATCTCAAGTAGGCCACAACCGGAGATAGACTGACTATTGGGAACGGCCGCAAGTCTGTTCGTCAATCCTTAAATATTGTTTATTGAAATTCAATCATTTTCAGAACTCAAGATATTCGCGACGCCATTTTATCGCTTGTCAACATGTTCCGACAAACGGATGACAAATTAGAGAGACACGAGCAACGGGAGAGAGGACTAGGTGAAATACTCAAGAAGTATTTGGCCTCGATTGACAAGAAACAAAAGGCCTTAGAGCCGCTCAAAGGAATTGTGTCCCGCATTGACGAGAGATTATCCAACGTTGAGAACGTCTTTCTACAGGTAAGCTTTGCACCGAGATCTTTTAAAAAGAAATATTGAAATAAGACAACGGACTGTGCCCTTAAACGAAATTTTCGTTATTGAGAGGAACATGTGGCTTGGTTGTATAAATGAATGAATAATAATAAAGGAAGACGCGGGTAGTGATATCGAACCTTAATCGTAAAAAAATATTTTTAAAATTTAAAGTAAGTAATTGGAATTTGGAAATTTTATAAACAAACTAGCTGACCCAGCAAACGTTGTATTGTCATATAAAGTAATTAAAAAAATCAATTATTAAAAATGTTTGGGGTATAAAAAATAGATGACGACCGATTCTCAGATCTACCAAATAGATCGTACATAAAATTTATCGAACTACAATAATTATTGTATTCGATTGCCATCTTGCGACCAATAGGGTCGTATCTGTGGATGGAATAGGATAATATGAAAATCGCGGTAAAAAAATAGTTGTAGATCATAGAAGGGCTAAAATTTTAAGTTGTATGTATTTTTCAATGCTGAATCATAATAAAATCCGAAAATCATTTAGGGGTATAAAAAATAGATGTTGGCCGATTCTCAGATCCACCCGATATGCACACAATTACATACAAATCGGTTCAGCCATTTCGGAGGAGTTTGGTAACAAACACCGGGAAACTTTTTATATATATTTAGGAATCAAAATTTTTATGCTTACGTGATCGCATAAGAATCACACGAAGTACCCGTCAATGCCTTGGCTAGCGAGCGGATAATAGATTCCTTAAAGTTTGTTCCGAAATGATGTTTGACGAAACTGTTTGACATTGAACTGTTTCATTCATTCATTCATCATCAGCCGGAAGACGTCCACTGCTGGACATTTGTTTGAAATTAATTATTGACCACTTCTTGATCATGCGATTCGGGCACTCGATACTCAGCTTAAGAGGAGGCATACGGGCAAGAGGCTCACGCGATGTTGTGAAAAACCAATTAACCATTGACATCCGCAATACGAGAGGTCAAGAGATGCATAGCCAGTTTTTGATGTAGGAATATGCTCTAAGCTTGAAGAAGAGTGAAGTAGGGACAATAGTTTCATGCAAAATGCGCGGTTGTGCAATGTCTGTCAAAAGTGGCGTAAAAATTAGCGTTGCGTAGAGACGTCGCATCATTGTGTGTCTTTTTGTGGAGTGGCTTCTACGGGGAGTATTCCGTAGAGCTGTTTCACCTGAATCCTGCCGCCGAATTCCACTTTCGCACGACACGCCCCAAATTAGGATATCATCCCTAACATCTGGATGTGTGGCGGTGTGTCCTCCACAGTGCAGTTTTCAAGTGTGTCTGTGGAATGAGCTTCCGGGACAATAGGACATGAGTACCTTCAAAAAAAGCGCGTGCACCTTCCTTAAAGGCCGGCAACGTTCCTGTGATTCCTCTGGTGTTGCAAGAGAATGTGGGCGGTGGTGATCACTTAACACCAGGTGACCTGTAAGATCGTTTGTCCTCCTTTTCCATAAAAAAAAAGAATACGTGTGGAATTTTTAATTTTGAGGTACTTAATGTCCGGTGGTGAAGTTTGGCTACCGTTATTAGCTTGGACAACTCCCCTGAGCATTTCACATTCTCTTTTTATTTTTCACTTCCCTGGACGGCCACGACGTTACATACTTAGATCCCTTCTCTTATTCACTTTAAATTAGGTGACAGCCCATTTTAAAATCTTTAATGATATTTCCTATATCTGCTACTCGAATGCGACACCTCATTGTTTTAGGTTTACTTTAACCTAAAGCGTGATGATTCAGCTATCACGTTAAAGATTTATCTCTCTCTCTAGTCGTTCCTTCATGTCTGAGGATCGTGGTCATCAACAAGTGGTCCACACTGGAGTGATCTATTTGTATCCATCGGCTTCTGTCCATCGCGGCCCTGACGACGGAACTAAACCTCGGGGACCTAGAGTCTTTTATTTGGTTGGTACATCTGGAGATCGGCCTCGGGCTCGCTTGTCATTTGTTTTCCCGACTCATCCGATCAATTTCCCCAAGCTCTCGTTACCCCTTCACATTAAATCGCCAAAATACGAAAGAATTCGTTGAAGGCATATCGTCGACCTACGGGTTTCTATCTTGCTACATTTATTAGCTTGGCCGTCCAAGATATCCACAACATACGCCTCCAGCACCACATCTCCAAGGCATCAATCCTCTGCCTCTCTCGAGCTTTACACTCCTTCCTATTTATGTACTTCCTTCCTACATTTATTTCTACCAAGTACCACGGACAATTTGAAGGTGAAATAGTAATGTTGTCCCGCTTTTGTTTATCGGCCACGTAAGTAGGTTATGCGTCTTTCAAAGCCTCTGTTCACCATTACTAAATCTGGAAACTAACTTTTTTTAAATTCTATTATTCATGTAGCCATTACAAATTTAATATGTACAATCTGCCAATCTACGTAAGTATGGCAATCTACGGCAGCAGCTTTCGTGGAACAATAATGCTACTTACAATAAAACTAAATGGTACATACAGTATTGAACCTTAAACTACTATTAAACCTAATGTTACAGTATTAAAATTATTTGGCAATTGTAAAATAATACGGCATAGTTAAGTAAAAAAATCTATTTCATCCATTTCATGGGCACAGTGACAGATAATGTTTGGTAAGAATGTGTTTAATTTGAAGGTCAAAGAGTGATTTTGTCCCGCTATGGTTTATCGGCCACGTAAGTAGGTAATGCGTCTTTCAAAACCTCTGTTCATCATTAGTAAATCTAGAAACTAACTTTTTTTAAATTCTTTTATTCATGTAGCCATTACAAATTTCATATGTACAATCTGCCAATCTACGTAAGTATGGCAATCTACGGCAGCAGCTTTCGTGGAACAATATGCTACTTGCAATAAAACTAAATGGTACATACAGTATTGAACCTTAAACTACTATTAAACCTGATGTTACAGTATTAAACTTATTTGGCAATTGTAAAATAATACGGCATAGTTAAGTAAAAAAAAACTATTACATCCATTTCATGGGCACAGTGACAGATAATGTTTGGTAAGAATGTGCTTAAGATGATTTTTAGTTGAAAAATCTTTTAACAAATCCTGTAGCAGTTCATTTAGGACATGATGACTTAATTTACAGAAAGAAGAAAAAGAGAAAGTGACTGAGATGAAAACAAACGAAGTTCTACAAGATATATACAAGTCATTGAAATACTTAACCGATACAGTTAATAGGAATTTAAATAATGCGCCAGCAGTAGTAGAAAGAAACCTGACTACAGAAGAAGACCGTATGGGTAAACGTTTAGATGCTACAGATGCTAAACTGAATGACTTAAAAGAAGAAATCGTTAACCTAAGAAATAGCTTTAATAAGGTAAGATAGTTTATTTTGAATAACTCTTGTATAGTCTTTTTACATATCTAATCAAATTTTCTTATTTGGTCTTACGCGTGATAAGAATATTTTAATCAAGCTTGTTTAGTCTTTTTACTTATCTCAATTAACTTCAGAATTTAGTCTCTGGCGTGATAAAAAGTCAATACCATTTGTATTTAATTCAGGTTTTAAACTATCTAAGAGATACGTAATTTGTCACAGATAATATAGATATTGTTTTCTTGCATCTAACAACTTCTACACAAGAGGAATTCAATGCCTTGTATTTATAAAATATTTTAATAAACATTGATATAATATTCAAATTTTAAAGTCCAAGAGGATAATATATAGTTTAATATAACCGTAGAGACGACGTGTTTGCACATATTTTATTTTTTCTAAAAACCGATTGTAAAGGTCTGTCAGTCTGATTTTTGTACACGTTGATTTCTGAAACTACTGGACAGACTCTCATGAATCCTTCACGAATGCCTTCAGCGTAGCCTGGAGAAACATTTAGGCATCACCATCATCATCATCACCAGCCGGAAGACGTCCACTGCTGGACAAAGGCCTCCCCAAAGATTTCCTCGCCGATCGGTCCACGTATTCCGGCGATCTAGACCATATCTTCGGTCCATCTTGTGGGAGGCCTGTCCTACCAACACTACGTCTGCTCGCCATTCAAGGACTTTACTGCCCTAACGGCTACCTGTCCGTCGAACTATGTGCCCTGCCCAATACCACTTCAGTTTCGTTTGGGCTATGTCGGTAATTCTGGTTCTCCTACGGATATTTAGGCATATTTGATCCAATTCTTTGCACGGAGAAAAAAATATGTTTTTGTTTGCAAGTTGTTACAAAAATAAGTATTTATACAAATGCACCCTATGAATGAATGCATCTTCATTCATCAACCCTAATTTACCTGGACGAAGTCGCAGCCACAGCTAGTAATGTATAAAGCCCTTCCCAAATTGCAGGACACCCTTCGAGCAGTGTGTTTAGATATGGTGACAGATATGAACCCATTCGAGAGGCACATATCGGAAACAGAGAAACTCCTGAACAAGTATCAATTGAAATTGAACGAGTTTAATGAATCTGCTACCAAAGTTCAGACGGACTTTGTGCCTCTCAGCGAAGTGTCGCTTGCTGATGAGGCTTGGCATAACAAAATGACTGAAGGTTTGCAAGTATTTATTTTTTCTTTGTCAAGAATAGAGTAAATGAAAATGTATGAGAATAACCCCCCCAAGTCTACGAAAAAAGCTATGGAGCGAAAGGGAAACCACTTACTCAAACATACTCAATAAGTCTACAGATTTTTATATATTATATATTTATTTAATGTTTTATTTTTACTTAAGTAAGTTGAAACGTTTATATATTTTTATTGCTACAATTTGCACGAACTGTATTTAATAATAATTATAAAAAGATAAAGGTATAATTATTGATATTAAAGAGTGGTAGGTACTGATTGTTTGCCACTTCTTTTTATTAAAGATTAACTTTTCCGAAGTGGAGGTAAATCGTAAAATGTATTTATACTTTGATATTCAAAAGTGTAATTTTTTGATCTACATGTATTTGTGTTACAAGGGGCCAAAATGATATTTTGGTCCTAGAGGATGTTATTTTGACTTTAGAGCGTGGCGAGGAATTCAAAAGAAATATTCTGTTAAAGAGCAAATATTATATTTTTTTGTTCAAATTATTCAATTTGATGTTCTTTTTTTTATGGATAAGGTGGACAGAGGAGCGTACGGGTCATTTGGTGTTAAGTGATCACCGCCACCCATATTCTCTGGCAGCACCAAAGGAATCACAGGAGCATTGCCGGCCTTTAAGGTGTACGCGGTTTTTTTGAAGGTACCCATGTCGTACCGGAAACAACGCACAAGGAAGCTCATTCCACAGCTTTGTAGTACGTGGAAGAAATCTCCTTGAAAACCGCATTGTGGAGGACTGCCACACCTCCAGACGTTCATTGAAAAGTCAATACCTATCTCTTCCATTTGGAAAAGATATGCCTTCGGCTTGAGAATAATAGACGCAAGGAACTCACTAGATCATAATTTTTACTCTTGTGTTATTTTTTTATGAAAATAAGAGACAAGACGAGCTGGACGTTCAGCTGATGGTAATTGATAAGTTCACCGTGCCCATTACATTGCCGCTCAGATTCTTGAAAAACCCAAAAATTATGAACAGCACCACAATTAAGCTCGTCACCTTGAGACATAAGATGCAGTCTCATTTGCCTAGTAATTTAACTAGCTACGGCGCCCTTCTGACCAAAACACAGTAATGTGTAATTACTACTTCACGGATAAGCACCGTTGTGGTACCCATAATCTAGGCGGCAAGCTGTGCAAAGGAGCCTCCCACTGGTAAACTTAGTACTTGGTAACTTTTACTCTTGTGTTATTTAGTTACTTATGGTCTGTACAGAAAACTTTGTGTCGTAGTTATGGAGCGTCAAGAGAAAGAAATACAAAATATCCAGAAACTTCTGTCGGATGCCGAGGGTATGTGGAAGGACTTGCCTCGGCTTGCAGACCTGAAGCGGGAAACCAACTACACGTTAGAAGCGATTGCCAACGTTCGCAACAACTCTACTTCCAACCAAGAGAAGAGTAAGTTTAAATTACAGTCTTTATGCATAAAAAATCTCATCATCCATCAGAATCTAGGCAGATTCGCCCCATTTTGTAGAATATTTGTCACCTACAACAATTTATTTAAAAGAGCTGGCAAATATTATTCGGCGCTGTGCCCCTTGTTTCAAAAAAGAAGTCAAAAGGATTATGAAAGTACTGCAAGATGGTTGGTCATTGTTCGTAGTTATTGTTTACTTTTCTTGTTTATTAAGTAAGTTCTTACTTAGTTTTCAAAATTTTCGTTAGCTTTAAGTAACACAAAGTAAAAAGTTTTAGTTAAACAAATAATGTATAGCTATTAAGTATGTCGAGTTAGCCTAAAAGCGGAGTCTACAACATTATAAATTTTAAAATTTCTCTAGTCGCGCCATGAGAAGGAAAAATGGATTCTGAAGTGAAAACTTTTTACACTAAATTGAATAAGACTACGCGGTTACTATCGCTTAAGTAACGCTCGTGCAAGGAAAGTCAGCTCGAGTCTACTAAGGGAACGAGATCAGTGGTGTTATTCTCGTACCTAAAAGTTAAAAGTTGTTATTATTTTTAATCGCATATAAAATGCTAGCAAAATACCTTTATTTATTTACAGTGTTTTTGGATGATGCAACTACTATATTCAACAACTTCTCTTTTGTATTATTTTTCATTTACTTTTTTGACTTACTCGTGTAAGGCATTGACTATTTGACGTTTGAGTATTTTTGTTGCATCCCTTTACATAAGTAAATTGTAATTGAACTGGTTTGTAGGTAAAACAATGAAAATGTAAATATTGATTTAAAAGAGTGGCAATGAGTTTCTTGCCACTTCTACTCATTAGCTCTCAACTCTTTAAGAAGTAGCGGTAAATTCAAAAATAAGAAAATATATTTTTTTAAATTCATAAGTGTCATATCCATGACCTAAATGAATAAAGTGATTTTGATTTAATTTGATTTCGTTGACGTGATATATCTATTCTATCCGCGTTGTGCTCTATATTGGTAGTCCCCTATCGTTTCCCTAGGGGTATGGAACATTAACTGAATCGGAGCCTACATCACGCGTTAAACCTGTGTTCGTGTGTGTGTGTGTGTGTGTAAATGTGTGCACAACAACCTGCGTTGTCGTAACGACATTTGAGCGTCAAGTTCAACCACAATTGTTTTACCAATTCTAAAATATTTCTGCTACTTACTATTAAAAGGAGTACTATAGCGCGTGAGTCCTCCTCTCACACGCGGGATCGTTGCAAAATAAAACAATGAAATCTCTCTGGTATTTCTATATTCTTATACTTTCACTTTCTATAAAACATTTTTATAAATATTAAATATTAGGCTGAAGGCCGACCGTTTTCACTTCTCATCATTACTATTCTATCTTATTCGATTATTTTCTTATCCGCGTCAATATTTAAATTAAATAAAATTTTATCAAAATTTTTCTTTAACTTTACGGCCAACCTTATACTAAGGAGTTCTTATGTACGGATAGGAACTCCTTGTTACAGTATCTACCTCAATTTTTTCCTGTCACCTTTTCACTACATTGGTTGTCCTTGACCTTGTCTTACTTATGATGAAGTGGAAAGTTATCTGATCAGACTGACATGACAAGCACACGTCTAAAGTTAGAACCCAATTAAAGGTCCAAACTCAAACCCGCATACATGCACACAGTTACTCTCATACTCACACACACACAGTTTTCAGACTTGTTTTAATTGTGTGATAATTGTAAAATTTTATATTTTATAATTTTTGTTTTTTTTTTTTATGATAATAAGGGACGAGACGAGCTTGACGTTGAGCTGATGGTAATTGATAGTTACGTCCTGCCCATTACAATGCAGTGCCGCTCAGGATTCGTGAAAAACACAAAATTCTGAGCGGCAATACAGTAGCGCTCGTCTCCTCGAGATATAAGATGTTAAGTCTCATTTGCCCAGTAATTTCATTAGCTACGGCGCCCTTCAGACCGAAACACAAAAATGCTTACGCATTACTGCTTCACGGTAGAAATCAGAAATAGGCGCCGTTGTGGTACCCATAATCTAGCCGGCATCCTGTGCAAATCCCACTGGTGGAAGTTTCGGGATATACCTAATACAAGTGTCCTAAGACAACTTTTTGGGAAGTCTCAACCACATATATTTATAACCAAATATATTTATTTATCTAGTCGTAAAAATTATCTAATATACCCAAGTTTATTTCAGCTGTTTCAAGGATGTCAACGAAATTGCACGAATTGAGTGACAGTCTCGTCACAACGTATCAGGAAATTCAACAACATCTGACTCAGGGCAAGGCGATGAGTGAAAGAGCTTACAACGACATACAGAGAAGTTACGACAATCTAAGGAATGAGGTATTTGTAGAGAATGCACTGACTCGAAGCACTAAGGGTATGTTCCGATATGCACTGCGACCACTGTACAGTGTGACGTCAATTTAGTATACTGTGAAGCCGTTCCTTTATAGCCAGTTATACTGAACGCAATCCCGTATACTGTCAGCCGCATTTTTAGACGCAGCATTCAAATGAGTGTATTAAAAGTTTTCTAGTTCATTGAAAAGAAACTGTTGTTGGAGTACTGTCAAATTAAAAATATATATATTAATTGTAAATTGAATTTACAATAATAAAAGTAAATAAACTCGAGTGGTTTTGACTGATCACATGATCAAAGTACTGCGAGTACCTTACCTCGAAAACGCCAGTGCTCACAGTAGAATATGGCGACTATTTATGACGTCATATATTTCCCTAGGGTACTGCGCCAGTATACTGGCAGTCCATAAGGGAACGAATTTTTCTACAGTGATAGTACTGTGCAGTGCTCGCAGTGCATATCGGAACATACCCTAAGTTCTATATCAAAAACGTAACTAATATAACAGTATACAAGTTATCAAGTGTGTTTTGTCATTGTCTCTATAACTGTAGCTACCGCCGTATCAATTATACGGGGCATCGACGTGCGTAAGCAAAAATAAATAAAAATATTGCTGCTTGCCGAAAAAAAAGCAAGGAGAGAATATATTTAATTTGAATTGTTTGTAAAACATTTTGGAAAAATTGACAGATAGATGATGAATAAATATTTCTTTTAATTTCATGCAAACCTGATTCCTGCCGCCGAATTCCACCTTCGCACGACACGCCACAAGTTAGGATATCATCTGGATGTGTGGCGGTCCTCCACAGTGCGGTTTTCAAGGAGCTTCTTCCACGTACTACAAAGCTGTGGAATGAACTTCCTTGTGCGGTGTTTCCGGGACGATACGACATGGGTACCTTCAAAAAGCGCGTAAACCTTCCTTAATGGCCCGCAACGCTCTGTGATTCCTCTGGTCATGCAAGAGAATGTGGGCGGCCGTGATCACTTACCATTAAAAAATATTTTTTTTTACTTTTGTGGGAAATCTTTAGCCTTTATAAGGGCCCCCTAACAAATTTTATACGGGGTCCCGCCGCTAAGCCAAACGTCGGATACCTACACGATTCATATATTAAGTTGGAATGTTAGCTTAAAATATTTTTGATGTCAAATCACTTGACCTACATGATTTAAGTGATTTTGATTTGATTGCATAACGTAGTCCGGGGCTGCCTCTAGATAATCTGCAGGTCATTAAATAATATTTATAATTATATTATTATCGTAAAAACATAGGCTGGGATTTCATTACAAAAGTGTAAACTTACCCTGAAACTACTCTGTATTTTAATGGATCCTATTTGAGTTAGTAACAAGCAATGTGATAAATGCTTTCAGATCCAGACACTTTCGAAGAATGAGCATGTGATGCTGCAGACATCCGACGAAGTGGTTGCATTAAAAAAACGAATCGAATATGGTATTAACAGGATCCTTATAGAAGTTGGAGAAGTCATTAGGACGCAGGGAAGAACTCTTAATACGACGATGCTAGATCGGTAAACAGCTGTGTTTCTTTTGATGAAAATAACGGACGAGACAAGCAGGACGTTCAGCTGATGGTAATTGACGCGCCGTACCCATTACAATACAGTGCCGCTCAGGATTCTTGAAAAACCCAAAAATTCTGAGCGGCACTACAATTGCGCTCGTCAGCTTGTGACATAAGATGTTAAGTCTCATTTCCCCAGTAATTTCACTAGCTACGGCGCCCCTCTGAGCGGAACACAGTGAGGTTTACACATTACTGCTTCACGGCAGAAATAGGCGCCGTTGTGGTACCCATAATCTAGCCGGCTTCCTGTGCAAAGGAGCCTGGTAACTGGTAACCTCCCACTTTTATTACATTTGGTTGATTTTTAGGACCATTTAAATACTATTGATTATTTGCTTAGATCATTTATACGTCTAGACTCTAGCTAGTCTGTGACAGCTGTCAAAACGTCGTGAGGTTGACAGTTAACTAACACAAAGTGTCATACAAATCGCGAGTGTAAGACGAAGCTTGTCACGCACACTAAAGAAATGAAACTGGCCTGTTTACATCGGTTGTCTAAAGAGCTGTTAGAGAACCGATGAAAACATCTAGACGTATAAATTATCAAAGATTATTATCGCCAAAAATGCATACAATTTAGTCACATGACATTAATCCTTAAAAAAAGTGTTATTGGTATTGAATCTAGGTCGATATTAGCATGTGATTTGTCATAAAATACTTTGTCATGATGTGATTGATAGTGATTTACGTGATTGGTTCTCGGCATAACATGGTTATGGTAACTGGTTCACGCGCTCGACATATTGTCAATTTTTGATAGATGCATGGACGATCGCGATGTATGCGTTATGTATGAGGGGATCTGTATAAAAGAAATGGATTTTTGAACTATATATATTTTTCCGAGACAGTAGCTGATAACAAATTTTATAACGTTACCAAGGCATTATTACAATAGAAACAGAATTAGAGTTAAGTGCGAAAATGGCTGATACAATGGTTAGTTATCATGTAAATGAAATTCACGGGGCAAAGACGAGCGGTAACTAGTTATTTTGTAAAGTCTCCATTCATAAACCCATTACCGAGAGAAGCTGAAAATTACAATACAGAAAAAGCAGTTTTACAGCTCTTAAAGTATTCCATTATTAAGCCTGAGAGTTCAACAAGACATACAAAGATTAACGATCCGTGCGTCACTGAAACGGTCGGCTCAGTTGGTAAGAGCGTTCAGACGGAACCCGAAGAGCGCAGGTTCGAGTCCCGCATCGTTCATAAATTTAATTAATTTGTTTTAGGCTCAACACAGTCGAGGGTGCTATCTTGGACAACCATTCGTTAGCATTGACAAACCTTTCGCGCTCGATGGAGGCGGAAATGTCAAAAGTCTGGAGACAAATTGGAATTATGCATCAGCAACTCAGCGCCAGCAAGAACGCGCTTGACAAGCTCAATGTCAGTATAACAGGACTGTCCACATGCAAATAACGTCGGTGAATGTTAGGTTGTCGGTTAAAAGTATTTCAAAAATACTTACATAAGTATATGTACAGAACCATAGACATTACACTATACGAGAGTATAAGAAGAACATTTCTAACGGTGATAGGAAAGGAAAGCGAATCTTAAGTCGCTTGAAAAGTATTAGTATTTTTAAGTTTGAACTTGCTAACGCACACATTGACATACCATAATTTATCGCGTTATCGGGCTGTCAGGTCAAACATATGCTAGCTAATTAGGTAGCACGTAACGAATATTAGTAGAGTAACACTTGACCAAAGAATATATCACTCCGCAAAATCAATTAAAGAAATAAAGACTCTTGCGTTCATACAATAATTTAGATCGCACAGCGCTACTAACCTACATTTTTATTCACCTAGAAGTTACCTCTCTTTCTATCATACTCATATTTCTATCAAGGGAATCTTACCTCTTCTGACGTCATTAGGGTTGACTTCTTCACCTAAAATTGTACCTTACCTAGTATAAGGTCATCATATAAATATAGCTCAGTTTTTTCTGTAATATAAATAGGTACCTATGTAATCGTTATTTTAAATCAATATTCTCTCGTTGTCAAACCTTAGTTGCAGATAGTAATGAATGCGTTGGAATACCACGACATAGTCAAAGCTAATTTCATTATAATAATAATGACTTTAGATTAGATTGTTTCAGCGTCTTTAGAAAGCTTAAAAAAATTAAATTTGGATCGCAATGACCTTTAATAAGCTTTGCTTTATTTATGTTTCTTCATTTTTAAAATATCGGTTGGATCTGTGAATTAGGTGACAACAAAGCTCGCGCGTGCGTCACTGATCGCTCGTGAGTCCCTACTGGATGGCCTACCGTGCAGACGTACGCACGTACTTACGTTACCAACAAGGCCTGACTTGACTGAACTGATTTTAAAAATGTTTTGGAATTATATAGTCATTATATCGCTAATTAATAATTATTTAGCTGATCAAAACAATTTTAGGATTCAGCAAAATATATTATGTAGATCTGTGCAGCAAGCCGAGAAGGGATTCTCGAATTGCTGCACATCCTCTTTCTCCTTCGTTCCATAGCGTTCGTTACATGTGGACTCGGACAATAACTAAATAAAACAACTTGAAATAAATACAATAATCTTTAATCGTCTTTTAACCAACAGGGACAAACAGAGCAATATGTTAATGGAAGCGTTTTGAAGATGGATGGAATAAATGAAAAGGTAGGTTGAAGTTCAATGTAGATTTATAAATTAAGAACAAATTACAGGGACTGACACAAAATGTCAGAGAGCCGTAGAAAGCTTATCGTTCTGAGTCTTTGCTGAGACTTTACTTACGTAAAATTTAGCTGAGTGTAAGCTTAGCCTAATCTTTGATTTCGTTTTTCGAGTCATTTGACAGCTAAAATAATAATGAGCGTAAGCCAAGATAACCCAATCCAAAAGTCAAGTTGGCGTTTTATTACACTCAGCTAAGTTTTACGTAAGTAACTAAAATCTGAGCAAAGTTTAAGTATACCTTATAGATCTCAGCCTAAAAAACAGTCATATATAGGAATATAGATAAAAGGCGAAACAAAACTTAAAAAGAAAAACAAACAGACACCTATAGCTATAGCTAAAATTGACTGGGCAACCTCGGATCCGCTCCGGGAGATAGAAAACAGTAGTAGGCGTTGAAAGTGACACCTATGTCGTAAGGCACAACGAACTAAGTGACATATTATAATTGTGAATGAAGACCATGGTTAATGTGCTCGGCTGCTTGCCCCATTGGAGTTTTTGGATAAAATTTTTAGGGTTCAGTTTGCTAATTAACATTTTCGAATTTCTCGCCATCTCTCTGTTAGAGGTCATTCGAATACACTCTCCATGGGATTCCGCCCCCAGCAAACTTGATCTGATCAGTCCATCGTATAAGTGACCTTCCACGCGGTCTAATGCCTTCTAGTTTACCCAGGACGACAAGGCGTTCTATGCCCATACTTCGTCTCCATATGTGTCCAAAGAAGGCGAGTATTAGGGATTGCAACTATGAAAGAAAAACGCTGTTTGATTTTTAGTTCCTGGAGTATCGAAATCATCCTTCTCCAGCACCAGATTTGCAGAACTATCTTCTTTTCAACCATTCGCAATGTCCACGTTTCAGCGCTATACAAAAATATGGGTACAATTAGCGTTCTTCCTCGTCTTTGTTGCTTATGTAATGTTTCTGTTTCTGATGCTAATTGACAACGCGAGGGTTATTACCATCAAATGAACCTTATACACGTTTATCAATGGCTCAAATAATATTGCTGTAAAATTTATGTATTATATATTTCCCAGGTTGGACTTATAACGACACGAATGAACGAAGTGGATGAAAACCTGAATTATTTGTTGGGACGTCTGTCGCTCGTGACGCAAGAGTTTGGCATGATCAAGACGGGATTGGGCGAAGCTTTGAACAAAATTAATGCGGGACTCCAAGAAGTGCAAATCAAAAAACAACCCACTGAGTCCAGTGATGGTATAATACAATACATTATCATAAATAAATGGTGACCAACTGAGCTCAAATGAGATTAAGAATCTAGATATTTGTCAGCCATTCATTTAAATCTCTCTTAGAAATGTTACAATTTCAGTTTTTGCAAGTGAAAGGTAATGCAATTAAGCTGATTCAGACATGATCGTTACCTATACATTTTATAAACTCCTTAATTCAATTAACATAAAATATAAGTAGGCGGACAGACGAGCGTAGGGTTTATCCCCCTCCCAAGGGTCCTCTTTTGCAATACTATAATAATATTTGTGTGTAAATGGCGGTGATCACTTAGCGCTAAGTGACTTGTTTGTCCTCATATTCTATGAAAAATGCTAGGCGCGTTAGGTGATAATTTAAGTTATTTTTTTAAAATACTAATTTTTGCTATCTAAAGATCCGTTGAATATTCAAAAATAGATCGTTAAAAATCTATAGACGTTGGCCATAGGATATCTTTCCCAGAAAAAAGTATGAGTACTACAAGTATAAAACTGGAAAGCTTAACTCTGATTTTAGGTAGAACGTCATTTAAAGGGTGATGTTATTTTGGGCCAAATATATTGGTGCGCGTAGTGACCAACCTGCTGTGTATAAATTTAGAAAAATACTGATTTAACCTTATTCAATGCAAAGCATATTTCATTTAATGATTCTTCTTCTTTTTCAGGTAATGAGACCAACAACACTATAAATGAAATTGAAGAAAGTCCAAAACCAAAAGTTTTAAGCGTGGAGTAATTTGAATGAAATTTTTTAGCCTTAGGTTTTAAGTTACAATCATAATATTTACCTACCTAATATAAATAACACGTAATTCTTAATAAATAATATAATAAAATGCAAGTAGGTATTTTATTTAGAATTGAGCAATAGTAGGTTTACCTACATAGGTAAAAATACTTTAAAGCTGTTTTTAACATTTAATATTGGAGACTTCTTCTTTGTTGATAATTATCATAAAGACTCAACTATCAGATATGCAATTTCTGGAGCCAATTTAATTCCTAGCTGTTTTACCAAATAATTTTAATACGTATTGTTCCACACTTTAAATATTATGTTAGTCATACTTTAATTCATACTAGATGACTTATATCATATCAAGGCAGCCAGATCAATTTGTCATCATATTTTTTTTATGGAAGAGCAAACGAGCATTCACACGGGTCAACTGATGTCGGCATCTCCGCGGCACGTACTCTCTAGCAACACCGGGGGATAACAAAAGCGTTGGAATTTTTATAGTGTCGAATAAAGGTAGGTAAACATATGAATTCAAATGCTGAAAGATACGTGGCGGACGAGGATCGAACCGGGGGCACTAACGCTTTTTATATAATATAAATATACTTACTGATTTTTCTCACCCTGTTGATAAGATGAACGAACGGATTTCACTTGAACTTTCAAATTCGCAATTCGTTTGTATTAGAATCGTACCTCAAACTAAGGACAGTAAGTCGTTTTAATAAATGTATAGACTGGTCTCCCAAGGATCACATCTGGGACCCATCTTATTTAACTAACGACATTTAATTGCAACCAAACATTTTCAAAATAGGTAAGAACTGCTTTATTGCCGATGACTTAAAGTCCGTATTCCAGAAGGCGTATCAATACGTAATCCGTGATAAAGTGTGTTTGTCTGTCGGAAGACATTGAGAGCACAACTGATGGTGCCATTATAGTTTACCCCTTTTATTGGGTATCAAAACAAACGTTTATAATTAATCGCTACAATTATTTTGTGTAATTTCAATAAAACTACCTCACGTCACAGTTAGCAGTGTTGTCTTAACTTTCTTATTTAGTTTGAGGTCTGCGCTTTCAAAATGGGACGAATTTTTAAAACACAAAAGGGCGCAGGTTTTTTGTATGATTGGGTACAAGCGAGATTACGGGTCGTGTTGTTAAGTGATCACCGCCGTCCACATTCTCTTACAACACCAGAGGAATCACAAAAGCGTTGCCCTCCTTTTAGAAAGGTATTTTTGAAGGTACCCATGTTGTATCGTTCTGGAAACACCGCACAAGGAAGCTCATTCCACAACTTGGATGTACGTGGAAGAAAGTTACTTGAAAACCGTACTGGAGGAACGCCACACATCCAAATGGTGGCTTGTGGCATATCGTGCAAAGGTTAAATTCGGCGGCAGAAATCAGGTGAAACAGCTCTTCGGAACACTCCCCGTGATAAATGCGGTAGAAGACGCACAATGACGCAACGCCAAGTGATCTGGCCTTTGACATAGAGCACTGAGTCACCGACAATTTGAGCAGCTCTGCGTTGCAAATAGTTCGAGCTGATACTGGGGTGCGCCAGACCAGAGATGACAGCAATACTCCAAATGTTCATCCTATATCCAAAGGCCGGACCTGCGCTTTATAAGCCCTAGATTGCGGACTGAGAAGTCAAAGCCTTGGCTTTGCTAATAGTTGGTTGCAAAACCAAAAAAGCGGAGTGAATTGGTTCAGATATGACATTTGTCGCCATTATTCTACTTCAAAATGGCTCTGACCAATAGCGGCCGTTTTTAAAATATTTGAATTCCCCAGAAATCATTGCACCCTTTAAAAATTTACTTCTTACTCAAAATTCTGGTAGTTTCATCAAGTTTTGATGATGACATTATTCTAATGCAAAAAAAATCGATATTATCAAATCTATAAACACACCTTTTTATTAAAAAGTCACTGAATATTAAACATGTATCGCCGCTTTATCTCGAATTGTTACGCTTAGATTTTTATACTTACTTTGATGCAGGGTTGGATTGAAATAACTACAATACATTGATATAACATTTTATTATCCTTAAACAATATACACACAAATTATTTGTCATTTATCGTGATTTATTCTGAATACAACCTCATGTTCCTATGTGCAGATATTTAAATATTCAATAAATAAATAGTTAACAAACTTACGAAAAACTTTCGCGCCACTGAATCAATGTGCTCATTATTACTTGATATACAAATTTTGACAGAAAAAACTTACTTTAAAATTATATTACAATCTTAGATTAAGAATTGGACTCCGCTGCGCTTCAAATCGATACCGCAGTCTCGAACGATGTGTGACGTTGACGTGCCACATGTTCTGTTAAACTTTGCTAATAATTGAAACTAAAAGTTTTACTACGTAATAGTAAAACTTTGTAAAAATAATACTACTAGAAATAAGAAAGACACTGGGATCACGTATCATCAGTAAGTATTTTGTATTTTATTAATTACAATGTAAAATAACACGAAGCGTATGTTACAAAATTTGAAGATGCACACAAGCATCTAATAGTTGCCGTAATAAAAAGCTATGTTTAGGTAGTGCGGTATCTAGCTGGAGCGCAGCGGAGACCAATCCTTAATCTAAGATTACAAATCATGAAATGGCATATTCCGGTATTTAAACTATAACAACTATGTAAACTAATAAACAATTATAATCATTGAACAAATGAACAATTCCTGAAAGCAGGTCCATCCAAAGACTGCCTATATACCAACGTATGAACAAACAAATCTATATGGAGCCCCTATTATCAAAATCGAAATATGAAATTTCGGTTGACGGATAGTACATTTTCCTATTACGAAAGTGTTCCGGATCCGAAGGTCGATACGAAAAGTTCGCGATTAGATATTTTGTCTATCTAACCTTATTCCTATGTAGGGTAGAGGTAAGGAGTATCATCTTTTAAGAGAGAAAAGTTTAAAAGTGTCCAGCTTATGAGGTAAATAATAGTTCAGAAAGCTTCCGCAATGGCGCTGGTGTAGGCACAGGGTATGGTATGAAGTATGCTGAGTAAAGAAATTTAATATTATTGTCGACTAAAGTAGTTAAAATGTGAAAATTTCATCAGCTTACGTTATACAAAATAATGTTGTCAATATAACCTTATAGAGTTATTATGACAAAACGTGTAGCTAGAGTGATAAGTATTATTTTAAATTTGACGCTTCTTTTAAGATTTACTCTGATGCGACTGTAGCGCCACCCTAATTTAATGCATTTTGACGGACACTTTCATTAGTTATTTATGCAACTGTTGTGTAATAAGGGGTATTAAAACACGAATGTGATAATAGTATCACATGAGTGTTTTAATACCTAATTATCAACAGTTGCATACAAGACTATCTACACCCAGAATATGAATCCTCTAAAAGATTCTGGAACAGTTAGCTTACTTACCTAATATCATTCATTACTGATTATATACAAATAAACTAAGTATTAATGAAACAATTATTTATTTTAGTAGTAATTTACATTTTGTATAGTGCAATAATTAAAATTCACTCGAATATAATGTTCTTTTGCAGCGTTTAAAATGAATCGCTCATTTTTTGTAAACAAAACAATAAAAATATCGAAGAAAAATGGCGGAGATTCGAATAACCTACTTTTTTTTACGGCGTGCGACGTTCTGGCAGTGTGGAGCGCGCGTAAACGAAAATGTTCTTTTTTTGAAATTCATACAGATACCACGAATCGAGCAATAAGAATGTGGCTGTATGTTGAAACTCTTTGCGCATGAAGGGATAAAAAAAAACATAGGAGTATTGTTATAAAATTCAGTACAACATTACAACACTCCTTTGGATGATGTAATGGTTATTAGAACATTGGGTGTTTTAATGTTGGCAATAAGCTAACTGTTTCAGAATTTTTAATAGAGGATTTAAAGCATGGGTGTAGATAAAAAAACAAATGATTCTCCTTGCTTCTACATTCCATACTTATTCCCAAATTCACTTTTACGTTGTTGGACATTATTATGATCGTAAGTATAACTTCACGTTTTATGGTTATGTCTATAGTACCTAAAACGAAATAATCGAAGAACGTCGTTCTTTCGCTTTGGACCGAAACTTCGTCTTTCGATTTTGGTAATAGACCTCAAGAGAAAGCGAAACCATACTTACTGTAACCGATTTTGATTGACAAGTCGTCAACAGTCAGCCTCACGCATGAAATGAGCTCCGTAGTAATTTTAATATTTAAACAAGAAAATCTCATAGGGCTGTCAGTTTGTATCTACGCTAGTATATTCTCAGTCTATGGGTCCATCAATATTAGGCTATCTAAGGCATTCGTTGTAGTTAAACAGGCATTATGGTCTGTAAGCATGGAAATCAAATTATCTGAACATACGTAGAGTGCAGTAGCGATATTAACTTGTCAACTCTGGACTTCAGATTTGACATTTCCAATATTTTGGTCCTCTTGGTATTGTCACATTATTGAAAAAAAAAAAAAGGTCAAAATGTTATCCCGCGAAAAATTAACAAATCAACGTCTTATTGTGGGTAATAACACACTCTATAAGAACGGGATATGTAAAGTATCCTTAGATACTGGCACTACAATTGCGCTCGTGACCTTGAGACATACGATGCTAAGTCTCATTTGCCCAGTAATTTCACTATAACTTACACTTTGAGCAATGCACACACACTTACACAATGTGTCGTAAAATCGCGAGTGTAAGACGTAGCTTGTCACGCACACTAAACTAATATTCCTGGCCTGTTTTCATCGGTTGTCTAGCAGTAAGAGACTCTATCTAGACGTATAAATTTTCTAAGGTTGTTTGTTGTTTTATTTATTTAGAGCATTAGTAAGAAGACAATCAGCTCAAACTAAAATACAATAAAAGAAAAATATTTAAATTATTTTTCAATATACTTTATGGTTTATGGCCAAAAAAATCCTTGATTTGGTTTAGACCTCCATTTTTAGGGTTCCGTAGCCCAATGGCAAAAAACCGAACCCTTATAGATTCGTCATTTCTGTCCGTCCGTCTGTATGTCACAGCCACTTTTATCTGAAACTATATAAACTATACTGTTGAAACGTGGTAAGTAGATATATTCTGTGAACCGAATTAAGATTTTCACACAAAATAGACACATCTAAGGTAGTAAAATGTGCCCCACCTGTAACTTCTAAAATAAGAGAATGAGATAAAACAAAAAAAAATATATGATGTACATTATAGTGCAAACTTCCACCGAAAACTGGTTTGAACGAGATCTAGCAAGTAGTTTTTTTTTAAACGTTCATTAGAACGAACTTCAAGAACTTTTATATTATGATACTTGCTAGACACGCACTTGGCCGCTTTTTTTATTCTACTGCTCGTAATGGCTAATGTTACCTCTGAACTAATGATGTATTCACAAATAAAATTTGAAAAACAAAATCTTATGAGGAGGTCGTGGGTTCGAATCCCGCATCGTTCATAAAATTTTGTTTTTCAAATTTTATTTGTGTATTAACCCTAGAAGTGAGGGTTATCATTTTAAAAACATAACATATTGTTTAGATTTACAAGAGCGACATCTCAAGTCAATTTCCTAATATGCAAATATTGTGGTTGAGCAGGTTATCAACAGCTGTATAGTAGATCCTGTAGATGAAGCTACAACCTGAGAGTTGAACAAAGCAAACAGAATTTTATAACGAGGCGGTACTCGAACGGTTAGCTCAGTTGGTTAGAGCACCGGCACGGAACGCCGGAGGTCGTGGGTTCGAATCCCGCATCGTTCATAAAATTTTGTTTTTCAAATTTTATTTGTGTATTAATCCTAGAAGTGAGGGTTATCACTTTAAAAACAACATATTGTATATGTATATTTGTGGTGCGTTCCGACTATAATCATACTATCAGCATATCCATACTACACTCCACGTAATTAACTTATATTTAAACTAGTATTTACTAAAAAATCGTTCATTAATTATTTATTTTCACCATATTTGTGCTATAAAAGATTTTGTTGGCAGTTGTACCTAGCACACAGGCCCCATATTTTTCACATTCGAACCTCTATATACATAAACGCTCAATAATGCAAAAATATTTACAAAAACTTTAAAAGCACTTCAAACTCGTCAATCAACGACTATGTTACATTAAACTTTTAGGAATCCTTGTTTGATTTTAATCACTTGTGCTTTCTAAAATGATAATTTCATAGGCAAAAAGCTATGATACTACAAAAGCACGTAAAATCACTTTATCACGGTAAATTATTTGGTGTTGCAATACGTAATAGGCGACAGTGATCACTTGCCCGCAGGTGACGGAAATTAGAATTGGCCCTAGGTTATTGACCCTTTCAGTCTGCAGTTCGATTGACCGCTTGGTTAAGATTGAAATCTATAGAGCTTACTTAGACTTTACTTAAGTAAAACTTAGCCGAGTAAAAGATTATAATATATATAGTACAAGTACAGAAGTCTCACTCCGCAGAATCAATTACAGAAATAGGGACTCTTGCGGTCACACAATAAGGTGTAATTCAGATCGCACAGAGACCTACATTTTTATTCACCTAGTAGTTGCCTCTCTTTCTATCGCGTGACTCTTTCCTCTTCTTGCGACATTAGGGTTGGGTGATCTTATAAAAATAGTTCAGTGTTTTCTATAATACGACGACGAAGACGACCTGTATAGCCGAGTGGTTAGCGATCCTACCTACTAAGCTAGAGGTCCCGGGTTCGAATCCCGGTAGGTGCAAGCATTTATATGATGAATATGAATGTTTGTTTCCGAGTCATGGATGTTTAAATGTGATTTATGCATGTTAATATGTATGTTTATATGAATTTATGTATGTTTAAGTAAGTATATTGTATTAAATATATCGTTGTCTTGTAACCCATAACACAGGCTATATATATGCTTAACTTGGGGCAAGATAATTTGTGTAAAAAGTGTGTCAATATTATTATTATAATATAAATAGATATGTAATCGCAATTTTAAATCAATATTATTTCGTTGTCAAACCTACATTTGTTGCAGATAGTACCTAATGTATGCGTGGAACACCACAGCATAGTCAAACCTACTTAGTACATAGGAAATAAATAGGTAGCTATTACGAATGGTAATCTAATATATAAAATTCTCGTGTCGCGGTGTTTGTAGTTAAACTCCTCCAAAACGGCTTGACCGATTCTCATGAAATTTTGAGTGCATATTGGGTAGGTCTGAGAATCGGATAATATCTATTTTTCATCCCCCTAAATGTTAAGGGTGGTCCACGGCAAATTTATTTTTTTTATTTTTTTGACATTTTTTTTTAATTTGTTTAATTATGAGTCAGCATTAAAAAATACATACAACTTCAAATTTCCACCCATCTACGATCAACAGTTACTTTTGTATCGCGATTTTAATATCGGCAATACAACGTTTGCTGGGTCAGCTAGTTTCATTATAATAATAATCACTTTCAATTGGATTGTTTCAGTGTCTTTAAGAAGCATAAAAAATTTAAATTTGGATTGAAACGACCTTTAGCTTGCTTTTCTTTATTTATGTTTCTACATTTTTAAAAAATCAATCGAATCAGTGAAGTACAAGTTAGACAACAAATTTCGCGCGTGCGTCACTCATCGCTCGTGAGTCCCTACGTAGATAATACACAATATACTAGAGATAGATGTGAAACTACTAATGTTTTTATTTTGTAAAATCAGTGTACCCAGGCTAAGAGATGGCGCTGCCGCCGCGTTATTTTTACGCTCTTAGCGTACCGTCGCTAGATGGCGCTAATTATGCTTAATTTTTACTATGGTTGTATTTAGAGGTGGTCGTTAAATCATTAAACTGTTTTTATTAACAGTTTTATATTCGTTAACGACTTAACTATTTTTTCTTCAACGAAAAAACCTGTTGAAGATAAAAAAGCTTAAAAAATTCAATCATTCATCTTCGCCCGTAACTCGCAATAAATGAAGAAATTGAATGCCTCACTAAAACAGCTTAATTCAAAACAGTTGACGAATTTGCGAACGAAAACGTTTACTTGCCATTATATTGACGAAATATAAACCTAAATTATTAATAAATGCATTAACCGATTTTTCAAAACCCGTTGACGATTTAACAGTTTTTTCAACCTGTTGACCATTGGTATAAAACAGTTAAATGAAATTAATTTAAAAACCTTCAATGACACACCTCTGGTACCGTCGCTAGATGGCGCTATTATGCTTATAGTTTTTACTATGGTTGTAGACCGTATTGAATCCATATTGATGTTTGTTTTGTGTGGGTGGAAATTCTTTTTCGTTTATTAAGTTCAGCTAGTTACCTTTAAATAAGGAGAGGCATTCAATGATTACAACACGATAGTCAAGTCTTTAATAAGTAAGTTAAGTGAGTTTTTTGCTATCACTAGCTCCATCTATCGTGTAAGTTAAATTATTGCCATCGTGGTGAAGTTGCAGCGTACCTAATAGAATAGGTGGCAGCATTTTCAATGCAAACTTTGTTCATGTGCTAATGTAGGGAAGTTGCACCCCCCTGAGTTCCTACTGACTGGCCTACTGTGCAGAGGCCGCCGCACGTACTTACGATTTCGATAAAATTAGAATTTATTGACATGCATAAGTGTCATTTCCGTGACCTACATGAATAGTGATTTTGATACCTACAAGGGGGACAGGCCTGGCCGAGTGTTAGCTTAGCATTATGTTTGATTTCGTTTGTATGGCCGAGTGTTAGCTTAGCATTGTTTGATTTCGTTTGTATGGCCGAGTGTTAGCTTAGCATTGTTTGATTTCGTTTGTATTGCCGAGTGTTAGCTTAGCATTATGTTTGATTTCGTTTGTATGGCCGAGTGTTAGCTTAGCATTGTTTGATTTCGTTTGTATGGCCGAGTGTTAGCTTGGCATTGTTTGATTTCGTTTGTATGGCCGAGTGTTAGCTTAGCATTGTTTGATTTCGTTTGTATGGCCGAGTGTTAGCTTAGCATTATGTTTGATTTCGTTTGTATGGCCGAGTGTTAGCTTAGCATTGTTTGATTTCGTTTGTATGGCCGAGTGTTAGCTTAGCATTGTTTGATTTCGTTTGTATGGCCGAGTGTTAGCTTAGCATTATGTTTGATTTCGTTTGTATGGTCATTTAACAGCTGAAACTATGTTGAGCTAAAACAGCCCAATGCAAATATCAAGTTCGCGTTTTATCACACTCAGCTATGTTCTACGTAAGTAAAGTCTGAGCAATGACTAAGTACCTAATAACACTCTATAGATCTCAGCCTACCAAGTGTGAGTTCGCTAACTTCACCCACAACCTTTGAAGTTCCTTTATTTAATCAAATAAACACATGAATTAAATAATCGAAAAACTAAATTATTCATATAACTAATTGCTATTTGTACATTTAAGGTATTCGTCGGTTGTGTTACCATTGCTTCGCATACATTATAAATATTACATGATTTCTAAAACAAAAACACATTGTAAAAATTGTCCGATAACCAACCAATGGCAAGATGACAGATCTTGTATTCTATAAAAGAAGCTATAACGAATATTCTATTTTTAAATTTAAAATTAAGCGCGAAAAAACGCTCGTGTCATTATGGCCGCTTATGACGTCACGGATCAGAATTAAAACGCGTATTAAAGGAATTTCAGGTGAACCGTGACGTCATTCACTCTGGTGTTTCAGCTAACATGGCCGGTTGCATTATACTTACATTGACATTCTTTTTAATGAGTTTTATACCATTTATAAGCTTTTCATCAAATATATTTTAAACTATTTTGTTTGCTTCTTTGATAGCGTCATCATGCCAATTAGATTACAAAACATGATAAAAACAAGCGTTCATCAGTTTAAGCTCTTAACACTTAAAGTTAATTTATTTTCGCCATTATAAATACTCCCGAGATACCCGTCGTGATGATTTCCTACCTGATCAAGACTTAGATCACTCATATCACATAATATATCGTAATTGAAATGATTGGTAGGACGATGAAAATGTTTATGTTGTAAAAAAGAGTGGCAATGAGTTTCTTGCCACTTCTTCTCATTAGCTCAACCCTTTACGAAGGCGGAAAATTCAATAACAAATTTTTTTTTTGACATTCATAAGTGTCATTTCCGTGACTTCATGAATAAAGTGATATTGATTTCTTTGTAAGACAATGAAAATGTAGAATGTTGTCAAATGAGTGGCAATGAGTTTCTTGCCACTTCTTCTCATTAGCTCAACACTTTACGTAGGCGGTAAATACAATATGATTTTTTTTTGACATTCATAAGTGTCATTTCCGTGACCTACATGAATAAAGTGATATTGATTTAATTAGAACCTGTATTAAATAATGATCCACGGCTTAAAGTCGTTTTGACGTGTGTTATTTCGTTAACGCAGTTACAGAGTAAATGTTAAGGCAGTTGTTATATAACCCTTACCGGACAATTTTGCCACCATCAAAAACCTACCTAACTAATGCTAGACCGGCTAGACCGGGCTTCAATTAAAACTGTGCCCTGTCATTGACAGTAAGTATAATATTGCATAATTGATTAAAAAGAGCGCAAAAAAATGAATGCTGGGAGAGTTTATTGCGCCGCGTCTATCTCTCAGAGCGCCATTTGTTTACGAAGCGGTAGAAGTGTCTAGTATATTAGAAATGACATCAAAAATAATTCTAAAGGAATCAATTTTGCGAAAATAAATGCCTTTTATTCCTTTTTGCTTATAGTTAATTTCAACCTCCGTGCATAGCAGTTGCAGCTGAACTCATCATGAACTCATCACGGCGACGGTGACTATTTAAGTGTATAAAGAAATTTTACTTAAGGTTACGATGAAATCTTGATTTTATCACACAAAATAAACGGGAGCACGTATCACGTAATCGTCCTTCCCTAAAAAAAATGACATACATACAAAATGGTCTTCAGAAAATCTGACATATAAGAATTATATACCCTATGGTAAAAATACTCTGTCAAATTTCTATCTGCTTATTAAATAAAACTAGCAAATAAGAACAATACACCAGAAATAACCAGTTAATTCTAGAGCAGTCATGGAGCAGAGAATTTTCAGGTCATTGACCTTTAATACTCATCATCATAAAGGATGTTTCCGTCTCATTCACACAACGACACATCGTGAGTTCATATTGTATAAGACAGTATGATTTGAGATCATTGACCGCAATTCTCTCAGCTCCCTGACTGTATTACACATCTATAAGTTTGTGCGTTTGTTTGCAAAGCCAAAACCAAATGCTCATCTGCAAATTGTTATCAGCTCGACACAGTATGATTCAAAATATAATCAAAGTGGAAAACATTTAAAAAATTCAATATAATATTTAAAATCCCAATTTTAACAATCTACATGTGCCCTAAATATATTATGATATTTCGTTTATACAATGTTAAAACCAGTTACTAGCTGTTCCACAGCCAGGATTACTTATATTATAAGCGAATTTGTATTTTTATTACAATTTATACTCCTAACTAAGGTCTCTTGTGATTGTGCAACTTTAGAATATACAAAAGGAACCGAATGATCTAAAGGCGCGCATTTATATAACACTAATTAAAACAAAAGCATTTTTTGAAGTTATACTTCTTTTGGCATGTTATGAAAAAATTATGAGAGTGAAATTTTAAGATGCGCGCGCAACACTATAACTCAAAAGTAACAGGGTGAAGTTGGTTCCTAAAATTTTCTGACGTTTGCGACATTCGTTATTTTTTTTTTTTGTTTCTTCGTCCATTATAAGGACAGGCAAAGAGTTCAAGCCCATACAGCCGTATTCGTTATTTAATAATTAATTGTCAGGGCCATCTTTGCAAGATTTTTACAATATTGTTCTTTCTACAAACGTGGAATAGGAGGAGGAATAAATAATTTTAAGGATTTTTGCTTTGTTACGCCAAAGAAGTATAACTCCTTGCGTGCATACATAAGTACACACACACACTTTTTTTATTTTATTAATCTACCCTCACTTTATACATTTCGATTTCCTATATCTCACTATCGACCTAAGAATTGTACAGCCTTTGGACATTATATTACGAGGGAATGTGAATGGAATGTCACCTAACTATTATAAGCTGTCAACCATTTGCCTGGCTATATGGAACTTACCGAGGAAGACATACATATGTGAATAGTTTAAACTGAAAATTTTACTAGCCAATGAAGAATTGAAACTATAAAACAGAAAGATGAAGAACTCTAGCTATATCTGTTGAAAAATAAATTATAAATGAAATATCGGTCAATTTAAAACTCACTTCTACATTTCTTAAGAATATTTAGGTCAGTTAAAATACATACAAAATGTTTTTGCTTCTAGGTTTGTACACAATTTAATCATCGTTGCTAACATGTTCATATTATCCTATTGTGATGACTCAGTTTTAATATTATATCAGTTATATGAGTTTTATATAAAAATATGTAATTCAATGAGATATTCAATGTTCCTGAACAAGTTGAGACACTCTGGTAGCTAAACAAAAACCACCCCATAAATTAGAGGCACTTACATGATCTTAAAAATTTACACTACCACTATCTACTGGTACGAATGTAGCTCTTTGCCTTCCACTGATGGAACCGTTGATACGGTCACGACACATTTAAAGCTATGGACATACTTCACTCTAACCGTTAATATTTACTAGCCTATTATGTAGAAAGAATGTTGCTTTTATAGACATACAAAGTATTTATACTATACATGTCATGCCTTCCAACTTAAAATCACTGACAATCAGTGCTTTTACAAATTTGGTGTCACATTATGTTCGATATGATAAAAAATATCTAAGAGTGATAGTAAAAATATTGTGTTTAGTGAACTTGAAAATTATCTGAACGAGTGCAACAGTGAAAATATTAGTATAATATAAATTAATTTACCAGAAAGTCATATTCTAAACATAGCAAGATTAATAATTTTAAAATTAGATTCCCATAACCATTCAAATATCGAACCTACAAAGCATTAAATCAACGTCCATACATCACTATGTACATATTGACAAGTCGATATAACAAATCAACATTTCTATATAGTTTATACTTTAAAGTTGTCACACTTTCAATTATGTACAATTATATGGGTTCAGCCAGAGCTGCAACCAGGCTTGCTTCATCTTTAATCTCACATGGCAGTTAAATCAGAACGCCAGACAATTCATATTACATACCGTTTCAGTAAAGTAAGAATACAATTTCAACCTCACAAATAATATTTAGTTATTACATTTATTATGAGACTGCTCTAGTTAGTTACGTTCAAACGCGAATGAATAGTAAATCAGCCAGCCGTGCATTCTGTTCAAACTGCCATGCAGAGCTTTACAAAATATTAATCTTATGTACATATTGTCGCTCGAAGATAAGAATAAGAACTAATGTCTAGGGTGGGTGGGTATAAAAGGTGAATTCGCGTAACGTTTACCTTCTCGTACTCTTCGAGGAGGGACGCGAGTGGGACTTAGAGTGGGGGGTCGTAACCCCCCCCCTTTCCTAACTGGAACATGATGCGGCCGACACGGGGGACAGGGGGGAGTCGCGCGGACACCCTGACAATGTTACTACAATCTGCCAATGTACAAATAATGCAATTTAAGTAATTGGGTTGAACAAAACTTATTTTACTGTAGTTAGAACACATAAGACAACAGAGGTGGGCTTAAATAGATTTTAAAGCATGGTTAAAAAGATTATACACAGTCACAGTACACAAGCTAAAGAGCTGTTTGGTCGGGCAAATAATGATACCATTAATAATTAATGTTCCTAATGTTAATATAAGTTTAGTCTAACTGTTATTTTGTTGTTACTTATTTTGAGTTTTATGTATTTAATGTCATTAATTATTGATGTTTTAAATATATATGTTTGTTTTAAGCCTGTTCATAGCTTCCGGAACTGATTTTGGTGATCCAAATGCTATATATGCTTACTATAAGCACACTCGAGGTTAATAATTAATTCCTCAACTGCTGGACTGATGTTTAGGATGTCATGTAGCGGAGACTTTTATAAATGATGGTGACTTTTGTTTAAAGTTATACATAAGTTAAAATAATTTTATTATGATATAATGCTACTTTTTTCATGATTATTTAATATTGGTTGACCTTCATGTGTTCATATTAAGCAAAATAAAGGGACAAAAATTAATATTTAAAATATAACATACCTTCCGGCTGCCAGCATGATTTCTGTGCTCACATAACCATACACCTTGCCATGTGCCTAAGCTTAATTTACCATCAGTAATTGGAATTGTAAGTGATGAACCCAAAAAACAGGCTTTTACGTGAGCTGGCTGCAACAGAAAATACAAAGATTAATATTGTAGACATTGTTAGTGCTCTCATCACTACATAGTATAAAATAGTTGCTTCCCTATGTATGCTCAGATCTTTAAAAGTTCGTGATGGATTATGATGCGTTTTTTTAAGTAGATAGAGTGATTCAAGAGGAGGGTTTTTATGTATAATATATAATAAAGAGAGCTGTTCGTGCTATATATCAGCTTGGTAATAGAGTCTCTCAAAGAAAAATTTAAAGAAATAAATATTATGACTGTTCATTCTCAGTACAATTTATAAAAATTTAATATACGTTCACAAAAATCGTCACCTTTTTGCTCTTAATAGTGATTTTTCATTATTATAACACTAGAAATAAGAAATTGCTTGTAACTAATTCTAGTAGGCTTCATAAGATACATAATAGCTTTAAGGGTAAATGTAGACACTTCTATAATAGAGTCCCAGCCACTGTTCAGGGATTATCTATAAATAAATTTAAATGTTTTATAAAAACATGGCTCTGTAGCAAATCCTATTACTCCACTGCTGAATATCTAAATGATCGGACAACCTGGGACTAGATTGTGATTATTTTATAGCGATAAAAAATTACTGTACAATATTGTATATTTTTATTGAAAAGAGCGCAAATAAAGAATGCTAGGAGTGTTTCTTTCGCCGCTTCTTCTCTCTCAGAGCGCCATTTGTTTCCGAAGCGGTAGTAGTATCTAGTAGTTATTAGAAATGACATCAAAAAGAATTCTAAAGGAATCAATTTTGAGAAAATAAATGCCTTTTAATACATGCATGATTAAGTAGAGAAAAATTGATAATTTTAGAGATTTCTAATGTGATGTCACCAAAAAACACAGTTTTTGCGCTTACGATGCCCAAACGCAGGCTAAATCCCAATAGATAGATCAAAATAATATATTAAAGTATTGTACAACTTAAAAAGTTCTACAAAAAAGTCCACCATGGTATATCTTTAAGGGATAATTGACAATAACCATTTAAATCCTTTACTTTTTACAAAAAATAATGGATTATTTACGAAGCAATTTTAAGCAAAACAGCATAAATCTTTATCCAATTAAATATTATATGAAATACACTGTGCATTTAATATGTATAAATTTGCCTCTTTACATCATCATGTAATATAAATGAATATTTTCAAAGATATTACAGATTTAAACTGCAGGGACATAGCAGTTGAGGAGGTACGGGCCGGGACAGCATTAGAATGAGTATCATCAAGATTATAAATAATTGCAGAACAAAGTCTATTTGGGCAGCAAGTTAATTATAAAAGGAAGTGCAAAAAGCTATTTTAATGTTTTATCAACTTTATATATATTTCAACAATAGATTCTTCCTGTGATTTTGTGCATGGAATTCAGTTATTTTAGACTCCATATTGCAAAAGTCTGGGATAAAATGTAGACTACATTTGAATGTTCTTGTAAGGCTTCAAATCAGCCAATGTTCTAGCAGTCCGTCAGTCTAGAAAGCGCAGGTCCGGCCACACACACAAAACAAGTTTGAAATATAATTTAATTTCAATAAAAAAATCTGTGATTATTATGTAATTTTCCTTATGCATTTTCTGAGTCAGTAAGGCTAGTATATAGTAAGTCTTACATCATACATGAAAATTAAACTAATCACAATGCTAAATGGGTTAACATAATAAGGAGGTTAATGTCTCGAAAATTTATTTTTACTACACCAAAAGTGTTTTCTTTATGAGAAGAAGTGACATGACAAGCAAGATCTTCGTCTGATATTTAGTGATACAATTCTTAAAACACTCAAAATTCGGAGTGGCGTCTCAATTGTGCTCTCTCGATCTTCAAATGTGAAATATAAAGCAATATATGTATATATATACTCAGGAGAAAGTGTGATATTACTCTTTTATTTAACATCCGGACATAATAATTTATTCAGTATCCGTACAAATAGTGACTGCATAATATGCATTATATTAAATAATTTTGAACCTTCTGAAAGCTCAAATACTTTCCACCTGGGTGGAACTAATGAAAGAAATGTATATTGGCATATTTTGAATGTATATCTTTTTTTATGGAATAGGAGGACAAACGCGTACGGGTCACCTGGTGTTAAGTGATCACCGCCACCCACAATCTCTAGCAACACCAGAGGAATCACAGGAGCGTTGCTGGCCTATAAGGAAGGAGTATGCACTTTTTTTGAAGGTACTCATGTTGTATCTTCATGGAAACACCGCATAAGGAAGCTCATTCCACAGCTTTGTAGTACGTGGAAGAAAGCTCCTTGAAAACCGCACTGTGGAGGACCGCCACACATCCAGATGGTGAGGATGATATCCTAACTTGTGGCGTGTCATGCAAAGGTGTGTTGTTACTTCAGTTTTGGTTTGTTTATTCATATCCCTTCTATTAACTATGTTTTAAGCAGTGTTTGCTTTCTTTCACATGATAAGAGAAAGAAATAATTATTATTTTAATTGATTTATAATAAGACAACTTATAAATTATAATAAAAGGTGAAAAATTCAATTAAAATATATTCAATTATAATAAACTTGTTATAATAATAATAATATTGACACACTTTTTACACAAATTATCTTGCCCCAAGTTAAGCATATATATAGCCTGTGTTATGGGTTACAAGACAATGATATATTTAATACAATATACTTACTTAAACATACATAAATACTTATAAACATATATAAATACATTTAAACATACATGACTCGGAAAGACACATCCATATTCATCATATAAATGCTTGCACCTACCGGGATTCGAACCCAGTTTATAAAAAATTATATTATTTTATTTAAAAATTATATTTTAACATGCTTGTAATCTCTTAAGTTAGATTAAAAATTATTGATCTCCGCTGTGCTCCAACTAGATACCACACTATCTAAGAACAATAGCTTTCTCATTACGGCAACTATTAGATGGTTGTGTGTCTGGCTCAATCGCATCTTTCAAATGTTGAAACATTAACTCCATGTTATTTTACATTGAAATGAATAAAATAGAAAATAATTAATGATTATATATTGTGATCCCAGTGTCTTTATTTCTTGTAGTATTATTTTACAAAGTTTTACTTTGCAACCCGGCATTTAAGTTTCAATTATAAGCAAAGTTTAACAAAACATGTAGCACGGCAATATCACACATTGTTCGAGACTGGCTCAAGTGCACCCAATTCGGTGTAGGATTAGTTGCCACCCTTTGCAACTGTGGCTATGGTATCTAGTTGGAGCACAGTGGAAACCAATCCTTAATCTAAGTATTACATATTAATTATTTCCCTATTATATTTAAGTAACTATATTATGAGCCTAATCCTTAACATATTATAATATTAACCAGTGGAAGGCTCCTTTGCACAGGAAGCCGGCTAGATTATGGGTACCACAACAACATCTCTTTCTGCTGTGAAGCAGTAATGTGTAAACATTACTGTGTTTCGGTCTAAAGGGCGCCGTAGCTAGTGAAATTACTGGGCAAATGAGACTTCCACTCCAAATGAGCCGCTCAGAATTTTTGGGTTTTTTAAGAATCCTGAGGGGCACTGCATTGCTATGGGTAGGATGTATCAGTTACCGTCAGCTGAATGTCCTGCTCGTCTTGTCCCTTATTTTCATAAAAAAAAAAAGAATATTATAGGAGACCTAATATTAATTATACAAGTGCACTTGCCTTACTAGGCCTACTTAAAAGTATAGAAACACAAAGAGGAATGTTAAGTACATGCAACATGTCATATTGTTGCATGATAGCCCTTATCATTTTATCATGAAGTGATAACAAGAGTCAAGGACAAGTTTACATTTCTACTGTTTAGACTTCATGCTAAAAGGTCAACAAAATATTTGATTCACTTATAAATTAATACATGTATTTTTAAATTTGTATAACATAGAATGTTGATGCTGTACATGCATCTCTAATCATTTTCTAAAAACAAAACTTGTTAATTGAATTTGAGTAATACCAGAAACACAACTAATTTATTTAAATGAATAATACATGAGTCTTGCTTGTATAAATATGATGTATGGTTAGAAATGGATTCTCTAATGTCATATTAAAATTGTAATAAAAACAGAACAGAGGTCAGTTCTTTTTTCAAATGTCTGTCATTTTTGTTATTATTAATAATATTCGAGTGATTAAGTAGTTATGTTAACTTAATGACGTATTTTGAAAGGAAAAAATTATTGAAGATCTAATGTGATCATACCATATCATCAGGGCCTTCACACGAGTGACGGTACGGAAGACCCTCGGGCACTATTTTGTTGAGCATCATTTCCATGTCGTCTCTGACGTCCGGGTCCCAACTTTCATTTAATGCTAGACTTGCTGAGGTGTGCATTACTGAAACGTTAATTAGCCTCGATCAGCTGGTTACTCACACATTTAAACAACAGCACGAAGATTTTATACAAAGTTGAGCAATTCGAAATATTAAATACCTAAAAACTCTAGTCAAAATAAACGGAATATGATGAGAATTATCGGCGGCAAGTAGTAGATTCGTATTTTATACTCACTTTGAATGTGGCAGAGGCCAACTGCGAACTGTGACAGTTCTGGCACCTGCTTTAGAATTTCCTCCGTAACAAGATGCACGCCCCGATGTTGAGGTCTCAGATTCAGCTTTCGTTGAAACCACGCGGATCCAATCTGAATTCCTCGGTTCGAGGCCATATTTAATTTTTATATAGGCTACAAATACACCACAAGAACACAAACGATATTACACAACATCACTTTTAACAATCTTTACACAAATCAAACCACAAGTATCATAAATGATACATTTTTAATCTAAATATTAATAAATTTAGCGGAGGTTATACACAGATTCTACACCCTAGTTTCTGCGGGAAAGAAAGTGAAACAATCATTGTAAAGAAAGGGACAAACGATGATGTAAAGTTGCCACTACACAAATTCAATCATGACATATCTGTCAGTTGTTTTGAGCAAGGATTTTTTGTTAATTTACAATATTACTACACTTTGTACAACCTTTGTAGTGGTAATTTTAATGAATTATTTTCTGTCTTTAGATATTTTTGTTCATATTGATATTTGTCCGAACTTTATTGTTTTAAATTGTCTATCGCATTTACATATATGAATTGGAATATTAATATATTATTAAGTGTTCGTATGTAGTATATCAAATAATATTATAAGCAAGGTTCAGTTAATGTTAAAATAAAATTAAAAATATTTTATAATAACAATATAATGTATATTCGATAATAAATTATTAGCAAGGGCAACACCTCAGCGCAGCGCGAAATTTGAAATGTTCAAATATTTAATTAGACTTAGACTACATAAATGTTACTTTTTCCAATAAACATATTTATCATTAATTATTAATATTTTATACTATTCAGAGAATAATTAAAAATACTTTCAGATAAATATGCCTGTATACTTCAGCGAGTGAAAACTCAACAAGACCTTTGTAGCTAGGGTGTGTCGAGGGTTGTTAAGGTGTGGCTATTAACCGCTGCATGGAATTGGGACAATTAGTTTTTATATCAAGCGAAGTGTTTTGCGGACACGATACTGGTCATATCATTGTTGTCCTAGTTAAACATTATTCAATTAGACCATAATAGAATTATTCAATTACTATGGATCCATTAATGGGTGCAATTGAAAACGCAGAGGAACCCGAATGGCTTGAAAAACTCGTATTTGGAGAAGTAAGAGTGTGGCAAATTATGTTTCTTTGCCTTGCTGGTATCACGACACTAAGTAAGTAAATCCAATATCACAATATCAAACATATTGTCAGTTAACCACTTCACTTCAAACAATTATTATTAAAAAGTAAAATTAAACTGTTCATATATTTAAATTCAAAATAAGAACATAGAAAAATTTACAAGATGTGTGATGTTACGAAAGATTCGACAAAAACTGTCGAATTAGAACATTGTAGATGAAAGATAAATATCTGCTGAATACGTAAGCTGCTGGGTCTTATCTAAAGCACACTTAATTATTCTTCAGTGCTGTTACAAAGCGCTGAAGTGAAGCTCATAAGTCCGATTGCAATCTCTCTCCATTCTAATTTTAATATCGTCATGGATTGAAAGAGAAATTAAAAAAAATGGAACGGAGGCGCGTTTCATAGGCTTTTATATAACGCTGCTGAAATCTTCGTAATAATGCAAGTAGGCTGAATACTAGATAATTAAATAATATTGAATGCACTTCTATGTTATTTAAAAATGATTTTGTACTGAAGAATTTGATGTGTTTAATATACGAAATAGCCAAGGTATTTGAAATTACAATACATGATAAGTTTTTTTTGAATAATCCGACGGGATTACATGATTTTTTTAAAGATTAAGAATTATAAAACGTTCTCAAATAAGAGCTGTATATTTCATGTTTGTTCTCACAAATATTATTAATAAATTCCCCCATGATAATAAAATCGTCGAAAAAATGTTTTTTTTTCTGCGGTACTTAATTATTACTATGCATTTTTAAACAATAGTAATATATTGTATATACTTATTTTTTTTTTTGGCAAAAACTGTCGTACATTCCTTGTAAGCCAAAGTTTATTCATACAAAACAAATCTTATTACAGGGAATATGATAAATTAAAATAAATGTTGTATTTTGTACTCACCTCGTTTTAAAGTAATTATTATTGTAAATAAGGTATGTTTGCTGCCCCAAATAGATTTAATTCTACCCTGATGCTACTTCGAAGCCGATATATTGTGTGAAACTGATACCACTTACGGACAAAGTCACACATCATGAACACTCATGAGGTTCAATTGACGGTATTAGATCACAATTACCCATCATACCTTACATTAAATTCATTTTATTTCAATAGAGACACTTAGTCTCTAAGATTGTTTGTTTATTCTCTTCAAGCCGAAACTGGAATATGCAATCTGCACACATAATATCTTACTTAACTTCTGCAATGCACGGTGGTTTACTGTCCAGTTGTTTTTGGAAAAAATGTGGTGCAAGAACGTTTATATGCCCGTAACGGACAATTGTAATATCTGAGTTGTAGCGCATAACAAAACTGCCTTAGGCGTAGCGTACCGCGATAATACTTCCATCACATATTAATATTTTTTGGTAACGACTCGTTTTAGTTAAAATAGGAATTGGTTGAAATTGGTTGTATACCTCCTTTAAAATAGCTCCAGCCAGCTTTTCTAAATGAAAACTAGTCGTACAGTAAATAATTATAAATTGATATCTAATATATAAAATGGTGTCACGGTGTTAAACTTTGAACTCCTCCGAAACGACTTGACCGATTCTCATGAAATTTTGAGTGCATATTGGGTAGGTCTGAGAATCGGACAACATCTATTTTTCATTCCCCTAAATTTTAAGGGTGGTCAAAACGAAATTTTTTTTGTACATTTTTTTTTTAAATTTGTTTGATTATGAGTCAGCAATAGACAATACATAGAACTTTCACCCATCTACGATCAACAGTTACTTTTGTATCGCGATTTTAATATCGGCAATACAACGTTTGCTGGGTCAGCTATATATATTAAAATAATCTTTATATATATAATTCATGTGTGCGTGTGTATGTCACTGAACTCCTTCTAGACGGCTGGACCGATTTTGATGATATTTTTGTGTGTTCCAGTGAATTTGAGATTGGTGTGTGTCTTCAGGTGGATTCGAAAATGATTCACAATTAAACTACCTCCTAAACGGCTGGACTGATTTTGATGACTTTTTTGTTTGTTTCAGTGAATTTGAGATTGGTTTAGATTCTCAATTCCGCCCATATAATATAATTCTCCGGCTCATGTGTATGTTAGTGAGCTGCTCCTAACGGCTGGACCGATTTTTCAAATTTAAAACATGTGTACAGGACAACGTGTGTCGGGTCAGCTAGTTTAATATAAATATATTATAGAATGCAATACAGTATTAATATTAATTAGTCTTACAACAGCTTTTTAATACGGCTATTTAAATAAATATTCATGAATATTTATTTTATTTATTTAATTTAAATCTAGGTAGTATACTTGTATGGCTCGAAATACAATAAACACACACTTAAATTTTAAGAAGCTTATCAGTGTATGTTAGCCGGTTAAAATTAAACAATATGTTATGTTTTTAAAGTGATAACCCTCACTTCTAGGATTAATACACAAATAAAAATTGATAAACAAAACTTTATGAACGATGCGGGATTCGAACCCACAACCTCCGGCGTTCCGTGCCACAACCTGAGAGTTGAACAAAGCAAACAGAATTTTATAACGAGGCGGTACACGAACGGTTTGCTCAGTTGGTTAGAGCACCGGCACGGAACGCCGGAGGTCGTGGGTTCGAATCCAGCATCGTTCATAAAGTTATGTTTATCAAATTTTATTTGCGCTTAAAATTAAATTTCATGAATACTCTAAAAATAAAAGAACAATTTTCAATTAATTTTTGAAAAGGCTACCTATCTAATATAAATATCAGTCATAACGTTATAACAGAAATAACATACTTAATTTATTTATAGCGACGATTCATTAAATTTACAATGATTACGAAGCGATTCACGACCGTTCCCAATATACTATCTACAGATAGAGATAAATTACTACCTTCTACTGACAGTAATTAGCTGTCAATAATCTGAAGCTGTCCCAATATACCCGAGTATGATGAGTAATTTTTATCTAAATGATCGGACAGCCTGGGACTAGATTGTGATTATTTTATAGCGATAGAAATGAATGTACAATATTGTATATTTTTATTGAAAAGAGCGCAAAAAAAGAATGCTGGGAGAGTTTCAGAGCGCCATTTGTTTCCGAAGCGGTAGTAGTATCTAGTACTCGTATATTAGAAATGACATCAAAAAGAATTCTAAAGGAATCAATTTTGAGAAAATAAATGCCTTTTATCGCCTTATATTGGGACGCGTGAATTACAATTTCCATACAAACTTCTATCGCTGGTAAGCTATACGTCGTCGCATTGACAGACAGCGTGTACGGATAAGGTGAGTTCCCGTCGATAACTTTATTAGGACAGGAAAGTCAACGATAGTTATGATTTGTATCTCAAGTAAGAGATAGACTAAATATTGGGAACGGCCGTTAATTTAATACGAAATGAGAGCTCTCCCTTATTTATTTTAGGATTACAGGACCCGGCAGACGTTGTTCTGTACGTAATAAATAAAATACTGTTGTCATGAATTTGTCAATAATATTTCATAACGTCAAGAATTATATCGTAAAACTAGCTGACCCAGCAAACGTTGTATTGCCGATATTAAAATCGCGATACAAAAGTAACTGTTGATCGTAGATGGGTGAACATTTGAAGTTGTATGTATTTTTTAATGCTGACTCATAATCAAACAAATTAAAAAAAATTAATAAAAAAAATGTCAAAAAAAATTCGTGTGGACCCCTGAACATTAAGGGGGATGAAAGATGTTGTCCGATTCTCAGACCTAGGTACCCAATATGCACTCAAAATTTCATGAGAATCGGTCAAGCCGTTTCGGAGGACTTCAAAGTTTAACACCGTGACACGAGAATTTTATATATTAGATATGTTCCCTGTTGTTATAATGAAATTGTTTCATAGCAGAGCTGTCAAACCGTCCGTCGATAAATTCTCTTATAAAAAATATTATGTTTATGCAAAGCAAATATTGGAAATAAAAATAATTATGGGTGCCAAATCGAAATAAAAATTATCCTATCTCTCAAATTGAATTAAATTCCACTCCATGAAGTAATTAATCCCTATTAGAATTCGTTCATTGGTTTAGTAGTTCACTGGAAACAAACATCAGGACACTGGACTTATATATTACATTAATATAATACTTAATTTAATTAAAATACGTTGGTTAGTTTGTAACAAGCTTTTTAGCTGTTAACAACTAACCAATTTAGAAATGCTTAACCCTAATTATAAAAATAAATATAAAAATTAAAGTAAATAATTAAAATTTTCAAAGAAACAAAATACATGTTATATAAATATATTAATATACAAAAAAAAAACAAAATTTGAATCATCCTACGGGACTGCTACTCACCTACGAGTTCTGACGGCTCTAGATCTAGCGAGATTAGACCAGTGGGAGGCTCCTTTGCACCCGATGCCGGCTAGATTATGGGTACCACAACGGCGCCTATTTCTGCCGTGGAGCAGTAATGTGTAAGCATTACTGTGTTTCGGTCTGAAGGGCGCCGTAGCTAGTGAAATTACTTTGCAAATGAGACTTCACATCTTATGTCTCAAGGTGACAGGCGCAGTTATAGTGCCTCTCAGAATTTTGGGCGTTTCAATAATCTTGAGTGGCGCTGCATTGTAATAGGCAGGACGTATCAATTACCATCAGCTGAACGTCCTGCTCGTCTCGTCCGTTATTTTCGTAAAAAAAAGATTACTTACAGATTGTCCCAAAATGATTTATTCAGGTGAATTATGTATTTTTTTTTGTGGTTATGGGTTGCTCTACCCGTGCGTTCATTTCATGTGGCCATTTTAGCTTCATCTGTATAACCTAGAATAGAAAGACAGCTGTTATTTTGTCAGAGTTTTACCTACTATTGGCGCGTATTTTTAACTATTTGATTGGGTGTGAAATATAGGCATAACTTCTCGTATTTTGAGTTTTTTTTTTCATAAAACTAAAGGTATGTTTTTCCCTAGAAACTTATAGTAATTTTTATTGTTATTCAAAGTATTCACCACGTAGCTTAATACACTTTTCCATTCGCTCAAACCAGTTATTATAACATTTATTCCACTCTAAAGTGGGGTTGTTCAAAATGGCTGATATGAATGCGTCGACTGCTTCTTCACCGGACCGGAACTTTTGACCACGACAACTTTTCTTAATTTTAGGATATGTAAAGAAATCGTTAGGGCTTAGGTCAGTACTGTATAGAGGATGGTCAAGAATTTCTACATTTTCCTGCTTCAAATACGTCGTGGTGCAGGATGATGCGTGGCTTTGAGTTAGATTTTCGAAATTCGGCGATGACTTGTGGTAAACAAACTGTGGTATACCACTCTGCGTTAACCGTTCTACGATCTTCAAGTGCAATAGTCGCAACATGGCCGGTTTTTACCAACGAACGTGGCCACCATCTTCTTTGAAGTGCTTTCGAACAACTTTAGTCGGCTTTGGCTTGTCTTGAAAGACCCAAATTGTAGATTGTTGTTTGGAATCCGGGTCGTAGGCATTGATCCAAGATTCGTGACCACTGACGATGTCGCAGATGTGATTTGACTCTCTTCGGTTGAACCTTTGCAGAGTTTTCTTACACCATCTGACGCGGGCCGCCTTATGATCGTCGGAAAGTAGATGCGGTATCCAACATCAAACTAGCTTTCTCACAGTAAGCGCTTCATGGAAGATCTTCTGAATGGTTGTCCCTGAGATATCTAATAGAGCCTCTATCTCTCGATACGTCACATGACGAGCTTCGAGAATTAGTTGTCTCAAGGCAATGATGTTATCTTCAGTGAAGGCGGATTTTGGGCGTCCTTCGCGAGATTTGTCACTAACATTAGTTGTCCACGCTGAAATTCTAAATACCAGCGTTCGACAGCCCGCAGACATGGAGCTTCATCACTGAACACAGATGTTAGCTCTTCAAAACACTGTAGCCGTGTCAGGCCTCTTCTAAAGTTGTAGAAAATTATTGCACGAACATTTTCCTCAGAATGATTCATTTTCGAACGTAACCTGACAGATTCCAATCGACGCTGTGACTAAACAATAGCATTAATCCGAATACTTTTATACACATTCGAATATAGAACAGTTCCAAATTCAAAATTGGCGGGAAATATGGAAACGACAGAACTTAAAAGGCATGCCTAGTATTTTTCTTTTGTATTTTGGTTTGAATTGCTCGCCAATGGCATTCGAAAGTTGCGAAACTGAAGTGGCAGTGAGCAGGGCACATAGCTCGACGGTTGGGGAAGTAAAGTCCTCGAATGGCGACCACTTAACGGAAGACGTAGTGTTGGTAGGCCCGCCACAAGATGGACCGACGATCTGGTCAAGATCGCCGGAATAGGTTGGATGAGGGCAGCGCACGACCGATCGTCATGGCGATCTTTGAGGGAGCCCTTTGTCCAGCAGTCGACGTCTTCCGGCTTAAATGATGATGATTGCTGCTTTAGCAAAAAAAAAAAGTTTTAAGTAATATTAATTATTTAGAGCGGTGTTAGCGAGACACTCAGTCAAACCTATAATACAATAAAAAATTCATAATAATTATTCAATATTTTCTCGTCTGAAAGAAAAACTCCTTTTAGGTTTATGGTGTATGTTTATGTTTCCCGTGCCATCAAATTCAAATTCAAATTCAAAAACACTTTATTCATGTAGATCACAGAAATGACACTTATGAATGTCAAAAAAAAATATAAAAATATTGTTTCTTATTGAATTTACCGCTACTTCGTAAAGGGTTGAGCTAATGAGAAGAAGTAGCAAGAAACTCATTGCCACTCTTTTAAGTCCAGATTTTTACAATTTAGTTGTTTTACAAATCATTTCAATTACAATATATGCAAAGTGACGCAACAAAAATAGTCAAATGGCCAAAACTTAAAGGCTTACATGAGTAAGTCAAAAAAAAGAAAAAAAAAAACAGTAAATTAATACGTCTTATAAACACAAGAGTTATTGAATATAGTAGATGCATCAATCCACACACACCGTAAATAAATAGAGGCATTACGTGAGCATTTCATAAAATAAAATAAATAATAACTTTAACTTTAAAGGAAATAATAATAATAATAAAAAACACATCAAGCAGACCTCCCGGTAACAAGACCATCAAATATATACATCGATATAATAGTATGATATTGTCTTTAACCTGTTCTGTCAGTATAATAGCCCATACATATTCAATCGAAGGCCCGTGTACAAAGAATAAAATAAATATTACAAGGACTAATCAATTAACTTACACTGAGTAAATCGACTGCATCGTCTTTGACCAATCATTATGTGTTTATCGTAGTTATCTTTTGAGACGAGACAAAGATTGTAAACAAATGTTCAGGGCTACAAAACATTTTTATTTGAATAAACTATATACAAATTTTAATTTCCCTGTTCTAATCTCTGTTGTCTGTATTAGACAAAGATGATTCGTCGGAAGAGTCCGAATCAGCCATATGACATTTATGACAATATAACTTAGCATAATTTAACTTAGTAATTTAAATTAGTATAGTAAAAAGTAAGTGCTTTATTTAAATAAACGCCACAGTTGGAAAAGGAACGGAACTTTGTAATTTCAATGTATGAATGGCGCCACAGACAGTCTCTCTACAACTTTCAAACTTTTTCATCAGTGAAAAGGATATTTCTGTTCATTTCTCGCGATATTTTTTCTGTTTCTTTGGAGCATTTCAATGAATTTTGATTTTAACAGTAGGTACTGACAGAATGAGCTTCCCCTTGTGCGGTGTTTCCGGGACGATGCGACATAGGTACCTTTAAAAAAAGTGCGTAAAGTGTACGCACTTACCTTACCTTTCCTAACTTAAGGGAAGGATCATACTTCAAAATTGTAATAACAATAATATCTAAAAGGTTTATTTGGTTACATTAAAGAACCAAAATAGTGTCTAGTCAGCAATATGTTGGGAATTTTACTTCTCAACGCTGGTATTTAGACACAGTAGAAGCCAGACTTCAAGAATTAAATATTTTGTTCTGTATTGATATCCGATTCGGCAAGTCTACTGCTATTTTAAATATTGGCATAATTATATAATTATTATCATTGTATTGACAGTGACATAGTCAACACTTTGCATATTCTTTGTTTATTCTAAGGTTTATGTGCTGTAATAAAAAAGCTAGTGTTTTTAGGTAGTGCGGTATCTTGTTGGAGCACAGCGCAGACCAATCCTTAATCTAAGACCTATACATTTGAAGTCTGTTTTTTTAATACGAAGTTGAAAAACAATAAAACATTAGGCCCACGATGGATTCCTAGCTTCTACAAAATTGACTCCTATCTAATATATAAAATTCTCATGTTGCGGTGTTAACTTAAACGAAACGGACCGATTCTCATGAAATTTTGAGTGCATATAGGGGAGGTCTGAGAATCGGACAACATCTATTTTTCATCCCCCTAAATGTTAAGGGTGGTCCACACGATTTTTTTTTTAATTTTTAAGACATTATTTTTTAAATTTATTTGATTATGAGTCAGCATTAAAAAATACATACAACTTCAAATTTTCACCCATCTACGATCTACAGTTACTTTTGTATCACGATTTTAATATCGGCAATACAACGTTTGCTGGGTCAGCTAGTATTATAATAAAATATAAGCTATAATATGTATAAAACCTCTGGGCCTTCGTGAGACGTAGTTAGTTAAATGTTTTGTCTACATAAAACATGAACTCGGCTCATCGTTTGCTTTTCAGCCCGAATAATTTATTGAGGTCAGTGGGTGACCGTTGCGGTTGCTCCAAACAGTTCGAACCAAATACGAACTACATAATACAACCCTTGGGACGCGAAATACATATATTATATTGTAATGAATTACTTCGTTACGGCTACTAAATAATTAAACAGCAGTTTACATTAATTAACATATTATCTTTATATATATAATTCTTGTGTGCGTGTGTATGTCACTGAACTCCTCCTAGACGGCTGGACCGATTCTAATGAAACTTTCTGTGTGTATTCAGGTGGATTCGAGAATGGTTTAGATTCACAGATTCACTACTTCCTAAACGGCTGGACCGATTTTGATGATATTTTTGTGTGTTCCAGTGAATTTGAGATTGGTGTGTGTCTTCAGGTGGATTCGAAAATGGTTTAGATTCACAATTAAACTACCTCCTAAACGGCTGGACTGATTTTGATGACTTTTTTGTTTGTTTCAGTGAATTTGAGATTGGTTTAGATTCTCAATTCCGCCCATATAATATAATTCTCCTGCTCATGTGTATGTTAGTGAACTGCTCCTAACGGCTGGACCGATTTTTCAAATTTAAAACGTGTACAGGACAACGTCTGTTGGGTCCACTAGTGTTTATATAAATAAGGTTCGTTTACAATACATGCGCAGTCCTTATTTTCTGAGTGGGCAATGGCGCGAAAGATTTAAAAGATTTTTTTTCTTTCTGTCCACAATAGAATTTTAATAAATAAATATGTGATATCTAATATATAAAATTCTCGCCTCATTCTCGCGGAGTTTGTAGTTAAACTCCTTCGAAACGGCTTGACCGATTCTCATGAAATTTTGAGTGCATATTGGGTAGGTCTGAGAATCGGACAACATCTATTTTTCATCCCCCTAAATGTGGTGGTCCACACGATATTTTTTTTTAATTATTTTTTACTTTTTTTTTAATTTGTTTGATTATGAGTCAGCATTAAAAAATACATACAACTTCAAATTTTCACCCATCTACGATCAACAGTTACTTTTGTATCGCGATTTTAATATCGGCAATACAACGTTTGCTGGGTCAGCTAGTCTATCTATATAAAAATGAATTGCTGTTCGTTAGTCTCGCTAAAACTCGAGAACGGCTGGACTGATTTGGCTAATTTTGGTCTTGAATTATTTGTGGAAGTCCAGAGAAGGTTTAAAACGTGAATAAATAGGAAAATGCTGCTAAATTAATTGATGTGTCCATACATAATTTCTATGAGAGAATTTATTGACGCACGGTTTGACAGTTCTGCTGTGAAACAATTTCATTACGACAGCAGGGTGCATATTTTACGAAGTAATTTTTGATGTGATGATTATTGACAAATTCATATAAAAACATTATTTTATTTATTATATACAGAACAGCGTCTGTCGGGTCAACTAGCGTAATATAATTATTAAAGACAGGATAGAGATCTCTAAATTGCTATTGCTACAAAATAATCATAATCTGGTTAGATTTAGATCACCAGAAGTTAGACCACTTTGAAAAAATCTAAATGGATGGACATCTATCCATCTACTTATCGGTCAAGTCATTTACCAGTGAGAGGCTCCTTTGCACCGGATGCCGATTAGATTACGACCGCGATGTCTGAAGGGCGCTGCATTGTAACAGGCAGGGCGTATCAATTACCATCAGCTGAAAGTCCTGCTCGTCTCGTCCCTTACTGTCATAAAGTATTCTTTCCCATACAGTTTCCAAAATTTCGTTACTGTTGGTTAATTTTTGGATGAGGAAATTGTGAGAACCCAAAATAATTTTGGAGATTTTTACTCGCGATTTTTAGTCGGAGCAGTAGGAACCTAGTTCTTATCAGACTGATAATTGCGATTGTATATTGTTTTAGAATTCTTAAATATGAAAACGGTATCAGGTAATGTTTCCGCTTAGTAATTAAGGCGAAGATTAAACAGAAAACACACAAACAAGGTGTTTTTAGACAAGTTTTGTGGTGAAAATATAGCATTTGGAGCTATAAACACTACTTTATCCTGTTACATATACCCTTAAGTCTTACTTGTAGGTTGCTAATTCTTGATGTTAGTTAAACTTAACACTCTAAGAGCTTTTATGAATTACCAGTTTTGTTTGCATTTAAACAAGTTTTTTCTCGGCATGATGCATTTGTTTAGTATACTGCTCTCATAAAAGTTTTTCTTATAGCTTTTTCTTTTTTGTGTTGGTACATTTAATTAGATTAGTAATCAATAATGAGGATTGTAAGCAATTAAACTGTTTCCGCCTGTTAAAATGTTATATTTTTGACGCAAAAATTTTGAAAATATTGGCTTTGTTACATAGGAGCCGTGAACTCATATCGCTCAAGGTCGCCGGCGATTAGTGTCGCCTTAAATTCCGACGCGGCTGTCGACAGTCATACTGCCTTCTTCTCTGTGATCGAACATAAAATTGATAAGCACCATATTTTTTTTTATGCTTTTACGTGGCTATTATCTAACTAAGTAGGTACTTATTTTTTTGCTTGTAGACATTTCTCTTGGTCGTGGACAAGATTAAGTTTCAATTTATTTTTTGTTTTTTAAAAAGGACCGTTTGCTAAAAATTAGCCATCGAATAAATTTCATCCATCGTGAATTTAGAATAAGTACCTACCCAATGAAACAAATCAGGCTTAAAATATTATATATGTACTTAAGTATGTAGGTACCTATTACTAAAACTATTAAATTTTTAATTTGTATTATTATACCTATTTACTCTCATTGGATAGAATTTTAGTAAAAGATACGCAGAGAAATAAAAGAAAAGAAAAGAAAAAGAAAGAAATGATATGCAGTTTTTGAAGTCGGTTTCTCAAACGTAATTTTTCTTTATTTTTTACTTTTTAGTGTCAGTTAATATCTATCTAATATATAAAATTCGGACAACATCTTTTTTTCATCCCACTAAATGTTAAGGGTGGTCCACATCAATTTTTTTTTTTAATTTTTGTGACATTTTTTTTTAATTTGTTTGATTAAGAGTCAGCATTAAAAAATACATACAACTTAAAATTTTCACCCATATACGATCAACAGTTACTTTTGTATCGCGATTTTAATATCGGCAATACAACGTTTGCTGAGTCAGCTAGTTATAATATATAATCAACCTGAATAAAAACTCCTAAAAAAGCCGTACCATCGAGGTAAACAAATTCATAAAAATATTCATAAAATGATAACTACTGGGCCAAAATATGTAAAATTTTATGGGACCAAATGGCATCTGTTCTGCATCAAACTTAATAAAAAGTAAGTAAATCGGATCATAAATCTCAGACAGGTGTACATAAATAAAAAAATACCGATCGAATTGATAACCTCCTCCTTTTTGAAGTCAGTTAAAAACGCTTTATAGCTCTATCTACGTAGGTTTAAGTTACTAAAACTTTAACGTAATTTTCGCCCAATTCAGGATGCCGGATTTATTTGAGCCCAACCAACACCAATGACAAAACAATACCTTGGCTTTCTAGCCTAACCAGAATCACGAGTATAATTTAAAAAAATACAACATGAACAACCTTGAGAGAAATTGACGAAAGCCTTTTAATTTACTCATGTGCTTTTAAATACTGGTTTTGATAAGATTGATGTAGTTCATAGATACGCGGGATCGTCTTTAGAGCCTACTTTAAATAACGATATAATTTGGCTGAACTTCATGCTATCAGGAAAAACACCCTTGTCTACACATTCATTAAATATAACCATAAGATGAGGTGCTTTTATATCATAAACAATTTTCAGAATTGTTACAGAAATACCCCATAGATCACCTGTGGTTCTAGTAAAGTCTTTATAAATTACCCCCATATTAATAGTCTGCTAACTTAAAGCATTGCTAATTCTCACTCTGTCTTTTTCTATTGACCTAAGTCAGAATGAGAAAAAACACTTCTTAGCGGCTGTTTAAAGTTAGCGGACCATTATGAATAAGGGGGTTAGTGTTTACCTAAAATTTAATTTAATTAAAAGTTATTAGTATACAATTGCATATTGGGTATTCAGCATACTTAGTTATAAAATTTCATAATGTAAAACTAACGGTACAAATACGGATATAGAAACCTCGAATATCCACAGACACGTGTCTCCGGCACATCAGTACTCTTAAAATTAATTTTATAGTTTAGCATTTTTATAGAAGCAATTAATAGATTTTTTATAATTAATGTCGAAGTATAGCATCTATTTATTTTTAGTTGTCATGGTGTGTTGCTGTTTCCGTTTCCGGATTCCTCGCACGAAACAGCAGATAGAAGCGGACTACAAGCGGCGGAAAATAACTAATAAGTTTAGACAACAACTGGAGACTATACACGATAGTAAAATGGACACGATATCTTTAAAAGACGGTGAGTTTTCCGTTTTTGAAGTGATAACTTCTTATGGGAGCGTAAACTGCTTGGTAACGTAACGCGTTACGGCGCCAGTCTGTCTGCCTTCCCTTTCTCTCACGTATACGACAGCGGTAGGCAAGCTCCTCCTCTCTCACTCTAACCAATTGTTACTTTTATTGGATTAAATAATTATACTATAATGTACATACACAAATTTCTAATAAAAATATTCAAGAATTGTAAAGGTGGTGAATGGCTTCGCCACTTGAGGTTGGCTTTGAGCAAGCACCCGCTAAGCCTTCATCGGAGGCGACCTACTCTTGGTGTGAGAGAGGCGCAAGCGGCACTCCCTTGGGAGTATCCGCTGGGTTCATTGAAAAACAACATACGTGTGATCAGTGCAACATCTCAGGGATTCACTCTCGCCAATTTCATACTGCAAAAATTTAACCAATCGCAACTAATCTTCTGTTTGAATTTTTCTCTTATTGTTGTCGGAAACTCTTAGGTAGATATGTATACTATGCCGACGTCAACACGTAGGGATTAAACAAAGAATTTATTTGCGCTTTATCTCAAAATACACTAATTGTTAAGTAAATAATTGATAACATCAGTCTTGTAACTCAGCAGTGTTCATTTAGTTGATGTGCTATTTGTGTTTGTAGCATTAGACCTGCTGCACAAGCAAAATCATTCAATGGAAGAAAACCAGGGATTTCAGCCGAGCTCAATGTCTCCGCAACAAAGTGAGTTCGCATTGTATATTTTTAATGGAAATAAGTGATGGAACTAACTGTTAGGCGGTATCATTTGCCCATAGTAGTGATATGACACGGGTTCGCTGGTGTAGGTACATACCGGTACTCGTATTCCGCGTTTCCGTTACGCAACACAATCTTTATGTTTTTATTATAATCTTTGCTTCTTTTTGACAACTGTGTTTAAAGGCAAAACGAAATAATTGTGCCACTATTCGTATTTATTACACATTTAACATAGACCTTAGATTGTTAGGTATAACAGCGACAGTCGCCTTGACATTTGATGCTAGAAGTGCGAATTCATTTCTATTAAGTAAACTTTGCAACTGTAACTATAGTTTGACTTTGCGCGACCGTCCCACGGGATGACAGACGTTGGCAGGGATGGGGTACTAACAAGTCATCGGGTAGTGGGTTACGGCCACAGTCCTGTATAAATATCACTGGACAGGCTGTTCCATATACTTGACAGCAAATTTTTGTGCCTATTTGAAGCGCCACTTGCGAGCGTCCAGAAACTAATTTTGACGTATAATACAAATAGCTGCGAGTGAAGCGAACAATAGTCTGAAATATTTTTTAATTTTCAATTAATTTCGTTAGTTTTCCATGTTATTTATACTTCAAGAATGAACGTGTTAAAGTACACAATTTTTTTTTGTAAATAGTTTTCCTATCAATGTTTATTTGGCTTAGGTTGTCATCACTAGTTTAAGTACCGCAGACTCTCGCTACATGACCAATAGCGCTAAAGTGGCCAATATAAAACAGGCACAAAAGCACTTTGACTGTCAGTGGTTACCGAAGTCTCACACGTTGCCGTTCCCCGCAACACCACCCGCTACCCGCTGACATCTTTAGTACCTCGCCCCGCCACTGTCTGTCACCCCGTGGGACGGTCGCGCACGAAGTTGTCGGACTGTAGTAGCAGTAGGGCAGCCGGCAAAGCAAGCAGTGAACTTGCTCTAGCACGTTCACTGTCTACAAAATAAATAAAAAATAATAGCTGGAAACCAAACTTTTTATGGCGAATTTTGATTGAGCATATGAATGTTTGAAAATATGGATAAATGTATACTCATCATCGTAAGTTGATTATATTGCCAGAATGGCCGTGCAAAGCAACGTTGACTCGCCTCAAAGTTCAAACCCCGGCGGTTTGACTACTACAAAATGAACGAGACGCTCGCTCTGATCCGAGTAGTGAGCAAGGAATGTGCTAGGCACCATGAAACTGTGCCAATATGCCCCAAATAAATGCGAAAAAATATTTTTAAGGCGCCTTTTGCCATGGGCTGTTTTCAAGTGAAAAAGAAAATAAGATAAAAGCGGCACTGCATTGCTTTTGATCGTAACAGTAATCTATAATGTGAAAACATCTTTCAAACAAAGCTCAAATACTATCCCGCTTCACCGTTATTAATTGCTAAGGCCGGCACTGCCAAAATTTACTTTGGACATCAATATTTTATGAGTCAGATTGACCAAGGTAAGTATTGGAAAATGATATAATATGAAGGTCGCGTCCGATCGAATCTTGGGTTGGGTCCTTACTGTGGAAAACTTAGGATTCATTTTATCAACGTGTGGTTGCGTGTTATGTTATTAGAATATTTCCCAGTGGGAGAATTGTCTAAATACAAAAATCCCAGCCAGATAAGTTTTAAAATGTAATAGCGGATTGCACGAAATGGCTGGTAAATACTAGTTACAATTCGCTATGTATGCCGGAGGAATATTAGTTCCAAAAGGACCGTTTTAGTTATAGACTGATGTAAAAATAATTTAAGCAATAAAATTGCATCTTTTATACTATCCCGCGTTTCGCCCAATTAACACTACCTACAAGCAAGGCTTCATTAAAACGGATTAATTTTAATATAATATTATCTCTCCAGGTTCACTTGAGACTTCCATACAGCAGAATGTGAAAATAACAGAACCAGATCCACCGGGAGGACTCAGCTTCGTAAAGTTCGCCACCAAAGTTGCCAACTTATCAAAAATAAGTCCACCCAAATCTCCCACCTCACCAACTGCGACCGGAAGCAAAATGGATTTTTAAAAATGTTTTATAGTAATTAACTAGAAATATAAGATAGTTAACAATGCAAATGTAAAACAATCGCTGCCCTTTGTGCGTTAAATCATTGGTGCGCTAGGGACGTTCTATCGATAAACGCTCACAATTCTTCATTCATCTCAATATCAGAGCAATGTATGTTTGTCATGAGTATAATAATGTATCGTTAATAAAACTTGCACAACCTAGGTAAATGCGTAATACCATGCGTAAGTATTTTAAGCATAAAAATTATTAAATTATATTGTTATGAGTTTTGAGACTCTAATAAAAAATAATGATAACAGCACAAAGCTTGGAAAACGAAAACCTCACCTGTACATTTTTACTTTTTAAATTATACTTCTTTAGGTGCTATATGAAAATATGATGAGAGTGAATGCGAATGACTATAACACAAAAGTAACAGGGTGAAGTTGGTTCCTAAAATTTTCTGGTTTTGCGACATTTTTTTTTGGTTTCTTCGTCCATTATTAGGATAGGCAAAGGGTTCAAGCCCATCCAGCCGTATTCGTTATTTAGTAATTAATTGTCAAAGCCATCGTTGCAAGATTTTTAGAATATTGTTCTTTCTACAAACGTAGAATGGCACGAGGAATAAATAATTTTAAAGATTTTTGCTTTGTTAGGCCAAAGAAGTATAACTTCTTGCGTGCATACATAACTACACACACACTTTTTTTTAATTGCAATACAATTTTAACAATTAAATCCAGGTCCAAGCCATTGTCGGCGCACTATTAATACGGATGTAGGTAACAAATTTGGAGATTGTAATAAAAATAATATTGTTTTTATTAATACGTATGTATCCATCCTTACTCTGTGGTTATACTTCATCTGTCTTATTAATAAATGCGATGTAAAGTTACTCCGAGTTTAAAATTACTTCTCCCTGACATGTAATTCTGTAGTGACAAAAGTAAGATAAAGACAAAAGTTTTACAAATGGAGTAGCTTTAGGCCACGTTCAGATGACAAGCGCTCAACGAGCGTTGAATATTATTATATAGTGTTCGCATAGTACGCGTTTGTCAGGCGTTAAATGCGTGCCGCCCTGTTTCAGTTTGAGTTCTACATTTGTCGGACATGGATGTATAAACAATTTCTTGTTTCCTTCATTGTCATGCTCTTTACAGAATATAAGGACGAGTTCTTTCCAAGCCCGTCTTCTTAAATTCTTATCTGAATAATCGCTTCTTGTCATGTCCCAAATCGCAGGACGTTTCTCTATTTCATCAATCAATAATTCCTATAAAAGCTTCGGTTTCCATTTCGGACGATTTCCGGACGAACTAGATGAACCCTAAAATATGTATATCCACGTCGAAAGCGCGCGCCAGAACACTTACTCTAACGAGGCGCGTGCTCAACTGAACGGAAACATAGAAAACTAATGATCTCCAAGCGCGCGTTGACAAGAATGGAGCGCTAGCGCAGCGTTCATTGCGCGCTTTATTAAAACGCGCGTTAGCATGTGTACGGCCTGAATAAAATGTATGTAGTTGTAAGCGCGCGTTATCAAAACGCGCGTTGAGCGCTTGTCATCTGAACATGGCTTTACACTGCGTATATTAATAAGACAGGTAAAGTATACTTAATTCATTATTATTAAAATTTTGAACTGAACGAGGCCATCTTTTTTTTGACAGAAAGGTTGTAAGGGCGCGCCAATAATGTCTGTACACGGCTAGTGGGGTGGATCTAGCTTATATTGCCAGTTCAGACAACTCGCCATCACAAAGGTTATTTTGCATGACAGAGTGCGCCAATTTGGCCAGACTTATCCGGTGCGCAGTAAAAGTGTACTTTATCCTATTTTTGTTGATGAATAATTAATTTGAAAATTACCACATTCTATTTATATTAAGCATTATTAAGAACTGATGTAACTTTCTTCTCAAAATTATTGTTAACTTCATTATAAAATAGATATGTTTGACCACATTTTGGTGCTGTCTTTATTGTCTGTTAGTATTATATGCATTTTGTACTTATATTCGAGCTTGTAACGACATTTGCTAACTTGTTATTTAAAATATAAGAAAATTTGTGATAAACGCTTTTCTAGCTTCTTCAAATACGTGACGGTAGCATGTCTAAATAGTTTAAGGATAAATTAAACAACATATTGTAATGCATTAAGATGTTTTCTTTAATCTAGAAAATAAAAAATACAATATGATCGGATTTTAGATCACAAGAAATAATTACATATTCACAAACAACTTTTGTATTCTGCAGTTTACATAAACGTCAAACAATCTATCGAATCGTAAGCGATAACTTTTTAAAGCAACATTTAACTTACATTATAATACATAAATAATACATCTTGCAAATTATTAGAATTACATAAAATTCAAGTTAGCTACATAATATTTTATATAGTTACAATAATTGTTTCTACATGCTTTTATTATTACATGCCCGTCGCCATAGACAAGCTGCGGTGTTATACAACTGTGTTGCAATCGCGACATCGGTTCATGAAACTTAAAATGGCGGAAATGTCAATGTCATCGCGGTTTCAACAAAATTATTTAACACTGCGTTACATTATGTCATGATAAATATTTTCTCTTTATTACGCTCTCACGACACAATGCAAATTTTCGACGTTACGTTCGGACGAATTCAGCCGACCCACCGCCTTACAAAATACTAACTATATCTAATTTATGCTCATTTTACTCAAGGTCAGTTCACGAGACAGCACAATTTTTAATTAGAGAACCGAAATATTCTTAATGGTTACAATGATTTACAAAATGAGATTTACTCTGGAGTCTTTCCAGTCCAGAGACCGTATTATCTTGGTGTCCCCATTGGTACAACCAAATCAAATAGTAATATGGAAGCAGACAAAGTAGCCACTTAATGCGGCCCATTCCACAGACAAAAACTTACAACACAAGGCTCATCAGGACATCGTGGAAAAAGAGTATTATTTATATACTTTATGATAAACTACCTGACTCGAAAGACGTTGATCTGTTCATAATTTAAAAAAAAAACTCTTACGGGTGGAATTCGTATAATCACATTTAAAAAAGTAAAATTATAAACATTTGGACAACTCTGCCTGCCGCCATTTTAATTTGTCCCCGTCCACACACCCATTTCATTGATGTACCCAGCGATGGGCGTACGGGCGAAGACAAGAATGAAAGTTTTGTGTTAACGATAAACATCGCCCGCCTTATTCGTTTGAGTCACCGCGCGCCGATGTTATCTATACGCCATTGGACTGAGGTCAGGACGATGACCTTAGTTTACTGGTAGAATAAATAAGTCAGGGGTTTTCAAGATATTTGAAAACACATATATATTGAATTTATAGTGGTGTCCGCATTCTACTTCATATCCGTATCAATTATCGTACAGGGATTTTTTAGCATAGTAAATAGATAACTCCATTTTCTATTAAGTGTTACAGATAAAACAATATAAATCATTAGGAAGTCTACAATACATAACTGAATACAGAGAAAATGCCATCAAGACGTTATCAGGAGGAGACCAAGCCTCCCACAATTAAGGATGCGGCCACACTTGGTACCGGTTCTATGAACTGACCCCCATATAAAATGCACATTATATTTCCTTCATGAATTTGGTGTTGACTTGAGCATATACAATCTGTGCATTAATCTGTGTCCTGTAAAACCTACTTCAACACTAGCATGAATAAAATTTCATTAAAATCTCAACAAGAGCTATTTTAAATCATATTAAAAACCATTCATACCGGGGCCTAAACTAGCGACACTAGACCGGATTACTGAACTCGGGTAAATAAGGCCATATCGATACAAACCACCGCCCATGGAATACACTGAGAATATACACTTTCACTTACACGATAATAATTGAATGATACCTACCTAAAAATAAACAATGTTACATATTAATATTATTGTTCGTGAAACTAATTACAACGGTCATTATTATAACAAAGGATTAATTCGTAAGGGTTTGTGCATGCTCTCCACTCTTGTAAGTTGTAGTTCTAACGTGTAAGCATTTGTAGCGATAACAGATACGCCGCGAGGCGAGAGTATTATCGATAAAGCTTGCTTTCAAGCTGAGGCGAATTTCGCTTGATTAGGAATGACTCGACTTAAAATTTAAAAATAAAAAAAATATTCTTAAATTACCATTTTTTTATGTAATGTTCTATTTTTCAATCAAACAAATACACAGGGTTCTGTAACCGAAGCAGCAGAAAGCAGCGGAATTCCTACTACTAGGAGTTCGCTGTCCTTACGTCCGTTTGTCTGCAAGCAGACATGTTGCTGACAGAAGTATTTATAGTGTTATATTATTATTTACTATAATAGTACAGGACTGTGCGAATCAAGTCACATTGCTTTCTAACGGTTCGCACTAGACTGTATGTTTTTTTATTTAATGGGCCTGCCACACACTCGACGAGTACCATGGGAAGGGAAGTTGGTTTTTGAGCGCGAGTCAAAGGACCGGCAATATGAGCGCGGGAGGCTGGCCACACCACAATCGCAGTACGCATCAAAGAGAATGTAAATACTACGTAATAAGATGCTGGACTGCCTAAGTAAAAATTGAAATTTAGTTTAGTATGAAACGTGCAGTCATTTGACATAAGTTTCAAATAGTAGTAATTACAGTGTGGCGATTGGCGACGAAGTACAATCCGGCTATGTTTGAAAGCGAACAGTTGAACAGTTAAAACGTAGTGGGTTTCGACTATCTCCGTTCTTTACAAGATTATAGCCGTCATCTGTCAATCTATCAATGACTGCACGTTTCATACAATCGAGTGAATTGCTTTTTTCTGACAGTTTCGCTAATCATATCGCGCTGTAGAAAGTTTAATGGTGAGGAGCATAATGTGACGGGCCCATTAAAGGTAAGAGTTTATTACATTAATATATTATATTAAATAATCTGTATAAACTCAATTGCCAATGTCAGTAAAGGCTGAATATTCTTATTTCGCATGTGGTCCGTTTTTAATTAGAAAAAAAAGAAACGGACAGGGCATTACGAGCGGGATTCGCCTCAGTATGATAATCCTTAATTATATCAACAAAAGTTCATAAGCTAAAAGAACACACGTATGACACTACTGAAATAAATGTATCATTTGACGATGTACACAGTCAACGTTGAACCATCTACAAAATCTTAAACTGCAGTTCAATTACGAAATAATTGTTTAAAGAGTAGATCATTTATACGTCTAGACCAGTGGTGCGCAAGAGTCAGAATATGGTCCACGGACCGCGAACCGATTTCAAAATTCGCGGGTGATATGATACGTGCACCCTGCACGTTGTGAAAAGTTATTGATCTCACGAGAACTGGAAGCAACCTCAAAAGGTATCATCGTCCACATGAACATGATATTTGGCCAGCAATGTTGGGATCACGCTCCGGTCTAGCGACGCGGTTAGTAAAACAGAAGAATCCTAAGGCAGCAGCGCATTGTATCATGCACCGCCAGTTGTTAGGTTCGCAGACTCTTCCCCCAGATGCGTTGAATAGAATACAATGCAAGTTAAAGTTTATTTTCAGATTAATTCAGTTTCTTGTACATCTTGGTAACAATAAGGAGATCGAAGTGGTCCTTGGCCAGGAAAAGGTTGGGAACCACTGGTCTAGATAGACTATGACAGCTGTGAAAACTACGAAAAAAAAAGACTTTAGAGCTAACCTCTATTTTGAGCAATTCACGCACAATAACACAAAGTGTCATACAAATTGCGAGTGTAAGACGTAGCTTGTCACGCAAACAAAACTAATGTTCCTGGCCTGTTTTATCGGCTGTTAGCAGCAAGCGACTATCTAGGCGTATATATTATCTAAGGTTTAAAGTATAAAACGCATTTTAATCTATGTTTAAATATTCTTGTGAATATCAACATTAATACAATCTGAATGTTCGTAGGCTAAATTACACACTTTGTATCCATTATAAAAAAGAGTTTTATTTAAGTGTTACTTACGCTCATCAAATAATGAAAAAAAAAACGATAAAATAAATGAAATAGTTTGTAAAACAGCGACTATGCGACATTACTAGAAACTTCTAGATAAAAATCGATAAAATAGCATAATAGATTATTTTTCTATGATAATTCATTAAAACTATCTACAACCCTACACACCGATGAATTATGGTGCAACGGGCAGCCATTGTTTGACATTTGTCTGTCTGTCATATTTATTAATATTCACTAAAATTTTTTTATATTAAAAAAATTGTACTCACCCGACGTTCGTATTAGAATGGCAACGTTGACTGTAGACACGCAATAAAAATTAGGAACCCAGGTGATCACGCAGTGTCACCTACACATAAACTCTCACAGTAATAAAGCATTTTATTTTGTTAATAACAGTACCTACACTCCGGTCGCGGATGACAGAGAATGTCGGTCATTGACCCATGCGCTGACACAATTAGCATTACATTACACTCATGCATTTAAATAAAATGCATGAGAAATTTCAGTCGGTAATTTATGGACTCATGCATTGAATTAACTTACATGAGAACTTTAGAAGGACATTCTTTTATGGACTCATGCTTTGAAATAAAATACATGAGAAATTTAGGTCAGTAATTTATACTCATGAATTGAATTAGCTTACATGAGGACTTTAGAAGGTCATTATTTTATGGACTCATACTTTGAAATAAAATACATGAGAAATTTAGGTCGGTAATTTAAGGACTCATCATGGATTGAAATATACTTTTGGAATGGACTTTTATAGGAATAGAATGATTGGAGAAGGCCTTTTTAGGAAAACCAGCTGTTCACTAACAACCATTCTCAAGTATTTTTTTAAAGGAACTGCATATATTTCTTATAGAATGTGAACTAAGAACAGGAGTAAAGGTATTTTATTTTATATTTATTTATTATAATATAAGAACTAGCAGATAGAAAGTCCTGACTAAATTGGAACCAAGATTAAATCTATGACTTAAGTCAGTTGTTATACAAAACAAAAAAGGCAAAAATGATATCCATTAGTCTTCTGAGAATATATTGAGGTTTTACATTATTGAAATATTTTTTTCTACAGCTAAAGTCATGAATGACCGACATTTTCTATCCCCACGACCGAATTATACAAAAATCACTAGGTTAGTTTTGCGATGGGAAATTATTGTAATTACAATGTGCACATTTCACTGAATATTATTAAGTATTTTGATTATGGAGCATTACATTTGGCAATGTGCGGGACTTAATTTGATTCACTTTTCATCATATTACCTACATTACAATGACTGTAAAGTATTTGGGTAGACAACCGTCAGAAGCAAAGTATAGAAATAAATAACAATATTAAATAACTTATTGCTAGTAAAATAATTTTTACAGCGGGACGATCGCATGCAATTTACAGAAAGCCTTGTTGTTTATCTCAAAACATTACTCAACCGACACTAAAACAACAAAGTAAGTAGTACTTGTAAGTCAAGCGGCAGTAATATTTAATTGAGCTTGTATTATAATGCTGTTGAATGAATAAATAATGAAACTGTTGACATTTCTATGTTAATCATACGCAAATCTCTAACTGGGCTCACCGCTTTTTACTATTAATAACCCTCTTACTATCCATAAATTTGTATTATTTTACCTAATGGAACCAGCTTGGGTTTAAAAGTATTATGTGGGCCATAAAGAGGCAATGTGAAAATTACCGTGCAATGGCAGAACAATGTTTGAGAAACACTGCTTTAAGCTATTGATGTGCTTTAAGTGTGACTATTAGTAATAACAAAAATTTCAAGTTTGGTACTAAGTACTATTTTGTCCAGGTTAATTTGTTAAATATCTTATTTACAAAATACAGCGAAATAGTCATCTACCCTACGTGTTTTGTGTTGAATTGAACAAAATAAAAATTCAAATTACAGACAATCCTCGCTATAACGCGGTAGAATGGTTCTGCGTTATAGGAAAACGCGATATACTTGTATAACGCGTGTTTACTACCTCGTAATTCCTAATTCTTTCTTTTCTTTCTTTCTAATAACAATAAGTAGTCAAAATTCGTAATAAGTATTCCCACTTGTTTGCCTAGTTTTAATATTTTATTAAGGTTTTTAATACACAAATTTAATAAAATAATTTAAATTCGTATTAACACAATCGACACACGTGCAAAGGCACGAGAAGCTTATTAGGAAATGTACAAATCATTATAAACTTTACAGTACATAAAAAAGGTATGTGGGTAATCCTAGCGTTATATGGGGGAATATGCAATGGCGTAATAGGGAGGATTACTGTAATTGGAACCATTTTTTCCAAGTTACCTTCAATATAATAGAGTACTTTGTGACAGTTCAGGGATTAAATTTATATCATGAAATGATTAAGAAATTAGCACATTGTCGACTTTATCAACTCTGCATAACAAGTTCATTCCGATACAATCTTAACATTAAAATATTGCTTCGTAATTTAATAATAAATACACGTCTGTACAATTAATATAATAATATATTTAGCATGATCTGCATGACAGAAAATTAAGATACATGCCAAACTGAAACAGTCTGATAAATTATTTAAAAGTGTAGTGTGTATGTGCCTTTACATTTTAACAACCATAAAAGCTCATTCATATCATAATAAATATTTAAAAAAAAACTACAAATGAGTTTATTTTTTACAAGCGTAAAGTATATTTTTAACTATAAAATTCATTTAAATACACCAATCATTATGTCGACATATTAAAATTCCTCAGCTCCAAAGGCACTGAATAAGTTACAACTTTAAAAATAATTTATTTTTCTATTTAAAAACAACAACTAATTAATTAAAAAGAGAGGTCTATCTGTAAGTTATAAAGTCTATGTGCAGTCTGCACAAGGACTTTATACACAATACTTTTTCATGTCTAAGTTTTTTTTTAATTTTGACATGACTTAAGGGGTATTTTATTTTGCTATTAAAACACTTTTTTAATCTAATTTACGATTGCAGTATTTATAAAATATTTGCATAATAAGTTCCAAAACGTATCACTAAAGAGACAGGTTTAAGAACATAGTTTGAGATCAAAGGTAATGTGTCAATTAAATTTCTTACAAAAAATTATTTCGAAACCAACAAGCTTAATAGTTTAAACTTTTTTTAATTAATAGCCACCTGTAACATTGCATTCATCTATTTTAATCAGCCAGTCAACTGGACGGCTACCTATCTCATTAAATTCCGTCATTCAATTAATATTTGTATGTTCACAGAATTAACAAACATTTATCAACATAATATAACCTAACCAAACTCGGTCCAACACTATAAATTCATTAATATTCACTTCAACTAAACGGCTAAACGGCGTACAACTATCTATATGTATTTCAGTCGTTTCATTAAATGCCGGTATTTAACGAAAGAGCTAGCCGGACTGGGTGGCTAAACAATGAAAGGTATAAACCATTTCATGACAGCTTATATAAAGCTCATATTTTTACAAAAAAAAAATACATTTTTTCTTTACATTTCTATTATTTATAGACAGTGCGAAAAAAATCACTAAAAAAAAACCCCTAACTTTTTCAGTTGGAGCCATGCTAATCATTCAGTCTAGATAAAAATTATACGAAAATTTATTAATTGTACACCAATACTATTAAACACGACTTAGTTTTGTAAAGAAAACTGTATTATGTTTGTAATAAATTAAAAATGTGTCTAATTCTGAATTAAAACTAAGGCGATCTTGTGCGAGGGAGGTAAGCTAGCTTCGCTCGATTCCTCAAGGTCATTGGCTCAGTCCACAGCCTTAACATTTTTGAAAGATGTAGGAGCAACATATAAAAGAAACCAATGCGATAAATGTATATAAATGAGCTTTTACAGCCTGTTTGTTCGTAATAAGTGTATTGTATTGTAGAGAATATCGGAAAGTACACGTTACTTGATGAACAACGGAACAACGCCACTCGGCTTACGGGGCCACTCTTAATCAATCTCGCCTCACAAACGTTCGTCCCCTGAAAAAAAAAATACAAATATTTATTCAATATCAGTGGCGTAGCGTGCCTTGGCGGGGCCCCGTATAAAAATTTGTTTTGGGGCCCTTATTAGATTTCTCCACAAATAGAAAAAAAACTGTTTGCATAAAATTAAAAGAAATATTTATTCATCATCACATCTGTCACTTTTTACAAACAATCCAAATTAAATATACACTCTCCTTGCCTTTTTTTCGGCAAGTAGCAAATATTTTTATTTTCATTGATACGGCAGATACGGCGGTAGCTACGCCCCTGTTCAATATCCGATAGCAATAGTCTTGAACGAGTGTAAACTGATTGAATGACATTAAATAATAAAAGTTATGACAAACAGGTCATCTGATGGCATGTGCGTCAAAATTAGTTCTCTGGACGCTCGCGAGTGGCGCTTCAAATAGGCACAAAAAATTGCTGTCAAACATATGGAACAGCCTGCCCAGAGGTATTTATACAGGTCAGTGGTACATATGAACTCGAAAATACATTGGTACGTGGCGGGCGAAGAAAGAAGAAGAAACAGGGGTACTGTGGTGTGACTCAAACCAATTTCGATACCGAAGCAATTAAGATAAAAGTGCGATTCTAGGTGAATAAAAATGTAGGTTATAGCGCTGTGCGATCTGAATTGCACCTTATTGTATGGCTGCAAGAGTCCCTATTTCTTTAATTGATTTTGCAGCGTGAGACTTCTGTACTTGTACTATTATATATTCTTTGGTGTCACTTACGAGATCGTCTTCCGTTCAGTTGGCCTGGTAGTGGACTGCGGCCGCGCTCTGTTCAGCACCTTCAATAACTCCCCCGCCTTAGCACGCATGCGGGAATGCACGTACACCTGACAAGAAACATTGTATACAAATTATATATATCGAAATCTGTATAAGCTTCGATCATGGGGTATCTATGCACTTTTAGATTTCGACAACTACGACGATATCTGTATACGATTTAGAATGGAACCTCTGTTTATACAGCGAAAATAGCGATTTACTGATACTCCAAATGTTATGCTATAAGCTGATAGATTGTAATTATTTTATTTATTTTTATTTATTTATTTATTATATACAGACACTTTATCACATAATATTACATTATATTTGGTCCCTACACTAGGCGTAGCCTGTCCTGTAGGCAAACAATTTACATCCTAAGGTTAACAATATGAACCGAAAGGTCAAAAAGTGCACTCTGTATATGTGTGTGTGTGTGTGTGTGTGTGTCTCTGGGTGTGTGTGTGTTATTATGACGGGTACTCTTTTTTTACAAAATTTTTCTATTTTCTATTTTTTTACAAAAATTAATTAACTTAGATATTAAATTAAACATTAATTACAACTAAATTAACTATAATAAATAAATTAAGTAGTAGTTGCCTCTACGGCTAAGGCCTCCCCTAAACCTTTCCGATTTTTTACGATCTAATCTCTTTTCATCCAGTCCGGTCCAACTCATTAAGTATAAATATATATCTTATTAGTTTGATGCCGATATTTCGATCCAATTGCATGAATCGTGGTCGCGGCGGGAATGCGGAGTCTAAAACCATCCTCCCTATTAAAATACGCGTCATAATAACTACAGTGTTGAAGTTCTGCGATGATAAAAGTTGAAAAACAAACCTGATATATTGTTCAGAATTATTGGGATCTTTATATCTAAGTGTACCGGTCTATAGAACCCGTCACAGAGCACTATTTTAAAAAGTATAACATAACAAATGATATAATAGTGAACACACGGGTGCAGACATTTTCGTGTAGTCAAAGCACCGATTTTTACACGACCTCGCAATATTTTATTATCGTATAAAACGAAAACATTCAATCACCCACCCCCTCACTCACCTACACTTATACATACATACATACATACTAATAATATTATTAATAATGTGGAAATGGAAGAGCTATTTAACTACACGGAGTAAATTTTAGGTATACCTTCTTGATAGTACAATAAGTAGTGTTTTACGAAAAGTAACAATAACACACACCACACACACTCACACCTAAACATACTCACACACACACAGACTTCCTGTTTGCATAATATTTTTCTTTTGTTACGTTATATTTTTAGACTTAATTTGTAATCCCTAGTTTTTGGTACTGTTAATTTTAATTGATATGGAAGTGCGTGGCCTTGGTCAAGGTCACATCCACTATTATGTTTGTACCATTTTTGTTACCGAAATAAATATTTTTCATTTCAATAATGAACGTAATAATACTAGCATTAAATAAGATGTATTCCTATTAATGTTTTGTAATTATTATTTTTAAAGTTAAACATTTCTATATTAATTAACATTTTGATAAAATGCATAATACTTTAACTATATAATTACAATGTGTGGAGTTTAATGCACCTACTAAAGAAATAACATATGCATTGGAAAATTTAAAAAAAATCTGCGCACTTAAAACTTGCGCCGATAAAAACTAAAGTCCCCGCACCCTTTTTCCGTCAACTTCTGTATGCCAACATCCCATTGTTTTTGTTCCTATTTGTACAGAATTTAACGCAAGTTTAAATCAAGTTTAATTGTTTTTATTTGTTTTTAGTTTCAATTTTAGATCCGAGTTTCACTATTTTTTGTGCTTTGTGCTCATAGTGAATTAATAGTTTGTACACCTTCGTGTGACAGGACTGTGCGTTAGTAGCGCTCTCTGGGTTTCCACGGAAGACCAGCATTGTGGATTCTTTCGAAACCACAACTATGCTGAGTTGGGGGCCCATTGGCGTCATTAGATCGTAATTAGATTTGTATTATATTGTATTATATATATTGTAACTTTAAGAACTATTATGAGAATGTATAATGACGTCAATAAACATTTTTTCTTTCTTTCTAAATTTCGTCGTATTGGCCATACGTACCGTTGGAGTCATGTATAGCGTTCCTTGAATTGGTATTGGACCGGTGGAACGCTAAAAGTTAAGTCGAGTTTGGACGGCACCCAGGAAGTAGATTGGAAGATAGTTTCTTTAGAATAACAGCACTATGGATTTAGCCATGACACTATACCTTAGAACACTTGATGTGGTAGTGGAGATAGTCGCGGAACATGTGTAGTAGGTCTATGGTGTTGTCTCGCGCCGCCTCGCAAGTGTGTCTCGGGAACAATACTGTCAAGAAACATACTAAATTGCAAATTTTATTTTTATTCCATTTACATACAGTTAACGACTACACTCATAATAATTGTCTGAAGCAAAACGCGTCTATTAGGCAGAGTTTTTGTTCAGTTGTTTTGACCGCGCTTTGAATACAATACCACGCAATGACAAAGTATTAAGTGAAAAACTGTCCAAATAACAGTATATCCAAACCTTAAAATAATGAAGTGCCCCTTTAAATTATGTTATATTTAAACACCCTTGTGCAGAGTTTCCAGGACGATACGACATAGGTATATAGTAGGCGTACATCTTCCTTAAAGGCCGGCAACGCTTCTGTGATTCCTCTAGTTTTGCAAAAGAATGTGGGCGGCGGTGATCACTTTACACCAGATGACCTGTACGCTCGTTTGCCCTCCTTTTATAAAAAAAAATATGTAACTAACTTGACGTTTTTAATCATTTTGCTAAATAATTACATTTCAAATGCTAAAACAAAATTCGTCACATTCGCACAACCATCAATGAGCTTCTTATGAGCGTATACAAAAGACTTTCACCCCCTTATAGTAATAGCACAATAGTCTGCTAACTTAATGCATTGCTAACTCTCACTCTGTCTTCTTCTATTGACCTAAGTCAGAATGAGAAAAAACACTCCTTAGTGGCTGTTTAAAGTTAGCGGACCATTATGAATAAGGGGGTATATGTTTTAATGTTATCTGTATATTTGTCATCGCTAAAATTTAATACGACGCCACTCGGACATTTTTGGCGACCTTCGGGCCTACCATGAACTCTCATTGCAATTCAATTGACAACCTAAAATGAACTGCTCTGCTATTTCGTACCATGACTTGATTAGACCTATCTAATTTAGGTTGGCATCAAGCCAACTGATTAAATCGCAATGATGTCAATTGAATCGCAAACTGATTTAGTTCGTTCATTCATTCGTAACATGAGGTAATATTTCAACCTAAACTGGATAGCTTATGTGTCAAAGTGAGCGATTCGAAAATTTCCTTAGAGGAAAGTAAATCGTGTTTTGTTGTTGAAATGGAAATTCTTCATTTTAGGTTATCAATTGAATCGCAATAAGAGTTCATGGTAGGCCCGCTGATTTTGTTGAATCGTGGTTCTGTTACTCACTAATCCCATTTCTATGAAATGCCTTCGTTACTACGTTTGGTAGATTTTTATTAATAACCGCGGCGTAAAGTTATTACAAATTTAAACATTTTTATATATATCTTACCTTTGTCGCTACAGAATTACATAGTTTATTAGGTCAAAAAACACACCATGTATTGAGAACTGTTCGCGATGAACAAAAGAAAGATTGATATCTTCTTAAAGATTTATATTTCGTCTGTCTTAACAGGATTAGATGAAATAGTTCTTATGTAGTTGAGGTGTCGTGTGCAAGTAGCTGAAGTAGAAGGGTGAATGAATGAATGTTGTATTTGACAGATAGATGAAGTATGATTGACAGAGTAGGTAAATGGAGTAATATTAGAGTAATTGTTTGATAGGTTTAGGTATATGACTCGATATAATAATAAAATTAAATTTAATCCAGTCGACGATAGGAAATCAGGCGTCGACAAGACCTTTATAAATTCGTTCGGAATAAATGGCTGTTTAATTTATTTATTACGACCTGACCCCACATACGTTGTCCTAATAACAATAAAAAAAAACTCTTGCGGGCGGAATTTCACAATGTGTTCCTAGCTGACCTTTATTAAAGGAATATTTCTACCAAATTTCAAGTCTCTACGCCTTATCGTTCCAGAGATATCGTGATGAGTCAATACGTAGGTGGATATTTCTTATATATTAAGATTTAATTGTTCTGTATAATATAACTCACCAAATGTAACATAACTGATGTTTTCTCCCACTCTCGCGTCTGTATCTACAAGTTCTAATGGAGGCTCTTTGTGAGAAAATAGCACCTGGAACATAATTTTCACATTCAAATACTAGCTTACTCATAGTCTGTCACTACATATTTGTAATACAAATCAATCAAAGCCTACAAATATGATCATAATAATAAGAGTGCCACATAATTTTAAAAATAATAAATAATGCCAGTGGGAGGCTCCTTTGCACTCGTTGCCGGCTATGTTATGGGTACCACAACGGCGCCTTTGTCTGCCGTGAAGCAGTAATGTGTAAGCATTGCTGTGTTTCGATCTGAAATCTATCAATTGAAAATACTGGGCAAATGAAACTTAGCATCTTATGTCTCAAGGTGACGTGCGCAGTTGTAGTGCAACTCAGAATTTTTGTGTTTTTCAAGAATCCTGAGGCACTGCATTGTAATGGGCAGGGCGTATCAATTACCATCAGCACGTGTCGTCCCTTAATGTTATAAAAACTGTGAAAATTAATATTTCATCTTGACTAGTACTTGTAGGTGAATTATCTAACATCAGAATATATTCTAAAGGAATCAATTTGACAAAATAAATGACTTATGACCTTTTTACTCCCGTCATCACAGAGATGGTGGAGTTTTTGTGTTAGAGGTCATAGTTTTTTAAATTAAAATTAGTTATTTTATTATGGTTGTACGAGTGTACGAGTCCTGGTGTTAAGTGATCACCGCCGCCCACATTCTCTTGGAACACCAGAAGAATCACAGGAGCGTTGCCGGCCTTTAAGGAAGGTGTACGCGCTTTTTTTCAAGGTATCCATATCGTATCGTCGGGGAAACACCGCACAAGGAAGCTCATTCAGCTTTGTAGTACGTGGAAGAAAGCTCCTTGAGAACCGCACTGTGGAGGACCGCCACACATCCAGGTCGTGGGAATGATATCCTAATTTGTGACGTGTCGTGCAAAGGAATCACGTTAAACAGCTCTTCGGAACACTCCCTGTGATATATGCGGTAGAAAGAGACACAATGAAGCTATGTCTTTACACAACATCAAGTTAATCTAATATATAAAATTCTCGTGTCATGGTGTTAAACTTTGAACTCCTCCGAAACGGCTTGACCGATTTTCATGAAATTTTGAGTGCATATTGGGTAGGTCTGAGAATCGGACAACATCTATTTTTCATCCCCCTAAATGTTAAGGGTGGTCCACATGGATTTTTTTTTAATTTGTTTGTTTATTAGTCAGCATTAAAAAATACATACAACTTCAAATTTTCACCCATCTATGATCAACAGTTACTTTTGTATCGCGATTTTAATATCGGCAATACAACGTTTGCTGGGTCAGCTAGTCTTTATATATATAAATTACGTGACACGTTGTTAGTCCACAATGGACTCCTAAACTAATTAACGGATTTGAATGGGGATTACTTCATGGAGTGCAGTTTAGTCCAACTTGAGAGATAGGATACTTTTTATTTCGATTTGGGACCCATAATTATTTTTATTTCCAATATTTGTTTTGTATGCACATATTTTCTGTGAGAGAATTTATTGACGCACGGTTTGACAGTTCTGCTGTGAAACAATTTCACTATAACAACAGGGAGCATATTTTACGAAATAATTCTTGATGTTATGAAATATTATTGACAAATTCATTAAAAACAGTATTTTATTTATTACTAGCTGACCCAGCAAACGTTGTATTGCCATATAAAGTAAAAAGATTAAATCAAGAATTAAAAATTTTGGGGTATAAAAATTAGATGACGACCGATTCTCAGACCTAACAAATATTAAATCGTACATAAAATCTACCAACTGTAGGTAGCTAAAATTAAGTTTGTTTTACCTCCTGAGAAAGATAGAAAGATATAAAAATATTCTAATTAGTTATTCATTTTAAATTGTTTTTTCAATTTGATTTCTGAACGAGGGAGGACACATCAAAGGAAAAAACAAAATTGTTGTTTTTATTTAATTCCGAGCATTTTCGTATAATTATTCATTTCATTCAAGACTAAAATTAGCCAAATCGGTCCAGCCGTTCTCGAGTTTTAGCGAGACTAACGAACAGCAATTCATTTTTATATATATAGATGTACAGAACAACGTCTGTCTGGTCAGCTAGTTACCTATAAATATTCACTTATTAAATTTATTATCTAACTTCGAATTTTAGCAATACTAACAAAATAAGGAAAATGAGGCAATCTACATCCCATTTAAAACGTTGTAGTGCCATATAAAGTATTAAAAAAAATCCAATAGTTAAATTTTTGGGGTATAAAAAAAGGTGATGACTACAATAATCATTATATTCGAGTGCCATCTTGCAACTCTATTGCGTATCTGTGGATAGAATAATATTTAAATCGCGATACAAAAATAGGTGTTGATTGAAGACGGGTGAAAATTTAAAGTTGTATGCATTTTTTAATGCTGAATCATAATAAAATAAAAATAAAAAAAAATGTCAAAAAAAATATTTAGGGATACCCCTAAATATTTTTTGCCTTATCATTTAGGGGTAGGAAAAATAGATGTTGGCCGATTCTCAGACCTACATGATATTAAAACAAATTAGTATAGCTGTTTCGGAGGAATTTGGTAACAAACACCGGGACGCGAGAATTTTATAAACAAGATATTCTAGTTAATATTAAACATTCCTACCAATTCCACCTTCGCACGACACGCCACAAATTAGGATTTCATCCCCACCATCTGGATGTGTGGCGGTCCTCCACAGTGCGGTTTTCAAGGAACTTTCTTCCACGTACCACGTAATGAGCTTCCTTTGTGCGGTGTTTCCGGGACGATACGACATGAGTACCTTCAAAAAAAAGCGCGTACACCTTCCTTTAAGGCCGGCAACGCTCTTGTGATTCCTCTGGTGTTGCAAGAGAATGTGGGCGGCGGTGATCACTTAACACCAGGTGACCTGTACGCTCGTTTGTCCTCCTATTCCATAAAAAAAAAATTGGAGAGTTTTCATAACTCATATTAATAGGTGATAGGTTTATTTAATATTCATATTTAATTTATTATTCATAGTAATAGGTGTACCTGTGGAGCAGTATGGGAAGCTCTCCTTCCTTCTTTGAGCTCTTGCATGAACACTTTCCCGATAACCATGTCATCTTCATGTCTGAATACCGTCGAGAACACCACCGTAACTCTATCCTCCTGAGCTTCTACGTATCTGTAAGTATAATTATTACACAGTGCACTCATAAGCTACAATCTAATCTATTAATTACTAATAGTTTCACAGTATATCTAACTAACAACAATTAGGATATCATCCCCACCATCTGGAATTGTAGCGGTGTTATCCTCCACAGTGGGGTTTTGAAGGACCTCTCTTCCACGTGCTACAAAGCTGTGGAATGAGCTTCCTTGTGCGGTGTTTCCGGGACGATACTACATTCGGTACCTTAAAAAAAGCGCGTACACCTTCATTAAATGCCGGCAACGCTCCTGTGATTCCTCTAGTAATGCAAGAGAATGTGGGCGGCCGTGATCACTTAACACTTAGAAAAAAACTTATTTTTACTTTTGTGAGAGAAATCTTTAGCCTTCATAAGGGCCCCCAAACAAATTCTTATACGGGGTCCGCCATGGCACGCTACACCAAGTGATCTGTACACTTGTTTGTGCTCCTTTGCCGTAAAAAAATATTATGTACATAATACTAAATTCCATGACAATGAACTAAATTGTTGTTATATGTTTATCAATAATAACAGGAAATATTGGTAAAATATTACAGGATGTCATGTAATCATGTCTATTAAAATGCAACAAATATTGAAGTGCTTGTATTACTTGTGAATACTTAATACTTTTTATATAATATAATATTGACACACTTTTTACACAAATTATCTTGCCCCAAGTTAAGCATATATAGCCTGTGTTATGGGTTACAAGACAATGATATATTTAATACAATATACTTACTTAAACATACATAAATACATATAAACATACATATTAACATGCATAAATACATTTAAACATCCATGACTCGGAAACAAACATCCATATTCATCATATAAATGCTTGCACCTAACCGGGATTCGAACCCGGGACCTCTAGCTTAGGAGGTAGGATCGCTAACCACTCGGCTATACAGGTCGTCAAATACTTAGATCATTTATACGTCTAGATATACTAGGGCAGCTGTAGGAAAACGTGGAAAAAAAAATTGTTTATAACTAACCTCTATTTTGAGCAATGCACGCACACTAGCCTAGTAACCCTCACTTCTGGGATTTATTACTCAAATTAAATTTAAAACAAAATTTATGAACGATGCGGGACGCGAACCTGCAACCTCTCGCATTTCGTGCGAGCGCGCTTCCACTTAGCCAACCGTTCGAGTGGCGTAAAGTTCATAAATATTATATTATAATATGTAGCTTCATCTACAGGATCTACCTTACAGTTGATAACCTGCTCAACCCCAATATTTGCATATTAGGAAATTGACTTGAGATGTCACTCTTTGAAATCTAAACAATTTGTTATTTTTTAAAATGATAAACATTACTTCTGAGATTAATTATGCAGGGCTCGAATCCGCAAATAACTTCATATTAAATGAAGATATCACAATGTTTTTCTTTTAGATAACAGTCAAGTGTCTAAGAAATAAAACTTAAAAGACTTATTGAAATCTATCCAGTCGTTTTCTATGATATGCAAAATAATGAAAACTTTAAAATTTATTTATACAGATTACCTGAATTTTTAAGTTTCTTAATTCCTTAAATTAAAAATCCTATGCCTTTTTAGTGTATAACATTTAAAACAATCAGTGAATATAGTTACAATTTCTTTTATCATCACGATGACTAAAAGATAAATCTAGTTTTAACTCACAGAGTTTCATCCTGGCGATAATTGATAACAGCTCGCTTGTGACTAACATCACCATCTTCCTGCAGCCTAAAGTATCTCTCAAACACGGATGCAAAACAATTTCTCTTCAGCAAGCCAACCTTCTTCACTACATCTTCCCAATCATCGGAGATATTCTCCAAGTCCAATAAGATTGATACATTATAACCTTTAAGAAAAATTATCTTAATTATTAATTTTAATATAGACCTGTTTGAGCACTCAACAATGAGAGACAGGCACCGAGACAGGCTTAAGTACTGCCAAAGATCTATGGAACGAAGTATGACGGGAACACATAGATTAGACAAAATTAGAAATGAAGACCTGAGACAGAAAACTTTAGTAACAGACATACTTAATAAAATAGATCAGCAGAAGTGGAGATGGACTGGCCACATGTTGAGGGATGGCCGGGAGATTTGGAGCAGAATTGTCACAGATTGGTATCCATAGGTTGCACGAGGAGCCAGAGGAGACCAAGAACAAGATGGGAGGATGAACTCAAACTCACAGCGGGCCCGAACTGGAGAAGAGTGACCCATGACAGACTCCAATGGAAAGAGCTAGAGAGGCCTTTGCCAAGTGGCAAACTGAGTTAAGAGACACCCTCTAACTAAGAATAAAAAAGGGCTTAATAGATAGGCCTGTTTCCACAATCCAACTCGTTTGGGTGGCTGTCTATAAAGAATCTTGCCCCCTAGAAGCTCGAAGGCTTCCACATAGAGGCAAAGCATTGCAGGATAGCTGACTCTACAGAACAAAAAGGTCTGTCTGCCTTGTTCAGAGGAGAGTTTTTTTTATGGAATAGGAGGACAAGCGAGCGTACAGGTCACCTGTTGTTAAGTGATCACCACCGCCCACAATCTCTTGCAACACCAGAGGAATCACAGGAGCGTTGCCGGCCTTTAAGGAAGGTGTACGCGCTTTTTTTGAAGGTACCCATCTCGTATCGTCCCGGTAACACCGCACAAGGAAGCTCATTCCACAGCTTTGTAGTACGTGGAAGAAAGCTCCTTGAAAACCGCACTGTGGAGAAGCGCCACACATCCAGAGTAGCCTGTTATTGTCCATATCATTATTTTGAAGGTTGTTTGGTTTGACTACATTGTTGCATGGAACTTTGTAAAATCCACATATGTCATAGCAAAAGAAAAGACATTCACTACTATAAGAGATTTCTTAAATGTAATAAATCAAGTTAAACTTTATTCATTTAGGTCCACGAACTAACATATTTATGAATGTCATCTAATCTTTATATATATAATTCTTCTGTGTGTGTGTTGACAGTGAACTCCCCCTAAACGGCTGGACCGATTTGAATGAATTTTTTTTTTGTGTTCAAGTGGATTTTAGGCTGGTTTGGATTCACAATTGAACTACTTCCAAAATAGCTGGACAATTTTGATGTTTTTTTGTGTGTTTCAGTGAATTTGAGACTAGTTGAGATTCTCAATTCAGTCCATATATAATTCTTCTGCCCATATGTATGTTAGTGAACACCTACTAACGGCTGGACCGATTTTTAAAATTTAAGACACGTGTACAGGACAATGTCTGTCCATTTGTTACCAGTAGGTCGAGAATCAGCCAACACCAATTTTTCATACCAAAATTTTTTTAATTGCATTTTTTTTAATTAATTTATATGGCAATGTTTGCTGGTTCAGCTAGTAAATTATATATTTTATCATTTATCAGAAAAGATTGCTTGGTTGGATGATTTACACAAGTTAAAAAATAAATACAATGTAATTAGTGAGCATATTGTTAAAAATTATAAAAGTGTGGAGAGTGTCCATGTTATATTAAGTACAAAGATTTTCCAATCTTCTTTAGTCGATTAAAAGTATTCAAAACTTTTATCACTTCCATTCCAATATTTTTAACAATAATTTTAATCTTATCTGTTTAGTTGCTGATAAACATAGTGATAATTTCTACAAATCATTTAAGAAATGTGTTTGCATTATTTTCTAAACTGTTGCCTGGACTTATGTTCTAATAGACAGGTGGCAAGAAAAGATACATATAAGTCAACTCGGGTACTTATAAACCTACACTCTCAAATACATTATTCTAATGTGCTGCAACACTATATTTAAAAAAAAATTACTAAGTTGTACACATACACATGCAATCCTTAAGTAAATTGTGGAGTGATTTAGTTGGCATACCTCCTAAACCTACATATCTATGCCAGATAAATTTATCATGTAGCTATTTCTCGTGACATGATTTGTTTGCTCACAGTAGTAGTTTTTTTATTAAAAGAAAGAGAGACAGACAGACAGATACTAAGGTGGGCAGGTGATATAAAGAAGGTTGCTGGACCAGTTTGGAGTAGAGAAGCGCAGGAGAGAGAGAGAGTGCTGGAAGGTCTTAGAGGAGGCCTATGTCAGTGGACAAGCTAGAAATAAAAAATAGAGGAAATATAATAAAATATGCTACTAAATATTATATCTAGCAATAAAGGCTATCTTTATCTTTACTAGTTGATTGGTATGTCTCTGGTTTGTCTGATTCCTATAGCACCATAAGCTCTACAACCATCTATACCATAGGTTCTCAACGTGGGCGATAACGCCCCCTTGGGCGTTTGAGACTTTCGGGGGGGCAGTAGAAGACCCAGAGAAAATTAGGGGGCATTGAGATGGCGCAGATGGGGGAGTGGGTAGATTAAAAAATATAGTCTAAAAATGCAAAAAAAATACACGAAAATACTCTAGAAAAATCATATTCTCAAAGTGGGCGGTGAGCAAAATAAGGTTGAGAAACTATGATCTATGATTATGTATGATTTATTACTTCTGAATAAAGAAAAATATCCAGTATGGATGAAAAAACACTGACTCAATCTGGGATTTTCTATACAAATTCACAAGAAACATAGTGTTGCCAAGTATAAAAAACCTGCACACAAAAACTTCCATATCTATTTTAAATAACTATAATTTTTCTAATAAATTGTTACCCGTCTCTGGCTCCGTAAGAAGCGGCCCATATACTCTTTTCAATAATTCATCAGCTCCATGCTCTTCTAATTGCTTGTAAAACTTCAATGATATACTAACCTGAAACACAATTATTACATTATATTAATAAAACCTATTACTTTACTTGTTTTTTTGTTATAACTTACAAGTCTAACACAATATCTTAAATAGTGGTACTATTTAATACTAGCTGACCTGGCAAATGTTGTTTTGCCATATAAATTCTATGTGTAAACCTTCCTTGAGCTTCAATGAATCTATTACAAAAGATTTCATTGAGATCGGTCAAATAGTTTAGGAGTTATGACGGAACATACAAACATACATTCTCTTATATATAGAGAGATAATATGAGATTAGATGTTTATCAATACAAAAAAAAATATATTTTCAAATAAGTTAATATAGTACAAATGTGAAACACTATAGTCCCTTTAATATAGTATTGCAACATAGTACAACATTTAACAAAATAATCCTTAATAGTCTAACAGGATGTAAGTATATTTATTTCTTTAAGGCATAAAATAAAAAAAAACTTGTACCAATCTTTAACACCAATCACTACCATTAAAATAAGAAACCAAATACGCTAGGCATTGTGGTCTTCTTTATCATAACACTAGCTAACTTGTGGTATGCCTTCCACGGAAACCACAGTAGGAAGAATCTAATAGAAATGATTATAACATTGACATTTTTTATAAAACATTTAGATTTTACAGGAAAAAACTATTAAAAATATACAGCCATGATATATGTACTAAGATATTATCCTGCTTACTAAGCTAGAGGTCCCGGGTTCAAATCCCGGTAGGTGCAAGCATTTATATGATGAATATAGATGTTTGTTTCCGAGTCATGGATGTTTAAATGTATTTATGTATGTTTATATTAATTTATGTATGTATAAGTAAGTATATAGTATTAAATATATAATACCATAACACAGGCTATATATGCTTAACTTGGGGCAAGATAATTTGTGTAAAAAGTGTGTCAATATTATATTATAATGATTGATATGTTACTGATGTATTGTTATTTCTTCATTTTATAACATAAAATATAAATGTGTTAATAGCAAAGTCAAACTAATACATTATTAGTTACCAATCCAATAATAAAAGTGTCTTGAAAATTTATAAAAACTTTGTAAAACTTACCCTAACTTTGGTTTTATCCCCATTGACATTGGATATGTGGAATAGTACTCCATCAAAGTCTGCTACAGTTACATCAATTGATTCTGGTTTTAAGCTGAAAGATGATATATTGATGAATCATTGTATAACGATACAAACATACTTGACATACTCCAAGTTACAGCATATATCCACACTACAAACAATATTATGACTCATCATTGCTGATACCGACCGATTATGAGCGTCATGTTTGGAATTCTATTTATGCGAAAGTAAGCCATGAATACATCATGTACAATACAAATGATATTCTAATTTTGCATAATCCGCGTCCAACGTGGGCCCACCCAGTGATAGTATTTGACACTTGTCAATTTACAGCCCGAAAAGGGGTTACTATGGGTCGATCACTAAGCATTTATTTAAATAAAAATAGATTTCTAAACGTTTTAAAAAATATCAAATACACACCACACGTACTAATTATTTGTAAGAGAAGTTAACTTTCTAAGCGTAACGTACTCACCGCGCCAGTGCATTTTTATATTTAACAGTTAAGGTTTCTTCTATTATTCTATTGTTGATCTCTAGCAAGATCATTATTTAAAATTTATTTCCTACAATTTTAGCATAAAATAAACACCTAAAGCACCTTCATTTAATAATTCTTACGAATTATATACAAAATGACGACCACACAGTTTCCTTACGAGTTACGACCACGGACCAATAACTTACAAATACGAATTACGATAGACAAGCGATAGACAGTGAAAGAAAAAGAAGCGTCAAATGAATGAAATGTCGGTCAACCGTCAAACAAAGGGTTGTCAGATCATAAAAATGAAAAAATAAGATCATAAAATTGACCAGTTTTTGCATTTTTTTTATATGCGTTCAACTTCACTGATATTAACACAATAATACTCGCTGTAGCAAAAGTGCAGGAAATCTGCCCTTGCACTTAAAACATATTGTGTACCTAAATTACTTCTAGCTTCATCTGTATATATTTTTTTAACTGACTTCATAAAGTAGGAGATTCTCAATTCGATCGGTTTTTTTTGTGTATGTGACACCGTGTACTCTGAGATTTATGACCCGATTTACGTGATTATTGTTTACGTGAACGATGCAATTTTATTTTGTGTACAGATTTTTTAGGAGCTTTCATTTATGTTGGTTATTTATTATTATTATTATCCCCTTTCCCGATAAGTGGGTCTTCTCTGAGAAGAGGAAGACGCTACCTACCATTCATAGCTAAAAATCGTTTTTCGTGATATTTCACTCACTAGAATGTGAAATAAATTTTCGAACGGCATTTTTTTGGAGTTGATTCATTTTTCCATTCCCGTTTATTGGGATCTATATTGTTTAAGACGCGCGATACAAGGGATATAATATATTAGTAGGCCTACCCATAGCTAAGCACTTAAAAAATGACTATTAAATATATGACAAATTAAAACAACAAAATATTATAGTTTACATGATTTAATCGAGAAAAAATCTACTGCGAACATCCTATTGGAGACAGAAAAAGAAAAAAAAATCTGTTTAGAAAAAACGACTTCATAAACTAAAATGTATAAAATAACTTAAAAATATTTAATTTACTAGTACATAAAATACTATTATTTGTATGTGCCATATTATTGATGGCATGATACCTACACTCTCCACACGGAACTGGAACGGTTGATAAATTTACAGTTAGTAAACTGATTATAATATTATTATTAAAAGTTTTATTTTGTTTTAAGCTTGGCACCGACTTAAAATCTATGAATAGGGAGCACATACAACTAATAGTATTTTATTAATATTAAAAGTAATTAATTATGTTGAATACGACTCGTATTAAATTAAATCTGTTTTGAGTTATTTTATACTTTTTTAGTTATAGTCGATTCTTTAAACTAGTTTTTTATGTAGGGCTGGTCACCAAACAATATGTATAGAGGTATACGAGAAATGTATAGGGACAGGGTAATAATCGGTAATAAGAGGTATTTTTTAATTTTCTGGTTGGATTACGGGAAAACGTGATCAAGGCAATTTTTTACGCTGGCAAAGCAAGTCTACACTTGCTAATAATTCAAGTACAGCATGTAAAGTCACCGCTCTTCGACAACACTTCCCTTACAGCCTCGCTTAGTATCGGAATACTGGGTCTCGAAATCTCGAGTGATTGCCAATTCTGCGGCTATCTGGAGGGCAAAGCCAAATTAGCTTCAAAGAAACTGGGCGTCATAAATAGAGCATGGCAATACTGAAAGCCGGCCCACATTTTCGCGGCCCAGCGCTCTACAAAGTGCAGGGCCAGACACATATGGAGTATTGCTTTAATCTCTGATCTGGCGCACCCCAGCTCGATCCATTTGACCGCGTGCAACGTAGAGCAGCACAAATTGTCGGGGAACGTGTGAACAGCTGGATCACTTGGTGTTGCGTAGAGACGTCACTTTATTGAGTGTCATCTAGAGCATTTATCACGGAGAGTGTTCCGAAGAGCTGTTTCACCTGATTCCTGCCGCCGAATTCCACCTCCACACGACACGCCACAAATGAGGATATCATCTCAAGTCTGGATGTGTGGCGGTCCTCCACAGTGCGGTTTTCAAGGAGTTTTATTCCGCGTATTACGAATTTCCGGGACGATACGACATGGGTACCTTTAAAAAAAGAGAGCGCCCACCTTCGTTAAATCCAGCAACGCTCCTGTAATTCCTCTGTTGTTGCAATAGAATATGGTCAGCGGTAATCACGTAACATCAGGTGAGCCGTGCGCTCGTTTGTCTTCCTTTTCCATAAAAAATTGTAATATATTCATTTTCCTTTCAAGTTTCATTTCCTGTCAAGGCTTTGATGATATAGTGCATCAAATTTAAGTTCATGTCCCCGAAAACAACAACATTGTTTGAATTTGCAATTGATGTAAGGATATTATTAATATCTCTCTATCTAAAATGTAATTTGTGTTGTGGATAGGTAGGTATTAGGTGATCAATCGATTACGATTACTATTTGACATTTAAATTATTGTAGTGTGCAAGTTATACAGTTAAGATCAGAGTAATTAAGCTTAGTAACAGACTGTGTCGAGTTTAATTTGATATAAAATGTAATAACATCATTTTGAGTCCTGTTTTATTAAAAATCCCACCAATTGAGAAATGACAGTGATATTTAGATAATAATAAAAGACTCGACTTAGAAGCCTTATTTACCAAGTCATAAAATCCCAAAAAAAGTCAAATTTCAATAATTGTCACTTGTCAGTGATACAATGAAGTAAAAAAAGAAACGTGTTTGTTTATTTACAAAAAATCAAATATGATTTTTAAAATTTAGTAATACTAAGATTTATAAATTAAAATTGATACGCCAGCAATGGTGCTTAATATCTTGGACTTCTTAAACCTTTTTCACTAACAGTGAAATATAAACAATAAAAAAATGTCGAACTTAGTAGCTACTTTTGTAGCGGGCCTAAAGTCTCGAATTGTTGATGTTCAAATAAAAACTGCTAGGGAACTATACCATTATGCCAAAACTGAGCTGCGGGAAGTACCACAAGAGGAGCTCACTCAGTTCCTTGATGAATTCAATCACCAAATTTTTGAAATGGTATCAAGCAATGATGTACACGAGAAAAAAGGAGGAGTATTGGCTATAGGTATCTCTTATTTTAATCTGTTAACTCAGTAATTAAGCATCTATCTAATGGCGTGTCCCAAATAGGTTTTTGACCTATAGATGTGTTAAATACACTACAATAATTACAAAGAGTGGTGTTCATTCACAGTGCAGTTCTCAATTATCTTTCTCCCATGTACTACATTGGAATTAAAGTCCTTGATTAGTGTTTCCAGGTCAATATGCCAAGCACAACATTATTTTTAGTATTTTATTTGGTAAAGGATGAGATGACACAAAATTGCATTATAAACAACCTCATATAACATAGATCTCCACATCATCTATGTAAAGAAGGTATCTCATAGCATGTGCAGTGTGGGCTTAAGAAATTGGGCAGAAACAAATCCAATCATCCATTCATTCTCTATCATCTTACCATTCTGAATAGCAAATAATCATGAAATTACATATAAATAAATATAAACCTTACTGGGCATCAATATTTGCCTATTGCATTTGGTGCCTTCTGGAAGACTCTTTTTTTACACATTTTTTATTAGCTTCACCTGTATGTATATTTGTTTGTGAGTGATTTTGATCCACTTTAAATGATCAGATTTTGTTCAAACTTCGTAGATTAATTGAAGACCGATGACAATACATTAATTTGATAAAATTATTCCATTTATCAAATTGCTAAAATAAAAAATTACATAATTTTCATATATAAGGCAGGAATTGGTGTTAATTTTAATTTTATTTTCTATTTTCTAGATCAGTTTTCTATAAAAAGAGTGTTTTTTAATTTTTATCTATTATTTATTCATGTTATATTCAAGTACTTAAAATATTTCAAATTACAGTGTGTCTAATTGGAGGTGATTGTGATACAACAAAAACTAGAATAACTAGATTTGCAAACTACCTGAGGAACTTGTTACCCTCTTCTGATGTAAGTGTTATGGAACTTGCTGCTAAAACTGTTGGTCGCCTTGCAACCGTTTCTGGTGTGAAAAGATCTGAATATGTAGATTTTGAAGTAAAGAGGGCTTTTGAATGGTTATCAGAAGAAAGAAATGAAGGTAGGCGGCATTCTGCTGTTTTGTTGTTAAAGGAACTGGCAATAGCAATGCCAACATATTTCTATCAACAAGTTTCCGGCTTCTTTGACCACATTCTTGTTGCTTTGAAAGATCCCAAGCAACAGATAAGAGAAGCTGCCGCAAAAGCTCTTCGAGCTGGTTTAGTGGTTACAGCTCAGAGAGAAACAGCTAAACAATCGACAGCTAAACCGCAATGGTATATGCAATGTTATGAAGAGGCAATGCAGTCCTTTGATGATGTCCCTATTAAGGAAAAGGGTATGACAAAAGAAGATCGGGTCCATGGAGGGCTTTTGATACTTAATGAGCTCCTGCGCTGCTCAAATGCTGCTTGGGAAAGGAAATATACACATTTGATGAGGAGTCTTGACACACAGAAAGATATAACTGTATCAGATGATATTATATTCATAAGCACTAAGTTACACAGCCCATCAGTTAAAAGAGGATACTTGTGTGATGGATTTAAGACTGAAAATGTACAATATCCTGTTCCCATTTATGAGTCAGAAGTAGGTAAAAAGCTTTTGATGGAAAAAATCGAAAGAATTTGTCATGGTGAGTAAACAGTGTGTTTTAATAATAAAAAAATATCTACAGTAAAACCCGTTTAAGAGAATTTCACAGGGACCCAATCAAAAACGCGTCTTAAGCAATACTAACATATTATTATATATTAAGTTCTAATTTCGTGTTCGTATTAGATTATACATTTATAAATAAACATTAACGTCCTTACAAATAAACTTAATATAAAGTTATACTTGAGAATAAACCAAGAATATGCTAAATGTTTCCAAATATACATTTTGATTGAGATTTATTCATAGGACAACATTTCCCGCGTTTATTTGCAAGTATGTGTGTCGTTCGGAAAACTTCAGAATTGTCTTTGTATTGGCAGTGTTGTCAGCTATATAGTCAAAATTTTCATATTCTTGGCTTATTCTAAGCTACAACTTTATACTTCAGGGACGTCGTAAAAGTGTTATTCAAGCAGTTACATTGATATTCCAACATAGTATTCCAATATATAAATATATATATTCCAATATATAAGTAAATACTCATTTATATTGACATGTTTTAGATGTGATGGCTCAAAGATTACTGAAGATACAAGGTGTACCTCAAGTTTTACTCATTATTATACCAAGACTGGCTGCATTTAATAAAGAGTTATTTATAAAGAAATATTTAAATTCGACAATTCATTATTTATTGTCGTCTATCAGGAGCAGGGACAAGGATAGAAATATGGCTTTTACAACTCTAGGTTTATTGGCAGCAGCCTTAGAGGGTGAAATAAGAAATTTTATTCCCAGAATAATGGATGTTATAAAGCAAGCTTTGCCAGTCAGAGATACCCAAACCAAAAAAAGAATTTGGATTGATCCATCCATTTTTGCTTGCATAACTTTGCTGAGTAGTGCTGTCAAAGATCTTGTTGTAAGTGATATAAAAGAGTTATTAGACTCGATGTTTGCTACTGGCTTAAGTGCGCCATTGACCATTTGTTTAAAAGAGTTAAGTCAAAATTTACCATCACTAAGAGCAGAAATTTCAGAAGGTCTTCTGAATATGTTATCATTAGTATTGAGAAGCAAACATTTTCTGCATCCAGGCGTTCCTAGAAGCTTGGAACAGCAAATGAACAATATGAGTCTGGTTGTAGAACTTCAAGACACAGCTACCATTGTGCTGGCTCTGAGAACGCTTGGTACATTTAACTTTGATGGTCAGCACAATTTGTTAATGTTCGTCCGCAGATGTGCAGACCATTTTCTTCAAAGTGAGCATCAAGAAATTAGAGTAGAGGCGGTCAAAACTTCGGCCAAACTCTTAGCTGATTCCGCTAGGAGAACCAGAAAAACGCCATCCAAAACACTTGCAGTATTAACAGCTGAAGTGGTCGCTAAGATGCTTGTAGTATCTGTAACAGATCCTGACTATGAGCTTAGGTACTGGGTACTCGAATCATTAACAGACGTGTTTGACACACATCTAGCACAAATAGAAAACCTTAGCTTTCTCTTTATAGCTATGAATGATGAGCATCTCGAAATTCGTGAATTAGCTGTTTGTACAATTGGTAGATTGAGCACTGTTAACCCAGCATATGTAATGCCTGGGCTTCGTAAAACTTTGATACAGTTTCTAACTGAATTAGAACACTCGGGGATGAGTCGAAACAAGGAACAAGCAGCGCGGATGCTGGATAATCTAATTTTGCACGCACCTAAGCTTGTTGAACCTTATATGGAAACAATTCTAAACGTACTGGTGCCAAAGTTAAAAGAGCCAGATGTAAATCCAGGCGTAGTTATCAGTGTTTTGAAAGTAATTGGTGACTTGGCTGATGTTCACGGTGATAATACAGGTCTAAAAAAATGCTTACCGGAACTACTAGGACTGCTTTTAGAATTACTTTCTGACGCAACTCCAACAGAAAAGCGAAGCGTCGCCTTATGGGCCTTTGGTCAGTTAATAGGCGCGACGGGATACGTCGTTACTCCGTATACTGAATACCCTAATCTTATGGATGTGCTTTTAAACTTTCTGAAAACAGAACAACATCCGCAGGATAGACGGGAGACAATAAGGGTCTTGGGATTGCTTGGAGCATTAGATCCATATAAACACAAGGTCACGAGGGGATTGATTGGCGGTAAACCGGATTCCAGCTTAGTTCCTGTCGCTGATAGCAAAGCGGAAGAAAACAATTTTGACATGACAACAAGTGAAATGCTGGTTAATATGTCCTCCTCCCTATTGGACGAATACTATCCAGCCGTTGTTATATCTACGCTTATGCGCATACTCCGTGATACGACACTTCAGCAACACCATAAAAGTGTTGTTCAAGCAGTTACAGTCATATTCCAATCGCTTGGAATAAAATGTGTGCCATACATTTCTCGGGTAACACCAAGTCTCCTCTATGCTGCTAGGGCAACTGATAACAACAATTTCCGCGAATTTCTTTTCACCCAACTGGCACAACTGATTGCAATTGTGAAGCAGCACATTCGGAATTATTTGGACAAAATTTTCGATCTTATTAAGGAGTTCTGGACTCCGAATAGTCCATTACAACCAACATTGATATTATTAATAGAACACATAGCGGTTGCCCTCGGCTCTGAATTCAAGGTTTATCTCCCTCAGCTAATGCCACAATTATTAAGAGTCTTGGCTCACGATACCAGTACAGATAGGTTTGTTACAGAGACATTGTTGTATGCGATACAAAAATTTGGGGATAACCTAGATGATTATATGCATTTGGTGATTCCGGCGATAGTAAAGCTATTCGATGCGAATGATTGCCCAGTAAAAGTGGCTAAAGTTGCGATGGAGACGGTAGATTATCTTTCCGATTCGTTGAACTATAGTGAGCTGGTCTCCCGAATAATTCATCCGATTGTACGGAGTTTGGACACTAATTACGCTTTGCGACCAACAGCCATGGACACCCTGTGCGCATTGATCGCGCAGTTGGGACGGAAATACATTGACTTCATACCTCTTGTCCAAAAAGTCTTGACTAAGCACAAAATTCAACATCACAATTATGAAACCCTGGTAGCAAAGTTGCAGACGACACAAACTTTGGAGTTTGATGAGTTCTTACAAAGCTTTAGACTTAGACCATGGAATAATAATCAAGAGGTTTGTATGTTTACATTTCTTGTCGTTTTAGCGAATCCGCATGTCATTTTAAACTTTTTTTTTCTGTACAGGCTCGTATCGTTGTTTGCGACACCTCTCAATCAATCCGCAAACTGGCCGTTAACGCACACAGTCTGAAAGAGGTGTGGACAGTTAGCAGTCGTGTGTCAAAGGATGATTGGTTGGATTGGCTCAGAAGATTCAGTATTGAACTACTTACATGGTCGCACAGTCCTGCGCTTCGGTTTGTAAACAATTCAAATGGAGTTATTTTTGGCGTTATTGTAAAAATACCCGCTCCGAAGCGCCTAGCTATGAAACCTAATATTTCGGAATGTACCTACACCAATATATCCGTATACCAGTGGGAGGCTCCTTTGCACAGGAAGGCGGCTAGATTATGGGTTCCATAGCGGCGCCTATTTCTGCCGTGAAGCAGTAATGTGTAAGCATTACTGTGTTTCGGTCCGAAGGGCGCCGTAGCTAGTGAAATTACTGGGCAAATGAGGCTTAACATCTTGTCTCAAGGTGACGAGCGCAATTGTAGTGCCGCTCAGAAATTTTGGGTTTTTGAGAATCCTGAGCGGCACTGCATTGTAATGGGCATGGCGTATCAATTACCATCAGCTGAACGTCCTGCTCGTCTTATTATCATTAAAAAATAGCAGTATACCTTATATTTATGATAAAACATCAAAATTAACCACTATAGTTTTATTTGTAATTTATGCTATATCGGTAGGTATGTACTATATAGGCGTACAGCGCTTATATCTACGTACAGTACAGGCCAAAAGGTCGAACGTGTCGGAAATTTATTGGCGCTTATGCGTTCCGTTTAACATTTGGCAATACCTGGTCGCTTTAGATGACGCATTTTAATGAACATTTTGGCCTATGGACTTGCATCCCGTGCCACTAAATAAAAAAAAAATTAGATGACGTAGCATTTTAATGGACAATTTTTAATTAGTATTATATTACGATATTAATACCTATTTATTCACTTGAACAACAAGTACATAATCTTACATATTTGACTGTTGCATTGTTATCTATTTATTAGCATGGCCAACACAATGATCACTAATTAACATTAATAGAGCACGACAATACTTCAAGCTGGCCCACATTCTAGCGCTCTTCAAAGCCCAGGTCCGGCAACATATGGAGTATTACTGTCATCTCTGGTCTGGCGCAGTATCAGCTCGTTCCATTTGACCGCGTACAACGCACAGCAGCTCGAATTGTCGGGGATCCAGTGCTCTGTGAACGGCTGGATCACTTGGCGTTGCGTAGAGACGTCGCTTCGTTGTGTGTCTTCTACCGCATTTATCACGGGGAGTGTTCCGAAGAGCTGTTTCACCTAAATCTAGACGAATTCTACCTTCGCACGACAGGCCATAAATTAGGATATCATCCCCACTATCTGGATGTGTGGCGGTCCTCCGCTGTGCGCTTTTCAAGAGTAGTCTTCCACGTACTACACAGCTGTGGAATGAGCTTCGCTTGTGCGGTGTTTCCGGGACGATGCGACATGGGTACCTTCAAAAAAAAGTACACCTTCCTTAAAGGCCGGCAATGCTCCTGTGATTCCTCTGGTGTTGCAATAAAATGGGCGGCGGTGATCACTTATTATCACCGGGTGATCCGTACGCTTTTTTCCTTAAAAAAAATAAATATTTTTCTAAACAAGTCCTAAGTGTTATTGCACTTACAGGCAACGACCACAGGCAATTATAACATACCTATACATAATTTTTGAATTTTAATAATTGTGCAACATAAGAACTAATACTAAGATATAATGTAATTAGTTTCAATAAGGTGAAAATTAATTTAAATGAACAAAACTCATTTTAATTAAATACGGCAGAACTAAAATATAACATTAAATGAATAATTTTCAAAAGCAAATTATATTCCTGTCTAGCAACAACAAGCTTATACCGAAAAGCAGAGAACTTATCATTAAAAATGTCTATTATTAATATATCTACCAGGTTCACACTTTGATGCGTATTCTCGTATCGCCAGTACCGCTCCGTTTGCGCCCATTTCGTGAATGTCGAAGCCGCACAAATTAAGATGTACGGATCGCGGTACAGTTCAGTCGAAAATAGAATGTTCAGGTCGCGAAATCTAATGTGCTGTACAAAAATACCGATATGACAGTCCTTGTATACCTTTTGGTTTTATAGCGCGAATACACGGCGGCGACTACGCTTTAAATCTGATTCCGCGCGCTGCTGTATGGAATTATAATATAGCGATGACTGAGGGTCTTAATGAAAGTATCTAAATGAAAATTATATTTCAGAGCATGTCTTACGTTAGCCCATAACTACTCTCAGCTACTCCGTGACCTATTCAACGCCGCGTTTGTATCATGTTGGACCGAGCTTGATAGCAGGTCACGCACAGAGTTATCGAATGCTCTAGAACAAGCTCTAACTGCCCCCGATGCGGCCGAGTTAGCCCACACTGTCCTGAATCTGGCCGAGTTTATGGAGCATTGTGATGGAGGCACTCTGCCGATTTCTACCCACCTTCTTGGTGAAAGAGCTATGCATTGCAGAGCTTATGCGAAGGCATTGCATTACAAGGTGAGTTTAGAATGATTCTTATAATCTGAAGGCAATACTGCATTGCATTTATGAAAAAAAAATTTTTTACTATTCAACACGACATAATACATCAACAAATATTTCGTTGTTACCAAAAAATTGTCTCAGAAATCTTCATTAAAAAAAATCTTAAATCTTATTTCTTAAGTCGGACCTAAATGCACGCAGTGTAGAATTTTATTAAAATCGGTTCAGTTTATCCCGAACAAACCTCCTGATATTTTTATCTATATAAGTATAAGAGCTAATGTACATTTTCAGGAAGAAGAATTTCGGAATGGTGCAACTTCTCAGGTAGTTGAAGCCTTAATTCATATAAATAATAAGCTACAGCAGAAAGAAGCAGCAGAGGGTTTACTCGAGAGGGTCATGACACAAAGAGAAGCGGGCGACACCAGTCTCAAAGTTCAAATAAGATGGTATGAGAAGTTGCATAACTGGGAAAAGGCACTTAATTTGTATGGGGAGAAATTATGTACAGAACCAGAAAATGTTGAAGCAAGCCTAGGACAACTCCGATGTTTTGAAGCTCTAGGTGAATGGACAAAATTGTATGACAAAGTTTCTAATACTTGGACTAAAATGGCTGATGAAGATAAATTCAAAACGGCGAGATTAGCAGCCGCTGCAGCTTGGGGTCTTAACGAGTGGGAATCAATGGGGAATTATGTTAACTTCTTACCTGAGAACACACAAGACGGTGCCTTCTATAGAGCTGTTATAAATATCCACAAAGAGGACTACAAAGAATCGAAATTGTACATAAACCAAGCTCGGACACTATTGGATTCTGAACTCACAGCTGTAGCAGGAGAGAGTTATCAAAGAGCTTATGGAGCTCTTGTTAATGCCCAATTACTAGCAGAGTTGGAAGAAGTTATGACGTACAAACTAGTACCAGAGCGAAGAGAATCCATTCAACAAGCTTGGTGGACCAGACTTCAAGGAGGGCAGAGGCTTGTTGAAGATTGGAGCAAAATACTGCAAGTACGAGGACTAGTGCTTACTCCCAAAGAAGACATGGCGACTTGGCTTAAATTTGCTTCTTTGTGTAGAAAAAGTGGGGCTCCTCGACAAGCGCATAAAACCTTGGTGATGCTTCTAGGAATAGATCCCAGTGCAAATAGAGACAAGCCTTTACCCACTCATGAGCCACGGCTAACGTTAGCATACGCTAAACATTTGTGGGTCGCGGGTGATAAACAATTGGCATACGACCAACTGCAGCGCTATGTGGACAACGTTGAAAGCAGGGAGCATTGCAGGTTACTTGCAAGATCACACCTAAAACTTGGGTCTTGGTGTGAATCTCTGCTCGGCATCAACAAGACCTCGATTCCGACAATTCTGCACAACTATAAAGCCGCTACACAGCTTTCATCAGACTGGTACAAGGCATGGCATGCGTGGGCGTATATGAATTTTGAAACTGTCCTTTTTTACAAGCACCAAGAGGCGGATTCTTCATCCACATCTGACGACCTTAAATCTGCGACTGATTACATTCAAACATACACCGTTCCAGCGGTGGAAGGTTTCTTTAAATCGATTAATCTATCTCACGGCAGTTCGCTCCAGGACACATTGAGGCTGTTAACATTGTGGTTTGATTACGGACACCATCCAGCAGTGCACGAAGCGCTCGTTGAAGGTATAAGAACGATCGAGATCAATGTATGGCTTCAGGTCATACCTCAACTCATAGCTAGGATTGATACTCCCAGAGCTCTAGTGGGGAAGCTTATACATTCTCTACTGATTGATATAGGGAAATACCACCCACAAGCACTGGTATATCCATTGACAGTGGCTTCTAAATCGTCCTTTGTGGATCGCAAGAATGCTGCTAATCAAGTTCTGAAGTCAATTTGCACGCATTCAAGCAACCTGGTCAGTCAGGCGGCAATGATATCCGAGGAGCTAATCAGGGTCGCTATACTTTGGCACGAGCAGTGGCATGAAGCGTTGGAAGAAGCATCGCGGCTGTACTTCAGCGAACATGATGCTAAGGCAATGTTTAAGACGCTGGAGCCACTACACGCTATGCTGGAACGTGGCCCGCAAACGCTGAAAGAAAATTCGTTCACGCTGGCTTACGGCAGAGACCTGAATGATGCGCAGGAGTGGTGTAATCGGTTCAAGGTAATATAAATAAAATATTGGTAGCACCCACGGACGAGTAAAAAAATAAGGACTCCGTGGTCTTACATAACAGTGAGGCACCAAAACAAGCCGGTAAACGTGTAAATACAAGCCCCACGCATACACTTACATTAATACAAGCCGATCGGCCGCCATTATGAGATTTGCCATCGTCTGTGACAGATCAGTTTGCGTCGCAATAAAATATTTTAAAAATGCCGTCGTGCGTTGTGAAAAAGTGTAAAAACAATTATATAAAAGTATTTGTGGATATATGATTATTTAAGGGAGAAAAAAATTTGTAACTAACCGCACACACACTAGCATAAAGGTGCTTCACTTGCTAATATCACGGTGCGGAGTCCTTCTTGTTTTACTAGTCCGTGCTTGCACCACGGTCGAATTGAGTGTGCATCTACTGCAAAATTCTCCATTATTTGTGGTAATCTTGTAAGCATGTTTCAATTAGTGAAAATTTCCCCAAAGTCCCTCTTTTATCATTGGTTCTATAAACTGGGGATAGACTACTAGAATAGAGACATACTTGTACAAGCCCGAATAATCAATTTGATTTTTTTTATTACGGGTCGCCTGGACTTATCACCGCTGCCCACATTCTCTTGCAATACCAGAGGAATCACAAGAGCGTTGCCGGCCTTTAAGGAAGGTGTACGCGCTTTTTTTGAAAGTACCCATGTCGTATCGTCCCGGAAACACCGCACAAGGAAGCTCATTTCACAGCTTTGTAGTACGTGGAAGAAAGCTCCTTGAAAACCGCACTGTGGAGGACCGCCAATTTGATATTGGCATTTTTGGGTGGAGTGCGTTTAATACATAGTTTCTCAACCTTATTTTGCTCACCGCCCACTTTGTGAATATGTTTCTTTCTAGAGTATTTTCGTGTATTTTTTTGCCTTTTTAGACTATATTTTTTAATCTACCCACGCCCCATCTGCGCCATCTCAATGCATCCAAATTTTCTCTGGGTCATCTACTGCCCTCACGAAAGTCTCAAAGTAAGTAACAAAGGGGCGTTATCGCCCACGTTGAGAACCTATGGTTTAATAGTTGTAGATATAGTTCAGAAAGGTTTAACCAAGACTTACTCGACCTTGATACGATCTCTCGCACCTCTGTCGCAAAAACTCAGTATGGTTTAATATTTTACAGACAGGCACCGGGTTTCGTTATCGTGGGTGTCACATCCTCAATTTATTTCTTGAAAAGTGTTAAGACGCTTTCATTTTTATACGACAATATTATGTAACTCCTTATGAAGAAACTGCCCACGAGTGCAGGAAGTGTTCGCGTTTCTATATTCCACCTCGAACTTACTGCATAATTTTATTCTTTCCAGTTTCACTGGTTGCCTAACCTATCAAGGTCTGATATGGCGTTAATAACGTTTTAGGCGAGTAGTTTATCGTGTTTAAAAAAAACAAATCAAATTAAAATCACCTTATTCATGTAGGTCACGGAAATGACACTTGTGAGTGTCAATTTTTTTTTTCATATTCAACCTAACGCTACTGGGTTCGGTGTTGAGCTAATGAGAAGAAGTAGCAAGAAACTCATTGCCACTCGTTTATATCGTTATTTACATTTTCATCTATTTACAAATCATTTCCATTACAATATAATATGTAAAGTGATGCAAGAAACATAGTCAAACGTCAAATAGTCAATGCCTTACACGAGTAAGTTAAAAAAGTAAATGTAAATTAATACAAAAGTTATTGAGTACAGTAGCTGCATCATCCACACACACCGTAAATAAATAAAGGTATTCTGCGAGCATTTTATAAGCGATTATAAATAAAAAAAAATATATATAAATAATAAATTTTAAGAATCTGAAGCCGAGCCTCCGGTAAAAGGATCATCCTGCCACCACAAGCAGCGCCCGTTCACGAGCATGACGCATGAGCCAGCCATCGCCTCCCTCAACAATATTTTAGGAAAGCGAACGACCCGTTACGTGTCGCCGCCACAAGCAGTGACTTTTAAGCACATGTTGAGTTTTACAGTGAATGGGTTAAATAAGTGAAAACGATCCCAGGAAACGTTATTTACCTACCCTATATATAGATAATGCCCTGCTAATAATTCATTTTCCTTATTACAAAGTTGTCTAAAGTCTACATCTAAGCAATATCCGAATTCCGAAAGGGTACGAAACTAGAAGGTTTACTTCTAGTTTTTGACCGATGGATTGTTTTAATGTGTCTTACAACCTTATTAGCATGAGATCTTTATTAACGTTCGTTAAAATCGTTAAAAGAAACACTAATTTGAACTCATTCGTGTATCGAATTTTTATCGAGCTATATTCGAAATTAGGCGCTGGGCGACAGAAGTTGATTGGACATTTTTGAATTTCTTGTTTCGAGTTTTAATATCAAGCATTACTAACCCTCGTGCGAATGAGGCTTAAAAAAGAGACCTGAAGGCCTACCATCTACTTTTAATTAGCGATTCAATTCCGATGCAGTTCAGTTTAGGTACCTAAACTGAATCGCTAAGATTCGTACCATGAAGTGCATATAACTGAATGGCGTTTGAATCGGATAAGGAAGAATGAACGAAAGAAATTTGTGAGTGGTCCGCGGTGTGAGAAATTGATGACGCTGTACAGTCGTTGCATAAGTCTGTCTTTCTTACTCAAACCATATGCGCTGCGGTTTGAAACCTAAAATAATATGATTTTAGCGGCTTTTTTACGTAGAAATTACTACAAATACATTTTAAAATTGCGCTAATGGTATGAAATAGCAAAGCAGTTCATTTTAGGTCGTCAATTGAATCGCAAGAAGAGTTCATGGTAGGCCCGCTGATCAACATATTCCATTCCCTTTTTGATTACCGCTTGCGATTGCCATATATTTAGATTTGTAACCGATCCGCGAATAAAGCGCTTTCACTGCATTTGTAATCTATGTAGTTATTCTTCCTGAAATTGAAAAAAATCGTTACTGCAGGAATCTGGCCAAGTACGGGACTTGAACCAAGCATGGGACCTTTACTACCATGTCTTCCGACGGATCAGCCGCCAGATGCCGCAGCTCACTAGCTTGGAACTTCAATACGTGAGCCCTCGTCTACTCAGCTGCCGTGACTTGGAGCTGGCCGTTCCTGGCTCCTACGTGCCTGACCAAGAACTGATCCGCATTGCTCATATACAGAGCAGTCTGCAGGTGAGATTGTGCTTAGTCAATAGTATATAGTCCGTTGTTAATTTATGACCTCTCGGGTTTCATACGAGCGCTCTAACCAAAGTATACCCAGATTTACCGAACCATGTCTCAGAGCGCTCGGACGGAACCCGTGATATCGCGGGTTCGAGTCCCGCATTGTTCATTAATTTTGGTTACAAATTTAATTAGTGCGTAGCTCTCTGGAGTATTGCAGTGTCGTATGGAACCCTCACTACGATGTTTTCAATGAGCGCTTGGAGAGTGTACAAAAGAGATTTTTATGGCACCTATCTTATTCGTGTAATTTAGCCAAAAAACTTCCAAACTATAAAGATCGTTTGCGATCTTCGGTTTAGTTTCGTTAAATAACCGCAGAAAAATGCATGATGCTGTATTTTTGTATAAACTGGTCAACAGCACAATCGACAGTCCTTACCTAATTTCAAAATTAAACATTTTTGTTCCAAGAATACTGCCCAGGTCCAAGAAATACACCCCATTTATAATGAGTCCAGCACGGTCTAATCTGGGCCTCAATTCTCCTTTGAACAGAATTACAAGAACTTACAACGCTGTTCATAACTGCACTGTTAATGGAGATGATAATTATATTAAGGGTGGCCAAGCTATTGATATCTTCTCTAATCACCTTCATAGCTACAAAAGAAAAATACAGCACTCTGTTATGTCCTCACGCTCTGTTACGTACTAGCTTTCGCTAATATGTGTAATATGTCTAATTTTGCAATTGTAATCGTTTTAGTTCTAATGTACTAACAATGATTTATTTGATGAGCTCTTTTTCCATAGGACTTTAATTTAAATTTAATTTCTCATAGTTTTAATTAATTTAAAATTTTGAAATACATTTTTTTTTATATTTATTGCTTATTAATTTTGCTAAAACTCTGTTTGTGTTCGTTTGTTAATTGTTCTCGATTTGCACCTATAATTGGGGTGTCACTTAAATTGTTATATCTGTGTTAGTTCTTAAGGAATTGTATTGGTGTTCACCCTGTTGGAGCAATAAATAAATAAATTGTATAGTCAATCCCAAAAGTGAGGGATATCACTTTCAAAATAACAAATTATCTAAATAATCAGTCTTTACATTTCTAATTCGTTGTTTGGATGGAGACATGGTAGAAATCTATTGTCTTAATATTTTGAGTTTTTGTTAATTCCGCCAATATTTGTCTTTAAACAATTCGACACGTGTTTCACCTCTACACGAGGCATCCTCAGGAGATGTTGACTCGCCAAACTCTGGCACGAGAGACAGTCACACTGACTCAGTCGTGTAGAATTGTTTAAAGACAAATATTGGCGGAATTAACACTGAAGAAAACTCAAAACATTAATTGGATAATTATTATGGATTCCCGCAAAGTATCGCCTAACTCAATAAATTTTCAGAAATCTATTGTAAATTATTTTTGTTTCTTTTTGTGTAACAGTAGTATATTGCTTTGAAGGGTGCAGTCAGCCTATCGAAACTCTCTAAGGAAAAAAGTGATTCACTCGATTGTATGAAACGTGCAGTCATTGACAGATGACGGCTATAATCTTGTAAACAAAGGAGAAAGCCGGAACCCACTACGTTTTAAGCAACTGATCGCTTTCAAATTTAGCCTGGTTGTAATTCGTGGCCAATCGCGATACTGTAATTACCACTATTTCAAACTTTTGTCAAATGACTGCACGTTTCATACTAAACTAAATTACAATTTTTACTTAGGCAATCCCGCCTCTTATAACGTAGTATTTACATCCTCTTTGGGTGCCGTAGCTAATGAAATTACCGGGCTAATGAGACTTAACATCTTGTGATTCAAAGTGACGATTGCAATAGCGATGCCACTCGGTTCTTTTCGGTTGGTTCAACCTTCGGTTCAAACCAGAAATCCTGAGCGGCACTGCATTGTAATGGTAGTTTTTCATAAAAAAGCTCTTGTTCCAAACAGTATTTTATCTTCCTTCGCCTATAGAACTATATGCTTTTACAATATGATCACAGAAAATGTAAAAAATATATTTAAAAGTATTGTTAAAAACGTTTGTGTGGGAAAGGTTATATAACTTAAATGAATTTCTTAATGATACCACAGACTGGGAATTAAGTGAACACCCTCAGGCACTATAATTAAAAATATTTATTGTATGATATTACATTGTAATCCATATTTATATAAAAAAGGCCGCTGAGTTTCTTGCGCCCGTTCGTCTCAGGTCTGAGGCAGTCCATTTTGAATCATATTTTCAATAAAAATATTTGAATTTATGGAATAAAATTCACAATTTATGAAATAAATTTTACCAGTGGGCTCCTTTGCACAGGATGCCGGCTAGATTATGGGTACCACAACGGCGCCTATTTCTGCCATGAAGCAGTAATGTATAAGCATTATTGTGTTTCGGTCTGAAGGGCGCCCACCTGAAATTACTGGGCAATTGAGACTTAACATCTTATGTCTCAAGGAGACGAGCGCAATTATAGTGCCGCTCAGAGTTTTTGGGATTTTCGAAAATCTTGAGCGACACTATATCAATTACCATCAGCTGAACGTCCTGCTCGTCTCGTCCCTTATTTACATAAAAAACATACCTGAAATGGTGTTCTTTTACCTAACGGAACTTTGAAATTCAATAATATTTTTCTAGGTGATCACATCAAAGCAACGCCCTCGCAGGCTTTGCATACGCGGTTCCAACGGAAAAGACTACATGTTCCTATTGAAAGGCCACGAAGACCTTCGGCAGGACGAACGAGTGATGCAACTCTTCGGTCTCGTCAATACATTGCTGCAAGCCGACCCAGACACGTTTAGAAGGGACCTGGCCATCCAAAGATATGCTGTGATACCCTTATCTACTAATTCTGGCCTGATTGGTTGGGTGCCTCACTGTGACACGCTGCACACGCTGATTCGGGACTATCGGGAGAAGAGGAAGATCTTGATTAATATCGAGCACAGGATCATGCAGAGGATGGCGTCTGATTTGGAGAAGCTGATGCTGATGCAAAAGGTATACTAACATACTTAGATAATTTATACAACGTAGATCTTATAGAGTCTTTTAGAGTCTCTTCCTGTTAGACACTGTTCCCGTTACATATAAAGACAGGCCAGGAATATTAGTTTAGTGTGCGTCATACACTCGCGATTTGACACTTAGTGTGCGTGAATTGCTCAAAATAGAGATTAACTCTAAACTCAATTTTTTTTCGACGTTTTCACAACTGTCATAGTCTATCTAGACGTATAAATGATCTTAGTTAACATACTCCTTATTCATAATATAATGTATACACTTTTATAATAGAGTTCCAGTCGCTGTGCAGGCATTATCTATAAATATATTCAAATGTTTTATTAAAAAATGGCACTATCGTAAATACACAAATAAAATTTTAAAAACAAAATTTTATAAACGATGCGGGATTCGAACCCACGACCTCCGGCGTTCCGTGCCGGTGCTCTAACCAACTGAGCTAACCGTTCGAGTACCGCCTCGTTATAAAATTCTGTTTGCTTTGTTCAACTCTCAGGTTGTGGCTTCATCTACAGGATCTACTTTACAGTTGATAACCTGCTCAACCCCAATATTTGCATATTAGGAAATTGACTTGAGATGTCGCTCATGTAAATCTAAACAATATGTTATGTTTTTAAAGTAATATCCCTCACTTCTAGGATTAATACACAAATAAAATTTGAATTTGTATTAATCCTAGAAGTGAGGGTTATCACTTTAAAAACATAACATATTGTCTATCGTAAATGTTACTACTCCACGGCTGAATATCTAAGCCATCAGACAGCCTGGGACTAGATTATATGATTATTTTATAGCAATAACAAAGACAGTACAATATCTTATATTTTACTTTACTAAAAAGAGCGCAAACAGTGTTTGAACTGAAAAAGAATCCTAAAGAAATAAAATTATGAGAAAATAAATGCCTTTTATGCCTTTATAGTCTTCTACTGTCTAGACTGCCGATACAAGTGAGAGGTTAGAACTTTTAGTATTCAAATTTTTAATTTATAATGTTTGAAAGCAATTAAATTATTACTTTCAATTTATTTTTAAAACTTATTTTCAATAATATATTAATCAAGCAAAAACACTATTTCAATAATGCGCAGTTTATACATATTGAACTTTTCACCCATCCAAAAAGTGTCTAACTATATAATATATTTATAAATTTTTTTTATGGCCATGTGGCGTGAACCCATTTTTCCCTCCCCAAAAAAGTGCTCAACGCTAAATAAATATTTTAAATTATCACTTAATTGTTTTTTTTTTTTTTTTCAATATTTTGGCACCAGGTGGAAGTATTTGAGCACGCTTTAGAGCATACGGCTGGCGACGATCTCGCCAAGTTACTGTGGCTCAAGAGTCCTTCATCGGAGGTGTGGTTCGAACGCCGCACCAACTACACCCGGTCCCTGGCAGTGATGAGCATGGTCGGCTACATCCTGGGCCTGGGAGACAGACATCCGTCGAACATCATGCTGGACAGAGTGACAGGAAAATTCCTGCACATTGACTTCGGCGACTGTTTCGAAGTGGCAGTGACCAGGGATAAGTTCCCGGAGAAGATACCTTTCAGATTGACCAGAATGCTTATTAACGCTATGGAGGTAAGGCCGCAGCTGTTATAAATCTTCGGCGTGAATGTGAAGTTTTCAAACTAATTATTTTTTGATTTACTTGCGTCCACAATAGCCAACAACAAGTTCACAGCATTAACTTTTTTAAATTTACCTCGCCAAATGTAAAAAATGTAGATGCGAATATTTTATTAAACGGAGAGGTGGTAAAACCAGTGGAATCTGCTATATTTCTTGGCATTCGTTTTGATTACATTATAAATTTTTATTGTACGAAATTACATTGTCATCCATATTTTTATAAAAAAAAGCTCGCTGAGTTTTTTTGCGCCCGTTCTTCTCAGCTTTGAGGTAGTCTATTTCGAATGGGTGGTAGATTTTTCACGTTCAATAAGTGGTTTTAAATCCTATTTTGAATCAAAATATTTAAATTTATTTAATTACTTAACTTAGTGCGGTGTTTCCAGGACGATAAAACATATGTACCTTAAAAACGTTCCTGTGAATATTCTCGTGATGCAAGAGAGTGTGGGCGGCGGTGATCACTTACTCTTCCATAAAAAAATGGCTCAATACTCTATCGATATTTATCTTATAAATTCACTTATTCTATAATTCTAGATATTCCTGGAAGAACCTTAGTGGTAGCGAAGTACCTTTGTTTGTTTTTGAATAAGAAATTAAGTCCTAACGTATAAATATATAAACATTCCTAAAATCTTTATAATCACTTCAGCAATAAGTAGTCACCTAGAGGTTGTTATTCAATCAAAAAAAAGCGGTACGCACATTATCTTATATAGGACTCTGAAGTTTTTGCGACGCTTAATAATATAATGATTTATCATCTAGGTAACCGGAATTGAGGGTACATACAGACGCACATGCGAATCAGTCATGGAAGTGCTTCATCGTCACAAAGACAGCGTAATGGCCGTGCTGGAAGCCTTCGTGTACGACCCATTACTTAACTGGAGACTCATCGACGCTGCCCGCAGGTCGAGGACCGACGAGCCGGCAACTGACTCGCCTCAGCCCAGCAAAAGTAGAGTGAACGAGAGCATAGACCAGCCCGCGGAAGCGAATCTCAACAAGCGCGCTCTGGCCATAGTGAATAGAGTTCGAGACAAGCTGACAGGAAGGGACTTCCCCCATATTGATGATAACTGTGTCACAGTGCAGCAACAAGTTGATCTGTTAATCCAACAGGCCACGAGTAACGAGAATCTTTGTCAGTGCTACGTGGGGTGGTGTCCATTTTGGTAATTTGGATTAAGTTTGCTTCCATTTTGTTGATTACAAGTATCATATGCATCATAGGTAAGTTGATGTGAAAGTGGTGTATCATCAGAAGAATATACGGTAATGGTGTGTGGAAAAATTAAGGTAAGTCATAGGACAAAGTTTCATTTTAACTTTGGCTTACTGCTCAATGGGTTAAATAGGAAGACGATCTATGGCGAAGGAGTACGCCAAGAGATTTTTTTAATGATTATTTATAATTTTCATCAAATTACAGATGTGTATCTCAATAACTAACTTTGAGACGTGTTATTGTCGCAGATTTATCCACTAATGTATGTTATAGTCTTATACCATAAGACCTTGTCCACATATACGGAACAACAGCGAACGAAAAATAGATATATAGGTAGGTCTCCCGTCCCTTATACAACATATTTGTATCTGTACTATGTCTTTATGGTACATATATTTTTTTTCATAATCATGTCTTATTGAGAGCCTAACATAATTAAAAATTTTGATCTGCCCGTGTTTGCCTCTCTCGGATAAAATGAGGTAACAAATGGATGTTCTTACAAACCAATTTCAATTCGATTACATAAGTCTAAATTTAACGTCGCATCTTCATCAAACTTACCACACACAGCCTTTAGCAATAAATATACTTGCATGGCACTTTTTCTTTTCCTTCCGCTTTTTGATCATATCTTCTAATACTTTTTTTGTATAAGGCAATGTAAGACAGTAATAATCGCTGCTTTTCCTTGTTTACACGCGAAAGCATTTGTTACTTGAATGAAAGGTTTGATATCCCATACCCACTCAAGCCGAATTGAATCAAATATTAACCTTTAAAAATGTATATCCTACCAACAATTATGAATGACTTTATATGTTTGTGTACAGAATAAACACGTTCTAAATAAATTTAAAAGCTTTAAGAAAAACTGTTTTGTCTGCTACAAATAAAAGTTGTGTTTCAGTGATGTCTTTAACTTTAAATTATGATGTAGACGCTTATAATCTTAAGTCTCCAAAAAATCTTGAGATGTTAATTGGTTTATAATTTAAGGCTTTTGTCCGCCACCCGGTTTTAACCGCCTTCCCATATCTCGATAAATTATTATCTGAATTGATTTCTGAAATAATGCCATTATACCAAAATAAATGATTTTAAAGATTTACTTTTACAAGTTCCTTTTTATAACGCTGATAAATCGTTAAGTTACTTGGCATTTTTGCTTTTGAACGTCAAACTCCGGTTGGAATCTTTGACGTTCGCAAGGAATATGGACCCTTTTAGACCGGGTTAACATATAACAAATATACGACGAAAGTAAGCTATGGAAAGCGTATTTGTAGCGAGTGTATGAGAGAGCAGAGAGATTTTTATCTAGCTTTCGTTCGCCGTCCTTCTTTATATGTGGACAAGACTTAAATAAATGTTGTATTTCATCTGATCAATTGGCACGGCAGAGTAAACCAATTCCGAGGAAAGCTCGATTGATATGACTAATTACTAATATGTAACAATTGATACTTAGTATTTATATGTATAACTAATTTTATATGAATAAAATAATAATTATTATTATTATATACAGCGTGGTGCAATGGCGATAGTAAATAAACACACAGGTACGTACTCATAAGAATAAATTAAAAAATAAACCAAAGTAAATAAATTATCCATAATATAATTTCGGCACAACCTGTAAGTATTCTAGTAGCGGTGCACTAGCGTTTTTAATGACTGTCATCTTGAGCGACCACATAAGGGTGATTAAAATTATGTTTCCTAAATTTAGTTTGTTTGAAAGTTTCAATTACTTACTTAATTTTTTTATGATTTAAGGATATAGCAGATCTACCCCATGTTCATTTAATGTCACTATTTTAGCGCCATGATGTATTTAAAATTAGAATAATTTGTTTTTGTTTCATGCATTTGCACTACAGATAATCTGAAAATTTCAGATTATTATAGTAGAGTGTGCAAAAGGCGGAGTTCACTTGATAGTAAAAGGTTACCGCCGCCCAAACTCTTGAAAGAGCTAAGAAGTAGTCGGTAGAGGAAAAAATAAATAAAGTTATTAATTTATTTAATATTATTTGTACTCATAAGCAGTTTCTGTCAGACGTTATTGCCAAATAAATCGATATTTTTTTTGTTAGGGCCCCGGGCTAAAGCTTAAAATATCTCATATAAATCCACCCCTGCCTAATACCGTTGCAGAATTCGAGCGCTGTGACATATTATATCAAAGACTTAGTTACGGCTTTAGTATACTATTTTGTATAAAATTGTTATTTATTATTAGTTATAGTCCATGACTAATAAATTTGTGACTTAATTTTAATAAATTGAAGCTCAGATAACATTCTGAACTGTGACAGAACTAAGATACCTTGGGGTATAATTTATTTCGTAATATGTATGGGTATAATGAATTCATATTAATAAGTAATGATAGCTGTTAAGATAGTTTTAGAATAAATTGTTGAATATAGTGTACCTAATTTGCGTATTGATATATTTTTTTGGTAATTTAAGTTAACTTTGCTAATGTCAAACACTCCCTGCCCGCGTCCTGAGACAGGCGCTGCCACTTTTTTGTTTTTACATGTTTTTAACAAAAAAAAAATAATTATTGAAGTAGGCGTTACTTTACGGAAATCCATAATTATCCAAATGATTTGAGTATTCTTTAGTGTTAATTCCGCTAATATTTGTCTTTAAACAATTCGACACGTGTTTCACCTCTACACGAGGTATCCTCAGGACGTGTTGTCTCGCCAAAATCTGTAAAGAAAACTTAAATCATTTGGATACATGTTTTTAACATCAACATAAGCAGACATAAGTGTGACAAGGTCCCGTCCCTGTTTCAACGCGCAGGGATTATACGGGCGAACATTTAATCTCTAAATATTAAAGAGATACAACTTCATTGGCAGAAATATTGTATTTGTATGTAAAAGTGCAGCGAGTGTTTGATATTAGCAGATATAATCGTTTGTAAATCTTCATAATTTTGTTCGAAACGAACATTTAATATTCCTATAGTGCTATAAAAGTTATAGTGCGCAAAAAGTCATTGTCATTATTGCCTTATTAAATAAAATATAATCATATTGCGGTAGTTTGTTTTTTAATACCTTTATCCTTAATTGCCCTTTCTCCGATGAAGATTAATTCAACTGTAAAGTAGTAGTAACTACCTACTGTGGTCCATAAATTTGTATCTTGATAAAAAAATATAAACCGGTTTAAGGGTAAATATAAAATGGCTTTATTAAAAAACAACAGGAAGCCGAAAATTTCAGTTATAGTTTAAGGAAATAACTTCCCATAAATAAATATTTTTCATAATTTAACCATAACATTTGCAACTCGATTTATATCGATTTTCGCCCTGTACTTTCCCCGGGGCATAAAAAGAATAGGGGAGTCCCAGGCCCATGGGTGTCGTAAGAGGCGACTAAGGGCTTTTTAGAAGTGGGAGAGTCACGCTGCCGTCTTTTGACGTCAGCACAATCGGGCCAGACTCGTCCGGGTTAATTACCACACTCGCACAGAATAAGAATACCGGCGTGAAGTAGCGCCCTAGTGCCGCTATGTTTCGCATGGGTTAGTGTCGAAAACCGGTGGCCATCCTACCCTTGGGGTAGAGTTTGTTTCCCTTCGGATGATCCTATTGCGCCGATGCAGTAGCCGATGTGATACTGCAGGGCATGGATATTTTTATACCAAGCTCTGTAGTACCGATCAGTGGCAGATCACAGCCCTGGTTCGATGCGTCTGTTAAAGCAGCATCTGACTGCAAAAAACAGGCGTATCGAACTTGGGTTGCGGCGCTGGGCACAAAGGATCCGAACTGCATAGTTCTCCAGAGGAAATACAACCGTGCCTCCAGATTTTTTAAGCGGCAAATCGCCCGTGCAAAATCAAAACACGTCGTCAAAATCGGCGATCAGCTTTCCAGTTACCCGACCGGAACACGCAAGTTCTGGTCGTCGTCGAAAGCTGCTCTTGGTAACTTCAGCCAGCCGTCCATGCCTCCGTTGCACATGAGGAATGACACCCTGGCCCATACGGCAAAAGAGAAAGCCGATCTCCTGTGCGCTCTTTTCGCCTCCAACTCGACTCTTCACGACAACGAAAAAACACCGGTGGCCATCCCGCGGTGTCTGAGCTCTATGCCTGAAGTACAGTTCAGACAGAAAACTGTTAGGCGAGCTCTGTTTTCGTTGGACGTCAGGAAGTCGAGCGGGCCGGATGGTATTTCTCCAATCGTGCTCAGAACGTGTGCCCCTGAGTTGACGCCGGTGCTAACGCGATTATTTCGGCACTCTTATTCCAAAGGCGTAGTCCCTGACTCGTGGAAGTCAGCCCTTGTCCATCCGATCCAAAAAAAAAGGAGACAGTTCGGATCCGGCAAACTACAGGCCTATTGCTATTACCTCCCTGCTCTCCAAAATCATGGAGAGCATAATTAGCCGTCAGCTCTTGGTATACCTAGAGGGTCACCAGTTGATCAACGACCGACAATACGGCTTTCGCCATGGTTGGTCGGCAGGTGATCTTCTGGTATACCTAACACATAGATGGGCTGCGGCTAATGAAAGCAAGGGGGAAGGCCTGGCAGTTAGCCTGGATATAGCGAAGGCCTTTGATCATGTATGGCACAAGGCGCTCCTCTCAAAACTTCCATCATTTGGGCTTCCCGAGAGCTTGCGCGAGTGGACCTCCAGCTTCGTCACTGGGCGCAGCATACAGGTCGTTGTCGACGGACATTGCTCGAATCCGAAGCCTGTGAATGCTGGAGTGCCCCAATGCTGTGTGCTATCTCCTACGCTGTTTCTTCTGCATATCAATGATATGTTGGACACCTCCAACATTCATTGCTATGCGGATGACAGCACTGGTGATGCCTTATACACGGGCCATGCAGGTCTCTCTCGGGAAATCGTCGACCAGTGCCGGGAGAAACTTGTGTCTTCTATCGAGTTCTCTCTTGAGAAGGTCGCGGATTGGGGTAAATTGAACCTTGTCCATTTTAACCCCCAGAAGACTCAAGTTTGCGCGTTTACCACTAAAAATACCCCAGTTGACGTATCACCGCTCTTCGACAACACTTCCCTTAAAGCCTCGTCTAGTATCGGAATACTGGGTCTCGAAATCTCGAGCGATTGCCAATTTCGTGGTCATCTGGAGGGCAAAGCCAAATTGGCTTCAAAGAAACTGGGCGTCATTAATAGAGCACGGCAATACATCAAGCCGGCCCACATTCTAGCGCTCTACAAAGCGCAGGTCCGGCCACACATGGAGTATTGCTGTCATCTCTGGTCTGGCGCACCCCAGTATCAGCTCGATCCATTCGATTCCGCGTGCAACGCAGAGCAGCTCGAATTGTCGGGGACCCAGTGCTCTGTGAACGGCTGGATCACTTGGCGTTGCGTAGAGACGTCGCTTCATTGTGTGTCTTCTACCGCATTTATCACGGGGAGTGTTCCAAAGAGCTGTTTAACTTGATTCCTGCCGCTGAATTCCACCTTCGCACGACACGCCACAAGCTAGGATATCATCCCCACCATCTGGATGTGTGGCGGTCCTCCACAGTGCGGTTTTCAAGGAGCTTTCTGCCACGTACTACAAAGCTGTGGAATGAACTTCCTTGTGCGGTGTTTCCGGGACGATACGACATGGGTACCTTAAAAAAAAGCGCGTGCACCTTCCTTAAAGGCCGGCAACGCTCCTGTGATTCCTCTGGTGTTGCAAGAGATTGTGGGCGGCGGTGATCACTTAACAACAGGTGACCCGTACGCTCGTTTGTCCTCCTATTCCATAAAAAAAAACATTAAACTGACACATTGGCACACACTCATATATTTATACAACACACACACTCACAAATACACAGGTTGATGCATTTAAAAAAAGTTTCGATTTCTTTATCTGCATTGTAATAGTTATTAGTTTGCCCTCTCTTTACTATGTATCCAACAGGAGCTCTGGTTTGTGTTGCTAATTTTAAGATTTATATAGTTATAAACCTTCTAATGTTGATTACTTTTACCATATTCTTGAATACCGCTAAAACGTGGACACGGCAAGAGGTTGAAAAGTAGAATATAGACGTTCTGGAAATATGGTGCTACTGAAATACGTACTTGATGATTTAGGTATATGGTATGACAAAAGGAACGCATTTTAGATGCGTGACAGCTATGGGTGACAGGAGACAGTGTATTAAACGGAAATTTTAAAACATCGAACAACAGCTGTTGGGATGACGCAATGAATTTTTGATCTCCATTTTGTTTGAATTATTGTCTGAGTTTTTCCTAAGTCGTCGTTATGGTGGACTTAAGTGCAAGCTAAGCTTATGTCTGAGTAAAGTCTAAGTTCGCTCTATTCTTAGTCTGGCCATAAATACTGTTACAATTAAAAATAAACAAGATATTACATTTGAATTTGGAATCTGTCATTTTTGTATGATTCAATGAGTTTTCTCATTTTGGCGGCAATACATTGTACAATATTTTGCGATATTGAAATGGAGTGGGATGATAAAGAGAACCGAATCGCTGTGATTGCATTACACAAAGTAGGTATGGAGCCAAATGCAATTTGTAAAACTCTCCATACGCTTGGTATTAGTAAAATGTTTGTGTACCGGGATATTAAAAGGTACAATAAGACCTCCTATGTTTGCGACAGAAAAAGATCTGGCCGTCCACTTAGTGTTCGTACGAAAAAGGTGGTCAAAACAGTAAGGGAAAGAATTCGAAGTAGTCCTGTCCGATAGCAAAAGATTTTATCTCGGGAGATGAAGATAGCACCTAGAATTGCTTGACTAATTTGGAGTCACTAAAACAATCCGTACGACTGGCAGTAAAGAATTTTGCCATGGAAAGAGTGCGTGCTTCTATTGACAACTGGCCTCAACGTATAAAGGACTGTATTGCAGCCAATGGAGACCACTTCGAACAAGCTTTTTATATTTTAAATTTTATATATTTATCTTTTAAACTAAAACACTGTTAAACTAATAAATGTTATTTACAACACGGACGAGTAAAATAAGAAGGACTCCGTGTCACCTTACATGACAGTGAGGCACCAAAACAAGCCGGTAAACGTGTAAATACATAGCCCCACGCATACACTTACACTAATACAAGCCGATCGGCCACCATTATGAGATTTGCCATCGTCTGTGACAGATCAGTTTGCGTCGCAATAAAATATTTTGAAATTGCCGTCGTGCGTTAAGAAAAAGTGTAAAAACAATATCTACTATAAATGTATTTGTGGATATATGATTATATTGTGTATCTGGTATACCCCGTAACCGCACACACACTAGCATAAAGGTGCTTCACTTGCTAATATCACGGCGCGGAGTCCTTCTTTTTTAACTAGTTCGTGATTTGCAATACATTTTTTTTTCCTTTGATTCAGTATCAATGGAAAGACTAGGTAAGTATATGGCGTTTCTTGTCAGAGCCCCAAATTACCGGGCAGAACATTACGAGCCTGACCATACATAAATTATACTCAAAGGGAGTAAAGCACCTACTGTATTCCGTCATCATATTGGATTGTGAGTGCACCGAAGTATGTAAGGTCCGGAGTGAACACAGGTATTGAAGCCGCCCAAGAATAAGACAAGTTTCATAACAATACCTACTCTACTTTTTTATGCGAGATAATAAAAAGAAAAGGCTACAAAAATAAACATTAAATTTTTTCTCCATTGATCAAAGTCACAATGTTTCATAATGTAGATACTTATTTTGATATACAGAAGTTAGGTACTTATTTATAAAGGCGCCTTTTTATGATCTAGGTACCTACTCGTAGGGCTGGCTATAATAAGTAAATTTCGTTCATTTCTAAGATTACATATACGTTTTTAGGTGTTGAGACTTCCCAGTAAGTTGTCTTAGGACACTTGTATTGGGAATATCTCGCAACTTCCTTAGCAGATACATACTATTTAATAAACAATATAGAAATAAACAGAAATGATTAAAAACCAAATTTTACAATTATCGCACAATGAAAAAAAGTCTGAAAACTGTGTGTGTGTGTGTGTGAGTGAGTGTGTGCATGTGGGTTTGAGTTTGGACCTTTAATTGGGTCCATCTATAGAATGCGTGTGCTTGTCATGTCAGTCTGATAAGAAGATTTTCCACTTCATCATAAGCACGTCAAATTAGCCAATAATTTAAATATGTATATATGTACTGTTAGAGTATGAATTCTTCGCCTACCCTTAAGGGATCATCTATAAATTACGTGAGGCAATTTTCGAGTCCGAAAAAATAACGTGATATTTAACCAGATACTTGTGAGATTAGGTGATATTCGGTTCGACCCCTTCGCCCCTAAATGTCTCACATCGGAGTTCCGATTTAGTTAAAAAAACAAAAAAGTCAGTGTGTCTTCGTCAAGTGAGAGAGAATGAGTGTATTATAGTGGGTCAGTGTTTTACCTTCACCCTTGAAGAAGGCAATATTGCATGCCATGACAAGTACATTCTATAAATCGACAAATAATTATTCACTACTAGAAGATTATTTTAGTTGTATTTCCAAAATTTTTCAAATTTAAATATTATCCTCTAATTATTTCTAGCACCTAAATAAATATGAGATAAACATATTTTCTCATAGAGGTGATAAAAAGTGGAATGTCCACCACGCGCCAGTATTTACTCGAGTGACGTAGTATTCTTTCAATCCATCGATTGGCACAGGTTAAAAAAACTCCTTAAAAATATTGGTTTGCTCCCGAGACGAAACAATCTACATTTGCCAACTTTTTTGTTGCGCCTAAAGACTAATAATAATCTACCATTTCCTACCAGCCTAGCGAAACTCTCTAAGAAAAAAGTGATTCACTCGATTGTATAAAACTTGCAGTCATTGATAGATTTGCAGATGACGGCTATAATCTTGTAAAAAAAACGGAGATAGCCGAAATACATTACGTTCTAAGCAACTGTTCGCTTTCAAACTTAGCCGGATTATACTTCGTCACTAATCGCCATACTCTAATTACTACTATTTCAAACTAATGTCAAATAACTGCACGTTTCATACTAAACTAAATTTCAATTTTTATATAGGCAGTCCCACCTCTTATTACGTATTTACACCCTCTTGGTTTTCTACCTCTGTAAAAAAAACACCCACCTGTATAGGCTTTAATATCTTCAGCTTTGGTAAATAGCATTGAAAGTATCCCCTTGACGTTATCGCTCCTGGCTCGAGCTGCGACCAGTGCCGCATTAACTATGTAGCAATCGTAGCAATTGCTACGGGCCCCATGCGAAATGGGGCCCCGCATATTTAAACCCATTCATCTCTGCCTGAGCATATTTTTTTGATTGAAACTTATGAAGATGTGGTAAATTGAATTGACTTGATGTCACAAAAACTTAAACGTTACAACTTTTCCAACTTAGACAATCCACGTCACTCGGAAACTACTACTTCCAATATAGCTCAAGGGTTCTTATGTTATGTATATAAGCACATACCTAAGTGAATTTGTTAGAAACTTTCATAAGCATAATGTTAACACCAGGAACAAACATAAACTTATAATGCTACTACTCGGCAAAGTCGAGCTAGTAAGTCTTTTGTAGGGCCTTATTTTTATTCAAAATAAGATGTGACATTACTTATTGAAAGTACCACCACCCATTCCAAAATGAATGACTCAGTATATGCTTTTACAACAAGATCCCAGAAAATTCAAAACAAATGTATAACGAAATTCAAAAGTATTATAATTGTAAAAGTTACTATAATCCCTTCTCAATGATACTACAGATTGGGAATGGAGCGCCCGCTGTCAGGGTTTTAAATAATGAGATGAATTGTACGATATTACTTTGTAACCATATTTTATATGAAAAATATGAAGGCCGCTGAGTTTGTGTCGCCCGTTCTTTTCAGGTCTGAGGCATACTTTTTGGAATGCGTGGTAGTTTTTGACTTTCTATAAGTGATATCATATCCTATTTTGAATAAAAATATTTAAATTTGAAAGAATACGCTACGGGCCCCGCGCTTGCTTAATCCGGCACTGGCTGTGACTCGTTTTAGTCATTGCAATGAAACTGGTAATAATCCAATTGGCTTTATTACGCCCGCAAATGCGGTCAATAATAAGTTTGGAGCGGCGCGGAGTAAAAGGAGCATTCAATTATGACGTACTATATCTAATCAGAGATCCATTCCATTGCCATAATCAGTTGGCCGGTGACCGCTACTCGGTAGCAACGTCTGACGCAGACACTCCGAGTTTCAAGTATTTTACGAGACACACGAACACAATGGATATCAGAGATTTTGAATCGTTGAGTAAGTATTTTATTACACTTCTATTATTTAAAAGAACAGAGTCTAAACTATATAGGAAACTCGAAGGTTTTGGAGTTTCACTCCCGAAAAGTTTATTTTCGTTCGCAATGACCTGAATTTCACATATTATATTCTGTTATTTAGGACATTTAGAATGAATTGAATATTTCTACGTCAACAATAAAAATCATATCTGGTACATAGGTATCTTTAGTTATTTTATCATCATAATCATAATTCATTTATTATTCGCTACTACCAATTGGGCCTTATGCATAATAACGGTGGCATAACAACAACCCTTTGAAGTGATAGTGCGAACTATAAAAATAGTTCAAAAATTTGTATGGATTTTTTTCAAACCGACACTAAAAGGATGCAACCTTCACCCACAGATTATATTATTTTGTGAAAATATATAAAAATCCTAACACTCCCAAAACTATAAAATAAACATAGCTTGCACAGTAAAAAGAAATGGGTGGTTTTCTATGTTTTCACATATTAAACTATTAATATTATAAAGTATAATTCTGTATTGTTCTACCTAATTGTTTTTTCGGACATACTACTAATGATAGATGACAATGTTAATATAATAGATAAGTAATGGGTTGGAAACAATAATGTAGATTATGACAGATAATACTCGTGTTAAGTTTTATATATGTATTAATACGTACACAGAGATTTAATCCAACGTAAGTATTTATGGAGTCGATTTTTGGAAATTGGCTTCGAAGAAGCTGGATGTCATAAATACTTCAAGCCGGCCCATAGAGCGCTAGAGATCAGCACAAAGCGCAGGTCCGGCCACATATGGAGTATTGCTGTCATCTCTGGTCTGGCGCACCCCAGTATCAGCTCGAACCATTTGACCGCATGCAACGCAGAGCTGTTCGAATTGTCTGGGACCCGGTGCTCTGTTAAATGCTGGATCACTTGGTGTTGCGTAGAGACGTCGCTTCATTGTGTGTCTTCTACGGGGAGTGTTTGAGCACGTATACCTTTCTAAACGGCTAGCAACGCCTCTGTGATTCCTCTGCTCTTCCAAGAGAATGTGGGCGGCAGTGATCACTTAACATCACGTGACCCATTCACTCGTTAGTCGTCCTCATCTCTTCCTCTTCCATAAAAAATGACGAAAACTGAATTTTACTTGGCGTCTGTTAAGTGCTCTAATAGTATTTTTATTTGATTTACGGGAGTGTTACACATTTAAATAAAACACTATAAGCTAATCCGAAGTCCCGTCGCTAAAATTTTACGCAAAAACGAATGTAGAAGCACAGTTACAATTACACACATTTAAATCCTTTAGAGAGTGTTTTATTTAAAGATGACACTGTAAGCGATTTCTACAAGGGTAAAGTACTTAGGCACGAGGCGAATCTGAGGGTCTCAAAACACATGTATTTCTTAAGCACATAGGCTTTATACTACACCTGTGAGGAGAATAACAATTGAACCTATCATTACTTAGGAAATTAATTAAAACTATAAATTATTTAACAAGTGGACGCCAAGACCTGCCTAAAATCCTTTTCACAACTTTTAAGAAATATTATTAACACGGTTAAAAATTGTTACTCTCTCGTTTTCCGTCAAAATACCCATTCAATAGCCAAGGACAAAAACTAGTACGTAAATTTAAAGTTGTAGATAAGCATTTAATGCTTCATTCAAATGAAAGGTGTTTTTATAAAGTTTAATTATAAGTACTTAGATATTGTGATGGTCACAATGTTAATATTAAGTAAAACGACTGATTTATTATAATATTAGCCTTGTGAGTTCTGCAGAGTCTTGTTCATGCAAGGCCGTTCGAAAGAGTAATTGTATTTACGTGGGTAAAACCTAAATTTTATACTCATTAACTCTGGAAGGAAAAATACAGGTACAGATTCTATAATTATTATACTTAATACGCAATGAAAAAATACTACTTTAAATTTTGTTTATAATATTTTAACTTATTAAGGAATTGTATTACTTATATTTTATTTTTCAACACACTTGCTCGTAAAGTGAGCCTTATTACATTATTCTTAATAATTATAATAGAATTATCCTTACAAAGTTAGTACCTAACTGCAAATTATATGAGAGGAAACAGAACATTTTCAATTTACCAGTGTATTAAAGTTTTTTCAAACAACAAAGAGGTTTTATGCCGCTAAAATCCATTTACATTTTTGGAAGAAGTAAATAAATGTGTCTCTAATTAAAACGAAAAAACATTTATCATTATCAAATTATTTATAATGTACAATAATTTGTTATAAAATCTATGCATTTTTCACTAAAATTATAATTTTGAAGTAGGCTATATGTAATCTATCACCTTACATTTAGCGCGTACAAAAAAAAATGCGCGCCATTTCCATAATTTTCTTATTTTGTTTTGTCTATTTTCCACGCGAGTGTGTTGAAAAAGTGCGAAACTCGTAACCAACTTCCTCACTAGACACTCGGCTGATTTACGCCCTCGCGTACGGCTCAGGCTGCAACTCGTGTATAATGAGCAACTTAGCTCACTTGTACTCTAATATACTATCATTGCTGTGTCACTAATGGAGATGCCATATACCTAAGCTCGCGGAATGGGGTAAAATGAACCTTGTCCAATATAACCCCGAGAAGACTCAAGTTTGCGCCTTAACCAAAAAAAAAAAGTGCCAATTCCGTGGTCATTTGGAAGGCAAAGCCAAACTGGTTTCGAAGAAGATGGGCGTCATAAATAGAGAATGGCGATGCTTCAAGCTGGCCTATGGGCCAGTTGGATGGATTGGATGGGAAATTGTTGAGGGCTAGAATATGTTCTAGCCCTCAACAATTTCCCAAATCGCAAATTTCAAAGCGCAGGTCGCATATGGAGTATTGCTGACATCTCTGGTCTGGCGCATCCCAGTATCAAGTCAATCAGTTATACCGCGTGAAACGCAGAGCTGCTCCATTTGTGCTCTGTGAATGGCTAGATCACCCGCTCTGCCGCATTTATCACGGAGAGTGTTCCAAAGAGCTGTTTGTCCTGATTCCTGTCTCCGGATTCCACTTGGCAGGACACGCCATTAATTAGGATATCATCCCCTATATATGGATGGGTGGCACTCCTCCACATTGAGGTTTTCACCACGTTAAACCAAGTTATAGAATGAGCTTCCTTATGCGGTGTTTCCAGGACGATACGAGATGGACACCTTCAAAAAATGCGCGTACACTTTTATAAGGAGCCGGCAAGAGAATGTGGGCGGCGGTGATCATTTAAAATCAGGTGACCCGTACGTCGTCGTCTGTCCTCTCTTCCAATTATAAAAAACAATGGCCTACAGTGGTCCACCCACCACCACCACAAGTTAGTACCAAAAATTAAATCTTCATAGGTAATTTGAAAATTAGATTTTGATAATCACAGAACACAGATAGTATCTAGATAATATATCTACTATTAATTTTAGCATGTTAATAACGATTTATTTTAAAGTGACATCCCTCACTTTTGGGATTAATTATACAAATTAAATTTTTTTACCATAATTTTTGAACGATGGGATAGGGACTCGAATTCGCTACTTCTCGGGTTCCATCCGAACGCTCTTGCCAAATGAGCCAACCGTTCGAGTAACGCATGGTTCGTCAATCTGTATGTCTTATACAAATCTCAGGTTAATATCTGCGCTGCAGCTGTTAAACACGCCCTGCGTGTAAAAAAGCGTTTATGATTAAACCGTGATTGATGCCAATAGGTGTAATCTTCACTCTTCTCGCTACATCTAGGTACATTTTACATGTTTTATTCCATAGGAGCAATTCACCATTGTGTGTTGGAATATGTTTACCCTGGTTAGGACTTAGGTACTGACGTAGGTACCTAATCGCCGATGACTTGACTCTGCGAATCACCCTAATATTTTTATTAATACTTGACGGCATAAAGGAACCTTGACCTCAGAGTTGTTTGTTGGTTTATAGTATACACAAGAGTATATTACAACTAACTCCAGCGATGTGTATGATTTCATGATCAGCCTACCATACCTATTCTCTCTTACAAGTTTCAACACAAGAAGAATCACAAAGCTTTTTAATTGAAGGTACACATGTCGTATCGATCTGGAATGAAGTTCGCTCCAAGGATCGGTTAAAACGTAGTGATATTATGATTGTGAGTATATTCCCTTGGGATCGGTTAGTTTTCAGTAGATTTGACTGCCAATATCGTTTGCTGACTGTAAGCCAATGCTGGAATTTACTCAAATAGCTATTCGCGTCTTAATAAGAAATCTGTATAAAAGACTCTTGCACTTCACTATGCCATAGTATCAACCGGTACTAAACGTAGATTTACTGTGGAGTCAATCCAAGAGTTAACCAACACATGTTTGATTCCAGGTGAAACGGTCCGGAATCTGATACGCGAAGCCGTCGAGATACGAAAAATGGCCTACTGTCCTTACTCAAACTTCGCGGTCGGGGCTGCTCTTTTGACCGAAGTAGACGCCAAAGTGTACACCGGATGCAACATTGAGAACGCAGCGATGACACCTTGTATCTGCGCCGAACGCGTTGCAATACCGAAAGCAGTATCAGATGGTTATCTCAAGTTCAAATCGTTAGCAGTTGTTGCGCACCAGAAAGATTCCTTTACAGCGCCTTGTGGTGTTTGTCGGCAAACGCTGAGCGAATTCCGCGGTTCGGACGGTGACATAGAAATATATATTAGCAAACCAACCATGGACAAAGTGTTGTGCACCAAATTGTCGCAGTTATTACCTTTCGCGTTTATAAGTTACAAAGTGGACAGTATAGCGGAGAAATAATACCACAATCAGTTCAAATTATATTTATTTTTACTTATTAAGTATTATGTACATTTTAGTAGGAGATAACTTAAAATAAACGACTATAATGTAAATGTGTGGTTGTATTAATACATAGGTAGGTAATTACATAAAAATAAAAGTAGGTACATTATTTAGATGACTATAAAAATAATATTGAGTAGGTTCCTACATTTACTAGAAATTAGATGTTCCCCTTTTATAGAAATATACGGGGATCTCGAGCTGGACAGTTAAATGCGAGAGGCGCTACCGGGTTACATTTACCACATACTTAGTATTTAAACTCATAAATATTTTATATCTGTTTAACTTTGCGCCGCTTTAGGTACCTTTCGAGGAACGTGCGATAGTCCACCATTTTGAATAAACAGACGCTTAAAGTCCGTACGGATATTTTTTACAAAAAAAAAATGCTTAATTAATACTTGTAACAATCATTACTATTTTAAGAAAGAATATGTAATATTCATTTGATATTGATATTTTTTAAATATATTTAGAGTCAAATTTTTGTAAATAATATATTTACACAATGTTTGTGGAAAATATATTAAAATATAATTTAAAAATTGGTTACGTTAAAATGCCCATACGATTAGAAAGTCGCGACAGTCCGTGTGGGGTGTGCCTCTCACCGAGTCAAAAAAAAGAAAAATTATCGCAATTATAATTGCGTCGGGGTGTTTCTATTGATATTTAAGTATTTTCCAGTTATTTAATCACACCAAAACAATGCTTATCAATATCTATATAGCTTATCTATATTTACAATAGGCACTTATTCCTGTGATTCCTCTGGTGTTGCAAGAGAATGTGGGCGGCGGTGATCACTTAACACCATAAAAAAGCGTGTGTCAGCTCCGACGCACGACTGGAGTTTACTCCTCAAGAACGATTGTCTTTGAACAGGTACTAAACAAAATCAAGTCCAATGGAGTCGGTAACAAACAGGCATACAGCAGAAGCTAATAAAAGCGTATTAATTAAAAATTAATATAGATAAATATTAAAAAAATAAAATAACACCATAGTTAATACTGATTTTTCTTATGGTCATGCGCCATCTATCGAAAACCGTTATTTATTTATTTATTTTGAATAAATCGGTCACAACAATAATTACATTAACCAAGTACATTATACTATTGCTAGACGCTATAATGCGAGGACTCACAAAGTTGGAGTAGGAGAGTTAGGTGTATGCAATCGAATCAGCTCATTATGAATATCAGGGGCATCTATTAAGCCCCGGCTAACTTTAACCAAGGTAGTTGCCTGGTCAAGAGCCCGTCTGGTTTCCAGAGTGTTCCGAGGCAACCGATGAGATACGCCGTCGGGTACAAGTACGGGTAGTAACCCAGTTTCTGCATATACAGAAAATGAAAAAAAGATTTTTGTATTTTTTTCTCTAGCATAAGGGATAGGTTACTTCGTAGGGATTCCATACGCACGAGCTCGCTTCAAGCTTACTACGCACAAGAGTAAAGCAGTTGTATTATATTGACGCTGTGGAAATCGCGCGCATTCCTTAATACGAACCGTAGTCTCATAAAGGACTCTTGAGTGACTGTTATTATATCGTGATCGTGTCGTGGAAGGTTAGCTTTTAGTCAAATGTCACACCCAGATCTTTCATTGAATTTCGTCTACGTATGAGCTTACCATTAATGCGGTACTGAAAAGTGATTGGTTGTCGCATTCGACACACAGTGACAATACCTATAGCATTTAGTGAGATTAAATTCCATTTTATTATGCCAATTATAAACAGCATCTATGTCAGCCTGAATAGCCATATTGTGCCTCATTTTGGATGCTCGCATATAATTTTAGGTCATCGGCGTAAAGAAGCCTATAGCACAAAGTATAGCAAGCAGGATGTCATTATTAACCCTGTCGAAGGCCTTACGAAGTCAATCAAAGAAAAGCACATCTACTTGTAATCGTATATCTAATTGTGTTGTTATAAATTCTGTTAATGTTAACAAATTTGAATTTACTGACCTTCTGCATCTAAAACCATGCTGAGCATTATTAAGAAGTTTAGCTACCTGTAAATAAATTGGTCTGTGGAGAACATTTTCAAATATTTTAGCTGGTGAAGATAGATTTGCTATGGGTCGATAACTTTCAACATCGGATTTATCAGAACTCTTCGGTATAGGCGTTACACGCGTTGCTTTCCATTGGAGGGGATAGCAACTTGTTTTCTAAGATAAATTAAATGTATGACATAAAGGGGAGGCAATGCATGTCTTTAAATCCTTGAAGAGAAAAGATGGTAATCTGTCAGGTCCTTCTGAACTGGAAGATTTTAATTTATTAATACTTGTTGTTATATTATAGTTGCTATTATGAGAAGTGTCATTATTATTGGCTTGTGTTGTATTTAGTTAGGGAATATCAGTAGAATACACACGTTGCAAAGAACCTGGCAACTGCATCAGCAGCTGCAGCTCCCGTAAAACTGTCACCCTGGAACTTTACCGTTGGCTCAAAACCTCCTTTGAAACGAAGACTTACTATGTGCTTCCAGAATTCAAGCGGATTAGATTTGATATTGTTTTCTACGCGTATTAGATATGCTTTGTAAGCCTCAGCAGCTCGACGTTTTAATGAACTTCTCATATCCGAAAAGGCCCGGAAGTCATCTAGCCGCTGGGTTTTCCTCCAATTTCTATGTAATTTAAGTTTATAATATCAATAAGTTTATAATGTCTTTTATAATATCAACCGATATAAATATAATAAAAAGTTATGTTGTCGTATTACTCGAAAGATTCAGCGTTCGATTTGGAAATACGAAATAGTTTATGAAAGTGACAATAGATGACGTTTAATCTAGTATTATTTGTTTTTAATTTGAACTAAGATGGGGTCTGTGGTTCAACGCCATCTAATAAAGTTTAGGAAACTAACAATCATTAGTTACTATTCTTATTGCAAAATAAAATAATTTAAAAAGTAACGCTAATTGTTGCCTTATTTGTAAGCTGACAAAGTCTGATTTTATTTAAAAGATAAAAACGTTACTATCATTGATGAGCAGATTTTACTCTTCATATTTTTCTCATACCGGGCTTCTTATATAAAAATCGATTCTAAGGGAGTAAACTCCAAAAAAAAAAAAATGAAACTTCTTTAGAAGCTGAGCACGTTTCGTGGGTATCAAAGAGAACTGAATCTTCATGCTAGGCTATGTAAAGCGTAATCGGCTAGATTAGGCGAGTCGGTCACGGGAGACATGTGTTTTGACTTTCGAGTCGTCACAAAGTGGCTTTTTGGATTTAATTCAAGGTTAACTTATCAATCTATTCTCGAAACAAAAAAAACGTGGAAAGATGCAGAGAAAGTGGCAGATTTTATAATTATCAGATTTTTGGCGTAATATCATGACGTTGTTTAAAAACATTTAGCATTATATTCCCAATGTATTCAATAATAAATAATTACGGTTAGAATATGTATTTAATATATTTTATGTTACAAAGTTCACGCTCAACGTTAGCTAGAGTTAACTCCCTCATTCATGATGGTCCGCTAACTTTAAACAGCCGCTAAGGAGTGTTTTTTCTAATTCCGACTTAGTTCAATAGAAGAAGACAGAGTGCGAATTAGGAATGCTTTAAGTTAGCAGACTATTATGAATAAGGGGGATAGTATTTGACACTTACCGGCGTATAATAAATAACCTACTGAAAATACAGTTAGGTGTATTTGTAACCAAGGTATTTGGTATACCAAGATTTACGAACGATACGTCACCATACGATTTGCTCAGTTGGAAGACCACTCTGAGGTTTGAGTCGCGCATCGGTTATATATTTTTGGTTACAAATTTAGGAAATTTATTGATGTAGACAAAGTCAAATGTCTCGTGCCAGATTTTGACGAGTCAACACGTCCTAAGGATGCCTCGTGTAGAGTTGAAACACGTGTCGAATTGTTTATCGAATATTGGCGGAATTAACACTAAAGAAAACTCAAATCATTTTGATAATTACGGATTTCCCGCAAAGTAATGCCTACTTTAATAAATTTCCTTCCTAAATATTGGCGGAATTAACACTAAATAAAACTCAAATCATTTTGATAGTTACAAATTTAATTTAATTAATCCCAGAAGTCAGGGTATCACTTAAAAAAAATAACATATTGTTTACAAAAACATGTTTTTCTGTCTTGTTACCGACTGTTCGAGAACATTCGAGACCGTATGCTAATTTGTATATTTTAAATGGAAGCAGCCTTGATTCATTCATTTATTCATTCAATTGAGCAATAAAAATGAATATTCACAGCGATACTAATGTGTTATTGGTGAACAGTATTAGGCTGAGATCTATAGAGCTTACTCAGACTAATCTAGAGAGTTAGGTCGCAGTCCATTTTTATAAACATTGCTTTGAGTGCGAGCTAATCTTAAGCTTAAGTACACCATAACGACGACTTAAGAAAAACTCAGACTTGCCTAACAATGAGGAGATCAACAATTCCTTGCGTCATCATAACAGCTGTATTTTGACGTTTTAAAATTCCCGTTTAATACACACATCGCCGTAGTTAGGTTTTTTTTATGAAAAAGAGGGACTAGACGAGCAGGGCGTACAGCTGATGGCAATTGAAACGCCTTGCCCAGTACAATGCAGTGCCGCTCAGGATTTGAAAACCCAAAAATTCTGAGCGACACTACAATTCTCTAACTACAAGTCTTGTACGTGTTTGTACAATTTCCTGTCACGTGTGTAAAAATGCGTTCCGTTTCTCATACCAAATAGGTTAACAAGACCGCATATCGCAAAAATCATTCATAGATTTCCACTTGAAGGTTGATCTCAGCTGAGTTTTACGTGTCTAAAATCTGAGAAAATCTTTTTTTTTATTTATTTAGTGGCACGGGATGCAAATCTATAGGCCAATGAACAACAGTATATTTCTGAGTGTTGCTACATGTAATAATTAATTATGTGCGAAATTATACTTGTTTTCTAAACCCTCCTCACGCGTAACATTTATTTTCTTGACAGCAAAGATTTCGCATTACCAAAATGGGCACCATCCTATGTAACACTGGCACAAATTCTCATTATTAGTAGCCATAGTGATGAGAAGGTCGACCTGTTTGGGTACGCTCACAACCGCCTCGATATGGGGGAAGTCCCGTCCAGTCAACTTATCTCTGATCCTATTCAAAATGGCCAAAGCTCGCTTGTTAAGATTGGATTCAGGAGGCATTTCTAACGACTCGTAATGGAGTTGGTTGCGACTTCTGCTCGGCAAAGAGTAGGATGTATCACTGTCTGATGAGAAAGTGGATTCCGATAGGGAATGTTTGTCGTTATCTATGAGTCGCCAGTTGAGTAAGGGGTCATAGACAAACGCCTCTAGGACCGCCATGACGCTATCTCTGTGCTTGTGCAGCACGTGCATTACAGATTCGCACGCAAAGCGGTAAGTGCCTTCGATACCCGTTACCTGGCGAAAAATAATTGCTTTCATTATAATATTCAAAAAATAATATAAACTTGTGATACAATTTAAATTTAAAATCTAACATTTAATAGTAATCTAAAACGTGCAGCGACGGCAAACGAGAAAACTGAAAAACGCCCACTACATCGTACCAAACCATGGCCGTGAGTCTGAGCAATAAACATGACACGAACTTAAATTTCCCTATAAGGCCTTGGACCATAGACCAAGTATAGTAACTAGACATAGGTTTGGCGTGGCCAACATGAGACAGGTAATATCCTATATATATAGGTATAATAGGTACATAATATAACACAAGTAATCTTTCACTATCACTTTTACTTCATAAAACACAACATCGCATCGTATTTCCTTTGATTATACTTACAATTGTCACTGATTTTGAATAAATAGTGGATATTTCACACGTTTCAAAAGTGTTCTGTGCAGCGCTGTCAAGTTTGTTTAGCACACCGGCTGTGCTGACTTTGAAAAAACCAGCACACACGGCGAAACAAAAAATCTAATCACTCTATCTCATTTCTTTACATAAGACTCGCATAAGTTTTTCTTTTTCTCGTGTGATTGAGACGGAAGCTATCAATTAGTCTAGTTACTATACTTGGTCTATGCCTTGGACACATACAGAGAAAGACAGCTATAAGTGTATCAGCTGGGCCAGAAGTTCTGGATAACTCGCATCGTAACAATATTATGTTCTTTCAATTCTTAGCTTTGGCGTTATAATATATTATGTTTGTGGCATCATACAACAATTGTTTGCTTTCAAATTCAAATATTTTTATTCAAAATCACTAATTGAACGTCAAAAACTACCACCCATTCAAAAGATACTGCCGCAGACCTGAGAGAAAGAAGAAAGAAACTCAGCGGGCTTTTTTTTAATATAAAAATATGGATTACAATGTGATATCGTATAATAAACATTTATAATTAAAGAGCCTGAGGGTGTTCGCTTTATTCCCAGTCCGTGGTGTCATTAAGAAGATCGTTTATGCTATAGTAACCTTTCCCACACAAACGTTTTTTAACAATTCTTTTAAATTTCGTAACACATTTGTTTGGTAAATTTTCTGGGATCATATTGTAGAAGCATATACATCGCCCAACAAAAGACTAACTAACTCGACACAACCGAGTAGTGTTAACATTATGAATGTCACAGTTTCTAGAAAATTCCTCAATGTGCTTATGAACATACAGGACATTATCAAAAATGTATTGAGATGCAACAGTCAAAATGTTTATTTCTTAAAATTTTTCTCTTAATGATTCTTTAGGACCTAGGTTATCAATCCCGCGAATAGCCCTCTTCTGCAGCACAAAGATGGCAAAATATCGGCCAAACTGCCCCATAACAATATACCATAGGACATAATACTATGAAAATAACTAAAGTATACAAGTCGCGCCGTATCTATGTCAGTTAACAGTCTAATTTTCTTAACCGCATATGCTGCAGAACTAAGCCTATTCGCCAATCCTTCAATATGGAGGCCCCATTGCAATTTGGAATCGAGAGTAATGCCAAGAAACAGACATCTTCATTTTTGACATTTGGCGCGGTAAATTTATATATTTGGTTTTATAACTATTTAACAATGTACTTTGTATAAGGTAGGTACGCGACGGTGTTAGTGGACAGATTCTCAGATCTGCCAGAAACTGCTCAGAAAATGTCATATTGCTGAATTTATCATGAATAGCTCACCTCCATAGCATTTATCAACATCCTCGTCAACCTAAACGGGATCTTTTCAGGGAACCGTTCTCGCGTCTGGGTCACTTCGAAGCAATCGCCAAAGTCTATATGCAAGACCTTCCCCGTGACTTTATGCAGCATGATGTTCGAGGGATGCCTGTCTCCCAGACCCAGGATATAACCGACCATGCTCATCACTGCCAGGGAGCGGGTGTAGTTGGTGCGGCGTTCGAACCAAGATTCTGCCGAAGGACTCTTTAGCCACAACAGTCGAGCCAGATCATTTCCCGGCGTCTGTGATAGAGTATATTCAAAAACTTCCACCTGAAAATTTTAAAAAGATTTCGTTTTATACAGAGAGATACATATATATCTCGGAGAATTAGAATATAAAAGTAATATGGCCTGTATGATTATATTCTACTCTGTGTATTGGGCTGAACTGATGGCGAACGTCATCTTTCAAAGTGTCTTTGAAGTTGACACTGTGTACGTCACTGTCGGTGACGTGATTGAAGTTAGTTATTATTGTCCATCAGTAGAGCGCTCAGTGAGAAGTCGCATTCGTCTTCAAGCTAGCGCCCGCGCCGGTTGTGCGCACTGATCGACTTAAATAACATGGTGGATACCAACACCGTGACGCCCGATTTTAAATCCAAATTAATCTCCGAGATATAGATATATATATATATATATCACTTATTGAAAGTCAAAAACTATCGCCCATTCGAAAAGTACGCATCAGACCTGAGATGAACGGGCGCAAGAAACTCAGCGAACATCTTTTTTTTTTTAAATAAAAATATGGTTACAATACAATAAAGCTTATTATTTAATAGCCTAAGGGCGGTCGCTCCATTACCAATCTGTGGTATCATTAGGAAAGTAATTAACGTTATACTTAGTAACGTTTACCACACAAACGTTCTTTAACAATTCTTTTGAATTTCGTAATACATTTGTTTTGAACATTTTCTGGGATCTTGTTGTAAAAGCATATACAACGCCCCACAAAAGACTTACTAACTCGACTTTGCCGAGTACCTAGTAGGCATTAAAAGTTTAGGTCTGTTCCTGTTAATATTATGCTTATGACATTTTCTAGCAAATTCACTTACGTGCCTATGTACATACATAGTATTATCAAGAATATATTGAGAATATACTAAGAGTTGAACTGTTTAACGAATAATTATGAATCTAATATGTACTCTCAACTCCTAATTAATACTTTAACAAAACAGCTGTAAGTGTTCGAAAGGTTCGAAATTCGTGTAAATTACAAAGCATAATTTCAATTACCTACCAAGCGACGCTCGCGAATCTCGAAAAGAATCAACTTTTTAACCGACTTCAAAAGTAGGAGGTTCTCAATTCGATAGGTATTTTTTTTATGTATGGACACCGAATTTAATCTTTTTCCTTCTTTAATTTGATGCAGAATGTTTGCTATTTGGTCGCATAAAAATTAGACATAGTTTGGCCCCATTTTTTGAACATTTTTAATGAATATTTTTGCTTACGTGGATGATTTTATTATAGTTTGTGTACTGCTTTTTCTAGGAGTTTTCATTTAGTTTGATTATTTATTATTATAAACCCGTTTGCCGATAATCGTGTCTTAGGCAACCTGTCATTCATAGCTAACAAACGTTTTTCACGATATTTCAGTGTCGCACGTGAACGTGAAATAGGGGATCTATATTGTTTAAGGCACGCGAACCATTCGTACGCCTACCCACAGCTACTTAAAAAGTTACTATTTAATATGTAACCATAAAAAGCAACGAAATATTTCACCTGATTAATGACACTAAAAATTAAAAAAAAACAACGATTAAAAAACCGACTTCATAAACTCAAAAGTATAAAATAACTTTATAGAGATTTAATTTAATACACCTCTTATGCGAATCTTATACCTTTAATATTAATAAAATACTATTATTTGTATGTGCTACATATTGATAGGTTTGAAGTCGGTGCCAAGCCAAATGTAATCGCAGGTACCTACACTCGCCTCGCGTGACTTTGAGCAGGATAGCTTCGTCTAGAACCAAATAACCCATACGAGCATGCATATATTTTCTAGCATTTGAATTATCAATGGAATGCGTGTTTATTAATCCTAAGACAATCTACCTGCATCATATAACACCTGCGAGGAAATTCAAAGAAAAAAGGAAATTCAAAAGTTTGTGAAGGTGACAAAATTCCACTGGGCTCGAAAGGGCTTACCCCCTTATTCATAATGGTCCAATAACTTTAAACAGCCGCTAAGGAGTGTTTTTTCTCATTCTGACTTATCTCAATAGAAGAAAACAGAGTGAGAATTAGCAATGTTTTAAATTAGCAGACTATTATGAATAAGGGGGTTAGCCTATTGCGTTTTTATACAAACCAGGCACACAGAAGACTTGTGAGTCTAGAGTGTAAGTAAATTAAAACTGAAATGTATAATTAATCACCTTATGCACCAACATGAGTTTCTGATAATCGGAAGCCATCTTCATCATGATCTGTTGTTCGGTGTTGAGCGTCATTTTATTGGACTTCTTGTCTCTGTAGTCACTCACTAGGTTATAGAGAGTATCGCATTGCGGAACCCAGCCGATTAGCCCAGAGTTCGGCGACAGCGGTATCACAGCGTATCTCTGTATGGCCAGGTCGTGTCTGTACGTGTTAGAGTCTGCTTGCAGCAGCGTGTTGACGAGGCCGAAGAGCTGCATCACCCGTTCATCCTGCCGCAAGTCCTCGTGACCTTTGAGGAGGAACATGTACTGCCGACCATCTGACCCTTGTATCACTAGGCGGCGTGGACGCTGTTTGGACTTTATAATCTAAAACAACAATGTCAGTTACCAACGGACGAGCTTGGGGTTTACTTAGTGGTAGTTGAACATCCGCGTCCATTAAATCATCATAAATTCATAAGCTTAATCTAAAATATTCACTCAAATGATGGTTTATTTGCCTCGTCATAATTTAGTAATTTAACAATATAGGTACACCCAGTTTGGGTTGCCTACTTTTTATAGAAGAAATAGAGTAGGTTTGTCTTATTCCAGAGGAGATAAATTAAGAGAGAGCAAAAAAATAATATCACGTATCTCTTTTTCATCGAGCAAGTTGTCACATTGATACTATATTTTGAGTTTATCGTTTTGGGTACCACCAACCAGAATATTTAGTACACTACTAGTATTCTGGACTACTAATAGTAAGGTTTTTTTTTGTGTTTTGTTAATGGGTATGGCTGGTAGCCTCCAAAAAGTATTTTAGCGTACTCTATTAGCTGTTAAATTGTAGAGTACAATACGCTATTTTAGAGCAAAGATGCCTACTTTACACCCAGATATAGAAAAAAAAAGCCAATCCTGAAGAAAAATTCTCTATGATTAGAAGCCTTAAGCTATGGTCTAAATATTTACGGTAAAACGTTTAAGACTTACTTAAACGAGATTGAAAAAAATCAAATTAGACTATTAAAACTAATAATTGGAAGCAAGGAAAAGGAAAAATACGGAAAAAATTATGACAATATATTTAAAGACTTAAAAATACTGCCAGTAACTAACAAAGTAAACTATTTAATAACAAAAGAAAATTATTACCCAAATATATTTAAAAACCCTGTTAATCTGAGGGAAAATTTGAGAAAGAATATCAGGAATATATATATAATACCAAAAATATGTAACTACTATGGGGAAAGATTAAGGGAATATGTTGTGCCAAAAATTTTTAATAGTATAGAATGGTTAAGAGAGGATAAAAAAGACTGTACTCTCCACATAAGCCTTAATATTTAAAGTAGTATAGTTTAGTTATATGTATACAGGTAAGATTTTAATATGTTTTAAGGAATATTATGAATTGATAACTAAGTAATTATATGTGTGTAATGTTATATGTGTATTAGTAATAGTGTATAATATAACGAACAAATTAGGTATAATTTATTATAGATGCACAATAGTATAATATTGTCTAAGAGCGTAAACTCGCAAACAAACTGTTGCAACAGTTTGGCGAGATGTAAAATTTAAGTACCGACTGTGCATTTAGTTATGATTAAATAAATTTATAAAAAAAAAAGTGTTCCGAAGAGCCATTTAACCTGATTCCTGTCGCCGAACACGCCACAAATTAGGATATCATCTCCATCACCTGGATGTGTGGCGTTTCACCACGGTGTGGTTTTCAAGGAACTTTCTTCCACAAACAACCATATAGAATAAGCTTCCTGAGATACATCAAGAGTAGCCTGAAAAGAGCGCGAACACTTATTATAACGGCCGACAACGCGGCGGCGGTGATCACTTAACATGACGTGACGTCGAGGAGCTCGTTTATCCTCCCCATTCATAGAAAAATCTCTATTCATGCGGGTTCCAAACGAAGTGGCAGATTTAAATACGACTGTAAGTAGAAGAAGACTTGCCTGCAGCTGGCTGTGTATGTTAGATATCCTGATGACGGGTTCGTTGGGCACGTACGAGCCTGGAACAGCCAACTCCAGATCCCGACACGTGTGCAGCCGCTTGCTCACGTACTGGAGCTCCAGAGACGTGTGGATCCGGAACTGCGCGCCAATACGACGCACCACGTGGCAGTATAGATCCCACGCCGAGTTTAAGTAACGATCTTCATTCGTCTCCTGAAACCCAACTTGGCGTCATATAGGATCATGCGTTCAACCTTCGTTTGATTTTAAGGCTATTGTCAAACTGACAGCGAACCGAAAGCGTAGCGAAGCGTTTTCATTTTGTTATGTATAGTATCGTTTGAATCTAGTCACATAGATAAGCGAAAGCAAACCGAACACGTGGCGAAACGAAAGGCGTGTCACGCCAGGGCAAACCAAAGGCGAGCGCGCGAAGCGAGGCGTGAGCGAGATAGTTGTATTAGCTGGCTTTGTATGCACGACGTCAAACAGAGAGCGAAAGCGAGACGCGAATCAAGAGCGAAACTCGATGTTTGTATTTATTTACAAAACTTTGACACGAGTGGCGTTCCGCAACGCTTCGCTTTCGGTTTGCTGTGCCTACTTTGTAGTTTGACGTCTCCGCTTTGTTTCGCATTCTCCATGCTTCCATTTATGTTTGACAATACCTTTCTCCTGACCGAGGCAAGGGTTAAGTAGAGTTCTGAGTGAAGCGAGGAATTCAAGCCACCTCAGACTTAAACAAGCTTTATTCCAGAGGTGAATTCCCACTATTCTTTACACATTTCTATGAGGTAATAAAAAATCTATAAGCATTTATTTAGTTAATAATTTGTACTTAAATGTATATAACACTTTGATTATTAAAGTCCTATTTTGTTAGTCTTGGTTAAATTAACCAAATTCTTTTCAACGGCGACTTTTTTTGCGATCTTATTTAGGTGCTGCCTGTATGGTCTTGAACCATATGCCTGTTTTTTTTTTACAAATACAGTATGCTAGGTAATTATACGAATTTCGCAAAGTTCCAGTTTTAGACAATATTACTTATTCTCTGCATTCTCGAAATCGCGATTCTGAGTAAGAGTGGTAAAAATAATAATAATAGTATTCATTACAAATGTTTCTTTTTGTATTCTGTCGTCTTCGTGTACTGGAACTGACCTTATAGAGCTCACACCACCTTTGCGCCTCTTGCAGATCCCTCCCATACATCTGTAGAAAGGAGACTTCCTTCAACGTTTTCGGAGGTCTATCCAACATAGCGTGCATCTTCTCAAGAGTCCTAAACATGCCGCGGTAATCCTTTTCACTAAAGTACAACCTGCAATATTATAATAATACTAAGATAGAGTTCGTGGATACACGACATCAGAGAAAAAAGTCAAAATTTTGGTTTTATTGAACTCCTCATGGAGCGCTTGAGAAAAATATGAGAATTTTTAGATCGTCACGATTATCCGACACCATGAAGTTAGTCGATATATCTCGCTCTAATACACTGTGAAATGATATACAACTAGTAAACGACTATTAAACATACAATGATTTACGAATCACACGTAACGCGAACTATTGGCTCAGTTTGTAACAACGCTGGGACCGCAATCAGGCAAATATTATTATTTTAGATTTTTCTATAAAACAGCATACTCGTCGTCATTATAACTTACTCGGCTAAATTTGTGGTGTGGCAAACAAAGTTCGAGGCGAATCACTGGAATAAAAAATGTCAATTTACCTTGACGCATCTTCTAAGGCTGTGTAGACCTGATCATGCCATAACATTGCAATATTTATCAACTCCTCGGATATTATAGCTGCCTCTCCAACTAATGTTTGCGAATGTGTGCACATAATCTTCAGTAAATAATTCGCCGCGTTTTTCCGTGTCACAAATGAGGACTTTGTGGCGACTGTAAGTGGATAGACCAACGCTTGTGGGTGCATTTTTCCAATATCTATCAAAAGAATATGCACTAATTTGGCAACGAGACTTCTTGGAGAATCTATTCGCGCAATCAGCTGCGGTATTACTTGCAACCAGATCTTAACATCGATTTGTCTTGTACCTTCGAACAACGCGTCGTAGATAGCAGGATGATGCCCGTGATCGAACCATAAAGTCAACAGTCTCAATGTATCTTGTAAAGAGTTTCCATTCGATAAACTTATCGATTTAAAGAACCCTTCTATTGCTGGAATTGTGTACGTGTTTATAAAATCTGTTCTCGACACTTTCTTATCACCAGAACCACCCGCAACACTGCTCTCAGATAAATTATCTTGTTGTTTATAGAATAAGACAGTTTCAAAGTTCATGCAAGCCCAGGCATGGCATGCCTTGTACCAATCAGGAGAAAGGAATGTTGCTGCTGCGTAGTTCCTTAAAATTTCCGGAATAGATAATTCATTTATCTCTTGCAAGGATTCACACCAAGATCCGAGTTTTAGATGACACCGCGCGAGTAATCTGCACTGTTCTTCGCCGTCGGCTTCAGTATTGTCTACAAACCGTTGTAGCACCTCGTAAGCATATCTCTTGTTGCCAGCGTCCCATATATTTTTGCTGTAGGCTAATATGACCCGTGGATCCAGCGCTCCAAGCAAAACATCTGGATTCGTGACAGGATCAGAACCGAGAATCGACAATACAATTTTATGGGCCTGATTTACTGAACCAGTTTTTCTGCACAGGGATGAGAACTTAAGCCAGGCTTGGCTGTCTTCTTCGTGAGTCAAAACGAGACTACGAATTTGGAGTATTTTCCTCCAATCTTCAACCAGAGGTTGACCCCCCTGTAGCCTGGCCCACCACATTTTTCGCATCGTTGCCCGCCGATCTTCGACAAGCTTAAATGTAACCACTTCTTCTAGTTCAGTTAACATCTGAGCATTCACAAGTGCACTATAAGCTCTTTGATAGCTTTCGCCAATAACAGCTGATATTTCTCCATCTAACAGTGTCCTTGCAGAATCGATGTAATGTCTTGAATCTGCCCAATTTCCCTCACGAATAGCGAGTACTGCTCTGTAAAAGGCACCATCCTGCGTATCTTCATGAACACAGTCAACAAACTTTTTCATTGAATCCCATTCTTGTAGTCCCCACGAAGCAGCTGCAGCCATTTTCGCAGAGTTTTTCTTGATATCATCTGCCATGTTATCCCACTGCTCAGTTAAAGTATTATATAGTTTACCCCATTCTCCCATAGCCTCTAAGCATCTTAGCATGCCTAACTTGGACTCGTTATCCTGTGCTTCTAATTCAATTTTCTTACTGTACAAATCTAAAGCCTTTTCCCAGTTATGTAGTTTCTCATACCATCTAACATGGACATTGAGTGATGGGTCGCTATTCTTTTTCTGCGCTATTACTTTCTCTAGCAATCCATTAGCAGATTGTTTCTGTTGCAATTTATTGTTTATATGTATAAGTGCCTCTACAATCTGTGTGGAAGGATCCCGCCTATATTCTTCTTCCTATAATAGAAAAAGTAAATTAATACAAGTTAAATTTAAATAATTGTTTGCTGATTAGACAAAAGACAAATGTTTTAAATCATACCTTATAATAAAGAGCCTTTGCAAAGGCTCGGCAACTAATAGCTGTATCACCTAGTAACTTGATTGAAATAGGTAAAGCGCCTTTGTCGCAATGTTCCAAAAACTCAGCAAGATTCAAAATAGTAAGAGCTAATTCAGGCGCATCTGATACACTGAGTGCTCTCTCTAAGGACACTACAAGTTCCGCACGTAGCTGTTCGCTCAATTCAGTCCAACATGACATAAATGCTGCGTTGAACAAATCACTCGCCAGTTGCGGGTAGTTTTGAGCTAAACTTGCACATGCTCTAAAATTATAGAATAGTATAAGGACTTTGTAATTTATTAAGAATAAACGCTAAAGATTAATTATCATTGAGTTAAGAGAATTAGAAGAATTCTAAAGGCTAACTTACCTAATTGCTGTACTATTTGATTCCGTCAGTAATCCAATGCTAAACTGACGAAGCCACTCCAACCAATCATCTTTAGATATGACATTATTCACTGACCAACATTTTCGCAGATTTTGTGTATTCAGTACCAATTTTTGAATATTTTGTGTATCATTCTTTACCACCTAAAATCATTCACGGTTAGTTAGTAAAAATTTCAGTGTGAATGAGTATAGTGAATATTTAAAAAAGAATTATTATAATTACATCAGTCTTCCGATTTCTCAATCTGGACCTAGTTTCAGCTAAATAATCGTCATCAGATGCAAGTGTTGAGGTAACTTGAAGTCTCGATACCAAAACGATATAATTAATACATTGTATTTTATGCTTCATTATTATTCTATCGACAGAATTAATATAATATATATAGTCCCGTCCCAACTGAACTATTAAAGCGCAAAGTGTATTCATCGCTGTTTGTCGTAAGGTTGGATTGTTCTCCAAGACACGTACAACACTTTGTATCAGGACTGCAGAATAAGGTTTTAGATACAAATGTATGGATAAATGTTCAATTGTCTCCATTGCCAGTTTCGATATCGAGGTTGGGATATTTCTGCCGTAAAACAACGCCGTGATCGCCGGAACCGTCGTTAAAAGAACATCATCTAAATTGTTCTCGAACTTTTGCATAGTTAGCAGCATTTTCTCCGTCAAAATGCGGTCCTTGCTTTTGTCATTCTTTAATACTCTCAAAATATTCGGTAAAATTTTTCTAATGTACACTTTGAATTCAGTACCAATTGCAACTGTGATATGTTCCAATAATAGAATTATAGTCGCCTGCATTTGACTGTCTGGAGTCCAATACTCGCGTATAAGAACAACAATGTCTTGTAAATACGGCCGAATATGTATTTTCACCACCGAAATCAATTGAGCTAATTGAGTGAATAGGAATTCTCGGAAGTTCTCATTGTCCGTGTTGCGTATTACGTAAAGAAGACTCGGCGTTACTCGCGATATGTATGGCACGCATTTGATTCCCAAAGTTTGAAATATAAATGTTACAGAATGAACAACACTAGTATGATGCTGTGCTAAAAGAGGATCTCGTAATATTCGCATCAGTGACGTCACTGCAATCGCGGGATAAAATTCATCGAGAACAATCGGCGACATGCTTACAAACATTTCACTGACGCTCGAATCGAAGTTTTCTATTGTATCTATAGTTTCTGGAATCGGTATAAGTGTAGAAATGGTCTGAAAATCTATATGTCCTTGATTGATCCGATGTTGATATGGGTCCAAGGCACCCAACAAACCTAAAACGCGGATCGTCTCCCTTCTGTCCCTACTTTGTTGTTCGGTTTTCAGAAAGTTAAGAAGAATATCCATCAAATTTGGATGATTCATGTACGGCGTTACAGCACATCCTTCGGCGCTTATCACCTGTCCAAATGACCACAGAGCAACACTTCTCTTTTCTTGTTGGTTTGCATCAGAGAGTATTTCCAGATGTTTGGCCATCAACTGTGGTATCCATTGAGACAAAGCAGCACCACTTCCATTCACTTCTGCTAAATCACCAATGGCTTTAAGCATTGTTGATATCATCACTGAACTGCTTTCATCCTCCATTAACTTTGGTACTAAAACATTCAGGATAGTGTCTGCATATTGTCTTGTAAGCATCGGCGCATTTATTATAATATTATTCAGCATTCTTATTGACTGTTCTTTACAACGCGAAGATTCTGAATGTTGCAATTCTAGAAGTATTTGTACAAATAGTTGCCGCAACATAGGCGTAGTAAAGCTTGGATTCAAGTTGCTGAGTCGGCTTACTATACATAGGGCCACATCGCAAACATCAGGATTCGAATCATGAATAGCGATCAATAGACACTTAAGATGGTCCTCAGTTGCTAAAAACTTGTCAAAAACAGGATTTGTGAAAACTTCAAGAACCTTAAGACGAAATTCGTCATTCAAATCAGATTGGCCCACTGAAATTAGTTTACCCAGAGTTTCATCAACAAGCACATACAAAGTTTGTGAATTTGTTTGTGAACATCTATCAACAGCTTTTATCAGCAGCCTGGCTATCGTTTTTACCGACTCCAACCTGACGTCATGCTGCTCGCTTTGCAAATAATGGTCTGTACATCTCCTTATAAAGGACATCATTGTGTTATTCCATTCAAAATCAAAAGCACCAAGTGTACGTAGAGCCAAAACTAGTTTAGCTGCATCATGTGGTTCCATATACACAGCAGTCGAAAAATTATAATTTTTCTGAACATCACTATTCGTGTTCAAGAGATATGGCTTTTTGCGTAATATCAACGATAGTATATTCAACAGTCTGTTAGCTATTTCTTTCTGTAATGATGGGACATTTTGACTTAGCTCCTTAAAACATGTGGTTAGTTGTGGACTTAAGCCAGACGCACACATAGGATCTAATAATATCTTTAACTCACTCGCTATATTTTCCTTCATTGCAAATCCTAACAAGGTTACACACTTAAATAGAGAGGTATCGATTCCATTCTTCTTTTTAGAAGCATCTTTGATCGGCAGTGTTGATTTGATTATCTCAATTATTCTGTTTAGATACTGATCAATATTGGTTTTTATGGCAACACAAATTAACCCTAATGTAGTGAAAGCCATTGCTTTTTCTTTTTCTTTACCACATAAGAATGTAATCAGGTGATTGATAGTCGACTTAAGGTGTTTTTTTGCAAATAATTCACGGTTGAAAGCAGCTAGTCTTGGTATAACTAAGAGGAGCATTTGATGAACATTATGTGACCTTGAGATCTGTTGAGCCATAACATCTAAAATAAATAAGAATAGTTTAGTTAATTTTGTACGTTATATAATCCCCGCTGGTAGAGAATGGGAATTGGCACCATATAAGTGATGGAGCATAAAATGGAGCAAAACTATCACTATGTGGTACACAAGAGGTTGCAAGAGAAATAGAGGGAGGCAAATTAGAAGATGGGAAGATGAAATAGTGAAAATGGCTGGAAGAACATTGAATATGCGTAAATAAAGAAGAGCAGAGAAGAAAAGGGTAAGCGTTTTACCAGAGGCACACAGACAATTAAGTAATTAAGTATTTCGATAAGCGTCATGTATAAGGATTTAAAAGTACCTTTTAATCGCGATAGTAATAGTAATTTGTAACAATTAAGTTTGAAATTTTCCAACAATGTTGATAAGGTCATTGCGTCAAAGTCTGTCCACGCGCGCGCAATTCCTTAATACATAGATTATTTTTATACTACATTCTAAGTTAGGGTTTGTACCTTCTACCACATGATTTCTTTGTCTATGAAATATTTTACTCTAGGAAAGAAGTATTCTCTATAATAGAGAATTCTATTTTTAAAAAGTTCGTTATCGTGGTCCTTATGCAACCACTTACTAACGCCTATTCTTCAACTAATTAGACATGGATATTTATAGATTTACCCACCACAGCTAGTCCCCACGGGAGTACTAGGCCATTACCATCCAACTAAACGATGAAATGTACTTTATATTGCAACACTAAAAATGAAAACTGTCAGAACCCACGAAAGTTTACTAGAATTAGAAAAATTACTGGAAAACATAAAATATGACATAATATGTAGTATACTAGCTGACCCGACAGACGTTGTTCTGTAGATAAGATAAATACTGTATTATAGGAATTTGCCAATAATATATCAAAACATGAAGATCTATTTCGTTAAAAATGCTCCCTGTTATTATAATGAAATTGTTTCACAGCGACACTGTCAAACCGTGCCTCACTAAATTCTCTCATAGAAAAAATGTCCATACAAAACAAATATTGAAAATAAAAATAATTTAGGGTCCCAAATCTAAATAAAAACTATCCTATCTCTCAAGTTGGACCAAACTGCGCTCCATGAAGTAATCCCCATTAAAATCCGTTCATTACTTTAGGAGTCCATCGTGGACAAACAACGTGTCACGAAATTTATACATATTAAGATTGAAAATGAGAATGGGCGAACAAATAGAAGAACATGGCAGTTACATATTCTTACAGAATTATTATGTCCTTCCATCGTTATTCGAGGCGTAATACACAATATTGAGATGACATCTTATGTTTCCGGCTGACTTTAGTCGTTGTAGTCTATTTAATTTTCGTAAATGTGGCCGCCTTGTTCACCAGGTGAGTACCATCGGCCATTGGACTTCTATTTAATTTTAATATAAAAACAAATTTAAATACTACAATTTTAAGTACGTCCTTTGAACATTTAAAATTATTAAATTCACTTCAATATTTTGATTTTGAAAATTGGACTAACATACGTTACGCCGAAATTCAAAAGTCATTTATTGCCCATATGACTATTTTTGGCCTGGTTTTGTAGAACTTGAGGTGAACGATGAGATTAAAAAGTTTGATAAAGGAAATAATTTAGTTACAAGTGATAAGTTTTTGGGCGCGATTACACATGTGATAATCATGCAAAGTGATGCTTTAAAGACGGAGGTATTTAATTTATTGCAGTGGGTTCAAGACAATGCTAATTTTGATGAAGATGGGTGATTTTCAAAAAAAAATCTCTTCACTGTTTACAGCTGTCTCGGTTGCTTTGTGGGCCTCGAGCTGATATAATTGAAGAAAGGCGAGAAGCATTCTTAAATTAGGTAAACGATAAATTATTAAGAACTTTAAAAAAGATACCTCCTCCATCTTATGAATTTTTATTTAATTTGTTTTTTTATGTTATTAAAGTGATAAACCTCATTCTGAAAATATTATTACATAGTATTATTATATTTCAAATTTTATTTGTGAATTTTTATTTAATAAAGCACAATTTTCTGACTTTATAAAAAAAACAATGGTGGTATTAATAAAAGTTTTTCAAGGACCTCCTTTTCTGCGCACGAAAAGATACTGTCTTTTGCCCTGCATCTCAAGCTGCGCAACCTGGATCCAGTGCCTATAATCAAACCGGTCGCCCCACGGCTCCGTTTGCATTACAATATAAAGCCCCTAAGGCGTACATATCGTATGCTCCTATGCAACCCTATGCATTTAATTATAACTTTCCAGCCTATGCCGGAAACCAGCAATTTTTTTGACCTCAATATAAAACCACAATCATTTACCGCGGGTTCACAAGCCCCGGTCATTCCAAGAAATCCATTTAATCAACAAGGCTCATCTGGTAAGAATTTTTGACAAAGAACAGCAGTTTCGCGGAGCCAGATTAGGGATGTTCCGGGACAAAATTAGACGCGCCGACTTCGCTGTTGCACATAATATCAGGTTATAAAATTCCTTTCCAAGCGCAACCCGCGCTTGTCTTACCGCACCTCACTAGCCGTTGGTATCAGACTTCACCATATTGCGGGATGGATCTAGCTATAAACAATCTAATAACGGAGAATATTTTTGAGTTTGCCCCCGAAACACGAGGTTTTTATCTACCCTCTTTTTAACACCGAAAAGAGATGGCACTTTGCGTCTTATTTTAAATCTAAAGAGACTGAATTAGTTTGTAAAAGTGATAAAGTTCAGACTTATCTCGGTTCATCGCATTCCGCACTTTTTACAGCCGAACGATCGGATGATAAAAATCGATTTGACACAGGCCAAATGTCTTTGGAGTATCTAGGTCTGGTATGGGATACGTGGAACAACAAGAAAAGCTCGGAACCCTCTGTATAGCAAAGTTTCTGATACAACAAAAAGCGACACTTCTAGAAATTCAAGTCAGGACCTTGAATATTGACCATCGTGACCATCCGTTATCCCTTGGCACATTGCAACTCTCTGCTGCGAAACAATGTTGAGAGGAAATTCCACTACCAGTACAGGTATTGAAAGAACTCACGTGGTGGAGGCTGAGTTGCAACAAGTCGTCTCGACTTCACCTTCCACCTCTGACTAACTTCTAAACAACAGACGCAGCCGATGCCGGGTGGGGAGCAGAATTGAACGGGGTTCAATTGATGGGCGATTGGTCGAAAATAGAATATCCTATTCATTCGAATCAAAATGAAATGTTGAGCATACAAAAATGTCTACCAATTCGGTCACCTACTACGCCATTCAACGTTACTGCTTCAGTGCGACAGCATGTCAGTTGTGGCGTATCACAGAAAAGAACGAGGAAGTCGATCGGTGCCACTAATGAGCCTGACACTGTTACAACACTCATTTAGTTGCACATTACATTCCTGGGAAACTCAATGGCGTAGCACATCGCCTGTTTCGAAAGTAAACTTCCCAAGTGGCATCATCTTCTTGCATTGACAGAGGTAGTTTTTCGAAAATGGGGTGTGCCCGAGGTGGATTTGCTTGCGTCCAGTCGTGCTCATGTCGTCCCAAAATATGTCACTGTAGACCATAGGTTCTCAACGTGTGTGCGTTTGAGACTTTCGGGGGGGCAGTAAAAGACCCAGAGAAAATTAGAGGACATTGAGATGGCGCAGATAGGGCGTGGGTAGATTAAAAAATATAGTCTAAAAAGGCAAAAAAATACACGAAAATACTCTAGAAAAAACAATATACTCAAAGCGTGAGCAAAATAACGTTGAGAAACTATGCTGTAGACCAAACAGATCGTGCAGCGTGGAGACACACTGCATTTGTTTGGGAATGGAGATTCAGCCTAGCGTAGATATTTCCCTCTCCAAACTTAATACCAAGAGTTCTTATGCATCTCAATCTAGCGGTAGGCATATATTTAATAATAGCACCGAGATGGCCCCAGGCATTTTGGAGAGCGGATTTAATGACTCGTGATATAGCACTTCCATTTGTATTCCAGCAATGAGAGTCCAAATTGATAGATCTGTCAATGGGCCGTCCCCCACCCAAATTAGAAGAATTGAAGCTCGAAGTTTGGAAATGTGGGGGTGGTTTGAGTCAGTAGAATCATGGTCTAGTCAACACTTAGTCCACTCTTAATATATTCAAAGCATGGCATTGATGGGTAAATTGGTGTCAAACTTCAAACATAAGTATTATTTATCTAGCGGGCTCAGAATTAGCATAATATTTGGCCGATCTCCACCTTAGAGAAAAGTAATCTTATAAAACTATATTAGAGCACAATATTGTTCACCAGGGGACAACAAACAATGTCACAATATTGTTTATTAGGCCTCAAATAACAGCGGAAGGACATAATAGCAGAGTTTTACCTACCATGAAAATTCATATTATGTCCAGAGCCTCTTTCGAGGCTTACAGTAAATTCTGCCTGGTGATAGTTAAGTTAGATATAAGTAGCTAATTGAGACCATAATGAAGTTCAATGGTCGATGGCACTCACCTGGTGAACAAGGCAGTTGGAAGTTGCCACATTTACGAAAATTAAAGAAACAACAACTAAAGACAGTCGGAAACATAATATGTCATCTCATTATTGTTTATTAGGCCTTGAATAGGGCTCCGGACATAATATTTAATAGTTTCAATGGTAGGTAAAACTCTGCTATTATTATCTTAATCTGTATTAATGGCTACAAAATTAGAAAGAATGCAATCTTACCACTAGCAATTTTATCATATTTATCCGTAATAAGTTGCCTGCATATACTTGATTCTAGAATTACAACAGTCTGAATTTTATCTTCCGAGTCGTTTTGGTATTGCCATGTACTTTGTAATTTAGAATTAAATGAAGACATTTCATCTGAAGTATCTTGACCAGCATCTAGTTTCTGCATCAGTGATGTGTACTCCTTTTCCCAAGAAGAGTTAGCACATCTTAATAGCTCATTTATTATCAAGAGAGCTCCATGAACATTGTCATCTCTACTTAAACCTCTGTCTCTAGCATTATGATCACAGAATGAAGACATTGCTTCTTCGTAACACTGTATATACCAATGAGCTCTTTTCTGCTGCCCTGGAACTTCTCTTTGAGATGTTACAACAAAAGCAGCTCTTAAAGCCTTAGCTGCAACTTCTCTTATTTGCTCCTTTGGATCTTTCAGTGCAATTACAATATGATTAAAGAAGCCATTTATGTGTTGGAAAAAATATGAAGGCATAGCTATCGCCAATTCCTTTAAAATATAGCAAGCAGATAGTCTCTTGGACTCACTTCTATCCTCTGCTAACCACTCAAATGATCTTTTGATTTCATTCTCAACAAATTCACCTCTTTTTATTCCAAGTGTTACTGTTATACGACCCATCGTTTTGGACGCTAACTCCAAGATATTAGTATCACTTGTAGGGAATATATTTCTTAAGTAATGAGCATAGCGTGATATTCTAGTCTTATTTATGTCATTATCTCCACTTATCAAGCACACTAAAATTAATAAAAAAATCTTTCAAAATCTTCATTTCAATCATTAATGACATTTTATGGATGATGAGGTCAAGCAAGCATACACATAGGTCACCTGATAGTGATGTAATCACCAGAACCCATAGTTTCCTGCATCACCATAGGTATTGCAAGAGTGTTGACACCCCCTTTACAGTATGAAGTATAAAATATGAATTTGAAAACTGAAAATACAATGTATGTAGCGGGTAGGATAAAACTATGGGCTCCATAGTAACAGTCAACAGGTCTTCCATTGAGCCATTTTCATATTGTAATCACTTTTTTGATAAAGTTACTTATACCTCCTTAAGTAATTTCATTGGTTTAAATGATAGATGTAACTTTTTTTTAAACAATGAAAGCCTACATAAATGCAAAGAAGGATAACTAAGTAATAATATATTTTTAAAATCACTATTCATGAAAAATAATCATGTTTCCTTACCTATAATTAGTATACCAGCTTTTTTCTCATTATTATCATAACCCGATGTTAAAATGTGAATTTGTTGATTTAATTCGTCGAGAGCTTGTGTTAAAGCTTCTTGGGAAAGCTCTCTGAGTTCTGTTCGAACGTAATGAAGAAGATCTCGAATAGCATTGTGTCGGGTGTCAAAATTGCGAGATTTGAGTCCAGATACGAAATCTGAGATGACTAAATGCATAATGTTTGCCCTTTTCCACAGTAAATTTTATTCATATACCTACTTAAATCTTCGTTGGTACGTTTTGGTCTTAATTACTACCTCATGTATGTCTTATTTAATTAAAAGGGGCGAAATTCATAATGAACAAACATATTTAGCCCATCAGGCATTTAGTATAGTAACGGTGAACACAAGAGTTGATTAAACTCACTATGAAATATAAATTTAAGCTTTTTAAATTATAAATATTTATTTACGTTTCCCATCAAATCAACATGCACAATTATTTTTTTTTATATTAAATGGCTCCGTCGACTAGAGGTGGTCGTTAAATCAATAAACTGTTTTTATTAACAGCGTTATATTCGTTAACGAATTAAATGTTTTTTTTCAACGAAAAAACCTGTTGAACATATGCTAATAAATTCAATCAACGTCTTCACCCGTAACTCACAATAAATTAAGAAATTTATTGCCTCACTAAAACAGCTTAATTCAAAACAGTTGACGACTTTGCGAACGAAAACGTTGACTTGATAATATAACATTGACGTAATGAAAACCTATTAAAAACCTAATTTAATTAAATACATTAACCGATTTTTCAAAACCCGTTGACAAATTAACAGTTTTTTCAACCTGTTGACCATTGACAAAAAACAGTTAAATTAAATTAATAATTTAAAAACCTTCAATGACACACCTCTACCGTCGACTGAATGTCGACGATACGGCCAACGTGAAGGTGGAGAGATGTTTTATTTTAATTTAGCTGATTGCGTTATATAAAGAACTGATTAAAAGGAAATGATCGGTTGATATATATCTGTGGTTTTTTTTTGTGAACTGAAGAATAGGCAACAATAGTTAGTACGGATAGTAATAAGCACCCATTATATTAACTACCTTGTTAGTATCTAATCTAAATTTAAGGGAGAAATGTGTGGATGTAAGTGGGAATATGTGCATGTAGAAGCGTAGAAAGTATGGAGGATAGAAATTACAATTTAATATTATTGCGGGAAATAAATTTGTAAAGAATCTTTATGAAAGGGGAATGGCATAAATTTAGAAGAAAAGGGATGTTGATTGGGCGAGGGATATCCTTCGGTAGAAGGTCATATAAAGGAATCGACATATTAAGGCAATAGAAAAAAATAAAGTCAAGAGTACCTTCCTCAAGGCCACGTTCACATATAGAATGGTCCCTTACCCGGATCTTGGCCAAAAATACTGGGCAGGGGTGGGACAGTCGCCTTATAGTGACGTTTTCAGAAAACTGTAGTGCCATCTGTTAGTTGGCCCCAAAATTAAAGCTTTGTCAGCTGTCACTCACCTTGAACCTGCCCACTGGTCATAAAATGGCGGCTACTTCTAGCGTTTGCACTTTGCGCATGTATGTAGCTCTCGTGTTCCATTTTGCATATTTTTGGTATTGAAATCGAAGTGTAAGTGCGTCGAGTCGAGCCTTGTGTTCCACCGCCTTGCTGTTGCGAATTCACTCCAAAAATCTCCTTATTCTGTGAATTTCTACTTTTTGTGATAGAGACACTTTTTTTTGTGGAATTTATGAACTTTGGTGTAATGCCGAGACGTCGTGCTTTCGTTTGTGCGCTCCGTGGTAAGTAAATTATTCTCTTAAATCTTAACAGTATAGTTTATTGACTTATATTGTGATAAATAAAGTATCATATAAGGTTTGTTCTACTCTCAGGTTCTAATACCGGTCCGTAGATTGAATTTGCAATCATGGTTAAAACTATTATAAACATACCGGTTTTCTGTATCTTGCCCCAAAGATTAAACTCCAATCCCTCAAATCACCTTATGTCAGACTTCAGACTCCCCCTGACTTATATGGTTTAATAATAATTGAAAGCTGTGCTGGCTTTGCCACCATTTTTATCAAGAGAAAGGTCAATATATGAGTCCAAAATCTAATATTAGCCCAATGGTCATAACACTAGGTTATCACAATTTATCTGATGGCTTTAATAGTCACTCAATTTATTTAATAATGTTATTTATTATTTTCAGAGATTCCAATGCATCGTTTCCCAGATGCTGTCAAATTTCCTGAGCAGTTTAAAACTTGGGTCAGTCTTGTTGGTGGAAACCCTTAAACATCTGATTTTGAATGTTATAAGAAGAAGAGAATTTGTGATATACACTTTTCTGACAGACACTATTTCCCTATATACTATTATACTCTTTGATACTGTGGAACAGACAAATTCCAAGCTCAAGAAAGTTAGCCCCCCAGTTTTTTTTTAATTTTTTAATTTTTTTTTATTACATCGTTAGTTCGCCATTTGTTCTTGATTGTTCTCTATAATTATTTGTTTGTTCTCGATTTTTTGTTTTTTTTTTTAAATTTGCAATTCATTAAAATTGGTTAGGTTAGGTTATGTTAGAACAGTTAAAACAACGCACGAGCCGAGCGTAGCGTGCCGCGGCAGCGGCCGGCGAGTGCCAGAACCAAATAGTAGGCATTTTCCCTCATTTTTAATTAATTGTTTTTAAATAAACAACAAAAGAACAAACAATTATTTATAGCGAACAATTAAGAACAAACTACGAACTAACGATATGCGATATTGAAAATTCAAAAATAGGAAAAAAATTTTTTTTGGGGGGCTAAGTTTGATGAGCCCAAATTCCAAGTGACGTCGTATGATGACAGAAGTGAGAAGTTTATTTTGTTTTTTTTTTTTGAAGAAAGAACCAGGGCTTAGAGGGCATAAAGGGTTGGATAGAAACAGAAAATTTACCTTTAGTTTGTTTTGTGGTTTGCCATTCCTTGAATCAACCAGAAAGGGTTTAGACATAGCGCGTAGATCTCGAGGAAAACAGTAATTAAATTTTAATGTTCCAGACTGAATCGCGTCTTTAGCGCACGAGTCTGCAATTTCATTGCCAGTTATCCCTAGATGGCTAGGTATCCAAGCTAATGCAACTTCTATTTCCATTATGTGACATATTTTGTACAGGGATGCCTTTGTTCTTAAATTAATTGTGAAGTTGTTTGAAGATTTGAAAGGATTTTTTGTTAGGTCCATTACGCAGCTCAATGAGTCAGACGTGATTAAAGCCTTGTTGATCTTATGTGATACAACATATGACACCGCCTCTGACAGGGCAATTGATTCGCCAGTAAAGATGGAATTCTGTGGGGGACTTTTGCAATTTAAAATTATATGGAACTTAGGGATCCAAACTGGAGACCCGACCCAGCTGTTATTGGATAATTTGGATGCGTCCGTGTACATCGTCACCCAACAGATAAATCAGAAGATAGAATGAAATTTAATTTTCTATTGGCTTCAGGGCAGTGTTTAGTAATTCCAAAGTCAAAGAATATTTTAGGTTGGAAAATGAGAGACTGATATTCTATTTCAAAGACTGGGCATAAGGCTGATTGGAAAATAGGAAAAGGAAAGGCTTGAAATTCAGTATAAGAAATAATTAACGGAGGCGGATCTTTATGAGACCAATATAAAGAAGTTTGAATAGTTAGAGACATAGAGTGCAGAATATCAAGAAGGGGGTGTACGCTAAATTGGATTACGTTAGGTAGGAATCTATCGGCTAGGTACTGACGGTGAAGGTGAAGAGGTGCGTCTACACACTCCACTTGGAGAGCGTTGACGGGAGAACATTTCATAGCACCAGTTATGATTCGTAAGCATTTGGACTGGATTTTCTCCAATTTGGACAGGGCTATTTTGCTTCACGGCTCAAGTAGAAAACTACCGTAATCAAAATGACTACGAACATAGCACAAAGGGCCCTCATAACGTTGACCGAGTAATGTGAAACCGAGGGGACATTTCTTAACAATGTACTTCAAGTGGTGAATACCAGAGAGCTTAGTATCAAGAAAAAGACCAAGGAATTTAACATTATCCTTAAACGGGACTGATTCATCACCTACTGAGAGATTTATGACCGGTATAGTGCGTTTTCCGGAAAAAATAACCGCAGTACATTTGGGAACAAAAAGAGAGAGGTTGTGGTCTAAGAGACATTGATTCAGATAATATAAAGCATAATTTAAGCAAGATGAAGAAAAGTTGAAAAAAGTTGAGATGGAGTATAGTGAAATATTATCAGCATATTATTGACGAATTTTGCAGAATGGGCTAACAGTAAGGCGTAGGTCAGAAGTATATATATTATATAGGATAGGACTTAACACCGAACCTTGTGGGAGGCCCATCCAGACAGTTCGAGGTGGGAGGAGGAATCCTTGATGGCGGACGGAAATAGAGCGACCCATTAACATATTACAAATGATATTGATCAACCTAACAGGAATGCTCAGCTGGTGCATTTTCTGCCTGAGTAGAGGAAGGTGAACAGTGTCATATGCTGAAGCTGAGACATCTAGAAAGACCCCAACAACATGCTCGCTTCTAGAGAATGATAAACGAATTTTAGAAATAAGGATGCTCAGGCTGTCCAGCGTACCCTTACCTTTCCTAAAGCCATATTGACTATTAGAAAGGAGATTTTTATTTTCTATTATCCATTCTAATCTGTTTTTTATCAAATTCTCCACAATTTTGGCCAGAACTAAACTAAAGCAATGGGACGATAAGAGGAAGAAACCAATGGGTCCTTGCCCGGCTTAAGGATGGGTATAATAATTTGTGTTCTCCAAGAATTCGCGAATTACACAGGAGGAGTAGAACGAATTGAGAATATTAAGAAGGACGTTTTTGCTAGTGAGGATTTACAAATGAAGGAATAAGGTAACTATACCATCCGCGCCAGGAGAGGAATCACAAAGGTGATCAAGAACAGAATTGTTAGTTCGGAGAAGGAAAAAGGAACGTTCATTTTCAAATCAAATCAAATCACATATTTGCAAGATAAGGTAATAATATGTTGTTGGCTTATAATTAACAAGTGCTCTTATCCTAACCCACAAGGCATGCAAACTTATAGAGAAATACATAGTTCACGTTTTAATTTCTGTAACAATTATAATATATTGTACTATACTAAAAAAGATATACTCCCAAGCAAACTTAGATTAATATCAATCATACAATATTTATTATTTCATAGGCTTATTAATTTAAATTTTGTCTGAGTCGGCAAGAGGATCTGAAGGGGAAATGAGTCGGATCGGGGGTAAAAAGGCAATCAAATTCAGGGACGAGGGAGGAGCAAGAAGGCAATAGAAGTCATTAATAAAAGATTTTGGGTCATTGTTTGAAATGTCCAGCATGTTAAAACCTCTACGATACGTTTTTATATTGTTCCAAATGAGGGAAAGGGGAGAACGAGGAGATAAGGATTCACAGAATTGACGCCATCCAAGGAATTTTTTTTTGGAAAGAAATCTTGATGTGCGAGCAGAAATCTTTTAAAAGGCATCTAATCTAACAGGCTACAAGATGTGGAGAATATTTTCTCAGCTTCTTTTCGCAAGTGGACCATGGCGGAGCATTCAGCATCCCACCAAGGAGGGGAAGAAGTTAATTTTCAGTCAGGATTTTTTATGGGAATGGAAGAATTAGCAGCTTGTAAAATTGACGAAATGAACTTCTCATATGTCTGGAGACAATTAGATCTCTGTAAAGGTGTCACATTCTGAGTCCAATGAAAATTGATGCCAGTTGGCATTGGCGACTCGGTATTTGAGGAGAGGTTGAGAGGGAGAAAAGAGGGGAAATGGTCACTATCCAATGAACCTGGTAGGACTAGCCAAGAAAAGAGGGATTCTAGAGAAGGAGATGCAAGAGAAAGGTCTGGCACACTGATATTTTGTGCTGGTGAAACTCTACGAGTGGCAGATCCATCATTGAGGATGCATCAATTTATGTCATCAAGGAGATCTAAAAGGAACGACGAAAATGGGTCAATACAATAAGAACCCCAGATGGTGTGTCGGCAATTAAAATCACCTAATACCACCATACGTATTGAGGAGAGGATAGTATTTAGTTAGAGAATGATGTTAGAATTGGGATGAGGAATATAAATAGGAACAAAAGATATTTAGCAGCTCTAGCAGGTACTACATGTAAGCCTGGATTACGTATAGGCACAATAATTTGGGAGAATGTCATACATGTATTAATCAGCAGTGCACATCCTGCCCAACCTCATCCCTGTCATCCCGGAGACAAGAAAAGCCTGTAATCCTAAAATGAGACCCAGGCATGAGCCACGTCTCCGAAATGGCAAGGATAGACAATTTGTGTCGATTAATCAAATATGCTTATGACGGCGAATGCTTCTACAATTCCGTTGGGGAATTTGGAGACCTATTGGAGCCATTATTGTGGGAAAGGACTTCAAGTAACTGTTCAAACAGGACAGAGACATTGTCCGGTAAGGCGGCCGAGAATTTTGACAGCATATTAATAAGAGAGCAAAGAAGTAATTCAGCAAGATTATTATTTGGAGAAGGGAGAGGGGTTGATTCAATGGATGGTAATAGCTGTAAGGCACAGCCGTTTGGCTGGGAAGAGGAGGGAGAGGAGATAATATTTTGGTGAGCCTGACGGTCATAGGATTTCCCTAAAACTGGTTTAGGTTTAGCTGCCAAGTGCGAGGAGTGGAGGTCGCTGGTTGGAATTGAGAAGTTTGAGGAGTAACAGCGGGGGAATGAGGTCTAGAGACTTCAGAATAAAGTCGTCTTGGTTTATTAAACCTGGTTGAGGCTTCCGAATAACTTATATTTTCCTGTGATGCTACTTTAACTGTACTACAGGAAAATATAAGTATAACACGTTTTAAATGTGCCTTCGTAGAACGAACCCCAGCTTCCCATAATCCTCCGAAATTAGGAGCTGATGGTGGAATAAAACTCCATGTCGTTCCATCGTTTGCTAGTAAAGCACTTATTTCGTCAGGTACCTTTGATGTGGAGCTAAGAAACATTGCTTTTAACTCTTTACTAGCTCCTACAAAATTAGTACCGTTATCACTGTACAATGTTTCACAATGACCTCTTCTCGAAACAAATCTGCGAAAAGCAGCAATAAAACCTTGGCTAGACAAATCTGACACTGCTTCGAGATGAATGGCCTTTGTGAACATACACACAAATACGCAAATATATCCCTTGAAGGATTTTGAGCCACGTCCAGGTGAAAATCTGATGTTGATACATCCAGTAAAGTCGACTCCAGTTACCTTGAAAGGTCGTATAGGTTTGAGTCTCGCTTCAGGTAACTGGCCCATTAATGGATTGTTATTTTATTTTCTATATCGAGTACACTTTACACATGATCTGTAGCACTTCTTCGCTAACTCGCGCGCTCGAATAATCCAGTACTTGGACCTTAGTAAATTTAATATTAATTGGGGACCCCCATGAAGTAATTTGATATGAGCATCATCGATTATTAACTTAGTGAGATGACTCTCACTAGGCAAAATCATAGGGTGTCTCCTATCAAATCCCACTTCAGCCTCATGGATGCGTCCACCAACTCTTAGAGTCCCTTTACCATCGATAAAGGGAGTAAGAGTGAGGAGTTTACTCGTTGAAGGCAGATCTTTGCGAGCTTTCACAAGTTTTATTTCTTCTCCGAAGAATAATTGTTGTGTTTCACGAATGCAGTCTCTTAGTACTTCTTCTCTTTCTTTTGCCGTAACAACAATAGTTATATCCTTTGGTCTATCTTCCACTTTTAATTTGTAATGTAAAACTCTCTTACAATAAGATAGAACTCTCAGCATTCGTGGTAAACTCGAAAATCTTAACCAAATAAACTGCTCTTGACGCACAACGGATGCTATAAAGGCTTTAACAGGTCTCATTTCTTCGGCTGTGTCAAAAGTTTTACAGTTCTCGCCGATATACTCTTCCTCTCGTAACCAGTGCGGACCATGCCACCACAAACTGTTTTTAATCAACTCAGCTACTGACATTCCACGCGAGGCGCAGTCAGCAGGATTCTGGTGAGTAGAAACATGATTCCACTGTTCTCTGTCTAATATTGTAAGAATTTCAGAGACCCTATTACTGACAAAAGTGGTCCATCGATTCGGTTCTCCGGAAATCCACGCTAGCACGACTGTACTATCTGACCAAGCCCACAGATTTTCTTTGGGAACATTCATCACTTGTGAGACGTCAAATACTAACTTAGCAGCAAGTAAGGCAGCACATAGCTCCATACGTGGAATCGAAATTTCCTTTTCCACCGGTGCTACTTTAGTTTTAGCTGTTACCAAATTAACCTCAACATTACCATTACTGTTCTTAGATTTAATATAGACTACAGCAGCATAACCTATCTGCGAAGCATCAGCAAAAGTATGTAGCTCGATATCGTCGTTACGTCTCGTTCGCAGCCATCTCGGTATTTTCACCAATTGGACATTAGCTAAATCATCTCGAAAGCTATGCCATTCTCTCATCAACTCCTCAGGTAAGCTATCATCCCAACTCAGGCCCGATTTCCATAGCTTTTGTATGAAATACTTCGCCTTTATAATTATAGGTGCGATCCAGCCCATCGGATCATACAACCTAGCTATGTCAGATAATACGTTTCTTTTCGTCAGTGTCTCCATATTCTCAGTCAAATGCAAATTATATTCGAAATTATCAGAATTTTTATTCCATCCAATTCCTAAAGCCTTAACCATGTCGTTGTGTTTAAATACGACTGACTAATCTTTATTTTGGCACTCTATACTTATATAATTAAGTAAGTCTTTACAATTCGTACTCCACTTCTGTAACTCAAATCCACCAGCTTTCATCAACTCACTCATTTGGTCATAAATCTCAATGGCTTCAGGTACATCTTCACATCCTGTGAGCAGGTCATCCATATAATAGTCCTGTAAAGTAATTTGAGCAGCAATTGGATACCTCTCACCCTCATCCTTGGCCAACTGTTGCAGAGATTTTACCGCTAAATATGGTGCACATGCCGTTCCAAATGTAAGTCTTAATAAGCGATAATGCTTAACTGGACCATTTGCGATCGGTCGCCACAATATTCTTTGGAAATCTGCATCTGTAGCGCTGACCTTCACTTGCCGGTACATTTGTTTAAGGTCCGCCACTATGGCATAATTGTATCGCCTCCACCTCATTAAAATATGCCTCAAATCAAACTGAAGTTTGGGACCAACAAGGAGATTATCATTCAAGGATACATTATTCGTACCTTTACAGGACGCGTTAAAAACAACTCTCAATTTTGTCGTCTCCTTATCCTCCCTTACTACTGCATGATGTGGAAGATACATCACCAACTCATCGTCAATCTCACTTCGCTCTACAATTTCTTCCATATGACCTTGTACCACATAATCCTCCAAAACCCTTTTATACTCCTCATGTAGCTTTGGATTTTTATGTAGCCGTTTCTCTAAAGACTTTAACATGCGTGTAGATATTTCATATGACTTTCCCTTAAAACACTCTGGATTAGGACCGTTAAATGGTAATCTGACTACATAACGCCCACTACTATCTCTCTCAGTCGTATTTTCAAATATCTCTTCACATCTTAATTCTGTTCTTGTCATTCTCTTCCCAATAAAATCAGGCTCCCTTTCGATCTCCCAAAACTGTTTTAATAACTCATCTTCTTTCACTTGGACGGGTAAGCGAACAACTCTTTGATTGCTGGATGAAACATCCAGCTGTACCTTTCCCGACAAAATCCATCCGAATTGAGTATTTTGCGCGATCGGCCCACTCATTGTTGGATGTTTCATCAAGCCCTCCATAATTATTAGGCCGTAGACATCAGCTCCTAAAATCATATCAATTTTACCAGGAGATCCGTATTGTGGATCTGCTAAATTCAAACTATTAATCTCTGGCCAATTAGGAATCAACATATCTCTACATGGTATAAGTGATGTTACTTTTTTTAAAACAAATGCATTAACAATTACTGAAAATTCAATATTATTTAGTGACTCTAACTCGACAGAAATCATACTTTTAGCTTGAGTTATCTCTCCACCTATCCCTGATATAACCCCATTAACAAATGTCTTTTTAAGACCCAAAAACTAAGTAATCTCCTCAGTTATAAATGATGACTCGGACCCCTGATCTATTAAAACTCTTACTATTAATGACTTACCCTTATGAGACCTTACTCTAACTAAAGCCGTAGCTAATAACACTCTACATACTCGTTGCTCAGCAGAAAAATGTGCTACGGCTTTCGTTACTTCTGTATTCTCAGACAAAACCTGATTTGTCATTTTCTCATAGTGAAGCATCATGTGATGTCTCCTACCACATTTTCGACAGCATATCGGATGCCGGCATTGCCTCACTGCATGACTTGACGCTAAGCAGTTGAAACAGAATCCCCTTGTTCTCACAAACTCTGTTCTCTCGTCCGGGGTTAGTTTTTCAAACTGCTTACACTGATAAAGTGCATGTGCTCCTTTACACATCACGCATACTCTCTCTTTCTCATTGTGATTATTAACACTCTTCTCATCAACTGCAGCATGAAATACCTTTTTACTAGGTGAGTGTTTAAAACTTTTGCGTACAGGTTTGCCACTATCCCACATCTCCAATGTCCTGAATCGCGTCTCCAAAAAGTTTCTCAACTGCGCCCAGGTGGGTAAATCCTCACTCTCATTTTGATTTACCTGTAGTTCCCATACCTTCCTCGTCTCTGAATCCAATCTAGTAAGAACCAAGTAGTTTACTATAGGATCCCACGTAGACGTATCTATTAATAAATTTTGAAGGGATTTTAAACAGGCAGCTGTAGTGTCCAATAAATGTTTTATACCTGTGGCTGACTCTATACTTAAACTTTTCTGTCCAAACAAATGTTTCATAACTTCATTACAGTTATATCTTTTATTAGTATAACGTCGTGTTAATTGTTTCCATGCCTCTTCGTAATTAGAATCAGTCGTTGAAAGACTTTTGAGCAACTGTTCTGCTTCTCCACTCAGACTACTCTTTAAATAATGTAATTTCTGAACAGCATTTAAAGATTCATTTGTATGTATAAGAGATAAAAACATATCATGGAAAGCCTGCCAATCTTCATAAATACCAGAAAATCGTGGCAGCTGTATTTGCGGTAGCTTAACATCAGTATTTAAAACTGCAGTCGTAGCTGCTCCAGTCACACCAGACCCTCCCGTATTTATTTGTAACTTTCGCATATCTTCCTTCATTCGTGTTTTATAATCTATGTAAGTGTCATCAAAATCACTATACAAATCATCCTTAAAATATGATATCTCAGATTTTTTTCCTTTATCTACACTACCGATTAAGTCTAAGTGTCTCTCTTCAAAATCTCCTTTCATCTTTTCCAAATTCTCTAAGCGCGACTCAATATAAGATATACTTATTCGCTCCTTCGGTGATTTTTTATAATTGGTAAACGCCTTTGTCACACGTTCTAATAAATCTTCTTGCTTTAATATAGAATAATTCATTTTGCAATCAACAATAGTATTTCAAACTGAAATTAGTAGACTAATAAATTATAACAAAGTTCGATAAATTTTCTAAGTTCCAATTTATCCAAATTTTTCTAAGTCCTTGTGGTATTTCTTAAAAATTTAACAACTCTAAAATCACCAAAATTTTTCTAAGTCTTTTATAATTCTTGAAAATTTTACAAGTCTAAAATCACCAAAATTTTTCTAAGTCTTTTGCACTGATTAAATTTTCTGAGTTTAAATACACCAATAATAATTGTACTCACGAATTTTCCTAAAAGTCCTGACACAACTTTGATTTAACACACTTCCACTTACGTTACACTATTCACTAGACACAATGACTTCGTTCCCGGGTTTCGGCACCAGATGTTAACGCGAGATGTAAATAATACGCACACACACTTGTCAAATCACAAACTTTTATTGGTACCATATTTATGCTTAAGGCTTCATGCTAATAAAAGCTATAAAATACTAAAAGCGCGTTTCATTCTTAAGCAACTACATTTACAGCGCCATCTATGATCTAGGCGGGACAACATATTATATATACTACTGTGAGCGTCGAATTACACATGCCTTTTGATGTTTTGGATATCTGCCATATGTTGGACCAACTTTCAAATATTCTAGGTGTCAAGGTAGTGCACAAGGCACGGAAAAAGATTTGAGAATATTGTAGGGATCCTGTAAGAGTAGCTGACCTGGCTGACAAGCATAAGCATTTTCAATAACAAGCATGCCCGAATAACCTATAATCCATTTTTTTTATATGAGAGGGGGCAAACGGGCAAGAGGCTCACGGGATGGGGAGAGGTGAGGAAACCGCCCAAGGACATCCGCAACAACAGGTGTGTCAAGAAATGCGTTGCCGGCCTTTAAGGTATCTGTTCGGGAAGACCGCTGCCGGTAGTTGATTCCACAAAGTGGCTGTGCGAGGCAAGAAATTACGAAGAAAACGCGTGGTTGTGGAATACCAGACGACTACGTGATGCGGATGGTTCTTTGCACGTAATGTCCGATGGTGGAATTCGGCCGCTGGAATCAACCCGAACAGCTCCTCTGAGCACTCCCCGTGATAAATGCGGTAGAAGATGCAGAGAGAACCCACATCTCTACGCAATGCTAGAGAATCAAGCCGATCGGAGATGACTTGATCGTCGATGATTCGAGCCGCTCTTCGTTGTATGCGGTCAAATGGAAGAAGCTGGTACTGGGGAGCACCCGCCCAGAGGTGTGAATTTGCGCCTTATAAAGTTGCAGGCGGTGGCTTTTAGTGAAGTACTGTCTCGCCTTACTGAGTACACCAAGCTTTTTAGAGGCCAGTTTGGCCTTCTCTTCCAAGTGACCACGGAACAGAACGTCGCTCGATATATCGACGCCAAGTATGCCAATACAGGCTGTGGCAGTTAGAGGAGTGATCTCGAATCGAGGGGATACGACAAAGGGAGACTTTTTAGTGGTGAACGCACAAACTTGTGTCTTCTTGGGGTTAAATTGGACAAAATTTTGTCGGCCCCATTCCGAGACTTTGCAAAGCATAGTCTCGATTTCAGACACAAGTTTGATCCGGTTCTCGTCGACGCTATCCCGGGACATGTTGGCACGGCCAGTGTAGGAAGCATACCCCGTGCTGTCGTCTGCATAGCAATGAATATTGCTGATTTGCAGCATATCATTGATATGCAGAAGAAACAGCGTAGGGGATAGCACACAGCCTTGCGGGACACCAGAGTTTATGGGTTTTAAGTCGGAGCATGCACCATTGATAACAACCTTGATGCTCCGATCAGCCAAAAAGCTAGTGACCCATTTGCACAACTTCTCGGGAAGCCCACAGGATGGCAGTTTCGCTATAAGCGCTTTATGCCACACCCGATCAAAGGCCTTCGCTATGTCCAAACTCACCGCCAACGCCTTTCCCTTTGACTCAACCGCTTGCGCCCATTTATGGGCAAGAATATCACCAGATGAGCGACCCTGACGGAAACCGTACTGGCAGTCGCTGATCAGCTGGTGCCCCTCTAGGTATCCCAAGAGCTGGCGGTTGATGATCGACTCCATTACTTTGGAGAAAATGGAGGTAATGGCAATGGGGCGGTAGTTGGACGGATCTGAGCGTACACCTTTCTTAGGGATCGGGTGCACTAAAGCCGCCTTCCATAATTTCGGGACTACGCCTGATGAGTAGGAGAGCCGGAAAAGACGAGTAAGGACCGGCGCCAGTTCCGGAGCACATGTCCGCAGCACTATCGGGGGAATGCCATCGGGTCCGCTCGATTTGTGAATGTCCAAGGTGAGAAGCGCCTTAAGCACGGCACCATGCCGGATTTTTACCTCCGGCATATATGAATCGCACCGCGGAATATGCGGTGGTGGTGCACCTTGGTCATCCAGAGTCGAGTTGGACGCGAAGAGGGAGCCCAGGAGATCAGCTTTCTCTTTCGCGTCATGGGCCAGCGAGTCATCATCCCTGTGCAGTGGCGGAATGGCTGGCTGGCAGAAGTTTCCTTGGACAGCCTTGGCGAGCGACCAGAACGCACGAGTTCCCGAGGGAAGGCGTGCAAGTCTCTCGCCAATTCTGCCAATGTGCTTCGACTTCGCGTCAGCAATAACTCTTTTGGAGGACCTGGAGGCGTGATTGAAGTGTTTTTTAAGTTTGCTGGAATTCACATCCTTAGATACCACCGCATTGACCCAAGCCTGATAGCACTCCTGCTTTCGGCGAGAGGCCATTTTGCAGGAGCGGTCAAACCATGGTTGGGACCTGCCACCGATAGGCACAGAGGAGGATGGAATGAAGAGTTCCATACCTTGCAGTACCACATCAGCAACAGCATCAGCAGCGGCATCTGGATCTCCCAGCGAAAAACAGATCTGCCTCCACGGGTAGGATGCAAAAAAGCACCGCATCTCGTCCCACTCTGCTGACCTATAGTGCCACACGCGGCGACAGCCTAAGAAGCGGGGCCGTGTTGGGCGCGTGATCGGCACGGTGCTCCGGATCAGGCAGTGGTCCGACGATCCCAGAGGAGGGTCAACGGAAACTAGGTAGCCGTCCGGATGTGAGGTAAACAGAAGGTCCAACAGTGAAGGTGTATGATCTTGCACATCTGGGATTCGCGTTGGCGCAATAACCAGTTGCGTCAGACCATATGCTAAGGCGAAGTCGTGAATAGATCTCCCTGCATGATCGGTGGTACGTGAGCCTAGCCATTCGGCGTGGTGGGCGTTAAAATCGCCAAGAAACACGATCTCTGCAGTGGGGATCTGCTCCAACACGGAATCTGTAGCCATTTGGATGTGTTCGAGGAGCCGGTCAGTCTCTGCGTTACCGCAATGGGACCTATACAGGCATGCGTAGATTCGCGGATGGTCATCGCAGTCTACACGCAGAGAGATGATGGATAGGTCCTGTCCTTCAAGAAAACTCAGGCGTCGAGAACAGACATCCTCCCTGACGTAAACGCACACGCGTTCAACACGTTCGAGCAATATCCGTCGACAACGACCTGTATGCTGCGCCCAGTGAGGAAGCTGGGGGTCCACTTGCACAAGCACTCGGGAAGCCCAAATTATGGAAGTTTAGAGAGGAGCGCCTTGTGCCATACACGATCAAATGCTTTCGCTATATCCAGGCCAACTGCCAGGCCTTCCCCCCTGCTTTCTACTACTTCTAGTACTGCCGGTCGTTGATCAACTGGTGACCCTGAAGGTATACCAAGAGCTGGCGGTTAATTATGCTCTCCATGATCTTGGAGAGCAGGGAGGTAATAGCAATAGGCCTGAAGTTTGCCGGATCCGAACTATCTCCATTTTTTTGGATCGGATGGACAAGGGCTGACTTCCATGAGTCAGGGACTACGCCTTTTGAATAGGAGTGCCGGAATAAACACGTTAGCACCGGCGTCAACTCAGGGGCACATGTTCTAAGCACGATTGGAGAAATGCCATCCAGCCCACTTGACTTCGTGACGTACAACGAAAACAGAGCTCGCCGAACAGTTTTCTGTCTGAACTTTACTTCAGTCATGGAGCTCTGACACCGCGGGATGGTCGGTGGTGTTTTTCCGTTGTCGTCAAGAGTCGAGTTGGAGGCAAAAAGAGTGCACAGGAGATCGGCATTCTGATTTGCCGTATGGGCCAGGGTGTCATTCCTCATGTGCAACGGCGGCATGGACGGCTGGTTTTAGTTACCAAGAGCTTTCGACAACGACCAGAACTTGCGAATTCCGGTCGGGTGATTGGAAAGCTGCTTTGACGACGTGCTTCGATTTCGCACGGGCGATTTGCCGCTTAAAAAATCTGGAGGCACGGTTATATTTCCTCTTCAGAACTTTGCAGTTTGGATCCTTTGAGCCCAGCGCCGCAACTCAAGTTCGATACGCCTGTTTTTTGCAGTCAGATGCTGCTTTAACTGACGCATCGAACCAGGGCTGTATAAAAATATCCTTGCCCTGCAGTATCACATCGGCTACTACAACGGCGCAGGCACGCGAAGGGAAACAAACCTTACCCAAGGGTAGGATGCAAAAAAGGAACGCATCCTATCCCAATCTGCTGACTTGTAGTGTCAAACGCGGTGGGTCGCTGCTGGTCTGCGACGTTGGCGTCGGATAGCCACTACACTGCTGACCAGGCAATTGTTGGACGTTCCGAGAGGGGCGACAGAGACCTGGTAACCATCGGGATGTGTAGTCAGCAGAAGATCTAATAAGGACGGCATGTGGCTATCCACATCCAGGAGCCGCGTTGGCGACTCAACCAATTGGGACAGACCATACGCCAATGCAAAATTATGCGCAGATCGCCCGCACCTGTGGTACGTGATCCAAGCCATTCGGCATTGTGCCCGTTGAAATAACCCAAGACTACGATTTCAGCGGAGGGGATCTGTGCAAGCCCGTCATCAAATGCCGCTTGAACGCAGCCAATGAGGTGATCCGTTTCTGCGTTACCATTATGGGACCTGTAGACACACGCATAGATCCGGACGCGGTCCTCTAAATCTACGCGGAGCCAGAGAGTAGACAGGTCCCTACCCTCAAAATTGCCGAGACGGCGACAGCAGATATCCTCCCTAACGTACACACATACCCCGGCATGAGGCAAAATTTTATGCTCAATTTTGTACCCGGAGTACGTTAAATATGACGTATCGCTAGGTCTGAGGAAACACAAGGCCGGCTGCGCCGTCTCAAGGTGGTGGTGGTTTAAATTGGAGTGAATTCCCCTGATGTTACAGAAGTCCACATTAAGTGTGGAGCGGGGATCCGTGGTGTTGCTGCCCTGTCTGTGCTGTGAAATGCGCGGTACTGTGCCCTCCCCAGAATACAAGGGGCAGCCCGAGCGCGAATGCTCGGGGAGGGATGTGTGGCGGTCCTCCACAGTGCGGTTTTCAAGAAGCTTTCTCCCTCGTACTACAAAGCTGTGGAATGAGCTTCCTTGTGCGGTGTTTCCGGAACGATACGACATGGGTACCTTCAAAAAAGCGCGTACACCTTCCTTAAAGGCCGGCAACGCTCTTGTGATTCCTCTGGTGTTGCAAGAGAATGTGGGCGGCGGTGATCACTTAACACCAGGTGACCCGTACGCTCGTTTGTCCTCCTGTTCCATAAAAAAAAAAAGGGATTCTCCGGGTCATTGTGCTGACGTCATAGGACGGCAGCGTGACTCACCGACTTACAAAAAGCCCGTAGTCGCCTCTTACGACACCCTTGGGCCTGGGACTACCCTATTCTTTATACGCCCCGGGGAAGCACAGGGACTCGATGAAGGATCTCCTAATCACATCGTTTTTTCTTGCCTTCGACTGTCCTCTTCTCTATGATCTCCTTCCTCCGGATATCCCTCGCCCCACTGATTTCAAATCCTTACTTTTCTTTGTTAATTCCCCTTTTGTTTATATTTTATGATCATTCATTAACCAAAATAATATAAAAGTTTTGTTTGTTTGTCTTTTAACCAACTAACCCTTTGTATATATTGTGTGTGTCTTTTTTGTTTTAGATACAACAACAGTGTTATTTGCGGTAGATGATCTCGGCAGTTAAAAAGTGCTTAGTTTCAGTAACAGCTGTTACTGGTTACCGATAGGAGTATTTAGTAACACCTATTATTTTGTCACAGCTATTCTTTTAATTGTGGAAAAAGAAGAAAAAAGGCCCTTGGCCTTTTTTAAGAAAACTTCTGTTTACTTATTACCGACTTCAAAAAAGGAGGAGGTTCTTCGTCATGTTTTTTTTTCTATGTTTATCACCTCAAACTTTCGACTAGGGGAACCAATTTTGATAATTCTTATTATATCTTAATTTATTTGAAAGCTGGTGCTTCCCGTGTGGTCACATTGTAATTTGGTCCAGATCTGACATTGGTATCATCGTATGGTATGAACAATACTCCTTGCCTCCTCTACCCTCCATTAAAGATAGCAGTTGAGTTTGGCTCAAAAAAATATATAAATAAAAGAGCAACTTGGTTAGAAGTCAGCAGTCATTTGTCAATAGCTTTTTTTGTGAAAATAAGGGATGAGACGAGCTGGACGTTCAGTTGATGGTAATTGATACCCTGCCCATTATAATGCAGTGCCGCTCAAGATTCTTAAAAACACAAATATTCTGATCGGATACAAACGCGCTCGTCACCTTGAGACATAATGTTAAGTCTCATTTTCCCAGTAATTTCACTAGCTACGGCGCCCTTCTGACCGAACCACAGTAATGAGTAAACATTATTGTGTTTAAGCAGCTTCGCGGCGGAAATAGGCGCCGTTGTGGTTCCCATAATCTATCCTATCCATCCATATTCTATCTAGCTTGCCATTGTAAGAGTAAATATTCTTTGGTTGTTGTGTTTCTCAATTGTCACTAATGTGCACTCATTCGCACTTGTCATTTGACAGTCTCAACTCTCCTGAAGTCAGTCTTCAAGTTCGGCGTCAGAACGTCGCACGTCACACGTCAGTCATGTGTTAAACGTAGACGAGAGAAATTCGTTCTATTTTGCATTTTCTAAAAAATATTAGTTTTATATTATCGTTTATTTAAAAATTGTACCTTTTTGTTAATAAATCGCTGCGTGAATTGACTCTTAACATGAAGCTCAGTTGTAAAGCCTAGACCAATATTTTTATAAGGAACTGGAAACGTAGCCAAAATATTCGTGACATGGAAACGGTAAAGAAATCTAACGATGTTGCTGACGGGTCTGCTGAAGGAAACCTTTTACAACCTCCGCAAGAAAGTATGTTACACCCACGTAATCCTTTAATGAAAGTACGCACATACGTATTGGCTCTGCGACCATGGTCTCTTAGTGGGAGCTTACTGCCGACTATGCTGGGAGCTGCACTAGCGTATCGTTTGCCTGGAGATAACGGCTTCAGCTGGGTAACTTTGATGTTAACCTTATGCACGATCATACCCGTACATGGTGCTGGCAATGTTGTTAATACATATTTTGACTTTGTTAAAGGAATAGACAATCGCAAATCCGACGATCGGACTTTAGTTGATCACCTATTGAGTATAGACGAAGTTGTATCACTTGGAGCAATACTCTACATGTCTGGATGTGTATTTTTTGTGTTATTAGTTATTGTGTCACCAGCTCAAATGGAACATTTAGCCTTAGTGTACTTTGGAGGACTCTCCTCGTCTTTTTTGTATACAGGGGGTATAGGTTTAAAGTATATAGCTTTAGGTGACATTATTTATTTAGTGATATTTGGACCAGTGTCAGTAGTGTTTGCATTTTTGGCTCAGACTGGAAGAGTGGTTTGGCCTATATTTTGTTATGCGATCCCTCTGGCTTTGAATACAGAGGCTATATTACATAGTAATAATACTAGAGACTTAGAAGCTGATAGTAAAGCAGAAATTGTTACATTAGCAATATTAATTGGGAAAACAGCATCACATCTACTTTATGCATTTTTATTGTTTACACCATATATTGTGTTTGTAGTTGCTTCAGTGAGATGCTCACTTTGGTTTCTACTTCCTTTGCTAACATTACATCAGGCATTTGAAATTGAAAGAAGGTTTAGACGTCCTGAGACTATGCAGTATGTTCCCAGACAAACAGCAAGGCTGAATTTTTATTTTGGAATGTTATACGTTATAGCATGTTTATTTGCATCTAGACTACCGTTTCTTATTAGAGAATAAATTTATATCTTTACAAAATTTCTGTTTAATGATGTTTTTGTACTTATTATGAGTTGTACCAGTGTTTAAATTAGCATAATTTATTATATATTATATAACAAAACATATTTTTGTGCCAAAATAGTTGTTTTGCTTGGTAGATTATTTTGAAAAAAAAAAAATATTTCATCTATGTTTATGACACATACATATAAAGCTCTTGTTAATTTTGTTTGTTGTGAATGTTGTACAAATTGAATTGGCAGATGTTAGTTATAGTTTATTTATATCATAATCATCACTAACCGCTAGAGATCTACTGCTGGACAAAGGCCTACCCCAAAGATTTCCACAACAATTGGTCCTGTGCTGCCCTCTCCCAATGTATTCTGGCGATCTTTAAAAGGATTGTCGGTCCATCTTGTGAGGGGTCTGGCCTACCACCACTGCATCTTCCGGTTCACTGCCCCAACGGCTAATTGTATGTTTATTTATGTGCTTAAGTTATTTTTTTTTATATTATTGTCATGCATTTACATTACAACCATATTTACAATTTCAAACTGAGTAAAATAAAGGAATGTTAAATTTAAGTTTAAAATATTATATTACCTATGATTGTGTATATATTTTAATCACTAAAAAAAATATACTGCTTAAGGACCAAAAAAAATCCAGTAAACGATAAATCTAATCAACAATTCATATTCATGTTGTACTTACTTTAAAGCTAAACTTTAAAGGTAGTAAGTAGTAATATCCATTCATGTATTTGAAACTTGAATAATCTTGAACAAAACAATATGTAAGTATGAAGCTACAAAAAATATTTCAAATTTTAAAATATTATTTCCCTGTTTCTTTGACTTGATGTCAGCGAAGGTCAGGGACGTCAATTCAAATGTAAAACAGGATCTAACAAAATTTTGTGTAGTAGTCATTGATTGATAATATCTACATTTGGTATAGATTGATACACAATCTCCTACATAATATATCCTTAATGAAACTACGTCTTGCTGTTAGACAACCGATTAAAACAGCCAAGAATATTATTTTAGTCTGTGTGACAAGCTATGTCTTACACTCGTATTTTGTATGACACTTTGTGTTAGTGTGTGTGAATTGCTCAAAATAGAGGTTAGTTCTACGGTCTATTTTTTTCAATGTCTTCACAGCTGTCATAGTCTATTGAGACATACCTATAAATGATCTATGGTCTTATGGTAGTAAGAAAGGCATTTACAAACTTGAATAAATCATGGTAAAAGTTACTTGACTAACTTTTAACAATTATTTGTATCAATACTTGTTATTTTCTAGTGCCTTATACTGGGTAAAATGTATCCTGAATTGTTTTAAATTATAATATATATACACAAATAAAATTCGGAAAACAAAATTTTATGAATGATGCGGGATTCGAACCCACGACCTCTGGCGTTCCGTCCCGGTGCTCTAACCAACTGAGCTAACCGTTTGAGTACCGCCTCATTACAAAATTTGTGTATTAATCCTAGAAGTGAGGGTTATCACTTTAAAAACATAACAAATTATAAAATATATAATTATACAACATGATTTCTAATAGCATTTCTGTACAATAAGATTTACTATGCTCATTTTTCAAGTATAAATCAGACTATAATATAGCTAATAAAAATATTAAATTTAAGTTGGAAGTCTCATAATTTTAACATAAAAACTTTACTGCTGTAGCATGATAGCTATTAATTTCTTGAAATAATACATTATTATATATACTTTCAATGTTATCATAATATAGTGAGGTCAAACAAGGTGTTGTTGCAATTTTATGTTTTAAAAACATTTTCTATGTTGTGTATTAAATGAACATTGCATTAATTGAAATGTGTTTGTGTGTTTGTAATTTATTATGTTTAATATTATTATTATATAACATGCATATGGTTTGACCAGTCATTGGTTATGACTGGGTTTCATAGTATGTATTTTTAAATGGTACATACACAATATTGTCAAAGTGGTATATTCTATGTACCACCTTTGAATTGGAAGAGGGATAGAAGTTTCTAATGATAATGTCTGTGTAAGATGGAATTCATTATTTTGCAAATAGTATTCTTAATGCTGAAGTGTCTGACTATCCCAAATGTCAACATGGTTAGATATAAAATATGGGCTTAATTAAAAATGGATCGGTGGTTAAAATGATTGTATGTGTTAATCTTGGTTCTAACCCACTCGCGAATAGGGATGGACGATTGTATTTTGTACCACCTACCATCCGTTTTTGTTTACCAGTCGGAGGCTCCTTTGCACAGGCTGGCTAGATTATGGGTACCACAACGGCGCCTATTTCTGCCGTGAAGCAGTAATGTGTAAACATTATTGTGTTTTGGTGTGAAAGGCGCCGTTTCTAGTGAAATTACTGGGAAAATGAGACTTAACATAATATTATGTCTCAAGATGACGAGCGTAATAATAATTACGCCATAATTATTATAGTGTCGGTCAGTAATTTTAGGGATTTTCAAGAATCCTGAGCGGCATTGAATTGTAATGGGCAGGGCGTATTATCATCAGCTGAACGTCCTGCTCGCCTCGTCCCTTATTTTCATTCAAAAAAAAATAGCAACTCTAGTTAGTTTCGATTGGCGAAGTGTCTGTTTATGAAATAAAAAGAGTATTCTAAAACGATTGAACACATTATTACATACAATATTATTTATGATAATAGTAGGTAGAATTTGTGTCATTACATAAAGTACCTTAATGGAGTACAATACATGTTTTAATAGCTGCACTATCAGTATTTTATTACATTATACTGTAAATGAAACGGTTAAATGAAGTATTATTAATCAAAGAAAATGCTAATACATACCTACATATTTATCCCGAATATTGAAAAAAAAAATACGCATATACAGGTGTTACAAAAACCCGTAAGCCGAAAGGAGGTTAAATGGGGCCTTATATTCCATTCACAATATTTAAGAACCGTAGTAATACTGTATAACATACCCCAAAAAAATATTATTTTCACTGATGTGTAAACTGCAAACCCTATTTCAGTAAAATTAAATATTAAACTACGCAGAATGTACCTGAATTTCTACCAAATTTCATTGTTTTTTTTTTTTTTTTTTTTCAAAATTTTAAAAGACCTAACCTAACGAAACAATTTAAACGAAACTTAATTTTTCATATTAAACGTCAAATTTACACAAAACGGCTCAAAGTGTGCTTAATACACAACCTCGCTCGTCGGGATATGGCTTGTGTGGCATTTCGCACCATCGTCGGTGTTATTGATGCGAAATCCGATCCAACACACTTCCATCTCGGCATTGAGCAATCGGAGAAATACACTCTGCCCTTCACATAACCTTTTTTGGAGCCTGTACTTGAGTATAATGACATCCTTGTATTTAGGTACAAACATTTATGAATAAAAAAAACTATTAAAGTAGACAATTATTAGGTAAAGTAGGTACGTAGGCCTTTCTGTTTAACCCTAGAAGGCTAACCTTATTTTATACGCCTTATATGCTACCCATCCGTCGTAACGACGGGTATTTAAAAATGTTCGGTTTTTACTATTAGAAAGAAAATAAAATGCTCTAGTAAACCATATCAGGAATATTTTTTATTTTATAGTTACATTTTTAAGGCCCTATGAAAAATTATATCAATCGGTACTAATCTTTTTGACATGTAAACTCAACTAGGAAAACTTAAACACTAATATCTTTATATGACATATTTGCAATAATATATAAGTATCTAAATAAAAAAGCACAAAAAAATTTACTTATCTTTGGCACAACTATTGGAAAATTCAACTTTCTGTTCACTACTTATTGGATTCGTACAATTAGCGCACGTGGTTTTTAGTCATACGTTTTTTTATAGTGGCATATGCTGCACGTTTTCCTTTTACGGGTTTCTATTCCTGTAGATGTCCTCTTCATTGGTACCAGGCTCAGTTTCCGATGATGTACCAAGGCGTCCAAGGTCTGCTCTTTGATCGGCCGAAGCTGAGTATCGTAGCAATTGAAAGACAATAAGAATGTTCGCTTTTACGTGTCTAAGCATTCTAGTTTCTGCCTGCTTTACTTTCAGCCAAGGTTCTGTAAGCTGCAAGTATAATCCTTTCATGAAATCTCTGCTGGGTACAATATTTGATCAGATGTTGACAAAAGTTTGTCCCTTGGATGTTGCCCATACGTGCCGATTTCTACCTCCGATGTTCGCTAGTACCTGTATAATCCGCGAAGATGGAGACCTTTCGATTTAATATAAGGAAGACCTAGAAGAGAGAACTTGTTCCTGAACTGGAAGGTCTAATTCGGAATCCGAGGAGTCATAGATTTCATCTTCACTAGCAGATTGGCCCTCTTAATTGGCTAAATACAGCTGCTCATTTATCAAAGCGGATATTTCGTCACAGTTAAGCTGTACCTACTCCTTGACATGCTGAAAATTTACAAAGAAAACAAATTAGAAGACAAAATTGTCTCTCACTTTGATACGAAATAGTTACGTTAAAGCTAACCATCCGTCACAACGTCGGATAAAGTAAGCATTTCTCGATAACTAAAACACTTACCTGAAAGACGCGTGCGCTGATGCTTCAATCCAGGTGGGCACTGAGGTTATCAGGGCAAAATTAAAAAGAGACATCGATATGGGTGCGCGGTACCCGTCGAATCGACGGAGGTTAGCCTTCTAGGGTTAATGTCATGACAGCTTAGTAGGTTTGACAACATGTTTGGCTTTGATATTTGATTATATTTTAACGGGGTATTTTGTAACACGCCGTATAGGTAGAATAAGCTTTAATCCCCGCGGTCTAAGCGGTCAAATTACGGTCTACGTGACGTCATATTCGAATTGGTGCTTTTTAAATTGTAAGGCTGGATCTGGCGTCACTATAATAACAGCCAACCTCTTAACACAGCAAGGAAACTACGTAACCTATAAAGGGTAAACGATCGAAGCGACGCGACACACGCACGCATACGCAGGTTCAAGTTTCAACGATGCACACGCAGGGCACCGGCACTGATAGCACTGCGACATACAAACGCTTAACGTAGTCGGAAAGCCTTAGCTTTAGCTTCTAATATACTGAGCCCTTAACGCAAAGACTATTAGGTATTATTATATCTAGTCTTTTTTTTAACGAGAAGGAAATACATTTACGTACTGCACCTGTGCACTATGTGGCACAGGGAGTGTGGGACTCAACCACTTAGACCATCTTATACGCAGATAGAAGTTGGCCAAGTTTGGTAATAAACCACTAAAACCTCCTCGAAATCAGAGGTTTTTGAGAGGTTCTGCGGGATCTTTGCAGGGCATTTCACCGGAGAATTATTATATCTAGTCTATGGTAACTCTTTACTGGTACATAGTAATTCTTGTTAAGTTGTAACACTTGAGAATAGGCTGATTTAATTAGAATAATAATCAATGTGTTGGGGAGTTCGATATTCGATTCTCTTGGTTAACTTCGCTGGCAGTAAATTGTCACTGGACGAGTGATTGCCAGCAGGTTCTAGCGAGAGCGGAACAGTTATGACAAATTCATTTGTAACTAGCATGTTCTTCATTGAAAACAATCTGCGTTTACAAGGCTATTGAAAACACTTCAATTATAAAGCACTATGAATGACTAGCAGAGAGTACGATACTACTACTAGGGTGTATTGAGGCCCTCGGCTTCGCTTATTGCCTTTATAACATGAACTCTGATTGGAATCGCCTTTTTTTTATGATAATAAGGGACGAGAGGAGCAGGACGTTCAGCTGATGCTAATTGATACGCCCTGCCCATTACAATGCAGTACCGCTCAGGATTCTTGAAAAACTCAAAAATTCTGAGCGGCACTACAATTGCGCTCGTCACCTTCAGACATAAGATGTTCAGTCTCATTTGCCCAGTAATTTCACTAGCTACAGCGCCCTTCAGACCGAAACACAGGAATGCTTCCACATTACTGCTTCACGGCGGGAATAGGCGCCGTTGTGGTACCCATAATCTAGCCGGCATCCTGTGCAAAGGAACCTCCCAATGGTAATTTTGCTGTTGGTGAACAAGTAGGTAAGCATGCATGCGTCCAGCGTCTAGCTCTAGAGTCTACTAACATCAATTATAGTTGTCCGATAGCAAATACCAGCTTTTTAAATATGGAAGTACTTAATGATAAATCGAAGTATCTATTGTGCCAATTAAGTCTTCAGGGTCCCATACGGAGGTATGAAAATGGGCACTATTATTACGGCCTAAGTTTCTCCCTAACTCTGATGTAGTTTTTAAAATACATCCTCAATGCCTATTGTTTAAGGGGTATTTGAAAAACTTAAATATCTACTCATCGAAAAAAGCTAACGAATTCATTAAATTAAATGAGAATTATATATTTTGTGATACCTTTCGCCTGGAAGACTCTCGTATCAAACTCCCGGCACAGTTATTTTAACATGGTTCGCTCTGTTACATACGTATCTTCTTCAGGACCGACTTGAGAGTAACTCAGATTATTTATCGGACGGAGTTAACGCTCTTCTGAGTTTCCGTTATTTAAAAACAGAGATGAGGTAACTTAAGCATATTGTGAATATAATTATTATGTCAAACATATAGAACATGTCAAGTTTACTATATTGCTGAATTAACCTTCAATTTTACTTTTATTTGCGAAGTCAACATTTTTATAAAAGTGAGAGTATCAAGAAATACTAAGCGTTAACTAAATTATAAAATAAAAACAGTTATCAGTTAATTAAAATGGCAGAAATCCAGGACTACTCTTTCATGGATAAAAGAAAAAAAAATAACAAAAAAACAACCGAATTTCATAAACACTATTCCAAAACAATAGATATAATGTGCACTAAAAAGTATAAATATAATCACGTATTTTTATACAATCTAATTCTAGTTACGATTATTGTTATTTTTGGAATCGGTGTCCTTCCGCCGCGACCCAACCTATCTTGGATGACACCGACTCCAAAAATTACAAAAGAATTACTAGAATTAGATTGTGTAAAAATACGCAATTATTTTTATACTTTTTAGTGCACATTATATCTATTGTTTTGGAATAGTGTTTATGAAAGTCGGTTGTTTTTTTGTTAATTTTTTATTTTATGATTTTTTGTGAATTTTAAGTACTTATATGTCTAAATATGTGTAGATATACTAATTTTTTTCAATGCAATGAACGTAAGCGCTTTGCAATTTGATTGCAGACCGTTAGAATTTCTGCCACAGATCACACCCTTACTGTCAGTCGTTGAGGAGTCCAATTGATCATCATATTCGACTACGACAATTACTTGACCATAACTATGTTATGGTAGATGACTTAAATATCCGGATAGCATAAAAAATTACGGCCGAGTATCGTTAATTTGCTTCTAAGAATTGAAGAGTTCCGTTACTTTGTCATGGATTCCGTAATCAGACTCTAACCAAACTCGCACCAAACTATCTTCAAAGTATATCCTTTCCAATAAAAAAGAATCATCGAAATCGGTTGGCGCGATATTGAGTTATTCGTAAATTTATCATCCACTTTGCTATACGGACGTAAAGCAAATTTAAGACTTTTATGGTTTTCTCATAGATTCCAGTGTCAGATCTGGACCAAATTACACACGGGTACAGCTTTCAAATAAAAAAAGAATTATCAAAATCGGTTCACCCAGTCGAAAGTTTTGAGGTAACAAATATAAAAAGAACATACCGACGAATTGACTCCTTCTTTTTTGAAGTCGGTTAAAAACCAAGAACCTAGAGAAAACTTGATAGTACCTAGGTACGCTAGTTATTTATTTTATTAAAATTAAAGAGATAGCCCTCACTTCTGGGATTAAACATACAAATTAGATTGGTATAAAATTTATTTCATTATTAATTTATAAGTCTAATACACTAAATTTCTTGTTACATAGAATAAAGTTGAAAATTTTTTATCCTAAAATTTCAATGTTGCTCAAAATACAAGGTTTTGTCGTCTGCGTTTGCGAAAAAAAGCAAAACAATGAATCTAAAGTTTTACATCAATCGTGCGTTAAGTTTACTCGCGCACACTCTTGTTATGTTAGCAAGTTTTGCCTTGTACTTGGGTTGGGTATTCTATTTTATATCTGATAAACAGTGAAATCTTCAGGTAAATGGTAATGCCAAGATAATGTTTAAGGAGAAGAGTGTGGGGGGGGGGGGGGGGTGGGAGAGGCATTTTTAGGAATAAGTAAATATAATTGTGACTGACTTTTTATGCTTATGTAAGATAGTGACGATAACATTATGTTTAAACAAAATATACAATTTTATTTTAATTGTTGTCTTTGATATAATATTATTTGTTTCCCCAACATTATACTTAGTTTTTAAATGTGTGGTATGTTGGTACTGCATTGCCATTTAATGGAAATATTTCGAAGCCTTTTCCACCATTTACCACAATAGCAGCCTTGGGCCAGGCTTGTTTAAAAATTCCTCCGAAAGCAACGTTTGTCATATATAAAGAGTCACATAGATCTAGTTCTGAGTAGCTCGCGTGAGAGGCGTGTCCGTCCAAGATTACGACTCTTTATGCTTTCGTTTGCATACGAGATTTAAACGTAAATCTCAAATTAAAAGAATTCATAATACTTCCAAAGGTTTTAACACAAATCAAATCTTTAGAATGCGACAAAGTAATGGTAAGTAGATACCTTAGAATTTAGATGAACATACCTAAAACTGGTGCTGACATAGGAATTCTTCAATATTCACTTCGACGTGATGGCTAAGCGACTCACAAACACCTCGACATTACGTAAAATCGTTGGGATCCAGAGCTCTATGAATAGCTAGCAGGTGGCGCTGCGTAGAAATAACTAACAGTTTAAGTAATTATATATGTGTATGTCCTTTATGGATTAACAGCATGTATATTAGTTTCACGTATAACATAAAACTTGTTTCAATCTTTGGCACCGAGCACTAATATTAAAATACATAGAAAACAAATACTTCTAAGCATGGTGGTCTTTAACGTGACATTGGCTAACTTGTGGCCTTTCACAAAAGCCACAATTGGAAGAATAAAATAGATTCTAACTGCCAAGTCCCTAACAAATGTAACTTTAGATATGCACTTGAATACATTTTAGTCGAGTTTGTGACGACTACAGTAATTTTGAAATCGGTTTAAATGCTCTTGAAGATGTAGGCACACGTCAATCGACGTAATTGGGCATAAGTTTTGAATTCGTCTGTGTAAAATGGAATTTTAGAGTAGTGAAAACATGAAGATATATCATTGATAAAGATGTCATTAAGTAGTGTTCCCAGGCGTGATCCTTGAGGAACACCTGAAGGGATGAACATCGTTTTACATGAATACCCGTTTAAAACAACCGTCTGGCTCCTATTGTGAACATATGACGAAAACCAGCGATACAAATCTCCGTGTATTCCAACTAGTAATAGTTTTTACAATAGTATCATGTGGTCAATTCTGTCGAAACATTTAGAAAAATCTGTATTAACTGCATCTACCTGTGAAGGTTCTCAAGGAACAAGGAGGATAGCACATGGATAGCTTCCAAAATAAATCATACACACTTTTAAAAGGTAGGCAATGGGCCGTAGATTATTCTGGATTTGGATAATTTAGGCAGCAGTGACATTTCAATACAAAAACTAACCCTTCAATTGACTGGCAGATTGGACCAGATGGCTGCGACATATATAAACATCAATGTACGAGGGCAGCACTGAATATTTCGGGAATCAAGGAAGTGACACATCATCCAGGATTCGTCACCAGATACGATGTTGTATACAGCATTTAAGGATCCTGCGTGGAATCTTTCTAGAGTTCTGACGCACCAAGTAACGCGAGCCGCTTTTTGCTCTTCACAGAGCAAATGCGGTATCCATCGGGAAAACAACTTTTTTACACCTACTTAATTGTTCATGCAAGATTATTTGTATTTGACTCATGCCAATGTCTAAAGTTGCCTGAATTTCGATCTTCCTCAATCAGCTTACGCACAGCATCAACGTTTTCTTTGGTGACTGCAGTTTTGGACGACCTTGATCATCACCGAGCTTGACACGTCCACTTTGAAATTCAGCAAACCAGAGATTAATTATGGTTTTGGATGGGGCTTCATCACCAAATGCAGAAATCATCCGGTCAACACGCTGTTTTTATGTTAAACCACTTCGAAAGTCATAATAAATCATCGCTCTAGAATTTTCTCGAGTCAATTCCATTTTCTCAACGACTAAACAAGTTTGATAAGACCTTGCGACAAGACCGAGATTTTTTTTTTTATATAAATAAAAGGTATTCGATTTTTAAAACCAAGGAGTTTTCAAAGACTTTAATATGACAGGAACAGTGGAAATATTCCATTCCCGATACTTTTAGTGCAGCCCTCGTATTATACACAAATTTATTTGTATAAATCCCGTTATACAGGTTGTTCATAACAATATTATTACTTCTCATTGCTGCTGTGGTGTAGTTCTTAATTTCATGGTATTTACGACAACACACAGTAATCGTCATATATTATGTAACACGAATAAAACTTCAATATAGTTTACCATATTTTATTGGCATATCAACATAGAGACTATATAATGTTTATTATAATAAGTATAGACTTAATTATTCACTTTACAATGAGACCAAGTAAATATTCCAACATATTACAGAGTCAAAGTAACTTACGGCCGATTTCCTGATTTTTGCATTTCAATATAATCTGTGGAACCTTTTAATGACTTGTTATCGAATCCTCTATGGGAAGATGTATTAATACTAAGATAATTAATACCTTTAGATGGAGCCTCTTGTTGCTGGACAACCAATGCAAACAGGCCAGGCTTATTTTTACTTTTTTTATTATTATTACTTCAATATGCAGGACAAGCTACGTCTTACACGCGATTTTAAGTCACTTTGTGTTAGTGTGCGTGCATTGCTCAAATTGGAGGTGAACCTTTCGACGTTTTCAGTTGTGACAGTCTATCTAGACGTATATATGATCTAAGTTTTAATAATTGTATGAATTTGATATGTAAGCGTTTACTCGACTATTAATATGGATAGATGAGACATACTAAAGTGCAAATTCAGTATCGATCCACGAATGACACAGAATCTGGATTTAAAAAAGATTCAGATTTTATATTGAAAAGGGCCGTAAGGAGTTACTATCATTAGCATTATCATATCAGGGAATGGAACTGAAAGTATTTATTTATGCTAATCTGATAAATTGGCAGTGTGGAGTATCATTATATTAAAGTTTCAATTCGATTAATTCGATACAGAAACATTGGGGTCTTGAGCCGTGTTATATATTATGTTTTGCCCCTTTGAGTCATACTATCTATGTCTATATTATAATTGAAGTTGCAAGGAACACAATCGCTAGGAAACTAAATCCATTAGTCACAATAAAAACCACAACTGTGTGCAAGTAAGTTAAAATTAAATATATTTTTACCCGTCTTGTCTTTAACAGCCCAAGCTAAACGCATTTGAAGTATTTCTAGACAAATCAGATATATTTACAAGAGTTACTTTGCAGTACACAGTAATGATTTGAGTTAATACTTAATGTAATTGGGTTAGGCCTTTTGTAACAAGAAATTTATTCTATAATTGATGCTTTTATAAATGAGGGTAGTTGTAACGTGTGTGTATTCAGTTTCTAATGATCGTTCATGCGCAAATGTGTGGATTTTTTCTACGATTTGTGTACATCCGCCTGCGCCATCTGCCACATAGGCCCGATTTCACCATTAAAGTAGGAAGCGATTAAAACACTTTGAACTACGCTTACGCCTGTAAGCGACTTTATAGATTCAATTCTGTTTTCACCAACACAAACTAAACGCAATTGTATCCCAAACGCGTTTAAATGCTGACCGACAAATTTAGGATGTTCAACATATATAATGGCGTTCAAGAGCTGTCACTATCGCGGTCGTAATCGTAATAGAAACATTGACATTTCGATTTTGCGCATACTTAACGATGACAGTTCTGACAGGTGTTTGATACATTCTATTGTTTATGACATGTAAACTCAGTTTACATCAAAACGCTCATAAGGTGTTGCTGAAATCGCTTCGTGTTTAATCGAGATCAGTTTTATAACTCAGTTTGAAGTGATTGGTGAAATTGGCGCTTCGACCGTATTTTTAAACTTCTACGTATGACACCACCCGACATAAGCCGGGGTATGCGAAAAATATTTTTCACATAGTTTCTCCTTCTTTATATATTAGTTTATGTGAAACCAAAATTTTGCGTTCGTTTAAATAACAATAAATATTGATAATTTTTTACAAAAATTTAATATTCAGGCTTAATGATTATACAGAATATGAATTTTTGAGATGGGGCTGTATAACCAAATCCTTTTACCTAACAACTGTAAAGACTCCCTGTTATTTGAGTTTGTTAAAGTGTTTTGTCTTTTTATGCTAAGTCTAGCACTACGTGGGACGAGATAATGTAAGTATTTAACACTAAGCGACCGTATGTGATGTATATTTGAAATAGGAATAAAGCTCGTATCAGAACAGTACAGTGCTCAGACTTTACTTAAGTAAAATTTTACGCTGGGCTGTCTTAGGTTAAGCTGAGCATTATTTCAGCTATCAAATGACTATAAAACAAAGATTTTGATAAGCTTTCACTCGGCTAAGATTTACGTATGTAAAGTCTTATCAAGTACGTTCTATAGGTGTTAGACTCAGCACCGTAACCCATGGTCAATGGGTTTCATCATCCATTAACAGCTGCTTTTGAGTAATATTTCATATTTGTAGCCTGCTGTTGTAGCATTGATCAATAAGTCAGACAGAGAGCTCAAGTAATAATAGAGTATGTATAATTATCGCCACTCATCTCGCGTCCACCGCCCCACGTCGAAATACAGGTGCTCAAAAATTAAGACGAATAAACCGTTTATGATAAACTAGCTGACCCGGCAAACGTTGTTTTGCCATATAAAGTATAATTCACGCGATAGTTTTATAAGTAATAAAATATTGCCTATATTATAGCCTGTACATCATTTTGTTCTATTGTCAATAGTTTTTGCAGCGCACGCAAAAATAGGTTTTCGATTTTACACCTTGTGTTACAAAATAGCAATTTTATTACGGATCCCTAATTTTGAAAAAAAAACATAGCCTATAGCTTTCCTCGATAAATGGACTACCCAACACTGAAAGAATCATTCAAATCGGACCAGTAGTACCAGAGATTTGCGCGTTCAAACAAACAAACAAACACTGCAGCTTTATAATATTAGTATAGATTAAAAAACAGTGTTTATAAACACTTAACTGTGTTATTATTAAACGCGGCGTAAAGTTACTCCAAGTTTAAAATTACTTCTCCCTGTCATATAACTCAGTAGTGGCAAAAAGTTTTAAATTTGAAATGAGTTTACTTCGCGTTCATTGTATGTAGTTTACTCTAGTCAACAGCTGCCTTATTTACAATAGGGTTTGTTAGATTGGATTACTTGGCAGACTGGTTTGCTCGATAAATAAATATATTTAATATTCGTCAAGAGCAAAAGGTGTCAAGCTTCGAAAATACTCATATAATTCCTATGACGGCCGCTGAGGAACTATTTATTTTAACTCCTTCATAGTACATTTGTCTTAGCCTAACAACTTGGTTCAATGCTATCTAACTATTCTGTAAAAAATTCTACTGTCATGACCCTAGTAATGTATCAATGAGATCAATAAAAAAACACGCCTTATAAACATTTGCAACGTGGAAAAAAATTCATTCAAATTGCATGTTTGCTATTTCATTGAATCACTAGAATTTTTTGAGGGTAGTTTTAACTTTTAACTAACTTGGTTTAAGTTTAGTTAATAATAATTTTTAGTGAAATGTTTTTCAAGGCTTCAATGTAACTAAGTGTTCGCAAACAAATGCAATTCTAAAATAAGTTCTAACTAATACCAAATAAATAATTTTTTTCACTATCTGTCAAAATGACATTTCGCTTTAAAACATAAATAACTTAATTTTACTAATAGAACTTTTGTAATTTAATAGAATTATATTTATTCATTGAATTTTGCAGTGGAAACTCGTGTGATCAGGACATAATATAACATTAAATATAGAACTAAATATTAAAATAAAACACATTGTCAATAATGCGTGTGTATTTGTGATCACTATCACAGTCTAGAACTCGTTATTTTAGCTGTTACTCGTGAAATTTGAAACTAAATTTCTAATCTTTCAATGAGATCATTTGATTCTTTCTAGGTAGTTAGATGAACTCATCACGAGTGTAAATGTGGGTAGATATACATTACTTGTCAACGCGAATCCGTGTCAGTCTTTATCCGACCGTCGGCCAGTAAACAAGTGTTCACGAGTATAACAGCCCAGCGTCCATAGAAACATTTCGCCTATAGACAGGGTAGGGTGATAGAATAATGTAATTACATAGAAAATTATTGGTTTTCGCGTCTCCCATTCATACTTGGACAATAGTCCGCTAGTATCAATATATGCATACTATGTACATCAGACTTAGTTGATAAATTTATGATGATTTCTTCTCACGCTGCCATTGTGATATTCTTTCTTTCAATTCCACCGCTGAAATTTAACGTCAACGCATTAGAATAATAATTACGAATAAAGAGTTACTGTCTTATTAAAAAAAAGTTAAACATGTGTTTGACACTTGTTTTAAAAAGTTCTATGACAGATCTGTGTGTTTCTGTTGTTAAACTTTCAATATTCCTTAGACATTCCTTATATTTAAACACGATTCGAAGATTGTGTAAGGTGTGTCTAACGGATATATCGTCACCATATTCTTGAAGATTTAGATTATTTGATGACAGATAGATGATAGCTGTCAAAAATTGCAAAACGTTCCTTTAATTGTTTCTGTACACTTCAGTTTATGTTGTGCCTTACGACGTTGTAGTTAAACACAGTTTTGTAATAGAAAAATATAAACTCCATTTTAGGCATCGTTATTGTTAGGACACTTACGTATTTATACTTACGTCACTGTCTAACAAAACAAGTGTCTAAGCCATGTTTAATTAATTTTTTTGTAATAAAACCGTCAGAGTTTATAATGTTTGCAATTTAATAATAATTAATCAATATGAATTAACAGAAAAACACCTCATGTGTTGATTTCTATCATAACGGGCCAAGGTGTGTTGTGCACGTTATACTAGACGCCATATTGGTTTCTCTAATGTCCACAATGTTATTAGTTATAAGATTTCTGTAAACTTTAAACCAACTAAACATTTCAATTAATATTATTATTATACAAAGTATATTAATAAAAAATGCAATAATATTCATTACACCTTATTGCTGACTATATTATATAGAAGATGAATCCAAGGTACATTATTAGTACCAAACAGTTTCACAATTAAAAAGAATATCATAATGGAGTTAATTACCTGGGCGCAACTGGTCTTCACTGAGTGGCTGCCGGTTGAAGGGATCTGTGGCGCTGTTCAGCAAATGTCGCAGAATCACCGACCTGTCCATCACCTGCAATAATACATTCAGTATATAAAGTATTGTGGAATAAGTGATCAACGGAGCATGCGAGTTGCCTGATGGTAAGTGATCACCTCCAGCACACTTACAAGTTAACCTTCAATACAAGAGTAATCACTATGACCATTACCGACCTTTATGGCAGAATAATCCTGTAAACTGCACTGCGATCGAACGCTAAGGCCTTATGTTTATGGAAAAGGAAAACAAACGAGCAATGGTGTTAAGTGATCACCGCCGCCCACATTCTCTTGCAACACCAGAGGAATCACAGGAGCGTTGCCGCCCTTTAAGGAAGGTGTACGCGCTTTTTTTTAATGTACCCATGTCGTATCGTCCCGGAAACACCGTACAAGGAAGCTCATTCCACAGCTTTGTTGTACGTGGAAGAAAGCTCCAGAAAATCGCGTGGGGATGATATCCTAACTTGTGGCGTGTCGTGCGAAGGTGGAATTCGGCGGCAGGAATCAGATGAAACAGCTCTTCGGAGCACTCCTTATTTCCATCCTGTATTGTGCCTGACAAGCTTGTCAATTGATAATATCATCAAAATTTGGGGCCTATAGGAAAAGGAAATGGCTCTTTTCTTAATTTAATAAAAAAAAAGGAAGGGCACGCGATAAGGCAGTTAGCGAAACTGACATCTAAGTTAGCAGTTAAACTTACCTCCGTCATGGCACCTATACTTAAAATAATTAATAAGATTATTTCAACTCAACTGGCCAGCAGTCAGAGCAAACAGCATTTGGAGAAAGAGAACCATCACAAGACCAGTGGAAGGCTCCTTTACATATGATGCCGGCTAGATTATGGGTACCACAACGGCGGCTTTTTCTGCCGTGAAGCAGTAATGTGTAAGCATTAATGTATTTCGGTGTAAAGGGCGTTGTTGAAATTACTTGGTCAATGAGACTTAACATATTATGTCTCAAGGTGACGAGCGCAATTGTTGTGCCGCTCAAAAAATTTCGTTTTTTCAGGAAACCTGAACGTCCTACTCGTCTCGTCCCTTATTTTTATATAAAAAAAATGTACTGTAATATAAACAATAGAATAAGCATAATAAAAGGGTTTTTCAAGAATCCTGAGCGGCACTGTATTGTAATGGGTATCAATTACCATCAGATGAACATCCTGCTCGTCTCGTCCCTTATTGGCATACAAAAAGACACTTCACAAAATCACTATATCATGTCACTGTTTCTTAGGTCTACTAAACGTTAGTAGGATAATGCCACTTCATTTACCTTTCCCGAGGGCAACAGCACGGGGTCTGTCATGAGCGTGTCCATGAGCGGATCGCGGAATTCTTCCGGTGCGTCCGCAAACTCGTCGTTTTTCTGCTGATTTGATACTAGAAACGAAAACGCGGTTGATTAAAGATTTTCGAAAATATAACTGGCTAGAAGAGGAAGACCGGAAGAGATACGTAACAATGGTGAAGAGACCAAATTTGTTTGTACATTCAACAATGTAAACATGTTACAATAGGTGCCTGAAATGAGAACTTCTATTTATGATAATTGGAATTGCCTCTGCGTTGTATCGACACCCATGTTTAATTTATTTAGTTAAGAAGTCAGCGTAACCATAGACACAGAAAGCCTACCATCAACTTTTAGTTTAGGTACCTAACTGATTAATGCCCGGTTTCTGAAGCTCTCTGATAAACTCTTATTAGCTTTTGGTCCGTTAAAGTTATGTATGTGATAAGCGTCGGTTAACTGTCACTTCGTTTCTGAATACAGATCGCATCGTTCAATAGTTATGCAATCGATAACTGGTTCCTTATTGTGCCACTAGAGGGCTCTGTTTTAAATGGTAAGTTTAAATTAATAATATTCATTTAAATTCATCATTAATTCCAGTGTTGAGTACAATATCATTTTCTGTGATGATAAATAAGTGCTTTTATAATAAATTGGTAAAACATAATAATACTTTTTATTTATCAGTGGCTGTATGTAAAACAGCGTTGGGTGTTTATTTTTTAAAAAAGACGTCAATATGAAACTATTGTTTTCGAAATTCAATTGTTTACAACAGCGTTGGGTGTTTATTTTTTTAAAAAGATGTCAATATGAAACTATTGTTTTCGAAATTCAATTGTTTTCGTTTCGTTATTCGTATTTGGAACTTCGTAGTGTGCATTTCGTTTAACATTCAATATAATATTTTGTTTCTGTAATTAAGAGATGGAATCCATCAAACGTAGCAAAAATTTCACCGAAAGAGAGAAGGTGCTTCTCATCGAAGTAGCCAAAGAATTTCTATTCATTATTGACAACAAAAAAACGGACGAGACTACCGTGGAGGCCAGTCCATAAATTTTAAAAAATTGTGCTTTAACATCCCTAGTATCTTCATAATTTGGCATACTTATATAAATCCTACCCAGCTACAGCTTAGCTATTTACTTGCTTACTTTATGAACCACTCTTGACACTGTAGTTTTGTGAACCTTAATATCATCACCAGTAATAATTGGTACTTGGAAAGTATCTACTTGTAGCATAAAATCATATGTATTAACAGGGCTATTCACATTACTAATATGGAGCACAGTATTCTTATCAAAGCGATACCTTAATTTAAATTCTTGTTCCGTATACATTTCAAAAGGATTCCTCCTACGTCTTAAGTTTCTTGGTACAGATATATTACAAATAAACTCCAGTAATTCCAAATCAGATTCTGAGGAACTACTCGGAAAATCCATTATGCCGTAATCCGAATAATAAAAAAAATATTTAACTTTCACAAATAACAATACTGCTAATATATTTGAAACACAGAGGTAGGTACTTTATTATTTATATTATAACTAATAACTGAAAACAAACGTAAAATAAAGTTATGGAACAGTTAAACGGCACACATTGGTCAGTTAAGTTAACTGTAGTTTAAACGGAGTTTAACTATTGTTGCGTCGTTCAGAAACACACTTTTGTGGGTTATCGAACCAATAGCGCTATCGAATAGATAAACTGCCGTTAAAAGTACTTCAGAAACCGACCATAAAACGAGTTATGAACGCACCTCCATTCATGTTTTATTTGACAAGAGCACAGAGTACATTTTTTTTTAATTCGTTCTTGCGAACAGGTTTTAGCCAGGGACCTTACTGCCTTGTCTTTAGTATTTTCATTTTGGGTATTTATTTTCATTATTTTGTTTTACAAAAAAGTCCAATAAAGTATTCTCATCTCATCTTTCAACAAATAAATTTTCCTTTTCTGTTTGTTTTATGTATGTACACTATTTTTTTAAAGTTTTTAACAACACTATTCACTTCCCACTAAGAATATAACAACTTTTTCTGAATCGCTCACTATAACACATAAAGCTATCCAGTTTAATTGAAATATTACCTCATGGTGCAAATGAATGAACGAACTAAAACAGTTTGCGATTCAATTTCCGACTTGATCTGACGTCAACCTAAATTGGATAGCTCTAATGACGTCGTGGTATGAAAAAGCAAAGCAGTTCATTTTAGGTCGTCAATTTAATCGCAATAAGATTTCATGCTAGGCCCGCAGGTCTCTGTTTGGTGATATTGGTAATATGCTTAATGCGCGTGCTAAGTGTAGTAAGGCAAAAGATATAATAATAATAACGAATGTAAACAAAGTTTCAGGGCGAGAACTGATATCATTCAAGGGTTGCCTTGGGCTCCCATACTGTGATTCTATAATTAAAATCGACACTATTCACAATAACAGAAAACATCAACAAGAAAACTAACAGCAACAGATTAAGAATAACAAAAAAAAACTAAGTAAACATGGAAACGAAAAAATACATAATATCACTTCAAATGCCATCCAAACTTGAACTTGTCCACAAAATGGCGGACCAAATGTCAACATGACAACTGCGGTACTGACTGCTTTCCTGTACCACGAACTCTGACCTGTATACATACCACTGGACAGCCTGTTCTATATGTTTGACAACAAATTTTTTGTGCCTATTTGAAGCGCCACTCGCGAGCGTCCAGAGAACTAATTTTGACGTATAATAGAAATGGCTGTACCGAACGTACAATACTCTGAAGTATTTTTGATTTTGAATTAATTTCGTTGGTTTTCCGTGTTATTTATACTTCAAGAATCAACGTAATAAGGAACACAATTTTTTTTGTAAATAGTTTCCCATCATCTATCGCTGTTTGCTGAGGTTGTCATCACTAGTTTTAGTACCGTAGACTCTCGCTACATGGCCAACAGCGCCAAAATGGCGAATGTCAAACAGGCACAAAAGCACTTTGACAGCCGCCAGTCCCGCGGTATATAGTAGTAGCGGTATGCATAGTAGTATGCATGTTTCGTGGTCAGTGACCACGAAACATGCAACGACAGCTGTGGTCGACCAACAGACGCCACTATTCCGTACAAGTTATAAAGACAAGAGATAATAATAGCTTGCTTTTATTTTATTTTATTTCTTAGGGACAACAAACAGTTCACACAATACATTTTACAATTTCCAATTAAAGTAGATATTAAATTAATTTTAGTGAGAACCCACACCGTTATCCACAGGTTAATTTTATAGTTACTGGTATCTTACATGATGAATAACAAAGTTTAACATTAATTAAAGAAATATTTACAAACATAAAGAGGAAAGAAATATAAAATTAGATGTCTTAAAACTAAGTTATTTACAAAATTTACTTTATATTTAAACAAAAGAGTTACCTAATGCGATTTTATATGTATAAAAAAACTATATATATATATTAATCCAGTTCACTTAAAATATCATTAACTTGCTTTTTAAATTTTGGTTTTGTTGAAAAGAAAATGTCAAGGTCATTAAAAAGTCTGTCATGTGTGTCGACTAATCTGTGTAGTGGGGCGCGACCGCCCGCGTGCGTGCGGTAGCGCGGCGTGTGAAATAGCCGCTGCGTGCGCACCGCCCACCTATATGCTATGCGTGGAACTGCGTAATTAAGTTTATTGTTTAGTTCTATGCAATCATATATATTGTGACAAATATTGTACAATGTCATTGCACCCAAAAGAGTACGCCGATTGCGTAAGCTAAGAAGTTTATAAATTTCAAGCAATTGACTGTAGGTTCGTTTCGTACGCCCATATTGGATATCAATTCTACTAAGGAATTTACTTTGTATTCTCTCCAAAGTGTCAGCATATTTATTAAATAAGGGGTTCCATACTGGTGTGGCATACTCAACTTGGGAGCGTATAAGTGTTGTGTACAATATTAAAAATGTTGAGGGACGCTTAAAGTCACTGCATGACCTCATGACGAAGCCGAATAATCTGAGCGCTTTATCTCTGATGGTACTTATGTGTTGATCTAGATGCAGTTTCGAGTCTAATAGAACTCCCAAGTCCTTAATTAATGAAACGCGCTTTACTATAGAGTCAGATAGTTTGTAATTATTTGTTATAACGTTTTTATTTTTTTGAAAAAGAGATGGAATAGCATTTGTCAAAATTAATTTTCAATTTATTGCGATGGCAGAAAAGGATAAATCTATTTAGGTCCTGCTGAAGTAGGTCGACATCAGACTCATTGCTAATACTTCTATAAATTTTTAGGTCATCGGCGTACATTAAGAACTGTGAGTTCTGGAAACAATTTTTTATGTCATTAATATATATAACGAACAATAAAGGACCTAAAATGGATCCCTGTGGGACCCCAGAAGTTGTGTTTACTATGATATCTGATTTATAACCATTAATTACAACTACCTGGCTTCTACGAGTTACGTAAGAGGAGAACCATCTGAGTAGATTTCCTCTGATACCATTAAAAGCTATTTTATTGAGAAGCAGTTCGTGGTCCACTTTGTCAAAGCATTTTTGAAAATCAGTATATACAGCATCGATTTGCACGCGATGGTCCAAATGCTCAAACAAATAGTTCGTAAAAATTAATAGGTTAGTAGTTGTGGATCTACGTTTCACAAAACCATGCTGTTCAGGGATTATCACACTGTGTAGACTAGGATAAATAATGCTGTGAACCAGGGTTTCAAAAACTTTTGATATTAAAGAGAGTATCGAAATAGGTCGGTAATTTTCGATATTTTGCTTATCGCCACTTTTATGAACTGGTGTTATATATGCTTGCTTCCAGATATCTGGAAACAAGCCATTTTTTAAACAATTGTTGAATAATATATGAAGCGGTTTTGTGAGAGATCTAGCTGTAGACTTTAAAAATATAACAGGCAAACCATCCGGTCCTGGCCCCTTAGACTCGTCTAGGTTGCTTAGTGTTTTAGTGATTGATGTCATCGAGATTTGTATCTCCGTTATGAGAGTGGAATTATCAGCAAGGTTAGTGTTCGGCAGCCAGTTGTTAGTGTCTAAGGTTGAAGGTTCGTAGACTGAGTGGAAGAATGTGGCAAACAAATTACATGTATCAATTGGGACGTCAGAGGTACTATTCTTATAATACATGTTGGCAGGTATAGCACTCGTATTTTTACGCTTAGATATGTAAGTCCAAAAATTTTTTATATTTTTGGTGATATTTTCCTCGATTAATTTAATATGATTAAGATAACATTTGTTGCACTCCTCTTTGAACCTGGTTCGATATAGAGAAAATATTTCGTAATCGCAAATGTTATTGTATGTTTTCCATTTTTTCCAGGCTTTTTCTTTGTTCTTATAAATATGTACTAAGCCTGGGGAAAACCAGTAAGGAAACTGTGTAGACTTATAACGGACTGTAGGGATATGCGATCTAATTATATCATAAATCAAATTATAAAACCTACGCACAGCCATATCCGTATCAATGTTGCATAGCTCGATAGACCAATCAATTTTATTCAGTGCTGTATTTATAGTGTCATAATTAGCAGCCTTATAGTTAAATTTAAGCATAGTAAGACGTTTCATAATTTCATAACGAACATTCAATTTTATATTAACGTTGAATGAGGGGTGGTAGTTATCTGGTGGTAATAGGTAGCCACACGGTTGGACACAACACTCTTGATTGGATATGCATAAGTCAAGTATGCGTCCAATATTATTTTTAATATCATTAAATTGTCGTGAGTCAGATAAAGCCATAAATTCAGTTAAAATGTCACCGGTTTTGCTCGTGCATATTCCTAGCATGCCACAACTATTGGAATCACTGTATATCCATTGCACATTAGGTAAATTATAGTCACCTAGTATGTAGATTGATTCAATGTTGTTTTGTACTACTATATTACGCAGTGTTTCAAAGTGCATAGCATAAAAGTCTTAAGAAGTATTTGGTGGTACGTAGGCTGCGCTAATTATATGTTGTTTTGCACGAGATCTGGACGGCAAGGCGACAATTACATGTTCGATAGCTCTAGCCGTAATTGCCTGGTTAGGTATGGCCACGGTAACCGGTTTGAGCTCGCGCCTTACGGCGATAACCACCCCACCTCCGTCTAGCTTGTTAGTCGCTAAGCGATCGCGGTCACATCTGAATGTTATGTATCTGTTATCAATGAACTCTGCGTCATTAATATCGGAAGTAAGCCAGGTTTCTGTTAAAACAATGATATCGTATGAATGTGACAGTATGTTCATGTATAAAGTGTGAAGCTTAGTACGGAACCCCCGACAGTTTTGAAAGTATATTGAAAAATTGTTATTAGCCATTATATTGAGACACAAATTTCATATGCTAGGTTTGAGTGCAAGTAAATGCCAGTACATAGGTATTTAAATGAAAATAATATATAAGTATTTGAAATAAAGCGATTATATATATACATACAGTCAACACTGTGAATCATAGTTAAGAAAAATTGTGATTGCTCAATTACTGTAATATTATTATGATCTATTTTAGACAACAAGGTGTGAGTTTTGTGAATTATTTGTTTGGATTTTACGGACGAATGTTATCTTCATTGCGGGCATGAGGAACACGATGTATCGAAAATATACTTTTAGGATCTATATTAAATTTGATAGCGGTTCCAACAGATTCAATTATGGATAATAAGTTTTCACCTCGCTTCTCGGGTACATTGCAAAGTTCAATGTTACATTGCCGTGATTGTTGCTCCATTGAATCTATTTTATCCTGTAAAAACTGTACTTGTCCTGATAGATTGTTTGAGGCAGATTCATTAGAACATTTTTTCAACTCGGTATGATCATTATGTATAACTCGGTATGACTCTTTTAAAGACAATATATCCTTTTCCATGCATTCTTGTTTCGAGTTCAAATCAGAAATATGACTACGTAAGCTAGAATTTTCTGCACTTATTTCATTGAGTTCTTTTCGTATCTCTCTGGTTATTGTGTTTAAATTTATTAATTCATTTTTCACTAGTGAGTTGATGTTATCATTGATTTTTAATATATTTTCTGAAAGTTCAGAGCGTAGATCAGACAACATACTACTCATTTTGTTTGAGATTAATTCCTCGAATTTCTCAAAGGAAAAAGAATGCTCATTTTCAGTCCTTTTTCTTTTTCTTAATGTAATTTTTGATGTACTCGACTCTTCTGACGCACTTAGGTCGGGATTTGAATGGTACAGTTTTTCTGGTGTGCGAAGCATGTTTTTCTTTTCCTCTTGTAGAAGTGTATCTTGATAGAGAGAGATAGATTATACAGTACTTACACTGCTAATTTACAATGACACTGCACAAATGACTGAGACTTCACACAAAAATGATACTTATTCAATCTATTTGGATTAAAACTAGTAACACGACCGATACCTAACAGCTCGTACGAGATATTTATCGCAATGTAACTGTAACGGTCCATTTGTTTATATTCTTTATCCCATCTCGTTGGCCTTAGTATAGTAAGTTTATTTAAAAATCAATTATATTTTAAAACTCACCAGCAATCTGATATGCATTGTCAGCGAGCGCCTTGAAGCGTTCGATCTCCGACGAGGTCTTGATGCAGGACTTGGCGAGTCGCAGTGCTGCCTCCTCGAACAACTCCTTGCGGAACGAACGCTGTAAACAATGTGCTTTATTAAGTGAGTGGGTACAGACAAGCAAAAGAAGGTTTACCTCAAAAAGACTTCAAGCTCTCTCGCCAGCTGGTAAAACTGCCACGCCCAAGGTTACGTAAAATAACTTATGTAATAACGGGTCATGGCCCTTTTAACAAACATCTGTTTAATTGGCCTGCATGGAGGTAGGAGAGACGGCCGCACATAATTCTGGAGTGTACCGAGGGTGTAGTCTAATATTATATGGTACAGAATATGATGTCGCGACAGTTTTTGTAAATAATGATGTGTTCTGCAAAATCGTAGTATATACCAACATACGCGATGTAAAGATTATATTTGGTATTTTTTAAACCTTAGGCAACATTATAAGGAAATTTAGTAAGAATCTCCAATTTGTTTGAAAATAAAACACAGCCTACGTACACCCGGGGATAGTGTAGCTTCCCAACAGTGAAATAATTTTTCATATCGGTTCGGTAGTTTGGGAGCCTATACAATGCAAATAAACAATAAAATCTTTCCCCTTTATAATATTAGTATAAATAATTAGTAATAGATAACGTGTTGATGTATTATTTGATTTTAAGTGGCTACATCTGACCATGACAATGACAATATTATTAGCTGAGTAACACATCACAAATGGACACAGCATTTTTTGAATAACTTTACAATACCATGGACTCTGTATTAAAATACAGAGCGTACGTGAATACAGGACCGTTGCCTCTCAACCGGAGGTGCCATCTCATCACGTACCTATTTGCATTCGAATACATACATTTTTATTCAAAATATGATATGAATCACTTTTTAAAAGTCAAAAACCACCACCCGCTCGAAAAAGTATGCCTCAGACCTGGGAAGAACGGGCGCAAGAAACTCAGCGAGGCTTCATTTTTTTTTTCATAAAAAATATAGTTGCAATCATACAATAAAACTTAATATTTAATAAACTGAGGGCGGTCGCTCCATTTCCAATCTGTGGTATTAAGAAAGTAGTTTATATTGTAGTACCACACAAATGTTTTTTTTTTTAAATAATTCTTTTGTTTTCAAATATTTCTGGGATCTTGTTGTAAAAGGATAATACATCGCCCCACAAAAGGCTTACTAACTCGACTACGATAAAATGCTCGCGAAATACATTTATTTATTTACGATGTGTATGGGATGCAGCCACTCAATAACTTTTGTTTTAATTTACATTTACTTTTTTTACTTAGCCGTGTAAGGCATTGACTATTTGACGTTTTTTTATTGCATCACTTTACATATATTGTGAGTGATTTGTAAAACGATGAAAATGTAAATGTTGATTCAAAAGAGTGGCAATGAAATTCTTATAGAAATGATTTGAGTTTTCTTTAGTGTTAATTCCGCCAATATTTGTCTTTAAACAATTCGACACGTGTTTCGCCTCTACACGAGGCATCCTCAGGACGTGTTGTCTCGCCAAAATCTGGCACGGGACTGAATCAAATGAGCTGGAAGCCGCTCTTTTATACCCTCGTCCCATGAAATGACGCGCTGTGATTGGTCGGCTGTTGTGACGTATTACCCCCGGAAGAGATACGTAACAAAGGTGATGGGACTAAATTTGTTAGTTCATTCACAATGTAAACATGTTATTACGTATTACGTACTTTGTAAAAATATTTTTTGACATTCATAAGTCATTTCCATGACCTACATGAATGAATAAAGTGATTTTGATTTGATTTGACTTAGCCGAATAGTAAGCATTATAAGTTGTGGTACCCATATCCATATGTACGTTTACTCTAAGCAAAACATCTGAGCAAAAAAGAAACAAGGAATTTAAAGGTGTGAAGTTGACCAACTGAGCAAAAATAGTCAACTAAAAAACACGCTATGAACTGTTTCCAAGCAAAAAAGGCCCACTTGAAAATAGCATGTACAGATACTAACCTCGTCAGCTGCAAGTGCGGCGTGGAAGAGAGGCGAGTCCAGGTGTAAGTAGATGTCGACCAGCTGACTTAACAGCCGTCGCGGCTCCCACCCGTACTTTTCTGGACGACGCACCTTAATAACACCACACAAAACAATCATATACATAGATACATATATTCCACCTTCGCACGACACGCCACAAGTTAGGATATCATCCCCACCATCTGGATGTGTGGCGGTCCTCCACAGTGCGGTTTTCAAGGAGCTTTCTTCCTCGTACTACGAAGCTGGGGAATGAGCTTCCTTGTGCGGTGTTTCCGGGACGATACGACGTGGGTACCATCAAAAAAAGCGCGTACACCTTCCTTTAACGCCGGCAGCGCTCTTTGATTCCTCTGGTGTTGCAAGAGAATGTGGGCGGCGGTGACCACTTAACACCAGGTGACCCGTACGCTCGTTTGTCCTCCTATTCCATAAAAAAAATATATATAGATATACTAGCTGATGCCCGCGACTTTGCCCGCGTAGATAAAGGTCTTTCCCATAAACAAGTTTGGAATTGAAGATTATCTATGTCCTATTCCAGTTCCGGTTCCCATTTTCGCTATCGTTGCCAACATATTATTTGAATCTTATTTCGAGGAAGATTGCTGTGGCAAACTAAACCTAACCTAATGGTTTAGTTATAGCTCATCGACGTGAATTTCAATTACTGCTGGTCAATACATGTAACTACTGCTGGTCTTATATGAATAATAATAACTACTCGTGTAGTAATATATATTATAACTAGTGGACCCAACAGACGTTGTCCTGTACACACGCCTCAAATCGGTCCAGCCGTTGGGAGGAGTTCACTAACATACACATACAAATGAGCAGGAGAATTATATTATATGGACGGAATTGAGTATCTAAACCAAATAATAACTACTCGTGTAGTAATATATATTATAACTAGTGGACCCAACAGACGTTGTCCTGTACACACGCCTCAAATCGGTCCAGCCGTTGGGAGGAGTTCACTAACATACACATACAAATGAGCAGGAGAATTATATTATATGGACGGAATTGAGTATCTAAACCAATCTCAAATTCACTGAAACAAACAAAAAAATCAACAAAATCCACGGTCCAGCCGTTTAGGAGGTAGTTGAGTTACATACACACAAGTAATATATAATATATAAAGATATTGAGATACTTTTACACAAATTATCTTGCCACAAACTAGGCATAGCCTGTAAAATGGGTACAAGACAACGATATATTTAATACAATAAACTTACTAAAACATACATAAATACATATAAACATCCATGACTCGGAAACAAACATCCATATTCATTATATAAATGATTGCATCTACCGGGATTCGAGCCCGGGAACTCTAACTTAGTAGTCAGGGTCACTAAATATTCGGCAATATGGGTCGTCCAAATGAATGATGTGCATACATCACTATATTGAGTTTTCTCCTACTTTACATATTATCCTCTCGCACGCATGTCTGCACACACACCCCCCAGGACACTCTAGACACATTGACATACACCCTCTCTCCCTCTCACACATACACATTTATCTTTATGATTTATACTAGCTGACCCGGCAAACGTTGTTTTGCCATATAAAGTATAATTCACGCTATAGTTTTATAAGTAATAAAATATTGCCTATATTATAGCCTGTACATCATTTTGTTGTATTGTCTATAGTTTTTGCAGCGCACGCAAAAATAGGTTTTCGATTTTACACCTTGTGTAACAAAATAGCAGTTTTATTACGGATCCCTAATTTTGAAAAAAAAAAACATAGCGTATAGCCTTCCTCGATAAATGGACTACCCAACACTGAAAGAATCATTCAAATCGGACCAGTAGTACCAGAGATTAGCGCGTTCAATCAAACAAACAAACACTGCAGCTTTATATATTAGTATAGAAAAAAGTATAGATAATGTACCATACAGTTTTTATTCGTTGTGTTACAGTGGAATCCTGGTAACCACTAATGCAGATATTTCATTACCTACAAATGACTAAAATATTATGAAATTTCAACTTTTAATAGAATGGTATGGTATAGGGGCTCCTGTTTTCGCAATTAAACCACAAGTGTGGGTCCATTTTGCGTGCAGTATTGGCCAGTTACTCTAACCAGCCCAGCTGTTTCCAGAAGTTCAGAACATTCCTGGGGTGTTCACAGACTTCTTGGAGCGACCTCGTATTAGTTAAGGCTTTTGCCTGTTGGGCCTGGGTGGCCAACCCACCCCCACATATTTCAGGATTACGTGAGTGACCATTTCGTCTTCGGCTAGAGAGTCTCTGCACTTAAGACTGTCCATTGCACCGATTGTGAAAAGATGATTGTTTAGTGATGTGTGACCCGTTAGGGTGACCACCATTATATGGATGTCATGTCTGTTTAGGCTGATAAGTGTGCGTGTCAGTTTGGGCGATAGTGCAGGGATCACTTCTTTCGAGTATCTACAGCTTGAGACATTCACCCAGGGGTTGTGTAGGTTGTTTGTGCGAGAGCGTATCAAATTCAAATTCAAATATTTTTATTCAAAATAGGATTTATAATCACTTATTGAACGTCAAAATCTACCATAAATCTACTATCCATGGGCACATTTGGCTGAAGGGCAATGGCAGAAGTGGTAATGGACCTGCCACTTGGGGTGCTATTGCAATTTTAATACTAAAACTTCTAAGTTATCACTTCTATAGGCAATCTCTACAACTGGAATTTTTTTTAAGCTTTCATTTGTTTGTCGGTGAGAAATAAAGATATATATTATTATTATTAGCAACTTACTTTAAGGTTATTGCACTTGGGCCCGCAGAGTTGTTGCAGATTGAAGTTGAGCATTGACGCCAGTCTATCCACCAGCTCTGCTCGGAGGAACGGCTCCTTAATATCTACCGTCAGGTACTCCAACATGTCTACCGTCTCTCTGGGGGACACAAAACTAAGATTAAAATATATCTGCGATGATTTATTATATTTGTGGACAACCACGTACAGCAAAACCGCACTATCACCACCAGTTAAACTACTACTTACTAAAATTATATACAAATTTCATTTGTACAAAAATATATGGACAATGCGGGAATCGAACCCGCCTCTCGCTCGGTCGTTAGCTCGGTTAATTAATGGATTCCTGTTAATTTTATGTTCAAACGTTTCATTTCGAGCTAAAGACGAAAAATGAATCATCCGATATCGCCATATAAGTCACCAACCTCGCCAGCGTGAGATATGAGCGGCACTGTCTCTCGTCCTGCGCAAGCGCACGGTTTCGTGCTTCTGCGCCCGGACTTGCGTTCTCTGCCTCCTGCGCCTCGTGGATGCGTTTCAGGTACTGCACAGAAAACCAACAATTAACTTTTTTAATTTTTTTATAAATAGAATTTAAAGCTTAACCTTCCACGATCGGCAAGTGCCCCCGCGCCGCGATATGCCATAGATCGGCGCCATTTTGGCACGCAGCGTTTATTTTACGTGTATTTATAGATTGCTTATAATTAGGATGATATGAGAGCACGTATTAGAAAACTATTGCAACAAGCTATAAGACCATTCAAAATAAACTATCTTATAAACAAAATGAGAGACAGAACTTGGTCAGGGCATAGTGTGCCAAATGGCACTTCCCGATTTCCGATGAAAGGTACAGGAACAATATTATGATTTGTCATAGCAATAATATTAAAAAACATTCCATAGTCAAAATATAACATTGAAATAAAGTAAAGTAAATAAAAAAAAAAAGAAGACTCAGCTAATTCGTGACTTAGGCGAAAGTATACACAATCATTACTCACTGGGCATATGTCAAAGTGATGTTAAATAAAACGAAGGTGGCAAACGAGCAAAGGCAAGAATTACCGTGAGACATTCGTCCAGTAGGAATGTGGTGTCGTTCATCAGCATGTTGATAAACTTGACGAACTGGTCCCCGGATCGCGACTCCTGAATGATGGCCTGGAACCAACACAATCATTATAACACTAGAAATAAGGGATTTCTTGTAACTAATTCTAGTAGGCTTCATAAGATACATAATAGCTTTAAGGGTAAATGTATACACTTCTACAATAAAGTCCCAGCCACTGTTCAGGCATTATCTATAAATAAATTTAAATGTTTTATAAAAAAATGGCTCTGTCGTAAATCCTATTACTCCACTGCTGAATATCTAAATGATCGGACAGCCTGGGACTAGATTGTGATTATTTTATAGCGACTGTACAATATTGTTTATTTTTATTGAAAAGAGCGCAAAAAAAAGAATGCGGGAGAGTTTCTTGCGCCGCTTCTTCTCACTCAGAGCGCCATTTGTTTCCGAAGCGGTAGTAGTATCTAGTAGTATAAGAAATGACATCAAAAAGAATTCTAAAGGAATCAATTTTGAGAAAATAAATGCCTTTTATGCCTTTCATAATTAGTTTCAAATTTACCTTTTTTACGAAATAGGACTACAAATAATCACGTGATGGTAAATAATAAACATACACTCTTACAACATCAGATTTCAAAGGAAGAACCGATTATCATAAGGTCCATAGACATTTTTACGAAAGTTTACAAATTATATTGCCATAACTTCTGTCTCAGGTGAATAAAACACTATAGATGGTGCTCCATCTATTTTGTTCTTCAAAACAGTTTTGACAAAAACCTAGACAGACAAAAGTTTGAAGTTGGTTCCTAAAATTTTCTGACGTTTGCGGCATTCGTTATTTTCTTTTTTGGTTTCTTCGTTCATTATTAGGACATGCAAAGGTTTCAAGCCCATACAGCCGTATTCATTATTTAATAATTAACTGTCAAAGCCATCTTTACAAGATTTTTACAAAATTGTTCTTTCTAAAAACGTACGCACGAGGATTAAATCATTTAAATGATTTTTGCCTCGTTAGGCCAAAGAAGTATAACTTCTTGCGTGCATACGTAAGTACACACACATTTTCTATATTTTGGTTTGAGCAGATGACCGCGTCAATCTTCATTCAAATATGTATTAAAGGTCTGCCTGCCTTAAAAACGGCATGAGATGAAGGGTCCTAAAAGTGTCCCCTTATTTTTGTTTAGCATGGTCTAGCAAACCCAAGGTGCGGACGCGCCATAATACCTCAACGTACATTAGAGAACTGCGAAAACATTAGCCGTAATGGTAGGTGGGAATTTCTCTCTTTGGGTACTTTTTTACGTTACTGGTTGTCCTGCTTAAGCCACGATGACGCGACGCGAGTTGCGTCTAGTCGGCGATAATTGTCCTACGTGATTTTGGTAGTAGTTCCTCATGATTATGAGGAATACAGTGAATGTTGCTTGAAAGTTCATACTTAAAGTACAGACTTCAAAAAAATATAGTAAAAAAACACAGAAAGAAAACAATTTTTTATCAAAGATACATATTTGTCGATCTATTTTGATAATTATTATAAAAAAAAATAACAAAAACACAACCGACTTCAAAATCAATAGGTAGATATAATACGCACTAAAACGTATAAAAGATGTTTTTTATACAATCTAATTCTCGTTACGATTATTATTATTTTTGGAATCGGTGTCCTCCCGTCGCAGCCCCGCTCTCGCCTCCTCACGTCGCGCGTACTACTCAAGCACATCTCACCTATAACTATGTATGTAGTTACAAACCTACCTTGACTGAGACCAACACAGACGGGAAGATCCAGCTTTTAAATAAAAAAAAGAATTATCAAAATCGGTTCACCCAGTCGAAACTTCTGAGGTAACAAAAATAAGAAATAAAAATTGGGAATGTCCTCCTTTTTTTGAAGTCGGTTAATAAGGTGTACTATATGAGTTTATTTAATCACTAGCTGACCCGGCAAACGTTGTTTTGCCATATAAAGTATAATTCACGCGTTAGTTTTATAAGTAATAAAATATTGCCTATATTATAGCCTGTACATCATTTTGTTCTATTGTCAATAGTTTATGCAGCGCACGCAAAAATAGGTTTTCGATTTTACACCTTGTGTTACAAAATAGCAATTTTATTGCGGATCCCTAATTTTGAAAAAAAAAAACATAGCCTATAGCCTTCCTCGATAAATGGACTACCCAACACTGAAAGAATCATTCAAATCGGACCAGTAGTACCAGAGATTAGCGCGTTCAAACAAACAAACAAACAAACACTGCAGCTTTATAATATTATATAGTATAGAAAAGTATAGATTGTACTTACTTGTTTATGTATAGGCCGCTCCCACATCCCCTTCAGTATAATACTAATGTGGAATCGTATTGTGAACTTGTCGTAGAACTCCGTACTCTGGCCAGTCGTCTCAATATCGGTGTAGAACTTCATGAGAGCGCTCGGCAACGCGGTCTGCGACATCGGGTGGTCCATAAACTTCTCGTACACGTTCTTGAGCTTCATCGGCAGGGAGAGGTTGATCACGAACAGCACTTCCACGATCTTCGCGACGAGGTAAGGGTTCTTTATGAGGTGTGAGTGGCAGATGGCGCTGAGTAACCACGTGATGATCGGGTCCTCGATCGAGTACGCGACTATTTGTGGAACGTATCTGGAATTTGAAATTTTAGTAAGTAGTAGTTTTAACGGCATCATTTGAATACACTTCTAAAACTTGTACATATATATGGGTAACTACAACAACTGTCTCAATTTTTCCATTTATATCGGTCTAACTGTTTCAAATTATCTCCTAAACAACTGAACTCATTGTTAAAAATAATAAATATTAATTGTATTTATGTAAAGAGTCGGAGATCCGACCGATCCGTGTTCTTGGGCCTCCATGCGTTTCCTACGAAATAGTCTATTAACTATGGTAAAAAGTGCTTTTTTAGGTATAATGTTCGGTTAAAATAGCTTTGCATACTTTGTTATTGCATTCTTTGTATTCTAAACTAGATTTATAAGCTTTTTTAATGCCGCTGGAACTATACTAGTTGTTTAGTACGTTATAACGTACGTACGTATTTTAGTAGTTTACTGTAGCTTGATGGACAGATGGTCGTTGGGGCAGTAAAGTCCTCGAATGACGACCACGTATCGGAAGACGAAGTGGTAGGACCCCAACAAGCTGGACCTACGATCCGGTCAAGATGGCCGGAATAGGTTTGATGAGGGCAGCACAGGACCGATTGTCGTGGTTATCTTTGATTTAGGAGGCTTGATAGGAGGCTTTTGTTCAACAGTAGACGTCTTCCGGCTGAAATAATGATGATTACTGTTTCTACAGCCTGTTGGGATACGGCTGTCATAATAGTATAGGAGTACTCACTGCACGGCGAACAGCATGAACTCTGCGATGTCCTCGACGTACCACTCTGGCGTGGCGCGGAAGGCGTGGTCACTGGAGCTGGGCTGGTCTCGCGGAGCCCTCGCAGCCGCCTCCAGCTGCTTCACGAGGAGCGCGCACACCGACGAGTAGAACTGCACTCCACGCCGCATCAGGTCCGGGTCGAGGAGCGCTGTCTCCGCGCACTGCTTCGACCTGGCCAGCAATAATAATAAATTCTTTATTTCGACGAACAAAGGACCATAATGTGTTAGTAACAAAATAACTTAAAACCTAGTGTTAGTAAAAGATATCTTAAAATCTAAACCGTCCTAACTTAGGACAGGACCGACTTGTCCGCACATGTATCACACAGCATTGGCTCAGGTACTGACAATCGAACCTGTGAGAATACTGCCCTCAGAATACCATTGGGGCAAGCCCGGACCCTACGAAACAGGGACGTACACCGCTAACGTATAGTCGAGTAAATACAATCTACGTGTGCCTCAGCAAATATCCCCGACGCTTTGCAGTATGTTGGCAGCCCCAATAACATTCTGAACGCATTATTACATAGGTATATGAAACTTCTTTAGTCGCACCGAGTACTTTCTTTTGTGGGTATGTAAAGTCGGCTCGGAACTCATCTCTAATCACTATCCTCTTCTCAAATCACTATTAACACCCCAACCCGGTTAATACGTGCCTTGATATTTTTCTGCATGGCGTGGGGTCGTGGACGATACGGGCTCGAGAGAGGCAGAGGATTGATGTCTTGGAAATGTGGTGCTGAAGGCATATGTTGAGGATACCTGGACGGCCAAGAGAACAAATGATTCGATCCTCTCACAGCCCAAGATAAAAACCCGTCTGTCCACGATATGTCACCAACGAATTCTTTCGTATTTTGACCACATAATGCGAAGGGGTAATGAGAGCCTGGAGAAATTGATCGTAGTTGGGAACACAAACGGCCCGAGGCCGATCTTCTACCAGATGGACCGACCAAATAAAAGACTCCAGGAGGTCTACTCGCAAAATCGACAACAATACATTCGGAACGATACGACAATACTCCGAATATATCGCAACTAACCCACTCTAACAAATGTTCGAATTCCTTATCGTTTATCGTTAATATAGAGTAATATTTTGAATTTTTTACGATGTTAGTGTGAATGTAATATGTTCAAACCTAAACATTATCTGTGCTTTGTCGTTGTGAAGTGTCAAAAGTCAAAACATAATTTAGGCGCTATTCAATTCAACAATTCTATTATCCTTTCAGACTCTAAAAGTTGCCTCCAATCAATTCTCTCAAATCCGTTTAAGACAAAAAGTCACTTTCCCATCATTCTCAGAATAAGAGAAACTTTGAAAGAGTGCTATGAACTCAAAATTAACATAGTTTTAGCTTGGATTCCAGGTCACATGGGCATCTCTGGTAATGAAAATGCAGATGCCTGTGCTAGATCAGCTGCTCATTCAGGTTCCTTTCAGTATTCAGAAATATTCACTCATGACTTGTGCTCTACCCTGAAACCCAAGATGTATGAGAGTTGGTCAAACATTTGGCAAGTTTCCAAAACTTTAAAAGGCAAATTTTATGGAGAACTCCAACCAGAAATTCCTCAAAAACCTTGGTTCTCAAAATGTAGGATTCATAATAAAACAATAATCTCAACTATATGCCGCTTACGTTTAAACCATGCCTGCACTCCAGTCTTTCTAGCAAAACTTAGAATTAGGGATCATTCTCTATGTGATTGTGGCCTTGATGAGGGAAACATGGATCATTTATTCTTTAGTTGTCCCTTAATGCAATCTTCTCTGCACAATTATATACCCGCTGAAGTCCCCCGTCCAACCTCCGTTAAATGTCTCCTCTCCCTAGTTTACACTCCTTTTGTAAATATTTTGTGTAAATATATTAAAATAAATAAGATTAAGTTGTAAATATTATTTAGTACTTATATTAATTAATTATTTAAGTATTTCTATTTGTGTATGTCATTTATAGTCTTACAAGCATGTATATTATTTGTTTCAGATATTATTAGAAAATTAAACTTTATGTAATCTGAACACCGATTATTACCGTTAAACTTAGAAGACACATACTCAAAGCTTGGTAGTCTAATCTAACGTGATTCTGGCAAATCTGTGGTATATCTTCCACAGAAGCCACAGTAGGAAGAATAGAATAGAATAGAAGGACCATGCCAGACTTTGCACCACCAATTTTTTATCATTTACACATAATGTAAATGTTAAAAAAATATGTAATGAATATAATATGACCATTTAAAATTGAATAAATAATACAAAACTCGCGGATAATAAAATGTAAAAAAAAAAACTCAACCCTTCTCGTCGAATTCCTATTTCTCAGGCGGCCATTATTTCTACGCATAAACGATCAACAAAATGACTTAAATAACTTAGTAGTAAAAAAATCCTCTTGAATAGTAAATCACATATAATTATTTTAATAATATTTATTAACTATGTATATTGTATGGCAAATATATCTATACAACTTGAAACGATAATAGCAACGACAGCCTAGATGGTGTCGTTGAGATTATCGTAAAAGTGACGTTTGATTATTTGTGAAATTCGAATATTCGTCTCTGACATTTTCAACTAAGAGTAGGGTTAGGACCGATTATATCCAATAATGTTTCGTTCGTTCGATCATCGTTTCGACATTGAATACGACGTAACTAAGAGTAGGATTCGACACGACTAATGCTACGATTTATCGAATATCGATTTTAGGAGTAGGCCCCCAGTTCCCTGAGGTTTAGCTCCGTCGTCAGGGCCGCGATGGACAGAAGCCGATGGAAACAAATAGTGTGGACCACTTGTTGATGACCACGATCCTCAGTCACGAGGGAACGACTAGAGAGAGAGAGAAAGTCGGCTCATGTGGACTAAGGATGCCACAGAAATGATGCGGTAGAAAATTTCAATCATCTACTTGAATTTTTAGATTTGTTTTTTATCATTAAGTTTAAGTAGTTATAACCGCGTATTCATTGAATGTCGCGTATATAGCGCCATGAATATGTACGTCGTCGCACTAGTAATATTATTAATCTCAGATTGATGATGTTTTAAACGATTGATCAACTAAAATGGCTCCAAGTGAAAATGTCAAAAGAGATAGAATTATTTGAAAAAGACAATGATTGGTTCAACAGAAAGTAAGAATCTAACCTGTGCAATCTCTTTATCTGCCTTTTCCACCTCAACAGCAGTTCTCTGTTCCGCATCGCGTTCATACTGTTTCTCCATTGTGGCTCCGCCGCCACCAGTTCCTCTATCACCTTTTGTAGATCACGGAACGCTCTGAAAAAATTATTTGCCTTTTGAGCATAAATCTAAATATCCATCTCCTTATAAAAGCCAATAGCCACTATGTACTATGTCACTAGCGCGCCGAAAATTAATCTCCTAAATTGAGTCAATTGGTTCCTTTGGTCGTAGTCGCTCTCTCGATACGAAAACGGTACACACGCGTTTGTTGTTGACAGAATTGCTTACTATTTGATATAGGTACAACATTAAAATGCCGTCTTGTGTTATGAGAAGATGCACTGATGATACAAAAGTAAAAAAAAAATCATAGAATTACATACCACAGTTAAGAAATCATGAATTATAACATTTTATTTGATTTCATTATTTATCTAACAAAATAAATATGTTGCCATGACAACGCCGATCGCCGCCAAGCCGATCATAGATTAACGTACAGAAATGACGTATGATCGTGCGGTATGATCGAGGTAGAATATTTTAGGAAAGTATGTAAAAAAGTAATTGTTGCAGTGAATGTAATAATTTTTAGTAAATAAGTGCGTATATAGGTAGCTGAACTATCAAACTATTAAAACAAGTTTTAGATTAGGTAGCGGATGTAGACAGTGAGTGCTATTTGTTTACGTAGGAGTTTTTTCAGTAACACTGACCCTTTCAGTATATTCCTTGCTAAATGCAGATGAATCAATGGATCATTTTCTTCTTCTCCCATTACCTTATTGTAATAAACCCTCAAAAAAAAAGACATCCATAAATAATATAAGACACAAAAAATAATAATTGTAATCTTAAAACTTTTTGGGAGCCGTCGTTACTAAAATTGTAAAAATGGGACCCTTACTGTAGATACCTTTCGGTTTTGTTTTGGTGTCTGTATGTTTTTCATTATTTTATGTATAAATTGATATCATCAATGTGGCTATATATTATAATCAATTTTTTTTTTTTTATGACATCAATGACACATTATCTACCTAATTTCAATGCAGTTTTACTACTTTATAGCTTTTACTACATGAACTCATGAATGAATCGTAATTTAGGCATAAAACAGTGTACGGTAAAAAATCATATCTCATGAATTAACTGTATTTTCTCTATACAAATACGAAGCAATTAGCAAATTAGAGTTATCTCTTTTTCGCTTGCGATAATTGCATTTACTATCCTTCTTTGACGTGTAATTGTAATGTAGTGTGCTATTGCAATGTAATTATTCATGTGTACGCTAGTGTATCATTTTCAAACACCGAATGTTGTCTACGTAACCTATCTATACTTTTAAATATCATTGATAGTAGCCTTATACTTACAGTTGATTTAGTTAAGGGTAGTTAAATAAAATAGTATGTGCCTTATGGCTTTATTAACTGTTATACTTAAAATCTAGGATGAGATGAATAAGAAGATGATTAGCGTGCAGTATAGGATCTGCCGCGTGAACTGCTTATATGAGATAGAGATAAATGAGTAGCGAGCAGTATGCAAATGTATCATGAAAACATTTTTTGAATCCTAACCTGTAAATATCAAGTGTGCTTATTATTAGATTATAATTTTACATGTTTACTCTTCATAATTTTGCTTCTTACTACTTCTATTGTCTATTAGTGAATATCTGTAATTAGCTCGTTTTTATTGTATTTTTATTTTGTGTAAATAGCTGTTGATATTTCTTGAAATAAATAAATAAGTATAGAATCTACAGCGCAAACTGCTTATATGAGATAGAGATAAATGAGTAGCGAGCAGTATAGGATCTACAGCGCAAACTGCTCACATGAGATAGAGATAAGTAAGTAGCGAGCAGTATAGAATCTACAGCGCAAACTGCTCATATGAGATAGATATAAATGAGTAGCGAGCAGTATAGAATCTACAGCGCAAACTGCTTATATGAGATAGAGATAAATGAGTAGCGAGCAGCATAGGATCTACAGCGCAAACTGCTCATATGAGATAGATATAAATGAGTAGCGAGCAGTATAGAATCTACAGCGCAAACTGCTTATATGAGATAGAGATAAATGAGTAGCGAGCAGTATAGAATCTACAGCGCAAACTGCTCATATGAGATAGATATAAATGAGTAGCGAGCAGTATAGAATCTACAGCGCAAACTGCTTATATGAGATAGAGATAAATGAGTAGCGAGCAGCATAGGATCTACAGCGCAAACTGCTTATATGAGATAGAGATAAATGAGTAGCGAGCAGTATAGGATCTGCCGCGCGAACTGCTTATATGAGATAGAGATAAATGAGTAGCGAGCAGTATAGAATCTACAACGCAAACTGCTTATATGAGATAGAGATAAATGAGTAGCGAGCAGTATAGGATTTGAAGCGCGAACTGCTTATATGAGATAGAGATAAATGAGTAGCGAGCAGTATAGGATCTACGCGTATCATATTGCGATCGACTCCATTTGCATTGTTCTACGCCTGTCTTTTTGAGAGCTTAGATGGAATGTCTCATGTGCCTGTTAACCATGTACTTAATATAATTTTGTTTATCTCACCGAATCCTTCTCTGGTGTGTGTTGAGGGCCGGTATGAGCGCCACATGATGCATGTGCAGAGTCAGGAACCAACATACTGTCTGGAACTTCGCTTCTGGCCAAGTGTGGCTCGGATCCTTGTCTAAAATAGCAGGAAAGATGCATTTTTTTTATTATGCTTATCTCTATTCTTATTATATGTCTATTGTTTATATTACAGTACATATTTTTTTATAAAAATATGGGACGAGACGAATAGGACGTTCAGCTGATGGTAATTGACACGTCCTGCCAATTTTTTTTTTCAAATTCAAATATTCTTATTCAAAATAGGATGTGACATCACTTATTGAAAGTCAAAAAACTACCACCCATTCCAAAATGAATGCCTCAGACCTGAGAAGAATGGGCGCAACAAACTCAGCGGGCTTTTTTTTTCATCGAATAAATATGTTTACAAAGTAATATTGTACAATTAAACTTATTATTTAATAACCTGAGGGCGGTCACTCCATTCCCAATCTGTGGTATCATTAAGAAAGTCATTTATGTTATAGTAACCTTTACCACACAAACGTTTTTTACAATTCTTTTGAATAACGTAATACTTTTGTTTTGAACATTTCGGCGGTCGGCCGCCCTCGGGCTATTCAATAATAAGCATAAATTACAACGCAGTGCCGCTCAGGATTCCTGAAAACCCCCAAAAATTCTGAGCGGCGCTACAGTTGCGCTCGTTACCTTGAGACTTAAGATTTTAAGTCTCATTTGCCCAGTAATTACAAAGCTACGGCGGAAAAAGGCAGCGTTGTGGTATCCATAATCTAGCCGGAATCCTGAGCCTAAGGAGTCTCGCAATGGTACTTAAACGAGAACCTCTTGTACGCTCATAAACATATTAGCCAATTTAAAAAGAATAATGATGCAATGCCAATGCTCGGAACAAACATAAACTCGCTAATCCATCTACTTGGCTCTGTAAAATTGCTAAATATATTAAAGTGGATTGTGTTATAGGGTTTAAGAAACTAAATTCTTACTCAAAATATAAATTTTCATCAATAATATTGACGTAGGTATAATTTTATATGAAAAATAATTATCTGAGATAATTTTATGACGCAGTTTAACACGCGTAATGCCTTTTTTATTAGGTTTCCATACCCGAAGCGTATTCATGGGAACCATGTTTTCTAAGATTATTAATAAGATTCAGTTGTCCGTTCATCAGTCTGCCAACGGGCTGTCTCTAGCTCATAAGCCGCAAGCCGCTTCATAAAACAACAAAACTGACATAGATACGGCAAACTCACGAGTACCCCGCCCCGCCACCGTCTGTTACGGACGGTCGCGCACCAAGTTGTCGGACTATAGGTATTGTGTTTGTTTACTCAAAGTCAAAGTCAAAATATTTTATTGACATAAAATCAAAAGACTGCTCGCCAACGTCAATCACAATAAATACAATTCAGATACATAGGTACATATTAATTACATAAAAGTTTAAATATATTTTCAAAACAATGCAAACCAGTGGAACAACACAAGGCTGAACCATATAATACATAAAAAACAACTATAATACTATTTAATTCCATATTGTAATATCGTTTACGTGATCCTCAATACTGTAATAAGCCTTCGACATAAGTCTGCGTTTAAAAAAAAGATTTAAATTTATTTATTGATAATTCAGATACACTTTTTGATAATTTATTGTAAAATTTAATACTATCGCATGCAAAAGAATTGTTTATTTTACAGAGCCTAGTAGCCACTATAAGCTTGTAGTTATTTCTAGTGTTTAAATTATATTTGTCGCTTATTTTACTGTTTAAATTATAATGTTTATTTAAGTGCAGGATATTGCTATAAATATATTGGCCGTACATGGTCATAATATGAATATCCTTGAATTTTTCCCTTAGAGATTCTCGTGGGCTCATTTGGTATATGGCACGTACAGCTCTTTTTTGAAATATGAAGATATTATTTACTTCCGCTGCACTACCCCATAGTATAATTCCATACGACATAACGCTATGAAAATAACTAAAATAGACAATTCTTGCTACATCTATGTCAGTAACGTCCCGTATCCTTTTTACAGGAAAAGCTGCTGAACTCAATTTACTAGATAAATTGTGTACTCACTTAGCGAATCCAGCCAATCCTGCGCCTCCTGGGCTGTGAAGTATAGCCGGGTCTCGTCACGGATGTTCAGCCAAGTTCCGGGTTGGAATGTGTACAACGGGTACACGCGATCCATCTTAATTCGCACTGACAGGAGCTGCAGTACCGAACATACGTTCAGCATGAATCCGTCACCTGAAAGACAAAGCATATAATGTTTTTTTACGACAATAAGGGATGAGACGAGCAGGAAGTTCAGCTGATCGCAATTTATACGCCTTGAACATTACAATGCAGTGCCGCTCAGGATTCTTGAAAAACCCAAAAGATCTGAGCGGCTTCACACATAAGATGTTAAGTCTCATTTGTCCAGTAAATTCACTAGCTGCGACAATAATGCTTACACATTACTGCTTCACGGCAGAAATAGGCGCCGTTATGGTACCCATAATTTAGCCGGCATCCTGTGCAAGGGAGCCTCCCCCACTGGTAGGTACTATAATACTCAATTTTAAACTATTTTAAATAACATAATATTTAAAAAGTTTAAAACGCAGTTCATTATGACTTATTATAACAATAAAAAGTGTGTATATATTTTTGTACGTACGCAATACTTCTTTGGTGTAACAAAACGAAAATCCAAAAAATATTCATGTTTTACGTTTGTAGAAAGAACAATATTGTAATAAAGAAGGTATGAAATGCAATTAATTTAGTTATTTAACTGTTATTTAACGTTTATTGAAATAATTTCATTATATTTTTGCAATAAGAAGGATATGATTTTTTTAATTATTTAACTCTCGTCCAATGATTGATTCAGTAGACATTTTATTAAAAGTTACAAGAGGCTTGGCAGTTGAAGTATGATATAATGTTATGATAGTATGATAAATATGCTAAAATCATTGACAAGTATTCGCATCCCTTTCTCTCCCGCTTGTCAGAATGAGACAGACGAAAGGACGCGACAAGCACACAGTCAGAAATGAAAACTATAGAGTCGCTCTTTTTTTAAAAGGCCCCGTGAACATTTGAACAATGATTAGCAATATTGTATTTTGGGTACAGAAAGTCATAACCGGTGAATGTAACGGCTAACAAGAACGTGAATAATTACAAACTAGTGCTATTTACACGGTATCACAGACGTATACCTTATGATAATTGATACTTATTTACACCGCAAATCTGTAAAAGCTTTTTCAGCTTTCCCGTACACGACATATTGAAAAAAAAAAATTGGCGCCCTTTGCTAGCAATAGAGAGATGTAAAGAATTTTACAAACCCAATAAGTTGATCATCATTTGCTCGAATTATTTCCTCGAGGCAAATTTATATTTCACCGCTAAAGGATTAAAGCGTTTAAAAATTCATGCTCAAAAAGTGTGATAAAACTTTTTTAGCATTAAAGGTATTGAAATCTCTTTCAAAATTCAATATATTAAGTCAAATTGATGCACAAGTCCAAATTGGCCATATTTATAATTTGACACAATCTGTCATACAAAGATATGCCAAAAAAATGTCTAAGTCTAAAAGATTTATTTTAACAAAATATTGTATTCATTTCAGGGAACTTGACATTTTAATAACCAGTTTACCAAACTATATCATGTAAATAAAAATATTACATTTGAGTGCCTGTTGCTCTAATTAAAGATTACCTTAACTTATTAGATCCAAATCCATTTGGAGTAATAAATCTACACTCAAACCAACAAATAAACATACAAACTTTCGCCTTTGTAATATGAGTTGATTTTTGATTAAAAACGTTAAAAACGTCCGACTGAACAGATCTTGATCAGAAAATAGGGACAGACTGACAAACGTAAAACTTATAGTAACCCTCTTTTTAGACAGGACTGCTACTCCACTGATGTCACTGTCCAAATCGGGTTCTAAATTCAAAATACGCAGCATAAAATAACTGATTACATTGCTGTCTATTCATCAATAATATTTTAAACAACTGGAGTAACCGAAATGCATAAATATGGCTTATTATTATGTAATTTGTGGCATGTGCCATATTTCGGCTTTGATTTTGTATGACGTGCATTGTCTATATGTAAAGAACGTCATTGTATTTACCATTAGTAATTTTAGACTGTAGTTGTCTTCTTGCAGTCGTGCTTGTCAGTTCCTCGCGTTGGACTACTTGGATTGCAGTTATTTCGTGTGATTATGTATTGGAAGGGAAGGAAGACACATTGAACCCTTCGTTTAGCAGTGTTGCTGAAAAACCTACCTACCTACTTCTACCTGTATCATGTACTGAAGGTCCATGGGCTGAAGATCCTAGTCAGCGGTGGATTTACACTAGAGGCAGTTGGGGCTAGTGCCCAGAGCGGCAAATTTTTGAAAGTGAAAAAATTTTTTTAGTCTTATCAAGATTGCTCAATATAATTAATTAATTCTGTTACTTAATAATTTTTGGTTTAATTGATAATTAATGAAATTCAATTTATCCGTTATTTGTAAATTATAATTTTGGCACGTTTAGTAAAAATTAATAACTATATTTTATATTATAAAAACATTAATAGTTTCTGCAATAAATTAGTTATTTCAGTTTTGAAAAATAAAATATATAAGCAATAAGTTTAAGTAGAATTCCAGTATTGAGGCGGATTTTTTTCCGGTGCCCAGGGGCGGCATTAAGTTTAAATCCGGCCCTGATCCCAGTGATGAAATAACTAGGTACCTACTCAAGTACCTCGCTACCTAAAACTTAATCAACATGTGATGTGGTGTATTCTGTGTATTTATTGTGAAACTCCAGGTGTTCTAAAGTTGCGCAGATACAAATAAGAAGGATGGTATGTACCTACTTATTTTGTTTACAAACGGCTCCGCCTAAAAACGGCGGTCTCTTTAAATGTTAGGGCTGTCTAAGAAAAGTATATTTTTTTTATATTTTTATTTTGTAAGGGCTTTTTTTTGTTTATGAAAACTTAAACGTCACAATACTATTGCATACGACTCAAATAAAGTAGCATTGAAGGGATGTTATACCCATTCTGATTCACGCAGTATATATATATATATATATATATATATACCATATATTTGACAATCTTAATATAAAATTATATCTTATATATAAAATTCTCGTGTCACAATGTTCGTTCCCGTACTCCTCCGAAACGGCTTGACCGATTCTCATGAAATTTTGTGAGCATATTGAGTAGGTCTGAGAATCGGCCGACATCTATTTTTCATACCCTTAAATGTTAAGGGTAGTCCACACGATTTCTTTTTTTTTAATTTTTTTGGCATTTTTTTTTAATTTGTTTGATTATGAGTCAGCATTAAAAATACATACAACTTTAAATTTTCACCCATCTACGATCAACAGTTACTTTGGTATCGCGATTTTAATATCGGCAATACAACGTTTGCTGGGTCAGCTAGTAATATATAAAAATAATAACAATTTATACTATTATTTATTTTTTTATTCAGGAACAAAACATAAACAATACAAAAACAGTTCCATAAATTAAATTATCTAGTAATATATTTTTTTCAGTTTAAAAAAAGAAAGAAAAAGCATATTAAAGTGAAGTATTTGAAAACGAAGCGAGTTAGTCAACAAGGCAAAACAACAATAATTATATTAATCAAAATTATTAATTATCTGCGGGTATCACCGCCGCCTACATTCGCCTGCAACACCTAGAGATATCGACAGGAGATAGAATGTGGGCCGGCCCAGATTCTTCGAAGCTAATTTGACTTTGACATCCAGGTGACCGCAGAACTGGCAATCGCTCGAAATTTCGAGACTCATTATTCCGATACTAGGCGAAGTATTAATGGAATTGTTGTCGAAGAGCCCTATGAGTAAGATCATTGTCGCTCAGAGGGCAATGGAGAGGGCTATGCTTGGGGTTTCCCTGCGAGAACGAATCAGAACATAGCCCAGATGGTTGCAAAAATGGATTAGCAGTGGGCAGGGCATATAGCTCGACGGACAGATGGCCGTTGGGGCAGTAAAGTCCTCGAATGGCGACCACGTACCGGAAGACTTAGGTATTGGTAGGCCCCCCACAAGATGGACCGACGATCTGGCAGGATCGCCGGAATACTTTGGATGAGGGCAGCGCAGGACCGATCATCATGGCGATATTTATCCAGCAGCGAACGTTTTTCAGTTGAAATGATGATGATGACGAAGACCGGTGATACGACAAACCTCAGTAGTCATAATAGTTAAGCCTATTGTAATATATTAAGAAGCAGATTGTTCAAAACCAAAACACGCCATGAACGTGGATTAATTTGACGATGAATATCTGCAGGTAAAACGGTTTTGACAGACGAACAGACAGCCAGACGTAAAGATGAACAACGTATAGTGATTCAAAATAGATTTAAAAACAACAATTGGTGTGAATAATCCGAAAATAGTCGTCGGGTTGAAAATAAACAGTCAGTAAACTAAGGCGTAATACGGCAACGTATTGTGGGTAGGGCTGCCAAGTTTTTTATGGAAAATATTTCAGAGAGAATAAATAAAGATTACAGATTAATAAGAAATTTACAATTTATTCAACTTAGACAATTTATACATCTAGATAGACTGTGACAGGTGTGAAAAACGTCGAAAAAATAAATAGTAGTAAAAAAAAAAACTAAAAAGCACGCTTTCTATAGAAAAATCAATTCTTGCCTTAAAAACGATAGATGAATATTAAATAAATTAACAAAGTCTTATTTTGCAAATTGAAAATAAAAACGATAGATGAATATTATATAAATTAAAAAAATATCATTTTGCAAATTGAATAATGGAGTAATTTTATCAAATTAATGTATTGTTCAATAAGTTTGAACGAAATCTGGGAGTTAAAAGAGGGTCAAAATCGCGCCCAAATGAGTCGGTTACAAACAAACATACAGGTGAAATAATAATAATAATCTAATAAAAACCGTGTAAAAAGCGGCGAACTGTTAACCTCTACTTTCAGCAACGCGCGTACACTAAAACAAACACATACATATCGCGAGTGTAAGACGTAGCTTGTCAAGCACACCTTAATGTAATAAACCTGGCCTGTTTTCATACGTTGCCTACATGAATTATAATATTCTGTACACTTAGTGTAATGGCGTGTAAAATATCTCTTATCCTATAGATTATAAATCTCAAAGCTCACCTATCTGAAATAGCGCTCAATACTCTATTTTAGAGTACGGTTGGCAGCCCTGTTTGTGAGTGAATTATTATTGAGGTCATTGTCATTAAACTCCCGGTTGTATACTGAATATTGTAGCTCATTCTTGCCTATTGAAAAATATAATTAATAAACAGAATGCAGTGTTCAAAATTTATTATGATGATCTTTAGTGTTGATTAAGCTAAATTACACCATACAGTTGCGCCACGTCTTTCGCCTCTACTTGTACTTGTAGGAATAATTTTATGAGGATGAGGGTAGCGCGGGATCATTGTGTAGATATATGGGGGAGGCCTTTGTCCAGCAGTGGAAGTCTTCCGGGTGCTATGATGATGTCTCAATTATGATAAAAAATACTAATCTCTCTGCATTAAAAATCAACAAACGATTTCGCTCGACTTTGTTTACAGGGCCAGCTTCCGAAACAAGTGTTCAGCCGGATAAAGCCATATTACATGTATACAAAACAATAGATACAGGATATCCGGTATCAGACAAAAAGTTATCCGTTTCATCTCTAGTATAGAATGACGCAGAAGAATAGTAATACTTCTTGTGTTTGTTATTTTAATTATATACATTACATTTATTTTTAAATTACTCGTATGTCATGAGGTTTGAGTATTTTTGTTGCATTACTAACTAAATATAATGTGTAATTCAATGAAGCTGTAAATGTTTATATATAAGAAGGGCAATGAGTCTCTTGTCGCTTCTTCTCTTTAAATACCAGTGTGAGGCTGCTTTGCACAGGATGCCGGCTAGATTATGGGTACCACATCGGCGCCTATTATTGTGTTTCGGTCTGAAGGGCGTCGTAGCTAGTGAAATTACTGGGCAAATGAGCCTAAACATTTTATGTCTCAAGGTGACGAGCGCAATTGTAGTGCCGCTCAGAATTTTTGGGGGTTTTCAAGAATCGTGAGCGGCACTGCATTGTTATGGGCAGGGCTTATCAAATACCATCAACTGAACGTCCTGCCGTCTCGTCCCTCATTTTCATAAAGAAAAAATACCAAACTTTTACAAACTGGTGGTAAATGGTAGAATATTATGTTTGAACATTGATAAGTGTCATTTATTTGACCAAAATCAATATTATTATATTGAATTGTTTTATTTAGTACTAGCTGAACCGGCAAAAGTTGTTTTGCCATATAAATTATATTAAGTGTTCGACCGTTTATTCTCAGACTTACTTTTTAAAGCCGACAACCACGACCACGAAAAAGTCTTTTAATGTTTCGGCTTAATATAATATAGCAACAATATTTTTATTAATCATAGCCTGTGTTATTCTGGTGTGTAAACTATATCATTGTAATGTTTCATCAAAATCTATTCAGTAGTTTTTGCGTTAAAGAAGCACAAACATACATCCAGACATACGAACTTTCACATTTATAATATTAATAGGATTAGTAGGAGTAGGATGGCGTAGAATTAAAAACGAATGAAAGTATGTGTTAATCTAAATCGAATTTAGAGCGATAAGTGACCGTGACATGAAGCTTCGACCGTGAGACATTGCATTACAATGAGAACGATATACATACAGATGATAAAACAATAAGTTTGATGTTCTTAAAAAAAAACAAGATGGTAAAGATATTTGTAGTTTAGTTAATTATGTTAATTTGGCACAGCGCCAAATTGCGCTTCGAAAGAACTCGAGGATAGCGACATTCAGTATAATACAATTGTTTTGTCACTGCTTTTTTTCCTGTTACAGTCTTTATAAATATAACAGACTATCTTTTGAAATGGAGCTTTAAGGCGCGGTCATACCTCAATATCCACAAAAATTGATTTCTTAGAGAGTCGTTTACACCATAACGCAATGAAAATATTCAGACGAAAAAAATACAGTGAACAAAGAAAATTTTTAACCGAATAGAATATTTATATATAACTAGCTGCCCCGACAGACGTTGTTCTGTATATAATAAATAAAATAATGTTTTTATATGAATTTGTCAATAATATATCATAACATCAAAAATTACTTCGTAAAATATGCACCCTGCTGTCGTAATGACATTGTTTCACAGCAGAACTGTCAAACCGTGCGTCAATAAATTCTCTCATAGATATTATGTATGGACATATCGAAGGAAAAACAAATTTGTTATTTTTATTTAATTTAGCAGCATTTTCCTATTCATTCACCTTTTAAACCTTCCCTGGACTTCCATACATAATTCAAGTCCAAAATTAGCCAAATCGGTAAAGGCGTTCTCGAGTTTTAGCGAGACTAACGAACAGCAATTCATTTATATATATATATAAGAAGTTTAAGTACTGTTGTATCACTGGATTATGCACCAGGCGACCCCTATAAACGAGCGGTTTATCCTCCTCCTGCATGAAAAAACAAAAACTGAATTCAACAATACGGGACGATAGTTAAAATATTTTGTTTTTTCGACGAGCAGGACGTTCAGCTGATGGTAAATGATCCGCCCTGCCCATTACAATGCAGTGCAGCTCAGGATTCTTGAGAAACCCCAAAGATTCTGAGCGGCACTACAATTCCTCTCGTCACCTTGAGACATAAGATGTTAAGTCTCATTTGCCCAGTAATTTCACTAGCTACGGTGCCCTTCAGACCGATAACGCAGTAATGCTTACACATTAAGTACTGCTTCACGGCAGAAATAGGCGCCGATGTGGTGTGTGGACCCATAATCTAGCCGGCATCCTGTGCAAAGGAGAATGAGAAGAAGCGACAAGAGACTCATTGTCCTTCTTTTAAATCAACATTTTCAGCTTCATCGAATTACACATTTTATTTATAATAGTGATGCAACAAAAATACTCAACCCACTGGTGAAATATATTTCACCAATATAATATTACCACATGGATTGGTAACAAGCTAATAAAAATGCACTATGACGTTTTTGTTACGCAATTGTACCGACAGACGCAGTAGGTACGTGTTTATAAAACAGCCCGCCGTAGCTGGCACGTGTCTTTCTGTGTAAACAAACCGCTTTAAACTTTTAATACGACAAACAATATGTTCTGATGGCGAAATATTGTTTATTTTATAACAGCCATATATATAGATGATTAGGGACTACTTCTGCCCGAAACAACTGTTAAAACGGTTTTATCGACTTTCATTGTTTCCGAGCCGACGGTACACTCGCACCCTTATTGTATCAGGCCTAAACCCGAACCGCGAATCATCGGAAAACATAATTTTATCCCATTGTTCCTGGGTCCATGTTCTGCGTTCTCTACACCATTCATTTTGACGAGCGCGATTCTCGTGACGTATCGGTTGGGCACCTAATTGGGCGTCGAGCTCGTAGGCCGTACTCATGCAGTCGATTTCGCACAGTTTGGGGACTTACATCAACACGACTTGAATTTTGTAGCCTCAAACTTATCTCTCCAACGGTTTACATCGGCTGGTGTCTTGCAGTCAGTTGTATGTACCGGTCTTGCCGAGTGGTTGTACTCCTTTTACAGCCTGAATCAGCGGGTTCCCTTGTATTATTGTGGCGCTACCAAAGACGACAAATAACACTTCTATGAATAAACTTAATTAAAAAAAAACTTAGCTCTATAGAGTCTTAGAAACTGTTGTTAAATTATTGAATTCGCACTTAAATAGCACCATACAGATTTATTACTTCGTATCTCTAAAGATGTGGTTGTGAAGTTAAAAATACCGATAAGATTTTGAATCCTAAAATCAATCCAAAAATTTAACTCTAAGTATTTCATCTGAAAGTTTTATTATATTAACAATAATAATAAAATATTGACGGACTTTTACACAAATTATCTTGCTGCAAACTGGGCAATGATATATTTAATACAATAATATACTCACTTAAACATACATAAATACATATAAACATCCATGACTCGAAAACAAACATCCATATTCATCATGTAAGTGTTTGCACCAGGATTCGAGCCCGGGAACTCTAGCTAAGTAGTCAGGGTCACTAACCATTCGGCAATATGGGTCGTCAAAATGAATGATGCGCACACATAACTATATTGAGTTTTCTCCTACTTTACATATTATCCTCTCGCACGCATGTCTGCACACACACCCCCCAGGACACTCTAGACACATTGACACACACCCTCTCTCCCTCTCACACATACACATTTATCTTTATGATTTATATAATGTACCATACAGTTTTTATTCGTTGTGCTACAGTGGAATCCTGGTAACCACTAATGCAGATATTTCAATACCTACAAATGACTAAAAAGGTCAGTAGGTAGGGTCACTAACCAATGGGCTATATGGGTCGACTATATTGTCATTATATTATTATTGATTCCTTTTAAGGCGCGGACTGACTAGGATTGTAAACGCTACAACCAACCCTATAATATTTATGTTAATCATGTGGCTAAGCTGCAAATGGGCATTTATTTTCCTGACTTTCTTTTGTGTATTCAAAATTTACATATCAAATTGAAAAATTGTTCGGTTCAAGTTTTAGAAAAGTAGTAATTCTATTGAATTCTTGAAAAAAAAGAATGTTTTTATCGCTGAACATTCGGAGATTATTGATTCGAAAAGTTTACTTTTATGAAGCAACTTCCAAGTTTTTTATTGGGTATTTCAAATCTTAATATATATAAATTACGTGACACGTTGTTTGTCCGCGATGGACTCCTAAACTAATGAACGGATTTTAATGGGGATTACTTCATGGTGTGCAGTTTAGTCCAACTTGAGAGATAGGATAGTTTTTATTTCGATTTGGGACCCATAATTATTTTTATTTTCAATATTTGTTTTGTATGGACATATTTTCTATGTATATGTATATATATATATATATATATATATATATATATATAGACTAGCTGCCCCGACAGACGTTGTTGTTATAGTTAAAAAAAATACTGTTTTAAAGGAAATTGTCAATAATATTTCAAAACATCAAGAATTATTTCGTAAAAATGCTCCCTGTTGTTATAATGAAATTGTTTCACAGCGGAACTGTCAAACCGTGCGTCACTAAATTCTCTCATAGAAAATATGTCCATACAAAACAAATATTGAAAATAAAAATAATTATGGGTCCCAAATCGAAATAAAAACTATCCTATCTCTCAAGTTGGACTAAACTGCACACCATGAAGTAATCCCCATTAAAATCCGTTCATTAGTTTAGGAGTCCATCGCGGACAAACAACGTGTCACGTAATTTATATATATTAAGATTTGAAATACCCAATAAAAAACTTGGAAGTTGCTTCATAAAAGTAAACTTTTCGAATCAATAATCTCCGAATGTTCAGCGATAAAAACATTCTTTTTTTTCAAGAATTCAATAGAATTACTACTTTTCTAAAACTTGAACCGAACAATTTTTCAATTTGATATGTAAATTTTGAATACACAAAAGAAAGTCAGGAAAATAAATGCCCATTTGCAGCTTAGCCACATGATTAACATAAATATTATAGGGTTGGTTGTAGCGTTTACAATCCTAGTCAGTCCGCGCCTTAAAAGGAATCAATAATAATATAATGACAATATAGTCGACCCATATAGCCCATTGGTTAGTGACCCTACCTACTGACCTTTTTAGTCATTTGTAGGTATTGAAATATCTGCATTAGTGGTTACCAGGATTCCACTGTAGCACAACGAATAAAAACTGTATGGTACATTATATAAATCATAAAGATAAATGTGTATGTGTGAGAGGGAGAGAGGGTGTGTGTCAATGTGTCTAGAGTGTCCTGGGGGGTGTGTGTGCAGACATGCGTGCGAGAGGATAATATGTAAAGTAGGAGAAAACTCAATATAGTTATGTGTGCGCATCATTCATTTTGACGACCCATATTGCCGAATGGTTAGTGACCCTGACTACTAAGCTAGAGTTCCCGGGCTCGAATCCTGGTGCAAACACTTACATGATGAATATGGATGTTTGTTTTCGAGTCATGGATGTTTATATGTATTTATGTATGTTTAAGTGAGTATATTATTGTATTAAATATATCATTGCCCAGTTTGCAGCAAGATAATTTGTGTAAAAGTCCGTCAATATTTTATTATTATTGTTAATATAATAAAACTTTCAGATGAAATACTTAGAGTTAAATTTTTGGATTGATTTTAGGATTCAAAATCTTATCGGTATTTTTAACTTCACAACCACATCTTTAGAGATACGAAGTAATAAATCTGTATGGTGCTATTTAAGTGCGAATTCAATATTTTAGCAACAGTTTCTAAGACTCTATAGAGCTAAGTTTTTTTTTAATTAAGTTTATTCATAGAAGTGTTATTTGTCGTCTTTGGTAGCGCCACAATAATACAAGGGAACCCGCTGATTCAGGCTGTAAAAGGAGTACAACCACTCGGCAAGACCGGTACATACAACTGACTGCAAGACACCAGCCGATGTAAACCGTTGGAGAGATAAGTTTGAGGCTACAAAATTCAAGTCGTGTTGATGTAAGTCCCCAAACTGTGCGAAATCGACTGCATGAGTACGGCCTACGAGCTCGACGCCCAATTAGGTGCCCACCGATACGTCACGGGAATCGCGCTCGTCAAAATGAATGGTGTAGAGAACGCAGAACATGGACCCAGGAACAATGGGATAAAATTATGTTTTCCGAAGATTCGCGGTTCGGGTTTAGGCCTGATACAATAAGGGTGCGAGTGTACCGTCGGCTCGGAAACAATGAAAGTCGATAAAACCGTTTTAACAGTTGTTTCGGGCAGAAGTAGTCCCTAATCATCTATATATATGGCTGTTATAAAATAAACAATATTTCGCCATCAGAACATATTGTTTGTCGTATTAAAAGTTTAAAGCGGTTTGTTTACACAGAAAGACACGTTGGCGGGCTGTTTTATAAACACGTACCTACTGCGTCTGTCGGTACAATTGCGTAACAAAAACGTCATAGTGCATTTTTATTAGCTTGTTACCAATCCATGTGGTAATATTATATTGGTGAAATATATTTCACCAGTGGGTTGAGTATTTTTGTTGCATCACTATTATAAATAAAATGTGTAATTCGATGAAGCTGAAAATGTTGATTTAAAAGAAGGACAATGAGTCTCTTGTCGCTTCTTCTCATTCTCCTTTGCACAGGATGCCGGATAGATTATGGGTCCACACACCACATCGGCGCCTATTTCTGCCGTGAAGCAGTACTTAATGTGTAAGCATTACTGCGTTATCGGTCTGAAGGGCGCCGTAGCTAGTGAAATTACTGGGCAAATGAGACTTAACATCTTATGTCTCAAGGTGACGAGAGCAATTGTAGTGCCGCTCAGAATCTTTGGGGTTTCTCAAGAATCCTGAGCTGCACTGCATTGTAATGGGCAGGGCGGATCATTTACCATCAGCTGAACGTCCTGCTCGTCGAAAAAACAAAATATTTTAACTATCGTCCCGTATTGTTGAATTCAGTTTTTGTTTTTTCATGCAGGAGGAGGATAAACCGCTCGTTTATAGGGGTCGCCTGGTGCATAATCCAGTGATACAACAGTACTTAAACTTCATACTAAAGTGGATTGTGTTATATTTTATAATAAACTCCCAAATGAAATTAAAATATTACCCATTAAAAAATTTAAATGTATCGTATAAAATAAATTAACATCTAAGGCCTATTATAATGTGAAAGATTATTTGAATGATAAAGATAGTTGGGATTAATTTTCTAAATTTTGTTAGTGAATATTGTTATACTCATTTGAATGTTATTATAACTTTTGTACTTCATCCTGACTTGCACTAAATAACTTATAAAGTTTTACAGTGAATAAAGATTTTTTGACTTTAACTTTGACTTACTAGAGCGTCCGAATCGACGCACGCACACATACACACCATTTACACGGGCGCTAAGCAATCTTGGGAAGACAAAACTATTAGGTGGCACGCCGTACGCTATCGAGACGGGTTGCTGTCTGAGTTAAATTATCTGCGCCGCGCCGTCATTGACCTTTTTATATGTACCAACCCTAGCGCTCCACCCAGACGTAAGTATAAATTTGAAGAAGACCGCTGAGTTACGTTACTATTTTTATACTTGTATTGTGCCTGGTGCTACGTGATCTCCGCCGCCCTTACTAAAGAGAACTGCTAAAATCCATAATTAAACCATTTTTAAGTTATTAGTGCGAAAACTGTAGTTTTTTAAGGATTAAATACATGGGGCTCACTTGATAGTAACCCTATCCATAACACCAATAACGGCTGCTGATGGAAATCTATAAATATCCTCCAAATCCAAATAAAACAAAAATCTTGTTTGGCGAGGAGACAACCCTGACTGCAACATTAAGTTACACACACATTTATATTTAGATGTATAGTGATCCAAAGCGATCACAACAGACACACTTGTACCAGAGTATCTAAACAAAAGTGTAAATGTGTTTGGCCTTTCGGGTATGCCAAGGATGGGTAGTGTATTCTCAATACGACAATAGTTTACGAAAAATTTGTCAAATAGTACTTTTTGAGGGATCCTCGAGCAATTTTGAATGAGAAGTGGGTGAACTACTAAATCACATTATATATATAATAGTACTATGTACACTCACCAGCTAGAGACCTCTCATCGGTTTGCATTTGCGCCCGCCGTTCATTACGTTGCAGCAGGGCAGCAAAGTACAGTAGAAATGGTTCCCGAGCCTCTGGGCAGAGCAGGATATTGTGGCAAATATTGTGCAACGTATTTCTGCTGGCTTCCACCTCCCTTTGCAGTGCGAAAGCCAAGCTCTGGTCAGTCCCCGAAGCGAACATACGCTCGGCGAATAGGGGATTCTCTTCCGCAAACAGCGACATCTGTAGCATGTAATGCACATAAACAAAAGGCTTCGAAAAAATTCTAAAAGCAGACTTTTCTGTCCCTATAAACTTTCGACGGTTACTCACCTTATCCGTGCATGTTGTCTGTAAATGGAACAACGTCTAGCTTACCAGCGATATAAACTTTGTATTGAAATTGCAATTCACGCGTCCCAATATGAGGCGATAAGAATGACTTATCGGGTATATTGGGACAGCTTCAGATTATTCTCAGCTAATTACTGACAGTAGAAGTTAGTAATTTATCTCTATCTGTAGATAGTATATTGGGAACGGCCGTAAGAGTACCAAGCAAAACAATAACTGGCTATTACATAGCAAACAAGTATCCACATGAGGGACAATGCAATAAAAAGGCACAATAATTCACCCAGTCGTATTTGGAATCTGTCAAAAAACGGTGTCACATCCTGAGCGAATATGATAGGCTTCCAAACTAAATGGAGCCAGTATATCAGAACATTTGGTTGGGAATTCCACAATAACTACAAGCACAATACATTCAAGAGGATCTGAGTGACCACCTGCCTTCATTACACTCAACCACCGAAACAAAATATTCAAATTCAAATATTTTTATTCAAAATAGGATATGAAATCACTTATTGAAAGTCAAAAAACTACCACCCAATCCAAAATCAATGCCTCAGGCCTGAGAAGAATGGGGAATTAAAGTAACATTTACAAAATAACATTGTACAATTAAACTTATTATTTAATAGCCTGAGGGCGGTCGCTCCATTCCCAATCTGTGGTATCATTAAGAAAGTCATTTAAGTTATAGCAACATTTACCACACAAACGTTTTTTAACAATAATTCTTTTGAATAACGTAATACTTTTGTTTTGAACATTTTCTGGGATCCTGTTGTAAAAGCATATACATCGCCCCACAAAAGACTTGTTAACTCGACTTAGTCGAGTAGTAGACATTATAAGCTTATGTCTGTTCCTGGTGTTAACATTATGGTTATGACAGACAGACATGAAAATACATTACATTATCAAGAATATATTAAGAAGCAACAGTCAAGATGTTAATTTCTTTGAATTTTGCTCTCAATGATTCCTTATGCCTAGGTTATAAATGGTGCGAATAGCCCTTTTCTGCGTCACAAATATTGTATTAATATCGGCAGCGCTGCCCCACAGCAATATATTGCCCCAAAGCATTCATCAAGGACCAAAAATGCTCTGTTATGATCTCGTATTTTATGACTTCAACCAAGTTACTCCACAGATGCTAGACAAACAGACAGTGGTTGTATATGCGTTCTTTTCAACTTACCGCAAAGAATGGTCCGAGGAAGCTAACACGTGCTATTTCCCTGCCAGGCGCAGTGGTGACCGGAGCCGGACACAAGCTAGGCAGCTTGGCAATTAGTGCGCATATTGGTCTAGCCGAGTGTCTCGGACCAGCTCTAAGCTCGCACAACGCACGTAGAGCTCGCAACGCTGCACCTTCCCCGGAGCATATTAAGGGTGATACACGTCGACGCATTTCCTCGCGAATACCCATTAGTAAGGGTACAAATACCTAGAATACGTGAAAATGTTATAATGCGAACTGGTAAAATTAACATCAAAGTGTAGCTAAACATATTTCAATTGTATCTGTTTTTTTTATCAAAATTATACAATCCAAGATGATACAGATAAAAGTTGGGGCAGTAAAATCCTCGAATGGCGACCACGTACCCGAAGACGCAGTATTGGTAGACCTCCCACAAGATGAACCGACGATCTGGTTAAGATCGCCGGAATACGTTGGATGAGGGCAGCGCAGGACCGATCGTCGTGGAAATCTTTGGGGGAGGCCTTCGTCCAGCAGTAAACGTCTTCCGACTGATGATGATACTATCCAAAATAACAATGTGGTTACTTTTTCTGCAAAATATGAGAATGGCAAAGAAACATAGCAAGTAATAATAGCATACCTCTTCCAAAGCATCTTGGTCCTGATAAACTGCGCGTAACAACTCAGACAACAGCCCAAGTGGGGTGATGCAAAGCATAACATAAGGCAGGAGTGGAGATTTCCGACTCTTTACCAATCCGAATTGGCCTCTCAACACTAGTATCAAATGATCCACTATTATCTTTCGCAAATTTAGTAGTAAGTCACTCAAAGGTGGTTCTGAACTCTTCTTGGGATAATCACGCTCGTAAATATTGATATTGTAGTAGAATTTCGCCAAATAGCTAACAGCTAGGCTTTGTGATGGTATGTCTTTGGGTAATGGTAATGATGGTTTTGGGCATTCACCCTCTTCCACCTCAGGTTTAATTGTGCTTGGATCTTTCGCTAATGGATCATCATCATTTTCTTCACTAAGCTCTTTCATGCTATCTCTCGTAAGTACTGCGACTAAAGGTTTATAATTCAGCGGATCTGATCCATCACTTATTTGACCAATTACATCCATTATGGCTTGGGAAGCTAGCTCTTCTAAAGAGATATTTGGGTTATCAAGCAATGATGCAGCTACAGAGGGTGCAAATGTACCACCTGGAAAGATTTAAATCTAAATATATTACAATAATAAGTAAAATGAAGATATTTGTTATTCCAAGACATCCAGCTGCAATCGCTGGCATGATACTTGAATAGATTTACTAAAAACTTAAATATATTAAATTAGTGACCACCTCGCTTGAGACTATGCCCAGGCAGATTCCATTAGCAATCTGAATACTGAATCAGATTTAGTCCACTATGTCATAGGTTTCCACAGAAAAATAATTAATTTACAAAATATCTTTACTGTAAAAGTCTCTTCGAAGTCAGTTTAGATGTAGCCGGAAGAAAGAGCTGTCTGGCAGACAGACACTGATAAAAAATTTGAAAAAATCAAGTTTCTGTTAAAAATTAATATTAGGGATGTGTTTAGTGAAAATGTGGAATTTCTACAATCGAAACTGAAGTGGCAGTTGGAAGGGCACATAGTTCGATGGACAGATGGCCGTTGGGGCAATAAAGTCCTCGAATGGCGAACACGTACCGGAAGACGCAGTGTTGGTAGTTCGACAAGATAGTTCGACTATCTGGTTAAGATTGCGGAATACGTTGAACGAGGGCAGCGCAGGACCGATTGTTATGGAAATCTTTGTCCAGCAGTGGACGTCGTCAGGCTGATGATAAATAGGCAACAAAATTAATTATTTTTATCATTGCATAGCTATTAAATACCTGTACATTCTTCAGACCAAGATGTTTGTAAAATATTGGCTATAATACTCCTAAGCTGTTCTTCCGTCATTTCAGTAGAGCTAATTGTCCTTGATCGTTGTATCTTGCGGGCAGGTGATTGTAAAGAGTCACCATCCTCAACCTGCACACAACAAACTCTAATTACATACAATAATTGATAGATTTCTATAATATACAGAGTGTTTGTATGTGTTGCTCAATCTTTGAATTTTTCATTTTATTTATTATGTACAGAACAATGTCTGTCGGGTCAGCTAGTTCATCTGTATTAACCATGTGAAATGATTCACAGTAGTATCTCCTCCGTCCCTTTTTTTTATTTAAAATTCTTTATTTGGCTACTATGGCCCACTTAAATGTCATAATAGTACAGTCAGATATAATTAGTGGGTAATGTATAAATTTTCCATTTTGTACTAAGAAATGCAGATATTTTTTTGTTAAGTAAAATTAATTTATTTAATCTAAGTATATATCCTTCTTCTATATACAGCCATCTTATGGGAAGGGCATTTATGCCTTTGAGGTAGAACTGTGGGGACCTCAAGAAGCCATGTGGAGGCATTCTGTATTGCTTTTTGGGAAGAAAATCTTTACCATGTAAAACAGAAAATTTCAACTGGATCTGGCAAGTGGGGAGGATGTTTAAGGGTTTCTAGAGGTGTTCTAGATCCTGTACAGTTTAAATGAGCTGGATTTATTTATCACTAGCTGACCCGGCAAACGTTGTTTTGCCATATAAAGTATAATTCACGCGATAGTTTTAAAAGTAATAAAATATTGCCTATATTATCTGCCTGTACATCATTTTGTTCTATTGTCAATAGTTTTTGCAGCGCACGCAAAAATAGGTTATTTTACACCTTGTGTTACAAAATAGCAATTTTATTACGGATCCCTAATTTTGAAAAAAAACATAGCCTATAGCCTTCCTCGATAAATGGACTACCCAACACTGAAATAATCATTCAAATCGGACCAGTAGTACCAGAGATTAGCGTGTTCAAACAAATAAACAAACAAACAAACAAACACTGCAGCTTTATAATATTATATAGTATAGATTATTATATTATTTATTAGATTGGTGCTGTTACAATGCAAATTTCGCCATTTTGATTCAAAGTTCAGTATTTATAATAATTGATATCTGCTGTAATAGCTTGGCCAGATCTGAGGAGGCTGTAGTGAAATATACCATGTATGACCACCAAGTCTCTATGGGTATAAGCTTCAGTTTAAGGCATTGTTATGGTGTTTGAACAGATGTTGACTTAAGATTATCAATTCCACTTTTCTTGCGCCGCTTCTTCTCTCTTAGACCGCCATTTGTTTCAGAAGCGGTAGTAGTATCTAGTAGTTATTAGAAATGTCATCAAAAAGAATTCTAAAGGAATCAATTTTGAGAAAATAAATGCCTATTATGCCTTTTTTCATCAGGTGCCCTAATATCCCTGTTCATTCTTCAAGACTTTTTATTTGATAAATATGATACAAATATTGTTTAATATTGTGGGTATGGTAAAATCAGATCATGCCACTTTATTTATTGTATTGGCTGGTCTGTTGTAACATGTATTAAAACAAAATCCTAATTATTACAGTATCCGCCTTCACATTTAAAACCCAAAAAAAAAGATGGAAGAACAAATGTGAGTTAAACAATTTTGAACAATTTTTCAAGTCTAAAATGTCTAGCTGTCATGTGGAAGAAATTAAGCTTTGAAGTCATACAGCAAGGTTTTCTTTTAGTTGAATGTATTTAATATACAAATGATTTAGAGTTTTCTTTAGTGTTAATTCCGTCAATATTTGTCTTTAAACAATTCAACACATGTTTTGCGTCTACACGAGGCATCCTCAGGATGTGTTGTTGGACGAGACAACTATAGAAAATTCAAATCATTTGTATATAATGGATTTCCGCAAAGTAATGCCTACTTCAATAAATTTTCTTGTATTTAATATACTAAAATGGCAGATTCACACTTTAAACCCTGTTATTTTGAGTATGCTCTTTGCTTAAAGGTCCCTTTTTGTAAAGGTAAAATACTAATTCTGAAAAACAGTAAAAAACCTACAGCTGAATCCACAAGTTGATGTGTGGCGTAAAAAGTTTTTTTAAATTCATATTATGGTAAACACAATCTAAGCATAGACATCAACAAAGTGTGGGTAACATTACTTATTTGTGTTTGAAATATTTAAAGTCCTAATGGTTTTTACAACCATTATGTCTTCCCCTACTTTTGACCAACCAACTTTTATTATTATCAGCCATGCACAGAGAAGCATAGGGCTCACTTGATCAACCCTCTCTATCACATAAATGATTTGTGATAATTTCTAAAACAAAGTTTATTTAAAATTCCAGACTAGTAGAGATTAGTAGATTAGACAGGTATTGACATATTAAATCACAAATAAAATTTGAAAAACAAAATTTTATGAACGATGCTAGATTCGAACCCACGACCTCCGGCGTTCCGTGCCGGTGCTCTAAACTACTGAGCTAACCGTTTGAGTAATGCCTCGTTATAAAATTCTGTTTGCTTTGTTCAACTCTCAGGTTGTGGCTTCATCTACTTTACAGTTGATAACCTGCTCAACCCCAATATTTGCATATTAGGAAATTTACTTGAGATGTCGTTCTTGTAAATCTAAACAATTTGTTATGTTTTTAAAGTGATAATCCTCACTTCTAGGATTAATACACAAATAAAATTTGAAAAACATAATTTTATGAACGATGCGGGATTCGAACCAACGACCTCCGGAGTTCCATGCCGCTGCTCTAAACCACTGAGCTAACCGTACTGCCGCTAAGAGTACCACCTCGTTATAAAATTCTGTTTGCTTTGTTAAAAAATTTTGTTTTTCAAATTTTATTTGTGTATTAATCCTAGAAGTGAGGGTTATCACTTTAAAAACATAACAAATTGTTCATATTAAATCACTTTAGTAAACTGCTTTTAAATTTTGAATATAATTTATTACACTACCTTACTATTATCAGCTGCAAACTCAATATTTTTATTCAAATTTGGATTTCAAATCACATATTGAACATCTAAAACCACCACCAATTAAAAAAGAGATGGCTCAGAACTGAGAAGAATGGACACAAGAAAATAAGCTAACTTTTTTTTATAATTTGTATTAATATTAATTGATTTTAAACTTTTCATACATTTAGTACATATAATACACATTTCATGTATTTAGACAACCCATATAGTCAAATGGTTAGTGACCCTGACTACTAAGCTAGAGGTCCCACCATCCTGGGTTCGAATCCATGCAGGTGCAATCATTTATATGATGAATAAGGACATTTGTTTCCAAGTCATGGATGTTTATATGTATTTATGTATGTTTAAGTATAGTGTATTAAATATATTGTTGTCTCGTACCCATAGTACAGGCTATGCCTAGTTTAGGGGCAAGATAATTTGTGTAAAAGTGTATCAATATTATCAATATATTATCAATTTTTTAAATTTTTGATTCAATATTATATAATATTTTATTAGTAGGAGTACAAGTGTATGTTCATTGTTCAACAGAGGTAGTACTGCAACCACATCAAATATCCATTGGTTTCATAACAAATTTGCTATCCTCTACTTATCTTAAACTCTCGTCTAAACTGTATAAATCATTATGTAATCAATGCAAACAATGTTGCAGACATTACCAATTTATATAAGTGAGAGATAAGAAATAACTATAAATACATCAGAGTGCAATTAATAACAGTATGATATTAACATTAATTACTGTACATATCGATAAATAAATGTGTTATAGTATAAATGACTTACCTCCATTGGTTCTTGTTGAGTATCTGACTGTGAATTTCGTTCAGATACATCATCTACTTCCATTGAGAGTGATCGCCTTGAGCAGCTTGGAGAAGCATTGTTTGTCCTTTGTCTTACTGGAGATGGCTCAACAAACTGAGGTGGGGAAATGGATCTTGATGTGCTATCTTCTCTATTAGAGACACCTTCTGAACCAGTTACAGTTGACTGAGGCAAGGGTCCCACTCTAACAGAACCACAAGTCAACAAAGCATCATCACCCATAGAGTCAAAACTGTTGTACTGCCTTGTCTGTGATAGATCTGTCATTTTTGTATCAGATATTTCTTCTAATAAGTTTTCTGTTTTTTCAGTCACTATCAAACCAACAGCTGGTATTTGATTCTGTTCTGACACTTCATTTGTACTCTCTGTGTAATTTTCTTCATTGTTTATATTTTTTGGGGTATTTTCTGCAGATGTCCTTGGTGATGGTGATTTTCTGTTGGGCTGTGACGGACTTATGGCATCAGATGGTACAGATGCGCTAGGTGTAACTGGTGGACTGGTAGTAGTTGGTGACGGCCCAGTTCCACCTAGTGCTGCTAGCCTTGCCAGCCGTCGTCTTCTTATCTGCAAGCAACAAAACATTAACTGATAGCACGTGCAGTAACGCTATCGTACAATAACACAACACCAACGCTTTGTTTTGTTACGAAATTAGATTGGCCATACGCAATACACCAAGGTGCTATCTTATATAAATTATCAACTTACCTCTTCTTGACTTAATTCACTCATTATTGTAAGATTTGCTTCCTGTATAATAAGAATTGGTTGTATAAGAATTCTCTGGGATTTTCTATCGTAATGCAGTAGAAATCAAAGAATGTAATCAGAAGCACTACGTCAAACAGTCAATCATCACCTTTGTGGTTCACAGCTGAGACTTGACGTTTTGTTGAGGATGACGAGACGAGAAAGTATTGAAATTTGATTTTTTTTTTTTTTATATTAATTCGTTCTTTCGAACAGGCTATAGCCAGGGGCCTTACTGCCTTGTCGTTAGTATTTTCATTTCTTTGGTATTTATTATTTTCACTATTTTGTTTTACAAAAAGTCCAATCCAGTTTTCTCATTTCATCTTACATTATTTCCATTTTCCTTTTCCAATTATGTATATTCGATAGCGAATATTTATAGTAGTTTCTTTCATCAAATCCAATCCAGTCTTAAAGTCATCAGTTATTTTACCATTTCCGTTAATGTATAATTCTCTAAAGAATATTTTCCATATTTTCCTTTTAGTAAGTCCAAATCCAGTAATATAGTCTCTAATAATTTTCCCCTTTTCTTAAAGTCAAATCCAGTGTAATTTGCATAACTTTTTAGAATAATACCTACCTATTTACATTATCTGTTCAGTTCGCGAATTGCGCTATGCTATTACTAGTTGTATATGTACAAGTTATAACGTATTTACATAATTATAAACAAATTTACAACGTATGTATCTACAAATTACAATGTATTTACAGTACTACATACAAATTTATACAAGGACATATAAGTTGATGTGTCCTTTAATAGATCTATTACTGAGAGCGGGATTATATTGGGTGCACCATATATTTCCAGTAGCTCATCCATCAGCACAAGGCGCTGTATGCCAAAGGACGAACAATCAAAAAAGATGTGATCCAGAGACTGATCTTGTTGCTTATTACAATGGTCACAAAAAGGAGAGGAGACAATTTTTTTGCGATGAAGATGAAAATTCAATCGATAGTGACCAATACGCATTCGTGTTATTGTAGTATAGAACTTTCTGTGAGCGTTATTTTTAAACTTACAAAACCAGGGTGTGCTATTAACGGGATTATCTAACAAAGTATACGAATGAGCCTTATTTTCAACTTCTGTACAATTGTACCAATATCTTCCCCAAAGAAGAGTCATACGCTGTTTTAGATTACTTATTATATCTGTATATGGTATGTTAATGTCTAGATCTTTGCAATCAGGATATAGGGATAGATCGGATATATTAATGATAGTTCTAGCTAGAAAATCAGCGCTTTCGTTTCCTGCTACTCCTATATGGGACGGGACCCAAACGAAATCCACTTTAATATCGATTAAACATAGTTCGAACCACAATTCCTTTATAGCAAAAATGATGTAATTGATGTTAGCACTCATTTTGTTATTTGACAAACTTTTTAACACACTCATACTATCACTAACTATTACCCACTTCTTATTAAGTTGATTTTGTTTCTTAATATGCTTTAAAGCAAAAAGAATAGCGACGGCTTCAGCAGTAAAAATACTGGCATATCTATTAATCTTAAAGCCAATACCCTTCCTAATTTCAGGAAGGTAGATTGCAAAAGAAACGTTATTATTGTTTTTTGCGCCATCCGTATAAACAAATTTACAATTAGACCATTCTGACAATAATACATGAACCTCCTCTTTTGAAGTTAAATTTGGATCTATTACAACATTAATTGCAGAATATTTACATCGAAAAGAACCTGCATGGCAGGGAAGTATATCATTATTCCGATGAATATTTAAATCTTGTAGAAATTTAAAAAATGAAGAAAAATCTTGCAAGATAAACAACTGTCTCTGAAATGAAGACGATTGATAAGCAATAAGATTCTTAAGAAGATTGTTCGTCGGCAAGCTATAGAGCTTTAAAATAAATCTTTCTTTAAGATAACTAAATCTAATACACAAAGGAGGAAGGTTGGCCTCGATTTGCATAGCAGCTATTGGGCTAGTTTTAAGTGCACCCAATATTGTACGCATACATTTATTTTGTATTTTATCCAGACTATTAACAATTTTGCTGTCTGCGGCGAAACAATGAAAGCCATATTCAAAATGACTACGAATAAGCGATTTATACAAAATTAACAATATTTTAGGGTCCGCTCCCCACGACGTTGCACACAAAGATTTTAATACATTATAAGCTTTATTCGCTTTAATTATAACACTATCTGTATATTTTTTCCAAGAAAGTTTTGGAGTAAATGTTACACCTAGAAATTTTATGTCACATGAAATAGGCAGTGGAATGCCATTGTATAAAATGGGAGGCAATATGGTGCGTTTACGACCAATCACAAAGACTTTTGATTTGGTTGGATTTACATTTAAATTAAGATAAGAAAAGTATTGATATAAATTTACAAGTGCTTTATTAATAGTAGCGGCTAAATTAATCAGATCAACTCCCGATACATAGACGACTAAGTCATCTGCATACTGTAGGTTTACTATATTTGGCCCCAAAATAAGGTTCAATCGTCTTATGTACATAATAAAAATTAAAGGAGACAATATTCCCCCCTGACAAACACCTAGAGAAGAAAGTCGTGGTCCATACAAATGTTTATTAAATTTTACATATACTTTTCTGTCAGTCAAAAAGGATTGCATCCAATTTATTATTTTACCTGGTATCCCTAACATTGATAACTCGTCACAAAGCACGGCAATATTTACACTATTGAATGCACCTGAGATGTCAAAAAATACAGACAAAAGATATTGATTACTTGCTAAACATTGATGCGCATCAAGCTGTAACTGCGCTATACTCTCCCTAGAAGACCGACCTTTGCGAAAACCAAACTGATTATTAGGCAAAAGACAATTATGTTCTATAAAGAACTCGAGACGTTGTTTTAGAAGCTGCTCAAATATCTTCCCAACACAAGACGTGAGAGCTATAGGTCTATAAGAGTCAGGTAACATTTTATTTTTGTCTGGCTTTAAAACTGGGATTAAACAGTCTGTTTTCCATTCTGCAGGAATAGTATTCTCCTTCCATAGGCGATTAAGATTATTTAAAAAGATGTTGAGACTGTGGCAATTAAGTTTTTTGAGTAAAATATATGGAATGGTATCAAGACCGAAAGATGTATCTCTTCTAGTAAATAAAACGGATTTTAGTTCTTGTAAAGAAAAAGGCTCTATCAAATATTTATTACTATCATTAACAACATTTACATAGTTAGTTAACTCATTTGATACAAAGTCAGAAGTATACTTTTGTAGAAAATCTGGAATCCAACTATCATTCAACACACTGTCAGGAATGTAAGTTTTGTTAAATTTGCGCATGTATTTCCAAATTGAAGACAAAGGAGTACAACGATTAAATGAATTGCACAAGCCTATCCAGCTATTTCTTCTTTCACTTTTTAAGATAAGTTTTTTTAAAGCCCGCAATCTCTTAAACTCCACATAATTTTCATCAGTGGAGTTGTTTTTAAAATTAATGTAACCATTTTTAGCATTTAAAACTGCTTCTGTACACCTCTGATTCCACCAAGGCGACCAAGGATATTTAAAAGATTTTTGTGAACAAGAACTAGTAGCATTATTACTATTAGAACTTTTGGAAAACAGACAGCTAGGGATTGACTGCTTGGCAGCAGAAAGTAAAATATTACAAAAGGAATTAAAAGCATCTATTGAAGATAAAGTGTCAAATTTAACATCATCCAAATAAGAAACAACTAAGTTACTATACATATTCCAATTCACCTGCTTATAATTAGGGTGAGTGGGCAAATGTAGATTATTACATAATGTGTTTTGCAAACTAATACTATCACTACTTACTGCCATTTTTATTATTACAGGGAGATGATAACTACTGCCCAGAGGACTGTCAATAACTGACCAGTCACATAAAAGAGCCAAAGATGGAGTTACCAAAGTCAAGTCAAGAGCATTAGGACGCCAAGATGGAGATCCTATTGTGGTAGCTTGACCATTATTCAGAATAACAAGACCATTCTCATCTATAACCTCTAAAACATCTTTACCTCGAGGCAATGTATCAACACATCCCCACAACATGTGATGAGCATTGAAATCACCTGCAAATATCATTGGCTCTGGAATGGACTTAATTAAACTGTTTAAATTGTTTTTATTAAATGGAGGATTTGAATTGGAAGGACTGTAAAAACTCACAATACTCAGTTCTTTGTTATTAATTTTAATTTTAATGCAAACATTTTGTAGAGCACTATCATAATATGTATTTATGTTAGAAAATGTGATATTATTATGAATAAAAATTGCTACACCATTGTGTTTATTACCACAATCATTCCTTATTGTGTTATAGCCTTTTATTAAAAAATACTGATGTGGTTTTAACCAAGTTTCCGAAATTATAGCAATATGGATATGATTTTCATATAAAAACCTTGTAAAAATAAGCCTATTACTAATAATACTTTGAGCGTTCCACTGCACTATATTCAATGTATCCATAATAACAATTAACTAGATGTCTTTTTTCTAAAAGTGTTATTCAGAATTTCCTTAATACTATTTGAATTTATAGTTAACTTATCTTTATTCGTACAAATTTGTAAAACTGCTTCAACCAAGAGGTTCATAAATTTGTCAGATTTTATAAGATTGCTCAGGTGTGTGTCAATATACTTTGAGTTTAATTGAGGGAAAGCAGATTCATTGAAGAGATCTGAGTATCTAACACTACGGGACTTCACTTTGTTTTCTTCAATTTTTTGTTTTTTCAGAGGACAGGTAGATGAGATAGCTATGTGATCTCCACCACAGTTGGCACATTTTGTTAAAGTTTTTGGACACATTTTAAAATTGTGATTGTCAGAACATATGGAACAAACTTCATTGTTTCTACAAAATTTAGCAATATGGCCAAATTTCATACAGCGTAGACACTGTTTAATAGGGGGTACATATACATTAACCTCATGCCTCCAGTGATCAAGTGTTACATACTCAGGTAACAACGTTGATGCAAATGTGACTGCAACAGTTTGCGTTGGAACAAAGGAGACAACACCCTGTGGGTCCTTTACTCGCCGCATGAACCTTCTCACAGCAATAACTTTTTTACTCGATGCAATTAATTGATGAATTTTTTTGTTGGAGTAATCAGTGGGAACAGAAGTAAGAACTCCAGTGACCTCCGTTTCAGAAGCCGGAATTGAGGCAACCATCTCCAACTCGCTAAGTAACTTTTCATTTTTTAAAAATACATTCGCATTGTTAGGCAGGTCAAAGGTAACACCAACTTTAAAAGCATTAACGGACCTCAGGTGCAACACACCCGATACGCAATGCCTCCTGATTCCATTTGACAGACCCAACCTGTCCTTGTCTGATATTTTGACTTCACCCTGCTTGCGATTGAGAAATACAATAAATTCCTTCTTATTTGAATTTTCGTCGTATAACCTATAATAATTTGTCGCTCTATAAGGGGTATACTTCTCTTTATCCTTTCTTCTTACAATGAGACGTTCAGTCACCTCCGCGTCAGATACCGAGGATTCGGATAGGGGAAGTTCGTCTGCTGGTTCTGCGTCGCTCTGGCCGTTCTTCGGCCTTTTACCTGTACGCTTCCCCATGGCGATGGGGAAGCGCACTTAACAATTTATATATACAAAAATCGAATATTTATAAACCAGGATAAACAATTTACAAGTATGAAAAATATATGCACTATGAACAATAATTTAAACAATTTTTTTTTGTATAAGCGCGCCTTCCTTCGTTCACTCGTTCCCGCCAAAAAAAAAAAAACGTATTGAAATTTGAAAATTCACGCGTCATCCTGTCAGTTCATAGACCAATCTGTGTATCTGTCTACGTATTGACATATGTAATAATTTAGTAGTTCTACAACACTTTTAGAGAATCCGTGATCCATGCTATTCAAAATGTGAAAGACAAAACAGAAGTATTAAACTATGTTGAAGAAATCAAAGAGATTTAATAATAAAATATTAGATAAGAATACAAATTATAGTCTACAATACTTAACACAGAAAGTTTGTTTTCGTATGTAACGTAATTTTAAAGATCAATTAAAATTGTTCGATAAAAGTAAAAAGATACTTGACAAAATTACTGAAATATTTACAACCCTTAAGAGACAACAACAAACAAACTGACCGCAATACACACGTAGAAAAATAAATGGAAGACGCCACCCAAATTAAGTAGAACTTCTTCCCTATTCACGTTGATCCACGTAGATTAAACTTCAAATGGGTATAGAGATATCGACTTCACATCGACGATAAATCTTTGAAGTAAGTAATGAACTATAAAGAAAACAGGTGGTCCAGTGTGGACCCCTTTAGCAAGTGACAGGAAGAAGTGGAAATCCTTATAGAAAGACTTTGTCGACAGACAAGCCGTTCCACACAATTTTCCAGTTCCAGCATCATACAAATGCAATTTAGAATAGTTTTAATATTTTTTTAGGAATAGGCAAGTATTAGGAAAGAAACAGCAATAAAGGCTATTTTATTTTATTTTTATTTATAAAGTCAAAATTAATTAAGCCCAGAAGTGAGGGTTATCACTTTAAAAACATAACAAACTGAATATAAGACCCGAATAAGTTATTGTGACTATATAAAAGCTTTCTTAAATAAAAAGCTAACAAATTAAATTTAAACATGAACACCTACTTACCACTAAAACACTATACAAATTTGAAATAAAAAAATGCGTCTTAAAATAATAATGATATATATATTACATGTTATTTTTATATAACAAACAAACACTTATAAAGGACAGTTAAATTTTCTACACATCCTACTACCTACACTGTCAAAAAATGGTTCATATTGAAGGCCTGTTAGTATTGTTTTAGATAACAAAAACATTTATTATGATTTCATCAGCTCGTAGTTTGTCATGCATGAGTCGACATAAGTAATCTAACTATTTGCACTCCAAAAATACATATTAATATATTGTATGCAGCAGACCGTATGCAGTGTTACGTCTATTTTAGATTAAAAACATCATGATTATACTATTTTTTATATTCTATTATCAATATTCAGATGTATCGGCCAGAAACGATCTATATCTCACATACGACACCTAACAATAGATATATTAGGTTCGATAAGATGAGAGTATTGGCCCACGATAAAAACTTTGTGTCTGGCAAGCTTTGGAAAGCCATTGAAATCGACTAGAGGCCTAATTTTAATAGAGAGAAGGGCTGGGCTATTGTATGGGTTTAAAAGTATGTGGCACTACTTGGAATCCCGTGTTGTTAATCGCATCTTCGAACAAGACCCAAAGTGCCGATGATTACATACTTGGACATTATGTGCACACGTGAATGCCAAGAGTCACATAAAATTTCAGTGGTACCGTGCTCGTCATCACCGCTGGTGCATCACGTGCCCCCCACCCTGTCATGCCGCGCAATATGAGCGCAAATCCGCAGCATAAGATGGGACGTTACAGGCGAAGGACCTCCTAATTGTGACAGCAAAGACCGATGAACCGTGGGTAAAGCCGATGTTAATAAATAAAGATCTGTGTCTCGGTAAAAAAGAAGGAGTAGTCTTTTTTAATTCGTACTGTCACTCGTTTCTTGGGCTTTATATAAGGCTTATAGTAGGCCTCCGGATAGACCGCTATTTCACGTTCGTTTTAAGGGAAATTTCTTCAGGCATACCGGCCCAATTTGGTTGTTTTGCTTAGGATGCAACATGTCAATACCAGTTATGGAATGGCCTATCAAATTAAGTATTTTCCGGGTAAATATTGGTGCCATGTTTGATGAACATGGTGAAATATTTAACCAGAAATTTACACACATGGAAAAATGGTATAACGGAATGACGTGGAACCCAGCAAAGCTAGTTCATGTTAGCTGGGAAACTGTTTGACCAATCTTATCATAACAATTTAATTTAATTAAAATGTAAGAAGGGGAGCCATCTTAGAGACCTTACCTAAGCAGCTGTCGATGGACCTTCTAACGTTATTATTATAATAATTATGTCAAGCAAAATAAATCGAATTAGTGTATTGGCTGAATGCGCATACTGTACAGTGCCAAAGAACAGAAAAAAAAAATCATTAATGCCAATTGTTATCTGTCAATGTCATCTCAAGTTTCTCTTCAAAACTTCTCTTCTCAATGGTCTCACCCACAGAATATTATAAATTATTTACTGTTTAGTATTTAATTTTTAGTTAATTACTTTTACTAGTTATTACTACTATATATAACTATTTTTATGTGATAGTAATTTTTGTATTTTATGTAAAAAAAAATATGGATTATCATTTAGACTAATTATTAAGTAACGCAGCCCAGCAGTGCCTGTAAACACAACACTTTTACTCTAGCGAACGGGCCCTGAACGAGCTATAAAGAAACTACAATATTCTTTTACGGTAAGTTCCATTCCTAGTTAAATATGATATTTAGTATTTATATCATTCGGGTCACATCAAAATCATAACCATACACTACCCAACCACATGTTGCATGTTTTAAACTTAAAATTCAAGATTTTTTTTCTTGTTTCAAAAAATGATTCCCTTAGTCCCTTAGTATCAAATACATCAAGAAGCCTACTGCTTCTATTAAATATGGATCATTTGTATTCTTCTATATTTTTTCACTGTTAAGATTCCAATAATATATTTGACTTTACTTCTCCACTTTGAGTTGAGTAGTAATTACACAATCCATTTAGCCTAGTGACACTACTTACTGAGCCAGAAGTCCCTGGTTCGAATCCCGGTAGGTGTAAACATTTGTATCATAAATATGGATATTTGTTTCCGAGTCATGGCTGTTTAGAGTTATTTATGTATGCAAGTATATAAGTATATCATATTAAATACATCATTATCTTGCATCTATTGTACAGGCTATGCCAATAATCTTGTTATATCTCTGGTAATACAAGAAAGTATGGACTGTGGTGATCTCTTAACATCAACCATACACCTGTTTATCATCATCTTTAATAAAAAAAAAACTTGAAGCACCTAAGGTTTCATAATAAAATGTATTTATTGATACAAATGAATAATGGTAGTGGATTCTTCGACTTCATATAAAGCAATTTGGTTTTACTAGGGGACGCTCGACTACGGATGCAGGTGTTGAACTCATCAGGAATATTTTTGAGGCCTGGGAGGAATCACAGAATGCACTTGGTATCTTCTGTGATTTATCTAAGGCTTTTGATTGTGTTCAGCATTCAACGCTGGTCAGGAAGCTATGCCACTTGAGGATCTGCACTCGATCTTCTGATCTCATATTTAAATAATAGGATTCAGAGGGTCGAGGTGAATGGCAGGAGATCTCCTGGGACTCCTCTTGTTATGGGGGTACCACAAGGGTCTATTCTTGGAACCTTCCTCTTCCTAATTTATATAAATGATCTACCTAACCTTGTAGAAAAAAAACACAAGGTTGTATTGTTTGCGTATGACACTTCACTTATATTCAAAGTGAAACGAAGCCAAGTTTTGTATGACGAAGTAAACAATGCTTTATCTGACATAGTGTACTGGTTTAGCGCCAATAACTTATTGTTAAATTATCATAAAACCAAATATATTAAATTCACCGCGCCAAATGTCAAAAATGTAGATGCGAATATTTTATTAAATGGAGAGGTGGTAAAACCAGTGGAATCTGCTATATTTCTTGGCATTAGTCTTGATTCCAAATTGCAGTGGGGCCCCCATATTGAAGGATTGGCGAATAGGCTTAGTTCTGCAGCATATGCGGTTAAGAAAATTAGACGGTTTACTGACATAGATATGGCGAGATTAGTATACTTTAGTTATTTTCATAGTATTATGTCCTATGGTATATTGTTATGGGGCAGTGCGGCCGATATTAATACTATCTTTGTGCTGCAGAAGAGGGCTATTTGCGCGATTTATAACCTAGGTCCTAAAGAATCATTAAGAGAAAAATTTAAAGAAATAAATATTTTGACTGTTGCTTCTCAATACATTTTCGATAATGTTTTGTATGTTCATGACCACATTGACGAATTTTCTAGAAACTGTGACATTCATAATGTTAACACAAGGAGCAAACATAAACTTGTAATGCCTACTACTCGGTTGGGTCGAGTTAGTAAGTCTTTTGTTGGGCGATGTATATGCTTCTACAATATGATCCCAGAAAATGTACAAAACAAATGTGTTACGAAATTTAAAAGAATTGTTAAAAAACGTTTGTGTGGGAAAGGTTATATAGGGCATAAACGATTTTCTTAATGACACCACGGACTGGGAATAAAGCGAACACCCTCAGGCTCTTTAATTATAAATGTTATCTGTATGATATTACATTGTAATCCATTTTTTATATTAAAAAAAAAGCCCGCTGAGTTTCTTGCGCCCATTCTTCTCAGGTCAGGCAGTCTCTTTTGAATGGGTGGTAGGTTTTGACGTTCAATAAGTGATTTTGAATCCTATTTTGAATAAAAATATTTTAATTTGAATTTGATTGCTTATGATTAAATAAAATGTAATCATAACTGGGATAATTTATGATTTAATGTACCAACAATATTTATACAGACTGGTAATTATAGTATTTGTAGTAATTACATTATTTAAATCAATGTCTAATTTAAAACAATTTTACTTCACTACTAAAACTTGTACATAATATTTACTCATATATATCGCCCAAAAAGTAGCATATTAATATCACTTAGGAAGTGAAACTTTGGTAAATAGCACTGAATGCCTTTTTGTGGTTTATTATATAACAGTATCTTAAATTATTTATGAGTCTAGGTAGACTATGAATTATGATAGCTGTGAAAATGTCGAAAAAAAATAAAATTTAGAACTAACCTCTATTTTGAGCAATTCACAAACACTAACACAAAGTGTCATACAAATTGCAAGTGTAAGTTGAAACTTGTCACACACACTGAACTAATATTCCTGGCCTGTTTTTATCGCTTGCTACACAAGAGACTATCTAGATGTTCAAAATTATCTAAGAACAGTATATAGTGTATACTTCCGGCATTGCAAGTGTTTAATCTGGCATGAGACTCCAATTTTGGTGAGGCAACACGTCCTGGGGATGCCTCGTGTAGAGGCGAAACACATGTCGAATTGTTTAAAGACAAATATTGGCGGAATTAAAACTAAAGAAAACTGAAATCATTTGTATAATTATGGATTTCCGCAAAGTAACACCTACTTCAATATATATTTTTTAAACATTTGAACATTATAAATTGTGTGCTGTTGTTAGCTAGCCAATAATAAGTCTGTCCTAACTTTCTTACTAATAAAAATTACTTAAAAATAATGTATCAATCCGGCATTCCAAGGACATTCTATATATTAGATTTTAGCTCAATATTTTTTTTATGGAACAGAAAGAGAAGTGTATAGGTCCCTTAATGTTAAGTGATCATTGCCACCCATACTCTTACAAAACCAGAGGTATTACCTGAAAGTTGCAGACATTTTAGGTGAGTGTATGGACCTTGCATGAATGAAATTGATTTTTAAAAGCTTAAGGTAATTTTAGACAACTATTTGCTCCCTCTTTTAAACAGCTATGCATATTGTTATATATAATTTATATATCTATTAATGCTATAGCTGCCCCCTTAGCTGCATCACCCCCACATGTAAACTCTAATGGTAAACTGTAGTAATGTTCAACTGCCCTCTGTAATACTGCATTCCGGGATAGCCCAGATCCATTACCTACAATTCTCTTTATGTTTGCATTCTGTAAAATTTCTTTTGGCATCATGTAATGCAAATTATCAATTAAACTATCACAAAGAGATCTGAAAACACAGCCCAGATCTATATTTGATAAGTCAATGTTTTCTACTGCAGCTTTAGCAGTAGGATCATGTCTTTCTCCTAGAATTAGAGGAGATATTTTTAGTGTTGTACTTTCTGGAGCTTCTAAACCTAAAGCTATCAGCTTTTCCCACACTTTAGACTGTGGGATGGGAAACCCAAATTCAAGCATCCATTGTTGCAACATTTTAACAAATGTTGCTAATACATTGCCACCATTCAAAGAGGCAGCTACAAGGAGATAGGTATTATGAAAATACGGCAAGTGTTCGACTGTGTTGCACTTAACATTTGAAATTTGGTCAACAATAAATGCAAGTTGGGCTGATGTTGATATGTTTAAAACAGCATCATTTCTGGTTTCAAGTGTTGAAAGAATGGAGCACTGAAGGTCACCCATTGCAGCACTGACAGGAATACCTTCTGGGATGCCATTCCAGGAACAGCTTAAATTTCCAGCAATCTCTCCGCCTTTGACAACTTTTGGTAACAGTGTAACTGGGAAGTTAATGGATTTCAGTATATCAATGTTCCAGTCATTGATATCTGTGTTGAAGTAGCCCCAACTTGCTGCGTTTTGGTCTGATGTTATTGGTATATCCAGATCACATAACATAGCCACAACAAAGTCCTGCACTGTTGCCGAGCAACTAAAATTCTTCAGCTTTTCTGGCTTATGCTTGAGCATCCATAGCAAAGTAACACATCCATAACCCGAGTAGCACTTAAGGTGTGAATCCGGCTTAGGCAATGTTTCAAGAAATTCAGGTTTGCATCTTGTATCTTGCCAAGTGTATAGAGCGGACATATTTTCCCTTGTGGCTTCAAAACGCATAACAACACCATCTTTTTCTATTTTCTCCCAAGCTCTATAAAAAATTATGATGGTTATAAAATTTGTAAAATTATTGGATCTCTATGATATGAATGGAAACTTCTTTCATCAATTAGGTATTTTAGTTAAAAATTTGGTGTACAGTATTACAATAAACCCTTATTGATGAGGTGTTTCAGTACAATTTATGTTAACATGGGGATGTTATGACTACAAATAATCAACTATAAATGTTGATAATCATATACAGATAAAAATTTGTTTACTAACTTATTCTTCCATAAAACTACGCCATGCATCTGGCCACAAACGCCAATTCTGGTGACGTGTCGTAATATATCTCTCGGAAGACGCGATACACAGTAATGAACGGCCGATACTATTTTCGGCACGTCTTGCTTATTCCCTTCGATGCCTTGATCGCTAGGTATATTAGCCGCGGTATCCTTGCTCTGTTTCGCAACAATCTCCCGCGTTTCCGTATCGAAAACACAAGTTTTTACCGACGTTGTGCCAATGTCCATACCAAGAATGTACCGTTTTTCTGTCATTTTTTTCACTAAGCTAGTAATTTAACAAATAAATCACACAGAAATATGTCGCGACGCTTAATGAGACTTGTTACCGCAACTCTTGGCGTCTAACTATGCAGTAAGGTTACGTAAAAATACCGAGAGAATATTACATCAATGCTGTATCTAGCTAGCTAGCGTCCGATTATCATAAAACTAATAAATAAATGGCGGCTGTTGTTAGCGCTGGCCTGACATCAATTGATTTATTTAGATTGCACTCGTCGAATAATTGTTTAAGCCAGTAACCGGACGGTTGCGATAGTGGTTGATAATATTTATCTACTAGCTGTATCGACACGTTGCAATGCCACGTTAAGTTTAAAGAAATAAGTAGTTGGAAAAAGAATTTACTAACGTATAGATTTATAGGGTTAGGAACTGTCGCGAGCGTCCCCAAAATAGTATCCGAGTTTCATCACAATCAGATCAATGGTTTCGGTACGCAGAGCAAGCAAACATGCAAATGTTTTTTTTTATAGAAGATATTCTAAAATTTAAGTCGTTTTCAAGGATCATTTTGATAACCGGTGGCGTATGTAATAAAGGCGTATATTTTTTTTGCGATGTTTATTTTGTGCAAATCGCTAATTATATTAAGTTGTCTACTTATCTTAAATCAGATTTCGAGAGTAAAAAAACTTGGAAAGAAAATCAGTAAATTAAAGGTGACTTCATAATATACATATTACCAGGCATCTTTATTGGCCTCTTACGCTCCTCGGCCTATTAGTAAATCTTGGTTGTCTTTGGAACATTACTGTCTGCGCTATATAGACCTTGACATTTGGTCTCGCGGTCAGCCTTTATTCCAGCTTGTTCATTGAAAGCTGTTGTTGATACTGAACGCGCTGTGATAACCTGGACCTGTGCTGAGCTGAGCACAGCAATACAATCATTAATAAATAGTATCTAGTTTAAAAAAACTAAGAAACACGCTTTTTTATAGAAAACCGTAAGTACTTAAACATAGAAAATATTTCCTACTTTTTAGTTTGGTTTATTTATAAAAGCGTGTTTTTTTTAGTTTTTTTTTAACTATTATTTTGCATTGGTGAATTAGAAACTCTCTTTGGTATTTGAAAATTTTCTTATATATAAACAGGTCATAAAATCCCAAAAAAAAAAATCTTATATATAAATATTAGATACCTAAATCGGTTAACGATAATGGTTGAAATTTAAAATTCTGTTCAATTTCTGCCTTATAGACGATAGATGAAAATTATATAAATTAACAAAAATCTTATTTTGCAAATTGAAAAATGGAATAATTTTATCAAATTAATGTTTTGTCATCGGTCCACGATGAATCTACGAACTATGAACGAAATCTGACCGTTTAAAGTGGGTGAAAATATACAACATACAGGTAAACGTATGTTTATACAGGTTGTCCCAAAGTTATGGGACATGAAGGGAAAGTACCTTAAATATTGTAGATAGGGTATTTTACTGAAAGAAGACTTTATGTTATTTTTAAAAGTTAGTAATTCTGCATTCAAAGATTTTCTAAAAAATACTTGCCTCGTCTGGGAATCGAAACGACTTAAATGTTAAAAAACTACTTAACCTAACCTAACCCTACTTTTATGATATGTACATATTAAAAAGTAGTCAATTAAGTGAGTATTTTTTTATAAATTAATTAATTAAATTCTCAAAATGAGATCCCTCCTGTCTTACGCAAATCGCCAATCTTCTAATGAGTTCGCTGCATTTTGATTTTCTTATCATTTTATGGTGAAGACTCGATATGATATGGCACAATTCTGTTTGTAACTCGCCCACATTCTCGTATCGCTTTTAAACTAAAAAAAACTATGCTATAAAGTATTTTTATTATGAAGTGGGTACTTATTTACGAATAATCAATGCTATCTATGGAATGATAGTATCTCTACTTTTCGAACGTCGTCGTCGGCAATAAATAACTTTCTTGACATTTGACTCAAACATTTTACTTTGCTCCTTTCTTTTAAAATACTATGTTACTTAAGAAGAGTTATTAGTTTTTAGCCATTCTTTAAATTGGCATCATAAAAGTAGGGGTGTTATTTTTATACATTAAATTCGGTTCGAGTCCCAGACGAGGCAAGTAATTTTTAGAAAATCTTTGTATGCAGAATTACTAACTTTTAAAAATAACATAAAGTCTTCTTTCAGTAAAATACCCTATGTACGATATTTAAGGTACTTTCCCTTCATGTCCCATAATTTTCGGATACCCTGTATATGTATACGTAAAACACATACAGGTGAAGCTAAAATAAATATATAAAAGCTATAATAAAAATCGTGTAAAAACTGCGACAGTAATGTGCTATAATTCCGTTTATTTTAACATTGTATCACTGATATGTTAAGAATGAGCGAACGATTATCATTACAAACTTACTGTATAGACTCGCGACAATTTATATAACCTTACCATGATTGAATAATTGCCTTGTAATCCTTGTAGGACTAGAAATTTAAGGACTTTCTTTGTTCCAACTTCTCGCTTGTGGACATCACATAATGCACCAGTTAATAGATTATCTCGTTCATATAATGACTTAGCAAATATCAATAACTGTATAGATATTTTTTCTAATAGTCTGTGTAGTTTTCGACGCCTAGTTTTAGACACTCTGCGCCTGTTAGAGCCTTAGCTTATCTTTACGTGCTTCATATTTATGTTTTTTGAGATATGTATCAGTTTCGCTTTATTGTATGTTATACTTATAATATGTAGGATATAATTTTAGTTTGTGTGTTTTAAATTTATGTTTATTTTATTTTAGTTAACAAGTTACATGCATTTGCTTAAGTCGTGATAGTAACATAAAATTATTTATTGTTTTATATAACTCTACATTTATTTAAGTTAAATATCACGCCATCATAAGTGTTTCCATTTAATTGACGTATATGTTATACTTATACTAGCGTTATTTTGTAATTATTAATACATGTATGTTGTTTGGGAACCAATAAATAAATAAATAAAAAAATTCTAATTAATGGGAAGATGTAGGTAAATATACCAATTAGCAGACTGTGATTTGTGTGGCAGAATGTGATTGCTTAAGTTTAATACGGATGGAACAGATGCTGTATTGGTGTGATTTAAACGTTTTTTTTATTGACCTGACAGTTTAGCTGGCCGTTTTAAAATGTATGCCGGGATCTGTGCTTTACCTCAACCTAAAAATGGGCCTATATCTCAGACAATCATAAATAATATTTTTTGTTCCCAATGCGCCTGCATTATAATATAATATATTATGGTATATTATTAGAGTATCATTAACCGATAAAACCTTTCCGGGTTCCATCACGTACTATACAAACTATTTAAACTTTGGATCATAATATTATAAATGCGGCGACACACAAAATGAAATGCAAGTAATTTGATTCCTTTTTATATTTCAGAGAAGAACATAATGGGGAAAAGAAGCAAAGCTGTCAAGCACCAGAAAATTTCCGAATCGAATAATAGTGGGGATATTGAAGAGATAACAGAAAAAAGTAATTCGACAGATGAAAAATTAAAAGGTAGTAAAATGGCAACTACTGAAGATGAAATCAGAAAACGAACCAAAAGGCAACGTAAGCCAGATAATATTACAGAACAAAATAATCCCCATTCGACCCATAAGAAAGCAAAAAAGATTATATTTAGCGAAAATGATGAACCTCTAGAAGTAAAAGATGCTTCAATAATTAATAAAGACGAAGGGAATATAGTTAAAAACAAATTAATAGTAGAAAATGAAGAAGATAACATTAAAGATGAAGAAATCGATGAGTTTTGTGACGATATTGATGAAGAGGACAACAAACAGTATGAAAGTTGGATACAATTGCTTGAACAAAAGTTAGGTGCCGATACTGATGTTGTTAAGAAAAAGAATAAAAAGAAAAAGAAAGTAAAACAATATATAATTGTTTTATTCTTAATTAACTCCTATATCGTTATCAAGAGGTGTAAAGGTCATTAGGTTAACCCTGCAGCACTCGACCTGCATTAAAATATTAATTATATAATGTTTGGATTGTTCATAACATCAGCTCCGTAGCGTCATCATATTGCCTCGCCCGCAAGCTGCCACCACGGATCGAAGACTGGACCGATCGGTAACAGTAATATTACCAAAACTTATCATCATATTATGTCTCAAGGTAATAAGCGCAATTACGGTGCCATACAAAATTGTGGGTTTTTGAGAATTAAAAGCGGGTACTGCATTTGGACAGTTCGTATCATCTACATCAGTTCTTGTTCGTCTCGTCCCTAGTTAATGTGAAAAACTCATCCGTTCCTTACATACATGTATTGCGCTGACCGCACCCATGTTTGGGTTTCAATATCCAATTCAATCCAAGTCCTCTACAATCTATACTCTAGTCTTATGTGCGCCGACGCGCTATTTTTGAATTTAAGTATTTATCGAACATCTCAAACAGTTGCAAATCGAAGAGATATAAGTTCAGTTTGCTTTGTTATACATAGGCTCTTCCTTTGTTTCTGGAAAGGTTGACTAGCGAGCCCACATACAGGTCACCTCTACTCTGTTGTATCACCAGCGTAATGAAGAGAGGTTGCGGATCTTTTAAAGTTTTGAATAAACGTTGCCGCGTTTGGATGACACATACAAATCAAAGTGTATGATTTCTGTAGTGTGACGGTGGGTTCTAGGTTTACCTAATGTATGTTAATGTTTTCCGATAGTAAGTGATGTAACTCCGAGCAGTGGAAAAGTGTTATATGAGATAGAGCAGAACATCAGCAGTAGGCTATGAGCAAATCAGTGCATTCACCATTATTTAATATAAGAAAACAATTTTATAAATTAATTACAACTTTTTATTCTCATGACAACGTAATAACTTTTCTGATTTATATGCTAGTATTAAGTCATCCACATAAATGTTTGCAAACAGCTTTTCTCCTCCTTTTTCTAATACATACAAGCAAGGATCCGCTGAAGAATTCTTAAATCCGATTTCCAACAATTTCTCATGTAACTTTAAGAACCATTGTCTTCCTGCTTGTTTCAAACCATATATGGCTTTGTTTAGTTGACATATCCCATTATTTTTATATCTATTTATATCTAAAAGCATTTCTTTTGCTTTTTTAATCAACTCTATGTCTTTTCCATGTGTAATTATGAATTTTAAATATTTATCCAGATTTTTCGGCTTCTTCATATAAATTTGTTCGTCTATATCGCCGTTTAAAAATGCAGTACACACGTCTAGTTGGGATAACTTAAATTTATTTTCAATTGCATGTGCAATAAGTATTCTAAGAGTACTCATTTTTGCAACAGGTGCAAATGTTTCAGTGTAATCAATTCCTTCTTTCTGATTAAAAAGTCGTGCTTTTCGTCTATCTATTTGTCCCATTGCATTATATTTATATTTTAAAATCATTTTACTATCAATCAAATTTTTGCTTTCGTTCCTGTGTACAATTTTCATAGTATTATTTTTAAGATGAGTTTCAATCTCGCTTATTATTGCATCTTCCCATTCATCCATGTTCTCGTCTATTTCACAGAGGAATGATTGTTCAGCATCCATCTCATAATCTTGATGCCATGCTGGTGGTTTTCTCTGTCTTTTGTCAGTAGAACTAGTCGGATCTATTGCATCTGTTTCTGTATTTGCGTCAACAAATATTTCATCATTGTTCAATTCCTGTTCAGTTTCATCAATTTCATGTTCTTTCAAATCTTTATTATCTTCTACATTTTCTTTTTCAGGAGAAAATATAATTTCTATTTGTTTTTTATTAACTACATCTTGTTTTTGTTCTCATTTGATCTCGTTTTCATAAAACATTTTGTCCAGTATTTTGACATCTCTGCTAATCATTACCTGGTCTGTTTTTGGGTTGAAAATCCGGTATGCCTTGTGATTTTCCGAATATCCTACAAAAATTCCAGGTGTCGCTCTGGCTGAACATGTGAAAATGTCTTACTGACGGAACTCTCTTTACCCATTTTTCAAATGGAGTCGCGTTATCAATACTTGTGCAAGGACTACGGTTTGCCAGCTAACTAAGCTGTATTAATAGCTTCAGTCCAAAAAACTTCTTTCATATTGGCGTCTATCAACATAGCTTTAACATCTAGCTTTATCAAGCAATGTCCTATTTTTTCTTTCTGCTAAGCAATGGCTTAACAGAATGCTGTTCTGGCGTGTATGGTGCGGAAAGTCTCCTTTTGATGCCATTCTCCTTCAAATATTTGTCAAAATTATTGTTAATATATTCTGTCCCATTGTCACTTTGTAAACATACTATCTTCTTTTTGGTAAATCTTTCAGCCTCATTCTTGAATTCCTTAAATTTTGATAGAGTTTCATCCTTAGTTTTCATTGTATATACTCTTGTATATCTTGAATAATCATCTGTAAATGTGATGAAGTATTTGGAACCCCCTTTCGATGGCTGCCTCATGGGACCACATACATTTAGTATGCACAATTTCTAATCTTTCATTTGTACGTTGCTCATTTTTAGGTGCATTAAACGGTAGTTTTGTTGCTTTGCCTTTAGCACAGACTTCACGGTCTTTAACTGTGTCACTTTTATTGAATTCTAAGCCTTCCATAATTTTCTTATCAAGTGCTATTCTCATTTGTCCTTCATTTAGATGTGCTAACTTTCTATGCCATTGCTGCATTTTGCTTGCTTCGCAGTAATTAGCTTTCTCTTCTATGTTTTCTTTAACGTAGTACAAACCGTCTGAATGTCTCTGCTTGAAACAGAATTTTATTATTTCGCATCACGGTAGCATTTTTTTGTTTAAATAAAACTGTTTCACCTTTATCTGTTATTTTTCCAATTGACATTAGATTTGTAGTCAGCGATGGTACGTACAAGGCTTCAGTTAGTTTCAGATTTGGTATTTTATAGGTGTAAAGTTTTGCTGGACCTCGTCGTTCGATTTGTGCAAGACAGTTTTCTGATGCTAACCTTAACGTTTTGTTATCAGCTTTGTCCATATTAATGAATCTTTTCAATTCATGACTCAGGTGTGACGTACATCCGCTGTCAAGACACCATTTCTTAATTTTTCCTTTATTATCAGACATATTTAGGCATGTTTCTTTTTAGCAACATAGACTTGCATTATTTTTATTAACTCGGCCCACTTTTGACCAGCATTCATGAGCTTTATGTCCTTTCTTTTTGCATTTAAAGCCCCATCCACACGCTTGACAAACAATGGCAAACAGCAAACACGGACGTGTGGATGGGTGTTTGTCGTTGTTTGCCTGTTTGTGTTTGTGATGGGCAGTGTTCGGCATCGGTGTCGGTTTGCAGATCAAAGGATGTTTGGCAAACAGTTTGCGACGCATCCACACGTTTGGCAGCGTTCAGTAATGCGCGCGAGCTTGCGGGAGGCGGACGTATTTTCTTGCTACACTTTTTCGTTGGCGCGCAAAGCGTAAAAAATGTCTGATTGGTCAGCAACTACGATTCTGACATTTTTGGAGGCTTATCAAAATGAGCCATGTCTCTGGAATCCCAAAGATCGGCAAAAGGTTAATGATGCATGGACTCGCCTCAGCATTATAATGAATAAAAGTGTCAAGGAATTGAAGACCAAAAAAGAAATACTGATGGCTACGTTCCGCAGAGATTTGAAGAAAAAAAAAGATTCTATTCGGTCCGGTGCAGGTAAGTTTAAATAATCAATAAATATTTGTCTAAACACCCCTGCTATGTTCCTTGCGAATAAATTTTATTTTAATTTTATTTTTTCAGGATCCGATGATGTTTATACACCGGTCTGGTTTGCTTATGACCTGATGGAGTCATTTTTAGGACCGGTATATACCTGCTCAAATAACGTAAATTCAGAGGAAGTAAGTAAAACGAATTTTTTTCATTATGGTTTATTCATTCTTAATTAAATTTAAACTATCATTTATATAAAGATTTAATCAGTTTTGATTATCTATTTGCAAGAATGGTAGCACTCTAGAAGACGTGACGTCGATTTAGAAGCTGATGTTTTTTTCTGTATAGAGCTCGACATGTAGAACGATGTACTAATACAATACGATTGGCTTAAGTGTCGTTTGACAGGCGGAAGGGGCTATAAGTGGTTAAATCTGGTAGAGGGTGGATCCCCGATTATAATGTTACCACTCTTATTACAAGGTAATGGATATTTTATCAGAAATTTCCAAAAAATGTTTCTAACCTCAAATCAGATAAAAAGCGTAATAAGTCTTCTGTCTGAGCTGCAAGAATGTAGCTATACAGTCTGTATCAAAAAGGTGCAGTAAAACTTAAAAAGGTTAATTTAATATTTGAATGACCTTTTGGCACCTTTTTGTTACATCCTGTGACCTTACTTATCCTTTTTATATTACTTACTACTTACTTAATGCTACTACTACTTACTTATCCTACTACTTACTAATTACCTATCCTTTCTATGTTGAGGGATAGTTTTTAAATAATGTAGAATGCTAAGTAAATCTATTACAAAAATATAACGTAAATTCTTCCCTTATCTGTTTGGCATGCATAGGTGACCTACGGGGTACATTTGGCATGTTCTGAATTGCATTATATTCCTCTTCGTATTTTCGCCAAGATCCACGTGTTATTATTTCACCATTTCTGTCAATCGTATCAAACGTTCCTGGGGGGGTATATCTCTCTGGGGAGTTTTTTCGAAGGAAGTTATGTAGTAGTACACAGGTCATTGTTATTTCTGATACAGTAATGGGGTCTAAATAAATTGGACGAAGGTAAATACGAAACACTGAGGCTAAAACTCCAAATGTGTTTTCGACTACTACCCGAGCTCTAGATAGACATTGATTGAATATTCTTTTTGGTGAACCGATGTTATGCTGTCCTGGGTAGGGTTTCATAACATGCATGCTCAATGCAAAAGCACCATCTCCTATGAAAACGTATGGAACGTTAACGTCCGATCCAGGAAGTGGGCATGGTATAGGAAAATCAATTTCATTTTTACAGATTTTTTTCCACAGTAATGAATTATTAAAGACGCCACCATCGCTAATCCTCCCTTGGCATCCTATGTCAACAAATATAAATTTGTAGTGGGCATCAACTAATGCCAATAGAACGATGCTGAACGTTTTCTTATAATTTAAATATTCAGTTCCGCTATGAGGTGGACTTTCTATATTAATATGCTTGCCGTCTATGGAACCAAGACAGTGTGGAAATTTTCTTCTAAACCCTCTTTCTATATTCATCCAAGCATCAGCCGTTGATGGCATCTGAAAACAATCAAAATGAAGTAAATAAAAATTAATTATTTATTTCAGAGAGCATTGCCAGAAGAAAATGAAACTGCTATAGAGGACGTAGAAGTTGTTGAAAATAGAGATTTAGAACAGCCTCTCCCTACACCAAAACCAGTGCGCCGTCGTCCAGCTACCGACACAGCGGAACGGCAAATGTCGTCTGCATTTGGACAGTTGACCAATATTTTAAGCAAAAGACAGAGGGAATATCCACCACCACCACCAAAAGAAGACGACGACTGCGAACTTTATGGAAAATTACTAGCGATAAAACTGCGTGAACTTTCACCGGATGAGAGGAAACTATTTATGTATAATATAGACACATTGTTTATAAATAGAATTAAAGACAGGCTCTTTAAGCGACAAACCCCATCTCCCCAATCAGCCCCTTATCAGGCATATTCTGTGCCATTACCAAAAACTTCACCAATTCCAATACGACCATCAACTTCCCAAACATCATATTCCGAACCTTTGCCAAATAATTCACCATCGGCTCCATATCGACCGTCATCTTCCGAAACCTCGTATTCTGAACCTTTGCCAAATACTTTAGTTTTAGGTTCAAACCAGCTATCAACCGCCCAAACGTCACAGTATTTACCATTGGTAATCAATTCACCCCAACCATTCACTTCCCAAAATCACGTTTTTTTCAACCAATCGGGCTCATCAAATTCTACTCCTACCATTCAAATAATATCCAATGAGTTGATTTCCCAAAGAACAGAAACAAACCGTGTAAATGAAGCTTTAATTAAAGCTTATGAAGACTTTGATCGTGAAAATTGAGATAGTTTAATCGGCTTAATTTTTCATGAATTAATTTTTCATTTCAAATTATTGATAATAAAAATAAAAATTTATAAAAAACAACTCACCTTTATTTCATTTCTTAGAACAGCATTAATTGCTTTGCAGACTTCAGGTATAGTTTTTGATATTGCTTGGGGAGACACTTTGAATAAATAGTGTAAACTTTTATAACTGTCACCACTTGCGATAAACCTTAGTGTTATTGCTAGACGATATTTCGCTGGTATAGCTTCCCTGAAGTCCGTATCTTGTTTCGAAATCAGAGGAGAAATTTTGTCTAGCAAATACTCAAAATCTGTGAAACTCATGCGGCAGAAGTTATGAAACTCCCCTGATGGTTCGTAAAGATGCTCATTAAATTTTTTTTCTGTAAATTATCTGAAACGAATAAAAATTTTTAAGTAAAATTAAATAACACGGCAAATTAAAGCCCAAATAATAGGTCTAAAGCAGTACCTTGTACGATTTCTATGTATTTTAATCATCCACCATCGTCTTTGCTTTCTTCTTTTTTTTTCTTTTTTCTCTCTCTTGCTTTAATTTAAAATAAAAATATGTAAACCCGAAAGTAATAGCTGCCACAAGCTCGTCGTCCGCCATGTTTGCCAATTCGCAATGTTATGAACGTTCGCCAAGCATGTGGATGGCTGTTTGTGTTGGGTGGTTGTGGTTGGTGTTTGGGACTTTGTTTGCTGTTTGCGGTGTTTGTGACAAACAGCCAGCGTGTGGATCCGGCGTAAAACATTTAACAATAAAGTTTTTATTTTTGCCACGTTGTCTACTATACAGCGCCTCTTGTTCAGAGTTTTGTTCACTTGTACTAGCTAAATTTTTTTTGCCTCAGCTTCTTCAATTATCTTTATTTTCAAGTTGTCTGGATCTGGTAGATCATCCCTGGATTCTATTGCAATTCTAAAATTTTCAAAAGATTGAGGTAAGCTGTAAAGCATCATAATACTAAGAAGATCTTTATTAATTGGTCTGTCCATATCTGCTAGTTTATCGATGATATCCATAAATTTATTCAAGTGATTGACAATATTATCACCATCTTTCATCTTCTTCAATATCAACTCTTTTAATAGGCTTGCTTTTCTTGCAGGACCTTTGCTATAATATATGCTTTCAAGCGTATCCCAGACATCTTTACTTGTTTGACAATTTTTAACTTGTCTTAATTCGCCCGGTGATATTATGAGAAATAGCTCGGCTAATGCTAACTCATCTTTTTCCATGTAGTCATTCAATGCATCAACTTCTCGCGTTGGTCTCTTAATTTTATTTGAAACATAGCTCCAAAGGCCAAGTTTTAATAACAGCTTTTGCATGGATCCTCCATGTATCGTAGTTTTCTCTTTTCAATTATTCTATGTGCACGTGATTACTAATTTTTCTCTTTTATTCCCGTTTCTGGGCCCATAACCTGTTATATGAGATAGAGCAGAGTATCAGCAGTAGGCTATGAGCAAATCAGTGCATTCACCATTATTTAATATAAGAAAACAATTTTATAAATTAATTACAACTTTTTATTCTCATGACAACGTAATAACTTTTCTGATTTATATGCTAGTATTAAGTCATCCACATAAATGTTTGCAAACAGCTTTTGGTAGCAGAGCGTGGTTTTTGTTTATGTAATCTCCTTTTGTTATACGCGTACATACTCACTATTTGAGAAACAAATTCAAATCCTATTTGAAATAATAACTGTATATAATAAAAATAAACGATACTTTATTAAAAAAATAAAGACGGAAAGACAATGTAAAAAAAAATAAAGTTGAAAATGAGGAAGATAACTTTAAAGATGAAGAGGGCGAACATTATGAAAGTTGGATACAATTACTCGAACAAAATATAACTTTTGTTCGAGTAATTGTATCCAAGCCGATACTGATATTCTTAAGAAAAATATTTAAAAGAAACTAAAACAATTTATACTTGTTTATTTTATAATTAACTCCTTTTTCATTACCATGGGGTGTAAAAGTAATTAGGTTAAGACCCGCATTGCCTCACGTCGTGCGAATACTATTCTGTAGTTAAGTTTGGGTTGATCACAACATCAGCTCCGTAGCATCACCAGAACGTCTCGCAAGCTGCCACGCGGGATCGGAGAATAGACCTCTCGGTAATAAAGACATTACCGAGACTTAAGATCGTAAATCTCAAGGTAATAACTACGGTGGCAAATACTCGAAAACCCAAAATTCTGAGCGGGAAATGTCTTGGGGAATGGTCTTGATCGTCCCGTATTAAGCTGGTTGCTCGCATGCATGAATTTCGATGACCGAGCACGGCCAATGTTCGGGTTTCAAAGTCCAATTCAATCCAAGTCCTCAACGAACTATCCTCAAGTCCTATGTGTCGCCAACCGCTGTTGAATTTAAGTACTATTTATTGGATACAAGATATCTGGGAGGAATAGCAGAATACACTTGGCATCTTCTGTGCTTTATCTGAAGCTTTTGATTGTATTCAACATTCAACGCTGGCCAGGAACCTATGTCACCATGACATAAAAGGAACTGCGCTGGATCTTCTGATTTCATATCTAAACAATAGAATTCATAAGGTCGACGTGAATGGCAGGACTCCTCTCAGTATGGGGGTACCACAAGGGGCTATTCTTGGACCGTTCCTCTTTCTTATCTATATAAATGATATTCGTAATCTTATAGTGAAAAAACATAAGGTAGTATTGTTTGTGGACGGCTCTTCATTGATTTTCAAAGTGAAAAGAAACCAAGCTATGTATAACACTATTAACGATATTCTATCTGACATCGTGTACTGGTTTAGCGCTAATAACCTACTGTTAAATAGTAAGAAGACGAAATATATAAAAATTACCGTACCAAGTGTAAAACTGGTGGATCCTGCTATATTTCTAGGCATTACTCTGGATTGTAAATTACAATGGGGCCCTCATATTGAATTATTGGCGAACAGACTTAGTTCTGCAACATACGCCATTAAAAAGTTTAGACAATTAACTGACAAAGATACGGCGCGACTAGTATACTTAAGTTATTTCCATAGTATTATGTCTTATGCTATATTGCTATGGGGCAACGCTGCCGATATTAATACAATATTTGTGCTGCAGAAGAGGGCTATTCGCGCTATTTATAACCTAGGTCCTAAAGAATTATTGACAGTAAAATTCTAACAAGTTAACATCTCGACTGTTGCTTCTCATACTTCTCACCATAATGTTAACACCATTTAGAGACTGCGCGTTTGGAGATTAAATAAAACAACTGCTTGACTGTGAGGAATATGTGGAAGATGATCTCCAAACGCGCAGTCTCTAAAGTGGTGACTCCGAACAAGAACACCGACGATAGGAAGCCAGGACGCCTGAACAGAAGAACACCGAACCTCTGCCGGCTACACATCGAAGAACAGCTTCACCAGCTCTCCGAAACGACGAATTCCTGTTCGACGAATCTCTGCTCGAGGAATATCCACCCGACGAAGAAATGGAAGACACAAACCAGGCTCAGCCACTCCCAGCGCCCACCGCGACATAATCTCCAGCATTTCACTGACGATGCGCATACCACCATTTTGGCGGGAAAATCCGCGATTGTGGTATCACACTTTTGAAGCCGCCACCGATGACCTCAAGAGGAGTCAGCCCAGCGGACACAGATGGTGCTCGTCCAATTAGAAAAGGCTGACATCGAACAAATCTCTGACATCCTATTTTTGGAGACTGAGCGTTTGGAGAATAAATAAAACAACTGCTTGACTGTGAGGAATATGTGGAAGATGATGATTTATTTCAGTTACATGTTATATATACAAAATCCTTAAAACTAGTTAACCAATTACAATTGTTACTTAAAAATTTAGTTAATGTGAAAAACTCATCCGTTCCTTACATACATGTATTGCGCTGACCGCACCCATGTTTGGGTTTCAATATCCAATTCAATCCAAGTCCTCTACAATCTATACTCTAGTCTTATGTGCGCCGACGCGCTATTTTTGAATTTAAGTATTTATCGAACATCTCAAACAGTTGCAAATCGAAGAGATATAAGTTCAGTTTGCTTTGTTATACATAGGCTCTTCCTTTGTTTCTGGAAAGGTTGACTAGCGAGCCCACATACAGGTCACCTCTACTCTGTTGTATCACCAGCGTAATGAAGAGAGGTTGCGGATCTTTTAAAGTTTTGAATAAACGCTGCCGCGTTTGGATGACACATACAAATCAAAGTGTATGATTTCTGTAGTGTGACGGTGGGTTCTAGGTTTACCTAATGTATGTTAATGTTTTCCGATAGTAAGTGATGTAACTCCGAGCAGTGGAAAAGTGTTATATGAGATAGAGCAGAACATCAGCAGTAGGCTATGAGCAAATCAGTGCATTCACCATTATTTAATATAAGAAAACAATTTTATAAATTAATTACAACTTTTTATTCTCATGACAACGTAATAACTTTTCTGATTTATATGCTAGTATTAAGTCATCCACATAAATGTTTGCAAACAGCTTTTCTCCTCCTTTTTCTAATACATACAAGCAAGGATCCGCTGAAGAATTCTTAAATCCGATTTCCAACAATTTCTCATGTAACTTTAAGAACCATTGTCTTCCTGCTTGTTTCAAACCATATATGGCTTTGTTTAGTTGACATATCCCATTATTTTTATATCTATTTATATCTAAAAGCATTTCTTTTGCTTTTTTAATCAACTCTATGTCTTTTCCATGTGTAATTATGAATTTTAAATATTTATCCAGATTTTTCGGCTTCTTCATATAAATTTGTTCGTCTATATCGCCGTTTAAAAATGCAGTACACACGTCTAGTTGGGATAACTTAAATTTATTTTCAATTGCATGTGCAATAAGTATTCTAAGAGTACTCATTTTTGCAACAGGTGCAAATGTTTCAGTGTAATCAATTCCTTCTTTCTGATTAAAAAGTCGTGCTTTTCGTCTATCTATTTGTCCCATTGCATTATATTTATATTTTAAAATCATTTTACTATCAATCAAATTTTTGCTTTCGTTCCTGTGTACAATTTTCATAGTATTATTTTTAAGATGAGTTTCAATCTCGCTTATTATTGCATCTTCCCATTCATCCATGTTCTCGTCTATTTCACAGAGGAATGATTGTTCAGCATCCATCTCATAATCTTGATGCCATGCTGGTGGTTTTCTCTGTCTTTTGTCAGTAGAACTAGTCGGATCTATTGCATCTGTTTCTGTATTTGCGTCAACAAATATTTCATCATTGTTCAATTCCTGTTCAGTTTCATCAATTTCATGTTCTTTCAAATCTTTATTATCTTCTACATTTTCTTTTTCAGGAGAAAATATAATTTCTATTTGTTTTTTATTAACTACATCTTGTTTTTGTTCTCATTTGATCTCGTTTTCATAAAACATTTTGTCCAGTATTTTGACATCTCTGCTAATCATTACCTGGTCTGTTTTTGGGTTGAAAATCCGGTATGCCTTGTGATTTTCCGAATATCCTACAAAAATTCCAGGTGTCGCTCTGGCTGAACATGTGAAAATGTCTTACTGACGGAACTCTCTTTACCCATTTTTCAAATGGAGTCGCGTTATCAATACTTGTGCAAGGACTACGGTTTGCCAGCTAACTAAGCTGTATTAATAGCTTCAGTCCAAAAAACTTCTTTCATATTGGCGTCTATCAACATAGCTTTAACATCTAGCTTTATCAAGCAATGTCCTATTTTTTCTTTCTGCTAAGCAATGGCTTAACAGAATGCTGTTCTGGCGTGTATGGTGCGGAAAGTCTCCTTTTGATGCCATTCTCCTTCAAATATTTGTCAAAATTATTGTTAATATATTCTGTCCCATTGTCACTTTGTAAACATACTATCTTCTTTTTGGTAAATCTTTCAGCCTCATTCTTGAATTCCTTAAATTTTGATAGAGTTTCATCCTTAGTTTTCATTGTATATACTCTTGTATATCTTGAATAATCATCTGTAAATGTGATGAAGTATTTGGAACCCCCTTTCGATGGCTGCCTCATGGGACCACATACATTTAGTATGCACAATTTCTAATCTTTCATTTGTACGTTGCTCATTTTTAGGTGCATTAAACGGTAGTTTTGTTGCTTTGCCTTTAGCACAGACTTCACGGTCTTTAACTGTGTCACTTTTATTGAATTCTAAGCCTTCCATAATTTTCTTATCAAGTGCTATTCTCATTTGTCCTTCATTTAGATGTGCTAACTTTCTATGCCATTGCTGCATTTTGCTTGCTTCGCAGTAATTAGCTTTCTCTTCTATGTTTTCTTTAACGTAGTACAAACCGTCTGAATGTCTCTGCTTGAAACAGAATTTTATTATTTCGCATCACGGTAGCATTTTTTTGTTTAAATAAAACTGTTTCACCTTTATCTGTTATTTTTCCAATTGACATTAGATTTGTAGTCAGCGATGGTACGTACAAGGCTTCAGTTAGTTTCAGATTTGGTATTTTATAGGTGTAAAGTTTTGCTGGACCTCGTCGTTCGATTTGTGCAAGACAGTTTTCTGATGCTAACCTTAACGTTTTGTTATCAGCTTTGTCCATATTAATGAATCTTTTCAATTCATGACTCAGGTGTGACGTACATCCGCTGTCAAGACACCATTTCTTAATTTTTCCTTTATTATCAGACATATTTAGGCATGTTTCTTTTTAGCAACATAGACTTGCATTATTTTTATTAACTCGGCCCACTTTTGACCAGCATTCATGAGCTTTATGTCCTTTCTTTTTGCATTTAAAGCCCCATCCACACGCTTGACAAACAATGGCAAACAGCAAACACGGACGTGTGGATGGGTGTTTGTCGTTGTTTGCCTGTTTGTGTTTGTGATGGGCAGTGTTCGGCATCGGTGTCGGTTTGCAGATCAAAGGATGTTTGGCAAACAGTTTGCGACGCATCCACACGTTTGGCAGCGTTCAGTAATGCGCGCGAGCTTGCGGGAGGCGGACGTATTTTCTTGCTACACTTTTTCGTTGGCGCGCAAAGCGTAAAAAATGTCTGATTGGTCAGCAACTACGATTCTGACATTTTTGGAGGCTTATCAAAATGAGCCATGTCTCTGGAATCCCAAAGATCGGCAAAAGGTTAATGATGCATGGACTCGCCTCAGCATTATAATGAATAAAAGTGTCAAGGAATTGAAGACCAAAAAAGAAATACTGATGGCTACGTTCCGCAGAGATTTGAAGAAAAAAAAAGATTCTATTCGGTCCGGTGCAGGTAAGTTTAAATAATCAATAAATATTTGTCTAAACACCCCTGCTATGTTCCTTGCGAATAAATTTTATTTTAATTTTATTTTTTCAGGATCCGATGATGTTTATACACCGGTCTGGTTTGCTTATGACCTGATGGAGTCATTTTTAGGACCGGTATATACCTGCTCAAATAACGTAAATTCAGAGGAAGTAAGTAAAACGAATTTTTTTCATTATGGTTTATTCATTCTTAATTAAATTTAAACTATCATTTATATAAAGATTTAATCAGTTTTGATTATCTATTTGCAAGAATGGTAGCACTCTAGAAGACGTGACGTCGATTTAGAAGCTGATGTTTTTTTCTGTATAGAGCTCGACATGTAGAACGATGTACTAATACAATACGATTGGCTTAAGTGTCGTTTGACAGGCGGAAGGGGCTATAAGTGGTTAAATCTGGTAGAGGGTGGATCCCCGATTATAATGTTACCACTCTTATTACAAGGTAATGGATATTTTATCAGAAATTTCCAAAAAATGTTTCTAACCTCAAATCAGATAAAAAGCGTAATAAGTCTTCTGTCTGAGCTGCAAGAATGTAGCTATACAGTCTGTATCAAAAAGGTGCAGTAAAACTTAAAAAGGTTAATTTAATATTTGAATGACCTTTTGGCACCTTTTTGTTACATCCTGTGACCTTACTTATCCTTTTTATATTACTTACTACTTACTTAATGCTACTACTACTTACTTATCCTACTACTTACTAATTACCTATCCTTTCTATGTTGAGGGATAGTTTTTAAATAATGTAGAATGCTAAGTAAATCTATTACAAAAATATAACGTAAATTCTTCCCTTATCTGTTTGGCATGCATAGGTGACCTACGGGGTACATTTGGCATGTTCTGAATTGCATTATATTCCTCTTCGTATTTTCGCCAAGATCCACGTGTTATTATTTCACCATTTCTGTCAATCGTATCAAACGTTCCTGGGGGGGTATATCTCTCTGGGGAGTTTTTTCGAAGGAAGTTATGTAGTAGTACACAGGTCATTGTTATTTCTGATACAGTAATGGGGTCTAAATAAATTGGACGACGGTAAATACGAAACACTGAGGCTAAAACTCCAAATGTGTTTTCGACTACTACCCGAGCTCTAGATAGACATTGATTGAATATTCTTTTTGGTGAACCGATGTTATGCTGTCCTGGGTAGGGTTTCATAACATGCATGCTCAATGCAAAAGCACCATCTCCTGTGAAAACGTATGGAACGTTAACGTCCGATCCAGGAAGTGGGCATGGTATAGGAAAATCAATTTCATTTTTACAGATTTTTTTCCACAGTAATGAATTATTAAAGACGCCACCATCGCTAATCCTCCCTTGGCATCCTATGTCAACAAATATAAATTTGTAGTGGGCATCAACTAATGCCAATAGAACGATGCTGAACGTTTTCTTATAATTTAAATATTCAGTTCCGCTATGAGGTGGACTTTCTATATTAATATGCTTGCCGTCTATGGAACCAAGACAGTGTGGAAATTTTCTTCTAAACCCTCTTTCTATATTCATCCAAGCATCAGCCGTTGATGGCATCTGAAAACAATCAAAATGAAGTAAATAAAAATTAATTATTTATTTCAGAGAGCATTGCCAGAAGAAAATGAAACTGCTATAGAGGACGTAGAAGTTGTTGAAAATAGAGATTTAGAACAGCCTCTCCCTACACCAAAACCAGTGCGCCGTCGTCCAGCTACCGACACAGCGGAACGGCAAATGTCGTCTGCATTTGGACAGTTGACCAATATTTTAAGCAAAAGACAGAGGGAATATCCACCACCACCACCAAAAGAAGACGACGACTGCGAACTTTATGGAAAATTACTAGCGATAAAACTGCGTGAACTTTCACCGGATGAGAGGAAACTATTTATGTATAATATAGACACATTGTTTATAAATAGAATTAAAGACAGGCTCTTTAAGCGACAAACCCCATCTCCCCAATCAGCCCCTTATCAGGCATATTCTGTGCCATTACCAAAAACTTCACCAATTCCAATACGACCATCAACTTCCCAAACATCATATTCCGAACCTTTGCCAAATAATTCACCATCGGCTCCATATCGACCGTCATCTTCCGAAACCTCGTATTCTGAACCTTTGCCAAATACTTTAGTTTTAGGTTCAAACCAGCTATCAACCGCCCAAACGTCACAGTATTTACCATTGGTAATCAATTCACCCCAACCATTCACTTCCCAAAATCACGTTTTTTTCAACCAATCGGGCTCATCAAATTCTACTCCTACCATTCAAATAATATCCAATGAGTTGATTTCCCAAAGAACAGAAACAAACCGTGTAAATGAAGCTTTAATTAAAGCTTATGAAGACTTTGATCGTGAAAATTGAGATAGTTTAATCGGCTTAATTTTTCATGAATTAATTTTTCATTTCAAATTATTGATAATAAAAATAAAAATTTATAAAAAACAACTCACCTTTATTTCATTTCTTAGAACAGCATTAATTGCTTTGCAGACTTCAGGTATAATTTTTGATATTGCTTGGGGAGACACTTTGAATAAATAGTGTAAACTTTTATAACTGTCACCACTTGCGATAAACCTTAGTGTTATTGCTAGACGATATTTCGCTGGTATAGCTTCCCTGAAGTCCGTATCTTGTTTCGAAATCAGAGGAGAAATTTTGTCTAGCAAATACTCAAAATCTGTGAAACTCATGCGGCAGAAGTTATGAAACTCCCCTGATGGTTCGTAAAGATGCTCATTAAATTTTTTTTCTGTAAATTATCTGAAACGAATAAAAATTTTTAAGTAAAATTAAATAACACGGCAAATTAAAGCCCAAATAATAGGTCTAAAGCAGTACCTTGTACGATTTCTATGTATTTTAATCATCCACCATCGTCTTTGCTTTCTTCTTTTTTTTTCTTTTTTCTCTCTCTTGCTTTAATTTAAAATAAAAATATGTAAACCCGAAAGTAATAGCTGCCACAAGCTCGTCGTCCGCCATGTTTGCCAATTCGCAATGTTATGAACGTTCGCCAAGCATGTGGATGGCTGTTTGTGTTGGGTGGTTGTGGTTGGTGTTTGGGACTTTGTTTGCTGTTTGCGGTGTTTGTGACAAACAGCCAGCGTGTGGATCCGGCGTAAAACATTTAACAAAAAAGTTTTTATTTTTGCCACGTTGTCTACTATACAGCGCCTCTTGTTCAGAGTTTTGTTCACTTGTACTAGCTAAATTTTTTTTGCCTCAGCTTCTTCAATTATCTTTATTTTCAAGTTGTCTGGATCTGGTAGATCATCCCTGGATTCTATTGCAATTCTAAAATTTTCAAAAGATTGAGGTAAGCTGTAAAGCATCATAATACTAAGAAGATCTTTATTAATTGGTCTGTCCATATCTGCTAGTTTATCGATGATATCCATAAATTTATTCAAGTGATTGACAATATTATCACCATCTTTCATCTTCTTCAATATCAACTCTTTTAATAGGCTTGCTTTTCTTGCAGGACCTTTGCTATAATATATGCTTTCAAGCGTATCCCAGACATCTTTACTTGTTTGACAATTTTTAACTTGTCTTAATTCGCCCGGTGATATTATGAGAAATAGCTCGGCTAATGCTAACTCATCTTTTTCCATGTAGTCATTCAATGCATCAACTTCTCGCGTTGGTCTCTTAATTTTATTTGAAACATAGCTCCAAAGGCCAAGTTTTAATAACAGCTTTTGCATGGATCCTCCAATTTTATAAATTAATTACAACTTTTTATTCTCATGACAACGTAATAACTTTTCTGATTTATATGCTAGTATTAAGTCATCCACATAAATGTTTGCAAACAGCTTTTGGTAGCAGAGCGTGGTTTTTGTTTATGTAATCTCCTTTTGTTATACGCGTACATACTCACTATTTGAGAAACAAATTCAAATCCTATTTGAAATAATAACTGTATATAATAAAAATAAACGATACTTTATTAAAAAAATAAAGACGGAAAGACAATGTAAAAAAAAATAAAGTTGAAAATGAGGAAGATAACTTTAAAGATGAAGAGGGCAACGAACATTATGAAAGTTGGATACAATTACTCGAACAAAATATAACTTTTGTTCGAGTAATTGTATCCAAGCCGATACTGATATTCTTAAGAAAAATATTTAAAAGAAACTAAAACAATTTATACTTGTTTATTTTATAATTAACTCCTTTTTCATTACCATGGGGTGTAAAAGTAATTAGGTTAAGACCCGCATTGCCTCACGTCGTGCGAATACTATTCTGTAGTTAAGTTTGGGTTGATCACAACATCAGCTCCGTAGCATCACCAGAACGTCTCGCAAGCTGCCACGCGGGATCGGAGAATAGACCTCTCGGTAATAAAGACATTACCGAGACTTAAGATCGTAAATCTCAAGGTAATAACTACGGTGGCAAATACTCGAAAACCCAAAATTCTGAGCGGGAAATGTCTTGGGGAATGGTCTTGATCGTCCCGTATTAAGCTGGTTGCTCGCATGCATGAATTTCGATGACCGAGCACGGCCAATGTTCGGGTTTCAAAGTCCAATTCAATCCAAGTCCTCAACGAACTATCCTCAAGTCCTATGTGTCGCCAACCGCTGTTGAATTTAAGTACTATTTATTGGATACAAGATATCTGGGAGGAATAGCAGAATACACTTGGCATCTTCTGTGCTTTATCTGAAGCTTTTGATTGTATTCAACATTCAACGCTGGCCAGGAACCTATGTCACCATGACATAAAAGGAACTGCGCTGGATCTTCTGATTTCATATCTAAACAATAGAATTCATAAGGTCGACGTGAATGGCAGGACTCCTCTCAGTATGGGGGTACCACAAGGGGCTATTCTTGGACCGTTCCTCTTTCTTATCTATATAAATGATATTCGTAATCTTATAGTGAAAAAACATAAGGTAGTATTGTTTGTGGACGGCTCTTCATTGATTTTCAAAGTGAAAAGAAACCAAGCTATGTATAACACTATTAACGATATTCTATCTGACATCGTGTACTGGTTTAGCGCTAATAACCTACTGTTAAATAGTAAGAAGACGAAATATATAAAAATTACCGTACCAAGTGTAAAACTGGTGGATCCTGCTATATTTCTAGGCATTACTCTGGATTGTAAATTACAATGGGGCCCTCATATTGAATTATTGGCGAACAGACTTAGTTCTGCAACATACGCCATTAAAAAGTTTAGACAATTAACTGACAAAGATACGGCGCGACTAGTATACTTAAGTTATTTCCATAGTATTATGTCTTATGCTATATTGCTATGGGGCAACGCTGCCGATATTAATACAATATTTGTGCTGCAGAAGAGGGCTATTCGCGCTATTTATAACCTAGGTCCTAAAGAATTATTGACAGTAAAATTCTAACAAGTTAACATCTCGACTGTTGCTTCTCATACTTCTCACCATAATGTTAACACCATTTAGAGACTGCGCGTTTGGAGATTAAATAAAACAACTGCTTGACTGTGAGGAATATGTGGAAGATGATCTCCAAACGCGCAGTCTCTAAAGTGGTGACTCCGAACAAGAACACCGACGATAGGAAGCCAGGACGCCTGAACAGAAGAACACCGAACCTCTGCCGGCTACACATCGAAGAACAGCTTCACCAGCTCTCCGAAACGACGAATTCCTGTTCGACGAATCTCTGCTCGAGGAATATCCACCCGACGAAGAAATGGAAGACACAAACCAGGCTCAGCCACTCCCAGCGCCCACCGCGACATAATCTCCAGCATTTCACTGACGATGCGCATACCACCATTTTGGCGGGAAAATCCGCGATTGTGGTATCACACTTTTGAAGCCGCCACCGATGACCTCAAGAGGAGTCAGCCCAGCGGACACAGATGGTGCTCGTCCAATTAGAAAAGGCTGACATCGAACAAATCTCTGACATCCTATTTTTGGAGACTGAGCGTTTGGAGAATAAATAAAACAACTGCTTGACTGTGAGGAATATGTGGAAGATGATGATTTATTTCAGTTACATGTTATATATACAAAATCCTTAAAACTAGTTAACCAATTACAATTGTTACTTAAAAATTTAGTTAATGTGAAAAACTCATCCGTTCCTTACATACATGTATTGCGCTGACCGCACCCATGTTTGGGTTTCAATATCCAATTCAATCCAAGTCCTCTACAATCTATACTCTAGTCTTATGTGCGCCGACGCGCTATTTTTGAATTTAAGTATTTATCGAACATCTCAAACAGTTGCAAATCGAAGAGATATAAGTTCAGTTTGCTTTGTTATACATAGGCTCTTCCTTTGTTTCTGGAAAGGTTGACTAGCGAGCCCACATACAGGTCACCTCTACTCTGTTGTATCACCAGCGTAATGAAGAGAGGTTGCGGATCTTTTAAAGTTTTGAATAAACGTTGCCGCGTTTGGATGACACATACAAATCAAAGTGTATGATTTCTGTAGTGTGACGGTGGGTTCTAGGTTTACCTAATGTATGTTAATGTTTTCCGATAGTAAGTGATGTAACTCCGAGCAGTGGAAAAGTGTTATATGAGATAGAGCAGAACATCAGCAGTAGGCTATGAGCAAATCAGTGCATTCACCATTATTTAATATAAGAAAACAATTTTATAAATTAATTACAACTTTTTATTCTCATGACAACGTAATAACTTTTCTGATTTATATGCTAGTATTAAGTCATCCACATAAATGTTTGCAAACAGCTTTTCTCCTCCTTTTTCTAATACATACAAGCAAGGATCCGCTGAAGAATTCTTAAATCCGATTTCCAACAATTTCTCATGTAACTTTAAGAACCATTGTCTTCCTGCTTGTTTCAAACCATATATGGCTTTGTTTAGTTGACATATCCCATTATTTTTATATCTATTTATATCTAAAAGCATTTCTTTTGCTTTTTTAATCAACTCTATGTCTTTTCCATGTGTAATTATGAATTTTAAATATTTATCCAGATTTTTCGGCTTCTTCATATAAATTTGTTCGTCTATATCGCCGTTTAAAAATGCAGTACACACGTCTAGTTGGGATAACTTAAATTTATTTTCAATTGCATGTGCAATAAGTATTCTAAGAGTACTCATTTTTGCAACAGGTGCAAATGTTTCAGTGTAATCAATTCCTTCTTTCTGATTAAAAAGTCGTGCTTTTCGTCTATCTATTTGTCCCATTGCATTATATTTATATTTTAAAATCATTTTACTATCAATCAAATTTTTGCTTTCGTTCCTGTGTACAATTTTCATAGTATTATTTTTAAGATGAGTTTCAATCTCGCTTATTATTGCATCTTCCCATTCATCCATGTTCTCGTCTATTTCACAGAGGAATGATTGTTCAGCATCCATCTCATAATCTTGATGCCATGCTGGTGGTTTTCTCTGTCTTTTGTCAGTAGAACTAGTCGGATCTATTGCATCTGTTTCTGTATTTGCGTCAACAAATATTTCATCATTGTTCAATTCCTGTTCAGTTTCATCAATTTCATGTTCTTTCAAATCTTTATTATCTTCTACATTTTCTTTTTCAGGAGAAAATATAATTTCTATTTGTTTTTTATTAACTACATCTTGTTTTTGTTCTCATTTGATCTCGTTTTCATAAAACATTTTGTCCAGTATTTTGACATCTCTGCTAATCATTACCTGGTCTGTTTTTGGGTTGAAAATCCGGTATGCCTTGTGATTTTCCGAATATCCTACAAAAATTCCAGGTGTCGCTCTGGCTGAACATGTGAAAATGTCTTACTGACGGAACTCTCTTTACCCATTTTTCAAATGGAGTCGCGTTATCAATACTTGTGCAAGGACTACGGTTTGCCAGCTAACTAAGCTGTATTAATAGCTTCAGTCCAAAAAACTTCTTTCATATTGGCGTCTATCAACATAGCTTTAACATCTAGCTTTATCAAGCAATGTCCTATTTTTTCTTTCTGCTAAGCAATGGCTTAACAGAATGCTGTTCTGGCGTGTATGGTGCGGAAAGTCTCCTTTTGATGCCATTCTCCTTCAAATATTTGTCAAAATTATTGTTAATATATTCTGTCCCATTGTCACTTTGTAAACATACTATCTTCTTTTTGGTAAATCTTTCAGCCTCATTCTTGAATTCCTTAAATTTTGATAGAGTTTCATCCTTAGTTTTCATTGTATATACTCTTGTATATCTTGAATAATCATCTGTAAATGTGATGAAGTATTTGGAACCCCCTTTCGATGGCTGCCTCATGGGACCACATACATTTAGTATGCACAATTTCTAATCTTTCATTTGTACGTTGCTCATTTTTAGGTGCATTAAACGGTAGTTTTGTTGCTTTGCCTTTAGCACAGACTTCACGGTCTTTAACTGTGTCACTTTTATTGAATTCTAAGCCTTCCATAATTTTCTTATCAAGTGCTATTCTCATTTGTCCTTCATTTAGATGTGCTAACTTTCTATGCCATTGCTGCATTTTGCTTGCTTCGCAGTAATTAGCTTTCTCTTCTATGTTTTCTTTAACGTAGTACAAACCGTCTGAATGTCTCTGCTTGAAACAGAATTTTATTATTTCGCATCACGGTAGCATTTTTTTGTTTAAATAAAACTGTTTCACCTTTATCTGTTATTTTTCCAATTGACATTAGATTTGTAGTCAGCGATGGTACGTACAAGGCTTCAGTTAGTTTCAGATTTGGTATTTTATAGGTGTAAAGTTTTGCTGGACCTCGTCGTTCGATTTGTGCAAGACAGTTTTCTGATGCTAACCTTAACGTTTTGTTATCAGCTTTGTCCATATTAATGAATCTTTTCAATTCATGACTCAGGTGTGACGTACATCCGCTGTCAAGACACCATTTCTTAATTTTTCCTTTATTATCAGACATATTTAGGCATGTTTCTTTTTAGCAACATAGACTTGCATTATTTTTATTAACTCGGCCCACTTTTGACCAGCATTCATGAGCTTTATGTCCTTTCTTTTTGCATTTAAAGCCCCATCCACACGCTTGACAAACAATGGCAAACAGCAAACACGGACGTGTGGATGGGTGTTTGTCGTTGTTTGCCTGTTTGTGTTTGTGATGGGCAGTGTTCGGCATCGGTGTCGGTTTGCAGATCAAAGGATGTTTGGCAAACAGTTTGCGACGCATCCACACGTTTGGCAGCGTTCAGTAATGCGCGCGAGCTTGCGGGAGGCGGACGTATTTTCTTGCTACACTTTTTCGTTGGCGCGCAAAGCGTAAAAAATGTCTGATTGGTCAGCAACTACGATTCTGACATTTTTGGAGGCTTATCAAAATGAGCCATGTCTCTGGAATCCCAAAGATCGGCAAAAGGTTAATGATGCATGGACTCGCCTCAGCATTATAATGAATAAAAGTGTCAAGGAATTGAAGACCAAAAAAGAAATACTGATGGCTACGTTCCGCAGAGATTTGAAGAAAAAAAAAGATTCTATTCGGTCCGGTGCAGGTAAGTTTAAATAATCAATAAATATTTGTCTAAACACCCCTGCTATGTTCCTTGCGAATAAATTTTATTTTAATTTTATTTTTTCAGGATCCGATGATGTTTATACACCGGTCTGGTTTGCTTATGACCTGATGGAGTCATTTTTAGGACCGGTATATACCTGCTCAAATAACGTAAATTCAGAGGAAGTAAGTAAAACGAATTTTTTTCATTATGGTTTATTCATTCTTAATTAAATTTAAACTATCATTTATATAAAGATTTAATCAGTTTTGATTATCTATTTGCAAGAATGGTAGCACTCTAGAAGACGTGACGTCGATTTAGAAGCTGATGTTTTTTTCTGTATAGAGCTCGACATGTAGAACGATGTACTAATACAATACGATTGGCTTAAGTGTCGTTTGACAGGCGGAAGGGGCTATAAGTGGTTAAATCTGGTAGAGGGTGGATCCCCGATTATAATGTTACCACTCTTATTACAAGGTAATGGATATTTTATCAGAAATTTCCAAAAAATGTTTCTAACCTCAAATCAGATAAAAAGCGTAATAAGTCTTCTGTCTGAGCTGCAAGAATGTAGCTATACAGTCTGTATCAAAAAGGTGCAGTAAAACTTAAAAAGGTTAATTTAATATTTGAATGACCTTTTGGCACCTTTTTGTTACATCCTGTGACCTTACTTATCCTTTTTATATTACTTACTACTTACTTAATGCTACTACTACTTACTTATCCTACTACTTACTAATTACCTATCCTTTCTATGTTGAGGGATAGTTTTTAAATAATGTAGAATGCTAAGTAAATCTATTACAAAAATATAACGTAAATTCTTCCCTTATCTGTTTGGCATGCATAGGTGACCTACGGGGTACATTTGGCATGTTCTGAATTGCATTATATTCCTCTTCGTATTTTCGCCAAGATCCACGTGTTATTATTTCACCATTTCTGTCAATCGTATCAAACGTTCCTGGGGGGGTATATCTCTCTGGGGAGTTTTTTCGAAGGAAGTTATGTAGTAGTACACAGGTCATTGTTATTTCTGATACAGTAATGGGGTCTAAATAAATTGGACGAAGGTAAATACGAAACACTGAGGCTAAAACTCCAAATGTGTTTTCGACTACTACCCGAGCTCTAGATAGACATTGATTGAATATTCTTTTTGGTGAACCGATGTTATGCTGTCCTGGGTAGGGTTTCATAACATGCATGCTCAATGCAAAAGCACCATCTCCTATGAAAACGTATGGAACGTTAACGTCCGATCCAGGAAGTGGGCATGGTATAGGAAAATCAATTTCATTTTTACAGATTTTTTTCCACAGTAATGAATTATTAAAGACGCCACCATCGCTAATCCTCCCTTGGCATCCTATGTCAACAAATATAAATTTGTAGTGGGCATCAACTAATGCCAATAGAACGATGCTGAACGTTTTCTTATAATTTAAATATTCAGTTCCGCTATGAGGTGGACTTTCTATATTAATATGCTTGCCGTCTATGGAACCAAGACAGTGTGGAAATTTTCTTCTAAACCCTCTTTCTATATTCATCCAAGCATCAGCCGTTGATGGCATCTGAAAACAATCAAAATGAAGTAAATAAAAATTAATTATTTATTTCAGAGAGCATTGCCAGAAGAAAATGAAACTGCTATAGAGGACGTAGAAGTTGTTGAAAATAGAGATTTAGAACAGCCTCTCCCTACACCAAAACCAGTGCGCCGTCGTCCAGCTACCGACACAGCGGAACGGCAAATGTCGTCTGCATTTGGACAGTTGACCAATATTTTAAGCAAAAGACAGAGGGAATATCCACCACCACCACCAAAAGAAGACGACGACTGCGAACTTTATGGAAAATTACTAGCGATAAAACTGCGTGAACTTTCACCGGATGAGAGGAAACTATTTATGTATAATATAGACACATTGTTTATAAATAGAATTAAAGACAGGCTCTTTAAGCGACAAACCCCATCTCCCCAATCAGCCCCTTATCAGGCATATTCTGTGCCATTACCAAAAACTTCACCAATTCCAATACGACCATCAACTTCCCAAACATCATATTCCGAACCTTTGCCAAATAATTCACCATCGGCTCCATATCGACCGTCATCTTCCGAAACCTCGTATTCTGAACCTTTGCCAAATACTTTAGTTTTAGGTTCAAACCAGCTATCAACCGCCCAAACGTCACAGTATTTACCATTGGTAATCAATTCACCCCAACCATTCACTTCCCAAAATCACGTTTTTTTCAACCAATCGGGCTCATCAAATTCTACTCCTACCATTCAAATAATATCCAATGAGTTGATTTCCCAAAGAACAGAAACAAACCGTGTAAATGAAGCTTTAATTAAAGCTTATGAAGACTTTGATCGTGAAAATTGAGATAGTTTAATCGGCTTAATTTTTCATGAATTAATTTTTCATTTCAAATTATTGATAATAAAAATAAAAATTTATAAAAAACAACTCACCTTTATTTCATTTCTTAGAACAGCATTAATTGCTTTGCAGACTTCAGGTATAATTTTTGATATTGCTTGGGGAGACACTTTGAATAAATAGTGTAAACTTTTATAACTGTCACCACTTGCGATAAACCTTAGTGTTATTGCTAGACGATATTTCGCTGGTATAGCTTCCCTGAAGTCCGTATCTTGTTTCGAAATCAGAGGAGAAATTTTGTCTAGCAAATACTCAAAATCTGTGAAACTCATGCGGCAGAAGTTATGAAACTCCCCTGATGGTTCGTAAAGATGCTCATTAAATTTTTTTTCTGTAAATTATCTGAAACGAATAAAAATTTTTAAGTAAAATTAAATAACACGGCAAATTAAAGCCCAAATAATAGGTCTAAAGCAGTACCTTGTACGATTTCTATGTATTTTAATCATCCACCATCGTCTTTGCTTTCTTCTTTTTTTTTCTTTTTTCTCTCTCTTGCTTTAATTTAAAATAAAAATATGTAAACCCGAAAGTAATAGCTGCCACAAGCTCGTCGTCCGCCATGTTTGCCAATTCGCAATGTTATGAACGTTCGCCAAGCATGTGGATGGCTGTTTGTGTTGGGTGGTTGTGGTTGGTGTTTGGGACTTTGTTTGCTGTTTGCGGTGTTTGTGACAAACAGCCAGCGTGTGGATCCGGCGTAAAACATTTAACAATAAAGTTTTTATTTTTGCCACGTTGTCTACTATACAGCGCCTCTTGTTCAGAGTTTTGTTCACTTGTACTAGCTAAATTTTTTTTGCCTCAGCTTCTTCAATTATCTTTATTTTCAAGTTGTCTGGATCTGGTAGATCATCCCTGGATTCTATTGCAATTCTAAAATTTTCAAAAGATTGAGGTAAGCTGTAAAGCATCATAATACTAAGAAGATCTTTATTAATTGGTCTGTCCATATCTGCTAGTTTATCGATGATATCCATAAATTTATTCAAGTGATTGACAATATTATCACCATCTTTCATCTTCTTCAATATCAACTCTTTTAATAGGCTTGCTTTTCTTGCAGGACCTTTGCTATAATATATGCTTTCAAGCGTATCCCAGACATCTTTACTTGTTTGACAATTTTTAACTTGTCTTAATTCGCCCGGTGATATTATGAGAAATAGCTCGGCTAATGCTAACTCATCTTTTTCCATGTAGTCATTCAATGCATCAACTTCTCGCGTTGGTCTCTTAATTTTATTTGAAACATAGCTCCAAAGGCCAAGTTTTAATAACAGCTTTTGCATGGATCCTCCATGTATCGTAGTTTTCTCTTTTCAATTATTCTATGTGCACGTGATTACTAATTTTTCTCTTTTATTCCCGTTTCTGGGCCCATAACCTGTTATATGAGATAGAGCAGAGTATCAGCAGTAGGCTATGAGCAAATCAGTGCATTCACCATTATTTAATATAAGAAAACAATTTTATAAATTAATTACAACTTTTTATTCTCATGACAACGTAATAACTTTTCTGATTTATATGCTAGTATTAAGTCATCCACATAAATGTTTGCAAACAGCTTTTGGTAGCAGAGCGTGGTTTTTGTTTATGTAATCTCCTTTTGTTATACGCGTACATACTCACTATTTGAGAAACAAATTCAAATCCTATTTGAAATAATAACTGTATATAATAAAAATAAACGATACTTTATTAAAAAAATAAAGACGGAAAGACAATGTAAAAAAAAATAAAGTTGAAAATGAGGAAGATAACTTTAAAGATGAAGAGGGCAACGAACATTATGAAAGTTGGATACAATTACTCGAACAAAATATAACTTTTGTTCGAGTAATTGTATCCAAGCCGATACTGATATTCTTAAGAAAAATATTTAAAAGAAACTAAAACAATTTATACTTGTTTATTTTATAATTAACTCCTTTTTCATTACCATGGGGTGTAAAAGTAATTAGGTTAAGACCCGCATTGCCTCACGTCGTGCGAATACTATTCTGTAGTTAAGTTTGGGTTGATCACAACATCAGCTCCGTAGCATCACCAGAACGTCTCGCAAGCTGCCACGCGGGATCGGAGAATAGACCTCTCGGTAATAAAGACATTACCGAGACTTAAGATCGTAAATCTCAAGGTAATAACTACGGTGGCAAATACTCGAAAACCCAAAATTCTGAGCGGGAAATGTCTTGGGGAATGGTCTTGATCGTCCCGTATTAAGCTGGTTGCTCGCATGCATGAATTTCGATGACCGAGCACGGCCAATGTTCGGGTTTCAAAGTCCAATTCAATCCAAGTCCTCAACGAACTATCCTCAAGTCCTATGTGTCGCCAACCGCTGTTGAATTTAAGTACTATTTATTGGATACAAGATATCTGGGAGGAATAGCAGAATACACTTGGCATCTTCTGTGCTTTATCTGAAGCTTTTGATTGTATTCAACATTCAACGCTGGCCAGGAACCTATGTCACCATGACATAAAAGGAACTGCGCTGGATCTTCTGATTTCATATCTAAACAATAGAATTCATAAGGTCGACGTGAATGGCAGGACTCCTCTCAGTATGGGGGTACCACAAGGGGCTATTCTTGGACCGTTCCTCTTTCTTATCTATATAAATGATATTCGTAATCTTATAGTGAAAAAACATAAGGTAGTATTGTTTGTGGACGGCTCTTCATTGATTTTCAAAGTGAAAAGAAACCAAGCTATGTATAACACTATTAACGATATTCTATCTGACATCGTGTACTGGTTTAGCGCTAATAACCTACTGTTAAATAGTAAGAAGACGAAATATATAAAAATTACCGTACCAAGTGTAAAACTGGTGGATCCTGCTATATTTCTAGGCATTACTCTGGATTGTAAATTACAATGGGGCCCTCATATTGAATTATTGGCGAACAGACTTAGTTCTGCAACATACGCCATTAAAAAGTTTAGACAATTAACTGACAAAGATACGGCGCGACTAGTATACTTAAGTTATTTCCATAGTATTATGTCTTATGCTATATTGCTATGGGGCAACGCTGCCGATATTAATACAATATTTGTGCTGCAGAAGAGGGCTATTCGCGCTATTTATAACCTAGGTCCTAAAGAATTATTGACAGTAAAATTCTAACAAGTTAACATCTCGACTGTTGCTTCTCATACTTCTCACCATAATGTTAACACCATTTAGAGACTGCGCGTTTGGAGATTAAATAAAACAACTGCTTGACTGTGAGGAATATGTGGAAGATGATCTCCAAACGCGCAGTCTCTAAAGTGGTGACTCCGAACAAGAACACCGACGATAGGAAGCCAGGACGCCTAAACAGAAGAACACCGAACCTCTGCCGGCTACACATCGAAGAACAGCTTCACCAGCTCTCCGAAACGACGAATTCCTGTTCGACGAATCTCTGCTCGAGGAATATCCACCCGACGAAGAAATGGAAGACACAAACCAGGCTCAGCCACTCCCAGCGCCCACCGCGACATAATCTCCAGCATTTCACTGACGATGCGCATACCACCATTTTGGCGGGAAAATCCGCGATTGTGGTATCACACTTTTGAAGCCGCCACCGATGACCTCAAGAGGAGTCAGCCCAGCGGACACAGATGGTGCTCGTCCAATTAGAAAAGGCTGACATCGAACAAATCTCTGACATCCTATTTTTGGAGACTGAGCGTTTGGAGAATAAATAAAACAACTGCTTGACTGTGAGGAATATGTGGAAGATGATGATTTATTTCAGTTACATGTTATATATACAAAATCCTTAAAACTAGTTAACCAATTACAATTGTTACTTAAAAATTTTCACAAGTTTAGAAAATACACACCAATACTAAAGCTTACATTTTAACCAATAGTAAAACGTTTGATTCAATAAGAATTGAGAATAATATTATGTGTTCTATCTCGCTCTAAGACTAATGCTTTTGCAGTAAACCGGCCAGCGAGCGCGCGCTTGTGTAAACTCGCGTCGAACCTCGATCATCCGATGTCAATGAGCATTTAGCACCTACTCTGTCGCTCATTGATTAAAATTGCTTGAATAGTGATTGACGCCCCGACGCTTCACTCGAGTACGCTTGGCCTTGCTGTGCGGTTGTGTAACGCGGAGTATATGACTGATCACGTGAGTATATCTGCGGTCGTCGAGAGAACGTGACGATGCTTGTGCTTCGATGAGCTGACTACTGGTGATCTGTATGACTTGATGTACAGCATTATGAAATGGTTCTTATCAGAGCTAATATTACGGTATATAAAATAAAATGTTCTTTTCAGAACGAATCTTTCGGCATACGCTTATTACAGTTAATATGCACGATTAATATTTCTACGATCTGTAATGCTAGGAAGGTATTACGTTACAAGTTAGATATAAGCCATTTGTATTAATTGATATTATTGGTTGTAGGTACAGCTACAACCAGGAACAGACATTAACTTATAATGCCTACTACTCGGCTAAATCAAGTTAATAAATCTTTTGTGGGGCGATGTATATTATTTTAAAACCAGATTCCAGAAAATGTTCAAAACAAAAGTTCAAAATTGTGTTATTCAAAAGAATTGTTAAAAATCGTTTGTGTGGTAAAGGTTACTATAAAATAAATGAACTTCTTAATGATACCACAGATTGGGAAAAAAGCGACCACCCTTAGACTATTAAATAATAAGTTTAATTGTACAATATTACTTTACAAAACACATTTTTTGATGAAATAAACACGCTGAGGCATTCGTTTTGAAATGGGTGGTAATTTTTGACTTTCAATAAGTGATGTCACATCCTATTTTGAATAAAAATATTTTAACTTGGTGTTACGTAGAGACGTCGCTTAATTGTGCGTCTTCTTCCGCATATATCACAGGGAGTGTTTCGAAGAGCTGTTGACCTGATTCCTGCTACTGAATTCCTCATTCACGCGATACGCCACAAATTAGGATGTGTGGCGTTACAGTGCGATTTCAAAGAATTTTCTTGTTTAGAAAATAGTTTTCACGTACAACCAAGCTGTGGAATGAGCTTCCTTATGCGGTGTTTCCAGGATAATTCGACTTGAGTACGTTCAACAAAACACGCGAACACCTTTCCCGGCAATCCTATTAGCAGGCGTAACAAGAGAATGTACTGGCAGTGATCACTGAAAACAGTCGACCCGTACGCTAATTTGTCCTTCTCTTCCATTGATAAAAACACTCAAACACTTGCAAATCGAAGAGCAATTTTTGTACATAGTTTGCTTTGTTGACACTATTTTGTATAAAGGTTATCATCACACGCTACAGCTTCTTTTGCAAGCATGTATCTAAGTCAGCTGTATTGTTACTTAAACGCTGAAATAAAATAAAAAACTGGTGGTTGTACGGAACGTGCGAGCCAAAAACTTCAAGATAGAAGCGAAGAAAGAAACTGCAATGTGAAAATCGAAAATTACAACCGTCAACGTCAAAAGTCAAAACCATGTGGGTGCGTTATCATTTGTCATTTGACTTTTCACATTTATGAATTCAATGAATATTTTTTCTGAAACATTATCAGTGTAATGCAAGCTTAATGTGTGTTTTATACATTTCCTATATTTATATCGGGGTTTTTATAGAATTAGTGACATAGTCTGCAATTCCTGGACCATAAATATGACACGATTTGCTCGAGCAAAGGGATCCAAGTCCTCGAATGTGAGGACTCCTGAAGACAGTACACCATGGGAAGTTATGAAAGAACAGCTACTTAAAAATAAACAAGGGAATGAAGATAACAAAAAACGAGAGGAGGTATGACTGCTTTGCTTTTAATAATTAGGATGTTGAGGTTAAAATAATGGCACATTTAAGGACCTGGCAAGGAGCTCTGTTTGTAGCACAAAAAAAAATATTAGATTATTTTTAGCCCGTGATAATTATGAATATAAAGATATATTATATAAAGAAGATACCTTATTAGTTAATATCTTCTTGGGTGTTTATTTCAGGCTGAACAACAGAGGATTACTAATTATGAAAATTTTCTTAAAGAGAGAAAAGTAGAAAAGCGTAAAGCTGAGTGGTGTGATTTTCCTGAAGCTAAGTCTAATCAGTCACTAAATTTGAACCACAACAAAAGCAATAAAAACAAAAAAATAAAGAAAGCGGAACAGTTACATGAAAATGTAATCTCTGAGACATTGTCTAATAGTAAAAATGCTATTGAGTCTGAACACATTGTTAAAAAGAAAAAGAACAAGCATAAAAATAGGAAACAATCAGAAAAAGAACAAAATGATGATCAAAAAATAGATGATAGTACTCCTTCAAATAATCCCAACACTGAAAATAGTGAAAAGAAAAATAAAAAAATTAAGAATAAAAAACAATCTGCAAGCAACATTTCAAATTCAAATGACACCAACAAAGCTACAGAAGACAGTAGTAATGTATTGACACATACTAAACAAAGTAAAAAGAAGAATAAATCAAGAAGTAAGATAGACAACAGTCAGATTTCTACACCTAGTCTCAATGACCAGGAAAAACAAAATAGCAATCCTAAAGATGTGACTGTAAAGAAAAAGAAAATGTTTGAAAAACCATCAAGAAGAAAGCCAATAAATGATAAAAGTTTCCAACTCATCATAAATACTAAAGAAGTGGAGCTGGTTAGGTTTGATGGATTTCCAATAATGAAGAAAGATGCTGAACGGTTACAGGAGTTGAAAAATAGTATGATCAAAAAGGGAATTCCAAAGAGTGAGGTTCAAAGAACTATAAAATTGGAAAGAAGAAGGGCAGAAAAAGCCTTGGCAAGGTTAAAGAGAGATGTGTGTTACAATTGTCGAAAGGGAGGGCATAATTTGTCTGATTGTCCTGATCTAAAGTCTAATATACCAGGTGTAGACTCAGCGGATGGTGTATGCTTCAAATGTGGTTCCACAGAGCATAGGCAAAATGAATGCAAAGTACAGAAAGATAAAGAGTTCCGGTTTGCTACATGTTTCATTTGTAGAGAAACTGTAAGTATTCAATTTGTTTTTTTAAGTTATCCAACAATCATCTGTTTATTATTGTTCAGTATTCTTATTCTAATATGGTTTATTATTCTGTGGTTGGTTCTGCTGTAATTTTGGTACCCAATTACATATTATCTTAACATCCAGGCAGCTTAACTGATGCTTATCTTATAGCAATTGTAATAATTGTATTTTTACAGCATCATTCTACCACTGGGAGGCTCCTTTGCACAGGATGCTGGCTAGATTATGGGTACCACAACGGCGCCTATTTCTGCCATGAAGCAGTAATGTGTAAGCATTACTGTGTTTCGGTTTGAAGGGTGCCATAGCTAGTAAAATTACTGGGCAAATGAGACTTAACAACTTATGTCTCAAGGTGATGAGCACAGTTGTAGTGCCGCTCAGAATTTTTGGGTCTTTCAAGAATCCTGAGCAGCACTGCATTGTAATGGTCAGGGCGTATCAATTACCATCAGCTGAACGTCCGGCACATCTTATCCCTTATTTTCATTAAAAAATAATTGTAATATGTGTAATGGGAGAGTTTTTTTCACACCATTTAATTTCTCTTAGAGCACCATTTGTGTCCTAAAAGATTGTCCTTGTTTTCATAATTATAAAATGTCTTGTGTTGTGTAATGTAAGAGTTTATATTGGATACCACACCTTAATTGTATGTCATTATAAGGCATTATTACAGCCTACATACACTTTTGATGTTGGTAAGACATTTTTGTTTGTGTATTTCTGCATTAATCTATACTAATATTGTTATAAAGAGGTAAAGTTTGTGAGGTTGTAGTAGAAAATACTGTATGAATAATAGCAATAGAAAGCCACATTACTTGTGAGTGTTATAATCCAAAAATTTAAAAGACTCATGGAAGTCTGATTTGAGAAGTAAGTCAACAAAAAACGGTGTAATTAAGATATTGCTGCCTTAAAGATGAGTGATTTATGATTGTTTTGTGTATATGCATGTAGCAGTATTGAAATACCAACTAAAATGGTTCTATTCTTTCTAAGGTATGTACCACAAGTTAGCCAATGTATACTGGTGAATGTGTACAAAGTGTGGGTATAATAATATGCCATATTTTGTGTTTATAAAACAATTCTTATATCTTTACATATTTGTCCTCCTGGATTATAAAGTCCTCTATTCTATACTGACTATAAAGAAGATGGGGCTGGCACCTCTGGAAGCAAATCTCTTAATAACAAGGCATAAAGGCATAAAAGGCATTTATTTTCTCAAAATTGATTCCTTTAGAATTCTTTTTGATGTCATTTCTAATAACTACTAGATACTACTATCACTTGGGAAACAAATGGTAGTAGTATCTATTTGAAGCACATTATCTGCTTATTGTTAATAGGACTGATGACATGATAAATAAATACAAAACAAATGTTGAATTTAAACAATATGTAATTTTTTTTTAAAGTGATATCCCTCACTTCTAGGGTTAATCAGCTCAGTTGGTTAGAGCACCGCCACAGTATACCTGAGGTTGTGGGTTCGAGTCCCGCATCATTCATAAAATTTTGTTATTCAAATTTTATAAATGTTGAATTTATCAACCTGATGTTAATAATAATATTTACAGGGTCACTTGGCCAGACAGTGTCCAGATAATCCAAAGGGCCTGTATCCAAACGGTGGATGCTGTAAACTTTGTGGTGATGTTACACATTTAAGGAAAGATTGTCCCACTGTAAGTATTAGTACTGTAGTACATAAGGTATTGCATTAACAATGTTCTTGGCTAAAGTGGTAATGGTTTCTATATAGTGTGATCACCTCACCTCACTGTCACCTTTACTCTCTTTCTACACATGAGGAATTACATGAGCTTTGCCAGCCAATCATGTGAGTGTGCATGTTTTTATTAAAGGTGTATATATCTTGATGTACACATGATGATGTATGACATTGATTGAGAATTTTCGTTGTATGTGGAAGAATGATTGGTATGTGTTGTGGAATTTTGGAGCAGGGGTCAGTCAAACAGCTCCTAGGATCATTCCCAGATATAAATGCAGTAGATGAGAAACGATGAATTGACATTCCTATGCAATATAATTGCAACTATATGATGACTTTATTTTTATGGACAAGGTGCGAAATGAGCATATGAGTCAGCTGATTTTAAGTGATCACCACTGCCCACATTCTCCTGCATCACCAGAAGAATCACATCGTTGTTGTTGGACATTTAGAAAAGAGTACGAGCATTTTTTAATTTACCCATGCCATATCACCCTGGAAATGCCATGCAAGGAAGCTCATTTCATATTTTTTTTCATAGTTAACCTGCAAACTTCAGTCCTCTGGGTGTTACATTGAACAAGTTTCATTTATCCCATTCCCAAACCTTCTCAAAAGAGTATTCAATAGAAGGTACTAGTTTCTTTTGACAATGGTCGTCGATTTCAGGAGAGAGACGTGTATGGATGTGTGTAGGAAATGTGCATAGCAATTGGACTAAGTTTTCACTCTAAATTTTATTAATTATGTTTTAGGTAAAAGATACAAAAGAAGAGACTTCAATAAAACTGCCAACTTTAGATTCAGTGGACAATATCGAAGACATAACACAACACACACCCGCAGCTACAGTTGAGCACAATAAAAAACCTAAAAAAGTTAAATTCTAGATATCTATGTACAAAAATAAAAGATTTGAAACCATATTATTTTGCTTTATTTTAACTACAATCTCAATCTTGACTATACTCTGTACCATAAAATATATAATCATGTGGAGAAGGTATAATGTACTACCCATGCTTAAAATGTTGAGAAATTAGCACTTGGGCTGAGATTTATAGAGCGAACTTAAACTTTGCTCAGACTTTACTTAAGTAAAACTTAGCTGAGTGTGATAGAACACAGACTTGACTTTTGTTTTAGCTTAAGGCGACACTAAATGCCAGCGACCTTGAGCGATATGAGTTCACGGCTGCTGGCCCCATCTATGTAACAAAGCCAATATTTAAAAAATTCTTGCGTGGAAAACTGTTTATATGCTTACAATCCTTGTTATTCATAACAAATCTGAATAAATGTACCTACACAAAAAAGTACAAGCTTTAGGAATAACTTTTCTGAGAGTACTTAGTACTAAAAAAATGCGTCATTCCATTTTTTTTTTATGGAATAGGAGGACAAACGAGCGTACGGGTCACCTGTTGTTAAGTGATCACCGCCGCCCACAATCTCTTGCAACACCAGAGGAATCACAGGAGCGTTGCCGGCCTTTAAGGAAGCTAATTCCATTCTAAAAAACTTGTTTAACTGCAAAGAAAAGTGGTAGTTCAAAAATGCTCTGGAGTGTTAACTATAATCAACAGCAAGCATTAGCAACCTACAAATAAGACTTAAGGATATGTGTAACAGGATTAAGTAGTGTTCATTGCACGAAATCCTATATTTTCACCACAAAACTTGTCTAAAATACACCTTTGCGTGTTTTCTGCTTACTCCTCGCCTTAAGCTCAGTATAATTCATATGCCAATTGAGTATAAAAACGTAATCAAAGATTACGTTAAGCTTTACGTAAATAAAGTCAAAGTACGCTACATCTCAGCCTAGGTGACGTAACAAATGCGTGTAAACAATAATAATTATGCCTAATACCTTCAGTGAGTAGGTACTGCACAGTGTCACACGGGTGTCAAAGAGAAACGGGCGAAGAGTCTCATTCCAAGAAAGTAGAATATATGTGTGTGGACGATCCTAATAAACTACTTACATAACGAGGCGTACAGCACCTGATATAATAAATTAAAATCCCTGTACTATATTTGACATGGATATGCAGTAAAATGCGGAGACACCACTAAAACTAAAAACCCATTAGACGCTACAGTATAAAGAACATTTCATATTAAAATACATATAAACGCTTAGAACCCCTGACTCGTAAGATTGGTATTAGAGCTCGGATCGTTAGTTTTCGATACCATGATAATTTTAAGTAGGTACCTAATTATGAATAATTACAAACAAAACAGGTGATTGAGTGCAAGCTTTAGGACGGTCGCCACCCGGGGCCTTTCGCGCAGGGAATATAAATGAAATGGGTGTGTGGCCGGGGAAACCTCAAAATGCCGATGGCAGAGGAGTCCAAACTTTTATAATTGGGTACGTTACTTATTATTTGTTTGTGCAGATTTCCTGAAAATAAACGTGTCTATTATGTTCTCACTATTTGGTATGAATATATCTACGCCATAAGATATAGAACGGATTTTTAAGACCATGTATAGAAGATATTACCACCTATGTAGGTGCATCTCCGGAACCATCATGCCCAGATACTTAAAATTTGGTTGGAATTTCCGGATTTCATGAAATTTCACACGTATAGGGGGATTGCGGGGGCGGTAAAATCTATAATTAAAAATAAAGAAGATATTACCTATACATAATTGATTTTTGAGTAATAAATAGGAACGTTTTATTTCTTTCATTGGTGTAGCTATTTCAAATTTATTATTATGAATAGAACATCGTCTGTCGACTCACCCATTTATTAACTATAATATATAGGTAAGATGTAGGTAAGTACCTACCAACCTATAAAATCCATATTTTAATAGAGGTAATGGAATCAGTGGGTATTCAAAATACAACAATACAAGAATGAAAGAGTCAGCGTCCCACGTCACGAAAATATATATAATATATAAATACCTTGAATCACGTGTGTACATGCAGAAGCGTGGAACTTGATCAGAGGAAGTCCATAGATGTAGTTTACCTAGAACGTGTAAATTTGGAAATTTTCTCTTCAAACGACTTCTTATGAATTATTATTATTATTATATATTCTTACTTAATTGGAATCGGTGTGACGCGTTGAAGGTACCGCCGCCCACAAGAGGAACAGCGGCAGACCGGCGAAGTGCAAGTTCAGAAAAAGTGAACGCAAATAAAGACTCTTCCTATAAGCGGAGTATTATTTCCAATCCCTGACCCACTCCCGTGTCAATTGGTGTCAGAAGTGGGATTGGAAAGATGCCATTAGTGCCCAGGAACGAGAAGGGAGTGACCACGCGAGCGGGAGCAGCTGCAGCAGCAGAGGACGAGTCACAACAAGCATCCGGCTCTGGACTCAGTGCGACCGTGTCAGCACCGCAGGCTCCTGCCTAGACATCAGCGCGCTCATGCAGCAGATGGCCGCCATGATGCAAGAGCAGCTGCGGAGCTTGCAAGAGGAACAAGCGCGCCGACAGGAGGAGCAAGCGCGCCGACAGGAAGAGCAAGCGCGCCGACAGAAGGAGCAGCTGCGGGGCTTGCAAGAGGAACAAGCGCGCCGACAGGAAGAGCAAGCGCGCCGACAGGAGGAGCAAGCGCGCCGACAGGAGGAGCAAGCGCGCCGACAGGAGGAGCAAGCGCGCCGACAGGAGGAGCAGCTGCGGGGCTTGCAAGAGGAACAAGCGCTCCGACAGGAGGAGCAAGTGCATCGACAGGAGGAGCAGCTGCGAGCCTTGCAGGAAGAGCAAGCACGTCGACAGGAGGAGCAGCTGCGAGGTCTGCATGAAGGCCTCTCCAAGGAAATTTTATCAGTGGTGCAGAAAAACTCCGCCCGGATTGACGCTGTAGAAAAGGAGATCGCCAGGATTGACACTGTAGAAAAGGAGATCGCCCGGATTGACACTGTGGAAAGGAAGATGGGGGAGATGGAAGCAACTATTCATCAGCTCAATAGGAAGGCCGTGTGTGGGGATCCTTCAGCCAACCCAGGAGTCACCTGCGGAATCACATCGACCAGAAGTTTGAAAGTACCCCCCTACGACGGCAAGTCTTCCTGGGCCGCCTTCAAGCTACAATTAGAGACGGTCAGAAGAACAAGTGGTTGGAGTGACCTAGAAGCACACTCTGCCCTCACACTAGCGCTCCGTGATGAAGCACTTTCCGTATTGGAAGCACTCGGCACTGGGAAGGAGGAAGTAACCTATACGGACCTTCTTAACGCGTTGGAGGCACGTTATGGCGATAAACACCTTGAGCATGTGTATCGGGCGCAGCTTAAGGACCGCAGTCAAAGGGCCAACGAAACTCTGCAGCAGTGGTCCCTCGAAGCTGAGAAGCTAGTGCGTAAAGCATATCAGTCGTCGCCAACTGCAATAGAAGAAATGTTGCTCCAAGTGTTCATCGATGGAATACGGGACGCCGAAGTAAGAGCAGCCGTACGACTGAGTCATCATACTAGCTTGAAGGAAGCGGTGGCACATGCGTTGGAAGTGGAAGCAGTTCGCCACGATTCTCGGGGGTTGAGACTCCGCAAAATTGTACCAGCAGATTCCAGCCGAAGGCAAGCATATAGCCCAGTATGCTATGGGTGTGGGGAGCGAGGACACATTAGGAGCACTTGCCCCAGGCGTGAGAGCATAACGCAAGGTAGGAAGGATGCGGCGGTCTCAACATCACCGCTGGAGCAGCAGGAAAACTAGAAAAGGCCAGGGCAGTGGGGTGGGCGCTGGCTGGTAGAAGCAAAGCCCCAAGGTTCTTCGTTAAGCAGACATGTGACGGAAACACTTTAGTTATAGAGGGAATGATAAATGGAAAATCTTGCCGTTTCACTTTGGATACGGGAGCCTCACGTACAGTCGTTAGCCAAAGAAGACTAGAGAGCATCGGAAGACGACATATGCGAGAAAATGCAAACTTAACACTCACAACAGCTACCGGCCAGCGCATACCAGTCCAGGAAGAGAAGATCGTGGCCGTGAAAATCGGTAATACGTTGTACTGGCAAAAAGTGGTAATCGCAGATATCACAGATGACTGCATCATTGGGTTGGATTTTCTTCGAAATCATCAGTGTACGATTAACATGAAACATGGTGTATTGAAGCATGGAGGTGAAGAAATTCCAATAAAAGGCGGAACTTTTGGGAAAGTGTTGTGCTTACGAGACACTACTTTAAATCCGAGATCGCAGACCCTAGTCCCGGTAGTCCTGCCAAGAGATGACAGAGGAAGACCTTGTAAATGCGCTTTAATAGAAAGAGAGACATCGGACACGAAATGGATCCCAGCCAGGACTGTTGTGGGAAACTCCCAAATTGCGATGGTTCCCGTGTTTAATCCTCATGAGGACAAGCAAATCATTAGGAAAGGAACAGTGATAGGAGGTTGTGAGGAGATAGCTTGGTTAAGAAAGTGTGAAGAAGGGAGGAAGACCGTAGCTGCAAGCCAGGATGTGAACATACAGAAACTTCTGGATGGCTGTAAGGACAATCTTACCAAGCTACAGTTAATAAAAGCGAGAAATTTCCTGCTACGCTACGCCGGGATGTTCTCGAAGAACGACGGGGATATCGGAAAAACTGGTTTGGTGAAACACAAGATCGACACAGGAGACACTGTTCCGATAAGGCAAAAACCAAGACATATTCCGTTTGCACGTGATCAAGAAGTGGAAGACATGATTCGGGATATGAAAGAAAATGGTGTGATAGAACCGTCATCGAGTCCATGGTGTTCTCCAGTGGTTCTGGTGAAGAAGAAGGATGGATCAACTAGATTTTGTGTGGACTATCGGCGTTTGAACGATGTAACTAAGAAAGGCAGTTATCCATTGCCAAGAATCGATGACACATTAAATTAACTTTGTGGCATGACATGGTTCTCTACTCTTGATTTGAAAAGTGGCTACTGGCAAGTCGATCTGGACCCTAAAGACAAGGAGAAGACGGCTTTTTCAACCGGAAAAGGGTTATGGCAGTTCAAAACAATGCCCTTCGGATTATACAACGCCCCAGCTACTTTCGAAAGGTTGATGGAGCATGTGCTGGCAGGTATGTTGGGAGAAACCTGCCTTGTCTACTTGGATGACATAATCATTATGGGACGAAGTTTTGAAGATCATCTTAAGAAGCTCGAAAAAGTCTTCACAAAACTGCAGGGTGCAAACTTGAAGTTGAGTCCAAAGAAATGTTCCTTCTTTCAACGTCAGGTGAATTACTTGGGGCACGTTATCTCGGAGCAAGGCGTTGCGACGGATCCTGCCAAGATAAGTGCTGTCAAAGACTGGCCGACGCCGACAGAAAAGACACATGTGAGAGCATTTCTAGGACTATGCTCTTATTATCGACGCTTTGTGAAAGGGTTTTCCGATGTTGCTAAGCCCTTACATCGACTGACGGAGGAGAAAAGAGCCTTTTCCTGGGATGAAGAATGCGAACAAGCTTTCTTAGAGTTGAAGAAAAGACTATGTGAATCACCTATCCTCGGATATCCTGACACAGAGGGAAGATTCATAGTGGATGCTGATGCTAGCAACACTGGAATTGGTGGAGTACTATCTCAGAAGAGAGGAGATCAAGAAGTTGTAATTGCATACTTTAGCAAATCTTTATCAAAGCCGGAGAGAAACTACTGTGTAACTCGTAGGGAGTTACTGGCCGTGGTGAAAACATTACAACATTTCAAAAAGTACTTGTTGGGTCGCAAATTCCTCGTAAGGACTGATCATGCCGCCTTGAAGTGGTTACTAGAATTCAAGAATCCGGAAGGACAAGTGGCCAGATGGATTGAGCAACTTCAAGAGTATGACTTTGAAATCGAGCATCGAGGAGGAAAAAGTCATGGAAATGCAGATGCGTTATCTAGAAGACCTTGTCCAATGGAATGCAAACATTGCATTCGTCAGGAGGAGAAAGAGAATTTTATGATCCGGCTGATCAGAACAGATTCGATCGACGAGAACTGGAGCAACGATGCAATGAGGAGAGCTCAGGAAAATGATAAGGAACTTCAACCACTTTTACATTGGCTAGCAAGTGGATCACTTAAACCAAAATGGTCTGAAGTGGCTAGACACAGTACGGCTACCAAGAGTCTCTGGGCACAATGGAACAGTTTGGTGATGCATGACGGGTTGCTCTGCCGTAAATGGGAAACCCCGCAAGGAAAGGATTGCCATCTGCAACTGGTCGTTCCCAGGGAGAAGGTGAACGAGATCCTGAGAGCTTATCACGATGGTTCTTCAGGTGGACATTTGGGAATAAGAAGAACTCTCACAAAAATTAAAGAACGATTTTACTGGTTGCATTGCCGTGATGATGTGGAAGACTGGTGCCGAAAATGCAAGAGTTGTGCTGCTGTCAAAGGACCTCAGACCAGAAGCAGAGGAGCTATGAAGTTGTACAATGTTGGGGCTCCGTGGGAAAGAGTAGCTCTGGATATGGCCGGACCGTTCCCAGTCACCAAATCTGGAAACCGTTACATAATGGTGGTGATGGATTATTTCACGAAGTGGCCGGAAGCATTTGCTCTACCGAATCAAGAAGCAATTACCGTTGCGACGAAGCTGGTGAATGAAGTTTTCTGCAGATTCGGTGTGCCTTTGGAGTTGCACAGTGACCAAGGGCGGAACTTCGAATCACAAGTATTTCAAGAAGTTTGCAAGATCTTGGGAATCCATAAGACCAGAACTACGCCATATCATCCACAGTCGGACGGGGTGGTGGAGAGGTTTAACCAAACATTGGAGCGACATCTGGCAAAAGTAGTGGACAGTCATCAGGATAACTGGGATGAGTACATTCCACTGTTTCTTATGTCGTATAGAAGCGCAATACACGAGACGACAACGGTGACTCCTGCGTACGCCAATTTTGGAAGGGAATTGAAATTGCCAGCTGATTTACTCTCAGGCTGTCCACCGGATACTCCGAAAAGTATAACAGAATATGTGGATGAGTTACGGAAAAAGATGTTTGACATCTACGAGGAAATTAGAACAACTGGGCTTAAGGCAAGTGAACGGATGAAGACCCGCTACGATCGAAGAGCTAATATTCCTGGTTTTGAAGAGGGAACCCTGATTTGGTTACACAATCCTGTAAGGCGAAAGGGGAAGTCTCCGAAGCTCCAACCAAGTTGGGAGGGACCATACAAAGTAATCACAAGGATAAATGATGTGACTCTCAGGATCCAGCGTACCCCTCGAAGTCCCCCGAAAATCGTACATGTCGATCGGGTGGCTAAGTACTACGGAAGCAACGATGATCGGGACGATCATGTCTTGGGAGGGGGCAGTGTTGCGTAGCAACCCTTCGAAGTATATGACGAGAGTTGTCAAACTTCATGACATTGTTAATTTCAACAGCTCCGTCAGCATTACTGACCTACGGTCAGCGGAAAAATGTTAACTTTAGACGCTGTAGACCCGGGTTCGATACACCTACCAGTGTATGGATTTTTTTGGGTTTTGTGAAGTTAAAGGAAATTTCTAGTTAGTTCAGGATCAAATTGAACAGAAAAAGGGATGGAAAATGTGTAAGCAGGATAAAAATAGTTAAAAGAATTTTCTAGTACAATTTAAATTTAAAGATGGAATGGGAGAATCATTTTGAAAATAGAACGGATCCGGGGGTATATAAGCAGTACTAAGCGTGGCCTACGGCAGTTCTAGTTCTGACTCGAAAGTGTAAAGAAGAAGAAGAAGAAAAGAAGAAAAAGTGAAAAGTGGAAGTGTTCCAAGAGGAAGAAGATAGAAGAGACTTAGTGTTCGGTGCGGTGTGACGCGTTGAAGGTACCGCCGCCCACAAGAGGAACAGCGGCAGACCGGCGAAGTGCAAGTTCAGAAAAAGTGAACGCAAATAAAGACTCATTCCTATAAGCAGAGTATTATTTCCAATCCCTGACCCACTCCCGTGTCAATATATTTTCAGAAACCGTAATCAAACCTACAGTAAATATTATAAGTTATACAATTTATGTTAGGTATTTGAAATAAATAATAAAAGAATTATTTATTTATTTTATATATTTGAAATAAATACAGAATTACATACACTTAGATTAACGATTGGTCTCCGCTGCACTCCAACTAGATACCGCAGGCGTAGTTGCAAAGTGCGGCAACTATTACTACGCCCAAATGGGCGTACTCGAGCCAGTCTCGAACAATTTGTGACGTTGACGTGTCACATGTTCTGTTAAACATTTCTAATAATTGAAAGTAAAATGCCGGGTTGCGTAGTAAGTACCTAATGTTAAAATAATACTACAAGAAATAAGAAAGACACTCGGATCACATAATATCATCAGTAAGAATTGTGTATTTTATTAATTTCAATGTAAAAAAATAATAGTTAAAAAAAACCAAAAAAGACGCTTTATATAAAATTCAACTAAAAAATAGAAAATAAATTTAAATTGAAAATAGTGTAAAGAAAATATATTTACATAATTGTAAAAAAAGCGTGGGGTGTAGAAGAATTATTATTTTAATAATATCTTAAAAAGCACCCCACGCTTCTTTTACAATAAAATATATTTATTACACTATTTTCAATTTAAATTTATTTTCTATTTTTTAGTTGAATTTTATATAAAGCGTGCTTTTTAGTTTTTTTAACTATTATTTATTTTTCATTTTTTAGTTAAATTTTCTATAAAAGCGTATTTTTAAAACTATTAAGTACTTTAACATCAATTCCTGCCTTATCGACTATAGATGAAAATTATATTAAATTAACAAAAATCATATTTTGCAAATTGAAAAATTTAATAAATTTATCAAATTAGTGTAATGTCATCGGTCCTCGATAAATCTACAAAGTTTGAACGAAATCTAGCCGTTTAAAGTGGGTCAAAATCGCGCCCAAAGAAGTCGGTTACAAACATACAAGTGAAGCTAATATAAATCGTATAATAACACGAAGCGTATACCTATAAGTTACAAATTTGAAGCACGCACACAAGCATCTTTACAAATAGCCAATAGACACTAACACCCATATTCTAAGTCGTAAACTCATGATTTCCTCGACTCGACTCAACCTCACTGAGGGGTTTTCATATTCACAGTTGTAATTTTTGTCCTTACCTCAAACACCTTCCTCACTCGAGGTGAGTTTGAGTCGAGGAACCAACTGTCAAATGTGAGGTTGATCGCCATCTACCTTGAGGAAGTTTATAAGTAATTGTTAGCTACAAAAGACATTATTTCATTTTTTATAATGTCTTTCGAAAGTTTTATTGAATATATGTACGATAGTCCTTACGACTACTTATCGCGACGATATTTACGAGATGCAGAAAATCCGATGGAAATTTATGATGAAAATGAATTTCGAATAAGATTCCGCTTCACCAAAAATATTGTGGCAAGCTTTTTGTTACCCCTGCTCTTCCAAAATACTGGAGACAGCAATCGTGGATTGCCGATTCCACCCGTGATCCAAATGCTAGCAGCCTTACGATTTTACGCAACTGGAAACTTTCAAGTAAGTATAGATCGATAGTAAGATATATATATATAAATAAGTCGATCAGTCGTTTCAAAGATTGTGGCCAATGTATCGAAAGCTTTAGCTTTAAAAATGAGGCGCTTCATTAAATTTCCTGACGTCCCTGAGCGAGCTAATGTGAAGATTCAATTTCATCGTGTTGCTGGATTTCCTGGGGGTATTGGATGCATTGATTGTACCCATATTCCAATAAAAAATCCAAACCGACAAAACGGCGAAGTATGTCGCAATCGTAAAGGTTGGTTTTCAATTAATGTGCAAATAGTATGTGGCCCTCGGATGGAAATATATGATATCGTAGCACGCTGGCCTAGATCTGTCCATGACTCTAGAATATTTAATAATAGCAGGTGTTATATGAGATTTGAAGAAGGGGAAATTGCAGGTTTACTGATTGGTGATAGTGGTTATGCACAGTCACCATACATGTATACACCAGTCCATAATCCACAATCACAACCTGAATTCAAATATAATAGGGCCCATATCAGTACTAGAAATATTATAGAAAGGTTTAATGGTGTATGGAAAAGAAAATTTGCATGTTTGAATAGAAAACTGCAAAATAATCTGTCAAATACATGTAATATTATAGTGGCCTGTGCTGTGCTACATAATATTAGTATTGAGACCAATCAAGAAATGATTGAACCCTTAACCAATCTTGCTGTAGTTCCAGTACCTCACACTGGTGATACAGCACGAGGTAGTGTTATAAGGGCTGCATTTATAGCAAGACATTTTAGTTAACACCTACATCGTATTATGTTTTTATATATACATTTTTTTATATGTTACTTTATTTTTTTAAATGTTACTTTAAGGAAAATTTAAATATTAATCTTTACTATTATTGTTCTATTAATAAGTTTGTTAAATACTGCTCACAACTAAATTTTTGGATGATTTATAAATGAATTAATACTAAGCAATAAAGTTTTTTATTACACAATAGAATTGAAATAAACATATACATACAACCTAATACTAAATTAATTTTCAAAATTTTTATTTTTAAATATTCTTAAACTTAATTCAGCCTCTTCTCTTTTGGCTCTATTGCAGAGGAGAAGTTCCTCTGCAGCTTCTCTTTCAGTTTTGGCTTTGAGAAAAATCTCCTCTGCTACCTTCACCATCCACTCCTTCTCAGCTATTCTGAGCTTATGCAGCTCCTCTTCCCTTTTCTGAGATTTTCCATGTTTGTTGACGGATATGAAATTCTTCTTGAATCACTCTGGTCCGTATATTTCTTGACTCTGAAATGTAAATCATATAATAAGACCTATATTGTAAATGTAAAACAACAATTTCAGACATTTATTGATTTTTTTTTTAAATAATAACAATAGGCCTGTGGTCTCCGTCTCTCTAACCATACCATGAATAGAGAACAAGTTAAACTGTCGACCCAGTCACTACCACTAACAACTGATAATAAATGTAAAGAGTTGCAATAAGTTATCTAAGCCCATCAACCAGTATTTAATCAGCATGGCGAGTTGAGGCTCTATATCCCCTATCTTCAAATAATAAGAAAAGACACCAGTGATGAACAGTCAGACATTAATTAAGTGGTTGATTATGGCAACTATTTTGCCTATTATAATGTGTTCAGGTATAACATTTTTTTATTTAATTGAATGTACATTCATTTTAAACTTTGACAAAATATTTTTATAACTACCTTGTGATGGAGCTGCACTATAATCAGTCAACCGGGACTCTGTCAAATGTGGAGGAGTGTTTATAATGTTTTCTGTAAAATTACGTATAACATTAATACTTAACAATAAACATAATATTATTTTTTATAATTTTAAAAAGGTTGGTTATTTTACCTCTTTCTGACACATGTTCAACTGCTGGTACTTGAGATGACATGTCTAACAACATCACATCATCAATTTGGATTACTGCCAAACAGAAAAACAGTCATAAAAAATCACAAATGGCAATAAACTTAATGCAGTAAGTACCAGAAGTACTTTTATGTTATTTACCTGCACTACAAGGTATGTTATCACTGTCGATTACATCTGCCAACTCCACATCTGTCTGTTCAGCGAGAGCATCCTCCAGTACTGGTACTAGGTATGTAAGCATTAGAGGAACCACCACCGGTCCTCATCCTTTCCCTTTTCTCTAAGGCCAACATACTTTTACGCCTGGTCCCAACATTTTTTAAGTTGAGCCTCAGTCCTCTAAAAATAAAGTGATAAAGAAATAATTGCTCAAATGTTTCGTAAAGTTTGCCTTAAGTGAATATAATAGAATAAAATATATTTTCAACTACAGTAAGTACTTACTTTTGAATTCGTTTCTATGGCATTGTACTCCTCTGTTAGGCTAAGCCAGGGATTTTTTTTAGCCACTGCGCTCCCCATAGTGGCTATCGAATTTAATTTGTATTTGATCACTAACTCCTGCAGACAAATCTTTTCGGCTTCATTGAAAAGCTGTCTTCCAGTTGCAGTCATTTTAAATAATTGCTCAATAAGAACAACACACGATTGAATTCACTTGTATACTGCGAAGCGAACAAAATATTTTCTTCTCCAAGCCACCCACTTCACAAATATCACAGTATTTTTTGCGCAAAACATGGGTTTTGTTTTCAAGTGCATTTAAGGAATTCGAATTACGCTGCGTTAATATTTGTTTATTTATGTGTTCGCTTTCATTTGACACTTCACTAATCACTTGACACAAGAAGTTGAAAGCCACAGATAAAAAATCGTCAATAATAAGGTTAGCATTCCTCCAAACGATGACGCAATTCATGAGTTTTACCTCGACTCACACTCATTCGAGGAACCTCATGAATTCCTCAAACTGACAACTATGAATACCAAACTTGAGTTCCTTTCAAGTCATTCCTTGAGGCCTCCTCGACTGAGTCCGAGTCGAGGGACTTTCGAGGTAACGACTTAGAATATGGGTGTAAACTGTAAAGTTGCCGGATTAAAAAAGCTTGGGCTCTTAGGTAGTGCGGTATCTAGTTGGAGCGCAGCGGAGATGAATCCATAATTTCTAATACACTAACAAAAACTAACAACTACCAAGTGAGCTATACACAGACTAGAGTGATTCAACGCTAGCTTTTAACTGTTCCAATGATTGAGAAGCAATAAACCCGATTGTTCCTTCTGGACTCTGTGGATCCTCCCGTTGTAATATTTTGGCAGCTCCAGCTAAGCATTTCATAGGTTCTTCCAATCTCGTTTTAAGCTGCTCCTGTGTTATAAGACCGGCGCTAAATTCACTCCTTGCGAGATACATTAGTGGTGCGTGCAACTCGTAAAGCATCATTCCTGAAAGGATCAAGATTTTAATTCTTTCTTTCTATACCTACTGATTTAATGAATTCCGACACAGGACCAATCGGCAAGCAATCACAGCCAGGCACCCCGTAATAGATGTGAAACGTTTTAAGTTATAATGTTTGTTTAGAGTTTAGTTCATAAAACTCTCAAGAGATGGCGCTCACTATGAGGCTTCTGTTGTTAAGTGATCACCGCCGCCCACAATCTCTTGCAACACCAGAGGAATCACAGGAAAGTTGCCGGCCTTTGAGGAAGGTGTACGCGCTTTTTTTGATGGTACCCATGACCCGTGGTACCCATGAGGTATCGTCCCGGAAACACCGCACAAGGAAGCTCATTCAACAGCTTTGTAGTACGTGGAAGAAAGCTCCTTGAAAACCGCACTGTGGAGGACCGCCACACATCCAGATGGTGGGGATGATATCCTAACTTGTGGCGTGTCATGCGAAGGTGGAATTCGGCGACAGGAATCAGGTTAAACAGCTCTTCGGAACACTCCCCGTCATAAATGCGGTAGAAGACACACAATGAAGCGACGTCTGTACGCAACGCCAAGTGATCCAGCCGTTCACAAATCACTGGGTCCCCGACAATTCAAGCTGCTCTGCGTTGCACGCGGTCAAATGGATCGAGCTGTAGTGTTTTCTGCTATGCCTTTCGCAGTCTGTCAAAAGATTCATCATCTGAAGGAAATCTCGATCAAACATTATCATCGAGTGCTATTATTTATATTTACCTATACGATCCAGTATTTTGTCATTTTGTTAGGAGTGTTGACATAAATAGGTTAAACGTATGGGACAATCCCACAAAAATTATTGGTTGCACGTTAAGTTTGTCCCTCACACCTTCTTGCCCTTATTTTACGACTGCTTAGGAAAGACTATAACGGAAAAATTGGAATCCATTTGAATTTACAAATTTCCGGCTACGTGGATTTATAAAGGTAATCTTAAGTTTAAGGAAGTCCTTTAGAAAAAGGATTATAGCTAGATAAAATTAAGTACCTCTCATCCTCGTATCTCCTGGTAGAATGACGTCCAGTGTGGTAAGCAGAAGTCGGCACATTTCAACCTTCCTTTCCAGCATCAAGTCAGGTAGTTCGTCTATGGTGTATCCCTCTACTCGGCCATAGAGCTCCGCAAGGGTGTACTTCACAGAGAGAAGGATAGAATGGCGCGGATGGAACACGGACTTATACTGAAAATACAGAAATTACGGTGTATATATATTGACACGAGAGTGGGTCAGGGATTGGAAATAATACTCCGCTTATAGGAACGAGTCTTTATTTGCGTTCACTTTTTCTGAACTTGCGCTTCGCCGGTCTGCCGCTGTCCCTCTTGTGGGCGGCGGTACCTTCAACGCGTCACACCGCACCGAACACTAAGTCTCTTCTATCTTCTTCCTCTTGGAACACTTCCACTTTTCACTACTTCTTCTTTTCTTCTTCTTCTTCTTTACACTTTCGAGTCAGAACTAGAACTGCCGTAGGCCACGCTTACTACGGCTTATATACCCCGGGATTCGTTCTATTTTCAAAATGATTCTCCCATTCCATCTTTAAATTTAAATTCTACTAGACAATTCTTTTAACTATTTTTATCCTGCTTACACATTTTCCATCCCTTTTTTTCTGTTCGATTTGATCCTGAACTTACTAGAAATTTCCTTTAACTTTACAAAACCCAAAAAAATCCAAACACTGGTAGGTGTATCGAACCCGGGTCTACAGCGTCTAAAATAAACACTTTTCCGCTCAGCTACGAGTATTGCTGACGGAGCTGTTAAGATTAACAATGTCTTGAAGTCTGACAACTCTCGTCATAAACTTCGAAGGGTTGCTACGCAACACTGCCCCCTCCCAAGACATGATCGTCCCGATCATACATATATTTTGAGCAGCACTACAAGTGCGCTTGACACCTTGAGACATAAGATGTTAAGTCTCATTTGCGCAGTAATTTCACTAGCTACGGCCCTTCAAACCGAAACATTAGTGCTTACACATTACTGCTTCACGGCAGAAAAAGGCGCCGTTGTGGTTCTCATAATCTAGAGGGCATTCTGTGCAAAGGAGCGGAGCTTCACACTCTACCACAGTCTTTTACGTACGCCTAAAAATTTTTCGCTTCGAAAGATTCGTACCCATATTTTGCTTGCAGATCTGAGTTTTCTTTGCAGGTACCAGCTAACAACTCAACATACCTTCTTAAGGAACGCTTCCCTCATTTCAATAGCTTCAGGAGTTGGTTGTAAGGCGTCTAGTTGATCAACTTCAGCCTGAATAACCGCCAACATCTTTCGCATTGCCGCGCTTGATGTCTCGAAACCGCACTTTAAAACGGTACACTTCCATTTCGATTCGGTATCTGTAACATTTTTACTATAATGCTATAGTGACTATACACAAACTGTTTTTATGATTTTTGAGAAAAAAAACTAACTAGCAGATATTTTTTTGTAATATGGAGCAAAAGACTATGTTTGATTCAATGTGGCGTTCAGGTAGATGTTCTTGGAAGTCACGGGTTATTCTGCTTAAAATCGGCAGGCCGTATCAGTCGTCACGCCAGCATTAATGAAGTCATCCGCAGGGCATTTGCCGCTCTTAATATACCAGTTGTTTTAGAGCCAAATGGTATCTATTACCCGCCGCGATGGCAAGCGTCCTGATGGAATGACGCTGGTGGCTTCGGCACGGGGAAGGGCGCTGGTGTGGGACGCTACTTGCGTCGACACTCTGGCTCCTTCTCATGTTCAAGTTACGTCAGTTGGTGCTGGGGCTGCTGCTTCGACTGCCGAAGACAGCAAGCGTCGCAAATATGTTGGCCTAAGTGAGTCATACATCTTTGTGCCGTTTGGTGTCGAGACACTTGGCCCGTGGGGCCCAGAGGCGCGGAGAATGTTCAAAATACTATCTTCGCGCCTCAATAAGGCTACTGGAAACCCAAGCGCTGGCAGCTATTTCTGTCAACGGATCAGCCTTGCTATCCAACGCGGTAATGCTGCCAGTATCCTTGGTACGCTTCCATGTAATGATAGTTTTAATTTTATGTAGTCGTAGTATTGTAAATATATTTATAAGATTTGTTTTGTTTGAATAATAAATATGTTATACTCATAATAAACTTTCCTACTAGCGTCGTACCACAGAGTTAAAAGTTGTTATATACAGGTTGTAGCTTCATCTACAGGATCTACTGTAGTTACCTGAGAGTTGAACGAAGCAAACAAGATTTTATAACGATACGTTACTCGAACGGTTGGCTCAGTTGGTGAGAGCACCGGCACGGAACGCCGGAGGTCATGGGTTCGAGTCCCGCATCGTTCATGAAATTTTGTTTTTCAAATTTTATTTGATCATTAACAATAGCAATTTTTTAATTTGATATTTAATTTCATTTTTATTTAATTGTAAGTTATCGGCATTAAACCATTATCAGCATTATTCACCTCGTCCTACGTGTATTTGTGATATATATAAGATTGATAGATATAAGTATCATCTGCAAACAATACTGCTTGATGTATTAATTTCAACGAAATAAAGCTCTATTTAAAAAATATAAGAAAGTGTAATGGTCCAAGAATATGTCCTTGCGGTACCCCACTCAATATACTTATTCATGGAGCCCCAGAAGATAATTGCCATTTATAATCGACCTGAATCTTTTGTTGTACAAGTCAAAATAAGAATCAATCTCATTATGTCTTAATGACTGCTTCTTGACTGTGCAACTATCTACTTTCTTAAAGCATTGTCGACTAAGTTAAAAGCCAATTAAAAATCTTTGAAAAAATCAACATACCTAATGGATCGCTTGCAAGTATCAAGCCATTGTCACATTTACTGCATTTAATTGTACTCATGTGTGTGCCCAACTCAGTCGGGTCGGCACAACGCTGGCATTCGCAATCAAAGTACTTCGACTCACGGAGATGCTCTCGCCTGACGATGGTCGGTGACAGCGCATGCGTGTAACTTATGTATAGAATGTCGCCGGCCTTTATAGGAATTGCAGCTCGGACCTGCACCCTGGAATACATCTTTATTAAAAAAAATAACCGAAACATATTTATTTATTTATTGCTCCAACAGGGTGAGCACCAATACAATTCCTTTATAACTAACACAGAACTATTTAGGTGACACCCCAATAATAGGTGCAAATCGAGATCAAGTGACAAAACGGACATAAACAGAGCGTTACATACGTTTTTGCAAATTAATATTAAAATATATTTTTTACTTTTATTAAAATTTTACTCACTATAATCTATAAAACACTACCATTTAGCAGTGCCCTTCACAAAGTAATAAATGATTATCAATTTGAGGTCCACTTGCTTACACGATCGCAAATATCAAATTATCGATAAGAAAACGACTGTCAAAATGTGTTACGGTGACTATGAGAGTTTTAAGGTGCTCATGACGTCATCACAGTTGTCCACTGACGATAGTCAATACGGAAAGTGATGTTTGACAACTAACTGATGTACACTTCCTCAAGTGATCATCACTATTACCTGTCAACTGAGATACGCAATAGGCCTGCAGCTGATCTATAATGATCATTAAACACCATCATATTGAATTAGGGAAATTCACAATCAGAATTATATAAATGCGTTTCAAGATCTTAACTATTCAATTTGTAAAAGGAGACAAGAAATTATAAAACACTAGCTTTTACTCGCGACTTCGACCGCGTGAAATAGTTACTATGGGCATTATTTCCATTTTTAGGATACTTAAATATATGCAAATAATACACATAGTAAAAACTGCTCTTTCCGCTGCTTGTGGCGCTCTTCTATGATACAGCGGATATCTCTTGTCATTGCGGACAGTCACTTTAATAGTATTTCCCTACGAACTTTAATATCCTATTTCATTCCCATGTAGGTCAAAATTTCAAAAATGCTTAACAACAATTGTTTATAAATTACTACTTATCAAGTGCCTAAATACAAAGGTGCTTGCTTTTATATCCGAAAATGACGAATTCCCATACAAACTTCCATCCCCTATTTTAACACTCCATTTATTTTTTCGTAAGTAAAGGTAGTCTATGTCCTTTTCCAAGTTCACATTTATAATATTAAGCAGGGATTGTGGAAGGATGAGGGAAACGCCGCTCAAGAACAAGTGTAGCAACAGAAAACAAAATCTTTGCATAATTTTGAGATATTCTAAACAAAGAATGCAACTTTTTTGCAGATTAACGTAAAAATTTACTACAGGAAACTCATACAAATACATAGGTAGGTACGCCATGAAAGTGAAGCCGCGTGACAGGCGTGGGTTTAGTAATAGGGCCAGTAGGTAATTCCGAAAATGAATTATATAAATAGAATAGTATAAATAATGGTTTTGAACTGCAAAATGAAAGCGTGCTTAGTAAATCGTAGGTACCTGAGTAAAATAGCGGCTAGACTAGGATGAATTCAATATAGATCCTATAATATTATTATACTTACTCGTAGTTATTGTAGAGTATTGTATGGACGATGTTGGGTACACAACTATGCGCTGCTACTGCTAGCTGCGGGTACACTGCATGGGTGCTGTAGCCGCCTCGAGACGGTATCTCCACAGCATTCACCTAAATGCAAACGTGAAATTTTTTGGAGATTAACATGAGTGTGCCGCCGCGGCCGGTGGATACTGTCTACTTTAGTTTGGTGTGGGAAAGATACAGAAAAAAATTGTAACTAAAGATTTAAACTAAAAATGTAAGATCAAAAAAGGTGAACGAAGGTTTGAAAAAGGAAACCTACAAATTTATATACACCTAAAATATTTTGACGATATAGTATTTTATGCAACAGTTGTATAAAGAGGCTCAACCCGCGCCACTCACGACTCGGAAATATAATTTATTAATATACAAACAAATACCACAAGATTTTGAGTTCCCGTTTAAATGGGCGGGAAATGTTTTGTATACATACATAACTCTGGTGAGTGGTTTGATTTTTTCCTTCAAGGAATGGCAAAGGTACACCCATACAGCCAACTCGGGAAGCAGCATCTTGGCAAATTATATTAACAAATTGTTTTCATAAGTTGCCATTAAAATGTTTAGTCTAATGATTTAAATATGAAAATTTTACCTACCATACCTATCCTAGATTTAGGTGTCTCTGGCACAAAAACAGAAAACAACTGTGTCTTTTTTGGCGACATCATAGTACGGTAAGCAATGCTTTTTTAGGCCATAGAGTATGGACTTTTGGAAAGACCTAATAATGTATGTACATCTTAGAATCAATATTCTAATTACTGATCGGGGCTATATAAATGACAGATAATAGTAGAGGAGTAGGAACATAATATATTCTAGTACCACCTCCACATTTAGATGTATGGTCAAGTACCTATTGATCCCTAAATTCGTTCTCTATTATTATATTCTAGGATTGCCAACTTACGATTGCTATAAAATAAGGAGAAGCTTTCTCGTTATTTAACTAACTAACTCAATATCGATCGATGCAACTGAAGTTATCATAAACTTAAACTTACCGCAATGATCCCACAGACTCTTATAATATCTTCTTCAGTGAATCTTGCTCCGAATTTGCAGTGATTTAGCAAAAAGTTTACAATGTTGTTATAATCGGCTGCCCAAGATGCTTGTTTCTTCCTCTCCTCTGTATGTGTTTCCATCATGTCGATTTCCTGCTGCCATCGACTTGGATCTCTCTCTTTGGCTAGAAGCATTCTAAAAAGATGGTTGATTATTTGTTTTATCAAAATAAAATATTACGGGCCAAGCACGACTTCGTTTACATTATTACACACGAAATTTTTTATTCAATATAAAACAAACATAAACAAAATTTGTTAACCATATCCAAACCATATCCATTTTGTTGAAATCAGAGTTTTGCGCAGCGGCCATCTTGGATTTCAAAAATGATCCCAAAATTAGTTCATTACTACCCAGAGAACCATGGAATCGATATCATTATTTTTGAAATCATAATTTGGCGCAGCTGCTATCTTGGATTTCAATATTGATCCCAAAGTTCGTTCTCTACTATCCAGACAACTTTTGAAACGTTATCAATATTGTTATATTATTGTTGAAATTTTTTAGCGCAGCGGCCTTCTTGGAGTATAAAGGTGTCTGCGATATGGTTACTAAGTACGAATTTAATAGGATATAAACTTAGATCATCATTTTAACAGAAAGAGACTATCTATACGTATATATCTAATATATCTATTTTATATCTAATATAAAATTCGATCTTCGCAACCCTTCTAATCTTGGAAACGATAATACATGGGGAACACTAAAAGTTTTGCACTTCTAGCTAATCGGAACTATTTGAATTTCGAATGTTATATTTTTTGAAACGTTGCAACCTTTTTAGTAATAAAAAGAACAATTGGCGGGAAATTATTTGTCAATTGTTTTTTATCACACATCAAAGTTATACGTACGCCACGCTAATGGAATAGCTATTCGAAAAGATTTTAGAGCGATATTTTTTATGATTTTAAAAGTTCCCTCTCTGCGCAAGACTGTGCCGCTCGTCTTCAAAATGCTTTTGGTAGATATACACCTTGCTTGAGCACCGTGAAGCGATGGTTTGCTGAATTTGAGAGAGGTCAGGTTTCTTTACATGACGAATTTCGTGAAGGGCGGCTTTCAACTGCCGTCAACGAAAATAATGTAGCCACTGTTAAGCGGCTAATTGACAACCAAAAAGCCGCGTTCTCCGATATCATGACAACGCTTCTTCAAACACGGCCAACAAAACTTAGTTATTATTAGCTTCCAAAAAAGTACAACTCGTCACCCATCCTGCATCCAGCCCCGACCTAGCACCCTGTGATTTCTGTATTTTCCCCAAAATCAAAGATTTGATTAGTGGTTTCACTTTTACCAATTCCGAAGAGGCAGTGATAGCGTTCAATCAGCACGTAGAAAACATGCCTTCAAATCTGTGGTCCTCCTGTTTTAAAAAATGGTTCGATCGTAGAAAATATGTTTAAAATGTAAAAAAATACTATCCGTATTTTGAAAAGCAGTAAACATAATATTTTTGTTATAACATGTTGTTTTTTTAAGTTACGCAAAACTTTTAGTGTGACCTACGTATATCTATACCTACCTACTATTACAAAGATAATATGCACGGCGATGATCTTGAATTTTACTCCTTAGTATGTATGTACCTAAGCAAAAAATTTTTCTACGCTATTCGGAGAACCTTGAAAAAAGTTCTTATTGCCCTGAATTTTTTAAGAGATTCCATGGGTGCGCTAAAGCTAACACGCACAAAGTTGCGAGTAAAAGTTAGTTAGATAACTCATACATGGCCCCGACCTTAAACTCTTATCCCGCTTATGTCCAAAATGTAACACGATGGTGTTTTGTTTCATCATGAGGTATTTCCTCACTGATCACAACCTATTTTTACCCATGTCAGTCACTCTGAACCTATTATGTTCAAACAGAAGAAAAAATGATAATAGAGCTGCCTGATTCCTGCCGCTAAATTCCAATATCGCAATAATTAGATTTAAAAATATAAAAAAATTGCTATATTATTGGTAACGAGTTACATAGCCTATTTTCTATGTACTATTATTTTTTTGCTTTTAAGGAAGATTATTCTCTAAAGATATAGAGATGTTCTTAAAAGTAAGCATAATTTTCGATTAAAAAAGTATCGGACAAACATCTTTCAATCGTGTTTTCAGTTTAGGCAACGGAAAGAAAAAGGTTTGAAATATATATTAAAATTTCTCTTTGATAGGATATTTCTCTAAGCTGTTATGAAATCTCGAGAAAATCTCATATAATAATTATGGGAGCCAAGACTTAACGTCACCCTCTGGATGTGTAGTGGTGCTTATCCGGAGTGCAGATTTCGAGGAAAGTGGAGTTAGTTTTTTTCATTCCAAAAAAGGCCGATAACTACAACGCTGTAATGCTTTATAGCAGTAAAACTCGAATCGCATCCACTCGTCATTGAATTCGTACGTTCGAGTCTCAAATCAAATCTCAAATCTCCCTAGCTTTCATCATTTCGTCGCTGACCTTGATATAGAGTTATCTTTTCATTTAGTATGCAAACACGCCACAGAATCATCTACATTGGATGGTTCAAAAATATGCTTCTAAAATATTACCGTAATGGTGTTATACAGTCAAGCTGCGGTGAGGCCTCTGTCCAATCTTGCACCGGCTGGAACTGCACTCGAGCTGCAGACAATGCATCGCACTCTGGTTGATGTGCACTACTCTTCTCACAAGCCTCGCTACATATTGGCCAGCTGCAACGGGAACATACCGAGTTTTCCACAGGACAATAGCAACCCAGACAAAGTGGAGATGAGTCTGTGAATAATTAAAGAACTTTAACGGATGCACAAGTTGAAACGCAAGCAAATCAAAAATTTATCATAAATACAATCTACGTCATCCTGTAAGTATATCGTATGTAGGTATATCAAGTGATGCAACAACTCTAACGTTTCGACTTATATGAGTTTGTACTCTGTAAGTTAAATAAAAAATGTAAATTAATCATAGTTTTATAAAATCTAAACAGACATTGAGTAATTACACTAGATGTATCAATGTACACAAACTGCTATTAAATATAGGTTTAATATACGATTATATTATATTGCCAGCTGACCCGGCAAACGTTGTATTGCTATATAAAAATAGATGTTGGCCGATACTCAGACCCACTATACATACAAAACATAAAAATCGATTAAGCTGTTTTGAAGGAGTTTGGTAACAAACACCGCGACACGAAAATTTTATACTAAGTCTGGCCATAAATACTGTTACAATTAAAAATAAACAAAATATTACATTTGATGTTGGAATCTGTCATTTTTATATGATTGTTCATTGATTTTCTCATTTTGGCGCCAATACATTGTACAATATTATGCGATATTAAAGTGAAGTGGGGTCTTAAAGAGCACCGAATCCAATTTAAACCGAGCCAAATGCAATTTTTAAAACTCCCCATACGCTTTGTATTAGTAAAATGTTTGTGTATAGCCCGGCTATTAATAGGTACAATGAGACCTCCTCTGTTTATGATAGAAAAAGATCTGGCCGTCCACGTAGTGTTTGTACGAAAAGGGTGGTCAAAGGAGTAAGGGAAAGAATTCGAATAAATCCTGTCCGAAAGCAGAAGATTGATCTCGGGAGATGAAGATAGCACCTAAAATCATATTATGTTAAATCAATCGTATTTTCAAAGATGAGTTAAGCCTTGCAAAATAGGGTGGTAATTGAGCAACATCTTAACAAACAAAATGACCGTAACTATGCTCAAAGCTCTAAAGAAGCTTCCCAATTAGTCGACAGAGTACAAGGTGGGCACTATCCGACTTCAGTGATGGTTTGGTGGGGTATTAGCTATGAAGGAGTGACTGAGACATACTTTTGTGAGAAAGGTATCAAAGCATCGACACACTTGTATAGAGATACCATTCTTGAGAAGTTTGTGAAGCCCCCAAGAACACTGTTCAATAACCAAGAATGGTCCTTCCAGGAAGACTTGGCGCCGGGTCATAAATCTCGGTCTACACAGTCTTGGACCTTGGAAACGAACGTTTCGGACTTCATCAGAGCTGACTGGCCGTCGTCTAGTCCCGATTTTAATCCGCTGGATTATGATATATATAGGTATTAATGGTCAGTTTTAGAGAGTACGGCTTGCTCTAAATTCCATGATAATTTGGAGTCCCTAAAACAATCCGTACGATTGGCAGTGAAGAATTTTTCCATTGAAAGAGTGCGTGCTTCTATTGAAAACTGGCCTCAACGTTTAGAGGACTGCATTGCAGCCAATGGAGAACACTTCGAATAATCTTTTATATTTTAAATTGTTTTATATTTATGTATTAAACTAACACACCGTAAAAGTAATAAAAGTTATTTGCAATTTAATTTTTTTCTTTGTTTCAGTATTTATGGCAAAACTGACAAGAGATAGATAATATTATCAACTTATCAAGGAATATGAGTAATATTAAAAGTAAACTTATTGTGAAGTATGTTTATAAGTATTTTTTTAATATTACATAAGTTATGCAATTGGATAACTAGCCTATTGGCTGATTGTAACATCGCCGGTGAATGTTCCTAGTTACCAACCAAATCGATCAATGGATGATTATGTATAGTACAGAATCCCTGGTAAACTTTTCATCATTTATTACTAACAAGCTGATTTTTCGTTTAGCTTCCTTTTGACTAGACGCCCAACTTTTGTAAATGGTAGCTTAATAGCAAGGATAAAATATGTTGAATTGACGAATTTTAAAAATTTATTACTAACCGAATATTTCTTTGTTATTTTTCGAGATAAATATCTAAATAACGTGAAAAGTATTTGTCCTGCAAAATGTAAGGCTTTATTAGGGAGTCCCCCCTCTCCAATATGTATCATAAACAAGGTCTAGAAAAATAATTACTAACCAGCTGATTTTTTTTATTGGTTAGCAACATTTGCATATTTTACCACCCACATTGTCCTACAAATTGCGTGGTATGTCATCTTGGTCTTACGCTCAAAAGTTATGTTGTACTAATATTTAATGTACAAAAAAATTAAATAAATGATTCGCCCTTGAATCCAGCAGTTGTAAAAGAGACAATGCGAAGGAGATTGCAAATCGCTTCGGAATGCCAGAAAAATTTCTTCAACGTTACTTACGATTTAGCTATGGCCAAGATTGCTTTACGGATACAGAGTGCCGAGGATGAATTTAAAAATATTTTCATTAATTTTGGACCTTTCCATGTAATGTATAATATATGAAAGCTATCGGAAAATTTATGAGTGGATCTGGGTTAGCAAATATTCTTATAGATAGTGAGATTTTGGCCCCTGGTTCTATAAATTCGTATATAAGTGGAAAACACTTTAATCGGTGTAAAAAAATTCATCCTCTACTCTCTCTTGCTTTGCAAACTTTGCATTTTGAGCGGTTTTTACAACATCACGATGAGGAACTGGAAAATATTGAAGAATACGTAAAATTATTTAACGAGCAACAAAGATTTGAAAAATATGAGACTTATAAAATGAAACTTTAAATGGAAGGCATGGTAATACACCTCAAATCTATTTAATGTACACAGGATTAGTTGAATACTATATACAATTAGATCATAGCATTCGTTTAGGCAATTTTCATTTGTTTATTTACACTTTACCGAAAATAACAATTTTTTTTTCAATGATCCACCACAATTATGCAAGGATTATCTATTTATTAGGATAAATTAGCAAACATTGAAACTACACATCCTGGGTTGCTTGATGATTGCCAAAAGAGTTTCGTGGGCATTAGAAGAACAATGAAACCATTTTCAAGAATTTCGGTCGATTTAACACTTGAGCAAACAATCAATGCTGATGCCGCATCAAAAGCTTCTGGAATTGTTAACATAACAAACTCGCTCTATCAAAAATGATGGACTTTGGTGATATAAAATCGACAGATGACATTACGTAAGATTTAAAAAAGTCAACAATTCAGAAATCCACCAAACTTAGATGCACTGATGCAACTAATGAAGCAGTACACCAATCCTTTTGCATTACAACTGTCAGAAAACCATCTTTACAATATATCGAAAGGTCAGCCAGTGAACGATGAAATATTTCAGTTTTTATCATCAGTTGAAGTTGAAGGCGAATAACAACGAGACAGCTTTATTGCTGAGACTCGACTAACACCAGACAGGTTTGATAGAGCCATTGGAAAACATAAAATAATTAATTTTGAGTACAAAAATACGCAAGAACTTAAAGTTAATGGAAAAGTGAAGGAATTTAAAATGCAAAGAGATGTTTTTGGTTACTACTACTATGCGCTACTTTATGCGTCACTAAAAATAAAATTAATATAGAAAAAGCATTATCCTCTAGCTCCTATTCCCTTTTCAGTCTGTCATACTAATGGATCAATTTGCAAGACCCCTAAATCTCTGATTATTAGAAAATTATTACAATATCAAACTGAAATTGTAAATCCTCCAAAAGCAGATATTCATCTAGTAAATTGATTTTATTTACTACATACGCTGAAGATCGTTCCAAATAGTTATGGTAAAATCTCAATTTATGTATTCAAAATACTTAAATAAGTATTATCATAGAAAAGAAGCACATATTATATTTGACAAGTACAAAAAACCTAGTATTAAAGATTTTGAACATGATTTGAGAGGTACAGAGAACACACAATATGACGTCATACGTAGAGACAATAATCGTCTCATCGATTTCTACCAATTATTGAGAAGTACCAACTTTAAAGAAAAATTTGTAGAATTTATAGTAGAAGATTGGACAAGAGATGAATATTTAATGACAATGCATTTGTAAAAAGATCGATTATGAATATGTGGTAACTAAATTATGACCAATGCTGCACTTATGAAATATCAAGTGAAAATAAAATAAAAAGAGTTATTGATTATAACCTTTCTTGTTATCACGAAATTAATTTAATTGTAACTATAATGTGGAGAGACATTGTACAGATTCTTATATCACGATAATAATGTTGGTAAATTTGAAGTATTTAAAAGATCAAATTCAAATAATAATAAATTTAAGCACAAGTAAAAAAAATGTACTCAAACATGAATGAAATTTATACCAAGCTCGGAGATCAATTATCTTGTTCACTCGCCATGTGCCTCATATTTACAGGAAATGATTATAATCCTGCTTTCTTTCGTAGAGGAAAGAAGAGACCTTTCAGTTTTTTGAAGAAAAATAAAAAATTTCACACAAAACACACATCTCCAACAAGTTCAAATGAAGCAGTTCGAATTATTGAAGAGTATGACGTGTGTAGATTGTACTCTTTAAAAACAAAAAATGTCATAAACTTTTTGAAAAATCAAAGAATGAAAATGAAAATGTAGTAAAAAAAGGATTATAGGATATGATCCTTCTAGTTTACCACCAACAAGAATTACTACAACAATTAAAAAGAACGGTTTTTATTTCCAATGTATGGTGTACAACAAAGTACCAGAAAATTATGGATGGACAATTATTTGATAATGAATATTAATACTATTGGTTGATGGTCTGATGGTCCCCAAAGCCCATCTTTTGAAGAAATATCTTCTGATTTACAAGGTACTCTACTCTAATGCGATTTATTAATTATTTCATATAATTTCTGTAATTACAGAGGCAGACGTCGCCAATGAGCAAAGTGAGGAAGAGGAAGACGAAGATGAGATTGGAGCTGCTACCGATGATGAAGATTTTTCAGATGAATCAGATGAAAATTAATGTTTTTATTTTTATATATAATACAATATATATATTTATATATATATATATATATATATTTATTTATACTAGCTGACGTTGTTCTGTTGGTTATAAATAAACTATTTTATAGGAATTTGCCAATAATATTTCAAAACATAAAGAATTATTTCGTAAAAAATGCTCCCTGTTGTTATAATGAAATTGTTTCACATTGGAAGTGTCAAACCGTGCGTCACTAAATTCTCTCATAGAAAATATATCCATACAAAACAAAATATTGAAAATAAAAATAATTATGGGTCCCAAATCGAAATAAAAACTATCCTATCTCTCAAGTTGGACTAAGCTGCACTCCATGAAGTAATCCCCATTTAAATTCGATCATTAGTTTAGGAGTCCATCGCGGACAAACAAAGTTTCACGTAATTTATATATATCGGCGCAAATACTAACACGAATTGAAAACACGTGCACGTGCACCGAGCCCCATAACTACGGCCGCATTTCAAAACACGTAGAGTAGCACGTGCGCCGGGTCCTATAAATACAGCCGCACGGTTGACACTTGAGTCTGGTATCCCAGCGGAAACTCCATAGGGAGTGCCGCTTGCGCCTCTCTCTCCCCATGAGAAGGTCGCCTTCGATGTAGGCTTAGAGGGCACCTGCCCAAAGCCAACTGAAGGTGGTGTTTAGTGGGTAGGCACCTAGGTTTTCACGTGAGTCCCACATAACCAACGCAGACTTAGGCTGCGTTGGTATGCATGAGCATTCACCACCTCCCTCCCGTCGTTATCCCGGAGGGTAGCCCATTCCCTTGCTTGGGCGCAAAAAAAAAAAAGACACTTGAGTCAGTCGTGCTCGGGCCGTCATACGGTACGGACCTCTCTAGGACGTTGTAACGCTGCCCGTTGAATAAACGAAAGTAATAAAAGTGCAGTACCCTAAGATCTCCGACATTGAGGACCTCTCTGGGGCGTCGTAACGCTGCCTGTTGAATAAACGAAAGTAATAAAACATCTACTCGTGTAGTTTTCTTTAGAAGAACCAATGAGTGATCTTCAGCAAGATAGCAATTGTGATGTCAACAGTAATGACGTCACACCTTTTAAAAATAATACAGAGGTTTTTTCCTCGTCATATATATAAAGATATATATATTTCCTTTCATTTTGTATACTCAAAAATTACAAATCTTGTAGGACTAATAAAACATACCTTTTTTGTAGGACATGTTTTATTTGGACGAAAAATATATTAACCTATCACGTGATACCTTTGTCCTACATTTACTAATAAAAAAAAGTCCCATGGTATTGACAACTTTTGAGCGTAGGACCAAGATGACATACCACGTAATTTGTAGGACATTGTGGGCGGTAAAATTTGCTAATAAAGATATTAGCTAACCAATAAAAAAAAATCAGCTGGTTAGTAATTATTTTTCATGACCTTGTTTATGATACATATTGGAGAGGGCGGACTGCCTAACAAAACCTTACATTTTGTAGGACAAATATTTTTCACGTTATTTAGATATTTATCTCGATAATTAACAAAGAAAAATTCGGTTAGCAATAAATTTTTAAAATTCGTCCTGTACTAATAGGTACGTGTTCCTGTTTTCATTTAGCGGTACAGAACACTAGGTAGTAAACGTACGGTAATATAATAGGTATGCATTTTGATTGTCATCTGTTCCATATTAGAAGCGTTCATTATAATTATGAATCAAGGCTTATGAGGTATAAAATCGCTTGACACTTCGTAGATTTTAGTACATAATCTAAATCACTATTTCTGTCGTACTAACGCAGGCGAGACAATATTATAATTATGTGCGTTAATTACAACTGCAAATAAATCGAAGACTAAATGTCATGAGTGAAAAAATATAAATCAAGGTTTTGTTCTCAACTATTTCTTCCTACAATACTTGAGGACAGAATTTTAGGTATTTTTTTGTCAGAAATTGTTAATTTTTCGGCTTTTAATTGTTGTTGGATTTGTATCGAGTACTTATTCAAGGCTTTTTAAGTACTGAATCGAAAACTTACATAAACAAAAATATGAAGAAAAGCTAAACAGAGACATAGATGATGTAATTGATCATAATTTAAGAAAATATTGATCTAGGGTTAAATACCACGAGAAACAGTCAAGAACGTTTTTGAATAAAATGGCTACTGTGTTTTGTACAAGAAGTAATGATTATTTACAATAATTAATGATTGCCGTGCTCATTCACACAAAAATCTCATATGACGCACAATCGGCTAAATTTCTTTAATTAAATCTTTTATGGGATAACAATAGGTAGTGTTTGTTTTGAACCAAATGTATTTTACATTGATGATTTGGTTAAAACATAACATTAGTTTAGTATTTATTTATCCTGACGAGGCCATTTAGTGATTTTTCAGAGCAAGGGTTTCAAGGGGGGCTCCGTAAATAAAAAAAGTTATTATTTCATGCGTCTTCACCTTTTTAAAATATTTTTTATTTAAAGGTGCGAGACTCGCTTTAGTCTAGTACAAGTTTCTTGCTTTTAAGTATTTAATTTGAGTAACTAATTAGAACTAAATATCTTCTAATATATAATAGGTTTGTTCATAACTATTTAAGTCCAGATTTTCACTTCTGTAGTGCTTTAAATCTGGTCACACACAACAGATTCCGTGCAAAAGTACTTGCCTTGCTTCGGCCCAAAAGCAAATGGAGTGTCAGTAAAAATAACGCTTCCAGCATTTAAATCCTTATTAGCAACTAGATAACGTCCTAATTTATCGCTGAATAACACATCATAATGTTTTTCGCTCATTTTAAATGCAGTTAATTGAAAGCTTACTGAAATATTATTGAAGAGTCAGTCCGCTATGCGCTTTTAATGTCTAAAATAAGACTGTTCATCGGACCATTCGAGAATTGTCCGGAATCGAATACTCAAGCGTACAAATAAAACATTCAGCTATTGGCGGCTGGCGCCAATATTTGATTTTAATTGAATGCGTTTTAAATAGATATTTATCTTAAATGTGTGTACTTTTAATATAATTATATCTAATTAAAGAAATAAAATTTAGAACTTGGTTATCTACCAATCATTGAAAACATCGAATATAATCCCTTTGTGGGTAGTAGGTACCTAAATCATATATATTTAGTACCTAATTATTATAAACGAATATAACGTAAAAGGTATAATATAGGTACATAGAATTACTTAGGGTATTACCGATATATAGTTAGTAAAATGACTTATCACCAGGAGCCATCCGTGTATTATTTGTCGCCCCTAAATCCTGCCTTTTTATCAAAAAAAATATTATTGTAGCCATCAAAATATATTTTGAGAATTATAAATGAGAAAAAATAATTTTTCTCATAAGAGCAAAATATATAAAAAATAATATTTTAACTGTTGCCTCTCAACATATTATTGATAATGTTATGTATTTCACTACATATATAAGCACTTGTGTGAATTTTCTACACTGTCATAATCATAATGTTAACACCTGGAATAAACAAACTACTACTACGACTCGGCTAGTCTTTTGGTAATATGATCCCAGAAAATAATCAGCAAAATGTACCTAGGTATTACTAAATTCAAAAGAATTGTTAAAAGATGTTCATGTGGTAAAGGTTACTATATCAAACTTTATTAATTATACCATAGATTGAGAATGCAACGACTGTCGTCAGGCTATTTAAATTATAAATTTTGATTGTTTTGAAATTTTATTCAAAAAAAGTTTTTTGCGTCCGTTCTTCTCAGGTCTTAGGCATTAATTTCCGAATAGGTGGTAGTTTTTAACTTTCATTCAAATTCAAATATTTTTATTCAAAATAGGATTTAAAATCACTTATCGTCAAATTAACATCAAATCAGTTAACGTCAAAAACTACCACCCATTCAAAAGAGACTGCCTCAGACCTGAGAAGAATGGGAGAAAGAAACTCAGCGGGCTTTTTTTTTAAATATAAGAATATGGATGACAATGTAATATCGTACAATAGACATTTATAATTAAAGAGCCTGAGGGTGTTCGCTTTATTCCCAGTCCGTGGTGTCATTAAGAAAATCGTTTATGCTATAATAACCTTTCCCACACAAACGTTTTTTAACAATTCTTTTAAATTTCGTAACACATTTGTTTTGTACATTTTCTGGGATCATATTGTAGAAGCATATACATCGCCCAACAAAAGACTTACTAACCCGACCCAACCGAGTAGTAGGCATAACAAGTTTATGTTTGTTCCTCGTGTTAACATTATGAATGTCACAGTTTCTAGAAAATTCTTCAATGTGCTTCTGGACATACAGAACATTATCAAACATATATTGAGAAGCAACAGTCAAAATGTTTATTTCTTTAAATTTTTCTCTTAATGATTCTTTAGGACCTAGGTTATAAATCGCGCGAGTAGCCCTCTTCTGCAGCACAAAGTTAGTATTAATATCGGCCGCACTGCCCCATAACAATATACCATAGGACATAATACTATGAAAATAACTAAAGTATACTAATCTCGCCGTATCTATGTCAGTTAACCGTCTAATTTTCTTAACCGCATATGCTGCAGAACTAAGCCTATTCGCCAATCCTTCAATATGGGGGCCCCACTGCAATTTGGAATCAAGAGTAATGCCAAGAAATATAGCAGATTCCACTGGTTTTACCACGTCTCCATTTAATAAAATATTCGCATCTACATTTTTGACATTTGGCGCGGTGAATTTGATATATTTGGTTTTATGATTATTTAACAATAAGTTATTGGCGCTAAACCAGTACACGATGTCAGATAGAGCATTGTTTACTTCGTCATACAAAACTTGGCTTCGTTTCACTTTGAATATAAGTGAAGTGTCATCCGCAAACAATACCACCTTGTGTTTTTTTTCTACAAGGTTAGGTAGATCATTTATATAAATTAGGAAGAGGAAGGGTCCAAGAATAGACCCTTGTGGTACCGATACCCACCCTGGTACCACCCTGGTACCCATACCGAGAGGAGTCCCAGGAGATCTCCTGCCATTCACCTCGACCCTCTGAATCGTATTATTTAAATATGAGATCAGAAGATCGAGTACAGATCCTCTTCAAGTGTTTTCATATCCTATTTTGAATGAAAATATTTTAATTTCAACTGAATTTGAAGTTCTGATCCAAAAGTATTTACTTAGCAAAAATCATTGAAAAGTATGAATAAAAATAAAATGTTTTTAGATAAATACTAATAAAAGAAGTAAACCCTTTTGAAGACTAATTTTTGTTAATTATTTCGAGATATTTATAAGTTTGTACCATGATTCACGCCCCATTTTTTTTATCATTTTTTGTTTTCCTTACAGTATAACAGTTTCGCAATGTTGGTTAAAAGCTTGTATATTTATGGTGTTCTTTTTAGGAAATCCTTTTATGGGTAAAAAATCTTTGCTGTTAGCTGTTCACCACTGAGGTGTTACTTGGATATAAATCAACATTGAACATAGTAGGTTGTCATGACATGGTGACATTTAAAACTTCGGGACCCGTAATTGACCCTTGTACAGTTCCTATTAGTATTCGAAGAAAGAAAAGGAAAAAAAGACAAGGAAGTTCAATCCACAGCTTTTAGAAACGGACATCTATCGTACTCGCCATACCTAGCTTCAATTACCATTTTTTCTCGCGATTTCGAGAAATTTTTATATCGTAAAAATTTTCTTGTTTAGTCCACATAGTTCTACCGCAAAGGAATAAATAACCTTATGGTGAGATGATAGATAACGAGAGTTACCTATATAAATATGTTATATTATTTTACCTTCCAAAATCATTATATTTTTCAGTACGAAATGGAAATTACATGTAACATTAGCCACTTATATTTATTGCAGGTTGACAGTGCATTTTATGACCGAAAAAAGGAATATCATCCTCACTATCTGGATGTGTGGCGGTCCTCCACAGTGCGGTTTTCAAGGAGCTTTCTTTCACGTACTACAAAGCTGTGGAATGAGCTTCCTTGTGCGGTGTTTCTGGGACGATACGACATATATACAACGCTCTTGTGATTCCTCTGGTGTTGCAAGAAAATGTGGGCGGCGGTGATCACCTAACACCAGGTGACCCGTACGCTCGTTTGTCCTCCTATTCCATAAATAAAATAATATCAAGTATACATACGAAAATTAAGAAGGCTTTTATGGTTTTACGCCGCATAATGATGGGGAATTACCTACATAACATCATATTACTACCTACATTATACATGCTAATCTCGACATAATATCAATCACCCATACAACATGTTTATTTAATGACATTGTCGTAGATTGTGTAAGCCAAGTAGATTATTAGATATAAATTTCAGTGTGGTCCAGACGCTAAATGACGTGCAATTTTTAACTTTGTAATTTTATTATATTTATTTAACTAATATACTATGTCCTTCGTAGATCATTTATTAAACTCTAGTAGTGTTAAGTTTCTTTCAGGCTTTTTATGGTTTCCAAAAGTAAGCGCGGCTGTCACCAGGGAATCTGTACCATGTGTTCGACCCGTAAGTTCTATCTCTGAGTTTAAATAGAATATATTTAAAAAATAATGATGGTTTAGTGTTTGGGGGCAGGTTATTTTGTGATTGGTGATTGATTCTTTCAGCTCACTGGTATAAAATTCTTAGTCTCTACTACCTTCCCTCTTGGGACTTATTGACTACCCACTATACTACTACATTATATTCTGTACCCACATATAAATTATTCTTATATTAAAAGTATATCTTGTAAATTTTAAATTCTATTTCCAAGGATGGATCAATGGGTCAAAAAGAGATCTGCGCGGACGAATCGGGGAACAGGATAGAATGTCCCGATGATGATGATGATAATAGTGATTATGTACTCTCAGGTTCAAATAATCACTTTAAGGTAAGTTGCACAAAATTTATCGTTTCATTTATAGTTTTATCCTATAAACAAATTATACTTAGACGACGCTGGATGCGCTATATTATAAACTACTTTATTATACCGACTAAAGGATTAGTATCCATAATAATAAACTAAAAATATTCATATCTTATTATCAAAACATAGGCCACTAGTTTTATGAGACTATAAATTTTTTTAACTTAAATTTCGCGGGTTAAGACTAGAAATGGCTATACGTAATAGACATATTTTAAATCAATATTTCATTTTGCTTATGCATGTGAAATATTTTAGTTTAATATTCAATATTTCATTCATAAAAAATTTTATCATTTAAATCTAAACTATCTAAAAATAGTTGCTCATATGACTCAATGTCATGTCGTCTGCATAAGCTTTAAGATTCAGTTTATCGATCAAAGGAAAATAATTGTTTCTGTTTAGTTATTTAACCCTATAAAATTATTCGAATTGTGATTTTTATTTTTATCACAGTCTATATGTTTTAATATACTGTTCTTGAATAAAAAAGTAGCCGCGTGACTTGTCAATATTACTGCCACCGCTACAGTCACGCCCTCTTGACAATTTGCTTCTGAGTTCTGAAACCACAATTCACATCTGTCTTGTCTAGTGTGGTGTGGTACCGGAGGTGAACCATTGCCAATAATTCTTTTGATTCTACATCATTACTATCAGTTTAATTTACTAAAACATTACAGTAAGTAGGTTTTGTTCATAAATTTGTTTTTGTGTTGTAATTGAGAGATCGATTCAATGTTTGAAGGTTACAGTTAACATTTTAATAATGCACGTAATCGCCGGGAGTCTACGTCACACGTGATTTTTTAGTAATTTTATGATAAAATTCACTTTAATACCTTGTAAAAATCACTATTCTATTCTTTAAATTTAATTATGTTCCAAAAATTTGTAAAAGGTGCCTATTTTATAATGTTCTTTTTAAAATTTCGAAGTAATCGTAATTCGGTTATTGAAATGTTTTTCTTGTTTTGGTTATTTTTAATCTTGGTAGAGGTCAAGTTTATGGCTAGGTGTGATAAAGTGTATGATAAAAATGCTGTACAGATGTGCTAAATATCTAAAACTATTGTAAGGTAGCCTTTCGTTTTTCAATTATCATGTTATGTAACCACCTTAGGTTATACTACCTGTAAATAAGATTTCATTCATTTATTTTAATTAGTTTTTGGTTTGTTTTACGTTTGATTTAGACGTCAGTGCCAGATCCAATGATGTGTTTATTGTTAGATCTGGGTTCAACTATAAATAGCATAATAGATTTAGTTTTGATATTTGTTCATCTATAGCATAAATATGATTTTCAGATAATGGCTCCCCCACCATTTTATGCTGATCTGCAAAAAAACGCAAATGATATCTTCTCTAAGGGATATCACTTTGGTGTGTACAAACTTGACCTGAAGACCAAGAGTGAGGCGGGAGTTGAGTTTAACAGTTCAATCACCTCCAATCAAGAAAGTGGAAAGGTAAAATCACTGTTATTGAAGCCGAGATAACCTGTTCTGATGATATTCATAGTTGGTTGAGATATGGTCTACCTTATCTCAACCAACTATTGAAACTTAGGTTTTGTCTTATGAGCTTGTAGTAATATGTATGAGTGCTTTTAGGTTGTCGGAAGTCTTTCCTCCAAGTATGCCGTGAAGGATTATGGCCTAACTTTCACAGAAAAATGGACAACAGATAATACTCTTGCCACTGATATCACAATCCAAGACAAGATTGCTGCAGGCCTAAAAGTTACTCTTGAGGGTACCTTTGCACCACAGACTGGGTAAATAATTTGTTACAACTGAACAATTGAGCTACACCATGATTTCATAACACATTTTATTTAAAAAATTTGCTTTGTCATGTAGAGGACAGCAAAAGTAGATTACATTAAATAAACTTACATTCAAATAATGGGTGTATAGTATGTACCAGGATAAAGAGCTTGTATGAAAAGGTTAATGCTTGTGCTCCAAGTAATGGACAAACCCATGGCTGAGTCAGGACCCTCTATATGAAGGTCTGATCTCAATCTAAACTTCTCTTAAAAAGTATGTTTAGTTAAAATAATGCTATACTTGCATTTTATTGATTATCATATATCGCTACTAATATTATAAATATGAATGTAAGTTTGTTTGTTACCATTTTATCCCTGAGGTACTCAACCTATTTTGATCAAATTTGGTACAGAGATAAACTAGAGCTTGGGAAAGGACATGGCTACATTTTATCCTGTAAATCCATGGTTCCCATGGGATTTGTAAAGAACTGATTCACATTGATGAGCTATAACTATTCCAATAGTAGGTTTAAGTTTGCCATAGCAATCCTCCTCAAAATAAGAATCATATAATATGTTGGGAACGGGAAACAGAACTGGAATAGGACATGTGATAATCATCAATTTCAAACTTGCTTATTATTTCTAAAAACCCTTTTTATCTACAAGGACTAAGTCGCCGGCATCAGCTAGTAAATAATAAAAATCATTATATCTATCTGTTATCTTAAATTGTAACTTAATAATTTGAGATCGTTACTCACTAAATTACTAGTTCACTTATTAATTAATCACATGAATTTTATTTGAGTGAAATTGTTTGTAGATCAAAAACTGGAAAGTTAAAGACCTCATTTGCCAATGACACAGTGGCGGTAAACACAACTGTAGACTTGGACCTTGCTGGACCTATTGTGGATGTGGGTGCAGTATTGTCATACCAAGGATGGTTGGCTGGAGTAAACTCACAGTTTGATACACAGAAGACCAAGTTCTCAAAGAACAACATTGCTCTGGGTTACCAAACTAAGGACTTCAACGTCCACACAAATGTGTAAGTATATATCATTCTTTATGAGTCCTTAACACATTTATGAACAAAAAAAGAACTTAAATATCATTCCACAAATATAGTACATCATTGACAGATTTTATTATTGTGCTGTGTGTGCGCAATTTGACTCCCTAATTGTGCCCTTTAACTTTTCTATAATATTAATTATTTATATATAATGTCTATAATTTTATTATTGTCCTGTGTAATAACCGTGTGCATAATCTTTTAATATTCTATTACCTTTTTTTGGTTTGAATTTGAAGGCTGGTATAATAATGTTATGCAATAACATGACACTACTGCAAAGCAATTCAGTTTTATTGATCATTGTTATAAGATTACATAACATGGCAGTACTTAGAATTGTGTGACACACTTATGAATTTCTCTGAACTTGTCTTTAATGTCCTACTTAAAATTCTTTCATTGCTTCAGATAATGGGTGTTAGGCCAGTGTGCTTTTAAGTTAACCTGTATAGCTAAGATGAATTTCAAAATAGTACATGAACTGTGCAATCTTTTTTCACAGACACACACACACAATCATTTCATTGTGTGTTTATATTTAGTTATTATTGAGATCTAGTACAATAATTTGTTGAGGAATTACTGCACCAGAATACAGTTTTTACTAGTTTTCACTTCTGCAGGATAATTACTTCTTTATTGGTTAACAGATTCCTATGAAAATTAGTAGCCTGCTATATATGAGCATGGACGATGTTACTTGCTGTATACATAGCTGGCAGGACAACATCTGCAGATGAAACCTGCTAGTACTATTGTAGATTTTTATGTTTTAATTATAACTTTTCAGAGATAATGGCAAAGAATTTGGTGGTTCCATCTACCAGAAAGTGTCTGACAAAATTGAGTGTGGCGTCAGCATGAAATGGACAACAGGTACAACAGACACACTGTTTGGTGTGGGAGTGAAGACTGCACTAGACCAGGACACATCTCTCCACGCTAAGATCAACAATAAGGCAATCGTTGGACTTGGATACCAACAGAAGCTGCGTCCAGGTGACAATCTATCTCTCTATTCTTGTTTTTCTATTTGATCTTACTAATCTGTAGATTGTTGAATTCATTTGCATTATTTAAAATACAATAAGCTGCTTATATTACTTTCTCATAAATGTTTTTTTGGAAATTAATACATATTATTACATGATAATAACAATCCTTACACCACTAGGGTTTGTTTGGAATTTGTACTGTGTGCTTTACATTATGATAAATTATTATTATAAAATTTTGTTTAATATGATGGTATCTGATAATTTTTCTTCACAAAAACATATTACATATAAAAATTAGTTTGAATTATCTTTGCAATTGTGCGACTATTCTTTTCAGTATAGTAATGCAAACATTATCTCAAATAGACCATTGCCAAATAATGTTATCAGTCAGATGGCGTGATGGGTTTATGTAACACAGATTTTCTTTATCTTACCTTCAAATTGAGATGATTTATTAAATCTTGTAAATCCCTACTTATCAGTAAAATAGGCCTATTGCAAATAAAAATATTCCGTTTTACATTTACTATTATTATTTTGCAGGAGTTGTCCTGACATTGTCTGCTGCTATTGATGGACAAAACTTCAACGCTGGCGGTCACAAAGTCGGTCTTGCCCTCGAGTTGGCTCCCTAGACGCTTCACCCACTAATTGTAGATATTCAATATTTACTGTTAAAGTATTTCTAATTCAATTACAATTCCGTATGTTATATACGTGAGCGTTCGACGCAATAGATGCAATGTGCTTTCCTATATTAGTCTAGCTGTTTTCCTCTACATGTTAGCACTTGTCATTTTACCGTTATATTTAATTCATGATAGGTCCAATACCGTGGAGTTGTATATAAGCACCAATGGTGTATTGAATGAGAATAAATAATGAATTAGTCAGTGGAATCAATCTTGTTTTTGTTGACCCTTTGTTCCTTATATCCAATGTATTTCTTTTGAAGAGTTTTATTTGTTATGTCTGCATATGTTTAATAAACTATTTTAATTTTACTGAGCCTTATTTAAAATGTATGTATAACCTGTTGAGCTGCTTAGGGCTCTTTTTGTTGATTACTTGTGGCAATTGTTTCTTTGATTTAAAAAAAAAATGAAATAAATATACATGGGTACCGAATGCACTGCAGTTTTGTGCAACTACAGTTGTTGATTTTGTTCTCTATGGTCCACCCATGCTCGCTTATACAACACCAAAGGCATCAATGGAAAACTGCCGGCTTTTAGATACGCTCTTTTTGTAGGTACTATGACGTATTGTATAGAGCTGGTTATAACACAAAAGCTCTTCATTCTACACTTTGGTAGTGCACACTTGTATTGTATTGTGTATTTATGGCAATAATAGCAATTTCTCAAATTCTTTTTTGTCGTTAATTTTGGTCTGTGCTCGTCATCTATGACATTTAAGAAGTAATCTAGCATCTGTTAGTCACTATTGTCACTTAATATATAGTAAATAATAATAGAAGTCATGAGTACTTATTAAATTTCTTGAGATATATTTATAATGCAATTTATAAATTGATTAATTTAGGAAGAAATATAGAAAATGGCACCAAAACCAATCTTAGTCAAAACAACTGAGCCTAGCAAAAGCATTTTGTTTACACCCAGTAGGGTTGTAAGTAGACCAGATAATTTGGAAGGTGGTGAAGAAACTGAGATCGCTGCTCAAATATCTGTACCTCAAGATGGTGGTTGGGGTTGGGTTGTTCTGGCTTCGGCGTTTATACTATTTGCAAGATGGATGCACATAATGCTAAGTTCATATTACTATGTGGTTCAAGATTAAGGCCCGACACTGCGTCAAGCGGGCGACCGCGACGGGCACCCGTCGCGTGTCTACGCGCGTGGACACGCGGGCGGGTTGCGTGGGCACCCATAGCGGAGACCGTCTATCGCAGTGTCGCTAGTTCAATTTTAGCGGCGTGCATGTATAGTCATGACCATGGAGAACTTATTGTATTATTACGTAGCAAAACAACGACGACTAGCAAAAAAGAAACGACAGCCAGTAAGCCCGTTTATTGAATCTAGGTTGCTGTGCGGGGAATTTGTTGCAAAGTTCAGTATATTAAGAGAAAATGAAAATTCATTTTACAATTATTTTAAAGTATCGGTACAGATCTATGACGAATTATTTTCGCAACTGGAACCATATCACCAATAGAAAGGCTGGCAATAACATTGCGGTAAGTAAAAAATAATAATTTGTTCTTCATCTTTATTTTTGCTAATAATAACTAATATTATTTCTTTGGTCAAAAATCACTTTTATAAGCAGTTTTTGTTTTGAAGTCCTACACGTATAATATTTATTATTATTACTAATTAACATTATTTATTTGGTCATAAATCACTTTTATAATCACAGTTTTTTTAACTCTTACAATATTTATTATTATTACTAATTAACATTATTTATTTGGTCATAAATCACAGTTTTTTTACTCGTACAATATTAACTATTATTACATAGCATAATAATTTTAATACAATACTAATTATTAAATTTTTTTTTAACTTTGCAAGAACTTCAGTTCAAATGTAATCCGATAAACTAATACTTTTCACATTAAAAAGTTTATCGGATTACATTTGAATTGAAAGAATTTTCAGGGTTAAACAAAATCACACCTTATATCTAATGTTAACCACCTAGGTAATATATACAATCAAATTTTATATTTCAATGCTGTCAGTCGACACATCCACCTTAAAGGTATTATTTGTTATTAATAAAAACAATACTTACTAAAGCAGTCTTAATAATATTCTTGAAGTCTTTATTCTCATATAATTCTAATTAATATTCTATTGTATCTGTGTTTTGAGTTTCTGTTCCGATATTAAGTGATCTTAAATCAATCGTGCTAGTTGTATTTTGCGTTTCTGATAAACCTATATTAATTGATGGTAAATCATCCAGAGTAATAACTGTTTCTTTTTGGATGTCGATTAAAGCTTCTAACACTTTGGTTCGAAATAACAATTTTTTAAATGTATTAATTTTTTGAACTGTTGGGATTAAAGATTTAAAAAAATTCAAGTCTTCGTCATTAGAATCTAAATTGTTTTGTTTAACACATTGCAACAATTCTTTTTCAAAAGCAGTTGGTGACACTTGACGTTTACGTTTTCGTGATGATTCTGGCTCTGTATTATTTTTCCGTTCAAGATTTGAATTACTGGTACTGGTGCTGGATACTGAGCTGCTATTATAATTTATTGCATTTGTTGATGAGTCTTGATTTTCTATAGATTCATCTGCTTCATTACTTGAGTTCGAATCTGAAAAAGTTAACATTTGAAAAAAAAATGTATTTCTTGTTCGTACTAGCGCCTGCACCAGATTTCAGTTTTTTCTTACTTGCTTTCACTTTCATATATGTATCTCTTGCAGTTTTCCATCGTGATTGCACTTTTATGACTGAAACAATTAAAAAAATATTACAGGTATGTGACAAGCGGACATACTTTCATGGACCTACACCTGGCGTATCAAGCTGGAATAACCACAATCAGAACAATAGTGAAAGAAGTCTGTCAAATTATAAATGAAAAGTTGAAGGAAGAGTGCATGCCATCGTTTTCACGTACGCGATGGGAAGAGATAGCATATGGTTTTTTGACGCAAGCTAATTTTCCCAACTGTATAGGTTCAATAGACGGGAAACATATACGAATTATAAAACCTGCTCACAGCGGTTCACAATACTATTTTTTTTTTATGGAATAGGAGGACAAACGAGCGTACGGGTTACCTGGTGTTAAGTGATCACCGCCGCCCACATTCTCCTGCAACACCAGAGGAATCACAAGAGCGTTGCCGGCCTTTAAGGAAGGTGTACGCGCTTTTCTTGAAGGTACCCATGTCGTATCGTCCCGGAAACACCGCACATGGAAGCTCATTCCACAGCTTCGTGGTACGAGGAAGAAAGCTCCTTGAAAACCGCACTGTGGAGGACCGCCACACATCCAGATGGTGGGGATGATATCGTAACTTGTGGCGTGTCGTGCGAAGGTGAAATTCGGCGGCAGGAATCAGGTTGAACAGCTCTTCGGAACACTCCCCGTGATAAATGCGGTAGAAGACACACAATGAAGCGACGTCTCTACGCAACGCCAAGTGATCCAGCCGTTCACAGAGTAATCCGTCCCCGACAATTCGAGCTGCTCTGCGTTGCACGCGGTCAAATGGATCGAGCTGATACTGGGGTGCGCCAGACCAGAGATGACAGCAATACTCCATGTGAGGCTGGACCTGCGCTTTGTAGAGCGCTAGAATGTGGGCCGGCTTGAAGTATTGCCGTGCTCTATTTATGACGCCCAGTTTCTTTGAAGCCAGTTTGCTTTGCCCTCCAGATGGCCACGGAATTGGCAATTGCTCGAGATTTCGAGACCCAGTATTCCGATACTAGGCGAGGCTTTAAGGGAAGTGTTCTCGAAGAGCAGTGATACGGCAAATAGGGTTTTTTTAGTGGTAAACGCGCAAACTTGAGTCTTCTGGGGGTTAAATTGGACAAGGTTCAACTTACCCCATTCCGCGACCTTCTCGAGAGAGGACTCGATAGAAGACACAAGTTTCTCCCGGCACTGGTCGACGTTTTCCCGAGAGAGACTTGCATGGCCCGTGTACACGGCATCACCAGTGCTGTCGTCTGCATAGCAATGCATGTTGGCGGTGTCCAACATATCATTGATATGCAGAAGAAACAGCGTGGGAGGTAGCACACAGCCTTGGGGCACTCCAGCGTTCACGGGCTTGGGATTCGAGCAATAACCGTCGATAACGACCTGTATGCTGCGCCCAGTGAGGAAGCTGGAGGTCCACTTGCATAAGCTCTCGGGAAGCCCAAATGATGGAAGTTTTGCGAGGAGCGCCTTGTGCCATACACGATCAAAGGCCTTCGCTATATCCAGATTAACTGCCAGGCCTTCCCCCTTGCTTTCAATAGCCGCTGCCCATCTATGTGTTAGGTATACCAGAAGATCGCCAATTATAAGCATTATTATTCTATGGTCCTACTTGCAATGTGTAACGCAAATTATGAGTTTACCTACATAAATGTAGGGGTACAGGGTAAAGAATGTGATTCTTCAATTTTTACCCAAAGCCGCTTTTTTCAACAAATGAATGATAACTTACTGGATATACCTCCTGCAAAAGCGTTACCCGTGCTGCACAACAATAAATCAACCGACACTGCAGCAACCGTACCACTACCCTACGTTATTGTAGGAGATGAAGCATTTGGGCTGTCTAGCTATGTCATGCGGCCATATGCTCGAGCTCTCAATTTGGACCATAAGAAAAAAATATTTAATTATAGGTTAACAAGAGCGCGACGTTATATTGAATCAACTTTTGGTATCATGGCTAACAAATTTCGAATACTTCATCGTCCTTTAAACCTTTCAAAAGAGAACGCCATTAGTGTTATTAAAGCGATATGTATTCTGCATATTAGATCTAAGCAAGATGACAATAATGTCGACGATGTCGTCATAACACCACGCCATATTCGTGACACTCACTATGGATTTGGGAACACCCAAAGAGAAGCGTATACAGTACGCGATAAATTCGCTGATTATTTCGTCACAGATGGTAAGGTGTCGTGGCAAGATCGTAGTATTTTTTGAGACTTCCTCCATCCCACTGTATGAAGTAAAGGCAAACTTGTTCATCCATCCTTTACTTGTGTGTCAGGAAGGCGTGAGATGGTGCAAATTTTGTGACTATTCAGACATATCACGCCATCCTTACAAACACCCTTTACTTTAGGTATATTAGTAAACAAAACTAAACAGGGATAATAGGTATCGAGACATGACACAATAATAATTAAGTAATATAATTCTAGCTTAGTCTAAAGTAACCTTGTACCTAAAATAAGTATCAATAAATAAATAAATAAATTCTTTATTTTGCTAGAAAACATGTAACAATGGGTGTAAGTAGTTTTAATGTATCAATGTTATCGGCCATTTCTGGCATGCAAAATTACTAATAACAAAATTCTAGTTATTATTATAATTGATTAACAAACTCTATATTTTAAGCACTTAGGTTAATTTAAATTATAATTATTATTTTAAATGTCATTATTTAAAGACTAGAATTAATATATATTTTAAAGTCAATTTAATTTAACCTAATGTGTCAACATTTCATTTATGGAATAAAAACATTTATCTATAAGCCATGTAAAAAGATCCTTTTTAAATCGTTGGACGGGTAATACGCGTAAGCTTGGAGGGAGTTTATTAAATATTTTTATACACATGACATAGCTACATTTTCCGTAGGATGCATTATGAAATTTGTGTGCAATCACCAGTCTGTCACCGTTTCTTGTATTTCTCGGATAAATATCTCTTGCTTTTGTAAATAAATGGTCATGTTGTTTGACAAAGATACATATTTCGTATATATACATACAGGGAAATGGAAGAATACGTAATTCTTTAAACAGTGGTTCACACGAATCAAAGTAAAAAGCTCCTGTCATAGCTCTTAAGCATCTCTTTTGGGCCATGAAAGCCCTATTAGCCTCGCTAGAGTTTCCCCACAAGATTAGTCCATATCGAAGTACTGATGCGACATAACCATGATAAGCTGCCAGGACTGTACTTTGTAAAGCCGTTTTACGCAATCTATATAACACATAAACATATCTATCAATTTTTTGGCATACCATGTCTACATGCTCTTTCCATTTTAGATTTTTATCTAGAAGTACTCCTAAAAATTGAACATGCAAAGCTTCTTCTATTTGGGTATTTGTATAATTTATCTTAAGGCTATAGTTATTAGAGCGGTTACTTAAACTAAATTGCATAAATGAGGTTTTTTTAATATTAACTTGAAGATTATTATCCTCTAGCCAATTTACCACTGTATTAATTTCATTATTAATTTCACTTTCATAAATATCAATCTCATTTTTATTATTACATGTCATAATTATTGATATATCATCGGCAAATAAATAACAGTCATTTTTTGTCACACTAGGCAGGTCATTAATATAAATTAAAAATAATAATGGTCCAAGGACGCTTCCTTGCGGAACACCAAATCTATTTAATTTAAAGTTTGATTGTTGGGCAATTATGGTAGCCTTTTCGTCGATAGAATTGATCTCCACACATTGCTTACGGTCTTTTAAGTAGGACTCCATCCAGTTAAGAGCTGGTCCTCTAACGCCATTTTGCTCCAACTTATCCAACAAGATGGTGTGTGATACGAAGTCAAAAGCCTTGCTCATATCAAAAAATATTACACACGTTGGTTTTTTTGAATCTATATTTTCTGCTATTTTGTTAACCAGTTTAAATGCAGCTAATGTTGTCGACTTATTTTTTTGAAAGCCAAATTGTTGCTTGTTTATTATATTATTTTTTGTAAAAAAAATTGTTAAACGACCATACATTGCTTTCTCAAAGACTTTTGAAAAAATAGATACGAGTGCGATTGGGCGGTAGTTATTAAGTTGTTTTTTATCGTCTTTTTTATGTAGTGGCTTGACCACCGATAATTTTAGTGCGTCTGGGAATTCACCAGTTTCAAACGACAAATTGATTAGGTATGTTATAACTGGTACTAGTTCATCTTTGCATATTTTAATAATTTTTGTGAGAATTTCATCATAGCCTACTGCTTTAGTATTCCTCAACAATTGTATTATTTTTAATGTTTCGTTTTCCGTTACTGGATTGAGAAAAATACTACTTCCAGTTTTATTTTGATTTATACAAGGTTTCAACTTTCGCTTTGTCAGACATTTATCACTGCTGTTAGTCAAATTTATCCAATAATCATTAAAACTGTTTGCTATATCTTTAGTATTATTAATCTCATTATTATTTACTATAACTGATTCTATACAAGTGTCACTATTGTTACTTTTTGTTTCATTTTTAATAATTCTCCACGTCGCATAGCATATGTTTTTACTGTTTGCTACATAATGGGTATTACTCAATTTTTTTGATGTGGCAATACAATATTTAAGTGTTCTTGCATATTTCAAATAATTATTCTTATTGCTATCGTCTTTTTTCCTACATTTTCTATATCTTAATACTCTTTTTATTTTACAGCTTATTCGAATACCTTTAGTTATCCATTTGGGCTTTCCATTGGATTCCATATTTTTAATTTTTATTCTCGGAAAACAAAGTCTATATAATAGAGTTACTAAGGAATGAAATTTGCTAAAAGCGTTATTGAAATTTTTTTCTTCATAGACTTCATTGAACGACAAGCTTTTTAGGTAATTTTTGAATATCTCAATATTATAATTACTATAATTACATTTGTACATAAACATAGATATTTTATTTTTAATGTTAACACTTTCGAAACTTAGAATTTGTGCTGTGTTATGGTCAGAAATATCGTAATTATGTAAAGAACCTATAGCGCCATCAATATTACTTATTATATGATCAATGCATGTGCTATTTCTCGTTGGTAGATTAATGTGTAATCTAAAGTTAAAGTTTTGCACGATTTGCTTTAACTGTTGAGAGATTTTATTACAATTCAGTGTATTAATATTAAAATCTCCTGATATAATAATTTTTTTATTCTTTTTACAGTATTTCTGAAGCACGGTTCTTAGTTTTTCAAAAAATATACTTACATCAGAATCAGGTGTCCTGTAGATACAAATGATAAACAAATTTTTGTCCACTATGTCTATCCCACAACATTCAAATGCTTTCGGTTCACACAAAGTATGTAGGTATTCTAAATTTTTTGATCCTATCCCTTGTGATGTTAATATACAAACACCACCCCTTCTTTTTATTCTACTGTAATTTGATGCTAACAGATACCCATTTAGTTTTATATTACTTTCATGCCCTTTTGGAATGAATGTTTCCGTGAAGCATAGTATGTCAATTTTATCTGTATTTTGCAGATCTTCAACCATGATTTCTATTAAGTCTTTCTTTGCTAGAAAGCCAGCAACATTTTGGTGAAGAACTTTACAAGTGCATGTTGAATTATTAATTTTTGGCACGAAAAAACAGTTTTTCCCCATTTTTGCTGTCATCAACTTTATTTGGTTTAAAATAAAAAGGAATTGTTCCCTTCTTTGGTGCATCCTGAGATGAATTTAAAGTTTGATCATTTTTTGAAGTTACGCCATGAGTCACTTTCTTAAAATAATATGGTATCGTTCCTTTTAGTGTGGAACGATTTATGTGTCTTTGTTTTTTGAAATTCAAAAACCTTTTATTGTAGTCTATTTGGTCAATTACGAGATTTATTTTATGGCATATATTATAATACGGCGTGTTATTTCGATAAATGTTTTCATCGAGATTAAGAAACGTACAATTAGGAAACTTGTTACATATCAATCGCAACATGTCATTAAGTTTCAGTTCATTCAAATGCCTACTGAAAGTCACACTAGTTACAATAATATGGACTTGTGGTAGAGAATTTATTTTTGTATATAAGTCAGATGATATTTTAATTGGATCACAGTCATTTTCACCTACAGTTAATATTAATTTGTCGTTACAGGAAAAATCATACAACTCACAAGATTTGAGGATGTCCCCTGTCGTTGCATCGGGTTTGATGAACGCTTCAATTGTATATTTTTCATACGGATTAGTTCTTCTCGACTGAATGAGCGCTGAGGATAAATTTTTAGATTGTTGACTTCCTATAATGTAAATTTTTCTTCCTGATTTTCTTTGAATATTGGTACTTTTTTGAGCGAGTTTTTTATTAAATTCAGAATTTAGTGGTACTGCTGGTGCATTTTCTAAATTAATTGGTATTTGTTCTATTGCTTTATGAGATATTATATTGTTCTGTATAGAGGATTTTACTGACGGTGTGCGTTTAGATTTCTTTGTTTTTGTTCGTAGCGGTGTGGAGTTGATTGAAGAATTACCGTCGCTTAGCAATGTTTTAAGTAATTTTATTTGTTTTTCATTTTCTTCAATTAACTTTCTTTGTTTTGTGTTTTCTATATTTAGTTGGGCAATTTCTTCATGAGCACTTTCTAATTGCCCAGATAGGGTTGCTAAGTCCTGTTTAAGGTCTAAAACCTGTGAGCTTTCGACAGTACCAAGATCTGGTAAACTACATGTGCTGACATCTCTGAATGTTGAATTATGTAGGTCTTTCATTGAACTACAAAATGTTATATTTTCTAATGATTGATTATGTAGTGTGAGAGTATTCTTGCTGGATAAATTACTAATATTTGAAATGGTTTTATCTAACGAGATACTTTGTGTCAGCTGTTCAGTATTTGAAAGATTTTTTATTTCCTGTGTAGAGCTTTTCCTACATTTATGACATTTCCATTTGAGTCTCTTATCGGTCGACATTGAATTGTATCTTTTTAAAGTAATGCTAGCACATTTTAAGTCAAACGTGTTATTGCAATTAGTACATTCCAAATATTCTTTCACTTTTATAGTGTGTGTGCATGTTGCGCAGATATTCCTTCGTTTTGATCTGGTATACATCCTGCTATAATATTATTTACAATAGGAAAATATTATGATCTATGCTCAATCAATTATATGTAAAAGGACAATCAATTATTTACAAAAAAAGCCTTAATAAAAATTAAAATACAAAATAAATTATGTACCTTGTTGTAACAGTAATCTAATGAAACCCTAATGAAACGTCGAAGATTGCACTCGGAGTTCAAAGGTATTTAGTGCCGGATGAAACGGTTAATTTCTGTGAAGTAACGCCTGTATTTGAAGTATCGATACTAAACTTCATTATAAAACTAATGTAAAACAGACTTGATTTATAATTTTTACTTATCTTTTGATTTCAACTTTTACGGAGACAACCGCTCACTGACACCATGACACTCGAAACACAATATTGAAATATTAATACTAATATTACTCGATGAAATAAGGATTCTATAAACTGGATTGTCACATATTTTAAATTTAACTTCAAAATTTAGTATTTTACACCGTAAACATCCTCACACTACTCAAAATAATTAAATACAATTAAAGTGTTAGGGAGCACTCAAGAAACACGTCACTTTGTCCGATCGACCGATCCGACTCATACCTACCCGTAGATTTGTTGTAATTACCTACACATTGATAACACAAATAGTATGTAAGTACTACCATTAATATAATAGTAAAACATGTTTACAACAGTTTTTTGTTCAGCGTGACTCAAATTTCTACCCATGCCGCTGTTCGTGCATCCCGGTCTTTATAAAGTTCATTCGACTGGTCCCATATGACAGGGTGGCACTGTACTTCCACAATAACTCTTTCGGTGTCAAAAGCCATTTTTCTAAGAACGTGCGTACGACCCGGATCAGCTAGCGCTATTGACTGAACAAGTCCGTACGTGTTACCGCTGGCGGGCTCCCGCGCGTGCCCCCGCGCCAATTTCCGTCGTACGGAGGCGGGCCCCGCTGAGCGGGCGCGGGGCGCGCGTCCCCGTGACGGACGCCCGCGCGACGGAGCACTTTTGTATGAAACCGCGCCCGCACCCGCTTGACGCAGTGTCGGGCCTAAAGTAATTGGTGATTATCGTCTACCACGCGGCTCGCTCCGACCCTCGCGCAAGATCTTGAATCCCAGCCAGATTGCTCTTCCGATCCGGATTTACTACCCTTCCGCACTTCCCTAACTGCACTGAATGTCACAAGATGCGAACTGAATAGTTCGCGATCATAATCAGATATGCTGACAACTATGCGCAGAATATTTTTATGCATCGAGCCTGCACGAGATAATAAACAATTTAATAATGTAGGTACTTTACAAATTACATGACAATCTTCGAATTCAAAAATGGATCCGTAACATAGATTACTAATAAGTAGGAATGCACTAAGTACGTTCGGGAACTATCGACGACTCGACAGAAACCAGAAAACATCAATTCGACATCGTTCTCAACAATTTCGAATTTCACGAAGCACTACGCAGCGAATTTTGACGAAAGATCTCCAACCTTACAAAATTCAGCTTTCTCAGGAGCTCAAACCATTGGACCATACAAAAGCACACTTCGAAATAGAAAGCTAATGAGCAAAGTTAAGTGAATGCCGTTTTCGAATAAAATCATCTTCACCTATGAAGCGCATTTCTCTCATATCTCAATGACTTTGTGAATAAACTAAACTGCAAAATTTGGGATTCAGAAAATCCTAATAGTCTGGTGCGGATTTTGGTCAAGCGACTTGATTGGGCCTAATTTTTTTTAAACGAGTACTGAACAGCACTCTTTACAGGAACATGATAACGGAGTTACTGTGGCATCAACAGGATAGCATAAACCTAGATGACATAAGGTTTCAGCAGGATGCCGCCACCGCGCAAAAAAAAAAGTCGATTTATTGCAGCAACTATTTTCAGACCAAATCATTTCCCAAAAGTCTGACGTCAGCTGGCCACCAAGATCATTTATTTTAATCATCATTCAACGCCGTGTGCGAATAAACCGGAACAATTACTGAGCTCAAAGCCGAAATTCAACCCGTTATCGATAAAACCAAACCGTCAATTCTCATTAAAAGAGAAGAGCGCTTTCGCACTACGCCATACCCGTGAAAACTCGGCCCGAATTAGTCGTAGAACTATTTCTATGGTAGTTTAAGCACTAGATTCCGTCAATAGTTAATCTCCGTTTCGCAGAAGATTACTGACGGATCGAAGTAGCCATAGTATTGTTTGTATGAAGCTCGCGTGTAGTGTTGATCTACCTTCATAGGTAAACAATAATAAATATCGTCCGATTAAGAACTGTCTTATACTTGTGCCTAAATCTGACTGCAAGCATTTCTTCTGGTCGTGTAAGTACCTACATGTCTAAATTTTGTGTCTTTTCGAAAAATATTATCTTTTATGTGATGTAAAATGAAATCGAAATTGCGTAAATAACCCGAATTTGATCAGAGTTTTCTGGATCTGTATTTTCAAGGATACGGATCGGACTTGCTGCGAAAGCGCTTAAAGGCTTTTGAAAAATCAGACCCACAAAGTTATTTTCGGGCCACATTGAATGTTATTATGACGTGTTGCAGAGGTTTTTGTGTTCCAAACATCGTATTAAATTGTATTATAAAAAGAACAAAAAATAGTGGGATAACTAAAAAATTTCTGTAAAAGGGTAGATAATAACTCTAGAGAGTAAATACAAGTACGGGTTCGTAAGTCAGCGAATTGGCACGACCGAGGCGGAGGAAGCCAGTATATCGCACTTCATGAAATGTAATTTTGATTTTTGACACTACCGAAATCTCAATTTTGATTCTCACGTGATTACTGGACCACCGAGAACCGACGGATAAATTAACATAAGATATGTATAAGCCTTTCCAGTTTCCTTTAGTTGTTACTGCAGTAGGTAAATAAAACTAATTTAATGACACCATATAATTTTTGGATAATATATATAATGTGGTTGTACAAGATCCAAAAAGTATGGATATAATATATGAATTATTTATTGTATCATTTCTTCCTCCATAACTTTCGCCATCCAATCCGGTTCGGCGGCCGCAATCTTCTCAATTAAACTGTTCACTTGGTAACACAGACTTTGTATCTGTTTATCCCACTGAGGTAGAATATCTCGAGCTGAAACATAGCAAAATTATAACACACTCAACACCTATTTTGTCAATGGCCCAGGCATCATCAGCTGTTAGTGATTTGAGACGCCTTGCAGCTTTAAATCAAAGCAAAGACGCACTGCAAAAGTTAAATTATGTTGAAAATCCTTTAATTGCTTATGCATCAAAATCTGTCAAACCAAAATAAGTGATTACTTTAAATAACATGATTAAAATTATAAATGTATAATTTAATATCTACATGTACGTTATAATAATAATAAGGGGTATTAAAACACAAATGTCAGTTTCACTCGGCTTCGCCTCCTATGATAATAGTATCACATGAGTGTTTTAATACCTAATTATCAACAGTTGCATACAAGACTATCTACACCCATAATATGAATCCTCTATAAAAGATTCTGAAACAGTTAGCTTACTGCTAACATTAAAAAAGCCAGTCGTAGTAACCATTACACCATCCAAACGAGTGTTGTAATGTTGTACTGAATTTATTACAACACTCGTTTGGATAATGTAATGGTTATTAGGACATTGGGTGTTTTAATGTTGGCAATAAGCTTACTGTTTCAAATCTGTAGTAGAGGATTTAAAGCATTGGTGTGGATAAATATACTAACAAAATACCTACCATAGATATAAAAATCACAAAAAAACAAAATTCTATCAAATCGGAATACAATAATGCTTGCACATTACCTAAAACTGCTTCTCACGGAAAGAAAAACAAAGGAACTGGTCGAAAACTTACTCTCAAAGTGCACGATGGAGTTGATCTGGTCGATGTGGCCGTTCATTCGGTTCTCGCTGATCATCTGGCTGGCGATGCGCTCGGCTCGCGCGGGAGGCGTCTCCAGAAGCGCACCCAGCTCCTCGAAGGTGATGTTGTTGTACAACTTGCTGGCCGACAGCAGGTTGTGTTCGAACACGGCGCGGTCCAGGATCGACGACCCGTCCGATATTTTAGCCTGGCCAAATTATGGACTTATATCATTAACGTACTTTGATCTTTCATACAAATGCTCATACGCGGTGATTATATTATTTTAACACAGCTTTCCACAAAGTTTTTGAACTAAGTAATACATTCACTGTAGTATCCAGGTTTCTATGGAAGTACCTAAGTTTTTCCCTCGCGAGATCCGAAGTAGAACCAAAGTCACTGACATTGGTTGACATAGCCCTGCTGATTTTTTTTTATGGAAAAAGGAGGACAATCGAGCGTACGGGTCACCTGGTGTTAAGTGATCACCGCCGCCAACATTCCCTTCCAACACCACCGGAATCACAGGAGCGTTGCCGGCCTTTAATGAAGGTGTACGCGTTTTTTTTTGAAGGTACCCATGTCGTATAGTCCCGGAAACACCGCACAAGGAAGCTCATTTCACAGCTTTGTAGTACGTGGAAGAAAGCTTTCACACCTTAGAACGTAGTAGATTTCGGCTATATCCGTTTTTTACAAGATTATACCCATCATCTGTCAATCCATCAATGACTGCACGTTTCATACAATCGAGTAAATCGATTTTTTTTTCTTAGAGAGTTTCGCTACACTGGTGGGCAGGGCACATAGCTCGACGGACAGATGGCAGTTGGGGCAGTAAAGTCCTCGAATGGCGACCACGTACCGGAAGACGTAGTTTTGTTAGGCCCCCCCATAAGATGGACCGACGATCTGGTCAAGATCGCCGGAATACGCTGGATGAGTCCATAAAACTTTGGCGGTTCACTATGTGGGTACTCTTAAATCGTAAAAGTAAAGAAAACTGTTACATAAACATTCAACATGTAACGGGGTTATTAATGTGAAACATTTCTTTCACAACTTGTAAAGCTTTCTCAATATTTGTGAACAGCAGACCTAACCGAATGACAGTCGAGCGTTTAGTCGCAAACTCAATCGCTGTCGCCCTATTAACGAAAGTGAGGCGTATCGTCATTTAAAATAAAATTTGAAAGAAAGAAAAAATGTTTATTGACGTCATTATACATTCTGATAATAGTTCTTAAAGTTATACTAATCAAATTATGATCGAATGACGCCAATGGGCCCCCAACTCAGCATAGTTGTGGTTTCGAAAGAATCCACAATGCTGGTCTTCCGTGGAAAACCAGAGAGCGCTACTAACGCACAGTCCTGTCACACGAAGGTGTACAAACTATTAATTCTCTATGAGCACAAAGCACAAAAAATAGTGAAACTCGGATCTAAAATTAAAACTAAGTAACAACAAATAAAAACAATTAAACTTGCCGTTGCCACACAAAACAAACTAATTTAAACAAGTAGGTACTTAAACAAAATGCGAGTTTTATAATATTTTTGTATTACCTACCTATAAAAACAATAAAATTATAAGCATTTAAATACCTACAGTGACAAACTTTTAAAATGTTGTCTGATACTTTGAAAACATAAGCATCATTTTATTTTTGGAGTTGGTATTATAACGCACCTTCTGATGTGTCTGCATAAGTGCTTCAAATTCATGTAACTCCGATCGCCTGATGATTCGGTCCAGATACATCTTCTCGAGGATAGAGTACGCAGGCAGCTGTTGACATCTCTCATCTTTGAACAGTGTTGCCAGCATTCGGGATCTCTGTTGACCTGTATTAAGTAAATGTGAAAGTGTATTTTTTGACCTGATAAATGACGTCAAAAAAAACCAAACATCTTATAACACCTTTCATATTTTTTTTGTATTATTAAACGAAGGAAGCCCTAGATTTAGTTCCTTTCACTTTCAGGGAGGCTCCTTTGCACAGGATGCCGGCTAGATTATGGGTACCACAACGGCGCCTTTTTCTGCCGTGAAGCAGAATTGTGTAAACATTACTGTGTTGCGGTCTGAAGGGCGCCGTAGCTAGTGAAATAACTGGGCAAATATTGACACACTTTTTACACAAATTATCTTGCCCCAAGTTAAGCATATATAGCCTGTGTTATGGGTTACAAGACAATGATATATTTAATACAATATACTTACTTAAACATACATAAATTCATATAAACATACATAAATACATTTAAACATCCATGACTCGGAAACAAACATCCATATTTATCATATAAATGCTTGCACCTACCGGGATTCGAACCCGGGACCTCTAGCTTAGTAGGTAGCAAATGAGACTTAACATCTTGTCTCAAGGTGACGAGGGCTTTTGTAGTGGTCAAGGCGTATCAATTACCATCAGCTGAACGTCCTGCTCGTCTCGTCCCTTATTTTAATAAAAAAAAATCACAGTGTTCTTAGGAACTATTAGAAATTGTTAGCACAAAAAAGCTTCCTTTATCACCGTGTGGAAAATAAATCAACTGTGAGATATAGTATCGGCCAGATTGGTATATTTTGCATACTTCCACAGGAAATTATGTCTTACAGCATTCTACTGTGGAGTACAGCGCCATGATCTCATCTTCATTTACTTATAATATATCTGTTATCATTATAAAATCATAGTAAATTATAAACAGTATAAGATGTACCTGCTGATGCTAGAACGGTACAGATGAGAGCATTTCTTAAGCAGGTCATCCTTTCGTCTTCATGAATTATATTTCTGTATGATAGCTCATTGTATCTTTGTGCAGCCTCAATAAACTTCCTAAAAACAGAAAAAGCGGTTAAATGCAAGTCGGTCTCAAGCAACAACAATTAATGCTTCAAGGGATGGAGCCTACTAATGTTATAAATGTGAACGTAAGTTTGTTTGTTACGCTTTCAAGCCTAAACCACTGAACCGATTTTGTTGAAATTCAAAACAGAGTTAGACTAGAGCTTGGAAAAGGACATAAGCTACCTTTAATTCCGAAAAATTAAATGGAGAGGTTAAAATAGGGGATGGAAGTTTGTATGGAAATTCGTCACTATCGAAGATAAAACCATAAACTTTATATTAAGGCACTTGATAAGAAATAATTTATAAACATTTGTTCGAGCATTTTTGAAACTTTGACCTATATGGGAATGAAATAGGGAAATTCGCTGAATCATAGAAGAGCGCTGCCAGCAGCGGAAAGAGCAGTTTATATGTGTATTATTTGCAAGGTATCCTAAGAAATGAAAATGTTGCCCAAAGTAACTATTCCACGTGGACGGAGTCGCGAGTAAAATCTAGTACGAAATAAAAATGACAAGTAAACAAATGAGACGTAATACAACCAAATTACTTAATATACAATATCTTTCAAACATGTTTACAATATAAAACAATTTTTACCAGATGCCGGCTAGATTATTGGTACGACAACGGCGCCTATAGCCTGCCGTGAAGCATTAATGTCTAAACATTATTGTTTCGGTCTGAAGGGCGCCGTGGCTAGTGTAATTACTGGGCAAATGAGACTTAACATCTTATGTCTCAAGGTGACGAGCGCAATTGTAGTGCCGTTCAGAATATTTGAGTTTTTCAAGAATCCTGAGTGGCACTGCATTGTAATGGGCAAGACGTATCAGTTACCATCAACTTAACGTCCTGCTCGTTTCGTCCCTTCTTTTCATAAAAAAGTAATGTAGGTACCTACGATTTGTAGATAGTTTTCTTAAGTGACGTACTTACTATATTTTTGCCATAAAGTGACAGTCGAGATTTGGAGTCATACCTACTGAAAGCGGCATAATGCTTACTGAGGCTATTAGGCTCAGTGGGTGGCTCAAGAGTTAGAGGCGAATACGGCCCATGCTTAATTCATCCCACGTTGCGTATCATTATACAATATATAAAAATATTAACTTTTGTAAAATAATTTGTGTATGTTTTTAAAGTGATAACCCTCACTTCTGGGATTAATACTCAAATAGAAAACAAAATTTTATGAACGATGCGGGACTCGAACCCACGACCTCTCGCGTTCCATGCGACTGCTCTTCCAACTGCTAACCACAACCTGAGAGTTGAACAAAGCATATAAGACTTGATGATGATACTTCACTGGAACGGTTCTTCTTCTTCTTTTTGTCGAGTCGACGGTCACCTCAAATACGGGCAGCCCACTCGAACGGTTAGCTCAGTTGGAACAGCACTCGCAAGGAACACGAGAGGTCGTGGGTTCGAGTACCGCATCGTTGATAATTTTTTTTTCAAATTTGATTTGTGTTTTGTTAAAGAGACAAGAGGGATTATAATATAAAGTTAATATGGAATTCCCTATGTTTATTTTAAAATAAATATATTGTCTTACTATTGCGGTTTATGAGATGTAGCACATTGACAAACAGATGTGGAATATCGTAGATCCCATTGGTTATCGTTCAGGTACGGCTAGGGTTGCCAAGCGTACTCTAAAACAGAGTATTGCTCTCTATATCATGTACTCTTTAATCTATAATACTAGCAGGGGCGTGCATTCCATATAATATGTAAATAAGCAATGCTTACCTCAATAAGAACCTAAATTATTAGTGTTAAAGATAATTTACTTCCGTTATTCTTAGCGTTGTTACTGTTTACTATACTAGAGCTAGTCATGTCATATTATGCAAACCCAGTATGATAAGCAAAAACGTCGACTATTTACTGTTTTGATATATTAACAAAAAGTACAAAAAAAATACCTTTTTAAAAATATAAGATAAATGATACCCTTTTTTGGAAGTTAAAAATACTCTTTATTTACCTTTCAAATTCTAATGATAAAATTGGCATCCCTAGGTACGGGAAACATATAAAACACCTCAATAACTGCTTTCAATATTAATGTTTTCTATTATCTCCTTAATTTTAACTTTTTATTTCCACAAGCCCATATATACTATCACCTCATGTAGGTACTTTGAAACTCATGTTTTCTTCTAGATATTTCCAGTTAATTAATACTGAAGGTTCAAGCGTAAACCCAATAAATAATGTTTCTTTCAAAATATCTGTTGCTTATATAATGCGAGATCGAAGTAGAAATGGGGAGATTCGTAGGAGAATTAAAGTCCACCGACATGGCCCAAATGATTGCGAAACTTCCACTGCCACTTCGGCAGTGGGCAGGGCATAATGGAGCCTGGAATGGCGACCACGTACCGGAAGACGCAGTGTTGGTTTGCCCCCCACAAGATGGACCGGAGATCTGGCCAAGATTGCCGGAATACGTTGGATGAGGGCAGCGGAGGACCGATCCTCGTGGAGATATTAGGGGGAGGCCTTTGTGGAGCAGTGGACGTCTTCCGGCTGATGATGTAAGCTTGACCAATAAGTAATTTATCCTAATGATTATTTTATTTCCAGTTTAATCGTTATTAATATAGCTGTATCGCATTACAATTGGACGTAGTTATGCAGAAAGGACTCAAACCATACTTTGGTCAAAATAGAGTTAATTATGCCATCGTACTACTACTGAAGGTGGAAATTGTCATGTAGTGAACCCTATTTTTAAAATGTACACCGAAACTGTTTATTTTTATATTTATATAGGATATTTATATGGAAGACTAGCTGACCCGACAGACGTTGTTCTGTATATAATAAACAAAATAATGTTTTTATATGAATTTGTCAATAATATGTCATAACATCAAAAATTACTTCGTAAAATATGCACCCTGCTGTCGTAATGAAATTGTTTCACAGCAGAACTGTCAAACCGTGCGTCAATAAAATCTCTCATAGAAATTATGTATGGACACATCAAAGGAAAAACAAATTTGTTGTTTTTGTTTAATTTAGCAGCATTTTCCTATTTATTCACCTTTTAAACCTTCCCTGGACTTCCACAAATAATTCAAGACCAAAATTAGCCAAATCGGTCCAGCCCTTCTCGAGTTTTAGCGACACTAACGAACAGCAATTCATTTTATATATATATAGATAGATTATTAAGAGCTGAAACTTCAAATGTATATAACTCAAAAGTGCCTTTGTGTGGTTTGAGTCCTTTCTGTTTAACTACGTCCAATCGAGACACCTTACCTTCTGAAGTCCAAAACCCTCGCGTAGCACACTTTGTAGTAAATCTGCAATTGTTCATTCGTTGTCTCCGCCTGTAATAACGAAGCACGATTGACAAAAGCCTCGGCTTGGACTGGGTCATCCACCTCTAGGTACAGGCGTGCTATCTTCAGATATGTCTCTAATTTATAATCAGTGGAATATTGTCTGAAACAAATAAAAAAAATATATATGTACTAGCTGACCCGACAGACGTACTGTGCAAAATAAATAAAATACTGTTTTTTATGTCACTTGTCAATAATTTTTCATAACATATAGAATTATATCGTAACATATATATATATTGACGACCTGTATAGCCGAGTGGTTAGCGATCCTACCTACTAAGCTAGAGGTCCCGGGTTCGAATCCCGGTAGGTGCAAGCATTTATATGATGAATATGGATGTTTGTTTCCGAGTCATGGATGTTTAAATGTATTTATGTATGTTTAAGTAAGTATATTGTATTAAATATATCATTGTCTTGTAACCCATAACACAGGCTATATATGCTTATCTTGGGGCAAGACAATTTGTGTTAATATTATTTAATATTATATGCTCCTTGTTGTTATAATGAAATTGTTTCACAGCAGAACTGTCAACCGTGCGTCACTAAATTCTCTCAGACGGACAGAAAATATTTCCATACAAAACAAATATTGGAAATAAAATTAATTATGGGTCCCAAATCGAAATAAAAAGTATCCTATCTCTCAAGTTGGACCTAACTGCACTCCATGAAGTAATCCCCATTTAAATCCGTTCATTACTTTAGGAGTCCATCGCGGAAAACAACGTGTCACGTAATGTATATATATTAAGATATTATAAGTCGAGTCAAAAGAGAAAATAATTTAAAATGGCGTCGCTTATCATTCTATCTCACTCACACCATATTGTTATCTATTACACATGTCATTGTTACTATCCCAACGCAATCTGACTATATTACATAAGTATGTGTATATGTTTTGTTTTCGCCAATAATAAACAGATTGGGATCTGCTCTCAATATTATATTGGGATTATAGTTGGGTCTATAACAATTAATATCTGTCCAGGTTGTTCGGGTATTTTATTGTTTCAAAAAATAAATAAATATTCATTAACATAACCAAAAAAATATTGAAATATGACATTGTGGCTCTCTTTCAAAAAGGTAGCTACAATTCATGAATATTTTTTTATATTCGATACGAAGTTTCAGAGCCATTTGTAATATAAGTAACCAAACAAGAAACTAACTTTCCTCTTTATATATATGAGACGATAAAAATGATTGCGAAACTGAAGTGGCAGTGGGCAGGGCACATAGTTCGACGGACAGATGGCCGGTGGGGAGGAAATAGGCTGGTCGGAGGAATACGTTGGATGAGGGCAGTTTAGGCCCGATCGTCGTGGAAATCTTTGAGGGAGGCCTTTGTCCAGCAGTGGTCGTCTTCCGGCTGATGATGATGACGATAAAGATCATAATTTTTTCCGTTGCAGCCAAGATTTGTGAGTATAATATAGCAAACGGGTGTTTTAAATCTGTCAGCTTATAAACATTACTATAGGTACTAATATCTACTGAAAAAAAAAGTTCAATTGAAAATAATATACAGAACTTACTTTTGGCCAGTCTCCAACGGTATTCCAACTAAAACATTTGCAGCTTCTTTCCAATTTTGATTTCTTTCATAAATATCAGCAAGGTGTTGTCTAATACTTGCAACCTAAAGTAACAAATATTAGTATTTTATAGCAATTGTTTCCGAAGCGGTAGTAGTATTAAGTATATTAGAAATGACATCAAAAATAATTCTAAAGGAATCAATTATGAGAAAATAAATACCTTATTATGCCTTGTTTTTTTTTTTGAAAAGGATGGGACTGTCTTGTCATTAAATCTATAGGAAATGTGTGGATGATGTGTGGCGGTCCTCCACAGTGCGGTTTTCAAGGAGCTTTCTTCCTCGTACCACGAAGCTGTGGAATGAGCTTCCTTGTGCGGTGTTTCCGGGACGATACGACATGGGTACCTTCAAGAAAAGCGCGTACACCTTCCTTAAAGGCCGGCAACGCTCTTGTGATTCCTCTGGTGTTGCAGGAGAGTGTGGGCGGCGGTGATCACTTAACACCAGGTGACCCGTACGCTCGTTTGTCCTCCTATTCCATAATAAAAAAAATAAAAAAAAATAATGGGGGATGTCATCTAAATATGGATTTAATCTGATTTCCTTTTGTGAAATAAGCACTAAGTAGCCAAACAGATGAGATGAATCATGAAATACATGATCAAAGTCATTGAGGTCGAATTCTTCTCCAAAACTTTATATAGCCACAATTTGAGTGTTGAACAAGACAATATACCAAGATTTACTGTCAATGTGTCACTCGGACGGTTGGCTCAGTTGTTAAGATCGCTAGGACGGAACACATGAGGCACTGATTTGAGTTCTTCATGATCCATAAATAGTACAAATTAAATTTGTGTATATAATCCCAGAAGTTTAAGATCACTTAAAAACTGTTTAAATATTAATACCACTATATTATTATTTACCTGTTCCTCAAATGAGATAACCCTTGGTTGGATAACATCAAGCGCAAAGTGTGATACTTCTTTCGATACATCATCTGGTAGGAGTGACAAATGTGTACTGACATCAGATAGTAGTTGCCGAGATATAACAAGGCTAACATTCTCGTTTACAACTGTAAAACGATAAATTATAATAGTATACCAAACACTGTATGGAAAAATGGATAATGATTCAGTGTTACATTATCCTTTTTTTTCTTAATTGTAAATTTATTGTTAATTGTACATACATACATATATATAATCACACCTCTTTCCCGTAGGGGTAGGCAGAGACCACTTCTTTCCACTTGCTACGATCCTTACATACTTGTTTCGCATCGTCAATCGTTCTTCATTCATTCTCTCGACATGTCCAAACCATCTCAGCATGCCTTTTTGTCACAACATCTTCTTTCAGATCACAATGTTTCCTTATCTCACTATTTCTTATCCTATCACTAATTTTAACTCCTATCATACTTCTCAACGCTCTCATCTCAACTGCATTTATTCTGCTTTCATGTTTCTTCTGCCATACCCATTGTTAATTGTAATCCAAATTTTTTCTGGTATGAAATAACAGGTATGAATGCTCTATGAAATACCTTTATCACAAGGTATTTTTGTTATTATTTTTCACACCATCAAAAAGTAGAGATTTCAATTAACATAAGCCCACAGACTTTTTGAAAAAATATTTTGATGTGAGAATTTTTGAATGAAAATTTCAAATCCAAAAACATTACAGTGTATTTTTGATAAATAAAAGGAAACTTTTCACAAAATTTTGTGAAAAAAACTGTATTTTGCTAAATATAAAAAGATAAACACAAAAACTTGGTTATTTGAATTTTTCACATAACTTTTGATGTTTGTGAAAAAATTGTAAAAACAAAAGTTGTAGATCTTTTTATTTCTTACAACTTTGCTATTCAACCGTTGGTAGATAACGGTTGAATAGCATAGATATGCATTTTCACTTTTTCATAGGTAGTGCTCATAGATAGTTGATCACTTTAAATCATAGGGGGAGATTCAATTAAATCACTGCAGGCAGTTTGGACTGCCTAAGTTGATTAAGTTGTTGTTTTTTTTCCTTGTTAAAAGTTATCATACAGGATTCATCACAGGCTGAGCAATGTAATGGAACAGTTGACACATTTTTTGTTTCACTCATCTCATGGGGTACATACTCTATAAGGTTTTTTACTTTTATGAAAAGACCACAGACTCTGAGGAAAACAATGTTTACTCCTATGTGTTCCTCTGTACACAACATGCCTTCAGTAAGGTGTGGCATTAGTGTATTCTATACAAAATGAAAATTTACCTCTCACTGTCCTACTTTTAAATTTTTAAATATTTTTTATATTAGATTAACGACTTGATAACATCAAGCTTAGGTGGTACCATGAACCACTTTAATATACTGAAATGCTAATGCTATTCTGGAAAGAATTGTAAAAGTGCCATGGTTCATAACCAACAATGATGTCTCCCAGTATGCAAAAATTCTATTTAATATTGTAATAATAATAATAAGTTACTAATTGCAGACAGTTGTATTATAACAAAAATAAAATCTTAATAAAAATCATATTTTATCTATCTAAGACATGAAATCTCTAGACAAATTTTGTTGGGAGAAAGATTAACATAAAATTTAAATAATAGGAACATACTTGCTTCAACAAATGCCTTTAAGCTTTCAGCCATTTCACTTTCAGGGTTCTTAAGAATTTCTAACAAAATATTTCTGTATCTGAAATTTATATTAAAAAATTAAGAGGTTAAAACTATTTAAGAATAATTAATTAATTATATATAAATTACTATTATAGTTCTCACTTTTCAGCTTGATCTTTGTGTAAGCCACCAGAATTTCTTAGTTCACTGAGGTATTGGCGAACGCCTTGTAAGTTTAACGGCATTATTAACAATATATAATTTTGGCAGTAAATAATATATTATATTGAATGTCTTCAATAAATTACTGTAGAACTTGCGGGTACTTTATCATAACAATAACAAAATAATTCCTTTTTAGTTTTTTGTGTCGGCTGATTATCCGTCAACTGTCAGTCAAGAAATACAAATTTCTATAATCTATGATGTCGGTATACTTATTGACTAGGTACCTATGGATGGACTTTCTAAAATATGCAAAGAGAATTTAACGTAGTGGACGTTTAAGAGATGGGAGTGCCATAGAAATTTCGCTTGTATGAAACGCGTACTATTTTGTGATACCAACATAGTCACCTAATGACGTAATAGCAGAGCTGCCAATATTGAATATAGTAAACCAACGAGGGCTGGAATCAATACAAATTTTTTATCGATAATCTTAATATACAACGTGAACCAGAAAGGGTATAACATCCCTTCAATGGTACGTTATTTGGGTCAAATGCAATAGTATGGGGATGTTTAAGTTTTACTAGATACATAAAAAAAAAAGAAAATAACTTCCCTACGAAATAAAAATATTATTTTTCAATTTCTTTTCTTAGACAACCCTAAATTTAAAGAGACGCCAGTTTTAGGCGGGGCCGTTGTTTATAAACAGAATGAGGTCACCTACCTATGGACTTAAACATAAACAATAATCTATGATTAAGGAGTATGCACACTACATGAAATGTGGCTTGTGTCTATGTTATTATTCATTCATTTCTTACTTTCTGTTATTGAAACAAATAAACAAAATAAGAAATTACATAACATTACACAGTTTCACGTCTGTATTCCTGAAGGGTTAGAGGTGTATTTTTTCCACCCACGTTTCCCTATGTTTAATTCCCACGTAATAGGGGGCGAGCATCTACATTTCTAAAGTATGGGCTGCTAGTGAGAAATGTCCTACGAAAAACTCAATAACTGCCCCATTCCATACCCAGGCCGGGTACAAACCCGGTCCGGGAATGGAGTACATATTATTAATACGAGGATGGTCAAAGATATCCATATTTGACAAAAAAATCAGTGAAGAACAATTTCTTAATAGGAGTCTATTAGAATTCTCTTTATAGGATTTAACATTTTTGAATTAACATGCCCACTAACTCATTTGCCCAGTAATAAGAACAGCTACAGTGCCATTCAGACCAAACCATAATAATGCTTACACATTTTTGCTTCACGGCAGAAAAAGGTGCCGTTGTGGTACCCATAATCTACAATTACAAATTTGGAATTATTTTCAATGTAACTTGAAGAAAACTTCAAATAATTCTACATTGAAGTGCTTACGTAATAACTTATCAAAAATGTGAACTCATTTAATTTCGAACATAATAAACAAATCTTGAATTAAAAATGGTGCAGTGTGTAGGGTGCCTTTAGAATATACATTTACACACACACAGAGCAGTAAATATCGTGTTTCAAAGCACAATTCAAAGAGTATTAACGCAGACAGCCCGATCTTTTCAACCTAACATATTAAAAAAAACACAAAATGTAAAAACACAGTTACAATTACACTAGTTTTTATCTTTTAAACGTGTTTTATTTAAATTTGTAACACTCGCGGAAATCAGAGTAAATACTAACGCAACATAGTTTCATAATAAGATTAGAATTAAAAAAATCTTTATTGGGTAATACATAACTACAGTAAATACAAATTTAGAAGTATTTTCAATGTCAGTTAAAGCAAATGCACATACAAAATAACTTTGTCTTCATGGCAAAATGAGAACACAAATTGCTTCACAGCTGCAATGAATCCTAGGCATTTTACTATTATCTGATATTATGTCACATCTACGTTTTTCATGTTTTAGGTCAAAGAGAGTTCAAAAAAACAGCTGATTAGGGTTGAGGGAATCATAGTTTTTGCGAAAACTTAGCACTTTAAATATTGTATTAAAATATAATGCTAATTCATTTCTGACTTCACATAGTCATTAGAGATGACCTAAGGAATGTTTGGTTCAAAGCATAGTATACTTACCCATTTAGTTTCACCTTGTATATAAAAATGAACGGATTTAAATGGGGATAACTTCATGGAGTGCAGTTAAGTCCAACTTGAGAGATAGGATACTTTTTATTTTGGATTTGGAAACCATAATTATTTTTATTTCCAAAATTTGTTTTGTAAGGACATATTTTCTGTGAGAGAATTTATTGATGCATGGTTTGACAGTTCTGCTGTGAAACAATTTCATTATAACAACAAGGAGCATACGTTACGACATAATTCTTGATGTTATGAAAATTTATTGAAAAATACATAAAAACCGTATTTTATTTTTATGTACATTACAACATCTGTCAGTTAGTTAACTATAATATACGAATATGTATATTCTTACATATACAGTTACATTAATATAAATGTGGTCTAATTTTAAGGGTAAGCCCTTTGTACATTTTAATATGGATCTAAGCTAAGATTATCCAGTTTATAATAGGGATACATACAACAGAAATTAGTCAACCCTAATTTTACTATTACCCTTATTTTATTACCTTAAATATTTTTTGCACATAATTAAATACCACAATAAAAATGTTATAACATACTTTAACTACACAGTTAAGTAAATAAAAGTTCCAATAAAAAATGTCTCCCAGTTGTTTTATATACAGCTTCCTCGCTGGGCGCAGCATACAGGTCGGTGTCGACGGATATTGCTCGAACCCGAAGCCCGTTTCTTCTGCATATCAATGATATGTTGGACACCTCCAACATACATTGCTATGCAGACAACTGCACTGGTGATGCCGTATACACGGGCCATGCAGGTCTCTCTCGGAAAATCGTCGAGCAGTGCTGGGAGAAACTTGTGTCTTCTATCGAGTCCTCTCTGCAGAAGGTCGCGGAATGGGGTAAATTGAACCCCCAGAAGACTCAAGTTTGCGCGTTTACCACTAAAAAAAAACCCCATTTGTCGTATCACCGCTCTTCGACAGCACTTCCCTTAAAGCCTCGCCTAGTATCGGAATACTGTGGCTCGAAATCTTGAGCGATTGCCAATTTCGTGGCCATCTGGAGGGCAAAGCCAAATTGGTTTCAAAGAAACTGGGCGTCATTATTAGAGCACGGCAATACTTCAAGCCGGCCCAGATTCTAGCGCTCTACATCTGCCATCTCTGGTCTGGCGCACCCCAGTATTAGCTCGATCCATTTGACTGCGTACAACGTAGAGCAGCTCGAATTGTCGGGGAACCAGTGCTCTGTGAACGGCTGGATCACTTGGCGTTGCTTAGAGATGTCGCTTCATTGTGTGTCTTCTACCGCATTTATCACGGGGAGTGTTCCGAAGAGCTGTTTAACCTGATTTCTGCCGCCGAATTCCACCTTCGCTCGACACGCCACAAGTTAGGATATCATGCCCACCATCTGGATGTGTGGCGGTATTCCACAGTGCAGTTTTCAAGGAGCTTTCTTCCATGTACTACAAAGCTGTGGAATGAACTTCCTTGTGCGGTGTTTCCGGGACGATACGACATGGGTACCTTCAAAAAAACGCGTACACCTTCCTAAAAGGCCGGAAACGCTCCTGTGATTCCTCTGGTATTGCAAGTCATTGTGGGCGGTGGTGATCACTTAACAACAGGTGACCCGTACGCTCGTTTGTCCTCCTATTATATATAAAAAAAAATATTTATTTCAGTAACAAAAATGGAACAAACATAATAGTGGATGTGACCTTCTATTAAATGAGGCCTGTGCCAGAAGGCCACGCTCTTCCATATCAATTAAAATTAACAGTACCAAAAACTAGGGATCACAAATGAAGTCTAAAAATATAATGTAACAAAAGAAAAATATTATATAAACAGGATGTCTGTGTGTGTTAGTGTGTGTGGTGTGTGTCATTGTTACTTTTCGTAAAACACTACTTATTGTACTATCAAGAAGGTATACCTTAAATTTACATCGTGTTGTTAAATAGCTCTTCCATTTCCACATAATTCATAGATTTCAACCAAGTGGTTAAACTGATGGTGTGGTTTATGTACTTTTAATTATTTTACGTTCCCAGTATCCCTTCATTCTGTATTATGTTGTATAGATATCACAAGATCGCTTACGAGAAAACCTCTTCGATTGCTTGCAATCTCCATATTATTATCTGTTTAATTGATGAGCAAAGGTCCACAAAATATAATTGCAGTAAAACTTCGGTAACACAGGTAGTTTTCAGACGGAAAAACGCTCTTAAGTCAGACGTTATTTCCGCGTCTCAGGTTGCTCCTAAAGGTTTACTCAAAAATATTTTTAGGCAACACAGTGCTTACTTTATAACCATTACCTATCATTAAATTATCAATCTTCGTTCACCTTAAGATATATAGCTTAACTGGCTGTGACAAACTCTTTAAATAATTATATTAAAAATGTTATATTAGCGCTCGACTTCGAGTGACCGAATCGATTCGATTTCATAGACTAAAGCAGAGATGAGAGAGAAGAGTGACGACTGACAGTGTAAATGTCAAATGACAGCTTGAAATTTCTTTTACATTTGTCACCTCTGGTACCGGGTCGCGTGGTGAGATCGTCCTTTAAAATATTATAAGAAAATACTCGAAAATGGCATTCGGAGACGTAAAAACCTCTCAAGGTCTAAGTGAATTGAACAAATATTTAGCTGAGAAAAGTTATATTAGTGGGTAAGTTTACAGATGTGAGATGTCAGATCTAGGTTACCTCACCCACCACGTCAATATATAAAGTAACCGTTTTATTAATAAATATCCCAAATCTATACACTAAAGGATTTCTTCACGTTAAAGGTACGTCCCATCACAAGCCGATGTTCAAGTGTTCCAAGAAGTAGCAAAGGCACCTGCTGCCAGCTTACCAAATGCCCTTCGTTGGTACAATCAGATCGCCTCCTACACACCAGCTGAACGCAAGGCATGGGCACAAGGAGTTAGTCCCTTGACAGCTGGTGCTAAACCAACCACAACACCAGCCAAGGATGATGACGATGATGATGTCGATCTATTTGGATCTGGAGATGAGGAAGAGGTAATTGGTATTCTCAATCATAATACATCAAATGTAATTTAGGATCATAGAAAATTAAATATACAGCTTATAGAAATTATATAGGTGCTAATTGTGAACGGAAATACATACATACAGTTGTGTAACTATGGATATTGAGGTAAATATGAAGCAAAAATATTCAAAACCATCAATAAATGCTATATTAAAAAAAACATTACTTTAGATTCTAACATTTGAAGTGTATGGTTGTGGATTTTATAATTGAGTTGTTTCATACTCATCTTCCAGTTCTAGTTGTTAGAAAATACTTACTTGCTAGTGGCCTATAGGTGCATTAATTCACCATGTGTGTTTAGTGTGGCTTTGTCACTATGGTAGGGAATCATTTTCTAAAAAGGATGAAACTAGGATCACACATATAAGTGAATGTGAATGGAAGTGGGTTGTTCAGTATAAGGAGCCTGAGTAAGAGTATTCAGAAAAGGAAAACTTTGACGCAAGGTCCATATGGTATCCTTTCTACCCTTCTGAGAGACAACAGATTTGATTGTATTACATTTGTAAGAAAAATAATCTATTATAAACACTCCTGTAATCTAACAATATTCATTATTGTCCTACAGGATGCAGAAGCTGCCCGAATCCGTGAGGAGCGTCTAAAGGCATATGCTGACAAGAAATCTAAGAAACCTGTACTTATTGCAAAGTCATCTGTTATTCTTGATATTAAACCTTGGGATGATGAGACAGATATGAAAGAAATGGAGAGTCTAGTCCGCTCAATTGAAATGGAAGGTCTACTGTGGGGTGCATCAAAACTTGTTCCAGTTGGTTACGGTATCAATAAACTCCAGATTATGAGTGTCATTGAAGATGATAAAGTATCAGTAGATCTATTAACTGAAAAAATTCAAGACTTTGAAGACTTTGTCCAATCAGTGGACATTGCAGCTTTCAATAAAATTTAAATGAATGAAGCCATAATAATTTGTCATGTTTTTAATTAAATAATTCATGTATTCATAAATATATTTTCATTTATAATCTAATATTTATAATGTATAGACTATGGAAAGTGAGATTAGTATAAACATACAAATTATGGTCAAGTGAGACTGGCTTTGTGAGGTTTAGATGCTATAATATGGCAAATATTTTAAATATTGTTAAAAACACATATTTACATAGTAGCTATGTATTTGAGTCCTCAACATTTCCTGCCCTATTCATAATTACAATCTTAGCAAGCCATATTTTATATTTTTATAGAAAACCTATAACTACAAGTATTGTTTCAGTACAATAGTCTGGTCAATTTAGACCAAAAAATGAGAGTGAAGTTACATAAAGTCCCAACAAGCTGAAAATCAGTGAAATTGTTCAAAACATAATTATAAACAATGATTAAAAGTTCCCCATCATTCCCGTGTATGGAAAATTTTTTATTCAAGGTCAAAGAAATAAGTTTATACCTCAGTACCTCAGACAAAAATTGTAGATCATAAAATTATCTATAAAAAATGTATCAATACTTTTTTCTTACGAGCCGCCGTTTCTGAGATATAATGATTCAAAAAGTTATAAAAGTTGTTATCGTAGTTGTAACATAGGTGGAGTGGAAACATTTGCATATTATGACGATAACAACTTTTATAACTTTTTAAATTGTTATATCTCAGAAACGGTGGCTCGTAAGAAAAAAAGTATTGATACATTTTTTATAGATAATTTTATGATCTACAATTTTTGTCTGAGGTTCTTTTATGATAAAACTTGCTTGCTGAAAATCGTGAGAAACTCATTTTTTTGACCTTGAATAAAATTTTTTTTTAAATGAATGATGGGGAACTTTTATACATTGTTTATAATTATGTTTTGAACAATTTCACTGATTTTCAGCTTGTTGGGACTTTGTGTAACTTCGAATGTCTAAAGTGACCCAACTACAAACAATATGAAGTAAAGAGACTATGTACATATTCTACTATTCTATAATTTATCGATTTATTTATCATCTACATGTAATAAATTTAAATATTCTTAGATTGGTACCTCCATATTATTGATTCATTAAGTAATTATAAACATAAGATATATTTTCTTCCTAATTGCACAGAAAGTTTTATTCAAAAGCATATGAATATTACGGCTGTACAAAGTTCTTCATTAGTCCAGGCATGTATAAACAATATTTTTTTTCCATTTGAGTATGGAATCATAAAATAAAATGATTAATAAGTATAGATACCAGGGATTTTTTTAACTATTATTTTAAATTATATTCATTGAACATAAAACTGCCAATAAATTATTTTGGAGAATTTAGAAAATGTTAAACAACCATTATACAGCATACTTATTTATAACATCAATGTCACTTAAGACTAACCCTGATACTGTATATTCTATGAAAGCACTGCATGCCTTTGCTATATTATTTTCATAACAGAAAACAACACTCAAAATGTTACATAGATAGTTTAAAACACTATTTAATGACTAGTTCACATCTTCGTAGTTGGAGTATCACTCAATCAACCGTCACACTTTTTGGTACATTGTCACCCACAGTGGCTTGCACAAACATGTTTGGAATATCACTACCGAAATAAATCTTATTATTGAGAGCAAGTGCTTCATATTTCTTTAATTCCAAGTACTCTCTTGTTAACAGGAATTTGTTGGCCTCAGATTGTTTTTTAAGATTATAATAGTCCGCTTCAGCCTTGGTATGCTGTTTTGCTTTGTGAATGCTATCTTCAATGAGTTCAATTTTCTGTAGAGATTCCTTCTCCATTATTTTTTGTTCATATTGTATTTTTGCCACCTGTGCCTCCTTTTCAGCTTCAATTATAGCTTTACGTCTTGCTGTTTCTGCTTCTTTTTCAACAACCTAAAACATGTTCTCATTTGGATTACAATTTTCCAGAGTTTGAAATAAAATGAATACAATAATTGTTTTGAAACAATGTTACTAGGTATGGGTGACTACAACTACTATATATCTATAAAAAAATATTTGTATAGTGGCCATTTTGGAATTGGCAATGTCATTTCATTGTAATGTCACATTCTGTAAGACATAGTAACTAAAGCTAATGATCCATGACTAGTAGTGGCATCACACTAAAGAATACACTTCCAATACACTAGTATATTATAAGTATATAGTCCACTGAAAGACAGACGGGCAGACAATTGTCTTAGTATTAACTACGGTATTAAAGTACAGTAACCTGACAACAAACATGTGACGTCACATTCTGTAAGACCTACTAATTAAAGCATGTGGTCATGGATGACCAGTGGTGGCATCACACTTAAGAATACATTTCCAATTTAGACAAAAGTTTTAGTGTAGTGTGTACAATTAAATAGATGAAAAAAATTGTTTTTTACAGGAAAGTGTCCTAACAATTTTATTTATCATAATCATTTTAACATTTTACCTTCTGATGCTGTGCTGCAATGAGCAACATGGACTTTTCCGCCTCCATAAGCTCATAGTTTTTCCTGATGGTTTCAGGTATTTTTGGTTTAGTAACCCGCACAGCTTGCACTTTTAGTCCAGGTGCCATTTCATTGAGATCACTTTGCAAAGCCTGTTAAAAATTCTCTCATAAATATAGAAGGTATTAAAATCAATTCCATCAACTATGCTGTGTATATAATATATTATAAGAGGTTGCCCACAATAAAAGTTTTATTGCCCACAACTTGCCGGTTTTGCAAACTAGAAACTGAAAAAGACTGAACAAACAGATATATTTTAAAATGTTATTTCTTTGCAAAAAAAAAATACTACTGCCACCTAACAGTAGTGTGGAAACATTATTTTATGTTTTCAAGGCTAAAATAGCTTGTGGGGTGGGCTACAGTGTATTTAAAGATTATGCTTTGATTTGATAGGTTATTTTTTGTATGACAATAAGGGATGAGACGAGCAAGACATTCAGGTGAGGGTAATTGATATTGATATTCTTGAAGACCCAAAAATTCTGAATGGCACTACTACTGGGCTCGTAATATTGAGTCATAAGATGTTAAGTCTCATTTGTCCAGTAATTTCACTAGCTATGGCACCCTTCACATCAAAACACAGTTATGCATCACCACAGAAATAAGCTCAGTTGTGGTACCCATAATCTAGCCGGCATCCTATGCAAAGGAGCCTTCCACTGTTAAACAATAGCAAGCTGCAATACTACTCAGTTTTAGATTTTCAAAACTATGAGTGAAATTAAAATGCAATCACAAGTATGATATATCAGTAACCTTCACTAGAACTACTTGCACACTACATCATTTCATGAAAATAATCTACTCACAGTCCTTAAGTTTTCATCAATTTGATCAAAAAGGTCGATATAAACCTCATGTAGTGTATGAGCACTGCAGAACTGGTTTAACTCGTGGTGCACCTTATTGAAGATCAAAGTCTTATCATAATCTGCTGTGAAATTGCGAACTACATCTAACACTGAAAAAATTAAGTAAGTATAGGTTTTGTAATTGCAATACAACAGTCATCATTTGCAATACAACAGTCATCATTAGCAAGTTATCTAGCAATCCTCCTATAAAAAAAAACCAGTAGAGCTGTAGGTATTTTAGGGTTTATTTTTGACATCCCAATTTCAATAACATGCACTTTTGTCTCAACACCTATACCTGGGTGGGTTATAAATTAGGTCCAAGTCACCTGTTAGGCTATGGTCTCCTATTTTACGCCGTACGCTACCTCTCGTTACGCCATTCGCTGCGTCATAATGCTTACTATATAAATGTACTGTTGTGGTGTCTTTCACACGTCGACACTGGCGTGTTGACGCCGTACGCGGCATGCGAACACCGTGCGCCGCGTCTCTAGTCATTTCGAACCATTGCAGCGTGAAGGTCGGCGCTTGCGTCATACAAAATGATGAGTTTTGATAAAGGAAAAGACGAGTTGTTGATTGAATCAGTAAAATCTTATAATGCAGTGTATGATAAAAGTGACAAGAATCATAAAAATAATGTTATAATATTAATGTTAGCTTGTGAGTAGCCACTGAGCCACCTACATCACGCCAGACGCTGTGGGTTGTGTCCAGACGTTGGCAGCCACAGAATTGAATGTTGATGCTAACGCCAGATGCCGCATAGGGCATAAAATAGGAGACCATAGACTTAGGTGTGTAAAAATATGTGATCCTAATTATTTTTCCAACAAAATTATTTAATTACAAGCCAGTTCATGTTATTAGATGATAATGTAGAATTAGATTTGCTAAAATTGTTTGAATACTTTTTGAGTTTATGATATTTTCTCTTTATAACAGCTATGGTGTAAATGTTGTATAATTAATTTATTAAGGAAAACATACCACAGTGGGATTCTAATTTATTGACCACCTCTATCCTCTCAAAGTAAATCATGACACCACCACTTGTACCACAAGGTACATTTTTCACTTCATCAGTCTGCAGTGTAGTCTGAAATAACCATATAAATAGTTTAATAATAGGTTAATCAGTAGAAAAAAAAAATTCAGAACTGATATATCCAAATAGCTAGTCTGGACTTTTCACTTAACAATTACAAAAATGGAATGGGGCATTCAAAATAAAAAGATTACCTAGCATGTGGGTATAGATTAAATATGGTAACAAATTAAACCGGAGCTTTAAGGTTGATGCCCAAAATCAATCCCTATAGTTAAAACAAATTGATCAATAAGTTCCAATACACAGGTGAAAAGAATAGAAACATTTTCTTTGATGAATATTTCCTCAAAAGGTTAACAATCAAAGAGAACTACAATAAGCAAAATGGCAAATTGTACACCCAAAACTCCAAAGAAGCTTCACATGTTGTTGGAAATATGTTTTTTAAGATATTTTCGTAAAAAAAATGCATTTTTAATTGTAAGAAAATTATGGGCTGACTAGGTATATCTATAATAATTGTAATGATTATACCATCAGATCTATAACTTAAAATTACCTGAATAGCTTTAAATGATGTTACTAATGGGATCATCATATGAAACCCAGGTTGACTTGTAACTGGTAATAATGCTCCTCCCTGTAATCAGTGTAATATTCACATATTGATATTAATATAATATGTTATAAGCATTTGGTTTCATAACTTCATACTTACACGATAATATACCCCGAGATGCCCTTCCTCAACTTTATGTAAGGAAAAATGAACTGTTACTCCTACTGCCAATATTAATAAGGCCATTATAGATGACTGATCTGCCATAGTCGGTCTAAGTATAAAAGTAATACAATTATTTAAAGCAGCTATAAATAAGAAATACATATTGAACAAATTAAAAAGATATACCTTCGCAAATCCAAATAAACTCCAAACAAAAGCGGTATCTTGAATATGAATTCTGACTCGGGTCTATATAAAGTTAATGTAATAAATGCGAGATTATTTTCTTATCATAATAACTTTATTTACTATATTTTTCCTTTATTTATGTAAGCGGTTTATTTCATATTAAAAATATTTGGTAACTTTCATCTTTCAAAACCGAATAAGCGCTGCTGATTGAGATTTAAGTCATTTCACTAATTTCTTTCTAAATCGACAGGTGACATTTATTGTTTTTTTTTTTTTTTTATATTAATTCGTTCTTTCGAACAGGCTATAGCCAGGGGCCTTACTGCCTTGTCGTTAGTATTTTCGTTTCTTTGGTATTTATTATTTTCACTATTTTGTTTTACAAAAAGTCCAATCCAGTTTTCTCATTTCATCTTACATTATTTCCATTTTCCTTTTCCAATTATGTATATTCGATAGCGAATATTTATAGTAGTTTCTTTCATCAAATTCAATCCAGTCTTAAAGTCATCAGTTATTTTACCATTTCCGTTAATGTATAATTCTCTAAAGAATATTTTCCATATTTTCCTTTTAGTAAGTCCAAATCCAGTAATATAGTCTCTAATAATTTTCCCCTTTTCTTAAAGTCAAATCCAGTGTAATTTGCATAACTTTTTAGAATAATACCTACCTATTTACATTATCTGTTCAGTTCGCGAATTGCGCTATGCTATTACTAGTTGTATATGTACAAGTTATAACGTATTTACATAATTATAAACAAATTTACAACGTATGTATCTACAAATTACAATGTATTTACAGTACTACATACAAATTTATACAAGGACATATAAGTTGATGTGTCCTTTAATAGATCTATTACTGAGAGCGGGATTATATTGGGTGCACCATATATTTCCAGTAGCTCATCCATCAGCACAAGGCGCTGTATGCCAAAGGACGAACAATCAAAAAAGATGTGATCCAGAGACTGATCTTGTTGCTTATTACAATGGTCACAAAAAGGAGAGGAGACAATTTTTTTGCGATGAAGATGAAAATTCAATCGATAGTGACCAATACGCATTCGTGTTATTGTAGTATAGAACTTTCTGTGAGCGTTATTTTTAAACTTACAAAACCAGGGTGTGCTATTAACGGGATTATCTAACAAAGTATACGAATGAGCCTTATTTTCAACTTCTGTACAATTGTACCAATATCTTCCCCAAAGAAGAGTCATACGCTGTTTTAGATTACTTATTATATCTGTATATGGTATGTTAATGTCTAGATCTTTGCAATCAGGATATAGGGATAGATCGGATATATTAATGATAGTTCTAGCTAGAAAATCAGCGCTTTCGTTTCCTGCTACTCCTATATGGGACGGGACCCAAACGAAATCCACTTTAATATCGATTAAACATAGTTCGAACCACAATTCCTTTATAGCAAAAATGATGTAATTGATGTTAGCACTCATTTTGTTATTTGACAAACTTTTTAACACACTCATACTATCACTAACTATTACCCACTTCTTATTAAGTTGATTTTGTTTCTTAATATGCTTTAAAGCAAAAAGAATAGCGACGGCTTCAGCAGTAAAAATACTGGCATATCTATTAATCTTAAAGCCAATACCCTTCCTAATTTCAGGAAGGTAGATTGCAAAAGAAACGTTATTATTGTTTTTTGCGCCATCCGTATAAACAAATTTACAATTAGACCATTCTGACAATAATACATGAACCTCCTCTTTTGAAGTTAAATTTGGATCTATTACAACATTAATTGCAGAATATTTACATCGAAAAGAACCTGCATGGCAGGGAAGTATATCATTATTCCGATGAATATTTAAATCTTGTAGAAATTTAAAAAATGAAGAAAAATCTTGCAAGATAAACAACTGTCTCTGAAATGAAGACGATTGATAAGCAATAAGATTCTTAAGAAGATTGTTCGTCGGCAAGCTATAGAGCTTTAAAATAAATCTTTCTTTAAGATAACTAAATCTAATACACAAAGGAGGAAGGTTGGCCTCGATTTGCATAGCAGCTATTGGGCTAGTTTTAAGTGCACCCAATATTGTACGCATACATTTATTTTGTATTTTATCCAGACTATTTACAATTTTGCTGTCTGCGGCGAAACAATGAAAGCCATATTCAAAATGACTACGAATAAGCGATTTATACAAAATTAACAATATTTTAGGGTCCGCTCCCCACGACGTTGCACACAAAGATTTTAATACATTATAAGCTTTATTCGCTTTAATTATAACACTATCTGTATATTTTTTCCAAGAAAGTTTTGGAGTAAATGTTACACCTAGAAATTTTATGTCACATGAAATAGGCAGTGGAATGCCATTGTATAAAATGGGAGGCAATATGGTGCGTTTACGACCAATCACAAAGACTTTTGATTTGGTTGGATTTACATTTAAATTAAGATAAGAAAAGTATTGATATAAATTTACAAGTGCTTTATTAATAGTAGCGGCTAAATTAATCAGATCAACTCCCGATACATAGACGACTAAGTCATCTGCATACTGTAGGTTTACTATATTTGGCCCCAAAATAAGGTTCAATCGCCTTATGTACATAATAAAAATTAAAGGAGACAATATTCCCCCCTGACAAACACCTAGAGAAGAAAGTCGTGGTCCATACAAATGTTTATTAAATTTTACATATACTTTTCTGTCAGTCAAAAAGGATTGCATCCAATTTATTATTTTACCTGGTATCCCTAACATTGATAACTCGTCACAAAGCACGGCAATATTTACACTATTGAAGGCACCTGAGATGTCAAAAAATACAGACAAAAGATATTGATTACTTGCTAAACATTGATGCGCATCAAGCTGTAACTGCGCTATACTCTCCCTAGAAGACCGACCTTTTGCGAAAACCAAACTGATTATTAGGCAAAAGACAATTTTGTTCTATAAAGAACTCGAGACGTTGTTTTAGAAGCTGCTCAAATATCTTCCCAACACAAGACGTGAGAGCTATAGGTCTATAAGAGTCAGGTAACATTTTATTTTTGTCTGGCTTTAAAACTGGGATTAAACAGTCTGTTTTCCATTCTGCAGGAATAGTATTCTCCTTCCATAGGCGATTAAGATTATTTAAAAAGATGTTGAGACTGTGGCAATTAAGTTTTTTGAGTAAAATATATGGAATGGTATCAAGACCGAAAGATGTATCTCTTCTAGTAAATAAAGCGGATTTTAGTTCTTGTAAAGAAAAAGGCTCTATCAAATATTTATTACTATCATTAACAACATTTACATAGTTAGTTAACTCATTTGATACAAAGTCAGAAGTATACTTTTGTAGAAAATCTGGAATCCAACTATCATTCAACACACTGTCAGGAATGTAAGTTTTGTTAAATTTGCGCATGTATTTCCAAATTGAAGACAAAGGAGTACAACGATTAAATGAATTGCACAAGCCTATCCAGCTATTTCTTCTTTCACTTTTTAAGATAAGTTTTTTTAAAGCCCGCAATCTCTTAAACTCTACATAATTTTCATCAGTGGAGTTGTTTTTAAAATTAATGTAACCATTTTTAGCATTTAAAACTGCTTCTGTACACCTCTGATTCCACCAAGGCGACCAAGGATATTTAAAAGATTTTTGTGAACAAGAACTAGTAGCATTATTACTATTAGAACTTTTGGAAAACAGACAGCTAGGGATTGACTGCTTGGCAGCAGAAAGTAAAATATTACAAAAGGAATTAAAAGCATCTATTGAAGATAAAGTGTCAAATTTAACATCATCCAAATAAGAAACAACTAAGTTACTATACATATTCCAATTCACCTGCTTATAATTAGGGTGAGTGGGCAAATGTAGATTATTACATAATGTGTTTTGCAAACTAATACTATCACTACTTACTGCCATTTTTATTATTACAGGGAGATGATAACTACTGCCCAGAGGACTGTCAATAACTGACCAGTCACATAAAAGAGCCAAAGATGGAGTTACCAAAGTCAAGTCAAGAGCATTAGGACGCCAAGATGGAGATCCTATTGTGGTAGCTTGACCATTATTCAGAATAACAAGACCATTCTCATCTATAACCTCTAAAACATCTTTACCTCGAGGCAATGTATCAACACATCCCCACAACATGTGATGAGCATTGAAATCACCTGCAAATATCATTGGCTCTGGAATGGACTTAATTAAACTGTTTAAATTGTTTTTATTAAATGGAGGATTTGAATTGGAAGGACTGTAAAAACTCACAATACTCAGTTCTTTGTTATTAATTTTAATTTTAATGCAAACATTTTGTAGAGCACTATCATAATATGTATTTATGTTAGAAAATGTGATATTATTATGAATAAAAATTGCTACACCATTGTGTTTATTACCACAATCATTCCTTATTGTGTTATAGCCTTTTATTAAAAAATACTGATGTGGTTTTAACCAAGTTTCCGAAATTATAGCAATATGGATATGATTTTCATATAAAAACCTTGTAAAAATAAGCCTATTACTAATAATACTTTGAGCGTTCCACTGCACTATATTCAATGTATCCATAATAACAATTAACTAGGTGTCTTTTTTCTAAAAGTGTTATTCAGAATTTCCTTAATACTATTTGAATTTATAGTTAACTTATCTTTATTTGTACAAATTTGTAAAACTGCTTCAACCAAGAGGTTCATAAATTTGTCAGATTTTATAAGATTGCTCAGGTGTGTGTCAATATACTTTGAGTTTAATTGAGGGAAAGCAGATTCATTGAAGAGATCTGAGTATCTAACACTACGGGACTTCACTTTGTTTTCTTCAATTTTTTGTTTTTTCAGAGGACAGGTAGATGAGATAGCTATGTGATCTCCACCACAGTTGGCACATTTTGTTAAAGTTTTTGGACACATTTTAAAATTGTGATTGTCAGAACATATGGAACAAACTTCATTGTTTCTACAAAATTTAGCAATATGGCCAAATTTCATACAGCGTAGACACTGTTTAATAGGGGGTACATATACATTAACCTCATGCCTCCAGTGATCAAGTGTTACATACTCAGGTAACAACGTTGATGCAAATGTGACTGCAACAGTTTGCGTTGGAACAAAGGAGACAACACCCTGTGGGTCCTTTACTCGCCGCATGAATCTTCTCACAGCAATAACTTTTTTACTCGATGCAATTAATTGATGAATTTTTTTGTTGGAGTAATCAGTGGGAACAGAAGTAAGAACTCCAGTGACCTCCGTTTCAGAAGCCGGAATTGAGGCAACCATCTCCAACTCGCTAAGTAACTTTTCATTTTTTAAAAATACATTCGCATTGTTAGGCAGGTCAAAGGTAACACCAACTTTAAAAGCATTAACGGACCTCAGGTGCAACACACCCGATACGCAATGCCTCCTGATTCCATTTGACAGACCCAACCTGTCCTTGTCTGATATTTTGACTTCACCCTGCTTGCGATTGAGAAATACAATAAATTCCTTCTTATTTGAATTTTCGTCGTATAACCTATAATAATTTGTCGCTCTATAAGGGGTATACTTCTCTTTATCCTTTCTTCTTACAATGAGACGTTCAGTCACCTCCGCGTCAGATACCGAGGATTCGGATAGGGGAAGTTCGTCTGCTGGTTCTGCGTCGCTCTGGCCGTTCTTCGGCCTTTTACCTGTACGCTTCCCCATGGCGATGGGGAAGCGCACTTAACAATTTATATATACAAAAATCGAATATTTATAAACCAGGATAAACAATTTACAAGTATGAAAAATATATGCACTATGAACAATAATTTAAACAATTTTTTTTTTGTATAAGCGCGCCTTCCTTCGTTCACTCGTTCCCGCCAAAAAAAAAAAAAAAAAAACGACATTTATTGTGACAAATGTGAATTGAAATGACAATGGACGATGACATTCTTTTTTGTGATATTTATGGCACGGCATGCAAATCTATACAGACTTACAATACAAATCTAGCAGGATACGAACTTTGCCTCATTTCTGACACGCTCCCTTGGCTGCTCCCACCAGTTCCATAATCCATAAAAGGCAATTATTTGATGCCATTTCTAATATACTAGATACCACTACCACTTCGGAAACAAAGGGCGCTCAGACAGAGAAAAAGTGGCGCAAGAAACTCTCCCAGCATTCTATTTTTTGCGCTCTTTTTAATAAAAATATACAATATTGTATTGTCATTGCTATTGCTATAAAATAATCATTATCTAGGCCCAGGCTGTCGGATCACTTAGATATTAAGCTATGGAGTAGTAGAATTTATGACACAGCCATTTTTTAATAAAACATTTAAATTTATTTAAAAATAATGCCTGAACAGGGGCTTGGACTTTATTATATAGTCGTAGTATATTATATAGTCACACAGTCTGATTAAACCGCTCTGAAGGTTTATTGAATCTATTACAGTCTTAATGTGAGCATAAATTTTAGTGTCGTCCGCATACATAAGAATCTTAGCAAACTTGACACAGTCACGAATATCATATAAATAGGATAAATATAATAATGGTCCCAATATTGACCCTTGCGGAACCCAATATTATAATCGTATCATGACAACTAGACCGTTCTTCTGAAAAATTATTTTTTTTATTGTAAAGTAAATTTTCTATTTTATTATTATAAAGTAATAGCTAACAGCTGGTCTCGATAAAATAATATATACGCCGAAAAGTTTTTTATTTAATCCTTAGAAACAAAAAGATGTATTCACAAAATCAAATCTTTCCTCGTTATAATAGTTAGGTAGGAAACAGTTAACTATAGTTAAGGAAATAGTTAACTATAGTTAAGCTTAATAAAGTATCCAGTTTTGTCCTTAAGCTTCGGCCCTCTTTTTTATATTTTTTATTATTTGTAAATTAAAAATGATAGTTCACCTGTGCCGGTTGACACCATCACGCATAGGTTTATTCGGTATTTTATTTCACTTTCATTTCTAGTCTCGTCGACTAGAGTGACTGGGAGTTGCTGTTGATGGTGCCCCCGAGACTTGATACTCTAAGTAATTGCTGATAGGCTCATCCCGATAATCCGGAACTGATGTTATGTAACTTTTCACTTACGCCGTTCCGGACAATATTATATCACTACTTACTGCTGGCAGCCTGTGAGGGGCGACATGGTCGCACACCTGTAGGTATATACCTTTTCATTTAGATTTCGCATGCTTCGACCTGACCACGTTCCAAATAAGTGATACAGGCTCAGGTAGCTAGAGGAGAGTTTTAAAATCTGGGTCAATCATGTAAAAAAAATTGTCATATGTGTACAAATGCAGGCTGCAGCAGTGATCGCACAAACATATAATATACATACAGTATAATCATTGTAGATATTTTGTAAGTACATTGCATTTTATTTTTCCCTAGCATTATAGTTTTGTATTTCCCCCAGATAATTCAAGGTTGCGCGTTAATCACATAAAAAAACCAGTGATTGTATCATAGCTCTTAGGCAACGCTCCTCTTAATGCCTCGCCTAGTATCAGAATACTGGGTCTCGAAATATCGTGCGATTACCAATTCCGCGTTCGTCTGGAAGGCAAAGCAAAAGAAATTGGGGTTCAATAATGAGGATAAATAAAGCATAACAAAAAGTTCCGGTCCGGCCACATATAGAATATTGCTCTCATATTTGATCTGGTGCACCCCCGTTTCAGCTCGATCCATATGACCGCGTGGAACACGGAGCTGCTTGAATTGTCGAAGATGTAGTGCTCTGTGAACGGTTAGATCAATTGGCGTTGCGTAGCAGTCGCGTCATGGTGTGTCATTTACCGTATACATCAAGGAGAGGGTTCCGAAGATATGTTTGACCTGATTCCTGCCGCCGAATTCCACCTTCACACGCCACGCCACAAATTATGTTATAATCCCCACCCTGGACTTCACTTTTCAAGCGCATTCACTTTTTTAAAAGGCTGGCAACGCTTCCGTGATTGTACTCGTGCAGGAGAATGTGGGCGCCGGTGATCACTTAACATCAGGTGACCCGCTCGTTTGTCCCCCTCATCCATAAGAAATGACGTAGGTGACAGCATCATAATATTCGAATAATTTACCTATTTATTCTGATGTTGTACATATACTAACCCCCTTATTCATAATGGTCCGCTAACTTTAAACAGCCGCTAAGGAGTGTTTTTTCTCATTCTGACTTAGATCTTACACACTTAGAGTGAGAATTAGTAATGCTTTAAGTTAGCAGACTATTATGAATAAGGGGGTAGGTATTTATGCATAGTATATGTACAATATTCTACTAGATAATAGGCAGCGAATTGTAGTAAATAAATGAATAACCCAAAAGAAATTGAAACAACACAGGTTTAGTGACATTTATTATACATATAGGCAGATAGGTACCCAAGCACTAATCAACATCATTTAAGGATTCATCATCAACTTCGGTAATATAAACTTTTCCTTCTTCATTTATGTTCTCAAGTAATTTGGACCGTGTATCTTTTAGTATGCGGTATTCTTCTAATGCTCTTGAGCAAAGTTCGCCCTCCGGTGAGTTACCCGGTTCAATCAAAAGCATTTCAATAGATCTTTTGAGGTGCTTTTCGGACTCTATCAGTTCATCCTAGAAAAAGAGTTAAAGTTACGTGAGAAAACGACTTCACGAGCAACTAGGTGGGATCAAAAACTGCGGATAGTGATAGTATTTATAATATTATCCGCATTCCGCACATTCCAAAATAATGTAACCTATATAAAAATAGTAAGAATCATTTATCGGTAGGTAACATTTATCTATAGGATCCGGGTTCGAATCCCGGTAGGTGCAAGCATTTATATGATGAATATGGATGTTTGTTTCCGAGTCATGGATGTTTAAATGTATTTATGTATGTTTATATGTATTTATGTATATTTAAGTAAGTATATTATATTAAATATATCGTTGTATTGCAACCCATAACACAGGCTGTATATGCTTAATTTGGGGCAAGATAATTTGTGTAAAAAGCGTGTCAATATTATTATTATAGGAATCAAGAAATTAAGTTAAAAATATAAAAGAAGAAGTACTACAAAGTAGCACTCTTAAAGCTAACATTTAAACATACAAAGTAGTAGTTATATAGTACCTACCTATCTCAGTGCAATAATATTATAAATTCTTATTATATCATCGTTTTTTTTGAGTAAATCTGAACAAAATAATAATACTCATTGTTAAAAGCTTACAAGTAATAAAATATACATAAAAAAAATTGGAATGTCTATTTGAAATATTGAAATAACCGTTACTTACTATGTAGTAGTAAATATATAGTCATATACATGTCTATATGACTATATATACGGTACATCCACCAAAATAACATTTTTTACAATTTTTGTCTGTCTGTCTGTTTGTTCCGGCTAATCTCTGAGATGGCTGGACCAATTTTGACGGAATTTTATTGGAAGGTAGCTGATGTAATAAGGAGTAACTTAGGCTACGTTTATTTAAGAAAAAATCTTTTATTTTAGAAAAATAAAGTAATGTTGCAATGGCCAAGAAACGGTTGAACTCTTTAAAAATAATTTATGTGGCAAAACAACGTTTGCCGGGTCAACTAGTATATAATAAGGAAAGATATGGATATGACTTTATACACTACTAGCTAAAATCGATTTTTTAATTCGCTGAAGCTCAGTCTTTAATGTATCTAGCTCAATTACTATGTTAGAGTCTAATAACACATGTACCTATTGCCATTTTTTTTTTGCTTTTGCAAATAAAAAGATTATACAATCATCTACGTAAATTACACATCGAATAGTTCTTCCTATTGCGTTTAAATTATTTCGATAAAATTAATAGTAGTTTTTTTAATATTATGTCCGTAGTATATAGATACACCACAATTTATGGCAACGAACATCGACTCCATGTGGACGTGGCGTAATCATCCTCAGTTCAGTTCTCATCTTCAGTTCTACCCCACCTTAAAGGCGAAGAACTCTTGTAATATGCTTTTGGTGTTGCTAAGAATCAGGGGAGATCACTTAGCTTCTATCATCAGATGATCGGAAGTGTTAGAAACTTTTTCCGAAAATTGTTGAGTAACTATGTCTGATTTGTAGAGAGAGGGTAAATAATATTCAAATTCGAAAATTTTTATTCAAAATACGATTTAAAATCACTTGCCTTAGACCTGACGGAATACTGGGTCTCGAAATCTCGAGCGATTGCCAATTCCGTGGACATCTGGAGGGCAAAGCCAAATTGGCTTCGAAGAAGCTGGGCGTCATCAATAGAGCACGGCAATACTTCAAGCCGGCCCACATTCTAGCGCTCTACAAAGCGCAGGTCCGGCCACACAGTGCGGTTTTCAAGGAGCTTTCTTCCACGTGCTACAAAGCTTTGGAATGAGCTTCCTTGTGCGGTGTTTCCGGGACGATACGACGTGGGTACCTTCAAAAAAAGCGCGTACACCTTCTTTAAAGGCCGGCAACGCTCTTGTGATTCCTCTGGTGTTGCAAGATAATGTGGGCGGCGGTGATCACTTAACACCAGGTGACCCGTACGCTCGTTTGTCCTCCTATTCCATAAAAAAAAGAACGGGCGCAAGAAACTCGGAAATAAAGAGAACAAATGAATGATGACAGTACTAAAGAGTACAGATGCATGCAGTACCTACTGATACTGCAAGTAGGTAAATTTCATTTATGTTTTGCTCAATAACGTTCAGGCGTTGGCTTTGCTATATAAAAGTATATGTAAACAATAATAACTTACACAATACTTCTGCGCATTAATTTCACGAGCATCAAATAGTTTTTTTCCGAGTTGCTGGATGCTTGCATGCAGTTCGTACATTGTAATAGCTGTAAAATATAATATACTTAATTAGTATATATACATATATATTTGTTCAAATAGTATTCTCTATGACACTAAGGATCGAGAGAAGCAGGACTTTTTGCTTAATTGATACGCCCTTCCCATTACAATATCCGAGCAGGACGTTCAGCTGATGGTATTTGACATGCCCTGCCTATTACAATGCAGTGTCGCTCAGGATTCTTGAAAAACCCGAAAGTTCTGAGCGGCATTATAATTGCGCTAGTCACCATTTGCGCAGTAATTTCACTAGCTACAGCGCCCTTCACAAATACTGCTTATACATGCCTGCTTCACGATAAAAATAGGCGCCGTTGTGGTAATCTAGCCATTATCTAGACGGCATCCTGTGCAAAGGAACCTCTCACTGGTAAATGACCTTAGTCGCCCCTTACGATACCCTTGGGTCTGGGATTTCCCTATTCTTTTTATGCCGCGGGTAAACGCACATAGAACGATTCGTTATACGTTCTATGTACGTTGGCCACATTTTGATAATAGCACCAAATAATACTAAAGAGGCCGTTCACTTTAGTGTACCATGCTTGGACCATGCTTTGAAGGCATCTGCCAAATAAGAAAAACACTCGGCATTGGTAGGCGACGTAACATTTGAATGAGCGAAGTGGCCATTCATTTCAATAAAGATAAGTATAATAAAGTATAATAAAGACAAGTTCCAACGACAAGCCGTTGCGTATTGAACAGGATCCACTTATCACCAGCCTAGCGAAACTCTCTAAGAAAAAAGCGATTAACTCGATTGTATGAAATGTGCAGTCATTGGTAGATTGACAGATGACGGCTATAATCGTGTAAAAAACGGAGATAGCCGAAATGCGCTACGTTTTAAGCAACTGTCCGCTTCCAAACTTAGCCGGATCATACTTCGTTGCCAAACGCCATACTACAAACACGGACTAGTAAAAAAAGAAGGACTCCGTGCCGTGATATTAGCAAGTGAAGCACCTTTATGCTAGTGTGTGTGCGGTTCCGGAGTATACCAGATACTAAATTTTTTCTTCCTTAAATAATCATATATCCACAAATACTTTTATGTTATTGTTTTTACACTTCTTCACAACGCACGACGGCATTTTTTAAATATTTTATTGAGACGCAAAATGATCTGTCACAGACGAAGACAATCCACATAATAGTATTAGTGTAAGTGTATGCGTGGGGCTATGTATTTACAAGTTTACCGTCTTGTTTTGGTGCCTCACTGTTATGCAAGGTGACACGGAGTCCTTCTTATTTTACTCGTCCGTGACTGTAAATACTACTATTTCAAACTAATGCCAAAACACTGCACGTTTCATACTAAACTAAATTTCAATTTTTAATTAGGCAGTCCCATCTTTTATCATGTAGTATTTACATCCTCTTTGCTAATCACCACGTATGATTTATATGAGGTATATATTCAAATGATAAAAAATTCAAACCTTTAGTTCTGTTCATTCCTGTACACAATATTTCTAGCACGGCCAATAACTCGCGACATAGTTCCAATTTACGGCGCATCATTTTCTTCGTTGGTTTGGGTTCTCTATGAATCGCATCCCTGAGAACCCCAGCAAGACGTTGTTTAGCATCTAATAACAAATAATGACTCGGGGCTAATACAAGAGAAACATTCCTAATGTACTCTTCCAATTCTTTTTCGTCTTTCTTGTCTGTGAATGAAATATAAAATTATCTAAGAATACCAACTGTAGTTCGTTTTAATATAAGATTAGACAAAAACCTACTTATTGATGCTAATTTATCCGAACAGCATTGTACTTTATATCCCAACACTGAATCGTCAACTTTATTCTTACAGCTATGACATTCCCAAACGTCACCACTTTTAGAAGCATATCCAGTCTTGCATGCTGGGCACAGTGCTGAGCTGATGAAGCTGCCAAGTTCCGTTACATCACAACATCTTTTACATGTGCATTGAAAATATTTCCCGATTGATAAGTGTTGCTGTCTTATTGCGGTTCCCTGAAATTAGAATCTTGATTATTTAGAAAAAGTTATTCAATAATTTTACTAAAAGCAGACAGCACTGAAATAGGCCTGAAATACGTAGGGTCAAAAGAACTGCCTGGTTTAAACAAAGGTATAACTTTGCTGTATTTCATGAGGTCAGGGAACACACGCATCTGTTAAATATTATTGCTAATTTAGGTGCTAAGTATGTTATTTACAATATTAGTCAAATGGCCCCATAGGTCCTGTGTATTTTGTAGGTTAATTGATATGAAGGGTTTTAGTAAATCGCTACCTTTATCATACTTAAATTTCAAATCAATGGAATATGAAGACACCAACCTGTAATTTAAGCATATCCTGTGCTGATTTTGGTTGGTTTAGGTCTTTGGTCGTAATAATTGGGATTTCGGAGAAGAATTTATAAAAATTCATTTGCAATTTTTATTTCCGAATTTATATCGCGATTATTAATATTTAAACAAATAGAAGTGTTAAGTGTTACGGCAACTTATCTACCAGTTTCATTATTAATTTATATTCCAAGTTGCTTTTTACTTTATTATTACTGTTTTTTTTTAATTTTATCTGCAATAAAACGTGTCTTGGCTTCATGACACGCTACTACTTGAGTTACTAAAATTGAAATACTAGGCTTACAATACCAGTGGGAGGCTCCTTTGCACAGGATGCCGGCTAGATTATGGGTACCACAACGGCGCCTATTTCTGCTATGTGTAATGCAGTAATGTGTAAGCATTATTGTGTTACGGTCTGAAGGGCGCCGTAGCTAGTGAAATTACTGGACAAAAGAGACTTAACATCTTAAGTCTCAAGGTGACGAGCGCAATTGTAGTGCCGCTCAGAATTTTCGGGTTTTCAAGAATCCTGAGCGGCACTGCATTGTAATGGGCTGGGCATATCAAATGCTATCAGCTGAACATCCTGTTCGTCGTGTCCCTTACATTGATAAAAAAACATTAATTTTGTTTTACGTTACATTATCGACTTATTATCAATCAATCTCTTCATTCCTTTAAAATATAATTTGAGCGAATGATATAAAAAGGGAAATGCTTAAATTGTTATTATTTTTCCGTTATACCTAACCCAACCAGCTTAGGTTAAGAAAGATTACATGTTAATAATTAATTGATTCATAAATTGACTGAATACTGTTGATAGCCTTAAACTGTAACAAACAAATTAGAGATCACAACCTAGTACTAATTTTGCGCGGTAAAGACGAAGACAACGCCATCAGCAATGTAAACTACGATCAGCTCAGGGGCGTAGCTACCGCCGTATCTGCCGTATCACTTATAAGGGGCCCCTGGCCTTATAAGTGATACGGCAGTTATTATTATTCAGCCTATTCCTTTCAGACCTTTGACTATTGTCAATATAGGCAGAAACTTTAGAAAAACTAAAATCATCATCAGCTATAAATTATTTAATAAATTATTAAATGAGTTTGCCAAAAAAAAGGCAAGGAGTTGTAAAAATTTTGGAAAAAGTGACAGATAATTATTTTTATTTTCTTTTGTGAGGAATCTAAGGGCCCCAAACAAATTTTTATACGGGGCCAAGACACGCTACGCCACTGGATCAGTTGCAAGTAACAGACGAGACTTGATGTATATTAACAGATTTACATTTAGTTCGAAATCTGTTGTGTTCCTTTTGCAAAAGTAATATTTAAAAGTAGGTGCATACATATACATAAGAAAAGTAATAGGTATACTTCCAACCTACCTTCAATGGATCTGTGTAATTGTAATAAATAACATCACCCTTCTTGATGTCCGTAGTCGCATTACAGACTAGAACATTATTATCGTTAATTGCAATTTGTGTATTAGGCGTGCAGTCATGGGCCAGTAGGGCTGCTTGTAAGTAAACCCCTCGAAGCACTTCAGCACATCCAATACCAGGTATCGGTGGTCCTCTCACTTCGAAACTGTTCACGTCAATTGCTGCGCAGATTTTTCGCACTAATTCTGAATCCGATTCATTTTTGATGAGGCCTATTAAATCGATAAACTGAAATGGTTTCATCTTTAGAATAACATAGTAATGTTTTTGTACGAGCAAACTCATACAAATCAGTTGTTTAAGTTTTATGCTTACATCGGCGCGCAGCAAAACACATAATTAATATTATATTTCTAACATTCGGTAAGTAGTTGCAATACAGCACTACGCGCGATCTATCGTACAGTGTTTCGCCGCGTATCAATCAAGCAATATATCAAACTGTAAATATACAAATAAAACTGAAAACAAAATTATATGAACGATGCGGGACTTGAGCCCGCGACCTCTCGCGTTAACGTGAAAGAGATCCCTAAAGTAATGTTTTTTCTTAATGGACGAGTGGGTCATCTGATGTTACTTGATCAACGCACCCACATTCTCTTGCAGCACCAGAGGAAGAACAGAAGCGTTGCCGTTTTCTTATCGTCCTCTTAATACCGCGAATTCCATAGTATGGTTGTACGTGGAAGAAAGTACTATGAAAACCGCACCGTAGAGCAACCCGACACATCGAGGTGGTGGGGATGATATCCAATTTGTAATCAATAGTGCGAATATATGTGCGAAATTTGGCGTCAAGAATTAGGTCAAACAGCACTGCGGTACACATACAATGAAGCGACGTCTCTACGCAACCCCAAGTGATCTTGCCGTTCACAGAGCACTGGATCCGGATCTGCGCTTTGTAGAGTAGGTAACTACTATCTCAATATATTATATTATTTGTAACTCTGATAACTACAACAAAATATGTAACTATCCATATATTTAACTTAATATCTACAAGTACCTACAGTTTGTGAAAAAGTCACTCAAAAATAATAAAACTAAATGTTTTCTCGATTTTTCAGCTGCTAGGTTGTGAGGAATCGTTATGAAGTATAAGACTGATTTCTGTAAGGTCCCATTTTCCTAGTATGAGTAGGTAGCCTACTAACCTCCTAACAATTTTTCACTCAGTCCTTTACTAATATCTCACCTTAACGGTATTCTCATAATAATCCAACATGCTACTGTCTCTTTTCTTGTCTAAATGTGTTTCGAGCATCATAAACTGTTCCCATTCCTTAACAGTTTTATCTCTTCGTAACATTGCCCGAAACGGCAACAGTGACCCCACATTTGGGACCATCTGTATTGGATTTAATCCTTTGTTTAATTTGACTTCTCTTAAGTAGTCGCATTCTGTTTGAACATGCCATTCTAAAAATGAATTAAACTTCGATGTATTATACATTAAAAACAATTTATATTTCGATTATTATTATCTACATTGTTAAGACCTACTGGTTAGCTCGTCTGGACATCCATCCCCTGGGCAAATCGGAGCGACTGCACATTTCTTGCAGACGAAAAATTTATTGATCAACGGACGGTAACAGTTGAAGCAAACAAAAGAAGAATCGCTACTTGGCCCCAGAACGAATGGACGATCGGATAAAATAACTTCGCCTGCTCTCAGATTCTTTGCTGCAACAAGATATCTGAAAGTAGGCCACAAACATAAGAAACTTGAGACACTTTAGCTTTTGTTTAGATCAAACAGTACATACCTCCCCAATACTTCAGAATGTTTCACTTCGTACTTTGTTTCCATTTTATTTCATTTGATAAAGATATATAAAAGGTTAGATGAAATTATAAATTCTAACACGATAGTATAATACAGTTCAGACACGTGCGAGAGACTGTATTCTTACTGAGATATAAATAAACTTGTTCGGTACTATTTTAAGCACGACTATTTCGCAGGTCGAGAGGTACAAATGCATCCATCGACTTCTGGGGTCAAAGCTGTTTCAAAAAGTACGGGGGATAATAATTTAGGGGATGAAAACCACAACCACCCGCGTTCTTTCGTTTACCTGGCAAACTTACAATTGGTTCAATCACCGAGTAGCGATGGATACTTACGTATTCATTGTACATATATTATGAATTATTGTAAAATGTTGTTAATTACCTTAAATGTATCCTGCTTAAGTGCTCCTTCATTTTTAATATTGTTATTATCTTAAACCAATATAAATTGATATACGAGAACACCCATAACACAAGTAAGATCTTATCATGGGTATCAGAGTTTCAATTCAACACTGCATTTCATTTAAGATAAGGTAACTTTTAAGACATAGTACATATATATTTAAGTGTTGTGAACCTCTGTTTAGTGAAATAAAATTTCTTATTATTATAGATTTTGTTCACAATTTTATGCGGTTTACTCGTTCGTAGCCCTTATTCATATTCTAAAATAAAAGTAGGCTAATTTACTCGTAATGTTTGGGTTTGAAGCACCTTAAAGCGTCCATCTATGGTGTAACCCTTAGATAATATTTCAATTCAATTTTTGTGATATGGCGTGCGGCTGCACCAGTCGGTAGTTAATTTTTACGTCTAGATAGTCTCTTGCTGTTAGACAGCCGATAAAAACGGGCCAAGAATATCAGTTTAATGTGAGTGACAAGCTACGTCTTACACTCGCGATTTGCATGTCAGTTTATGTTTAAAGTGCGTGCATTGCTCAAAATAGAAGTTAGTTCTAAGCTCAATTTTTTTTCGACATTTTCCCAGCTGTCCTAGTCTATCTAGACATATAAATGAGCTAACGGCCGTTCCCAATATTCAGTCTATCTACGGTTGTGGCCTACTTGAGATAAAAATCGTAACTATCGTAGACTTTTCTGTCCCAATAAACTTATCGACGGTAACTCACCTTATCCGTACACGCTGTCTGTAAATGGGAGGACGTAAAGCTTACATAGACACACCATAGATATAGAAGTTTGTATGAAAATTGCAATTCACGCGTCCCAATATAAGGCGATAAGAATGACTTAACCGGTGTATTGGGACAGCTTCAGATTATTGACGGCTAATTACTGACAGTAGAATGTAGTAATTTATCTCTATCTGTAGATAGTATATTGAGAACGGCCGTTAGGGTGTAAACTTCGTGTGCTCGAGAAGGTCCTTAGATTGTCTCATACACTTGGAGGGGTAAATTAAATTGAGGCAGTGAGGATCTGAGAGCCCTTAAGCTCTGCTAGTTATAAAACACATCCGCATGTTGCTGTTAAGAGGCGTAGGAGTCTTACGGCCGTTCCCAATATACTATCTACAATCTACAGATAGAGATAAATTACAACCATCTACTGTCCGTAATGAGATGTCAATAATCTGAAGCTATCCCAATATACCCGATAAGTCATTCTTATCGCCTCATATTGGGTCACGTGAATCGCAATTTCCATACAAACTTCTATGACTGGTAAGGTATACGGCCTCCCATTGACAGACAGCGTGTACGGATATGGTGAGTTACCGCCGATAAGTTTATTGGGACAGAAAAGTCAACGATATATGACGAAGTGAACGATATTCTATCTGACATCGTGTACTGGTTTAGGGCTAATAACCTATTGTTAAATAGCAAGAAAACTAAATACATTAAATTTACCGTACCAAATGTCAAAAATGTTTTGTTAAACGGAGAGGTGATAGAACCGGTGAAATCTGCTATATTTCTTGGCATAAATCTAGATTCCAAATTACAATGGAGCCCCCATATTGAAAGATTGGCGAACAGACTTAGTTCTGCAGCATAAGCGGTTAAAAAGATTAGACAATTAACTGACATAGATACGGGGCGACTAGTATACTTTAGTTATTACCATAGTATTATGTCCTATGGTATATTGCTATGGGGCAACGCTGCCAATATTAATACAATATTTGTGCTGCAGAAGACCTAGGTTATTAATTGCGCGAATAGCCCATTCGCGCAATTAATAACCTAGGTCCTAAAGAATCATTCAGAGCAAAATTCAAAGAAATTAATATCTTGACTTTTGCTTCTCAATATATTCTTGATAATGTAATGTATGTTCATAGGCACATTAGTGAATTTGCTAGAAACTGTCATAACCATAATGTTAACACCAGGAACAGACAAACTGACGATGCCTACTACTCGGCTAAGTCGACTTAGTAAGTCTTTTGTGGGGCGATGTATATGCTTTTACAACAAGATCCCAGAAATGTTCAAAACAAAAGTATTACGTTATTCAAAAGAATTGTAAAAATCGTTTGTATGGTAAAGGTTAGGTACTATAACATAAATGACTTTCATAATGATACCAGAGATTGGGAATAGAGTGACCGCCCTCAGGCTATTAAATAATAAGTTTAATTGTACAATATTACTTTGTAAACATGTTTATACGATCAAAAAAAAAAGCCCGCTGAGTTTCTTGCGCCCATTCTTCTCAGGTCTGAGGCATTCATTTTGGAATGGGTGGTAGTTTTTGACTTTCAATAAGGGATGTCAAATCCTATTTTGAATAAAAATATTTGAATTTGATAACGACGACTTTTTATCTCAAGTAGGCCACAACCGGAGATAAGACTGAATATTGGGAATGGCCGTTAGAGGGTTGGGTTGGGGTGAATCTCTCCTGTTATTTAATTAAAGACTAAAACACTTCAAACTTACCTTAGCACTGGCTCTATTAGGATGTTTTAGGTCGTCAGTAGAATCTGCATAGGCTGGATTCTCTGGTAAATGCGGACGTAACCGCGGGTAACAGCTAGTTATGTCTTAATTTTATAAATTTCATTCGCTATAATATAAGTAATATTTTGTTTAGTCTGCATCAATGCCACAGGTGGCCAATTAAATGTAATACTTATATTATAGTAGGAATACAGTTTAGGATAGGATACTCAAGTATAAAAATATAAAAATAAAATAACACGAAGTATAAAATTATTTTATTACATATTATTTACACAAGCCCGTTGAACGATAAACTTATGACTAGTTATTAACATCGCATTTTATACAAAACTTTAAAATAATTTGTACAGAGACAATCAATGACGTTCTATACATGTGGACCTGTCGTACGCAGTCTAATAGCGGAACGGCAAAAGTGTGCTTAAAGACAATGTAAGCACACTTTTCTCCTTAGTCGTGTGTCAATCAACAAGCGTGCTAAAATAAGTGCTCAAATAATACGTTAAAGACGCAAAACAAGATGGTGTGTCTTATCAGCGGTAATTTTATTATATTTATATAAAATAGGTTTGCAAGCGTTAAAATTTTTGAAAAAGTAATATATTTTCATTAAAAATGGTACAATTATTGACAAGTATTCACATTCCTTTTTCTCCCGCTTGTCAGAATGAGACAGATGACACGACGTGACCAGCACACAGTCAGAAATTAAAACTATAGAGTCGCTCTTTTTTTAAAGGCCCAGTGAACAATGATTAGCAATATTGTATTTTGTGTACAGAAAGTCTTTCAATTTCAAACAAAAGCTGTACAACAAACACCCTGCGATACTAAATACAATGCCAAAAAGATACCCTGGAAAAGATGTCTAAGTTGTAAAGACTAATTTTAACAAAATATTATATTTATTTCAGGGAAATTAACATTTAATAACCAGTTTACAGAGTTGTTTAATGTAAATAATTACATTATATTTGAGTGTTACATTATCTCATTATAGGTAACCTTAACTTATTAGATCTAAATCCATTTGGAGCGTCAAGGAGTAATAAATATACACACAAACCAATAAATAAACATATAATCTTTCGCCTTTATAATATGAATATGATTAAAAATGTAAAAAACTTCCGACTGAAAAGATCTCGATAAGAAACTAGGGACAGTCTGACAAACGTAAAACATAATATAGTAACTCTCTTTTTCGTCAGGTCTTAAAAAATTCTAACTGCTACTCCACTGCGGTCACTGTCCAAATTCAAAATACGCAGCTTAAACTGAAAAAATGTTAAAATTGCTGCCTATTCACCAATAACATTTTAAACGATGTAAACGCCGAAATGTATAGATATGGCAGTCGATGCTTGTTTGTGGCATGTAACATATTTCGGTGTTGATTTTGTATGACATAAATTGTCTATACGTATAGAAAGTCATTGGGGAAAACACATACTCCATCATTATTCATGCAAAACCGTAGCATCAGGTGTAATAACCACATTAGGCCGCGTCCACATACGAGGGATTTCGATAAAATCTATGGAACGAAAGAGAAGGGCTACCTTTAGCTAGCTGGCTTCCGTTCGCGAAATCTCTTTGTATGGGGACGAGGCCTTTGGATAATTATTATCAAACAATAAAATTAAGTCATGTCTTTAAAATAATAAAAGTTTTTTATGCCGAATTTAAAAAAACCGTTCTTGGACGCATTCAGAAAGAAAAGAGTGAGAATTAGCAATGCTAACTTAAAGCATTGCTAATTCTCACTCTGTCTTCTTCTATTGACCTAAGTCAGAATGAGAAAAAACACTCCTTAGCGGCTGTTTAAAGTTAGCCGACTATTATGAATAAGGGGGGTTTGAATATAGCGTATAAACCTGTCAGCTCGATAATTAATGACCAATATGATGATATATCAATGTGTGCGTTAGCTTAGGTTTACAGAAATAAAACTGAAAACAAAATTTTAGGAACGATGCGGGACTCGAACCCGCGACCTCTCGCTTTCCGAGCGAGCGCTCTTTCCAACTGAGCCAATCGTTCGAGTGACGTATCGTTTATAAAATCTTGTATGCTTTGTTCAACTCTCAGGTTGTGGCTTCATCTGCAGGATATAATTTACAGCTGATAACCTTAGCTTAGGTTTAATATTCACAATACCAAAAAGCTACAAGTGGCTGACTGTTTACGACTTGTCAATCAAAATCGATAACAATATATTCGCTTTCCTTTTCTATCTTGCTGTATCTCCGTTAGAGATGTTCTTCTCTTTTGCACTCTTTCTCTGTCTTTACTAGAGGTTCCCAGACTTTTTTTCACATAGACTTAGTATAATATAACAATCCATGCATCCTTTCTCTTGCACTTAGCTGGAGCGAGATACGTTTATTGAAATCATGGCAACCTCTACCTGCGGCCATCTTGTAACTGTTAACCATGGATTATCGCAAACTATACAACTTTACTTACTTTACCGGACCACTTTGGAAACTAACGGTTAATTCGCTAGTATATTGTAAACAAGAAAAAGGACCATACACATAGATATACATATTATATATACAGATATTGCGCGTAATTTAATGTTATACTTTGTATAAAAAGGAAGTTATAAATAATAACCTAAAACATATTGCATACTAGATCAGTAAAGTATTTTATCTCTAGCAAAGTCAGCTATGGCTAAGCAACATACTCTATGCACAATCAGTAAAATGAACTATACAATTCGATTAAGGACTGGTCTCCGCTGAGCTCCGACTAGATACCGAAAGGAGTCGTAGAGTGCGACAACTAATTATACGACCGAGTGGGCGTACTCGAGCCAGTGTCGAACAATGTGTGACGTTGACGTGCCACATGTTCTGTTAAACTTTACTAATAATAATTGAAACTAAAATGCCGGGTTTCGTAGTAAAACTATGTAAAAATAATACTACAAGAAATAAGAAAGACACTGGAATCACATATCACCAGTAAGTATTTTGTATTTTATTTGTTACAAAATTTGAAAGATGTCATTGAGTGTCAAGATACCACGCACACAAGCATCTAATAGTTGCTGTAATAAAATAGTTATTGATCTTAAGTAGTACGGTATCTAGTTGAAGCGCAGCGGAGTCCAACCCCTAATCAATGTATACAAATTTTATTATGAAATAAACAATATAAACGATCTTGACCTATTCAACATGACCACATGTCACTTGACGTCAAATAAATAAAAAATAAATTATTAATTTAATTCTACAACATTATACATTTATTTATGAGGACTTGAAAATTTTTCGTATTTATTAAATATTTAACTAGCTGTAAGTATTCAAAGTTTCGGAATAAAATAAAATGTATTTAAAATCTTCCTATGGCCGCCATTTTGTTTTCTGTGCTTACGACACCAATTTTGAAACTTGGGAAAGTTGAAAAATATCTACCCCAGGAGATATTGTTTTACTTTGGTAGACGTCTATTAGTCTGCAACTATCCGGGATAACCACAAAAAAGACATATTAAAAGTCTATTTGAAACTTATGAGATAGATGGCTATCCCAGATTATTACATTAAAAAGAGACAGTAATACATATCAATGTCATTTAGCACATAATGAACTTTTCAAGTTTTATTTTTCAATTAAAAATAAATAAAAGTGAGTCTGAACAAAAGTCTGTCATAGTTTTAATTTTAAAATATCATTTCGATCTCTCTTGACTTTCCCTTCACAGAAATACAATTGGCTAGAGACACTGTCATGTTAAGACTGTACGAGTTTACATCATATCATAATTACTATGATTTTAACATTAGCACGGATTTGTAACGGCATAAGTAGGGATGTCGAGGGTTTTTAATTTACTAATTTATTTACAAATAGTTAAAATCGTCTTGTATCTATAATTTCACGGTTTTCAAGAAGATTTCACGACTCTAAAATTATCGTAGTATTGAAATTTGTTTGCCGGACTCGATCTTGTCTGTTGTAGCACGAATAGTAAAAAAAGGGTGCACTTGCATTGTAGTGTTCTGGGGCATAGGGTGTGGGATGCGGCTGTTGATAAGCCCGTGAGATATTATATATTTAAGCCTTAACCCCTGGAGCCCTATTACCAAAATCGAAATACGAAGTTTCGGTTGAGGGATCGTACATTTTCTTATTACGAAAGTGTTTCGGATCCGAAGTTCGATACGAAGTTCGCGATTAGACATTTTGTCTTTCGTTTACCTTATTCCCAAATTCACTTGACATTTACTTTTACGTTTGACATTGTTATGATCGTAACTACAACTTCACTTTTTTGTCTATGGTTCCGAAGCGAAATCCGCCGAAATTTGTTTTTTTTTCGGACCGAAACTTCGGCTATCGATTTTGGCAATAGACCTCCCGTTTCAAACATTCTATAGAAAAAAATGATGAGACATCTCCTCTCCTCTCCGCTTGATCCATTTCCACCGAATCTAAGCGGAGAGGATATGTGGAAATAACGAAATCTTATTGGTTATCAAAACGCATCTCCTCTCCTCTCCGCTTTGGTGGAAACCGGGCCTAAGGCTGACGGGTGCAGAGTAATGTGTTTGGGCTCGTGTCGTAGCTAGTTTAGATATTGGTCGTATAATATTATCAACGCTTAGGGCAGACGTTCCATCTAAAGCATAGTTTCTCAACCTTATTTTGCTCACTTTAAGAATATATTTTTTTCTAGAGTATTTTCGTGTATTTTTAAGACTATATTTTTTAATCTACCCACGCCCCATCTGCGCCATCTCAATGCCCCCTAACTTTCTCTGGGTCTTCTACTGCCCCCCGAAAATCTCAAACGCCCACAAGGGGGCGTTATCGCCCACGTTGAAAACCTATGGTCTAGATAGACTGAGACAGCAGTGAACGCGTTGAAAAAAAATAGCGGCCCTTATAGCCTTGTCTGTTCTCATGCATTACCAAACAACAAGAGGCACTATTTAGACGTATATAATATATAAGCGCGTTCCCTAAGACTGCTTTATTCCCATAACAATTAACAAGTCAATAACCAAAGAATATACAAATTAAAACGAGTTACATAACACTTAAATATAAGATATTGCATATTATGCAACGTATGTACATTGAGTATACACTTATATACTATATAATGTTATTTACGCTAAGCGGCAGCGTGAGTTCAAACTCAACACCAAAGTGGAATCAGTTGCGGCGGCGCGTTTGCGTCGTTGCTACGATGACGTCACGCGGGACTCTGAAAATACATTTAAATATTTAATTTCATGCATTTTAGCCACAAATAAAAATAACAATTAGATATTAAACGGAGCTCAACTGCAAGCAACAAAATTCCTTGTGTGTTAGATATGATATATGTTTACATAACTCTGGACTCATTCAAATCTGTGAAGGCAATTTCAGTTTAATATTTATTTAATCAAATCAAATCTCATTTTTTTTATGTAATACGAGGACAAACGAGCGCGATCACCTGGTGTGTGTTAAGTGATCACCGCCGCCCACATTCTCTTGCAACACCAGAGGAATCACAAGAGCGTTGCCGGACTTTAAGGAAGGTGTACGCGCTTTTTTTGAAGGTACCCATGTCGTATCGTCCCGGAAACACCGCACAAGGAAGCTCATTCCACAGCTTCGTAGTACGTGGAAGAAAGCTCCTTGAAAACCGCACTGTGGAGGACCGCCACACATCCAGATGGTGGGGATGATATCTTAACTTGTGGCGTGTCGTGCGAAGGTGTAATTCGGCGGCAGGAATCAGGTTAAACAGCTCTTCGGAACACTCCCCGTGATAAATGCGGTAGAAGACACACAATGAAGCGACGTCTCTACGCAACGCCAAGTGATCCAGCCGTTCACAGAGCACTGGGTCCCCGACAATTCGAGCTGCTCTGCGTCAATTGGATCGAGCAGATACTGGGGTGCGCCGGATACTATATATTTACAATACTATGACTAAATAAAATTAAAACTATCATTACGTGGAAGCGTACGAAGAATACTAGCAGCAATTCCACGTTGGATAGCTAGGCTGATCCGTTGACCGAGATAGCTGCCAGTGCTGCACCCTATTGCGGCGCAAAGATAGTGCTTTGCACATTCATAGTGTCTCGACACCAAACGGCATAAAGAACGGCAGAAGGCAAATTAGTATCATTTCTTGTGAATCGCATCACGTAGACGTCTGTCATTCCACAACCGCGCGTTTTGTTCGAAATTTCTTGCCTCGCACAACCACTTTGTGGAATCAACTACCGGCAGCGGTCTTCCCGAATAGATACGACTTAGGGACCTTCAAGAAAAAAGCATACTCCCACCTTAAAGACCAACGCATTTCTTGACACACCTGTTGTTGCGGATGTCCATGGGCGGTTGCCTCACCTCTCCCCATCCCGTTAGCCCCCTCTCATATAACTTTTTTTTTTTTACTTCACATTGAGAACGGTAATACCATTAGTCTTGGGTATGCTTTGTCGGTCTTTGAAGTGAGATTAGTACATGGTAGAGTATGTTTTCTTGCAGAACTAACAGCAGTAAAGTTTTTATAACCACTCTCCACTTCTTGCTTACCTCGTCTTGCCTCGCGTACTGCGACACGCTGATGATGTCCTGCAGACAGTGTGCGAACTCCTCAATTACGACCCGCATTGGGTCTGCTTCGCCCGTCTCCGCGTTCAGCTTCTCGCTCTCCATCCCGGCGGCCACGAGGCAATGGCACACAGCTTCAATCACCTCGGTCGTCATAAAACTGCAGGGGTCCCTAAGAATACATTTATTTATTTATTTATTTAAAACATCACAAAATCCACAGAACTTAAATTAGGTTATAATAATACTATTTTGTAGGACTTACATTTAATAACGATATTATAATAAGACATGATATTTATGCGTGTGTGGTTTGGTGAGTGTGTGTGTGTGTGTTTGTGAATTACTCTAAATTTAACCTTTATATTATTTTTATTAACACTCCTTTTAAAGCAGCCTTTACTGTTATTTGAAATCAGTACTGTTGAATTGCTTATTATAGTTGCATAGAGTGAACTTGTGACAAACATTCTAACATATAATTTGTTTTCTATACTTTTGTTCTGTATCATTATGTAATTATTGTGTTCGTTGCAAATAAATATATTTCTATTTCTTTTTATAAATGGAAATGGATCCATAATGACGACCTGTATAGCCGAATGGTTAGCGATCCTACCTATTAAGCTAGAGGTCCCGGGTTCGAATCCCGGTAGGTGTAAGCATTTATATGATGAATATGAATGTTTATTTCCGAGTCAGGGATGTTTAAATGTGTTTATGTATGTTATATGAATTTATGTATGTTTAAGTAAGTATATTGTATTAAATATATCATTGTCTTGTAACACATAACACAGGCTATATATTATGCTTAACTTGGGCTAAAATAATGAAGATAAGCAGAACCACACAGAATAATACAAGTAAATGAGACTTACAGAGGTAAAAAAAATAATTAAGAACTACTAACATAAGAAAATACAATTGATACAAAAAAAAACAAATATATGTATAATATTATAGTGATTAGCTTAATTTTAAAGTACTGTGTAGCTGTTATTGCTATCAAAAGGAGTTTTTAAATACTACGCTCTTATTAAGATGCATATAAAGACACGACATGTCAATGTCGTTTAGAAGTGGGAGAGTCACGCTGCCGTCTTTTGACGTCAGACTCGTCAGGGTTAATTACCTCACTCGCACAGAATACCGGCGTGAAGTAGCGGCCTAGTGCCGCTATGTTTCGCATAGGCAAGTGTCGAGGACCGGTGGCCATTTTCCTCCTATTCCATAAAAAAAAAAGTGGCGAGGACACTGCATTAGTTTGCTGCGATTTTAATAGAAACGTGTGTGACTCACTTGGTAGGGGCAGCGCCCCGCTGGGGAGGTGCGTCCCGTACAGGCTCCACGCGAGGCCTCGCTCGCTCCATACAGTCGCTCACGTTGCGGCACCCCACACATTTGCACATCGCCGTACACGCTATACGAGCCTGCGCATACCACAATTTTAACGACTGCTTTTTAAACAATTTGTTATGTTTTTAAAGTGATAACCCTCACTTCTAGGATTAATACGATAATCCATGGTTAACAGTTAAAAGATGGCCGCAGGTAGAGGTTGCCATGATTTCAATAAACGTATCGAGATATTGTAATCGCTCGAGTAGATAATCGCTCCAGCTAAGTGAGCTGAAGTAAAGAGAAAGTGAATCTATTGTTACCGATGTTGATTGACAGGTTGTAAACAGTCAGCCACGTGTAGATTTTTAGTATTGTGAATATTAAACCTAAGCTAAGGTTATCAACTTTAAAGTAGATCCTGCAGATGATACCACAACCTGAGAGTTGAACAAAGCATACAAGATTTTATGAAGATACGTCTCTCGAACGGTTAGCTCAGTAGGGAGAGCACTGGTACGGAACGCCAGAGGTCGAGGTGGGTTCGAGTCCCGCATCGTTCATAAAATCTTGTTTTTCAAAATTTATTTGTGACTGCTTTTTAAATTGACGAATGCATAACCGTGCAGAATGGGATGTCGCCATGCCAACTTAATGGCTGACAGGCTTGCCCTGCATATTTCAGAATGACAACTCGATAATTGAATTATCCAAATGTTATGAGTTTTCTTTAGTATTGATTGCGCCAATATTTTTCTTAAGACAATTCATCTCCTGAGGATGCCTCGTTACGAGAGTCTCGTCGTGCCAGAGTTTGGCGAGTCAACATCTCTTGAGGATGCCTCGTGTAGAGGCGAAACACGTATTTAAAGACAAATATTGGCGGAATTAACATTTAAGAAAACTAAAAACATTCGGATAATTATGGATTTCCGCAAAGTAACGCCTACTTCACTAAATAGATAATTGAACTACAGAATTAGCAGACGCCTCTGTTTATGACATGATTATTCTCAAATTTAACATTTTATTAAGATAAAACCTTTAGTTGCGAATGCGACGGGTAACTACAAGTAACAGAATAAAGGCAAACAAGTAATAGATGTATAGAGCGTACTAAGAAAGACTTTGCTCAGTCTTAACTTAAGTAAAACTTACCCAAGTATGATAAAACGCAAACTTGACTTGTCTTATCTTAAGCTTAGCATAATTTCAGCTGTCAATCTTAATATATTATATAAATAACATGACACGTTGTTTGTCCGCGACGGACTCCTTAACTAATGAACGGATTTTAATGGGGATTACTCCATGGAGTGTAGTTTGGTCCAAATTGAGAGATAGGATAGTTTATTTCGATTTGGAACCCATAAGTATTTTTATTTTCAACATTTGTTTTGTATGGACATATTTTCTATGAGAGAATTTAGTGACGCACGGTTTGACAGTTCCGCTGTGAAACAATTTCATTATAACAACAGGGAGCATTTTTTACGAAATAATTCTTGATGTTTTGAAATATTATTGGTAAATTTCTATAAAACAGTATTTTTTTTAATATCTACAGAACAACGTCTGTCGGGGCAACTAGTTGACTAAAAAAACGAAACTAAAGATTATGCTAATATAAACTTACACTCAACTCAGTTTGATGTAAGTAAACCCTGCGCATAGTCTAACCACGCTCTAGAGATCTCATCCTAAGATGAAAAATTCAAAGAATATTGAAAGGTTTTAATAGTGACATGCATAAAACCTATATAATAACTAGCTGACCCGACAGACGTTCTGTAGATAATAAAAAAAATACTGTTTTATAGGAAATTCCCAATAATATTTCGAAACATCAAAAATTATTTCGTATCGTATGCTCCTTGTTGAAATTGTTTCACAGCAGAACTGTCAAACCGTGCGTCACAAAATTCTCTCACAGAAAATATGTCCATACAATACAAATATTAGAAATAAAAATAATTATGGGTCCCAAATCGAAATAAAAAGTATCCTATCTCTCAAGTTGGACTAAACTGCACTCCATGAAGTAATCCCAATTAAAATCCGTTCATTAGTTTAGTAGTCCATCGCGGGCAAACCAGGTGTCACGTAATTTATATATATTAGATCTAACGAAACCTTTTCTTAATTTGAGCTAATATTGATAAAAATAGAAGAATGTTATAAACTTATCGGTATGTTTCACATTAATTACTTCTTGTCACTAGTAAGACGCAGTGATAGTATGGACGCGATCTGATCATGATCGCCGGAATACGTTGGATGAGGAGGAGAGCAGGACCGATCGTCGTGGTGATATTTAACATAAAACTTAGAGTAAGAATTGTAAAATATTATTTTTGCATGCCTACCCGGCAGATTGTTAGCACCTATGATTATAATGTAACACCAAAAAAATCTATGCAATTAAATAACTTGATTTGATATTTCGGAGAGGACTTTGTCCAGCAGTGGACGTCTACCGGCTGATGATGATATGGCATTGAATATATAATTAATATTTAATCCTTGTTCCACAGATTTTTTTAAAGGTTGTATTGAAGTAACGAGAAATATATGGGCCGTCTCACCTCAAAACATTCACAATAATTCTTGAGACATCCACTCCTTTTACAGTTACATCCTTTAGTGTGCCTCCTTATTGTTTCTGGACCTTTCGCTTTGCCTATTTTGGGCCTGAAAATATAAAAATATTTTTGTTTTCTGTATTTTAAATCATTAACCTACTCACATATTGACATATCAAAATTGGTCTAGCATTATCGCGATGTCATGTCGTATATACGCTACTATATTCGGACCAAGACGCTGCTTATAAACAAAATTTAATAAAACCGACAGACATTGTTCTGTATATAATAAATAAAATACTGTTATCTTATGAATTTGTCAATAATATTTCATAACATCAAGAATTATTTCGTAAAATATGCTCCCTGTTGTTATAATGAAATCTATTGTTTCACAGCAGAACTGACAAACTGTGCATCAGTAAATTCCATGTCCATACAAAACATATTGGAAAAATAATTATGAATCCCAAATCGAAATAAAAACTATCCCATATCTCAAGTTGGACTAAACTGAACTCCATGAAGTAATCCCAATTAAAATCCGTTCATTAGTTTAGGAGTTCACTGGAAACAAACATCAGGACACTGGATTTATATATATTAAGATAATCAAAACAATACCTACCACTGAGATGATTGGCCGCTAACAGGCATAATTGGTCCTTTATGTCTAGTGTTGTATATCTAACATAACCTATTTAAATAAAACACTTTTAAAGGATTAGATTTTGCATAAAAGTTTTTATTATTATTTTAGTTGACTTATCAAGACCTTCCCAGATCTCGTTTTATTCATTCATCCGCAGTTAACTAATAACGACGACCTGTATAGCCGAGTGGTTAGCGATCCTACCTACTAAGCTAGAGGTCCCGGGTTCGAATCCCGGTAGGTGCAAGCATTTATATGATGAATATGGATGTTTGTTTCCGAGTCATGGATGTTTAAATGTATTTATGTATGTTTAAGTAAGTATATTGTATTAAATATATCATTGTCTTGTAACCCATAACACAGGCTATATAAGCTTAAGTTGGGGCAAGATATTTTGTGTGAAAAGTGTGTGTCAATAACGAATGTAAGTTACAATTACACGCGTTTTAGTCCTTTAAAAAGTGTTGTATTTAAATTTAAAACACTCGCGTTAATCAAGAAATAGTTATTTATGCAACTGTTGTGAAATAAGGGGTATTGAAACACGAATGTGAGTTTATAATAGTATCACATGAGTATTTTAATACCGAATTATCAACAGTTGCAGGCAAGACTTTATCTACACTCATAGTAAGAATCCTCTATTAAAGATTCTGAAACAGTTAGCTTATTGCCAACATTAAAACACCCAACGTCCTAATAACCATTACATCATCCAAACGAGTGTTGTAATGAAATTCAGTACAACATTACAACACTCGTTTAAAGCATGGGTGAAAATAATAGTTATTTATGCAACTGTTGTGTAATAAGGTTATTAAAACACGAATGTGGGTTGGGTGATAATAGTATCACATGAGTGTTTTAATACCTAATTATCAACAGTTGCATACAAGACTTTATCTACACCCAGAATATAAATCCTCTAAAAGATTCTGAAACAGTTGGCTTACTTACACAGTTGGCCTTATATCATCCATTATTGTTTATATACAAATAAACTCAAGAATTATTTATTTTAGTAGTTATTTACATTTTCTATAGTGCAATTATTAAAATTCACTTGAATATTATGTCCTTTTGCAGCGTTTAAAATATTTGCTGTCAAAACTTGAATCGCTCATTTTTTCAAGAAAAATGGCGGGGTTCGTAAAAACCTACTTTTTTTTACGGCGCGCCACGTTCTGGTAGTGTGGAACGCGCGTAAACGAAAATGTTCTTTTTTTGAAATTCATACAGATACCACGCATCGAGCAATAAGAATGTGGCTGTCTTTTGAAACTCTTTGCGCATGAAGGGAGCGAAAAAAAAACCAAGGAGTGTTGTTATGAAATTCAGTACAACATTACAACACTCGTTTTATTTGGATGATGTAATGGTTATTACGACATCGGGTGTTTTAATGTTGGTAATAAGCTAACTGTTTCAGAATCTTTAATAGAGGAATTAAAGCATGGGTGTAGATAAATACTATAACCTAACCTAACGTACGTTACGTTAGAGAGATCGCGGTTGTAGGACATACTTGAAAGCTAGAGGGTTCCTGTCGAGACAGCCGCGGATGGCCTTCTGTCGTAGCTCCTCGTTCTGCAGGTTGTTGTGGCAGTTGATACAGTTGCAGCGGTTGCAGAACTCGCCGTTAGCGAAGCAGTCACAGTACAGCTTCAGGCACTGCGACTTGGTGCAGTTGCAAGGCTTGCGCATGCGCAGCACCATCTCCGAAGGGTTCATATCTAAACCAATAGATAAAACAAATACTAAATTAAAGCATTGGGATTAAAATGCGCTGCCTTTTTTTAGCTCACAGTTTTACACTTTCGTCATCCATATTTACACCCATCGCTTTAAATCAAATTAATATCACTTTATTCATGTAGGTCAAGGAAATGATACTTATATTTTTTTTTTCACTTTATCTTTTTTTTCATATCAAGCCAATTCAATTCTTTTAAATCAACATTTACAGCTTCATCTAAACAAACACTGAGAGAACATTACAAAATGTGAATTCTAAGGGGTAACGCTGCCCAAATTGTATTGAATTATGATAAACTATTAATGGAAAATGTAAAATACAGATATTTCAATGTTAACCTATTCTACATAAGTAGGATTACAGGGGGCAGACCCCAAGTGGCTCACGTGATGAAAAGCGAGAACCACCAAGTATGAAAACTGGTATTGGTCAACAGAAGTATCTCAGAGATGCCTTTAAGGGAATATGCTCTAGATTAGACGCTTAAAGGTCTCTAAGTAGTATTTTTGGTTCTTAGGTGTCTGTGCGGGGCACAAAATGTCTTACAAATCGTGCGATTGAAAAAAAAAAGATATTATATACCAGTGGGAGGCTCCTTTGCACAGGATGCCGGCTAGATTATGGGTGCACATTTCTGCCGTGAAACAGTACTGTGCAAGTATATTTGTGTTTGAAATTACTGGACAAATGAGACTTAACATCTTATGTATCAAGGAGACGAGCGATATTGTAGGGTCGTTAAGAATGTTCGGTTTAAGAATCCTGAGCGGCACTGCATTGTTAGTGTATCAATTACCATCAGCTGAAAGTCCTGCTCGTCTCGTCCCTTATTGTCATACAAAAAAACTTCACACAAATAATCATTAACACCTGAACGTCATTCACTCCGATCGGTCTTTTTCTAAATTTGCAATCATTAAGATTGAAAATTGAATAAAACAAAATGGTCGAGTGGCGAGTCATTTTCGATTTTTTTAATCATTCATCGTGGCAGGAATCAGATCAAATCCTTACAAAAACTAGAAATAAGGGATTGCTTGTAACTAATTCTAGTAGGCTTCATAAGATACATAATAGCTTTAAGGGTAAATGTATACACTTCTACAATAAAGTCCCAGCCACTGTTCAGGCATTATCTATAAATAAATTTAAATGTTTTATAAAAAAAATGGCTCTGTCGTAAATCCTATTACTCCACTGCTGAATATCTAAATGATCGGACAGCCTGGGACTAGATTGTTATTATTTTATAGCGTTAGAAATGACTGTACAATATTGTATATTTTTATTGAAAAGAGCGCAAAAAAAGAATGCTGGGAGAGTTTCTTTCGCCGCTTCTTCTCTCCCAGAGCGCCATTTGTTTCCAAAGCGGTAGTATGACATCAAAAAGAATTCTAAAGGAATCAATTGAGAAAATAAATGCCTTTTATGCGTTTCAATGTAAAAAGGATAATGATTCAGTGTTATATTATCCTTTTTTTCATTACTATTGATTAATTGTATTTCATATTTTTGCTGCTACGAAATACCAGGTATGAAATCTCTATGAAATACATTTTGATGGGCTTAAATTTTCCCAACATTTACCTACAATGGTAAATGTATATTTTTTTACACCATCGGAAAGATTTCAGCGAACAGAAAGCATACCAACTTTTTGGAAAAAAGCTGATATTATGACGGATATATTATCAATTGAAAATAAGGGTTCTTTTTCGATATTTGAGTCAAAATAAGGTGAAAAAATAAATATTTCAATTCAAATAATTTTCACCAAATTTCGTGGAGAATATTTTTTTTCTGTTAAAAATAATAAATAAAAACCGTAAAACTTGGTTTTTTGAATTTTAATCTCAAAATTTATGTGAAAAAACTGTGAAAACAAAAGTTGTAGATCTTTTTATTACCTAGACCTTTGCCGTTTTACTTTTTCCATAGGACTTGCAGTTTTGCCGGAAATCGAGATAAACCATTTTTTACACTTAAACCCCCCTCCCTTCCCTCAGATCGCCCGTAATTTATTTTTACTTTTTATTTTTATTATATTCTCTTCCATTTCCAATGGGTTTCATCCTATTACAATTATTTTTATGGTTTCAATAATTATTGAGCCTGGTCTATAAATGTAAAACGAGAATTTCACACATACCTTGTTCCGAAGCTGACAAATCATTGTTGATAGAGTCATATCTCATGGAGTCATATGTGTCATCTTGTCTCAACATGTCGTTGCTATGCGATAGTGATTCCGACTGAAAAATTACAATTATCTTTACAACCAGTCTTTTTAAAACCGCGTTCTATTAATACTTTAATGTGCGCGACAAGCTATGTCTTACACTCGCGATTTATGACACTTTGTTAGTGTGCGTGAATTGCTCAAAATAGAGGTTTTTTTTTTTTTATGAAAATAAGAGACGAGACGAGCAGGACGGTCAGCTGATGGTAATTGATGCGCCCTGCTCATTACAAGTCACACACTCAGGATTCTTGAAAAACCCCAAAAATTCTGAGCAGCACTACAACTGCGCTCGTCACCTTGAGACATAAGATGTTAAGTCTCATTTGCCCAGTAATTTCACTAGCTACGGCGCCCTTCAGACCGAAACACAGTAATGCTTTCACGGCAGAAATAGGCGCCGTTGTGGTACCCATAATCTAGACGGCATCCTGTGCAAAGGAGCCTCCCACTGGTAATTAACTAATAATTCTAAGCTCATTTTTTTTTCGACGTTTTCACAGCTGCCATAGTCAATCTAGTCGTATAAATGACCTAAGCCAGAGACCATCGTATTATTGATATAATTAATAGGACAGCCTGCACAACCCCACAATTTTTTTTTATGGAAAAGGAGGACAAACGAGGTCACCTGGTGTTAAGTGATCAACGCCGCCCACATTCTCTTGCAACACCAGAGGAATTACAGGAGCGTTGCCGGCCTTTAAGGAAGGTGTACGCGCTTTTTTTGAAGGTAACCATGTCGTAGCATCCCGGAAACACCGCACAAGGAAGCCCACTCCACAGCTTTGTGAAATAAAGCTCCTTAAAAACCGCACTGTGGAGGACCGCCACACATCCAGATGATATGATATCCTAACTTGTGGCGTGTAATAATAATTCCTAATTCGAGCTGCTCATATTAAGAAATCGAGGTCAGATGTCAAATCTTAAATGCCGCGACGAAATAATTATAGGATTGCACATGCGAGTACTTCCTTTAGATATCAATATAATTTTACCGAGATGTTCTGGTCGTTCTCGCTCTGTACTTCCACAATGTGCTCGAAGGCCGCCGGGATCACGATCAGTGGATGCTGCTCATCATCATTCACCACCATCTCAGTGTCCTTCTCGGGTTCCATTTTCACCGGACTCTGGAAGTAACGTAACACAGGAGTGCGATTAAACTGTTACTAGCAGATGATAAACATACATCACTACATTTATTATAAATAAAACTGAAAACAAAATATTAAAACTGTAACACGCGACCTCTCGCGATGCGTGCGAGCGCTCTTTCCATCTGAGCCAACCATTCGAGTAACGTATCGTCATAAAATCTTGTATGCTTTGTTCAACTCTCAGGTTGTGGCTTCATCTACAAGATCTATTTTTAATCTAATTTACTAAGTTTTTGTATACATTAACTACGTTTGTTGGAGGTGTCTGAAAAAATAAGCCATCTGCGAGCTCTCAACGAAAACGCTGTCTAAGCCCTTTGATATTTACCAAAATAATATATGGTGAAATTGTCTATCTTATATAGGTCTACAGATAAGTTCGCTAGGGCATATGTCTATCTCTTAGGGATAACAAACTTTACCCATTTTAACACTATAAAAAATTGGCAATTATAAAGTAGTAATGTAAAAGCTACCGTGGCCACCAAGAGCTCACTGTTGCTCAGAGGGCAATGGAGAGGGCTATGCTCGGAGTTTCCCTGCGAGATCGAATCAGAAATGAGGAGATCCGTAGGTGCAGTCACCGAAATAGCCCAAATGATTGCGAAACTGAAGTGGCACTGGGCAGGGCACATAGTTCGACGGACAGATGGCCGTTGGGGCAGTAAAGTCCTCGAATGGCGACCACGTACCGGAAGACCCCCCACAAGATGGACCGACGATCTGGTCAAGATCGCCAGAGTAGGTTGGTTCCTTGAAAACCGCACTGTGGAGGACCGCCACACATGCAGATGGTGGGGATGATATCTTAACTTGTGGCGAGTCGTGCGAAGGTGGAATTCGGCGGCAGGAATCAGGTTAAACAGCTCTTCGGAACACTCCCCGTGATAAATGCGGTACAAGACACACAATGAAGCGACGACTCTACGCAACGCCAAGTGATCCAGCCGTTCGCAGAGCACTGGGTCCCCGACAATTCGAGCTGCTCTGCATTGCACGCGGTCAAATGGATCGAGCTGATACTGGTGTGCGCCAGACCAGAGATGACAGCAATACTCCATGTGTGGCCGGACCTGCGCTTTGTAGAGCGCTAGAATGTGGGCCGGCTTGAAGTATTGCTGTGTTCTATTAATGACGCCCAGCTTCTTCGAAGCCAATTTGGCTTCGCCCTCCAGATGGCCACGAAATTGGCAATCGCTCGAGATTTCGATTTGTTTGCACAAATACGATATTTTTATCATTTTATTACTACACACATTGCTCAAGTATACAGTAAGTTGCAGAATAGCCCGTGAATACCTGCACCGTTTGTTTCCTATACTCCACGTCGACCTCGTGGTTAACTCCTGCATCATCCCCCATGGTGGTTTCTATCAGGGCTCTAAGCGCGTCCTTGCAGTCATGTCCCTGCTCCTTCTTGCCGCACTCTGTATTGGGTGTTTCTTCCTGGACTTCAATTTCTATACTTTTCGATTCGGCTAATGAGCTTAAAGGCACGAGAAGGCTCTGTGAAGGGCGCGATGCGGTTGGCTGTAAAGAGAGTATTCGATTAAACAGAATACATAAAAAAGGGTTAATAAGTTACATAGTCTCTACACCTGAAGTCGATGACGTCACATCAACGCTTTGTTACGGTGTGCAAAACAAGCATCACAAGGATATTATTATTAATAAATAAACAACGATTTATTTTTATTATTATTATATTTTTTTTATTTCGATTATAGTTGAAGTAAAAAAAAGTATTTATTTTTCTGGCAGTAGTATTATAGCGACACAGAACAAGAGAAACTACAAAACTATTAACAACAAAAATCAAAAAAAAATTAACAAAAAAACAACCGACTTCAAAAAGACTATTCCAAAACAATAGATATAATATGCACTAAAAAGAATAAAATTTATTGCGTATTTTTATACAATCTAATTCTAGTTACGATTATTGAAATTTTTGGAATGGGTCTCCTTCCGCCGCGACCCGCTCTCGCCTCTCACCTTACGACTCAAGCACATCTCATCTATAACTATATATGTAGTTATAAGCCTATCTTGGATGACACCGACTCCAAAAATTACAATAATCGTAACCAGAATTAGATTGTATAAAAATACCCAATTATTTTTATACTTTTTAGTGCATATTATATCTATTGTTTTGGCATAATGTTTTTGAAGTCGATTGTTTTTTTGTTAATTTATTTTTTATTTTTAGTGAATTTGAAGTACACTTACTAACAACTTGTCTAAATATGTGCAGAAATACAAAATTTTTCAATGCAGCAATGAACGTAAGCGCTTAATTGAAGAGTTCCGTTACTTTGCCATGGATTCCGTAATCAGAACCCACCCAAACTATAAGAACCTAAACAAGTTATTCGTAAATTTATCATCCAATTTGCTATACGTATGAATAGGAAATTTAAGACGTTTATGATTTTTCTCATGGATGCCACTGTCAGATCTGGACCATATTACCACACGAGAAGCACCAGCTTTCAAATAAAAAAAGAATTATCAAAATCGATTCACCCAGTCGAAAGTTTTGAGGTAACAAGCATAAAAAAAAATTACCGACGAATTGAGAACCTCCCCCTTTTTTGAAGTCGGTTATAAAGTAGCAATGAAAACTTCAAAAACAATGCAGAGATGCACGAAAATTTCACGTTATGTACCTAACGATAATGAAACTGCAGACCGTATTGACGCAACAGGACGAGAGCGAGGGGGTGAAAGGGATGAGGAGAGATAATGACACCGGGAAATAATTTTTACTTAATTTCAAAATTTCTATTTATTTAAATTCTGCAAGGCAATTGTAGGCCATTGGGAGACTCCTTTGCACAGGATGCCGGCTGGAATATGGGTACCACAACGGCGCCTATTTCTGCCGTGAAGCAGTAATGTGTAAACATTGTGTTTCGGTCTGAAGGGCGCCGTAGCTAGTGAAATTACTGGACAAATAATACTTAACATCTTATGTCTCAAGGTGACGAGCGCAGTTTTAATTTTTTATTTATTTATTATATACAGACACTTTATCACATAATATTACATTATATTTGGTCCCTACACTAGGCGTAGCCTGTCCTCTAGGCAACCAATTTACATCCTAAGGTTAACAATATGAACCGAAAGGTCAAAAAGTGCACTCTGTATATGTGTGTGTCTCTGGGTGTGTGTGTACACGTGTGTGTCTCTGGGTGTGTGTGTATGTGTGTGTGTGAGGGTGGGTGTGTGTGAGTGTGAGTATCTGATTAATCATGTTACAAAGTATTAACATTATATGAATGCTAAGCTATCACTTTAAGAATAGCTTCCATGTCTGCATAAGTGAGTGTGTGTAACCATCTCTGTATTTTAAATTTGACCTGATGGACCGAGCAATTTTTAATAGAACATTTTAAATTTACCTTGTTGTATATATTATATGTATGTAAGAATGGGCTAAATCTACCATCAAATGTTGTATTTATTATTGGTGTTGGAATCTTGTACGAACGGCTATCTAGTAGGTTTTTATAATTAGTTGTAGAGCCGCTCGGAATTTTTGGGGCTTTTCATGAATCCTGAGCGGCGCTGCATTGTAATACGGGCAGGGCATATCAATTACAATCAGGTGAACGTCCTGCCCGTCTCGTCCCTTATTTTCATAAATAAAAAAACGACGACAACATCAGACAGCAATGGCATGAGCCGCGGCGGTGCGAGATCCGAAGAACCACCATGATCTGACGCACCGTCTCTCACGCCCCTCGGAAATGCATTTAAATATGGGTATTATTTTATCAATTACCTAATAAATGCATTTTCAGTGATCTAATAAGATCAGTCACTTATATTTAATCACCAAATAATATTAAAACGCTTAAATACTTGGAAATATTATCAATAATCAAATAATTGGGTTTCAAAATAATAAAAGTGTCACTAAAATTGAATCACCAAACAATATAAAAATGTTAAACTAAGCCTACTTCAAATTATGACATTTTTAAGGATTGTTACATTTTTATGGGGAGGAAAGAGAGGGAAACGCCTAGAATTTGTTTATGGGACTCGCCCGATACGCTCGGCTCGTGCGGTGTTTTAACTGTTCTAACATAACCTACCTAACTAATTTTTATAAATTACAAGCTGACCCGGCAGACTTCATACTGCCTCAATCGATAAATAAAAGACCTAAACTTTTGTATAAAATAAACTTAAAACAAACAAAAGGAATCCATTTTTAGGCGTGTTTTAAGGAAGTTTATTTTTTACCACCTTAGACATTTAGAAAGAATTAAAAATCTAATTAGTTCATTTTAAACTATTATTTTTATTTGATTTCTGAACGACGGGGAACACTTCCGAGGAAAATCAAAATTTTTGTTTTTATTCAAACCTTTTAAGCCTTCCCTGGACTTCCACAAATAATTCAAGACCAAAATTAGCCAAATCGGTTCAATCGTTCTCGAGTTTTAGCGAGACTAACGAACAGCAATTCATTTTTATATATATAGATAGTTTTATATTATCGTCACTTACTTTTTAGAGGACTTATCTTATATTATTATAGCCTGAGCTATAGAAAAAAGTGATCAAACTATAATTTAAAATACATACTTACATTAATTCGAAGATTCATTTATTGAGACAGATTTTATTAATACGATGACTAATAAATATATTTCATGGGTATCGATATTATAATTAGGGTATTGCAGATTAGTGACACATCTAAACTTAGGTGACAGAAAATATTGTTCCCTTTCAATATGTGTTAATTTGTATGGTGTAAGTATCAACTCACCGTGATCGCAGTCGATGTATTACCAACGGGCGTCAATCTTACCAGCTTCTGTTGAGGTTGACCGAGCACCGCTACAGAAGAAAATAAAAACAGTAATTATTTATCCCACAACCTGCATATGACATGACAAAATTAAAATAATGTGCAAAATGACTAACGAATGACAAAACAGTAAAGATAAGTTCGATGCGACGTCAAATCAATTTGAGTTTGGATCTAAAGAATCATATTTCGAAGTTATTCAAACGAAATTTAAAACGTTTCCATTTTTTGATCATTATTTTACTTATAATTATATTAAATTTTATAAATTGACATAAGTTCGAATATTTATTTAAACGATAAAAACTTACAGGAGGCGTTACTTTGCGGAAATCCATAATTATACAAATGATTTAAGTTTGCTTTAGTGATAATTCCGACAATATTTGTTTTTAAAACAAGCAGTCTCGTGCCAGATTTTGGCGAGACAACACGTCCTGAGGATGCCTCGTGTAGAGGCGAAACACGTGTCGAATTGTTTTTAAAACAAATATTGGCGGAATTAACACTAAAGAAAACTTAAATCATTTGTATAACTTCAGTTACAAAAATAATGCATTTCTTCCACGTGGTAATTGTTTCTTGGAGATGTGCCGTTGATTAAAATTCATAAGTAGGTATCTGATTACTATTTCTTTTTTATCAGTGAGAGGCTCCTTTGCGCTGGATGCCGGCTAGATTATGGCTACCGTTGTGGTCAACGGCGCCTATTTCTGCCGTGAAGCAGTATTGTGTAAACCAGGGGTGCTCAAGCTTGAACTGCTGGCGATCTACCTCAAAATTGTTAGACTACGATCGATCGGCTCTGAGAGGCTTCAAGTATGTGTGATGAAGGATTGTCGTCGAGGTAGAGTGTCACGATGACATAGATATTAGTTTTGCGCAAAATATGCATTTTTTTAGTCAAGGTAAGTGTAGGTCTGCTCTTGAAAGTCAATGAAAAAACTCATAATTATTATTCAAAATTGCGAGTTTATTGGTTCTTACAAAACAAACGCGTTCTAAAGTTCTAAACTTAACTAAATAGTGACTTTGGATGTTGAAGCGTGACACTGCATGTCCTGAGCATACATTTCATAAGATGGTACGTAATTACCGATTTTAGTTTAGTATACAGGATTTTTTTCTCGAGATCGACTTTAAAAGCACTCGCGATCGACCTGTCGATCCCGATCGACCTGTCGATCCCGATCGACCTGTCGATCCCGATCGACCGTTTGAGCACCCCTGGTGTAAACATTACCGTGTTTCAGTCTGAAGGGCACGTAGCTCGTGACATTACTGGGCAAAATAAGACTTAATATCTTACGTCTTAAGGTAATTGTAGTGTCGCTCAGAATTTTTGGGTTTTCAAGAATCCTGAACGGCCACTGCATTGCAATGGACAGCGCGTATCAAATACCATCAGCTGGCGTCCTGCTCGTCTCGTCACTTATTTTCATAAAAAAAAAAATACGCACAGATCCTTGTTAAAATTATCCGCACCAGTGTTGGTGGTGGAAAGTTGCCAGTAGAATTTTAAAATACTTATAAATAAGAAAACATCCATAACTGCTGTGTGCTTCATTTATGAAGATTTTACCCGCGACTTCGTACGCGTGGAATAGTTACTTTGAGCAACATTTTTTATTTTTTTTTAGAATACGTTGCAAATAATACACATACAAACTGCCGCGGTTAACTATAAATTGCTTATTCGAATACATTCTTATAAATGACTTTATATTTTGTTTTTCCATTATCATATGCTAAAGCATAAAAATTTTGCGTGTTTGATATTCGTGAGCTATATAGTTGCTTATATTAAAAAACAACATTTCTTAAAGTACTCCTGTAACTTTTAAGCGTTCTATTTTTGTACTAAATATAATCAAAATCGAATACACATGAAATCATGACTTTGTTTGGACTTCCGTAAGAACTTTCATCACCATTTTTTTTCTTATCAAGTGGCTAAATACAAATTTCATGGTGTCATCTTCGATAGTGACCATCTTCCATACAAACTACATCACTTTTTCAACCCCTCCAAGCCTTTTATTTTTCGCAATAAAAGGTAAGGCTTTTTCTAAGCTCTAGTCTGTCTCTGTAGGGGAGACCGGGGCTGGATGTGATAGGGGTAGGTAGTTACAGTGGCAATGGTCTCGAAACAGAGAACGAAATTCTGACTAAAGAAAGGCACAAATACTCCCGCTGCCGCCGGCTAGCACGCCACGAGAGCCAGTGGCGAAAGCTTTTTTGTGAGATGATCCCGCACGTGCCGCCGTTAAAATCGCAGGTTAGTAAAATTTTACACTTATACACTCAGTAATATTGGTTAAACCTATGTTCCATAAAGGTTGAGTTGTCCATGTTGTGATTTTTACACCCTAATGCTTTCGTTTTCCAATGAATCAACGTTTATACGGCTATGTCTATTGACGTTTTCACTGCATAATTTTAAATGGTCAGATTTGGCGTTGGGGCTAAAAGTTACATTTGCTCGGGGCAGGTTGTTATTGGTCACTACCTGCCCCGTAGTACTTGTTGCCGACTGAGATAATTCGTGCTAAATTTCATTTATCAAGTTTTTGTTTGTTTTTTTTGTATGATGAAGACGTCTGTAAGAAATATTAAGCAAGGCAAAATATCTAACGAAATTTACGAATAAGCAGCAATTTTCGAGGAAGACAAAACAAAACGAGATATTATTTAAGGAAAGGAAAAGAAGCAAAAGGGCACACTGTGGAATCTCTCACAGTCGGCTACCATAAGAATAGCCAAGTTTTCAATGATGAGGCCGTTTCGGAAAGTATTTAAAATTTAAATGCAGCCAAATTTACTACGGATTGACGCCAAAGGATTTCAATCAACTGGCATATTTTCACAAACCGCAATAGTGGCGTGACAAAAAGATAGCAGGATCAAATTGGCTATCAGCATTACTTAAACGCATCCACTCATCTAAAAGAACACCAGAGACGACAAGCTTGAACAGAGCCACATCATTTAATGAAACGAATGTTGGTAATTTCTTTTCTATATTGGCTGACGTGTTTGATTGTAGACGAAACAGGTGTAAAACATAGAAAAATTTTTGCTACAAAAGGATCTAAACTAGTTGGTTCTATGACATCAGCAGAGAGAGGGATTCTTGTAACTCTGCGTAGTAGTAGTAGTTTTTCTTAAGTATAATTTTTCTTCAATTTTAAAATACACTCTTTTCAGTAGTAGTTTTTTTAGATTAGAAAAAAAGACTACTTACGGACATACTGTAATGTTATTTAAATTTAAAAAAAGTAACTAATTGTGATGATTGTTCCTAATAAAAACTGTATTAAAACGTTTTTTTTTTACTGTAACAATTTGCCCCATGTTGTGTAACAACCAGCCCCGAGTACGGGGTTGAAAGTTAAACGCTTCTTTTTTCAAAATTTATACATTTATGTCACAGCTATCAGTCTGCTACATAAAAAGTATTTTAAATAAAAATCCTGAATAGTTACTCTATCAAAAAAACTAATATTCAGATGAAACCATAAAACCGATAAGAAAATATGACAGTTTGTAAAAAAAATATCACAACCAGCCCCGGTCTCCCCTACTGAATTTCATCAAGATCGGTTCAGTGCTTTAGATGTAAAAGCGTAAAAAACAAACTTCCATTCACATTTATAATATTTTAGTATGGATTAATATAAGAGTGTTGTGAGTAGTATTTTCTTTGATTAACGCGAGTATCACATTTACGTAAAATACTTTTCAAAATGTTTTGAGTTTTCTTTAGTGTTAATTCCGCCATTATTTGTCTTCAAACAAGTTGGCACTCTCTCACTCTCAACTCTGGCACGAGACTGCAAGTCAACATTTCCCGAGGATGCCTCGTAAAGACGAAACACGTGTCGAATTGTTCGAAGACAAATATTGGCGGAAGTAACACTAAAGAAAACTCGATACATTTTAATAATTATGGATTACCGCAAAGTAACGCCTACTTCAATTAATTTTCATAAAATACTTTTCAAAGGATTAAAATGCGTGTACTTTGTAACTGTATTTTTTATATAAGGTATTTAAGTTAAATAAATCTAATGTATAAAATTCTCATGTCGCGGTGTTTGTAGTTAAACTCCTTCGAAACGGCTTGACCGATTCTCATGAAATTTTTAGTGCATATTGGGTAGGTCTGAGAATCGGACAACATCTATTTTTCATCCCCCTAAATGTTAAGGGTGGTTCAACGCCAATTTTTTTTTGACATTTTTTTCTAATTTGTTTGATTATGAGTCACCATTAAAAAAATACATACAATTTCAATTTTTCACCCATCTACGATCAACAGTTACTTTTGTATCGCGATTTTAATATCGGCAATACAACGTTTGCTGGGTCAGCTAGTAATTTATAAGAAATGTAACTTTACCCAATATATCTTATGCAAAAAATAAAGTAAGTGTAGTGAGCGTTTATCTCGATTTTATATTGGAATAGATTTTTAATTATATATTTTTATATCGTCTATCTACTATGTATGGTAATTCGAAGGCAGGCAGTCTCCCCCGGCCTGCCCTGCGGCCTGGGCCCTTTCTTTCGCTGACACTAAATTTTATTATTATGACATTATATTTTTAAATTGTACTAGCTGATACCCTCGACTTCGTCCGCGTACATACATGCCTAGGCACGTAGTACTTATAAAAAACTTTATTTTTAAAACTTTATAATAAATGAAGGTATCGCCATATTTTATCAATTTACATAAAAATAATCTGATAGATAGTTAAAAATTTTAAGCAACCTACCGACTATGGTTAGCTAAAATTAAGTTTCTTTTTTACCTCCTGAGAAAGTTAGAAAGATATAAAAATTATAATTATTTATTTATTTTAGACTATTATATTAATTTGATTTCTAAACGATTGGGGACACATCTAAGACAAAAATTAAAATCGTTGTTTTTATTTAATTCCGAGCATTTCCCTATTTATTAACCTTTTAAACCTTCTCTGGACTTCCACAAATAATTCAAAACCAAAATTTGCCAAATCGGTCCAGCCGTTCTCGAGTTTTAGCGAGACTAACGAACAGCAATTCATTTTTATATAAATAGATTTATTAGTATCTACTACATATGGTAATTCGACATTAATAAAACATTTAAGTCATCCGACAATCTTGTTCGATATTACAAAAACTTAAACTGATGAAGCCACAACCTGAGAGTTGAACAAAGCAAACAGAATTTTATAACGAGGCGGTACTCGAACGGTTGGCTCAGTTGGTTAGAGCACCGGCACGGAACGCCGGAGGTCGTGGGTTCGAGTCCCGCATCTTCATAAAATTATGTTTTTCAAATTTTATTTGTGTATTAATCCTAGAAGTGGGGGTTATCACTTTAAAAAACATAACATATTGTTTAAAACTTAAACTATCTCATGCCCTAGAACTTTCTCAAAAAGTGATCTAAGGTATTTATTATTATCGCAGACGAAATAATTATAAATATTATATACTTACTTTTGGAGTCAGACAGAGGAACGGTGAAAATTTTCTGGGGTTTTATCGAGGCCTTTCCTCCAGCCGGGTTGGTTATGAGACGCACATACCTCACCTGTCAATAGAAATACACATCTAGGTAGTACCAGTGGGAGGTTCCTGTGTACAGTATGCCGGCTAGATTATGGGTACAACAACGGCGCCTATTTCTGCCGTGAAGCAGTAATGTGTAAGCATTACTGTGTTTCGGTCTGAAGGGCGCCGTAGCTAATGAAATTACTGGACAAATGAGACTTAACATCTTATGTTTCAAGGTGACGAGCGCAATTGTGGCGCCGCTCAGAATTTTTGGGCTTTTCAAGAATCCTGAGCGGCATTGCATTGTAATGGGCAGGGCGTATCTATTACCATTAGCTGAAGTTCCTGCTCGTCTCGTCCCTTATTTTCATAAAAAAAAAGGTACATATCATAGAGACATCTGCAGTACTTGATATTGAGATAATTTTAAAATATACAATGGTTACTTGTAGCACAGGACTACATTAATACCTATTTTAGAAAGAAAGAAAGAAAAAACATTTATTTCAACACACACACAAATAACAAAATGAATCAACTTAAATATATAAAAACGTGTGGTGTTTAAGAAAGGAGCCACTCGGCATGTGTTCCAACACGAGTGTGTTGCAACGCTCATCTTCTGTGACCCCCGCGTGTGACACATGAAATTATTAAATATATGCTAACTAAACTTAAAACATTTAATTACTAAACCATGCTTAACTAACAGTAACAAACATATAAAGAGTAATTATAATTAATAATAGTCAACCCCTTGACAGAAACAACGTGTATTCTAATTAAATAGAGCAAAAAAACTTTTTGGTTAAGTTATTTGGCTAGATTGTAGTTATGTGATTGTACAGTTGTCTAGATTTTATGTGAAAACAAAATGATTATAATTAATTTAAATGTTTTATTAAAAAATGGCTCTATCGTAAATCCTATTACTCCATAGCTGAATATCTAAGTGATCGGAGAACCTGGGACTAGATTATGATTATTTTATAGCAATAGCAATGACAGTACAATATTGTATATTTTTATTAAATAGAGCGCAAAAAAAGAATGCTGGGAGAGTTTCTTGCGCCGCTTCTTCTCTCTCAAAGCGCCATTTGTTGAAGAAATGACATCAAAAAGAATTCTCAAGGAATCAATTTTGAGAAAATGAATGCCTATTATTCCTTTTCATGCCTTTTAATACGGTGGTTCACTTGATGGTTTGTGACCACCACGAACCATACTATCTTGTACCGTCAGATCATTTATACATCTAGATAGAATATGACAGCTGTGAAAACGTCGAAAAAAATTGAGTTAAGTTGTATATAGAGTCTAGTAATTTAGGTGTTTCACCGCCTTTCTTCTACCGTTGTAAGTTGTAAAATATGTTCATTAAAGATTATTGTAAAATATTCCTTGGACTCTTGTTTTAATAATATACCATCTGCATCACGTGATTCGCGGACTAAGTATCACCCGCGCACCTCCATATTTCAAGCAGAGGTGTACGGCCATCCTGGAATGCGCGGAAACCAATATCCAAAAAGGCTACTTCAATCATAACATATACATTCACTCTGATAGTCAGGCAGCATTGTTGGCTTTAGACGCTGACTTGACGTCGTCTAAGTTAGTCAATAATTGCGTTGAATGCCTGAATTCATTAGGCATGAAAAACAGAGTGATTCTCAGATGGGTCCCAGGGCATGCCGGAATCATAGGCAATGAAACGGCCGATGAGCTCGCGAGAGCTGGGGCTAAAGCAGTCCGATATGGTCCGGAACCCATTTGTGGACTGCCCAAGAGCGCCATCCGACACACCCTGAGTAACCAATGTAAACAAGAAGCACTTAAACGCTGGAACAACTCTTCAGGTTTAAACCACTCTAAAGCACTGATAAGGGCATTCAACAGTAGCTATGCGAATGAAGCCCTATCATTGAACAGGAAAAATCTATGCATACTCACTAGGATACTAACCGGGCACTGTCGCCTAAACAAGCACCTCAGTGTGGTCGGCATCAGAAGCGACAAAGCTTGCAGGTTCTGCCTTGAGGATGATGAAACACTTATTCATCTACTCTGCGACTGCGGCCCACTAATGCATAAGCGTAACACAATCTTTGGTAACTACTTCGTGCCACCAGATAGTGTTTGCAACACTCGCGTCAAGGAACTACTGCGGTTCGGAAAGGCGGCAGGGCTTGACGATGAGCTTTAGTATGAGTGGCGAACACAATAGTCCAATTCTGGACGCGGTGTTACTAGGAACCTTTTAGGACCAGGAAATAGCCACCCTCTTCAAATAATAATAATAATCACCCGCGCATCAAATACTAGTGTTACTACAAACTTACCCCTTTCCCTGGCACATTGATTTGATGAAGCTGTGATTGTTGAACATCTGACACCATATCTTTCGTTACCTATAATAAAACACATACTCATTACTAAAATATAATATACTAGCTGCCCCGACAGAGGTTGTTGTGTAGATAATAAAATAAAATACTGTTTTATAGGAATGCGCCAATAATATTTCAAAACATCAAGAATTATTTCTTAAAAAATGTTGTTATAATGAAATTGTTTCACAGCGGAACTGTCAAACCGTGCGTCACTAATTTCTCTCATAGAAAATATATCCATACAAAACAAATATTGAAAATAAAAATAAATAATAAATTATGGGTCCCAAATCGAAATAAAAACTATCCTATCTCTCAAGTTGGACAAAACTGCGCTCCATGAAGTAATCGCCATTAAAATCCGTTCATTAGTTTAGGAGTCCATCGCGGACAAACAACGTGTCACGTAATTTATATATATTAAGATTACAAAGATTAAGATTTAGCAATAATACAACTTCATTTGGATGCAATAATTTTAACCTAACATTTAATCTATATTCTTGTGTGATAAATCAGTGTAAAGTGTGCTTTGCAGTCTCGCAATGGAATCTTAATAAAGTCTTGTTAAAACATACAACTGCTAAAAGTCTAACTTAATTAGTGTTACGAAGATTAGATCAAAGTAGTGTATCAAATTGTTCACAAAAATCGTCACCTTTTTGCTTTTAATAGAGATTTTCATTATTATAACACTAGAAATAAGGGATTGCTTGTCACTTATTCTAGTAGGGTTCATAATAGCTTTAAGGGTAAATGTATACACTTCTATAATAAAGTCCCAGCCACTGTTCAGGCGGTATCTATAAATAAATTTAAATGTTTTATAAAAAAATGGCTCTGTCGTAAATCCTATTACTCCACTGCTGAATATCTAGCCTGGGACTAGATTGTGATCATTTTATAGCGATAGAAATGACTGTACAATATTGTATATTTTTATTGAAAAGAGCGCAAAAAAAGAATGCTGGGAGAGTTTCTTGCGCCGCTTCTTCTCTCTCAGAGCGCCATTTGTTTCCGAAGCGGTAGTAGTATCTAGTAGTTATTAGAAATGACATCAAAAAGAATTCTAAAGGAATCAATTTTGAGAAAATAAATGGCTTTTATGCCTTTTAAATGTTCCGGTTTGCCGGATAAAAAAAATGTTTCTTTTTGAAGTGAAAACTTGAACTTAAACTATCGTTGTGATTTGAAAATCGATGAAACGAAAGAGCGAGACAGAAAGAAGAGACAGACACATAGATTCATAAGATTTAACATGGGAGATAATGAGATGGGTAGCATTATACAGTATTTTGGCACCAGGCGATCATAGTTGAAGAGATTGTCTTATGTATGACGCGAGTATAACTTAATATATTCTTACGTCATGCGCACGACTTATTACTACATAGACACCAGGAGAACATAAAAAAAATTGGAAAATCCAAGAGTGCACGCCTCGAACGCTCATGCCACATCCCCATCTGCAATTAAATTAACAACTGTATGCGAGCCAAGAATGAGATTCACACCAGTAAAGTTTTAACAATGTTTCTAGCCCTTAAGGAGAAACAGGAACCCTTCACCGATCTAAGCTGAATTACAATACCTGTGTAGGATTAGGTTTGGCCGAGGTTGTTGGCGCTAGTATCACATTTGAAGATGAGCTGGTACTTATGACGACTTTCTTCGTGGGTACAGCTGAAAAAAAAAAAGAACTACATTATACAAGTTAATATTAAAAATCAAGCCATCACATTTTTCAATATCTTTTTTTCATTCAACACCAATGATACTCTTATGTTCATGTGAGAGAAAAAATTATCATAAGTGTGAATTTCTAATGAAGTAACTAAATTAAAAAAAGTTTTATTTATTTATTCTATCCACCAGTGATAATTACATTAATTCAAGCGACAATAAAATATTTAATCTAAAGTTAATTCTAAATGCATTATCGTTTAAGGTTGGTACAGCATGCAATTATTATGAAGCTTACAAATGTTTATATCAAATGAAGGACTTATATATAATTTAAAAAAAGGTATTAACTCATTACCAAAAAAAAAACACAGTGAAATAGTTCGAGGTAGTTCGCTAAATTGAAATCAGTTCAATATAAAATATATTTTGTTAATATTACAAATTATCACATAATAAAATTTTACTTCGGAATGTTTTGAGTGAGTCCCCGAAAGGATCCAAATGTTTGCAACTATCGTTTAGTATTTTAGATATCCTGGAAATTGGTGAGTTATTGCCGAGAACAGTTTTTCGAAAAGGTCTTTGAAGAAGAGTTTTTTTCTTTGCGGGGATAACGAAAGAGAACATTAAATTTAATCTTGGAAACTAAATCTGGATTATCATAGATGTTGTTAAGACTCTTATATAGAATCATCAAATCCAACAAATCTCTGCTTTGGCTCAAGGTATGTTTATTAAAATATGTTAGCCTTTCTTTATACGAAGAAAGTTTATATGAAAAGATTAATGAAAGTAGGCTAAAGTAATTTACGGAGTTATTAATACGGGTTTACTCAGGTTTTATCAGTGTGGGTACCGACTAGTTTGGTCCTTCATCAGGGTGAGACCTCAACACTCCCATTAATGGTCCGAAACTAGTCGGTACCCAGACCGATTAAGCGTGAGCAAAGCCGTATTAATAAATAACTTAACAATGTCTTACGAGAGTTTGAATAATTTTATTTACAGAGCTCATGCAACTAAGGGTTAACCTAGGCGTAAATGCCCTGTAAAGATCCTAGAGAACCTCTCAGAAAGGGAACTGTCTGATTTCGAGGAGGTTTTAGTGGATATTACCAAACTTTGCCAACTTCTATCTGCGTAGAAGATGGTCTTAGTGGTTGAGTCCCACACTCCCTGTGCCCCATAGTGCACAGGGGTAGTACGTAAACACATTTCCTCCTCATTAAAAAAAAAGCGTAAATTCCAAAATCACAAGAAGCAGTTCAAGAGTACAGAAAAATAAAATATTATGTAATAGTTTAAAAAAAAAACTAAAAAACACTTTAAATCACAAAATTCTCTTTAGTATTCGAAAATTTCCTAATATTAGATAAATCCGTTAAAGATAATGGTTGAAATTTAAAATTAACATAATTTCCTGCCTTATAGATGAAAATTATGTAAATTAACAAAAAACTTATTTGCAAATTGAAAATTGTAAGAAGTTTGAACTAAATTTGGCCGTTTAAAGTGGGTCAAAATCGCACCCAAATGAGTCGGTTACAATACATACAGGTGAAGCTAATAAAAAGCTTGTCATAAGTGTGTATGTACGAAAGGGGAAGAAGCCGGGCAAATATGAGTCTGCAATCTTGCCTACCCCCCTGAGAATTAGGAGTAATTGTATGTACATATTTTAATTTGAACCCATTACAAAGATGTGTGGTGAAGATGATTGGTACTTTAAGAGAGTCTCTGTTATGGAGCATTAAGCGGTATACACATTAAAATACCTTTAGGTGCCAGAGGTAACAATGTTCCAGGAGCTGCCGGCTTGACGGGTATTATCTCTTGCTTTTTAGCAATCTTGATGTTCTTTGGAGGCATTAAAATCTGCAAAAAATTAATAATTATTGTGTAAATTATAAAAATATTAAAGTTTAGCCAAGAAATACCAGTATCATATTATGTAAAATCAAAATTATTCCAAATTACAACTGCATCCTGAATGGTGAATTGGAGCCTAATTTTAAAATGACATCAGATCAGAAAATATGTCCATACAAAACAAATATATTGGAAATAAAAATAATTATGGGTCTCAAATCGAAATAAAAACTATCCTTTCTCTCAAATTGGACTAAACTGCACTCCATACAGTAATCCCCATTAAAATCCGTTCATTAGTTTAGGAGTTCACTGGATGCAATCATTAGGATATTGGATTTATATATATTAAGATGTTTGCCCCCTCTTTTATCTATATATATAATGAAAATGGTCTTTGTATGAGGCTCTTTTACGCCTAAACCACTGATCGTATCGACATAAAACTATCACCATTCGATGCGAAATTTATCCTAGATGGTTTATGGCTACTTATTTTTTTATTGCATTTGTAATAAGATGAATAATTTCCTTTTAAAGTTCGACTAGCGAAGCGGTCGGGAACGGCTAGTATATGTATATAGAAAAAAAATCAAATCAGGTCCTTCAAAAGACTTATTGCTGACGCGAAGTCGAAGCACATTGGCAGAATTGGCGAGAGACTTGCACGCCTTCCCTCGGGAACTCGTGCTTTCTGGTCGCTCGCCAAGGCTGTCCAAGGAAACTTCTGCCAGCCAGCCATTCCGCCACTGCACAGGGATGATGACTCGCTGGCCCATGACGCGAAAGAGAAAGCTGATCTCCTGGGCTCTCTCTTCGCGTCCAACTCGACTCTGGATGACCAAGGTGTACCACCACCGCATATTTCGCGGTGCAAGTCACACATGCCGGAGGTAAAAATCCGGCATGGCGTCGTGCTAAAAGCGCTTCTCACCTTGGACATTCACAAATCGAGCGGGCCCGATGGCATTCCCCCGATAGTGCTGCGGACATGTGCCCCGGAACTGGCGCCGGTCCTTACCCGTCTTTTCCGGCTCTCCTACTCATCAGGCGTAGTCCCGAAATTATGGAAGGCGGCTTTAGTGCACCCGATCCCTAAGAAAGGTTTACGCTCGGATCCGTCCAACTAGCGCCCCATTGCCATTACCTCCAATTTCTCCAAAGTAATGGAGTCGATCATCAACCGCCAGCTCTTGGGATCAGTGACTGCCAGTTCGGTTTCCGTCAGGGTCGCTCAGCTGGTGATCTTCTTGCATACCTCACCCATAAATGGGCGCAAGCGGTTGAGTCGAAGGGAGAGGCGTTGGCGGTGAGTTTGGACATAGCGAAGGCCTTCGATCGGGTGTGGCATAAAGCGCTTATAGCGAAACTGCCTTCCTATGGGCTTCACGAGAAGTTGTGCAAATGGGTCACTAGCTTTTTGGCCGATCGGAGCATCAAAGTTGTTATCAACGGTGCATGCTCCGACTTAAAACCCATAAACGCTGGTGTCCCGCAAGGCTGCGTGCTATCCCCTACACTGTTTCTTCTGCATATCAATGATATGCTGCAAATCAGCAATATTCATTGCTATGCAGACGACAGCACAGGGTATGCTTCCTGCCTGCCGTGCCAACATGTCCCGGGATAGCGTCGACGAGGACCGGAACAAACTTGTGTCTGAAATCGAGACTATGCTTTGCAGTCTCGGAATGGAGCCGACAAAATTTAGTCCAATTCAACCCCAAGAAGACACAAGCCATCTCCGGACGGCTTGATTCTTAGGCATTGCGTAGAGATGTGGGTTCTCTCTGCATCTTCTACCGCATTTATCACGGGGAGTGCTCAGAGGTGTTCGGGTTGATTCCAGCAGCTGAATTCCACCACCGGACACTACGTGCAAAGTACCACCCGCACCACGTAGACGTCTGGCATTCCACAACCGCGCGTTTCCTTAGAAATTTCTTGCCTCGCACAGCCACTCTGTGAAATCAATTACCTGCTGCGGTTTTCCCGAACAGATACGACTTAGGGACCTTCAAGAAAAAAGCATACTCCCACCTTAAAGGCCGGCAACGCATTTCTTGACACACCTGATGTTGCGGATGTCCATGGGCGGTTGCCTCACCTCTCCCCATGCCGTGAGCCTCTTGCCCGTTTGCCCCCTCTCATATAAAAAAAAAACAAAGAACACAATACAAGAGCTATATGGTACATAAGTTGCACCACAATGTTCAAAGGAAAACTAACCTTATCTCCTATTGACAAAGGCACAGGGTTGAGTGATTTTTGTTGGACTGTTACAAACCGCGCCTGTTGCAGTTTATGGTTGGCTGGCAGTATCTTGGTAAGCTTTGTTGGTGCATTTGCAACATCATTTGTTTGACCTGTTTAAAGTTAAGGGTAAATGTATACACTTTTATAATAAAGTCCCAGCCACTGTTCAGGCATTATCTATAAATAAATTTAAATGTTTTACTAAAAAATGGCTGTGTCGTAAATCCTACTACTCGACAGCTGAATATCTTAGTGATCGGAGAGCCTGGGACAAGATTATGATTATTTTATAGCAATAGCAATGACAGTACAATATTGTATATTTTAATTAAAAAGAACGCAAAAAAAGAATGCTGGGAGAGTTTCTTGCGCCGCTTCTTCTCTCTCAGAGTGCCATTTGTTTCCGAAGCGGTAGTAGTATCTAGTATATTAGAAATAACATCAAAAAGAATTCTAATAAAATAATAAGTTTAATTGTACAATATTACTTTGTAAACATATTTATTCGATGAAAACAAAGCCCGCTGGGTTTGTTGCGTCCATTCTTCTCAGGTCTGAGGCATTCGTTTTCGAATGGGTGGTAGTTTTTTGACTTTCAAAAAGTGATGTCACATCCTATTTTGAATAAAAATATTTGAATTCGAACTTTGTGTTGATGTGTGCATAGCCCAAAACAGAGGTTAACTGTCAACCTCAATTTTTACCACTTCTTCACAGTTGCCATAGTCTGCCTAGAGTAGACCTATAAATGATCTAAGTTCTCGAACCTAAATGTTAATCTATGTATTTTCATAAGTATGTAAATCTATGACCACAAATGATGTATTTCTAAATAGTTAAACAAGCAAATTTTAATGGATATAATTCATTAAATTTATATACAAAACAAATTGACAATATTATTAATTATTGTTGTTCTTCAAAATGCAAAGAGGATTATTCATTTTTTTTATATGGAATAGGAGGACAAACGAGCGCACGGGTCACCTGTTGTTAAGTGATCACCGCCGCCCACATTCTCTTGCAACACCAGAGGAATCACACGAGCGTTGCCGGCCTTTAAGGAAGGTGTACGCGCTTTTTTTAAGGTACCCATGTCGTATCGTCCCGGAAACACCGCACAAGGAAGATCATTCCACAGCTTCGTAGTACGTGGAAGAAAGCTCCTTGAAAACCGCACTGTGGAGGACCGCCACTCATCCAGATGGTGAGGATGATATCCTAACTTGTGGCGTGTCGTGCGAAGGTGGAATTCGGCGGCAGGAATCAGGTTAAATTAATAGTTAATCTGATAGAAAAATTAAAATTTCAATACGAAATAGTATTTTATTTATACATTGAACATACCTTGTAAAGAAACAACTTTCACTGTTTTGGGTTTTATTGCTGACATCATATTTCCCGTGAGTAAATTCTGAGCCTGAAAAAACAATAAAATAATAACTAAAATAATGCATGTAAAAATAATTTAAGATAAAAACATCATTTTATAACATTCCAATTTGTTCAACAAAATGAAAAATATCATACAACTTCGCAACATTGTCCATTTTCTTGGATAAAACATGAATAATGATCGGCCTGGGCCTAGATTATGATTATTTTATAGCAATAGCAATGACAATACAATATTGTTTAACTGATTAAAAAGAGCGCAAAAAAAAAATGCTGGGAGAATTTCTTGCACCACTTCTTCTCTCTCAGAGCGCCATTTTTTTTTCTCAAGCGGTAGTAGTGTCTAGTATATTAGAAATGACATCAAAAAGATTTTTAAAAGAATCAATTTAGAGAAAATAAATGCCTTTTAATATATTATATCTCATTACAATTATGCTAAATATTTTCCCCCTTATTCATAATGGTCCGCTAACTTTAAACAGCCTCTTAGGAGTGTTTTTTCTCATTCTGACTTAGGTCAATAGAAGAAGACAGAGTGAGAATTAGCAATGCTTTAAGTTAGCAGGCTATTATGAATAAGGGGGTTTATTTAATAGCTTACCTGTTCCTGGCTAGCTCTGATATATTGCTGCACATTATTTTGCGAGGACACCACTTTTAGTTTTTGAGTGCTTGCCGGGACCATCATAATCTGCTTACCAATTTGTGCTGTAATATTTTTATAGAATATAACTTTAAAACATATCCATAAATGGACCAACAAGTATTCGAACTGATGGAGTGTGGTTTGCAAAAAACATAAAATTTACTTTAGTTCAAAAATATAAATAAAACTAGTAAATAAACCTATATACATAGAAAAAATATTGCAATGAATCATAATCAATATAAATAGTAAGTAATAACAGAGTGTCTGAATATTTATTTTCCCTCTCATAGGTCGTTTCTTCGCCTTCAAGGCCTCCAAGAGAAATTATTCAATTTGTCCGATTTTATCAATATTGTCAAATTTTATGAAATTTCTTTTTCAAGTTCAAAGAAAATCAAAGCCTTTATTATATCAGACCTTATTCCTCTATCAATTATCTTAACCATATTAATGTTTAACAGGCTACTCAAGAAAAGTAAAATATGCCAAAACTGTGGCAAAAAGAAAAAAAAATAGGTATTGATAAAACTATTAACAATATTTTTGACAATTGAGACTACCACTAATGCCATCGGAATTGTGTGCTTGAGACAGAATTCTAGCATTAAACAAACTTTTAGCAAAGTGCACAGTGTGAGATATAGTGCAAAATCTGCTGAGGCAAAACCTCTGAAAAAGTCAAGTCTTGTAAAAGGCGACTAAAAAATGAAGGATTGTTGTAATATAATAATATTTCGACAGTCTAATGATCTGCTAATCCACATTTTCTATTTGTGACATGCTTCATTTAAGTATTTTCTATATTAAGAAATGGTCAACAGGCCATTTACTATACAGGCTATGTATGTCAAAAGTTGGTGCAGGTGTAGGAAGGGTGAAAAAATGTGTGCAATAGGATTTCCGATCCAACCACTGGAAAAACACTGGAAAAACTATAGAAATTAAAAATCATCATAACAATTTTAATAGGGAGGATGGTTTTAGACTAGCGCAAACACAGAAACCTGTGGTCTCACTCTGCAGTACACATACATGCAACAAAATGAACAGAAAGCATCGACGTCTTCAGTAGTGTGTTATGAATTAGGGAATCAAAGACCGAAACAAATTAGGCGTTACGTGGACACATTGATGTACAGATTAGTGTCAAGTGTCATTGATGTACAGATTAGTGTCAAGTGTCAATGTGTCAAGAGGTTTTTGCCGACTCCGGAGTTCTGCCGCGACCACGATTCGTGCAATTGGATCGCCATATCGGCACCAAATTACTAAAAAATACATTGTGAGTACCCGTCATAATGATTACAAGAATTTCCTGAAATCTACATGCAATAAAAAAAATATATAATTTTTAAGCACTGTGTTGGATTGCACAGCTGCATGCAATTTTAAAGTATAACATATAGTGGCCTGTTTCACAATGCGACGCCACTCGTCGCGAACTGCCGCTCTTCTCGTGCATTCATGCAGAGTACCGTCGACAGCTTGCCTCACTTGGTCCGTCCACCTCATCGGGGACCTGCCTCGTGGTCTAGTGCCCTCGACTTTACCCTGCACTATTAAGCGTTCTATGGAGTCGCTTCCACATCGCGGTACATGCCTGATCAAAGTGAGAATGCGAGCTTGTACGGTAGTAGACAGTCTCTGTTTGATGCCGAGCTCCCGAAGAATGGACTCATTGCTTCGGAATTCCGTCCACGATATACCGAGCATTCTTCTCCAGCACCACATCTCAAGAGCATTGATCTTTTTCTTCTCACTTTCTCGTAGGGTCCATGTCTCAGCAGCGTAAAGGAATATGGGGTATATGAGAGCCCTTACAAGTCGTATTTTAACACAACATATAAACATACCTAAGACGGTTTTTCCTGATGAATTTCCTTGTAGTAGGCTTGCGATAGATGCCTTGTTGATGACATTTTTACTCGCAATCACAGGGACTAGTTTGGGCGCGAGTGATACTGGTGGGCCTTGTGTGAATAACTTCGCCAATTTTGGTGGTTTCGGAGCTATTGCTACTTGACGTGGTGCAGTATTTTCTACTTTCTTTAATGGCTTTATAGGTAATTTCTGAAAATTTTCAAATAGTATTTAAAATGCAACTATTTCTAATGTGTAGCAGTAATACGCAAGTATTATATTAACAACTAGCTGACTCGACAGACGTTGTTCTGTAGATAATAAAAATAATATTTCAAAACATCAAAAATTATTTCGTGAAAAATGCTCCCTGTTGTTATAATGAAATTGTTTCACAGCGGAACTGTCAAACCGTGCGTCACTAAAGTCTCTAATACACAATAAGTCCATTCAAAACAAATATTGAAAATAAAAATAATTATGGGTTCCAAATCGAAATAAAATGTATCCTATCTCTCAAGTTAGACCAAACTGCACTCCATGAAGTAGTCCTCATTAAAATCCGTTCATTAGTTTAGGAGTCCATCGCGGACAAACAATGTGTCACGTAATTTATATATATTAAGATTTTTGATCTTTAAAATATTCCTCACTTCTGGGATTAATTAGTTATAAACTGTAAAGTACATCCTGTAGATGGAGCCACAACCTGAGAGTTAAACAAGACATAGCAAGATTTACGAACCATGCGTCACTCGAACGGTTGGTTCAGTTGGTAAGAGCGCTCGGACGGAACCCGAGAGGTTGCGGGTTTCCCGCATCGCATATAGAAGTAAAACTGTGGAGATAATTTGTTGAAGAAGTTTATTATACATGCAAGTTCAAGTGGGTCAAGTGATAATTCCACCTAGTTCTTGTGTTACCAAAAATAGCCCATAAAACTATAACTATAAGCAGGCGAGAAAGAGGCGATCTATTTGAAACATGGGACATGATATGAAGCTAGAATATCAATTAGCATTATCAAATCCATTAAAACATTTCCTGACCAACAGAGTTGTTTATATATGGAATAGATTGCCCAAGGATGTGGTTAAATCAAAATCTGTTAATCAGTTTAAGAATAGACTGGACAAACATTTGAATAGATATAGCAAATGATATAGACGCATCAGCGAAAGCTGCTTAGTCTATTATAAATAATAATCTAATAGGGAATTTTTATCCAACTTTCGATCTGACACTATTTGTGCAAAACGGAATTCAATAGTGTATTTATGTAGATTTAATTCCCAGCAAAAAAATCTTAAATACTTACTTGTATAACAACAGGTTTTAAATTATGCAACTGCTGAGGTGCTATGACGATTTGTGGCTTCAATTGCAGATCCAGCATAGTTTCCGACTGTGATGATACATTTAATATTTGCTGAAACAAAATATTGATTATTGAACTAATGATGAAAATTTATCAAGGCTCTATGATAATCATTTTTAGCCTTCATACTTCTTCACCATAAGTAAAATAAAATTTGTAGCACAAAATTTTGGAAATTAGTTGACCGTGAATCATAAACTGAGACCTAGTATTTTAGTTATGAAGCTGTATATTTATTCTGTTATTAATGCAGGTAATTTGTAGAGTAATAAAATGACTCATTCAAGTCATAAAAATTAATTTTTATTGAAGGGTAACTGCGGAGTATAGGGTTGATGTATTCTATGCTGTATTAAAAAAGGATCTACTTCTTTTCTGGATTTAGAGTTGTAATATATTAATAGCTATATGCATAACTGACATATTTTGCAATCTACAATAACCTCTTAGTAGGAATTATTGAAATTGGATTTCATACAAATGAAGTGTATTGTATGCATTAGTAGGTTTTCCCCAATCTTTTTAATTTTATTTTCTATGGGTAGTATGCCCCAAATAAACACCAAGAGGCTATGTGAGTCAACGGCTCAGTGATACTAACTATGCCTGAAGTACATGAATTATATATATTTAAGTTTATAAAACCTATGCAAAGTGATGTAATAAAATGCTCAGTTTCATTGTAAAAAAAAACATAAAAAACCGAAGGAGTTATTGAGTATGTATACAATATTTCTATCAATTTACACATCCTGTATATAAAGCCACTGTTCGGGCATTATTTATAAATGAATATAAATGTTTTATTAAAAAATGGCTCTGTCGTAAATCCTACTACTCCACAGCTGAATATCTAAGTGATCTGACAGACTGGGACTGTATTATGATTATTTTATAGCAATGACAGTACAATGTTGTATATTTGATTAAAGTCTTGCACCACTTCTTCTCCATCAGAGGATCTTTTTTTCCGAAGCGGTAATGGTGTCTATTATATTAGAAATGACATCAAAGAGAATTCTAAAGGAATCAATTTTGAGAACAAAAATGCCTTGTATTACTTTAATATGAACTTTTGAACTATTCAAACAAAATGTAGCTTTAATAAGAACAAAAGCAAGATTCTTGATGACACAATTATCTGGCCACCACAAGTAGCACCCATTCATGAGCAAGACACATTGAACAGATTCCCTCAACTTAGTTTACGGAAGATAATAACTCGCCCGACAGCGCCACCATATTTAATAATAGAAAACTTCAATAACAATAAACCTCATTACCTCATTGTGACCCACATTGGATGAACTACTTTGTTCCGTTTGAAAATCTTGCAAATCAAACTGACCGTCCATATAATCAGAAACTGAAAAATAAAAATTACTGTTATACTTGTAGGTATATATTGTATTAAATTTATTATTTATTTATTTGTTTAGTTCATCAACATTTACTGGTAGACTCTTTCATAGTAACATTATCATACTGCAATGAACTCTCAGGTATAAGATACTAAATTCAGGTATTTGTTTTAAAATAGAAATGTATATTTTATACTATTGATACATAAATTATTCATACTTATTATTTCTTCAGATTCTGTTTCCAGGATTATTGGTTTATTTTCACCATCCTCAAACTCCATTGGTATTTCTTGTACACCAACTAGATTTAAGTCTGGCGGGCTACATACTTGTTCTATAGGTTGTTCAAAATCCACCTTGAAAAATTATCACCAAAAATTAACAATAAAAAGAATAAAAATATAAGTACAGAGTGCTGTAAAATAATAGTTTAGGCTTCTAGGTCTATCCATCTAGATAATTTACATATTATTAAAAGGAATCTTATATAGTTAGAAGTTCAAAAACTGCAAAACAATTCCAAAAATAGTTCAAGACTGATATGAATACTTACTGCCATGGTACTGTCAAAGTTAAGCGAGTCATCTAAGTGGTGGTCCATTTTTGCGTTATATATAAACTGCTTCCTTTATATATGTTATCACGGGCGTTTATTGTATAGAATCACAAAATAAAACCACAACAATAATAAGTTCAAAAGAGGCCGCCATTTTAAATTGTCAAATATTGTTCAAATCACAGTTGAAAACAAATCATGAAAGTTTTCAACACTTCTTTAACTCATTACAAGAACCATCTCACTTAAAATATTATCAGGACAAACTTTATTAAATGAACTTATAAATGAAACAGTTTAAAATTATAGTAAATTGCACATTTGTGTTTAATAAATACGAAAAAGAACCAAATTTATTTGTATGGCGCTTTTTCAATTTTTGTAAAAATGTCAAATGCATATCGAGTGTTGACCAATTTAAAAATAACAATACAACAGAGTCAAATATTTGTCTGTCTACGATATACTACTGATTTATGGAATAGCTCAAATTCAAGGTAATGACCCATCTTTAATCAGTTAGGTATTTTAAAATTCTTGTGATTTTTACTATCCTCGATAAATTGAGAATTTAAAGTACCTAACCAATAATTAAAAATAAAAGATGTGGTGTCGTGGGACACCAGGTTGGAACGAAGTTCCTTCGGCTAATGTAGAATCGACACGATTTGTAAAAAAAAATCGTGTTCAATTTTATGTAGGTTTTCTTGATTTTTCTCTTAAATTTTGCAGATTAGTTTTTATTTAAGTACAGGAAAGTATTTAGGAAATTTAGTATTTTGGGACATAATAAATTACGTAAAAAAAAAAATCGTAATCCAAATTATCAATTAAAATAACAAAATATGTCTCTTTATTTTTGTTTGACTACATAAAATTACAGAAATAGAAATAATTACAAAAAAGTTTATTGTTATTATTATTATAAGTAATTCTTATTAATCAGTCTCGTCATTAAAGTCTATTGCTGAAACTATTATTATTATACACATAATAAAGTCCATAAGAAAGAGAAAGGTATTATACGTTGCGCACCCGTGACATTTCTACTTTTCAAGTTCCTACTCGTTATACTAATTATGGCCAGAACAGTGTTCTCACTCGTTGCACAAATGTATTTAATAAATCCTTCAAAGATATAGATCCATTCTACGGTTCTAGGTTGACCTTTAAAAACCACACCATAAAAAGTATTGTAGATAAATCTCATTTGTAACAAATATCTTTATTTATTTATTAATAGATTAAAATATTAAATGTATGTATTGTACTATTAAATCTGTAAATCTGTGTATGTATCATGTTTTCTCTTATTTATATTCATTTTTCAGACTTATACTTATAATGGATTATATCCACTATGCAACCGAGGCAGGCATTTTAAGGTACTTTTTTTTTAATTTATCTGATCGTGTGTTATTCATAGTTATTTTTTTTCTTTATTATTGTAAACACCGCTGTTCCTTCTATTAGGTAAACTGTGGTAGACTATAATTGGCTATGTTTTTGTATTTAACTATAAGTGATTATTTTGTATTAAGCTGTTGTCAACCCCAATAAAATAAAATAAAAATATACACTACTCGCTTGTGTATACGACTGTCGCGCCTGCGCACGTCTCATTTAACGGTTTTATTCCACGGACTTATTCATACGGTTTTACTATCACATTTTTTTCAGTTCGGTCCCGCAGCAAAATCCCTATCTCCTCCAAGCCTGCCGTAAGGAACTTCGTTCCAATAAAAATGCATTATGTTATAGGTTGTCATTGACTTGATAACGGATTAGAAAAAAGGCAACCGAAGTAATTTAATTTGAGTAATAATTTCCAATATCAGGCTGTAGCTATTAACTATCCGGTCCAAAAGTAAGTCTCACCGAGCTAGATATGCGTGTTAATTATTGCAGCGCTAGTTCTACTATCCGATACTGATGCCCTTCAATGGTCTGCGAGTCCAAGGGGGTTTTGAAATTATTTGCGAAAGTATTTTGCGAACTGACTCAACTAAAGAAGCCGGAAGTTAAGAATATCAAAATACTATTCGTATTTACAAAATACGATGCGTAGTATACGAAGTAACATGAATAAAGTGAAAATGGCGGCGTCGTAGGCGTCACTTTAAGTATGTCTCTATTGCATAAAATACCATTGCTATCTTTTTCTGACGATAAAAACGTGGCTACAACTTATTTTATTTCAACGACTGCATTTGTTTCTTATACCTTTATTTCAGTGCTTTTGTTTGAATCATGTTTGTGTCCATTTATTTTAAATAACATACAGCAGGTATTTTTATTTGTATTTATTTACAAAGGTATTTTATATGACATTGTTTACTGACCTATAAATTATAATTGGTAATAAAACCAGGGACATTAAAACAATGTGTAATAAAATAATAAACAAAAGTATTAGATTCCAGGTTTCCATTAGATCCAATAATAAAAAAGGTGATGGTTAAATGCGACACAACGAACAGATTTATTACCAAGAAAATATGCAAGAATTTGTCAGTCTTTTCGTTTTTTTTTCGTTTCGACTCAAATAGTCACAGAAAATAAACACAAACGGCTCATTGAAGATACAGTTCTGTTAGAATTTATTCATGTAAGTAAATGCTTTATTGTTGCTAACATTAATTTATTTTTTTATTGTAACATCACACAGTGATCCTATTACTTGTTACTTCTTAATTATTAAGAGTTCTTGGTGTCAATTAGTAGATACCTACAATATGTTTTTCTTTTGTTTGTAAGCAAGAGCAAGCCTGGAACCAATCGCTGTGGTTGGAAACAACAAGCATACAATCCAGAATTTAGTAGTGCATACTCATAATTTATTTAGATTTTATAAGTACCTGTTGCAGTACTTACTTAATTTTTCAATTGTAGATATTTCCATCAACATCAGTAGGCAAAATTTTCAAAAATGTTTACCAAATACTACCAAATGATATCTAGAATGACTTGGCGAGAGAACCGACATATGAGATGTGAACTCGTCGATCATAGCCCAGGTGAAGTACCTTATAGCGAACGATCTTATAGCGAAGAGCCTCGATCAATTAATATATTAATAGATTCTCGAGTGGCATGTATCCGCTGCCGGTGGCATGGATCCGCTGCTGGTGGCACTCTAAGTTTTATTTTGTTGTGGTATTTTGTTTTTATAAATATATTATAGTGTGCATTGGAAAAATAATGTGATTCATAACTTTAATTAAAATTAAATTTTTAAAAACTCAGATTTAAGAAAGAAAATATGTACGTACAGAATAGAAACAAAAAAGAAGACAATATAATAATTATTAGAGTTCTGACGGTAGTATTCACACAATATTTTAAGGGCAATCGTGATTTAAATTTTCAAATTACTGTTCTTAGTTATCTTTTTATATGTTATGGTCCTTTAATAAATATATTATTATTAGTCCTATAGTCCTATATATATATATATATATATATATATATTATAAAACATATATTTATGATTTTCATTAAAGTTTTTATTTAATTTCCATTTCCAATCATCTGTTGAGTAGTATGTGACATTGTGTCGTGCGATTTACTTCCGTTAGGGACAATTTTACTCAATACGACAGCACCTAAGGCTTCTATCAAAACTAAATTACTACCTATTTTAAAAAGGGCATGCGGAGACTACTTCTATAGTGTGAACATTCTTAGGTTGATACCGCGAACTCAGGCGAGAAAAATCGCATTTTTTGGGGAATTGTGAATCGTGATTTTTTGATTGACAATGAGTCAATGACAGCTATTTAGCTGTCATTGTTTATAAATTTAGCTCAACACTCGCAAGATTTTTAAAACGTAGATGTTTTTAAATTAGTTATTTATTTCATGTCCACTAATATTCGTTCAAGATTTTTGAAGTCTGTTGCGAGCGTTCTTTTAAAAATGCGTAAAGATAAGTGGTCTGCAGGTTTTATTCAATACGACAGCACCTAAGGCTTCTATCAAAACTAAATTACTACCTATTTCCGAAAGGGACACGCGGAGACTACTTCTATAGTGTGAACATTCTAAGGTTGCTACCGCGAACTAAGGCGAGAACAACCGTTTTTTGAGGGATTGTGAATTTTTGGTTGACATAGGGACCTGACAATAAGTCAATGACAGCTGTTTAGCTGTCATTGTTTATAAATTTAGCTCAACACTCGCAAGTTTTTTAAAACGTAGGTTTCATAATTAATTATTTATTTAATGTCCCCTAATATTCGTTCAAGATTTTTAAAGTCTGTTCAGAGCGTTCTTTTAAAAATCCGTAAATTTAAGTGATCTATAGGTTAGGGATACTTATGTAACAATAACTTAGGATTTTATATTATATTTTCTAAATACTTACTCAAAACTCATCAATATTGATATTGTGAATCTTCTCGTAATTAGCGAATAAGTTATTTATGTGCCGTGACAGTATTAACGAAGTTTGTTTGTCGGGTGTTTTCTGCAGAAAATGTTACGCCAACCGCTATCCAAGGCGCTAGCATTGAGCCCCTGCGCCCGATTGGCCCCAGTGACCGGACGGAGATACGCCCAGGTGCAGGCCCAGCCCGAAAAAGTAGAAGTATTCATTGATGATAAGCCTGTTTATGTACTCCCCGGAACAACTGTATTACAGGTATATTATGAATCACACAACAAATCATGATATATATTTTTTAAATGGATAAGTTTAATGTACAGTCTACTCTAACAAACAACACTACATTATATTTCAATTAACAGGCAGCTGCATTGGTTGGTGTTGAAATACCCAGATTCTGTTATCATGAGCGACTGGCAGTGGCTGGTAATTGTCGAATGTGTTTAGTAGAAGTTGAGAAATCCCCAAAGCCAGTGGCTGCATGTGCTATGCCGGTCATGAAGGGCATGAGAGTTAAAACTACTTCAGATTTGACAAGGAAGGCTAGGGAGGGTGTAATGGAGTTTTTGCTTGTGAATCATCCGTTAGATTGTCCTATCTGCGATCAAGGTGGTGAGTGTGATCTGCAGGATCAGTCTATGGCCTTTGGTTCAGATAAGAGTCGTTTTACAGACATCCACTTCTCAGGCAAAAGGTAAATGTGAAATTTGTATGTTATGTAAGTTAAACTAGTTTCAGTTGAATTTTGTTTCCATTCATGATTATTTGTCTATTAATTACAATTTTTTTTTCAGGGCTGTAGAAGATAAAGATGTAGGTCCTCTCATCAAAACAGTTATGACCCGATGCATTCACTGCACAAGGTGTATTCGTTTTGCATCCGAAGTTGCTGGCATTGATGATTTGGGCACAACAGGCAGAGGCACTGATATGCAGGTTTGACTTGTGAATTTGATAAAGCCCAGATTATTCATTGCAAGAATAAAAGAAGAACTGAGAAAAGATATTGGATTCACAGTCCAATTTTTCCTTACAGATACATCTAATAATGTACCTATTTATTGAAGTGTTCTTGGATTGATATATATCTAATGTTAAGAAATAAAAGTGAATTCCAAAGATTTGGCTCTAATCTTACCATTGGGAGGCTGTTTCTCACCAAATACTGGCTTGATCAGTACAGCTATGTTACAATATTTGAGACTTAACATGTCAATATGCTTTTAAAATGTGTAGCACAATTGTAGTGTGCAAATAAATTATCATCAAAAAAATTGATTTCTGCTTGTAATCACATTGCAGAAGTGACAACTTCATAATAATATGCAATAATAATAAATTAACAATATAATATTTTTGAATGAAATTCATTATTTTATCATATTTGCAATTTATATTTTGCTCTGACTGATCAAAATCTGGTAGTTGTTGAAGAAGGCTTTAACTGACTATCCAAAAATTGTGTTAAACAGCTGAGTGTTAGAGCATAATTCAATACCAACGAAATAAAGTGTTGTGTGCCCATAAACAAGTTTTCACTTCAATATCACTAATACAGTGTTATACATACAGCAACATAAATTTGTTTCTGCTGATTGATTGTAGATTGTTTAAGTAAAAACTTATTATTTAATAAGAGATCTTCTGCAGGTTGGAACTTATGTAGAGAAGATGTTCTTGTCGGAATTGTCAGGAAATGTGATTGACTTATGTCCTGTTGGTGCACTCACATCCAAGCCGTACAGTTTTGCCGCTCGACCATGGGAGACTAGAAGGGTGAGTCATTCACAGTGCCTATTAATGGTGGCTTTCAGGTCATCATTTGAAATGCTACTCTTAGTTGTCAGCTTTATCTAGCCTTTTTACTTAACTTACTAAGGTACTTTAAATGTCGCAACCATGGTCCTTGAAGGAAACACATCATATCCTAAATTTTCTGAAATAAGTAACTGTAATAAATAAAGTGAAATACATACTTGACCAACCCCATCCAAATATTAAAAAATTTTCACTTTGACCTTTTCTATTTTTTGGCTTCTTGATTGAAAGCAGTCAGTCATCTTGTAAAACAACTGGGTCACTTGTTTTAAAGACATTTCTGAATTTCATTTTAAAACCCAATTGACTGGCTGATTTAACAAAGATTTCATATCTTATTGAATTAAAATTGGTTTCAGATTGATTCCATTGATGTTTTGGACCCTCTGGGCAGCAATATTGTGGTAGCGACTAGAACCAACGAAGTACTTCGTATACTTCCCAGAACAAACGAAGTATGTATGTAGTGTAAAAAATGTTCTTGTGTGCATTGGCTGTAAAATACTGGTGAACCTCGTGGATCCACTATGCCATTAAAAATTTGATTGTATCTCTAGAGATAAAGTCCTGAATAATGTGAGTTATATTGAATACGTGATATATACGTTTTTGCGCTTACTAAGATCTCAGACCTCAGTATGCAGATTAGTGCTGAGTACCTACTACCTACAAATACTACATACATGTGGCATGTCACGAGTACCTACTAATTTAAATTTTTTATTGTTGCTTGTCGTACTAAGCAAATGAATTGTATAATCCAAAAACACAGAAGGGCATAATCAGCAAATATCTTTTCACAACTCTGCCCTTCTTTTATGAACGCTAATATTATAAAAATAAAGGATTTGTATTTTTGTTAAATTATCATCAGTAAACTCAACTAATAGACCAACTATTTCCTCCCCATAGTTATTTCTTCCAATCCAGATTGGAATCAACACTCAATAAATGTTAAATAGATTTTCGTATTCATATTTAAAATATCTGTCTCGAAAGCCTGAGCAATTTAAATTAAAGAGTCCTATGTAAGTAAATTATAATAAAGTTTAAATTGGTGAACATTATAGACACCACCAGTGGGAGGCTCCTCTGCACCGGATGCCGGCTAGATTAACGACGCCTATTTGTACCGTGAAGCTGTAATGTGTAACGCCATAGCTAATGAAATTTCATTAGGCATTTCACTGGGCAAATGAGACTTAATATCTTATGTTTCAAGGTGCTGCACAATTGCTGTGCCACTCAGAATATTTGGGTTTTTCAATAATAACCTTGAGTGGCACTGCATTTTAATGGGCAGGGCGTATCAAATGAAATGAATGTCCCAGGACCGAGCTGTCTAGAGACACACGGAGGGCCGACACCCTATAAAATGGGAAAGGGCCAGGGAAAGAAGAAGACTCTTAGATATTTAAGCTGTAAAAAACACTACTGAGTTATTACATATATAATTTGATATTCATAAATTGTTTAAGAAATATCTGTCATAACAGGAGATCAACGAAGAGTGGCTGGCAGATAAGTCCCGGTTTGCTTGCGACGGACTCAAGCGACAGCGATTGGTGACCCCGATGGTGGCCGATAGCCGCGGGAATCTCACGCCCGTAGAGTGGGAGGACGCCATCGTAGCTGCCGCGCAGGCTATAAGGGACTGCCCGCCTGAAAAGGTACGTCGAGTATATATCATTACAGAGCCCGACTCTAAAATAAACTTTGACAATTTTACGTAGATGTTTACGTATTTTTTGAAATGTATTGACCTCTTTTTTACACGCTTTTTATTAGCTTGGCCTGTATCCGTGTAATGTGTAACGGGATCTTTTTTATCCACTTTACAATGTCTATATAAACTAAACTATGCACTCTTACAAATGACGCATGACAATTTAGTGACTTATATAGCTCGTCCCATTTTTCTTGCGATGATCATTCAGTAATAGCGATTTTTTCATGTCTGATACCCGGTGATACGCGTGTTAATAGTACGTTGCAAAATTATCATGGTTTAAAGGCAAAAAAGCATGTTCCATAAGGATAATGTATTTTATTGTATAGATCTATGTAAACATTGGAGTACCTCAGGGCTCTGTACTTGGTCCAGTACTGTATAAAACATTTATCTACACTCATGCTTTAAATCCTCTATTAAAGATTCTGAAACAGTTAGCTTATTACCAACATTAAAACACCAAATGTTCTAATAACCATTACATCATCCAAACGAGTGTTGTAATGTTGTACTGAATTTCATAACAACACCCCAATGTTTTTTTTCGATCCCTTCATGCGCAAAGAGTTTCAAAAGACAGCCACATTCTTATTGCTCGATGCGTGGTATCTGTATGAATTTCAAAAAAAGAACATTTTCGTTTACGCGCGTTCCACACTACCAGAACGTCGCGCGCCGTAAAAAAAATGGCGGGGATTCGAATAACCTATTCGAATCCCCGCCATTTTTCTTCGATATTTTTATTGTTTTAATTACAAAAAATGAGCGATTTATTTGAAACGCTGCAAAAGAACATTATATTCGAGTGAATTTTAATTGTTGCACTATACAAAATGTAAATTACTACTAAAATAAATAATTGTTTCAATACTTAGTTTATATGTATATAATCAGTAATGAATGATATGACTGGTGTTTTAGTGTTAGCAGTAAGCTAACTGTTTCAGAATCTTTTAGAGGATTCATATTCTGGGTTTAGATAAAGTCTTGTATGCAACTAATGATAATTAGGTATTAAAACACTCATGTAATACTATTATCACACATAAATCCACATTCGTGTTTTAATACCCCTTATTACACACAACAGTTGCATAAATAACTATTTACATCACACCCACCCGTGGAAAACGGCATGCTGAAATAAATGTTGGTGAAATTCCCTAAATTGCTAGCAACAAACTTCGGATGCTGTTAGACGAAACACAAATATGGCTTAGTTTAGCGCAGCTAAATCCAGTGACATTACGCTGAAGTACGTAAATCGTCCTCTCGTACAAGTACCGCGTAGTAATAACACGTAAGACTGTGAAATACCTGAGTTTCCATGTGGTTCCATTTCCATAAGGTGCCTTACATGGGGCGCCTTAGCTGATGTGCCAAGAGATCGTCTATTATTATCATCATCTCACTCTCTTACATAATATTTTCTTTTACAAGAAGACCCCAGAAAAGGTTGAAAACAATAGTATTAAGTTATTCAAAAGAATTGTTAAAAAACGTTTGTGTGGTAAAGGTTACTATAACATAAATGACTTTCATAATGATGCCACAGATTGGGAATGGAGCGACCGCACTCAGGCTATTAAATAACAAGTTTAATTTTACAATATTACTTTAGTTTTACTAAATAATTACTTTAATGCCACATCCTATTTTGAATTAAAATATTTGAATTTGAATAAATAACTTATTAATGGTTTCTCCAGTTGGTGGCTGTAGCTGGTGAGATGGCAGACGCCGAGGCACTGGTGTCTCTCAAGGACCTGGTGAACCGTCTGGGTGGCGAGCACGTGTACACGGAGCAGAGCTTCCCCTTGGCCGGCGCAGGCACCGACCTTCGATCCTCTTACCTCTTCAACACCAAGATTGCCAGTGAGTTGGTGCAATCACTAATAATATTGCTAATAGTAATAACTTTTTAATTATCAAAACTAGCCTTTCTGATATATGAGTCGTGATTTCAGATTTACCATGCACAAAACGTTGAATAAATTTAATTCAAAATGGCAGACTGAAAGAAGCTTCCCCGAATGCGATTTTCTCTTATGTGTTACGCGAATATTTTTCATTGCAGCGACCATCGAAAGAGATTTACATTTCATTCATATACAATACTTAGGGGACCTGCAAGTTTTTTTTTATGACAATAAGGGACGAGACCAGCTGACCGTTCAGTTGATGGTAATTGACACGGTCTGCACATAACAATACAGTGTCACTCTGGATTTTTGATAAAGCCAGGAATTCTGAGCGGCACTACAATGACGGTCGTCACCTTGAGGCATAAGATGTTAAGTCTCATTTGCCCAGTAATTTGACTAGCTACGGCGCCCTTCAGACCGAATCACAATTAATGCTTACACATTACTGCTTCACTTTTTTTTATGGAATAGGAGGACAAACGAGCGTACGGGTCACCTGGTGTTAAGTGATCACAGCCGCCGACATTCTCTTGCAACACCACAGGAATCACAAGAGCGTTGCCGGCCTTTAAGGAAGGTATACGCGCTTTTTTTGAAGGTACCCATGTCGTATCGTCCCGGAAAGAAGAAAAAAAAGGAAGAAAGCTCCTAGAAAACCGCACTGTGGAGGACCGCCACACATCCACATGGTGGGGATGGTGGTCCTAACTTGTGGCGTGTCGTGCGAAGGTGGAATTGGGCGGCGGGAATCAGGTTGAAAAGTTGCTTCACGGCAGAAAATCTCAAACGTATACTCATGTAGTGCGGATATGCATGGGCGGCTGTTTTTACTTTCCATCACACCGTATCAGATATAAGAAGCACAGAAGTATCAGATATTAAAATCCCATTAACTTAATGTTGTCAGACGTCGAGGAATCGGACTTTGTGCTGCTAATCGGCACCAATGTTCGCTTCGAGGCCCCCCTACTCAACGCGCGCCTGCGAAAGGCCTTCATCCACAAGGAAACAGACGTAGCGCTCATTGGACCCAACGTCGACCTCACTTACGAATACATGGTGAGTAGTGACCACAGATTAGGAAGGAACTTTTTGTCAGAAGAACATACCTAACATCTAAATGCAAAATTTCTTGCAACAAACATCTTCTCACACAGTAACTCAACTCAAGCGACACGACTTAGGGACTGTCCCCTTCCGCCCGCGCTGTCTGGGTTTACCGATTTCTTCCATTTCATATTGCACGCCTCGCGAAGAACGCGAAGCGGCGAGGTAGCGCATATTTTTTTTTTTATTACTCTTACACATTATTAAAAGCACATCAATATAAAGCTGAGACACTATTGAATAATTCTGATACTTTTTTTAAGTTGTCGAATACGTATTAATATAAAAAAAGTTATATCTCGAGAACGACTTGTCGAAACTACTTTTTTTTTCACAATTTTCATAATTAAACAGAGATGGTTCCTTTCGAAAATCACTACTGTAGGCCTTCTCGTTTTTTTAAAAAAAAAACGCAGGTGATTCGATTTTATTCGAAATTTAACTTTTATAAAAAATATAGCATCAGCGAGGCGTGCACTTTTGCATTTCCATTTTTTTTTAAATGAAAATAAGGGACGAGAGGAGCAGGAACTTCAGCTAATGGTAATAGATACGCCCTGCCCATTACAATGCAATGCCGCTCAGGATTCTTGAAAAGCCCAAAAATTCTGAGCGGCACCACAATTGCGCTCGTCACCTTGAAACATAAGATGTTAAGTCTCATTTGTCCAGTAATTTCATTAGCTACGGCGCCCTTCAGACCGAAACACAGTAATGCTTACACATTACTGCTTCACGGCAAAAATAGGCGCCGTTGTGGTACCCATAATCTAGCCGGCATCCTGTGCAAAAGAGCCTCCCACTGGATGCCCATAAGCGCGTTTGCTTAGTTACCCACTTTAATTGGCATTTACTTAGATAATTTATACATCTAGATGGACCTTTGTGCTGCTAGACAACCCATGAAAACAGGCCAGTTTTATTACTTTCTTATTTACCTGCAAAGCAAATTATTTCATTTTCCAGTGAATGACAAATGATAGTATTACAATTAGATTATGCATTGCTGAATGTTAACATGGAATAATGTAGTTTAATATTGTTTAGCATGTCGGCGATTCGGCATCAATTGTCAAGGAGCTTGCAAGTGGAACATCGAACCACGAGGTGCTCAAACGTCTCCAGTCTGCGAAGAGACCCGTGCTGATATTGGGAGCTGACCAGCTAAAGACCCCCGAGGGAGCTGCGCTGCTCGCATACACGCAGGAACTAGCTCTCAAGCTGCAGGGGAAATTGGAGGATAAAGAATGGAAGGTATTCTAGAAATTTTCAAAATGTGCATGTTCTGGGTTTTATGAATAAATTCCGATAGGGCACCAGACGTTAACACACAAATGTAAAGGCTGTTAATAGTGACAGCGGTTTCGGTTTTAGTTTCTGACTCCCAGTTATGGAAGAAGTAAAAAAAAATAGAATTGTTTTATTCCGCTTAAAATACATTTACATTTTTGGAATAAATAAAGGTAGCTTTTTAATGAAACCCCTATGAAAACTATTATTATAATTCACAATAATTTGTTATAAAATATATGCATTTTATCAGTAAAATTATAATTTTTAAGAATGCTGTATATAATACGGCTATACGTATATAAATCACCTTACATTTGGCGCGTGCAAAAAAAACTTGGGGGCCATTTCCCATAATTTTGCACAATATTTTATTTGAACGATTTATGTAATATATGTTTGTTTTTTTCCTCGCAAGTATGAAACTCGTGAGCAACTCGCTCATTAGACACTCGGTTGATTTACGGGCTGCAACCCACAGCATGTCTGTCTCACTCCCCGTTTAGGTATCGAAATTGCGACAACACGTGCGGCGGCCTCTACAGAGTAGGCCAGCCAGTAGGGACTCACGAACGAGCAGTGAAGCACGCGCGAGCTTTGTTGACATCTACTTCACAGATCCAACCGATATTTTAAAAGTGGAGAAACATAATAAAGTGAAGCATTTATTAAAGGTCATTGCAATCCAAATTAATTTTTTAAGCTGCCTAAAGATGCTGTAACAATCTAATTTAAAGTGATTGTTAGTATAATGAAATTGCCATTCATGATAGCTACCTATTTATTTCCTATATACTAAGTAGGTTTGACTATATCGTGGTCTTCCAACACATACATTACTGTCTGCAACGTAATGTAGGTTTGACATCGAAATAAACGTAATAGACTATATAAGACGAAATAGACATATTGAAAATCAACCTACCCTAATGTCAACCCTAATGTCGTTAGAAGAGGTAAGAGTCATGCGATCGAAAGAGAGGTAACTTCTAGTTGAATAAAAATGTAGGTTAGTAGCGCTGTGCGATCTGAATTATACCTTAGTGTACCTTACACAGGTGAATACAATAGTATGGCCGCAAGAGTCCCTATTTCTTTAATTCATTTAAGCTATTGCATAGCTTCTATCGCGGGCCTTGAGCGTGGAGACCGAATCCTGAAATTCCGTAACGAAAATAACCTAACTCGTACTTACTAGATCTATATAGATATTTCGCCACGGTCATTACAGTTGCCGTGGAACAGCGGTTATCACGTTTTTTTTTTGTGCGGAAGGTCCCAGGTTCGAGCCTGGGGTACGTCCTGATTTTTTTTAATTTTTTAATGTTTTTTATCACGTTTTTTTAATTTTTATTATTATGACAAGCATTTTTATTTAGTTTCACCTGTCCGGTTGTCTGTCTGTAATCAAATCTTGCAAGTAAAATTTTACTCACTTCCCGTTTGCTTTTTTTTAAATTAATTTTATAAAAAAAAAATACTGCATAAATAAAAAAAATAATTATAATGGCATAAGTTGATAAAAATGCTATGCAATAGCTTTACCGCGGCAGTCCTCGAGTGCCACACGTCTTTTTTGCGCAATGAGAGTTCCGTACCTGTATTATATATTTTTTGCCCACAGCCTCGTGTATAATGAGCAACTTATCTCACTTGTACTTCATAATATACTAATTTGATGCTACTCGTAAATATTTATTTAATATTATTCTTTGTCAAGGTACTGAACGTATTGCAACGTAACGCGTCGCAAGTTGCCGCGCTCGACATGGGATACAAGCCGGGTGTCACTGCTGATGCGCTGAAGAACGCGAAGGTGGTGTACCTGCTGGGAGCAGACGGCGGCCAGGTGACGAGGGAGTCACTTCCTAAAGACTGCGTGGTTATATATCAAGGTACTGTAGTATTTAAGTAAAACTTATTTATGAGTAAGTGGTGAATCCGTGACGAAAGCGTTACGAACGAACGCCAGCGTTACGCGAACGGTGATTTCTTGATTATTTCGTTCTTGAACAATTTTATAAATTAATGTCTGTTTTACATCAGTCCTCTTGTCTAAAGCACACTACAACAACCGATAAAAACAAGCCAGGAATATTAAGTTTAGTGGCGTGACGTAGAAGACGTAGCTTAGGCTAGGGTTACTATGGATGCGAGTTCTGACGAAAATTTGTTGTTCTGACGAGTTCTGACGGATTCGTCAGAAGAAACAAACGCCTGGTATCCAATGACAGTGTTTACACTGGCAACGACGAACGCGTCAGAACATGCACGAAGTGGTCAGAACCAATCGAGCGTTCAAACGAGTTTGATTTTTAGCACGACCTTCGTCTACGAATTTCGAGTGATTTGGTTTCCACCATCGATAACGATAAATTGATCAGTCTCGTGTACGAGAACAGGTGTTTGTGGGATATTAGAGACAAAAATGATCACAACAGATATATTTCTCGGCAAAAGTGGGAGAAAGTTGCTACAGAACTCAACACTCTACATTTTGAACTATCCTTTGTCGTCTCTTATAGAAAATAACTCGTTGACATGCTCTGTCTTTCCACCATTTAACAATGATAGTTTAAATAATGGACTTTCAAGAAAATCATTCATCAAATTCGTCCATCTTTTCTGGACGGCAGAAACGAACTGACTATCAGAATAACAGAAAACGCGCACAGTGTAAACGCCTTACGTCGTACGCCAAACGAGTACGTTCGAAATCCTCGTCAGAACAAATTTTCGTCAGAACTCGCATCCATAGTAACCCTAGCCTTAGTCTTAGACTCGCGATTTGAATGACACTTTGTGTACGTGCGAGTGAATTGGTCAAAATAGGAGTTAGTTTTTGACGTTTTTACAGCTTTCATTGTCTATCTAAATGTATAAAATATGATCTAAGGCATACTCGTTTTTTTTGTTGTAAATACATGTTTATAGAATAGACGCGTTCGGATATCACACTGGTTCAAGTTGAAAATGTTTAAATAATTGATATATTGTAATATACATTCATAACATTAAGAGTTTGAAGCACCTCGTTGATGCTTTTTAAGATATTATTAAAAAATAATTCTTCTACACCCCACGCTTTTTTTTACAATAAAATATATTTTTTTACACTATTTTCAATTAAAATTTATTTTCTAGGTTTTAGTTGAATATTATATAAAGCGTGCTTTCTAGTTTTTTTTAACTATTATTTATTTTAATGCTTTTTGTTGATACTATTAAATAAAGCTCAAGTGAGCAACAACTTTTTTCTTCTATTGTTTTAATCACGCCATCATTTTTACAACATTTAAATGTATCCGCGAGGTGCTTCAAACTCTTAATGGTATGAATGTATATTACAATATATCAATTATTTAAACATTTTCAACTTGAACCAGTTATATAAAGCGTGCTTTTTAGTTTTTTTTTAACTATTATTTATTTTTAATTTTTTAGTTAAATTTTCTATAAAAGCGTATTTTTAAAACTATTAAGTACTTTAACATCAGTTTCTATAAATTAATAAAAATCATATTTTGCAAATTGAAAAATTGAATAATTTTATCAAATTAGTGTAATGTCATCGGTCCTCGATAAATCTACAAAGTTTGAACGAAATCTAGCCGTTTATAGTGTGTCAAAATCGCGCCCATAGAAGTCGGTTACAAACATACAAGTGAAGCTAATATAAAGCATATGAAAACGGACGCGTTCGGGTAAAATATGTTCTTATTATTAAATTCAATTTCAATTTTCAATTTATTTATTAAAAGATAATACAAGTCTTCTTAAAAGCTAGTTAACACTGTGCCTGAACTAGGTAAACACAGGATGTGTATCAAGGCGTAAAGAGCTGATATTGAAACTAAATAATCACAAAAAAGAAAAACTTAATACAGGTTAAGTATGTAAGTAAACAATGTCGTCAATGTAATGATTATTAACTATTAACTAAATTAGATAATTTTTAAGTAGATCATTTATCCACTTAAATGTATGATGAAGTACTTAAGTGACGGAACGAACTTAACATCAGAAAAAAATAAACATGGATTTAAGAAAATTTATTGAAGTAGGCGTTACTTTGCGGAAATCCATAATTATATAAATGATTTGAGTTTTCTTTAGTGTTAATTCCAAGCGTGTTGTCTCGCCAAAATCTGGCACGAGACTCGATTTTGGCGACAACACGTCCTGAGGATGCCTCGTGTAGAGGCGAAACACGTGTCGAATTGTTTAAAGACAACTATTGGCGGAATTAACACTAAGAGACCCCGCAAACTGCAGACTTTTGATCGGCCCATAGTTTGGTTGGTTTCTTAATCAGTATGATTCAGATGTATGAGAGTGCGCAAATTATAACGATTCGGTATTGGCCGACAAAAAAGTTAAATGGGCTACACGATTGCCTTCAAACTGAACCGTCAGCGAACTATCGGCCGACTGTTAAATCAGTACAGCGCTCTTCTAGGCGCGCACACCACCGATTGTTTAGTCGGCTAGACTCATCAATAGCCGATTAAAACTAATAGCGAAAGGTCCCTAAAACTGTCGGCCGATAGTTGTCTAGTGTGCGCACTCATCACAGACCCAACTGTTTAGTCGGGCCAGTGTGCGCACTTACAGCCGAACTCAACCAAACTATCGGCCGATCGAGAGTCTGCAGTTTGCGGGGTCTCTAAAGATAACTCAAATCATATATATAAACATCGATTTGTTTGTCAACGTCTAAGTATTATGTCGGTTGTGACCGCGCAGGTCACCACGGCGACCGTGGCGCTAGTATCGCGGACGTAGTGTTCCCGGGCGCCGCCTACACAGAGAAGAGGGCCACCTTCGTGAACGCCGAGGGTCGACCGCAGCAGACCCTCGTGGCTGTCACGCCGCCCGGCAAGGCTCGGGAGGACTGGAAGATCATCAGGTACCTTCATACATGATAGGGAGGCTCCTTTGAACAGGATGCCTATTTATGCCGTGAAGCAGTAATGTTTAAACAATATTGTGTACCGGTCTGACCATTCTGTGAGGGCTCCGTAGGTGACAAGCGCAATTGTAGTGCCGCTCAGATTTTTTTTGGGTTTTTCAAGAATCCTGAACGGCACTGCATTGTAATGGGCAATATCCTACTCCTCTCGTCTCTTATATTCATAAAAAAAACGTGACACCTGTTTTTAATATGTTATAGCGTCAGGTTGCTTTAAGTATGAAACCGCTCATTGCGTATCTATTTCTATAATTTAAGTTAAAGATACTTATTACAAATCCATCCATTAATCAGTACATCTATCAAATACAAATATTTTTATTCAAAATAGGATATGATATCTCTTATTGAAAGTCAAAAACTACCACTCATTCTAAAAGTATGCCTCAAACCTGAAAAGAACGGGTTTGTTTGGTTGTTTTCATAGGGTTAGGTACATTATGAGATTATACAATAAAAGATATTCGTCGCAGTCGCTCCATTCCCAATCTGTGGTATCATTAAGAAAGTCATCTATGTTATAGTAACCTTTATCACAAATACGTTTTTACTTTCTTTACATATAAAGAACAAAATAACTAATTTACACGCCAAGTAAATAAAGCCTGTAGAAATAACACATTTTCGGGATATTTTTTCTATCTTGGTATTGTTTTATAATCCGAATAATATATATTGCCGAGTTCACATACAACGAACGACAGCGAAAAAGCTGTGGAATGAAAGAGAAGGAGTACCGTTCCTTGGGGAGGAGAGTGAAAGTGAAGGGGATATTTCGCGAGCAATCGTTTGCCGTTTTTCTTTTATGTTGAGATGGCGAATTTATTACACTGCACGGCTGCAGTAGCGTGCATATCATATAGGCAATTAGGCAGTGCCTACCTTTTATAAACCGAAATAAATATAGCAACTAGTCCTAAAGTTGATTAACTACCTACGTATCTAAAGATGCGTATACGAAGCGAGCAGCGTTGAATACAACTTATTTCATACTGTCGGAATATAGCGTAACACCGACTAGTTAGATCTACAGTGCCTAACTTGCTAAGAAAACTAATGGCGTGCACCTGAGTGAGGCAGAGGATATCCTATTAATATTATAAATGTGAAAGTTTGTATGTCTTGATGTATGTTTGAACTTCTTTAACGCAAAAACTACTGATTGGATTTTGATGAAACTTTACAATAATATAGCTTACACACCAGAATAACACATAGGCTATTTATTATAACTGAAATAACCTGTATTCTCACCTCTATTAATGGAACCCTCTGTAAATGAGACAGATATTTATTTATACCTGTATATCTGAGACACTGGGTAAGTGGAATACCTCTTTAAGTGAAACGACATTGCAGGTCCCTTGATGTCTCACTTAACCAGGTTTCACTGTATTTATAAAACTGTCGCGTGAATTATACTTTATATGGCAAAACAACGTTTGCCGGGTCAGCTAGTATGAAATAATTTGTTAACAGAGCTCTATCAGAAGTGGTTGGCGCCGGGCTCCCGTACGACACGATGGACGAGGTGCGAGAACGACTCGCCGACGTGAGCCCTACCCTCGTCTGCTACGGTGAGGTTCAGGACAATAACTACTTCGCGCAGGCGCAAGCACTCACACAGGTACATATTCAACTATAAACTATATGGATACTAATTTTGGTACGTGGTCGCGATGAGTTATCTACGAGATTATTTTGAGTGGATTTAAAAAAAAAGTTCTCAGGGTTCGTCTGCTTCTGATTCTCCAGTTAGCTCAACGCAGTAAAATTCTAGGGACTAAGCTTGATATCTTCTGCAGGCCCCGCCAGGATGTCCTTCACTTTATTACACCACAGCCACAGCTTCTTTTCAGATTAATATAAATTAAGACGAAGAGCTCAAAATATTAAATAAAAAGTTACGAACGCACGGATTTGAGATGCGGGGGTCGACATACACTCTTCGCGGTCGCTTCGCGAATGACGTCACGATCCAAGTTAGCCCTTTCATTACACGCAATGAAGCTAATTGGCGCAACCATCAGGTGTACACGATTTTTTAAGGTAGCCGTATTGACCTCTAAATACTGCGCAAGAATGTTCATTCCACAGATTGTTCGTGGAAGAAAGTTCCTTAAAGAACCACACTGTGCACCAACACATGTAACAATTGCATACATATGTATGTATAATAATAAGTTTCAACTGCTATAGGTATACATTGCCGCATTTACTTCAATTATTTAAAATATTCTTGGTCAATAAACAGCGATGTAAAACATTTATTCACTTTAGGTTGGCGTATATTGAATTAAGAACCCGATTCGAACAGTGACAGTTGACACACGACTAAGTAGATGAGTGTACTTACATTGTCTTTAAGCACATTTTTACCGTTCCGCTATCAGACTGCGAATGATATTACCAGATATGTGTCATTGGTTTCTAAACATATTCACGCAAAGTAGGCTGATCTCACCTGAATGTATTCCCCTGCTGTATGGGGCACTGAGTGACGAAGGGCACCCCGTCGTAGTACTGCGAGCCGCAATGAGTGATCCCGTGCCAATGTAACGTCACCTCCATCCCCTCCATGTGGTTCTCCACATCGATGACCACCTTTTTTTTTTTTTTTGTAAAATCATGTTATGTACCTACAGATACCAGTGCACCATCTCGGGTGCTAGTGGTTCAAAACTATCATTTTATTATTTGTCAATCAACGAAGTGCAAACAAAAGTAGCATTAATTCAAAGTACTACACATGTTGCGTGTAATGAATAAATATTATCTAATATATAAAATTCTCGTGTCATGGTGTTAAACTTTGAACTCCTCCGAAACGGCTTGACCGATTCTCATGAAATTTTGAGTGCATATTGGGTAGGTCTGAGAATCGGACAATTTTCATCCCCCTAAATGTTAAGGGTGGTCCACACGATTTTGAGTGACTTTACGAGTCAGCATTAAAAAGTACATACAACTGCAAATTTTTGCCCATCTACGATCAACAGTTACTTTTGTATCGCGATTTTAATATCGGCAATACAACGTTTGCTGGGTCAGCTAGTAATTATATACAAGTGTTCAGACGTTAAATACGATATCCAATTCCAGAGTGTTCAGAAGCCAGTTTCGGGCAAGTTGGACGTGGAGCTGAAGCAGCTGGAGGACTACTTCATGACGGACCCCATCAGCAGGGCGTCGCCCACAATGGCCAAGTGTGTCAACGCTGTACTCAAGCAGAAACAGTTGCCCTACTAGGTACATCACTATTTATAGCGCTGTACTCAAGCAGAACAGTTGCCCGACTAGGTACGTCACTATTTATAGCGCTGTACTCAAGCAGAACAGTTGCCCGACTAGGTACGTCACTATTTATAGCGCTGTACTCAAGCAGAACAGTTGCCCTACTAGGTACATCACTATTTATAGCGCTGTACTCAAGCAGAACAGTTGCCCGACTAGGTACGTCACTATTTATAGCGCTGTACTCAAGCAGAAACAGTTGCCCTACTAGGTACGTCACTATTTATAGCGCTGTACTCAAACGGAACAGTTGCCCTACTAGGTACGTCACTATTTATAGCGCTGTACTCATGCAGAAACAGTTGCCCTACTAGGTACGTCACTATTTATAGCGCTGTACTCATGCAGAAACAGTTGCCCTACTAGGTACGTCACTATTTGTAGCGCTGTACTCAAGCAGAACAGTTGCCCTACTAGGTACGTCACTATTTATAGCGCTGTACTCATGCAGAAACAGTTGCCCTACTAGGTACGTCACTATTTGTAGCGCTGTACTCAAGCAGAACAGTTGCCCTACTAGGTACGTCACTATTTATAGCGCTGTACTCATGCAGAAACAGTTGCCCTACTAGGTACGTCACTATTTGAGGCGCTGTACTCAAACAGAAACAGTTGCCCTACTAGGTACTTCACTATTTGTCTTCGGTCAACCGGTACAATTTTTCGCGTGGGCTAGTCATGAGCATGTCGGTGTCGCGTACCCATAAGATTTTCCCCTACCAAAAAGTGACCATCGCAGCTAAAGAAATTTTCACTTCAAAAATCAATTACATTCTTCACCTCTCTGAAATATCATTAATTACTTACATACATTTAATTTTAATTTATTGTTTTACTTATTTCAGGTAAATTAAGCAATTCAATCCTGGCGAAGAATATTTGTATTTTAAAACAATTTCAACATACACTCAGTAGGAAAGACATTCCTGTATATTATTCTCAATAGAACAGTCGACCTTCTTGCTAACTTATCAAATTAATACTAAAACTATTGGAATATGTTCAAAGCATATGTTACCGTGTAATTTATTACGTATTGATAAGGATAAATAAATCAATTGGAAAAAGTAGAAGATTGGAAATCAATGTTATATAAAAGGTATATGTTTGTAAGAACAGCTTGTAAATAAGTCTTTAGGAAATAAAGTAGATTATAATTATTGGCTTTTGTTTTATTTATGTTGATGACAATGTGTGTGAACCTCTAAAAAGTCGTCCTTTGTCGTATCTCCTCGATTCGAGATCACTCGCTTAACTGCCACAGCCTGTATTGGCATACTTGGCGTTGATACATCGAGCAACGTTTAGTTCCGTGGTCACTTGGAAGAGAAGGCCAAACTGGCCTCAAAAAGTAAAGACAGTACTTCACAATAAGCCACCGCCTGCAACTATACAAGGCGCAAATTCGACCTCAAATGGAGTGCTGTTCTCACCTCTGGGCGGGCGCTCTCCAGTACCAGCTTCTTCCATTTGACCGCATGCAATGAAGTGCGGCTCTAAATCATCGACGATCAAGCCATCTCCGATCGGCTTGATTCTTTGGCATTGCGTAGAGATGTGGGTTCACTCTGCATCTTCTACCGCATTTATCACTGGGAGTGCTTAGAGGAGGTGTTCGGTTCGATTCCAGCAGCCGAATTCCACTACCGGCCATCACGTCAAAATCCAAGGTACCATCCGTATCACGTTGAGGTTTAGTATTCCACAACGATGACAATGCAGTTCTACTAAGGATTCTTGAAAAGCCCATAAATTCTGAGCGGCACTACAATTGCGCTCGTCATCTTGACACAAGATGTAAAGTCTCATTTGCCCAGTAATTTCACTAGCTATGGCGCCCTTCAGACCGAAACACAGTAATGTTTACACATTACTGCTTCACGGCAGAAATAGGCGCCGTTGTGATACCCATAATCTAGCCGGCAACCTTTGCAAAGTAGCCTCCCACTGGCTAATAATAATAGTTTTGACAGTGTAATTTGAGACTGGCACGATCCGTTTCATATCTTTTCTTTCCGTTTGTCTCCTCTTATACAGGGTGGGCCAAAAGAAGTCATCCGATGTTGTTTGGCTCTCTTTTTTTTTCTAAATGAAAAACTTCGATTCTGTTTTTTGATTATGTTTATTAGAACCTTTAGAATTGTAGTGGTCAAGTCGAGAAGATGATATCGGCCAAATGGGCGTCGTCACAATTGATTGCCAAACGGGCTCGTTTTATGGCATTTTTCATCATTTCAGCGAGAACTTCGGGCGACAGATTCTCGCACTCGTGTCAAATGTTGTCCTTGAGGGCTTCCAGAGTATCGGGTTTGTTCACGATAACACGGGACTTCAAAAAACTCCACAAAAAGTCTGAAACGGTTAAATCGGGCGATCTTGCGGGCCAGTGCAAATCGCCAAAACGAGAGATGAGGCGACCCGGGAACGCCGCCTTCAGAATATCGGCTGTGGCTCGCGCAGTGTGTGCCGTTGCTCCGTCCTGTTGAAACCACATGTCCTGCAGTCTTAATTCGTCCAATTGCGGCGGAAAAATCTCGGTCAACATGGCCTGTAGCGCGCACCGTCCACTGTTGTCGTTTGGCTAGCGGCGTTCTCGAAAAAAATGGCCCTATGACTCTTCCAGCGTACACAACGCACCATGCAGTCACTTTGAGCGGGTGTAATAGCTCCTCGTGGATTTTCGGTGCCCCTGAAGCGATAGTTTTGCTTGTTCACGTACACGCGGAGGTGGAAGTGAGCCTCATCGCTCATTATGATTTTGGTCGAAAAATCGTCCACTCCTTCTTCGAGATTGAGGATGGCTTGGGCGTAGGTAACGCAGGTTTGGCGGTCGGCAGGCAGCAGCTGATGCAAGCACTGGAATTTGTACGGGAACATACGCAGGTCTTTGACCAAAATTCGCCTTAGGGTCGTCCGGCTGATGGCGAATTGCGTGGCACGGTGTCTGGTCAATTTTTCCAGCGACTGCACGACATCCTCGGCAACAGCGGCGATATTCTCGGCAGAACGGGCGCTCCGGGGCCGCCCACTCTTGGCAACGTCTCGTGTGGTCCCATACTCTTCAAGGTTGGTGGCCAAACGCCGCAGTGTTTGCGCAGTCGGTGTCAGACGGCCGGGGAATCGGCGACGGAATTCGCGCTGCGCCAACACCACAGACGAATTGTTACGCAAAAAAATAGACACAATTATTCCACGTTCTTGGGGAGTGTACTGCTCCATGGAGCGTTCACTTGTATTCTGTATCTGTCTAGTCCATAAATGTCAAAACAGATTTGACATTGGCGGCCATTTGCAAAAATGAGAGCATCTTCCAATAGGGTGATTTCTTTTGGCCCACCTTGTATAAAAAACAGCGATAATTATGTATAAGGAAGTGCGTGCTTTATAAGTTGTAAACAAATTTTTTAAGCCTCAAATGTATTTTATGAGTTGAAAACAAATTTTTAAAGCCACTAATATATTTTATAAGTCGTAAACACATTTTTAAAGCCACAAATATATTTTATAAGTCGTAAACACATTTTTAAAGCCACAAATATATTTTATAAGTTGTAAACAATTTTTTAAAGCCACAAATATATTTTATAAGTTGTTAACACATTTTTAAAGCCACAAATATATTTTATAAGTTGTAAACAAAGATTTATAGTGAAGAATACCAACAATTTACTTGCGATCTTGGGTTGACAGGCCTGTTTTATTATTAAGGTTGTGTGAGCGATTATAATCCTGAAAATAAAATTAGTTAAAGTTACTAATTAACATTAGTAACGTTATGTTTTAATATTTCAAATTAAAGGTGATTAAAAAATCTGTCAGGAATATTTTCTTAAGTGTTCCTTGAAATTTCTCACAGATGGACAGACACTAGGTACCTGCCAGCTGGGAAACGGGATCGACGACAAACTAGCGTACAACCGGTTATTAAGATGTACCTACACGCTTTTTGAAATATAATGTCATGTCAAAAATTTAAATTTGCCTAAAAGATTTGGGCCTGGCCATCAAATAGAAAAAAACTTACATTTTCCTAAACTTACATTTATGAATATGTCAATGATAGATAAAATCAAGCGCAAGACTGGAGGTGAAATACATTAGACGAAGAACATTTAGGGATCGAAGTAAATGTTGTCATGCTGGAAGGAATAGTGTAATACTCCCCGGTAAAACAAACAAACACATATTTCATTTGCGATAATTGCTGTGACAAAAATACACAAGAATTCTAATACTAAATTAAAATAAATAAAAAACAGCAGCAGATTTACACCACCGGACAATGTCGAAGCGCAAATCCACCCGCATCACGTTGATGTCGGAAGTCGATGTTTCCACAACCGCGCGTTGCAAAATCTGCCGGCTACTGAATCGACTTACGGCCGTTGCCAATATTCAGTTTATCTCCGGTTGTGGCCTACTTGAGATAAAAATCGTGACTATCATTGACTTTACTGTCCCAATAAACTTATCGACGGTAACTCACCTTATCCGTACACGCTGTCTGTCAATGGGAAGACATATAGCTTAACAGCGATAGAAGTTTCTATGGAAACTGCAATGTGCATTGGGACAGCTTCAGATTATTGATAGCTAATTACTGACAGAAGAAGGTAGTAATTTATCTCTATCTGTAGATAGTATATTGGGAACGGCCGTTAGAGATCTTCAAGTCTCGTGCACACTCCAATCTCAAAAAACTCATCTCTTGACCTCTCTCACGTCATGATAATGCTGATGTCCATGGGCTGTTTTTTTTACTTACCATCAAATGAATAACTTTATGTTTGACGACCCATATAGTGGTTAGTAACCCTGCCTACTGAGTTAGAGGTCTCGGGTTTGAATCCCGGTAGGTGCAAACACTTATATGATGAGAATGGATGTTTGTTTCCGAGTCATGGATGTTTATAATCATTTATGTAAGTTTAAGTAAGTATATTGTATTAAGTATATCGTTGTCTTGTGCTCATAGTACAGGCTTTGCCTAGTTTGGGACAACTAACTTGTGCAAAAGTGTCAATAATATATTTTATTATGTTTGCCCCCTCCTATATTAAAAAATTTCAATATTTACATTAATATCTTTCGAAAATGGCTTAAATAGATTAAAACAACAAAATTTTGGTACATACTCACGTTTATAACTTTTTGAGGAAAGTATTTATATCGACAATCTCGTAATAGTTCATCTGCGTAATGCGTGAAATGACAATGTGAAGCTTCTAGACCGTTCCATGGAGAAGGTTCTTCCTTACGTTTCTTGTAAGCCTCTAACAACTGGTTTTTACTACGTAGAGATTTCGGATGTGTTTGAATCAAATCTATAACCGATAATATAGAATCAAATCTGTAATCTGTAACCAATCTATCGGTTATTGTCATGTCTTAGAAATGTGGTACCTATGTAATAATGAATAGTAACTAGTATGGTATAGTTTACATGGTTCCAAAGATATTGAAACTACAATAATTCAAAATAGTATTTTTTGACTAACGCGAGTGTTACACATTTAAATAGAACACTTTTTAAAGGATTAAAACGCGTGTAATTGCAACTGTTTTTACATTCGTTTTTGTACGTTTTCTCGGGAATCAGGAATCCCCCTGAAAACGTGTTCTCAAAAGGTTAGCTAAAACGTCGGGTTACCTAAAATAGCAATAAAAAAATAACTTTTACGCAAAAATTAATGTAAAAACACAGTTAAAATAACACGCGCCTTCAAAAAGATTTTTTTTTAAATTTCGAAACACTAAATGTTCGAATCAATTAGAAAAACACAAGATGCCTCTTCTCTCCTTTATTTTGCCAACGTATTTCTACCGTTCTTTGAAAGTAACTAATATAATGTTACCAAATTCTCAATCATAAGGTATTATTGAGAATTTGGTTATTTATATCTCGTAATATTAACCCGTCATTGCATTACTTTTTCGCTCCTAACACGTTTTTTTAAGAGTAAAACTTTTTATGGTATGGTTTTAAAATTCTGATGTACAACCATTTCGTGTGACGTTCGTTCGGGTTAAACGCCACGAGTCAACTTGTAGCGCGATCAGTCTGGTGAACCAGATAATTTATATATAGGGAAACAATCATAATTATATAAGTTTATTGTTAATATGTTAACTTTATTATTATAGAAGAAACAATTGATTTCGTTTCGCCTTCATGTAGGTTTCACTTCTGTGTTGGTCAAACAAAGTTTTTTTGTTTACTCATTTACTTAGTTTTTTTTTGTCTGTAAGTCCTTCTAGAATGTGTATTTTATGCACTAGCTTCGGTAGTACATACAGTAAAATTGGAACAGTACCTACAGAGTAGATTAGAATGGCCCCTGCGCAAGGATGTATGTATTTTGAAATATATGTCTTGAATTGACGCTTTTTAAAGCTTAGTACCTCTTGTTTGCTTAAAAAAAAGTGTGCTATTCACGAAGAAGTCAAACCTTCAAAAATGATGAAGAATTTTACTATAAAAATGGTGAAAAATCTCTACTTCGCATGCGCGCACAAACTTGAATTAACATACGTACAACGCTAAGGCCCGAGCAAACTGTGGGAGTTCCCCTTGGTAAACATTAGTGGAGGGGGTATGAAGCAGACCACACCGAGAACTACAAACACCAACGAACAACAACAACAACGGTTCAGCACTTGTATAAAAATTTTAAGATGTGCATTGTATTTTAACCTCTAAACTGCTTATGAGGTCCTGGTACATGTTGCTAGGATGACACACGGTATGAAAGACAGTACTATCACCGCTACCATATTTGTTCTCCTGGTGTCTATATAATATATTAAGCTATACTCGCGTCACACATAAGACAATCTCTTCTTCAACTATGATCGCCTGGTACCAAAACACTGTATAATGCTATATAATCCTATCCCATTTTCTCCCACGTTAAATCTTATGAATTTATATGTCTGTCTCATTCTCTCGCCGGCTGAATCCTATACATTTATTATTATCATTGAGTTTCAAATCACAACGATTCTAAAAAAGTTTCACTTCAAAAATTACAAAACAGAGGATATGATACTCACACACATACCTTTGTTGATGAATGTTTTGTTTTTATGCAGTTTCTTCTCCATTTCAGATTTACACAATATGATGCACTGTCTATCACAAACGTTTTTATTTTGTTCATATGGCTTATCAAATTTTGGTTCACTTTCAATTTTCTTTTTGATTGCAGTAACTTTTTGTAGCTCCGAATATTTTTTCAGGTTTTCTTCAATTTCAGTACTGAAGTGAAATTTATATTAGTTCTGATAATGTAAAGCCTTTTTTATTATGCTTATAATAACAATAATTATAAGTTTCAAGGAGATCTTATTCGTGTATGAGATCTCACTGCCATACTGTTGGCCGCGAAGCTAAAAAGAAATTTAATTTTATATTCCAACCTCCGGCTCCTCCGTCAGCGTAACATGTTCTGCTCTGACCACACGTGGGATCGAGATTAATATAAATACTTTGCTATATAATGCTTTTTTTTCCTTTTTTTTGTATAAGAGGAGGCTAACGGGCAAGAGGCTCACGGGGTGGGGAGCCGTAAGACAACCGCCCATGAACATTCGCATCAACAGGTGGCAAGTGATGCGTTGCCGGTCTTTAAGGTATGCTCTTTTCTTGAAAGCCCCTAAGCCGTATCGGTTCGGCAAAACAGCAGCAGGTAATTGATTCCACAAAGTGTGTGAGGCAGATATTTTATCTGCTGCGTTCTAATAATTTTCAATCTATTTTTACTTTTAGGATCAAGTGAAACAAACAAAACAAAATTCTAGGTTTTTTTTATGAAGAACGTTCTAGCTGTTAATTGCAAAAGTTTCACTCGGAAATTTTGCGCAAAACAGATATTATTTTTATCAATGTAGCCATTAAGGCAATTTCACATTTAAACCTGGAAGTTTCTGGATCATGTCAAAGGTCCTTAACGGCCGTTCCCAATATTCAGTCTATCTCTTACTTGAGATAATTATCGTAACTATCGTTGACTTTTCTGTTCCAATAAACCTATCGACGGTAACTCACCTTATCCGGGAACGACGTATAGCTTACCAGCGATAGAAGTTTGTGCGGACATTTCAATTCTCGCGTCCTATATAAGGCGATAAGAATGACTTATCGGGTATATAGGGACAGCTTCAGATTATTGACAGCTAATTACTGACAGTAGAAGGTAGTAATTTATCTCTATCTGTAGATATTATATTGGGAACGGCCGTTATGCGACGATAATATAATCGTAGTTATTTAAATATAAATGCATAAAAAGCATTTATTTAAGTATCAAGGCATTATGTGAGTTCTAACACTATAACCGCTTCGGAAACAAATGGCGATCTGATAGAGAAGAAGCGGCGCTAGAAATTCTCCCCGCATTCTTTTCTGCGCTCTTTTTTAATCAAATATGCAATATTGTACTGTCATTGCTATTGCTATTAAAAATCATAATCTACTCTCCGATCACTCAGGTATTTAGCTGTGGAGTACCTAGTAGGATTTACTACAAAGCCATTTTTTTTATAAAACATTTAAATATATTTATTAATAATGCCTGAACAGTGACAGTAGATTAAAAACCCTATTATAGCCAAACTCGACATGAACAAACGGGTACTTAAGCAATTAAATGAGCACAAAATTAGGAGTAAAATACAAGTTCTAAAACAATGTTTTATTCTCAAGTATAACTTTATGTTATACGACTTGTAAGGGCTCTCATATTCCCCATATTCCTCTACGCTGCTGAGACATGGACCCTACGAGAAAGTGAGAAGAAAAAGATCAATGCTGATGAGATGTGGTGCTGGAGAAGAATGATCGGTATATCGTGGACGGAATTCCGAACCAATGAGTCCATTCTTCGGGAGCTCGGCTCAAACAGAGACTGTCTACTACCGTACAAGCTCGCATTCTCACTTTGATCAGGCATGTATCGCGATGTGGAAGCGACTCCATAGAACGCTTAATAGTGCAGGGTAAAGTCGAGGGCACTAGACCACGAGGCAGGTCCCCGATGAGGTGGACGGACCAAGTGAGGCAAGCTGTCGACGGTACTCTGCATGAATGCACGAGAAGAGCGGCTGTTCGCGACGAGTGGCGTCGCATTGTGAAACAGGCCACGACCACTCTGACAAGAGTGTAACGCCGAAGAAGAAGAAGATCTTTATGAAACTTCTAGCTAACCCAGGAAACATTGTGTTGCCGATATTAAAATCGCGATACGAAAGTAACTGTTGATCGTAGATAGGTGAAAATTTGAAGTTGTATGTATTTTTTGATGCTTACTCATAATCGAACAAATTTAAAAAAACATATCAAAAAAATTAAATCAAAAATTGGCGTGGACCACCCTTAACATTTAGGGGGATGAAAAATAGATGTTGTCCGATTCTCAGACCTACCCAATATGCACTGAAAATTTCATGAGAATCGGTCAAGCCGTTTCGAAGGAGTTTAACTACAGATATGAGAATTTTATATATTAGATTTTTGTTAACAAATATGATATATGCAACTAATTTGCTAAAATTATATTAATTTGATATACGAGTAAAACAGTCTGTAGATATGTAAGACTAAAAATAAGAATGAAAATACTCCAACCTTTTTTGGAGTCGTTCGATGCCTTTATTTATAAATTCTTCATAACGTTTTTTCTCATCTTGATTTAAGGTATCTATTGTCTTGAAAACTTTCTTGTACTGATCGGTTTCGGATTTCTGTGTAAGCTAATAACAAAAAACGTACATACTATGGGACCGTCGATCATTTATACGTCTAGATAGACTGTGACAGCTGTGAAAACGTCGAAACAAATCGACGTTAACAGTTAACCTCTATTTTGAGCAATGCGTGGGATACTTCAATACCTCAATCCTACTTCCTCACTGGGCGCAGCATACAGGTCGTTATCGACGGTTATTGCTCAAATCCCAAGCCCGTGAACGCTGGAGTGCCCCAAGGCTGTGTGCTATCTCCCACGCTGTTTCTTCTGCATATCAATGATATGTTGGACACCGCCAACATGCATTGCTATGCAGACGACAGCACTGGTGATGCCGTATACACGGGCCTTGCAGGTCTCTCTCGGGAAAACGTCGACCAGTGCCGGGAGAAACTTGTGTCTTCTATCGAGTCCTCTCTCGAGAAGATCGCGGAATGGGGTAAGTTGAACCTTGTCCAATTTAACCCCCAGAAGACTCAAGTTTGCGCGTTTACCACTAAAAAAACCCCATTTGCCGTATCACCGCTCTTCGAGAACACTTCCCTTAAAGCCTCGCCTAGTATCGGAATACTGGGTCTCGAAATCTCGAGCAATTGCCAATTCCGTGGCCATCTGGAGGGCAAAGCCAAACTGGCTTCAAAGAAACTGGGCGTCATAAATAGAGCACGGCAATACTTCAAGCCGGCCCACATTCTAGCGCTCTACAAAGCGCAGGTCCGGCCTCACATGGAGTATTGCTGTCATCTCAGGTCTGGCGCACCCCAGTATCAGCTCGATCCATTTGACCGCGTGCAACGCATAGCAGCTCGAATTGTCGGGGACCCAGTACTCTGTGAACGGCTGGATCACTTGGCGTTGCGTAGAGACGTCGCTTCATTGTGTGTCTTCTACCGCATTTATCACGGGGAGTGTTCCGAAGAGCTGTTCAACCTGATTCCTGCCGCCGAATTTCACCTTCGCACGACACGCCACAAGTTACGATATCATCCCCACCATCTGGATGTGTGGCGGTCCTCCACAGTGCGGTTTTCAAGGAGCTTTCTTCCTCGTACCACGAAGATGTGAAATGAGCTTCCTTGTGCGGTGTTTCCGGGACGATACGACATGGGTACCTTCAAGAAAACCGCGTACACCTTCCTCAAAGGCCGGCAACGCTCTTGTGATTCCTCTGGTGTTGCAGGAGAGTGTGGGCGGCGGTGATCACTTAACACCAGGTGACCCGTACGCTCGTTTGTACTCCTATTCCATAAAAAAAAAATTAAATGCGTGCACACTAACACAAATCGACATACAAATAGCGAGTGTAAGACATAGCTTGTCACGCGCACTAAAGTAATAAATCTGGTCTGTTTTCATCGGTTGTCTAACAGTAAGAGACTCTATCTAGACGTATAAATTATAACTAAGACTTTATTACTTATACATTTTATAAAATGTTATGTAGATGATACCTATCGTTGTTCACGTGAAATCAATATCATGGTGTCGCTTTTTTTTTGAAAATCAGAAAATCTTTGCCTCCTCAAGAGAGATGGAGAGAGAGAGAGAGCGCTGTACGTAATCTGCCAGTCTAAACTGTCATTCGTATAATATTATCAAATGCCAATACCAGTGGGAGGCGCCTTTGCACCGGACGCCCGCGCCGGCTAGATTATGGGTACCACAACGGCGCTTATTTCTGCCGTGAAGCAGTTATGTGTAAGCATTATTGTGTTTCGGTCTGAAGGGCGCCGTAGCTAGTGAAATTACTGGGCAAATGAGACTTGACATCTTTTGTCTCAAGGTGACGAGCGCAGTTGTAGTGCCGCTCAGAATTTTTAGGTTTTATAAAAAATCCTGTGTGGCACCACATTGTAATGAACAGGGCGTATCAAATACTATCAGCTGAACGTCCCTTACTTTAATAAAAAAATATTAAAATAGTATCTTACACACAGTGTTGAAACTTCCAGACAATGACAAATCCTACATACAATTAATTTTAATACTTTTAGGATCCTTTATTAATTATTGCAATAAAATACTCTCAATTTTTTTAATGTATATGGCTGATGGATTGATATAGGAGCATATGATCTACCAGATGTTATGCGCTATCGTGTGCCCTTAAACTGTGAAAGCATGATGTGATAACCCTTTATGCATCATAAAGGGATCTACGACGTAGCATACACATTGTAACATTTTATAATGTTAGGCATATAAGGCATAAAAGGCATTTATTTTCTTAAAATTGATTCCATTAGAATTCTTTTTGATGTCATTACTAATATACTAGATACTACTACCGCTTCGAAAACAAATGGCGCTCTGAGAGAGAAGAAGCAGCGCAAGAAACTCTTCTTTTTTGCGCTCTTTTCGCGAGTAATAGGATTTACGACAGAGCCATTTTTAATAAAACATTTAAATTTATATAGATAATGCCTGAACAGTGGCTTGGAATTTATTGTAGAAGTGTATACATTTACCCTTAAAGCTATTATGTATGTTATTTCTATTGTTAAAAATAACATTATAAAATTAGAGATTAAGATTTTAAGAGACTAATTAGACTTTGCTAAGAAATTACTTACATAAAACATAGCTGAGTGTGGTAATACACGAACTTGACTTTTACATTGGTCTTCAGTATAATTTTATTTGTCAAATCACTATAAAAAGGATATAAAAGCAGCTAAGTATTACGTGAGTAAAGTCTTAGTACGCTATATATATCACAGCCTAACTCTCAAGTAGCTAGCTACAGCTGTCAACCTTTTCTGGAATGGGGTAAATGAGGAGTTTAATATATTGACATTTTTAAGAATTTTAATATGTTTATGTAATTATCAAGGACTTCACAATATCACGGCGCGGAGTCCTTTTTTTACTCATCCGTGGTAATATATTTGTTTTATTACGTTTTTTCCTTGTGTCTAATCGACGCTATAATATTTAATATACATATATATTTAATGGGTCGTCGTGGCTGCATTCGGAAGAGTGCGTGATTGATAGCAATGGGATTGCCAACTAGTTAGTAAATAGACAGTTTTTTTTTGATGTTTAGGCATGTGCTAAAAATAAAAATTGTTAGTATTTTTTTTAGTCTTATAGATTATAGAAAACATCTCCATGAAATAAAGTACAATAAACATTTTGGAGTACAGTTGGCAGCCCTTCATATATCTGTAATTTAATTTAATTTATCTCCGAGATTACAACATAAATATTCGCTGGAACTTAAAATGTACACTAATTTTTAATTGTGAGCAACCTGTTTATTAATCTGGTTTATTCTTTTGGCAATACGTTCGTTATTCAATTGCCATGTTGCTATCTTCTTATCCTCCTCAATATCTCTTTGCCTCTTTTCTTCTCTGATCTTTCTCCCTTCTTCAGCATGATCAACCATTTCCTTCCACGCTGCAAGTCTGGCTTCGTTCTAATATTTATAGGGAAATTAACTTGTATTATATTCTCCTTATTATTTGAGTAAAATAGGTACCTACATTATGCAATTTAAAAACAATAAACATATTCCCCCTTATTCATAATGGCCCGCTAACTTTAAACAGCCGCTAAGGAGAGTTTTTTCTCATTCTGACTTAGGTCAATAGAAGAAGACAGAGTGAGAATTAGCGATGCTTTAAGTTAGCAGACTATTGAATAAGGGGGATTATCTTTTATCTGATCCCACAGACAAACCATCGAGATGGTTTTCTGAGACCATTATTATATTTAGTCATTGTAATGTCAAAGCTGTAATAAATAATAAAAAAGGCCTATTTAAGAAACTTAATAAATTCTAATTAATTTTGCATACCAAAGACCAAAAATTATATGGCACAAGAATGCTAAGTAATATAATACCTAATATTATAAACGATTTGCCAGATAACCTACAAAATGTATATAAAATGAACGGAATATATACAAGCATAGGTACCGAAAAAAAATTAAGGACATCAACCATATATATGTGTAGACTAATGTAGATAGTAAAATACCATTATTTAATCATTATAATTATTATTGTAATGTAACACTGAAATCGCGAGCGACAACTTACCTAGATAAACCCTTTCGTGCTATTTAGGTATACATTAGGTATCCCCCTTATTCATAATGGTTCGATAACTTTAAACAGCCGCTTAGGAGTGTTTTTTCTCATTCTGACTTAGGTCAATAGAAGAAGACAGAGTAAGAATTAACAATGCTTTAAGTTAGCAGACTATTATGAATAAGGGGGTATTTATGTATGCATTGTTTTGAACAATAAATGGAAAAAAAAAACTATTCCTTGTTTAATATAAAAAGTATAAAGTATTGCCAATGAAATACTGAATTTCCTATCAGAGGTAAATAAATGACGAAAATATATTTTTAATACTAGAGGGGACAAACGGGCAAGTGGCAATTCTGATGGAAAAAAAACAGCCATCCATGGACAGCAATACCAGTGCTCAATAAATGAGTTGCTGGCCTTTGAGATGTAAGTACCTTCGAGTCTCGAGCATATACCAACGGCAGATGATTCCACTGAATAAGTGTGCGTGGCCAAAAAGTTTCAAATAAACACGTGTTTCTAAAATACAAGACCAGAATTTCGCATTTGACGTAATATGCGACGGTGAAAATCGGGTTCAAGTGAACAACTCGCCACGATCACTGTCGTTAGCGAAACGGAAGAAGGTGGTCTTGGAGTAAGTTGATAAATTGGATAAGAAGATCACACGAAATGATATCCTCCTATTTTATGATAGTAGGACAAACGAGCATACGGGTCACCTAGTGTTAAGTGATCACCGCCGCCCACATTCTCTTGCAAAACCAGAGGAATCACAAGAGCGTTGCCGGCCTTTAAGGAAGGTGTACGCGCTTTTTTTGAAGGTACCCATGTCATATCGTCCCGGAAACACCGCACAAGGAAGCTCATTCCACAGCTTAGTAGTACGAGGAAGAAAGCTCCTTGAAAACCGCACTGTGGAGGACCGCCACACATCCAGATGGTGGGGATGATATCCTTTTAGGACCGCTCTCATATTTTTGTTGGGGGGTGATGGGGAGGGGGAGGGGGGGAAGTGATGGCCTCCGGTCCTCGACACTAACCTATGCGAAACATAGCGGCACTAGGCCGCTACTTTACGCCGGTATTCTGTGCGAGTGTGGTAAGTAACCTGGACGAGTCTGGCCCGATTGTGCTGACGTCATAAGACGGCAGCGTGACTCTCCCACTTTCAATAAGCCCGTAGTCGCCTCTTACGACACCCTTGGGCCTGGGACTACCCTATTCTTTTTACGCCCCGGGGAAGCACAGGGCAAATGTTGTGTGCGGGGTTTATGACTTAGGTATTCACTTACTTCATTATGTTCTTCCATTTGTAAAAGAAGCTTGTTATTCATTGCTTCTTCGAGTTCAAATTTTACATCTTCAGCCTTTTCTTTTTTCTTTTGCTCGGTTTGACATTGAAACCTAGGTCATATTTTAGTGTTAGTTAAAATAATTTACATATTCTTATCTTTATTTTCAAGGACTATTAGATAACTAGTTTCTGGCTATACATTAGATATTTACCCATTTGGCATAACACGACCTCTATTTTTGATGCGTCGATGGAGTGTTGAGGATGTGTACGAATAGAGCCCAATAGGGCACCTATTGGGCTCTATCTATCATTACAATAGTGAATTCTGAATTTATTGTACAAAAGAATGAACGATTTAATTCATAAAGTCCTCAAAGCTAAGACTAGAACTAAGAAAGTTGACTCTTTATGTTAACAAACAACCAAACAAACAAACAAAAATATATTATTTCGTAGGTAAATTGCATAACACTTGAAATATGTTATTTTTTCATACAGCTCGTTCGGAAGGCAGATATCCTTAGAGAAGAACGAGCAAGAAGCTATATGGTTGGTCTTTTCAAAACAGAATGGCTTTATTAGCTATCGAATGGCAATCTATTATCTATTATTTATACTAACTAGATTTTTTAATCATTCTAACATTAATTTGTTGTACTGTGCTATCTCCATATTTCTTTTTTTCTTTCGAAATATTTCCTTCTCTTTTTTCTCCATTTCTTCAGCGTTTTCGATGGAGACTGAGTCTGGTTTTGTATTGTTGTTTAATTGATCATCTTGTAATTGTTTTTTAAATTTGATCTGCTGTTCTCGTCCCTCTAATGTTTTAGATTGCATCAGGGCGCTGTAATAAATAAATAAAACCTATATAACACAGTATATATTTAAGATAATATGTCATTTAAATTTCATATTGGTTTATGGATTATATTTCATTATATTATGTCCACTGCTGGACAAAGGCCTCCCCCAAAGATAGCCATGACGATCGGTCCTACGCTGCCCTCATCCAACCTATTCCACCGATCTTGACCAGATAATCATAGTTATGATAGTGACAATAATCAGATACCACTTCGTTCACATCGTACTGCGTCACACTGAGACAAAGAATACATTATAATAGTACAAGTACGGAGGTCTCACTCCGCAAAATCAATTAAAGAAATAGAGACTCTAGCGGTCATACAATAAGGTTAAATTCAGATCGCATAGCGCTATTAACCTACATTTATATTTACCTATAAGTTGCCTCTCTTTCTATCTCGTGATAACATTAGCGTAGACTCCTTTACCTAAAACTGTACCTACCTAGTATAAGGTTACCTTATAAAAATAACTCAGTTTTTTCTACAATATAAATTGGTACTTATGTAATTTTAATTTTAAATCAATATTCTTTCGTTGTCAAACCTATAGTTGCATATAGTAATGTATGCGTTGAAGTACCACGACATAGTCAAACCTACTTAGTATAGAGGAAATAAATAGGTAGTTATCATGAATGGTAACTTCATTATAATAATAAGTAATCAATTTAAATTAGATTGTTTGAGCGTCTTATGAAGCTTTTGGATCGCAATGACCTTTAATATGCTTAGCTTTATTTGTCCATTTTTAAAATATCAGTCGGATCTGTAAAGAAGATGACAACAAAGCTCTTGCGTGCGTCACTGCTCACTGCTCGCCAAAGAGAATAATAATATATAGGGAAAAGAGTCTCTCTGTACGCATTATGAGCTGTCTATTTGAAAACTGGCGCCATCTGGACATTGGCCCCGAAAATAACTATATATAACCTCCAAATTATAAAATTCATTTTTTATGTTCTGACGCAATTAAATATCTAACTCTACTTTTTAATTTAGGTATTGCAATTTTTTATCATGTCGAAATTGCGCGTAGAGTTAGTTATCTAATTTTGTCACAACATAGAAAATAAAGGATAGATTTAGTAGTGTAAATATGCAAAATGGAACACGAGAGCTACATACATGTGCAAGCGCTAGGCGTAGCCGCCATTTTATGACCAGTGGGCAGTAACACAAAAAGAAAACTTGAAAGGTTTCAAAGCGAGTGACAGCTGCCAAAGCTTTCATTTTCGGGCCAACTAACAGATGGCACTACAGTTTTCTGAAAACGTCACTTTAAGGCGTCTGTCACACCCCTGGAACTGAGTGTAAACTGTTAAAATCTCGCGGAATTTTTACCGCAGTGCGTGCTATTTGAGATTCAGTACGCGGATTTTAATCCGTAAGAACGATCCGCGCGCATTTTTATTCGCAATGCGTGCTAGGCCTGCATTTCACGATATACAAGAAAACGTCTACGAGATACCTTAGTAATTGCCGTCCATAACAACTTTTTTCGAATATTTGCCTTTTGGCTGCCTTAATTACGTCATCGTTACATTCCTTTTTCAATGATCTATAATGATTTACTAAATCCAACTCCTTTAATCGCTTTGCCTGTATCTTTTTTTTTACACGGCGCACCTGTCCCTGAAAGAACGTAAAAATTATAATGCGAAAATTCTCAATTATTTTTTTTTATGATGGAGGATGGAAGAATTATTTGATCTCCGGCCATTAGGGTCTTTTCACTCTTATTTTGAAGGTATCTTACATTTTTTTTGTAGGAATAAGGGACGTGACGAGCTGGACGTTCAGATGGTAATTGATACGCCCTGCCTGAAATGCTACGGTGAAATGTCGCTCAGGATTCTTGAAAAACCCAAAAATTCTGAGCCGTTCGTCATCTGGAGACATAAGATGTTAAGTCTCATATGCTCGGTTATTTCACTAGCTACGGCGCCCTTCAGACCGAAACACAATAATGCTTACACATTACTGCTTCAAGGCAGAAATAGGCGACGTTGTGGTACCTACCAATAATCTAGCCGGTATCCGGTGCAAAAGAGCCTCCTTTGCACTGGCGAATTATCCATGGAGGAAGCTCAGCTGCTAAACATATAAGGGTCAATTAACTATTCTTTGTTCCCATTCATGTCCTCATTACAAAAAATTGAAATCTCCAAAATATGCAAAAAGTTTTAATATTTTATTACTGTATAGTGCAGCTAGAATAGATAGCTGTATTATCTAATATAAATTTGACCGAATCCATAACAAATACTTTTATTTTAGTGGTAACTTAGGGGATCTCATTACTTTCTCCATATAAAATCTCAGTGTCCCCACAGTCTGTGCTGTAAATTATTATCGCATAGTTTCAAAAACTTTATATAGAAGCATGCCATTAAAGGCTAATATTATTAATCTACAATAGTTTTCCCTTTAATATCTAATAAATCGTAATAGAATTAAACGGAATAATATATTTTTATTAATTTTACAATTCTTGCCCCCAGCTTAGTACTAAAACCAATGTCCCTTCAGTAACCGTCCTTTTATTACGTACATCAAGTCATAGATGGCTCTAGTTGTGGTTACTCGAAGCATTGTCTTACTGGTACTCGTGGACTTTTTTAAATCAGTCACCAACTCACCAGTTCACCACTAGTTGTCCGCATGGCGTGTGATGACGTATATGTGTTTATTCGGTGTGCCCAAAGTTTCAACGTAAAATTGATAGGTACTCTTTAATACAGTGCAATAATTGTCATATATTACATTAAATACGTCTGTTTTTCATTTGTAAATAATCAATTCTATATTATACTTGAGAAAAAGGAATATGATTAAGTTATAACGAGCGAAAATATAAAGAAACTAAAAAAAGCAAAGAACACAGTATCACACAAATAAAAGACTGATTAAAGATTTATCTGCTAAGGAGAAAAGTAATGCACGGGTCATTTGGAAGCTCCGGAAACAACGTCAACGCAAAAGAGTGCTTGATAATATAATTAATAATACACCTCCTGGATCTCCTGCACCGCCAGAATCTGACAATGCGCAAATATTGCCCCGAAACCAAAGAATAGTTTTACCTACTGTGAGTTTCTTCAGTTCAACATTAAGTTCATAAGTAGAGCAAAGAGAGGAAGAAAAGCGGTAAGAAGAGATAGAACTAAATTATACATAGAAAACCAAAAGCTTGAAAACGAAAACAAAAACGTAAACGTAACGAAAAACCAAGAAGAACTTAAAAACAAAGACTCATCATAAAAGAAATATAAAATTTTAACAAACGCGATTAGTCAAAGATATAAGAATGTTAAAAAAATGTCTGAAAAACGATTATTTAAACGAATATTCGTTCGCTCTACAGTACGTCAATCCAGAGTAGAGTAAAGAAACAGTTGTTGAAGGATAGCTTGAATTTAGTAGGAACAATGAGATCGAGTTTAAAACCAAATAAAGCTAAGATAGATTTACAAAAAAATAAAATAAGAATTTTTTTCAGCGAGATGATGTATAGAGAAACACAGCAGGTAAGAAAGAAACAGTCACGAAAAATAAACATAAAGTTCAAAAGAGATATCTTTTGGATACTATGAAGAATCTCTTTAAAACTTTTAAGGTTGAAAATCAAGATATAATATGTTCCTATTTTTATATTACTAAAAATGTCAATGGACGTGAGATGTGCCTGTGTAAAATTCATTCCAACATATTATATAAGGCATATGGTAAACAGACACTGAAAACAAAAGATTTGAGTCAAATAATAATGCACACTGTTTGTGATTCTACAAATAAAGACTGCATGTATGGATGTTGTCATGAATGTAAAGAAAAGAAAATGAACTACGACGAAATAAAGATTAAAGGTAAAGTATATTTTAGTGAATGGACTAGGAAAGAGGACAGATATACTAAAGAAGGAATACAGATGAAATCTGTTAAAAATGTGAAAGAAACCAAAGAAGTAGAAATACAAGATTTACTAAAAGATTTCGAAATAGAGCTGATTCTACTGGAAAAGCATGTACACAATATGAAAACCCAATACAAAAAACTTAGACGTTGATAATATCGTTAATACTCGTTCATCTATGTCTTCTGATGACGATGTTCCTCTTAACAGAATAAAGTCAAGGTGTTCTGCAACTGCAGTAACTACTGCCAGCAAACCGTTAGCAGAAATAGACTACACAGACTTAGCCAAGAACACGGATAAACGACAATCTGTTTACGATATGGTTTATGGCTCCATAGATGCATTTGATGAAGAAAATCAGCCTGCGAGTTCTGGGAATTATAAAATGCTGCCAAGCAATGGAGATTTCCCTTTAGTAAAAGTTCACGTTGGTAAGAATAAAACTTATACTTACGCAAGCCTTGCACAAAGTGATCTCAATGATGATGGCGAGATTAAAGTGATATTTCTTCATGCTTACAAGGGTGCGACTAAGTTTAAATTAGACGAAAAAGATATACCGTTTGTTGAATTTGATGATATTCTAAAATTTTTACCTAAACCAAAACAGATAATTAAGAATGGAAAAGTCTATTATAATTTTCAAGAACAATTAGACATTTTTGAAAAATAATTTATAATTACTCATTGTTATAATGGTAATATAAAATGGCTTGTACTGACTTGTACAAATTAAAAGTCTGATATTAAAGAATCTGTTGATGAAGATTTTTGTGAGTATACTTATATTATTTTGTTTTTATGAGAAAAGTATAATTATTAATTAATAGTAAATCTTTATTATAGTGATCTCGTTACTAAAGTAAAGAAAATACGGAGATTAAACATCTCCGTATTATAGTACTAGTACAAAGATTATCTTGATATTGCTACTAAAGTGATTCAATCATTAATTATATAAGAGGATAAAAATGTTGATTTTTTTTTTTTAATTTTTGATTTAAAAGTTTATTATAATATGTTATGTACCCATAATAATGTTGCTAGTAAATAAGCCAATTTTGAGGATATACTAATATGTCTATTCAGTTACCAAAATATCTCTTAAGTTACTGATTTGCCCCCAAAATTTGAAAAGATTCATTGCAAATAAATCTTTGAAAAACTGATTTCTTACATCAAAATTATATTTACGAGAATTGGCAAAGTAATGACTTTACATATCTTGAAAGCTAGTATTGTACATTAGTGATTTTAGACTCCAATATTAAAAATCATTTACGAACATATCATTATATCAAAACACTCAAAAGTAACTTAAGAGACACAATATTTATTTATTTAATTAAATTTCGTTACATGCGACTTAGTTACTAAACAAAATTGTAGTACTAAATAATTATCACATGCACCTCGTAATAAGGCATAGCAATGAACGACAGAGGGGCAGACATTCAAATATATTTTGCTCTAGGTATTCATTAATGGAATAGTAACATTTTTACATAAAAAGGGCTCAGTAAGAAACTGTAATAACTACAGAACAATCGCCCTGGTGTCACATGCTAGTAAGATTCTACTACATGTAATCAACGCGAGATTGCGATCCTTTCTCGGCTGGCAAATACCGCAAGAACAAGCAGGTTTTGTAAAGGGCAGAGGAACGAGAGAGCAAATCCTGAATCTGCGACTAATAGTAGAAAAATGCTATGAGTACAACACGCCGACCTTCATGTGCTTTGTTGACTACCAGAAGAACTGTGGCATGTACTCTCAATGTCAGGTGTTCCAGCGCATCTTGTTATGCTAATACGCAGCCTCTATGAGTCAGGGTATGGCACAGTTACGATTGCGGATGTCACATCGAGCACATTTAAGTTCCAAAAAGGTGTTCGACAGGGATGCGTGATATCCCCTATCCTATTCAACATATACGGAGAACAGATAATGCGACAAACGCTAGAAAACTGGGAAGGTGGCATAAAGATAGGTGGAGTCAAAATATCGAACCTCCGCTATGCCGATGACACCACCCTATTCGCATCATCCGAAGTGGAAATGAAAGAGTTGCTGGACAAGCTAGAGGCCACCAGCCTCAGGATGGGTCTGGCAATAAATACGGCCAAAACCAAGGTCATGGTCGTCGACCGCTTCGCAGCCATCCCGCGCACTGATCTCCTACAGAGCTATGAAACCGTGGATCAGTTCAACTACCTTGGCTCAGTGATCATGAACAGAGGTAACTGCGAGATCGAAATAAGGAGGCGAATTGGAATGGCCAAAACAGCAATGACACAGGCAAGCAAGGTGTGGGAGGACAGAAATATCACCAATCGGACGAAAATTCACCAGTTCCGCTCTCTTGTCTTTCCCATCGCGCTCTATGGAGCTGAAACTTGGACCATGAAATCCACTGACAGACAACGGATTGATGGGGAAGAGACAAGAGGCCGGAGCCCACGACGCTGGTCTGACCAAATATCCGAGCAGACTAAACAACCCATCAGCATCGCACTCCACCATGCGACAGACCGAAACAGATGGAGGAAAGCTGTAGACGAACTTAAGCGGAGTCACGATCCTCAGCAATGAGGGAACGACTGTGAAGAAGAACATTTTTACAAAAGTAACTTTTTCAATGAGCTTATGAATTTTTAATATTGGTTTCGGCTTTTGTGTTCTGGTAACTTATTATAAATTTTAACTGATATTGGGTAGGGACCGGAACTCTGTAATGTTAATTTAGAGTTAGTTTGCTTAAGATTATTTTTATAGCGAGGTGTGTTGTGCCGGGGCACGTCTATGATTTTAGTGTATAGATTTGGGTGTTTTATTAATAAAATTGTTTAAGTTTGTTATTATCTTAAGTCTTCTTCCGATAACTAATTTTTTGGGTACATCTTATATAGAACTACTTAATAAACTGATTTGCTAACAACATTAACTGTTTTATTCGAATTAAAACAACAAGTAACACAGGGGACGAAAAACGTGGACAACAACATTTAAAATTTAAAATAAACCGCTATATTATTTAAAACTTGCACTGCTGATAGCTTGGTTTTAATTTTCAATATCCTTACTATCCATTGCTTAGGTAGAGTTTTCGATTGATTTACACTTTTATTTTTTTATTTATATATTGAATTGAATTGTTTGTGTACAGAAAATAGTTGATTGACCCATAAATGTTATTTTTGTGTATAAATGTATTACATATATTTTATACCTCCACAGTATCCGGCCACGCCTTCGTCCTATTTTGGGACAGCTCGTTCAGTGACTTTATATATTCTTCTTTTGAATGTGCTGTTTCATTATCATCCCCTTTTCGATTAATTCTGTCCCATTCCTTTTTATGAAGAGCTAAAATGTACATGTTTTAAATTAAAATGCTTATTTTTTAATCTGGTTGGTTATGCCTCTGTTTTCGACCGGACCATTGAGAACTTGTTTTTGGTTGTACAGATTATCTATATATATATATAAAAGAGAATGTATGTTTGTATGTTCCCTATTAACTCCTAAACTATTTGACCGATCTCAATGAAATCTTTTGTAATAGATTCGTCGGAGCTCAAGGAAGGTTTACATAATATTAAGTTTGTCGTTTCACAATCCCACCCACGCATTTACCATATCTCTCGAACCGTTTATTGACAGAACAACGTCTGTCGGGTCAGCTAGTTAATAAACAATTGAAAGTGACGTAAAAAAATACTCAAACGTCAAAAACTTAAAGGCGAAAAAGTTTGTCGAAAAATAATTACAAACACTGTTTAAGATAACTAAATAAAGAATTAAAAAAAACATGATGCTTCATGCTCCCGGTAACAAGATCATCCAGTCACCACAAATAGCTCCTGTTCACGAGCATGATAGGAGTGGTAGTGCCATGTTGGGTCCTCACGGACACAACCGAATTGGGCCGGCACGCCCGGAGAAATACCACTCCCCCACTCGAAACCGGCGTGAAATAGCGGCTATGCCGCTGTGTTTCGTCCGGTGAGTGGGGTATCCGGAGGCCTACATCCCCCCTCCCAAATACAATGGCAGCATTGCCATTACCTCCATTTTCTCCAAAGTAATGGAGTTGATCATCAACCGCCAGCTCTTGGGATACCTAGAGGGGCACCAGCTGATCAGCGACTGCCAGTACGGTTTCCGTCAGGGTCGGTCAGCTGGTGATCTTCTTGCGTACCTCACCCATAAAAGGGCGCAAGCGGTTGAGTCGAAGGAAGAGGCGTTGGCGGTGAGTTTGGACATAGCGAAGGCCTTTGATCGGGTGTGGCATAAAGCGCTTATAGCGAAACTGCCATCCTATGGGCTTCCCGAGAAGTTGTGCAAATGGGTCACTAGCTTTTTGGCTGATCGGAGCATCAAGGTTGTTATCAACGGTGCATGCTCCGACTTAAAACCCATAAACTCTGGTGTCCCGCAAGGCTGTGTGCTATCCCCTACGCTGTTTCTTCTGCATATCAATGATATGCTGCAAATCAGCAATATTCATTGCTATGCAGACGACAGCACGGGGTATGCTTCCTACACCAGCCGTGCCAACATGTCCCGGGATAGCGTCGACGAGAACCGGATCAAACTTGTGTCTGAAATCGAGACTATGCTTTGCAAAGTCTCGGAATGGGGCCGACAAAATTTAGTCCAATTCAACCCCAAGAAGACACAAGTTTGTGCGTTCACCACTAAAAAGTCTCCCTTTGTCGTATCCCCTCGATTCGAGATCCTCTAACTGCCACAGCCTGTATTGGCATACTTGGCGTCGATATATCGAGCGACGTTCAGTTCCGTGGTCACTTGGAAGAGAAGGCCAAACTGGCCTCTAAAAAGCTTGGTGTACTCAGTAAGGCGAGACAGTACTTCACTAAAAGCCACCGCCTGCAACTTTATAAGGAGCAAATTCGGCCTCACATGGAGTACTGTTCTCACCTCTGGGCGGGTGCTCCCCAGTACCAGCTTCTTCCATTTGACCGCATACAACGAAGAGCGGCTCGAATCATCGACGATCAAGTCATCTCCGATCGGCTTGATTCTCTAGCATTGCGTAGAGATGTGGGTTCTCTCTGCATCTTCTACCGCATTTATCACGGGGAGTGCTCAGAGGAGCTGTTCGGGTTGATTCCAGCGGCCGAATTCCACCATCGGACATTACGTGCAAAGTACCATCCGCATCACGTAGACGTCTGGTATTCCACAACCGCGCATTTTCTTCGAAATTTCTTGCCTCGCACAGCCACTTTGTGGAATCAACTACCGGGAGCGGTCTTCCCGAACAGATGCGACTTAGGGACATTCAAGAAAAAAGCATACTCTCACCTTAAAGGCCGGCAACGCATTTCTTGACACACCTGTTGTTGCGGATGTCCATGGGCGGTTGCCTCACCTCTCCCCAACCCGTGAGCCTCTTGCCCGTTTGCCCCCTCTCATATATAAAAAAAAAATGATGCATGGACCAGCCATCGCCTCGCTCCACCATATTTTAGGTCAGGGAACGACCCGCCCCACGTTGCCACGAGAAATCTACCGAATAACAAAAGAATGTTCCCTACTTATTACGCAATACTTACCTACTAAATGCCTTTATCTACACCCATGCTTTAAAACCTCTATTAATTATTCTGAAACAGTTAGCTTATTGCCAACATTAAAACACCAAATGTTCTAATAACCATTACATCATCCAAACGAGTGTTGTAATGTTGTACTGAATTTCATAACAACACTCCTATGTATTTTTTCGATCCCTTTATGCGCAAAGAGTTTCAACAGACAGCCACATTCTTATTGCTCGATGCGTGGTATCTGTATGGATTTAAAAAAAAAAGAACATTTTCGTTTACGCGCGTTCCACACTACCAGAACGCCGCGCGCCGTTAAAAAAAGTAGATTATTCGAATCCCCGCCATTTTTCTTCGATATTTTTATTGTTTTGTTTACAAAATATGAGCGATTCATTTAAAACGCTGAATATTCGAGTGAATTTTAATTATTGCACTATACAAAATGTAAATTACTACTAAAATAGATAATTGTTTCATTAATCCTTATTTTACTGTATATAATCAGTAATGAATGATATTAGGTTACTACTCACTGGTGTTTTAATCTTAGCAGTAAACTAACTGTTCCAGAATCTTTTAGAGGATTCATATTCTGGGTGTAGATAAAGTCTTGTATGCAACTGTTGATAATTAGATATTAAAACACTCATGTAATATCATCACGATAAATCCACATTCGTGTGTTAATACCCCTTATTACACAACAGTTGCATAAATAACTATTACTTTTATGAACTGTCATATGTAATGAAATCTCATTGTCTGAATTATTTGTATTGTGAATATATAGATATTTCTTAGTCAAAAAAATATTGGTTGCGGAGAAGCATTCACCAATTCAAATTCAAATTCAAATATTTTTATTCAAAATAGGATGTGAAATCACTTATTGAAAGTCAAAAAAAAACTACCACTCATTCCAAAATGAATGCCTCAGGCCTGAGAAGAATGGGCGCAACAAACTCAGCAGGCTTTTTTTTTTATGAAAAATATGTTTTACAATTAAAGTAACATTTACAAAGTAACAAAGTAACATTGTACAATTAAACTTATTATTTAATAGCCTGAGGGCGGTCGCTCCATTCCCAATCTGTGGTATCATAAAGAAAGTCATTGATGTTATAGTAACCTTTACCACACAAACGTTTTTTAACAATTGTTTTGAATAACGTAATACTTTTGTTTTGAACACTTTCTGGGATCTTGTTGTAAAAGCATATACAACGCCCCACAAAAGACTTACTAACTCGACTTAGCCGAGTAGTAGGCATCATCAGTTTATGTCTGTTCCTGGTGTTAACATTATGGTTATGACAGTATCTGGCAAATTCACTTATGTGCCTATGAACATACATTACATTATCAAGAATATATTGAGAAGCAACAGTCAAGATGTTAATTTCTTTGAATTTTGCTCTCAATGATTCTCTAGGACCTAGGTTATAAATAGCGCGAATAGCCCTCTTCTGCAGCACAAATATTGTATTAATATCGGCAGCGTTGCCCCATAGCAATATACCACAGGACATGAAATATATTATCCAATTTAAAAGCATTATTCGGATCGGTAAAGTTTCGCATTATAACCGTCGAAGAAAAACTGTCTTTACATGAATAATAACTCCGGATTATATTTAGAGTTAGGGTATCCTCAGCATGATAAAATGAGACTGTTATTGAAATATTAATTCACTCTCGAGACAAGTACGCAGACACCCTCGAGAGTAATTTGCCACCATCTATTGATGCCATAAATTACTCCTTCATCATTAAACTGACAGTGAGCAATTTCTAGTCTAGACCGTGTTTATGAAAAGCATTTTTATAACACTGAGGCCCAGCTATGATGAGCGTACTCAGACTTTGCTCAGACTTTACTTACATAAAACTTTGCTGAGTGTGATAAAATGGAAATTTAAATTGTGCATTAGACTGTTTTAGCTTGAGCTCAGCATTATTTCAGCTGTCAAATTACTATAAAAAGTATTTTGAAAGTTATGATAAGCTTACACTTTTCAAATTCAAATATTTTTATTCAAAATAGTATTCAAAATCACTTATTGAACGTCAAAAACTACCGCCCATTCAAAATAGACTGCCTAAGACCCGAGATGAGTGGGCGCAAGGAACTCAGCGGGCTTTTTTTACGTAAAAATATGGATTACAATGTGATATCGTACAATAAACATTTATAATTAAAGAGCCTGAGGGTGTTCGCTTCATTCCCAGTCCGTGGTGTCATTAAAAAAATCGTTTATGCTATAGTATCAGTATCAGCTCGATCCATTTGACCGCGTGCAACGCAGAGCAGCTCGAATGGTCGGGGACCTAGCGCTCTGTGAACGGCTGGATCACTTGGCGTTGCGTGGAGACGTCGCTTCATTGTGTGTCGTCTAACGCATTTATCACGGGGAGTGTTCCGAAGAGCTGTTTAACCTTATTCCTGCCGCCGAATTCCACCTTCGCACGACACGCCACAAGTTAGGATATCATCCCCACCATCTGGATGTGTGGCGGTCCTCCACAGTGCGGTTTTCAAGGAGCTTTCTTCCTTTTTTCTTTCTTTCCGGGACGATACGACATGTGTACCTTCAAAAAAAGCGCGTACACCTTCCTTAAAGGCCGGCAACGCTCTTGTGATTCCTCTGGTGTTGCAAGAGAATGTGGGCGGCTGTGATCACTTAACACCAGGTGACCCGTACGCTCGTTTGTCCTCCTATTCCATAAAAAAAATCTTTCCTCTTTATAATATTAGTATACCTACTGATTACATTATTATTATATTAATTATTAACTATATCATATATTTGTATCTATCATATAATAATGTCTAAATCATGTATGATTTTCTGTATATTTTATATATTATATTTTGAAATCGAACTTAATAATCAGATTAATATTATTTTATTTTTATGTACACAACACTTCTTTTTAACAGTACTATGTAGGTATTTATAATTATTGCATATTTAATTTTTTAATTAAATTAAATTAAATTAAACATACAAATATTCCTTATCTAGCTGTAATTATTAATGATTTATTTCTATTTTACAACTGCTATCTATATTCTTTACAATTAATACTGATTAAATAATATTTTTTATAATAATTGTAATACAAACTGTTTATTCATAGGAATGCAAAATCAATTTAATTTTATTAATATTACTGACACATGTTTTGTGTGGATAAAGTATTGAACTACATGTGACCGAACGGTTGCTAAATACAATGTTGGCGCCATTTTTTTTACTTCGTCCCACTTGAGACACATACCTTGATGCATTTGGTAAGCACTAAGCAGAGTTACTATCATAAAAAATCTTTAAGGAGCACAAGAAAAAAACATTTAATTTTTTTATATATAATAGAATAGCGTAGGGTCACTCGATTTAAAATTATCACCGCCGCCAATACCAGAGAAACTAAGGAGTTTTGCCGAACTTTAAGGCGAATGGGAAGCAGAAAACTCGCAAACAAGGTGATTTTAGACTAGTTTTGTGATGAAAATGTAGCATTTGGTGCTATGAACACTACTTAATCATGTTACACATATTCGTAAGTCTTATTTGTAGGTTGCTAATGCTTGCTGTTGGTTATAGTTAACACTCCACAGCCTTTTTGAACTACCACTTTTCTTTGCAGTTAAACAAGTTTTTTGGCATAGCATGACGAATTTTTTAGTACTACTCTCGGAAAAGTTATTCTTATAGCTTGTATTTTTTTTGTGTAGGTGCATTTATTCAAATTAGTAATGAATAACGAGGATTTTAAGCATAAAAATTGTTAGAATCTCTTAAAATGTTACGTTTTCCACGCAAGAATTTTGAAAATATTGGCTAATGTTACATAGATGGCGGGCCGGCAGCCGTGACCTCATATCGCTCAAGGTCGCTGGCATTTAGTATCGCCTTAAGGAAGGTGTACGCGCTTTTCGAAGGTACCCATGTCGTAACGATCGAATGTACATTCATAATGTTAACACCAGAAATAGACATAAACATATAATGCCTACTCGGCTAAGTTGAGTTAGTAAGTCTTTTGTGGGGCGATGTATATGCTTTTACAACAAGATCCCAGAAAATATTCAAAACAAGTATTACGTTATTCAAAAGAATTGTTAAGAGACGTTAGTGTGGTAAAGGTAACAATTATGACTTTCTTAATCATGCTACAGATTGGGAATGGAGCGACCGCCCTCAGCCTATTAAATAATAAGTTTAATTGTACAATATTACTTTGTTAACATTTTTGTATGAAAAAAAATACCCGCTGAGATTGTTGCGCCCATTCTTCTTAGGTATGAGGTATTCTTTTTGGAATAGGTGGTAGACTTTTTGGATTTTGACTTTCAACAAGTGATGTTACATGCTATTTTGAATAAAAATATTTGAATTTGAATTTGTCGTGTGGAAACACCGCATAAGGAAGTTCCACGGTTTGATTGTACAAGACAGAAAGGTTCATCGAAAGGTGGAATTCGGCGGCAGGAATCAGGATGATGGATGAACAAGTATTCAAAGGCTTGATGATGACGTATTAATTTGTGTAAGTGACAATATCATCACAATGATCAACGCTTCAATAAAAAGGTTCAATAAAAAGTTTTAAAGGTTAAATGAATATAAGGGACGAGACGAGCAGGACGTTCAGCTGATGGTAATTGATACGTCCTACCCATTACAATGCAGTGCTGCTCATGATTCCTGAAAAACCCAAAAGTTCTCAGCGGCACTACAATTGCGCTCGTCACTTTGAGACATAAGATGTTAGGTCTCATTTGTCCAATAATTTCTCTGGCTACGGCGCCCTTCAGAATGAAACAGTAATGTTTTCACATTACTGCTTCACGGCAGAAATAGGCGCCGTTGTGGTACGCATAATCTAGCCGGCTTCCTGTACAAAGGAGTCTCCCACTGGTGAAAGGTATTGTTTGAAGACATACTGTCTTAAAATAGTTGTAATTTTGCTTAATTTTTAATGTAGCTTGATATAACTGTTGTACTGTTATAATTGTACTGTATTTAGTGGCTCATGAATGAGACTGAGCTGTCACGATGTGCAACGATCGTTCGGAAGTGAAATTATTAGTGGAAAGGTGGTCAGGAATGGAGTTAAGAATTTTTAACCAAAGAATTGATTTTTAAATTCAGTTATTAGGTGTGTGTGATTGTGCGAAAAGTGTTAATTTGAGTTTTTTTTACATATTTGAGTTAATAAAAGAAATAGTATAAAACATATATGTATGTTTAACAGAACAATTTGTTATGTTTTTAAGTGATATGCTCTCAAACAAAATTTATGAACGATGTGGGACTCGAACCCGGAATCAAGTTGTGACTTCATCTACAGTATCTACTTTACAGTTGATAACCTGCTCAACCCAAATATACTATGCATGTCAGAAAATTGACTTGAGATGTCGCTCTTGTAAATATAATCAATTTCTTATGTTATTTTAAGTGATAGCCCTATCTTCTGGGATTAATTACACAAATAAAACTGAAAACAATATTTAATGAACGGTTGGCTCAGTTGGAAAGAGCGCTCAGCACGGAACGCGAGGGGTCAGGGGTTCGAGTCCCGCATCGTTCATAAAGTTTTGTTTTCAGTTTTATTTATAATATTCCAAAATATGACGTTAAAATTAAAATTAAACGTTGTGATATGTGTTTTACAACCCACTTTTAAAATACAGTTTTGGTACGTGGGTAGCTACTCCATAATCTGAAGTCTTTCTTCCTTTTAATGGGTGTGATCAATCCTGTAAAATAGGTTTAGAAGACAAACGTCACGCCCTTAGATTAAGGATTAGTCTCCGCTGCGCTCCAACTAGGTACAGCACTATTACTAATCACTAAGAACATTTAAAAGGCATAAAAAGGCATTTATTTTCTCAAAATTGATTACTTTAGAATTCTTTTTGATGTCATTTCTAATAACTACTAGATACTACTACCGCTTCGGAAACAAATGGCTGTCTGAGAGAGAAGAAGAGGCGCAAGAAACTCTCCCAGCATTCTTTTTTGCGCTCTTTTCAATAAAAATATACAATCTTGTACATTTCTTAATATTGTACAAACATTTCTATCGCTATAAAATAATCACAATCTAGTCCCAGGCTGTCCGGTCATTTAGATATTCAGCACTGGAGTAATAGGATTAACGACAGAGCCATTTTTTAATAAAACATTTAAATTTATTTATAGATAATGCCTGAACAGTGGCTGGGACTTTATTATAAAAGTGTATACATTTAGATATTCAGCAGTGGAGTAATAGGATTTACGACGGAGCCATTTTTTAATAAAATATTTAAATTTATTTATAGATAATGCCTGAACAGTGGCTGGGACTTTATTATAAAAGTGTATACATTTAGATATTCAGCAGTGGAGTAATAGGATTTACGACGGAGCCATTTTTTAATAAAATATTTAAATTTATTTATAGATAATGCCTGAACAGTGGCTGGGACTTTATTATAAAAGTGTATACATTTACCCTTAAAGCTATTATGTATCTTATGAAGCCTACTAGAATTAGTTACAAGCAATCCCTTTACTTAGAACAATAGCTTTTTTATTACGGCAACTATTAGATGCTTGTGTGCGTGGTATCTTGATACTCAATGGCATCTTTAGAATTGAAATTAATAAAATACAAAATACTTACTGATGATCCAAGTGTCTTTCTTGTTTCTTGTAGTATTATTTTTACAAAGTTTTACTACGCAACCCGGTATTTTAGTTTCAATTATTATCAAAACAATTATTTAACATGTGGCACGTCAACGTCACACACATATTTCGAGACTGGCTCGAGTACGCACACTTGGGCGTAGTGTTAGTTGCCGCACATTGCAACTACGCCTGCAGTATCGAGTTGGAGCGCAGCGGAGACCAATACATAATCTAAAGGACAACGGTTACTCCTGTTTTTTATCATGAACAGGTTGACAAACGTAGTTCATGCTTATCTATGCCAATGGGTAAAGAATAGTGCTGTCTTTAAGAAATTGTCAAAATTCCGACTGTGCAAAGTCCGTAAATGAGTTGAAAAAAAATCATAATATAACTGAATGTATATATTTTAATATTGTGTGTTTGATTTTCATTCAAAATAAAATTAATAAAATTAAAAAATTATTAGCGTCACAAATCGAAATATGAACTAGACGTACGATATTTCTCTCAAGTTGGTCCAAATAGTACATGTAATATTTACTAAGTTTCATTTTAATCAATTGAACTGTTTCTGTGAACCGCATTACGATTTTTACACAAAAACAGAAAAGAAAACAATAAATTTTAGGGGGTTCCCCAAACTGAAACTCAAAATTTTTTTTCATCAAACCCATACATACATGTTTGGGTTAATTATGGAAAGGTCTTCAAAAATTATATTGAGGTTTCTAATTTTATTTTCTTCTAAACTGAATAGTTTGCGCGAGAGACACTTCCAAAGTGGTGAAATGTGTTCTGTCCCCTGTAACTTCTAAAATAAGAGAATGATGAAACTGAAACAAATATAATATGATGTACCATGCAAACTTCCACCAAAAATTGGTTTGATCGACATCTAGTAAGTAAATTTATTGAATTAGGCGTTACTTTGCGGAAATCCGTAATTATATAAATGATTTAAGTTTTGTTTAGTGTTAATTCCGCCAATATTTGTTTTTAAAACAATTCGACACGTGTTTCGCCTCTACACGAGGCATCCTCAGGACTTGTTGTCTCGCCAAAATCTGGCACGAGTGCCAGAGTGACAGAAATATTGGTGGAATTAACACTAAAGAAAACTTAAATCATTTGTATAATCTAGTAAGTAGTTTTTTTTAAATATCTACATTCTACACTATTATTAAAACATCGATCAAAGTTACGACAAACTGCAAGAAGTTTTATACTATATTACTTGCTGCTACGGAACCCTTCATGGGTGGCTTTTTTATATTAAAAGAAGAAGAAGCATTTAAAAATTTGTGTACATCCATCATAGGTAATATTTAACATTGTAACTACCAGTCGATCGTCGCATGTGAATCGTTTAAATTAAAAGTAATTTTCATAAGCAGAATTATTAATTAATGACTAACGAGTAACGAGCTCAATAGGGTTCTTCGAGCGGAAGCAAACAGAGATAGAGCTATATGAACCGTTTGGGAGTGACAGAGACAACATGTGTGTAGAAGATGAATGAATTGATGGCGGTAAGCGATTCATTTAGTTCCGCGTGAATTTGTCTGCAGAAAGGTTGTGAGTGACTTATGTTTGATGTCGTAAAAACGCGCGCAAAACTGAAACCACCAAAACTTTAAAAAATATTGTATTTTAATGTGGAAATATTTGTTGGAGTGTGTCTAAATATTTGGATTGTGATTAAGTGCTGTGTATTACTTAAGAGGTATGAAGTACCAATATTTATCGTAGTAGATAAGGCCAGTCGGCGTTTATGTAAGAAATATTGTTGGTAAATAATGTTTAGAAGCAAATTTTACCGTTATTTTGACATTTGATGAAAAAATATTTATTCATAACACATTCAATTATATTATTAAAATATTCATGCGGTTTTAAGTAGGTATGTATACTATGAAAAGATAATTTATTTACTTAGTAAGACGGTTGTATTAAATTTATATCTTTACTAGCTGACCCGGCAAACGTTGTTTTGCCATATAAAGTATAATTCACGCGATAGTTTTATAAGTAATAAAATATTGCCTATATATATATTGTACATCATTTTGTTCTATTGTCAATAGTTTTTGCAGCGCACGCAAAAATAGGTTTTCGATTTTACACCTTGTGTTACAAAATAGCAATTTTATTACGGATCACTAATTTTGAAAAAAAAAAACATAGCCTATAGCCTTCCTCGATAAATGGACTACCCAACACTGAAAGAATCATTCAAATCCGACCAGTAGTACCAGAGATTAGCGCGTTCAAACAAACAAACAAACACTGCAGCTTTATAATATTAGTATAAATTAAAATATTCATGGCGTTTTAAGTAGGTATGTATACTATGAAAAGATAATTTATTTACTTAGTAAGACGGTTCTATTAAATTTATATCTTTATTACTTTTGAAATATAATTAATTAGGTAGTTACCTATTCAGGAAGTTTTAACTAATAAAAAACAACGTAAAATATATGTTTTTATATACTTTTAACGTTATAACTTTGAAGCCAATAATTCTATTAATGAATTCATTTATTCGATATATTTTTGTATAATTATTATATGTGAGAAAGATATTAGTTAATAACGTAATAAATAACCGTTTAGACAGTTTCTCAAACAAAAATATTAAGAAATTTACATATATTATGACTATTCATTTTCAGTACAGTTATGAAAATTTAATATACGTTCACAAAAATCGTCACCTTTTTGCTCTTAATAGTGATTTTCATTATTATAACACTAGAAATAAGGGATTGCTTGTACATAACTAATTCTAGAAGGCTTCATAAGATACCTATATAATAGCTTTAAGGGTAAATGTATACACTATTATAATAAAGTCTCAGCCACTTTTCAGGCATTATCTATAAATTAATTTTAATGTTTTATTAAAAAATGGCTCCGTCGTAAATCCTATTAATCCACAACTGAATATCTAAGTGCTCGAACAGCCTGAACTAGATTATGATTATTTTTATAGCAATAGCAATGACAGTACAATATTGTATATTTTATTAAAAAGAGCGCAAAAAAAGAATGCTGGGAGAGATTGTTGCGCTGCTTCTTCTCTCTCGGAGCTCAATTCGTTTGCGAAGTACAATACAATACCTTCAAGAAAAGCGCGTACACCTTCCTTAAAGGCCGGCAACGCTCTTGTGATTCCTCTGATGTTGCAGGAGAGTGTGGGCGGCGGTGATCACTTAACACCAGGTGACCCGTACGCTCGTTTGTCCTCCTATTCCATAAAAAAAAAAGAAGTGGTAGTAGTATTTAGTATATTAGAAATGACATCAAAAATAATTCTAAAGGAATCAATTTTGAGAAAATAAATGCCTTTTATACCTTTTAAGAAAAGAGTGAAAAGTTATAATTTTTATTTATCACACCAAAGTACAAAAGCGATCGATAACTTAGATCAGACATCAAGTACTTAGGTCTAGTTCTGTACATTTTTATGTAATTAATGCATTTTCCGCAACTAAGTGTGAACCTCAAAATAATTTATATTAATGTATCTTTTATTTAAGAAGGCGTTACTTTGCGGAAATCCATAATTATACAAATAATTTGAGTTTTCTTTAGTCTTAATATGCCAATATTTGTATTTAAACGAGACAAGTCTCGTGGCAGATTTTGACGAGACAACACGTCCTGAGGATGCCTCGTGTAGAGGCGAAACACGTGTCGAATTGTTTAAAGACAAATATTGGCGGAATTAACACTAAAGAAAACACAAAACATTTGTATATAATCTATACTAATATTATAAAGCTGCAGTGTTTGTTTGTTTGTTTGAACACGCTAATCTCTGGTACTACTGGTCCGATTTGAATGATTCTTTCAGTGTTGGGTAGTGCATTTATCGAGGAAGGCTATAGGCTATGTTTTTTTTTTCAAAATTAGTGATCCGTAATAAAATTGCGATTTTGTAACACAAGGTGTAAAATCGAAAACCTATTTTTGCGTGCGCTGCAAAAACGAATGACAATAGAACAAAATGATGTACAGGCTATAATATAGGCAATATTTTATTACTTATAAAACTATCGCGTGAATTATACTTTATATGGCAAAACAACATTTGCCGGGTCAGCTAGTTAGTATATATACAACACAAATCATTTGTATACATATATATACTATTCAACGTATTAAGCGTATAAAATCATCAAAATGGTTCCTAATCTGTTAAGTGGTTCTTAAAATGAGAAACGCACAAACGAAGAAAAATATTTCAAAAAGAGTTTCTTGCGCCGCTTCTTCTATCTCAGAGCGCGATTCGTTTCCGAAGCGGTAGTAGTATCTAGTATATTAGAAACGACATCAAAAACAATTCTAAAGGAATCAAGTTTGAGAACCACCAGTGGGAGGCTCCTTTGCACAGGAAGCCGGCTAGATTATGGGTACCACAACGGCGCCTATTTCTGCCGTGAAGCAGTAATGTGTAAGCATTACTGTGTTTCGGTCTGAAGGGCGCCGTAGCTAGTGAAATTACTGGGCAAATGAGACTTAACATGTTATGTCTCAAGGTGACGAGCGCAATTGTAGTGCTGCTCAGATGTTTTGGGTTTTTTTGAGAATCCTGAGCGGCACTGCATTGTAATGGGCATGGCGTATCAATTACCATCAGCTGAACGTCCTGCTCGTCTCGTCCCATATTATCATAAAAAAAATGCCTTTTAATGCCACACCCTTCTGGGTATAGATAAATGGAGCAAATATATCACCGACTGGTATCCCGGAAACCTAAAAAGGAAACGGGGGGGGACAATACAGGGAATGGCCAGACGAACTAAGGACAATAGCAGGCAAGACATGGTCTAGGATATTCAAATTCAAATATTTTTATTCAAAATAGGATGTGAAATCACTTATTGAACGTCAAAAAACTACCACCCATTCCAAAATGAAAGCCTCAGGCCTGAGAAGAATGGGCACAACAAACTCAGCGGGCTTTTTTTTTCATAAAAAATATGTTTTACAATTAAAGTAACATTAACAAAGTAACATTGTACAATTAAACTTATTATTTAATAGCCTGAGGGCGGTCGCTCCATCCCCAATGTGTGGTATCATTAAGAAAGTCATTTATGTTATTGTAACCTTTACCACACAAACGTTTTACGATAAAAACGATAGCGATAGCTACAGAAAGAAACGAGTTAGAGGAGGCCTTTGTCAATAGACAAACAGATAGTGGCAGATACTTAGTTAAGTAAATAATGTAAATATATACATGTAAATTCTACTATATGAATAATGGCTTATATTATTATTTTAATATTTTACCAGTGGGAGGCGCCTTTGCACAGGATGTGGGCTAGATTATGGGTACCACAAAGGCGCCTGTTTCTGCCGTGAAGCAGTAATGTGTAAACATTACTGTGTTTCGGTGTGAAGGGCACCGTAGCTAGTGAAATTATTGGGCAAATGAGACTTAACATCTATTGTAATGAAAATAAGGGACGAGACGAGCAGGACGTTCAGCTGATGGTAATTGATACGCCCTACCCATTACAATGCAATGCCGCTCAGGATTCTTGAAAAACACAAAAATTCTGAGCGGCATATTGCGCTCGTCACCTTGAGACATACTGAGATGTTAAGTCTCAATTGCACAGTAATTTCACTAGCTACGGCGCCCTTTAGACCGTAACACAGTAATGCTTACACATTACACCCATAATCTTGCCGGCATCTGGTGCAAAGGAGCCTCCCACTGGTAAGCCTCAAAGTTATAACGTTAAAAAATATATAAAAACATATATTTTACGTTGTTTTTTATTAGTTAAAACTTCTTGAATAGGTATCTACCTAATTTATTATATTTCAAAAGTAATCTATACAAATATTATAAAGCTGCAGTGTTTGTTTGTTTGAACGCGCTAATCTCTGGTACTACTGGTCCGATTTGAATGAATGATCCTTTCAGTGTTGGGTAGTCCATTTATCGAGGAAGGCTATAGGCTATGTTTTTTTTTTCAAAATTAGTGATCCGTAATAAAATTGCGATTTTGTAACACAAGGTGTAAAATCGAAAACCTATTTTTGCGTGCGCTGCAAAAACGAATGACAATAGAACAAAATGATGTACAGGCTATAATATAGGCAATATTTTATTACTTATAAAACTATCGCGTGAATTATACTTTATATGGCAAAACAACGTTTGCCGGGTCAGCTAGTTAGTATATATACAACACAAATCATTTGTATACATATATATACTATTCAACGTATTAAGCGTATAAAATCATCAAAATGGTTCCTAATCTGTTAAGTGGTTCTTAAAATGAGAAACGCACAAACGAAGAAAAATATTTCAAAAAGAGTTTCTTGCGCCGCTTCTTCTATCTCAGAGCGCGATTCGTTTCCGAAGCGGTAGTAGTATCTAGTATATTAGAAACGACATCAAAAACAATTCTAAAGGAATCAAGTTTGAGAACCACCAGTGGGAGGCTCCTTTGCACAGGAAGCCGGCTAGATTATGGGTACCACAACGGCGCCTATTTCTGCCGTGAAGCAGTAATGTGTAAGCATTACTGTGTTTCGGTCTGAAGGGCGCCGTAGCTAGTGAAATTACTGGGCAAATGAGACTTAACATGTTATGTCTCAAGGTGACGAGCGCAATTGTAGTGCTGCTCAGAAGTTTTGGGTTTTTTGAGAATCCTGAGCGGCACTGCATTGTAATGGGCATGGCGTATCAATTACCATCAGCTGAACGTCCTGCTCGTCTCGTCCCATATTATCATAAAAAAAATGCCTTTTAATGCCACACCCTTCTGGGTATAGATAAATGGAGCAAATATATCACCGACTGGTATCCCGGAAACCTAAAAAGGAAACGGGGGGGGACAATACAGGGAATGGCCAGACGAACTAAGGACAATAGCAGGCAAGACATGGTCTAGGATATTCAAATTCAAATATTTTTATTCAAAATAGGATGTGAAATCACTTATTGAACGTCAAAAAACTACCACCCATTCCAAAATGAAAGCCTCAGGCCTGAGAAGAATGGGCACAACAAACTCAGCGGGCTTTTTTTTTCATAAAAAATATGTTTTACAATTAAAGTAACATTAACAAAGTAACATTGTACAATTAAACTTATTATTTAATAGCCTGAGGGCGGTCGCTCCATCCCCAATGTGTGGTATCATTAAGAAAGTCATTTATGTTATTGTAACCTTTACCACACAAACGTTTTACGATAAAAACGATAGCGATAGCTACAGAAAGAAACGAGTTAGAGGAGGCCTTTGTCAATAGACAAACAGATAGTGGCAGATACTTAGTTAAGTAAATAATGTAAATATATACATGTAAATTCTACTATATGAATAATGGCTTATATTATTATTTTAATATTTTACCAGTGGGAGGCGCCTTTGCACAGGATGTGGGCTAGATTATGGGTACCACAACGGCGCCTATTTCTGCCGTGAAGCAGTAATGTGTAAGCATTACTGTGTTTCGGTCTGAAGGGCGCCGTAGCTAGTGAAATTATTGGGCAAATAAGATTAACATCTATTGTAATGAAAATAAGGGACGAGACGAGCAGGACGTTCAGCTGATGGTAATTGGTACGCTCTACCCATTACAATGCAGTGCCGCTCAGGATTTTTGAAAAACACAAAAATTCTGAGCGGCATTTTGCGCTCGTCACCTTGAGACATACTAAGATAAAATATTCATAAAATGAAAACTACTGGGTCAAACAATGTCAAATTTTTGTGGAACCAAACGGATTCTGCATAAAACTAAATAATAATCAGAAATCTCAACGTAATCAATGTAAACATACATAGAAATACCGATCGAATTGAGTACCTCCTCTTTTTCGAAGTTGGTTAAAAAATGCCATGAAATTTTAAGATGAACATGATGATGTACAAATCTGATTTTGAGATCCTAAACCCGCAATGCAAAGTGCCTCAATCATTTACCAGATGGCGTTGTAAAGCCGTGAATTGCGAGTCAAATTTGCAGAGGACGGAACGTACCAAAAGTTAAGTTGTGTAGGGGTTCATAATTACTCTATTTACTTTTTAAATACCTTCTGTTGTAAAGGATACATTATTTTAATTTGAATTTTAAGAAGTTATATATTATAACAACTGGCTGATATTAACATATATACGGAACATAGTATAGTGAACTTCAGGACTATATGTAGGATAATGAGAGAAGGGGGGGGGGGGGAGGGAGGTTAAGGGTAAAAGTTAGTTTATCTCCATTTCGGCGAAACTACGAGTTCGATGGATAAAAGTTAAGAAGCAAAGTTAAAAAAAATCATTTTCAAAAACACGTTTATTATTCCACGAAATTTGGTGAAAAGTTACCTTTCTATTTATTTTGAATTTTTCAATTTATTTTGACTTAAATATCGAATAAGAACCCTTATTTTTCAATCAAAAATTCTCGCATCAAAATATCAGTTTTTCCAAAAAAGAACAGAAAGTTCATTGTGTTGTGCATTCTGTTATTCTTTGATGGTGTGCAAAAATACACATTATTCAGGTAAATGTTCGGAAAAATTAAGCCCATAAAAGGAGAATATAAATTTTAGAAAAATAGAATTAATAGAGATATTGAGCACCAAAAAAAGGTAATATATTTATTTTATTTATTTATTTATTGACACACCAACAGCCTTACATATAAAACATTAAAAATAATTATGGTCTTATAGGTTTATAATCTGGTATGAATGCCAGTTACTGGTGCATACACCACTCTCATTGCAAGACATTAATTTAAATACAAAATACAGTTCGACCTACAAATTTAACAAGGATTTTAAGCAGATTACTAACAATAATAGATACAATATATTGAAGAAATAGTTTGTATGAATATCAACTTACATATTATTATTATTTACAAACAGAAATGTGCGGTTAGTTTTTTTTTTCAGACTTGTCACTGTGTCATGAAAAATATCAAAATCTTTTATGGACGCGGAAAATCGATTGTACTCAGAACACATCCATAATATAAAACTGAATCATTATCCTTTTTACATTTATAAATAGTTTTGATTCATTGAAATCCATATTTTTGCTGCTACGTAATATCTGGTCTATAACTCTGACGTCTATTTTCGTGAAATGCTACGAAGCGAGAAAGAGGGACGAAAGAGAAGGCAATATCTTTAATAAAAAAAACACAGCAAAATGAAGTTTTCGTCGCGAATTTAAAACGCGCTTTGCTTACTCACGGGCTCCTAAAAAAATAAGGACTCCGTGTCACCTTACATAACAGTGTAGGTAGCACCAATACAAGCCGATTAACGTGTAAATACACAGCCCCACGCACACACTTACACTACTACAGGCCGATAGGCGGCCATTATGAGAATTGTCATCGTCTGTGACAGATCAGTTTGCGTCTCAATAAAAAATTTTAAAATGCCGTCGTGCGTTGTGAAAAAGTATAAAAACGATACTATATAAGTATTCGTGGCCATATATGATTATTTAAGGGAGAAAAAAATGTGTAACTAGTATCCCCCGTAACCGCACACACACTAGCATAACGGTGCTTCACTTGCTAATATCATGGCGCGGAGTCCTTCTTTTTTTACTCGTCGTGTTGCTTACTATGGCAAAATATTTAAAAGGTCAGCAAAGGTTAAAACAAAGTTATAACATTGAAAATCAGGTAGGTATATGGATTGTAACAAAATATTGCCTGAAAAGAGAAAAACAAATTTGAAAACATAAGATAATTTATCACACTTGCGTACTGAGAGCGCAGGTGAGGGCGAGAGAAGCCCTCGGCTAGATTTATGACCGGGGTTACAATTTTGCTGATAAAACAGCGCTTCTGAACAACCGGCATTACTGATATAAATTACTTAGCTAACGGGTATTAAATAGAACCCTTTAAAGCTTAATTTATTGAGATATGTTACAAAAGGTACAAGTGATATTTTATACAGATAATTTGCGGTCTGGAAATAAAGTTATTTAATTTTTTTAAATTAAATCATGTATGTATGCATTAATTTTGGCTAGATCAGTAGCTACCACAGTGGCGCTCTGATTATAATTGATACGCCCTGCCATTTACAATATAGTACCGCTCAGGATTCTTGAAAAATCCGAAAATTCTGATGGGCACCACAATTGCGCTCGTCTCCTTAAGACATAAGATGTCTCGTTTACCCAGTAATTTCCCTAGCTACGGCGCCCTTCAGACAGAAACACAATGATGCTTACACATTACACCCATAATCTGGCCGGCATCCTGTGCAAAGGAGCAAAGGAGCCTCCCACTGGTAAAAGTTGTGTTCTGTCGGTAAGTAGTTGTGTGCAGGCTAGACTTAGAATATAGTGGCGTTTAAACAACCTGACCGAACACAGACGTGGCCGCTAACTATGGGCCTTATGAGGAAGCTCATTGTCGCTTAGAGGGCAATGGAGAGGGCTATGCTCGGAGTTTCCCTGCGAGATCTACGCTACTTGGTTGCGAAACTAAACTGGCATTGGGCAGGGCATATAGCTCGACGGACAGATGGCCGTTGGGGTAGTAAAGTCCTCGAATGACGACCATGTGCCGGAAGACGTACCTAATATTAGTATGTATGTATAGTACCCCCACAAGACGGACCAACGATTTGTCAATGTAGGCGTCAGGGCAAACGAAATAGTTAGTGTAATGATTGAACTTCTACTAATTTCGGATTTAACTGAAATGACATTTTTGTAAGCGTTGCGTAGAGACGTCGCTTCATTGTGTGTCTTCTACCGCATTTATCACGGGGAGTGTTCCGAAGAGCTGTTTAACCTGATTCCTGCCGACGAATTCCACCTTCGCACGACACGCCACAAGTTAGGATATCATCCCCACCATCTGGATGTGTGGCGCTCCTCCACAGTGCGGTTTCCAAAGAGCTTTCTTCCTCGTACTACAACGCTGTGGAACGAGCTTCCTTGTGCGGTGTTTCCGGGACGATACGACATGGGTACCTTCAAAAAAAGCACGTACACCTTCCTTAAAGGCCGGCAACGCTCTTGTGATTTCTCTGGTGTTGCAAGAGAATATGGGCGGCGGTGATCACTTAACACCAGGTGACCCGTACGCTCGTTTGTCGTCCTATTCCATAAAAAAAAGACATTTTGTTCATATTATTACATTTGTTTTGGTGAAGTTTAATATAGATTACCTACTCTGTGTTCTACTTTAATTTGTATTTATTCCCTATTTTTCAAGCATTATCTGGCTGTATGCATCAACACGGATCCTATGCGGTAATGATGATCACTTCTTTCGTCGTAACGACCATTTGTGGTTTTTTCCCACTTTAACGATTTCCTATATTACTATGTCAATGCCCTCCCGTCTCTCAGATGACCTTCTCGAACCTCCTCGACACAGTCTTTTTAACACTAACTGAGTCGGGGTCTTTTCTGTATCGGGATCACTCTGATGCACGATCCTTTTTGATCCGTTTCATAGTTTTTCTTGTATGATACTTGCTTACAACTACCTACTCACATTGGTTCGAAGAACTTTCTACTGGAATTTCTATCGAAAAACTATTTCATAGTTATTTTTTTATATAGTTAGTTTTAGGTATTAATTAAGGTATATTTATTTATTTAAACAAAACAAATCTCATAACTATATTTGAAATACTATGATAAAACAGCTGGTGTATTAAGAGCAGCAAATGCCCTGCGGATGACTTCATTAATGCTGGCGTAACCTCTGATACGGCCTGCCGATTTTAGGCAGGATTGCCCGTGACGCCCTAGAGCATCTACCTGAACAACACATCTACAATAATGTGGTTCATTCAGTTTTATACCTAGCCGGAGTGATACGCATATTGACAATGTCATATTGTGAAGTAGTGTTCGAATCGGTATTAATTACAAATTAGTGGTTGGTATTTTGAGCGCATTTCGGAGCGCATACGACATTTGATTGTACGTACCTACATCAATACGTGAAGGTACGAGTTAATAACTCGCATGTTATACTCGCTCAACGCTAAAAATCTATACCGATGCCTTTAGTTACTCATAAATAATGTAACTTGTTTTAAATGAAAATCAATGGGGCAACGAATCTCCATACTTATACTGTATATTGTTCGTTAGGCCATTTCTATGTTTACATAAATGAAGCTTAGATTATTTGTACGTCTAGATAGAGTCATCTTGCTGTAACAACCGATAAAAACAGTCCAGGAGTATTAGTTTAGTGTGCGTGACTAGCTACGTCTTACACTCGCAATTTGTATGACACTTTGTGTTAGTGTGCGTGAATTGCTCAAAATAGTGGGGTTAGTTCTAAAGTCTATTTGTTTCGACGTTTTCACAGCTTTCATAGTCTATCTAGAGACGTAAGTTTCTCCCCGATGCTTGGAGTAGGTAAATACTGTTATCTCAGTTACAGAGCATATAAAATTCACTCGCTGTCTCAGTTGTAGAGGTAACTATGATGACAAAAATCGAAAGAATGAATCCCAGATCTGCGCCTAAATCTGCCGTAAAGCATTAATGTGTAAACATTACTGTGTTTCGGTCTAAAGGGCGCTGTAGCTAGTGAAATTACTGGGCAAATGAGATTAACATCCTATGTCTCTTGCATGACGAGCGCAATTTGTAGTGATGCTCAGAATTTTTGGGTTTTTTAATCATCTTGAGCGGCACTGCATTTTAATGGGCAGGGCGTATCAATTACTATCAGCTGAACGTCCTGCTCGTTTCCTCCCTTATTTTCATAAAAAAAGATATAGAGGTTTTATTCGTCCCACTTACAGAGATAATTCAGTGCCAAAGTGTTGGAACCTCAGCATGAGATCCAGTTATGAAGGTTTCTCACTTATCCAGGTTCAAGTTAACTAAGTTTCACTATATATAAATTGAATCAAAGGGAATCAGCAAAGAATAATAATATAATAATAATAATATTGACACACTTACACAAATTATCTTGCCCCAAACTAGGCATAGCCTGTACTATAGGTACAAGACAACGATATATTTAATACAATATACTTACTTAAACATACATAAATACATATAAACAACCATGACTCGGAAACAAACATCCATATTCACCTAATAAATGATTGCACCTACTGGGATTCGAACCCGAGACCTCTAGCTCAGTAGGCAGGGTAACTAATAACTGGGCGATTTGGTCGTCAAATCTTATATCTAATATATAAAATTCTCGTGTCATGGTGTTAAACCTTGAACTCCTCCGAAACGGCTTGACCGATTCTCATGAAATTATGAGTGCATATTGGGTAGGTCTGAGAATCGGACAACATCTATTTTTCATCCCCCATCCACACGTTTTTTATTTTTTTTTATTTTTTTATATTTGTTTGATTATGGGTCAGCATTAAAAAATACATACAAATTATCACCCATCTACGATCAACAGTTACTTTTGTATCGCGATTTTAATATCGGCAATACAACGTTTATTTATTTATTTATTGGTTCCCATACAACATACATGTATTAATAATTACAAAATAACGCTAGTATAAGTAAATCATTATTAACATATACGTCAATTAAATGGAAACACTTATGATGGTAATACGTGATATTTAACTTAAATAAATGTAGAGTTATATCTTAATATATATAAATCTCGTGTCACAATGTTTGTCCTCAATGGACTCCTAAACTAATGAACGGATTTAAATGGGGATTACTTCATGGAGTGCAGTTTAGTCCAACTTGAGAGATAGGATAGTTTTTATTTCGATTTGGGACCCATAATTATTTTTATTTTCAATATTTGTTTTGTTTGGACATATTTTCTATGAGAGAATTAAGTGACGCACGGTTTGACAGTTCTGCTGTGAAACAATTTCATTATAACCCCGATTATAACAACAGGGAGCATTTTTTACGAAATAATTCTTGACGTTTTCAAATATTATTGGCAAATTCCTATAAAATAGTATTTTTTTTATTATCTACAGAACAACGTCTGTCGGGTCAGCTAGTAAAACAATAAATAATTTTATGTTACTATCACGACTTAGGCAAATGCATGTAACTTGTTAACTAAAATAAAATAAACATAAATTTAAAACACACAAACTAAAATTATATCCTACATATTATAAGTATAACATACAATAAAGCGAAACTGATACAGATTTCAAAAAACATAAATATGAAGCACGTAAAGATAAGCTAAGGCTCTAACAGGCGCAGTGTCTAAAACTAGGCGTCGAAAACTACACAGACTATTAGAAAAAATATCTATACAGTTATTGATATTTGCTAAGTCACTATTGCTGGCTCAGTTAGTGTATCTATATTTTAGTGTCTCAAAACAGCAAGATTACGAATACGATATCAAAGTTCAAACGAATGCAAAGCTATGAATTATGTTTACATAATCTGTGTGTGTGTTAAACAGAAGTTTCTTCACAGATGTTCAGCGGTGCGTGACGTCACACGATATGAAATCATGAGGACTCTTCGTATTAACTGGCGATGGAGAGTCTTGTTCGCAGCGCTCTCGTTGGCCTTTGCAAGTTCACAAGGTAATGTCCACTACTATTTTATTATTATCTCTATCTTTAAACAATTCGACACGTGTTTTGCCTCTACACGAGGAATCCTCAGGACGTGTTGTCTCGCCAAAATCTGGCACGAGACTCATTTAGTCTCGTTTAGTCTAGGTGTGAAACACGTGTCGAATTGTTTAAAGACAAATATTGGCGGAATTAACACTAAAGAAAACTCAAATCATTTGTATAATTATGGATTTCCGCAAAGTAACGCCTACATCAATAATTTTTTTTTTATTATGTTATTGTCAAACACTCACTGCCCGCAGTCAGGGGCGTGCTTTTCATATAGGCAATTAGGTATTGTCTACTCGTTATGACCCTAAATATATATAGCACTAAAGTTAATTTAGTTTAATTATGTTCCGTTATTTTATAACCACACTTCTATTGAACATATTATACTAAAGACCTACGCAATCTTTGCATATTCCACGGCTCAACTAAGACTAGATAGATCCACAGTGCCTACCTTGCTAGATAACAGTATGATATTTTTATTAAGCGTATTGAGAGTGGGCAAGGACGCTTTATGTATCATATATCTTATAATGACTTCTTAGCGAAAAAGCACTCAAGCTACCAAAAAAGGCTAAAACATTACAGTGTGATACTCGCGGATAGAAGGATAGTGTTAGATCTTTTGTTTTTACATAATATTTTTAGCGGTAAAATAGATTCTCCATACTTGCTATCCAAATTCAAAATAAACGTTCCTCCAAAATTAATAAGAAAAAATGCCTATTCGTTGTTTGCACCACAACTTAGGACTAATCTGGATCAAAACGCAACTATTTCTAGGCTCTGTAGGTCATATAACTCACTGGCCAAATCGCAGAACATTGATTTATTCATTCCGCTTGCTCAATATAAAAAGATAATACTTAATTTACACATGTGACTTAGAAACCATGTTTTCATATTTTCATTTTTATTTTAAATTATATATTATAATATTTTTAGATTTTAGTTTATAAATTGTTAAAACTACTGTCCTATAAGCGTAGTAAAAATTATGATTGTTGTGGTAGCTTATAAGTGAATTAACTCTTATCCATTTTATTATTTTATTTTAAGTTTAAGCATGTAAAGAGTGTAACTTGTTAGTTTGCCCGCAGTGATCTGTTTGGTATTTCATGTGATACATCACTAACTTCTCAAGGTGAATTAGGTATGTGTGTCACTGAACTCACTGGCCCGGTTTTGATGTACTTTTTCATGTGATTTTGAATGGCTAGACGCTGCGATTTAGTGTTAGTTGTTAATTCTGAAAAAAAAATATGTTTCGATTCTTTTTAGACCTTTCGCATATGTGAACATTAATTGGACGTAGTTCCTCAAAAACGGTCGAAGCTACAAATATCAAATTTTAAGGAATTCGTGTTTAAAGTTTATTAAGTATATTATAATATATTCCATACATGTGGGTTACTAAAATTGATTCCTTTAGAATTCTTTTTGATGTCATTTCTAATATACTAGATACTACTACCACTTCGGAAACAAATGGCACTCTGAGAGAGATGAAGCGGAGGAAGAAACTATCCCAGCATTCTTTTTTTTTTGCGCTCTTTTCAATAAAAATCGCTATAAAATAATCATAATCAGGCTGTCCGATCACTTAGATATTCAGCTGTGGAGTAATAGGATTTACGACAGAGCCATTTATTTATAAAACATTTATATTTATTTCTAGATAATGCCTGACCAGTGGCTGGGACTTTATTATAAAAGTTTATCCATTTTCCCTTAAAGCTTTTATGTATCTTATAAAGCTTCGGTCTGAAGGGCGCCGTAGCTTGTGAAATTACTGGGCAAATGAGACTTAACATATTAGATGTTGTGTCAAGGTGACGAGCGCAATTGTAGTGCCGCTCAGAATTTTTGAGTTTTTCAAGAATCCTGAGCGGCACTGCATTGTCATGGGCAGGTCGTATCAATTACCATCAACTTAACGTCCTGCTCGTCTCGTCCCTTATTTCCATAAAAAAAAAGTTACAAGCAATCCCTTATTTCTAGTGTTATAATAATGAAAATCACTATTAAGAGCAAAAAGGTGACGATTTTTGTGAACATATATTAAATTTTACTGAGACATGATCTCATTTAAAAAGTGGCAGTAGGGCTGCCATTTATTGTCTGTCCGTTAGTATGAATCACGAGACCAGTTTTGTGTTCTTAACTTAATTTCGACATAATCGTGGTTTGGAACGTTTTTCTGGAATCATATCCAATTTTGTCTCTCATAATAATTTTTCCGCACCTGTCAAGTCTACTAGTCTAATCGATCAATTCTTACCTATAAATACAGAGTGCTTACTATAATTAATGTACTAAAAAAATTGACAATTTAATTTATTTTAATGACAGCTTACGCTTTACTAAAAAAAAAACTGTAGAAATTGTTTCGTTCCGCGAAATACTACTTAAAAGGGTTTCTGTTGATTCAAGTTTTACCTCATATTATTATTATTATTGTTAAAAATAATAACAAATTATACCATATAATATGTTAAGTAGTTCAATACGATAAAAAGTTATTGAGTACAGTTATAATATAATCATTAAAATGTTAGCAATACATTCTGTATAGTAATGGTCGCTCGGTCAAAGTGCAGTCCTTAATTATTAAGAAGGATCGTCGATGTAGGGCCGCATAAATGAATCGATATTCAGTTACACATTATAGATAGTGATGGAATGAAAACGGATATTCATATCAATATTATATCGAATCGAAGGTGGGAGGCTCCTTTGCACTGGATGCCGGCTAGATTATCGGCCACAACGGCGACTATTTCTGCCGTGAAGCAGTAATGTGTAAGTATTACTGTGTTTCGACCTGAAGGGCGCCGTAGCTAGTGAAATTACTGGGCAAATGAGACTTAACATCTTATGTCTCAAGGTGACGAGTTGGGTTTTTTTAACAATCCTGAGCGGCAGTTATGGGCAGGGCGTATCAATTACCATCTGGCGGAACGTCCTGCTCGTCTCGTCCCTTGTTTTCATAAAAAAATATAAAGTCATATTTTATTCATACTGTCTGGTAGCAACGCTTCGACGTATATGACGAGAGTTTGTCAAAATCCAAGACAATGATAATTTCAACAGCTCTGTCAGCAATACTCGTAAGTCAACGGAAAAGTGTTTACCTTAGACGCTGTAGACCGGGGTTCGATACACCTACCAGTGTATGGAATTTTTGTGGGTTTTGTAATTTCTAGTAAGTTCAATATCAAATCGAACAGAGTAAAGAGGATGGAAAATGTGTAAGCAGGATAAAAATAGTTAAAAGAAATTTCTTAATATATAATTTAAATTTAAAGATAGAATGGGAGAATCATTTTGAAAATAGAACAGATCCGGGGGTATATAAGCCGTACCAAGCGTGGCCTACTGCAGTTCTAGTTCTGACTCGAAAGTGTAAAGGAAGAAGAAAAGAAGAAGTAGTGAAAGTGAATGCAAAATATATAGTCTCGTTCCTTTAAGCGGAGTATTTATTTCCAATACCTAACCCACTCTCGTTTTAACACAACAACAAATGAAACCAGTATAAGCAAAAGATGGTCACAAAGTATCAGGAAAAAAATCTTTTTTTTTAAACTGTACTCTTTATTTACTCTTTCTGAAACCAGGCATACTCAACTTCTTCTAGAATAATTGGACAACCTACCTAATATATTGTAAGTCTGTGGTTCAGAATGAGTCCTTTAAAAAGAATGAATGAATAACAAGATTTATAAAATGGCAAAATATGGAATGTCCAACAAATTAATTCACAAATCGACAGACAGTCTATCATTATAGTCATTTGAAATAATTAACTTCATTGAAAATAGATTTCGCGATCCGGTCGCCATTACATAAAAGTATTCATTACACCAGGGGTGCTCAAGCTTGAACTGCTGGCGATCTATCTCAAAATTGTTAGACTACGTTCGATCGACTCTGAGAGGCTTCAAGTATGTGTGATGAAGGATTGTCGTCTAGGTAGAGATAGGTAGAGTGTCACAATGACAAAGATATATTAGTTTTGCGCAAAATAATATGCATATTTTTAGGTCTGCTCTAAAATCTAAATGAAAAATCTCATAATTATCCAAAATTGGGAGTTTATTGGTTCTTACAAAACAAACGCGTTCTAGTGTCTAAAGTTCTAAACTTAACTAAAGAGTGACTTCGGATGTTGAATCTGCATGACACTGCATGTCCTGAGCATACTTTTCATAAGATGGCACGTTATTACCGATTTTAGTTACCCAAAACATAAATGTGTGAATACTGAATAGCTCTTTATCGGATTTTTTCTCGAGATCGACTCAAAAAGCACTCGCGATCGACCGTTTGAGCACCCCTGTATACACTATAAATATTAAATATAACTTAAGTGTAATAAAATAGCGAACGATTAACTTGTTCGGTTGTGTTGCTGGCTGTACCAACGAGTATGCAATGGCTGTCTCCTAACCATAGACTATAGACATAATTTATTTCTAGTAAAAGCTCGGGGTAAAAGTAAACTTACAATTTACTAGAAACTATAATAAACGGTCTCTAAATTAATAATATCTGTTGGAGCTTTATGATTGATGCTTAGATACGATTTTAAACTGTTCCGGAATGTAAAACAAAATGGAGGCTTAATTTAATTGTACTCTCAGAAATTACTGGTTTACATAATATACACTTTCGATGGTATAACATTTTACGATTGAATATTTATGAATTTATTATAAAAATATAAGGAAAGAGTGCGCATTTCTAATTTATTACTTTAGGAGCGCTGAGCGCTTTATTTTGTAGGTTTGAATGAGGCTCTGCTGTTACGCTCACCTATGTAAGGCTCGAGTAAAGTCGGCCCGTGATCAGTGATAGCAAAATTTATCAGAGTAATTTTTATAAAAATTATTACTATGTTTATTCTGAAAATGTTATTAACTTTTGAATATAGAACAAAAAATAATTATACTTCCCGTTATCATACATTGCTTAAGTTTTTAGTTTTGTCGTGTGGTCTTTTCACGCATATAGTAATAACTTTTCGATACCATGGAGTTTTTCAATAAACCTCCATCTAGTAGTCACTATGGAAATTTGAAATATACTTCCGGAAGTCTGTCTGGAAAACTGTCTACTGGAAGACACAGGGATGTTATCCCGCTGTATACTTGGTCTTCTTCCAGTACTGATAATTTAAAAAAGAATAGATTGGTAAAATATAAACAACTACTGAAGCGGTACGCAAAAGGAGGTCACAGAAAAAATTTTGTTTACGGATGAGACATTTTTTACAACTGAGCTACATTTTAGCAAACAAAATGACCGTATTTATGCTCAAATCTCTAAGGAAGCTGGGAAGCTTTTAATTGTTGTCATCTAACGACTAATTGGGAAATTAGTCGACAGAGTGCAACGTGGTCACTATCCGACTTCAGCGATGGTTTGGTTCTGAACTTCAAAAAATGTACGTACATATTCTAAAAGGCTGACAACGGTCCTGTGATTCCTTTGGTGCTGCAAGAGAATGCTGTGATAAATTAACACCAGGTGACCCGTACGCTCGTTTGTCCTCTTTTGTAAAGAAAATTTTTAAGAATGTTTTTACATGGAAATTAAATTCAAACAGGAACTGTAATCATTCTTAACAGAAACACCAATAAACTTAACGATCATATGTTAACTATGAAATAGTGTTGTTAAATTTAATTTGGGCCATAAAATTAATTTAAATAATAAACTGTAACTCAACAATTATGTGCCTGTTGGTGCGACGGTCTCGTTCCCTCTCAACTATTTTTAATACTACTAATGTTTTCCTATCATTAACTTTACAGATCAAAGAAGACGCTCTCGTAAATGTCGCTTTTTTTTTGTTTCTCATTTTGATAGGACTACTTTTGATGATGCACCTGATGTGAAATATTCTTTATTTGTTGCATAATAAACTCTCATTGGAGAAAAATAAAATGGAGGTATAACCTACATTAAGATTTTTAAAGTGAAACTACCTTAGAATCGTTGTGATTTTAAACTCGATGAAACGAAAATGCGAGACGATAGAGACACAAAGAGGTAAATAAATGCTTAGGATTCAGGAGCATTATGCAGTGTTTTGGTACCAGGCGATCATAGTTGAAGAAGAGATAGTCGTATGTATGACGCGAGTATACCTTAATATATTCTGACGTTATGCGCACGACGTATTACTACACAGACAGCAGGAGAACATGAATATGGTAGCGGTGATAGTAATATCTTTCATAGCGGTTGAAATCATGTGTCATCCTAACAACATGTACCAGGACTTCATATGCAATTTAGAGGTTCATGAACAATGCGCATCTTAAAATTATTATACAAGTGCTGACCATCTTGAAGCCAAACTTTTTGAAAGTTTCACTTCTACCATGTGTAAATTGCATTGCACACATCTTTTTTTTCTCTACCAATAAACCTATCGAGGTTTTTCTTGTATTTGTAATTGAAAAATTACTTAAATATTCTTCTTTTATTGTATTTTGGCTTGAGCTTATGGTCTTTTTATGCAATGCTCTAAAGAAATAAAACTAAACTAAATTTTCGGAAAAATAATCGGTATAAGGAAGGTAAAAATTATTAAAAAAAAAAAGAACTGAGGGTTCCGATTTATTAGACACCTTGTACTTTCAAAATAGTTTTAAAAAAAGAACAATTTTAATGTGAATTTTGAAATCCACCACCGCGGTTTATAATCATTTCGTTGTTACAGCGGTAATATTAAAAATATAGTTTGTGCTAAAGTTTCACTCAATTATGTACGCTTTTTGCAAATAAATCTTTTAAATAATAAAAATAAACTTACCGGTGAGTCACACCATCTTTTATTTGAGTCGTAAAAGTATTATTTAAGCACTTTTTATAGCATACTTAGGCTTGTTGATTGGTACACAGTTGCCGTTCCGTTATCAGACTGCGAATGATATGTCCATAATATGTATATATAACATCATTGAGTTTGTGTGATGGCTGTGTCCTGTTGATAGACGCTCGGACATCTGTTACTGCTGTAAAGGAGTAATTTTGTATTTCGGTTTGAGAGTAGCGAAATTAATGACGCACGCACTTGCGATGCCGCTCCAAATATTGAGCATGAGAAGAACCCTAAGCGGCATTGTGATGTGTAGGGATTATCACTTACCAGTGAACGGCAATTTCTCATAAAAGAATCTATCTATAATGCAAAACTCACGAACTACTTTAGATTTGTTCAATAATAGCTGATATTTGTTTCAGACATATCAGCCTGCTGCGATAAGGCGACGGAAACATGTCGCAGCGTTTGCGAAAAGGTATTTATATTTAAAATCACATATCTCTCAGCTTAATAACTTAATTATAATCGAATAAAATAATCAAAACAATAGCTTATTAATTATTTGGAGCGCGTTCAAAAACCCTGTAATTTTATTGGATAAGATGGTGTGAACGTGCAGAATTCAATGAAACAGTCTGTAGGAGGTGTGAAATATGTGATTGGTCGATCGATAAATTCTCCAGTGCCCACTAATAACCCATTCGTCACACGTATTGCCTTGTACGTTGTACAAATACCTTCTTTCCCCATTCAATCAAGTACGTCGGGCATAAGCAGCATAAAGAACTTTTTAATGTTATAGAATACTTACTTTTATGTTTGTATCGTCATGTGTTTTGTTAAGAATATCACCTCTGCCTATTACACTGATGGGTTTTACATTTTCGGTTCTCTCTTCAGATTTATTAAGCCTTATTGTTAAGACTATGTTTTTAGGAATAACAATAAAAATAGTGTTTTTGTATTATTGTTTAAATTATTTTGTTATTGACCTCAATTGCTTTTAATATTGATTGCTCTAATGATCTCAAAATATCCATCCATACAACATGCCTCTTAATAACTTATGCATTTTGGAAATCGCCACATATTTTCTTTTGTATGTAGATTCAATAGTTTACAATAATTGTGGTCTTGGAGATTCGTTTCGGCCTTAAATCTTATGTTCCATAATCAAGAAATCGTCCTAATACGTATAAAGTGAATTTGTATTTTACGTAACATTTCATTAATCTGATGTACTAGCTTTTACCTGTGACTTCGTCCGCCTGGAATAGTTACTTAGGTCAGCAGTTTTTATTTTTTAGCAGACATCGCAAATAATCGGTACACATACAAACTGCTCTTTCTGCTGCTGGCCGCGCTCTTCTATGTTACGGCGGGTATCCCTTGTCATTGTGGACAGTCTCTTCTGTAGGATGTCCCTGCGAACTTTAAAATCTTATTTCATTCATCCCCATGACCTACCTGTACATGTACCTAAGTTATAGGATTCAGAAGCATTATAGTGTTTTGGTACCAGGCGATCATAGTTGAAGAAGAGATAGTCGTATGTATGACGCGAGTATACCTTAATATATTCTGACGTTATGCGCACGACGTATTTCTACATAGACACCAGGAGAACATAAATATGATATCCCTTGTCATTGTGGACAGTCTCTTCTGTAGGATGTCCCTGCGAACTTTAATATCCTATTTCATCCCCATGTACCTACATGTACATGTACCTAAGTTTAAAAAATGCTCGAATAAATGTTAATATATTAAAAGTGCCTAAATACATAGTCTCACGCCTTTATGTCCGAAAATGACAAATTCCCACGCACCTTATTTTAGTTCATGAAATTATTTACAAAAAATCGTATTCTGAGTCAGGCGTGGAAGCGTTACGTTGTTTGGACTTCCATGCGAATTTTCATCCCTACACAGATCGAAATTTTAATAACGCTAGACTAAATATTTATTTATTTCTTATCAAGTGCAAAGTTAAGTCAAGAAATTGTCGCCGACATCTCATACAGGGATATGGTTCCAGATGAAGGAGCAAATAGCTAAATTATACTAAAGTAAATGGAAAAAAATAATTCTGGGAGAGTTACTTGCGCCGCTTCTTCACTCTCAGAGCGCCATTTGTTTCCGAAGCGATAGTAGTACTAGAAATGATATCAAAAAGTATTCTAAAGGGATCAATTTAGTAATATGTGACTCCGGTATCCGCCCAAGAAACAGTTCTTACATATACACATACCACCCTCGTCGAGTTTCAATTCGGACCGTCTCAACACCACAGAACATCCCAATCCAAGCTTTCAGTCATCTAAATTATAAATTGACTAATTAAGCCGATTTATGACTTCCTTCGCGGTATTTTTATCACGTTTTTGATATTTTTTACAGTATCATCTTGTAGCATCGATCTTTGATATGCAAATGATTTTAACGACTTTATAAAGACGGTCTGTGAATTTGTGTAACATTTCACGAACGGAAATTTTGGGCTTGCTAATAATAATTTAGGAAGTCAAGTATTTTTGGCTTTTACAAAATGTGAAGTACAATATTATTTTGCTAGCTAGACTATATTATAAACTTGATGATATAAATGAAATTTTATTCTTAAACTTTCTTCAAACAATGATTAAAATAGAGAATTGAATTATCTTAAAAACTATAATGTATTATGTGTGTAAATTGGTGCCATAGTAAACAGTATGCAAGGCAAGTGATGAAGCTGAAAAAAAATCCATTTTTAACGCGGTTTTCTACAAAAACACTGACCCCAAACAGGCAACAAGGCAAATATGTATTGTAAAATTTAATTTATCGCATTGAATATTATCCGGTTTTTGTTGGTCGGCTTAAAATATATTTCTACTACTACTACTTTTCACTTGTATTAGGAGTTGTGTTTCTAAATTCCTTAGAATTACGTTTTAGGAAACCTAGCATCTTCCATGCCTTTATAATAATATGATCATAATGATTAATAAAACTAAACTTGGAATCAAATAGGACTCCCAAATCATGAACGACTGGTACCTGACTTTTGTAAGAGGAGACAATTTTTTTTACGCTTAGTGAATTTAATGTGTGAGCACTTGTTTGCATTGATTTCCATTTTATTATTTAAACACCAATCGTAAATAGAATCAATATCGAATTAATAGGTCTGTATCTCTGGCACAGCTTACTGTGCGATATAATTTGATTCATCGTCAGCGAAAATTGAGCATTCACTATGACATCTGCGAAATCATTTATGAAAATTAAAAAGAGGATCGGTCCTAAATAGGACCCTTGTGGAACGCCAGAAGTTGCAGTGAAATCATTGGACTTATACCCAGAACAACTCTTTGAGTCCTATTTTCAATTAAGGATTGAACCAATTCAAAAGATTGCCATGAAATCCATAATGTTTTAATTTTTTCAGTATCTCATGGTTCACTCTATTGAATGAACTACTAAAATCAGTGTAAATAGCGTCAATTTCATTAGCATAATCTATATAATTACTTATGTAGTTTGTAAACTGTTGTAGATTTGATGTGTTTGAGTGATGTTTTAAAAATCCATGTTGACTGTCTGTTATTATCTTACTAAAAGTTTGCTGTTACCTCAATGGTCCTTTTTAAATATAGGAACTATGTTTGCAATCTTCTACAAGTCAGGAAAAATTGAAATTAAAGGTAAAGTTAAGTGGCGAAATACCATCGGGACCGGCTCATTTACTGGGATCAATAGAACGAAGTAACTTAAAAATGTTTCTTTCACTTGTTTCTAATTGATAAATTGAATTAAAAAGAAATAACACTTTATAATATAAATTGTAACCGCAGGCCAGTATCATTTTAAGTCAAAATAATCCTGAGCCAGATAAAAAAGATCAAATGAAGAACACGTTTACATAAATTGTCATTTATTTTTCTGCCCTCTGAGCCGTAATAGAAATTGACTTTCATTCATGACGACCTGTATAGCCGAGTGGTTAGCGTCCTACCTACTAAGCTAGAGGTCCCGGGTTCGAATCCCGGTAGATGCAAGCATTTATATGATGAATATGGAAGTTTGTTTCCGAGTCATGGATGTTTAAATGTATTTATGTATGTTTAAGTAAGTATATTGTATTAAATATATCATTGTCTTGTAACCCATAACACAGGCTATATATGCTTAACTTGGGGCAAGATAATTTGTGTAAAAAGTGTGTCAATATTATTATTATTATTATATTACACAACTGTTATGTCTTCTATTTGCATAAATGACGCAGTATGGGCCCGACTATGACATTAAAACGAACGCACTTTTCGAGAAGGCGTATTATAATTACCTAGCTATTTAAAGTTCACGTCTATGTCATTTATTCAATTAAAACTCATATCACATCCATTCTCAGAAGACGCGACGAGTGAATAAAAGAAAATGATAAATTAATGTGACCGGCGAACGTATTATAGCTACGTCTCGTAACTCGTTAGAGTGACTGTCGCTTCCTCTAACGCTCTTTGAATACAGAAACTTTTTACGATCTTCGGTAATTTGTCGTCACTTTATTAATATGTTTATGTGTTTCAAAACGATTATTGTTAGTTTCATGTGTTTGATTTGAATATATGAATCTTATTTACAATTTAGTAATAAAGATGTCTCCGTTGTCTCGTCTTATTATTAATAGTTAATTAGTCTTCATATTAATCATGTATTTGTTTTAGACTTATGGTAGTCCGCCCTATAGGCCGTTATAACGCTGTTTCTTTTATGAAAATAACGGACGAGACGAGCAGGAAGTTCAGCTGATGGTAATTTTTACGCCCTGCCATTACAGTGCAATGCCGCTCAAGATTATTGAAAAACCCAAAAATTCTGCAACTGCGCTCGTCACCTTGAGACAAAAGTTGTCAAGTCACATTTGCCGAGTAATTTCATTAGCTACGGCACCTTTTAGACCGAAACACTGCTTACACATTACTACTTCACGGTAGAAATAGGCGCCGTTGGAAGGCGTTTTCATATTACGCGATTCCAATTCTCCGTATAACAGCGGCTTTATATAACGAGGGGATTTCCCACATACATATTATTTCTATACTGTGAAATTTAACCTTTGTCCACTAAGATCCATTGATGGATCTTTTATGCCCACTTTTATGTCGTTGTACATAATGGATTTTTAAGCACAAATGAGTGTCAAAAAATCCATTATCAGGATACAATACACCAAGTGATTAATAAAATAATTTTTAGCACAGTGTTTATACCTAATTAATATATATACAAGATTAAACTAAATACATTAGAATATATAATGATTTGTATAAGTCATAATTAGCTTCGCGTACTTTTACAAGTGTCTTAAATGTATTATTACAAAATTAAATTATTTTATTAAATTTATGCATTAAAAACCTTAATAAAATAGTAAAATTAGGCAAACAATTGAAAATACTTCGTACGAATTGCGATTAATTTTTATGATTATTCTACGAGGTTGCAATATTCGTTATACGCCATACCGCCTATAACGCATTTGCCTATAACGGGGAAATACCACATATAGGGTTGTTTATCTGTATTTTTATTTTGTTATATAACAATGTAGATGGAGAGACGACCTAGTAAATTACGAAGGAGTGATGTGGTCACGAACAACATACAATAAGGACCAATGGAAAAAGAAGGGGGAGGCCTTTGCCCAGCAGTGGGATGATATATAAAAATATTGTAAATAAATTAGTAATAGTTTTAATATTGTAATAGGCTTTAATAAATAAATAAAACAATGTACAACTTATAAAGTCCAAACAACAGGGGCGTAAGATAGGATTTTGTTAAGCAAATTTCATAATGAAAAATATCATTAATAGTGTCTACCTCCAAAATAAAGTAGAATTATAATATTGTGGTGTCTTTAAATGTGGATAAATAATAATAGGCCCTTATTGCTAGTGCTTAATCCCTTTACAAATAAATAAATAAATGAAAACTTACAACAGAAACGATTTTCTGGACTCCTGTTCAAATCGTTACTGGACAAAAAAAAAATTATATGTAGTTAAACTGCTATGCAAGCAGCTTAACTACATATCTATAAAATATCATAATCATAAAGCTAATTAAAGTGTATTCGATTTAATAAATAAATTTCACATCATTTCTTTATATATGTCGACTTCCACACTGGTATAATATTAAGAGCTATTTTCGTAAGCAAAAATTTGCTTGTTTATTTAGTAGTGGTGAGCGATACCCAAACATGCCCAGTATTTCCAACATCACTATATCTTCATTCATGAAACGTCTATATTAAGAAAACAGCGTGTGAACTTTGAGACCGTGTAGACTGTAGAACAAAGTTTTCTATCGCTGCAGCTCGTAACTCGTGCTGGAATTTATGAAGTGTCGGCGAATATAAGGCTCGCTACATACTAAGCTTCAATTTAACGCCTGAATTAATATGCAATTAATTAAAATAGAAATTTAAGAGGTCAAATAAACTGATTTCTTTTAATCTTTGATTGTATTATTTCTTCGTATGATTATAAATACTGCGACCCTAAGTAATCATTTATAAGCATAATTTTTTTATGACGATAAGGGACGAGACGACGATGACGTTCAGCTAATGGTTATTAATACGCCATGCCCTCAAAAATTCTGAGCGCCACTACACCATCACCTTGAGACATAATATGTCATTTGCCCAGTAATTTCACTAGCTACGGTGCCCTTCAGAGCGAAACACAATAATGCTTACACATTACTGCTTCACGGTAGAAATAAGCGCCGTTGTGGTACCCATAATCTAGCCAGCTTCCTGTGCAAAGGAGCCTCCCACATCATGTCTCAGAACGGTGAGATCGCTTATAGGAGTCTATGAAGTCCTCAGGAATTATCTGCGCTACTTGAACTGATACTGGGCTGAACTAACCATAACATACAATAGATCAAATCACAGTTTAACTAGTATATTGTACGTCGTATGGCACTTATAGATTTCAATTCCTAATGCAATTTGCTAGGTAACCAAGGTGTAAAGTTTGAGTTCGGCAACAGGAATCTACTTTACATTACAATACATCGTATTAATACAACTGTTTTCTTATGTAATTGTAAAATAAGTCAAATAGACCAATACATTTCGAAAACTATGAACTAGAACACCGGCATGGAACGCCGGAGGTCGTGGGTTCGAGTCCCGCATCGTTCATAAAATATTGTTTTTCAAATTTTATTTGTGTACTAATCCTAGAAGTGAGGGTTATCACTTTAAAAACATAACATATTGTTTAGATTTACAAGAGCGACATCTCAAGTAAATTTTTTAATATTCAAATATTGGGGTTGAGCAGGTTATCAACTGTAAAGTAGATCCTGTAGATGAAGCCACAACCTGAGAGTTGAACAAAGCAAACAAGATTTTATAACGAGGCGTTACTCGAACAGTTAGTTCAATTGGTTAGAGCATCGGCACGGAACGCCGGAGGTCGTCGTGGGTTCGAGTCCCGCATCGTTCATAATATTTTGTATATTTCGAAAAAATATTTCAAACCATGCATTGATGCAAATAGCTGATACCCCCCGACATCGTACACACTGAGTATGTAGTAGCGGTATTTCAAATATTTTTTTAAATAAAAAGAACGCTTTGTTGCTCACGAACTTGTGTTACATTATTGGAGTTTTAGTAAGCATCCCAAATTTTTTTGAAAATGCAATATAGGCTATGTCAGCTGAAGATAGTGTAGCTTCCCAACAGTTCCCAACAGAATTTTTCAAATCGGTTCAGTCGTTTCGAAGTCCTAGTCAATGCAAACAAACAATCAAATCTTTCCTTTTTATAACATTAGAATAGATTATACGTGTAAGAGTTTATTAATACTAATAATTGTGAATTTTAAGTTTCCCGATATTATTTCGAGGCAAGTAAGAAGTCAGAAACTCAAAACATAAATATTAATTTTTTTTTTGTACAAAATTAAATTGGTAAACAAAATTTATGAACTCGAACTCTCGCGTTCCGTCAGAGAAGAAATTTCTAGAAGTGAGGGATATCACTTTAAAAGAATAACAAATTGTTTACTTTTTTTGTATTTGTGTTAAGTAGTTTAATATAAGTTGCACATAAAAAAATAAAACATACATTTTCATACGACTTGACATTCCCAATACATGTATTTGATAACCAAAATAGGGTATTTTCATGTTTTTCAAAGCTTTTTAGAGTCTCTGAAAAACGTTGTCACTATTGACATTAAAAATTGGATAGATGTTCTTGTTTTGTGCTTGTGTTTAAAGTTTCGGTATCTATTTGTCAATGAAGCCTAGGTGATGACATAGTAGAAACAGCTGGAAACTAGTGCACAAGAATTGCAAGAGATAGGAACGAGTGGTAATTACTGGAGGAGGCTTTTACCGCTAAAGGTATATCGAAAACAATAGCTAACAATATTAACAAATACTTCTATTTAAAACAATGAAACATTGACACATGCTAATAAATACAATTTGTAAGTAAATACCTAAATTTAAGGAAATAAAGGTCTTAACTTAGATTAAGGATTGATCTCCACTGCGATTCAACTAGATACTGCAAGTGTAGACGCAAAGTGCGGTAACTAATACTACGCCCAAGTGGGCATACTCGAGCCAGTTTCAAACAATGTGACGTTGAAATGCCACATGTTAATAATTGAAACTAAAATAAAATTAATTTCAATGTAAAATAATACGAAGCGTATGTTATAAAATTTGAAAGATGCCGTTGTGCAGATGCACGCACACAAGCATCTAATGGTTGCCTTAAAGAAAAAGCTCTTGTTCTTGGGTAGTGCGGTATCTAGTTGCAGTGCAGCGGAGAGAAATCCTTAATAATAAGCTCTATAATAAAAAAAATAAAAGACTATCTGTCAATACGGTGTTAACAATCGTAGCAAAAATCAATCAACAATCTTTGTAATTTGGATGCAACCAAATAATGATCGCTATGTTTGTGTACGCCTTTAGTAATAATATGGACTGCGAAAAACATATTGCCCATAAGTGTAACAGTCTTGTTTCTAGTTCACAGTAAACAATTTCAAATAATGTATATGTTAACACATGTTTATTGCCCATAACATTCCGACATGGTAATGAACATGTCTGGAGTCAGTGAGGGTCTAACTACATAATCGGTGGGAAGACTTACATCATCTCATCACATCATCATAAGTGCAAGACATACAATAATTATGAGTCAAGATGCAGGAGACATCATATATTATCACTCCATGAGAGGCGCAAAATAGCTGATATTCTTTTCTAAACAAAAATAGCACAATGTCACATTGAAGCTCCACATCTTCTCTCCAACATAAATTTTAATATTCCCAAAATCTCCGCAAGACATCCAAAATATTTACATATACCCCTTTATATATTATAAACAAAACTCATTCTTCTCAAGCGCATCTCACTACATAATAACCTTAAAGGCTTTCCTGAGTTTGACCTGTTTAATTCATCCACAAATTCTAGCAGACTAAAAACTGGTTTAATGTGTTTCCCTAACTGTTAATATAATCATAATCAAAGTAGTGTTTAAATTCTCTTTGAACATATTAAATGTACCGTACCATAAACAAACCTATTCTCAACATCTTTATATATATATTTCTTGTGTGCGTGTGTATGTCACGGAACTCCTAGACGGCTGGACCGAATTTGATGAAATTTTTTGTGTGAGTTCAAGGGGATTCGAGGATGGTTTAGATTCACAATTGAACTACCTCCTAAACGGCTGGACCGATTTTGTTGAAGTTTTTGGTTGTTCCAGTGAATTTGAGATTAGTGTGTGTCTTCAGGTGGATTCGAGAATGGTTTAGATTCACTATTGAACTACCTCCTAAACGGCTGCACCGATTCTGATGATTTTTTTATGTGTTCCAGTGAATTTGAGATTGGTTTAGATTCTCAATTTCGTCCATAGAATATAATTCTCGTAATCATGTGTATGTTAGTGAACTCCTCCTAACGGCTGGACCGATTTTTCAAATTTAAGACGTGTGTACAGGACAACGTCTGTCGGTTCCACTAGTATTTTACATAATACTTATACTAAAAAAAAGTTTTATATGTATAATGCTATGTGTTATTAGAATCAATATGCGAAAACTTTTAAATGGTGTAAAATGTTCACACTATTGTATAGTAATTAAGTAATTGTAGCAGTTTTCCAAATAAAAATAAAATAAAAAATAAATAAAATCTCTCACCTTCCTTAGGCCCTCAGGCCGGTAACGCTCCTGTGATTCCTCTGGTGTTGCAAAAGAATGTGGGCGGCGGTGATCACTTAACACCAGGTGACCCGTACGCTCGTTTGTCCTCCTTTTCGATACAAAAATCTTAATGTTTAATTTTGAAATGCATTATGAATTGTCTGTATGTGTCAGTGTAAGTTAATAAAACTCAGATTTTTATTTTAGAGCCTTAGATTAAGCATTGGTCTCTGCTCCAACTAGATACCGTACTACCTAAGAACAATAGCATTTTTATTACGGCAACTATTGATGCTTGTGTGTGTGGTATTATGACATATTTCAAATTTTGTAACATTGTTCAAAGTATTTTACATTGAAAATAATAAACAACGAAATATTTACTGATGATATTATGTGTCCCAATGTCTTTCTTATTTCTTGTAGTATTATTTTTACAAAGTTTTAAGCAATCCTGCATTTTAATTTCAATTATTAGCAATATTTAGCAGAACATGTGGCACGTCAACGTCACAGATTATTCGAGACTGGCTCGAATACGCCCACTTGGGCGTTGTATTACTTGCGGCACTTTGCGACTACTCCTGCGCTATCTAGTTTGAGCGCAGTGGAGACCAATCCTTAATTTAAGAGTTTAACATTATAAAGTAAATCTCCATCAATCACAATACACTGGTGGAATCATCATCATTCCAGCTGGAAGACGTCCACAGCTGGACAAAGGCCTCCCCCAAATATCGCCATGACGATCGGTCCTGCGCTGCCCTCATCCATCCTACGCCGGCGATCTTGACCAGATCGTCGGTCCATCTTGTGGGGGGCCTACCAACAATATGCCTTCCGGTACGTGGTCGCCATTCGAGGACCTTACTGCCCCAACGGCCATCTGTCCGCCGAGCTATGTGCCCTGGTATGTACACTGGTGGAATACTCTGTTGTAAAATACGTTTCACAGCCCTGGTTGTATTGTATAGAATACTAGTTGACCCGACAGACGTTGTTCTGTATATAATAAATAAAATAATGTTTTTCATTAATTTGTCAATAATATATTATCATAAGATCAAGAATTATTTCGTAAAATATGCTCCCTGTTGTTATAATGAAATTGTTTCACAGCAGAACAGTCAAACCGTGCGTCAATAAATTCCCTCATAGAAAATATGTCCACACAAAACAAATATCGGACGACGGGAGACACATCAAAGGAAAAACAAAATTGTTGTTTTTATTTAATTCCGAACACTTTCATATTCACCTTTTAAACCTTCCCTGGACTTCCACAAATATTTCAAGACCAAAATTAGCCAAATCGATCCAGCCGTTCTCGAGTTTTAGCGAGACTAACGAACAGCAATTCATTTTTATATATATAGAATAGATGATTTCGTCAATTGTATTCAACATATCATTCGTATCGTGGGGGGTCATATTATGAAAAAATATGTCGTTTATGATCGTAAAATAAAACGTCCTGCGATAAAATTGTGACTTCAAGAATACTAAACAGTATGACAGGTTGACGTTTGCGTGACTAAAAGGACGCGTTATTTCCGGTCTTTTTTGTATTCTATTCCGGTCTCTTTTTATGCTTTGGTGTATTCAATATCTTGATTTAGACACGAGTGACGTCAGTTTATGTTACTTTGAAAATGATCAAAACAAAAGTATTACGATATTCAAAAGAATTGTTAAAAAAAGGTTTGTGTGGTAAAGGTTACTATAACATAAATTACTTTCTTAATGACACCACAGATTGGGAATGAAGCGACCGGCCTCAGGCTATTAAACAGTAAGTATAATTGTACGATATTATTTTGTAAACACATTTTTTTATAAAATAAATGCCCGCTGAGTTGTTGCGCCTGTTCTTCGCAGGTCTGAGGCATTCTTTTTGGAATGGGTTTTAGTTTTTACATACATTGTACTAAACCATAAGATATTTTATAGTATGGAATTGTTCGAGGTATCATTATTCACTGAAACGACTAAATAACAGTGAATTTTTATTCGCTTTATATTAGCTTCACCTGTATGTTTGTAACCGACTTCTTTGGGCGCGATTTTGACCCACTTTAAACGGCTAGATTTCGTTCAAACTTTGTAGATTTATCGAGGACCGATGACATTGCACTAATTTGATAAAATTATTCAATTTTTCAATTTGCAAAATATGATTTTTCTTTATTTATATAATTTTCATTTATAGTCGATAAGGCAGGAATTGATGTTAAAGTACTAAATAGTTTTAAAAATACGCTTTTATAGAAAATTTAACTAAAAAATGAAAAATAAATAATAGTTAAAATAAAACTAAAAAGCACGCTTTATATAAAATTCAACTAAAAAATAGAAAATAAATTTAAATTGAAAATAGTGTAAAAAAAATATATTTTATTGTACTAAAAGCGTGGGGTGCTTTTTAAGATATTATTAAAATAATAAAGCTCGTCTCACCCCTTTTTTTGTCATAAAAAAAAATAGAAATCGAGCTGTGGGGTCGTCTATACGTATGTCTATTCCAAGTCTATGGTAGGAACAAACTAACACACTCGGTCTGCCAAAAGATAAGATTTCAAACGTTCAGTAAAAATGTTCTAGGCTTGATAATATCCAGTAAGTACGCGGGCATCGGTCGGTCACTTCAAAGTGCGCGGCATCTTTGATGTCTGTAAATATGATCTAAGTTGTCGCGTCGGCCCGCTTTCATATTTATTTATAAACATACTTGTTAAAGCGCTAGGCCGATATACTGATCTATTTACAGTAATACACGGCTTTCGAGAATTTACGAACCATCAGTATTGCAATGATTTTAAAAATGTTAGATAATATTTTATACGTCTAGATAGCTGGCTAGATTATGGGTACCACAACGGCGCCTATTTCTACCGTGACTCAGTAATGTGTAAACATTACTGTGTTTCGGTCTGAAGGGCGCCGTAGCTAGTGAAATTACTGGGCAAATGAGACTTAACATCTTATGTCTCTAGGTGACGGCGGCAATTATAGTGCCGCTCAGAATTTTTGGGTTTTTTAAGAATCCTGCATTGTAATCGGCAGGGCGTATCAATTACCATCAGAAGAACGTCCTGCTTGTCTCGTCCCTTATGTTCATAAAAAAAAGTCTACATAGAGCCTCTTGCTGCTAAACAACCGACGAAAACTGGCCACGTATATAACTTTAGTGTATTTCCTTTAAATAGATGTTAATTCTTCACCTCAATTTCATTCGACATTTCCACAGCTGTCATAGTCTATCTAGACGTATTAATAATCTAAGGATAAAAATATTGCTTTATAAGTTTTCTTGCCCAACACTTACATCTATTATGTAAAGAAAGTGCAGCAGCAGTAAGCACGTTATGTCAAAGCCAAAGTTAACTTTATATGCCAGATACATTCACAAGTAAAGTTGTTACTTATGAGTAGGCACATGTGTCGTCTTGACAGACATGCAAATATTTCAATTTGTTTTATAATATTATAAACTAACACAATCAATAATTACTGATACATTTAATTTGACCAACGTAAAGCTATACCTAAAAAACCCTACAATATACAATTAAAATAATTAATGAAATGTTATGAGATAATGTAGTAAAAATAATCACAACAAAATTATAATAATACTAGTGGGTGTGACAGACGTAAGTAAGAATCCAAACCAATCTCAAATTCACTGGAACACAAAAAAAAATCATCAAAATCGGTCCAGCCGTTTATGTAGTAGTTCAATTGTGAATATAAACCATTCTCGAATCCACCTGAAGACACACCAATCTCAAATTCACTGGAACACACAAAAAAATCATCAAAATCGGTCCAGCCGTTTATGTAGTAGTTCAATTGTGAATATAAACCATTCTCGAATCCACCTGAAGACACACCAATCTCAAATTCACTGGAACACACAAAAAATCATCAAAATCAGTCCAGCCGTTTATGAAGTACTTCAATTGTGAATATAAACCATTCTCGAATCCACCTGAAGACACACCAATCTCAAATTCACTGGAACACACAAAAAAATCATCAAAATCGGTCCAGCCGTTTATGAAGTAGTTCAATTGTGAATATAAACCATTCTCGAATCCACCTGAAGACACACCAATCTCAAATTCACTGGAACACACAAAAAATCATCAAAATCGGTCCAGCCGTTTATGAAGTAGTTCAATTGTAAATCTAAACCATTCTCGAATCCACCTGAAGACACACAGAAAATTTTATTAAAATCGGTCCAGCCGCTTAGGAGGAGTTCAGTTACAACAGACGCACAAAAGAAATATATATATACATATTAAGATTAAAAATAGTATTGGTGCCAGTTACCACTTCGTTTGATAATATTCGTTTATTGAGTAAAAATAATATTTTTTTAATAGTGTTAATAATTTAAATTTAAATAGTATCACAGGTGACGCGTATCAATGCTCGCCTCGCCATCAAAAATAATTCAAAGTTATCTTAATTTGAATAAAAAAACGACGTATGATTTCAATAAATACCGCACTGCAAAAAAAGCCCGCTTAATTCCTTGCGCCCGGTCTTCTCAGGTCTGAGGCATACTATTTCAAATGGATTATAGTTTTTGACGTTCAATAAATGATTATTATCCTATTTTGAATAAAAATATTTAAATTTGAATTTGAATTAGCAGTTTCCTTATTTTTTTCAATTTTATGAAATAAGTGACGAGACGAGCAGGACGTTCAGTTGATGGTAATTGATACGCCCTGCCCATTACAAAGCAGTGTCGCTCAGGATTCTTGAGAAACCAAAAAATTCTGAGTGGCAATACAGTTGCGCTCGTCACCTTAAGACATAAGATGTTAAGTCTCATTTGCCCAGTAATTTCACTAGCTACGTCGCCCTTCAGACTGAAACACAATAATGCTTACACATTACTGCTTCATGGCAGAAATAGGCGCCGTTGTGGTACCCATAATCTAGCCGGCTTCCTGTGCAAAGGAGCCTCCCACTAGTATAATACTGCTATTTTGAATAAAATTATTTAAATTTGAATTAGCAGTTCCCTTGTCGATAAGTGTCAGCAATTGTGTCGTAAGGCTGTCCATGAAGGTTGGCTACCAAGAAAAAAGAAATAAAAAATGAATACAAAAGTGCATAGAATGAAAGCTCAATTTCATTTAATTTATTTATTATTAATTATTACATACATTGGTCTTCATGCCTAATATAAATTTACAGTCCCAGTCGCAAAAACAGAAACAAAGAGGCACCTTAAATGTATTAAATTCCTCTGGATGGCTCACTAGGAAACCCTGTGCAGAGCCAACCAGTGATAACCGTCTGCTATGTGATTTTATTTAATGTTAATATACAAATGATTTAAGTTTTCTTTAGTGTTAATTCCGCCAATATTTGTTTTTAAAACAATTCGACACGTGTTTCGCCTCTACACGAGGCATCCTCAGGACGTGTTGTCTCGCCAAAATCTGGCACGAGACTGAATTAAATGAGTTTTTTTTTTTTTTTTTTTGCGCCCAAGCAAGGGAATGGGCTACCCTCCGGGATAACGACGGGAGGGAGGTGGTGAATGCTCATGCATACCAACGCAGCCTAAGTCTGCGTTGGTTATGTGGGACTCACGTGAAACCTAGGTGCCTACCCACTAAACACCACCTGCAGTTGGCTTTGGGCAGGTGCCCTCTAAGCCTACATCGAAGGCGACCTTCTCATGGGGAGAGAGAGGCGCAAGCGGCACTCCCTATGGAGTTTCCGCTGGGATAAAATTAAATGAGCCGGAAGCCGCTCTTTTATACCCTCGTCCCATGAAATGACGCGCTGTGATTGGTCGGCTGTTGTGACGTAATACCCCCGGAAGAGACGTAACAAAGGTGATGGGACTAAATTTGTTTGTTCATTCAACAATGTAAACATGTAATTTTTGTGTTTTATTATTTCTAATTGCTCTAACACATTTAAGCGAAATCATTTTTCACATGTATGTAAAAAAATTTAATATTTTACATACATGTGAAAAGGATATTGAAATATTGGCGGAATTAACATTAAAGAAAACTTAAATCATTTGTATAATTATGGATTTCCGCAAAGTAACGCCTAATTCAATCAATTTTCTTAATGTTAATATTGAATGCAATAGAACTAGAACCGACATCTAAACAATAATAATATCTGACTTTAAAGCATACCTATCTTATAATATGAAGTTTATAAAATTAAATAGTAATAGATAAAGCAAATAGTTATAAATAAATAAGTAATGATTTGATTACCTATGCATATCCTGTTCGTAAACTGACATTGGTTCGGGCTTAGCGCTCACGTCACGTCCACAGTATTCCCGGTACTGCATGCATAACGTGACGGGATCCGGGATTGATCAATCACATTTCGGATCACGTATTTCTAGCTTTAGGTGCGTTCACTTCGTTTCACGCGAAACTTCGCGGTTAGTTGTGACGGTTTATCATTCTGAACGGATTTCAATCTACGTTTTGCGATTTTTCGTTTAGGAACGTGCCTGGAATACATTGATAAGTTCTCTTGGGAATAAGGGGGAGGGTTGGAAGTAAAAGGTGTTAGATATTTCATATAAGTTCATAATGGAAGCACACTTTATAAAATTTTATATGTATGTTTTAGCAAAATATATTTAAGGCCGCGGACCGAGCCAACGGCCTTGAGGCATCGAGCGGAGCTAGGTTACCTCTTTCGTACAAGATCGCCATAGTTTTAATTCAGAATTAGAAGCATTTTTAATTTATTATAAACATAATACAATTTTCTTTACAAAGCTATGTCATGTTAAATAGTATTGGTGTACATTTAATAAATCTTCGTACAATTTTTATCTAGATTGAAGCATGGCTTCTACTGTAAATGTAAATCCGCACTGTCTATTAAAGATAGAAATGTAAAGAAAATTTTCTTCTCATATTCTGTAGATATTATAATTATTTTTTTATATAAACCGTCAAGAAATAGTTTCGATTATAAGCTATTATGTGCGATTTCTTGGGATAATCTTAAGGCCGCCTTAAGAAGTTAATTGAAATGCTTTAAGTGTTAATTCCGTGCGGGACGGCTGTCGCCTATACAGGATTTAATTGTTAAGTGTTACCAGGTGATTATTGCGTTATTAGTACCGATATCAAAAAACTTAAACTGATATAGAAAGTACGTTACCTAATCAGTAAAATGACATCAAAGACTTTTTAAAAATCAAACTAGAAGTTTCAAGAATTTTGATATTAAACACTTCTATTTTAAATTATTAAAACTTTCGTGAGTCATTATTAAATTAATTATGGGACGTTATTACAAACCCACCACGCTCACCTGATAAAGGACCTCCGAATGGTCCGAAACTAGTCGGTACTGACACCTACAAAAACGTGAGTAAAGCCGTATTAATAAATAACTCCCATTTTAATTTAATAACAGGGTATTAAAATAATAACAGGGTAAACATAATTTAATAACAGGGTAAAATACAAAGTTTAATGTACTTTAATTTGTAATACAGTTATCTTGTAAATAAATATCTACAACAAAACAACACGGCCATCAATCAAGCATTGTCTAAGCCGCACTATTAATGTAGCATTCTTGAAGATGTCGATGTTGCGAAAACAAATAAAATGACACGTGGCGACGGACGTCTCAAAGCGAAAATAGACTCATTTGGAACCCTTTCATGTCATCTTCCCGTCTTGTGGCTACCGACCACCGACCGACCGAATATATATCTCCAGTTTTTGGTTCGTATATAGTTTTACCGATCTTCAAATATTTTTATATATATGTGTTTAAACTATTTCCTGATAACTCTGTTGTATATACACATACATATTACATATAGCAACAAAGCCCTACTAATATTATAAATGTTAAAAGAAAACTATAAGACCATGCAAAATAAACTATCTTATAAACAAAATGAGAGTCAGAACTTGGTCTGGGCGTAGTGTGCCGCACGGCACTTTCGATTTTGGTGTATAGGTAAGATCTAGTGCCAAAGGGCACTTCTTGATTGTGATAGGCTTGAAAAAGGACATAGGCTACCTTTTATTCCAAAAAAAGTATATGGAGAGGTTGAAATAGGGGATGGCAGTTTGTATGGAAATTCGCCAGTATCGAAGATAAAACCATGAAACTTTGTATTTAGGCACTTGATAGGAAATAATTTATAAACATTTGTTCGAGTATTTTTGAAACTTTGATCTATATGGGGTATGAAATAGGAGATTAAAGTTCACAGGGAAAATCTATTGAAGAGACTGTCCACAATGACAAGAGATATGCGTTGTATCATAGAAGAACGCTGCCAGCGGAAAGAGCAGTTTGTGTGTGTATTATTTGAAAAGTATCCTAAAAAAAAAACTGCCTAAAGTAACTATTCAACACGGACCACATCGCGGCTAAAGCAAATATTCAAAGTATTCAATTTTATCATTAACATTAATTCTTAGAAGAATAATAATAGAAATTAAAAATAAAAAAAGAATTTGATTTAATGGTAAAATTAGTAGGTACTATATAATAATGTACATTTGATTTTGATATTTTTGAAAAAATTACATAAGTTTTATCCGTTTTACTTATTGTGGGCATGGAATAAAAAGAAAAATAAAAAAAATTCAAACAAAGCAAAAAACTGTGACTTTAAAAGCAAAATACTCATCTGTTTGTGATTCATGTCCATTTTTGTCTTTCAATTTTTCTTTTCATTAAACATGAGTTTTAAGTAATTTTAAATTATTTCTTCTGTATTGCAGATCGTATAAATAATTTGTGCTCAAAAACTCACGTACCTTTATTCACTATTAGCTGACCCGGCAAACTTTGTTTTGCCATATAAAGTATAATTCACGTGATAGTTTTATAAATAATTCCTGTGTTATTCTGGTGTGTAAGCCATATTATTGTAAAGTTTCATCAAAATCCATTCAGTAGTTTTTGTGTTAACGAAGTATAAACATACATCCAGACATACAAACTTTCACATATTTTATAATATTAATAGGATTTTAATTTTACAATTTAAACGTTCTATCAATAATATGTTCTTTTCTCATATTAATTAGAAGTCCTGTTTTTATGATCTGTTATGTATAATATGTTTATTAAAAAAAAATATTGAAGTTACTTTGCGGAAATCCATAGTGGTGAGACACCAGATTTTGGCGAGACAACACGTCCTGAGGATGCCTCGTGTAGAGGCGAAACACGTGTCGAATTGTTTAAAGACAAATATTGGCGGAATTAACACTAAAGGCTCTCAAAAAACTCAAATCATTTGTATAATATGTTTATTTGTAATTAGCTAGTAAAAATCTGTGTAAACTTGGAAAAAGCCTTTCATGTAAATATTTTCCTTACTATTATTGTATTTAAATATAAGTTTTCCAATTGAAACAAGAAAGTAAATAATAGAAATAGTTTTTGTTCTTTGAAACTGTCTCTATCAGTCCATTAAAGTTTCAATGTGATGAACGTTGAGTTTAGCAGTAGATTTGTAATATTTTTGCAGAGATCACTTTAGTCTGTTGTGATGGTTGAACGCGTCGGCAACGCGTTCCATCTGTGATCACTTTTAGGTCGTTAATCACAAACTGTCACCGCACAAGTGACGTAGAGTCGCGTACAGTCGAGTACAGTCGTTTGTTCATTGGTTTGCCTCTTTTATATAAAAAACTAACTGACCCAGCAAACGTATTGCCATATAAAGTAATATTTTTGGGGTATAAAAAATAGGTGACGACCGATTCTCAGACCTACCAAATATATCGTATGTAAAATTTATCGTACTATAATAATCATTATATTCGATTGCCATCTTGCAATTCTATTGCGTATCTGTGTATGGAATAGAATAATATTAATATCGCGATACAAAAATAGGTGTTGATCGTAGACGAGTGAAAATTTGAAGTTGTATGTATTTTTTAGTGCTTAGTCATAATAAAATAAAAATATTTGTCAAAAAAAATAAAAAAAACATATAGGGTTGGGTGACCCTTATCATTTAGGGGTATGAAAAATAGATGTTGGCCGATTCTCACCGATGTACACACAAATTTTCAAAGAAATTGGTTTAGCCGTTTCGTAGGAGTTTGGTAACAAATATCGGGACACGAGAATTTTATATATAAGACTTTGACCCGACAGACGTTGTTCTGTACATCATAAATAAAATACTGTTTTTTTTTTATAAATTTGTCAAATAATAGTTCATAACATAAGAATTATTTCGTAATATGCTCCCTGTTGTTATAATGAAGTTGTCACACAGCAGAACTGTCAAACCGTGCGTCAATAAATTCTCTCATAGAAAATATGGCCATATAAAACAAATATTGGAAATAAAAATAATAATGGGTGGGAAATAAAAACTATCCTATCTCTTAAGTTGGACTAAACTGCACTCCATGAAGTAATCTCCATTAAAATCTGTTCATTAGTTTAGGAGTTCACTGGAAACAATCATCAGGAAAGTAACAGCATGTCAAAAGATGTATCTGCGATGAGATATTTATTTTATCAAATCATCAATCAATTTTATCTGATCTACAGATCTATAATACAGCTGATAATTTTAGTTTGCAGATGACCAAGCACTACCTAATACTCTAACTAAACAGAATGTAAATTTTGTCGATACATAATATTATGTACAGAACTTTGTGTATGATATTATGAATTTAAATACTCCCTTTATAAACAGGTAGGGGGGGGGACACATTTTACCACTTTGGAAGTGTCTGTTTCTAAGTATGTGGAACCCCCAATTTTTTTTTTCTCCTATTATTGTGTGAATATTTTAACGCGGCTTACAGATTCCATCTACATATTTACTAAGTTTCTACAATATAGTTCTTAAAGTTTCGGAAAAAAGTGGCTGTGATATACGGACGGACAGACAGACAGACATGACGAATATATAAGGGTTCCGTTTTTTGCCATTTGCAAATTTATTGACACCACAATAACTTCATGTTTATCGAATACAATTTTGTCGATGAGTGTACTTCAGTAAACTTAACTTTTACTAACCTCTTCCAATAAAGATGCTTCGTGTTGTCTCGTAAAAGTCAACTCAAGATATAAATTAGTACTCGTGAATGTCTTTGATTGTCTGCACTTGTATGTTAGCACGAGTTATGAGACGATTCAAAGTTTAAAGGAGACACCATCTAATAAACTGCGGAGAACGCATTTTCTTCTATTCGTTTTGCAGACCCTCATATTACACTTAGACGAATAAAAAACTATCTGTCTGAGAATTTATTGAATTAGGCATTACTTTGCGGAAATCCATAATTATACAAATGATTTAAGTTTTCTTCCGCCAATATTTGTTTTTAAACAATTCGACACGTGTTTCGCCTCTACACGAGGCATCCTCAGGACGTGTTTTCTCGCCAAAATCTGGCACGAGACTCATAGTCTCGTAGGAGACTCATAGTGTAGAGGCGAAACACGTGTCGAATTGTTTAAAAACAAATATTAGCGGAATTTACACTAAAGAAAACTTAAATCATTTGTATATTATAGTTTCACCCTTGTGCAAATGTCAATTAAATAATGTCTTATTTTTATCAATAAAAAGCTGGCGTCTTAGATCAAGGATTGGTCTCCTCAGCGCTCCAACTAGATACCGCAGGCGTAGTCGCAAAGTGTGCCAACTACGTTGGCTGGTACGCTACGCCCAAGTGGGTGTACTTGAGCCAGTCTCGGATAATGTGTGACGTTGACGTGCCACATGTTCTGTTTAACTTTGCTAATATATCTTTTGAATGGAATGTCCGATTTTAATGATTTAAAGTATTTTATACGTATAGAAATGGTCTTTAATAAAATATTAAATGAGATAAGTATTAACACAGAGGTATGAATAATAATAATAATAATATTGACACAATTTTACACAAATTATCTTGCCCCAAATTAAGCATATAGCCTGTGTTATGGGTTAGAGACAACGATATATTTAATACAATATACTTATTTAACATACATAAATACATATAAACATCCATGACTGGGAAACAAACATCAATATTCATCATATAAATGCTTGCACCTACCGGGATTCGAACCCGGGACCTCTAGCTTAGTAGGTAGCATGGCTAACCACTTGGCTATACAGGTCCTGGAATAATAAGGTTTGATTATTGTCGGCACCTCTAAAAAAGTAGTTATATCGATTGTAGGTATCGCGGATTTTTTTGTAGATATTGATACGTTATAAATAATATTGCAGATCTTTTTTTTCTATTGTCAGTAGTTTCCGTAGCGCACGTGACGACAGATTTGTTTCACACCTTGGCTTATATTGTTGCATTTTGTATCCGAATCCCTATTTTTGATAATGTAATATAGCCTTTGTCACTCAGTTAAATGCAGCCTTCTAATGGTAAAAAAAATCGGTCCAGTAGTTTTTGTGTGGAAACATTACAAACATACATACAATAAACACAAATGTTTCGTTTTTATAATATTAGTATAGATAATTACCTACTCTAACAATTCGATGTTATTATAATATTTTTCTTTAAATTACTTAACTTTTTCGAGAATCTAGTTATCAAACGTTAAAAACGAACAATTCAAACGTTATAATAGATAAAAAAATCAAATTAATTTTTAATAAGAAATACATTGCTATTACGACTGTGTAAATTTTGACCTCCGGTTTTCAAACCAACAATACGAATCGTGTTAATTATAGCGCGAGTATAATTTAGACAGAGACATCAAAGCGACGACACTGTCATTTGATTCTGTCTCTTAATTACACGTTCACTATTTGCTATTTCGTCTAACATAATAAAACAACAATCTAACAATCTGCGCCGCGCGCTGTCACGCTCAAAATTATTTATAACTGCTTCACATTTTTTTTTAATAGCTACACGAGCTTTGGCCTTTTTTTATGTTAGTATTACTTTGGCGCCAATTAAAAAACTTTAATATTTTACTATTCATTTACTTTGCCTTAAATATATAATAAATGAAGTCGGGTTTTTATTTTCAAAGAGGATGTAAAAACTACGTAATAAGAGGCGAGACTGCCTAATTAAATTTAGTTAAGTATGAAACGTACAGTGATTTGACATAAGTTTGAAATAGTAGTAATTACAGTATGGCGATTGGCGACGAAGTATAATCCGGCTAAGTTTGAAAGCGAACAGTTGCTTAAAACGTAGTGGATTCCGGCTATCTCCGTTTTTTACAAGATTATAACCGTTGTTTGTCAATCTATCAATGACTGCACGTTTTATACAATAGAGTGAATCGCTTTTTTCTTTCGCTAGGCTGTTTATTTTGTTAAATGTGTTACATTACATGAAATGATAGGGATGTATAGATCGATTGCTGTATTGAACAATGTAATAATAACCCGACGCTTCAAAATGATTTATTAAAAATCGACAAGGAATCGAGTAATCATAACCAATTTTGATCTTTTATGTACGATATGGGACTCGTACCTCTCGATTTCGTACACATGTCAGAAGTGTAACCTGAATTCTGCATAAACCTCTAAACTGCATATGAAGTCTTGGTACATGTTGCTAGGATGACACATGATTTCAACCGCTATGAAAGATATTACTGTCACCGCTACCATATTTATGTTCTCCTGGTGTATATGTCGTACACATGAAATTAGAATGTATGTCAGGTATACCTCTTTTTTTTTTTTTTTTTTATGGAATAGGAGGACAAACGAGCGTACGGGTCACCTGGTGTTAAGTGATCACCGCCGCCCACACTCTCCTGCAACACCAGAGGAATCACAAGAGCGTTGCCGGCCTTTAAGGAAGGTGTACGCGCTTTTCTTGAAGGTACCCATGTCGTATCGTCCCGGAAACACCGCACAAGGAAGCTCATTCCACAGCTTCGTGGTACGAGGAAGAAAGCTCCTTGAAAACCGCACTGTGGAGGACCGCCACACATCCAGATGGTGGGGATGATATCGTAACTTGTGGCGTGTCGTGCGAAGGTGAAATTCGGCGGCAGGAATCAGGTTGAACAGCTCTTCGGAACACTCCCCGTGATAAATGCGGTAGAAGACACACAATGAAGCGACGTCTCTACGCAACGCCAAGTGATCCAGCCTTTCACAGAGTACTGGGTCCCCGACAATTCGAGCTGCTCTGCGTTGCACGCGGTCAAATGGATCGAGCTGATACTGGGGTGCGCCAGACCAGAGATGACAGCAATACTCCATGTGTGGCCGGACCTGCGCTTTGTACAGCGTTAGAATGTGGGCCGGCTTGAAGTATTGCCGTGCTCTATTTATGACGCCCAGTTTCTTTGAAGCCAGTTTGGCTTTGCCCTCCAGATGGCCACGGAATTGGCAATTGCTCGAGATTTCGAGACCCAGTATTCCGATACTAGGCGAGGCTTTAAGGGAAGTGTTCTCGAAGAGCGGTGATACGGCAAATGGGGTTTTTTTAGTGGTAAACGCGCAAACTTGAGTCTTCTGGGGGTTAAATTGGACAAGGTTCAACTTACCCCATTCCGCGACCTTCTCGAGAGAGGACTCGATAGAAGACACAAGTTTCACCCGGCACTGGTCGACGTTTTCCCGAGAGAGACCTGCATGGCCCGTGTATACGGCATCACCAGTGCTGTCGTCTGCATAGCAATGCATGTTGGCGGTGTCCAACATATCATTGATATGCAGAAGAAACAGCGTGGGAGATAGCACACAGCCTTGGGGCACTCCAGCGTTCACGGGCTTGGGATTCGAGCAATAACCGTCGATAACGACCTGTATGCTGCGCCCAGTGAGGAAGCTGGAGGTCCACTTGCATAAGCTCTCGGGAAGCCCAAATGATGGAAGTTTTGCGAGGAGCGCCTTGTGCCATACACGATCAAAGGCCTTCGCTATATCCAGACCAACTGCCAGGCCTTCCCCCTTGCTTTCAATAGCCGCCGCCCATCTGTGTGTTAGGTATACCAGAAGATCGCCAGTCGACCGACCATGGCGAAAGCCGTACTGCCGGTCGTTGATCAACTGGTGACCCTCAAGGTATACCAAGAGCTGGCGGTTAATTATGCTCTCCATAATTTTGGAGAGTAGGGAGGTAATAGCAATAGGCCTGTAGTTTGCCGGATCCGAACTGTCTCCTTTTTTTGGGATCGGATGGACAAGGGCTGACTTCCATGAATCAGGGACTACGCCTTTTGAATAAGAGTGCCGGAATAAACGCGTTAGCACCGGCGTCAACTCAGGGGCACACGTTCTAAGCACGATTGGAGAAATGCCATCCGGCCCGCTCGACTTCCTGACGTCCAACGAAAACAGAGCTCGCCTAACAGTTTTCTGTCGGAACTGTACTTCAGGCATGGAGCTCTGACACCGCGGGATGGTCGGCGGTGTTTTTCCGTTGTCGTCAAGAGTCGAGTTGGAGGAAAAAAGAGTGCACAGGAGATCGGCTTTCTCTTTTGCCGTATGGGCCAGGGTGTCATTCCTCATGTGCAACGGCGGCATGGACGGCTGGTTGAAGTTACCAAGAGCAGCTTTCGACAACGACCAGAACTTGCGTGTTCCGGTCGGGTAACTGGAAAGCTGCTCGCCAATTTTGACGACGTGCTTCGATTTCGCACGGGCGATTTGCCGCTTAAAAAATCTGGAGGCACGTTTAGATTTCCTCTTCAGAACTTTGCAGTTCGGATCCTTTGAGCCCAGCGCCGCAACCCAAGTTCGATACGACTGTTTTTTGCAGTCAGATGCTGCTTTAACTGACGCATCGAACCAGGGCTGTGATCTGCCACCGATCGGTACTACAGAGCTTGGTATAAAAATATCCATGCCCTGCAGTATCACATCGGCTACTGCAACGGCGCAGGCACTAGGATCATCCGAAAGGAAACAAACCCTGCCCCAAGGGTAGGATGCAAAAAAGGAACGCATCCTATCCCAATCTGCTGACTTGTAGTGCCAAACGCGGCGGGTCGCTGGTGGTCTGCGACGTTGGCGTCGGATAGGCACTACACTCCTGACCAGGCAATGGTCGGACGTTCCGAGAGGGGCGTCGACAGAGACCTGGTAACCATCGGGATGTGTAGTCAGCAGAAGATCTAATAAGGACGGCATGTGGCTATCCACATCCGGGAGCCGCGTCGGCGACTTAACCAATTGGGACAGACCATACGCCAATGCAAAATTATGCACAGATCGCCCTGCGTAGTCTGTGGTACGTGATCCAAGCCATTCATCATTGTGCCCGTTGAAATCACCCAAGACTACGATTTCAGCGGAGGGGATCTGAGCAAGCACGTCATCAAATGCCGCTTGAACGCAGCCCATGAGGTGATCCGTTTCTGCGTTACCACTATGGGACCTGTAGACACACGCATAGATGCGAACGCGGTCCTCTAAATCTACGCGGAGCCAGAGAGTAGACAGGCCCCTACCCTCAAAATTGCCGAGACGGCGACAGCAGATATCCTCCCTAACGTACACACATACCCCGGCATGAGGCATGAAATTATGCTCAATTTTGTACCCGGGGTACGTTAAATATGACGTATCGCTAGGTCGAGATATCTGCGTCTCCGTAAGGAAACACAAGGCCGGCTGCGCCGTCTCAAGGTGGTGGTGGACGGCGTTTAAGTTGGAGTGAATTCCCCGGATGTTACAAAAGTCCACATTAAGCGTGGAGCGGGGTGCCGTGGTGTTGCTGCCCTGTTTGTCCTGTGACATACGCGGTACTGTGCCCTCCCCAGAATACGAGGGGCAGCCCGAGCGCGAATGCTCGGGGAGGGATTCTCCGGCTCTACAAGAGCCGGTACCCTCCTGGGGTTATTTATTTATTAGGACCGCTCTCATATTTTGTTGGGGGGGGGGGAATGGCCTCCGGTCCTCGACACTAACCTATGCGAAACATAGCGGCACTAGGCCGCTACTTCACGCCGGTATTCTGTGCGAGTGTGGTAAGTAACCCGGACGAGTCTGGCCCGATTGTGCTGACGTCATAAGACAGCAGCGTGACTCTCCCACTTTCAAAAAGCCCGTAGTCGCCTCTTACGACACCCTTGGACCTGGGACTACCCTATTCTTTTTACGCCCCGAGGCAGCACAGCACGTCATACATAAGACAATCTCTTCTTCAACTATGATCGCCTCGTACCAACACACTGTATAATGCTTCCTATCTCATTTTGTCCCACGTTAAATCTTGTGAGTTTATGTTTCTGTCTCTTTTTAGTGTCGCTTTTTCGTTTCATCGACTTCCAAATCACAACGATGCTAAAGAAATTTTCACTTCCAAAACCGCGTTACGATCTGCTGAAACTGACAATAACATAAAACTAATCTTTTATACTATGCTATTCTTCGAAATGAATCAAATGAAACACAGCCAGAACTATTATAGAGCTAATAAATTGCTTCTCTTATATATAAGAGCACTCTGTTTGAGAAATTGTTGTATCAAATGAATCATATATATTATTTTTTATCATTGCTTAATGTGTTTTTGTCATTAATTCGACGATAGCTTTTATTGGTTTCATTTTTAACCGACCTCGAAAAGGAGGAGGTTTGGTTGCCAAGCCAAATGTAATAGCAGGTACCTACACTCGCCACGCGTGACTTTGGGCGGGATAGCTTCGTCTAGAAATGTACAAATAATAGTAGTTTATTAATATTGAAGGTATAAGATTTGCATAAGAGGTGTATGAAATTAAATCTCTATGAAGTTATTTTATACTTTAGAGTTTTTGATGTCGGTTTTTTAAACGTATTTTTATTTTTCATACACTGTTTTAAGCATGGATTTAAAGCTCCCTTGGAGGATCACTGCACTCGAAATCTAACAAGAATACATGGAATCGCGATCGAGCCCTTTTCTCGGGCTTAGGGCACTCAAATAATGATAGGGGTGCTTCAAACTCTATACGAAAAAAAATGACAAGTAAATAAATGAATGATACCTATTTTTAGATTATTTATACATTTAGGTAGACTATGACAGCTGTGAAAACGTCTGCGAAAAATTATGTTTAGAACTAACCTCTATATTGAGCAATTCACGCACACTAACACAACGTGTCATACAAATCGCGCGTGTAAGACGTAGCTGGTCACGCACACTAAACTAATATTCCTGGCCTGTTTTCATCGGTTGTCTAACAACAAGATTATACTATCTACATATAAATTATCTAATAGGTACATATAAGTAGTTATGAAACCAAATTATTTATGCAATAAAACTTAGATCATTTATAACTTTAGATAGACTGTGACCGCTGTGAAAACATAGAAATAATTGAGAATTGAATTTTGAGCAATGCACGCACACTAACACAAAGCGACGTACAAATAGCGAGTGTAAGACATAGCTTGTCAGGCACTCTAAAGTAATAAACCTGGCCTGTTTTCATCGGTTGTCTAGCAGCAGGAGGCTCTATTCTAGACGTAGAAATTATCTAAGCAATAAAGATGATAGCCTTGAAAAATGTTCCTACAATAAGTGCTTTCTTAAATGACCTAGGTAATATTTTGTTCATTTCTTCATTTCATTCTATCAATTTCTATTTGTTTTTCGAAAAAGTAGATACTATACTAGGTTGCAACTGTATTTACATATGAAAAGACACATTTTTTGAGTGTTTGCTATTACTTTTACAAAAAAAAAGGGCACATTTTCAGATTCAGTGCAGTTTTAGCAGTGGGAAGCTCCCTTGCACAGGATGCCGGCTAGATTTTAGGTACCACAACGGCCTCTTATTCTTCCGAGAAGCAGTAATGTGTAAACATTAGTGCGTGTCCATCTGAAGAGCGCCGTAGCTAGTGAAATTACTGGGCAAATGATATTTGACATCTTATGTCTCATGCAGTTGTAGTGCTGCTCAGAATTTTTGGGTTTTTCAATACTCTTGAGCGGCACTGCATTGTAATGGGCTGGGTATATCAATTACCATCAGCTGAACTTCCTGCTCGACTTGCTCCTTATTTTCATTAAAAAAAAATATCGAATCGTCTTGGAAGTACTGCGCAAGAAACAACAATCTAATGTGTTTTTGTGTAAATACCGGATGCTCATCACAAGAAGGAGAATTCTTTAAAAAAAATATCCAACTCACGCAGACAATATAAACTGCTGCCTTTGAAGTATTCAATTTAATTCAAGTACTGGGTGGGTAAGTTGACAGGTACTCAGTACAGTGGTTTCTTTGCGTTCCGAATTTCTAATAGATTTGTTGTTTAGTATGTATGGAGTGTTGTCTTAAAGAGCTACTGAGGGTCTCGATGTTGCAATGTTCACTTTCACAGTAATTTTAGATTCTATATTTACATCTGTGGACTTTGGGATTTTAGCTAGATTCTAGCTCCTAATTTTTTTTTTATGGAATAGGAGGACAAACGAGCGTACGGGTCACCTGGTGTTAAGTGATCACCGCCGCCCACATTCTCTTGCAACACCAGAGGAATCACAAGAGCGTTGCCGGCCTTTAAGGAAGGTGTACGCGCTTTTTTGTTGAATTATTAATTAATGTCATAAAATACGACATTAAGTACTTATATGTATATAGGTTATTATTGTAGGGGACACAAAACAACACAGCACATATTCAGATTCAGTGCAGTTTTTACCAGTGGGAGGCTCCTTTTGCACAGGAAGCCAGCTAGATTATGGGTACCACAACGGCGCCTATTACTGCCGTGAAGCAGTAATGTGTAAACATTACTGTGTTTCGATCTGAAGGGCGCCGTAGCTAGTGTAATTACAAATAAGACTTAACATCTTGTCTCAAGGTGACGAGCGCAGTTATAGTGCCGCTCAGAATTTTTGGGGGTTTAAGAATCCTGAGCGACACTGCATTGTAATGGGCAGGGTGTATCAATTACCATCAGCTGAGTCCCTTATTTTCATTAAAAAAAACGGCTGGATCACTTGGGGTTGCGTAGAGACGTCGCTACATTGTGTATCTTCTACCGCATCTATCACGGTGAGTGTTCCGAAGAGCTGTTTCACCTGATTCCTGCCGCCAAATTCCACTTTCGCACGACACGCCACAAGTTAGGATATCATCCCCACCATCTGGATTAATGGCGGTCCCCCACAGTGCGGTTTTCAAGGAGCTTCCTTCCAGGTACTACAAAGCTGTGGATTGAGCTTTCTTGTGCGTTGTTTCCGGGACGATACGACATGGGTACCTTCAAAAGAAGCGCGTACACCTTCCTTAAAGGCCGACAACGCAACTGTGATTCCTCTGGTGTTGCAAGAGATGTGGGCGCCGGTGATCACTTAACACCAGGTGACACGTACGTTCGTTTGTCCTCCTTTTCCATAAAAAAAAAGGTTAGGTTGTGCCCGCTTTCATATAAAATTATCTTTCATTGTGAGATAGAACTTCTTGTTTGCTAGCGACTGCCTGTCAAGCGGTTGGCTTCTAATATAAAATTGCTTCTACTTGCGATACTTTTTTGACTAATGTACCCATCCTATTTTGATCTTTTGAAATGAAGTTCCTTATCGCACAAAAATCTTACAAAATAATTGTAAGATTTTTCGTTTCAGATCGCCTCATATAAATATACTAGGAAAGGAACTCCGCCTCAACCGTTAAGCGTTATTTATATAACTAGCTGATACCCGCGACTTCGTCCGCGTACACACATGAATAAGCCCGTAGTACCTAAGAATCTTTATTCCTTATGACAAAACTTAAGATTCATCGTTCATAAAAAAGTTCATTTCAAATTTTATTTGAGCTAAAGTTAAGATTATATTTTACCTCCTGAGAAAGAAGGAAAGAAATAAAAAATTCTAATTAGTTATTCAATTATACAAACTATTCTTTCAATTTGATTTCTCAACGACGTCTCGGGGAAAAACGAAATGTTGTTTTTTATTTCATTCCTAGCATTTTATATTTATTCACCTTTTTAAACCTACCACAAATAATTCAAGACCAAAATTAGCCAAATTGGTACAGCCGTTCTCGAGTTTAAGCGAGACTAAAGGCCGGCAACGCTCTTGTGATTCCTCTGGTGTTGCAAGAGAATGTGGGCGGCGGTGATCACGTGAACACCAGGTGACCCGTATGCTCGTTTGTCCTCCTATTCCATAAAAAAACAAAGACTAACGAACAGCAATTCATTTTTATATATATAGATAGATAGGTAGGGTATACATAATTTAACTATAATATTTAATATAATTTAACTTAAATGTTATTAGTCTCTGAGCTTGAAATTAGTTTAATTTATTAATTTGTTACCTGAAGTGCCAGTAGGCATAGCTCGAAGATGGTCGTTTTGGTAGTAAAGTCATCGGATGGCGAAAACGTTCCGGAACGCGCAGTGTTAGTAGGCACAAGATGGACCGATGATGTGGTCAAGATCGCTGGATTAGGTTGGACGTGCGCAGCACAGGACCGATTGTCGAGGAGATCTTTGGGGGATGCCTTTATCCAGAAGTGGACGTCTTCCGGCTGACATGATGAAGATGATGATAATTAATCTGTTATTTTAGTACCTAACAATGTCATTCTTTTTAGTTTCCTGCCCTTTTATTACAATTTATAATGTTCTTGAAAAGAGATCTAAAGTTTTCGCGTAACGTAGGTATTTATTTCAAGATGTAAAGTTCAAAAGCAAAACGCTGCTTCAAAAAATAATTTTCTAAGCAAAGATAGCACGTAAAATTATAAAAATAACTGAAGGACACTGATAAATAAAGTAAACATCGTTTATGATGATATCAAGAGCACCGCTTTGCGAGACGCCATATTGTTTTAAATGTAATCTCATAATTAGGATTTACGGATAGATGAGACATATGGTATTATTTAGTTCACACGCGCATACTTTATTCGATAGACTTATTAATGTTTTAGATAACTAATCGCAATTATTAATAATTATATAAATGTAGGTAATATTTTGCTAGTGTCTATACGCTAGCTCAGCTGTTTCGCCAACAATTTCTATCTTTTTTTATGAAAATAAGGGACGAGACAAGCAGGAAGTTCAGTTGATGGTAATTGATACGCACTGCACATTACAATGCAATGCCGCTCAGGATTCTTGAAAAACCCGTAAAATTTTGGGTGGCACTACGATTGCACTCGTCACCTTGAGACATAAGATGTTAAGTCTCATTTGCCTAGTAATGTTTACACATTCCTGCTTCACGGCAGAATAGGCGCCGTTGTGGTACCCATAATCTAGCCAGCATCTTGTGCAAAGGACTTACTTCACAATCAATATTAGAAAAAAAAAGAGTTGGAATATATTTATTCATGATTGTTTTTTTTTGGGCGAGGAACCGTCGCGGGCGTCCACAGAATGCTCTATAAAAGTTTCATCGAAATGTGATCAATTTTATTGTTTCTGAACGCATAGGGAACAAATATACAAACATTTGGTTTTTATTTATAACGATTTAAAGCTTACCTTATATTTAACGAACCTTATTATTAACAATAAGTCATAAATGACCTTGACTTAATTAGCTTTAATTAGATTTATGATGAAAAATAATGTTTGTTTGCAAGTTATGAAAATTTTTTATGTTTTTAGGGATGTTTAAGTATGTATTTTGTTTTAAATATATCGTTATGGTGTAGATTAGCTGCTGGCGATTTACCTCAAAATTGTTAGACTACGATCGATCGGCTCTGAGAGGCTTCAAGTATGTGTGATGAAGGATTGTCGTCTAGTCGGTAGAGATAGGTAGAGTGTCACAATGACAAAGATATATTAGTTTTGCGCAAAATATGCATTTTTTAGTAAAGGTAAGTGTAGGTCTGCTCTTAAATGTCAATGAAAAAACTCATAATTATTATTCAAAATTGCGAGTTTATTGGTTCTTACAAAACAAACGCCTTCTAAAGTTCTAAGCTTAACTAAAGAGCGACTTTGGATGTTCAATCTGCATGACACTGCATGTCCTGAGCATACTTTTCATAAGATGGTACGTAATTACCAATTTTAGTTTATCATGCCGGATTTTTTTCTCGAGATCGACTCAAAAAGCACTCGCGATCGACCAGTCGATCCCGATCGACCGTTTGAGCACCCCTGGTGTAGATAATGCATAATAAAATGCATATTTTTAGGCGCTAGATAATTTGTGTAATTATAATATAGTCTTCCGCATTGATCTTGAGCGGTGTATTTGGTTAATTTAACTGCCTTAAATTAACTTAAATGTGTTTACGTCGCAGTTGATAAATAATACTCATATTTACATTAAAGCGATATAAATTTTTCGTCGAGACGCCAACCATTTTGTTGAGGTATCTATTGAGTGGACAGTAAATATTTGGAAGTTGTTTATTTATGTATACAGGAGCCGGCGAGGGATATAGTTTACATGAATTACTTATATAGTTCAAGAAGAGAGAGTTCTTGAGTGTTAGTCTATAAAGACTAATTTTTTTTTTTGGAAAAGGAGGACAAATGAGGGTACGCGTCACCTGGTGTTAAGTGATCACCGCGGCCTACATTCTCTTGCAACACCTGAGGAATCACACGAGCCCATAAAGAAGTTGTACGCGCTTTTTTTGAAAGTTCCCATGTCGTATAGTCCCGGAAACACCGCACAAGGAAGTTCATTGCACAGCTTTGTAGTACATGGAAGAAAGCTCCTTGAAAACAGGATTGCCACACATCAAGATGATGGGGATGATATCCTAACTTGTGGCGTGTCGTGCTAAGGTGGAATTCGGCGGCAGGAATCAGGTGCAAGAGCTCTTCGAAACACTCGAGTGAAGCGACGTCTCTACGCAACGCTAAGTGATCCAGCCGTTCACAGAGCACTGTGTCCCCGACAATTCGAGCTACTCTGAGTTATACGCGGTCAAATGGATCGAGCTGATACTGGGGTGCGTCAGACCAGAGCGCTAGAATGTGGGCCGACTTGAAGTATTGCCGTGCTCTATTATTGTTACATTTTAGTTGACCTGGCAAACGTTGTTTTGCCATATACATTATACATGTATATACCTACCTTGGGCAACGAATCTATTACAAAAGATTTCATTGAGATCGGTCGAATAGTTTAGGAGTTATCAGGGAACATCCTCCTCCTCTTCCTCGCGTTGGTTTCCTCAGTGCTGAGGGTCGTGATCATGTCGACAGAGTACTTTGTTGCGTATTATTTGCCGCCATCTGCCCCTGTCGGTGACAGTGGTTTCAAGGGCAGTGCGAATCTGATCGGTCCATCGCATGGGGCTCCTTCCTCTTGGTCTTCTTCCCTCCACCTTCCCTGTTACCATCAGTCTCTCCAGGTTGTCTTCATCCCTTCTGGCGATGTGGCCGAAGTATTCTAGGACCCTACGCAAGCAGATGGTAGAGAGCCTAGTCACAATGCCCAGCCGAGCTAGGGAACATACAAACATATATATATATATATATAGATTGTAAAGATTATAAGATAACTTACGGGGCAATTTAATCATTAAATAAGCATTTAATTTTTTTTTAAAACCAATAAGGTTATTTATTCTTAAGTGTAATTGTTGGCCCTTATGAATAAATGTCTCGACATCATATTATATTGCTCTTAATAGTGATTTTCATTATTATAACACTAGAAATAAGGGATTGCTTGTAATTAATTCTAGTACACTTCATAAGATACATAATAGCATTAAGGGTAAATGATACACTGTTATAATAAAGTCCCAGCCACTGTTCAGGCATTATCTATAAATAAATTTAAATGTTTTATAAAAAATGGCTCTGTCGTAAATCCTGGACTAGATTGCGATTATTTTATAGAGATAGAAATGACAGTACAATATTGTATATTTTTATTGAAAAGAGCGCAAAAAAAAGAATGCTGGGAGAGTTTCTTGCGCCACTTCTTCTCTGTCAGTGCGCCATTTATTTCCGAAGCGGTAGTAGTATCCAGTAGTTATTAGAAATGACATCAAAAAGAATTCTAAAGGAATCAATTTTGAGAAAATAAATGCCTTTTATTATTACCAAGCCATCAACAATCACGTCATAGTACTGTTGTTCATACTTTTGTTCCTTCATTAAATTTATTCACGTTTATTCATTTTACACGTTCCCTGCATTAATTTGCGGCAATGAACGGCTTACGATCGTGTGGGCCGATTTGGATGTCGACTGATTTGTATACAATGATCATTGTTTCGACGACACCGCTCCATCTATTTACATTTTCTCACTATATTGGCCTTCATTATTCTATTGTGAACTCTTTGACCGTCTGTCAATCGAATTAGTTAATAATTATGTCATTTTGATGAGGATTTTTTGTTTCGACAAATGAAAACCTTATTGGTTGAGACGTGGAATGTTAAAATTCATTGTAGGTATCTGCTGTACTACTAGACCAGTGCCGAAGCCTTTGAAAATAATAAAAAGTGAAACAAAATAATAGTAGGATGAAACTCATTGGAAAAGGATGAGAATATAAAAAAAAATTAAGGAAAAAATAAATTACGGGCGATATGAGGTCGGGAAGTGGAAAAGAGGGGTGTTTTAGGGTAAAAAATGGTTTATCTCGATTTCTGGCAAAACTACAAGTCCTATGGCAAAAAGTTAAGTGGCAAAGTTGTAGGTAATAAAGAGGTCTACAACTTTTGTAATTACACTTTTTTCACATAACCTCAAAGTTTATGTGAATAATTCAAAAAACCAAGTTTTTGGTTTTAAATTTTTATCTTTTTCAAAAAAAAAAAATTTCTTTCACGAAATATTGTAAAAAGTTACCTTGTTATGTCCCAAGTACACTGTAATTTATTTGGATTGTAATATTTATTTTATCCTTTTTACATTTATAAATAGATTTGATTAATTGTAATCCATATTTTTGCTGCTACGAAACAACAGGTATGAATTCTTTATGAAAAGCCTTTTGTTTGACTTAAATTTTCCGAACATTTACAATTGTATTTTTTTGCACCATCAGAAAGAAGTTATTTCAACGAACAAAAAGCCCCCAAACTTTTTGAAAAAATTTTGACGTCAGAATTTTCGATTGGACATAGTAAGGTAACTTTTCACCAAATTTTGTAGAAAAAAATTTTTTTTTAAAAGAAATAAAAAACCAAAAACGTGGTTTTTTGAATTTTTCATCTAAATTTTGAGGTTATGTGAAAAAATAGTAATTACAAAAGTTGTAGATCTTTTTATTACCTACAACTTTGCCACTTAACATTTTGCCATAGGACTTGTAGTTTTGCCGGAAATCGAAATAAACCGTTTTTTACCCTAAAACACCCCCACTTTTCCACTTCCCGACCTCAGATCGCCCGTAATTTATTTTTCCCTTATTTTTGTTATATTCTCGTCCTTTACCAATGGGTTTCATCCTACTGTAATTTTTTTTGGTTTTAGAAATTATCGACTCTGATCTATACCTACCATTCATAGTTTCAAGTTGAGATTGGATTGGGAGGCTCCTTTGCACAGGAAGCCGGCTAGATTATGGGTACCACAACGGCGCCTATTTCTGTCGTGAAGCAGTAATGTGTAAACATTACTGTGTTTCGGTCTGAAGGGCGCCGTAGCTAGTGAAATTACTGGGCAAATGAGACTCAATATCTTATGTCTCAAGGTGACGAGCGCAATCGTAGTGCAGCTCAGAATTTTTGGGTTCTTTGAGAATCCTGAGCGGCACTGCATTGTAATGGGCATGGCGTATCATTTACCATCAGCTGAACTTCCTGCTCGTCTCGTCCCTTATTATCATAAAAAAAAATACCAATACACCCCATATATGGCGTTTGTCTATTGATGCCAAAGAAATATTAAAAAGCGCGGTATTCAAAGAGGCTGTAAATACTACGTAATAAGAGGCGGGATTGCCTAAGTAAAAATTGAAATTGAGTTTAGTATGAAACTTGTAGTCATTTGACGGTACGGTATCGCGATTGACGACGATGTATAATTCGGTAAAGTTTGAAAGCGAACAGTTGCTTAAGACGTAGTGGATTTCGGCTATCTCCTTTTTTTACACGATTATAGCCGTTGTCTGTCAATCTATCTTTTTATTCAAAATACGATTTAAAATCACTTATTTAACGTCAAAAACTACCACGCATTCAAAAGAGACTGCCTCAGACCTGAGAAGAATGGGCGCAAGAAACTTAGCGGGCTTTTTTTTTAATATAAAATATGGATTACAATGTGATATCGTACAATAAACATTTATAATTAAAGAGCCTGAGGGTGTTCGCTTTATTCCCAGTCCGTGGTGTCATTAAGAAAATCGTTTATGCTATAGTAACCTTTCCCACACAAACGTTTTTTAACAATTCTTTTAAATTTCGTAACACATTTGCTTTGTTCATTTTCTGGGATCATATTGTAGAAGCATATACATCGCCCAACAAAAGACTTACTAACTCGACCCAACCGAGTAGTAGGCATAATATATTTATGTTTGTTCCTCGTGTTAACATTATGAATGTCACAGTTTCTTGAAAATTGCTTATGAACATACAGAACATTATCAAAAATGTATTGAGAAGCAACAGTCAAAATGTTTATTTCTTCAATCGAGTGAATTGCTTTTTTCTAAGAGAGTTTAGCTAGGATGGCGGTATTTGTTTATCTATCGAGCGATGGTGCGCATTCTGTCCCCGCAGCATCTTTTTCTTGGTATAAAGGTACCTATGTGTTTACTATTTTCTTATATTAAACCGAGTATTACACATATATATAAAACACTTTTTAAAGGATTAAAATGCTACAAGCGTAACTGTGTTTCTACATTAGATTTAGCATTAGAGTTACATTTTTATTATCACTTGAGTTAACCCGACGATCTTATTTATTCATTTATTTATTGGTTCAAAAAACAACATACATATATTAGTCTTTACAAAATAACACTCCTTTAAGTATATTATGATTAACATATACGTTAATTAAATGGAAACACTTAAAATGGCGTCATATTTAACTAAAATAAATGTAGAATTATATAATGCAATAGGCTATCTTATGTTACTGTCACGACTTAGGCAAATACATGTAAACGTTAACTAATAATATAAAAACGCATGCATAAGAAGTAAAATAATATCCTAGGTATTATAAAATAGGTGAAAACTGATACACATTTCAAAATACATAAATATGCAGGACATAAAGATAAGCTAAATCTCTAACTGGCGCAGAGTGTCTAAAACTAGGCGTCATAAACTACAAAGACTATTAGAAAACATATCTATACAATTATTGATATTTGCTAAATCTAATTATATTATTATTGATTATTTGAGATAATCTAATAATTCACCTCATGACGACGACAACCGAGAAGTGTGAAAATACGTTCATTAGTTTAGGAGTTCACTGGAAACAAACATCAAGACTCTAGATTTATATATTTTTAACTCAATTCAAAAAGGATTAGGTATTTTTTATGTATGTACACCGATTTCTATGAGATTTATGATCAGATTTACGTAATTTTACATTAGTTGGATGCGGAATAGATGCCATTTGATTCCATAAAATTTTTACATAGTTTGGCCCAGTACTTTTCATTTTACGAATTTTTTTTATGAAAATTCTTGTGTCCGTGGAGGATATAATTGCTTTCATATTGATAGCTTTGAAGTCGGTGCCAAGCCAAATGTAATAGTTGGTACCTACACTCGCCACGCGTGACTTTGAGCGGGATAGCTTCGTCTAGAACAAAACAACCCAAGCGGACAGACACGCGTGGCCAGACATCCTTAATAATTACAGTAAGTAAGCTGTTTCTAATATTAAGTCTTATTTTGTCTAAGGCCTAAACCTTATCCATTGGTAGCACATATAAATAATAGTATTTTATTAATATTAAAGGTTTTATACAGTTATTTAGTTAATTGATACTTTTCAGTTTTTAAAGTGGGCTTTTTTAGCCGTAGTTTTTTTTAAGAAGATAACATTATCACAGTATCGAAGTGTAAATTCGTCACCAAAGAATACAGAGCGTGATCTTACGATAACCTTGTTTACGAGCCAGATAAGAATGCACCGCCTGTCGAGCTAAAATAACGAACATTATGAATACTGATGTATTGTGAAGGAAGTGATTTGTATGCATCGCGTATTCATGTGTTGTGTACAACTAAAAGCTAATGCTGATGTAGCCGTGTGCAATGAATATATTGTTACATCCTAGAAAACTTACATAGATAAGTCCTTTAATGTCACTATTTTTTAATTTAATATATTACCGTCATATATCTTAATATATATATTACGTGACACGTTGTTTGTCCGCGATGGCCTCCTAAACTAATGAACGGATTTAAATCGGGATTACTTCTTGGAGTGCAGTTTAGTCCAACTTGAGAGATAGGGTAGATTTTATTTCGATTTGGGACCCATAATTATTTTTATTTCCAATATTTGTTTTGTATAGACATATTTTCTATGAGAGAATTTAGTGACGCACGGTTTGACAGTTCCGCTGTGAAACAGTTTCATTATAGCAACAGCGAGCATTTTTTACGAAGTAATTCTTGATGTTTTGAAATATTATTAGCAAATTCCAATAAAACAGTATTTTTTTTTATTATCTACAGAATAACGTCTTTCGGGGCAGCTAGTATATATATATATCACAAAAATCGTCACCTTTTTGCTCTTAATTGTGATTTTCATTATTATAACACTAGAAATAAGGGATTGCTTGTAACTAATTCTAGTTGGGTTCATAAGATACATAATAGCTTTAAGGGTAAATGTATACATTTTTAAAATAAAGTCCCAGCCACTGTTAAGGCATTATCTATAAATAAATTTAAATATTTTATTAAAAAATGGCTCTGTCGTAAATCTTACTACTCCACAGCTGAATATCAAAGTGATCCGACAGTCTGGGACTAGATTTTGATTATTTTATGGCAATAGCAATGACAATACAATATTGTATATTTGATTAAAAAGAGCGCAAAAAATAAGAATGCTGGGAGAGTTTCTTGCGCCGCTTCTTCTCTCTCAGAGCGCAATTTGTTTCCGAAGCGGTAGTAGAGTCTAGTATCTTAGAAATGACATCATAAAGAATTCTAAAAGAATCAATTTTGAGAAAATAAATGCCTTTTTTTCCTTAAAAGCATTTAATTTGATTTGAACTTGTACTGGAAAATGACACATTAATTTTGAATACTGCATGAGTAGACGACCTATAGTAGATTATGTAAGATAATGATTGAGTTCTGCGCAGGTCACCTAAAACTGTATTATCTTAATCTAAGACTATTGATTGATCTCCGCTGCGCTCCAACTAGATACCGCGCTACCTAAGAACAACAGCTTTTTTATTACGGCAACTTTTAGATGCTTATGTGCATGGCATCTTGACACACTTTAGTTTTAATTATTATAAAGCTTAACAGATCACGTGGCACGTCATCGTCGTTCATTGTTCGAGCCTGGCTCGAGTACGCCCACTTGGACGCAGTATTAGTTGCCGCACTTTGCGACTGCGGTATCTTCGAGAAAAAATTCGAGACCATTTGTATGGAAAAATATCCACTAACGATTTCTCTTAAGAAGTAAAGAAATGTAATATATTCCTCCATTTTATATTTGTAACAATATTAATCATCGCAGCGTAATCAAACACCACGTGTCCCGTTTGAAATATCTAATTACTTCACACTGAAACGAAATTCCTTGCTCGTTTGTTTGTGTGGCTGGTAATTAGGAGTTTGGACAAACATGTGGCGTCGTCTTACTCTTGGCCTTACACGTATTGATTTAAATACAAATTATATTTAATCTAGAGATAGACAGTTACGGTGTTATTAAAAAAATAATTTAAACAGTGTCTAACTAGACACGTGTTTTGTTAAACAGTGTCTAACTATTTGAACGACGTCTAAAACGGAGTTTACCTTTTTCCATTACAAAACTGTGTTTAGCTTGTGTTTAACTAAAACGCCATTACATAAACTTGTTTTTAAGGAATAGGAGGACAAACGAGCGTACGGGTCACCTGGTGTTAAGTGATCACCGCCGCCCACACTCTCCTGCAACACCAGAGGAATCACAAGAGCGTTGCCGGCCTTTGAGGAAGGTGTACGCGGTTTTCTGAAGATACCCATGTTGTATCGTCCCGGAAACACCGCACAAGGAAGCTCATTCAACAGCTTCGTAGTACGAGGAAGAAAGCTCCTTGAAAACCGCATTGTGGAGGACCGCCACACATCCAGATGGTGGGGATGATATCCTAACTTGTGGCGTGTCGTGCGAAGGTGGAATTCGCGGCAGGAATCAAGTTAAACAGCTCTTCGGAACACTCCCCGTGATAAATGCGGTAGAAGACACACAATGAAGCGACGTCTCTACGCAACGCCAAGTGATCCAGCCGTTCACAGAGCGCTAGGTCCCCGACAATTCGAGCTGCTTTGCGTTGCACGCGGTCAAATGGATCGAGCTGATACTGGGGTGCGTCAGACCAGAGATGACAGCAATACTCCATGTCTGGCTGGACCTGCGCTTTGTAGAGCGCTAAAATGTGGGCCGGCTTAAAGTATTGCCGTGCTCTATTGAAGACGCCCAGTTTCTTCGAAGCCAATATGGCTTTGCCCTCCAGAAGAACTGAAGTGTTCAGGAACAATTAAAGGAACGGAACGCAATTTTTGTCAGCTGTCATCTTTCTGTCATCATAATAATCTAATCTTAATGTTCCATAATATGAATATAATCTATCCGTTAGACATACCTTAGGCAAGCTTCGACTCGAAGACTTCGAATGTTTAAATATAAGCAGAGATTGTTTAACACAACACAACAGAAAGATACAGATTTGTAATAGAACTTTTTTTAAACAAGTGTTCAACACATGTTTACTTTTTTTTGTAATAACAAAGTAAGATTCCTATCATAATTTATTTATTACTAGCTGACCCAGCAAACGTTGTATTGCCGATATTAAAATCGCGATACAAAAGTAACTGTAGATCGTAGATGGGTGAAAATTTGAAGTTGTATGTATTTTTTAATGCTGACTCATAATCAAACGAATTAAAAAAAAAAATAATAAAAAATTTGGCGTGGACCACCCTTAACATGTAGGGGGATGAAAAATAAATGTCCGATTCTCAGACCTACCCAATATGCACTCAAAATTTCATGAGAATCGGTCAAGCCGTTTCGAAGGAGTTTAACTACAAACACCGCGACATGAGAATTTTATATATTAGATTATTTTTTTTATACTTCTAACTAATAACAGTTCGGCTATTTCAATTATGATATTACGGTCATTGGACCAGTTGTCGAATCATTGTGATTGTGAAGCCGAAACACCTCCAGGTCGAGGGATCGAATCTCAGCCGTGACATATTCTTACTGTTTAATTATTGATGTGAAAACTTCTATACCGGCGTTGAACACTTTTCTTGGGATGGGTATAAAATATTAAACTCGCGTCAGGACACGTGATCTGATCGAAAATTCGTAAGACAGTCGATTTTTCTGAGAGATAAACTTTTTAATGTAAAATAATTATATAAGTTCTGAAGTGTTAAATTTTTGATGTCATATATATTGTTATTTTTGTGTACGATAGCGCAATAAATGAATATTGTATTTAACTAAGAAATTAAGCAATTCGTGCGAAATTATTCCCTAACCATTCCAAAATGTTCAAAAATACACAACCTTAATGTTCAAGTTTGCACTTCTGCCGGCACTCCGGATGTGAAACCCGTTACTTTTTAATTCAATATTCATTCAAAATTATATAAACGCATATATGACGCCTTCGACATTGATCTTGAGCGTTGTGTTTAGTTAATTTTACTTAAGTGTGTTTACGTCGCGGTTGATAAATAATACTCATATTTACTTTAAAGCGATATAAATGTTTCGTCGAGACGCCAACCATTTTGTTGAGATATCTACTGAGTGGACAGTAAATATTTGGAAATTGTTTATTTATTTCTAAAGGAGCCGGCGAGGGTTATGATTAAGAATATTAAAATTACACAATTTGAGTCGTATTAGTTTGGAAAGGAAAGATATTATGTATTTTATGTGTGTATTCAATAAAAAATTAAAATTAAATTAAGTTGATAGTTAAGGCGCGGACTGACTAGGATTGTAAACGCTACAACCAGCAGTACAATATTTGTGTTGGTCATGTGGCTAAGCTGCAAATGGGCATTTATTTTACTGATTTTCTTTTGTTTATTCAAAATATACATATAAAATTGAATAATTGTTCGGTTTTAGTTCTAGAAAAATACTAATTCTATTAAATTCTTTAAAAAAAAGAATATTGTTATCGCTGAAAATTCCGAGATATTAAACTCCAAAGTTTATTTTTGGGTAGCAACTTCCCAATTTTTTATTGGATATTTCAAATTATATATAAATATTCTATTCGGTTCAAGTTTTTCTTTAAGTCCTTCTTTGTGCACTGTATTTTTTGCGTCGGATTATTTTCATTGCGTTATGTTGTAATCGACTCTCTAAGAAACCAAATTTTGTGGATATTGAAGTATGACCGCGCCTTAAACTCTATTTTGAGCATTGCACGAACACATACATATAAACATGTGTCATACAAATCGCGAGTGCAAGACGTATCTTGTAACGCACACTAAAGTAATAAACCTGGCCTGTTTTCATCGATTGTCTAGCACCAAGAGGTTCTATGTAGACTCTAACCCCCTTATTCATAATGGTCCGCTAACTTTAAACAGCCGCTTAGGAGGGTTTTTTCACACTCTGACTTAGGTCGATAGAAGAAGACAGAGTGAGAATTAGCAATGCTTTAAGTTAGCAGACTATTATGAATAAGGGGGTAAGTATAAATTTACGAAGGTTAAAATTATGTAAGTTAAAACTAAATAAGAACCCAACATATTTCACTGTAGTTACGTAACTTTAACATATAAGTTGTCTCTAAGAAGAACTGCAAATATTACAAAATATAATTAATAGTTTCATTAATGACTGGATATCATATTATGTTGATTTTAGACGAATATAATTATTATAAATGTGTCTGTTATTGCGAGCCTGTGTTGGCAAAGCATACTGGATCTCGAATAGTGATCCTGTTCACCCAATTCCTGTGTAATCGCATTGAATCAGTTGTAAATCAATACAATAAATCTTCTGCAATTTCCTGATCAAAATCCTTGTTAAGCTAAATTTATTATTTGTTATGTTTTTAAGTGATAACCCTAACTTCTGGGATTAATTACACAAATAAAACTGAAAACATAATTTTATAAACGATACGTCACTCGAACGGTTGCCTCAGTTGGAAAGAGCGCTCGCACGGAACGCGAGAGGTCGCGGGTTCGAGTCCCGAATCGTTCATAAAATATTGTTTTCAGTTTTATTTGTGTAATTAATCCACGAAGTTTAAGTTTAAAAAAGCATACAAGATTTTATGACGATAAGTCACTCGAACTGTCGGCTCAGTTGGAACAGCGCTCGCACGGAACGCGAGAGGTCACGTGTTCGATTCCCGCATCGTTCATAATATTTTGTTTTCAGTTTAATAAAACTTACACAAATATGTGTAAATCTATTATTGAAATAACAACAGCACATTTTTTTTAACAAGCCCAAAAATGAATACTGAGCGAGCTTATTATGCCGTTTCTTCTCTCTCAGCACGCAATTTGTTTCTGCTACATTTTGAGAAAAAAAAATGCATTTTATACATATTAATAAAATTGTTATATTAACAAACACTCAATAATGTTTAGGTGTATAAAAGGCATTTATTTTCTCAAAATTGGTTCCTTTAGACTTCTTTTTGATCTCATTTCTAATATACTAGACACTACTACCGCTTCGGAAAAGAAGAAGCGGCACAAGAAACTCTCCCAGATTTTTTTTTTTTTTGCGCTCTGTAGATATCTTTGTTTATGCTTTGTAGGTAGGTATGTATTTCTAGATGTAGAGTAAACTGTCGGTCAGTCTTTTATTATTAGTCGGTGAATTAAACTAATGTTATATTATAAAGGAAGTGAACAGCAGTAATATTTTATTCAGACTTTTTTTCTAAATTCCACGGGAACGAGATCGAGAACATAGGCTGTGATATACCACTGTCATGTTGTTATCATTATAAAATTAAACTAAATTAAAAAATTACCAATAATAATAAGCGTCCTTTTGTCATCGTATGTAATCAATTATGTTTTTGTTACAGATGTCATTGGTAGAAATCGCATCAGACTCCGCAATGCGAGAAGAAAGAATACAGAATATTTATAAATTCTGTACACCACAGCTGGTAAATTTTTTCTGAATTTATTTGATTAACTTAAATAACTTTTTCGAAACTAATTTAGATTATTAGGGTATTTTCGGTAATTCGTGCGTTGAAACAGGGACCTTGTCATATAAATTTTTGAAGTGTCTGCTTGTAACTGGCGTCACTAATATGGCGGACTGTCCCATTTTCAACTCGCGGGAATTATATTGACACGGGGGTGGGTCAGGGATTGGAAATAATACCGCTTATAGGAACGAGTCTCGTTCATTTTTTTTTCGAACATGCACTACGCCGGTCTGCCGCTGTTCCTCTTGTGGGCGGCGGTACCTTCAACGCGTCACACCGCACAGAACACTAAGTCTCTTCTATCTTCTTCTTCTTGGAACACTTCCACTCTTCACTATTTCTTCTTTTCTTCTTCTTCTTCCTTAACACTTTCGAGTCAGAACTAGAACTCCGTAGGCCACGCTTAGTACTGCTTATATACCCCCGGATCTATTCTATTTTCAAAATGATTCTCCCATTCCATCTTTAAGTTTAAATTGTCCAAGAAAATTCTTTTAACTACTTTTATCCTGCTTACACATTTTCCATTCCTTTTTTTCTGTTCGATTTGATTCTGAACTTACTAGAAATTTCCATTAACTTTACAAAACCCAAAAAATTCCATACACTGGTAGATGTATCGAACCCGAGTCTACAGCGTCTAAAGTAAACACTTTTACGCTAAAGCTACGAGTATTGCTGACAGAGCTGTTGAAATTATCAATGTCTTGAAGTTTGACAACTCTCGTCAGTTACGTCGAAGCGTTGCTACGCGACAATATTATAACATAACAGTCCAAATTAAGATACTATGAATAAAAATAAATAGATGAAACGTTTTCAAAATATGATAGATACTATATCTGATTAAGGAATATGCACGTAGGTATCAACCAGTTTATTTACATCCTCCCTGGAGACGAAGGCCTTGTGCAATAATGCAAAATGCCGACAATATAAATTAAAATAAGAGTCTGGCAGTGGAAAAGATAGCTACGAGGGTCAAACTAAAAGTTCTTAGAAATTCAAAAACTGTTTAAATTTGCAATTTTTAAAGTTTTATTATATCTTTTTAAAATATCGTCCATGTGAATGAAAAATATAGTGAAAAGAACTTTGCCCATTCATCCTTAGAGGTTTCTTCGTCGGCCTTTTAAAACGCAACCAACACTGCCTCGGGGTCCATTATACGGACTAACATAACATGACTGACGCGATAAATAAATTATTAAAAAAATAAATATAAATGTATATAGATACACAGTTTTTAGATGGGTGAAATCTAGTGAGTTCACGTCAGCGAAATGCTTATATAGCAGTGTATCTGTAGCTATACAGCTGACGCATTGTGCAACATTAATGTTGTGTATACCTTATAAGAGAAATTGGATGGATTTCGCGAAACGTTCAATACGTTGTATGTTCTTCTCAGGTCTCAGGCATACCTTTTGAAATGAGTGGTAGTTTTTGACTTTCAGTAAGCGATATTAATACCCACCTTTGAATAAAAATATTTGAATTTTAAATTTGCACTATGAATTGTAGAAATAGTGTTTTGTTTGAGTAATATATTATTTAAAAAAATTATATATATATTGAGATCACGGACGAGTAAAAAAATAAGGACTCCGTGTCACCTTACATAACAGTGAGGCACCAAAACAAGCCGGCAAACGTGTAAATACATAGCCCCACGCATACACTTCACGCCGATCGGCTGCCATTATGAGATTTGCCATCGTCCTTGACAGATCAGTTTGCGTCGCAATAAATTATTTTAAAAATGCCGTCGTGCGTTAATATATTGAAAAGTTTAAAAATAAATTGAAATTAATAATTTAATTGTTTTTAAACATTATAAGATTTCAAATTTTAATACAAAAATTTCTGAGTTTTCAATTCTATCGGCAGTCTCTACAACTGGCATTTTTTTTATAATTATTGTTATAACGTTTTTAAATAGTAAGTATTTTGTGGGCGGGGGCTTGATCACCTACCGGCTGAACTTATAAAAATGTCAATGAAGGTAGAAGAACCTAACAATCTGCATTCATCGTAAACTCAATATTTTGCTGGCTCGGCCATGCTTCTATTGATCAACGCCGCCGTATCAATTATTATATTAAACGAATGTAAAACGATATGCGTACTTTATGTAGGTATTTCTAAACTGAAGGCACTCACAACACGACGGACAAGCGTTTATAAAAACGCATTCAACACGCTACTTCTGCAAAGCTGTGAAATGAGCTTACTTGTGCGGTGTTTTCGGGACGACATGGGTCCCTTAAAAAAAGCGCGTACACCTTTCTTAAAGCCCGGCAACGCTCCTGTGAACCCTCTGGTATTGCAAGAGAATGTGGGCGGTGGTGATCACTTAACACCAGGTGACCCGTACGCTCGTTTCTCCTCCTTTTCCATAGGGCAAAGAAATGACACTTATGAATGTAAAAAAATTTCTTATCCTTCTATATTTACCGCCTTCGGATAGGGTTGGGCTTCAATATGAAGGAATGGCAAGAAACTCATTGCTACTCTTTTAAATCAACATTTACAGCTTCATCTTTTTACAAATCATTTCAGTTACAATATATGTAAAGTGATGCAATAAAAATACTCAAACGCCTAATACGCAACTCCTTACACGAGTAAGTCAAAAAAAGTAAATGTAAACTAATACGTAAAAACAAGAATTATCGAGTACAATCCATACACACCGTAAATAAATAAAGGTATTTTGCGAGCATTTCATTAGCGATTATAAAAATATATTAACTTTAATTTTAAACACATAAAGCCGAGTTTCTTTTAATACGATCATCCAGCCACCACAAGTACTCTTGAAAACTATAGCTCTTTTGAATTGTAAGCTGTAGAGATTTCACAATGATACAGGAATTATTAAAACAAGAATAAATAGAAAAATATTAGTATTATAAGGAAATTACCTTAATTTTATGTATTTCCAATTTTTGATTACATATTCAGATTGTCGAGTCCTCTTCCTGTTCTATCTGGTTTAGAACTATGAAAATAATATTCTATTCTATATATAACTCGTTAGACTCTAAAATTAACTAGTATCTGATTTGATTAAACTATAAGATGCACAATAGCTTTAAGGAGAGTATACACTTTTATAATAAAGTATCAGCCACTGTTTAGGCATTATCTATAAATAAATTTAAATGTTTTATTAAAAAATGGCTCTGTCGTAAATCCTACTACTCCACAGCTGAATATCTAAGTTATAGGACAGCCTGGGACTACATTATGATTATTTTATAGCAATAACAATGACAGTACAATATTGTATATTTTATCAAAAAGAGCGCAAAAAAGATAGCTGGGAGAGTTTCTTGCCCCGCTTCTTCTGTCTCAGAACGCCATTTGTTTCCGAAGCGGTACTAGTATTAGTAATTATATCAAAAATAATTCTAAAGGTATCAATTTTGAGAAAATAAATGCCTTTTATGCCTTTTTATATAAAAATAAACATGTGCAAATCATAATTGGCATCAAGCGTCTAGACGCGGCGTTTATAGAGCATTCCTGAATTATGTTCTCTCGTCCACTCTGCCATTTGTCTTTACTCCTTTATCGTCAATAAACCGCCTATCGGTATTGTATTGTAATTGGGGAGGCTTACACATGTCTTGGATTACCCATGTATCAAATTTCATTCATAGTATAATGAGTACAAATGACGGCTTGAAAGACGAATAAATCCTGTTCTATTTTTATCTTTCACAGATAGAGTTCTGGATATGCATGAACCAAACAATACAGGGTAAGTTGAGTAATTATTTGTTAGATAACTTAAGATTTTTGTCAATTAATACACTTAAATAAAACAGTTTTAAAGGATTAAAACGCGTGTTATTATAACTGTGTATTTTCTTTACATTTTTGCGTAACAGTTAATTGTTTTATTTTAGTTAAACCGACGTTTCAAGATCGTTCCAGATCTCGTTTTCAGTGGGACTGCAAATAAAATGAGTCAAAGATAATATTTGTCATGGTTGTCATTATGAAGTTTAGCGTCATTTATTGCCTCGGATGTGGTATTTGCTGTAGACAGATGGTTTTTGGCAAAATGAACTCAGTGTCCTATTATTTTTTTGGTATGTGTAGTTGTGGGTTTTAATTTAGAGATTATTGGATCCCAGGTATTAGATAATTTTAGACCGTCTTCTCTATTGAAATAATAATCTCTAAATTAATCTTGAAACTTCGGCTTGAGTAAAAAAAAATTAAAAAGTTTAACTTTTACGCAAAAATCTAATGTAAAAACACAGTTACAATGACACTCGTTTTAATCGTTTAAAAGTGTGTTATTTAAATGTGTAACACTCGCGTTGATCAAAAAAAATTAATACACTACAAATTTCTATATCTTTAGTATTAGTAGGTACCCCACAAGATGGACCGACGATCGGTCAAGATCGCCGGAATACGTTTGATGAGGGCAGCGCAGGACCGGTCGTCGTGGAGATCTTTGGGGAAGGCCTTTATCCAGCAGTGGACGTCTTCTAGCTGATGACTTTAAAATGTTTTAGTATTTTAAATTTAATTGAGCCAAGGGAATCGTTTACTAGTGGGAGGCTCCTTTGTACAGGATGCCGGCTAGATTATGGGTACCATAACGGCGCCTATTTCTGCCGTGAAGCAGTAATGTGTAAGCATTATTATGTTTCGGTCCGAACGGCGCCGTAGCTAGTGAAATTACAGGGCAAATGAGACAACATCTTATGTCTCAAAGTGACGAGCGCAATTGTAGGCCGCTCAGAATTTTTGAGGTTTTTCAAGAATCCTGAGCGCTGCTGCATTGAAATGGGCAAGGCGTATCAATTACCCTCCTGCTCATCTCGTCGTATTCCCATAAAAAATCGTTGAAAATGACTTTTTAAAAACTTGCTGTAATAACCAGCTTTGCTAATTGAATTGTTTAGTGTTTACTACAAGCCTGCTGACAGTATTATCAATAGGTTTGCTAGGATTGTTTTCAGTCTTTCAGACATCCTCTACCGCGATACTATCCGTTATCACGGGGAGTATTCCGAAGTGCTGTTTCACCTGATTCCTGCCACAGAATTCCACTTTCACACGACACGCCACAAGTTAGGATATCATCCCTACCATCTGGATGTGTGGCGGTCCTCCACAGTGCGGTTTTCAAGGAGCTTTCTTCCACGTTCTACAAAGCTGTGGAATGAACTTCCTTGTGCGGTGTTTCCGGGACGATACGACATGGGTAACCTCAAAAAAAGCGCGTACACCTTACAAGAGAATGTGGGCGGCGTGATCACTTGACCAGTACGCTCGTTATTCCACCTTTTCCATAAAAAAAAAACAATCTGAACATAAATTTGTCTAGATAATAAATCCTTCAAGTGTTGTACTATAAGAGTCTTGTAATTTTTATTTAAGTGCTCTAATGTTTCAAAAGCAGCTGTAGTATTTAATCTTTAAATTTAATTAAGTCTTTAGATTGATTGAACATATTTATTATAGTGACGTTAGGATATCGGGAGAACAAATAAAAGTAACCGTACAAGATATATAATAGACTTTAGAATACCCAGAGTCGGCTTTATATAAAATCAGCTAGTCCTAATCCAGTGATTTACTCGGAAATTTGCGGCATTAACTCTCAACAGTGACAAAATTCATTTTTCATTTTGCCATTCTGAAGCAATAGGATGGAATTTTTAACATTTCTAAGCGGCACTACAATTGCGCTCGTCACTTTGAGACTTTTGTTGTGGTACCCATTATCTAGCCGGCTTCCTGTGCAAAGGAGCCTCCCACTGGTGAATGGTTTTATATAATTTATTCAAATGGAATTGTTTTGAACCTCTGAAACTTTGTTTACATTCTTTATCTCCTCTCGTTGGCCTTACTAAAGATAATATTATTCAATCATATTAGTGGTATGTAATTGCATAAATTGATTTTTAAATGTGATTTCCAGAAGTTGTGTCTGGTTCTGGATGGTGGGGCCGCGCGTGTTGTTCCCTCGGGTACTCCCCGCGGTGTCGACGAGCTTGCGCCACGGCATCAGACACCCAAGCACTGTCGACATCCTGCCGAAGATCTGACGAGATCGCATTCTTCGACTGCGTGCAGAAACAACAAGAAGCACAGTGGTGCTGTTGTTAGTTCATATCTTTGCGTACTAAATAATTAGTATTATTTATAATATTTGTACGCGCCACATATGATGGGCGTACTGAGCTCCAGTTAAATTCTAGGCTCTTAAGCGGGCGGGTATTACGAGTTGGGGAAGTCCGTAGTTTGCATAATCGGTCGTTGTTTTCAGTATCGGCCGTTTCGTCATTCACAGCACAACCCTGAAATCATCCCTTCACCAAAGAGGAATGGAGGCACTTACTTGAATTATCGTTCTTCTGTACAGCCGTCTTCACGGTTCGGGGCCCCGATTACGACTCCAGGCAGGCGAAATGTACAAAATACATCGCTTTCATTCCCGACACGTGGTCACACCAGTGTGACTACGAGTAATATTTTTTCCTCGTCTTCACACCACGGGCTTAACTGCACCATAATTAAAGTTTTGAGTGCCTCGGTTGGCAAAGTAAAAGAATTTTCAACGAACATGAAGAAATACTGGCTGAAACATGCAAGTTTCATTGCAGGCACTCCTCATTAAACAATATAATTAACAATAATTGTGTGATAGTTAATAAACTGTTAACTGTCTTAAAAGAGGAAGCGGACATTGACATTGAAAAAAACCTAAGGAAATAGAAAAAATTTAAAATGATAAATTTATTATTAATACGCAAACGAAACTTATTAAATAATTATATATATTTAGGCCATTTTACGGAAATACTACTTTAATTAAGGTGCAGTTAAACCCGTGGTGTGAAGAGGAGGAAAAAAACATTTTCCGTGCGTAGTCATTCGTTATCTAAACTATCGAGAATGTCGAGATCATGAGAATTGAAATTGACACATCACTTATAAAATCAATTACCAACAGGGTGTAGTAAAACCCTTGGTGTGACGACGAGGAAAAAAATTACTCGTAGTCACACTGGTTACCACGAGTCGGGAAAAGCGACCACTTTTTGGACTGTAGCACTTTTATACGAATAAAACTGGCACCAAACCCACTTTAATACACCAAATTACTCAAATGTTATCACAGCACAAGTGTTTGCGTCTTAGGCACGGCGCCCATTGTCGGCATCGGCAAGGAAAAGGATCCTTCGGCAACTACATGCAAGCGCACACTATCGGCAATTATGCTTTGGCATGCTGCAACGTTCTTAGAGATGACGAGGCGTCCTTAAGGATGCCGCACCGTCCTGTAGCTTGCCGAAGCGTCTCAATATTGTATTTCTCATCATAACAGTCTCATAGTTGTTACAAGCTAGCTATGTGAATTGTATCGTACCGAAGGATGCCAAAGCATCCCGAAGCATTCTCAAGGCTGCCAATACAGCAGCCTCAAGCATACCGAAGCGGTATTTTTGTTATTACGACCATATATCATGGAAATTTCTACTTTATTGCCATTATGTTATAGTATATTGCTATTTGCCACCTAAAATCCTCAGTCGTACCGATGCCGATAATGGGCGCTGGGCCTTAAACGATCTTCAGAGATTTTAAGTGTCAAGTTTGCATACAAACGTCATTGTCGAGTGACGTATGCGTGCGCGCCAACTTCGGTCGGCGTTCCTTTGAACGTAGGCCGAAGGCTTCCACTAAGGCTTAGGGAATCCTTCTTGGATTATGTAAATAAAACAAAACGGCCGAAACAATATTATTAAATACAATTTGAGAAAAATATTACGGAGAAATTGACATGAAACTCCAATAATGACTGTTACAAATAGTAATATTCCGGTTTCAAGCTGTTTGATAATTTAAAAATAATGATAATCGTCACTTTGTAGGATGAAATGTAATAAGATACATATGTAAGTTGATAACCCGCACCTCTGGGACTAATTACACCAATGTACAAGAATTGCTCGTTTAAAGATATAAAATATTTAAAGTGTACTGTTCTAAAGTTAAAAAGTACAGTTTGTCGCGGATTCTTATGGTGGTCGTACGTCGAGATGAATATCCAATGGTAAGTATTATCAATTACTTTCTTAAACAATAAACAGCTTATTTTTATTTTAGCGCAAACCCAGTCGCTCAGCTGTCACGAGGCATGTTCCCATGCGGTGTGGAAGGTGGGACACTCCAGTGCCAGTACTTCATCAAGGGAGAAGGCAGCGGAGGCCTGCGAACAGTCACCTGCTTTGCTGAAATGTCTCACTGATCTTACAGCGTCTACTGTACATACGGATACTTCTAAATGTGAGCCGAAAATTTACATCTTATATGTATCTATATATGTATAAAAAGGTCTTTGTTTCACGCCTAAACCACTGATCGTATCGACAGTAGACATAAACTACCACCATTCGCTGCGAAACTTATCCAAGATGGTTTATGGCTACTTATTAAAGTGAAACTTGTATAACATCGTCTCAAACTTTTTCGTCTGTGTGTGTCGCATGTCGCGTGACGGTCGGGCGGCGCCTATAGTTCGCAGCAGCTAACCATGTAGTGTATAGACTATTACTCATTTGTGCCTGTGCTCCAAGCTATTTTTAGTTAAATGTCTTTAATGTGAAAAAACTTTTCACTTTACCGTGGTTTCATAAAACCACACATTCCTTTTTTTATTGTTTAATTTATTTCCTTTTAAAATTCGCCCAGCGAAGCGGGCGTGAACGGCTTGTATATATATATAATGAAAATGGTCTTTGTTTGAGGCTTAATCACGCCTAAACAACTGATTGTATCGACATGGAACTACCACCATTCGATGCGAATTTTAACCTAGATGGTTTTTGGCTACTTATTTTTTTATTATACTTGTAATAAGATGAATAATATTATATAAATCTAGAATAAAAACCTTCAGCACTAAATGCATTGTAGATAAAACTCTTACTATTTTCTTTAATCAACGCGAGTGTTACACATTTAAATAAAACACTTTTTAATGGATTAAAACGCGTGTAATTGTAACTGGGACTGCAGATGAAATGAATCAAGATAGTTATTTTCTATTTCATCTGCAGTCCCCCTGAAAACTAGATCTGGAAAGGTCTTGAAACGTTAACTAAAATAATAATAAAAATGTAACTTTAACGCAAAAATCTAATGTAAAAACACAGTTACAATTACACGCGGTTTAATCTCTTCAAAAGTGTTTTATTTAAACATAAAACTCTTTTCATACACTCGTAACATTACTGAATGTAAGTATAAAATATTTTTTGTATATAATTGTTTTTTGAGTTGATATTTGGAACAACCATCAAAATAAGATGTGTTTCCTTGCTGTTGTTCGAAAGTTTTTTGCGCGAAAGCGAGAACGTAAAGCGAGACATAATTGTTTGATTGTTCTTTAGGTAGAACAAAAATGATGAAACCCCCGAGGTGCCAATCAGACATATTATGTCTGCTCTAAACTACCGTTGAGTGCGGTAGTAGCAACGGTAGCAGTTATTTTTTCGTTAAATATACACAGAGTAAGTAAGACAAGCTACACGATATACCACAAGAAAGATAATTTAACAGACTATGAAAGTAAAAATATTTAATTTTAAAACTTTATCTGTGTAAAATACGCCAAGCCGTCAAAATGCGGTCAGCCGTACAAATTATCTGTACCAGTCGATTTAAAAATTCTTTTTATATTACCTATGATGTTTTAGTAACTATTCTATTACTAATTAGTAACTTTGAAGTTTGTTTTAGTTATAAAAAATTACTACATTCATTACTAATAATCGAAATGTAATCTGTAAGTAAATCTAAAAAAATCATAAAAAATGCATGAGAGCCCTATTTAAACGAAATTTGTTTTAATTACGCAGTATCTATTGTTTATGTTATCTATCAAAGCGCTAGCTTGTTTAATAACAAAAGCATTGACGTTCGTTTTTATAAACAAGCCAAAACACTTCAAAAGCAATAAATTTTATTGTAACCCGAGCCCGTTGATGTCGTTATCGCGCGGCGGCTTAAGACTGTCATGGGCGCCACGCGCTTTGTGGCAGCTAGGCACCTCAGGGGAGGAAAGTCTCCTTTTCCGTTCCCTGCCGTAATATTGAAAGCTTTTGAATTCGAATAGAAAAACCGAAATTAACTATCGATCTGCCTTATAGTTCTAAAACAAAAAGAACAAGTGTTAGCTAATTTTAATACTTTTTAGGTTTTTTTATTTTATTTTTTATTTTTTTTATTTTATTTTCTTCGAAATGTTCTTCTTTAAGGTATGCTAATAAAAATTTCATCCCTTAACGGATCCAAACAACATAAATATACGTATTCGGTTTTTGCCTTGAATGCGCGTACGTTCTTTTAGAGGGCCGGCAACGCTCTTGAGATTCCTCTCTTAGGTGTTGCAAGATAATGTGGGCGGCGGTGATCACTATACATCAGATCGCTCGTTTGTCCTCTCACCCATAAAAAAATGGGACGTTTTGGCTTCATTGAGTGAACGAACTAGCTAAAATCGAATTGTGGGTAATTTTCAGACTTACCATGTTGTCACGAATCGCCAAGCCAAGAGTGCAGAAGTACATGTGAAGCAGTTCTTCGTCGTACGGGAGAATCTCAGGAGATAGCTGATGCGCTGTCACAGGAGTGTGGAGCGCCGGCCATTCACGACAACATGTGGCAATGTTTCCTCAGGAAGGACGCCCCTACTGACACCAGGGATGTCATACCGCATGATGTGGCTAAGCTGCATTGCTGCCAAAAGGTGAGTGAGGCCTATTTAAAATTGTACGTGTTTTGTTCCTTCTTTTATTTTTCTGGCTTTTTTTTTATTTATTTTTTACTTTATTTGACAAACCAACAATATTTATGCACAAGTAGCAAAAATATCAATGACTGGCGTGTACAAAAGATTTAGAGACATACAGATTATTTAAAGTAGTGTTACAAAAATAATAGTAATTTCTACAAATTAGCTCCCTTACGCAGGGAGTCAATGACGTTATGACGAAAGCAGGTTGATGTGGAATTAAATAAATTGAGTTGCTGATTATTTTGAGAAACTGTTTTGAATTGGCGACAAATACGATTGATATATTTAATGACAATACGGGACACGACGAGTAGGACGTTCAACTGATGGTAATTGATACGCCCTGCCCATTACAATGCAGTGCCGCTCAGGATTCTTGAATCCAAAAAGTCTGAGTGGCGCTACAATTGCGCTCGTCAACTTGAGACATAATATGTTATGTCTCGTTTTCTCAGTAATTTCACTAGCTGTGGCGCCTTTCAGACCGAAACATAATAATGTTTACACATTTCTGCTTCACGGCAGAAATAGACGCCGTTGTGGTACCCATAATCTAGCCGGCATCCTGTGCAAAGGAGCCTCCCACTGATAAAACTTCGTTAATCTTCATTGGCTATATCATAAATATACTCGTATTCTTCTTGATACGCAATTACTTCGCATAGAGCGGCCAGGAAACATGTTTGACAAAATAATTTAAATGTAGTTTTAAAAAAAAAATACTCTTACCTACGAGAAGACTTATTGTAATTAGTAATTCTTATATATTATTGCATGTATAAAAATATTGCCAAGATACAAAAAAATATTGAAATAACCGTTACTTTGCGGAAATCCGTAATTATCCAAATGTTTCGAGTTTTCTTTAGTGCTATTTCCGTCAATATTTGTCACTAAACAATTCAACACGTGCTCGAGTGTCGTTTCGTTCATAAAATTTTGTTTTCATATTTTATTTGTGTATTAATCCTAGAAGTGAGGATTATCACTTTAAACACATAACAAATTGTTTAGATTTACAAGAGCGACATCTAAATTCAATTTCCTAATATGCAAATATTGGGGTGGAGCAGGCTATGAACTGTAAAGTAGATGATGTAAGATGTTGATGAAGCCACAACCTGAGAATTAAGCAAAGCATACAAGATTTTATGACGCTACGTCACCCGAACGGTTAGCTCATTTGGAACAGCACTCGCATGGAACGCGAGAGTTCGTGGTTTTGAGTCAAAATTTTGTTTTCAAATTTAATTTGTGTAATTGTATAATTTGAACCTACAGGGAGCAACAATAAATTGTCGAAGATTATGTTTCAACACATTTAACTCTGGCTGGCAAAGCAACTGGCAGAAGTTTTACTCGGAGTGTCTGGGTGATCCACAGGAAACTGCACTTGCAGAGTGTATTGAAGAAGGTAAAGTTGTGCATTATATAGAAGATTAACAGGGTTTAATTAAAGAAGAATCCTAGTGGAAGTATAAAAGAAGTTATTATTCCTGCTTATTAATGTGCCATTTGCGTTTACGAGTGCTGGGTTCAATTAAAATTCAAGTAAGTAAAAAAAATAGATAAGAGTTATCAAACGACAAAATCTATGACCCATTCGTAAAGGTATGCCTGAGTATCCTGAGGACAATATCAACAACTCCGCGGGTCTTTAGACGCGGACGCTCCATTCCCGTGGTGTAGTTTTGTTTTTTGGAAAAGGAGGACAAACGTACGTACGTACTTGATGTTATGTTATCACCGCCGCCCACAATCTCTTGCGACACAACTTTAAGAAAGGTGTACGCGCTTTTTTTGACGGTACCTATGTCGTATCGTCTTGAATGTCTCTAATGTGGTAACATTAGAAAATGTTTGTGAGGTATTTACCACTTCTAACAGTTCTTTTGAATTGCACAACACATATGTTTTGATCTTTTTTATGTAATCGTTTTGAAGTGTAAAGTTGTAAAAAGGTACATCAAATTTATGAAAAATGCATATACTTAAACATCCATGACACGGAAACAAACATCCATATTCATCATATAAATGCTTGCACCTACCGAGATTCAAACCCGGCACCACTAGCTCAGTCGGCGGTGTCATTGGCCACTGGGCTATATTGGCCGTGAATAAGGTTAACCTTAATAGATTTAATAGATTAATAATATTAGAACCATTTTCCACAGTGGAATCTCCGTGCTCGCTGGGCTGTGGTGGTCTGACATACTGCAACCAGTTGAACAATCGTCCCACGAGTCTGTTCCGGTCTTGTTCAGCCCAAGCCGACCTGGACGCTCACCTGGCTGTTGCTGAACAAAAGGGCAACGGGTATTAAGAAGTTTTTTACCTCCGTGTCAAAATTTCGTCTTTTGTGTATTAGATTTCCTAATGTAAAAAACAGTATGAATCATTGACCTAACCCAGATTGTTTAAGTGTTTTTAATATTTGAATAGATGAAGAGGGTACAGCTTAACAGCGATAGGGCTACAGTAGCTTTTTTTATTATGGAATAGGAGGACAAACGAGCGTCACCTGTTGTCAAGTGATCACCGCCGCCCACAATCTCTTGCAACACCAGAGGAATCACAGGAGTGTTGCCGGCCTTTAAGGAAGGTGTACGCGCTTTTTTGAAGGTACCCATGTCGTATCGTCCCGGAAACACCGCACAAGGATGTTCGTTCCACAGCTTTGTAGTACGTGGAAGAAAGCTCCTTGAAAACCGCACTGTGGAGGACCGCCACACATCCAGATGGTGGGGATGATATCCTAACTTGTGGCGTGTCGTGCGAAGGTGGGATTCGGCGGCAGGAATCAGGTTAAACAGCTCTTCGGAACACTCCCCGTGATAAATGCGGTACAAGACACACAATGAAGCGACGTCTCTACGCAACGCCAAGTGACCCAGCCGTTCACAGAGCATTTTAAGATTTCTTTTGTTTAATATGTAAATAAATTCAATATAAAATAAATATAAATATTGTAACTACACACAATATTATTTTAACTTTATTAACTGTTATTATTTGCTACAACTGCTTTATGATTTGTAAACATTATGATACAAAATTTATTGTTTTTTTATTTAGCTACGTAAGTGTGGCTGGCTTGCAGCTTCCGTTGAAGAATTCCAGCCAATGTAACACTGACGTGTGGAAGAGTGTTGCATGCGCCCTACATGTCAAACCATGCACAGCGAAGGTAACATCTATTATAAAAGATTATTCTCTTTTACAAACAACATGACATCTTTTCTATTAGAGAAACAAGTGTTCAGAGGCATAAAAAAAAATCATAAAACAAACAGCTTTAAAGAAAATATCCTATTTAATAAAATAAAAAAAAATTAAACTCCATTAGAATTCAATCTTTTTAGTTTCTTCTCTTTTTGTACTTACTTGTCTACGGCTGCTGTCAACAGGTCGACTTGGTAGGTACCTACTGAAAATCAGTGTTGGAATTGGGTTGATCATAACTTAACTATAGTTTTAAATAAAAATAAAATTCCTTTATTGCCTTACTAATTTTACATACTAGGTACAAATAAAATAAAGTGAAAAAGTGCCTCTTTTATACTATCGGCAAACGGTGTTTACTGTGGTACAGCTTGTCTTCCGACAAAGGCCTCCTCCAAAGATTTCCATTCTGTCCTGTCTTTTGCTGTACTAGTCCATAGTTATCGCGCTATTTTCTTGCTGTCGTCTTCCCATCTCATAGGCTACCTCTATTTGTTTTGCTATCTAGTGGTTACCGTTCAGTTATTAGTATTGGCCATTTCTCTGTCTTTTCTCTTATCATATGACCTGTCCATTTCCACTTTAGTTGTTTGAATGTTTTATATGCATTCTTATAATTTGTCATATTTTTAATGGCTTTTAATTTTACACGATCCTTATCTTATCCTATATCTTTAAACGACAAATTCTTGTATATATTATCTGAATCTCGGAAACGGCTCCAACGATTTTAATGAAATTTATTATACAGGTTGTTTCGGGGGCGGGAAATCGATCTAGCAAGGTTTCAGTTTAAAAAAATGTAGTTTTATCCGTGTTTTAATGAGAAACAGCTACAATAACATTAGAATATAAAGGTAAATTTCGCCATTATATACAAGACTATAATAGCTCAGATGGGACTTTGGGTGATCCGGAATGCAGAAGACCCCGGTTCGAATCCAGATGTCCTATTAGATTTTTTTTGTTCAAGTTTTGTACATTCTTAAAAATCCGAGCACGGCTCGGTCGTCCGGTTTTGAATTGTGTTGTAATTTTGAGTATAATTTATTACGTGATAATCGCCCAGAGATTAAACAAGTGTTCGATATATTTACCAATAGATATATATTACCAAGTGATGCTAGTTGATTGCCATTCAGTCAAACTTTGCATTATACGATATACTAGTTGACTCGACAGTTGTTGTTCTGTTCATAATAAAAAAACGCGTGGAATTTCGTAAAATCCGTTCTAAGCTGACCTCTACTCGGCGAAACGAATATTCGCCTTACGGTTCGAGAGATATCGTGGATAAGTCAAATCTTAATCTAATATATAACATTCCCGTGTCACGGTGTACGTAATTGAACTCCACCAAAACGGCTCGACCGATTTTCGTGAATCTTACGTGCATATCGACTAGGGTAGAGAATCGCACAACATCTATTTTTCACCCTCCTAAATGTTAAGGGTCCACCCCTAATTTTTTTTGACAATTCTTTTATTATGATGCAGCATTAAAAAATAGATACGACTTCATATTTTCGCCCTTTTACGATCTACAACTATTTTTGTATCGCGATTTTATATCATTCTGTTCCATCCACAAATCTGCTATAGGGTTGCAAGATGGCAGTCGGATACAATAATTGTAGTCCGATAAATTTGGTAGGTCTGAGAATCGGTTGCATCTACTTCTTATATCCCAAAACTTTTTAATTACTCTATATGGCAATACAGCGTTTGCTGGGTCAGCTAGTATGCCTATATATTTCTTTTGTGCGTCTGTTGTAACTGAACTCCTCCTAAACGGCTGGACCGATTTTAATGAAACTTTCTGTGTGTCTTCAGGTAGATTCGAGAATGATTTAGATTCACAATTGAACTACCTCCTAAACGGCTGGACCAATATTGATACACCAAATCTTTTTGCAGCATTTCTAGAACTTGGTGGTAGAAGTAGTTGTTATAATGTTAGGATAATATATAATAAGTATTATAATAAGTCTTCATGTAAAGAGATCCTCCTCAGAGAGAGCCACTCCCCCGCGACCTCGAGTCAGTGCTGGAACGGTTAACAGGCAAATATCATCCTATACAAATTGCTGGTATTTGGCAAATTATCATTCAAAGGCGCTTATCATAGTGTACGAACCATATCAAAACACTCTGCGGTTATATATTGGCAAGGCATAATTATTTATCAAGAGTCACATAACACATGGTGGATTACACGATAATCGCGGAGCCAGAAGTAGGAAGCAGAAACCTGGACACGCGCACCTGTCGGCGCTTGCGCTTACTCTAAATGAAAAGGATTATTTCTTTTCAATGACTAAAAATAACATCCATACTTATTATTTATTTATTAGCTACCTATAAATTGTGCCCGTAAATATCATTTCATATTTCTTTCACACCAATTTGTATGGCGTTTATCTTGCAGGGACACAGTAGTCTATTGTGTATGGAAGATTGTCTACGACTTGTGACGTCATGTGTCGAATGGTCTCGTGCGCCGCTTTCCGCTCCCGCTCTGTGCGCCAGACTTGCGCCCAAACAGGAGAACGCGCCCTGTGTGTCTCTCACGGACTTCATGACGCCAAGTAAGTTTATACTGTTATGTTTTTAAAGTGATAACCCTCACTTCTGGTATAAATACACAAATAAAATTTTAAAACAAAATTTTATGGACGATGCGGGACTCGAACCCACGGCCTCTCGCGTTCCGTGCGATTGCTCTTCCAACTTGCCAATTTGATTTTTGATACATTCAAATATCAATAGCTTTAGGTCATACATACATACAATCAGTCAAATGTTTTTCCCATCGGGGTAGGAAGAGACAACAGAACCCCACTTGCTTTTATCTCTTTTCTCCTGGGTCGATAATAATTTATTTCTCACAGGTTTAAGTAAATTAAAATTTTGAAATACTACTTTTATTTCGTTTACATTTTTATTGTTTATTGTAGAAGAAATTTGTTGTATTCAATATTTTTTTTCTTATTTAATAATATTTTAATATTAATTTGCTAAAACGTATGTAAATGCATTATTTATGACCGTTTTGTTACTGGAGTGTCACCTAAATAGCTATATGTGTGTTAGTTATTAAGAAATTGTATTGATGCTCACATATCTCTTTTCTCCTGGGTCGATAATAATTTATTTCTCACAGGTTTAAGTAAATTAAAATTTTGAAATACTACTTTTATTTCGTTTACATTTTTATTGTTTATTGTAGAAGAAATTTGTTGTATTCAATATTTTTTTTCTTATTTAATAATATTTTAATATTAATTTGCTAAAACGTATGTATGCACTATTTATGACCGTTTTGTTACTGGAGTGTCACCTAAATAGCTATATGTGTGTTAGTTATTAAGAAATTGTATTGATGCTCACACTGGTGGAGTAATAAATCCTTACAAAATTCACGCGCTTTCTCTAAATTAATTACTCTTTATATATGCTCGGCGGTTCCGGGTGCTTCAGTTTTAGGTCATTTAACTTATGGACTAGATTGATTTATTTTAAAATCTTTAGCAGGGTAATATGAAGTGACAAAGCAGAGAGTGACATTCACACATTCAACACAAGACACAAACATAACTCGTGTTCTGATTAACATCGTCTTCAAAGAGTACATACTTCTTTTTTTATATATATGAGAGGGGGCAAACGGGCAAGAGGCTCACGGGATGGGGAGAGGTGAGGCAACGACCCATGGGCATCCGCAACAACAGGTGTGTCAAGAAATGCGTTGCCGGCCTTTAGGGTGGGAGCATGCTTTTTTCTTGTAGGTCCCTAAGTCCTATCGGTCTATCCGGTGATTGATTCCACAAAGTGGCTGTGCCGGGCAAGAAATTTCTTGCAAAAAGCGCGGTTGTGGAACATTCTTTTGTGGGAATGGGTGTTCGCATTTATAATAAAATACCAATTTGCCTGCAAGAATTACCCGTTAATAGATTTAAATCGGTAATCAAGGATATTATGACAAACGCGTTGACAAAGCGCAGGGAGAGATGCATACTGTCAGAATGACATAATTATTAATTTAATTTAGATTTGTTTATAACTTTTGACAAGTACAATACAAAGTGTATGTAAATACCCAAGTGCTGAATAAATATCAATGTTTCATTTGGAAGCGATGTATTAAAATCAAACCCATTGATAATAACAATGCTTCTAGGTTCTGAGCCAGCCCTGCTATCAGCCAGCGAGGCGGTCAGGTCACCATGTGCCGGTGCTCCCTGCAACTCTTCACAAGTGTGCGCTCTGAACAGGAGCTGCGATCATAGCGACTCCTGCACCAGATACACTTGCTTGAACGGCTGTCCACTCGGTAAGTGGTTTTACTTATTTGCAGGGTGTTTTTTTTAAATTTCAGAGACATTTTTTAAATTCAAGAAATACATAAAAGCTTCATTGACAAAGAAGGCTTATTATAATATAGTAGATTTAGTAGAGGATAATGCATGGTTCGTGTTTGGTTTTGCGCAGGCCACTTTAATTTTCATAATATTATATTAAGTAGGATTAGTACAACTTAGTTTTCAAACAAAACAAATTTAATAACAATATTTACAATACTATAAATACATAAAATTTATTGAATTAGGCGTTACTTTGCGGAAATCCATAATTATACAAATGATTTAAGTTTTCTTTAGTGTTAATTCCGCCAATATTTGTTTTTAAAACAATTCGACACGTGTTTCGCCTCTACACGAGGCATTCTCAGGACGTGTTGTCTCGCCAAAATCTGGCACGAGACTCAAAGTGAGTCTCGTGCGGAATTAACACTAAAGAAAACTTAAATCATTTGTACATGAAATTAAAACTATCGTTACGTAGAAGCGTACCAAGAATACAGGCAGCATTCCACGTTGGATAGCTAGGCTGATCCGTTGACCGAAATACTAGCCCTTGGGCTTCCAGTAGCCTTTTTGAGGCGCTAAGATAACTTTGTACATTCTCCGTGCCCCTCTGGGCCCCACGGGCCAAGTGTTTCGAAACGGCAAGAAGATGTATAACCCACTGAGACCGACATATTTGCGACGCTTGTTGTCTTCGGCAGTCGACGCAGCAGCCCCAGCATCAACTGACGTAGGATTAGTTGTAATATGATTTAAAACATGGACTGGGAGTTGCTTATGAGATCTTCTGCCCATGTCAAAGTCCGTTTACGAACTGATGTAGCATGTAGCTTTGAACGTTGACCAAGTGTTGTAATGTTATTGTTACTCCCTATGGTAAATATAAATATTTCTTATTCTACTTCTTACAAAAAGGACACAGAAGTGACGTACTTATATACCGATAATAAATAGAAATTAGTACTCAAGTCAATCTGCAAGGTAGGTAACCAAGTAGCTGTCAGTTACCTTTTTAAATAGCCAAAATTGTTCTGTGTAATATGGCGCTTAGAAAATATTAAACTGTGTGATAATCAACAGCAGGGCCGGATTTAATCTTAATGCCGCCCCTGGGCACCGGAAAAAAATCCGCCCCAATACTGGAATTTTACATAAACTTATAGTTTATATATTTTATTTTTCAAAACTAAAATAACTAATTTATTGCAGAAACTTTATGATATGTTATATATTCTGAAAACATGAATAATTAATATTTGTTTTTTTCTAACAATTACAAATTTGGCACTAAGGGTGACGTAAGTACGTAAGTCATAATTATATTACATCAATTTTTTCACAAGCAAACACGTCTCACTTTTTGAATAGCGAATTGGTCGATTAAACAGAATTAATTAATTATATTGAGCAATCTTGATAAGACTAAAAAAATATTTTCACTTTCAAAATTTTGCCGCCCTAAAAAATTTGACGCCCTGGGCACTTGCCCCAACTGCCCCTAGTGTAAATCCACCACTGATCAACAGGGTTTATTGCTGCAAAATAACTTATTGTATATTTAATTTGTAGTTTTTGTCAGCCATTTAAAATTGTTTTTGTAAGTCATTAACCTAATTGATCAATGATCTCGTGTCATACGATGTATAATTAAGATGATCTATTCAAAACTTATTTAACATCAGTCACCAAAATATTTTTAGATACTCTTATGAATTATAAGCGCGTTGCGTATATTAATATTGCGTTAAAAACATATGAACAATTATTTTCATAATGTGGACGAAATAAAATTATAAAATAGTACAAACACTGACACATACAAACACAAAAAACTGAAGCTTTACAAAACATGGTAGAAAATGTTAACAACAGTGCGTTTCGCAAAAAGGAAAGTTCTCAACAGTTGGCGTTTGTAGCAGCATTCTTCTCAATCGTTCACTCTTGTCAGAGTGGTCGTGGTTGCCAAGATGACGCAACATTAGTCGCCGTTGGTCTCCACAGTTATGGGTCGCACTGCCTGCCTTCCTGGCCAATTTCTCTATAAACGTCGGCGTTTTTATCGAATTTATTGTACACGAATGATTTTTGATGTTCTATACTCTTGAATATTGGCGCTTTAAATTGTTATAAATAAAAAACTCAAAGAACTTGTCATACAACAGACGCAAACGTTACTAATTTTATACACTTATATATATAATGAGTATTTACGTTTGCGCGTATGATTGCTCATAAAAACCTACAGGCGCTTTCAAATAGCAACTAAAAAAATTTCCGTGGATTGGCAACAATGTAACATTGTAATTTCAAAAAATGTCAAACACGTTAACGCGTTCATATACCTTTTTTGGTCATGTCCTTTTAACTTTTAAAAAAATACCTCATAGTGATATTGATACACATTACACACATATGGATACACATTACACCCGTGCATATTAAATAAAGTAAAATAATGGATAAAAAAACATGTTTTAAAAATAATAAATGTGTACCTACTAGCTACTAAGACAATTGTAGGACAATCATATATTTTTGTGTGTAGTACAGTAAAATATAACGAAGAAACTTAAATCGTATATTTTATCGTTTAAATTTGCTGTCGAATATATTTCAACGTAGCTTGTTTTTATTCGCAGGCGATGGCAGTCCATATGTAGTGCCCATAGGCTCATGGGTGCGTGTTCCCATGCCGTGCGCATCCCAGAAGACTTGCATCAAGATATGTCGCTGCTCCAGCAAGGGTCTCACCAACTGCCAACCTCTACCCAGTGTGGCGCTTGATAACTGTCAGCTACACGATAAAATTGTCAAACACGGTATCCATTATTTTTACTTTAACTATTATAAAAAAGAGAAGTCCGTACACAGCTGTAGAAGATGTATTTACGTCACACTTTTTGTGAGAGAAGTAATTTAGGATCTCCTCTGATTTTTCCTCCGCTTCAACACAGGCACGAAATCGCCAACCCATTCATTCACATCAGAAAAAAACTAGGGGACAACTAATGCTAGGCTTTTCTCTCTTGTATTCTTCTTGACATGTGTCCGCGGTTTCCATTCGGTTCGATATTATAATCTCTAAGGATCGTTAATTGGTATAAAAATTCCCATTACCATACCAATTATGTTGTGAGGTATTTTATCGTGGAAAATTGATGAGTTTGAGTGAAATAACCTCAGATACTATAGGGTGTTTAACCATAAAATGATGACGCCGAATTTTTGCGCCCGTTTTTCTCAGGTCTCAGGCATACTCTTTCGAATGGATGGTAGTTTTTGACTTTCAATAATTGATTTGATATCCCATTTTGAGTAAAAATATTTGAATTTGAAGGTGATGACGATGATATCATTTATGTGGTTTGCATAAGGTATAATGTTTAAAGTTATCGATATCAGCCTCGATGGTTCGGAAATACTGCAGAGGCTACTTTGCACAGGATGCCGGCTAGATTATGGGTACCACAACGGCGCCTATTTCTGCCGTGAAGTAATGTGTTGCATTATTGTGTTTCGGTCTGAAGGGCGCCGTAGCTTGTGAAATTACTGGGCAAATGAGACTTAACATCTTATGTCGTAAGGTGACGAGCGCAATCGTAGTGCCGTTTAGAGTTTTTGTGTTTTTCAAAATCCTATCCGGCCCTGTATTGTAATGGGCAGGGCCTATCAATTACTATCATCTGAACGTCCTGCTCTTCTCATCCCTTATTGTCATAAAAAAAATCACAGCTTCAAGATAGTATATCAACTCAATCTCCACGTGTTTCTGAGATAACTCGTCTTAAAGCAGTAATCTGTAAGCATTAGTACTGTTTCGTTCTGAAGGGCGCCGTTGCTAGTGAAACTACTGGGCAAATGAGACTTAACATCTTATGTCTCAAGGTGGTTTTTCAATAATCTTGAGCGGCTTATAATGTGCAAGGCGTATCAATTACCATCAGCTGAACGTCCTGCTCGTCTCGTCCCTTATTTTCATAATAAAATCCAGGTGAGCGGTATTACATCGAGTGCAACGAGTGCCGGTGCGTGTCAGGGGAGCGTGTTTGCGCCCGGCGCGCCTGCGGGGGCTCCAGCCTGCTCACGGGTCTGCCGTGCAACTGTCCCCCTCATCACCTGCCTGTTCACACCACGCGGATGCTGTACCCCAACGCATGCCTAGCCAAGTAAGTACCTCTATACTATGGTGTGTGAATCAAAACAAAACTTTTCAACGAATTGGCCCAGTACCAACAGTAAGATAGATTTCTGGTTTATTTTGGTAATGTCTAATTTGCATAGAACAACCGTCTAGAAAGTACCAGTCTCCAATTCGGACTTACTATTAACCGAGACAAGACGAAGGTGATGATAGTAGGACCGGGCCGAACAAATTGAAACCAACGTACCCTATATAAGTGTGAACTGTGAAGTGGTACAGAACTATATTTATCTTGGTTCTACTATATCAAGTACTGGAGGATGTGGCGGCGAGATCATACGACGGTGCGCCATCACCAGGTCTGCAGTGGAACAACTGGGAAAGATTTGGAGGGACAGGAGGATTACCAAGAAAACTAAAGTCAGATTGATGAAATGCCTTGTGTTTCCAATCTTTCTCTATGGAGCCGAAACTTGGTCTCCGGGACTGCAGGACCGCTGTAAAATTGATGCATTAGAGATGTGGTGCTGGAGACGCCTCCTAAAGAACCCGTGGACGGCATTTCGCACCAATGTATCCATCCTCAAAGAGCTTCGTATTAAAGACAGACTATCGTCAATTGTGCAACTAAGAATACTGAAGTTCTTTGGTCACGTCTCTAGAAATGAGAACTCGATGGAGAGACTGGTAGTTCAGGGCCAGGTGGAAGACAAGAGAGCACGCGGTCGATCGCCAACCCGCTGGATAGACGCCATCGCAAAGGCTACTGAGTCCACCGTAGTCCAGTGTACTCGCAACGCCTCTAACCGTCAGAAATGGAAGCACATCGCCAGGAGATCTACCCTCAGAAAGGATATTGACCCACCGAACACCCATGTACCTCGTTAGCGCAAACACGACCACTCTGACAAGAGTGTTCGACTAAGAAGAAGAAGAATTTGCACAAGCTTCTTTAATATAATAACGTTAGTGTTGAGAAAAAACCCAAAAACGAATGCCTTGGAGGGCATTGTACCTGTTTGCGCCATATTTCATTTGCTCATTTCGGAACGAACTTTTATCTGTCAGTGTCAACGTCAGTTGTCAGGTTCTCGTTTTCACTCCCCGCTTCCGAACCCTTCCTCGCCCTCCACTCTCTTGTCGGTGGATCACGCGCTCACTCGCTTGTTCCACCGACGAGACTCACCTCATCAGTGACTAATTGATCTAACCACCAAACACGAACTAAACGAAGAAGAAAGGATTTATATATAAAGGCCAATTGTCTCCCCCGGGGGCTGAAGAGTAGCAGCATTTATCGGGTCAGTTCCCTCCGTCCCTGTATATCTTTCCTCACCCACACACCCAGTACCTTTTACCGCTTGATATCTATATATGCAAAGACAAAACAGTTCAGAACCTTTTTAATTTTTTAATGTACTTACATTGATTCTACTATTTGGATACTTAACAATAAACAATAATACCGGAAGACGTAGTGTTGGTAGGCCCCCATATGATGGACCGACGATCTGGTCAAGATCGCCGGAATACGTTGGATGATGGCAGCGCAGGAGCGATCGGCGTGGAAATCTTTTGGGGAGGGCTTTGTCCAGCAGTGGACGTTTTCCGACTAGTGATGATGATTAACGATTAAATATTTAGATGCCTCAATCTGTATCAGGTGTGGTGGAGCCACAGACGGCGAGATAGAGTTCGGGTCACGTGACGTGTGCGCTGCCTCGTCGTGTCCGCGTCGCCACGTGTGTCTGCCCGCCGCGTCCGTCTGTCTGTCACGTTTGCAGCTCGACTGTCCGCAGTACGTGTGCGGTGAGTTATCTATAGTAGCTATTCTTCAATTTCTAAAACTAGATTTCCTCTAGGACTTTTATTACGCCATGAGATTTTTTCCTCCTATCCCTTCTCTTGGTGAGCTGACGTGAGATTCAGCTAAACCCCCTCCTGTCTACGTGATCTTACGTGAGATTTCAAAATTCGTATATTTAAACAATTTGTTACGTTTTAAAGTGATAGTCCTCAGTTCTGCGATTAATTACACAAATAAAATTTTATGAACTGAGATTTTATCAACGATGCGTCACTCGAACGGTTGGCTCAGTTGGAAGAGCGCTCGCATGGAACGCAAGAGGTCGCGGGTTCGAGTCCCGCATCGTTTACAAAATTTTATTTTAAAATTTTATTTGTGTTCGTATATTTAATGTAAAACACTAGTTTATTAACATTTTTTTTATGTTTTCATTTAAGATAACAAATTTTTAATCTGGTAATTTTTAGTGCCAAGTTATTCAGAATCATGGTCACATTGCAACCCTTATAGGATGTAGTTGTTTTATACGCTGTATAGGTAAAATACCTATATTTAAATACAAAATATATATATTTATACTAAATTCAGCCGGGGGTAGTGAAGTACGTTGTGGTTCTCTCTGTGATATGCTATTTATTTAAATGAACACAATATTTTCTTTTATATTTTCAGTAAATATATCAAGTTGTAGCTCGCAGCCGCCAACTCCAGTCTGCGACACAGACAGACATACACACACGAATCCCTGTCACCTGGTTATGAGTGGGAGGAAGCTCGCTTACTGGGGCAATTGCCTTCGTGGGTGTTCTAACGTAAGTTTTAATAAGTTTTGTTTTTGAAGTAATACTTCTTTGAGTGAAATTTTAAGATACGCGCGCATCACTAGCACAAAAGTAACAGGTTAAAGTTGGTTACTAAAAATTCTGACGTTTGCGACATTCGTTATTTTTTTTTTTGGTTTCTTCGTGCATTATTAGGATAGGCGAAGGGTTCAAGCCCGTACAGCCGTATTCGTTATTTAATAATTAATTATCAAAGCCATCGTTGCAAGAATTTTACAATATTGTTCTTACTACAAACGTAGAATAGCACGAGGAATAAATAATTTTAAGGATTTATGGTTTGTTAGGCCAAAGAAGTATAACTTCTTTAGTTATAGTAAGGGAAAAAACATCTCGCTGTGCGGTTTTCAAGGAAGTTTCTTCCAATAACAACCAAACTGCAAAAATGATAAGGATTAATATCGTATTTGTGCGAACGGCATTTACATTACCGCTTTATAGTTGTCAACTTCAAAAATATTATCTTTAAGAGATAGACATATGCCAAACAGAATAATATGTCATGATATAAATTTATTTTATAATTTATACGTTTATACTTTCGTTCATTGATGATTAGTTCATATTTAATAAATAATTTATATTATTATTATATTTTTGTCTTAAAAAACACGAACGTGATAATCTTGTACATAATAGACAAAAATTATGACATTTCATTTTAATAACTACGGAATACAATTATTGTTATTAGATAATTTATATTTCTAGATAGTCTATTGCTCTTATCCCAACCGATAAAAACAAGCCAGGAATATTAAATAAATATAACTCCAGAAGCGTGAGGGAGGGAAAGTTAATGGTTCCAAAGATTAAAAATTACTACGGCAAAAGATTGAATGAATATATGGTGCCAGTCATATACAACGAGATAGCGTGGCTGAGTGTTCCCAAACTAAATAAAAATGCAGTTAAATTTAAGATGAAAAATGCGCTGTTGAATAGCATTGAATAACTCTCACTGAATGTTGTTTAATGTTATTCAACAATGCTATATGCTAATTTAGTATATAGATTTGGTAAATCTTTTCTTTTGTCTAATATTAATAATTCCAAAAATGTTTAGTTGTAAGTCCTAATAGTTTAGATTAAAGTAAGTAGTAATTAAGTATGTACATATAATTAAATGTTTTTTAAGCGCATTAACTTGCCAACAAACTGTTAAAGTTTGGCAAGATATATTAATAAGTTAAAAGTGTACTTTTTTAATTTAAAAAAAATAAAAAAAAAATTGTTAAGTGTGCGTGACAGGCTACGTCTTACACTCGCGATTTGTATGATACTTTGTGTTTGTGTGTGTGAATTGCTCAAAATAGAGGGTAGTTCTAAAGTCTATATTCATAGTCTATCTAGAGGCTAGACGTATAAATTGTCTGAGGGTATATGCTTTAACGTGTGATGAATACTAGTTTTTTTATAATTGCAGGCTGGGGCTGTTTGTGGCGTCAATGGAGTCACATACATGTCGGAATGCGCCGCGTGGTCTGAATTCGTAAGCGTTGATTACTTCGGGCCCTGCTTCGCCGTCGGTCCCATATCCGATCGCATGGAACCAAAATGTGATTTAGACCGTATCTTATGTCCTCCACTGAAAAAGCCAAATTGCCTTGGCTTTACTGCACCAGGAGCTTGTTGTCCAAAATGTGGCGGAGCTCTTCGAATCCTGTATTCGAAGAAACAGATAGACCGTGCACTTTACGGCACCAATATATCATCGACTGTTATTAATCTCAAAAATGTTATATCAGCGCTTGATAGACACGTAAAAGTTGGGGAGTGTGCACTTAGAGGCTACTTAACTATTGAAATGGAAATTTTTGTAACGGTAGAAACAGTGCTAAAGAATCCAACCGATTTGCAACTAAAAGTATGTGTTTTAGAAGCGGAGAAAATTGCTGATCTTATCAATAGAGATAGCGCTCTCATAACAAGTGATTTAGGATTAAGTGCATTATCATATGCATTAGTTGTTCATACATATCCAACGCAAGGTGCTGCGTCTTTAAGTATTTCTCTTGTTACGATGTTGATTTCATATTTAAGTGTTTTTGTCATAAGATGATTTTTTTATGTTATTTTGTAAATAGTGCCATATTTGTTGATAAGGTTTTGTCACGGATTAGTAAAAAAATAAGGACTCCGTGTCACCTTACATAACAGTGTAGCACCAAAAGAAGCCGATTAACGTGTAAATACATAGCTCCATGCACACACTTACACAACTACAGGCCGATAAGCGGCCATTATGAGAATTGTCATCGTCTGCGACAGATCAGTTTGCGTCTTGATAAAATATTTTAAAAATGCCGTCGGGCGTTGTGAAAAAGTGTTTAAACAATACTATATAAGTATTTTTGGACATATATGATTATTTAAGGGTGAAAAAATACGCGCACACACTAACATAACGGTGCTTCACTTGCTAATATCACGGCGCGGAGTCCTTCTCTTTTTACTCGTCCGTGGGTTTTGTATATAATTAGACAGGTAATACGTAACAATAAATGAAACATTTGCTTTTAATTATGTAAAGTTATATCAGGTTATAAACCAAACAATTGTATAAAATATATTCAAGATTATTTTGATGATTGACAGAATTTCTTTTTACTACTGTATATTTAGTGTTAAACTCTAGAGAACTATTAGAAACAGGGGCGGGTATATCATATAGGTAAAAAGGCAGTGCCTACCTCGTTATAAACCGAAATAAATCTAGCAACTAGTGTTAAAGTTGATTTAGTTTAATTTGGTTCCATTTTTTTATAACCAAACTTCTATTGAACACCCACTCACAAAATTTTTTCTTACACTAGATACTATATACCAACGGTAAGCAATTTTTGCATATCCAAAGATGAACAACCACTAGTTAGATCCACACGTAACTTGTAGAAAACCATTGCACGTCCCTGATTAGATAATTGTGTGCCATCATTAGATCAAACTTAGCACTATATCTATATAAAATAGACTGAAATGAGCATTTGTAAATAATATATAAAAGACAGTGTAGTCGTTATACCAAAAATATTAAATTGTATTATTTTGTTGAAAATATTTTTTTTTTATATTTTAAAACAAATGTGATATAAATAAAACGCACATCATTTAAGATGACTTTTATTTGGCGACTAACATTGAGAGATTTAGGAATATAAGATAGTAATGAGAATTAATAAAATATTGTGATTAATATAATATCACGATTAATTACTTATATCACTATCGATAAAATCTCCTTTATCCAGGAATAAGTTTATTCTTTCAAGTAATTGAGGATCGTTAACACTCTTCGCTAACTCAAAAAACCCCGATTGTAATACAGGATAGATAAGAAAGAATCTTTCTAACGGGAAAGTAAGTACCAATTCGAGATATGCCATGACAATGTTTAAGAAACAGTTCCTTTGAACTTCCATGTCCTTGTTGATGCTAGTGGCTCTCTGTTGTTCTATTTCTGGTGGAATTGGTTGAGGTGGTATAATAGGATCAATATGTTTATTTTTCTCCAATGAAGCATCATCTTTGATTAGCATATTAGCATCTGGAGGTTTATTATCATTTGCATCAAAAGCAAAGGAAATTTTTTGTTTCTCAGGACTTATGTCTGAAAATCGGATCACTTTTCTTTCTTCCTTGTCTTCCTTTATATTAATTTCGTTGTCATAATAACTCTTATCCGAAGAATCTATTTCTATAGTATTCTTTTCATCAATATACTCATTTGAACCATTACGAGAAACATCTTTATTTGGATTACTTTGCTTAACATTTGTCTTAAAGTCCGCAAATGTAAACGGTTTTGGTACCTCATCAATTGACTCTTCGTTAACTTGCTTTTGCGGACTCTTGTTCACATTTTTGTTGTTTTCAACAAATTCCGCGTTATGATCTGACAGTGAGCTTTCAATTGAGCTGCAAGAATCACGAACCTTTGCCTCTTCATAATTGTTAAAATCTGACACATTAATAAGATGTTTCAAGTAACTGTTGCACAAAAGCTCCCACGTAGCTTTCAAATCAAATATTTTTGTCAAAAATTGATCATATTCCAATGTCGTATTTAAGGAAGATGTATAACTTTTCAATATAATGTTTATATCTATAGGTTTCATTTTAAATTTTAGAACACCTGTATAGAATATTTCTGTCAGAGCAATTATTTTAATCAACCAAGCCGAAGATGTTTGTTTATATAAATTTGCAGCATAGTCTAAGTTGGAAACTTTCTGTACGAGAAATTTGAGGCCGGGCCTTGAATCAAATTGCATGGCCCTTGTATATGATAGATCTAAACTTTTAAGCAAGAGATCGGTGTTATATTTATTAATAAAAAACTGATAATTACAAACAGTTGTGCCAGTTTTCAAGCTTTCTAGCAAGATACTATTAATACCTTGAAAAACATCTGAAGACGCTTGAATAAGAACAGTAGCGATGATTTGAATAAGTATTTGGTGAGCCAAAAGACCAACAATGAGACTTCGGTTTGGAATTCTAACAATAAATAAATCCGGATTTAAAGAGTTTATGGCTTCTTGTAAATAAATAAGAAATATATAACTTCGATCATCGATTAGCTCTTGACAAGAATTTTTCGAGTTTTGTTTACTTTCTCCTCTTAATTGTTCTGTTAGAAAAACTTGTTGCGCCATTGCATGGAGTCGTACATTATCATTTACTGTGCAGTCTCTTCGGGCAGCCACTTTCACAATAGCCAAGTCGCCATAAAAGCTGTTTGAGTTTTCTTTAAATGCAAATGTTAATTGTTTCAAAGGGCTTAAGCTGACATTGCACGCTCTGTGCAGGCTAGTACATACTATTTCCCACTGCCTATCTGTTAGTAAGTGACCAGATGTTAATATGATGTGCCTAATACATGAAGCCCCTAACCTCGCTACTGGCTCTTGTGGTTGAGCAATGCATTCCACCAAAACCAACATCATTTGTTTCAAAGCAAACGTAACTTCTACACTTTCAATTGGCTCACGTTTGTCTTTCTCTTTTTTGTCATTTACTGTTGATCTTTCTATATTTATTTGTTGCAGGTTGTGTAAATAGAAAACAACCGTATCAGTAGTCATCCCACAACATTGTTTAAAGTTGGGCATTACGTTATCCCAATGCGTGTTAACATTAGCTATCTGTCTTAGCCAATTCTGGACAGTTGGCAACAATAGATGGTTAATACAATGCAAACCAAAGTGGGTACCAGGTACATCTGCAATATTTCTTAGTAATTTAAATAAAGTTTCCATTGCCGCTGGCTGGTTCTTTTTGGAACACACAACGGTAGCCGATATAAGTCCTTCGATTAAAACATACCATACTTTTAGAATATTACTTGGTTTATCAAGTTTTAACAAACAGTTATTGGTTGTATTTGAAGGTGGAAGTGATGTTGATAGGTTTCTGTATGAAATGAGTTCTTCAGCACAATTGTCGTTGCTAATGTATTTAGTGACATCTAATGAAGCACTTGGTATTATGGGATCAACTACTGACAGAGGTAAATCACCTTTAATTCTATTGCCAGTGTTAAATATTGGGCACTTAGGCATATTATACATCATAGTCAAGATGTCTGCGCAGTTTTCTAAGTGATACAGAGCTTCCTTACACATATCTACCATTACTTTTTCGGTTTTCTCCTCATTCAATGGTATGAACTTACTATTTTTTGAGAATTTTAGGCTTAAAGTTGGCTTCGGTTGTGTTGGTGTCGAAGGCTTCTTAAGTTTTGTTTCGGATTGTTGATCTTCTTCATAATGTAGTCCTTTGATGTGGCTAAGGAGGCATAGAATACAGTCGAGTGCTGCGTTGGCAAACACCAAGGTATTGTCTGTATTTAAAAATACTTTAAATATTTCAAGTATGGATGAATATTGGTTGGAATTATTTGCCACGCGTAAAGTGTTGAAAAGTGGGCGCCAACCAGATCGTATTTCCATTCGGTTGGTTTCAACGAATTCACAAATGCAAGATATAATTTGCTCCTGAAACGTTAACAAGTTTTAGCGAGAAATATTTAACAATTAATGCAAGATAAGCTTACTAAGACATCGATTTACCTGAATATCATCATCACAGAGCTCCAGACACAGTAAATTTTCAAAGGGCTTCAGTAACGCTTCGTTAAAATGAAAATGAGGCAACTCCACTTGTTGATTAAGAAGCGTTGTCGCACAGTCGTGGAGGCACTGGATGGCTAGACTTGATATTTGAATATCCTTGTGACAGGCGGCCTGCAATAATTGCAAATTTCTTAATTTACTTACGGACATGGTTATATCATTTTGTTACTAACCTATGCCCTATTAGCTTTCGCACTAAATAAGGCCGAGTATTTTTTTAATAGTTGATTATGATAATTGATTTTTTTAAAACAAACCAATTGGAAAAATGGTTAAGTAATAAATTTTATTTTTCTCAATGTTAAGCCATTGACTAGGTACGTCTTCTCTATTTCCCCTAAAAATCTTAGGTCAAAAATCTTCGCTGTGCTTTCTCTATATGAAGCATAATGTACCAAGTGAGAGAATTTTTAAACATGTTCAGTGCTTCATCTCCACTAATAAACAAACTAATAATAATACAAATTAAATTTGTATATCAAAATTTTCAGACGATGAGGGACTCGAACCCGTACGTCTTGGGTTACGTTCCACCACTTTACCAACTAAGCCAACCGTCCGCATCTCGTATAATCCGAAAATCTTGGTATGTTGTTCAAATCTCGTGTTGTGGCTAAAAAATAACAATACTTTAACAATTGTTAAAACTAATAATTATAGTATGAAAATGAACTAACTTGCATAAAGTGTGGTCCAACGACAGTCCATATTGCCATTCGGTGGGCAAGTGGTCTAGCGGCCCGGAGACACCTGAGAGCGACATCTCCCGCGCGACACAGAGCTCGGGCGGCCTCGCCGGCGCTGTTTCGACCTCCTGTGCGACGCTTCCACCAGGTGGCGTTGTTGTTTACTACGTCTTGATCCCATTTTGAGAATAACTAAATTGGATATAAATATTATTATCATTAGCAATTAGATATGCTTTAAGCAATTGTCCGTGATATTTTTGGCTTAAGAAAGGACAATGATCACGTATCTGCGTATTAAATTGTTGCACAATAAATCTTCAATAAATGCGACCTGCTCCAACTCATCATGCAAGGGAAAATCCAGGGAAAGCGACCTCCCGGAAGAAGGCGTACTTCGTGGCTTAAGAATCTCCGGACATGGTTCAACCTTAGCACAGGCTCCCTGTTCCGAGCTTCTTTGTCAGAAATAAAAATAACACTAATGTTAGCCGACCTCCGGTAAGAGATGGCACCTCAAGAAGAAGAACAATAAATATTTATTTATAATAGACTACGCTTTATATTATATTATCAAATAAAATTTCTATATTTCTTTCATTTTGCAACATGAAACATTGCTAGACAACTTTTAGTCTATCTACTTCATTCATCATCAAAGCCCATTTAGGTTAGCCCTGACATACTTTCCTCTGATGAATGCACGCGTAAAACACGTGCATTCATCAGAGGATTCATCGTGCGTTGTGAAAAAGTGTAAAAACAATAATATAAAAGTATTTGTGGATATATGATTATTTAAGGGAGAAAAAATTGTGTCACTGGTATACCCCGTAACCACACACACACTGACATAAAGGTGCTTCACTTGCTATTATCACTGCGCGGCGTCCTTCTTTTTTTACTAGTCCGTGCTACAATTTTAATTTGTTATTGGTTCTTGTATGCTTTGTTCAACTCTCAGGTTGTGACTTTATCTACAGGATCTTCTATACAGTTGATTATCCGCTCAACCCCAATATTTGCATATTAGGAACTTGACTTGAGATGTCGCTCTTGCAAATCTAAACAATATGTTATATTTTTTTAAAGCAATAACTCTCACTTCTGGGATTAATTACACAAGTAAATCTGAAAATAAAATTTTATGAACGATGCGGGATTCGAACCTGCGACCTCTCGCGTTCCGTGCGTAACTGTGTAATTAATCCCAGAAGTGAGGGTTATCACTTTAAAAAAAAAAAACAACAAATTGTTTGTTATTAATTTTTATTTAAATTGCAGTTAGTTTTAATTAAGGGTAAGCAAATCTTTCAGGCATATTTATTTTAAAAACAATTTAGAAATTTCAGATAATAAGATAATGGATGCATCGTAGTACCACATCATTATGGGGAATTTTTAGCTAGACCTGTTTACCCCGACTATCAAATACCTTACAGCTAAATTCTCACCTTGTGGTTGTGTGAGCTCGGGCACAGTGAAAGTTTAGAACGAAATTCCTTTAATAGTTCTTTTAGAACGAAATTCCTTTAACAGTTCTAGAACGGTAAAACCTAAACAAACTTTTACTTTCCCCTTAAAGGCTGATCTTGTTAGTCAAAGTAACGGACAGAAAGTTAACACAAGGCGACTACGGCATACACCATCAAGTTTCTTTTAAAGACTGCAGACACACCTTTTTGATGTTTAGTCAGAATACACTATAATTGCAGTAGAGATCATATCTTTGCCGATTTTGAGATTACAGTTATGAGAATTTTCAAGGACAGCAGATAGTATTTTCTTTGATTTAAGTAGTCCCCTTTAAAACGTGATCTGGAAAGATCACGAAACGTCAGGTTAACTAAAAGAATAATATAAATGTAACTTTCACGCGAAATCTAATGTAGAAACAAAATTACAATTAGGTACACGCGTTTTAATCCTTTAAAAGGTGTTTTTTCTTTAGAGGGTAGCAGACAAAAATATTTCTTGCAAAAACTGTATTGCGGATCAGTTAATATCTGGTGGTAAAATTAATCTGTCAGTAAACTCTCGTGTGGAAGAAGATTATTCCTAAGCCCCATGGTCTCCCCCATTGGGAGACCTGGGGGTCTCCCATTAATAAAGATAAAAACCTTACCAGTCGGTGATGCTGTGCCACAAGCCGTTGTAAAGCATCTCGCAGTGTCGGGAGAGTGGTAGTTGCTGCCAGTTTGGTGTACAGGGCGTCGGCCGCCGCTGTTAGAGCACAGCAGACTTTGGCTGCGTTGGAACCTGATATTATGTTGCCACCCTGAACGACAGAATATAGTTCGTAAGTATAGCGTCTTACCACGGGCAATCAATATATTTAGATACTAGCTTTTACCCCCAACTTCGGCCGCGTTGAATAGTTACTTTGAGCAATTTTTTTATTTTTTAGTATACTTTTCAAATAGTACATATACAAACTGCTCTTTCCGCTGGCAGCGTTCTTCTATGATACAGCGCATATCCCTTGTCATTGTGGACAGTCTCTCTACAAAGTTTCATGGTTTTATCTTCGATAATTACTAATTTCCATACAAACTGCCATCCCCTATTCCAACCCCTCCATTTATTTTTTGCAATAAAAGGTAGCCTACGTCCTTATTAAAGCTCTAGTCTATCTCTGTACTGTAGATATTTATCAAATATGGTTCAGTAGCTCCGGCGTGAAAAGCGTAACAAACAAACTTACATTCACATTTAAAATATTAGTAGAGATGTCGTTGAAATTGGCAATATTAAGGCCAAATAACTCCAAATTGGCAATATAACTTCAAAATAGCGGGGACGTATGCGACTTTTAGCGTTCGCGAACGGAATGTGATTCTGATTCCGCCAGTGTTCCGCCAGGGTGATGATGCTCGCTAACAACACCTCCAGAGAAGATGATATTCAAAGTAAAATAAAACTAATGTAGTTGGACGTTTGATAGTTAAAGATAAGATAATTTGTACGGCTAGATAGAGCCATTTTAGTTTATTACTTTAGTTCACGATTTGTATGTCAACTGTCAACTTTAATTTTTTTTCTTAAACCTTTCACATCTGTCACAGTTTATCTGGACGTTTAAATTAGCTTATCTTTAACTATCTATCTATCTTCCCATCTACATGGAACCAACAACAGAGCTGGTGCGGCTTGTGAAGCGGCTGAAAAAGCTTGCAAATACAGGGGCTCCGAATATGATTTTGTCCCATTCGGTGTCGAGACCCTTGGTCCGTGGAATCCTAGCGCTATAAGGCTTTTTAAGGAAATAGCAAAAAGGTTAGTGGACATCACAGAAGACCGAAGAGCTGGCAGCTACCTCGGACAAAGAATTAGTACAGCTATTCAAAGGGGGAACGCTGCCTTGTATCTTCGGAACCTTACCTAAGGGACTCGTTTTAATAATATATTTTAGTATATTATATTTTGAAAGGTTTTTAGTTTTAGGTTCATTATTCTAGTATATTTTTTATTTCTGTATAAAAAATATAAGCTATATCAATGATCTAAGAGTAAAAGGTGTATTATTGACATTGAAATAAATGGCCAAAAGAAATTAAAAAATAAGGAATCGATTATATGTAAGTTCCTTAAAAATTGATTGCAACAGATTACAGGAATGTTGCGATCGGAGAAAGGGTATTCATGAAATGCAATATAATAATTATGGTCGAAATTATAATATTGAGTAACTTAGTAAAGTTATCTACTCATTATTTATTTTTACTAATAATAACTTATTATTATTAACTTATTATAAATAATAATAAATTAAATAAAAACTTATTAAAAATTAATCAGGGCATAAACAATTATAACATTGATTTTTAGCTGACAGTGCAGCTGTGGGAAACACAATCCCTTTTGTGTTCGGAAATGAAACAGTTACCGTACCTATTTTAGTATAGTGTTTATGTATGCTTATGTGTAAAAAATATATATGAAATTGCACCTTACCTCTTGGCGACATGTTTCCACGATTGTTGCAACAGACATATCGTTGCTTGTGTTGTTGTCCAGAACGGGTTGCAAGAAATTAAACACATCCACACTGAAAACACATCGTACATTTTTCTTTATAGATGCACAACTTTACGGAATCTTTCTTGTACGTCTTTCCAAAAGCTATCTTCTTACATTCTAGTTCTACTAAGGCCTAATCCTCATACAGCGAACGACACCTTAACAAAGTTCTCCTTATCTTTAGCTCGCCTCGCCACACATAAGGCATTTATCAAAATTGATTCCTCTAGAATTATTTTTGATTTCATTCAAATTCAAATATTTTTATTCAAAATAGGATGTGACATCACTTATTGAAAGTCAAAAACTACTACCCATTCCAAAATGAATGCCTCAGACCTGAGAAGAATGGGTGCAATAAACTCGGCGGGCTTTTTTTTTCATCGAATAAATATGTTTACAAAGTAATATTGTACAATTAAACTTATTATTTAATAGCCTAAGGGCGGTCACTCCATTCCCAATCTGTGGTATCATTAAGAAAGTCATTTATGTTATAGTAACCTTTACCACACAAACGTTTCTTAACAATTCTTTTGAATAACGTTATAATTTTGTTTTGGACATTTTCTGGGATCTTGTTGTAAAAGCATATACATCGCCCCACAAAAGACTTACTACCTCGACTTAGCCGAGTAGTAGGCATCATCAGTTTATGTCTGTTCCTGGTGTTAACATTATGGTTATGACAGTTTCTGGAAAATTCACTTATGTGCCTATGAACATACATTACATTATCAAGAATTATTTCTAACACTACCACCGCTTCGGAAACAGATGGCGCTCTGAGAGAGAAAAAGCGGCTCTTCCAACATTTTTTGCGCTCTATTTAATAACACATGCAGCATTTTCTTTCTCATTCGTATCTTCGGTTTCATTTCCGCCGTTAGTAATATCTAGATCCGGTGTAGGTTAAAGCAGTAAATCGTAGGTGAAGATGGTGATGTAACGACATTATTGCATCAGCAACAACATCTCTGTAGACTCATTAGACATTAGACAGCGCTGGGAATCGAGTTTGTGATGGACCAATCACAAAAACGATTCTTCCATGAGTTTATAAACGTATGACCTAACTTAGAGATGATGAGATATTGCATTTTATCTGCGCTACTAGAACTGATTATACCATGATAATTTGGAGGTTAAGCTTTCCTCTACAGGTTTCCGAGGAACGTTCTAACGTGGTGTTTTTAGAATGTATAAATGAATAAGAAAGAAAGCGTCGTAGACATTTTTTAAATACTTAGGTAGGTAGTATGTACATTTAAATAAATTTTAATTATTTGTTTGTGATATTAAAATGATTGCTCATTATTAAGTAGGCACAACTTACACGAAAACTATAGGTACTAGAAAACTTCTATATAAATTATCCTCTGTCTCTCCGGGATAGATCCCGGAAGACGCAGTATTGGTAGGCCCCCCACAAGGTGGACCGACGATCTGGTCAAGATCGCCGGAATACGTTGGATGAGGGCAGCGCAGGACGTATTTGACCAGCAGAGGACGTCTTCCGGGAGATGATGATGTCTTCTGTCCTACTTTGAACAGACTTTTAATTGCAAATAGGCAATTTTTATTTCTATTTTAGAAGATGGTAAAACTAAGCAAGTTTTCTTACCAAGTCTCGTCATCTTTTCCATCCAAGGCAAGTTTGGCATCGGCTTGCAATATGGAAACAGTTTTGTTCCTCCCGATCTGCATGGCAACTATGGGAGTAGCGTTGTTCCCTTGTTGTCCAAACAATGAGTGTTCGAAACTCGACACGTACTGGCAGGCGGCAAATATGTGATCCCAACATTCTGGCGCCTTCGAACCTAACTCGAGACCTCCTAATAAAGATAAAAAAGCAAATTGTATTAAAAAAAAAACTAAAAAACACGCTTTTTATCCTCCTAGACGATATATATTATTTCCTCATAGACGATAGATGAAAATTATATTAATTAAGCAATTTGTACTAAATAGCACTTAGGGATTTTCTAAGAACCCCAAAGGCCTTAGACAAGTTAAAATCGTTCCATAGATTTTGGTATCGTTTTATTATTGGCTACATTTGACAATTTGATCGTTCTGATCACGGAACATGACATAATTTCTATTTTTTCTTAGCGCTAACGATAATAACTTGCAGGATTTAAATTTAAAAACTTTTCTTTATAAATTTAACTCTTGAGTGAGAAAATCATAAGATACTTTTAAGTGGGTGACGTGCAAATGATCCATATTGAGGGTTTTTAAAGTAACTTCTTCAAAAGAGAAGAGTTGAAACTCCTCTCTATTGTCCTGAAAATATTGAGCAAGGAAGTGCATTCGATAGTTTGGTCAAACATAAAAGAATTGATACTTAAAATATTGTTCGAACATTAAATGTGGCTTGTAAAGAATAAAATCTTAATATATATAAATTACGTGACACGTTGCTTGTTCGCGATGGACTACTAAACTAATGAACGGATTTTAATAGGGATTACTTCATGGAGTGCAGTTTGGTCCAACTTGAGAGAATAGTTTTTATTTCGATTTGGGACCCATAATTTGGTATGGTTGTATTTTCTATGAGAGAATTTAGTGACAAACGGTTTGACAGTTCCGCTGTGAAACAATTCCATTATAACAACAGGGAGCACTTTTTAGGAAATAATTCTTGATGTTTTGAATTTTATTGGCAAATTCCTATAAAACAGTATTATTTTTATTATCTTAATATATATAAATTACGTGACACGTTGTTTGTCCGCGATGTACTCCTAAACTAATGAACGGATTTTATCGGTGAATACTTCATGGAGTGCAGTTTAGTCCAACTTGAGAGATAGCATAGCTTTTATTTCGCTTTGGGACCCATATTGGATTCCAATATTTGTTTTGTATGGACATATTTTCTATGAGAGAATTTTTTGACGCACGGTTTGACAGTTCTGCTGTGAAACAATTTCATTATAACTAACAACAGGGAGCAATGATGCTGTATACATAATAAAGAACATAATGACATTGACGTTAACTTGACGACAATAACTCTTGGTGTTATGAAATATTACTGACAAATTCATAAAAAAACAGTATTTTATTTATTATGCACAGAACAACGTCCGTCGGGTCAGCTAGTGATATTATAATTCAAAATGGTTACTAATCAAATATTTTCGAACCTGATATCAATATGTCAAGCGATAATGCATGAGTTGACAATATTCTCCCATTGGCCGGTTGAGAAATAGCTGAGTTTGCTAGGAGTGCTAAAATGCTGCTGCATCTGTTCTGCAGACTTAACGTGGTACTAATTCTTGCTGCCTGAAATTTGAACAAAACATTTTGTTAATTGTAATTAAAATACTAATCCTGTGCAAAGGCTCCGTCCTCCCACTCAAAGATATATTTTTTTTATGGAATAGGAGGACAAATGAGCGTACGTAAGGAAGGTGTACGCGCTTTTTTTGAATGTACCCATGTCGTATCTTCCCGCAAACACCGCACAAGGAAGCTCATTCCACAGCTTTGTAGTACGAGGAAGAAAGCTCCTTGAAAAACGCACTGTGGAGGACCGCCACACATCCAGATGGTGGGGATGATATCCTAATTTGTGGCGTGTCGTGCGAAGATGAAATTCGGCGGCAGGAATCAGGTTAAACAGCTCCTCGGAACACTCCCCGTGATAAATGCGGTAGAAGACACACAATGAAGCGATATTATCACAATACATGCTCAAATTCGATTTCCTAGTGAAAAATAACGAACTAATAATAAGTACATGAACAATTATTCAATTATTGTACCTTATGTAGCCCTTCTAAGCATTGAATGGTAAGTCCCTCCCATGCAATTCTCTTCCGTTTGCTCAATGTGTTGATCTTCTTCGATATGATCCCATGTAGGTTGTGCTTATTTCTGTATCCGGTAAGTGGTACACTTAGCACAGTCACCATTGAGTCCCAAATGCACGTGAGTATTCTAAAATTTGATAATTTTCTCAGAAATAATAATTAATTACAAAAAAAAATCTAAAGATAAAAAATTTAATAAACAATTATAGTAATTTAATATCAAAAATGAATATTTTGTTATAGAATAATATTTCGAAGTATGTTTTTCTACGAATTGTTCCGTACAAATATCAAAATAAAGGATTTGTGATCATTTGAGTGTATTGGTTTTCTCTTAGAGCCATAGAAATTCTAATTCTGTACAAATATTTTCCATTTAGTGACATGAACGTTGAATTATTAGTATAATTATTCACCATTTCAGCTGGAAGTCCACTGCTGGACAAAGGCCTCCCCCAAAAATTTCCCCGACTATCGGTCCTGCGCTGCCCTCATGCAACGTATTCCGGCGATCTTGACCAGATCGTCGGTACAAGCCGACTAAATGTTGTTTATTTTCGGCGTTGTTATCACAATGGTATTAACCACAGATAGATTTAGATCATGCTAGCGTAAGACCGATTATTCATGACCAATTCATCATTTCAGCCGGAAGACGTCCACAGTTGGACAAAGGCCTCATCCAACGTATTCCGGCGATCTTGACCAGATCTTGGGTCCATATTGTGGGGGGCCTACCAACACTGCGTCTTCCGGTATGTGGTCGCCATTCGAGGACTTTACTGCCCCAACGGTTATCTGTCCGTCGAGCTATATGCCCTGCCCACTGCCACTTTAGTTTCGCCACCATCTGTACTATGTCAGTGACTTTGGTTCTCCTACGGATAGCCCTCTCCATTGCCCTTTGAGCAACAATGAGCTTCCTCATAAGGACTTATATTTACTATCAGGAATATTTCACATAAATATAAGTACACCTACCTTCTTGCCCATCTAAGACTGGCTTGATATTCTGGTGAATCGTTTGAGTTATTGTAAACCATCGACACCTCCTTTAGTTTCTTCCAATCCGACATAACGTGGTTTTGATCCAAACCGCCCAAATCTAAAATATTGTGGAAAAAAATTAACAAAACACGGAAACTGTGCAAGTGTCAGTCGTTTTTTTTTTAATTTATTTATTTTAAATTTAGTTATTACACTTTTAACATAATAATATATAAACAATATGTTATGTTTTTAAAGTGATAACCCTCACTTCTAGGATTAATACATAAATAAAATTTGAAAAACAAAATTTTATGAACGATGCGGGACTCCAACCCAGTTGATGAACTGAGCTCAGTTGGTCAGAGCACCGGCACCGAACGCCGAAGGTCGTGGGTTCGAGTCCCGCATCGTTCATAAAATTTTGTTTTTCAAATTTTATTTGTATAATAATATATATCTTGCCAAACTTAAACAATTTGTTGGCAAGTTAACGCGCTTAAAAAACATTTAAATAACATTTTGGTCGATCACACGAATGGTTTTTGAAGAATCCCGAGGATCAATCAAGGATCCATTTATCATCAGGTAAAATTTGCGCATTTGATGGTAAATTAAAAGGCAAATGAAAAGTTGCCACGAACCTGTCATTCAATGACCATATTGGCCTATTTTTAGATAAAAACTTACCAGAAAGGAGGTGAATCAACGGGTGATCTATAGAAGGGACATCTCTCAGCAGATCAGTGGCAACAACTTGTTGGTAAAGCTCTCGTATCCAAGTTGCCGACAAATACACCAGCACTCCACTACCTTGTACTTCTTCAACGAATTCATCTTCAGTAAGCGGTATCTTCTGCATTAAATGACATATAACTCAGACAAGAGAGAGAGAAGTTAAAAAATAACCCTTAAAAATATCAATTCGCTTAATCGATGCTTTACTTATTTAGATTACATATATTTCACATATTTTCTATAGAATTATGGTTGATACAATTCTGATATTTATGCACCTAACAATTTAAGGTGAATTCAGGATGGTTCATTATATAAAAAATTTTAAGCAAAAGGAATAGATAATTTAATCGTCTACAATATTTATAATGCAAATATATAATAAAAATAGAATAACACCCATTAGAATGTGTAGAATCGATTTTTTGACTTATGACCTTGGAATTTCTGTAGTAACGCATACCCTACGCTAAGAAGATTTTGAGAGTGCTAAAATTAAAGTTTATACACCTTTATAGCTGACTAATTGACTAATTGACTAATTTTCCTGACCTGTAAAGGGTATATAAAGGCTTTAAGGGAACTATAAAGGTCATAACTAAGTTACACTTCTGTACTACTACTCTTTACTCTGTGACATACATGAATGCTATTACACTTATCTTTAAAGCTGTTTTTAAATCAACTCACATTATTATCAGAGTAGGGCGTGCTCCTCTTCTGTCGCAGTGTGAGCAGCAGGGCAGCGTAGGTTGCTAGATAGACGCCGTCCGCGTTCATGATACACGCGGTAGCTGGCGGTTGGCACGCGTTATGTTGGCAGCACTTCGACGCAAACTCCTGCATCGCTTCATCAACCTTATCATACAATTATCATTATCATGTTATCCATTCATTATATTTACCAACACCCTAGTGTAAATATTGTTGTTGAAATCAACTGTTGAAGTGACGATGACCAAATAAACCTAAATTAGGAGTGTATATATGATTCCAGAACGTTGGAACAGGAACGTAACCTTTCCATATCAAAGTCTCCGTAACGTCAGAAGGCGAAATACATCCATAGAATCTGAACCATTCTGTGGGTTTCGAGCTGTACCTTGTTGCAGGCCTGTCTCACTCCCCGTGTAGGTATCGAAATATGTAGATATCGTACCGTAAGTACGTGCGGCGGCCTCTACACAGTAGGCCAGCCAGTAGGGACCCACGAGCGAGTAGTGACGATTTGTCACCATAAATAATGTCACTAATCCGACCGATATTTTAAAAATGGAGAAACATAAATTAAGCAAATCATATTAAAAGTCATTGCGATCCAATTTTAACTATTTTATGCTTCCTAAAGTCGCTGAAACAATCTAATTCAAAGTGATTGTTATTATAATGAAATTACCATTCATGATAGCTACCTATTTATTTCCTATATACTAAGTAGGTTTGACTATGTCGTGGTATCTGCTAGATAGGTATCTGCAACTTATGTAGGTTTGACAACGAAAGAATATTGATTTAAAATTACGATTACATACCTATTTATATTATAGAAAAAACTGAGTTATAAGATGACCATATACTAAGTGGGAACAGTTTTAGGTAAAGAAGTCAACCCTAATGTCGTCAGAACAGGTAAGAGTCACGAGATAGAAAGAGAGGCAACTTTTAGGTGAATAAAAATGTGGGTTAGTAGTGCTGTGCGATCTGAATTACACCTTATTGTATGAACGCAAGAGTCCCTATTTCTTTGATAACGTACCTCAATACAAGTCCTAAGATTGATAAGTTTTGGCAGCAGTGTATTCTGCAATGTCTTGACAAACTGCCGAGCGTTATGTCTCTCCAAATCCACATTACATTCTGTCACAGTACATCTAAAAATAAATGAAAAATTTGGCTACACTACTCAAATAAATACATGTATAACTTGAAATGGTCGTATTCAAATTCAAAATAGGATTTTAAAATCACTTATTCAACATAAAATAATGGTAGATCAGGTAGATTAGATAATTATACCAATTCGTAAAGGCCAGCAACTGCTTCAAAGCAACCGGCACAGATTCCTCTGTTACAAGAGAATGTGGGCGGCGGTGATCAATTAACATTAGGCCCCGGACACGCCTAAGACCCGAGAAGAACGGAGTTTAAGAAATTCAGCGGGCATCTTTCTTTGATAAAATTTATGCATTAAATAGCACGGGGGCTTTCGCAAATTTCCCAAGGAGTGAGGTTTTCAAGAAACTTTGAGTACTACAAAGCTGTGAAATGAGCTTACATGTGCGTTGTTTCCGGGACAATACGACCCACAAAAAAAGCGAGTTGCTTAAAGGCTGGCAGCGCTCCTGTGATACCTCTGGTGTTGTAAGAGATTGTGGGCGGCGGTGTTCACTTAACACCAGGTGACCCATACGCTCGTTTATCCTCCTTTTCCATAAAAAAAACGAACAATGGGTTTACCCACCTAAAAGGCTGGCAACCCTAAACCAAATCCAAAACATAAGGAAAGGGTATTTAGAAAGTCTATGTTTCATTAGTAACTATTTTTGTATTCTAGTATTAGTATTGCTATATTAGTAGCCATTGCCACACAAACTTAAATTATATTGAATTTGGCAACACATATTTTATTTTATACATTTTTTGGGATCATGTTTTAATCATACCAGTGGGAGGCTCCTTTCCACTGGATGCCGACTAGATTATGGGTACCACAAACCGTGAAGCAGTAATGTGTAAGCATTATTGCGTTTCGGTCTGAAGGTGACGAGCGCAGTTGTAGTGCCGATCAGAATTTTTGGGTTTTTCAAGAATCCTGAGCGGTACTGCATTGTAATGGGCAGGGTGTACCAATACCATCAGCTGAACGTCCTGCTCGTCTCATCCCAAATTTTCATAAAAAAGATGTTTTAATCATATAGGTATATCATATTAAACATTTTACCTGCCAAGATTCAATGTCTTCGGAACCACCTTAACAGTATCCATGTGTCGTTGTTTCTGGTCGGAAGTTGGATTGTTAGTTCGACTCGGCAGAAACACGTTGTCTACGTCCGAATCAGCTTCCACCTCACTGCCTGAGCTCAAGTTCTCCGGACCCGATGTATCTAACAAATAATCATTTATAAGAACGATAAATGCTCATATATTATACCTTTTAGGCAGGGTTAAAAAAAATAACTTTAACAATAACAAACATGTAAAAGTACAGGTTAAGCAAAAAATTTGTTGCATTTGACAATCTTTTGATGACGTCTTAACTTTAGATGTTAACCATAACCGCCCAATCTTCGCCGGTTAAAGCTATTGTTAATGTTGCTTAATACCGATCTGTCAAAAATTTCAAATAAATATTCGATATTTCACTTTTTTACATTAATTTTAACTATGCCAGAGAATACGATGGTGCAACACATTCCGCAGTCTATGTTAAAGCCAGCGTTACTATAAAGGTTAAAAACGTAAAATTTGTCCGAGTGAGGCCAATTTGAGCCAGTAGGAGGCTCCTTTGCACAGGAAGCCGGCTAGATTGTGGGTACCACAACGGCGCCTATTTCTGCCGTGAAGCAGTCATGTGTAAACATTACCATGTTTCGGTCTGAAGGGCGCCGTAGCTAGTGAAGTGACTGGGCAAATGATAAGTCTCATTTGGCATCTTATATCTCAAGGTGACAAGCGCAATAATTGTAGTGCCGCTAAGAATTTTTGGGTTTTCCTGAGCGGCACTGCATTGTAATGGGCAGGTCGTATTAATTACCATCAGCTGAACGTCCTGCTCGTCTCGTCCTTAAAAAAAACATCCAACTTAAGCCATAACTATAACAGCTAATATAATGCAACCCAACCGAAGATTATTAAAACTATTCTGAAATGCTCATGATTATAATGGCAACGTAGGTATGTCGAAATATCTGAACGCTCCCGAATCGTGGTAAATATTCCGGCTTAGGTTTTTACTCGTTATAAACAAGAAGTCCACCAAAAGTCTTTAATAAAGTGTCTATCAAAAGTATCTCTATCCCAAGATGGCTATCTCTACTATCGCTTAATGATTGCGACTTTAAGTACGAGGTTGGTATAGTGCGGCTATATTTGAATTGAGTTTAACAATCCCGATATTATTTCATTTAAAAAAAATTACAAACAGAGTTACATAGATAATATATAGAATATATTTGACGGCGCATCCGCCAACGTTGGACGTCAGGTTGACTTATAGCTGTAAAAGTCAGCCTAGCGAAGCGTCATTTTCGATGGCAGTGCGGGCGGACATCTTGACTTCACTTTTTGTTCGAGATGGCGCCGACGCACCACGCTTGTAACGAATCGCTTTGCATCCGAGTGATAGTTTAATCTAGTGTTAAAATTAAGTTGGTTTTCGTGTTGCTTAGACTGTACATTGTTAATTTGACTGTGTATTTCGATTATTAAACCCTGTGCTGATTAAACAACTGTGATTGTAACAAGGACTATTGATTTTTCTGCTCACACCCACCTACCCACATACATCACACAAGATGAGTTCTGATGCAGGCCCTCCTGCCTCTTCATATTCATTAATTATTTACCATCATAGAGTGAGAGTAACATAACATATTGCAACAACACTTGATAAACGTCATGAAGGTATCTATATCAATTGGTCTTTACCAAATGTATTTTACCTTTGCACTTTGATATGTGGAGAACTGATAAGAAATTCCAAGCTCATCTTTTTATAACAAACATTTCTTAGCCCGCTTAATATAATCTAATAAATAAATTTTTCGTGTCGCGGTGTTTGTTACCAAACTCCTCTGAAACGGCTGATCCGATTTTTATGAAATTTAATTTTTTATAGCCCATTTGGGACTTAGTATCCTGTCGCACGAATTTGGAGGTAAAAATATTGTAGTTGATATAGCTTTTGTCCACGATTATAATGATACCATTCTTATTACAAGGTAATGCACCGTTTCCAAGAAAATAACGAAAAAAATTCTAACCTTAAGCAGGCAAATCACTTAAATAAATAGTACATGAGCGCTGACATCGCGGCGGGAGGCTAAAAAGTGTCATGAAATGATATTGGTTTCATCGTAAAATATTAGGAAAGGCCATTGAACCATTGAACCATTTCAATAAATTGTATAAAAAACAGTGAAATGAAATGTAAAAAATTGTCTGTGACAGATTACACGGCTTCATCAATAATTATTTTTAGATAAAAGAAAAACATTTATAAAAGGTTTCATTGTTCATGTTCATCAATCCCCAAAGCTGTATCAACTACAATTTATTAAAATTGGCTAGGTTAGGTTATGTTAGAACAGTTAAAGCAACGCACGAGACGAGTGTAGCGTGCCGCAGTAGCGGCCTGCGAGTGCCAGAACCGAATTGTAGGCGTTTCCCCCCCATTAACAAATTAAGGAGGGGTTAGGGTAGATTTTTTTTTTCGTTTTTTCTTGAATACTGTGTATTAGGTTGTAATAAGTAATAAATAAGTGGTAGCACTATAATCGTGGACCAAAGCTCTATCAATTACAATTCATTAAAATTGGTTAGGTTATGTTAGAACAGTTAAAAACAACGAATGCCTGAAACGAATTCTAGGCGTTTCTCTTTCTTTACCCCCCCCCCCCCTTTTTTTTGTAATGCTTTTTTCTCTGGAGCGGTGCATTACCTTGTAATAAGAGGAGCAGCATTATAATCGTGAACTAAAACTATCAATTATAATATTTTTTACCTCATAATTCGTGCTACGGGATACTAAGTTTTAACCGCTCTTTTTTTCGTATTGTTTTTATTCATTTGTATGGCAAAACAACGTTTGCTGGGTCAGCTATAATATATTATATAGTTCCTCGTCGGAGTAGGTTAAAAACTTACCAGAAGAATCATTCTTAGAGTCGCTACTTTGTAGAACTGCAACTACATCCCTGAAATAATTATTATACTTAATAAATAAATGAATAAGTTATTTCTATCAAGTTATTTATCACTTCACATCATTGACGTATTATACAAAATTAGACTCCCAATTTCCTATTAAAAGGTTATAAATACTTAACATTAACTTATACAGATAAAATTATAACCTTTATTCAAATTAACACCATATTTATAACTCATTCGAGTTTTACCGTGTACGGAAGGTCGTCGGAGTACATAATATTATTTAAATTTAATGTCTAAAACTTAGTTAATTATAAAAGAAAAAGGGTGTACCAATACCATCAGCTGAACGTCCTGCTCGTCTCATCCCAAATTTAAACAACTTAAAACTACATACAAATGCCTTCAACTAAATTAAAAAAGCTATTAGTCTCATTTAAATAATATTACTTGACTTTGACTTGAACAATGTCGACTTGATTTGACTTACCGATATGGACTCGGTAGTCTCGCTAAAGTCTGGTAAGTCAGAGGTCCTGTGTAGTCAGCATCCTGTAACTTCACCCAATACTCCAGTATGAGTTTTGCGGCATCTTCAGTTATAAATTCAGCCGGGCTGGAGCAAAGTTTCTCCAGTGCATCCAGCAGTGACACCACACATTCCACTGCAGCTGCCACTACTTCTGGATTACCACTTCTGCCACATTCTTCGATACCATCCATTATGCTAAAAACAGTTTATAAATTATCTTTTCATCTTAATTATCGGTAATCCATCCAGCTTGAATTGTCGGGGACCCAGTGCTATGTAAACGGCTGGATCACTTGGCGTTGCGTAGAGATGTCGCTTCATTGTGTGTCTTCTACCGCATTTATCACGGGGAGTGTTCCGAAGAGCTGTTTAACCTGATTCCTGCCGCCGAATTCCACCTTCGCACGACACGCCACAAGTTAGGATATTATCCACTCATCCGAGTGGCGGTCCACCACAGTGCGGTTTTCAAGGAGCTTTCTTCCTCGTACTACAAAGCTGTGGAATGAGCTTCCTTATGCGGCGTTTCCGCGACGACACGACATGGGTACCTTCAAAAAAGCGCATACTCCTTCCTTAAAGGCCGGCAACGCTCCTGTGATTCCTTTGGTGTTGCAAGAGATTGTGGGCGGCGGTGGTCACTTAACACCAGGTGACCCGTACGCTCGTTTGTCCTCCTATTCCATAAAATAAAATCCATACTAATATTATAATTTATACATACTTCTAATAGTATATATATATGTCATAGATAAGAATGACAAGCAGAAGAAACGAGTTAGTAGATGATTCGATATTCATCTTATCTCGGGTATAATCGGCGCACGGTGCGATTGCGGGCGAGAGCGGGCGCCGGGCGAGCGCTGAGCAGGCAGTCAGGGAAGAACTATTGATCGAGGCGGTTGTGTCGTACGCGCATGCCGGGAACACCAAGTTACCATCTAATATAAAAAATTCTTGTGTCCCGGTGTTTGTTGCCAAACTCCTCCGAAACGGCTGAACCGATTTGTATGAATTTGTGATGAAATGATAAGGGTGACACACCCCAGTTTTTTTTTTAATTTTTTTTTTATTTATATTTTATTATGTTTCAGAATAAAAAAATACATACAGCTTCAAATTTTCATCTGTCTACAATAAGCACATATTTTTGTATCGCGATTTTTATATTAATCTGTTCCATCCACAGATCCCCAACAGGGATGTTAGATGGCAATCGAATACAAAAATTATTGTAGTACGATAAATTTTATATACGATATATTTGGTATATCTGAGTATCGGTCATCTATTTTTATATCCCAAATTATTAAATTTTTTAAGCTATTGCATAGCTTCTATCGCGGGCCTTGAGTGTGGAGACCGAATCCAGAAATTCCGTAACGAAAATAACCTAACATTTACTTACTAGATGTATATAGTTCTGTATATATTTCGGCACGATCATTACAGTTGCCGTGGAACAGCGGTTATCACGTATGCGTATGTATAATTATAATTGCATAAATTGATAAAAAATACTACGCAATAGCTTTACCGCGGCAGTCCCCGTTTAATTACTTTTATTTACTTGTAAATTTCAGCTTGAATTGTGGTGACATCATAATGATATTTAAGAAATTAACTCACAGCCGTACAATAGCCATATCGTCACTGTGCTTTTCAGGATCAATCTTTCTGACGAGCACCAACTGACACAGTCTCTTTGGCTGCTGGAGAAGCTCTCTGACACTCCGCAGGGGCTCGATCCTGTGCTGTATCGGAGGGTAGAGCAACATTCTGTGATACAATGCCTCCAGTACAGGACGTAGGGTCGATGTTGATCCCACTAAGCGAACGAGTTGGTTAGCAATGCTGAAACAATTAAAAGATTAGGTTGAAGAAATTGTAGTCTGATCAAGCAGATCGGTGAAGTATTAAGGCGAAGGGTAAGCATTAAACACGCAAATAAGGTGTTTTTAGACAAATTTGATGATTAAAATATAGCATTTGGAGCTATGAACACTACTTAGCCTGTTATAAATACCCTTAAGTCTTATTTGTAGGTTTCTAATGCTTGCTGTTCGTTATAGTTAGCACTTGAGAGCCTTTTTGAACTACCACTTTTCTTTGCAGTTAAACAAGTTTTTTCGCATTGCATGACGCATTTGTTTAGTACTACTCTCAGAAAAGTTATTATTATAGCTTATACTTTTTTGTGCAGTTAAATTTATTCAAATTAGTCATGAATTGTAGGAATATAAACAGTAAAAAATGTTACGTTTTCCACGCAAGCATTTCGAAAATATTGGCTTTGTTGTATAGATGGCGGGCCGACAACCGTGTACTTATATCGCTCAAGGTCGCTGGCATTTAGTGTCACCTTAATATCAAATACAGATTTATATCAAATTTTGAATGTGGTGATTACGTACGGTGTGTGTTGCACCATCTGTTACTGTTCTAGTGTACTAATTTTTTTGTCAATTAGCTTCTATTTTTTTAATTTTATTCGCGTACATTAGGGTCGGTTTTGACGAAATGAAGCTATGAATGTTGCTTTAACATCTCCTCCTTTTATGCCTCTCATGTGCTGCCGTGTACAAGCGTACACGGCAAGCATTTGTATGTTATGCCACCGCAACACCAAAGGAATCGTCACAGGAGCGTTGCCGGCCTTTAAGGAAGGTGTACGCGCTTTTTTTTGAAGGTACCCATGCTGGCATTTGTTAGTGCTAAATACGAGTTGCGACAAACTTAGCAGATTATATTTGCAGATTAAAATCTGTGGTGCCGCTAAGTTCGGTGTTATAAAACGTAATAAAACATACCACGCTATGGGATCACTAAAGGAAAAGGAACTGTTAATTGCAGGTAATAACAATTTATCTTTTATAAGGTCTTATTGAATTTCCTATGTTCGTTGTTGTAGGCAACCTAGCGAAACTCTCTAAGAAAAATGCGATTCACTCGATTGTATGAAACGTGCAGTCATTGATAGATTGACAGATGACGGCTCTTCTTCTCGAATCTTGTCAAAAATGTAGATAACCGGAATCCACTACGTTTTAAGAAACTGTTCACTTTCAAACTTAGCCGCATTATACTTCACCGCCAATCGCGATACTGTAATTACTACTAATTCAAACTTGTGTCAAATAACTGCAAGTTTCATTCTAAACTAAATTTAAATTTTTGCTTAGGCAGTCTCGCCTCTTATTACGTAGTTTTTACATCCTCATTGATTGTAGGGGTTGATGCATGTAATAACAAACGTTTAATAATAATATTTGATTTTGAAAACCACATCGTCCGGTACCTACATAGCGAGTCATGGTGTAAGTTTAGCATGCTAAATGTAATAAAATATTCAAATTCAAATAGTTTATTTCTCAAAATAGGATAACTGCATCACTTTTTGAAGTCAAGAAAATATACAAATAATAAAATAATACAGTCCTTCTGCTTATAAATTAAAATAGTATGTAGACCTTAAAATTATTTACATTGCTTTAATCCCATGTACTTTTATCTGTTATATAATCTTTAATCTTTAATTGTATAATAAGCTTTTTTAAAGTTTCTGTTTAACAAATATTTTAAACTTTTTTAATTGTAGTTTGCAAATTTCTTCAGGGATTTTATTATAAAAACGGACACATTGTCCCCGGAATGATTTGTCTATTTTCGTTAGCCTTGTGTGAATCAGAGCATAATTATGTTTATTTCTAGTGTTGCAGTTATGAATGTCACTGTTTTTTTAAAACAATCTATATTTTTATGCACAAATATTAAGTTTTCAAATTAATATTAAAATTAATGTACCTGTATATAGTCTTTGCCTGTTTACTGTTGAAGCTGGGAGCGCAAGACAAGGCCCCGGATCCTCGGCCGGAATCATCAACTAAATTTCTATCGTGTTCTCTGCAAGATAGACATCAATATTACATATACTATAATCATAACATTTTTATATGTTTAGGTTCTTTTGATAGTTTTAGTCGTTCTGATAGTGTCACGCATTTTTCTTTAGCGTTGTCTTTGATTTGATATCCAAATCTTTGTAAATGTTTTTATTAAATCGGTATTTCTTTTAACTAAACTGGCGGTTAAAATTTAGTATTCCTTAGCACGAGGGAAAGAGGCAGGAGGAGGGGAAAGGGGGAGTGGGGTGCCCCCTCACCCCTGATATTACCCCCATTACAAGGTAATGCACCGTTCTAGAGAAAATAACATTATAGCTTAACCTCAAACTATGACATTTTTATGGGTTGAGAAGCCCCTTCCTAACTTGTAAATGGTGAGGAAAGGAAGAGAAACGCCTACAATTCGGCTCTGGCACTTGCCGGCCGCTACCGCGGCACGCTACTCTCGGCTCATGCGCTGTGGAAACTGTTCTAACACAACTACTTAAGGCAAATATTGCCTTTTGCACAATACCTTCTACTTGACTATTACAGGTAAGTTTCTAGTCTAAAGTAAGTCCCAGATATTTTACCTTGTCAGAAAACGGTATATATTTATTATTCAGTCGCGAGGATAAGAGGCATTCCAACTTCCGCTTCCTAGTAAAAGGCACCAGGACGGTTAGTCAGCATTAAGCGCCATTTCATTGTCATAATAAAAGTAAGTATTATAAGTATTAAAATTAAAGTATTTAAAAACTTTTCTTTACGTACCTTGATCTAATGTTCTTATCAACGCGCGGAGTACCCAGAAATGATATCAGCGAAGGACAAAACTTCTGCCAAAGAAATGTTGTGAAGTGTGAGTTTCCACATACTCTCTCCGATAGACTCGACATGAGAGTCAGTAGACAGTCCAGGAAGAAGAGTGACAGAGCGTTCTGTTTTGGGATTCTGGAAGGCGGAAATAATTTTAAATGGTCTGTAGAACAATACAGTGGGAGGCAAATTCTGTAAGTTATGATGTTAAAATAAATTTATCGACATATTTATAATTATATTAAAATCAAAATTATTTTCAGGCCAAGAATTACAAAGAGTAAGAGTCGGAAACACCGCTCCTATTAAGGCGATTCCTATTATCTAAAGTAACATTTTTGAAAATCTACTTAAAATACATCTACAAATACAACGGCTCAAGTTTTTTGACATGTTTATTATCATTTCTTTAACTCAATTATTGCAGTTTCGAAAATACGATTACGAATAAAAATCTCTATATATATTTTTTTTAAATACAGTTTTATTTTATTTGAATTATTTATGTTGTCTTTAAATTATGATAGCTATCAACACAAAACTTATTTTATTCGATAGATTGTTATTCTATGGTGGTTTACGCACTAGATCCGGCTTCCGTCAACCGTTAGAAATAGTCCTACGACTACACCGGTCGTAATTTCACGGATTCGGATCAGACGTACTGCGAAAGCGCTCTTTTAATTTTATATAACAACATATTATTTATATAGCAGATTAGCTAACCCGGCAAATGTTGTTTTGCCATATAAATTATTATTTTTAGAGGTAGATCGTTTCTTGGACATTACTTTATTTTTCTAAAATAAAAGATTTTTTCTAAAATTAACGTATCCTATGTTACTCCTTATTACATCAGCTACCTGCCATTTCAGAGAGAAGACGGAACAAACAGATAGACAGACAAAAACTAAAAAAAAATGTTATTTTGGTGTATGTACCGTTATTTCAGAATTACAAACAGATACTCCATATTTATTTATATGTATAGATTTTTTTTTATGGAATAGCAGGACAAACGAACGTACGGGTCACCTGGTGTTAAGTGATCACCGCCGCCCACATTCTCTTGCAACACCAGAGGAATCACAAGAGCGTTGCCGGCCTTTAAGGAAGGTGTACGCGCTTTTTTTGAAGGTACCCATGTCGTATCGTCCCGGAAACACCGCACAAGGAAGCTCATTCCACAGCTTTGTAGTACGAGGGAGAAAGCTTCTTGAAAACCGCACTGTGGAGGACCGCCACACATCCAGATGGTGGGGATGATATCCTAACTTGTGGCGTGTCGTGCGATGGTGAAATTCGGCGGCAGGAATCAGGTTAAACAGCTCTTCGGAACACTCCCCGTGATAAATGCGGTAGAAGACACACAAGATTTGGATATATTTTGGAACTCTGCATCATTTTTCAAGCGCAAATTTAAAAATAATTTAATTAAATAACATCATTCTTTGTTTTAGATAAGTATAGTTAGTAATAATAGTTGCTTTATATTCTTAATTTTAATAGTTTTATATGTTAATATATTATATAAATTACGTGACACGTTGTTTGTCCGCGATGGACTCCTAAACTAATGAACGGATTTTAATGGGGATTACTTCATGGAGTGCAGTTTAGTCCAACTTGAGAGATGGAATAGTTTTTATTTCGATTTGGGACACATAATTGTTATTATTTTCAATATTTGTTTTGAATGGACATATTTTCTATTAGAGAATTTAGTGACGCACGGTTTGACAGTTCCGTTGTGAAACAATTTCATTATAACAACGGGGAGCATTTTAAAAGAAATAATTCTTGGTGTTTTGAAATAGTATTGGCAAATTCCTATAAAACAGTTTTTTTTTATTATCTACAGAACAACTACTGTCGGGTCAGCTAGTGTTTTTCTATTTTGTGTAGTTAATTTATAAAGTAATTTAGATAGTAAGTAAACAAGGAAATTGTCTTGTTTATAATGATAATGTTATTAAGTACTTTTAATTTAATTAATTGCATGTCGAGTTAGCCCGTAAATGGGGTTTACGATGTAAAATAAAATAAGTTATTAATGTGTAAATATATCATAAGGCAATACATTGGATACAACATGGGCTTCCTACTAAATAAATAAATAAATTATACATACGGTCAATTAGTTCTTATTATCTGTGTTTAAGAATAACCCTCGCTTAAAATTATAGTTCAAATTATTATTATGGTTATTTATAATCGTAGTTTTAATCAAATTACGATTATAAATATCCTATTGAACGTCAGAAATAACATCCCATTCGAAAATGTATGCTTCAGACCTGAGATAAACAATTATACGATTTATTCCGGTTTCGTCCCACACAAAAAATTCTCTTTTCGACCTAGATTTATTCCTATTTGGTCTCGAAAATAAAAATAACGAATAATTTATTATTTTATTCTTGTTTTGTCCCACTTTTTGTTCTTTATTCGCCTCGGGTTGTAATTTAAGTGTTTTACAACACTACACTATTACTACACTGAGCGGGCTTCTTCCTTTTAAATAAAATTTATTAGTTAGTTTGATACCCAATCTGTGGTATCATTATAGTAACCTTTAACAACAGAAAAATACAAACATTTCACGAGCAATACAGAAATAACTATGTATTTATTTATTGAAGTTGGCGTTACTTTGCGGAAATCCATAATTATACAAATGATTTGAGTTTTCTTTAGTGTTAATTCCGCCAATATTTGTCTTCAAACAATCGACACGTGTTTCGCCTCTACACGAGGCATCCTCAGGACGTGTTGTCTCGCCAAAAGAGTCTCGTGCCAGATTTTGGCGAGAGCACAGCCGAGACTAAAGAAAACTCAAATCATTTGTATAACTATATATTTGATAGCTGATACCCCGCGACGTCGTTCGCGTACGTATTTTAACACCTTGGGTTACATTACTGGACCTTTAGTAGGGATCGCTAATTTTTTGAAAATGTAATATAGCCTATAACACCCTGGGATAATGTAGCTTCCCATCAGTGAAAGAATTATTCAAATCGGTTCAGTAGTTGCGAAGCCTATTCAATACAAACAAACAAGCAATCAAATCTTTCCTCTTTATAAAATTAGTATAGAAATATAGATTATTTTTCGGTCATAAGTTAATACGTTTTTTAATTAATGTAAAAGTACTTCATTTGATTAAACCATATAAATATATGTAAGTTTCCTAACAATTAAAGGCATAAAAGGCATTTATTTTCTCAAAATTGATTCCTTTAGAATACTTTTTAATGTCATTTCTTATACTACTAGATACAACTACCGCTTCGGAAACAAATTGCATGCTGTATCAGCCTTAAAAGATAATGCATTTAGAAATAATTTTAGATTGAATATTGAATTGTTTTTTTTTGTTATGAAAATAAGGGACGAGACGAGCAGGACGTTCAGCTGGTGGTAATTGTTACGCCCTGCCCATTACAATGCACTGCCGTAAAGGATTCTTTAAAAGGCTCAAAAATTCTTAGCGGCACTACAATTGCTCTCGTCGCCTTGAGACATAAGATGTTCAGTCTCATTTGCCTAGTAATTTCACTAGCTACAGGGCCCTTCAGACCGAAACACAATAATGTTAACACATTACTGCTTCACGGCAGAAATAGGCGCCTTTGTGGTACCCATAATCTAGCCGGCATCCTGTGCAAAGGAGCCACCCACTGGTAGCTTGTATCATGGCAGGTTGATACTTGTATTAATGTAATTATCAAACCACAAAATACGATTAATACACAAGATTCTTATAATATAGTACTTTTATCTGCATTTAAAAAGCATCGATCAATTCAGAAAACTTTAGCAGTCTACAGGGGACAGTATCTAATTTTTCAACTTTTCTGAAAAATAGTGTTTTTTGAGTTAATCGCTGTTTAGATCTATGTGCGACTTCTCTTCCATCAATTCGACACGTGTTTCGCCTCTACACGAGGCATCTTTATGAGATGTTGACTTGCCAAATGCTGGCACGAAACGGTTTCGTTTGGATATTTGTGGATTTCTGCAAAATAACGACTAGTGGATACCCGCGACTTCGTCCGCATAGATAAAGGGTTTTTAAAAATAATAAGCAAGTTTGGAATTGAAGATTATCTCATGTCCTAGACCAGTTCTGGTTCCCGTTTTCGCTCCCGTTACCAACATATTACATGAATCTTATTTCGAGGAAGATTGCTATAGCAAACTAAACCTACTATTGGTATAGTTATAGCTCATCGAAGCGAATTTTAGTTTCGTTATAAATCCTGCGGGGACGATGGATTTTCCGGGATAAAAAGTAGCCTATGTCCTTTCGCGAGCTCTAGTCTATCACTGTACCAAATTTCATTAACATCACTTCAGTAGTTCCGGCGTAAATGCGGAACAAATTTACATTCACATTTATCGCATAGGGATATATCGTTAGTTCACTATACTTACAATTGAGTTTCAGCTAATCTACTGCATAAGTACTGAATGACTGGAATAACTTCGCTGTAACATCCAACAGCAACGATGTGGTTCCCTCCTAGAGGAGATCCCTCTGTGAGGAGCTCTTGGCATTCATCATCTGTTGAAAACACCTTTTTATAAACACAATGTAGTACTTCAAAGTAGTTTCAATATATATAGTACTAGCTTTTACCCGCGACTTCGTTCGTGTGGAATAGTTACTTTGCGTAGCATTTTTTGAAGTAACCTATACTTCTTTAGGGGCGTTATAAAAAATTATGAGAGTGAAATTTTAAGATGCGCGCGCATCACTGTAACACAAAAGTAACAGGTTGAAGTTGGTTACTAAAATTTCTGACGTTTGCGGCATTCGTTATTTTTTTTGGTCTCTTCGTCCATTTTTTTTTATTGTCTTTTTCCTAATGCAACCTGTTCAGACACGCTGGCCCCTTCACATGTACATGAAACCAACAACAGAGCTGGTGCGGCTTGTGAAGCGGCTGAAAAAGCTAAAGTATGCAAATACAGGGGTCTAGGCTCCGAATATGATTTTGTCCCATTCGGTGTCGAGACCCTTGGCCCGTGAAATCCTAGCGCTATAAGGCTTTTTAATGGCGACAAAAAATGCCAGCGACCTTGAGCGATATGAGGTCACGGCTGCCGGCCCGCCATCTATGTAACAAAGCCAATATTTTCAAAATTCTTGCGTGGAAAACCGTTTATATGCTTACAGTCCTCGTTCTTCACTACTAATCTGAATAAATTAACCTACACAAAAAAGTACAAGTTATAAGAATAACTTTTCTGAGAGAAGTACCAAAAAAATGCGTCACGCCATGCCAGAAAACTTGTTTAACTTCAAAGAAATGTGGTAGTTCAAAAAGGCTCGGCAGTGTTAACTATAACCAATAGCAAGCATTAGCAACCTACAAATAAGACTTAAGGATATGTGTAACAGGATTAAGTAGTGTTCATAGCTCGAAATGCTATACTTTCACCACCAAACTTGTCTAAAAACACCATGTTTGCGTGTTTTCTGTTTACTCTTCGCCTTAAGGAAATAGCAAAAAGCCTAATGGGACTCCTTTTAATATTATGTTTTAGTTATTACATTATATTCTTTAAAGTTTTAGATTTTAGGTTCAATGTTCTAATAATTTTTTTTATTTCTGTCTATTATTATCTATTATAATTACTGACCTGTATATATACAACTGGACAGGCTGTTCCATATGTTTGACAACATATTTTTTGTGCCTATTTGAGGCGCCACTTGCGAGCGTCGAGAGAACTAATTTTGACATTTAATACAAAAATGGCTGCAAAGGAACGTGCAATACTCGGAAATATTTTTGCATTTTGAATTAATTCCGTTCGTTTTCCGTGATATTTATGCTTCAAGAATCAGCGTAATAAAGTACACAATTTTTTTTTGTAAAAACTTTGTTTGCTGAGGTTGTCTTCAATAGTTTTAGTAGCAGACTCTCGCTACATGGCCAACAGCGCCAAAATGACGAATATCAAACAGGCACAAAAGCACTTTATGTATATTGTATATCAAACAGGCACAAAAGCACTTTATGTACATTGTGTATCAAACAGGCACAAAAGCACTTTATGTTTATTGTATATCAAACAGGCACAAAAGCACTTTATGTACATTGTGTATCAAACAGGCACAAAAGCACTTTATGTTTATTGTATATCAAACAGGCACAAAAGCACTTTATGTACATTGTGTATCAAACAGGCACAAAAGCACTTTATGTTTATTGTATAGCAGACAGGCACAAAGCACTTTATGTTTATTGTATATCAAACAGGCACAACAGCACTTTATGTATATTGTATATCAAACAGGCACAAAAGCACTTTATGTATATTGAATATCAAACAGACACAAAAGCACTTTATGTACATTGTATATCAAACAGGCACAAAAGCACTTTATGTACATTGTATATCAAACAGGCACAAAAGCACTTTATATACATTGTATATCAAACAGGCACAAAAGCACTTTATGTACATTGTATATTAAACAGGCACAAAAGCACTTTATGTATATTGTATATCAAACAGGCACAAAAGCACTTTAAGGTCATTATATTATTATTTATAGGTCCCGGGCTCGAATCCAGGTAGGTGCAAGCATTTATATGATGAATATGGATGTTTGTTTCCGTGTCATGGATGTTTAAATGTATGTTTATATGAGTTTATGTATGTTTAAGTAAGTATATTGTATTAAATATTTCATTGTCTTGTAACCCATAACACAGGCTATATATGCTCAACTTGGGGCAAGATAATTTGTGTAAAAAGTGTGTCAATATTATTATTCTCTTTATTACAATTTTATCTTATTTTCTACATTTATATATATAACATATTTATAAAAAACAATATTACAAATATAAATATAAAAAATAGAGTCCCGCCGGCGTTGGTTCACGACAATTCCGCCGGCGCGGTGGTTAGGGCGACAGACTGAGGAACTTCCGCACGATGCTTGCCGTTCCCACAACAGCTGCTTTCTATAACTGACCCTTTATCCAGTTATTAAGTATATGTATTATTATGTATATTGTAGAGGTGAGTGATTATGATATATATAGTATTCCTTTTGTTAAATAAATAAATTGTCTTAATAATCGAGTAGACGAACCAAGTTGTGCGCAGTAAGCTCTCAGCATCTGTGCCGCAGCAGCTCTCGCGGCTGCTGCCACATGTGGTGCTGAGTTGGCTGCTTCACCACATCTTCCGCACGCCCAGACACACAGGCGCCCATTAAGAGTGCGTCGAGGGGACAGAGCCAGAGATAGGTAGATACGGAAGATTTGGACCTGCGTACACAATACCAATTATCAATTCAAATTTATTAAAGGATTAAAACTGTTCCGTTTCCGTCGCTGATATTAATTTCGAAATTGAAATTCGAATCGAATAAAAAATAGAAAGATTTCTCGATATCTTTTTCTTCTAGTCTTTTAGCAAAGCGACCAGAAAATTTAGTAATAACTCTTATAATAGCAATAATTACAAAGAAAAATTGAACCCATAAGAGTTGATTCTCATATTATATTATAATAATATTCCAAACGTCTTGTACTGTACAAATTTTTGTATGAAAGATGCGGGCCTCGAACCCGCAACCTCTCGGGTCCAGTTCGAGCGCTATTACCAACTGAGCCAACCGTTCGAGTCTTGGTATGTCATGTCTAACTCTCAGGTTGTGGCTCCATCTACAGGATCTACTTTACAGTTGATAGCCCGCTCAACTAAATTGTTGGGGTTAAACTACTTGTACTATAAATATTCTTTTGTTACACACACTTTGTCCCATCTCGTGCGAACGTTCCGGTGATTAAAATTGTGTTTCCTAAAACATGATTTGTTTGTTTGAATATTTCAAAATTTCAATTATTGAAGAGAAACTTCTTTAGAATCGTTGTGATTTCAAACCGGATGCAACGGAAAAAACGACAGGTAAGAGACACAAATACAAAAATGTGTAGGATGAAGCCGGCAAAGAATGAGACAGAAATATGCATACTATTTTTTTTTATGCATGACGCGAGTAGGTATACCTTAATATATTCTTATGTCATACACACAACTTATAACTGCATAGACACCAGGGGAACATAAATATGGTAGCGTTGTTAGTAATGTCTTTCATAGCGGTTGAAATCATGTGTCATCCTAGCAACATGTACCAGGACTTCATATTATGCAGTTTAAAGGTTCATGCACAATGCAGGTTTCACTTCTGACATGTGTACTTTGTACACACGCAATTTTTTTTTAATTAAAAACATTTATAGTATAATTTAAGTTCCAGATCCTAAAAAATCATTAATTTTAATTGACTGCGCTCAAATATCAAGTTTATTTTAACAACAACTTCAAAACAGGTGATATCCAATCGAACATAAAAATAAACAGAAGTAGGTACTTAACTCTCCTTAATGTATTTTAATTGTAATTATCAGAGCATGGAATAAATTTATTAGTATTCATAATCAGTTGTTATTTTTATTTAAAAACAAAACAATAAACAAGTAAATTAATAAACATTTTTATCATCTACAAAGTGTTCTAGACACTAGACTGATCTTTGTCCTGACTTCTAAAACAGTTAATAAAATATAAAATAATCACTTTTCATGATTAAGGGCAGTAATGTGTTACTTACTGTGTTTCGGTCTGAAGGGCTGTAGCTAGTGAATTTACTGGGCAAATAAGACTTAACATCCTATGTCTCAAGGTGACGAGCGCAGTTGTAGTGCCGCTCAGAATTTTTGGGTTTTTCAAGAATCCTGAGCGGCACTGCATTGTAATGGTCAGGGCGTATCAATTACCATCAGCTGAACGTCCTGCTCGTCTCGTCCCTTATTTTCATTAAAAAAAAAGACACAGTACCCGTATTCGGTATATTATAATGTACTCTGTACCCGAGTCCCCGAATGCATTATTGGCTTGTGCAAGTCTGTTTACCGTTGAGGCGACGAGATTTCCATATCGCTATTTGTCGGTATCAACTATCACCAAGCAGTTTGGCAACGTCGCAATTCCAGTCACTTAAAGCGTCGCGTCGGAAAAAGCCTCGCGAATCTTGCGCGAATATTTAATATTTTTTATCTACACCCATGCATTAAATCCTCTATTAAAGATTCTGAAACAGTTAGCTTATTGCCGACATTAAAACAGCCAATGTTCTAATAACCATTACATCATCCAAAAGAGTGTTGTAATCTTGTACTGAATTTCATAACAACACTCCTATTTTTTTTTCATTCCCTTCATGCTCAAAGAGTTTTAACAGACAGCCACATTCTTATTGCTCGATGCGTGGCATCTGTATGAATTTCAAAAAAAGAACATTTTGGTTTACGCTCGTTCCACACCATCAGAACGTCGCGCGCCGTAAAAAAAGTAGGTTATTCGAATCCCCGCCATTTTTCTTCGATATTTTTCTTGTTTTGTTTCCAAAAAATGAGCGATTAATTTCCAAAAGAACATAATATTCACGTGAATTTTAATTATTGCACTATACAAAATGTAAATTACTACTAAAATAAATAATTCTTTCATTAATACTTAGTTTATTTGTATATAATCAGTAATGGATAATATTAGGTTACTACTAGGACTGGCTGTTTCAATGTTAGCACTAAGCTAACTGTTCCAGAATCTTTTAGAGGATTCATATTTTGGGTGTAGATAAAGTCTTGTATGCAACTGTTGATAATTAGGTATTAAAACACTCACGTGATACTATTATCACACTCGGCTTTGCCTCGTGAGATAAATCCACATTCGTGTTTTAATACCCCTTATTACACAACAGTTGCATAAATAACTAATATGAGTTCCATGCATTTTTGTGTCATAGCTCACGAAATGTCATCAACATAGATGGAAGAAAGTAAAATACATATTATATTGTGTTTTAACAGTAGATTAAAAAATATCAACACCGTTGGTCAAGCTTAGGTTATTATTTTCTTTAAACAAGATGGCCGCCGCGCAATGTTAGTGATATTAACAATATGGATATCTTTTACAAGGTTTATGATGCGGCTGAGATAAAATTCAAAATTATTATACTGTCATATGGATTATATATACGTACGTATTCTTAGGGTTCCATACGAGTGAGTGAAAAAATTTGCAATAATCAAGGGTTACTCAGATGTGATCTGCAGCAGATCATCTGTTTGCCTATGCACCAATGAAGGTACATCTAAATCGAGGCCAATCATACCAGTGAGCTATTGTTTTTTTTACATAATTTCTTCTTATTTCTTATTCGTTTTTTGTTTAGATAATATGAAATTTGAAATGTCATTGGGATGTATCACAGCGGCCATATACAATGTGAATATATTTTTTAAGCCTTTAAAAGAGGAAGGCCTTTCAGAAAAATGTATTTAAAATGAAAACTACGGGGCCAAATTATGTGAAATTTTAATTGCCTATTCCGCATCAATATATAGTAAAATCACGAAAATCGGTTCATTAATCACAGTGTAGTCGGTGTACATACATAAGTACATTTTTGAAGTGAAGAAAGATTTACACAAGTGCTTACGCAAGTATACGAAAGAGCACAGACTTACCTGAGTGTCGGGTGATTGGTGAGTAATGGAAGAAGTTGTGGAGAGGAGTTGTGAGGGAGTCCAGAGGGAATCATCTTCAGGCTCAACCCCACTATGGAACCGGTCGTCGCGTAGAATTTTCTGGAATCATTTCTCACGTTATAATGCAAAGCTTAACAATTGATTAATTAAAACCAGTAGCCCGTCCCGAGTTCGATATTAATGTTGACACCGGACAGACAGTAAATTCTATTTTAGAAAACTAAAAAATCTCCTTTTGGAAAGAAGCCGGAGGAAATAATAATAAAGGTCTATTTATTCCGAAATTGTTTTTACATTTCAATTATCTTTAATATTAAATAAGGTTGTAAGCTTGCTGCTAATAACTAGGTAATTATAGTTAATATAGTGATATTTATTTAATACGGACCCTTTCGTGTTTTATTTAGGTAAATCAAGGCTTTTTACCTCCTCCACCTTTTTTCCTAGCCTGTTTTCATTTTTTCCTTTCCCGCTATCGGTAGTATGTCATCGACCGATAGCCTCTTGGGTCTTATCGTTACCAGTCCCTTTCGTTTTGTTAATTTCAGTGTCCATCTATTGTCTTTTGCAGATATATCCAGCCCAATGCCATTTCACGCTCACTTCCCGCGCGCCCGCAACCTATTGCATGCCGGGCTGTTTTGGCGCCAAACTCGGCGCTTACACTAGCCTAGGTATCATTATGCGGTTTATTTGACGGATTGCTAGATAAACAAACTTATCTATATGTTATATACAGTGGGAGGCTCCTTTGCACAGGATGCCGGCTAGATTATGGGTACCACAACGGCGCCTATTTATGCCGTGAAGCAGTAATGTGTAAACATTGCTGTATTTCGGTCTGAAGGGCGCCGTAGCTAGTGAAACTACTGGGCAAATTGTAAATTGAGCGCAGTTGTAGAGCCGCTCAGAATTTTTGGGTTTTTCAATAATCTTGAGCGGCATTACAATGTAATGGGCAGGGCGTATCAAATACCATCAGCTGAACGTCCTGCTCGTCTCAACCCCTTATTTTCATACATAAAAAAAACCGCTGTTGTTGAGGTCTCTTGCTGACTGTCTCACTTCCTAGAACTGTCATTCGAGCCAGGTCCCAAGTTAAGTTGACGGGCTTATTATATACTTTGAGGTGGAAGTCTCTTTATTAAAACATTATGGACACTGACATGACAAACACACGCATTCTATAAATGGACCCAATTAAAGGTCCAAATTCAAACCCACATGCACACACTCACTCACACACAAACACACAGTTTTCAGAAATGTTTTCATTTCGCGATAATTGTAAAATTTGGTTTTTAATCATTTATGTTTATTTCTATATTGTTTATTAAATAAAATGTATCTACTAAGGAAGTTGCGAGATATTCCCATGTACCTAAGACAACTTACTGGGAAGTCTCAACCACTAAAAATGTATATGTAATCTTTGAAATAAAACGAAATTTATTTAAATACTAACATGCAGACCCTCGAGGGCGAAGGCGATGAGGCGGGGTCGCTTGCTGTCTAAAGCGAGCTGCAAAGGCAAGAAAAGAGCGCGCCGGATCTCGTGAGCCGGCAGGCTCAGGTTGTGACGGGTCGAGCGTAGGCCGCATTCCTGCGCACGCAATAGGTCTGTGGAATATGGACATCGAAATCAAATTCAAATTATTTATTTTTTTATTTAATTCAGAGAGACCTCCATATATATTAGTAACAATATTTCTTATGTACTACGTTAGTATTATTAGTGGAATATATTTAAAAACTTAGAGCTAACTGTATCCAGTGTTTCTGGAAGGAACAGTCAGCTCTGGCAGCAATCATCTTTAGGATGCTGTTACTGCTAACACGAAGACGCTGCAACATGGAAACCGCTTTTTTGCGAATTATGGCATGGAAACCATCCACAGATGCCTCAGCAAACATTCCAGAAGCGCTACAACGCCATGGTAGCCCCAACAGCCTCCCAAACGTATTGTTATATGTGACACGTAGAACGCTATAAGCCCTGCGCGAATATGACACCCACAAGCCGCTCGAGTAAAAAGACTGGCAGAATGCTTTGAATAATAACGCTTTAACATTATTTGTGCTTCGAGCAAACCTGCGGGCGACCATATTACTCCTCACTGACAGCACTCTACGCCCCCTCTTTATGTCATAGTCATCTCTTAAGTCATTCGAAATGATGTGACCTAAGTATTTGAACTTATCAACTATCTTTAGCTTTTTATTTGCGAGAAAAATAAGCAAGGATAATTTCGTGACTTGTGTTTTCGAGTTCGATTATTAAAATTATTCAAATTCAAATATTTTAATTCAAAATATGATTGAAAGTCAAAAAAACTACCGCCAATTCCAAAATGAATGCCTCATACTTGAGCAGAATGGGTGCAAAAAACTTTTTCATCAAAAAATATGTTTAGAAAGTAATATTGCACAATTGAACTTATTATTTGATCGCCTGAGGACGGTCGCTCCATTCTCAATCTGTGGTATCATTAAGAAAATTATTTATGTTATAGTAATCTTTACCACGCAAACGTTTTTAACAATTCTTTTGAGTAACGTAATACTTTTCTTTTGAACATTTTCTGGGATCTTGGTGTAAAAGCATATACATCGCCCCACAAAAGACTTACTAACAGGACTTAGCCGAGTAGTAGGCATTATAAGCTTATTTCTGTTCCTGGTGTTAACATTCTGGTTATGAAAGTTTCTAGAAAATTCACTTATCGAGTCTATTAAACACATTATAGGGGCATCATTATTAAAAGGCAAATTAGGCATTTATTTTCCTTAAATTTATTCCTGTAGAATTGTTTTTAATGTCGCATCTAACACTACCACCATTTCGGAAACAAATGGCGCTCTGAAAGAGAAGACGCTCTCCCAGAAATAATTTTTTGCGCTATTTTTAATAAGATATTATACATAATATTGTATTGGATTTGTTATCGCTATAAAATAATCATAATCTAGTCCCAGGCTGTCCGATCACTTAGTTATTCAGCTGTGGTGCACTAGGATTTACGACAGAGCCATTTTTTGATAAAAAAATTAAATTTATTTATAGATAATGCCTGAACAGTAGCTGGGACTATATTATACAAAAGTGTACATTTACCCTTAAACCTATTATGTATCTTATGACGACCCATATAGCCGAATGGTTAGTGACCTTGACTACTAAGCTAGAGGGGGACTCCTACCGGGATTCGAACCGTATTCGTAGGTGCATTCATTTATATGATGAATATGGATGTTTGTTTCCGAGTCATGGAATTTTTATATGTATCTATGTATGTTTAAGTAAGTATATTGTATTAAATATATCGTTGTCTTGCAACCATAGTACAGGCTATGCCTAGTTTGGGGCAAGATAATTTGTGTAAAAGTGTGTCAATATTCTATTATTATGAAGCCTACTAGAATTAGTTACAAGCAATCCCTTATTTCTAGTGTTATAATAATGAAAATCACTATTAAGAGCAAAAAGGTGAAGATTTTTGTGAACGAATATTAAATATTCATAAATGAACAGTCATAATATAAATTTCTTTAGTTTTTTTTTTTACTGTGACTGTCTATAACCAAGGTGCACGCAGCACGAACAGCTGCCCCCTGAAAACGAGATCTGGAAAGGTCTTGAAACGTCGGGATAACTAAAATGAAAATATAAAATGTAACTTTAACGCAAAAATCTAATTTAAAAACACAGTTACAATTACATACGTCATTATTTCTAAAATATGTATAAAATCTTGTATTGACTCATCCATATATCTCTGTAACCATAAACCGTAGATACTTGCCCCCTTATTCATAATGGTCCGCTAACTTTAAACAGCCGCTAAGGAGCTGTTTTTTCTCATTCTGACTTAGGTCAATAGAAGAAGACAGAGTGAGAATTAACAATGCTTTAAGTTAGCAGACTGTTATGAATAAGGGGGTTGAAGTTTGGTAGGAATATTACTTTCGCCGAGCAAAGGTTAGAACGGATTTTTCGTAACTTCACCCGCAAAAGTTTTTTTTTTATTATGACCAGAACTACGTCTGTCGGGTCATCTAGTTATGAACAGAACTGCGTGTCAGCTAGTTCTAATTACTATATACCTGCAGATTCTGTACATAATAAAAAAATACTTACTGGTTTATAGGAATTTGCCACTAATATTTCAAAAAATCAAGAATTATTTTGTAAAAAATGCTGCCTGTTGATATAATGAAATTGTTTGACAGTGGAACTGTCAAACCGTGCGTCACTAAATTCTTTCATAGAAAATATGTCCATACAAAACAAATATTGAAAATAAAAATAATTATGGGTCCCAAATCGAAATAAAAACTATCCTATCTCTCAAGTTGGACCAAACTGCACTCCATGAAGTAATCCCCATTAAAATCCGTTCATTAGTTTAGGAGTCCATCGCGGACAAACAACGTGTCACGTAATTTATATATATTATGATAGCTGACCCGACAGACGCTGCTCTGTCCAAAGGAAATGATAAGAATTAATATCGTATTTGCACAAACAGCTTTTAGATTACCTACAGCTTTCTAATTGCCAATTTTTTTTAATATTAAAATGGATATAGTATAGCCTTAAGAGATAGACATATGCCATCGCAGAGTTCTGTAGACCTACATATGATGCACAATTCCGCCATACATTATTTTTTTATACTATCTCAAAGCTCCCAGACGTCTTATTTTTTCCGACACCTACAAAAAATATCGTTAATGATAATTACAAAAATGTATACAAAAACTTAACAAATTATATACTACAACCTTCCTCGAGAACCGCACTATCCATTGGTGAAAACCGCATCTAAATGGGTGCAATAGTTTTTGAGTAGCAGAGGATTTTAATTTATATTATTTAGAGATTATAGTACGCTTACTTTTGAGATTGTGATCAAACAATAGGTCAGGGAGAGATCGGGGAAACGATGTATTTCAAATTACGTCTTTTTTTTTTCAAATTTAAGAAATATATTTTTTAGTCCTGATAAATTGGATATATTTAAACAATTAAACATACAATAATAAATTACTTATCATTAAGATAAGGCGCCTGCGAGCGCTCTTTCCAACTGAGTTAACCGTTGAACCGGTGAACGGAAACCGCGAGGTCGGCGGTTTGAGTTGAGGTTTCAAGTTTAGTTAATCCCAGAAGTGAGGGGTATCACTTTAAAAATAACAAATTGTACTGTTAGGTATGAGTTTTTTGTGAAGGTGAATCCCAAGGACCCATCACCTCCAACCCAAAAAAATCAAATATCTTCAACGAGTGATGATATTTCCTCCGGCTTAGGTTTTCGGCAGTTTCGATATGTTCTCAATTTAAAAACAAGTACCATCCCACACCAAAGGCCTTCCACGAATCCAGGGCATATATAACCTCATAAATATACATTATAGGTACTAGCCATTCCCGCCCGCATTTAAAAGGAAATAAACTAATGAAGGAACGTTGGAATTCGTAGTAGAACGAAATAAGTTGCCATAAACCATCTAGGATACATTTCGGATCGAATGGTGGCAGTTTTATGTTGATACGATCAGTGGTTTAGGCGTGATTGAGACTCAAACAAACACCATTTTCATTATATATATATGTATATACTAGCCGTTCCCGCCCGCTTCGCTGGTCGAATTTTAAAAGGAAATAAATTAAACAATAAAAAAATAAGTAGACATAAAACCATCTAGAATAAATTTCGCATCGAATGGTGGTAGTTTAATGTCGATACGATCAGTAGTTTAGGCGTGATTGAGCCTCAAACAAAGACCATTTTCACTATGTTAATATATATAAATTACGTGACACGTTGTTTGTCCGCGATGGACTCCTAAACTAATGAACGGATTTTAATGGGGATTACTTCATGGAGTGCAGTTTAGTCTAACTTGAGAGATATAATAGTTTTTATTTCGATTTGGGACCCATAATTATTTTTATTTCCAATATTTGTTTTGTATGGACATATTTTCTATGAGAGAATTTATTGACGCACGGTTTGACAGTTCTGCTGTGAAACAATTTCATTATAACAACAGGGAGCAATGACGTTCTTTAATCTATACATAATATAGAACGCCAATTGACAAGGAGCATATTTTACAAAATAATTCCTAAATTAAAAAAAAAAAAAACAGTATTTTGTTTAGTATGCACAGAACGACGCCTGTCGGGTCAGCTAGTTTATGTATAAGATACTGTATAATATAATGTCTGACAGGTGAATGATCGAACCGAATGAACTAAAGTCCATATTTCAGTAAGCCTCTATCTACGTGATCCATTATCAAGTGCTTTCTTGATTGTATATTTTAAGCGCAAATATTGTATAACAGTGGCAGTACACACTTGAATACAGATCACGTAATGAAATACTTTCTGGAAAAAGTTAATATTTTAGATCGATATCATTCGCTATCTCATAGCGGAACCGCACAAGTGTGCTTAAAGAAAATGTAAGCACATTTTTCTATTTATAGTTGGGCCATTACAAACGTGCGAACTGAGTCATAAAACATTACATCAAAGGGATGTGAGTGTGACAATGCCGCACAACTCGTTATCGATAATGCCGCTCGGACGCAGGTAGCCCATGACTAATGCAATAAAGTCAAATGTAGGTGTTTGGGGAAATTGCGTTATAATTGTCATTAGACTTTCATAAGCGAACCATGGACGCATTATTCACCAACTTAACTTTGTTAAAATTAAAATATTTTGCATTATTTCGTTAACCTTAATTACCTGCTAATGACTATCGACAAATCCATTCTTTGTTGCACACAACACTAGCAGTGCAAGCGAGAGTTCCGATATGACAATAAGTGTGAGCGAGAGATCTGATAAAATTGATTTATGACTCAGTACGCACGTTTGTAAAGGTCCAACTATAGTCGTGTGTCAAATGTCGCTGTCCGAATCAAATCGGAACTAAATTAATGTTTTACATTGCTGTTTATTGACCAAGGTTATTTTAAACAACTGGAGTAAATGCGGCAATGTATAGATATAGCAGCCGAAGCTTATTATGGTGTAATTTGTAGCATGTTCCATATTTCGGCTTTATTTTCAAATGAGGTGGTAAATTTTATGAACGATGTGGGACTCGAACCCACGACCTCCGGCGTTCCGTGCCGGTGCTCTAACCAACTGAGCCAACCTGAGAGTTGAACAAAGCAAACAAGATTTGGTAACGATACGCTACTCGAACGATTGGCTCAGTTGGTTACAACACCGGCACGGAACGCCGGAGGTCGTGGCTATACGTTTGTACGCTATACGTTTTTCGCAGCATAAACGGTCGTATCTTTTTTGCGTTAAATTAGACGTTTGATTGACCAGTGGGAGGCTCCTTTGCACAGGATGCGGATCGTTTATAGGTACCACAACGGCGGCTATTACTGCCGTGAAGCAGTAATGTGTAAATTATTGTGTTTCGGTCGGAAGGGCGCCGTAGCTTGTGAAATTACTGGGCAAATGAGACTTAACATCTTATGTCTCAAGGTGACGAGCGCATCTGTAGTGCCGTTTACAATTTTTGGGTTTTTCAAGAACCCTGAGCGGCACTGTACTGTAATCAGTAGGGCGTATCAATTACCATCAGCTGAACGTCCTGCTCGTCTCATCCCTTATTGTCATAAAAAGAAATTCACAGCTTCAAGATACTGTAGACCTGAGTATATCAACTCAATATCTCCACGCGTTTCCAAGATAAATCGTCTTGACATACGGACGGACAACAAAGTGATCCCATAAAGGTCATTCCTTTTGAGGTACGGAATCCTAAAAGAAGTTCTAGATAATGGTGGATGACACAAATTCATCAAAATAGAACAAGGTATGCAAACCTTATGAGTATAGTTACCAAGCTCGAAACGGAACTGGAAAAACCAGCCCAATGCGTCTTCATTTTTTATTTAAAGTGTCGCCACTATTCCTTTCAACAATTATTATTCCACAGGTAGGTATGTGCAGCACTAAATTAAGTATGGAGAAAAGAAATACAGGTGAATCTTTATCGAAATATTTATTGGATAGATACTGATTAATTATCAGTCTTAGAAATAAATCAGTACTTGGCTTCAGAAATAATGATGGACACCTCACTGTCTCCCAACAGGTCGTTTGTAAGTTTCTGCATCTGTATTTTGTATACTAATTTGTGGTTGTTCGGGATACAAGTTGTTGTATGAGGATTTTTTATGGAAAAGAGGAAAAACGAGCATACGGATTGACCTGATGTTAAGTGATCACCGCCGCCCACATTCCCCTGTAATACCAGAGGATTAAAAAGAGCGCTGCCGGCCCTTTCAAAAAATGTACGCGCATTCTTTGAAGGTTAGCCATGTCGTATCGTCATTCCACAGCTTCATCGTACGTGGAAGAATGTTACTTGAATACAGCACTGTGGTGGAACTCCACACATCCAGCTGGTGCAGATGATATCCTAATTTGGCGTGTCGTGAGAAGGTGGAATTCGGCGGCAGGAAAGGGTGAAACAACTTTTCGGAACTCTCCCCGTGATAAATACGTCAACGCCAAGTTATCTAGCCGTTCACAGAGCACTGGATGTTTTTCTTCTGGAATATGATTTTGTGGTCGTTCAAAATACGCTATGCATGTATTCTGTCGATAAACTATGTAACATAACAGCGGTCCAGAATATTCGAGAAAATTGAGAAGGTGGAATAATTAATGTAGTGTTTGTAAATCTGTTTGAATCTTTCGCACGGAAGCGCTTGATAATCATGTCATGTTTCTAGACTGTTTCTTCACTGAATGCTCGCAATTTCGTCGCTAACCCTATCGCATATATTACACAGTTATCCCTTTTTAGAGCTTTCATGAAAATGACTTATTGCTGTCTTCTTATACTTTCCAACCTCTTTCACGTCACACTGAAGTAGCGAACTTTAAACACCCGTAGCGAACTTGCAACATCAGTAGCGAACTTGCAACACCAGTAGCGAACTTGCAACATCAGTAGCGAACTTGCAACACCAGTAGCGAACTTGCAACACTAGTAGCGAACTTGAAACACCAGTAGCGAACTTGCAACACTAGTAGCGAACTTGAAACACCAGTAGCGAACTTGAAACATCAGTAGCGAACTTAAAACACCAGTAGCGAACTTAAGACACCAGTAGCGAACTTACGACACCAGTAGCGAACTTTAAACACCAGTAGCGAACTACCATTTTTATGTACACTAATAACGATGTTTCTTTGTATATACGATATAAATGTCGCCTTAATACAATTATTCATCCCGTTTAATACGCTACCAACACGTAGGTACCTATTACCTCTTGTGGCAGCGGTTAGCAGTCACTGAGACTGTCGATTAATTATTTAAGACGCTATGTAGCTTCTTTTAATCAAAGCGAAGATGCACTGCATAAGTTTAATTATGTTGAAAATCTTGTGATTGCTAATGCATCAAAATCTTCTTGAGCGGAACTGCATTATAATGGGTAGGGTACCAATTACCATCAGCTGAACGTCGTGCTCGTTAAAAACAAGCTTGCTGTCGAACCAAAATATGATTACTAACTAATTATATTTAAGTACCTAATTATAATTAAGTACATCTTCTTCTAATATATAAAATTCTCGTGTCATGGTGTTAAACTTTGAACTCCTCCGACTGATTCTCTTGACTGATTCTCATGAAATTTTGAGTGCATATTGGGTAGGTCTGAGAATCGGACAACATCCATTTTTCATCCCCCTAAATGTTAAGGGTGGTCCACACGATTTTTTTTTTAATTTTTTGACATTCTTTTTTAATTTGTTTGATTATGAGTCATACAACTTCAAATTTGCACCCATCTAAGATCAACAGTTACTTTTGTATCGCGATTTTAATATCGGCAATACATCGTTTGCTGGGTCAGCTGGTAAATGTATAAATTAATACCTTCTTTTACCTACGAAATTTGAACTTAATATTATGTAGTACGATTTATTTTGTCTATCCCGCTTCACTGTGACAGACTAACTTTTTCAGCTTATTGTTGTCAACTTGTATACTCGGCCCATTTTTGTGGTCTTATACGAGGCGTTTTTAGTATTTTTTTTTATAAAATACGGTACGAGACGGGCAGGATGTCCAGCTGATGGTAATTGATACTCCCTGCCCATTATAATGCAGTGCCGCTCAGGATTCTTGAAAAACCCCAAAAATTCTGAGCGGCACTACAACTGCGCTCGTCAGCTTGAGACATAAGATGTTAAGTCCCATTGCCCAGTAATTTCACTAGCTACGGCGCCCTTCAGACCAAAACATAGTAATGTAAGCATTACTGCTTCACGATAGAAATAGGCGCCGTTGTGGTACCCATAATCTAGTCGGCATCCTGTGCAAAGGAGCCTACCACTGGTAACTGGAGTGGCTGGTAATTGGAGTAAGTATTGCCTAAAGTAATCCAGCACAAAAACAAAACTATCAATAAAGCAAAACAGAGAGACACAGGCAATAGTAACAAGGATGCCGCAGTCGCTCGTATATTTGAGGGAAGCGAGGTTAAGTAGTCTGTGTACAAAAACAAAACAAAATAATTTTAATAATTAACAGTGTTACAATAAAAACTTATTGTGATTTGATCAATGGGCTCAATTTTTTAATAAATATAAATAGCGCGTGCTAATTTAGAGTAATTTGTAAATCATGTTTGTTTTTATTTATAATAATTGAATCAAGTCGAAATTCAAAATACTGCCTAGAAAATTTCGAAAGATTTCTATGTGTTCAAATTTTTTTTAATCAGTCCAGAAATGGCCGACAAATAAACACAGAAGTAAATTGGAGTCACCCGGTGGGAGCTTCGCTTCGATTCGCTCAATGATCTTATTAAAAAAATATTCATCTAGGGCTAAAATCCAAGGAGAAAACACCTGTGAACGTTTATATGGAGAAATTATATTTAAGTACTTCCGACTTCAACGTCCGCGTCGTAGAAACTACGTCGTAGGAAATTGATTCCATAGAGGTCGTTGTGGTTATTAAGTATATAGATAATATAATATGGAAAGATTGTTTGAAGCGAAGATCAAATCGAAGGCTCGAACTGCAGGCTCAGCTTATTTCAAATAATATGCTTATTATAATTTTTAAATTTTGCATTAGGTAGGTACTGGCAAGTGATAGTTTTAATTTTATGCCTACGATTCTGTGACCTAAGTACCTACAAAGTAAAAAGTCACTCAAAACCTAAAACACCTCCCCAACGTTTTAAACACGGATGAGTAAAATCAGAAGGACTCTGTGTCACCTTACATAACAGTGAGGTACCAAAACAAGCCGGTAAACATGTAAATACATAGCCCCACGCATGCACTTACACTAATACAAGCCGATCGGCCGCCATTATGAGATTTGCCATCGTCTGTGACGGATCAGTTTGCGTCGCAATAAAATATTTTAAAAATGACGTCGTGCGTTGTGAAAAAGTGTAAAAACAATACTATAAAAGTATTTGTGGATATATGATTACTTAAGGGAAAAAAAATTGTGTATCTGGCATACCCCGTAACCGCACAAAGTACACACACTAGCATAAAGGTGCTTCACTTGCTAATATCACGGCGTCCTTTTTTTACTAGTCCGTGGTTTTAAATAATATCTTTTCTTTCGTAGGTCACACATCATATTTAAATTTTGTAAGTATCTAAATAGATTTTTTATAGACTTTAAATAAAGCCAACATCAAAGTTCCTTAAATGTGGTAATATAGTTATAGACACAATGATAGATGCACAGCACAATTCGCCAATAATTCCGCATACAAATATTTGATTGTCAATATTACAATTATTATATTTATACGTCTGAAATCTTAATACACATAACATAGCTATAATTCAATAATATAATATAAAATATAGATTGTATGAACTACTTACATGTTAACAATTATTAACAGGTTTCCAAGATTCAATAAAGCAATAAGACAAAATATGTAAAATAAATGAAAATAATAAAACTTTTGTGCAAACTAGATCTTGAAAGCTGCAATGTAGGTAGGTTCCTACCTACATATTGGTTATCGATTATGCACTCACCCAAGCCAGCCTGACATGATTTCTTCAGAACGTTTAGCTTCGGGGAAGTAGATTCTTTTATTATTTCTTGCAGCAATTCTTCCATTTATGCAATCACACCGGCAAACATTTTGTATGTTTGCATTAACACAATTGCTTTGCGCGACGTTAAAACTACCTACTCGTTGCAGAACTGAGTAGATACTGAGGATGAAGACTGAGGCCCGGGGCGAGGGGTGGGGCAGAGGGAGTGAGTCCTCACTCCTCACTGGGTGTTTGACTGCTTGTTATCTACAAACGCGCAGCATTCGAGCATGCTCGGAACAACAAAATCAATAATAAAGTACCTACTATGTAAATGTCGTCATTCATATTCTCTATAAATTGGAATCTACATTAAAACAGTTTTGTTAGGATTGTAAGTACTAAGTCCAAGGATTTATTGCGCTCCTTTCATGTGCACGCACGTCCTTTTTATCCATTCCCGACTCCTGGTCACACCAGTGTGACTACGAGTAAATTTTTTTCCTCGTCGTCACACCATGGGTTTTACTACACCCTGTTGGTAATTGATATTATAAGTGATGTGTCAATTTCTATTCTCATGATCTCGACATTCTCGATAGTTTAGATAACGAATAACTATGCACGGAAAATGTTTTTTTCCTCGTCTTCACACCACGGGTTCAACTGCACCTTAATTAAAGTAGTATTTCCGTAAAATGGCCTAAATATATATAATTATTAATAAGTTTCGTTTGCGTATTAATAATCAAATTATCTTTTTAAATTTTCTCTATTTCCTTGGGCTTTTTTCAATGGCAATGTCCACGTCATCTTTTAAGACAGTTAATAATTTAATAACTATCAGACAATTTTTGTTAATTATATTGTTTAGTGGGGAGTGCCTGCAATGAAACTTTCATGTTTTAACCAGTATTTCTTCATGTTCGTTGAAAAATCTTATACTTTGCCAACCGAGGAACTCAAATCTTTTTATGGCAGAAAAAGTTAAAAGAGAATACGGAGCATCTGGTAGAATGTGATCACCTCATACATTTTTGTAACACCATAGAATTGCGACTTTATAAACCGTCGAATTAACGTACGTTGGTTCGTTTCGGCAAGTATCGAACGGGGGTTACCGTGCTGAGAGTCAACTGTTCTACCTATTGCGCTATCGACGCCTTAATTCACACTTTCGTGGAAATTTGTAGAGGCTTCTTCTTGGGGATTAGGCTTTCACTTGTTCTTCTGGAATCCTACTGCACCAAAATTACTAACACAAGGCTTATTCAAATTCAAATATTTTTGTTCAAAATAGGATATAAAATCACTTATTGAATGTCAAAATTTACCACCCATTCCAAAAGGTATGCCTTAGACCTTAGGAGAACGGGTGCAACTAACTCAGCGGACTTCTTTTTTTAAATAATTTTTAAAATCCTGTGGGCGGTCGCTCTATTCCCAATCAGTGGTATCTTTAGTCACCTTTACAACACAAACGTTTTTTAACAATACTTTTGAATTTTGGAATACATTTGTTTTGAACATTATCTGGGATCTTTTGCGCTGCTGATGTGCTGCTTGTGGTGCCAGGTCGACCTGTTATAATAATAATAATAATAATATAATAATTGACACACTTTTTACACAAATTATCTTGCCCCAAGCTAAGCATAATTAGCCTGTGTATGGGTTACAAGACAATGATATATTTAATACAATATACTTACTTAAACATACATAAATTCATGTACACATACATATAAACATACATAAATACATTTAAACATCCATGACACGGAAACAAACATCAATATTCATCATATAAATGCTTGCACCTACCGGGATTCGAACCCTGTTATAGTTAATAAATCATTGTATTTGTTGGATGCAATTACTAATTGTGACAGTAATCACGACCATCATGTTCAAGAAGCATCCTTACACAAACAATGAGTTCAAGCTCTAAAGGTTGATGCATCCAATATACGATAATTTATATTTATGCATTTAATTCTTTATTATTTTTCATGAAATAGTTAAAGCATTTTGTTATGTTTTTAAAGTGATAACCCTCACTTCTAGGATTAATACACAAATAAAATTTGAAAACAAAATTTTATGAACGATGCGAGGCTCGAACCGACGACGTCTGGGGTTCCGTGCCAGTGCTCTCCCAACTGAGCTAACCGTTCGAAGTTAGCCGTTAGCAAATTTTATTTGTGTATGAAATAATTTATATTATTTAAACATGCCTCATATATTGGATGCAACACCTTACAAACTAATTTGTTATGTATATTACAGTCATTGTAAAATACTCTATTTGATTGAAATGAGTGGCCGTTGAGTTTCTATATATGTTCTTCTCACGAGCTCAAGTTATAAAGTTTATTTGACTTTGACTAAGTGGAGGCATTCGTAATAGATACGTGTTTAACATAATATAAAATAAATAAATAAAATAAATAATATGCTGTTTTTACTTCTCGGGTTAGTTTGCTCGCATCGATTTCGCTTACACCTCTTATGACTGACGGATGAATTGTGTTTTTTTTTGCAATTTTCTTAGTTGTTTTTAATTCATTCAATAAGATATTCCGTATAAGATAAACTGTTGGTTATAACAATTAAAAAAACACATGTTTTGAAAATCCAAAATCTCGCGCACCAAAAACAAAATGTAATAATGTGATAACTTAGATTAAGGATTTGAATCCGCTGCGGTCCAACTAGATATCGCAGTACCAAAGAACTATAGCTTTTTAATTACGGCAACTATTAGATGTTAGTGGGCGTGGCATCTTCACACTCAATGGAAACTTTCAAATTTTGTTACATACTCTTACGGTTCGTGTTATTTTACATTGATTTTATAAAAAAAACGAAATACTTACGGATGATAGGTGATCCCAGTGTCTTTCTTATTTCTTGTAGTATTATTTTTACAAAGTTTTACTACGCAACCCAGCATTTTAGTTTTAATTATTATCAAACTGTTCTAATATGTTCTATCGTGATTAAATACCCATCTATTTCCGTCATACATATAGCAAAGAATATATAATAGTACATACAAGCACATATTATAGCATCAAATTACTGCGAGTTAAATTAAATTGAATGGTTAAATTAACGGGTCACGGTCAAGGAAATGACACTTATGAAAGGTCAAAAATTTACTTTTCTTTTTACATTTACAACCAATTCGGAATAGGTTGATATTAAATGAGAAAAACTGGCCAGAAACTCATTGGCACTCTTTTAACACATAATTTTATAAATCATTTCAATTACAATATATTATTATGTTACATACATGATACAAGAAAAATACTCAAACGTCAAATAGGTACCTACTCAATGCCTTACACGAGTAAGTAGAATAAAAAGTAAATGTCAATTAATACCTAAGTAAAAACAGCCGTTATATTTAAGAGAGTGCAGTAGATGCAGCAATACAGACACACCGTAAATAAAGGTATTTTGCGAGCATTTCATTAAAGCGATTATAAAAAATGTTATAAATTTTATTTTAAAACATAAAACTTAGTTTCTGGTAATAGGATCATCCTGCCACCACAAGAGGCAGCATAGCACAGTACAGTTTTTGCAGGGCATGGCAGGCGAGGCAGACATAGGCCACGAACGTACCTATACTGCGACGCATCAAGAGTAGACACCAAAGAGTATAATAATATATAGGGAAAAGAGAGACCTCTCTACTCATTATGAGCTGTCTATTTGAAAACTAGCGCTATCTGGAGAATGTATATATGCTCGAAATTATAAAATTCATTTTTAATGTTGTGACGCAATTAAATAACTAGCTCTTCTTTTTAATGTAGGTATTGCAATTTTTTACCATGTTGAAATTGCGCGTAGAGTTAGTTATTTAATTTTGTCACAACATAGAACATAAAGGATAGATTTAGTAGTGTAAAAAAGGAACACGAGAGCTACATACATGCGCAAACGCTAGAAGTAGCCGCCATTTTATGACCAGTAGGCAGTGACACAAACAAAAAAAAATTGAAAGGTTTCAAAGCGAGTGACAGCTGACAAAGCTTTTAATTTCGGGCCAACTAACAGATGGCTTCTGAAAACGTCACTTTAAGGCGTCCCACCCCTGGTAGACACTTTTGCGTAGTCTAGTATAAAGAATAGACTTGTTCGAGTTGACGAGTAAAATAAATTCATAGAAATAGGATGGCAAAACGTATTAAAAGCAATTATAGTCGTATCTTGTTATTTACAATGTCAAAGTCAAAGTCAAATAAACTTTTTTAATTAGCCTTAAGCTAAGCTCTTTTGAATCTTCACTACAAATATTGCTTTTAACTTGCTGAGTTTACCATATCTTCGTAAAAAGTTGAGCTCGTGAGAAGTATATATAAGAAACTCAATAGCCACTCTTTTCAATCAAATGGAGGAATTTACAAGGTCTGTAATATACATAACACATTAGTTTGTCAGGTGCTGCATCCAATATATGAGTCCTCTTTAAATGATATAAACTAAGTAATTGTATAAATATAAATTATCGTATATTGGACGCATCAACCTTTAAAGCTCGAATTCATAATTTATGTAATGACTAAATAACTACGATCGTTCTTTATGTTAATTTATTTATCACAATATGACGCAGATTTCAGATTGTGGCAGTATTGATGACGATCAAGGAAATAGCAATCAATTAAAAAAATTGTGAAAACTAAGACTAAATGAGATGATACTGCAGTCACCACTGAAAAAGCCTGTATGTTTAAGATGCGGTTTGATATTTCACTTACTGATAACCTTGCTGACACCATATGATTAATAATATTTAATGTACAAAATGTTTCTGAAAATGATGATTAAAGTAACCTATAATGAACTATATTTGTATGTAATCAAAGTCCATGAACCAGCTGCAGTGGCGTTATCGGAAATCTCTTCCGGTAAACATCACATTATAGCTCTGCTGGATCAGATAAGGGGTTTGTTCCTAATGCACTGTTGCTATTTACCACAAAATAAAAATAGAAGCAATTTCATGAAACATTAATATCCAATTTGAATAAACCCATTGTGTATATATAACGTATAGTAATGGATAATGCTTGTTATCATGTGATACAAATGAACAAACCTTGTATGTTAAATTTTTTTAAATCTGTTATTCAGAAATGGCTTGCTGAAAATAATATACCATTTCGAGGAATGCTTTACTTAGGCTGAACTACAACGCTTTGTTAAAGAGAATAAAACAGCACTTTATATGAAGCAGAAGAACTGTTGAAACAGTATGGTTATGAAGTGACAAAATTACCGCCTAATCACTGTGACCTCAATGCTATTGAATTTCAAAGAAAAATAGCAAGCAGAAATTTAGGAGTGGACACTGGACAACGCCAAAATAGAGCAGTTAATAAAATACTGTTTTTCAGATGTTACTCTGGTCTCTGCTGTAAATAGTATACAGATCACGCAAAAATTGTTGAAAAAAATATAAAGAGAGGGATAGCATACTCGTATCAGATACTGCATTGGAACCGTTTAAATGCAACTGGGTTGATATTTATAATTCATTTTCTGGAATTAAATATGTATTTGGAATCTGAAGTTGTTTTATTATTTTTCCTTTTTTTGATCCTACCTTTTGATTGACAAGGTGTTTATGAATAAAGTACGTATGATACAAGATAAGAACACTCAGAAATAATCATAGTATCAAAACTATTTTCCACATAATTTTCAGTGTTGCGAGCCCAATTTTTGTTAAATTTCCCGCTTATTTCGACTGCCACTGGCCAGACTCTAGCTATTGGTCTATGGCACTCTATACCCTATGGCCTTTTATAGTAATCTTCGGAACATCTAGAATTGTCATACGCATTTATTACTAATTTAAGTAAATCTTTGGTTGATGCAATGCGGTGGTTACGAGCATTTTTAAATACCAGAATAATTAATGTTTGTAAAACACACTGATTTTTATCTGACTAGAAGAATATTTTGGCTGGTGTTACCATCGTTGTACTTTTATAATTGAAATTGGTTCTAGAATCTAGTTGAACAGAAGTAGGTGTGTAACATTTTTATTCTATTAATTTAGTAGTACTACATTTATGGCAAATGACAAAAGGTAAGCATCAGTGCTGCTTAGAACTTTAGCTGTTTAAAGCTGTTGTAAAGTTTTTGTGTGTGTTGCTTTTTCTTTTATTTATTCATTTGTTCAGTTTCATTTAACAAATAGTGTAACGGTTAGTTTAATTATTATATTTCATTATTTGATAACGTAGAATACGTACGTACCGAAATTATACGAAACCCATGAATTTTAAAATTAATAAGACGTGATATTTATTCATTTTTAGGAAAATTGATTGATAACCGACCGCGTAGGACTGCGACTGGAGGTAGATAGCTAAACCCACTTCCACGATTCCGCGCGCCCGTAGGTATGTTTAATACCTAAAGCGTGGAGTGATACACGCCTGGCAATGACAGCAGTGTTACCAACGAAACAAAAAAAGTAAATTAGCACAAGCACGACGTAAATTCCTTGACTTCTCTTTTTCCATACGTCGTCGTTCCGAACATAAGCGCGACATGAAAAATAGCGGTGGGCGATTATAAGATATACTACAAAAACGTTCGATTATAAAAATGACTCGAGATATCTCGATTATAAAAATTAGTAGTTACTGCTTAAGTACGTAATTGTGTCTGCGAGTCGACGTAGATCAAAGCAAGCAAACACGATTTTGGTCGGGTCAACCACAGCTGTGTGGCTGAATGCGCATACTGTGCAGTGCCAAGAATAAAGAAAAAAAAAAACACAGCTGTCATTTAAGTTTTCACATTTGACACTTGACATCAGAGTCAGACATTGTAAAAATGGTGTCCTGGAGTGCGCTAGGCCGAACTTTCGGCATTACTTTGTTAAAAAATAATAGTAAATCACCATTTTTAGTGCAAAATGTAAAATTTAATGTAGGTCAAAATCTTAAAGGTGACCATGAGCATAGAACGATGGCGATGCAGCCATCTAGGTATGGTGTAGTCTCAGTGATTATCTAATCAAAGCACTGCGCCAAAAGGTGACAGAATAATACTTTGTGTATTATTTACAGATGGCAATGGCATAAATTCAAGGATATGTTTCATTATTACTTTATGATTGGCATAATACCTGTGGCTGGTATAATCTTTTACACCAACGTGTTCATTGGACCTGCTCAGTTGACACCCATACCTGATGATTACACGCCAAAACACTGGGAATATCATCGCCATCCCATAACAAGATTTATAGCTCGTTACATTCACAATAACCCTCAACAGGTAAGCTAAACTTCAATTAATTAATAATTCACTCAAACTAGATGAAGTCTGTCTGTATTAAGATTTTTTATAGATCATCATTTTAAGGTGTCATATTCTATCTTTGTTCAAGCTTTCTCCGCTTCTTTGGGCGCTTCCGCAAGTGAAGACAGGCTCACTTGTATTCCTGTCCCACTTAATTTGACAGTCAACAACAAAGGATCATTTTATTAAGATGGTGTTACTATGGATGGTCTTACCATCTCATCAAGATGGTACTTTAGTTTGTTGTGCATAGCTACAAGATAATGGAATTAGGGAGCAAGAATCATTTCATATAACTCTGTGATTCTTTGGTAGAAGACAATTGTGGAGCTTTTCTAAACCATAACACCATTATTAAAACTCACTAATATTGGCATTGCTGTCAACAACAAAAATTGGTTTTATATGGTGGTTTTATTTGTGGTGTCTAGTATATTAGAAATGACATCAAAAAGAATTCTATAGGAATCAAGTTTGAGAAAATAAATGCCTTTTTATGCTTTTTTACACTAATAATATTGTTTCATTACCTGGCCAGCTCAATAAAAACTTATTATGTCTTCAACCCATGTTACTTTAAGAAATTTTTATTTCTTATGTATATTATGTCTTATAAATCTATATAGCTTTATTTACAATTGAGTAATTTACATATGGCTCAACACATCACCAGTCCTCAAGGTTTACATGTCCATTCTGTTCATTCTAATGGCTCACTCACACATAATGTAGGACTAACGAGCATACATATGGGTCCCTTGATGAAATTAAAAGAGTGTTGCCAACTTTAAAAAGTGTCGAATAAACATACACATGACTCTGAATTCCAAAATCACATTGGTATGTGGGAGGTGAGGGTGAAACCAGGGGCATCATGGTGGGACTCCATAGTTCTATCTATTGCACAAGTGTTGCCACCAATTGACTTCAGTTTGACATTTAAAGGGCAAACAAAATAATTTCAGGTAATTGTTTCAGGATTATGAAAAGTTTATGCATTACATTGATGAAGAAGCCCAAAAGGCAAAGTTGCGGGGACTCGAAAAGGATGTTTTAAAGAAAATGTCTGAGAGGAATGATTACCAGGCATATTACTACAGGCCCATGGTTAACAAATACCTCCGTATCAACAAGAAGACAGGTGATGAACTGTATGACAGATTGGGTGATAACCATTCAGATTAAAGCTATTGATATTTTTGGGAATTATGCTTAGTGTATTTATCATACTAGTAATCAAGTGGATTGTTAAATATTGTTTCATTGTAGGTAAATAAATGTTTTATGATCTTCCCTTTTTGATTAATTTTTCCAATGAGCAACTTCTTGCACACCATAATTTACCTAATGTTCATGTATACAAAGCAAACCCACATATATGAAACATTTATATTGAAAAATATATCTCTTACTAAATCAAAGTAAAATACAAATCATGGACAAAGTTAGTTCAGTTCTCAATTTTACTCAAAATTGCCTCCCTATACACTATGTCAGAAAAATTACAATCTCTTATCTATTATAGATTCCCAACCTTTTTTCATGATAATCATCATCAGCCGGAAGACATCCACTGCTGGACAAATGCCTGCCCCAAAGATCTCCACAACAATGGGTCCTGTGCTACCCTCATCTAACATATTCTGGCAATCTTGACAATATTATCGGTCCATTTTGGGGGGATGGACAACCAACACTGGGTCTTGTGGTATGTGGTCTCCATTTGAGGACTTTACTGCCCCACCAGCCATCTGTCCGTCAAACTATGTGCCATGCCCACTGCCACTTCAGTTTTGCAAGCATTTGAGCTATGTTGGTGACTTTGGTTCTCCTAATTTCTGATTCGATCTCGCAGGGAATCTCCCAGCATATACCACTCTCCATCGCCCTCAGAGCAACCATGAACTTCCTCATCAAGCCCATAGTTTGTCCGTGTCTGAGTCCCATAATTCATCACTGGCATCACACTGGTTGAAAACCTTTGTCATCAGACACTGTGGTCTTTGGAGCGAGAAGATTTTATGGAGCTTCCCGAACATTGCATCCGAGTTGGATTCGACGAGTGACCTCTGTCACGAGATTGGACCTGCCCAACTGGATTATTTGTCCAATGTAGACTCTACTTGTTTACAATTTCGAGAGTGCAGTTCCCAATTGTTACGGGAGTAGGTGCTACATGGATATTTGACATGATCTTCGTCTTTTCATTTTGAGACCTACTCCTTGGGAAGCTTGGCGTTTCGATACAAACACTTGAATCCTTCGATATTGACACCTCTGGAGAGACTGAAACTTCACCCAGGTCTCGATCGAATCATAGGCTTTCTCAATAGTTTTTGGAGGATCTTAAGCACAGGAGTACCACCAATTCTCAGAAGCTATCCCTAATTCCATCATCGCCCGACGCCTTGTTGCTTTTAAGCTATTTTAGGGCCATACTAATCTCACACAGGCTGGGATATCTTCGGTGGGTCTTCAGCCTTGTTGGTAACAGGGACCCGTGCGGTCGTGTATAACTTCTCGACTTCCATCAATAGTTCGGGCTTAGACGAAACGACCCCGCCGTCACCGGTCTTCAGCTTAGTCAGTTGGCTCTGCCCAATAGACAAATCTCGTGGGAATACTTTGGAGCCTTTGTTACGCTCTATGGCCGCCTTCACACAATCTGTATTGTGGCGGTGTATGTAGCGAGTCAATAAATTGGAGATCTGTCTATTTAGCTGCTCATACTGGGAAGCATCGTCCGGAGACTGAAGGGTCATTTGGCGTCTTACACCCATCAATTTAAGGGTATAGTCTGAGATTTTTCCCGTTCTTTTTGAACGGATGGCCTTGAAGAACTTACCTTAACTTAAATTACTTACTTACCTTAACCTTAGAACCAGCCGTTTGAACTGTCACGAACCTGTTATCATACTCATCCACGTCTACGCAGCCACCGAGACATCAGGCTTCGGGCGTTCCGATTTCCATAACCAAATTGCCCCACTCTTAACTCATCGCCGCTTCGTTTGCCCAGTTTTACGTTGAAGTCTCCCATACCAACATTGAAGTGAGTCTTCGGAGTGTGATTGGCTGTTGAGATGTCCTCATACATGGCCTCCACCTCCTCGTCTGAGTGTGTCGAAGTCGGAGCGTAAGCCTGTATGACCTTCAACGATACTGTTCAGTAATTCTGAGTATTAGGTACCTACGCTACCCTAGTCGACACGCTCCCCACCTCAGTTCGTTTTTGACGAGAGACTTGTGAATAGGAACCCGACACCACCCTGGGACAGTTGGTCGCCCTCCCGGTAGTTGAGCAGGTGTTCGGAATTTAGGATTTTCGAGTCTTCACCCTGTCTCTACGGACCTCAAATAACCCCACGACATCCCATCGTAGTCTGCTCAAAGCTTCCTCCAGTTCCTCCACTTCTCGACGCCAACGGTCTTCGTTTGTGGTAGCGTTACCGAACCCGGGGGTTCTCAGCATCCCCTGCCCCGCTTATGTGGCTGATACCGTGGGAACCACTTGCGGGTCCGCCGGGGCTGGGGGTGGAGGCCTTATATTATCTGTGCTGGTTTTTTATTTTGGGGTTTTGCCATAATGGCAAGGCGAACCTTTTTTGGTACGTAATAATTTGTGTTGCTTATAAATTTATGCTTTATCTGGCTCTATTTTATTTGTTTATTTTAAGTTAAAGCTGATGTTTTTCTCGTTATGTCACGTCGACATCTAACAATAGAAAAAAAATATTAGAGCTGTGGCCATGTTGGAAGGAGGCGCATGCTAACGGGCAGTTGCTGAGGCTTTACAAACCAGAGAAAACGTAATCTCCATGCTAAGGACATGTTATCATGTCGTCGTGTCACAACTCCCAGATAGGATCAGTTTCTTCATAATATAGCTAGAAGATAACTTAACATTACGGCCAAGCAAACAGTGCGAAGACTACATAGGTACCGACTACCGGAGAAGATTGCGTGAAGTTCGTTTTCACCACTAAGAGTTCCAGCTTTTAGCGTGGCAGTCTCGGACGAAGAAGTTCCGATATGCACTGCGAGCACTGCACAGTGCTATCATTGTAGAAAGTTTCATTCCGTTATGGACTGCCAGTATACTGCCGCAGTACCCTAGGGAAATATATGACGTCATAAATCGCTGCCATATTCTACTGTGAGCACTGGCGTTTTCAAGGTAAGGTACTCGCAGTACTTTGATCACGTGATCAGTCAAAACCACTCGAGTGCCTAACGTTTTATAAACGATACCTACAGTTTAATCCCAAATATTTTTAATTTGACAGTACTCCAACAACAGTTTTTTTAATGAACTAGAAAACTTTAATACACTCATTTGAATGCTGCGTCAATAAATGCGGCTGACAGTATACGGGATTGCGTTCCGTTTTTAATAGTAACCAGTATATCTGGCTATAAAGGAACGGCTTCACAGTATACTAAATTGACGTCACACTGTACAGTGGTCGCAGTACAAATCGGACCCTTAATATTGAGTATGAACTACAGATGCCGAACTCTTATTGAATTGAACTATTAATTTTTAAGAATATAACCAATCGGCATTTCCTTTTTTTTTGTTGAATTTGTAACATTATAATGTTACAATATATTGAAACTTGAAATTTTCGACTACCCCCGGTAGTCCACAACGTTAAACGTCCCTTAATTCAAAAATTATGGACGTTAGAAAAAAAGTTTAAAACAAAAGTTGTAGACAATAAACAGGTCTATAAAAATGGGTAGATGCATTTGTTTAATTACTCCAATATCTTAAGAGTTATTCGCGGAGATAGAAAAACCGGTTTATTAGGCCATAAATCGCAAATAGTAAGTTTTACAAAAAAGTTTACAGAAAATAAAAGATGAGGAATTTAATTTTCTATTATAACTTTTGTCCTTAAGTGCATAGTTTCCGAGATATCGTCCAAAAAACTTCTTTTTAAAAGCTTCACCTGGATCTGCCAGCATTTTGTGATTATATACTCAGTGAATGTAAGCTACAAATAAAAATTTATCGAAAATTTAGTGCGAGTTTAAATTATACATTTACTGGCCTATAATACTTGATTTAAACCGCTTCTGTTGGGTTTAAGAGATTACTGTCATTCGAGCCAGATCCCGAGTTAAGTTGACGGACTTTTTATATTATATCAGTATGGTGAATGGTTGAACAATTAATATCTTTGTGGCATAACAACTATGGATGACTTTTTTCTGAGGTATGGAAGCTGAATTTTTGTTTACTGATAGCCAAGACCTACTTAGTTCACGTAAACGCCTGAAAGTCTTGCAACAAACAGGTCTTGGGCTTTGGTTACTCTTTGGCGATTTTTGCTATGCCATGTACTGACTGAGCGAGCAGCCTTGCGAGGAAGCCTCGGATGTTTGCCGCGGGAGGCCGCCTCGGTCTATAGATTTTTTGCATGAGGCTGCCGCGTACGGGAAGTTTGAGCCTTGTCAGGCTGTGCCAGCATCGAGCTCTTAGCTTAACATGAAGTCGAACAGAGACTGCACGTGCCTAATGCGGCTTATATTATAGCCAGTTTTGCATGAGACCTTACTTTCGGAAAGCTATAGCCACCACTGCCTTTATATTAATTCTTTGACTTGTACACAAACGAAAACAAATTACAGGCCATCCAGAGCAAGAAGGGTTGTAGAGAACGCCTTTGGCATTTAAAGTTCTGTGTTCAGAATATTGAGGACACCCGAACTAGCGCAGCAAACACCTATAGGTATGGTTGACATCTGTGTCGGAGGTGGTTCTGTTTTTTACATTTTCTGTCCTCTGAAAACGGATGTTTTAGGCCGTGCAAGAAACATGGTATAATATCTGGACGGCCGAGCCTTGCTTGGATTTTTAAGAATGTACATAACTTGAACAAAATAAAAACTAATAGGACATCTGGATTCAAACCGGGGTTTTCTCCTTTCCGGATCACCCAATGGAGCTATCTTAGCTATTATAGTGTATATAGTGGCGAAATTTAAGTTTCTTATTAATTAATTTCTTATTTCTAATTGAAAACTAGCTAGATCGATTTCTCGCCCCCGAAACTCCCCGTATACTAAATTTCTTTAAAATTTATTGTGATTATATATATATATATATATACAAGAATTGCTTGTTTAAAGATATACGATTTGATAGTGTTTATTATTTTATTCAAATTTATTATCATGAATAACTTTGGTGTAGAGTTTTTTTACTTACATTGTATATTCATCATTAGATCGTACATAAGCCTGATGGTAGGAAAGTAAGTATTAAATTTGCTGGTAGCATTCCAATAATTGCTAATTTTAAGATTCTAAAATAAAAACACATGTATATGTAACATTGTTTACTTTAATAATAATTTACAGAAAATTTCTAACGATCGACAATAAATTCCGATGTGGAAATATTGTAAAGTAAAATGTTAACACTTAAAATAAATCGCTTACCGCGTTTTGATATGAACTATGTCATTTACGTAGCTACTAGTAAGTTTAAATTCATATTACGGTGATGACGAACTTTGACAAGCTTCCAACTCCCCAAAATTGGGGAAATCATGTACCTTAGAAGGAACGTACCTACGTAACTTAAGAGAAGGTTAATTTTATTATTAAGAGGAAAGTAAATTTTATTACATACATAGTATTGAAGAGACCATAAAAATTAATCAGATCCGATCGCAACCAAACTACACCAGGTCAAAATCAGTCCGTAGGTATCTATTTGAAGTGAAAGTCGATGCTTTTTAAACATGATACAGGTTTTATGTACATCATTCTACCCTCCATAAACATCGCAACAAAAATAAAATGGGGCATTTATAAGAAAAAAGAAGAAAGCTACAGCCTTAGATTTTTAATACGTCTAGATTAAACCTCTTGCTGCTAGAGAACCGATGAAAACAGGCCAGGTTTATTACTTAAGTGTGCGTGACAAACTATGTCTTACTCTATGTTAGTGTGCAAGCATTGCTCAAAATAAAGGTTAACGGTCAACTTCAATTTCTTACGATGTTTTGACAGCTGTCGATATTTTTCTCCGTATCACTTCAAAGGTACTAAACAAACATGTTTCGCGGTACTTAGTATTATTATTTGGGGAGATTTGGAACTTGTCAAAGTAGAACCATCACTCAAAAATTCATTATTCAGGGATCTATTGCAGATTAAATATTTTAGTAATAGTTTCATAGGCAGTCAACTAATCATCTAGAAATACTTAATTATACAATGTGTCTTCATAGACTGGTGACAACAAGAAAATAGGCTGAATCTATATTAGTAATTATTACAAAGAGTAGGTAAGTAATAAACTAAAGCGTTAACGATTGCTTTTTAATGTTACTTAAATTATCCACACAGTGCTTTGCGGTACGCACTTTTATATTATAATTAAAATGTAGGTATTTCTACTATAACTAACTTCTAATTTCTCTTCTAAGAGCTACCAAGATATTGTTACATATAGTTGTACTTAAATTAATCGGTTTTTACTCAAATAACCATAAGCTACTCCAAGCTTTGAAGTAATTCACTTGCTGTAACGTAACTTTTTGTTTCATAGTAGCAACGTGTGGCGAATAGCATGTTAATTTTAGCAGCTACCGTCATTCTCATCACGTTAACGTCACTTCTGTATAAAAATATTTTGTCTGTTCCGACTAAATGCATAGATAATAGTTGACTGTAATTTGATTAGCAAGAATTCCGAAAACAATGAGAACAACGTGGTAACTCTTGACATTGACATAGGTTTAAATTCATGGGCTAATGTCATAATTTTCTTATAATAATAAGCGAGTACAGCTAAGCTAGTAATAATAATGATTTTGATCCTTGACTAAGCACTTTCGCACCGCATCGCGACCGTGTGATAAATAATAATATTTTATTACACAAATAAAATTTGAAAACAAAATTTTATGAACGATGCGGGACTTACCCACGATCTCTCGCGTTCCGTGCGAGTGCTCTTCCAATTGAGCTAGCCGTTCGAGTGACGTATCGTAATAAAATATTTTATTACATAATTCTTATGTAGCCAACTATGTTTTGCGCCCGCTATATCTGACAGTTTAATCGGTAAAATTCATACAGGCCTCGTATCATATCTTAACAAAATATTTTTAATCCATTATTATAAGCTATTTGAAATTTTCGATTTAATTAATAATAATGTTAAAACGTAAATATCAAAATTATATTTCATCATGTAAATGAATATTTTTCGCGTAAGCAAGCTTCTAGCATATCCAAAGTTTCTACTTCAATGATAATAAATTGATAATGTAATATATAGAAGATTGAGTGATCTTGTGTGATACTCTATGTAGGTGCCTTATAGCCTGAACACATGGTCGGATTTGGTACGGCCGAACCATCGGATGCGGTTCGTTGCACAGACAATCTAAACTAAATCTAAATAGATCTTTATGATTCTATGGTATGTTGCACTGACCATCGCACAAAATTATAATAATTGAGTACCGTCTGGACGCTATTGCCTATGACACCGGACCAATTGGCGCGGAGTGCTCGTTGTACCTGTATATTTTAGTTACTTCCACAGCATTATGAGCTATGGTATCCTATTATGGGGTAATGCTGCTGAGATCAATACGATATTTGTTAGAGCCGTTAGAGCCATTTATAACATGGGATCTAGAATTTCGTTAAAGAATAAGTTTAAAGAAATAGGTATTATGACAGTGGCCTCACAATACATGTACGAGAATTTGATGTTTATACAAAAGAATAAAAATAAGTTCACAAAACTAAGTGACTTACATAGTATTAATACTAGAAATAAGGGTAGACTTGCCATGCCTGCCACAAGACTCAATAAAGCCAGTAATTCTTTTAGGTGTCAGTGTGTTCGCTTCTTTAATAAACTCCCCGAACATATAGCAAATATGTCTATAAACAAATTCAAAGCCTTCACAAAAAGTAAATTAAGCAGCAAAGACTATTACAATATCCAAGATTACTTAAATGATAAAGCAGCCTGGAATTGAATTGCTCTGCTTAAGTGTGATTTGTTTTATGTGATTTTAATTGATTGATGTTATTTGTATTACTTATTTGATTTTAATTTTATCTGTTAGATATTATTTATTTATTATTATGAAATTAAGTGTATGATTGAACTTAAGCCATTGTAAATCAATGTTAATAGTTCAATAAACGTTTTGATTTTGATTTTACCGTTCGATTGTCCGGCCGTACCAAATCGGACCATGTGTTTTGGCTATTAGCTTTTACACGTAGTAATACAATCGCTCTCGTGCGCAGCCGGCCACCGGTACAGAAGTAGTGGGGATCCCTAAACATAACATATTCTCCACTATGAATTCTGACAGCCGATTTGATATATAAAATGTTTTATCAAACTATCACAGCCATGTAACAAACGACATGTTAACTATTCTACTGTAAAACAACCGATTTGATAAAGTTTGACTCGTTTATTAACACGATACTTGTAGTGACGATGCTATAATGCTACGGACACACTAACTTACCACCTACCGCCAATGTTACAACAATAAATAAGTAATTAATTTGCCGCTATTCCCGCGGGAACTGATTACACTTAATATTACCTACTTAGATGTAGCAATGAATTATTTGAAATGAGTATTTCTTTCTCCAAGGTGTTAGTTGAAGCTGCAAGCTGCGGGTGTTGTACATTATGAACGTTTATTATGTTATATTACTTTTCAAAGAAACCAATACACGATGATTATTCAATTGGAAGTCAAAAACTACTAACCATATAACCTGAGAAGAGGCGGCGCAAGAAACTCAGCGGGCTTCTTTTTTTTTTAAATAAAATGTCAATACAATCAAATTAATAATTTAAATAGCCAGTCGGCGGTGGCCTCAATACCAATTTGTGGTATCATTACGAAAGTCATTAATTAAGTCATCAACTAATTAATTGCCACATACCTATTCTAAATTTAACTGAACATTAAAACAGAGTTCAGTTTTGAATATGTAATTTTAGGAACTCAGGGGGCCTTCCTATTCACCCCCCACTCCACAGAGCTGGATTCAGGGGAGGGCAACCGGGGTTATTGCCACAGGGACTCCGCAAAAGAAGAGACCCCACAATAGGGACTTCGGAAAAAAAATTTAAAATTCAGACTAGTATTTTGGTGGTATCAAATTGCACTGGAGGGCGCTCATTTTCAAAAATGAAAATTATAAAAATAGGCACGATGAGAAAAACCATCTCTATTAAGGCCTTCCCTCCAGAGCATTGAAAGAGGTTTATTTTGCGAACTGGAATTCAGCGAAATCATCAACTATTTTTTGGCGAAAAGAGCTCGGATGGTTCCGTTCGTTAACTCAAAAAAATACTTTCATATAATTCTTATTTCCGTTTATATTTATGTTTGTTAAATAGTAAAAGAATTATACTTTGTTTCACAATAAATTGTTTACTGGAAAACTCGACTGATTTTTTTTACATTTTATTTGGGGCCAGGAGGCATCTTTTGTTGCTCCGGGGCCTTCAGACCTCTAAATACGACATCGCCACTCTATATCGGCGTACATGTGCGTTATTTCTAAATTCGTGTTGCACACTGAACAAACGGTAGGCTATTCAGTACACACCCATTGATGACCACACAAATTTTCTTTGATAAGCACAGCTGGAGCCTATCGCCCTATGCAAAATTGATTGGCATTATCAAACTATGTGTATAAATCATGGCTACACCTAGGTATTGTTTCAATTATAGATATAAATATTTCGGAATCACGGTAGTGTGTCCGTAGCATAACCATCATAATGTATCAAATCTGTCACAGAATTCCAACATTCGCTACTAATTCAGAATGCTTCAAATTATTAGTTAATGCTAAGAACTAACTCAACTAGCCTTTACGTCGTTTCCGAACTAGCGCTGTCTAATAAGACACAATTAAGAATTACATAAGAAAATAAAAATTTGTGTATTTAACACCGTAGGAGAGTATGGTGTTAAAAAAATACTAAAGTGAAAACTTCATCAAGGCGAAGTAAATAACTTACGGCCGTTTCCAATATACTGTCTCCTGATAGAGATAAATCACTACCTTCTACTGTCAGTAATTAGCTGTCAATAATGAAAAGCTGTCCCAGCATACCCGATAAGTCATTTATATCGCCTTCCATACAGACTTCTAACTCTCGTAGGCTATACGTCCTCCCATTGACAGGCAGCGTGTACGGAAAAGGTGAGTTTATTAGGACAGAAAAGTCAATGATAGTTACGATTTTTATCTCAAGTAGGCCACAACCGGAGATAGACTGAATATTGGAAACGGCCGTTAGACAATTTAGGCGTCTAGAAAGACCCTCCTACTTGACGCATGACAGCCAAGTCTTTGAGAGTTCACGAGCCGTTTGAAGCGATGGCGTGCCCGTAAATGGGGGGCTTAACACTCGCGAAATGCTAATCACTTTGTTTTAGTGCGCGCGCAGTCGAGAAATCTAGCTATAGGGTTACAGCCAAGTGAGACAATTCGACATAAAAGATAGAGCACCATGCAATTGTTATTGTGAATTAAATATGAAAACATTTAAATAAAACTATACATTAATGCTCATAGCTCTTAACTACGTCAGTAATTGTATACTGTATAAATTACATAACGATATGACTTCATTAATTAATCATTCTTTCAGTCTTCGGTACATTAAAATATTTCCATTTATCAAATTAATTTGAGTGCCGTTATATTGTTTCAAAAAAAAAAGAAATAAAATAACATTTAATCTATCCATATCGACAGTAACAATACGTCTTTTAAATTATATAATATCTACAAAAAATGACGAAATATTTTCTAATCTGCTCTATATACCTATAGTAATAATGCACTATAACTTTTAAAAACAATTTTTATAAGTAAGATTGTTTGTATTTTTCCCTGAAAATTCTTAACTTTAAACGCTAAAGACGGCTACAAGTTTCTACGATGTAAAAAGCTTAACAACTATGTACTATTTATTTTTCTCCTTTTCGGCTTGTGCTGCTAACTTCGCTTCCTTTTTGGCTTTTTTCTTTTCTTCTTTTGCTAACAGTTTTGCTTGTCTTTCTTCCTCTTTAGCTAACTGTTTCGCTTGCATTTCTTCTTTCTTAGCTTGAAGTTTCGCTTCTTTCTTCGCTTCTTTTTCCGCTTTTAACCGAAGTTTTTCTTCTTTTTTTCTCTCGGCTAATTCGTTCTTTTTATTATCACTGGTTTCATCTTTTTTACTTTTTTCATTTTTTTTAGGTGTCTCCGGGTCTGACTCTTTCTTTTTATTATCTTCTTTATTAGCTTTTGCTTTGGGGGTTTCTTTTATTCGTTCAGTCTCTTTACTTTGATCTCTGGATTTGGGAGGTTCATCTTTGCTTTCAGGTTTTAAAGGACGAAAGAAGTGCAATTTTTCGTGTTGAGGTGATATTTCCAATTGGGTAACTATCTTCTGGGCGCATCTGAAATTATATTTTGATTATTTAATAGTTAATAACTTTTATTTCGGAATATTTACCAAACTATTAAATAATCACATTAAAAATTTACGTTAAAAGATCTTGAATAGACCTTGCAACGCCAGGAGAATTACAAGAGTATATTTTTTTATGAAAATAAGGTGAGATAATTAGACGAGCAGGACGTTCAGCTGATGGTAATTGATACGCCCTACCCATTACAATGCAGTTCCGCTCAAGATTATTGAAAAACGAAAAACTGAGCGACACTACAACTGCGCTCGTCACCTTCAGACATAGGATGTTAATTTTCAATAAGCTGTTAGCGTGCTTAAACTGTAAATAAAGTAGGAATATTCATTAACCACGTGTTTCTTTTAGAAGCAGTAGAATTAACAATATAAATGTAGGTAGCAGTCTACTGTCGCTGGATATGAGATATTTCATTTTTGTCATAAAGATGCCTAGGAGAATAAAAGTCAGCAACACAGCTCAAATGATTGCGAAACTGAAGTGGCAGTGGACGGGGCACATAGTTCGACGTATAAATGGCCGTTGGGTCAGTAAAGGCCACCTCGAAGACGCAATGTTGGTAGAAAGTTGAACCGATGATCTGGTAAAATCACCGAATTAGGTTGGATGAGGGCAGCGCTGCACCAATCTTCGTGGAGATCAGCAGTGTTCGTCTTCCGGCTGATATGATGATGAATGATGCCTGCCAGCTCCGTCTCCGTCACCACCACAGACGCAGGGAGAACTGGATGCCATTGCTGGGGCATAATGCATGGAGCCCAACCATCATTTATTTGCATTCACATTATCATCATTTTAAATTTAATCATTGATACTGCACCACATTAACCTTGGTTATATTTTACGACTCTATATCGCAGAGAGAATATTTAATGACGCTGCTAAAATTTTAATAAACTTTTTTGTCATTTCTTCCCATGAAAAAGTAAGAGAAAATCATAGAATTATTTACAAAAATATTAAGCTAGGCGTGTTGACAAAATGGTTTAGGTTCTCAGTATTAATTTATGATAGAATAGATTTATTTCTTATATTATCTATCACGTTCGGTACAGCCGAATTCATCAAAAAATATTTGACCAGTATACCTTATCCTAGTTGAGGTCGAAGCTGAAATAGTGCTCTCTCTGCGCCCTTCTCGAAACTCTCTTTGAAATTCCCTTATAGGTGGAAGCCAGCCAGAACTTTCTGGGGCTGGTCCACCAGTGTAGCTATGAACTTGGTAGTCCGGGAGACGCGCCTGAAATAACAATACCGACAATACAATTATGATCAAATAGTATATGATTTTGATACAGGAATTACAAAACATTTTCAATATATTTATACGCTTTATATTAGCTTCACTTGTATGTTTGTAACTGACTCGTTTAGCCGCGATTTGACCCACTTTAAACGGCCAGATTTCAATCAAACTTTGTAAATTTATCGAGGACCGATGACAATACACTAATTTGATAAGGTTATTCCATTATTCAATCTGCAAACTAAGATTTTTGTCAATTTATATAATTTTTATGTATAGTCGATAAGGCAGGAATTGATGTTAAAGTAGATACTTAATAGTTTTAAAAATACGCTTTTATAGAAAATTTAACTAAAAAATGAAAAATAATTAATAGTTAAAAAAAACTAAAAATCACGCTTTCTATAAAACAATTACTATTATTTTTGATAGTTCAGTCTTATTTAAGTTTAATTACATAAATGCATTTTATCCAAGCTTTTCATTAACGGGGCCCACAAGAATAAAACAAAATCGGCTAACTGACATTATAAGGAGACTAGCTGACCCGGCAAACGTTGTTTTGCCATATAAAGTACTCGTATAATTCACGCGATAGTTTTATAAGTAGTAAATATTGCCTTTATTATAGCCTGTACATCATTTTGTTCTATTGTCAATAGTTTTTGAAGCGCACGCAAAAATAGGTTTTCGTTTTTACACCTTGTGTTACAAAATAGCAATTTTATTACGGATCCCTAATTTTGAAAAAAAAAACATAGCCTTCCTCGATAAATGGACTACCCAACACTGAAAGAATCATTCAAATCGGACCAGTAGTACCAGAGATTAGCGCGTTCAAACAAACAAACAAACACTGCAGCTTTATAATATAAGTATAGATTTGATTTTTCGAATCAAATCAAATCAAAATATTTTATTGCAGGCCACATTTTTAGAAAAGGGTGGTACATTAGATAAGATAAGATAAGATCATTTATTTGTAGTCATGGGTATACATAGATGTTACAAATCACAATAAAAGTTCTCCATTCCTTGCCAGCATGCTGTGGCGTACAAATAGTAATTACTAACAAGTCAAAGAAATATATACACAATGACAGTTAATTGATATACATATCAATAATTGAATATTTTGAAATAACATATAATAATTTAAATTGGTAAAAAGTAATTAAATTAAGTAAAGTAATATTTATGAATAAAAGTTAATTGAGTGTTGTATCTGAAAAGAAGTCTTTTATGGAATAGTACGATTTTATCAGTAGATGATTAAATAGTTTATTTTTAAAACACGTCAACTTAAGTTCTGTGATATGTGTAGGTACATATCTTGTTAAATATTCTCGGCGCCATTTCAAGAACACTATTGTACATAGAAGCTGTGTTGCTGCCATGTAAACGTAATCTATTCTTGGTTCTCAAATTTATATTGTGGATTTCAGATTTTCTGACAAATGTATCAGGGTTAGTTTTTACAAATAATGCTATTTCATAGATATATAGTGAGGTCAAAGTAAGAATTATAAGTTGGTTAAAGAATGGTTTACAACTATCCGTTATTTTAAGACTGCACATTGACCTAATGCAGCTCTTTTGGGCTTTAAAATTATATCTTTTTCGCATGAGTTCCCCCAGAAAATTATGCCGTATCGTAATGATGACGCCATGCAAGGGCACAGCAATGTTTTTAAAAAAATAGTTTATCTATGTGGTAGTCTATCTTTGAAACCAATTTTGAAAGTTTAGCTAGTATTTTATTTTGTAGATAATATATAAACAGTTTTGACGACAAAATAACCGTTTAAAGTCGTTAATTGTGAATTGCGTCTTAGGTCGAAGTTGCATGACAGTAATGTAAAGTTTAAAAAAAGATTTAAAAAAACATTTAACAACACATGGCTTAAATTTTAGTTAATTTAAATTCAGAATCCCAAATGTCCGATATAAGTAATTTAGTTACAAAACTTACGATTTTTATTGAACTTGTTGGTAAAATACTAACAGAAACTCACATGAAATAAGTACCCAATATTATTGGAACTATATAATAATATAATATATAATATTGACACACTTTAACACAAATTATCTTGCCCCAAAATAGGCATAGCCTGTACTATAAAGGCCGGCAACGCTCTTGTGATTCTTCTGGTGTTTCAAGAGAATGTGGGCGGCGATGATCACTTATCTTAACTATGGGTACAAGACAATGATATATTTAATACAATATTCTTACTTAAACATACATAAATACATATAAACATGCATGACTCGGAAACAATCGTCCATATTCATAATATAAATGTTTGCACCTACCGGAATTAGAACCCGGGACCTCCAGCGCAGTAGGCAGGGTCACTAACCACACTATATCGGTCGTCATATCAATATCATTAATTATTTATTTGACCATAAACTAAGCGAGCTACCTTCATACTGTGATGTTCAGATCGCCTCAGCGACATGGAAGCGGGTTGCCGAGTTTTTGGCGGCGCTGAAGTGGATGGAACCCTTGGCACTGCACCTAGACAAGCTCCACCACACCTTGAACCACCGCACAGTTTCGCTGAACACGCGTTCCCCAAGTTCCCACCACTATTTGACGACACTGAAGAAACACCTGCAATGTTTTACATAAGGACTACATTCCTAATAAGAATAACCTAATAAATAAACATAATATAATTTTTACTAAAAATATTGTGATATGGGATTTTATGGCTGAAATTTATTTATTATTATTAATGACATGAATGTTGAATATTGTACATTATCTAAATTTTGGGAAAAAAGCTCAGAATAATAATCTGAATTAATTATTGAATTTATCTAATCAATCGCGGTATACAAACTGATGTATAAAGGAGTAAATACTCGTAAGCACCTATTCACTTGCGGCATAACATACAGCCTCAAGAGGATTTACGATCAAAACGAAATTATCATTCATGTAATCCTGGAATGTACAGTAGTGGCCGACAAACGGATTAAAATCCTCGGAAATATAAGGTTGCTAGGAGAAGTCTGTGAGAACTGTTTTGAACTTCTGGAGAGAGGTGGGGTAGTTGGAGTAACCCGCTAAAACTGCACGCAAAATTGATCCAATTAAGGAGTTTAATTGCGGAAACAGGAGCCCACCACACTATACCATTGTTAGCTCGTAGATTCCATCATTGGATTCAAAACACGACAAAGTTGAGTTAACCAAACATAAAAAATTCACATTTGATAACCTTATATTTTGTAGTTGGTTAAAGAAATACGTAAGAGTAAATAAAGATATTATGCAAGCATAAAATATTAAAAAGAAAGTATGAAAGTATGAGAGTGATATTGAAAGAAGAGTGAATGCAGGAAACATGGTGAATGGAGCTTTGCAATCCTTTATGAACAGGCAGAAGGTGTCTAATAAGGCTCGTTTGGCTGTGCATGAGGGGGTGTTGGTTCATGTACGGAAGTGAAAGTTGGGTATGGCAGAAGAATAATGAAAGCAGAATAAATTCAGTTGATATGAAAGCGTTGAGAAGGGTGATAGGAGTTAAACTGAGTGACAGGATAAGGAATGGTGAGATAAGGAAACGTTGTGGTCTGAAAGAAGATGTTGTGACAAAAATTGAGAAAGGTATGTTGAGATGGTTTGGACATATCGAGAGAATGAATGAAGAACGATTGACGAAGAAAGTGTATAAGGCCAGTGTGAATGAAAGTGTTTGCAGGGGTAGACCTAGGCGGACGTTTCAAGATCAAACCCTAAACCTGAGAGCATGTATGAAAGGAATATTGAAAGTGGACGAAGCGAAACAAGTATGTAAGGATGTATGTAAAATATTACCAGAAATTGATGATTCTCCGCTGGTGACCGAATACAATGAAGCTGACGCCGGGACTGATCTTGCACCAACCGAGTACGAAGACACCGAACCAGGTACACCCCATGTTCTGCTGCTTGTATTCGACAACTGAAATGAAATACATGACATAGCTATTAAAACGCAAAATTAAAATGCCTCTACAACTTTTAAAGTTTTCATATCGTTCCATAAATACGTAGGGTAAATACGAGAAATGAGGTAACAAACACACACAAGAAGTTGATCATGCAGCAATTTGCACACATTGTAAATACATAGACAAAGGATTTAGATATTATAATATGCAAACCGCGTCATATATTCCATTTATAATTTATTACTAGGTATATAAGTTAATAGTCTCTATGTTTCTATTTAGTTTTCGTAAGTTTGCAAAATTGGTTTCGAAGAACCTGGGCGTCATTAATAGAGTACTTCAAGCCGGCTTACATTCTAGCGCTCTACAAAGCGCAAGTCCGGCCACTAACGGAGTATTGCTGTCATCTCTGGTCTGACGCACTCCAGTATCAGCTCGATCCTTTTGACCGCGTGCCACGCAGAGCATCTCGTATTGTCGGGGACTCACTGCTCTGTGAACGGCTGGATCATTTAACGTTGTGTAGAGACGTCGCTTTATTGCGTGTCTTTTGTCGCATTTATCACGGGTAGTGTTCCGAAGAGCTGTTTCACCTGATTCCTGCCGCCGAATTCCACCGACGCCCGACACGCCACAAGTTAGGACATTATGCCTACCATCTGGATGTGTGGCGATTCTCCACAGTGCGGTTTTCAAGGATTTTTCTTACACGTACTTCACAGCTGTAGAATGAACTTCCTTGTGCGGTCTTTCCGGAACGACACAACATGAATACTTTCAAAATAAGCGAATACACCTTAGATAAAGGTCGGTAATGCTCCTGTGATTCCTCTAGTGTTGCAAGAGAATGTGGCCGGCGGTGATCACTTAACACCAGGTACGCCCATTACTTCTTCTTTTCCATAAAAAAGTGTGTGTCAGCTCCGACGCACCACGATTGTCTTTGAACAGGTACTAAACAAAATCAAGTCCAATGGAGTCGGTTACAAACAGACATACAGCAGAATTAAAAAATATATAGATTTTTAAACTTACAACAACTTATAAGTTGAAGTGGTAACTTTTAACAAAACTTTTAACGTCCGTAGTAGTGGTGGGTGCTAAAAGTTATAACAATTAATATTAACTGTTAACCAGAAAATAACATTAACAATGCTTTTAATAAATGCTATATATGACTATATTTAAGTGATTTTTCTTATGGTCAGGTACCTAATTATTAAAAAATCTGTGACCAGCGCCATCTATCGAAAACCGTTAGTTCTCGTATTACTCGATAGATTCAGTGTTCGATTTGGAAATACGAAATAGTTAGACTCGAACCCGCGACGTCTCCCGTTCCGTGCGAGCGCTCTTACCAACTGAGACAACCGTTCTAGTGACGTATTGTTGATAAAATCCTGTATGCTTCTTAACTCTCAGATTGTGGCTTCATCTACACGATCTACTTTACAATTGATAACCTTCTCAACCCCAATATTTGCATATTAGGAAATTTACTTGAGATGTCGCTCTTGCAAATTTAAACAATTTCTTATGTTTCAAAATGATAACCTTCACCTCAAGGATTATATTTATTACACCAATAAATAACTTGTTTATTCTTTTCCTAAAAACAAAATAATACCCCGTATTCGGTTACTCTTCTCCTCTAATAAGCCATTCAATGTTTGATCTGGTTAACAAGTAATAAATTTTATTGGTAACATTTTTTTTGTATTGTAGCTTCATTACCTGCCAACTTTTGCTGGTAACAAGCCTCGGTGCTTGCCGCAGCCGCAGTATCTTCGCTCGACAGATGACACATCGCAGTGGAAGCAATCTCTGGCTGACTGCCATTTGAATGGTCTTCACGAAGCAACGGCGGCAGACGACGCGGTGGCCGCACGGTGATGTTTGCATGGTGGCTTTGGCGTTGACGCAAATGACGCACTGGTGACAATATCCTTTATAAACTATCTATCAATAAGACAGAACAGTTTAAAGAGATTAGAATGGCCTTGTGGGCGGGGCAAACGCGCCGCGAATATGAACAACGGATCATATTTCACCGAAATTAGCTTCACATATGGTATTCTTCGTATGAAACTCCATGAAAACGATGAATTTTCCACCTTGCACTTTAGTAACGTGCCAAAAAAGAAGCCTGGTCTGTAGTGCACCCTGATAACCGATTTCTTTTCACTTGTAAGTCCAAAAACCTTCAAATACAAGTAATATTTGTGATTATTAAAATCTTTAACCTGTTCTGTGGTAAATACATCTCTACTACTTTAGACGTAACACACGCACACACACAGTTTACACACAGAGTTTACACACTTATAATCAAGAGGCTTTTACCTTCCGAAGACATAAGTCTTCGGAAGGTAAAAGCCTCTGCATGTCACCCTGAGATCCTACCGCAGATGGAAGAATAAATGATTTTTTATTATTATTTTCTCTATCTATCCGTTCTCTGTGCTATTATTATATTGCTGTTACTGTATAAGCCTAAACCTTTACCTTCGCATTCAATTTACGACATTCATTTACGACATTCAAAATGACGACCTTCAAAAAAAGCGCGTCCACCTTCCTTAAAAGCCGACAACACACCTGTGATTCTTCTAGTGTTGCAAGAGAATGTGGGCGGTGTTGATTAATTAAAACCATGTGATCCGTACGCTTGCTTGACGTCCTTATCCATGAAAAAATATAAGATTTTTTACTTCTAATCAACACTAACATAGCAGCCGTCACCAGGGATTGTAGCACTGGATTTGACTAGAATGGTCGAGCACGTATCTACCTTTCACATCATATTAATTATTTTTGCAAAAGAAACTGCACCTAACTCCATGCTATTTAAATACATAGAGTAATTAACTAACTGTATTCCTGGCACTCTTTATTTTTTTCTTATCTGAAGCTTACCAGAAATTACAGACTTCTATAGGCCTTCATCCCTAAATAGTAAAATTTCCAATTATCTTTTATTATTTATAAGTATTTATTTTTCAATGTTCACTTATGATGAATATGTTTGTTTCCGATTAGATGTTTATATGTATTTATGTATGTTTAAGTAAGTACATTGTATTAAATATATCGTTGTCTTGCAACCCATAACACAGGCTATATATGCTTAATTTGGAGCAAGACAATTTGTGTAAAAAGTGTGTCAACATTATTATTATTATTATTTTATGTAATTATCAGCACTGTGAAAAAGTGAGATTTATTACATCATTATTTTGTCCATAAGCGAAACTATAACACACACAGGCATAATATCTAATATTACGCACTAGTGCATAATGGAATAATTCTCCCTAAAAAGTTAAGTAAATACCTAACGGCTAATTATTTGGGGGTAATACTTTTTTTTGTAATAACAAAGAGGTTTCATGCCGCTGAAAATCCATTTAAATTTTTGGCATAGATAAATGCTTTGAAAATTGTGCATTCAGCAATTGTTTTAATAATTAAACAGTTTATGCAATACATGTTTGTTTTTTCCTAGCAAGTGTGTTGAAATTGTGCGTATGAAACTCGTGAGCATCTTGCTGCCAGAAAATACTTACTTCTTCTTCAGGTGACGTCGCCAGTTCGGGCTCATTTTCTTCAAGTTTGTTGAGCAATTTATCCTGAAACAAGTAGAAAAAATTTATAAAGTTAACATTTATTCATTTACCTTTGAAAATAAATGATAGTTGATTTTCGTAGAAAATGATGGCTGTTGATAGCTGCTAAATATATCGTTATATAATTACAAAAGGAAAGTTGTCTCCCAGCATAGCTTAGGTTGTTCGTGCCTTGTTGGTACATTTCTGAAAAGCGAATAGCTAAGAGGTTTCACAATATGATTTAAAACTGTCTCTTTGGCCGAACTCTTTCCACATAAATAAAGATTTGTGACTCCTTGGTATGATACTCTCACCAAACCATGAATGATGACCACGTTGCATTTTCCCGACTACTTGAGAAGGTTCTTTAGACCTATGAGCATACACTTTATCTATTTGCTTGTTGTAGTGCTCGTCAACCGCATATTGGTACAGCAACCATTTAGATCAAGCTATTATCCTTAACTGTAGGTATTGATTTAGGGCATATCCTATATACCGACGATAAACACCAAGTTTCATCTGTAATGATACGAGAAAGTATTCCTCATCCGTTGATGAGGAACGAAAACATGCAACAAATTGGAGTGATTGCCTTGCACAAAATGGAGCCTGCGGATATTAACAAGAGACTTCAAAAGCTAGATATCATTCGAAGACCATAAAAGACCGGGACATCCGCATGCTGTAAGAACTAAAAGACCTGCTAATGCTGATAAATCCAGAATTCACCAAGGAGGATAAGGAAAAAATACCGCGGGAAAATAGAGTCCCCCTAGGACTCTCTTAGGTATCATTGACGATGAAGTTTGGTGTTTATCGTCGGTATAAAGGATATGTCCTAAATCAATACCTTAATATCAGATATATAGAATAGCTTGATCTAAATGGTTGCTGTCCCAATATGCAGATGACGTGCACTACAACAAGCAATATGATTAAGTGTACGCTCATAGCTCCAAAGAACCTTCTCAAGTGGTTAAAAAAAATGCAACGTGGGCTGTATTACCAAGAAGTCACAGAAATTCCTTAATGTGGAAAGAAGAAGATTAACGGGGAAAAGTTTTTGCACAAAGTATAAATCGCTTTGACTACTATTTATATGTGACTGGATTTGATGAAATTAATAAGGGTAACATTTAAAAGAAGAAACAAATTAGTAAACCAAAGAACAAGATGCGTCGTAAGCCGAACGCTTAGACCCATTGTGTCTCTCTATCGTTTGTTCCTCGCTCTCGCTTGCACGCTTGGGTTAGTCTGAACGTGACACTTTTACATGCGTGCAGCTGGCGTTGATCAATTTATAAGACATCACGTCAACATGTTGAGTTTTCGTGCGAAAATATAAAAATGCAAATAAACATTTTCCCTAACTAAATGCAAATATATTATATGCAGTGCGAGTAGATTAATTCAACCATATTCATTACACTGAACTTTGGAGTATTTCCATTGCATCTTCTCGCATAATCCCAACTAATATTATAAATGTGAATGTAAGTTTGTTTGTTACGCTTTCACGCTTAAACCACAGAACCGATTTTGATAAAATTTAGTACAGAGATAGACTAGAGCTTGAGAAAGGACATAGGCTACCTTTTATTGCAAAAAAATAAATGGATGAGTTGAAATGGATGGCTGGTTTGTATAGAAATTCGTCATTGTCGAAGATAAAATCATGAAACTTTGTATTTCCAAATGATTTGAGTTTTCTTTAGTGTTAATTCCGCTAATATTTGTCTTTTAAACAATTCGACACCTGAGGATGCCTCGTGTAGAGGTTTAAAAGAAAAATATTGTCGGAATTAACACTTAAGAAAACTCAAATCATTTGGATAATTATGGATTTTCGCAAAGTAACGCCTACTTCAATAAAAAAAAAACTGTATTTATTAGGCACTTGATAAGAAATAATTTATAAACCTTTGTTTGAGCATGTTTGAAATTTTGACCTACATGGGGATAAAATAGGAGATAAAAGTACACAGAGAAATACTTTTATAGAGACTGTCCATGCATTGCACCATAGAACAGCAGTTTGTATAGGTATTGTGTATTATTTGCATTTGAAATAGTATCCTAAAAAAATGCCTAAAAAACTATTCAACGCGGACGAAGTCGCGGTTTAAAGCTAGTTTATATATCAAAAATTAAAATAAAGCTTACAGATAAAATTGAAGATAAATGTATACATTAAGGATGTGTAAATTTGATATTCACTTGTGTAGTTTATCTACACGAATAAACGTTTTTAGTGTTTAATTTTTCTGCAAAGGTCGGCAGCGGTGATAACCTTATAAAGGTGACACGAAGACTCATTTGTGTCCTTATTCCATAAAACTGGTTTTAGATATTATTTAAAAAGGTACATGAGGGATGAATACCATTTTCATGAAGTCCCCTGACTTAGACCATTAAAAAGCGGCCGGACTCGCCCATGAAAGGTTCCGTAGCAGTAAGTAACATTATATAAAAGTTATATAGAAAGGAAATGATATTAAATTATTTAAATGGAAAAGGCAAAAAATCGTTGTTCAAAATCATACAGCGCAAATGAGCTCTCATTACAAAAAACTACTTACTAGATCTCGTTGAAACCATTTTTCAGTTGAAGTGGGCATGGTAATGTACGTCATATATTTTTTTTAAGTTCTCATTCTCGTATTTTAGAAGTTACAGGAGGGGGCAACACATTTTATCACTTTGGAAGTATCTCTCGCGCAAGCTATTCAATTTAGAAAAAAATGTTATTAGGAACCTCAATGTCATTTTTGAAGACCTATCCATAGATACCCACACGTATGGGTTTGATGATGTTTTTTTTTGGGTTTTAGTTCTAAGTATACCCCCAAAATTTTAGTTTATTTCTATTTTTGTATGAAAATCTTAATGCTGTTCACAGAATACATCTACTTACCAAGTTTAAACAGTTATAGTTCTTATAGTTTCGGAAAAAAGTGGCTGTGACATACGGTCGGACAGACCGATAGATATGACGAATCCTTAAGGGTTGTGTTTTTTATCATTTGGCTAAGGAACCCTAAAAATAATAAAAACGCTCACTTTCATAAGATGTTATATTCTCAGGGGTTTTCAAGAAATTGCTTCCACTTTAAGACAAAATTACTTTCATTATAATTTCAAAATAACTCTAGAAATTATGTTTTAATTAATCAAATAAGAGCCACCGACGTTTAAATGTTTAAGAAATTACAAATTTCTTTAATTAAGAAGTGAATATGACTGATAATTATAAAATGTTTTTATTTGTTATCTTGGATAATGGTTTAACCCCGATCTGAGGACAACACCACTAATCACTATAACAATTTTCGCGATTTTAAATTGTAAACTATAATTTTTTTAGTCTATGCCTAAATAATAATAGTCATTTTATTGAAAAAAAACAGTATAAATTAACGAGGCTCACAGTCCAGTGTTAGGCGAGTCAACAGCGCCTGCAGTTGCCTCGTGTAGAAGCGAAACATGATTGATTTTGTGAAATAAGAGAAATCAACAGTTAATAATCTTAGATAATTTATAGCGTCTCTTGCTGCTAGATTTATTAGTTATTTATTTATTTCCTTAGTGTGCGTGATAAGTTACGATTTACACTCGCGATTTGTGTGTTAGTGTGCGTGCTAAAATTGCTTAAAATAGAGGTAAACTGTCAATCTCAATTATCTCGACGTTTTCACAGCTGTCATAGTCTACCTAGATATATAAATGATCTAGCTAAATATTTATAACATTTTAAATTAAAAATATCTTGTTGTTTGTTTCCTGCGTATTTATAAACATTTGTGTGGTGACAAACCACGATGCAACACGGACGAGTAAAAAAAGAAGGACTCCGCGCCGTGATATTAGCAAGTGAAGCACCTTTATGCTAGTATGTGTGCGGTTACGGGGTATACTAGTTACACAATTATTCTCCCTTAAATAATCATATATGGCCACAAATACTTATAAAGTATCGTTTTTACACTTTTACACAACGCACAACGGCATTTTTAAAATATTTAATTGAGACGCAAACTGATCTGTCACAGACGATAACAATTCTCATAATGGCCGCCTATCGGCCTGTAGTAGTGTAAGTGTGTGCATGGGGCAATGTATTTACACGTCAATCGGCTTGTTTTGGTGCTACACTGTTATGTAAGGTGACACGGAGTCCTTATTTTTTTATTAGTACGTGCGATGCAAGTGAAATTATTTTTCACAAAATAACACAATTTGAAACCACGCTCGCGCTGGAGAACCTCGTTAATTATCACTGAAGATCAACATTTACATACAAGTTTTTACTCGCGACTTCGTCCGCGTGGATAAGTCAATTTGGGCAGTATTTAAATTTTAATAATATAGGTACTTTGCAAATAATAGACATACAAGCTGCTGTGGATAATACTTTTTTTTTAAACTACCAACTATAAAACTTGTATCCCCACTCAGGTCGGGGTGTGATTTTTATGTGCCTGGTAATACATGGTCGTGCGATAACATTTCCCTTCCTCGTCTGTGCCCTAGTAAAGCCTACGATACCAAATCTTCGCTACTTATTGATCTACTGGAGGTGGGTGGCCTGTCGCAATATAATTATGTTCGCAATTCAAATAATCGTACACTTGACCTTTTTTTGACAGATCTGACAGACTTAACTTTACCTGAGAGTTCCCCATTATGTGTGCCCGACCGACACCACGCAGGCATTGAGATCGATGTGCCTATTGAATCTAATATTAAAAATATACAAAACAAATCTATTATGGTGCCTAACTTTCGTAAATGTGACACAAAAAGTTGTATACTACAACTTAATAATAACACATGGGACAGTATTTTAAGCCACAGTGAGGTCAACTTGAGTGTTAAATGTTTTTAAGAAATACTTAACGACACCCCATTTAAAAAAAAAAAAAAAATATTTATTTCTTATCAAGTGCCTAAATACAAAATTGCATGGTATCCATCTTCGATAATAACGAATTTCCAAACAATTTTCCATTCCCTATTTCAACCCCTCCAAGATTTTTTTTGTGAATAAAGGTAGCCTATGTCCTTTCCCAAGCTCTAGTTTATCTCTGTACTGTATTTCATCAAAATCGGTTCAGTGGTTTAGGCGTAAAAGAGTAACAAACAAACTTACATTCACATTTATAATATTTCTAACTGACCCAGCAAACGTTGCATTGTAAGTATAAAGTAATTAAAAAAATTCAATAATTTAAATTTTGGTATAGTTAATAGATGCAACCGATTCTCAGACCTACCAAATATATCGTACTACAATTATTGTATTCGATTGCCATCTTGCAACCCTATAGCGGTTTTGTGGATGGAACAGAATAATATAAAAATCGAGATACAAAAATAGTTGCAGATCGTAAAAGAGAGAAAATTTGAAGTTGTTTTTATTTTTCAATACTGAATCATAATAAAATAAAAAATTGTAAAAAAAATATATATTTAGGGGTTATTATACCCTTGTCATTTAGGGATATGAAATATATATGTTGGCCGATTCTCAGACCAACCCAATATGCACACAAAATTTGATACATTAGGTTTAGCCGTATCTGAGGAGTTTCGTAACACGGGAGGGACACGAGAATTTTAGATATTATAAGTAGGGATAAAATCACAATAGATTTCCGTAAACCAACAGGTAATTCTACTAATTTTCAGACAATTTCAATGTCAAAACGTTGCGTGTTTTCGAATGATTGCTCTTAAGGCGGACAAATAATAAAATTGTTGATGTTACGAAACATTACTGCAATGATCTTTAATGGTACTTAATCAATTCGTTAGAGCATTATTTCGAACCTAATCATTACAGAGCAAAAGTATTGCACAAAATTATCAGAGGGAAAACAGTCTATCGATAGAATTACTAGTGCACTGTACTATTCAAATAATTGTGATTATTTAAATTATGATCTCTATAGAGTTGTTGCGTTTATGTCAATTGTTTTACGTCGCATGAAGTGTTTATATGTGATAAAATGTTATTGAGTGGTTTTTTCTCTTGGCGAATGGATGTTTGTGTGATAAAAATTGAAGATGTTGCTATATGACAACTCGGCTTGTAAGCTTATGTCTATTTTCATTGGTAAGTTCTTGAGTTAAATCAATGAATAGAATTTCTTTATATTTCAGGGGTTCATGTAAATCGTATTTAATTTCAATTTGTTTTTCGGGGAATAATTTGCTTGTTAACGACTTTTAAGGATATCAGAAAAAAAAATTGCCCATGTTTTGCAGATTTACATATTAATATCTACGTTTCATCATTTTCATAGTCAGTAAGGATGTAAACTATACGTCCTTAGTACGAATAGGTCAACATACGGCCGTACCCAATATACTATCTACAAATAGAGATAGATTACTACCTTCTACTGTAAGTAATTAGCTGTCAATAATCTGAAGCTGTCCCAATATACCAGATAAGTCATTCTTATCGCCAGTTTACTGTTGCAATTCCCATTCAAACTTTTACCCCTGGTAAGCTATACGTCGTGCCATTGACAGACACCGTGTACGGATAAGATGAGTTACCGTCGATAAGATTATTGGGACAGAAAAGTCAACGATAGCACTACGATTTTTTATCTCAAGTAGGCCACAGCCCTGTCTATCCATGACGTGACCTATAGCTTCATCAAACATTTTCTGTAAGGGATTACAAATGGCCGGCTTTGTAGTAGCAAGGTCATCGGAAGGTCGCGTGTCGTCTGAAACGGAAACAGGTAATCATGGTTGTGAATTCATACATTTACCAAAGGTAAGGTTTTTCTAGGTAACAAAGTTTTCGGTCATACTATGCAATGGATTAAGTGCTATCATATGATAAACATTTCTTCTTCTTTGCTCAGGATGCCGGCTAGATTATGGGTACCACAACGGCGCCTATTTCTGCCGTGAAGCAGTAACGTGTAAACATTACTGTGTTTCGGTCTGTAAGGTGCCGTAGCTAGTGAAATTACTGGGCAAATGAGACTTAACAACTTATGTCTCAAGTTGACGAGCGCAATTGTGGTGCCGCTCAGAATTTTTGTGTTTTTCAGGAATCCTGAGCGGCACTGCATTGTAATGGATAGGGCGTATTAATTACCATCAGCTAAAGGTCCTGCTCGTCTCGTCCCTTATTTTCATAAAAAAAACACTTTTATACTTTTGTACTATACTTATATTTTGATTGTTTTAAAAATTAATAAAAAACTGATAAACGCGAGAATTTGCTCTGTCACTATGGGTTATTTTGTGGTACATAATAGTTAATTAAAACAAAAGTGGTGATACGAATATATACGCCCTGCTCATTACAATTCAGTGCCACTGAGGATTATTGATTGAACCGAAAAATCTGTGTTGCATAAAATGTCTCATTTGCCCAGTAATTTCACTAGCTACGGTGCCCTTCAGACCAAATCACAATAACGCTTACACATAATCTAGCCGCCGTCATGTACAAAGGAGCCTCCCACTGATATATGCCCTAAGTCGCTTTTTACGACACCCTTGGGCCTAGGACTCCCCTATTCTTCTTTGCCCCGGAAATACATGGCAAAGCTCTGAACAACATGTGATTGCTTCGTAATCGAAATTTAAGCAAACCATATCGAGTGTTATATTTTTATTTAGCAAGTACTACTCTCTTTGAAATTAAAATATTTTTACTCAAAATAGGGTTTTAAACTAACAGAATAGTTATATAACGTCAAAAACTATCATCCACTGGAAAATTTCTCTCTTTCTCAGCGGTTTTCTTCGTTTGTTTTAGTCATAATATTGATCGCTCTATTCCCAATCTGTGGTATCATAAAGAAAGTCATTTATGTTATAGTAAACTTTACCACACAAACGTTTTGTAACATTTCCTGGGAATTTGTTGTAAGCGCATATAAATCAACAAGACTAATTAACTCAACTTAGCAAGTTGTAGGCTTACGTTCGTTCCTGTTGTTAACATTGTGATTATCACTGTTTCCAGCAAATTCGCTACTGGGCCTATGAACATACATCACATTATCAAAATTATATTATAGAAATGCAACAGTTAAATTGTTTATTTATATAAATTCTTTAGGACCTAGGTACCCTATTATATTTTTTATGATTATATTCTATGCATTTTATGACGTATTCCGATAGTGACGGTATGCGAATTTCTATCGGTAATGTTGAGTAAGTACATTAATCTATTTTTAGCACGCTTTTACTGGCTTGGTGTGTATGTATGTAAAGGAATCCTTGAACATGATGTTCATCTACTTCAAAACGTCTGATTGAAGTTAAACTTTGCATACTTATCAAGGAGCTCTAACAATTATTAGAGTGGTATGTAACGAAATCTATGAATGCGGTTTTCAACCCCTGCCAAACGTCGGATTAATTTGAAACCGACGACAATTTGACCAGTAACAGATCAATAATTAATATTTCATATCCCAAAATGAACAGGCTAGTGAAAACTTCTAATGGGATATTAAATTGCTTCGTAACGTAACGCGTTACAGCGCCAGTCTGTCTGGCTTCCCTTTCTCTCACGTAGCGGTAGGCAGGCTCCTTCTCTCTCACTCTAACCAATTGTTACTTTTATAGGATTAAATATTGATACTTATAATGTACTTATACAAATTTCTAATGTACATAATATTTAAGAATTGTAACTAAGAATAAAATATCTCTACTTAATATTACAAATGTAAATTTGTTTGTTACGCTTTTACGCCGGAGCCACAGAACCGACTTTGATGAAATTTGATACAGCGATAGACTAGAGCTTGGGAAGGGCATAGGCTACATTTCGTGATTTGTGAAAAATTTAAATTCACGTCGATGAGCTATAACTATACCAATAGTAGTTTTAGTTCGCAATACCAAGCTTCCTCAAAATATGATTCATATAATATGTTAGGAACGGGAACCGGAACTGGAATAGGACATGAGATAATCTTCAATTCCAAACTTGTATATTATTTTTTAAAACCTCCGCGGACGAAGTCGCGGGCATCAGCTAGTATTTTATAATCAATAAAAGAATTTATTAATACATAACCTTTCCTTACACATATTATTAATTTACATAAAAAATAAGTGATAACCTAAGCTATACTCAAGTCAAATTCAATATTAAATAGTTCAACTTAGATTAGTGACAGAAGTGATAATCTATATGTATAAAAATGAATTGCTGTTCGTTAGTCTCGCTAAAACTCGAGAACTGCTCGACCGATTTGGCTAATTTTGGTCTTGAATTATTTGTAGAAGTCCAGAGAAGGTTTAAATGGTGAATAAATAGGAAAATGCTGCTAAATTATATAAAAACAACAAATTTTGCTTTTCCTTTGATGTGTCCATACATAATTTCTGTGAGAGAATTTATTGACGCACGGTTTGACAGTTCTGCTGTGAAACAATTTCATTACGACAGCAGGGTGCATATTTTACGAAGTAATTTTTGATGCTATGATATATTATTGTCAAATTCATATAAAAACATTATTTTATTTATTATGTATATACAGAACAACGTCTGTCGGGTCAGCTAGTTTATATCTAAATTGTCACTTGTCTCGGGCGTACCGAGATGCACACGTGTTTTTATATAATATTCTGATACCCGGTAGTGTCTTTGTGAGATAAGAATGGCACGTGCTAAGACATGCCCACACCAACAAGTCGATTATTCGTTGCTACAAAATTACCGTAGTTTTAAAACTATAAAAGAAAAATTAAAAAAAAAAAACAACCGACTTCAAAAACAAAACAATAAATTTAATATGCACAAAAAAGTATAAAAATAATTGCGTATTTTTATACAATTTAATTAATTAATGTATTTCTAGTAACGATTAATATTATTCTTGAAATCGTTGTCCACTCGCAGCGGCCCGGCTCTCGATTCTGGACACCTCACTTCGCGCGTGCGACTCAAGCACATCCCACCTATGTATGTAGTTACAAACCTACATTGGCGCGATATTGAATTATTCGTAAATTTGTCGCGCACATACTTAAAGCAAATTAAATACCCTTATGGTTTTCTCATTGCCACTGTCAGATCTGCACCAAATTGCAATGGGACCACACGGGAAGCGCCAGCTTTCATGTGCTTTTCTCCTCCTTTTTTGAAGTCGTTTAAAAATAGAAAATAGCTAAAAAAAATCGCTTTAAAAGAAAACGCGCGGGCATTATAAAATAAAATCTCTATCAGCGGACAAATACATTTTCTTTATATTTATTACCGAAATAGTGATAGTTTTGATATGTTTATTTAATTCCGTTTTCTGTATTTCAGGAGCAGTTCAGGTCTGTTTTATGAAAGCTCCTGTCGGAGATTGTGATAATTGCTGCCAAAGAGATGACAATGAAGACATTAAATATAAACTGTACACGAGGAATAGGTAATTAAAAGTTTATTTCATAATTTCAGAAACTAGCCGTTTCCGCCCGCTTTGCTGGGCGAATTTTAAAAGGAAATAAATTTAATTTTATTCATTTTATTAAAAATACAATAAAAAAATAATAGCCATAAACCATCTAGGATAAATTTCACATCCAATGGTGGAATTTCATGTCGATACGATCTTATGTCTCAAGGTGACGTTTTTTGGCTCACCCAGAATTTTTTGGGTCTTTCAACCCTGGTCGGCACTGCATTGTAATGGGCAGGGCGTATCAATTACCATCAGCTGAACGTCCAGCTCATCTCGTCCCTTATTTTCATAACAAAAACATCTGATACGTTATCCTTCTCTTGTGTCGATAATTTTCTCTGGAATCTGGATGTACTCAGCTCTGCGAATCACAAAATCATGAAAATTTAATTAGCTTGGTTTATGTTTAGAAATAAGAAACATTAGAGAAAAACAAAATTACCAATGCTATTAATTAGTGGGTTCTTTTAATGGAGGAAACTTCTGGAGGAAATATTATATTGACAGCGACAGGAATTAACAAATAAATACAGAAAAGAAAATAAAATATACTAGGTACCATATTAGTTACTTATTTGTAACATAATGTAACATCTGTTAGAAAGTAGGTTGGTACAAAGTGAGTAAGTTTAATTTTACAAGTATTCTAAATCCTTTAGAAGTTATTTGAATAATTCCATGTTACGCGCATTTTTTAAGAATGATGGACTTTGTCAGACCATTACTAGTACAGATTATTATTAACGTATTTGCACATAAACATAACGTCAGATTTTATACATACTGTATAACTGTAGATGCAGAAGCAAGAAGAAGTGCAAAGCTGATGAATTCTCCTTCCCTACTCATTCCCTTTCTCGTCACATATACGCGTATACCACGTTGGCCGACAGAAAGTCGTGGTACCAATCTCACACAAAATGCGTTGGGACGGTGTCCCGGCCTTTTTTCGCCATCGCATGCGCTCATTGGTCATATCAAATTACGCGAGCTTCTCCGATTTCCTGTAATACATTCACGTTCCTTTTCACGAAATCAGTCCAACAAAAAATATCCAACAAGGAAAAGATGATACACATCAAAAACCCGACAAGCAATCACGATTATTTTCCCATGAAACGAATAATTAGTATTAATAATAATTTAATTGTTATTATTTTAATATTATACGTTTTATTCTTGGTTTTATGCGAAAATAATCGCAAGGATTTGTCGTCTGTTACAACAATTATTCTCAACCACTAGTCATTATATTCCAGCGCTTGCAACTCACAAATCGCCTCTCACCTCATTAATTTTATTTTACATTTCGAGTTACGTGATACCACTGAGTAGGGTTGAATACTTACGTAATAATACAATATTATGTAAGTATCAATCGCTACTCTGTGATAATACTAATAACCAAAGAGGATGTAAAAACTACGTAATAAGAGGCGGTACTGCCTAAGTAACCATTAAAATTTAGTTGAATATGAAATGTGCAGTCATTTGACATAAGATTGAAATATTAGTGATTGCAGTATGGCTATTGGCAACTATGTATAATCCGGCTAAGTTTGAAAGCGAACAGTTGCTTAAAACGTAGTGGATTTCGGCTATCTCCTTTTTTACAAGATTATATCCGTCATCTGTCAATCTATCAATGACTGCAAGTTTCATACAATCGAGTAAATCGCTTTTTCTTTCTTTTGCTTAGACAGTTTCGCTAGGCTGCTAATAACTCAAAACAAATTAATAAATACTATAAGAATAGTATACTTTATTCAGCTGCAAGAAGTGAGTGTGATTATTCATAATCGTTACAGCATAGTATTGTATTACCATATAGTATATATTTCCAGTATGGTAATTTATGGCCAACGTTAGCTATGATAATTCTACTCCTTTTAAGCTGACCTCATTTCGGCATTATTTTACTGTGCCACATTTGAATAATAGGTCGTCGTGAAAATTTGAGAGTTATAGGGTATTTTGTTTATTACTATATAAGTAATGTTAACTGCAGTAGATGAATCTCACCACCGGATATTACGTACAAAGAATCAGATATTAAAACGTATATTGTTGACGTTATTTTGCAGGAAGTTTTAGACTTAGGGATCTTCAGGCTTATGTCATAACTAGCAGGTGGCGCGAATTCATCGAAATTCAGCGAAGATAAAGGGTTTTTAAAAAAATAAGCAAGTTTGGAATTGATGATTATCTTATGTCCTATTCCAGTTCTGGTTCCCGTTTTCGCTCCCGTTCCCTTATATTAATTGTATTTCGAGGAAGATTGCTATGGCAAACTAAACCTGCTAATTGTATAGTTATAGCTCATCGAGGTAAATTGAAATATTCCATTCGAGTGTTCCGCATCATTTCATTACCGTTAGGTATATGTCGTGATATTTTCGTACCACTGCTTTGTTTTTGAAGTTTGTTACGTTTTGACTTTTATTGTTAATAGTTCTGTAGTTTCTGTTGTTATGTGTCGCTATAATAGTACTGCTAGAAAAATAAATACTTTTTTGTTTAAACCGGATTTTATCATTGCTTTTTCTTTATTATAATAATAATAATCAACATCACAACACAACACCTTTACATTAATCTATAATTCTAAAATAAATCGTAGTTTATTTATTAATAATAATACCCTAGTGATGCTTGTTTTGCACACCGTACCAAAGCGACGATGTGACGTCATCGACGTCAGATCTAGAGATAATGTAACCGGGTAGTATGTGGAGGAACGTTATGTTAAAGAGAGAAATTTATCGAAGTACTTACGAATATTCTTTAAGTTGCGCTAAAGTCACGGACGAGTAAAAAAAGAAGGACTCTATTGCCGTGATATTAGCAAGTGAAGTACCGTTATGCTAGTGTGTGTGCGGTTACGGGTGATACTAGCTACACAAAAATTTTTCTCCGTTAAATAATCATATGTGGCCACAAATACTTATATAGTATCGTTTTTACACTTTTTCATAGCGCACGACGGCATTTTAAAATATTTTATATAAACGCAAACTGATCTGTAAGAGACGATGACAATTCTCATATTGGCCGCCTATCGACCTGTAGTAGTGTAGGTATGTGCGTGGGGCTATATATTTACACGTTAATCGGCTTGTTTTGGTACTACACTGTTATGTAAGGTGACACGGAGTCCTTATTTTTTTACTAGTCAGTAGCTAAAGTATGTATTCTTTTAATTTTCAGGCCATACCTGTCTAGACACGAGATCATTAGGGTGAACGACTTTGCATCGCTAAACAGAACACAGTTCAGCTTCTCGCAGCCGACTGTCATCTATTTATTCGGGTTTTCAGAATCAGCAACTGGCGCTAGTACTGTTGCATTAAAAAATGGTTTGTTATTTTTATTTTTATTAGATTTTTGCATATTTTCTTGAAAAACTTCTTTAGCGGCGTTGAGCACTTTTCTTGGGATGGGTATAAAATGTTAAACTCGCGTCAGGACACGTGGCCTGATCGAAAGATTTATACTTCTAATTAATTATAGTTCGGCTGTTTCAATTATTATTATATAATAATAAATATTCAATTATTATTATATAATAAATAATTAATATTCATTAGAATATACAGACATTGGACCAGTAGTTGAATCATAGTGATTGCGACGACGAAACACTGCGTGGTCGCGGGATCGAATCTCAACGTGAAGTATTTTTACAGTTTATTTTGGATGAAAGTTGATTTTTCTGAGAAATAAACTTTTTAATGTAAGATAATTGTATAAGTTCTGAAGTGTTAAATTTTTTATGTAATATAAATTGTAATTTTTGTTTACAATAGCGCAATAAATGAATATTGTAATAACCACAATAAATCCTAATACTTATATACTGATAATTAAAGCAATTCGTGCGAAATTATTTCCTAACCATTCCAAAATATTCAAAAATGAACAACGTTAATGTTCAAGTTTTCGCCTCTGCCGGCACTACCATAGTGCAACCCGTATTTTTTATTTCAATAAAAGCTGCGGCGCCCTTCCACACACAGTATCACACTTTTCAAATAATTTTTTTTTCTTAACTATAGAAGGTAGAGATTTAAGATTAAAAACGTTTTGTTGCAATTTTTATAGGCTTTAATTCTTAGAAACTAAAATTATACATTAGTAACATTTTTAACTTAAAAAAGATAAAACAATGAAAATAGACATTTTTAGTTTAGTGTAAAAAAAATTCAACTAAAATGTATCACATGTTATTTAATTTTTAATAACTGGTATTGCCTCCTCGAGCTCTGATTACAGCTTCGAGCCGGTTTGGCATACTGAACACTAGGTTTCGGAGCCGATGTTGGGGAATATTCTCCCATTCTTCTACCAGGGCCTGCTTTAGTGCCCTGAGGGTAGTAGGTGGTGGTCTGCGATTTCTGACTAGCCTCCCAAGCTCATCCCAGGCGTGTTCAATGGGGTTGAGATCAGGACTTCTTGATGGCCAAGCCATCACGCTGATACCGACCTCCTGAATATACTCTTGTACGATATGAGCCGTATGTGGCCGGGCATTATCATGCATCAGCATCTATCCATCACCCATATTTGCTAAATACGGCCCTGCATACTCATTGAGAATCTCTTGAGCATATCTTTGCCCAGTGAGGGTGCCATTTTCTATGGCTATTAGCTCTGTGCGACCTTCTGAAGATATGCCAGCCCATACATGCACACTGCCTCCACCGTATTGGACTCTTTCTGAGATGCAGGCTTGAAAGTATCGCTCACCAGATTGCCTGTAAACACTTCGCCTTCCATCAGAAGTGCAAAGGGAGAATCGAGACTCATCTGCAAACAAAATTCTTGACCATTCTTCTTCATCCCACTGCATGTGTTGACGGGCGTATCGCAGTCTCGCTACTCGATGCTGTCTCTCGAGTTTTGGGCCACTCGCTGGTCTTCGGGGTATCAAATTTGCTTCAGCTAGTCTTCTTCTCACTGTACTGTCACTAATATACTCCCTCCGGGTCTGAAGTAGCTGTTGCTGGACTTCAACTGCATTTTGGTGGCGATTTCTTAACACAGTGGAAATAATATAACGATCTTCTCGGGAACTGGTACACCTGGGTCTGCCATTATAAGGTCTCCTCAGATGGTGTCCAGTCTCTTCGTACCTTCGCTTTACCTTCTGGACCGTTCGTACCGTCACACTCACCATTCTTGCGACGCATACTGATGCCTAGTTCCAGAAAAGCCATGATCCTAGCACATTCTTCAACTGAAAGAGGCATGTTATGTGCTTTTTAGCATATATTTTTAAAACAAGACCCATCGATCTTGAAAAAAATTTAAAACAGAAAGAAAAATGTGAATGGTAAAATTGTAATTCGGAAACGTCCACTTTGAAAAAGGAATGGTTTTGTTTTTGAAGTTTTTTTTCAGCCAATTCTTAAAAGAAGGTTACTGACTATAAAGTTTTTATGTACAAAATTAAATTCTCTTTGGAGTCCTTTTTATTTCGAAAGTATATCTTGTGAACTTAAAACGTTATCCCAATTTTAAAAGTGTGATACTTACTTTTGAAGGCCAGTGTATATTTACACATTACTGCTTCACGACTGAAATACGCGCCATTGTAGTACCCATAACCTAGCCAGCATGCTGTGCAAAGCAGCCTCCCACAGGTATATACACTCCAAAATGGTTCTGGCATAAAGGTATTTATTTTCTCAAAATTGATTCCTTTAGAATTCTTTTTGATGTCATTTCTTATACTGCTAGATACTACTACCGCTTCGGAAACAAATGGCGCTCTGAGACAGAAGCTGCGCAAGAAACTCTCCCAGCATTCTTTTTTTTGCGCTCTTTTCAATAAAAATATACAATATTGTACAGTCATTTCTATCGCTATAATCACAATCTAGAGGTCGCAACATTCGTGTACTCTGGTCATTTATTAGAGCATAGTCGATCCTTCTACGTTACTCGCATAGCCTTGTGTTATAAATAGACACGTGTAAAAAGATTATATTCTTTTTTGAACAGTTTGGTTGTGTAGGTCAATTCCTACACGGTTACTACCTTACAAGTACAGAGTTAAAGTATCATTGACCAGAAAGAAATGGTTCAGTTGAGACAGAGATACGTTTTTTGTTATATCGATTAATTTGAAATATCTTTATCAAATTACATACATTTTACAGATGTGCATTTCCAGTAAGTTAATTCTAGAAATTACAAATACTAATAATATCGAAGTTTTTAATAGGTACTTAGCTATAATACAATAACTGTTTGCTGGATAGTTCAAAACTGATAACTTAAATATTAATTTAAATTAATAATATAAATCAAGTAGGTAACTTAATTCATACCGTTTGTTATTTTAAAGTGATACCACTCGCTACTGGGATTAAATATATAAATTTAATTTCTACCAAAATTTATGGACTGCGCGGGAATCGAACCCGCGCCTTTTGGTTTCCGACCAAGCTCTCTTACCAACTAAGCCAACAATCCGAGTGACGTATCAACCATAAATCTTGGTATTATCTTGTTCAACTCTCAGGTTGTGTTAGTAACTTAATGTATATAAGCTTCAGTACAAACCTACGTAGCATGACATTTTAGAAATTTTAAAATCTATTTATTTCTATAAATTTAGAGATTTAATGAAGAAAAGCGTGTGTGTACTTATGTATGTACGCAAGAAGTTATACTTCTTTGGCCTAACAAAGCAAAAATCCTTAAAATTATGTATTCCTCGTGCTATTCTACGTTTGTAGAAAGAACAATATTGTAAAAATCTTGCAACGATTCCGAAGAATTCCGATTTCCTAAAAATCTTAAAATTTCACTCTCATCATTTTTTCATAACGCGCTTAAAGAAGTATAGTTTTAAAAGAACTCTCTCTATAAGACCGCCGGTTATACAACCTCCCTAACACACTTCCCTTATTATGTAAAACAAGTGCTTTAAAAATGCATGAGAAAAAAATTACGAAATTAAACCGTTTTATACATTTTAGTAGATAGGCTTACAAAATAATATAAAGTTATTTGGTTAAGCTGGTACTTAAGCTGACTAGTTGGTAACGGAACGCAAAATTGAATAATTTTCCTCTCCCGGCAGCGTTCCTGAGCAACGGCGATTATAATTTCATAAGCGTAGATTGGTCGCGTCTCATCGTGTTCCCTTGGTAAGACATTATAATATTATTTATGTAATATACAGTCATAATATAAAAAAGGAAAGTATATTTATGATGAAGGAAATACGCACTTTCTTACGTCAAAAGGGAAAGTTAAAACTTTTATTAAGGCTGGGGACGGAGCCAATGGCATTAAAGAATCGAGCGGAGCTGTTACCTCTCTGGCACAAGATGGCCATAGTTTAAAAAGGCTATGGCCTGAAATAAATTATATATGATATAGATTGTGAATATAGATGAGGAATAAGAAAGGTCCTAGGATCAAACACTGAGGCATGCCCATCCCCATTACAGCTCCTGATGAATGTTCATTATTAATTACTACTCTTTGGGTTCTATTAGCTAAGTATGAAGTAATATAATCAAGTGATTTGCTTCTTATTCCATAATAATTGAGCTTATGGATAAGGTAAAAAGGTCTTCGCAATCAAATGCTTTCGAAAAGTGGACTTGAGGAATCGAGCGGAGCTAGGTTACCTCTGTAGCACAAGATCACCATAGTTTTAATTCAGAATTAGAAGCATTTATAATTTACCGCATGCATAATACAATTTTCTAAACAAAAATAACATTAGCATGTCATGTTAAATAGTTATTGGTAAACAGTTAATAATTTTTCATACAATTTTTATCTAGATTGAATAATTAACATGAATTCCAACTGTGAGAATTATGGGGTTCTTGGGTGATTTTTTTCACAATGTCTATTAAAAATTTAAATGTAAAGAAACAATGAATGTTCTTCTCATAATCTGTAGACATATAATTATTTTTGAGGGAGGGGTTTCTTGCAGCCGTTGTTCTCAGGTCTGAGAGGGCTAGATATTATTCGAATGGCTGTTAGTTTTAAAATCCTATTTTGAATAAAATGGATGAACCTGAATTGTATGTATCAAGATGAAGAGCAGAATTGCGGTGCTGCTGAGAATATAAGGTTTCCAAAAATCAGTGGTACAGCATTGGAATAGGCAGGGCATTTTTCTTAGCATCAAGAAAACGTCAAGCTAATCTCGTCATTTTTTATATTAAAAAGTTAGATTTAGGCGAATCCCTTCCCAAATCAAAATATCATTTTGTTTTATAATATTAACCATTCTAAGTTTAAAAGGTATATTTCGGCGCTGAGAAACACACGTTACATGGGGAAACGTCTGGCAGACTTTATTCAGTTTCTGGATACAGCAGGCGTACCAGCAGGAAGCGTGTATGTTATCGGGTTCTCTCTGGGCGCTGAGGCTGCTGGTTTTGCGGGGAAAGAGCTACAAAGAAGAGGGCTTAAGCTGGGTAGGATAACAGGTATAAATTTGATTGATAATAATGAGTTTAGTGAATCCAATATACAGAATTTATTTTAATCCAAAAAACTTGCTCAGATCAGCTGAGTCAGATTTTGGTCCCAGAAACATTAAGCTACACACATGATATTATGTCGTCAACGTGTACAATATCATTGGTATTTTTTATTCGATGCCCACACAAACCCTTTCATAGAAACTCTTTATCAGTACTTACATCCCTAATTCCCCCATTGAATGTTAACAGTATCTACATCCCTCATCCCCATTACAATGCAGTGACGCTCCGGATTTTTGAAAAACAAAAAAATTCTGAGCGACACTACAATTTCGCTCGTCACCATAAGATGTTAAGTATCGTTTGCCCAGTAATTTCACTAGCTACGGCGTCCTCCAGGCCGAAACATAGTAATATTTACACATTACTGCTTCACGGCAGAATAAGCCGCCGTTATGGTACCCATTTCCTATTCTTATTATTTCTATATGAGAACATACGTACCTAATCCCACATGGAAAATGTTTCCATGTAAGAGGAGGATAAATGAACATACATAAGGGTCGCCTGGTAGTATGTGATTACCGCAGCCATTACACTTGTAGACCAAGAGCGTTACTGACCTAGCAAACGTGCAATAAACGTAATTCCATGACCTCGAAATGTGTGCCTACAGCCGTTCCCAATATACTATCTACAGATAGAGATAAATAACTACCTTCTACTGCCAGTAAGTACTGTGAATAATCTGAAACTGTCCCAATATACCCGAAAAGTCATTCTTATCGCCTTATATTGGGACGCGTGAATTGCAATTTCCATACAAACTTCTATCGCTCGTAAGCTCAACGTCGTCCCATTGACAGACAGCGTGTACTGTTAAGGTGAGTTACCGTCGATAAGTTTATTGGGACAGAAAAGTCAACGAAAGTTGCGATTTTTATCTCAAGTAGGCCACAACTGGAGATAGACTGAATATTGGGAACGGCCGCAAATCAACACTTGGCACTCGAATTAACTCTATAAATTTGTGCGACCATTCTACTTTAACTAAACTGACCTGTATAAAACCACTGGACAGTCTGTTCCATATGTTTTTTTTTGTGCCTATTTGAAGCGCCACTCGCGAGCGTCTAGAGAACTAATTTTGACGTATAATACAAATGGCTGCGAAGGAACGTACAATACTCTGAAGTATTTTTACATTTTGAATTAATTTCGATCGTTTTTCGTGTTATTTATACTACAAGAATTAAGGTTATAAAGTACACATTTTTTTGGAAATAGTTTCCCACCATCTATGTTGTCCACTTAGGTTGTTATCACTAGGTTTAGCGCAGACTCTCGCTACATGGCCAACAGCGCCAAAATCAAACAGGCACAAAAGCACTTTGACAGCCGCCAGTCCATTGGTATATAGTAGAGGTCAGTGCTACATTCACTTCTCAATAAATGTCACAACATATCAAGTCAAACACATCACTCTTTAAATACCCTTCAACATCTACTTTTCAAAAATTTTTCCAAAATATCGTCCAAAATGTTCATCCGTCAACAGATGTGAGCAATGCTTTTAATTATTTGTACTGTAATGTATGCAATTCAATAAAAGCCTACATTTTGATTTGATAAATTTATTGTGATTGCTTCGCACAGCCACATTGTGGATTCGATTTTACTAATTATGTAACAACAGTTTTATTTACAATTATAATTTACCTACTGGCTACAATTTTCTCTAACCGATACGACTTTGGATTGGCAACGTACCTATCTCTTGACACCTGGTATTATAAGTACATATATACATAAGCCTCTTGCCCCTCTTTTAAAAAAATGAGTAAATGTTTTGGAAATAGAGGCAAAAGAGTAGATATAGGGGTTACCTGTTGCCAAGCAATCATATTCGCCCAGTCTTTAAAATAATGGTACGCGTTATAATATATCTGTAATATATATTTCTAGGATTAGATCCCGCCTATCCTGGCTACAGCGTTGCTGACAGTTCAGGACATCTAGCAAAAGGCGACGCCATATTTGTTGACGTCATACATACGAACCCAGGGGTTTTTGGTTTCCCGAAACCAATAGGTGACGTGGACTTCTACCCTAACCCCGGTGCATGGATACAACCTGGGTGCTGGTTTGATCAGCTCATTAAGAATCGGCAGTTGAGTTTTATTTGTACGTATAAAAAGTTATCTAGACTAAGCTTATTAGGCCAGAAGATGAAACTTTTGGATTGTGCCGATTGTTAAAAGGCCTATTTTGCCTGAAATGAAGACTGTCTTACTTTAAACATTCAAAACATCAAGCTCTACTCAGGTAAAGCGCAGAAGCTTTTTAGAGTCCCCAAAGACTTCTTTTCTTTCTCAGTGAATTGGCAAGTATTACAGCTCAGAATTAAATTTTGCATCTCAGAATTGCGTAAGTGATAGTTGCTGCTGATGCTCTTCAGAAGTGCTCAAGTAATTATATCCATCAATTCAGTTTTAATTTAGAAGAATTCGCCCTAAATTGCAACTATGGTGCCGAATTTGGAAAGCATGTAAAAAATTAAAAACAGGGACATTTGTGACAGTAAAAATAATATTATCCAGGGTATGTTCCGATATGCACTGCAACCACTGTACAGTGTGACGTCAATTTAGTATACAGTGAAGCCGTTCCTTCATAGTTAGTTTTACTGGTTACTATTTAAAACGGAACGCAATCCCGTATACTGTCGCCGCATTTTTTGACGCAGTATTCAAATGAGTGTATTAAAGTTTTCTAGTTCATTAAAAAAAAACTGTTGTTGGAGTACTGTCATATTAAAAATATTTTAATTAATATTAATTGTAAAAAATAATTTCCTGTGTAACTTTCAGCTCGTATATAACATTTTTAATACAGTCTAATTAGGTTAATTTTTGCAATTCTTCAATTTATTTATTTATTAATCCAAACTAATTACAGAACTTTATAACTTTGGTATTAAACTGTAGGTATTGTTTATAAAACGTTAGGCACTCGAGTGGTTTTCACTGATCACGTGATCAAAATTTAAAGTACTGCGAGTACCTTACCTCGAAAACGCCAGTGCTCACAGTAAAATATGACGATGATTAATGACGTCATATAATTCCTTAGGGTACTGCGGCAGTATACTGGCAGTATATAACGGATCGAATTTTTCCACAGTGATAGCACTGTGCAGTGCTCGCAGTACATATCGGAACATACGTGAACAATGACGTGATGACGTAGAGTGATGATGATATTAGTGCATTAGGGGATAAAACCGATGACGTTAGTGCAACTGTCTCGATGTCAATGTCATAAACGTCAAGTTGCCATGAGTTTTTTTTCTGGTACTGGGCAATGCACTGAGTATACGTCGATGAGCTATAACTATACCAATACTAGGTTTAGTTTTCCATAGCAATCTTCCTCGAAATAAGATTCAAATAATATGTTGGGAATGGGAGGTAAACGGGAACCGGAACTGGAATAGGACTTGAGATAATCTTCAATTCCAAACCCTTTATTTATGCGAATGAAAATGCGGGCATCAGCTAGTTTGATAATATTTAAAACAAAACAAGATGATTTCTTCGAATACAACATGCGATACGAACGGCCTTACAAATAAACTTAGTATAAAGTTATACTTGAGGATAAACAAAGAATATGCAGAATGTTTACAATATTGTTGACAACACTGTCAATACAATCATACTTCTAAGGTTTTCCGATTATCAAACAGCCTTGCAAATAAACGCGGAAATCGTTCTACGTCCGAATAAACCAATCGTAAGCAAAATGTCTATTTGTAATAATTGTGCATATTCTTGGTTTATGCTAAGGTATAACTTTATGCCAATTTTATTTGTAAGGCTGAAATTCATTAACCAACTCATAACGGCATTAGTATCAAAACATAACATCAAGCTACTGCAAAATAAAACGCTCAATCTTATAAAGGGTAAACATATCCAGGAAAATAAATTCCATTAAGCTGAACGAGGAAGCCACAATCCAATATATGCCGGGAATTATTGGCCGGGAATAGCATACGTACTGGACTTTGTAGCAAATAAGTTCAAATGGAATTATGATATCACTAAAGCTGCGGTGGAAACCACGTTATAATTAAAAAGAAGTTCAACAGCTAGTATTATCTAATGTTTACATGAAGCTAATGATCGAGAAATACGAGTATGGCAAACAAACAGTATGGCCCTTGGTTCGATAATTATTGTTAGCTTTAAAGAATTCCACTGTATTTTTTTATGAAAATAAGGGACGAGACGAGCCGGAAGTTCAGCGGATGGTAATTGATGTAAGTAATTATTGATTAAGGTAATTAGTGAATTGCTCAAATTAGAGGTTAGTTTTAAAGTCTTTTTTTCAACGTTTTCACATCTGTCTAATGGCCGTTCCCAATATTCAGTCTATCTCTTACTTGAGATAAAAATTGTAAGTGTCGTTGACTTTTCTGTACCAATAAACTAACCGACGGTAAATCACCTTATCCGTACGCGCTGTCTGTCAATGGGATGACGTTAGAAGTTTGTATGGAAATTGCAATTCACGCGTCCCAATATAAGGCGATAAGAATCACTTATCGTGTATATTGGAACAGCTACACATATTGACAGCTTATCACTGACAGTAGAAAGTAGTAATTTATCTCTATCTGTAGATGGTATAATGGAAACGGCCGTAAATGATCTAATGGTACGCTCAGCTTTAGGTCATTTTGTGATGTGATAGATGATGTAGTCTTACAACAGCCCGTTCCGTTTTCCATCAAAAAAATCAAAGTTATCAAAGTATTCTTATTCCTTGCACCCCAGCCTAAACAACGAAGGTAACTTAAGAAAGATACAAAAAATAAGAAAAAGAATTTAAAAGTCAAAATGAGGTCACAAATCAAGAAACGTTAGCAGATCTGTAATAAAAACCCCGTGCTGAATAAAGAATAAATCTCGTAACGAAAATAGACCGAGAACAGTTAACGTATTTATCGTTGGCGGTATACCAAATTAAGTACAATAGCTGAGTTTGTTTTACGAGATCAAAAGGCGTAAAATGCGGCCTTCATTGTCACGGTACAACGAGGTTGCGAACATTTTGTCAAAAACGGCGGGAAAATCGATGTGCGACGTCACCGGGGATGCTGCAAAGAAGTGGGGATTTGTTAACCGCAGTGGGTTTGCGATTGATGCCGTTCTATTTTTTAAGTTAAGTAGATAATTCGCTTTTAACTCTATAGCTTCGTCTTTCTCGTGGGAGTTAACATAAATTAGAAAAAGAATAGAAAATGTGTTTTTAAATTAATAAGCAAGTTTGGAATTAATGATTATGTCATGTCCCATTACAGTTCTGTTTCCGTTTTCGCTCCCGTTCCTATATTATATGAATCTTATTTCGAGGAAGATTAAATCTACTATTGGTATATTTATAGCTCATCGACGATAATTTAACAAATCCCGATGGACCATGGATTTTTCCGAGATAAAATGTAGCCTATGACCTTTCCCAAGATCTAGTCTATCGCTGTACCAAATTTCATCAAAATCGATTCAGTAGCTTCGGTGTAAGTGTAACGAACAAACTTACATTCACATTTATAATATTAGTATGGATATGAAGAGTTTTTTAAGGAAGAGCATACCAACGAGCATACATACGGGTAATCTCATCAGTGAGAGATAAGGTAAAGCTGATATCTATATATATAATGTATAAATACGACTGGACAGGGTATTCCATATGTTTGACAACAAATTTTTGTGCCTATTTGAAGCGCCACTCGCGAGCGTCCATAGAACTAATTGTACAAAGGTAAAATTAGTTCTAACTTTTAAAGCAACGTATAATACTCTGAAGTATTTTTGCATTTTGAATTAATTTCCGTACTATTTATACTTCAAGAATCAACGTAATAAAGTACACAATTATTTTTTGTAAATAGTTTCCCACCATCTATGTTCTCCACTAGGTTGTCATCAATAGTTTTAGTACCGTAGACTCTCGCTACATGGCCAACAGCGCTAAAATGGACTGATGAATATCAAACCGGCACAAAAGCACTTTGACAGCTGACAGTCCAGTATATAGTAGAGGTCAGTGGTGTGATACATCGCAAACTTCACTTTTGCATTGGGCTGTCTTAGCTCAAGTTCAGCATAATTTCAGCTCTCAGATGACAATAGAAACTACTGACTTCTATTACGACTGGTCTGGTGGCTGTCAAAGTGCTTAATTGTGCCTGTTTAATATTCGCCATTTTGGCGCTGTTGGTCATAGCGAGAGTCTGCGGTACTAAAACTAATGACGACGACCTCAGTCAGCTAAACAAACATCGATAGATGGTGGGAAATATTTACAAACAAAAAATTGTGTTTACGTTGATTCCGGAAGTCCAAAAGCACGGAAAACGAAAATATTTTAGAGTACGTTGCTTCTGTCGCAGCCATTTCTATTTATACGTCAAAATTTGTTCTCTGGACGCCCGCGAGTGGCGCTTCAAATAGGCACAAAAAAAAATCTGTCAAACATATGGAACAGAGTGTCCAGTGGTATTTATACAAGTCAGTGATAGAAACGAAATCAAAGATTCTACTAAGCTTACACGCAGCTTAGTTCCACCTAAGTAAAGTCTGAGCAAAGTACGCTTTTAAAACCAAAATACAAATATTGCTTGTACACTTCTGATTGGCGACAGAGTTGACCAATACTTTGTATACAGGCTCAAATATTTTCATTATAAACACGACCATGTATTGTAGACCTTTAAAGGTTAATTTCAGTTCCGATTTGCGAACAATGATTCGATTTACCGCGAAGCCAATTTCGAAAGGTGAAGGACGAATGGTTAGCCTTGATTTTTTATTTGAACTATTTTTTATGGAAGCGTAGGTCAAACAAATGGCAACGTATCTCTTGACCTCTTCCCATCACATGAATCTCTTGCATTGCCCCTTTTTATACATAAAAAGGTGGTCAATGGGAAGTGATCACCGCCGTGCACACTCTCCTGCAACACCAGAGAGGAAACAGGAGTGTTGCCGGCCTATTAGGTGATGTATATACTTTTACAACAAGATCCCAGAAAATGTACAAAACAAAAGTATTACGATATTCAAAAGAATTGTTAAGAAACGTTTGTGTGCTAGTTACTATAACATAAATGACTTTCTTAATGATACCAAAGATTGGGAATGAAGCGACCGCCCTCAGGCTATTAAATAATAAGTTTAATTGTACAAAATGATAAAAAAAAGCCCGCTGTGTTTGTTCCGCCCATTCTTCTCAGGTGTGACGCATTCGTTTAGGAATGGGTAGTTTTTGACTTTTAATTTCCATACAAACTTTATATCGCTGGTAAGCTATACATCGTCCCATTGGCAGATAGCGTGCACGCAAAAGGTGTGTTACCGTCGATAAGTTTACTGGGACAGAAAAGTCAACTATAGTTACGATTTTTATCTCAAGTAAGAGATAGACTGAATATTCGGAACGGCCGTTAATAAGCAAACAAATAAGTGTCATATGTAACTTATGTGTATTAAGTTGAACGAGCCTTGGAGTTATGTCATGTGTTTGGATAAAGCAGGTTGCTGGCTCAGATCCAACTTGGCCTTTACTTATGACATATCAAACGAATTGGCTGATCTGCAGTACACAGTAGTGTTCCGTTTCCCTCGCTGATATTAATTTAGAACTTGAAATTCGAATTGAATAAAAGTAGAAAGATTTCTCCTTATCTTGTTCTTTTAGTCGTAGCAAAGCGGCTAGCAAATTTGGTAATTTTTTAGTAAAAAAACTTTTAATAGCAATAATTACAAAGAACAATATATAAAAAAGTGTGTGTGTACTTATGTCTGCATGCAAGAAGTTATACTTCCTTGGCCTAACAAAGGAAAAATCTTTAAAATGATTTATTCTTCGCGTGCTATTCTACGTTTGTAGAAAGAACAATATTGTAAAAATCTTGTAACGATGGTTTTATCTTATGAAAATAAGGGACGAGATGAGCAGGACGTTCAGCTGATGGTAATTGATACGCCCTGCCCATTACAATGCAGTGCCGCTCAGGATTCTTGAAAATCCCAAAAATTCTGAGGACGCCACAACTGCGCTCGTCACCTTGTGTTTTATTTCTTTCATGTTAAGTCTCATTTGCCCAGTAATTTCAGTAGCTACGGCGCCCTTCAGACCAAAACACAGTAATTCTTACACATTACTGCTTCACGGCAGAAATAGCCGCCGTTGTGGTACCCTTAATCTAACCGGTATCCTGTGCAAAGGAGCCTCCCACTGGTATTCCACTGACTTTGACAATTAATTAATAAATTACGGCTGAACCGGCTTGAACACTTTAAATATCCTAATAATGGACGAAGAAACCAAGAAAAAAATGAAGAATGTCGCAATCGTCAGAAAATTTTAAGAACCCACTTAACCCTGTTACTTTTGTGTTACTGTGATGCGCGCCCATCTTAAAATTACACTCTCATCATATTTTCATAACGCGCCTAAAGAAGTGTAACTTCCAAACGTTTTGTTTGGTTACAAATTAAATTTGCCAGTTCGGGTTCCGTATGACCGCTCTTTCAAACTGAGCCAACCGTTCGAGTAAGCATGGGGCGTTAATTTTGGTGTATCATGTTCAACTCTCAGGTTGTATAATTTGTATAATAAAATTAATCCCAGAAGTGAGGGTTATCACCACAGACCAAGTATAGTAACTAGACTAATTGATAGCTTCCATCTCACACACACGAGAAAAAGAAAAACTTATGCGAGTTTTATGTAAAGAAATGAGATAGAGTGGTTAGATTTTTTGTTTCGCCATGCGTGCCGGTTTTTTCAAGGTCAGCACACCCGGTGTGCTAAACAAACTTGACAGCGCTGCACAGATATTTTGTTTACTTTTATTTGCGTCTATAAAAAAAAGCTATTATTGTTGTGAAACGTGTTAAATATCTACTATTTATTTAACATCAGTGACAACTTTATTTAGAATCGAAGGAAATATGGTGCGATGTTGTGTTTTACGATGTAAAAATGATAGTAAAAGAACACTTGTGTTATATTATGTACCTATATGTATAGGATATTATCTGTCTCATGTTGGCCACGCCAAACCGATGTCTAATTACTTTACTTGGTCTATGGTTATCAACTTGGGTTATCACATTAAAAATAACAGATTGTTTACGTCTTGTACTGATTAAGTACAGCAGTTAAGTCAAATGTCAAACTGTTAAAGTTACTCCCCTAATAATTTAACTTTTAAATTGTAATAAATTTTGATGCAGTTACCTAATTACAAATTGATTTCAAAGTGTCGAGATTTCTATACGTAAAAAAAATACATTTGAATTTGTCCGTAAGTTATATAAACAATAACTTCAGAAACACTGAGTATAAATTCTACTACAGCATATTAAAAAAATTCCAAATAACGCATAGAATACTCAATCAATTCATATTTCATTAAATTAAGTGAATAAACAATACTTAATCTGCCATCTTCCAAGCCACAACCTGAGAGTTGAACAAAGCATACAAGATTTTATGACGATACGTCACCCGGACGGCTAGCTCAGTTGGGAGAGCACTCGCACGGAACGCGAGAGGGCGTGGGTTCGAGTCCCGCATCGTTCAAAAGATTTTGTTTTCAAATTTTATTTTTGCATTTATCCCAGAAGTAAGGGTTATCACTTTAAAAAACATAAGAAATGTTTAGATTTTAGTAAGAGCGACATCTCAAGTAAATTTCCTAATATGCAAATATTGAGGTTGAGCAGGTTAAAGTAAAGTAGATCCTGTAGATGGAGCCACAACCTGAGAGTTGAACAAAGCATACAAGTCTTATTTATTTTTAAAATAGTGTTCTTAAATTGATTCTTTTTAATATATTGAGAGCATTATTTAGTATTACAATAACTTGACTATTCGACTTTATAAATTATACGAAGTGAGAACTGCATTTTGCTTCCAGATGGCTGCAGCCATAACCGAGCGTGGCGGTTGTATGCTGAATCGTTACAGAACCCCTCAGGCTTCCCCGCGACGCTGTGCATGGACTGGAGGAACGTCTCTTCACAATGCGGCTTTACTATGGATGGATTTATGGGCTTTGGAGCTCAACCACCGTAAGTATTACTAAAACAAACTATTTAAGCACATACAGGTAAATTACTTTCGAGACGTGTTTGCATTTGTGTGTGTGTACGAGTACGGTCTGCACATAAGTAAATAAACCAATACTTTCATATTTAATGTAATTTATAATATATATATATATATATATATATATATATAATAATAATAGAATATTAATATTAAGTAAATATAATTTTGTAATTCTAAATTTCCAGACTTCATCTCCAGACTCAATTGTGTAACTATAATTTATTCTAGTATTTTATCTAAAATCTCATGACTTTACAATAATAACGCCGAACAATACTTACATGTTATAAGAAATAGCAATAATTTGGCATTTACCATTGACTTTTTACTGTCAATATCTTTTTTTCTTCAAAATGTAATGTAACATTTTTTTTCTGACTGTACAAGGAAATTTGAAATTGAAATTTGAAATTTCTGTAAATATACAAATGCAAAAACGTCTAGATAGTAATTTACCTGTGCTTATCTATACCAATATTATGAAGAGGTAGTTTGTCAGGCAAAGAGGATGTAAATACTACGTAATAAGAGGCGGGGCTGCCTCAGTAAAACCGTACTCATAAGTTGCTTAACAGCCGTTTTCAATAACCTATCTACCCTTAGTTTAACTTACAGATACATCGCTGTCACTGTTTAATGACAAGATCTTATCTATCCATAGTTATTTCCAATATACGGCCGTTTTCAAAACCTATCTATCCTTAGTTTAACTAACTAGACGTAGACAAATCTATCCTTTTACACTTACTTTTAATTTCTTCAAAACTTTCAATAACCTATTGATAGATAGCATTGGACTATAACTATATTGGACATAACAATGGATAGATAAGATCTTGTCATTAAACGGTGACAGCAATGTCGGATACATTAAGTAAAACTAAGGATAAATAGTTTATTGAAAACGGCCGTAAAACGTAGTGGATTTCAGCTATCTCCGTTTCAGATCAAGATTATAGCCGTCATCTGTCAATCTATCAATGACTGCACGTTTCATACAATCGAGTGAATCGCTTTTTTCACAAGCCGATAGGCGGCCATTATGAGAATTGTCATCGTCTGTGACAGATCAGTTTACTTCTCAATAAAATATTTTAAAAATGCCGTCGTTCGTTGTGGCAAAATGTAAAAACGATACTATATATCTTTTTGGCCATATATGATGAGGGAGAAAAAATTATGTAACTAGTATCCCCCGTGTGTACGGTTACACACTACCATAACGGTGCTTCACTTGCTAATATCACGGCGCGGAGTCCTTCTTTTTTTACTCGTCCGTGATACATATATATATATTAAACAAACAAAGCGAGCAGAAGAGAAGAAGATAGAAAAGGAAAGCGAATCTATTGTTACTGTAACCGATTATGATTCACAAGTCGTAAACGTCAAAGCCCCGCTTGGCATTTTGAATTGAATTTTGTTCTAAAAATATTTTGAAAGTGGTAGCGCCCATAGAGTATCGGCCGCATGCCGACCTATTTTCAGCGTTGAATTAAAATTATAAATAATGGTGATAGCGTTCCGTGAGCTAAGTATTTTATTGAAAATGTTCCCGTCTTAAAGCATCTGGTATCAAAACTCCTTAAATAATAATAGTTTTTGAGTTACAAATGAAAAACAAAATACTATCTTTCTTTCTTCGCAATTTTTTTCGATACATTTTTCCAGGTCAGCCTGGCGAAACTCTGTAAGAAAAAAGCTGCACGTTTCACTCGATTGTATGAAACGTTCAGCCATTGATTGACAGATGACGGGTATAATCTTGTAAAAAACGGAGATAGCCGAAATCCACTACGTTTCAAGCAACTGTTCGCTTTCATACTTAGCCGGATTATACATCGTCGCCAACTGTAATTACTACCATTTCAAACTTATGTCAAATGACTGCACGTTTCATACTAAACTAAATTTCAAGTTTTACTTAGGCAGTTCCGCCTCTTATTACAAAGTATTTACATACTCAATGCAGACGGTGTTCCGAATCAAATTAGCCATCGTTCATATCTTTGGGAGCTTTATCAGGAATTAACACATTTTTGTTGTTGACTAGACTATTTGTTGAATACGTGCTTTCATCATAATAGATATTATGTCCACGCAAACATTATGATAATATTTGCGGTCGTTTTACGAGAATGACTTTCATTCTCTTTACGCACGTCTTGTTCATAAATCTGAACGGGGGTGGGCAAAGAAAACGTTGTAATCTCTGAAGATACTTTCATTCATATGAGCAATGGTGTTTGATCAACAGAAATGAAAAAGTAGTGCCCATCAAATTTTACTTGCTGATTGTTTTATGTTTGAAGATTCAGGACCGAAAAACGGTTTCGAAAGACTATTTATTACAAAACCTCATAAGCGGAAATATATTTGGAACAATTATCTTGCAGGACTCAAGGAAAGCTGTATTTAACTACGAACGATAAACCGCCGTTTGCAAGAAATGGACCATAACATACGGTGTTTATCTAAAACATAGATAATACTGTCAGATGGGAATAGTCATTACCGTGCTGCTAAACAGTATAAATAAACAATTAGTAAAATATGTATGTATTTTATTTTCTTTTTCATTAACATTTTACATTTTTTTTCGTTATTCACAATTTTTGTTACAACTTACAAATGTACTTCGTCCAACGTCTCCAATCCTAAGGATTGTTTTTCATTCACATATGGTTGATTATGTCGACATGTGTACGCAATCGCCCACATGGTTGTATGTTTTGGAACCGAGGAATTCCTTTCTTTCAGCCAGTTTACCGGCCACGAACGATTCTGTTATATAGTTATCGTTCCAGTTCTTCGCCAATTTCACATTTTCTGTCAGACATCCGAGGGCAACGTCCAAAAATCCTAATTCCGAATCGCTTAGTCTATTTGGAAAGTCGAATATCTCGCAAATACCGTCATGGTTTAGAAGAACTTCGAGCGCAAGATAGCTGTTTGCAACAAAAAACGGATTAAACTCATATTGATATACGTAATAGTTTTGGAGCTACACAATTAAATAACATGTAATATTAGGGACACGCATTCCGAAGCAATGCTTAAGTTTCAATTCAGCATAATTATCTGATTTTGCCAATAATTTCGTAATTCTAGGAGAGATTGGTCCAGGTTCAAATTAATCAGTCTCTGAATGATAATATGAATAAAATGATATTTAAGAAAATATAATTGGGTAAATTACGTACATAACAATAAAGAATACTAAAACCGATAGCAATATAGAAATACTGCCCTCTCGGAATCATATGTAGAAGTGTACATAAAAAGGAGTTTTTGTGCAAATGAATCAAGTGTGCATAAATAGAGACGGGGAGGATGTTCAGCTGATGGTGAGTGGTACGGTCTGCCCATTATAATGCAATGCCGCTCAGGATTCTTGACGATCGCAAAATTCTGAGAGGCATCGCAATTTCGCTCGGCACCGTGAGACATCAGGCTCTTCAAATAAAAACAATAATAGTATTTGCACACTATACTGCCTAGCGAGACAAAAGCAAGTCGCCGTAACATCCGTTGCAATAAAGCTCACTAGAAAAGTAATTAATGAAAAGGTTTGAATAAAAAACATTACTCATTTAAAACTATCATATTCACAATAAATTTACATACAATAATAACATTATACACTTATAACGCAGTAATGCCAACATCTAAACACACTCGTACGCGCACTCGTCAAATTGATGTAATGGTTTGGGAAAAAAGAATTGAGTCTGCGAAGCGTCTAGTCGTCCAGAACAACAATTGTATTTCGAGTACCAGTCTTCTACCATTTTAGTCTTGAGACAAAGTTTGGTTAAAGCCAGATTAACATAAGTTGTCTCCACATCTGACATTAGGGGTAAGCCTAAAACTTTCTGAATGCCATTTTTGGATATCTCCACGGGATTCGCGATAAATCTGAAGACAAAACTCTATTACTGGTAAGTCACAAATTTGGCACATAGAAATGTGCGCCGAGTCAATTTAAAGAAAAGTTTTGTAACAAATGGGAAGACGAATGCTGTAAGCATGATATTGGCTCTGATTACAAAAGAGATGTTTGAGCTATTCGAAGTGGAATCTTATAAAATTTAAAACAAGAATATAATATAAATTGAATATAAGTAACGAAACTTCAAATACCATTTCACAGGAGAATTGAATAATTATACTAAAGCTAAATGTATACGTCATGATGATGAACATTAATTACTTACGCCCTACTTGTGGTATAGTTATGAAGAGAAAATATAATAAGTGACGAGAAGGTTAAAATGTTCACGTAATTTTAAGAGACGTTCACCATGATGAGCACGACGTCCATAAAGTCTGTGCTGTGTCCCAAAGGACTCTTGAAAATACAAAATTCCCACAGGCACCGTAATGCGGCTCAACATTTGAGACATAATTACGATGCCAAGTTTCAGTAGCCCAACAATTTCATTGATACCAGAATTCTTGAAAGAGGCAGTCTTAATCGTAAAATTCGTAACTTATGTTTGGGCTAAACTTGTCGGCCGGAGAGAGCAGAGTTGTCGTTATTAAAAATGTCCATGATTATTCTGCATTGGGTTACAATTTAATTCTTTAGGTTGTCTGGTTGGCTGTCTACTTTTTAGCTCGGGGTAGCATAGATTTGCCACTCGTAGACAGAGGCAATTAACTTTTGTTACTGTAGTGTAGCATTAGTTTAAGGTGATGTGTATTACCTTGCTGGTGATATAATCTGCCTGGCATCAGTTTCAACAAAGCCCGTTACTCTTGGCACGTCTTTACACAACAGAGCCCACGCTATTTTAGTCACAAGTCCAGCCAAAGCATGAGCTTCGCTAGAATTTGCCGCTTCCTGACAACGGCCACTGGATTTACTCAAAGCTTCAGCCGTGTCCCGAATTGTTTGCGTCATCATTAATGCGTGTTGCTGGAATTATTGTAAATATTCGTATTGATACACCATGGGTTATATGATTAACAATTACATTTAATAGGGTTGTATTTAAAACAATAATAGATGTCGAGTGTGCAAAATTAGGGCGCTCTTAGTTTCTTTCTCATCTTTACAGAATCGGCATCTTTTGATAGATTACGTATGTTAAGATATTTAAAAAGGAATTTACTATGAAGAACTACAAGACAAAGAAGAGTTGTAGTAGGTATAATAACTCTGCAACTATGATAATAATGTATTTTATGGAGGATGTTTTTTGTATAACTTCCTTCTAATAAAAAGTATTTCCTCAAGTCTTAAAAGGGTTATTGTGTATAGTGTGTGTGATCTACAATTTATTAATAAAACAAATCTATACCGTGTTGAAATCAAACATATCAACTGCTTTGGAAAACAACGGCACCAAAGTTTCTCCCTCAGTACCTCCAACACATGGCACTCTAACAAAACCAGGCTCTAAGCCCAGTACTTTGGCAGCCAATGTGCTGGCACGCATTTCTTGGACAGCTAGCGATCCGAGCAGTCGGCTTGGGTTATACCAACCAGATTCTTTTAAAGTCTGTAAGTATATTAGCAGTAAATATCATAAATAGATGCTATCAGTGGGAGGCTCTCTTGCAAAGAATGCCGACTAGATTATGGTTACCTAAACGGCACCTTTTTTTGCCGTGAAGCAGTAATATGTAAGCATTATTGTGTTTCGGTCTGGAAAGCGCCGTAGCCACTGGAATTTCTGGGCAAATGAGACTTCACATCATAAATCTCAAGGTGACGAGTGCAATTATAGTATTGCAGCCAGAATTTTTGCTGTATTCAAGAATTCTGAGCGGCACTGCATTGTAATGGCAGGGCGTATAACCATCAGCTGAACGTCATAAAACATACTTAATATTTAGTAAGAAATATTCTTTAATGTACAAACGTATTTGAGTAATTAACTAATATTTTATTGAATCATAGAGAGCGGCTTTCCCGTCTTATACAGAGTGGTTTTCTGTGAAGGGCGGTGATGGCCTGGAATTTTACAATTTTTTTTCATGTCTCACTTTTACCTAACTAATAAGTTGCTCAAAATGGTTTCCTTTGACTCCAATGCAAAATTTTATACGTCTCTCTAATGACCTTAGTTTGAATATGAGGTGAGATTTCTTCCGTGTTAAACTATTAAAACAAAAAAAAGAGAATTGGTCCAATAAAATCATTCGGGTCGATTTCCGTCAAAAGTTCATGAAATTAAAAAAAACTAAATATGCAGTTATTGCTTTCTTATAAATCAAGGGCATGACTCCTTTCACGACATTTCTCTAAGTCTCGTAATTTCCGACTTGGCCAACACTCCCTTCTCAAAAAACCACCCTGTAGACTTTGCCTTTATTTTATCTATATCTTTTTATGTAAGTGGAAGACAACAAAGTCTCCAGATGGTATGAGATCACCGTGATACTCTCTTGTTGTACCAGTGGAATTGAGAGGAGAAAGGAACAGGTGTCCCGTGTACCTGTTTGTCCTCCTCTTTCAAATAGAAGCCACTGCTTTTATTATTATATTTATATATTACTAGCCGTTCCCGTCCGCTTCGCTAGGCGAATTTAAAAGGAAATAAATTAAATTTTATTCACCTTATCACAAATACAGTAAAAAAATAAGTAGCCATAAACCATCTAGGATAAATTTCGCATAGAATGTTGGTAATTTCATGTCGATACGATCAGTGGCTTAGGCGGGATTGAGCCTCAAACATAGACCATTTTAGAAGGGGATTTAGATGCACTTAAATCCTAGGATCTATTGTGCCCCCTGGGCTAACGAGCCTACCCTCCTATTTCTAAAAAAAAAATGAGCTGTGGAAAATTCGAGGCTACTGACTCTTAAGAAGCTAGGAACTAGAAGGACTTCGGCGGTCGTTCAGGGTCTTCAGCGGCTTAGCAGCTGAATCTGCACGCTTTTGATTGCACTGGGACCCATTCTAGCTAAGTGCCCATTCAGTGGCCTGAGAGGAAACCCGTGAGGGCTCTTAGTTGTCTCCTGACCAAGTTTATGTATTAATATTAATTGGATTTTCAAAAAGAGCAATTGTTAAGTTCCTTGCCGATTCATTAAAGAAGTCAATCGACGATAATGTGAAACATTTATCAATTTGTTTTTGTTATATTTATATATCTCAAGTGTTAAATCGCAGCAAGAACAAATCTATATAATTATTTATAAGAGATTTCCACCCATATATTGACTCATCACGATATCTCTTTAACCATAAGGCGTATTGACTTGAAATTTGGTAGGAATATTCCTTTTGTCGAGTAGAGGTCAGCTAATAACAGCTTTTACTTAATTCCGAACAGAACGAATCACGACCATCATGTTCACGCAACATCGCGCACCCTTACATAAACAATGAATTCAACTCAAGGTTGATGCATCCACTATTATATAACAATATATTTTCATACAGTTTGTTCATTATTACTTTTTTTTATAAAATATTTGACATTAAAAACGCTTTTAACTAATAAATCCATTGTCTTATATTTTACAGCCATTGTAAAATACTCTTTTGATTGCAAAGCGTGGCCATTTTTCCGAACATATTATGGTAGATTCAGTAATTTAAAAGAAATATTTATAGTGACTATTCCAAGGCAAATATGCTCAATGTAGTCGACACGCTTATCGTGAAGTAGATAAAATAAACAGTATCGCTACCAACGCTAAGAAAGGCGTAAGCGAAAACCAAATTAACCATTTTCTTATCCAGCCCTTATCGATCTAATAATAAGGCTGCGAAAAGAGCCACTCTGCCCAAATATAAATTGAATTATCATAGATAATAGAATCTACACCGTCTGTTTTCTCTTGGCAAAGAAACCAAGACTGCAAAATATTTATGTGTTACGTTTCCTACAGAAAAACGTAGAAACCGGTCAATGTAGATTTTGCCAATAGGCCTACGAAGATCCTAAACACATCCTTCTGGAATGTGAGGTCATCGCCACAATGAGGGCAGGTTTTCTCAAAGCCCTCAATAACCAGGCAGAGGACCTACCCCACTTGTGTCTCCTGAGAATACTCTTAAAGGTAGGTTATGGAGGATTGATTTAGATAATAAGAACTACGATTATACAAGGGAAAAATTTCTCTAACCGCTGCCCAACGAGCATATTCATCACTAGGTCGTACGTGCACTTGTAGGGGGCACAAAAGATCCATTGATTTAAGAGCTTTTTCCCCCAATAATAATAATAATAATAATAAAGAACAACCTATTCTAAAAAACCGATCATGGCTTACACTATATCTTAGTTAGCATCTATTTTAGGCTTAGTTACTATAAAAATCATACAACAATTTATTATTCTTTTTAAAACTAAATACAAATAGTAATTAATACTATTACAATAGTAATTTATAATACATTATGATAAATGTCCCTATTATCGTATCCGTTAACGGTTTAATAGCGAAGAGTTGCGACTAACAATTGTGGGTCCGAATCAGAAGGCTGCCCATTTTGGGAACAGCACGTTCTTTGCAGAAGTTTTATAATCCTTTCGTTAGTAAAAATAGGTTACAGTAAGAATCATTATTATTATATATATATATTATTATATTTTGTAAGGTTCGGAGATGACAGCAATAGGACCAGATCCAATCGTCCCCCTCCCCTCTAGATGGCCTGCAATGGCCATACGAGAATATACCAAGGAATTACAAAGTAAATACTGGACGGAAGTGAGAGGGTGTAGACAAGCAAAAGAGGCCTTACTCCAAATAGACTTCAGGCTCTCTCGCAAGCTACTAAAACTCCCACGCCAAAGATTACGTAAATTAACCCATGTAATAACGGGTCACGGCCCTTTTAACAAACATCTATTTAGTATAGGTGTTTCCGACAGCCGGCTGTGCAGAGCCTGCATGGAGGCAGAAGAGACGGCCGCACACATCATTGTGGAGTGTAGGAGTGGGGCCACTTACTGGGACAAACACCTGGGGTCACCGAGGACTCTCCCCGAGGTCATGGGTGACATCAGAGGTTTGATTAACTACCTTGAGGAGCTTGGATGGCAAGATTAGCCGCCCACCTCACCACGCAAAGTAGGCGCGCCATAGTCGTCGAGTTGCGGATAGTAGCCCGTGTTATCACCTATTTTGTAAAGTTTTATGTGACGAAGTTCGTGATCCACTCAGATTGTCCCTCGGGGAAAGAAGAGTTGACACAAAAGTTAAATCTATTTCTATCGTAGTAAAATGTAGTAATTTTAGCTACCTGTTTAACTACAGATAATAATGAGATACTAAACATGGCCCAAATAGCAATAAAAAATGGACTAATAGGAAGTATTGCAAGCCGTTAAATTTCAAAGTACCCAACATAATATGATTTTTGTAAACACGACGTAGCTTCGACTGATGGCCTAATAAAATAGGGCTATGACTGACTTATAAGTCAAATATGAGTATGAGTAACGAAATATACTATCTTGGAGTAGCATTGTCTGTGATAACTTACTGGCAAGCTGATTATATAATTATAAAATGTTATTCTGTACATTTAATGAATATGAAAATATGAATTTAAAAAATCTTAAATTCATATTAACCTTGGTATCCGCAAAATCGGAAGTGTTTCGTATAGCCCCCGTAACTGAATCATAGCTATTGGTATTTTAGCAAGAAAGTTCTGTAGTTGCAATTTTTTTTTTTGTAGTATTTGCTCATTTTTTTATTTTGGTATTTTTCAATGTCAATTTATTTCAAAATCGTGATTCAATTGCAACTCCCTACTTTCAGGATGCAGTTGTTTTACACCCTGTATAAGAGGGTGTAAAGAGGCAAGAGGCTCACATGATGGAAATTTTTGAAGCAACCACCCATGGACATCCATCTGATGGTCAAGTGATGCGTTGCCGATATTAAGGTTGGGAGTGTGCTCCTAATAAATTGCAAATCCATATTAATTAATATATATCATCATCAGCCGGAAGACTTCCACTGCTGGACAAAGGCCTCCCCCAAAGATTTCCACGACGACCGGTCCTGCGCTGCCCTCTTCCAACGTATTCCGGCAATCTTAACCAGATCGTCGGTCCTTCTTGTGGGGGCCTACATAGGCCATCGAGCATATGGCTTAAGTCTTCCATGGTCTCTGCCGTGATTACGATATCGTCTGCGAATCGAAGATGAGTCATGTATTCGCCGTTGATGTTAATGCCCAGTCCGTTCCAGTTCAGACGCTTTAAGACATCTTCCAACGCAGCGGTGAACAGCTTGGGCGATATGACATCACCTTGACTGACTCCCCGCTGCAGTCGCTGGAGACGGACTGACATGGTGGCGTTTCCATACAAACACTTCAACGCTTCGATATATCGGTAATCAATGTGGCCCCTCTGGAGAGACTGCAGCACAGCCCAGGTCTCGATCGAATCAAAGGCTTTCTTATAAATCACAAACGCCAAGCATAGTGGCTGGTTATACTTCTCTGTCTTCTGTATAACCTGCCGCAGAGTATTTAAGTGGTCTATGGTGCAAAAGCCTTTTCGGAATCCGGCTTGCTCGGGAGGCTGGAAGTCGTCGAGCCTGCGCACGAGACGATTCGTGATAGCCCTAAAAAACAGCTTATATATATGGCTCAGAAGTGATATGGGCCTATTGTTTTTCAAAAGCATTTTATCGCCCTTTTTGAAGAACTAATTACGGATGAACGTGAAATTTAACACAGTTAAAGTGTACATGGAGAGGAAGAGTATAAAGCTATTTTTCTTATATAAAATGCCTCATATTTTTTTTTTAAATAAACATTACACACTACTTCTTGAATGACACACAAGATATTATACACGCACACATTATAGAGGTTATAGTCTTTTACAAATAAAACCCTAAGTGAGTTCAAACTTAAAATTTTATTGAATTATGGCCCAATTAAGACCTCTGGGCGACCAATAGTAAAAATTAACAGGACATGTACCTCAGCAACCAAGGGCACCATACAATCTATCGGCGAAGCACAAATAACCAGGAACGCTTTTGGGCACTCCCTGGATATAACATCCGCGTACTGCTTCACCACCGGCGCATTGCATTTGAACCTCTCGGCTACTGTTTTCGTCACGTCCACACTCCCCGTCTCCATCATCAGGACTATGTCAGTATTCTATGTAAAATTCAATTTAGTTTATTTATTATCTACTTAAACACAGCCATGCCTAACTCTTAAAATGGCAAGCAGAAAATATTTTCCTATTAAGCTGATTCCAATGTAATTTGGTCGAACGCACACATTCGAGTTCTTGATCCCAAAGTTATTTGTGTGCGGTCGAACACATTCGATTTACATATTCTGCATAGGCGTGTCTTAACCGCGTTGTTAACCCTTTCATCTCAATACCAAATGAAAGCGAGTGGGCAAAACCGTTAAAAAGCAATTTGCTTATTCACAAATACATTTTTTTACCTATTAATATTAATCGTGAGATAATAATATTGCTCTAGTAAAATACAGTACAAGTTTCCCTAATAAGAATAAGTTAAGGCGACACTAAATGCCAGCGACCTTGAGCGATATGAGTTCACGGCTGCCGGCCCGCCATCTTACATAGATACAAAGCCAATATTTTCAAAATTCTTGGGTGGAAAACAGTTTATATGCTTACAATCCTCGTTATTCACCACTAATCTGAATAAATGAACCTACACAAAAAAGTACAAGCTATAAGAATATCTTTTCTGAGGGAAGTACCAAAAAAAAGCGTCACGCCATGCCAAAAAACTTGTTTAGCTTCAAAGAAAAGTGGTAGTTCAACAAGGCTCGGCAGTGTTAACTAACAGCAAGCATTAGCAATCTACAAAAAAGGCTTAAGGATATGTGTAACAGGATTAAGTCGTGTTCATAGCTCGAAATGCTATACTTTCACCACAAAACTTGTCTAAAACACCATGTTTGCGTGTTTTCTGCTTACTCTTCGCCAAGGTTAAAAATGTTGCAATAACTGTATTTAACTATTTTGCCTCAATCAATCGTGTGAGCAGACCAGCTGTAGCAGACCGTTGGACGCGATACAAGGCGAAAATGAAATGTTTTTATTTGAAGGTCGGCCTTGAATATGAGTATGCTTCCTCACTTGGCAATAGTTTTCACAGCTATACTAGCCATAAACTAAATTCATCTAATTATCATCATTATTATTACAGCCGGAAGACGTCCACTGCTGGACAAAGGCCTCCCCTTCTATACTGGCATTTTTTGTAGAATTATACACAGTCTCGAAAAAGAAAATAGTCTGTTAGCAGTTCCAAATAGAAAATGGCATAATGGCAGTGGGCAGTGCACATAGTTCGATGAACAGATGGCTGGTGGGGCAGTAAAGTCCTCGATTGGCGACCACGTACCTGACGTAGTGTTGGTATGCCCCCCACAAGATCATCCGACGATCTGGTCAAGATCGCCGGAATACGTTGGATGAGGGCAGCGCAGGACCGATAGTCGGGGAGATCTTTTAGAGAGGCTCCCGGCTGAAATAATTTTATTCTTAATGTCTACTTTTACTACTAAGAGACTTCATACCAATGGGAGATTCTTTTGTAAATAATGCCGTTACAGCTGTAAAGTGGTGCAGGTTCTCTTTGTTCTATTGTTTGTTTTATTCTCGCTATGATGAGGAGGAGGGACGCGCAGGTCCAGACCTGCGCGTCCCTCCTCCAACGTATTCCGGCGATCTTGACCATATCGTCGATCCGTCTTGTGTAGCCTACCAACACTATTTCGTGTACGTGGTCGCCATTCGAGGACTTTACTGCCCCAACGGACATCTTTTCGTCGAGTTAAGTGCCCTATTTACATCTATTCGTCTATATTGGGCATATCAAGACCAATACGCAAATAAGCGATAGATGCGTAAGTATCTTGTTAGTTTGTTGTAGATATTCACGTTTAGATGTTGTGTATGTTATTTTTGGACCTCACATAAATAGTTAAATAGTCACATAAGCCAGAAGAAGAGTATCATTTGATTATATAGTGTAAGTATATTATTATATACTATACTTACACTATATAATCTATATGTATCAAGCCACTATTATGGAAAATAGGCAATTCAGAAGAGATGAAGATGGAGCCGCAACCTGAGAGTGTAACAAAACATACCAAGATTTACGAACCATACGTTACTCGAACGGAACCCGAGAGGTCGCGGGTTCGACTCCCGCATGTCATCATGTAGAGCATGATGTGTCGTTTTATTGTAGTTGGTTAGACGCTAAGAATAATCTACAACATGTTTGGAATTCATATATTATGAAGTAAAAAATAACGTTAAAAATTAAAATACTCAGAAAACTTAATCAGAAATTAAGTAATTAATTATGCAACGCATGGATACTGAGCGCACGCACGGATTACGCGCTAATCGCGGGGCGCGGAAGTAGAAAGCGAGAATGTGAACAAAACGAACCTGTCGGTGCTTGCGCTTGCCTAACGAAAGAATCACGCAGTGCGTTGATGTATCGAGGGAAATTTATATTTAATTACATAATTAGAATCAGAATTGAGTCTCAATCGGTGAGAATCGCTGTAAAAACAAATTTTGTAGTGTTGTTGACTAATTAATTACATAAATCATTTAAACATCTAGACAGACTGTGACAGCTGTAAAAACGTCGAAATAAATTGAGGACAACAGTCAATTTCTATTTTCAGCAATACATGCACACTAACACAAAGAGACTACAAATCGCGAGTGTAAGACGTAGCTTGTCATACACACTAAACTAGTAAACCTGACCAGTTTTCCTCGGTTGTCTTTTTTTTTACTAGCAGCAAAAGGCTCTATCTAGTCGTATAAATTCCATTCACTATATTAATGACAGTAATAAGCATATTAGAATGATTTGCAAAGTCTCTCAAAGAAAAATTTAAAGAAATAAATATTATGACTGATCATTGTGAGAACATTTATGAAAATTTAATATACGTTCATAAAAATCGCCAACTTTTTACTCTTAATAGTGATTTTCATTAATTTAACACTAGAAATAGACATATTTTTTATTTCACAACACACAAATTAATGAAATGAATTATGAAATAAGGGATTGCTTGTATCTTATTAGTAGTAGGCCTCTTACGCCACATTGGTTAATAGCTTTAAGGGTATATGTATACACTTTTATAATAAAGTCCCAGCCACTGTTCAGACATTATCTATAAATAAATGTAAATGTTATATTAAAAAATGTCTCTGTCGTAAATCCTACCACTTCACAGCTGAGTATCTAAGTGATCGGTCAGCCTGGGACTAGATTATTATTATTTAATAGCAATAGCAATGACAGTACAAAATTTATTAAAAAGAGCGCATAAAAAGAATCCGGTGAGAGTTCCTTCTTCTCACTCAAAGCGCCATTTGTTTCTGAAACGGTATTAGTATCTAGTATATTAAAAATTACATCAAAAAGAATTCTAAAGGAATCAATTTTGAGAAAATAGATGCCTTTTTACACCCTTTAAAGAATGGATACCGCTTGTCATTCTAATAGTTAAACAATAAGCTCATTGGAAGATAGTCTATCTTCAAGCCAGAGCCAAGTTAAACATGAGCTGACCAACGAGGCTCAAACTAATTAGCTAAGGGCGTGATTAATAACCAAACACATGGGTGATTATCACCAGCTCTTATTGGCCACTTGTCACGCGATATCGCGATCTGTAACACGCTTTGCTAACCTGCCCAATGCTATTGACCCGAAAATAAGTCACAATGATCTAAATAACACAACAACACTCTTCTTTTTTGGTTGGTTTGGGACAAAAAAAAGAAGAGGACTGACAGTAAATTTTACCAAAAACCGTCTTCTACAGCAAATACCACCTCCGAGGCAATAAATGGCGCTAAACTTCAAAATACCAACTATGACAAATACTACCTTGACTCATTTCATCTGCGGTCCCCCTGAAAACGAGATCTGGAAAGGTCTTGAAACGCCCGATGTTTAACTATAATAAGTACTAAGTCACAATCATTTTTAATTCGACTTCGCACTGTCACGTAGGCGAATAATTAAAATAACACATTCATCATCATCATCAGCCGGAAGACGTCCCCTGCTGAACAAAGACTTCCCCCATCCAACGTATTCCTGCAATCTTAGCCAGATCGTCGGTCTATCTTGTGGGAAAGGATTGCGAAACTGAAGAGGCAGTGGGCAGGGCACATAGTTCCACGGACAGATAGCGGTTAGAGCAGTTAAGTCCCCGAATGGCAACCACGTACCCGTACACGTAGCGAGGCTAAAGGACGAGAGATGGAACAACAGGGTAACAACGTGGAAGGGTCCAATCGGCAAACGTCGCAAAGGCAGACCCTACACGAGATAGGCAGACGAGTTGATAAAAATAGGTAGAACCTGCTGGTGGCATATAGCTCAAGATAGAGACACATGGTATTCTTTAGGGGAGGCCTTCACCCTCACTAGAGGGGTTCATGCAAGCAAACTTATATTATTATCCACACCTAAACAAATACGTGTAAACAACATCATAAACTTTCTTTTAATTATCTTTCTTTTGTAAACTATGTATGTATTTTACTTTTTTGCATGAAATAAAAGGCTTATTATTATTATTTTATATTTAAACACATATATCTTGACTGTTGCTTCCCAATATATTCTTGATAATGTAATGTATGTTCATAGGCACATAAGTGAATTTGTCAGAAACTGTCATAACCATAATGTTAACACCACGAACAGACATAAACTTATGATGCCTACTACTCGGCTAAGTCGAGTTAGTAAGTCTTTTGTGGGGCGATGTATATGCTTTTACAACAAGATCCCAGAAAATGTTTAAAACAAAAGTATAACGTTATTGAAAAGAATTGTTAAAAAACGTTTGTGTGGTAAAGGTTACTTATAACATAAATGAATTTCTTAATGATACCAGAGATTGGGAATGGAGTGACCGCCCTCAGGCTATTAAATAATAAGTTTAATTGTACAATATTACTTTGTAAACATATTTATTCGATAAAAAAAAGCCCGCTGAGTTTGTTGCGCCCATTCTTCTCAGGTCTGAGGCATTCATTTTGGAATGGGTGGTAGTTTTTGACTTTCAATAAGTGATGTCACATCCTATTTTGAATAAAAATATTTGAATTTGAATTTGAATTAGTGAGCTTGCATAACCACAATAAATCACAACAAAACAAGCCCATTACAATAAGTATTGTTCCGTAGAGAGTATGTTTTATTAACTTGGGAATGACTCCAGAGACAACAAAAGCTGATGCGAATGGCGCCTCAATGTCTGACAAATTCACTCGCAAACAAACTTTACACTTGAAGCAATGCTCATCTATTGAAATTCTATTTCAGCAAGAATAATCACGGTCTATTAAAAACTTGCCAACCAAGAGATAACCTTGTATTGAATATGGAATCTGGTGTTAATAATCCTATTGTAAGTAAGTAAGTAAGGCCAATTTTTTATTGTTACTCTTAAAAGGGGGAGAGTAACAATTGAAATTATCGAAAAGTACATAATATCTTGTGATAGTAACCTCTTCAAAGTACAAATCTAATTCATTCAATATTTAATAAAAGCTATTTAAAACTTAGTTAAACGTCAATTCGTATTATTAATAAAAAAACACATTTTTAGCTATTGGAGCAATATTTATACATACAGTTTAAAAAGTAACTACATACAAACGTCATATTGTTTTATACGAGTTTTTGGTCGTTTCTGCACATCGCAATTGGTAAAGGTTTGACACTTATTGTATTTTATAAAAAATTTTACTTATTTCTTCGTATAACCAGAGTCATAACAGTTAGATTACAGTTATTTATAGATGTTGTCAACTTTATATTTACTTTTTGTGACACTAGATAGACGAACTGATTCCTGCCGCCGAATTACACCTTCGCACGACACGCCACAAGTTGGGATATCATCCCCACCATCTGGATGTGTGGCGGTCCTCCACAGTGCGGTTTTCAAGGAGCTTTCTTCCACGTTCTACATGATCGAATCCATCTAATGAACTTCCTTGTGTGGTTTTTCCGGGACGATACGACATGGGTACCTTCAAAAAAAGCGCGTACACCTTCCTTAAAGGCCAGCAACGCTCCTGTGATTTCTCTGGTGTTGCAAGAGAAAGTGCCCACTCGCCCGGCGGTAATCACTTAACACCAGGTGACCCGTACGCTCGTTTGTCCTCCTTAAACATTAAAAAAGGCATTTATATAACAACGCTCAATATATTTATTGCCGCAACACTGCAAAATACAGCTATTTTACATTGCACAATATGTGGATTGAAAACAGTTACAATGAATTTGAAGGCATTTATAATTGTTTTATACACGTGTACATTTTGGATATGATCATTTAGATTAAAATATTTTCGCCGCTCCCGTGTTTTTACAAAGTTTGAAGCTCTTCAAACTAGTCTCGACATTATTGATTGCCAAGCCAGTGAAGTCAGTGACCCGTTAACTTACATAAACTGAGCAGAATTCGATCGAGTGGTTGCCTGATACTATTGTACGACTTTTCCAATTCATACCAATTAGCGAAAAATGCGTTTTTTGTCGTGTTCCTAATTTGATTTTAATTATACTAGTCAGGAAATTAATGGTGTTGATAATTATTATTCACAAGACGCCGTTTATAAGCATCGTATTTTTCAAATTATAATTTATATCTATTGTATAAAAATTTGACAGCAAAATCAATATTTCTCGTTTCGCCTAAAAACTTTCTTAAAACCCGGTATGTTTATGAAATTTTAACTGCTCTATATTTCGCTACCTATTAAACTACCCTCTTTAACTCGGAAAAGACAAAAATGACACGATGCTAATAAATAACGGGAATAAGAAAGTAACTTAAAGAAATTGTGTAAGTACAATAAAAAAACTTAAAATATAATAAGTTTTTTTTTCTATATGCGGTTATGGGAAAAATTAAGATAGCGCCCTCGTTGATTTCTCTTTATAGCACTGTTGAAACCTAAGTTAGATACAATTATGTTGTTCTTTACACTACCGCTAGATGCCGCTAATCTACCGCTAGCAGATGCTAACATTGTTTCGCCTGATTTCGTATAGACAACTGTGGCGATAGTCAGTGAACGTAGAGTAGATGATGCCATTTCAGCTTCCAAGAATATCTCCGCAAGCGTACCGCACAGGGGAGCTGAGTGTGATGTGTCTCCCCTAGTAACAGTAGTTCGCAAAATACACAAATGACATCCCGCTAAAACCATCGGCGACTCTGGCGCTGCATCTTCACGCCGTGAAGATGCAGGGCCAGCTCGACACCCTGCCAGAATGGCTCAAGAAGAGGCGGCTATCGGTGAACGTGGGCAAAACCCCAGGAGCTCACGACCGGGAGTGTGCCACTTCACTTGAGGGAACAGGCGCTCCCTCAGCTCCAAAGCATGACCTAAGCGAGCAAAAGCTCCCCCGACACATAAAACCATTACTAAAAATGAAGAGGAAGACAGCAGGGAGCAACCGCTCCCACTCCAATGACCCGCCCGTCTCCACGGTCGGCGAGTGAAACTTGCTTCAGGGGACGATAAGTCCCGACCAGCATTCCCCCACTGCCCCCCTTGCAAGCGCGGCGAGAGAAGACCACGACGTCGTTTTTAAATGAAATACAGTTTATAGCTATTTACCTAGCCCTTTAGTAGTGCAGTTTCTTTTCAGTGTGAGTGTATGAGTGTACGAATAACAAGCACCTTTTCCTAAAAGATCGATCTCATGAAATGATTTCTGATTCCTCTAATTTTCCTACAAATGCTACGAAAATATAAACACGTCCCGAATTTCGTGAAGTAATAAGCAACAATAGTTGTAGTATGAGCAAGTTTCAGCTAAGTAGATGTTTATTGTAGGTCGGGTCGAGTGTGTTCGCAGATATGCAAATACACGTGCTTGAGAACTAGAGCACGTTTCTTGGGATAACTCGGGTTTCATAGTGAGGTATATATTATTATGCTATCAGTTAATTAATTGTACCAAATATATTATTTTAGGAATTAACAAAGTCAGTAAACAAGTTATTTGTGATGTTACAATGAGCTGGTACATGTAGAGAATGTTATAAATACAAATAGTAGGCAATTTTTTTCTGCCACTAATACTTACTGTAATGGCTCGACATCTAGTCTCTAATAATCACAGAAAACTTTTTATAAGATTTTGACGCCCAGTCATTTTCATTACGGATAGTACTCATATAAATAGCTTCAACTTATACTATAAAGGGTATTAAGATAGTTGCATAAATTATGAAAATAAAAATATGATAAAAAAAATTACTAAGGCTGGTTTGCATGGACTAACTTTAGCAATAACAAACATGTTAAAGTACCGGTTAAGCAAAACATGTGTTGCACTATTTGACAATTTAGAGATGACGTCAAAACTTTAAATGTTAACCGTAACCATCCAATCTTCGCCGGTAAAAGCTATTGTTAAAGTTAAATATGGGAGAGTTTCTTGCGCCGCTTCTTCTCTCTCAGAGCGCCATTTGTTTCCGAAACGGTAGTAGTATCTAGTAGTATAAGAAATGACATCAAAAAGAATTCTAAAGGAATCAATTTTGAGAAAATAAATGCCTTTTAATAGCTAAATAGCGACCTGTCAAAAGATTGAAAAAATATTCGATATTGACTTGATATTTCACTTTTAAACTTAACGAATACGATGGTGCAACACATTCCACAGTCTGTTAAAGACAGCGTTACTGTTAACGTTAAATTGACTTAAACCATAACTATAACAGCTAATATCATGCAATTCGGCCTAAGTTAGTAGTAGGATAACGTTGCGGCAAAAGAAATAACACGCACAAATTATTTCGTGTATATGACACTCCTAAATACTAGTACCGACATACGCTGGATATTGGGGATAAAGGATGAGGCGAGATAAACAATAATATTATGGTTGTGGTAATTGTGTACAAGAGAGATTACGATGAATTCAAATTTATAGTTTTAATTGTCTCTTAGGTACAACTAATTAATAAATAAATAAAATAAGCCTTTATTGCTGTTACTAACAATAACATTTTTTTAAATATATATCCTTAACTAATTGCTTACTATTTTATTAACAGCTTGTCCTTCGACATAGGCCTCCTCCAAAGACTTCCATCGTTCTCTCTCTCTCGCCATTCTTATCCATTCTGGGCCAGCCACTCTCTTAAGGTCATCCTCCCATCGTTTTATTTGTCGCCCTTTGCTTCTTTTGCATTCTCGTGGATACCACTCCGTTATGATTTTTGTCCATTTTTCGCTTTTGTCACGTAGCATATGTCCTGCCCATTTCCACTTTAATGTTTTGCACACAGTTTTGACATCTTTGAATTTAGTTGTACTCTTAATTTTTGTTAGTTTTATTTTATCTCTTCTTTTAATTCCAATAACACTTCTTTCAATTCCGTTTTGGCAGATTTCGATTTTTTTCAACAACTTTTCTGTTAATGCCCATGTTTGGCAACCATACGTTAGACATGGCAAAATGCAGGTATTATATACTTTTCTTTTTTCTTTAATTGGCATATCTACATTTTTCACAATCAACTAACAGGTACAACTAATTATTATTTAACAAATATGTGTAACATTCCAGTTAAATTAAAAAAGGTTTAATTTTTAAAAACAGACAATTTTTTTTACTTAAATTTTAATATTTGACATATATTGAGGTTCCACCGATATGGTTTAGTGGAGGTGGAGTAGAAGAAAAACCTCATCAAATCATGGAGTAGAAGAAATACGACATAGAATTGTAAAAAATAGATCGAAAACCATGAATTCTGGGAATGTGTCCCATCATTGTAGCATATGTACCTACATGATAATATAAAATATCATATATCATAAGATTATTAATACTTTATCACTACTTAAAGCTTCTCTTTTTATTAATCATTCGTAACTGCTTGTTTTGGAAATATTCTTTTCGCACGCGAATTACGTATGGAGGCAGTACGGTTTATAAAATCTTACTGGCCCCTGGGTTTATATAGAATAACGATGAATACTTATAAAAAAACTATGTTTTATGGGTGTAAATAATATTGATATTGTAACTTTCCAAGACTTTTCGTGCACGCTTTTCTGAATTGAGCTAAATATTGTCTAGTTTATTAAATAAAATACCTAATGTAAGCTATGAAGAACGCTGCAAGCGCTTCCACCTTCTACCACTTAAGGCTCGTAGAGATATTTCTGATATAATCACCTTAATCAAAATACTAAGAAGTATGATTGACTGTTTTATATTACTGACCAAAGTCTGTCTGGCAGCCCCTAGTAGAATGTTAAGACAACAGCATATCTTTGCTGTACCATTCTGTCGCACAAATTATAGAAGGAACACATTTATTTTAAGAGCTATGCAGTCATTCAATCATTTTTGTGACACGGATAATATTGATCTCTTTAACTCCAGTATTAATTCAATTAGAGCCCATTTGGTAAAACAATTTAGCAGTGATTAACCAATTAACATTAGGAATGAAATTACTCTTTTTTGATCATGCTCTCAACTGGCGATAGGAGTGCGAGAAGATTTTATTTAATAATTTTATGAAGTTTTATTTAATAATTTTTAATTATACTTGTGTTGTTTGTTTGTAATTAATATGTTACATTTAATAATATTATACTTGTTCCTATGTACATGTGGAAGCCTATTATTAGCTCGAACGAATTATGTTTGTTAATTATTTTAATGTATGTAAAACCAGCTGTTGGCTTTCTTAAAAATATTAAATAAATAAATAAATAAAAAATAAATAAATAAAACCATACCTAAGAAAAAATATTGGCCTGTTATTATTTTAGCTTACGACGTAATTTATCGGTAATATACTTTATCAACCCTGATAACATCATTTCGAGCTTTCACTACCTTATCGATGTTTATTCATTTTCATGCAACACTAGGTATTTTGACAGAAGTCAAATCTATGGTTACAGAGTTCCTATTACTTCAAGTTTTTATATGTTACTAGCTGACCCAGCAAACGTTGTATTGCCGATATTAAAATCGCGATACAAAAGTAACTGTTGATCGTAGATGGGTGAAAATTTGAAGTTGTATGTATTTTTTAATGTTGACTCATAATCAAACAAATTTTAAAAAAATGTCAAAAAAATTAAAAAAAAATCGTGTGGACCACCCTTAACATTTAGGGGGATGAAAAATAGATGTTTTGTTCGATTCTCAGACCTACCCAATATGCACTCAAACTTTCATGAGAATCGGTCAAGCCGTTTCGGAGGAGTTCAATGTTTAACACCATGACACGAGAATTTTATATATTAAATTTATCGCAATTTAAGAATTTTATACAATTACGCTAATCTCAAAATATGAGATTAGCGTAAATGTCTTTTCATGATTGTGAATTTACGCCTATCATAAAACAGAAATTAAGTGTATGTATTACATAATTAAAAGATAAATGTGTGAGTTGGGCGACATCGGTTCCCATAGTAAAATGACATGATGACTTCTACTATTTTCCTGTTCTTTGGGTATATATGACAGTAAAAAAAACACACTTGTTTATTACAAAACCAGAAGAGCTACCTACCTTTGACTAAGTTATCTACGATCACATATGGTTTCTTGATGTTTATAATATGTTTCTCTGGCATCTATCTTATAGCTGTAATCTTGCGATAAAAATTCCTTCTTAAACAGGTAGACTGCAGTATATCCACCCTAACTCACTTAAGTCCCGTAGAACATTGCTCGACAGACTGTTCCTCTTTAAATAATAACATAATATTATTGATTCTCCTTATATTATATTGAATCTAAACCTCGCTGTTCCAAAACTCAACCGAGAGAGCGTGTAAGAAATATAATCCATTTCTCTGTAACTATTCAGGATTTCACTCCCTTGAATAGAATTACCAGAGATTATAACAGACATCACGATGAAGTCGACGTATTTGATCATTATTTACACAAATTTTACAAATATTTAAAAACGGTTCTTTCGATGGTGGGATGACATCAATCTATTTTTGTGTTAATTTATACTAAGATTATATTCGAAGTTATATAATATATATTCTTATTTTATTTTGTGGCTTACATGGTCTCTTCCCCTCAATTTTCCCGGTGACCATCAAACGTTCTAGATTATCAGCACCGCGTCGTGCAATGTGGCCAAAGTATCTCATGATCCGCTGCAGACATGTTGTGGATAGACGTGGACTGCCTCCTATTTTTAGCTTTTTAAGGATGGAGGCGTTAGTGCGGTAAGCCGTCCATGGTATCCTAAGCATGCGGCGCCAGCACCACATCTCAAACGCGTCAATCCGTTGTCTGTCAGTCGATTTCAGGGTTCAAGTTTCTCCATAGAGCGCGATGGGAAAGACAAGAGAGCGGACCAGGTGAATTTTCGTCCGATTGGTGATATTTCTGTCCTTCCACACCTTGCTTAGCTGTGTCATCGCTGTTTTGGCCATTCCAATTCGCCTCCTCATTTCGATTTCGCAGTTACCTCTGCTCGTGATCACTGAGCCAAGGTAGTTGAACTGATTCACGGTTTCATAGCTCTGTAGGAGATCAGTACGCGGGATGGCTGCGAAGCGGTCGACGACCATGACCTTGGTTTTGGCCGTATTTATTGCCAGACCCATTCTGAGGCTGGTGGCCTCTAGCTTTTTAGTCATAATTATATTTATTATATAAATAAATATAATTATGACTATTTTATGGTGCTTATGTAAGTTGCTTTTGGACGGTTTTGCGCGGTTAAGCCACGTCAACGTATATTTAATCTAGATTATATGGATGACGTCAGGCATAGATAATAACTGGTTAAGAAAATACTGTATCGATGGGTAATGTGTTGGCTTAAAGCCACCTTTGCATGGATACGATAAATTAATTACAATTGGGTATAGTTAATATTATCTAGCCTCAATCTAGGCATACTCTGTACTATGGATGGAAGATAACGATATGTTAAATACGATTTACACATTTTATACCTTTAAACGAGCAATTCTTGTATATATATAATCTGAATCACAGAAACGGCTCCAATGATTTTAATGAAATCTAGTATACAGGTAGTTTCGGGGGCGAGAAATCGATCTAGCTAGGTGTCAATTTTTAAAATGACGTTTTATTCGTGTTTTAAAGAGAAACAGCCACAATATGAATTTTTACCAGTGAGAGGCTCCTTTGCACAGGATGTCGGCTAGATTATGGGTACCACAACGGCGCCTATTTCTGCCGTGAAGCAGTAATGTGCATTACTGTGTTTCGGTCTGAAGGGCGCCGTAGGTAGTGAAATTACTGGGCAAATGAGAGTTAACAACTTATGTCTTAAGGTGACGAGCGCAGTTGTAGTGCCGCTCAGAGTTTTTGGGTCTTTCAAGAATCCTGAGCGGCGCTGCATTGTAATGGGCAGGTCGTTTCATTTACTGAACTTCTGGTTCGTCTCGTCCCTTATTTTCATGAAATAAAAGAAGATAAATAAAAACAATAACATTAAAATGCGAAGGTAAATTTCACCACTATACAAGACTGTAATAGCTCAGATGTGATATTGGGTGATCCGGAAAGCAGAAGACCCCGGTTCGAATTCAGATGTCCAATTAGTTTTTATTTTGATCAAATTTGTACATTCTTAAAAATCCGAGCAAGGCTCGGTCGTCCAGATAGTATAATAAATAAACATGCATAATTCGGAAACAAAAATCCACACTCATCAAATAAACGTGTTCATACCGGGATTCGAACCCAGGTCCTGTAGCTCAGTGGGCAAGGTCACAACCACTCGGCTGTATCGGTTTTCAAAGATGATCAACTCACCTTCTTTGACATATAGCCGTATGTGATATATAAAATTCTCGTGCCCGGTTTTGTTTGTAACCAAACTCCTCTGAAACGGCTGAACTGATTTGTATGAAATTTCCTGAGCATTTCGGGTAGGTCTGAGAACTACCGCTAATTATGAGGAGAGTGACCTACCCCTAATTATTATTTTCTTATTTTTTTTGAAAATTTATTTAATTTTATTTTATTATGATTCAACATTGAAAAATACATACAACTTAAAATTTTCGCCCCTCCTATATCTACAATTATTTTTATATCGCGTTTTTTATATTAATCTGTTATATCCATTAATCCGCTAAAGGGTTGCAAGACGCCAATCGAATACAATAATAATTGTAGTACGATATATTTGGTAGGTCTTAGAATCGATCGAAATCTATTTTTTATTCCTCAAAAATTTTAATTTTTGATGTTTTACTATATTACCTTCATTGGCTGCTTCTTTTGCTGGATCAGCTAGTTATTAAGAAAATTTAAATTATTTTTGTTCAAACTAAAGAAAAAATAAATCAAAAATGGCACCTGCAGGCATCTCTCGAGTTCGTTACACATACGGCTGTAACCTTGGACTAAACAATTAGTGTTAATGTGCTTTAAGTCTTCTGCCACTTGATAGATATTTCGTCCGCACGTGACGTCACTCGCGGCATACAGGCGCAGTCTGTCAATTGGTAAAAAAAAACTTTGAGAAACCGTAATGGTTGCAAATTGCTATTAACTACATCTCAGCAGATAGCCTAATTAACCTCCTTTGCAAAGGATGCCGGCTAGATTATTGATACCACAACGGTGCCTTTTTTTGCCGTGAAGCAGTAATGTGTAAGCATTATTGTGTTTCGGTATAAAGAGCCACGTAGCTTGTGAAGTTACTGGGCAAATGAGACTTAACATCTTATCTCTCAAGGTGACGAGCGCAGTTGTAGTGCCGCATCCTGAGCAGGTAATGGGCAGGTTGTATCAATTACCATCAGCTGAACGTCCTTCTGTCTCGTCCCAAATAAAGCGAAAAAAGGTATGGAGCGAAAGAGAAAGAGTATGTGTGGCGCGGCGAGGAATGAGGAGGAAGACTTTTTATTTACCGATTTTTGTACCGTAACCGCTCAGAATTTTTGGGTTTTTCAAGAATCCTGAGCGGCATTGCATTGTAATGGGCAGGGCATATCAATTACCATCAGCTGAACATTCTGCTCGTTTCTTCCCTTATTGTCATTATAAAAGACTGGATAAAGGTTTATATATTATTATTAATTAAATTTAAATATATCTATCAAAATTTGGATTTATATTCAAACCGAAATTATATTAACAGATATATAGCAGAAAATATATTATAACTACGGACTAGAAAAAAAATAAGGACTCCGTGTCACCTTGCATTACAGTGTAGGTAGCACCAATACACGCCGATTAACGTGTAAATACATAGCCCCACGCACACACTTACACTACTACAGGCCGATAGGCGGCCATTATGAGGATTGTCATCGTCTGTCACAGATCAGTTTGCGTCTTAGTAAAAAAAAATTAAAATGTAGTCGTGCGTTGTGAAAAAGCGTAAAAACGATAAGTATTTGTTGCCATAAATGATTATTTAAGGGAGAAAAAATTGTGTAATTAGTATCCCCCGTCACCGCACACACACTAGCATGACGGTGCTTCACTTGCTAATATCACGGCGCGGAGTCCTTTTTTTTTACTCGTCCGTGATTATAATAAGCAAAATCCCATGAGAACTAAGATGCCGCCATTTTGAATGCTTTATTCTCTATTTCGTTTAATGTAACGCCCTACCATAATAGTTGTATTTACGATGGTAACTACGTGATCTAGATTGTAACGTAACCATTAAACTCGATAATAAAGTGAGTTGGGTCCAGCTATCGTAAAATCTTTTATTACAAGAGTCGCATCATGCGTGAGCTTCTGTAAAACTTTAATGCGGATTCTTCTGTCTTTAATAAAGCCTGTTTATGGCCGCCTAGTACCAGTATTGAGTAATGGATTCGTTAATTTTATATAATGTTAGGATCTTCAAAATAAACTACAAATTGTTTCTCTGAAAATACATTTAAAGTTCCCTATATCGCTTCCTCAATCGTATCTTTCGATAAGTTTTTATAACAGTAACAAGCACAAAACAATCTTAGCGTTATCCGCCATTTAATCACAGTTTACACGTCACTTCGATGCGTCCTCTACCATCTTCCACAGACAACATAGATACGCGAAGCGCGGCAAATTCAAATTAATGAAATGTCATTCATTTCATTACATACATATAAATTGACGTATAGCTAGATACAGGTATGTAAGAATGGGGTGATTAAAACAATAAAGAAGACAGCCGGTGTCTGGCACTGTCAAACTATGTGTAAATATTGTTACTACCTAGTGGGAGGCTCCATTGCACAGGATGTCGGCTAGATTATGGGTACTATTTTGAAGCGGTAATGTGTAAGCATTATTGTGTTTTAGTCTGAATGGCGCCGTAGCTAGTGAAATTACTAGGCCAATGAGACTTAACATCTTATGTCTCAAGGTGCCGAATCCTGAGCAGGTAATGGGCAGGTTGTATCAATTACCATCAGCTGAACGTCCTACTGTCTCGTCCCAAATAAAGCGTAAAAAAAAAGTATGGAGCGAAAGAGAAATAGTATGTGCGGCACGGCGAGGAACGAGAAGAAAGACTTTTTATTTACCGATTTTTGTAGTGTGTTGATAAGGCAATAATAGGGTGTTGCTAATGGTATATCAGCTAATACATTGACATAATTCATCACGAAATAATGAATTTACGCTAACTGCTAATGGACGTTGCGAAGGCCAAGTAAGCAATTCCAATTTCTTTCGTTTGGGAAATGAGAAAACTATTCTTGGTGATATGTTAAGCCGTAAATATCTGACGTCGAAATTAAATCGACTAGAGAATGTAATAGAGTCATTATTAATATGTTGTGATAGATTTAGATTGGTACATGAAGAATCTTATAACTTTAAACGAGCAATTCTTGTATATTTATAATCTGAATCTCGAAAACGGCTCCAACGATTTTAATAAAATTTAGTATTCAGGTAGTTTCGGGGGCGAGAAATCGATCTAGCTAGGTTTCAATTTTAAAAAATGAAGTTTTATCCGTGTTTTCATGAGAAACAGCTACAATAACATTAGAATACAAAGGTAAATATCGCCACTATATACAAGACTGTAACAGCTCATATGGGACATTGGGCGATCCGGAAAGCAGAAGAACCAGATGTCCTATTAGTGTTTTTTGTTCAAGTTTTGTACATTCTTAAAAATCTGAGAAAGGCTCGGTAGACCGTGTTTTCTCCCACGTAATTTTCAAATCCGACAACCTCGAAGAATCGATTACATTTTTTGTGTTAATATATAGCCTATAATACTCACAAGCAATGTGGCTTTTTGTAATTTTTTTTATGAAAATAAGAGACCAGACAATACAATGCAGTGCTACTCAAGATTATTGAAAAACCCAAAAGTTTTGAGCACTACATCTGCGCTCGTTTTTCATTAGCTACGGCGCCCATCAGACCGAAACACAGTAATGCTTACACATTACTGCTTCACGGCAGAACTAAGCCATTGTGATAATCATACCCCATAATCTAGCCGGCATCCGGTGCAAAGGAGCCTCACACTGGTGGAAAATTGAAACACAAACAGCATATTGGTAACAGAATTTTCACAATCGGTACAGTAAATCCAGAGAATACTCCTTACAACCTCACACTCTTTACCTCTTTATAATATTAGTATAGATAAAAGTAGTACAGGTAGAAGATGATAAAATTGAGTCTGCTTTTCATTGCATAAAAGTGCTAAAAATGGAATATAATAAGTTCCCTCATTATTTTGTTTCCCATTTTCTAAAAAAAATTCCGTATGACCCTCGTAGTTGGTTCACCGCGTTTGTTGATAAATAAGACCTTGCAAAACCTAAGCCAAAGTTTCGTTTTGCAGAGAGCGCTTATCGTAAACATAGTTCGAAACTCGTAAATATCACGTAGGTGTTGGTGAAACATTTTCCCGCACTTCCAGTTCAGTAAGACTAACAGCCCCGTCGGGATTGCGATGAGGTATTTTCATGAGCCGTGTAATCGGATACGAGAAAACTTTATCGCGTTATGTCAAACATTACATAAGCCGACTTAATGTTGTTTATTCTCGGCGTTGTTATCACGATGGTATTAACCATATACAGTGTGTTTTTTTTAAGTGGGACAGTATGGGGAAATCCTAAAGTATAAGAGATACAGGGAAACTGTCTTAGGAAACATTAGGTACTTTTTTGTGAAAAAAAAATTGGTATTGTCAAAATTTTGGTCAAGTGTGAGTTGTCCGGTCAGTGTCTCCTGGAAGCAATGCTTGTACAAGATGACCTTCTATGTAACACTTGTACTTGTAAGCCTTCAATACCTTTCGTACTGTAGATCTATGCATACCGATATTGTTAGCAGCTTCCCTCAATGAAGCTTTTGAGTAGGCTTTAAAATATCCTAAGATTGCGATAGTTGTAAATTCATTTATTACTGTCGCTCGTCTCTTCCGTTTTAGCGTAAAACAGCCTCCCTTTCTTAAATTTTTCACCAGTTTGTCAAAAATTTTGCGGTTCGGTTGATCGCGGTCCGAATAACGTTCCCGATACCACTGTAACGCATTCACAGAGCTACGATAATTTACAAAATACGCTTCAATTAAATTTACTTTATGCGAGTTTGATAATTCCATGACGAAAACTTAACATAATGTTAACTTTAAACAATGAAATATCAAGTAAAATACTGTTTGTTTCAAGAAGTTCCAAATTTAAAATTTGTTTTTTTTTAATTAGATTTGTAAGGTAAGGTGCTCGCGTAAGAATACCTTAAAGTATTTTAATCCTTTTTAAACCAAATAAAGTGTTCCAAATTCAAATGTAAAACTGGAATAGGCAATATTTTTTTTAATAAAAACCTTGCAGTGGGCAGTGGTAGGCAATTTACACGGGTTGTAATAATGAAAACGATTTTCTTAAATTTGACTAATTTCTGCTGTCCCGATTTTTTTCTTCCCATACAATAAAATGATTCCCTCATGAAACTGAGTAGATGTGCGTCAAAAAATTAATCATTTTTAGGGACAGCTCACACTTGACCAAAATTTTGACTATACCAAATTTTTTTTTCACAAAAAAGTACCTAATGTTTCCTAAGACAGTTTCCCTGTATCTCTTATACTTTAGGATTTCCCCATACTGTCCCACTTAAAAAAAAACACACTGTATAGATTTAGATCATGCTAGCGTAAGACCGATTATTCATGACCAATTCATCATTTCATAGTTGATCAAAGGCCTGATCCTACGTATTCCGGCGATCTTGACCAGATCGTGGGTCCATCTTATGGGGGACCTGCCAACACTGCGTCTTCCGGTACGTGGTCGCCATTCGAGGACTTTACTGCCCCAACGGCCATCTGTCCGTCGAACTATGTGCCCTGCCCACTGCCACTTCAGTTTCGCTATCATTTGGACTAAGTATCCCCTCACTTCTGATTTGATCTCGCAGGGAAACTCCGAGCATAGACCTCTCCATTGCTCTCTGAGCGACAATGAGCAATCTCATAAGGCCCATAGATAGACCACGTCTGCAACCACTGTGTGTGTCACCACTGGCAACACACACTGGTTGAAAACCTTCGTCTTCAAACTTTTAATTGTAATTTTGGACGAGAAGATTTTACGGAGTTTCCCGAACGCTGCCCATCCGTGTTAGATTCGACGAGCAACCTCTTCCCCGAAATTTAACCTGCCCAACTGGATTATTTGTCCAAAGACGTGCCCGTCAACAATTTCCAGAGTACAGTTCCCAACTGGTGCGGGAGTAAGTGTGATATGGGCATTAGACATGTTCTTCGTCTTGTACATGTTCATTTTGAGATCTACCTACATGTACAATTATGATCTCGTTATTATTATGACGGGTACTCTCGATATATATTTTATTAAGTTGATAGATGCCGATATTTCGATCCAATTGCATGAATCCTGGTCGCGGCGGACCTGTTATATGTTAATTACTATGTTAAAGTTCGGTGATGATAAAAGTTTAAAAACATACAATTATGATTATCCAATATGTGCGTTAAACTACTAGGGTTTGGTATTCAAAAAACTAAGGAGCGTATAACAAGCGTGGCTGACTTCTTACGACTTGCCAATTAAAATGTTGTATCTCAAATAGATACATCATAGGATAGATAGATAGATAATCCATAGGTCGCTGGTTTATATCCGGCTCGAAGGACCAAAAAAATTTTGGGGCTAATGCTTTAACCAAAAATTTAAAAATTATAAAATAGAACTATGAGTTATGATAAATAAAACCGTTCCTATTGAATTATGAATGATAACTGACTTTATTTAATTAGGAAAATTAAATGCACGCGTTTATGAATCGCGGCAAATGACAATGAGAATGCTTACAAAAACATTATGTAAGGCTTACAACTTGCACACAGGCTGTTTCAATGAGCTGAAATAATATAATTTCAGCCGGAAGATGTCCATTGCTGGACTAAGTCCTCCCCCAACGACGATAGGCCATAGGTAAGAGCTGAGCAATAAGTAAGATAAAAAAAGATAAATAAAAAGCTTACTTTTTTATACATGCGCACTGCTTAAGCAGTAAGGCAACATACTGTCCCATGCTGGAGTCCGCCCCAAGTATAGACACTTGTAGCCCAGGCCGGGGAGGTTCAACCTTTGCAAGCTCCTTTGGCGCTGGTAAGGCTTTCTGCTCTGTGAGAGCAACCTCAACTTCTTTTACATTTTTGCCGGTTAAGCGAAATGGCCCTGTTATCAGATATGGGGTTAAAAAATTAAATAGATGATAATATATTTTTTTTAAGAAAATAAGGGACGAGACGAGTAGGACGTTCAGCTTATGGTAATTGATACCCATTACAATGCAGTGCCGCTGAGGATTCTTGAAAAACTCAAAAATTCTGAGCGGGACTACAATTATTGCGCTCGTCACCTTCAGACATAAGATGTTAAGTCTCATTTGCCCAGTAATTTCACAAGCTACGGCGCCCTTCAGACTGAAACACAGTAATGTTTACACATTACTGCTTGACGTTAGAAAAAGGCGCCGTGGTACCCATAATCTAGCCAGCATCCTGGGCAAAGAGCCTCCCACTTGTAGGTACATATATAACTATAAGGTATATTGGCTTGTTCGATGTAAAGAATAATTTGCATGGTCTTGAAGTTCTACTGATTAAACACGGTATAAACGAAATAATAAATGCTATTTTAATAAAAACAAATATTTTTTTTATTAAAAACTAACTATACCAAAAATATAAAATTGCTGTTAAGCGCCATGACACTTTACGCGCTTTCGAATTAAGTTTGAAAAAAAAGTTTATTAAAAACGCAAAAATAAATGTATTAAGTAGGTATAATAGAATTTTATTTCAAAAATATATTTAATTTTCTTCTATAATAGGGAATAAAATAATATATTGTAACAAGTATCTCAAATTCAGTGAACTAGAAAATGACGATCCGGAGCCGGCCGAAGCAATGTTCGTCAAGAAATCATTCGTTTCTAATGTTTTGCAACCAACAGCAAACCGTATATATAAGAAGTATCCGTCTGTGAAGACACTACTGGGTATTGGATATAAAAATCGCTAATCTTGAAGAACTGTGTAAGGAAATTGGAACAGACTAAGAGCGCTTTCTCACCACGGCCGATCAGAGTCCGATCCGTACCCGTAAACATTATACAGATCAATAAAACTCAGACTGAATTCTGATCCAATACCATTCAATTCAGGGCCCATTTTTTGGCATACGGCATTTAACGCGCCACAAAAGAGCATTCTCGTCGTTGGTCTCATTTTCAAAGCACTCATTCCTTTCAATCGGCGTCTATTTCTGGACGTTTAACTGGGACAATATATATTTGTATGTTTTTCATCAATTAGTTTCGTACAGTTAATAATTATATCACCTAGCCAATTCAACCAATTACCCATTATTTAGCCGGCTAAATTTTAAACGTTTAGCTGGCTGGTTAAGCCTATGAACTATACTAGATGCCTGCTGCGCCCCCGGCTTATTCTATCGCCCCGCTACCTCTGTGGTCGAAAGCAGATCGGAATTTTGGGATTTTCGGTTCGGATGCAGTGCGCGAGCGTTTGTACAAATAATGGCTTCTTCGGTCCGCCAATAATCTTGTTGACGGAAAGAAATCGGATGACGGAAGCCGAATCTATAGGCCGACCCTTTATCTGAGTCCTCGCCTGCGGGGTACAGGGGCGCGGGGGTATGACGACGAAGAGGACTGAGACAGGTGCGGGCGGCGGGCGAATTTTGTAATCGCTCATTTCACTAAGCGCCCCCGCCACCCGCACCTGTCTCAGTCCCCTTCGTCGTCATACCCCCGCGCCCCTGTAGCGCGCAGGCGAGGACTCAGATAAACGGTCGGCCTATAGTGCGTAAACTACCATAGAAATAGTTCGACTACTTCGGACTGAGTTTTCACGGATACGAAACGGACTTAGTGCGAAAGCGCTCTTATCCACTTATGGCATCTTCACTGGTCCGAAGAGATTGACAATTACATTCAAAACTCTGTTACATTCAAAGACAGACTATTTAAATTACTATATTGCCATCGGTCCTTTATAAGTATGCGATGTTTCAATTCAATCTGACGTTTTAAAGTGGGAGAAAATTACGTTCAACGATTCTGTTACATTACAAGATTCATACATAAATATAATATAAACCATAAAAATAAAAGTGATAGACAGACAGACTATTTAAATTACTATAACATTGTTATCGGTACTTTATAACGGCCGTTGCCAATATACTATCTATAGATAGAGATAAATTACTACCTTCTACTGTCAATGATTAGCTGTCAATAATCTGAAGCTGTCCCAATATACCCGATAAGTCATTCTAATCGCCATATATTGGGACGCGTGAATTGCAATTTCCATACAAACTTCTATCGCTCGTAAGCTATACGTCGTCCCATTGACAGACAGCGTGTACGGATAAGGTGAGTTACCGTCGATAAGTTTATTGGGACAGGAAAGTCAACGATAGTTATTTTATCTCAAGTAAGAGATAGACTGAATATTGGGAACGGCCGTAAGTGTGTGATGTTTCAATCCAATCTGACGTTTTAATGTGGGATAAAATCGTAGAACAATTCCGTTACATACATATCAAACTAATAAAAGCGTAAACAATTTGTTATGTTTTTAAAGTGATAACCCTCACTTCTAGGATCCTAGATAACATATTGTTTAGATTTACAAGAGCGACATCTCAAGTCAATTTCCTAATATGCAAATATTGGGGTTGAGCAGGTTATCAACTGTAAAGTAGATCCTGTAGATGAAGCCACAGCCTAAAAGCAAACAGACTTTTATAACGAGGCGGTACTCGAACGGTTAGCTCAGTTGGTTAGAGCACCGTTCATAAAATTTTGTTTTTCAAATTTTATTTACTTCTGCAGTCCTAAAATTCGCAGATATATTATGACACTACATATTCAAATCACAATGCAGATGTTAATAGGTCACAGCAATTAGTGGATTCAGCATGTTACAGAGAAGCAACTCGAAGTACTTACTGTATTCATGTTATTAGCGAATGCAGTATAATTATTCCTCTCGCGAACCATTGTCGCGATTGCAGCTCGGAATATTTCAAATTGTACAATATGATACGTTAATTAATGTCTGAAGTCGGAATTTATTAAGATACACGGTACATTTAATTAAATAGAAAATACCGACATAACTCAAAAAAACTAAATAGTTAATTTTTAACCTTAAGATATTAATACAGAATTATGTGCCAGTGAACTAGCTCTATAAAACAAAGTCCTCCGCCGCGGTTGTCTGTTCGCAATAAACTCTGAAAAATTACTGCACCGATTGTCATGCTGTTTTCACCAATGGATAGCTTGATTCTCGAGTAAGGTTTTAGTATATAATTTCTTTAGTTTTTGTACACATTAACGATATTTGTTGGAGGTTTTGGATAAAAATAAGCCGTCTGAAAGCTTTCAACGAAAACGCTGCATAAACCCTTTGAGATGTAACAAAATAATCTATGATAGAATTGTGTATCTTATATAGTTCTACAGAAAGGTCCGTGATGACTTTTGCAATTATAAAACGGTAATGTAACAGCTGTTTACCCAAATGCGATATTAATCCTTATCAGTTTATTAATACATATTATAAAATCATTAATTTCCGGTGGCTTTAGAATTCATCATCCCCGAATACTTAGGTACATCATTTTGTTTTCTTTTAAAAGAATAGCGGTTGTGGGGTCAGCTAGTTAAAATAATTGATGGCGTAAAACGTGACAACTACGGTGTAATTTTCTTTTCTGCACTTTTGGAATTAATAGTGTTATTTGGAGTAGGTAATATTAACAGAACGTTTAGGTTTAAACTATGAATAGGTATTCCGATGCAACAACAATCCGACGTATTATATCAAGGACGAAAATATTTTTAAGAACAGCTTAATTTATTTAAATAAAAACAGTTGCAACTAAAATAATTTTCAGTATTCAAGGAATTTACAGTATTCAAGGTCAAACGCGTAAATAAAACTTTGTGGTTAAACATAGGTATTAATATAGGACGACCCCTATAGCCCAGTGGTTAGTGACCCTGCCTACTGAGCTAGAGGTCCCGGGTTCGAATCCCGGTAGGTGCAATCATTTATATGATGAATATAAATGTTTGTTTCCGAGTCATGGATGTTTATATGTATTTATGTATGTTTAAGTAAGTATATTATATTAAAAATATCGTTGTCTTGTACCCATACTATGCTATGCCTAGTTTTGAACAAGATAATTTATGTAAAAGTGTGTCAATATTATTATTATTATAAAATAAAATTGAAGTGTGCATTTGTTTTCAATACTAAATACCAATATGGCAGATTTTTACTAACTGCATGTAAATTTACACAAGTTCTTTAGTAACAGCATACCAACTTTAAATTTTTTGTTTGCGCAAATGTTAAAATACAGTATTGGCAGGAACAATTCGTGTATTTGTACATTTTTGTTCCTGCAAATCTCCGAGATATTGGCTTATCCGATATTTTACGAGAGTTTTCCTCCAGATTCCTGCGAGATTCAATAATTGAATAAGTAAAAACAGGGCAAATCGTGTTTATAGCTATAAGACTGAACAGAAACAACAGAGATGACCACGTAGTGGACATTGGGAGTACATTCTGTGCACCCGTGGACACCAATAGTGACACAGTGTCAGTGATACTGTGCTCGTTATCACGAGCCCAAGTCCGCGGTAAGAGGTGGGACGTTATCACGAACCCACCACACTCACCCTGATGAAGGAACTCCGAATGGTCCGAAAATAGTCGTTATCGACACCGAAAAAAACGTTAGTAAGGCCGTGTTAGTAAATAATTTAACAGAGATTCATTAAACTAATAAAAATTATTTTAACAAAAAAGAACCGACTTCAAAAACACTATTCCAAAACAAGATATAATATGCACTAAAAAGTATAAAAATAATTGCGTATTTTTATAAAATCTAATTAATTAATCTAATTCTAGTTACGATTATTGTTATTTTTGGAATCGGTGTCCTTCCGCCGCGACCCGCTCTCGCCTCTCGCCTCCTCACAACACAAGCACATCTCACCTATAACTATGTATGTAGATACCGACGAATTGAGAACCTCCTCCTTTTTTGAAGTTGGTTAAGAAGTTACAACAATTCGTTTCCCTTTCTTTCCTTCCCATAAAAATATCCCAACCCTTTAAATGTCATAATTTCAGGTAAGGTTATAATGCTTTTTTCTCTGGAGCAGTGCATTACCTTGTAATAAGAGTTGTAGCATTATAATCGTGGACTAAAGCTGTATCAAGTATAACATTTTTTACCTCATAGTTCGTGCTACGGGATACTAAGTTTTAACCCAAATCGTACATAATACTTACTTCCAAAATTGCTTCCACCCTCGAGAATTCTTAACTTTATCTTATGCAAAATTCCAACATCTTTTCTCTGTTTGCGTTCGCATCCTACTGGACAAGTTGGGTCCAATTTTGGAGGTATATCAACATGAGCCCGCCTACAATCGCTTGGTCTTCGTGCAAAACCTCTACGCATTCCTTGGCTCAGGCAACTTGGTGTTACTATACCACTGTGTAGTAAAATTCTGGCTAATTGTTTGACCATTGTGCTGTGGCTATTTTGCTATAAATGCTTTGATTAGTAAATTTTTATAATATTTTGTTACTGTTAATTTGTGTGTTTTGTAGTAAGTAATGGCAGATTATTTTGACGTTGTTATAACTTTTTTAAAGATGAATTTCTTTCTTCCAAATAGTTTTTACGCTTCAATAAAATGTTAGGGTTGCACACCACAGAACGTATAAGTAATTGATTGAAAAATAAAGTCAAATTCATCATTATCATCATTTCAGCCGGAAGACGTCCACTGCTGGACAAAGGCCTCCCCCAAAGATCGACATGACGATCGGTCCTGCGCTGCCCTCATCCATCGTATTCGAGCGATCTTGACCAGATCGTCGGTCCATCTTGTGGGGAGCCTTACAACTTATATCTATGTTAACACTATGTCTACAGTCACATTACTTAAAGTAACATTAAATGCGGTCATATTCTCGCCAGTATATGATTACTCGCCAGTATTTTATTATTTACGCTACTTTAATGAGCAGCGCTGGTAATCAAGCCAGGTATTATTGGTTAGGTATTGCTGGTAAGCAAACATACTGGGCTGGGACTAATTTAGTTTGTCTTTTTCTCATAATCTTTAAGTCATTTGTATTTACTTTTACCACAGAGTAGGGATGGTAGGGCTGTATTATTTTATTATATGCTACAAATAAATACTTTATTTATTTCTATTGATTAAATACTAATTTTTTTTCTTATATAACTCGTGTGTTGATATTTTTATGATAGTGGTTATCCGGGTACTATTATGAAAATATTACATTGTCATCGCTCCTAGATAAAAGTTGCAAATTTTCAAGTAAATCGTACGTTTTATGTCACTAGCTACGGCGACCTTCAGACCGAAACACAATAATACATACACATTACTGCTTCACGGCAGAAATAGGCGCCGTTGTGGTACCCATAATCTAGACGGCATCCTGTGCAAAGGAGCCTCTCACTGGTAAAATGATTATGACTGACTTGATTGTCGGAGATCGATAGGACCTTTGGTCCATATGCGTATGAAGTGCGGATTTTATTATATGGCTAAAAACTGTGACAATCATAATGTTAACACGAGGAACAAACATCAATTTGTTATGCCTACTAATCGGTTAAGTAGAGTTAGTAAGTCGTTTATTGGGCGATATATATGCTTTTACAATATGATCCCAGAAAATGTACAAAACAAATGCGTTACGAAAATTAAAAGAATTGTTAAAAAACGTTTGTGTGGGAAAGGTTATTGTAACATTACTGTGTTTCGGACTGAAGGGCGCCGTAGCTAGTGAAATTACTGGGCAAATGAGACTTAACATCTTATATGTCTCAAAGTGAGCGCAATTGTAGTGCCTCTCCGAATTTTTGGGTTTTTCAAGAATCCTCAGAGGCACTGCATTAATGGGTAGGGCGTATCAATTACCATCAGCGTCTATAAAGATGCCATACCATAAGGTAAGGATAGAAGATAATAGTATATTACGCACCTAGGGAGAAATGTACCACATTCTCACCCGCGGAATATTGACAGATAGTAAGTAGTAGTAGTAATAGACAAGTAGGACATTGACAATCGCGGGTGGCAATGTCCTTCTTATCTCACGTGGTGCGTATACGATTTTTTTCCCACCTGGATGAAAAGCTCGCTTTTAGTCGCTGTTACGAGGGTCAAAAGTCGTTTTTCCGGGAGAGAATCGGCCACTTTTGTCTCTCGTACCAGGGACTAAAAGACAGATTTTCATCGAGGTGGAAAAAAAAACTAATTTTATATTTAGTTCAACGTTTTCAAATTACGTAAGGAGCTTATGTCTATGAATGCTTCAACATTTACAAGCATTTAGATAGATATTAAGATGTTAAGTCTCATTTGATTAATTTCACTAGCTACGGCACCCTTCAGACCGCGCTGTTGTGGTACCTACCCATAATCTAGCTGGCATCCTTTGGAAAGGTGCCTCCCACAGGTAATTAATAAAATTAATGATTTATTAATTGAAAAGAGGTTAGATACCTAATTCTATTTATTTTCAAAATTGTTTTGAGTAGGTCAGATCAGATAATATTACTCTAGCGGTATTCTTTATCATATATATTTTATTTTTTATATATATTGGTAAATGAGGCTTAGTAACAAAACACATAATATAAGAAGCTTATGATTTTTAAAGGTTAGCTGTTAAATGCAATTTTATATTATTACTAGCTGACCCGACAGACGTTGTTCTATAGAAAATAAAAAAATACTGTTTTATAGGAATCTGCCAATACTATTTCAAAACATCAAGAATTATTTCTTTAAAAATGCTCCCTGTTTTATAATGAAATTGTTTCACAGCAGAACTGTCAAACCGTGCGTCACTAATTTCTCTCATAGAAAATATGTCCATACAAAACAAATATTGAAAATAAAAATAATTATGGGTCCCAAATCGAAATAAAAACTATCCTATCTCTCAAGTTGGACCAAACTGCACTCGATGAAGTAATCCCCATTAAAATCCGTTCATTAGTGAGTCCATCGGGGACAAACAACGTGTCACGTAATTTATATATATTAAGATATTATATTCTTCTCATTAACACTCACACTTCCGAATTGGGGGTTAAAACTTTGACAAGTGACATTTTGATCTAAGTGAATAATATTTTTTTCTTTTTTCTGCAGCACAAATGCGGTATTAACATCACATAATACTATGAAAATAGATATGTACATATGTTACGACCTCATATTACAACAAACCGATACTTCTAATCTGTAACTCGACAGCATTGCTTACAAAGTACCCGTTTATAGACACGGTCAACGTAACATCAGCTTAACAATAGATTCTCTATAAATACGTCACTGCCAAGGCTGATCAACGGCCGACGCTCTCGCTTTCCACTTAAACCTATTAATACCATGCAAATAGAAAGTTATCTAGATTCTAGATAAGGTGTTCAATATAATAAGCGCAGCTTAAGACATCTTGAGATTGAAGCGACGATTATGGACTTATGTACAACTTGTATAGCTAGTTCGAAACCCCAGATTCGACTTTTTTTTATGAAAATAAGGGACGAGACGAGGAAGACTTTGATGCCAGCTAGATTATGGGTAGGTACCACAACGGCGCGGTCTGAAGGGTGCCATAGCTAGTGAAATTACTGGGCAAATGAGACTTAACATCTTTTGTCTCGAGGTAACGAGCGCTATTGTATTGCCGCTCAGAATTTTTGGGTCTTTCGAGAATCCTGAGCGGCACTACATTGTAATGGGCAGGGCGTATCAAATACGTCCTGGTCGTCTCGTCCCTTAATTTAATTAAAAAAAAATGGGGTTAATTTCTTACACCGCACAGTGAGTTATTTGACCTCAAAACATGGCCAAAAATGTTTTATTCACCTATTCGATATAAAATCGCTTACTGTGTTATAAAATTACAAAAAAAAATGGGATAATATGGAAAACTATCAAAATATGATAAATAATGTTCCTAACCAAAGAGCCAAAATGAAGTGTTTGTAAAACGTATTAAAAATAGCCAAAATAGTTGTGTGAGTAAATATCTAGTGCATAAATAGGTAATTAGTTGTGTGTACTGATGTCTTAAATATATATCTACAACTATTTATTACGGGTGCATAAATTAATTAATGAGTAATGTGCTTATGTGTTTATTAAATTAAGTTTATTAATTTCACTAGCTACGGCGCCCTTCAGACCGAAACACAATAATGCTTACACATTACTGCTTCACGGCAGAAATAGGCGCCGTTGTGGTACCCATAATCTAGACGGCATCCTGTGCAAAGGAGCCTCCAACTGGTATCAAGCTAGCACAGAATAAATATATTCATTCATTTCATATAATGCCAAAAGTTTAATATATAACAAGGTGTAAGCAGATCGGACAGAATAACATTTACTCTTAAAGTAGTTTGATGTCTAGACAGGTTGTTATGTAAGATGATGTTGGCTCAAACAGCTAAAATATTTCATAAAACTTTGAAGAGCAGTAATACGTCAGTGTCCAAATTTCTGTCTGAATAGCTGAATATAATTTATATCTCATAAAATGCTTGTAAATATTGAAGCATTCATGCACCAAAGTATTTATGCGACATAAGCTCCTTACGTAGTTTGAAAACGTTGAAATAAATATGAAAATAGTTTTTTCATTTGTCATACTCGGAAAGTAATGTTTTCTTGATCTGATTATTGGGTGGAAATGCTGCTTTCCTCCATAGAGAGGGAAAATCTCATACAAATTACTTTCCACCTAAGGGCCGGAATGAACTTCAAAAATAGAACTGCTTTCAGCTGTGAAGAATTTTATGTAACAAAAACTAATTAAAAAAAGCTGCGGCCATGCGACTTTCTAAACAGCCAGTGTGAGCTTAGCGCAAACTTCTTTGAGCGGAATAAGCCGCAACAATTACGCGGAGAGTTCCATATTTTAAATTTAAAAAGTCGTCATAAATTGTCTTAATTTGACAATTAATTTTAAATAGGTACTACTAATATTATGATTTAATATCAAATAAATAGTTTAGATAAACAACTAGTTTTATTTTCCTCATATTCGAAATGAAAAGTAAAGTGCTTAACACGGGTAAAATAATCAATTCCTACTTTCGACCCTAGGTTAACAATCTACTATTTTTCCCACCTCGATGAATCTTTTAATCCCTGGTACGAGGGACAAAAGTGGCCGATTCTCTCCCGGAAAATCGACAAACAGCGACTAAAAGCTAGCTTTTCATCCAGGTGGGAAAAAAATCGTATTCGCACCACGTGAGATAAGAAGGACATTGCCACCCACGATTGTCAATGTCCTACGTATCTGTCTATATTCCGCGGGTGAGAATGACCTACATTTCTCCCTAGGTGCGTGATATACTATTATCTTCTATCCTTCCCTTATGGTATGGCATCTTTATAGATGTGTGGTGATAAATCTACAGTGTTAATATTTGCATGGAGTTTATTGAAAGTTTTCCTCAAGCGAACTTAAGAATGAACTACGATACGACATGAATAGTTGCAAAAAAGACTGCGTACCTAATAAATCCTTCTTGTATTTCCACTGCTGGTGTTAGAGAGTCCATACTTGCCCATGCATATAAATATAATTCGGCATTTGATGTCCTGGGTTCATTTCTAGATGTCGCAGGTTGGGTATATAATATTGAACCTCAAAAAATACCACCCATTCGAAAAATGTATGAGAAGAACGGGTGCAAGAAACTCAGCAGGCTTCTTTGTTTTATAATTAAATTTCGTCAAAATATAATTAATTAAAATCAATACTAAATAGGCTGAGAGCAGTCGCTCTATTCCCAATCCTATCTAAACTCTATTCCCCACAGTATTAAAAAAGTCATTTATGTTATAAGTAATCTTTAACCACACAAACGTTTTTTAATAATACTTTTAAATTTCGTAATATATTTGTTTCGTAAATTTTCTGGGATCATGTTGTGAAAGCATAATACAAAAATTAAAAATGTTAATAATATGCTTTTGTTGCATCGACTTTCAAATATGTAACTGAATACTTTCGAAGTAGCGATACCTTCCTAGATTTTCATCTTATAACAAACATTTGTCATTTTTCTGAGACCAAAATACATAAAGGGTTGTAGCTTAGATAATTTGTAGTTTGACAACCGATAAAACAGTCCAGGAATATTAGTTCAGTGTGTAAGCTACATCATACACTCGCGATTTGTATGCCACTTTGTGTTAGTGTGCGTGAATTGCTCAAAATAGAGGTTAGTTTTAAAGTCAATTTTATTTTGACGTTTTCACAAAGGTCATGGTCTATCTAGAGGTATATATTATGATCTATAGGTTGTACTGCATGAAAGAAGAAGCTTATCGACTTTAGATCAGAAAATCTCTTGAAGATTAAATTCTTTTAACATGGAGTGACAGCAGTAGTTGACAGTTGTTTTCAGAAGTTCTAGTAAGCTACATTAAATACTCTACATCTTACATAATTTATAGGTCTAGATAGACCGTGAAAGCTATAAAAACGTCAAAAAATATCGGTGAACTGTTAACCTCTTTTTCCAGCCAATGCACGCACACCTAAACCAAAGTGACTGACGTATCGCGAGTGTAAGACGTAGCTGTCATGCACACTAAAGTACTAAACCTGGCTTTTTGTTATGCTTTGACTAACAGCGAGAGGCTCTATTTAGACCATAGTTTCTCAACCTTATTTTGCTCACCGCCTACTTGGAGAATATGTTTTCTTCTAGAGTATTTTCGTGTATTTTTTTGCCTTTTAAGACTATATTTTTTAATCTACCCACGCCCCACCTGCGCCATCTCAATGCCCCCTAATTTTCTCTGGGTCTGCTACTGCCCCCCCGAATGTCTCAAACGCCCACAAGGGGGCGTTATCGCCCACGTTGAGAACCTATGATTTAGACGTATAAATTATCTAAGTTTAACGTATTGCTAGATTACGTAAATTATCAGGGGTTTTATGACATTGCAGCATGGAGACTTCTTATGAAATCAGATCAAATCAAAAAAAAAATTATTTCGTAGGTAAATTAGATTACACTTGAATAATGTTTTTTTTATACAGCTCATTCGGAAGGCATATTTCCTTAGAGAAGAACAAGCAAGAAACTCTAAGGTTGCTCTTTTTAAAACAGAATGGTTTTACAAGTTCGTATTATCAATTAAATTTACAATTACAATATATGCAAAGTGATGCAACAAAAATACTCAAACGTCAATTACTAAATACCTAACACGAGTAAGTCAAAAAAATATAAATTAACTAGCTAACCCGACAGACGTTGTTCTGTAGATAGTAAAAAAAAATACTGTATTATAGGAATTTACCAATAATATTCATATCAATTCGTAAAAAATGCTCCCTGTTGTTATAATGAAATTGTTTCACAGCTAAACTGTCAAACCGTGCGTCACTAAATTCTCTCCTTGAAAATATGTCCATACAAAACAAATATTGAAAATAATTATGAGTCCCAATCGAAATAAAAACTATCCTATCTCTCAAGTTGGACCAAACTGCACTCCATGAAGTAATCCCCATTTAAATCCGTTCATTAGTTTAGGAGTCCATCGCGGACAAACAACGTGTCACGTAATTTATATATATTAAGATAAGTAAAAATGTTTTCCACTATACATTCCATTAATGATTAAATTAATGAAAGACATAATGTAACCAAATATTAAAAGCCACAGTCATAAACTAGTCGAATAATATGTCAAAAGATCTGAGTCATAATATATCAAGGGCATATTCCATCGCGGGCAAAGTCACACCCATTTCACTATTCGAAAAAATTGTGATTTTGTTCACTCTACATCATACTTAAGTAATGTTCCAAGAAGGTTAAGTGGCGTTTGAATTGGAAAGCGGGTGGAAATGTTTGGTGGAGTTAGAAAATACCTTCAGACTATATCACGGCTTGTTCTTGAACTAGAAAATCTAATACGCTTATTTAAGGCGAAGAGTAAGCAGAAAACACGCAAACATGGTGTTTTTAGACAAGTTTTGTGGTGAAAGTATAGCATTTCGAGCTATGAACACTACTTAATCCTGTTACACATATCCTTAAGTATTATTTGTAGGTTGCTAATGCTTGCTGTTGGTCATAGTTAACACAGCCAAGCCTTTTTGAACTAACACTTTTCTTTGAAGTTAAACAAGTTTATTGGCATGGCGTGACGCATTTTTTTGGTACTTCTCTCAAAAAAGTTATTCTTATAGCTTGTACTTTTTTGTGTAGGTTCATTTATTCAGATAAGTAGTGAATAACGAGGATTGTAAGCATATAAACTGTTTTCCTCCCATGAATTTTGAAAATATTGGGTTTGTGACATATATAGCGGGCCGGCAGCCGTGAACTCATATCGCTCAAGGTCGCTGGCATTTATTTAGTGTCGCCTTAACTAGGCTAAACCTAAATTTTCAATTCGATTTCATTATAATTATATTCAGTGAGGTAAGTTTGACATGTTGTAACATGATTGATGATGACTGGCCACTGCGCACTGACCTGTATAAATATCACTGGACATGCTGTTCTATAAGTTTAACAGCAAATTTTTGTGTCTATTTGAAGCGCCACTCGCGAGCGTCCAGAGAACTAATTTTGACGTATGAAATTGACAAACGGCTGTGAAGGAACGTACCATTCTCTGAATTATTTTTACATTTTGAATTAATTTCGTTCGTTTTACATGTTAAAATATACTTCAAGAATCAACGCAAAAAATTGCACAGTTTTTTTATAACTATTTTCCTACCATCTATTTATGTTGTTGAGGTTGTCAACACTAGTTTTATTTCGCAGACTCTCGCTTCATGGCCAACAGCGCCAAAATGGCGAATATCAAACAAGCACAAAAGCACTTTGACATCGGCCAGTCCAGTGGTATTAGTGGAGATCAGTGCTCATGCGTCAACTCGTCAGAGGGAGAGAGATGCTGCTTGTGGTGCCAGATCGACCTGTTATAGTTAATAAATCATTGTATTTGTTGGATGCAATTACTAATTGTGACAGTAATCACGACCATCATGTTCAAGAAGCATCCTTACACAAACAATGAGTTCAAGTAGAATTTGTTAAACATTACATTAGAAATAATACATCACACCAGAAAATACAAAAAACTTAAACAGTATATTACACCGGATAGTTATGATTATTAAGTACTAACTGATGCCCGCGACTTCGTCTGCGTAGATAAAGGGTTTTTAAAAATAATAAGCAAGTTTGGAATTGAATATTTTCTCATGTCATATTCCAGTTCCGGTTCCCGTTTTCGCTCCCGTTCCCAACATATTAAATGAATCTTATTTCGAGGAAGATTGCTATAGCAAACTAAACCTACTATTGGTATAGTTATAGCTCATCGACGTGAATTTCAGTATTTCAGAAATCCCGTGGGAGCCATGGCTTTTTCCGGGATAAAATATAGCCTATGTCCTTTCTCAAACTCTAGTCTATCGCTGTACCAAATTTCATCAAAATCTGTTCAGTAGCTCCGGCGTGAAAGCGGAACAAAATTTACATTCAAATTTATAATGCTAGTAGGGATAACTGTAACTGGGCAATATTTCTCCTGCGAATCAGTTATTAAACTAAGTTTATCGACAACGGTTGTTTCATTTGTAACTACTTCACTTGGTGACCTCGTCACCAAATGGGATGCTCGTCATCGACGAAGTCTCCGGCCGCGGCGTTATGAAGTTACGTCAATAAAGCTATTACTTTTTAACCGACTTTAAAAAAGGTGGAGGTTCTGAATTCGTCGGCATGTTTTATTTATGTTTGTTACCTCAGAACTATCGACTGGGTGAACCGATTTTTCTCATTCTTTTTTTATCTTAAAGCTGATGCTTCCCGTGTGGTCCCATTGTAATTTTATTGTCGTAGTCGAATATGATGATCAATGGAACTCCTTAACGACTTACAGTAAGGGTGAGATATGTGCCAAAATTTCTAAATGTGTGTAATCAAATTGCAATGCGTTCATTGCTGAATTTCATTATTTAGTGAATCTAGACAAATTTAGACAAAATATTGGTGTAGTGTACATCAGATTCACTAAAAATCTAACAATAATATACAATTATTAACTATTCCAAAACAATAAATATCATATGCACTAAAAAGTATAAAAATAATTGCTTATTTTTAGACAATTTAATTAACTAATCCATTTATATAAAAGTTACGATTATTGTTATTTTTGGAGTCGGTGTCAGCCAAGGTAGTTTTGTAACTACATACATAGTTACAGGTGAGATGTGCTTGAGTCGCACGCGCGACGTGACCGGCGAGAGAGGGGCCGCGGCGGGAGGACACCGATTCAAAAATAATAATAATCGTAACTAGAATTAAATTAATTATGTCTAAGAATACGCAATTATTTTTATATTAATTTAGAGCAAATTATATCTTTTGTTTTTGGAATAGTGATTTTGAAGTCAGTTGTTTTTTTGTTAATTTTTTTTATCGTTAAAATAACGTACAAAAATTTGAGTACTAGTTATACAAATACAGAGTTTTTTATATCATACTAGCTGACCTAGCAAACGTTGTATTGCCATATAAAGAAATATAAAATAGATGACGACCGATTCTCAGACCTACCCAATATTAAAACGTACATAAAATGTATCATAATATTACAATAATTATTATATTCCCGAGTAAGTAAGATAGATAATATAAAGATTCTAATTAGTTATTCATTTTGAACTATTCTTTCAATTAAATTCAAACGACGGGGGACACATTAAAGGAAAAACAAAATTGTTGTTTTTATTTAATTCTGAGCATTTTCCTATTTATTCACCTTTTAAACCTTCTCTGGACTTCCACAAATAATTCAAGACCAAATTTACCCAAATTCGTCCAGCCGTTCTCGAGTTTTAGCGAGACTAACGAACAGCAATTCATTTTTATATATGTCGATTACATAGTAGGTATAAATAACTGTATATTTGTTATGCATATTCATATTTTCTTTTTTGTAAAAGCCCAACAAGAAGAAAATGGGGCCGTTATGTTTTCAAGCATGTCCAATTCATGACGTTCCCAGCTGGTTGCAATAAACCTTTCAGGAAAACCTAAAAGCAACATGAATAATGTATTAACTTTGATAAAAACTTTTCGGGTACTTACGATTTTTGTGTTGAGATGCAAAAGCTCTCGCTCGGTGACCCGACGCCGTGCCGTCTCCATCTGTTGCTGTCTGTACTGGTTATACTTATAGAGCAAATACATTCCGGGCAGGGCTAACACCACGAATGGGCGAATCAGGCTGGAGGATGAAGGCGTTCGTTGCGGCATCTTCCCAACATTATCCAACCACTTTGACTTGACCACACATTTCCTTGATTTACTATGCTGACTGTACTTATACGCACTATCTCTAGCACTACTCCTACTAAATATGGAAGAATTGAATCTAATTTAGCACTTATTGTCCTAATTTTAAATATGGGGTTTCTAAATTGAAATTTATTGCTTTTTAATAGACCTTATTTACATCGCGCGTGTTTTTCATTTCACTTTCAACCGCAATCTGAAACAAATGAAAAAAAATTGTTAACACTAATATTATATTAAAATATCAATATTGAAGAAAAAACAGTCATGCAAACTGTATATTCATGAATACGTAAAATAAGAATTAGGTTTATTGAAAACAATTTAAAAAAAACAACACAAACAAAATATTTTAATACTTAGTAGACGATAGAGGGGACGCTACGAAGCATGACACAAAGAGGAGACCACATACACATTTACCTCTATCGTCTCGCTTTTTCGTTTCATCTAGTTTCAAAGCGCAACGATTCTAAATAAGTTTCACTTCAATATTGTATGTAGGTAGTAGTGAATAATAAAATCAGTTCAAAACAAATCGGTGATCTCAAGTTCACTCTGGTAAGACTAAATTAATTCGAATGAATAATTCAAACAAAATACGACACAGCAAAAGCGTCTGTTAGGATAATTCGAGAACAATAATTTATTCATTTTGACATATAATTTCGATCCTAAAAATATATTGATAAGGCTGGTGATAAGTTTAGTGTGTTTTTGACTTTAAATCAGAAATTAAGTAAAAGTAAAAAGCAGATATAAGAAGTTAACTTAAGCTATTCATAGGATACGCAACTCGACATCTACTATAGCCTCATCATCATCATCAGCCGGAAGACGTCTACTGCTAGACAAAGACCTCCACCAAAGATTGCCATGACGATCGCTCCTGTGCTGCCCTCATCCAACGTATTCCGGCGATCTTGACCAGACCGTCGGTCCATCTTTTGGGGGGCCTACCAACACTACGGTATCCGTAGTACGTGGTCGCTATTCGAGGATTTTACTACCCCAATTGGGACGAGAACTTTACTTTATAGCCCATTTTGCGTGAAAGACCACCCGGGTTTCAAGACCTTATAAGCCCGATGTGATTTGTTCAATTTTACACACAACCCTTGAATACCTTTGTAAGGTTTCCTTCACGCAAGAGCGTTAAATAAATATAATAAAAAAATAAATAAATAATATTTAAACATATATAAAAAAGGTCTTAAAATATACTTATGTATTGCAAAAGTTATACGTTTTTCAACCATCACTTCAGTAAAGGTTGCGATTTAACGAGAAGTAATATTTACAGCTTCATGATTTCACAAGTATATTTTTAATGACAATCTATGTGAAGCGATGCAACAAAAATAAATAAATAACGGTATTATCCTTACTAATCCTTTACTAATAATCGTGTATAGTTTAGAGTAGACACTGGGGGCATCGGCTAACTTTAGCAATAAAAAACATGTTAAAGTACTGGTTAAGCAAAAAATGTGTTGCACCATTTGACAATTTTTAGATGACGTCATAACTTTAACTGTTAACCGTAACCGTCCATTAAATATAACGTCCGTTAAATAGCTAAATAGCGACCTCAATAGTTTCGATAATTTACTTTTTAAATTTAAATTTAGAACACATATAAAAAAGGTCTTAAAATATACTTATGTATTGCAAAAGTTATACGTTTTTCAACCATCACTTCAGTAAAGGTTGCAATTTAACGAGAAGTAATATTTACAGCTTCATGATTTCACAAGTATATTTTAATAACAATCTATGTGAAGCGATGCAACAAAAATAAATAAATAACGGTATTATCCTTACTAATCCTTTACTAATAACCGTATGTAGTTTAGAGTAGACACTGGGTGGCATCGACTAACTTTAGCAATAAAAAACATGTTAAAGTACTGGTTAAGCAAAAAATGTGTTGCACCATTTGACAATGTTTAGATGACGTCATAACTTTAACTGTTAACCGTAACCGTCCATTCTTCGACGGTTAAAATTCTTAAAGTTAAATAGCTAAATAGCGACCTCAATAGTTTCGATAATTTACTTTTTAAATTTAAATTTAAAACACATATAAAAAAGGTCTTAAATAATACTTATGTATTGCAAAAGTTATACGTCACTTCAGTAAAGGTTGCGATTTAACGAGAAGAAATATTTACAGCTTCATGATTTCACAAGCATATTTTTAATGACAATCTATCTGAAGCGATGCAACAAAAATAAATAAATAATGGTATTATCCTTATTAATCCTTTACTAATAACCGTATGTAGTCTAAGCACAGTTGACACGGTAGCATCGATTAACTTTAGCAATAAAAAAAACATGTTAAAGTACCGGCTAAGCAAAAAATGTGTTGCACCATTTGACAATTTTTAGCTGATGTCATAACTTTAACTGTTAAGCGTAACCGTCTAGAAAGTTAAAGTTAAATAGCTAAAAAGTGACCTGTCAATAGTTTCAAATAAATATTCGATGTTGACTTCATATTTTACTTTTTAAATTTAACTTTAACTATGCCAAGGAATATATTGATTGGATGCACTACATTCCGCAGTTTATGTTGTAGACAGCGTTACTGTTAACGTTTAATTTGACTTAAACCTTAACTATAACAGCTAATATGATGCAACACAGCCTTAATTATTATTGTTATATTAATTTTAATGGTCATGTAAATTGTATTTTTCGTATTGTATATGCACATGTATTCAGTTTATTTTTTCTGCTCACTAGAGCAGAAATGCAGGTGTTAGTACTAACTAACACCTGCATTTTAAAGGTGTTGGCTTAGCGAGCCTAGCCAAATAAAAAGGCATTTATTTTCTCAAAATTGATTCCTTTAGAATTATTTTTGATGTCATTTCTAATATACTAGATATTACTACCGCTTCGGAAACAAATGGCGCTCTGAGAGAGAAGAAGCGGCAAGAAACTCTCCCAGCATTATCTGTTTGCGCTCCTTTCAATAAAAATATACAATATTGTACACTCATTTCAATCGCTATAAAATAATCACAATCTAGACCCAGGCTGTCCGATCATTTAGATATTCAGCTGTGGAGTAATAGGATTTACGACAGAGCCATTTTTTTTATAAAACATTTCAATTTATTTATAGATAATGCCTGAACAGTGGCTGGGACTTTATTATAGAAGTGTATAGATTTAGTCTTAAAGCTATTATGTATCTTATGAAGCCTACTAGAATTAGTTAAAAGCAATCCCTTATTTCTAGTGTTATAATAATGCAAAAAGGTGACGATTTTTGTGAACGTATATTAAATTTTCATTAATATAGTGACAATGTTCATTGTTCACTGTTCAGTCATGATATTTATTTCTTTAAATTTTTCTTTGAGAGACTGTCTATAACCAAGCTGATATATAGCATAAACAACTCTTTTTTGCAGAGCAAACACTATATCAATGTCAGACATATAGCCAGCGGACTTAGAACATTACAGGCGATATATGGTTATACATCTGCTAACACCTTCGGGAATAAATAGGCGTGAGTTTTTTAAATAAAAAAAGACGAGTGCTTAGCAGACAGTCTCCCTTAATTTACTCAAGCCGACCTTACCGGAAGAATCGCTTCATACCCGAGCGTGACGGCTCAGTCTCATTCAATATCCACTCAAGTTAAGCACGCGTAAAGAAATTTTCACTTCAAAAATAAACAGCTTTATTTTAGATTCTCTTGAAAACACTCACGGGTTGAACGTTTCGAAGTATTTCCATACATTTATTTATATACGAATAATTTATCGATAGAAATAGATTTGTTTACGAGAAAATGTTGATCGTTTATTTCGGCTGATACTATAGTGTCTTTTCAGAGAAATTCTGGTAATTTTCATGAATCATGTCAGACAATATGTAAGAAGATGAAAGACGCCGTGTTGGTATGCCCCCCACAAGATGGAACGCCGATCTGGTCACAATCGCCGAAAATTGTTGGATGAGGGCAGCGCAGGATCGGCGCGTCGTGGAGATCTTTGGAGGAGACCTTTGTCCAACAGTGAAAGTCTTCCAGCTGATGATGATGTCAGACATTCTTATACTAAATAATAAAAATATAAAATAGCCATTATTGCTGCTTTTCCTTACAATTAGTATATACATGCTTATTAACTAAACACTCAATTGATTTAATTTAACTTTTCTATTATTTGAACTATCGGCAACTGGATGTTTGTGTAGGACAGCTTGTCTGTCGGCAAAGCCCTCCTCTAAAAATTTCCACGTATTGCTGTCTCTTGCTAAATGGGTCCATACCGGACCAGCCACATTCCTGAAGTCATCTTCCCATCTTTTGCTTTGTCTGCCTCTATTTCTTTCTTTATATTTTATATTTTACTATGGGTCCTTCTGTCTTAAGTTACAACGTCTTTTGCTAACTGAACAAAATCTTATAGTGACAATATCAATGTTGAAAATATTTAATATTTTAAATATATAGATTCACTTGGCCATCGCATGAAAACACAGCGTTTGTTTATTTATTTTTTTATTATTAAGAACACTGTATCTCACAATTAATACGTTTTATATACAATTAGATTGTTTAGTGCTACTTTTCATTACATTCGCATTGTAGGAGGCACGTTGAATACCATTTCTAAACTGGAGCGGTCTCGACTGGTGAAGTCTACGCTTCGACCTTCACCCATCCAGATCCAAAACCCGGCAAACATTCAACTTGAAATGCAAAACCGCTTCGAATGCCTCGGTGACTGCGTTATCGTGGACGAGTATAATAACAGGTTCGTGGCAGCTGTTCAAACAGCAGGGTCGAAGTTCGTCAAGGCCAGCCGTTCAAAAAGCACCGGAAAATTTCAGATACTACCCTCAAATTGATGGATGTAAGACGCCAAATGGCCCTTCAGTCTCCGGATGATGCTTCCCAGTATAGGCAGCTAAATAGACAGATCTCCAATTTACAGACTTGCGACATACGCAGCCATAATACAGATTGTGTGAAGGCGGCCATAGAGCGTAATAAAGACTCCAAAGTATTCGCAGGAGATTTGTCTATTGGGCAGAGCCAACTGACTAAGCTGAAGACCGGTGACGGCAGGGTCGTTTCGTCTAAGCCCGGACTATTGAGGGAAGTAGAGAAGTACTACGGACAGTTATACACGACTGCACGGGCATCTGTTACCAACAAGGCTGAAGACCTAGAAAGAGCCAAACTAACCCGAACTATACCGAAGATATCCCAGACGTCAGCCTATACGAGATTAGTATGGCCCTAAAACAGCTTAAAAACAACAAGGCGCCGGGTGATGCTGGGATTACAGCTGAGCTTCTGAGAGCTGGTGGTACTCCTGTGCTTAAGATCCTCCAGAAGCTATTCAATTCCGTCATCCTCGAGGGCAAAACATGCACAGAAGTATAGTGGTGCTGTTCTTCAAAAAGGGGCGATAAAATGCTTTTGAGCCCATTAAGGCGAAGAGTAAGCAGAAAACACACAAACATGATGTTTTTAGACAAGTTTTGTGGTGAAAGTATAGCATTTCGAACTATGAACACTATTTAATCCTGTTACACATATCCTTAAGTCTTATTTGTAGGTTGCTAATGCTTGCTGTTGGTTATAGTTAACACTGCCTAGCCTTTTTGAACTACCACTTTTCTTTGAAGTTAAACAAGTTTTTTGGCATAGCGTGACGCATTTTTTTGGTACTTCTCTCATAAAAGTTATTCTTATAGCTTGTACTTTTTTGTGTAGGTTCATTTATTCAGATTAGTAGTGAATAACGAGGATTGTAAGCATATAAACGGTTTTCCACGCAAGAATTTTGAAAATATTGGCTTTGTTAAATAGATGGCGGGCCGGCAGCGATGAACTCCATCGCTCAAGGTCGCTGGCATTTAGTGTCGCTTTAAAGGCTCAGCACGCTCGCACGGAACGCGAGAGGTCGCGGATTCGAGTCCCGCATCGTTCATAAAATTTTGTATTCAGTTTTATTTGTGCAATTAATCCTACAAGTGAGTAAAAACATAACAAATTGCTTACGATAATATTATAAAAAATAAAATCTGTTTATCTCAGACTCTTGGCCCATAAGTGTAAGTATTTCTTAGAAACTGTGTTAATTTATATTTCACATCTATTTCAGTTAGTTATATGATAATACAGGGTGGTTTTTTGTGAAGGGCGGCGATGGCCAAGTCGGAAACTGCGAGACTTAGAGAAAAGTCATGAAAGGAGTCATGCCTTTAATTTATAAGAAATCAATAACTGCATATTTAGTTTTTTAAAATTTCTTATACTTTTGACAGAAATCGACCCGAATGATTTCTCAAAAAAAATATCATTCTGTATTACCGGACCAATGGACTCTGTTGCTGATAAGGATCAATCTTTGCAAAGATATGTATTACTAAAAATTAAAGCAAATAGTAAAAAAATACAAATTGCTTTTCATATTTCACTTTACCTAACTAATAAGTTAGTCAAAATGGTTTCCGTTGACTCCAATGCATTAGTTTATGCATTTCTCTAATGAACTAAGTCCTTACTTACTTATCCACGGATAAAGCCTGTCATGGCATCAAATGCCTCTATCGTGATAGAATATCAACAAAAAAAGTAAGATTTCTAACAAAAAGTTTGAATCAGAGTTTTCTTCCGTGTTAGCTCAATAAAACAGAAAAATTTGGCATTTCCTTACATTTTTAGTAATACATATCTTTACAAAGATTGATCCAATAATACAGGATGTAATTTTTATCGAAAGATCATTCGGGTCCATTTCCGTCAAAAGTTCAAGAAATTAAAAAAAACTAAATATGCAGTTATTGGTTTCTTGTATATCGAGGGCATGACTCCTTTCACGACTTTCCTCTAAGTCTCATAGTTTCCGACTTAGCCACCGCCGCGCTTCTCAAAAAACCACCCTGTATACACACATAAAAAATTTCACTTATATGCTTATTTTCTTAGATAATTTATACGTCTCTTGCTGTGATACATCTGATAAAAAAAGGCCAGGAATACTAGATTAGTGTGCGTGGCGTGGCATTAGTGGCGTCATTGTGAATGGCCGTTAAACGTCTAGATAGACTATCGATATCGGCCGATTTTTATCTCAAGTAAGAGATAGACTGAATATTTGGAACGGCCTTACATGATCTACCTAAGCTTATTTTGGTCAAATTCCATAAAAATATCAAAATTTAAATGTGAATACTTAGTTATATAATGATAAACGAACATTAATTATAATTTCATCAATATGTTGGTTAATTTTCGTTAAAATATCATAATTCAAGAGTGAGTATTTAATGTGACCAATGCTACAATAATCACCGAATTTAGTTTACTTGGTTACATAATATAATACACTTATTAAAAATTTCATCAATATCCTTATTTTGGTCAATTTCCGTTACACTATCAGAAATTTAATTGAGGAATGTAAAATAATAATTTCTCTTTAATAAAAAATTTTATATAACGTGCTCATGCTTCAATAGTTTAGGATTCAATCTCAAAGCCCCCGATGCTTTTAACAGATTGGTCTATTAAGCCTAGATATCTACATTGATGTAGCCTACTTACTTCGATTAATATATTTTACGTGAAAACACTGAAACAAACTCAAATTTTGTGAAAGTGCAACCTTACAAACAAATTTACAAAATCTTATTTAACGTTTGTAAATACATTTTTTTATGAAAATAAGGGACGAGACGAGCAGGACGTTCAGCTGATGGTAATTGATACGCCCTACCCATTACAATGCAGTGCCGCTCAGGATTCTTGAAAAACTCAAAAATTCTGTGCGGCACTACAATTGCGATCGTCACATTGAGACATAAGATGTTAAGTCTCGTTTACGGCGCCCTTCAGACTGAAACACAATAACGCTTACACATTACTGCTTCAGGGCAGAAATAGGCGCCGTCGAGGTACCCAAAATCTAGCCGGCATCCTGTGCAAAGGAGCCCACTGGTGAAATAATATAATATTTCAATCAATTGAACGCACAATACCACCACTGTTAAACTTCTTCATGTTTACACATATATCATTTCGTAAGTGTATAAAAATCATAACATTTTAAAGCAACAACCTTATTAAAGTTGTTCTAAGTATTTTTACCGCTCGGAATCACAGCAAATCGTCGCTTTGGTGAGGTAACAAGGTAAACTCCCGCTCGGTAGAAGCGATGATTTAAGAGGATTATCCAACGAAGCAATCAACCGTTCATTTGGCCTCTAGTTGCTCACTAATGACTAAGGTCAGAGGTTTCATTGACACTCTGTGTTGTATATTTTTTACTGATTTACTATACGATCTTAGACAATAGTCTTAAAATATTATGTATGATGAGAGGCTTAGAACCGGGTTTTTAAAGTAATGACTGTTTATTATTACAAATGTTAAAACTATTACTTCTTTTAGAGTGTAAATGTCAATAGATTCAATTAAATAAAACGAAATTAAATAACGAAATAGTCAAGAAATCACCGCTATCGTAACGCTAGCGTTCGTTCGTCACGCATTTACCAGCTAAATCCTCAATTCAAGAAATCACCGTCCCGTGTAACGCATTCAAGTTTTACTTCAAGACACTAAGAGACCCCGCAAACTGCAGACTTTCGATCGGCCGATAGTTTGGTTGATTTCGGCTGTTAAGTGCGCACACTGGCCCGACTAAACAGTTGGGTCTGTGATGACTGCGCACACTAGCAACTATCGGCCCACAGTTTTAGGGACGATTCGCTATTAGTTTTAATCATACATCTTTATACTGATTAAGAAACCAACCAAACTATCGGCCGATCAAAAGTCTGCAGTTTGCGGGGTCTCTAATTGAAACGATTAAAACGCGTGTTACTCGCGTGTCTTAATCCGTTACATCTTTTGAGTATAAGTGCCAGAATAATCCTTTTGACACTTATACTCACAATGCGCAGTCCCGTACTTATGGAAATCAGCTTTTGTAAACCAGATCCCAAAAAGGAGACATTTCGGATCTGTCTAGCTACAAGCTTATTATTGTCACATGCCTGCTCTCGAAAATTATGGAAAATATACTTAGAGGGTCACCAGTTGATCAATGTCAGTACTGTACGGCAGCCTAGCGAAACTCTTTGAGAAAAAAGCGATTCACTCGATTGTATGAAACGTGCAGTCATTGATAGATTGACAGATGATGGCTGTAATCTGTTAAAAAACGGAAATAGCCGAAATGCACTACGTTTTAAGCAACTGTTCGCTTTCAAACTTACCCGGATTATACTTCGTCGCCAATCGCCGTACTGGAATTACTACTATTTCAAACTTATGTCAAATCACTGCATGTTTCGTACTAAAACTAATTTCAATGTTTACTTAGGCAGTCCCGGCTCTTATTACGTAGTATTTACGTCCTCTTTGCTGTACGGTTGCTCGGCGAACTATTCATTCGTTCGTTTGTCACAAAGAGAATTTAAACACTACGTATTTGTCATTCTCTTGACACACAACTTTCATATTTTTTTCTACAAGTACTTTGTGGCTACTTCATTTTATTTATTTATTTATTTAAAGGTGCTCCAACAACACATACACAATACATTCTTAAACTTAAATATTGCACAATAATAGTTCCAGTGTATGAGTTAATTACAGGTGCACAACATAAATGAGAATCATTTCTATTGGGCACTTATATATAACACATAGACTTATACAGTATATAAAAAAATATGATGTAAGTAACTAAAGAATCATTATATTTACTATACCTAATAAATTTTCCTTGTACCGCAATAATTTTCCACGTGATAAATAAAAAACCAATAAAACAACCTTCTAGAGATGAACGCGAATAGAATCTGCAACTCATTTATTACCACCCCGACTCTAGCAGCAGTGAGTCAGAAATTTAAATATATTTTCTATTTTATAGCCAATTCTAGGGAATTGCCTACGTGTTACGTTACGTTTTCTGAGTTGGGGAGCCATTTTAGGTTTGTAAACGTTCTTATAGGATTTCCATCAATATAGTTTATGTTTGATCGCTATCGGTTCGGAGACCCGGTACAGGGTTACACTGGTACTACAAGAAATGACACAAATTTAACGCTTACGATATTTGTAGCCAATGTTTAGACTTCTACTTTAATCAAATGACTTATAGTTACATGTAATCTATCCCTACTTTGTGGTTGAAGTAATCCCTCTTTCAGGGGTGTGGTTCACAAGTAAACTGTAAGTATTTGGTTATTTATCACATTTTTTTACATGTTTTCATAAAGAATTTGCACTTAAAACGTGTATAAATTTTCACCTAAATGTACATATTATCGTACAAGCCTGAATATGAAACTTGTATTATGATATTATTTATATCCAAAACACTTAGATATTTTATACGTCTAGATAGAGTCTCTTACTGTTAGAGTACCGATAAAAACAGGCCAAGAATATTAGTTTAGTGTGCATGACAAACTACGTCTTACACTCACGATTTGAATGACACTTTGTGTTAGTGTGCGTGAATTACTCAAAATAGAGGGTGGTTCTAAAGTCTATTTTTTTCGACGTTTTCACAACTGTCATAGTCTATCTATCTAGTCGTATAAATTTTGTAAGCGAAATCATTAAAATATTTCTTAATTATAATTGACAAACATTTAATAAGAAAATAATTAAAATTATCATGCACATGCTATAAAAGTAGTAAAAATACTATACAAATTAAGTTTGTAATCAAAATTTATGAACGATGCGGGACTCGAATCAAACAAAAATACTGTACTACCTAACATTCGGTTATGAAGTCCGAAGAAGGATATTCGATATGTAATATTTAAAAGAAAATTAAAACATGGAATAATATTTAATGATAAGCCTAACCATCTGTTTTAATTAATAAAATTAATAATTAAGCAACCGTTTCAAAAACCGTTTTTGTTTAGTACGCATAGTGGTAACGCAGAAACCGATCATCTCATGGGCTGCGTTCAAGCGGCAATTGACGACGTGCTTGCACAGATCCCCTCCACTGAAATCGTAGTCTTGGGTGATTTCAACGGGCACAATGCCGAATGGCTTGGATCACGTACCACATACTACGCAGGGCGATCTGAATACAATTTTGCATTGGCGTATGGTCTGTCAAAAGTGTAGTGCCTATCCGACGCCAACGTCGCAGACCACCAGCGACCCGCCGCGTTTGGCACTACAAGTCAGCAGATTGGGATAGGATGCGATCCTTTTTTGCATCCTACCCTTGGGGCAGGGTTTGTTTACCCTCGGATGATGCCTGTGCCGTTGCAGTAGCCGATGTGATACTGCAGGGCATGGATATCTTTATACCAAGCTCTGTAGTACCGATCGGTGGCAGATCACAGCCCTGGTTCGATGCGTAAGTTAAAGCAGCATCTGATTGCAAAAAACAGGCGTATCGAACTTGGGTTGCGGCGCTGGGCACATAGGATTCGAACTGCAAAGTTCTTAAGAGGAAATATAACAGTGCCTCCAGATTTTTTAATCGGCAAATCGCCCGTGCGAAGTCAAAGCACGTCGTTAAAATCGGCGAGCAGCTTTCCAGTTACCCGACCGGAACACGCAAGTTCTGGTCGTTGTCGAAAGCTGCTCTTGGTAACTTCAACCAGCCGTCCATGCCGCCGTTGCACATGAGGAATGACACCCTGGCCCATACGGCAAAAGAGAAAGCCGATCTACTGTGCGCTCTTTTCGCCTCCAACTCGACTCTTGACGACTACGGAAAAACACCGCCGACCATCCCGCACAAAAAAGAAGGAGACAGTTCGGATCCGGCAAACTACAGACCTATTGCTATTACCTCCCTGCTCTCCAAAATCATGGAGAGCATAATTAGCCGCCAGCTTTTAGTATACCTAGAGGGTCACCAGTTGATCAACGACCGACAATACGGCTTTCGCCATGGTCGGTCGGCAGGTGATCTTCTGGTATACCTATCACATAGATGGGTGGCGGCTATTGAAAGCAAGGTGGAAGGCCTGGCAGTTAGCCTGGATATAACGAAGGCCTTTGATCGTGTATGGCACAAGGCGCTCCTCCCAAAACTTCCTTCATTTGGGCTTCCCGAGAGCTTATGCAAGTGGACCTCCAGCTTCCTCACTGGGCGTAGCATACAAGTCGTTGTCGACCGTTTTTGCTCGAATCCCAAGCCCGTGAACGCTGGAGTGCCCCAAGGCTGTGTGCTATCTCCCACGCTGTTTCTTCTGCATATGAATGATATGTTGGACACCTACAACATACATTGCTATGCAGACGACAGCACTGGTGATGCCGTATACACGGGCCATGCAAGTCTCTCTCGGGAAAACGTCGACCAATGCCGGGAGAAACTTGTGTCTTCTATGGAGTCCTCTCTCGAGAAGGTCGCGGAATGGGGTAAATTGAACCTTGTCCAATTCAACCCCTAGAAGACTCAAGTTTGCGCGTTTACCACTAAAAAATCCCCATTTGCCGTATCACCGCTCTTCGACAACACTTCCCTAAAAGCCTCGCCTAGTATCGGAATACTGGGTTTCGAAATTTCGAGCGATTGCCAATTCCGTGGCCATCTGGAGGGCAAAGCCAAATTGGCTTCGAAGAAGCTGGGCGTCATCAATAGAGCACGGCAATACTTCAAGCCGGCCCACATTCTAGCGCTCTACAAAGCGCAAGTCCGGCCACACATGGAGTATTGCTGTCATCTCTGTCTGTCTGGCGCACCCCAGTATCTGCTCGATCCATTTGACCACGAGCAACGCAGAGCAGCTCGAATTGTCGGGGAACCAGTGCTCTGTGAACGGCTAGATCACTTGGCGTTGCGTAGAGACGTCGCTTCATTGTGTGTCTTCTACCGCATTTATCACGGGGAGTGTTCCGAAGAGCTGTTCAACCTGATTCCCGCCGCCGAATTCCACCTTCGCACGACACGCCACATGTTAGGATATCATCCACACCATCTGGATGTGTAGCGGTCCTCCACAGTGCGGATTTCTAGGAGCTTTCTTCCACGTACTACAAAGCTGTGGAATGAGCTTCCTTGTTTCCGGGACGATACGACATGGGTACCTTCAAAAAAAGCGCGTACACCTTCCTTAAAGGCCGGCAACGCTCTTGTGATTCCTCTGGTGTTGCAAGAGAATATGGGCGGCGGTGATCACTTAACACCAGGTGACCCGTACGCCGTTTGTCCTCCTATTCCATAAAAAAAAATGTTACTTTGAAAATATTCTTAAATTGTATTGTATTCAATCATCACCGTGAACCTCATGCTCATTTGCCCCGTATAGCCCAGTGGTTAGTTATCCTGCCTACTGAGCTAAAGGTCCCGGGTTTTAATCTCGGTAGGTGCAATCATATATATGATGAATATTAAGGTTCATGACTCATGGCTGTTTATTTGTATTTATGTACGTTTAAGTAAGTACACATATTGTATGAAATATATCGTTGTCTTGTACCCATAGTACAGGCTATGCCTTGTTTGGGGCAAGATAATTTGTGTAAGAGTGACTCATTGTTATATAAAAAAATGTATATTATTGAGCAAAAAAAGGTCATGTAACAAGAAATTCTAAAAAGAATGGGCGAGGTAAATGAAAACGTTCTCAAAGGCGGAATTAAAAGCTGCGAGAAAAGCGTCTCCAATCCATCATTGAGAGAAAAGATATTTTCATTCCGTTCCACCTTTGTTTTTGCACAGAATGCGCCAATGGCCTTATTACAAATGACCTTTCCGACCTATCCTAACTGAAGTTCATTAGCTAGTAGAAGTACTAGGCTAGCATAATATTATCTTTGGATTATTGCTATTATGCAACAAATATACTTGAACATATAAACAATGTTGGTATGATATTACGTAGACGGGTTAAAGGAAACATTTCTTTCGACTTTTCTAGGACTTGAAGGCGTTTTCAGCAAGCTTAAACATGATTTCAGTTCCAACAGAGGATCTAACACATAGCAGCAAATTGGAAGTAAATTAAATTTGCAAATTTCTTAAGATGTCGCTCTTTCGAGTCTAAATAATTTGTTATTTCTTTATAGTGAAAACCCTCACTTCTGGGATTAATTACACAAATTCAATTTGAAAACAAAATTTAAGAACGATGCGGCACTCGAACGCGCGACCACTCGCGTTCCGTCCAAGCGATCCTCCACTGAGCCAACCGTTCGAGTGACGTTAAGTTTATTAATCTTGATATATCCTGTTCAGCTCTGAAGCCACAACAAAGAGCGGCATCTCAAGTCAATTTCCGAATATGCAAATATTTGGGTTGAGCAGGTTATCAACTGTAAAGTAGATCCTGTAGATGAAGCCACAACCTGAGAGTTGAACAAGACATATCAAGATTTATGAACGATTCGCAACTCGAACGGTTGGCACAGTGGAGGAGCGCTCGAAATCTTCATCTCTTTCGACAATCAATATAAAAAAAATGTTGGGGATGGACAACCCAACATAACGCAACCCCACGACACAATACAAGTAATAGAACAGTAGCGTACTCCTTGAAATTTATACCTACGTCTGGGCGGAGTGCTAGGGTTGGCACCTACATACAAAAAGATGGACGACTCGGTCGGCGCGGCGCAGCGAAATTAACTCGGACAGCGACCAGTCTCGGCGGCGCGGCGTACGGCGTGTCACTCAATAGTTTTGTCTCCCCAAGATTGCTTAGTGGCCGTATTAATCATGTGTATGTGTGCGTGTGTCGATTCGGGCGTCTTAGTATGAAGTAAAAGTAATGTTCTATTACTGTATTACGCCCACGGTCAATCACTAACCCCGCCAGACCTTGAACTTCTGAAGATTAACCGTCATTAAGATAGGTATAGATAGGATACATAGAATATAATGCACAAAGTGTTTATAACTGAAACCGGAATGTATCGGCCTAGCGATAATACCACGATAAGAGGCAATCAAGTTTATTTATCGGAACTTTAAAACCGTCAATGTTAATTTATCAGCAACTCGATAGCGCCTTCGCTTCGATACATAATAACCTAAACACATGATCGGATTTAGTACGGCCAAATAGAGATCAGTTTCTGCTACGCAATGTCGTAACCGGTTACATTTTGTCTACGAAACCTGTAACGATAACAAGTATTTTCTGAAACAGGTTTCTAATTGTAACCTCCTAAGCTACACACTAATTGTTTTGTACGTAGACGGCGGTCGCTCAAGTTGTTTTTGGAAATAACCTGTTTTTCTGAATATACAGTTTTTATTAATTATTTCGTTGGATTTTACTAATATATTATAGTTTTCATAACAGACTCTGATTTGAAACGCTCACTTCAATTAGAGCTATTATTTTTACATCTATCATAATATTATATAGGTAACTTCAAATTTCAAAACTTTTACGTTTTAACTCTAATCGTTAACAAAAAAATTCACTAATTGGCTAGGTACACACTAATTATTATTCATAATTTGAATTTTGGCAGTTTAAACGGACGAGGTAAACTAGATAGAAACATCTTACTTCGCTCCGTGTTCAACGTATTAAAGAGAAAGGAAATAGGTAGCTTTTACAAGCCAACATAGCAATAGCAGTTAGCAACAGTACGCAACTGTCAGCTGTTTTATCGCTTGTTTGGCACGATGTAGCAGATAAGTGTCAGTTGTCACCAGTGGTCACTTGCAACTTGTTATTCGGAACGTTTCTGAAATAACCTATTGCGCGTTTTATAATAAGAGCGCAAAAAAAAGAATGCTGGGAGTTTCTGGCGCCGCTTCTTCTCTCTCAGAGCGCCATTTGTTTCCGAAGCGGTAGTAGTATCTAGTATATTAGAAATGACATCAAAAAGAATTCTAAAGGAATCAATTTTGAGAAAATAAATGCCTCTTATGCCTTTATATGTAGAAACAGGTTAACACAGGAAAACACCGGACAGACCGGTACGAGGCGCCCGCACCGGACTGTCCGATGGCCGAATCAAATCCGATCATGTGTTTAGACTATAAGTTTTTTTCTCCGTAATGCACGCAGTAAGCTTAAAAAGGAAACTTATGAAATATATATATATATATATACTAGCTGACCCAGCAAACGTTGTATTGCCGATATTAAAACCGCGATACAAAAGTAACTGTTGACAGTAGATGGGTGAAAATTTGAAGTTGTATGTATTTTTTAATGCTGACTCATACTCAAAGAAATTTATGCACTCAAAATTTCATGAGAATCGGTCAAGCCGTTTCGAAGGAGTTTAACTACAAACACCGCGACATGAGAATTTTATATATTAGACGAATTTTATATATTAGATGTAAGTTTCCATATATATATATATATATATATATATATATATATATATATATATATATAATATGACCCATACAACAACGCTTTCTAATTGAAGCTGTTACTATCCACTGCTAACCAGAGTCGTTAACCTACAATAAATTGTTTAAGACTTACAATACGAGTATACCAGCGTAATTGAAAAACGTATACATATATTTCCAATCACAATTAGTTTTACAAAATATTAAAGAATACATTGTATTTATACGGTTTGCATGCGATTTTTATTCGGAGCTGGTTCAGGATCGCTACATTGGTTTCGCCATCCAAAGCATTCTTGGTATTCGCCTCCAACACCATATCTCGAAGGCATTAATTCCTTGCCTTTCACGGGCCAAGATTATCCACGCTGATACCATACAGGAAGATAAAAAAAGTACTCGTATCAATCTAGTAAGTATGACCATGGTCTGAACACAGAGTATTATTAAATTAAGCTCCTCGAAACTTCCAATAACCAAAAACAAATTTTAAAGGATTAAAACGCGTGTAATTTTAACTTTGTTTTAAAATGAGTTTTCGCGTAAAAGTGACTATTTTATTATTATTATAGTTAATCCGACGTTTCAAGATCTTTCCATATCTCATTTTGAGGATAACTCCCCCTTTTACACTGGTTTTATTCCTTTAAAAAGTGTTTTACTGAAATGTGTAACACTCACGTTAATCAAAGGAAATACTAACTCCCAAAAAATAATTAACACTGTATTATCAGTTTGAATAAAAAAAAGATTCAGATATTTGAAACGCAATGCTCTCATACACTGTTCAGAGCTCGAAAGCCTCACGAAATACAAAAGAATGAAACAACAGACGCCGAGAAAAGGTTAAAAATAGAGCCGTTTTAATGACTAGAGAAATATTAATGTCAAGCTGCTCTGTGCAAAATAGGACAGTTACAGAGCCGCATGGCTTACTCAAATTGGGGACCTGTGCTTAGCTCGAAAATGAATGGAACATGCTTTTCTGTGTCACCGACAAGTAAAGGGCATACTGGGGGTGGGTGGGTTTGGTGACGGTACCAATCTGGAAGAATAAATACGTTTTCAGGTGACGTTTCTTAAAATCGTTCCTAACTACTAATGGACATGGGTAAGGACGAATGTCCACATCTGTTACGTTTTTAGTTGAGTTCTCGGGGCAGTGGTTTTCATGCTTATGGCACTTCAGTCTTCACTTTTAATAGCACTGCTAGTGGAAGAGTGGTTGGCCGGGTCGTTACCTTGCCTAAGATGGTCCACGCGTCATGCTTGTGATCGGGCGTTGCTTGTGGTGTTGGTCGGTCCTGTTTTCAGGGATTTTTAATGCGTCCTTGTGACTGTTTCCGGGACGATACGACATGGTATCTTGAAAAAAAGCGCGTACACCTTCTTTTGCAGATGTTTGAATTTGATTAAACAGTTCAAGTTGATACTTCGAAAGCGCTTGTGGCGTTTGTTGAAAATCGTCGGCTAAAATCAGGCCAAATCTCAGACAACTCTCCGTAATGGATGCGATAGAAACGAACAAATGAATTAGCCACGTGTCGGATGTTGGAAGGTGATTCTTGAGCTTAGATCGCTCCAATCTCGCTCCAATTCAAAGGCGAATGCTCGAGAATTATTAAATTGTATCGTATTGTATCGTGCATGAACACGACAATTTGTCATTTTCGCTTGAAAATGTAAATTTGAGCTTGATTTTGCGACATGAAGTGCGAAGCTTACAATTTCATATTGATATATCCATGTGTTTATGAGAAACAGGTACTTAAGAGACGGACTATAGACCATTGTCGATATTTTTTTTAAGCAAAAAAAAATATAGTAGGATGAAACCCATTGGAAATGGTAGAGAATATAGCAAAAATGAAAGGAAAAATAAATAACGGGTGATCTGAGGTCGGGAAGTGGAAAATGGGGGGTGTTTTAAAGTATAAAACGGTTTATATCGATATCCGGCAAAACTAAAACAAGTCCTATGGGAAAAAGTCAAATGGCAAAGTCTAATGGTCATTATTTTTCCTTTAATTTTTTTATATTATCTTCCTTTTCTAATAGGTTTCATCCCAGTATTATTTTATTTCACTTTTAAGCTATTGCATAGCTTCTATAGCGGGCCTTGAGCGTGGAGACCGAATCCAGAAATTCCGTAACGAAAATAACACTTTCTTACTAGATGTATATAGATATTTCGGCACCGTCATTAAAGTTGCCGTGGAACAGCGGTTATCACGTATGCTTTTTCTGCAGAAGGTCCCAGGTTCGAGCCTGGGGTACATATTGATTTTTTTTAATTTCTTTATTTTTTTCATCACGTTTTTTTTTTCATTTTTATTATTATGACAAGCATTTTTATTTAGTTTCACCTGTCCCGTTGTCTGTCTGTAATCAAATCTTGCAAGTGAAATTTTACTCACATCCCGTTTGATTTTTTTTTAATTAATTTTATCAAAAAAAACTACTGCATAAATAAAATAAATAAATAATTATAATTGCATAGGTTGATAAAAAATGCTATGCAATAGCTTTACCGCGGCAGTCCCCGAGTGCCACACGTCTTTTTTTTATTTCAAAGGCAGTGGTCTACTAAGTCAAAATAATCGTTACAGTGAATGAAGACTGTGAATTATTACACATGGGGGAGTTACCCCCTTCGGGTACTTTGTTCGTTCAAAAAATGAATGTAATGTAAATATAAAGTAATTTCCAAGTGAACCCGTTATTACCCGTTACAAAAATAAGTTTCGTAGACTGCAATACTTTATAAACTTGATGAAACTCATATTAATGCTATCCAGCCGGTACCGCCGCAACCGCTATATCCCTGCATTTTTAATCTGTAATATCTTCGAAAATATTCATTTAAATTACATGCTGTAAAGGTGCCTAATCTATATCCAAATCTGTATTTAATGAACAATGTATAGAAGGTACTTAATTGGATAACAATTTAAAAGGCTGTATTGCTTTAAATCGCTTCGTACATAAGCCATTATTTCACGTAAAAAGTAAAGGATAAAAAATGGGAGTCCCTAAGTAATAGAGATATACCATCGCGGACTTTTTGTAGAACTGTAGTACATTATTTTATGATCTATCTCGTAGGGTACAACCAACGTTTTCTATGTAAACACAAAAAAAATGTTTATTAACGACATAACATTAGAAACCTCTATTTCTCTATTATATTATGTATGTATAATACATATAAACTTTCCTCTTGAAACACTCTATCTATTAAAAAGAACCGCATCAAAATCAATTCCGTAGTTTGAAAGATCTAAGCATACATAGGGACAAACAGCGGAAAGCGACTTTGTGTGATTTGAACTTCAGAGAAAATATAGTTTGTACTAAAAACTTAAATAAATAATCCTTTATCAGCTTATATTCATCAAAAAGCCAAACAAAAAGAGATTTAGAATGTGCTTGTAGAAAGAAATCTAGTAATACCTATAAATACTACCTATAAACACTATATGACAGAGTGTAGTGCTGCTACCAAGGTCAAGGAATATACATGCTGCTGTAGGAGATATATTTTTTCGTTTATGGAAAATGGGAATTCAAAATGCTGCAACCAGCAATAAAACATTATATAATTATATGAAAATCTGAGGAATCCCTTATAAATATGCTAAATTTATATTAAGAAATTATATTTTTGATGTGAAACGCAAACTTATTGCTACTACCGCTTCCTAAGTTAAGTGGCGCACTGAAAAAGACGAGTACACTTAAGTATACTTAAAGTAATTCTGATAAGCGATACAGCCTAAACTGGGGTTATAAGGTTCTAAATGAAACAGTCTGTCAAGTCAGTAAGTCATTTCTACTGATTAAAACCTTATTTCGGATCTTGGACAGTTTTATTCTAAACATGTACCTGTTAAACGTATAAATTTAACTTTTTGAATTGAAGACTTCTTTCTTTTAGCGCGGTACGCATATTTTTAGATTAGATAAAATTTCTGGACTCGCGACACCGTTACGAGACGCAGCCATTATGTGTGCATATATGCATGTACATATTATAGCAGACCACGAACGCATCTAGATAAATCAAATGTAGATTAACATATCTATTATTATATATTATTCGAATCAAAACTATTTATTTGCTGTTTTAGATACCATGAACCTAGAGTTTCTGTTTTAGATTGTAATAATTTTAATGATAATGATGAGAGGGAGAGAGAGTAGTCGAAATTGTTAACGATGATTCATAAAAGTATATTTAATGTATTTTAAAGTTTCCCATGATTAATAAAATACAATTCATAAATAAATGCAATTCATAACCAATAATAATAAATAAATATTGGGCAATTAAAAAAATGTCTAACGCGCCAAAATAAGTTTTCACTTCTGTCGCCACTCCCGGAGAGCAACCCGTTTTTAGATTTTATAATTCTTATCGACCGTTTAAAAAAAATAAAAGCTAGTTTCTACGATGCGCGAACATAGCGTCACGATTTTCCCGCACTATGAAGTTCATCTATAGTATAGTGTGAAGCGGTATCTTTATTCATGATATTTATTTAGTAAATGAAACCATGTTAATTTTAATAATGTCTAATTGGGTATAATATTATAGCTTGAAAGTAAGCTATAATATTATGCTTATGATTAGTAAGCTATACGAAAGAATTATAAATTCGTGCGTAAAAGTAGAAACTATTTCTTATATCCGTTTCATCTCTGACAAGCGTGGAGGAGGAGTATTGGTAACAGTTTTCTACTACAAATCTCAAGACTTATATATACCTTTTTATGAGTTATAAAAACTGTGGCAAAAAGTGATAAATTCTGTTTATCTGTCCGTTTTCACAAATGGTCTAAACCGGTCGGACCGTTTTTGAAAACACTTTAGCATGTTAAAAGGGTAACTCAGGCTATTTTAAAGTAAAAAAAACTAAGAAGGGTTCCGCACAAATGTAATTGAACCCTGAAATCGTACCAAAAACCCGTTACAACGGTCAGATATCCACGAAAACTAAATTTACGCAGGCATTTTAGGCAGGCGCCTACGACTTTGACTGCGCACGTTCAAAGAAAAAAAGATTTAAATAATTTTATAATAGATAGTAAAAACTACACAGTTATAAGATATATATAAAATACTATATATAATTTTGCACAAAATAGGATATCATCCCCACCATCTGGTTGTGTGGTGGTCCTCTACAGTGCACTTTTCAAAGATCTTTCTTCCAAGTAGTCCAAGCTGTGGAATGAACTTCATTGTGCGGAGTTTCCGGGATGATACGACATGGGGACCTTTAAAAAAAAAGCGCGTACACCTTCCTTAAAGGCCGGCAACGCTCCTGTGATTCCTCTGGTGTTGCAACATAAAGTGGGCGACGGTGATCACTTATCACCAGGTGACGCGTACGCTCGTTTGTCCTCCATTAAAAATAACTAGATCTCTTATAACTATTCTATGGTAAAAGGTAATGATATTCTTGCATCGAACTAAATAGCGCAAGGGCAAAACCTAATTCAAATTTAAGCATTGTTTTTTTATTAGTAGGCATTTTTTGGAAAACGTAGTTCTTGATAATGCTACGAAATTCTTTAATCTTGTTTTGAAAAAAAGCAGTTATCGAGCAAATGGCTTTCAATCATGTTTCGATTTTTTCTTTGATGAGAAATATCGTTTACTTGCAGTGTTCCGGCAAATATCAAATAATTGACGGAGCCCAGTAAACATACGAGTAGCAGGACTGTTCTAATTAATTCCGATAAGGTAACGAACCATTCAAAACTGAACATGAAGTATGGATTGCACATTTCGCACTCAGTCTCTTACTCTTCTCAGTCACATAATGTAAATGGCGCATTTGTAATGTAATTACAAAATTTATTAAATTTTGTTTAAAGGAACGTTCAACTTACAGTCTGCGTGTCAAATTTATTTAATTATGATGCTCAACAAATTGCCAGATAAAAAGAACGAAAATTAAAGTGAAAAAAAAATACAAAAAATATAGAAAATGTTTATTTTCTTTAGCAAGTATGTACATATATCAATACTCATGATTGGAGCCTCCTTTTCAGCACTATAGCGCCTGTGTTAGAAGACTCCGCTATTCCATAGCTTATTAATTTTTATTACATTATTTACAGACAATCAAACTCTAATTACTAAGAAGTATATCTAAAAAGTATGTATACTAAGAAATAAGGTGTATGTGCATTGGGTGTGTTGTGAAATCTTTTAGATTGTGCACACAATCTACAGCTACTATTAGAGCTTTATGAAAAATGATGAAAGAAAGAGGTTTTAATATGTAGACAAATAGAAATAAATGCTTATGTCCAGACCAGGAATCGAACCTGTGCCCTGTTTCTCAGTATCAGAGGTAGTCTTGCTATAAATATTACCAATCAACATAATCAGACCTCCCACAATAATTCAGTATTCATTATGGTTTTGATAACGCAATTCTTTTCATTTTAATTACTCAACTAATAATTAACCATTATGTTGTTTTTCCAATTTCTTCATCCTGGTTTCTCTAGCTTCTTAGTTTCATTCTAAATTATTATTACGTAAAGGTTGTGACCGAAGAAAAACTTGAATAGGATCAGCTTGTAAACTGCGCGTAAATTATTGTTACTGCGTATTTACTTCCAATAATACGTAATACATTAAAAGAAATTTTAAAAAGGCTTTTATAAGTTCTAATTCCTGGACATTATTATAACCATATTATGTAGATAAATTTTATTATTCTACTCCATTCAAAAATTTAAATCTTTTAGAAAAAAAATATATCAAACTAAGCAATATTGTACTCTGATAAGAAATCTCCGTGCATAAAATAGTGTTTTGTTAAATCATAGTCCGTCGAAGTAAAACATGTGCATAATTATCAAATAAGTTATTATTGGCTGAAACTGTGAAAAAAAAACTATTAAATATATAAAGAAAACCAAATTAAAGTGTGCACAGAAGTCGCAGTTGCAAATAAAAAAGGTCTAATACATGCGAATTTAATTGACCACCTCGCAGGTAAATCGTGCAATCTGGCATTACCAAGGACGACGGAAAGTTCGCAGACTTACCTAGTCACAAAACAACTACAATCACACGAGGAAGACACTACAGATTATCTAGCATTCGTCCTTAATGACTTCTACGAAATTGACATGATTTTCATACACGAATCAACGTTTCGGATACAATTTCCGAATGGGATTGCTCGGCCGAGAGGCGAGCGCCCTAACAGGCGCGCCGCCTTACTTTAACACAATCCAAACCATTCTGCGCAGGCGTTATGGACAACAGGATCGGCAGAAATTCACCCTTAACGCCTCCAATACAAACGCCGTAAATATCTCCCCAAAACGTGGTAAAATCTACCCTGTCTGGAAGCGCTCTGTAGCTATCCCGAAATAGTAATGATGGCATTTATGACGTTCTGGGTTCGGGGGCGATTGCCGCACTGCACACGTTGGTAATTAAATATGTGTTTGACAATACGGAGGCTGTGTCGTCGGTGATGACGTCAGCATGCTATACACCGGATGAACGAGCAATTGGATAATTTGATAGCCTCAAACGAAACGAGATTATGTTCGGTTTGTTTTATGAAAGCTAGCGAGCACTTTGAACTTTCGCCTAACAAGCTTGTGTATTGAATATGGTTTCACATATGAGATGCAAATTATATATATTGCTGTATTTGAAATGGCAAAGGTAAGTTTTATTCGAATATGTTGAAATAATAATATGATATGAAATGTTAAAATGAATGCTTTCTGAATTATTTGCTTTGATATTAAAGCTTGGATATATGAAGTCATTGCATTTAATACTATTTATACATAACAAGCGCGTTGTTTCTTAAAACTTTAATAACTTCATGAAGATATCGCAATTTTTTTTTTTTTTTGTTTAATGGCCACGGATGTAAGGAATAAAACTTGACGACTTTCATTAAATCTATACAGTAGTATTTCCGTGATGAAAACTTCTTTCATTTTATTTATATACATAATAATGTTATTTTGTATAAACTGTTTTTAAATGTAAATAGTAGTAAGTTTATTTGACTTCTTTACTGCATAAGAAGCTATCTAGTTGGGTACTGTTAAACGAGAATAATCAAATTGGTTTTTTAAAAAGGATTTTATTTTACACATACAAATATTTAATTTAATTGCATACATGGAAATAGGATTAATACAATGGAAATAGTTGTATATATTTATTCAAAAAAAAACAAATCTTATAACTATATTAACAATACTATGATTACATTTAATTAAAACATACCGGAAGCGTACCAAGAATACTTACTGGCAGCATTTCCACGTTGGATAGCTAGGCTGATCCGTTGACAGAAATGGCTGACAGCGTTTGGGTTGCCAGTAGCCCTATTGAGGCGAGAAGATAGTATTTTGTACATTCTCCGCGCCTCTGGGTCCCTCCCACCAGCTGAGTGTCTCGACCAAACGGCACCAAGATGTAAGATTCACTGAGACCGACATATTTTTGACGCTTCCTGTCTTTGGCAGTCGACGCAGCAGCCCCAGCACCAACTGACGTTACTTGGACATGGAAAGGAGCAAGAGTGTCGCCGCAAGTCTTGTCCCAGACCAGCGTCATACCGTCAGGACGCTTACCATCGCGGCGGGTAATACCATTTGACTCTAAAACGGCTGTTATATTAAGAGCGGCAAATGCCCTGCGGATGACTTCATGGAAATAGTAGAACTAGAATTAGAAGTAGAAATGAGTGGTGCGTCTCGAAGCCCAAACTAGACTGACCGCTCTCTGAAAGTCGTTTTTAATTTTAGCTCTTACAAAATGGTAGTGAAATTTTTTTTCTAGCGTCATCAATGTTACTAACTGAACCTATATATAACAGTACTGAAACAGTGCCTGTTTTCACGCTTTTTATTAGCTTCACCTGTATACGTATGCTTGTTTGTAACCGACTCATTTAGGCGCGATTTTTACCCACTTTAAACGGTCAGATTTCGTTCAAACTTTGTAGATTTATCGAGAACCGATGACTATACATTAATTTGATAAAATTATTCCATTTTCCAATTTCCGGAATTAGATTTTTGTTAATCTATATAATTTTCATCTATCGTCTACATAGCAGGAATTGATGGTAATTTTAAATTTCAACCATTATCTTTAACCGATTTATCTAATTATTAAGAAATATTCGAATACCAAAGAGTATTTTTAATCCAACAATGCAAATTAAATGTAAGTTTAAAAAACGAACGTGTTTATTCATTTTTTTAACTACTATTTATTCTGCCTATAGTTACACCATGCGTATTAAAGTGACGACCGCAATCGCTGTGCCCTTTAGAATTATGGGTTTCGAAAGAATCCTGAGCGGCACTGCATTATAATGTGAAGGGCGTATCAATTAGCATCAAATGACCGGATTTCTTGTAGAACCCAAAAATTTATTAGATGAATGTCCTGCTCGGTTCGTAACGTTTTATCAAAAAAGGAAGTTATTAAAATAACGCCTGATGCAAACATATGGCAATTACGCTACTTAACATAAAGGTTATCCGAAACAAAATTGTTCATTATGTAATTTTAAATCAATTTTGGATTTTACAAGAGTTCTGAGCGGAACTAAATTGTAATGTGCAGGACGTATTAATTAGCATCAGCTGAACCTCCAGCTCGTTTCGTCCCTTATTTTCATAAAAAAAAAAGGAACGGGCAGAGCGTGAGAAACTGGAGAAAGAATATTGCACTTTTATCATAGAATATTAAGTTTATTTATTTTAAAAAAGTAATAACTATGTGCACGTTTATATGTCAATAAAAATACCGGTGTATTCTCAAATACGTAGTTTATATTTAAATAATTGTAAAACATAAAAAATAACACATTAATTGTGATTAAACTTATTACAATTCTATTATTATAATAGAATATGGTAATATTAATAATGTAATGATGCCATTGTATGGTCCCCTTAATAAAATATATAAGTTATTAAAGTAACGCCTGATGTAAATCTATGGCAATTACGTTACTTTTAATCAAAGTTATAGGAAAGAAAATTGCTCATTTTGTAAAATTTAAAATTATTAATCACCGACTAGCCCAATTGATTGAAAAACTGAAGTGGCAGTGGGCAGGACACATCTCTCGACGGGCAGATGTTGGGGCAGTATAGTCATCGAATGGCGACCACGTACCAGAAGGCGCGGTGTTGGTAGGCCCCCCACAAGATGAATCGATGATCTGGTCAACTTCGCCGGAATACGTTGGATGAGGGCAGCGCAGTACCGATCGTCTTTGAGATTTTTGGGGAGGCCTTTGTCCAGCAGTCGTCTTCCGGCTGATATGATGATGATGATGTAAAATTATATTACATAAATCCTGAACGGCACTGCGTTGTAATTTACAGGACGTATAAAAAATGTGCAGCATAAGATGAACGGCTTGCTTGTTTCGTCACGTTCTATCAAAAATAATATTTGTGATTAAAATAACCCCTGGTGCAAATCTATGGGAATATTTGGACGTTACATCACATAAAAGATGTCGGAATCATAATAGTATTATAGTACATTATATAGTACATTATACAAATTATAATAAATTTTGGGTTGAACAAGAATTATAAAGAAATCATAATCTAGTCCCAGGCTGTCCGATCATTTAGATATTCAGCAGTGGAGTAATAGGATTTACGACAGAGCCATTTTTTATAAAACATTTGAATTTATTTATAGATAATGCCTGAAGTGGCTGGGACTTTATTATAGAAGTGTATACATTTACCCTTAAAGCTATTATGTAAATATTAATAATAATTAATATTAGATAATTTATTAAAATAACGCCTGATGTAAACCTATGGCAACTACGATACTTGACAAAAGTTATTGGATGCAAAATAGTTGATTTTTTACTGCATTGTAATAATTTTCATCAGATGAATGTCCTACAAGTTTCGTCACGTTTTATCAAAAAAGGGAAGTAATTAAAATAACGTAATATTTACTTAATTGACAATTATTCAAAGTTTTCGGAAACTCTACTATAGAAAAGAATAATCTTATGTAACATGACAAAAACGTGTCATAGCACAGTTGACTTACTTGACTTGAGGTCCTGTAGCCCTATAAATGGGGCACAAGTACTCCTCGTGTTTTTTTACGTTTGTAGAAAAAACAAAATTGTAATAAACATGGTATTAAATACAACCACAATGAAAATATTATACAGCATTATTATTTAAATATCATGAAATTATTTTTATACAATAAGAGAGAAGTTATATTTTACATTTGTATTTTAAAACTTGTACATAAATTGAAATTATATATTGAAATTTATTTAACTCTCGTCTATTGGTTATGGTTCAGAAAACATATGAGATACAAGAGGCTTAGTAGCTGAAGTATGATACATATGGTCAGTTGACCAGCTAACGTCAGGTTGTCGAATTTGCGTGACACAAAAAACACACAAAAAGAGGAACAAAACTTACCATCGACATCGCACCAAACAGCACTTAAAACATTACATACATCTCAATGTAATTAAAACTTCCAAAGCTAAACTCTAATACCGTTTATATTGTAGAAGCTATTTTCAACATTGTTTCAGTACTGGAGTACTCTTGACTCCAAGATTGAACTCGACTCTACTTTGAGTGTTATTGATCTTAAACTCTTATTTTGGATCAACTTCAGCTTCGTAGTATCGTAATATACATCAATTAACAACATTTAGTAGTGACCTTTGTGAACCTGAGTGTTGAATGGTTACAATCTCAATTGTCTTTCATTGTTACTCAGGCTATGGTCTCCTATTTCACACCGTACGCTGCGTCACAATGCTTACTATATAAATGTAGTGTTGTGGTCTCTTTTCACAGGTCGACGCTGGCGTGTTGACGCCACACGCGGCAACCGAATTGAGAACACCATGCGCCGCGTCTCTAGTCATTTCGAACCATTGCAGCGTGAAGGTCGCCGCTCGCGTCACACAAAATGATGAGATTTGATAAAGGAGAAGACGAATTGTTGATTGAATCAGTAAAATCTTATAATGCAGTGTATGATAAAAGTGACAAGAATCATAAAAACAATATTTAGAAGCATCAATGTAGGGAAAATTTTGTGATGCAGTCGGATCTCCTGGTAAGAGCCACCTGCGTCACGACTCACGCAAGACGTATTGACAGATAGGGGTTATCATTTAGTATGAAAAGTCCTAACAAAAAACCTGATATTTCGATAAACACCGGACTTTTAATTTGATCTTGTTTAGATTTCGTTTAAGTAAAGATTAAACTAGACTTTTTTGATATTAGTTAATATTATGTACTTAAGTGGTTTCACGTCCTGAGGATGCCTCGTGTAGAGGCGAAACACGTGTCGAATTGTTTTAAAAACAAATATTGGCGGAATTAACACTGAAGAAAACTTAAATCATTTGTATAATTATGGATTTCCGCAAAGAAACGCCTAATTCAATAAATTTTCATATTCCATCTTATTAAAAATTAAATATGGACAATTTAGAGAGCCGGACACAATCCGGACTAGAGTCTAAGGACATCTCCGGATTAAATCCGGACGGATGGTACATTAGTAGTCACAGAGATCTACCACAGTCACTTCCCCGCCTCCTTTGACTCTCATAGTAATCTCAGATTTCAACAAAATATAGACTTTTGAAATAATATGTTATAAGTTACAAGCTAGCTTAGTTACAACTTACAACAGAAACATAAATAATATTATAATTATTTACATAATATAATAATTACAAGAGCTGACCTGGCAAACGTTGTTTTGCCATTTGATAAAGTACCCCTCGATTTATAATCAAGTGGAATCATAAATGTGGAAATTATTCTTACACTATGGTAAGCTATTTTATATCCAGAGTGAACGTTATGATAAATTCACGCTTGACCATCAACCTTCGATAGCTCAGTTGGTAGAGCGGTGGACTGTAGAGTGTTATGTTGTTATCCATAGGTCGCTGGTTCAAATCCGGCTCGAAGGAGTTGAATTGTTTTTTCACATTTATTTTGCTTTTTAATTCATGTAATCAAAGGCTACTTATATAAAGTATTTATTTTCTTTGATGTTACAATATTATTTACAATATTGTTATACTATTTGTAATTTTATAATTGGGAGTCATCACAGTTAAATTATTATGAATATTCTGTATAATGATTAATAATATAACCTTATTAAATATTGCATTATTTCTCTCCTCAACTAACTTCAATGTGTCGGAAAAATCATGACTCTGTCTTTTGCCTGCGCGTGCGCAATTCTGCAACGCAAAAAAAAAACAATCATAAACTTTTCCAAATTTTGCCTCATAAGGTGGGTTATGAGAAGAAATTTCAATAAATATAATAAAATGTAAGACAGGAAAATGTATGTTAAAAAAAATATTCGCTGCGGACAGGATTCGAACCTGTGCGGGTAAAACCCAATGGATTTCAAGTCCATCTCCTTAACCACTCGGACACCGCAGCCGTAAAAATTTGTTCGAAATTACAGAATCGTTGCCGAACCATAAAATACTATTCTCAGAGTGGCTCGTATAGACTTGTAGAATAATAATAATTGTCTGTGATTCTGTGATATCCAAGTTGTCACCAAAAATAAGAATTGTTATACCTTTTTCGGCTGGCTTATCTTTGTTATAACGTAGTGATGTAAATGTCATGATCAAAACTCATTCTGCGGTCACATGTACATAGACATTTTTTTTTTGGTTCTGTTCGTCAAGCATACAGCCAAGTCTTATTTTTATTTTTCTATTCTTCAGTCTTCACTTTACACAGCTTGTTCAAAGTCAAGCTAAGTCTTTATATCATTTTCACCTTCAAACATCAATAGTACAATTTCACATAAAAGTAGTATTTCGTGTTCTTCATGTTTCATTTTCTTCATATACTTATAGGTTCGCATGGAAGGCCGAAGCCAAGTCTTTTATTGATAATATTCTTGTTCCAATGAAGATCAAGCTTAAACCCCGGGCGGGATTAATAATAATAAACTTTTATGATATAATACTAAAATATAAATCTCATATACGTTATAAGAAATACATGAATTATAAGTAATAATGATGAATATTAGTTGAATATAATAATTATAAGATAATGTGAAACTAATTTAAGTTATAACTACAAATATACTATTTACATTTATACGTTAAAATTTACAATATAAACACAAGTCCAATAATAATTTATGGACGAATATGTTTTAAGTCTGTGTAAGGGATTGTGTCAAAAGCCAAGCCGTATTTTCAAATTTCGCCTACCGTTGAAACTATAAATTTGTAAAGCGGCACGAAGCAGTCATAAGTTTTCAATAACTGCTGAAGTGAGCGCGGGATGTCTTCAGCATTCTTATAAATATCCAAGAGATAGTCTATCAATGTAAATCTTTGAAGATTATATTGGGGACAGTCAAAGAAAATGTGATCAAGAGTTTGGATGGATAAATTACAGAATTGACAAGTTGGAGAATCTAAAACACCGATCCTAAATAAATGAGCACCACTACGAGAATGTCCCAGACGTAACCGACAAATTGTGGTGTAAAATTTTCTGTGTAAGTATTTTTTCTTTTTAACAAACCAGGGAGGAGAGATTTCGTTTTTAATGTCGGCTAACCATTTGCCCTTTGTTTGAACAACTTGTTGCCAATAATTCTGAAAGTCTTGCAAGAATGTACCTTTAAAATGAGACAGTGCATCTGTATGTGGTATGGGAATGTTCAAAGCAGTATGTATCTGATTACTATTCACAATAGATTTAGCAAGATAATCAGCTTGTTCATTTCCTTCCACGCCTATGTGTGAAGGAGTCCAGAATAAAACAATATCTTTTGTTAGGGATAAGCATTGATATTTGTCTCTAATATTGTAAATGATGAAATTAGTTGTAACATTACATTTAGGATATTGTAAAGCTTTTAAAACACTCATGCTATCCGTTATAACAATCCAATTATTATATGACTGTTCTCCAATATATTCTAGAGCAGCATATATGGCAGCACATTCTGCTGTGTATATACTAGCCAAGGTATTTAACCTATGACCATACCCACTCCGCAGTTGTATGTCATAAACTGCCATAGAGACAGCAGTATTACTTTTAGATCCATCAGTATAAAGTTGGTTATAATTTTGCACTCTGACAGCATACTATATACATCTTCCTTATATTTTAATGATTCATTAATAATTATTTTAATAGGTGTATATTTTGAATTATAAGAGTTTAAATAACATGGCCAAAGAATACTAGAAAATAGATTATGATCACAAGAAAAATGTAACAAATCAGAGATGCCTTCTACTTGATAGTAGGAATTATTGTCAGTTTGGTTAATATAGTCCTGTATCTTTAATAGGAGTGGATGATTATTAATAGAAGTTAATTTGAGAAAGAATTTTGTTTGTAGATATTTGAATCTAAGAGCTAGTGGGGGAATATTACATTCTACTTGTAATGATATAATAGGAGTAGACCTAAAAGCGCCTGTTATGATCCTTAAGCATTTATTTTGTATTTTTTCTAATTTATTCACTAATGTAATTACTCCACCATAACAAAAGAAGGCATACTCAAAATGGCTATGAACTAATGACTTATATAGTGTTAGCAAGATGCGTGGGTCTGCACCCCAATATGTACCAGCTAATGATTTCAGAATATTGCAGGCCTTTAATGTTCGATTTTCTAATATTTCAACATATTTGTGCCATCTAAAATTACTTAAAAACGTAACTCCTAAAAACTTTATTGAATTATCTATTGAAATTTCCTGAGTACCATAATATATTTTTGCATCTCTTATTCTTATGGAATGCTTTGAAAATATTACTACTTTGCTTTTGTCAATACTGACCTCAAGACTAAGATATTGAAAATAAAGCTCTAATTTTTTGAGTGCTACATTAAGATCTAACACAACATTTGATAAATTAAGTCCTGAACTATACACTACTAAATCAGCAAATTGGAGGTTAGAAACTCTATTACCCAAAACAATATTTATTTGATTTATTTAGATTATAAAGAGCAATGGACTCAAAATTCCGCCCTGCGATACGCCTCTATATGAATATCGAGGACCTATTAATTGGTTATTAACTCTTACATAAAGTTTACGACCATGCAAGAAATTGAATATCCAACTAACTATTTTTTCAGGCACATTTAAGGATAGAAGAATGGATGATAATTGTTCTAAATCAACATTATTAAATGCTCCTACAACATCCAAAAAAACACCAGCCAATATCTTATTGTCTCAGGTACTGAATTTTCTACCGCTCTAAGAATTATGGAACAGAAGTTATTGTAAGACTTCTGTAGATTACAATTATTTATATCAAATTGTTTTAACAAGTCATTTACTAAGTTCTCATATTGGTCCCAATTTACTATTTTCAGATTACTGTGTGGAGGAATGTTGGATGGAATTGAAGAAGATTCAGTTTCCGACACTACTATGGAAAATTTTGTGATTGTAGTCAAGTGATAGCTGCCCAAAGAGTCCTGATCAACTTGCCATTCACAGCACAGGAATAATGAAGATGATACTATTGTTAGATCTAGTCCATTTGGTCTCCAAGAATTAGTACCCACTGTAGTTGGTTGATCATTATTTAAGAGCATTAAGTCATTATCATTCATTACATCCATGATGTCTCTACCTCTAGAATTGGTTCTATTACAACCCCAAATGGTATGGTGAGCATTAAAATCACCAGCAATTATTAGTGGTTTTGGAATACTATGCAACAGTCTATTAAATTTAGATTTGTCAAAGTTAGGTACACTGTTGCCAGGACTATAAAAACTAACAATTGAGATGTCTTTTTGTTTGTATTTAATTTTGATTGCTACATTTTGCAAGGAGTTATCAGAAAATTTTTCTAACTTTTGAAAATAAATGCCATTTCTAACAAAAATTGCTACACCATTGTGATTATTACCACAATCATTTCTTAGTATTGTATAACCTCTGATAGAAAACTGTATATTTGGTTTAAGCCAAGTTTCTGATAAAAGTGCTATGTGTATGTCCTACTCATAAAGAAGGTTTTGAAGCTCAAGTCTGTTACTCAACAGACTTTGAGCATTCCACTGTACTATGTTAAGTTTGTGACAGTTGAATGTGACATTTTATTTTTAATTTCTATGGTATCTTTAATAGCTGAACTAATTGCGTGTGAGCTAATGCTTTGATTCTGTGTTTTATTTAGTGTAATGACTTTGATTATTGATTCTGTGATTAGGTTCATTGCTGCTGGATTGGATAAAATTAAATTAATGATGTCTTGTGTGTTCTCTGTCTTATTGAGTGATGGAAAGTTTGTTGGATGTTTAAATAAATCTGATAATGGTGTTTTACTTTTATTTTTACTATCCAATATCTTTTTTTGTTTTATAGGGCATTGACCTGATACTGCAAGATGGTTACCTTTACAGTGCACACATACTGCTTTGTCAATAGGTATAGTACATTCTTTATATGAATGATTTTCAGTGCAGATTGAGCAACGCTGAGCATTCTTACAGAATTTTGCCAAGTGGTCAAACCTAAGGCATCGGAAACACTGCTTAACTGGCGGCACATAAGGTCGCACTGGTAGACACCACATCTTTAAGTGAACGTAATCTGGGAGTGAAGTAGATGACGCAAAGGTAATAATGACTGCCTGTGTAGGTTGTAATATAAAACCACTATCGGATTTGTTTTTTTTTCATTATAAGCCGAACAGAAATAATTTTTTTTGTACTTGACAAAGATTTGAAATTTTTTTTGTTGGACATATCAATGGGTACGGAGGAAATCACTCCAGACAATTCAGTGGCATCAGCTGGGATGGACGCCTTAATATTTTGTTACCTTAAAAATGTCGTGTTGTCTAGGAATGTATTAGCCAAATTGGGTCGTTCAAACACTACTTCTATCTTATATTTGTTGAGTTTCTTGAGATATTTAATGCCTTTAATGAAGCGCGATAAGTAGCTACTAAGAGTAAGCATGTCACGACTACCAAGTGGCTGTTCAGTGACACTCTCTATGAAGACTATATAAATTCATGACCGGCACCTGCGTCTTCCGGATATCGGCGACAATAGTCGGCCACCCTATATGGCAAATAAAAGTTCTCGTGGTCTTCCAAAACTGTACGCGAATCTGAGTACTTTCAGAGGTGGAATCTAAAATAGACTCACCTTTATCTCGTTCCGGCTTGGTTTTTTTCCGCCTTTTTGACATCTCTTAGCACAACCCTAAATCACTAAATATATAGACTTTTACTTATACTAAACAAATTAAATGATAAACATATACAAATACTTATATACTTTTCAAAAATATGAGGATTATATACAATATAATAGAAATATTTAATTTTATAGTTAAAAAGACCGCCCTAAGCAACCAAGAGTTCCCGCGCTTTTCTCACGACCATAGATAATCTGTACATAGACACGAATTACACCATGAAGGCGGCAGTCGACAGCTGTCAGTTTTACACCACAGAATCTGCGGCATCTTTGTATATCTATCTAATGCCTATCTACATCTTCTGTTCTCAAAAACATTACATTATATTGGAAAAAAAAAATACATTTTTGTTACCTATACACCTTTATTGAGGAGTGTATGATTTGCGTTCACACTCTACCAAATCTACAGTTAGTGTTTAAATTCTCATTTAAACAGTTACGGCCTTACAAATAAAATTGGCATAAAGTTATAACTAAGCATAAACCAAGAATATGTAAAATGTTTACAAAATATAGACATTTTGGTTTACGATTGGTTTGTTCGTAAGTGGACGTAAGTATAACGTTTCCCGCGTTTATTTGCAAGGCAGCTTGTCATTCGGAAACCTTCAGATTTATCTGATTATATTATTGACAGTGTTGTCAACGATATTGTAAACATTTTGCATTTTCTTTGTTTATCATCAGTTATAACTTTATACCAAGTTTATTTGTAAGGCCGTAACTGTAGAGTGTACACGGTTTTGTGGATACCTCATAACTTTTCTGTTGAGTGACTGGAGTGTTGCCGGAGGCCTTTGCCGGCCAGCGGCCATGAAGCACTATAATAAGTATAACATTGTTATATAACATGGGTTCAATTTGGCCGTCAGATTAACACCTAAATAAAAATTAAAAAATTGTGACTTGTCATCGATTTACCTACAGGATTTAAAATGGTGGTCGTCAATGTGATTGCCTATAATATCACAGAGCAGGGATGGATACATCGGCACATACATTGAGTAAATAAAACCTAGTCTACTCATCTGACATAGGTCTACGTACTTATATTGTAGGTACTACAGTCACTTCACTCACTACTGATTCTGGCTACTGCTGCTGTAATCGAGAAACTTTAAAAGGTTCTATAAAATGTTCGCGTGTCCAAAATTTTTTTATACTTTACACTAGATATGTCACTTACAATTTCTATTCCACACTAGAGGGCGCTTTTCATTTTAGTTTGACTGTTCAACAACAGGTGGCAACAGTAGGTTATATAGGTTATCACGGGCTATTATCCGCAACTCGACGACTACAGCGCGCCTATTTTGCGTGGTGAGGAGGGCGGCTAATCCTGCCACCCCAGTTCCTCAAGGTAATGTATCAAACCTCTGATGTCACCCATGACCTCGGGGAGAGTCCTCGGTGACCCCAGGTGTTTGGCCCGGTATGTGGCCACACTCCAAAATGACGTGTGCGGCCGTTTCGTCCGCCTCCATGCAGGCTCTGCACAGTGGGCTGTCGGTGACACCTATATTGAACAGATGCTTGTTAAAAGGGCCGTGACCCGTTAGTACATGAGTTATTTTCCGTAACCTAGGTCGTGGAAGTTTTACTAGCTTGCGAGAGAGCTTGGGGTCTATTTGAGGTAGAGCTTCTTTTGCTTGTCTACACCCACTTACTTCCATCCAGTACTTATTATGTAATTCCTTGGTGTGTTGGCGTATTCAAATTCAAATTCAAATATTTTTATTCAAAATAGGATGTGAAATCACTTATTGAAAGTCAGAAAAAAAAACTACCACCCATTCCAAAGTGAATGCCTCAGGCCTGAGAAGAATGGGCGCAACAAACTCGGCGGGCTTTTTTTTTCATCAAAAATATGTTTTACAATTAAAGTAACATTTACAAAGTAACATTGTACAATTAAACTTATTATTTAATAGCCTGACGGTGGTCGCTCCATTCCCAATCTGTGGTATCATTAAGAAAGTCATTTATGTTATAGTAACCTTAACCACACAAACGTTTTTTAACAATTCTTTTGAATAACGTAACACCTTTGTTTTGAACATTTTCTGGGATCTTGTTGTAAAAGCATATACATCGCCCCACAAAAGACTTACTAACTCGACTAAGCCGAGTAGTAGGCATCATCAGTTTATGTCGGTTCCTGGTGTTAACATTATGGTTATGACAGTTTCTGGCAAATTCACTTATGTGCCTATGAACATACATTACATTATCAAGAATATATTGAGAAGCAACAGTCAAGATGTTAATTTCTTTGAATTTTGCTCTCAATGATTCTCTAGGACCTAGGTTATAAATAGCGCGAATAGCCCTCTTCTGCAGCACAAATATTGTGTTGATATCAGCAGCGTTGCCCCATAGCAATAATACCTTCGTAGGCCAGCTAGGCGGGAGAGGGATAGTTGGTTCTGGTCCTTTTGCTGTCATCGCTGAGCCTCTCCTGGCCAATTCAACAGCGGCATCATTCCCTCGTGAGTTACTGTGACCCTTTATCCATTGAAGAGTTACTTGGTTGTTATTTTTGCATAACTCCCTCAGACACTGGTGACAGTTGTATATTAGCTTAGAGGTGATAGTGTGGCTTTGTAGGGCTTGTAGTACTGATTTGCTATCTGAAAGGATGCGGATGGAGTAGTCTTTTACCTTTCGAGTCAAAGTAGCAGTGACTGCTTCTATGATACCCATGCATTCTGCTTGGAAGACAGTGTTATGAGCTCCTAGTGATGCAGCTATTCTTATATTTAGGTCATCCGAGAACACTCCGTATCCCGTGCCCGACCTTGTCTTTGAGCCATCTGTGAAAATCCTGAGGTCTTTTGTACTGAAGTCCTCTTTAAGTTCTTCATACAGCTGTATTTTGTATCTCTTATCGAATATGTATTCCTTTGGAGATCTATCACTTACTGCCAACAGCAGAGGCTCCTTTTCAATCACCTCATTTAGAACCTCTGGGTGTGGGGATTGAGTGGTTTTCCAAAGATTTAATGTCTTCAACCTTACTGCGGCGCAGGCCGCCTCTTGTTTTATAAATAGGTGTAGAGCCGGAAGGTTCATCATAGCTTCTACAGCCGCGGTAGGTGTGGTTCGCATACATCCTGTGATAGCCATACACGCTAGTCTTTGGAATCGTTGCAGTTTATTACAAGTAGTGTTCAGCTTGGTGCGTGGACACCATCCAACTGCGCCGTAACATATCATAGGTCGTATCACAGCTGTGTAGAGCCATAGTACAATGTTCGGGGCAAGTCCCCATGTCTTTCCTAACATTCTACGGCATTGCCAGAAGGTTACGGTAGCTGTATTTATTTTTGATTCCAAGTGGGCCGCCCAGTTTAACTTGCTGTCAAGTATAACTCCTAAGTATTTCACTTCGCTGTTTAGTTGGAGTTCGGTGTTAAACAGTTTTGGCAGTTTGTAGTTACCCAGAACTCTTTTGTTTGTGAACATTACCAATTCCGTTTTTTGTGGGTTGACTGATAGGTCGTTATCTATGCACCATCTTTCCACAATTTTCAATGCTGCATTTGTTACTTCACATATAGTACTGGCAAACTTTCCGCTTATTAATGTAGTTAGGTCGTCTGCGTAGCCTACCGTAAAGTAGTGATTTTCGTTTAGAGTGGTAATTAGATCATTTACTACCAAGTTCCATAAAAGAGGTGAGATAACTCCTCCTTGGGGCAGCCTTTAGCTACAAATGCTTTCTGTGTCTCACTTTCATTTAGTAATATCACTCTGTGTTTGAGCATGTTTTCAATCCATGATGACAGAGTTGTACATACTCCATGGCGGTGTAATGCTTCTTTTATTTTTGTAAATTTTGTCTTATCGAAGGCTCCTTCAATGTCCACGAAGGTTCCTAGACAAAAGGTTTTTTCCGAAAGTGCGCCCTCTATAACGTTCACTACAGCGTGAAGTGCAGATTCGGTGCCTTACCTTGACCTTACGTTACCTTGACTGTATGCGTGTTGGTAGGGGTATGTTCTTAAGGTAATTCTCCCTCAGTTCTCTTTCACACAGCCTTTCTAGGGTCTTCAGGGTAAAAGAGGTAAGACTTATGGGTCTGTAAGATTTAGCGTTAGAATAGTCACTTTTACCTGGTTTAGGTATGAAAATCACTTTAACTTCCCTCCATATCCTAGGGATGTATCTATGCGCTAGACACGCCCTGAAAATGTTGATCAGCCGGTTGTGGAGACCTTCTCCTCCCCATTGCAACAAGGCGGGAAAGATCCCATCAGGTCCTGCTGACTTAAAGGGGTGAAAGGAATTTATAGCCCACTTTATTTTATCGGTTGTCACCAACTTGTGTGCTTGTTGCCAGTCAGCTTCCTCAGCGGTTATGTTTTCATCTATCACCCACTCTATATGCTGCATTATTTTGTATCCTGGAAAGTGAGCTCGCTCTGTTTCCTCTGGTGAGTTGGTAAATGTACCATCAGGTTTCAGCAGGGATCCGAGGATTTGCCTGGGCTGGTTAGAGATTAATTTCCTTGCCCTGTTGGCCTGGTTATGGCATTGGATGCTACTGCAAAATTTACGCCAGCTTTCTGATCTTCTGTATCTGATACGTTTCTTGTATTCAGACTTACACTCTTTGTAGATGTCCCAGTCGTATTGATGGCCTGTGTTCATTGCGCGGTTCAGATGTCTCCTCACTTTTTTCCTGAGCCTTTCTAATTCAGGTCCCCAACAGGTCTGGAGTCTTGGTATGTCTGATTGAGGGCTCGTGAGGGGACATGTAGCATGATAACTGGCAGGCATGAATTCGTATATTTGTGCTATTTGGTTTTCGATGTTATCTACTCCGATTATCCTGGCTGGGAGTGTTTCGTCCTTTAGACGCGATTCCATCAGCAACTTGTACTGAGAAAGATTCGTTCTGCGGGGTTTCCTCTTGGGAGGCGGTGTAGTGATGTTTACCTCCAGGTTAAAAAGTATCCATCTGTGGTCTGAGCAGGATGCTTCTTTCGACACATGCCAATTGGATATAGAATCAGACATTCCCTCTGTTGCTAAAGTGATGTCTATAATTGTTTTGCTCCTCCTATTTACAAAGGTGGGTTCTGAACCTACATTCAAAATATTAAGGTTAGTAGAAAAAAGGTATTCAGTGAGTTGCTTACCCCTTTCGTTGGTTGTTTGCATGCCCCAGAGCGGGTGATGTGCATTGCAGTCTGCAGCCACAATAAGCTCGCTCTTGGTTGTCTCGCAGTAGTTCACCAGTTTGACAAGTTCTTCCGGCGGTGGGTCTTCCCTCGGCTCGGCTCTGGATTAGGGCGAGAGCTGTAGGGTTAACCTCCAACCATTTCCGAAGTTGGGCCGTTGCGGTTTCGCTATGGTAGAGGTTTATTTGGATGGTGCTGCACTTAGAAGGGGATGCCATCTTTGGATAGCACACCCTCCTCGCCATCCCCGATGCAGAGCTCTTCAATGCCCTTGGTGCAGCCGGCATCGCCTTTGGTGCCCGCCGCCAGAAGCTCTTCGAGCTCCTTTAGGCTGTCGAGCGCTTCCTCCGAGGGAGAGCTAGTGGCGCAGTTGCCGTCTGCTGGGTCAATTGTTTGAGCGTCCATGGGTTCCGGCAGTGCATCACTGTCGTCTATACTATTCCCTGTTGTTGTCAATGCCTCACCGTTTGTATCCTTAGAGGGGGGGTCTCGGTGTATTTAACTCCTGGCCCCTGGAACTTCAGATATACTGAGCCCAGCATGAATGAAAGCCGGCGCTCATGCTCCAAGATTTTGGGGATTTGGTCCTCCGGGATGCTTACCACTTAGTTTTGGAACCGTAACATCCCGCCGATTGCTTTGGTGTCCTTCCATTCACCTGGTAGTAGAATGCCACACCTGACGCGGTTGGGAATTTCCCAGATGTTCCTTACAGGGTGTCACCGTTAGGGAGTTGGATTTCCGGGACAGCCGTTTTCAGCCACTCCAATGTTTTAAGATTAGAGCACCACAGTTTTAGGACGCCCCCATCATAGACGGGTTTGCCCAGAAACGCAGGCCCTTCTCTGTCTTCACTCATAGCGGCCATCATGGCTGTCATGAGCTTCAAGCTTACTTTGTATAAGCTGTGCCATATTCGCGTCAATATGCCCTGTAGTGGTAGATGTTATGGCCACAACAGGGTCGGTTTTCGCGGCCATGGCGTAAGACGTCGGTTTGGGCCGATTTAGCAATTTGGCCCTCTTGTGGTCACCCCTCGGAGAGTTGGTGTCATCCAAGCGAGTGCGTTTGGTGGATGTCGAGGGTTGGGCTACTCTGCCTGCTTTGTTGGAAGGAGGCTCTCGGTTGTCTGGGGCCTTCCTAGGATCATACCGGGCTTGCTTGACCAGCATATCCGAACCTCGTGAGGTACTGGGTTGCGGTTCGGGTTCAGAGGAGGGCATTGAGGCGCTAGCTTTCTGAGCGTAGGCCTTGCGAAGGCGAGCTGCTATGCGCCTTTGCCTCCTGTTGGGTCGATGGCGATCTGTGTTGTCTTGTGCCGAGTGACTCTCCCCTGTTCGGGGTTTGTTTTGGTTTCGGCCCTTTTAGGATACGAGGGTCCAAACTGCCTCCAGTCTGCTGACTGATTGGGCAGACACTGCTGATGCGGCGTCTGTGCCCATAGACGGTTCCCTATTAGGCTCCTTGGTCTGTAATTTCTGGGTGCCAGCAGGTGCTGAACACGCTCCAGAGGTCTGTGTGGTCCCGGTAGATTTTGGTTGAACCATCAGGGCTGCAAGGGGAATATAGGTCCAGCTGGTTGGCCTCTTGCGCGACATCGGGAGCTCGAGATGAGCGGCTGATGGATTCGATCCTATCCATCAGTTCCTCCACCCATTCTTACCCCGTCAGCATGGCTGAGCACCTCCCCTTGCGGGGACCAGACGAACCTCGCCTGTGGCCCCGCCAAGGCGGGGACACTTGACCATTACCCTCGTGGCGGCTACTCACGGGGCTACCGTTTAGCTTGAAATCAAAACCGAAAGAAGCGTATTACGTTACAGGGGTAAACCCCGACCCCTGTCCCGCTCAACCTACCAGGACTCCGTCATCCCCGCGTACGGCGATCAACTGCGCAGGCCAAAGACGCAGGTGGATGCTGTAAAATCTTCCGGTTGGCACCCACTAACCGCCGGAAGAGTGGAGCAGATATTAGCCCCTGGCCAGCAAAGGACTGCCATTACGCAGCGATTAGTGAAAATCGAGCGCAATAACTAATCAGTCACAGGCGCAATGTTTCCAGGGTGCACCGGGGAGGTAAGTGTCACTCTATTCAGAACGCCTAAGAAAGGTTTCATCGTGGATCGACACCACCGCACACGTGGAGGTTTCTGCTAAGCACCCCAGGTGGCAACAGTATAAACTGATATATTTAAAATTTTCTGAAAAATATTTAAAATAAATCTTATTACTTATTGACGTTAGCTTAAGGTAGCCTTTGTCTGGGCGCAAAAAAAAAATAACTTTTTATAGCTAACTCAGACAACGGTTTTTGGAGTCAACCCAAATATTTTCACATCCTTAACTTTGACCGGTCAATTAAAGCTAGTACTATGTACGATATTAAGAAAAATGCTTTTTCTATCGTCGAACTGTTTTCATAAGTATTTAAATAATTGTTCTTTAAAGTTTTATGTACTTAAATAAAAGTTAAAAAGAGACGCCCTGAAAGTAACTAGTATTAAATACTGCCAAAAACCGCACCTACTAAAATCCTAAGCATATCATCGGATTTGGCCGAACCATCGGACGCGGTGAAGTCTACTCGCAAAATCGACAACGACACATTCGGAACGATACGATAATACTCCGAATATATCGCACTTACTCTATATTCTTAATTTGAAATTCGTCACCTCTGAAAATCTGGTGTGCATGCGCGCGCGTCGTAATATAAAATCACCATCTAAAATTTTTTTGTATCTCCATTCTGATGTACGTAAAAAACTCTTTTTCAGGCATCATTAAACTTTTACCAATTTGAAAGATTTATTCTTTTTTATAATTTAAGTATTATACTACATTCTCTATTATACCACTTTCTACTTAATCTGTGGTTGAAGTATTACGTAAATCTATGCCTTTTCGTTTTACACCGTCTAAATAATTTTACTTTGGATTTTCGTGAAACGCAAATAACATCATGGGAAAACACTTTGGTGAGCTTGCGAAAATAAGGGGAATAATATCATACAAATTATCTCCACATGAACAACGAGCATATGCGGGAGCCATTTCAAATGGTATTCCAAATATTTTTAGAAGATTCCGTGAAAGCTTCTTCAGAGTTGCTCCTCGTAAGTTTTTCTTTGATTATTTATTTCCTTAAATTATACAATTGTTCCGAATTATCATTATTTAATCAATACCACAAAATCGCGCTAAGAATGTTGGCCATCATTTTAGATACATGATTATGAAATTTTTTATCAAGCCTTATTTTAAACTATCTTTAAAATAGTTATGTTCCTCGCAAACCAGCCCCTTACATACGTCAGTATGTACTCAGTTTTTTATATATTATACTATTAATATAATATATTCTCTACCTCATTACTTAGTAATAAAAATAGTGAGGAAAAGAGAAGAGTACAATATATAATCAAATCTATAGTTGAATTTCTATTTCCATAATTTTTTCAAAAAAGTTAAACAAATTGATATTTATTAGATGGCTTGATCACTATTAATTATAAGTCAATAATAACAATTGGAAATTTTTATTTTTATATTTTTCAATATGGTCATGGCTTGTTAAGCTATAGAGTATACAATATTTTAAAATTAATATTTTTTTTTAATAAACATCATACTTTTGATACACATTTTGATTTATTTAATTTTCATACACTCGGAAAAAAAATGTATGTAACTATTGGCATGGGAAAATTGTTAACTCTTGAAGATTCTACAAAAACAATTGTGACATTGCTCTAATGGAATCAGCTACAGAATGGCATGTAGTTTTATTATTTTTAGTATTAGAAATGTTGTTAGTCAGATATTTTATTTGTAACAGCAAGAATTAAATAATTTAGATGTTGTTCTTCAGTTTAATGTAGGAAAGATAGTTGTGATTTATTTACTACTGCAGTTAGTAAGCTAAAAGAGGAATTTTCAATTTGTAATATATTTTTTTTATTAACTTTTCAGCATTCATAATTGCATACCTGGTGTATGAGGGTGTAGAAAGAGAACATCACAGACTTTCCCGTAAGAACCCAGCTGATTTCGAAAATGATGTTTAAGTTTTAAATATTACTGTTAGTCATTTTATTATTTTGATTGTAGTATAATGTTAATAAATTATAATTTCAACTGAATGGTTTTTTATTATAAGTCAAAGTCAAAAAATCTTTATTCACTGTAAAACTTTAAGTTATTTAGTGCAAGTCAGGATGAAGTACAAAAGTTACAATAGCATTCAAATGAATATAACAATATTCGAACTATTAGAACTAGAATTAGAACATTAATTCCAACTATTTTTATCATTCAAATAATCTTTCACGCTATAATAGGCCTTAGATGTTAATTTATTTTTTACGATACATTTAAATTTTTTAATAGGTAATATTTTAATTTCATTTGGGAGTTTATTATAAAATACAACACAATCCACTTTAAAAGATTTAGCAATTTTACGGAGCCTAGTAGATGGAATTGTGAGTTTATGTTTGTTTCGAGACACTGTGTACATCACTATTCTTTTTAAATTGGCTAATATTTTTATGGGCGTATAGGAGGTTCTCATATATGTACTGGCAGTATACTGTCATATCATTTATTTCACTAAACTTTTCTCTCAATGAATACCTTGCTTGTTTGTTGATAAGTCTAAGTGTTAATAACACAAAAATTTTGGGGTTTATTGGTATAAATTACAGTGGTGGTCTGTATGGTATCACTTATGTATTGTTCAGGCATTTTGATTAAGTTAACAAAAGACCAACATTGATATCCAGTTTGGCCTCCTGTGAAGAGCCAGATAAGGCTATATGCTTTTGCATTGTGAGGAGGTGACCCAAGGAAAAATATTTTGGGTCTAGGTTCATAGTCTGAAGTCATAGATAACCATAAGAGATTGTTGAGCCTGGAGGAAATGCATAGAGAGAGAGGAGGTAGCTCAAGTAGTTAGCCCCAAAAAAGTGTGTCAGATGTTGAGTTGTGGAAACCAGTCACTCTCAGCTTTATCATTTTGTGGACCAAAGTATAGGGATATAATATAGGAAACAAAGTATATACATATTAAAAGGTGGTGGACGTGGAACTACTGACAGATATTAGAAAGAAGAAATAGCATTTCCAAACTGTACCTTATTCGGTCTGAATAGGACTTAAAAACAGATTGTTTTATTTGCTGTATTGTAATTTTTGGTTGATGTCAAATCAAGAAATTGAATCGCAAACTGATTTAGTTCGTTCATTCATTCGTACCATGAGGTAATATTTCAACCTAAACTGGATAGCTTATGTGTCAAAGTGAGTGATTCGAAAAAAGTTGCTACTTCCTTAGAGGAAAGTGAATCGTGTTGCTAATAACTTTTAAAAAATACAGAAAAGGAAAATTTTATTGATGAAAGACGAGATGAGAATACTTTATTAGACTTTTTTGTAAAACAAAATACTGAAAATAAATACCGAAAATGAAAATACTAAAGATGATGCAGTAAGGGCCTGAACTATAGCCTGTTCGCAAGAACTAATTAAAAAAAATGTACTGTGTGCTCCTGTCAAATCGTCGTTCACTCGTTATTTTTACGAAAACACCTAAGCAAACATTTAATTTATAATTCAAAGAACTATACAAATATATATATATATACATTACTATTATTTTAAAAGTAAAAAAAAAGCTAAATGGTTTATAAATTGATGCTAAGCTCAATTTTAAAATGTATTTTTAGTATTTTCTACGCTAAAATCATATCATTTTACGTTTCGAAACGCACCGGATACGGTTTAAGTAAGAGAGACATACTTATGCAACGACTGTAGAGCGTCATCTCTTTCTTACAGCGCGGACCACAGACAAATTTATTTCGTTCATTCTTCATAAGCAATCCAAACGCCAGGCACTTCATGGTACAAATTTTAGTGATTCAGTTTAGGTATCTAAACTGAACTGCATCGGAATAGCATCGCTAATTAAAAGTTGATAGTAGGCCTTCTGTATAAAAACCACTGGACAGGCTGTTCCATATGTTTGTTTTTTTTGTCCTATTTGAAGGGCCTCCCGTGAGCGTTCAAAGAACTAATTTTGACGTATAATATAAATGGCTGCGAAGGAACGTACAATACTCTAAAGTATTTTTGCCTTTTGAATTAATTTCGTTCATTTTACGTCTTATTTATACCTCAAGAATCAACTTTTTAGGTGCACATTTTTTTTGTAAATAGTTTCCCACCATCTATGTTGTCCACTTAGGTTGTCATCACTAGTTTTAATAGCGCAGACTATCACTACATGGCCAACAGCGCCAAAATGGCGAATATCAAACAGGCACAAAAGCACTTAACTGTGGTAACTATGTAATTCTATGAGTTTTTTTTTTGCTTTCGTAATTAGTGCATCTTCCCATAACACAAGACGGCATTTTAATGTTGTACCTATACCAAATTGTAAGCAATTCTATCAACAACAAACGCGCGTTTTCGTATCGAGAGAGCGACTACGACCAAAGGAACCAATTGACTCCATTTAGGCGATTGATTTTCGGCGCGCTAGTGACATAATATCTACCACTTTTAATATAACATCATTGACTAGTTACACAATTTTTTCTCCCTTAAATAATCATATATGACCAAAAACTTATTAATTAAATGTTATTGTTTTTAGACTTTTTCACAACGCACGACGGATTTTTTTAAATATACAGACGATGACAATTCTCATAATGGCCGACTTTCGGCCCGTAGTAGTGTAAGTGTGTGCGTTTGCATTTATACGATAATAGACTTGTTTTGGTGCTACAAAATAAGTAAGGTGACATGGAGTCCCTATTTTTTTAATAGTGAGTGCCCATAGCCTGTGCTATTGTTTTCATTCACATGTTCAAATTTAAATACTGTGCCATGACGTTTGTCAGTCAGATGAGATATAATGTGATGTTCATTATATTATATTAATAATACATTGGTCCAATTTATGTTGCCTGATGACTATCTTGCTCTACTTCTCCTGTGACCTGATCTCTAATAATTGAATGCCCAAACCACTTCCATTTATGTTTCTTGAGGGTGATATATACATTTTTGCTTTTGTATGACTTTATTCCAGAACGGCAGTGAATAATTTAGGTGCCAGTAGGTTACAGGATCACCCTGGTGGACACCTCCTCCCAACTTTATTTTTTTCCCTTCTCTCTCTATCTCCACGATCATACTATATCTTATTTATTTAAAAACCCTGTATAGAAATCTATAGCAAATTACGCTCAAGTTATTATTCATTATTGTGCTAAATTACCAGACAGTAGACACTGACACCATGTCCTATGAGACATTTGAGTATTGACTTTTTTTTTTATTTATCATATTACATATACCGATATAAAACTAGGTCAACTTAGCATCTAAGAAAACCACAAAGGTTAACAACTAATGCTAATAACACTTAATAATACGTCACAACTCACGATTTATTCTATAAATTAAATGAACAACAGCGAAAATTAAAGTTCTTAGTTACCAGATCATAAAATTCAAACAAAAAAAAAATAAATGCCAATGCCAACACGAAAATTCAAAATTGACTACGTCAACAAAACCATGTTGTTGGTGTTTACAGATTTATTTTTCTAATAAAAACAAAACTGTGTATTTTGCTGTGATAATATTATATTGCTTGTAAGTTATTCAGGTCTAAGTACTTAAAAACATAATTAGTTTCATTATTATCGACGTAAAAAATTGGTGTTGACATTTATAAAATTTCAAGTAATGATCATTTTATTTCTTAATAACAAAACTCCTCATGAATCTTTAAATATATTTTCATCCAATAGTGAAACCCGATTAAATTCATATGAAGCCTACAGATGATAATAATGTGCAGGATATCCGAGATTCTAAAGAAGAAATAGAGTTGGAGGAAGAAATTACTACACCGGAATCTCAACTAAACTCAGAAAACATGAACAGTGATTCAAAGAAGGATAAAAATTATCTTCCCAATAGAGAAGTAAAATATGGTATGTTTGTCTTGTACCTTTAAATGTAATGTATCTTAGGTTTCTAAGAAAATAATCAATATCAGCTTATTCTCATAAGTGATAATCCATGTAAAGATGTCTATCTTTTATTAATTCATTAATTGGTAATAATGATAAGGAAAAAAGAATTGTATGTAATCTTCTGTGTCATAGCTATCAGAAAGATATTACATAAATTTGGTTCAATTATTTTAGTGTTAATTTAATTTTTATAATTTTCTGTAGTTTATTTAGTTATTGTACATGCAAATGAAGAATAAATGTATTGGTTTATTTTGTATGCTTATGAAACTTATTTTAATGATTGCAGGGTATATTAAATATGTTAGCCTCATGATACTGACAGTTCAAAATGCAGCACTTGGCTTAAGTATGAGATATGCACGTACAAGAGATGTAGAAAATATGTTTTCATCACCTGCTGGTAATTACAATATTTAATACAATATCTAGGGCTAAATCACAATATAATATGTATTTTTATGTTATCAGTACTATTTAACATGCATGTGTCTTATTAAGCATCTTAACTTCTTTTGTAAGTGGAAGCTCTATTAAATTTCATTAATGTTATCATTTGATTAATACATTATAATTTTAAAAATAAGGGTACAACCAAGCCTACGGACAGCCACTGTTTGTGCTCTCCTAACAACCTTTATGCATATTTGCGTAGGGGTTAACTGATGATAAGTGATCACTACTACCCATACTCTCTTGTGACATCAGATGTATCCACAGGAGAGTGGTAAAATACAAGATGAACATTTTTAGTTTTGTCTACATGGAAGACAGTAAAAAGGAAATACATTGTATTGTGTTGTTCACTCATATTAAGGTTTTAGTGATTACATCAAAAAAATACTAAATTTAATAGTTAATATCCCTTAAAAGAGGAGGAAATACAAGAGTTGACAGCTTTGAAGAGAAGAAGTTGCCAGTGGCACACCAGGAACTGACAAGACAGAAGAGCAAAAGCTCAAAAAAAATTTAAAACTTATTATCAAAGAAAAGGAGGTTAGCACCTTGCAAGATAAATTAAGGGCTCTATCTACATATAAAGCAGAGTTATTATTTGTAAAATGACTGAATTTATAAATGAAAGCAGAATATTATTGACTTTGTAAATAATTTAATCTTTAAAAAGCCAATAGGACACACAACTCTAATACAATAAGCTGGTTATGAAATTGTCAAGTTTAGACAGTTGCCAACTATCTTACTTTTAAAACAAACTGAAACAGATCTTATGCACATTGCAGATAAATTAATAAAATCTTGAACAGTGACCACTGAGACCAATTCTGGAAAACCTCTTACAGAATCATCATATCATACAGGCCTTTTAATCTTTTCCCCATACTATTATAACTTTATGAGAAACTAGCTTACCTTAAGCTGGAAGGATGAAATGTGATTTCATCTCACCAATTCGGCTTTTGTGCACACCCAAGAAACGATAGAGCAAATAGTGGTACATATAAAAAGTGCTGGAAAGGAAGGAATACTGATCAGCTCTATTAATTGACACAGCAGGCATTTGACCGTGTATAGGTCAAGGGTCTTCTATATAAATTAAAGCCACACTCTCCCCAATACCTCAGTCTTTTCTGCAAGATCAAATTTTCCAGGTTAAATGTGAGGATTATCTCTCATCCATCTGCGAACTACAAGCTGGAGTGGCTCAAGGTTTGTTAAAGGGTGCAATCCTCTATACAATCTATACAGCTGACTTAACCCACATTAGAAGAAGAGATTAGTGCAACTTATGCAAATGACACTGCAGTCCTCTCTTGTTATAAAGATCAAAACATAGCATCCACAAAATTGCAAGAATGTCTGAATGAAATTGGATTATGGCTGGAGAAGTGAAGGACGAAAGAAATCCTAGCAAAATTGGTGCATAAAACATCTAAACTTAACAGAGAAGATTGCCCATCTGTCATGACACTTGACAGAATTATATTACCACAACACAAGACAGTCAAATACTCATGAATCATCAAGATTCACTTGGTGAGATCATGTGTAGAACAAAAATGAACAAGCTAACAAAAAGTTTCAATTAGCTCTTATGTAGATAATGAATGCTAAGTCTGGAAAATAAACTCTGTATACAAGACCGGTCTTAACATATGGTATACAATATACAAATATAAAATAGTGTTATTCTCCTGCGGTAACTAACCCCTCACAGGATGTGCACTTCTAAAATATGTAATTTACATCATATCTGATTAAAGCTGTGGGTCTAACATGTAACAATAGCGGCCTTTCAAATAAAAATGTTCTATAACACCTCCATTACAAGTATACTTTTTTTATACTTGGAATAAATTGAATTACTGTAACCGATTTTGATTGAGAAGTTGGACAAAGCCAGCTATGTTAAGCATAATCACAGAAACATGGAAGTCAGCCCTTGTACATCCAATCCCTAAAAAAGTTGATAGTGCGAGACCAGCTTCCTAATTTTATAACCTCCCTGCTTTCCAAATCTAGTATATATTAATATATCACTATATTAATCTTTCCAATTTCATTATAAAACGCCAGCTCTTTGTATGTCGGGGATCCGGAGCTATGTGAACGCTAGATCACTTGGTGTTGCGTAGAGATGTCGCTTCATTGTATGTTTTCTACTGCATTTATCACAGGGAGAAGAGCTCTGAAGAGCTGTTTGATCAGTTTTCTGCCGCCGAATTCCACCTTTGCATGACATGCCACAAATTAGGATATCATCCACCATCTCGATGTGGTTTTATTAATTTAAGGAGCTTTATTGTACGTACGAAAAAACTGTGAATGAGCGGTGAATTGTGCGGTGTTCCCAAGACCATGTACAACATGGCCTGGGTATCTTGAGAAATAGCGGGCACGCCTTAATTTCCCAACAACTAGTTTCGCTTCTCGAGAGGCCGCAACAGCATTAAACCCTACCGAATCGGAGATCAAGGTTGTTTAATTATCATTGGTACCGGAAAGCTGCGTGCTATCCCCTTCACTGTTCTTCTGCATATCAATAATATGCTGCAAATCAGCAATATTCATTGCTATGCAGACGACAGCACAGGGAATGCTTCCTTCACCGGCCATACTTGTGTCTGAAATTGGGGATGGGTCGACAAAAAATTCTCCAAGTCAACCCAACAAGTTTGTGCGTTCACCACTAAGAAGTCTCCCTTTGTCTTAATTCTCACTTCTGTGACTGTTACATCTTGCATCGGCATACTCGGCGTCGATATATTGAGCGACGTTCATCATCTCCGATCTTTAGCGTTGCGTTCATCTACCGCATTTATCACGGGTAGTACTCAGAGGGATTATTCGGGTTAATACCAGCGGCCGAATACCTCCACCGGTATACGTCAAAATGCAAAAACAATCCGCATTACGTTGACATCTGACGTTTTGCAAGAAATTTATTGCCTCGCTACTTTGTGGAATCAATAATTACCGGCTGCTCTTTTCCCGAACCGATACGACTTAGGGACCTTCAGGAACAAAGCATACTCCCACCTTAAAGACCACCATCGCCTCACTGTTCTCCATCACAAGACTTGTTTGCCCCGAAGATGCCAGGTTTTCGTTACGTTCTGGGACATCTGTATGCATTTGTATAAATATATGCATTCATTATAAAAATATATAAAGTTTAAGAAATTCAAATAAACCTACACTCATAGATGCATAATGCAATTTATTACTTTGTGAAAAAGCTTACTGTAGTACTAAAATCTAGATTTAAAGTATTTTCCTATTATCGTGCGCAAAGTTCAATTTTACGCATGCATTTGCGTTCACAAAGTACCACTGATCCACACGTTGACAAGCGGGAATGTATAAGAGTATACGAGCGATTCCAACGTGCATACGCGCGCGCCATCTCTGGCACTCTCTTGGCATTAACACGTGAGAGCGACACTGTCTCCCCGAGCCCGAGCGCTCTTGCTCGCGCCAGTTTGTTTACATCTGTCGTCTGGAATGGACCTGTCCGAACGTGCGTTCTGTGTTTTGTAAATACGGACAATGAACGTCAAAGTATCAGTCGTTTCGCATCATAATTGTAGTGGTCTAACTTTGCGCAACTTAATAGGAAAAGTAGTATACGATACTCATGCGCACGTAGGTCATCCCGCACGAGCGAAGCGCAAAGTTCGATTTTGCGCATGCGTTCGCAAAGTACCACTTTCCCACACGTCGACACGAGCGTGCGGGAATGTTTGAAAACAATTGTAGTGGTAGAACTTTGCGCAACTTAATAGTAAAAATAGTATACGATACTCGTGCGCACGTAGGTCATCCTGAACTCGCTCCGCTCGTGCGGGATGTAATGTACTATTCCACAATAACTTAGAAAATAGATCAAATAGAAATCATGTGTTTTTTTGTATTGTTTCAGCTGTTCTCATGGCAGAGGTTTTAAAACTAGGTATTTGTGTATGCTTAGTTATAAATGAGAATGGTAACATTGTAAAGGGTGGGAGAGTTATGTATCAAACTGTTATTTTGAATTTCAAGGATACATTACGTGTTTGTGTACCATCCTTCTTATACATTGTACAAAACAATTTGCTGTATGTCTCCTCATCAAACTTAGATGCAGCTACTTATCAGGTATAATTTTATGATTATTTATTTATTACCTACTCTTAAAATAAATTGAATTCCGTCTTTTATTGTTTAGGTAACATATCAACTTAAATTACTTACAACTGCCTTCTTCGCGGTGTTAGTGTTGAAAAGGAGGTTAAAGAGATGGCAATGGGGGGCTTTAGGATTGCTAGTCATTGGTGTTGCTTTTGTCCAACTTTCATCAACGGAAACATCTACCACAACTACATCAAGCAATTTGAAAAAACAGTCTAAACTACTTGGTTTTGGAGCGGCATTATCTGCTTGTTTTATTTCTGGCTTTGCTGGAATATACTTTGAAAAAGTTTTGAAGGAATCTGACATATCTGTGAGTAATCCTTTTTAATATTTATTTTCAATTATGCAAATAAAAGAAATTACAGTGTGTAATATTTATATGTTATTATTACAGGTATGGATGAGAAATGTTCAACTTAGTTTGCTGTCACTTCCATTTGGAACAGTGACCTATTTAATCAATAATAACTGGTCGTTCGAAAACATTCTTAAAGGATTTGATGGATTTGTTTGGTATCTAGTAGTGTTGCAAGCTGCAGGAGGATTAATAGTAGCTGTTGTTGTTAAATATGCAGACAACATTTTAAAAGGATTTGCAACATCTGTTGCCATTATTATTTCATGTGTGGCGTCCATGTATATATTTGACTTCCATTTAACTATACAATTTTCTATAGGCACTTGCTTTGTTATTGGATCAATATTTTTATATGGATATGTTCCAAAGAAAAAAGAAACTAGGACATCATTAAGTGTATGATTTTACATCAATTTTGTATGTAGAATATTATAGTATTGTAATTAATAGTAATATTTGCCATGTACTTACATATACAATATAGACATAAGTTAAGTTTTATATCATTTTAAATGTATTATGTATTTTAGTATCTTTACAGATTTCTTTTTAATCACAATTATATTTTTATAATAAAGTTTATTATTTTAGATATTTAAAAATATTTTTGATTTCGGAATGAAAAAATGAACATCAATAATTAAATGATGATGATGAAAACAGCATCACTAAGAGTATTGGCCTCAAGGTAAAAGTATTAAACTTAAAATATCTTTAACTTAGATTTTTATTCAGAGATTATGTCAATAAAACTAGAAACTTAGGTTGTAATTTCATTTAAAATTTAAGGAAGCCTTTTGTATGATCAAAACAAAAATTTACAACTTAAGAGTATATTCAACTATAATCAATATCTATAATTATTACATGTGTCTCGCTCTAGAATGAGTTGATAATCTTTCGTTTCCTCATCTGTTCCATCCACAAATCAAGTTGCTGTTGTGGTGGCAAGGGATTTTTTTTATAGTAATCCACTGGTGGTTTCCCTTCTTCAAGTCTTACAAAGTAGTGACAATACTGGTAGCGTACCTCCCCAAGTCTTCCCCTTGCATGTCTCCTGATACCCTTTATTACAGGACCTTTTCCAGAAAAGGATTCCGCTGAAATTTAATAGTATTTTATATAAGATATAAATAGTATTAATATGAGTAATGTGACTTATATAAACTCAATGATATAAATTTATTGATAAATTATGAGAAAAATTACACACAAAATCCCAGATTAATTATAATACTATCTCCCTTATTCATAATGGTCCGCTAACTTTAAACAGCCGCTTAGGAGTGTTTTTTCTCATTCTGACTTACGTCAATAGAAGAAAACAGAGTGAGAATTAGCAATGCTTTAAGTTAGCAGACTATTACGAATAATGGGGTTTATCTTTAAAATAATGCAGTATAAAGGAATGAAGAATGGTGATGACACAACAACATTGCTACTACATCATAAAAAGTTACATATCCTATAAATATGTCATGGAATCAATATGTTACCACACTCTACCAATATATAAAGTCACATTTGCTACAACTTAGTTGAACAGGCAGGATGTGTGTAAATAATAAGTGCCCTATATGTAGACACTATCACTGCTAGCCCAAGAAAGGTCTATTAAAGCTGTGTAGTACTAAAGGTGTCTAGATACTTTATACACTGTTGATATGATTAACAACATTTTAAAGCACATGTGTTGTGTTTTCACAGTAAATGTGTCATATATGCATACTTGTAGTGAAGTCAATTTCCAAGAAATTTAGTTACTGTTTAAAATGAAAATATTGGAATTTACAACTAAACTGTTTTCACCTATAGATTTGTTTCTCTATGGTCATGGTGGGTGATCATTTTTTGGAACAATTTCTTATAATTATCTCAAACTTACTGAATTTCAGACTTGTTACACTTTGGAACTCGGGTATTTATATAAATAGTCAGAATTTTCTCATATCAAACAGGCAACAGTTTCATTTCGTAATGTCAACTTACCAACCCATAAGTTGCTTTTAAACTCAACATGATGATCCTTGACAGCAAGTTCTTGAGCCTCAAGTATTGCCTCCTTAACAAATCCAGCACCTTTTTTATTGACAAAAGATAATTGTTTCACTGCTTCATCCACTGTCATACCTCTCACAAAACAAGCAATGTACCACAGCTTTTCGTGACTATATTTTAAATTTGTCTTTTGGTGGCACACAAACTGAAAGATCATTCACTATTACAGCCTGTACCAATTTTTAAACGACAAAATTTTTTCTTATAAAGATTATATTTATTGCAGAACATTTTTAACAATCTTGTTTCGTCATTGTAACACATTATTCAACTTTTATGGTTCAATGACGATATACATACCGCAGGTCGTGGTTCTTCTTGTGGGTCTTGTGGAGGATATATTTTTTTATTATAAGCAATAAATTTTTTAGGTAAATTGGATTTTGACCAAGCTGTTCTCGTTGTCGTTGTGTGGAAAGTTTGAACATTAAAAATAACTGGAGTTAGGTTACTTAAATCAAACAGAATTTTATTTAAACGGTTCAACATTTTATGAATTTATTAACTTAATTAACGACTACTCAAGAGCACGACGCGACGTCTTATTTTTATTAATTTGATATTTTTGTTGAGTTTACAATTACAATTTATTTACAGTACCTACCACCAAAGAGTATAATAATGTATAGGGTGCCTCACACTCAGTTCACTTCATATTACCAAAGAGAATGTTAAACACTACGTTCCTAAATAGTAAATACCTATTTTTTATGACCCGGTATCGGTAACTATTGTTAACTAAAGGTCGGAACGCATTACAGCGGCGCTGCGCTGCGCGTCGCTTCACGTCGCTAGATGGTACATATCGCACTACAACTGCAGTAAGCGGCAGCTCAAGAAAGTTAGCCCCCCAGATTTTTTTATTTTTTTTTATTACATCGTTACTTCGCCATTTGTTCTTGATTGTTCTCTATAAACATTTGTTTGTTCTCGTTTTTTTTTTTTTTTAATTTGCAATTCATTAAAATTGGTTAGGTTAGGTTATGTTAGAACAGTTAAAACAACGTACGAGCCGAGCGTAGCGTGCCGCGGCAGCGGCCGGCGAGTGCCAGAACCAAATAGTAGGCGTTTCCCCCCATTTTTAATTAATTGATTTTAAATAAACAACAAAAGAACAAACAATTATTTATAGCGAACAATTAAGAACAAACTACGAACTAACGATATGCGATATTGAAAATTCAAAAATAGAAAAAAATTTTTTTTTGGGTGGCTAAGTTTGATGAGCCGTAAGCGGCAGCTCGCGTCATTTCTATAGCACTTTGCGTGCGAGCAACATTACAAGATGAGCGATAGTGACGAAAATTTGGTCATTATTTCTTTACTGTGTGCAGAAGAAGAATTAATGAAAGACAAAAAATAAATTTCAAAGTTAAATAAACTTTATTCAATTAGGCTTCAACTAAGCGCTTTTGATTTGTCACTATAAAATTTTCTTTTAAATTACTAAATCTACCATTATGTTCGAAAAAAGAGCTCTTGAAAAGAACATACAAGAAATACAACGACCAATTTTTTCAATCAATAGAGTATTTTACAATGACTGTAATATACAGAATAAGTTTGAAAGGGTATGCATCCAATATATATGAATAAAATAATAATTAAATTAAACTAATAAAATTAATAATTAAATTATTTTTATTTAGTTATTAAATTATAAGACAATATTCTATAGACTTAACAGTATGCATAGTGAAGCGACGCGCCACCTGCTGTGTCGCACTGAGCGTCGCTGCGCGTCAAAATATTCTCTCGGAGGCAACTCTGCCGCGACGTGCAGTGCAGCGCCGCTCTGGTGCGACATGTTCAATACAAAATGGTTGAAATAATATTATGACGCGCAGTGCAGCGCTGCGCTGCGCCGCGCTAATGCGTTCCGGCCTTTAAGACTATTGTTGTTTAAAAATGTCTATGCTTTTCATTTCACAGTTCAGTACAAACTGTTTTCCATTACAGACACAGACTAATATGATGCTTAAGTACAGAGCACAATGCCGAATTGTGCTGATGCATAAATTGGAACGTGAATTAGAACTTTTGGGTTTTTCAATAATCCTGAGCTGCACTGCATTGTAATGGGCAGGGCTTATCAATTACCATCAGCTGAACGTCCTGCTCGTCTCGTCACTTATTGCATATAAAACAAAGTTAGCTATGTATATTTATATTCATTATTAATTTATTACTTTGGTTATTTTGCGTGATGCGTGTAGATTTTGAAAATATCATCTTTATTCTTTTAAATGTATATAATGTAAATTATTGTTTTGGTGTTATTAGTGGCATATAGGTCTTGCTACCAGGTCATAAATACGTACGTAATACATAATACATTCTACAGTGCGTTCACAGTTATTTTACCTCAAGCCGCTAGGTTAGCTAACCTGAGCATTATATTGCCATATTTAGCTTCTATGACTCCCTCAAACGACAAGTAAAATTTTACGGTATTGATGATATTTTTTTTCTTACAATATAATGATTTGAACGTAAAGTTTTTAATAAGATCTTTTGTTATCGGGACGGTTGAACGCATTTAAATTTATATTTGAAGTCATTACAGAAATTTAATTACCAATTTTTAATTTTTGTTATGTAAAGATTAATTTTCAATAATAATTACATCAGTGTGAAATATTTATTATTATAGTCTATTTTTCCTAACTTCCTAACAAATGTGGCGTACAGTGAACCAGCCCGTACCAAGAGATAATTCGTACAGATGGGGATCATCGTACGCATGAACGATTGAACTTAATGGTTTTTATGCAGTGAATGAATAGTATCGGGTAGAAGAATAGAAATAATACGACAAGTTATTTTAATAATTTTATTATTCGGATTTCGATGATAAAAATAGACCTATCTTATAATATTATTTATACCTATCTTATTATATTAATTTCCGTTCGCTTTGTTATTTAATGTAAGACTAGACCTTTATATATCTTTAAGAAAAAATGTGAGCCGTCACGGGACGCCTGGCAGATGTGAAACATCGACATTATTTTGTAAAAGTAATATGCAGAAAAGAACATATTGTGATAGGAACTAAATATGTCATAATGATAAAATAAAATATTACGATTTTTTTTCCAGATAACGATGACTATTTATTGAATAAACATTTATTTTCATTAAATACAGAAATTTACGAATTTATTTCAAATCGTGACTACTTAATTCGTTTAATCAGTGACTTCGGTAATAGTTATATTCGATGTTGCCTCTGAGGACGGTATTACTGTGACAAGGCGACGCGTCGCCACGGCATACGTCGCCACGCCAGAAATCGGTTTTACGTGCGGCTATAGATGTTTCACATCAATATGTGTAAGCTTATCAAAAGTATTTAACTAAAACCAAAGAATTACCAACCCGAGTTGCTACTTTGTATCTTAAAAGAGCACGTTTAGTGTATTAATTGTAAGCTGTCATTTGTTATTTTATTAGTTAGTTGCACAGTTATAACCACAATATATTCATCCGGATAATTATCTTAATCGTAAATAAAGTAATCTATTTGCGTTTTAGGCTACCTGTCATTCATAGCTATCAAACGTTTTTCACGATATTTCACTTTCTCACAAGAAACAGTGAAATAGTTTCGCACAGCATTCTTTCGTAGGTAGGTTATTTATTTATTTTTAATTTATTATTAATTTTCCATAATGTAGTACGACCTCCACGAAAATTTATATCAATTTTTAACTCTGCTAAGAGTTTCCCCAAAGTCGGTACGTCCTTTCTGACGGTGTACATATCAAGTATTTTATTTAGAAACTGCACACAGATCAAAAACATCCAAAAATTTTTTTTCTTAGATGCGTTTTTTTCTGGGCGTAGAAATTCAACTTCAACTGCAACTTCGCCTTCTTTAGTTATGGTGCTTACGGTTTTTTCAGATATTCCTGAAACAGGAAAAAAGTTTTATTTTATAAAGCCTATTTTATTTTAAATTTAACATAGCTATATTATATATTACCTAATCGTATCAAATGCTACCAAACGAAAATTGAAGTTCTGATTAAAAAAATAGAGGTCAGCTTGGCATTTATTTATTCAAATTAAAACCACTCAAGGCGACTTATACTAATTGATAATGATTACTCTATTAAATTATGAAATCATATAATATATTAAAAAGACAAATATAAAGGACATAGAACTTGTATATCAAATTGAAACAAATGATTGATTATATTACTATAAAAATAAAACATACAAAAAACATCACAAGATAGTTACTATACTCGCAAGAACAATAACAAACAGTCTAACATTTATGGTGAGAGAAAATCACAGTTGACGCGACAAAAATTATGTAGTTACTGATGGCGGTAACGCTAGGACATCAAGTTTCCACTAAAATTGGGAAAAATACTAAAGATGGGTAACCGTAATTTACATACCCGTCATGGCGGCAACGCGTTGACCAACATTTACAAATGGAATTAAAGGAGCATTCTTTTCTTTTTCTCTTTCACATATCACGCACCGATAGTATAATATTTCTTCTGCTAATTTGAATTCTTTTCGGCATGCTAACAGATGAAATATCACAAATATGAAAGAAAAACGCTAAGAACTTCACAGAACGAATCGACAGGAACACCAACATAAAGAAAACATATAATGTCTTCTGTCAGAGGTAAAATAACTGTGAACGGACTGTAGTTTTATTTCGTTATCCCTCGTTTACACCAGGAAACAAGTCAAAAACTTGTTTTATACAAAACTTGTAGAATACTTGTCAAAACATAATTATTTATTTTTAACATGTATTGCAATTGTCTGAAACATTCTTGCATTCACACTGTGTTGCCAACAAGTATAACACATTTGCGTTCACATATAGAGCTGCGACATGTTTGATACAGTCTGATACATTGACAGCGTTCACACCATCATAACACATACATGTTTTTAGAAAGTATTGTTAATTTTATTGATGTTTATGTATAATACTTATTAAAAACAAGTTTTATACTGTTTATAGAAACAAGCATAGGCTTGGTGGATAAAGTTTTAAACATTTACCGGACAGACTGTTTTTTGGTCAAAGACAAGCTTTATTAGCAATATTTATCTCTGCTTATATTAAGATATTCTATCGATACTTTTATAATCGTCTCGCATAATGCATTAAGTAACTACATTTTACCTTTGATATCCGATGCAAATACAAAGAAGAGTATTAGTCACCAGTAGCTAGAAATCTCAAATAAACAGCTAAGTAACAAAAAAAAGCGGGAACGCCTTCCATCAAGGCCGGCAACGCTCCTGTGATTCCTTTAATATTGCAAGAGAATGTTTGCGGCGGTGATCACGTATCACCAGGTGACCCGTGCGTACGCTCGGTTGTCTTCCTTTTCCATAAAAAAAATTGCTCTGCTTAGTGCTGCTGAGTGATGACATCTCGATACTGTCAGTTCTGCTAAGAAAATTACGGTGCAACTTTTCGAAGCAAATTCTCCAAATTTACTGGTCTCATTCTAACAAAATTTCTGAATCCACTTCTGTCCTCAATTTTTAAATCATGCAATAAGGAACGATATGCCTCTTCTTGCTGTCGTCTCCTCAAATGATTGGGACCAGTACTTGCGTGGTTTTCTTGAATTTCCTTCTTTCTGTATGATGTACAAGTATACTGCACTCATGAAGCAAAGTTCCGCAGTACTTTCTATTCTATTCTATTCTTCCTACTATGGCTCCTGTGGAAGGTATACCACAAGTTTGCCAATGTCACGTTAAGGTAGTACTTTCACTTTCTATTGTCTGTACCTGTAGTCAATTGTGTTGTCAAATTCATTAATTTCTGCACTGACATGTCTTAAACATATTTAGCTACAAGCCTACAACAAGTATAAAACATGAGATCATATACATGTAGAACTAATAGGTGACAAATAATTTCATCAGACAAGTTTCATACAAATATTGTTTACGACAAGTCTTATGTTTTTGTATTTTGAAAACATTGCATACAACTTGTATTTGTAATATGCATGAAACTTGTCAAATACGTGTTTAATACCTTGGTGTAAACGAGGGGTTAGAGTAAGTTCTGTGGAATACAGAGTACAGAACACTTTTACAGATTTATACCTAGAGGTTGAAATATGAATTTGTACTATAATAAAAATAAATGTAAACTAACTAACTTTAGCTCGTATAATTTTTTGCTTTCATTGCCAATTGTATCATAATATTATATAAAATATATAAAAATGTTTCCTTGAAGTCTATGTAAAATATTAGAATATGGACGATATTTTATACTTTGCCGTAGCATGTTCATCAAATATGAACAGGAGTATGGAAGCACATGCATTTCTCGTTAAAAAGGGATTTAAAGTTAAATCTTTCGGAACTGGAGAGAAAGTCAAGTTACCTGGTACCTCAGCAGATAAACCAAATTGTTATGAATTTGGAGTACCTTATGATGATATTTACAAAGATCTGTTAGAAAAAGATAAAGCATATTATACACAAAATGGTTTGTTGCATATGCTTGACAGAAATCGAAGAATAAAACCATGTCCTGAACGATTTCAAGCCTCAACAGAGAGATTCGACGTTATAATAACTTGTGAGGAGAGAGTTTATGACCAAGTTACTGAATGGTTTGTATCTAGAAGATCTACTTCCAATCAACCAGTACACATAGTGAATATAGATATTCAGGATAATCATGAAGAAGCCACATTAGGAGCTTTTCTTATTACTGATTTGGTCACAAAAATGTCACAGAGTGAAGATTTAGACAATGATATTGATGAACTTCTGCATGATTTTGAAGCCGAGTGTCGGAGACCTATATTAAATAGTATAATGTTCTATTGACAATAATTAAAACTAGCAAAAAAATTTTTCAAATGTGTCAAATAATATCCATATTTATGATGGCTATTTATGAAGTGCACTATCTTTAAGATTATTAATACTGTATAAGAATTTGGATACATAGGACAATATTCATACAGTTATTTTTTTATGTCAATAAGTTAATAATGTAGGTATAAATACATACAATACTAGTAATGAATTATATAGCGTCATGATAGCCATTTATCGACTTTTTATAAAACAATATAATGTAGATAATGTTATATAGTGTTGCTTAATTTTAAAAATAAAAACAGTTCATAGTATTGTCATTAAAATTAATTATAATTTTTTATTTGTAGCAATAATACTGACATGAATTGAATGAACATAAAAAGAATTGTTTTATTATAACATAATATTTTTCACAGCATTATTTCTCACATCAGAAATGCTAAATGACCATGTATGTAAAAAAGAAGTAAGTTTTTTAGATTATTAATTTATATATGTTGATGGCAATATGAAAATATATTATTAAGTAATAAATTAAACAGGGTTTTTTGAGTAAATCATGATATTTAAGTATAATATATACACAATAGGTATTGTATCTAAAATCAACTAAACCAGAAAATATTCCAGACAGCCCATATAACACAGTGGTTAGTGACACTGCCCACTGAGAGCCCCTGTAAGAGATTTAAGGTTTGAATCCCAGTGGGTGCAAACATATGATGAATTTGGATGTTTGGTTTCAGTCATGGATATCATATGTATTTATAAATGTATAAGTACATATGTATATCATTTATTGCACCCATATTAGGGCTATGTCTAGAATTCGGCTGAATTAATTTATTACTTCTCCAGAAATTTGTCTGAATATTTAATTATAATTATTTTATAGCAATATTGCCAACAGCGTGGCTATTTAAATATAAAAAATTTGCAAATGGAAATATTAAAATTCAGAATCTTCTTATCACAAAAGCAATTCTGGCGTTTTTGGATGGTGTATCAGCTTTTTTTTTGATGTAGATACTCATGTCCGGATGATTCCTAGAAACAATGTGGTAGGAATCCATGGTTTGGATGTATATGGTAGAAAGTTCCTTGAAAACTGTACTGTGGTGTGTGGTGGTGGAGGCATGCCAGACATCAAGATGATGAGAATGATAACCATGTTTGCGGTGTGACTTGCAAAGGTGGATTCCTGCGCCAGGAATCAGCTCTTCGGAACACTCCCTGTGATAAATGTGGTAAATGACACATAATGCAGCGATGTCTCTGCGCAGGATCAAGTGATTTAGCCTTTCACAGAACACCGAATCCCCAACATACCAAGAGCTGGTGTTTTATAATGCTCCTAGATTTGGCAAGCATTATAAACCTTTAACTCTTCTCGAACTGTCAACTATATTTAGAGTAAATGTGTAAGATGACAAACAGTGAACCAACACCAAGTGATCGCGCTGTTCATCGAGCACTGGATCCCCGACAATTAGAGCAGCTCTGTGTTGCATCATTCTCTGTGTTCAAGCCGAGATGAGAGCATTAATCCATATATAGCTGGACTGCCAGATCTCTTTGAATATTTTATTTTATCTGAAAAACTGAAGAGTCAAGCAAGATGTTTACGTTATGGTAAGTACACCCTGCCCATTACAATCAGTGCCGCTATGACTGAACCCGAAATTAACACACACATATAGCGAACGAAAGGTCTCTGTTCTGAAAGAAAGAAAAAATGTTTATTGACGTCATTATACATTCTGATAATAGTTCTTAAAGTTCTGTTACATTCATCTCGCTATCCTCTCATCGCTGTCATAATGCCTGGATCAAGCTTAGAATTAAGTCTCAATAACTTTACTAGCTATGGCACTCTGTATACGGTAGAATAATGCCCAGAATCCAAGCCGGACTTTAGGTCGGGGTCTATAATGAATCATGGCAAAAGAAAACTATGAAAGGAATATATTTCCAAGGTACCCGGAAGTCGGACTGGCGTTATACAAATATAGGATTATTTGTGAAATCCAAGATTCTTGATTTCTCTTTCCTTCCATGATAGCTTTTTGATATATTATTTGGATCCGATCCAAAATTCGTATACGTCGGAAAAATCTTTGGCATAAAAAGTATCATAATATCATGTCCTTTTTATACCCATAATATTTCACGATGATTGGTTCAGTGGTTAAGGCGTGAAAGCGTAACAATCAATCACATCCGCACTTATATAGACTTAGGTAGTAAATAAAAGGCATTTATTTTCTCAAAATTGATTCCTTTAGAATTCTTTTTGATGTCATTTCTTATACTAATAGATACTAGGTACTACTTAAATTAAAGATAAACTTCAACTTTATTATCTAGTGTTTAATACTTTATTTAATGCTTGCGTATTACGTAGAATACATACTACTAAGTTTCTTTATCAGCGCTTATGGACTATCGAAATTGACACCCATATCAATTATTGAATAATATCATGCCAGAAGGTGATGTCGGCTTTGCTCTTTTTGACTGAGACACAGATTTTCTCTCTGGCTGATAGATCTTACCTAGGGATATAATCTGGAACAATCCATGGAAATGGTATACTCGATGAGGAGATCCTCATTTATAGTATTAGGTGTGCCATACACGATCATAGGCATTCGCTATATCCAGGCTAACTGTCAGGCCTTCCCCTTTGCTTTCAATATCCGCCGCCCATCTATGTGTTAGGTATACCAGAAGATCACTTGCTGATCGATCATGGCGAAGCCGTACTGTCGATCAATTGGTGACCCTCTAGCAAGAGCTGGCGGTTAATTATGCTCTCTATGATTTTGGAGAGCAGGGAGGTAATATTATAGGCCTGTAGTTTGCCGGATCCGTACTGTCTCCTTTTTTTGGATCGGATGGACAAAAGCTGACTTCCATGAGTCAGAGACTACGCCTTTTGTATATGATTGCCGGAATAAACGCATTAGCACCGGCGTCAGCTCAGGGGCACACGTTCTCAGCACGATTGGAGACATGCCATTCGTTCCGCTCGACTTCCTGACGTCCAACGAAAACAGAGTTCGCCGAACAGTTTTCTGTCTGTATTGTCGTTTTTCCGTTGGAGGCTAGAGTCGAGTTGGAGGCAAAATGGGCGCAAAGGAGATCGGCTATCTCCTTTTTTTAACCCAACATGCTCCTATGACATTCTGGGTGCAATAAAGTCATTAAAAAACACAAATAGTAACGGATATGATGATCTAAATACAACAGTAATAAAATATGTCGATACAATAATAGCCCCAGTATTAAGTTACATTATGAATAAGTGTATCGAATATGGTATATACCCAGATAAAATGAAACTTCCGATAATAAAACCTATTTTTAAAAAGGAAGACAAACTAGATATACAATTTTAGAGGCCTATCGCCTTGATTCCAATCTTATCAAAAGTTTTTGAAAAAATTATACACAAAAACATGTATTCTTACTTTGAAACATGTAATATTTTGACTAAGGAGCAAGTAGGCTTTAGGAAAAATAAGTCTATTAATGAAGCAATTTATAACTTTTTTGAAACGGTAATGACTAGTTTAGAAATAAAAAACGAGTGACAGCAATATTTATGGACATGACCAGAGCTTTTGACTATGTCGACCATTTAATACTGATAAATAAATTAGAAACGTATGGCATAAGAAACAATGCTCTTAATTTAATTAAATCATATTTATCTGGTAGACAACAATTAACAGAAATAACTAAAATAAATCTTATATCTAAAACCAAAATGAAATATTTATCAGACCCCCGGAAAACAACACTTGGCGTGCCCCAAGGCAGTGTTCTAGGACCACTGCTTTTTCTTATTTATATAAATGACCTTCCTCAAACTATAAAGGGTCCAATGGTCCTATTTGCAGATGATAGTACTGCCATATTTATTGATAAAAAACCATTATCATATGAAAATTACATAAACAATTCGCTTAACGAACTAATAGAGTGGTTAAATTATTATAATAATCTAAAAATTTATCTAAATAAAACATGCATGATGAAATTTGCTTACAAAAACACACAATCTTATGTATTTAATATAAATTATGACGATAAAGTGATTAATGAAGAGAAGTCCACAAAATTCTTGGGCATTTATCTTGACCACAATCTGTCATGGAGAACACACATGATTATGTCATTAAAAAACTAAATAGGTTCTCATTTGCTCTACATATGCTGAAGGAAGTAGTTGATATGACTGCGGTGTTAGCAGCATATCATACGTATGTAGACAGCACTCTGAGATATGGGATACTATTCTGGGGTAATGCTCCAGGGATTTATGAAGTATTCAAAGCTCAAAAGAAATGTGTCAGATCTGTCTGCTCACTAAAAGCAAGTGAATCATGTAAACCTCACTTTATTAAATTAAATATTCTTAGCATGCCATCAATATATATTTATGAAGTAGCAGTTATGGTAAAGAATAACATCATAAATATGAAACCCTAAATTCGAAACGAAACGACAACAAATTACGACCTTTGAAGTCCAGAACAGAGTTGTATCGAAGCATCATCTTTTGCATGGGACCAACAATTTACAATAAGTTACCTGACAATATTAAGCGCCAAAATATATTCTACTTCAAAAAGTCACTCAAATCTTAATAAAAAAAGCATACTACTCATTAAAAGATTTTCTTGACGATAAAATAGTAAATAATAAAAATTAACTTCGACTGAACTCAATATCATTGTGTAGCTAATGACATTATATTATAAATTAAAATGAATAAGCCTATGAAATAATAACTATTGTATGATTGATGTTAATTTAAGTTTGTTTGGGATGTATACCTTTTTTTAGTATAGTACAGTATATTATATTTGTTACAGAAATTAAAACGTGAACTGACTATGTATTCCACTATAAGCTTGCATGCCTTATGGGTTAGGATAAGAGCATCTGTTAATTATAACAACATCTTCTTATTTGATTTGATTTTCCGTATGAGGCAGGGTGTCATTCTTGTCGTTGATATTACCAAGAGCAGCCAACGACCTAAACTAGCGTGATCCGGTCGGGAAGCTAGAAAGCTGTTCGTTGATTTTGACGAGGTGCTTCAATTTGCACGGGCGATTTGCCGCTTATAAAAGCTGGAGGCACGGTTTGCAGTTCGGATCCTTTGAGCCCAGCGCCGCAACACAAGTTCGATTCGCCTGTTTTTTGCATGCAGATGCTGCTTTAACTGACGCATCGAACCAGGGTTGTGATCTGCCACCGGTCGGTACTACAGAGCTTGGTATAAAAATATCCATGCCCGCAGTATCACATCGGCTACTGTAACGGCGCAGGCACTAGGATCATCCGAAGGGAAATAAATTGCCCCAATGGTAGGATGCAAAAAAGGAACGCATCCTATCCCAATTTGCTGACTTGTAGTGCCAAACGCGGAGGGTCCCTGGTGGTCTGCGACGTGGCCGTCTAATAGGCACTACACTCCTGACCAGGTAATGGTTGGATGTTTCGAGAGGAGCGTCGACAGAGACCTGGTAACTATCGGGATGTGTTAGCAGAAGATCTAATAAGAACGGCATATGGCTATCCACATCCGGGAGCCGCGTTGGCGACTCAACAATTGCGACAGACCATGCCTGTATTCTTGCTTTCATACAGTACACTTTTTAATTAATACAGACACCATATTATACTGAAGTAATGTGGAATAATATATCTATGGTGGTTAATATACACGGTACAATAGGTAAATTATTATATATATATTATTAGATAGATTTTTTGGAAATCATTCTAATTAATAATTCATCCAATTTAAATATCTACCTATATTTTTATCGCTGATCCAAATTTCCGTTTACTATAAACTTTTAACGCGATTCGTTTCCTTCGTGAAAATGAAAACACTTAATCTTATTTAGATAGGAACGAAAGAAACTTGAATAACAATACCTGCCTACTGAAATAACACTGAACTCAGGAAAACACGAAGCTGGCGGATGCACAGAACGCGCGAGCCATAAATTACTTGATACTCTTGATAGAACAGTGGAAAGTTGGTGGAAAGAAAAAAAAACTTCAAGAATCAAGACTTGCCGTTCGCCTATGCCTATTAATTTAATTCAATTTTATTGTTGTTTATGTTTACCAATACATAATAAAGCATAGCTTGTTAAATATTTGAAAGCATTGATATAAATATTTTAATATGATGTCGCAATTATTAAGACGATTCAGTAGAAAATATATTTCATATTCGTGCCGGCGACATTATTTAACCAATGAATATAAGTGTGTTGAGGCATGGAATAACCAAATCAATTCTCCATTACTTAGTAAAGTCAATCTGAACGACTTTTACAATGCTTTGGAACAGAACTATTCATCGAAGGGTGTTATCAGTGCAATCGATGTAGATGTTTTTGCTAATGCGATTCGAGATCCAATTTACTTGGATGAGCTACGAGACCTTCTACACAAGCTTCGCCTTTCAGGTGACACAGGAAATACTTTAGAGTCCACCCATCATGCCACTGCTCGAAATTTTTTGGAATTTGGTAATTTATCCGATCTTGTGACTATTTTAAAAGACCCACTGAATTTTGGTGTATTCCTCGATTTTTATACAGCAAATTTAATCTTAGATAAACTCCTTACATCTGAAGATTACCAACTTGCCGCTAATGTTGCTCACCTGATAATGCTGCAGGAAGAATTTTCCAATGATATTACTTGTACCCTTTGTCAGTATGCTTGTTACAAGTTCCTCAAGGATTATAAAGAACCCGAAAGTGATAGCATAAATGTGACAGAGACTAAAAAAAGTGAAAAAGTGGAGGAAATCAAAATCAGAATAAAGTTTCTGAGAAATGAATATTATGATGATCATTTTGACATAAAAGACGTAAAAATATTATCAGGGAAAACGTTAGCATGGATATCGAAGCAATACAAGGACAATGTTAGCAATAATCTTCAATTATTAGGTTGGCTCTATTATGAGAAATATGACAAATTACAAAATTTATGTCAAGAGCTTAGTATTAACAAATCCTTCAAACTCAACAGCCAGGTAATTGATGTTTTAAAATCAGAAATCTCAGAAGATTCAAAAGAGAGTATTGAAAACTGCCTGTCAATTCTTAATCAAATGGAATCAAGTACCGAATCATTAGAAGAGGCTATAAAAGTCTCTATAGAAAATGCAATAAACAGAACGCAAAAAAAAGACATAGAAGCACAAAAACTGGTAAGCATACAACAAGCATTAGTGACATCATATATAACTCTATATATATAAAAATTAATTGCTGTTCGTTAGTCTCGCTAAAACTTAAGAACGGCTGGACTGATTTGGAAAATTTAGGTCTTGAATTATTTGTGGAAGTCCAGAGAAGGTTTAAAATGTGAATAAATAGGAAAATGCTCGGAATTAGATAAAAACAACAAATTTGTTTTTCTTTTGATGTGTCCATACATAATTTCTATGAGAGAATTTATTGAAGCATGGTTTGACAGTTCTGCTGTGAAACAATTTTATTACGACAGCAGGGTGCATATTTTACGAAGTAATTCTTGATGTTATTATATATTACTGACAAATTCATAAAAAACATTATTTTATTTATTATATACATAACAATGTCTGTCGGGTCTGCTAGTTCTGTAATGAAGATATAGGTAATTCTTTTTAACAAACTACTTCATGGCAGTATTATAATTTTTACTAATATTATTTAGTTCACATAATATCTCCTAATTTAAGCTTAATGTAGATAAAATTATTATAATTATTCAATGTTGTAATTTGTTTTTCTTGAGTAGTTCATTTATATATTTTATTCCAATTTGATGGCTGTTGGGGCAGTAAAGTCCTTGAATGGAGACCACATACTGGAAGAGTTATGTTGGTAGATGATGACCGACAATCTGGTCAAGATCTCCAGAATAGGTTGGATGAGTCCAGTGCAGGACTGTTCATCATCACTATCTTTGGGGGATTACTTTGTCCATCAGTAGACATCTTCTGGCTGAAATGACGATGGTGATGCCAATTGGGATAATTTGCTTATTGCTTGGCGAGTTGTTCAACATTATTTTAGTTTAGTTTACAAATATTAAACAATTTAATACTCATCAAGTTCTATTTTCACAGCTCTTTGAAAACTGGACTACAATAAGGGAAGAAAAGCTAGAAGAACAGACTCAACGTCTGAACCGAGCTGAACGAATAAAACAGATTGAAGAAAAACAAAAAGAACTTGAAACAGAAGAACAGAAATTATGGTTCTTTGAGAATGAAGAACAAATTGACCTCCAAATTGAAGAAAAGACAAAAGTTAACATTAATCCAGAGATTAAGAGTAAATCTAAGAGTAAAGATGATTCAGATTATATTCCTCCTGAAATATTGCCAAAGAGGAAATAAATTTTAAACATCAGTTCTTTATATACATATAATAAGTGAAACATTGAACGTAAAAAATGCAACATGTTATTTGAGTACTTTTATTATTATCCAGCTGTAAAGATTTGATGCAACAAAAAAAAAAAATTATTGATGTAAAAACACTTGTTTGGTAATTAAGTTGATCTTAATTTGTTTTATTTTGATTTTTAGGAAATTACTCGGCTTGACAAAAAAATAAGGTAACTTCAATTGACTTTCTCCTTAAAGTTACAAACAATAAAATAAAAAATATCTAGTGTGGCCTTGAGTGGCTGATGTAACTGCTGCAATTCTTTGGATGAGGTTTTTTAAGAGTTTCTTGGGAATACGCTCCCATTCGGCCGTAATAGCAATTTTAATCTCTTGGTTGTTGTGTGGGGCTGGTGTAAATTTCTAACACGTCGCTTTTGAAAGTCCCATAGATGTAAAGCATATAAAGGTTGGGACTTCGTTCTGGCCAATCTAAACAGTGGATCCCTACTTCACTTAAGTGTCTACGTCGCCCACTCGATGTGCTCCAGCATTGTCGTCCATAAACACATGAGCACTTCCTGTAATAGCCCAAGCTAGTCGTACATAAGGAATAAGGAGTTTGGTAATCAGTGTTGTTAATTAGAGAGCCTAACTATGTTCAGAAGTTCTGCTACCCCAAAACATTACACAGCCCCCACCATCCGGCATAATATCTTTAAAACATACCTATCTCTGTATAACACTCTCCTGGTCTTTTTAGCTTTTACATGGGTCCTCAGCAAATTATTATAGCTTTGTCTTTCTATAGACACCTGTTCATTTTCGAAGTACTGGTATCTCGAAAACTAGTTCCAGATCCTCTGAACATGACTGACAACAAACCATATAAAATTTGTCACGAAAAACCATTTTAAACAGTTTTATGTGACACTATGTGATTCATACTTACCTAAACTAAGGATAATATAAATGTCTTATAAATTTTCTAGCTCTGATAATGCATGACAACAGGCCAGGTTAATACTTTAGTGAACAATTATTCCTTATTAAAGACTTATTAGCCTGTGATAAAAATATTTAAATTTTTCCGAAGCTTTCACAGCTTTTGAGTCTATCTAGACTTATCTAAGTTCTTGGTGTTTAATTAAAAAACTATGTGTGATGTGTGTATAAAAAATTTATTAAATAAGAAGTTATAATTTATTTTGATTTAATAAATAAACTGACATTGTGTTATAACTTAGACTTGATTCTGCAGTCAAACTGTCCAAACAGTTTTGTGAGACTATGTTAATTTAAGATTCTTTCTGTAAATGATTAATAGTATAAAATATAAATAATAAAATAACTCATTGGAGTTCATGATCACACCCGAGCCTGACATATAGGCCCTGTTTCACTGTCTAAATACGTAAATGTATTTTCCACCTCCCCAAGAAACATCTCTTATCTAAACATACTTTTTATTAGTAATATCTACAAAATATATTTTATTTTGACTCCGTTTGTAGGTTTGCCAGATCTGATTGTATTTTTTGTAAAATATCTTCAGTTCTCTTAGATTTTTCTGATTTAATATTGTCTTCCAAATCAACAATATCCCTGGCAAGTGTTCCCATGTCATTTACAAGTGATACAATTGTATTACACTCCGAATGTAATAGAGCTAGTAATTTGTAAGCCTTCTTAGCTTGGTCATCTTTTTTAGCATCCTGAAAAATATTATAAAGTGTGTTTGTTATTTATTACTTTTAAATGTTGGATTGATGGTGGGTTCTGGTGGCGCAGAATATAAAATACAAGTAAGAGTGCTAAACTGTTATCGCGAGTGTGCCACAGTAATTATGTGTTGGTCCATTGGTTCCGTTGTGTGTAGCTACTGCACGGTGGCACGAAAAAGGTTAGACAGCTCTTCGCAATAAAAGAGTTTCTAGACATATAATGAAGCAGCTGTAGAATTAGCAATTGTTCGGGATTACGAGACCTGTTATTCAGATAATTGGTAAAGCAGTGGGAAGAGTGATTGAAGAGCGAGAAAACGTTATTTTGGCAACACGAAAGTTAAAGTTAAATAAACTTTATTCAAAGAGGCTTAAACTAAGACTTCCGAATCGTCACTATAAATATTTCTTTTAAATCACTGAATGTACCATAACTTCGTAAAAAGTTGAGCTAGTGAGGAGAACATAATATAAGAAACTCAACGGCCACTCTTTTCAATCAAATAGGGTATTTTAATAAGGGGAATTAAAACACGAATGTGGGTTTATCACACGAGGCGAAGCCGAGTTTAGTTTCGAATAACCTACTTTTTTTTACGGCGCGCCACGTTCAGGTAGTGTGGAACGCGCTTAAACGAAAATGTTCTGTTTTTGAAATTCATACAGATACCACGCAGCAATAAGAATGTGGCTGTATGTTGAAACTCTTTGAGCATGAAGGGATCGAAAAAAAAAACCAAGGAGTGTTGTTATGAAATTCAGTACAACATTACAACACTCGTTTGGATGATGTAATGGTTATTACGACATTGGGTTTTAATGTTGGTAATAAGTTAACTGTTTCAGAATCTTTAATAGAGAATTTAAAGCATGGGTGTAGATAAATATACTATCGTATATTGGATGCATCAGCCTATAGAGCTTGAACTCAATGTTTGTCACAAATAGTAATTGCATCCAACAAATACAATGATTAACTATCGACCTAGCACCAGAAGCAGCACCCGCTTACGAGTCGACGCATGTGAAGGGAACGATGCCTGATCCATAGCAGGCATCGTTCCCTTCGCACATATTTGAGGGATGGAGACGATCCGGCCCACGACGCCGCGGCATGCAATGCCATCCAGTGAGCATGACGAACCATGTTATAGCTAACCTACGCATGATAACTAAACTACGCATGGACCTCAATAGAGGGGACAGATAATAGATACAAGTTTCTTTGGGCACTGGTGCACGATTTTCAAAAAATAAAACGATTGGTGTTCATTGTTTTTATTGATGAGCCACCCAATTTCCCTTGCAACACTAGAAGAATCACAGGATCGTTGCAGGCCTTTAAGGAAGGTTTACGCGCTTTTTTGGAAGGTACTTGTGGTGGTTAGTTCAGTTTCGTACTTTCGCGCGCCCGAGAGCACATGTAGCCTCGGTACGCGACTGTCATTGGCGCGCGTGATGTACAGACTGAGTTGACAGCTGACTGCTGAGCTGTGGTGTGTCGCCGCGGCAAGTCGATACTGCGCCGGCGCATGCGCACCGCGATCTCTGCGCAGGCTTGACCAATCGACAACGGGTTTCGAGACTTGGTGAATGCGAGTGGATTACGTCAGATTCATTATCATGTCTCATTCATTATCTCATACGTGGCAACTCAACCTGTGCACTGCCCGCGTTAATGATAATATAGTACGTGTTCTGTAAATTATATTAGAAGTGTTAGCATATAGTGATTAGTTATATATAACCTTCTGATCGATGTAAATATAGTGCGTTTGCTTGTTATAAGTTATTTAATTTAACACCAACGCCCCTACATACTGATGTCGTATCGTTCTGGAAACATTGCACACACAGTTTGTTGTGAGAACCGCATCCGCATACTTGAAAACCGCACTGTGGAGGAACGCCACACATCCAGATGGTGGGATGATATCCTAATTTATGGCGTGTCGTGCGTGGAATCCATCATTAATTTATGTAAATTGGTGGATATCTCGAACCAGATTGGCGAATTTATGGCAGACAAAAAAATACAAACCTTAAAAAGTGTCTCATCAGCGAGTGAGAAACATCTTTCTAACTGCCCTTCTAACATATTAATTTCTTTTTGAAGGTGTCTAGAATCATCTAAAATCTTTTTTATTTCAATATTCTGCTTCTCTACATTACCAATTATTTCCAATATTCGTTTCGTATAAATATGTCTGAAAAACAACAAACCATCATAATTCACAACAATACATTCTACACATACCCCATTATTCATAATAGTCTGCTAACTTAAAGCATTGCTAATTCTCACACTGTCTTCTTCTATTGACCTAAGTCAGAATGAGAAAAAACACTCCTAAGCGGCTGTTTAATGTTAGCGGACCATTATGAATAAGGGGGTTAATACCTACATGTTAACAATTAACTCGTGCGTTTTCAATGATGGTTATTACAGTATTTTATCAAAACGTTCATAGGCTTCGCTCTAAAATAGTACAAGTTTATAGAAACCTTTGTATGTGTTTGTAACGACGTGATCTGTTTTTCGGAGACGTGGCTGATGCATGGGTATCATAAAAGTGAACTATTTGACGCTCCCGATATACAGTAATTCACTGTGACGATATGTTAAGTAGCCTTAGAAGACTTTGGTTCAACGCGTGGTTGAGAGAGGTTGTTGAATTTAGGTTATTTTTTTGTTAACGCTGATCGTGGTGTTTGTGAATCTGAATTTTATTGTTAGTGTTGTTTTGGTGGTGGTATAACTATTATCGGTAAGTATATGGTATTTTTCTAATTATAAGTGGAAGTGAGTATGGAGGAGCCGCCTGATGATAGGGGGGGCATACCCCCAGACAAATCAAGAGCATTGAAAAGAACGGCAGAGATGGATATAACTAAACCTGATGGCAAGAAGATAAGGACACCGGCAGAATCGATCCAATCAATTTATTCGAAACCTGGTTTTGACTCTGACTCTAACCTTAAATACTCTGATGAAGACAAAGGCCCATTCTCTGTATATGTCTCTAAAATTGAGCCAGATCCCGCATCGGGATACGCATTGAAAATCCTTAAATTTGCACAATTCCTCCACAAAAATAATATAACCGGTATTAAAGAGGGAGGCATTAAGAAACTTGCAATAAGATCTCAGTTGATTTTATTTCAGCTGAAAAAGCTAACAAATTCTTAGACTTGGATATTCTAGAATGTAACAAATATTCTGCGTATATTCCGAAATTTCAAATATTTCGTATGGGGGTGGTCCGCGATATACCTACAGATTGGTCCCTCGAAGAACTTATTCAAGGCATAGTGTTACCAGTAAATTGTGGAGAGGTAATTCGAGCGAGAAGGCTAAATGTTAAGGTTAGGAATGATGGCATTACCACATGAGTACCTTCAAACTCAGTGATACTAACTTTTTTGGGCCAATCCTTACCCGATAAAGTATATTGCTACCATGCTACTCTCCCAGTTTCCCTTTACCAGCTTCCCACGATTCAATGCCGTAACTGCTGCAGATTTGGCATATAGCCAAACAATGCTCAGCCACAGCCATGTTATAAATGCGCTCAACCTCATTCCGGATAGTCTTGCACAACTAATGACTTGGAGGCTTCCTGCTTCCTTTGTCGTGGTGGAAGTCACATGGCCATCGATAGTAAATGCCCCGAACATGCTCGCCAAAAATCGATTTATCTTGTCACAGGAAAATATAAGTTATTCGGAAGCCTCAACCAGGTTTAATAAACCAAGACGACTTTATTCTGAAGTCTCTAGACCTCATTCCCCCGCTGTTACTCCTCGAACGTCTCAATTCCAACCAGCGACCACCACTCCTCGCACTTGGCAGCTAAACCTAAACCAGTTTTAGGGAAATCCTATGACCGTCAGGCTCACCAAAATATTATCTCCTCTCCCTCCTCTTCCCAGCCAAACGGCTGTGCCTTGCAGCTATTGCCATCCATAGAATCAACCCCTCTCCCCACTCCAAATGATAATCTTGCTGAACTACTTCTTTGCTCTCTTATTAATATGCTGTCCAAATTCTCGGACGCCTTACCGAACAATGTCTCTGCCCTGGTTGAACAGTTACTTGAAGTCATTTCCCGCAATAATGGCTCCTATAGGTCTCCAAATACTCCAATGGAATTGTAGAAGCATTCGCCGTCATAAACATGATTTGTCATATTTGATTATCGACACAAATTTTCTATCCTTGCCATTTCCGAGACGTGGCTCATGCCTGGGTCCCATTTTAGGATTTCAGGCTTTTCTTGCCTCCGGGATGACAGGGATGATGGTTGGGCAGGTTGTGCACTGCTGATTAATACATGTATGACATTCTCCCAAATTATTGCGCCTATACATAATCCAGGTTTACATGTAGTAGCTACCAGAGCTGCAAATATATCTTTTGTTTCTGTTTATATTCCTCACCCCAATTCTAACATCATTCTCGAACTAAATACTATATTCTCCTCAATACCTAGCGGATGGTGGTATTAGGTGATTTTAATTGCCGACACACCATCTGGGGTTCTCATTTTATTGACCCTCGTTATCGTCGATGACATAAATTTATGTATCCTCAATGATGGATGGTCGCCAATGCCCATCGGCATCAATTTTCATTGCTTATGGACTCAGAAAGTGACACTTTTACACAGATAACAACATCTAATTGTATCCAGATGTATGAGAAGTTCATATCGTCAATTTTACAAGCTGCTAATGCTTCAATTCCCATAAAAAATCCTGACCGAAAATTAACTTCTTCCCCTCCTTGGTGGGACGCTGAATGCTCCGCCATGGTCCGCTCGCGAAAAGAAGCTGAGAAAATATTCTCCACATCTTGTAGCATGGTAGATTTTATTTCATTTAAACAGATTTCTGCTCGCACATCAAGACTTCTTTCCAAAAAGAAATCCCTTGGATGGCGTCAATTCTGTGAATCCTTATCTCCTCGTTCCCCCCTTTCCCTCGTTTGGAAAAATATAAAAACGTATCGTAGAGGTTTTGACATGCCAGACATTTCAAACAATGACCCAAACTCTTTTATTAATGACTTCTTTTGCCATCTAGCTCCTCCCTACGTCCCTGAATCTGATTGCCTTTTTACCCCCGATCCGATTTCTACCCTTTCCGACTCAGACAAAATGAACGATCCTTTTTCCTTCTCCGAACTAACATCTGTTCTTGATCACCTTCGTGATTCCTCTCCTGGCGCGGATGGTATACCTTATTCCTTCATTTGTAAATCCTCTACCACTAGCAAAAAAGTCCTTCTTAATATTCTCAATTCGTTCTGCTCCTCCTGTGCAATCCCGAATTCTTGGAGAACACAAATTATTATACCCATCCATAAACCTGGCAAGGACCCATTGGTTGCTTCCTCCTATCGTCCCATTGCTTTGTCGTCAGTTCTGGCCAAAATTATGTAAAATTTGGTAAAAAACAGATTAGAATGGATAATAGAAAATAAAAATCTCCTTTCTAATAGCCAATATGGCTTTAGGAAAGGTATACGCTGGACAACCTAAGCATCCTTACTTCTGAAATTCGTTTAGCATTTTCTAGAAGCGAGCATGTTGTTGGGGTCTTTCTAGATGTCTCAGCGGCATATGACAACGTTCACCTTCCTCTACTCAGGCAGAAAATGCACCAGCTGAGTATTCCTGTTAGGTTGATCAATATCATTGGTAATATGTTAATGGGTCCCGTCTATTTCCGTCCGCCATCAAGGAACCCTCCTCCCACCCCGAACTGTCTGGAAGGGCCTCCCACAGGGTTCGGTGATAAGTCCTATCCTATATAATATATATACTTCAGACCTAGGCCTTACTGTTAGCCCATTCTGCAAAATTCTTCAATATGCTGATGATATAGCACTATACTCCATCTCATCTTCTTTCAACTATTCATCATCTTGCTTAAATTCTGCTTTATATTATCTGAATCAATGGCTCTTAGACCACAACCTCATTCTTTCTGTTCCCAAATCTACTGCGGTTATTTTTTCCCGAAAAGGCACTATACCGGTCATAAATCTCTCAGTAGGTGATGAATCAGTCCCGTTTAAGGACAATGTTAAATTCCTAGGTCTTTTTCTTGACTCTAAGCTCTCCGGTATTCACCACTTGAAGTACATTGTTAAGAAATGTGAGAGGGGTGTCAACGTTATGAGGGCCCTTTCGGGGGTACGCTGGGGTGCCCACCCATTTTGTCAAAAACTTTTATACAATGCTATCGTTCGTAGTCATTTTGATTACGGTAGCTTTCTACTTGAGCCGTGTAGCAAAATAGCCCTGTCCAAATTAGAGAAAATTCAGTGCAAATGCTTACGAATCATAACTGGTGCTATGAAATGTTCTCCCGTTAACGCTCTCCAAGTGGAGTGTGTAGACCCACCTCTTCACCTTCGCCGTCAGTACCTAGCCGATAGATTCCTAACTAACGTAATCCAATTTAGCGCACACCCCCTTCTTGATATTCTGCACTCTTTGTCTCTAACTATTAAAACTTCTTTATATTGGTCTCATAAAGATCCGCCTCCGTTAATTAATTCTTATACTAAATTTAAAGCCTTTCCAGTTCCCATTTACCAATCAGCCTTATGCCCAGTCTTTGAAGTAGAATATCAGTCTCTCATTTTCCAACCTAAAATTTTCTTTGACTTTGGAATTACTAAACACTGTCCTGAAGCCAATAGAAAATTTAATTCTATTATATCTTCTGATTGGGTGACGTTGTACACGGACGCATCCAAATTATCCAACAATAGCTGGGTCGGGTCTGCAGTTTGGATCCCTAAGTTCCGTATAATTTTCAATTACAAAAGTTCCCCGCAGAATTCTATCTTTACTGGCGAATGAATTGCCCTGTCAGAGGCGGTGTCATATGTTGAATCACATAAGATCAACAAGGCTTTAATCTTGTCTGACTCATTAAGCTGCTTGTTGGACCTAACAAAAAATCCTATCAAATCTTCAAACAACTACACAATTAATTTAAGAACAAAGGCATCCCTGTACAGATGTCACATAATGGGAATAGAAGTTGCATTACTTGGATACCTAGTCATCTAGGGATAACTGGCAATGAAATTGCAGACTCGTGCGCTAAAGACGCGATTCAGTCTGGAACATTAAAATTACTGTTTTCCTCGAGATCTACGCGCTGTCTAAACACTTTCTGGTTGATTCATGGAATGCGTTATGGCAAATCACAAAACAAACTAAAGGTAAATTCTATGGTTCTATCCAACCCTTTATCCCCTCCAAGCCCTGGTTCTTTCCTCAAAAAAAAACAAAGTAAACTTTTCACTTCTGTCATCATACGACTTCGCTTGGGATTTGTCTGTTCCCCAGTATTTTTGGCCAAGATCCGGGTAAGGGACCATTCTATATGTGAATGTGGCCTTGAGGAAGGTACTCTTGAACATATTTTTTTCTATTGCCCTAAATTGTCAATTCCTTTATATGACCTTCTACCGAAGGATATCCCTCGCCCCATCAACATCCCTTTTCTTCTTAATTTATGCCATTCCCCTTTCATAAAGATTCTTTACAAATTTATTTCCCGCAATAATATTAAATTGTAATTTCTATCCTCCATACTTTCTACGCTTCTATTAGGCACATATATACATTCACACATTTCTCCCTTAAACTTAGATTAGATACTAACAAGGTAGTTAATATATTGGGTGTTTATTACTAACCGTACTAACTCTTGTTGCCTATTCTTCAGTTCACAAAAAAACCACAGATATATCAACCGATCATTTCCTTTTAAATCAGCTAAATTAAAATAAAAAATCTCTCCACCTTGACGTTGGCCGAATCGTCGACATTCAGTCGACAGAGCCAGTTATAAAAAAAAAAGTAGCCTTACCAAAAATGGTTACACAATTTAAATTACAATGATGCTATTTGGTCTAAATTGAATGAAATTGATTGGCTCAAAAAAAATTCATAATAGGTAAGTCCTTAGAATTCTTTTACTCTATGGCCTTCTTTCTATGCTCATAAAAATACAGAATTGCTATTATTCTTGGTCTTAGAATCTAATAATAATACGTACACATTACCTTTTATTTCCACCTTTAAGTTTCTCATACTTTAGTTTCAGTTGATTTCTTATGTTTTCTTTCTTTTCGCATTCATCTTGCATTTCCTTAGCTCTCTCTTTTAAAGTTAATAATTTTTTCTTGCATTTATTTCTTTCAGACTAAAATGTACATTTTGAGTTAGATATGTAAAAGAAAAGGCGAAATAATTTGCTGCTGTAAGGAACATGCATGTTTTTAATTCATTAACATTGTTTATTCAGTAACATTTACATAATAATAAAGAATAAAGGCAAAAGAATAAAATAAGTACAGACGTGGGTACTTTAAGAGCCTACAGTTTTCAGTCAAGAATTAGTTTCTCACAACTCTAACAGGGCGAAAAATAAAGGAAAAATAGGTCAGACTAGCAGGAAATAGAATTAGTAATTATGTTTTAGTAAGCAACACTAAAAGAATTAAGAAAAACACTAAAATGTAAAATAATAAATAGATTCATGTGATAAAGTATTTATAATTTGATATTATTTACCGATATAAAAAATGCCAAACTTTGTTATCATTGATGAGTTAAATTTGTATGTATACGGGAAAACGGAATGCGGAGAGCGATAAGGGTTTCATACAAAGTGGAGCTCGATCATGTAACAGGCAGGCGGAGATGTCATTTACATCACCTGCATAGAAACTACAACGACACGAGTGTTCTAGACGCATACTAATCGAGAAAGGTCGCTCGCAGGCCCAGTTGCCCCTCGTATTCTGAGGAGGGCACAGTACCGCGTATGTCACAGGACAAACAGGGCAGCAACACCACTGCACCCCGCTCCAAGCTTAACGTAGACTTTTGTAACATCCGGGGAATTCACTCCAACTTAAACGCCGTCCACCACCACCTTGAGACGGCGCAGCCGGCCTTGTGTTTCCTTACGGAGACGCAGATATCTCGACCTAGCGATACGTCATATTTCGTTAAATTGATTACCCCGGGGTACGTTTACCCCGGGTACAAAATTGAGCATAATTTCATGCCTCATGCCTGTCGCCATCTCGGCAATTTTGAGGGTAGGGACCTGTCTAATCTCCGGCTCCGCGTAGATTTAGAGGACCGCGTCCGCATCTATGCATGTGTCTACAGGTCCCATAGTGGTAACGCAGAAACGGATCACCTCATGGGCTGCGTTCAAGCGGCATTTGATGACGTGCTTGCTCAGATCCCCTCCGCTGAAATCGTAGTCTTGGGTGATTTCAACGGGCACAATGCCGAATGGCTTGGATCACGTACTACAGACTACGCAGGGCGATCTGTGCATAATTTTGCATTCGTGTAAGGTCTGTCCCAATTGGTTGAGTCGCCAACGCGGCTCCCGGATGTGGATAGCCACATGCCGTCCTTATTGGATCTTCTGCTGACTACACATCCCGATGGTTACCAGGTCTCTCTCGACGCCCCTCTCGGAACGTCCGACCATTGCCTGGTCAGGAGTATAGTGCCTATCCGACGCCAACGTCGCAGACCAGCAGTGACCCGCCGCGTTTGGCACTACAAGTCAGCAGATTGGGATAGGATGCGTACCTTTTTTGCATCCTACCCTTGGGGCAGGGTTTGCTTCCCTTTGGATGATCCTAGTGCCTGCGCCGTTGCAGTAGCCGATGTGATACTGCAGGGCATGGATATTTTTATACCAAGCTCTGTAGTACCGATCGGTGGCAGATCACAGCCCTGGTTCGATGCGTCAGTTAAAGCAGCATCTGACTGCAAAAAACAGGCGTATCGAACTTGGGTTGCGGCACTGGGCTCAAAGGATCCGAACTGCAAAGTTCTGAAGAGGAAATATAACCGTGCTTTCAGATTTTTTAAGCAGCAAATCGCCCGTGCGAAATTGGCGAGCAGCTTTCCAGCTACCCGACCGGGACACGCAAGTTCTAGTCGTTGTCGATAGCTGCTCTTGTTAACTTCAACCAGCCGTCCATGCCGCCGTTGCACATGAGGAATCACACCCTGGCCAATACGGCAAAAGAGAAAGCCGATCTCCTGTGCACTCTTTTTGCCTCCAACTCGACTCTTGACGACAACGGAAAAACACCGCCGACCATCCCGCGGTGTCAGAGCTCTATGCCTGAAGTACAGTTCCGACAGAAGACTGTTAGGCGAGCTCTGTTTTCGTTGGACGTCAGGAAGTCGAGCGGGCCGGATGGCATTTCTCCAATCGTGCTTAGAACGTGTGCCCCTGAATTGACGCTGGTGCTAACGCGTTTATTCCTTCACTCTTATTCAAAAGGCGTAGTCCCTGATTCATGGAAGTCAGCCCTTGTCCATCCGATCCCAAAAAAAGGAGACAGTTCGGATCCGGCAAACTACAGGCCTATTTCTATTACCTCCCTACTCTCCATAATCATGGAGAGCATAATAAACCGCCAGCTCTTGGTATACCTTGAGGGTCACCAGTTGATCAACGCCCGGCAGTACGGCTTTCGCCATGGTCGGTCGACTGGCGATCTTCTGGTATACCTAACACATAGATGGGCGGCGGCTATTGAAAGCAAGGGGGAAGGCCTGGCAGTTGGTCTGGATATAGCGAAGGTCTTTGATCGTGTATGGCACAAGGCGCTCCTCGCAAAACTTCCATCATTTGGGCTTCCCGAGAGTTTATGCAAGTGCACCTCCAGCTTCCTCACTGGGCGCAGCATACAGGTCGTTGTCGACTGTTATTGCTCGAATCCCAAGCCCGTGAACGCTGGAGTGCCCCAAGGCTGTGTGCTATCTCCCACGCTGTTTCTTCTGCATATCAATGATATGTTGGACACCGCCAACATGCATTGCTATGCAGACGACAGCACTGGTGATGCCGTATACACGGGCCATGCAGGTCTCCCTCGGGAAAACGTCGAGCAGTGCCGGGAGAAACTTGTGTCTTCTATCGAGAAGGTCGCGGAATGGGGTAAGTTGAACCTTGTCCAATTTAACCCCCAGAAGACTCAAGTTTGCGCGTTTACCACTAAAAAAAACCCCATTTGCCGTATCACCGGCAAGTATCGGAATACTGGGTCTCGAAATCTCGAGCGATTGCCAATTCCGTGGCCATCTGGAGGGCAAAGCCAAATTGGCTTCGAAGAAGCTGGGCGTCATAAATAGAGCACGGCAATACTTCAAGCCGGCCCACATTCTAGCGCTCTACAAAGCGCAGGTCCGGCCTCACATGGAGTATTGCTGTCATCTCTGGTCTGGCGCACCCCAGTATCAGCTCGATCCATTCGACTGCGTGCAACGCAGAGCAGCTCGAATTGTCGGGGACCTAGCGCTCTGTGAACGGCTGGATCACTTGGCGTTGCGTAGAGACGTCGCTTCATTGTGTGTCTTCTACCGCATTTATCACGGGGAGTGTTCCGAAGAGCTGTTCAACCTGATTCCTGCCGCCGAATTTCACCTTCGCACGACACGCCACAAGTTACGATATCATCCCCACCATCTGGATGTGTGGCGGTCCTCCACAGTGCGGTTTTCAATGAGCTTTCTTCCTCGCACTACGAAGCTGTGGAATGAGCTTCCTTGTGCGGTGTTTCCGGGACGATTCGACATGAATACCTTCAAGAAAAGCGCGTACACCTTCCTTAAAGGCCGGCAACGCTCCTGTGATTCCTCTGGTGTTGCAACAGAGTGTGGGCGGCGGTGGTCACTTAACACCAGGTGACCCGTACGCTCGTTTGTCCTCTATTCCATAAAAAAAAATCAAGGCTATAGTAGCAGGGGATTTTTTATATAATGGTAAAACTTCCGATGTTTGTTGTGATAATTGTGTAAATACAGTCAAAACCGTTTATGGCGACATCGTTTAGAACCACATACCGGTTAAATTTACCAAAATCAAAGGTCCTGGCTGAATGTTATATGACCGCCTTATCTAAAACATTGGTTTTTACGACATTCTTTACTACGACATACCGCATTAAGCGACCACATTTGGTTAATGTTTTCGGAGAATTATATCTGTAGAACGACCGGCTCAGCTGTATTGTAAACAATTTGAATAGGTAACTGTATCCACATCTGGCACAGTATAATAGTCAATGGCTATTATCGTAAAAGTAAACAAAGTTTAGGATCTTTTGTAATTCTTAGAAACAAAGCACATGCATGCCGTAGCCTCAAGGCCCGCTTCGTCATATCTCTTAAGTCAGTTTGTTACCTTTACACAAGACGCACCAAAACATTATTGTTGAGTTAACTGTGAAAATTGTAACATGTCGCAAAAAGAAAACAAATCAGTAGCGAAGAAAAATCGCATATTATTTCAAAGCTAGAGAAAGGAATTCCAAACAAAGACCTGGCAAAAGAATATGGTGTATCTCACTCGACAATTTCGACCATTTGGAAAGAAAGGGAGAAAATTCAAATCCTTTACGACAATAATTTTTTGAAAATGAAACGAGCCAGAACAACGAAGATTGAGGAAGCTTTGTTAAAGTGGTTTAAATATCAAAGGACAAATAATGTGCCAATAAATGGACCAATTCTTCAACAAAAAGCAAACGATTTTGCTCAACGTTTTGGTGAAGATTTTGTTTGCTCGTCTAGTTGGATTCAACGTTTCCGGGCTCGACATGGCATTGTCGGCGGGAAAATGAGTGGTGAAGCTGCCAGTGTGGATAAAGATGCTGTAGACGAATGGATTACGCAAAAGTGGCCTACATTATGCGAAGGCTACAGTCCAGAAGACATTTATAACGCAGACGAAACCGGACTTTTTTACAATATGACACCAGACAGGTCTTTAAAATTCAAAGGAGAGAATTGTTCGGGAGGAAAAATGTCCAAGACGAGACTAACGATCATGGTTGCAGCAAATATGACAGGATCCTGTAAAAGGAAGCTTTTAGTTATCTATATATTATTAGGGAAATCTAAGAAACCAAGATGCTTTAAAAACATACGCTCACTGCCGGTAACGTATGAAAACAATGTGAAGTCATGGATGACATCGGAAATTTTTGAAAAATGGTTACGAAACTGGGACGCTGAATTAAAAGCAAACAATAAGAAAGTTCTTCTTTTAGTTGATAATTGTCCTGCTCATCCGGCTGTTACTAATCTGAAGTGTATTAAACTCGTGTTCTTACCACCAAATGTTACATCTGTACTGCAACCTATGGACCAAGGTGTAATAAGATGTTTAAAATCTCATTATAGAAGACTGCAAGTGTTAAAGTTAATACAAAGCATTGACAGTAATAATCAGAACAGCTTTACGGTTCTTGATGCCATCTTGATGATATCCGAAGCATGTGAAAAAGTTTCACAAAAAACTATAGCTAACTGCTTTGGGCATGCAGGTTTTAAAGATCTTACAAGTCTTATAACAAGAACCTCAGATGATGTGATTGACGACGATGAAGAGGACAATATTTCTTTGGCTCAATTAGCCCAAAATTTACGACCTGCTTTATCTACTACTGAAACAGACGAGTTCATTGATGTGGATCAGTCTATTGCAATTTGTGCACCAGCTACGGAGGATGATATTGTACGTGAAGTTCAAGAGGAAAATGAAAATGAACAGGAAGACTCGGAAGAACAACTTACAGTGCCAATATGATTGACGGTCTCAATGCTGTTAGTGTATTACGAAAGATTGTTCTTTTTAATGAAGAGTTCCACATGCAGGGAAAATGTGACGATACGCTGATTAAAATCCAACGTGAATTACAAAATGTGTATGCACGACAGAAGTGTTTCAAACAAACTAAAACTACAGATTTTATGCATACAAAAATGATGGAAAAATGATATTGTTCTTTTATATTATACGTTTGTATTGAAGTAAACAAAATGCAGTTTAATTTGATACATGAATATACATATTATCTTTCCTATTAATACCTGTCACCGGTTGTTACAACTATCGGTTTTTACGACTCAATATGAGTAGTCCCTTCGATGTCGTTATAACAGATTTTGACTGTATTTAGATTGCTATTATTTTTAATATAGACAGTCAAGTCAATAGTTATCAATGGTTTTGTATCTATTTTTACCTCATTTTGACTTTTCCTTATTTTGCTCTTCTCGATGTTCAATTTAGTTGCAAGATTCATAAATGTCAATTCTTCAATTTGAGAATGGAGATCCTTTATGTTTTTATGTACATTTTCCAGTAAATTGTTATCAACTGCATCTTGTGAATCAATGTCTATCCCAAAGCTACTCATGATGTCCTGTATATTTTTTAGGTCTGATACAATACGGTCAGCATTCTTTAAGGCCTGTAAAATGCATAATAGAGAATTGTATTTGTACCTATATTTACAAAATGTATTGATGTAGATGAATAATATAGCCGTCTACTTTTTTCTTTTTCGTGAATTCTAAGCCCTATAAGAGGTAGTTTTAGAAACATTACCAAGTGTAATCATGTATCATGGAAATATAAATCAACTACCGGACACCGTTAAAATACGAAATAACATTGCCATCATACTGATGTCTAGTATTTCACACACATACTCACGCCTTGTTCCCGTTGGGGTAGGCAGAGACAATAGAATGCCATTTGCTTCTATCCTTACAAATCTCACGCGCTTCCTCTACATTCATTACTCTTTTCATACATGCTCGCCGGTTGCGGGTGCTTCGGACTTCTCCTTTTCTCAAAACGTCCCTAATTTGATCGACGAATGTTCTACGAGGTCTCCCGCGACCGACTTGCCCACACACACTTGCCTTATATATTTGATGCGTCATTCTTCCTTCACTCATTCGCTCCACGTGTCCAAACCATTTAAGCATTCCTTTTTCAGTCCTTGTCACAACATCCTCTTTCAAACCACAGCACGCTCGTATTACCGCATTCGAAATTCTATCAGTCAGTCTCACCCCACACATACTACGCAGTGATCGCATCTCAACTGCGTTAATTCTGCTTTTATGCTTCTTCTGCCATACCCAACTCTCACTTCCATACATTAACGTGGCGACAAGCACTCCATTATGTACAGCCATTCGCGCTTCTATTGGCACAGTCTGACTTCTGTTTATAAAGGCATGCAGCGCTCCATTCACACAATTTCCCGCAGTCACTCTCCTTTCAATATCACCTTCATATCTTCCGTCTCTTGTAAACATGCTACCCAAATATACGAATTCTGTAACTTGTTCTACCCTTTAATCTTCAATCATGATAGTACACTCAGTCAACCTTTCATCCTTCTCAAATACCATCACTTTCATCTTTCTTGCATTTACTTTCAAACCTCTCTCTTTAAAGCTCCATGTTCAAGCAGTCAATCATTTGTTGCAACTCATTTACCGATGATGAAAAAATGACTTGATCATCGGCGTACAAGAGGCACTTAACACACAACCCTTCCATATTGATTCCACATTGCATTTCTCTCATATCATTCATGCACCTATCCATGAATAGGTGGAACAACCAAGGCGACGCTACACAACCTTGTCTGACACCTTTGGAGATATCAAACCAGCCCGTATAGGCACGAACACAGGCTTGAGAATCCCTGTACAGAGATTTCAGAGCCCTTATCAGAAAATTGTCCACCCCATACATAGATAAGACCTTCCATAATTCCTTTCTATTCATCCTATCATATGGCTTTCCAAGTCTATGAACGCGCAATATACTTTCTGGTTTTTTGCCAGACATTTTTCAGTGATGCAGCGTAAGGAAAAGACTTGATCCGTACATCCCATTCCCTTCCGAAATCCCGCTTGCACATCCCATACCTTGTCATTAGTCACATTCATTACTCTTTCAATCAATATTCTAGCATTTCATAGTCAAGTATTTAATTGGAAACTTTTCCTCATACAGCCATTTTGTGGAATGAACTGCCAGAATCTTCAGACAAAAGACAGTTGGCGAGCTTAGCTGTCTTCGGAAGTTAAGAAGACAACATTACTCCCATATTGCTCTTACCGTGTAACAAACATTCCACTGTACTCATGGAAGTCAGCCCATGGTAATCTGATCCCAAAAATAGTGACAGCTTGGTTCCTACTAACTTAATAGCAATATGCCTTCCTGCTCTACAAAATCGTGGAAAGCATAATTAAACAGCAGATGCTGTTGGTATACATATAGAGTCACCAGTTCAATTAAATACTGACCATGGTACATTGGCTGGCGGTCTTCTAGTATACCTAACATATAGATGGGTGGCGTCTATCGAATGCAAGGGTTGCTTACTTGGCACTTAGTTTGGATATAGCAAAGGCCATTTGGGTTTGCCGAGAGTTTATACAAGTGGACCTCCAGTTTTCTCACTGGACACGCTTTGAACATGATGCCCGTGAATGTGAATGATATGTTGGATGCCTCTACTATGCATTAATAAGCGTCTACCAGTACTGGATATTATTTTTAATGTTTAACTATCTATCACCAGTATTTGGCAAGACCCAAGACAACAAGATCAGAATACATAGAGTATTCTGGAAATTTCGGGTAATTTCCAATTCCGCGGTCATCTGAAAGTCAAGTTAAATTGGCTACAAAAAAACTGGGAGTCTTAAATAGAGACAATAGTTCAAGCCGGCCCTAGACATTCTAGCTCTCTAAGAAGCGTTGATCTAGTGCAGAATCAGCTCAAACTATTTGACATTTTTTTGAACAGGAGGACAAACAAGTGTGTGTCACCTGATGTTAAGTGAGCACCACCTACCACATTCTCCTGCAATACCAGAGGAGTATTTATAGCTCTAGAATTAATTATATTGTGTGTGTACAACAACATATTGATAAATGTAGTTACGAATGGAATGTTACGACTGAAACAATGTTAAGACTGACCGAATTCCACATACATATTATACACTTCAAACTTGGATATCATCACCACCATCTGGATATGTGAGTGTGTTGTTGCAGAAGAATGTGAGTGGTGGTGATCACTTACCATAAGGTGACCTACAGCCATTTTTATAAGTTTAATTTTGTTTGAGGTATGATTTTTTTCTTTATTATAACCGTCAATAAAGCTTATTCCATATGAAGTATTTCTTCTTTCTAATACCAAAATAAATAAAACCTATATATAACTACTGTTAAAAAAAATAAAAGCAGTGGGTTGCCCTGTTAATAACTATTGGCATGTAGCATTAAGTAAGTGTGAGTGTTAAGTATCATTTATGATTTGCATTTTTTTTTACCTGAGAGCACTCAACTTCCATTACATTTCGTTCACTAGTAAGTGTATCAAGTTTCTGTTTCAATATAATTGATGTTTCTTTCAACTCTCTCAAGGATTTTTCACTTTCATATCTAGTTTCAGAGTCAACAGCAGTATTTTTACTCGGTAATATCATATTGTTAACATTTGGTTTTTCATTATCACTTATGAGTTTTGGTTGCCAGTATGTCAGTAATTTTTCTTGTATATCTTTAGAATCAAATTGTATTTTTGAAGTCTCAACTAAAATGGAAAAACAAATAAGTACATTTTTTTTACTTTATATCACATCATTATTTAATACTTTATGTCAATAGCTGTTATGTAATTTTTAACTGAAGTGCATTTTATTGGATAACTATTTATTTAATCGAATTTTCAGATAATTATAGCATATGTGTGTGTTTATATGTAAATGCATTAGTTGTATGTTATATTCTATAGTTTATGCTTTTGATGATAGAAATGAAATTAAACAAATTCATTTTGATCCCCAGAAAGTTTTGATACAGCTGTAAACAGTAATATACTCTAGGCACATTATTAAACCATAAAAACATTAATTTGAGTGAAACAACATTTAAAATTATGGGTCTTGGTAGGTAAAACAAAACTGTGATTAAAGTGGGGTTTCCACACCAAGTGTACTCAGACAGGGAAAATCTCACCCAAAGAAGTTAATAGTACTCATCACATGCATACCCTATATGACTAGTGCCTGTGTAGTCTTCTGAGTACATGCTGCCCAAAGTCCTCAAATAATCAAAATCCTTTTAAAAAATTAAGCAACTAATGTGTTGTATGAAAACCCTGTCACAACAGCAAATACAAAAATATAAACAAATATAAAAGAAACTCACCATGATTAAATATCATATCTGTAAGTGTTCTATTTAAACTTTTATTGCAGCAAGGTGGTATCCAAATCTTATTCAATTCCTCAGCTATTTTCAAATTAATCTGTTGTTTTAACATTTGTTTTTTATTATTTGGAGATACTTTATTAGGTACCTTATTGTCTTCATTTGGTAGTTTTTCAATCAGATACATAAATAGCCTTCTCAGTTCAGTTTCATTAGAATATAAAAAAGTTTGATAGCCAACATCATTTTCATATCCAAGATCCTTCAAAAGAAATAATTTCTTATTATCATTTTGCAAAAAATTAATTTGAAAAGCTAACACAGAAATATGGGATGTATTTTTAAAGTAAATGGGTTTAATCCTACCTTGCAGAATCCTGCAATTTGTGTTGCAACACCAATTCGTTGTGAAATACCTGATGGAAGCGTAGAAGGTACTTTCCAACCTGGTTTGATAGCACAAATACATCGTGCTGCGGCTTCTATGATAGTTTCGACAGGAATTCCACTTAAATTTTTGGCGCTTTCGTCAATATTGCTGTTTATTTATAAAATTTTGTATGTAAACATTTTATGTAGTTGCAGTAAGTAAATCATAAATCAGAAAATATTTTATTTACTTACACATTTAACAGCCGAAGAAAATGTATTATAATAGAATCAACTTCTTCCATTGTAAATAAACTATTTTTATTTTTTGCTACTACCTAGTGGCTAGTACCGGCGTTTACTTTTCTACTTGTAAGTTGTAACTTGAAAATCAAGTACATGAGCACTCTACCACAGACTCTACTCTCCAACTTCTCTTCCTAGTTTCCATTTTTCAAGTTTAACTAATAGTACTTGTACTGTTATATATTCTTTGCTAAAAGTACTCAGTGAATATAGATAGTATATTAATGCTCCGAGATAAAAACTAAAATATGTCGATGTCGATAAAATTAAATAATGAAAATTGAAAAGATAAGTCAATCACCTATAGTCGGAAATGTAATTCGATACCAAAAATGTAAACAAAGAAATGCCACTGTCATAATGACAATTCAGAGATTATCAACATTTTCTTAGGAAGTTTAATTATTATAAACTTATTCGATTCGGTTTTTCGGGGTCAGTGCTTGAAACAAGTGTTTAACGCAATTTCTTAATTCTTATTTTACTTAATTTACCTGTTGTGTGTATTTGCTGCATTTTAATTTCTGTTGATTCTCTAAGTAATTTGTGTGTCTATATACGTGTGTTGTGTCATATATAATTGTAAGTATTGAGTTTGTGTAAATATGATCGGTGGCGTCCCTCCCCCCGATCCCGGGGGAGGGATTTCTGATCAAAATTCCCTTAGTAACCCATCTCCCATGAACATAGATTCAAACCGTCCTTCAAGGAAAAGTCAAAGTGACGTAGATCCTGCATCACCTCAATTACTCAAGAAAAATTCAGTTTCTCAAATAGTCGGATTCATTCAGTCTATTTATACCTTATCTTTTTTTTATGGAATAGGAGGACAAACGAGCGTACGGGTCACCTGTTGTTAAGTGATCACCGGCGCCCACAATCTCCTGCAACACCAGAGGAATCACAGGAGCGCTGCCGGCCTTTACCTGAGTATGAAGGTAATAGAAAACGGTATTCCGATCTGGACGTTGCTCCTTTTTTGGTACACGTAAGTAAAGAGTGTGAACCTGCTTCCAGCATTATACTTCGACCAATTAAATTCGGTCACTTTTTACACCATAATGAAATTAAGGGTGTAGCCAAGGACGGTGTAAAGCGCATCGGCCGAAACCGAGTATCTGTAAAGTTTAAAACTGCTGATGCCGCAAATGTATGTTTGGAACTTAATAGTCTTGCTGCAGCAAAATATGCCGCCATTATTCCATCCTACAATGTGACCCGCATGGGTATTGCTAGAGATGTTCCAGTGGAGTGGACCTTAGAGGATTTGATTTCATCTATTGAGGTTCCTGAAGGATTTGGTTGTGTAATTAGGGCCCGTTGACTCAATAGAAAGTCATTTGAAAATAACACACCTGTTTCGGCTCCAATCCCAACCGTGGTTTGAACCTATGTTCAATGTCCTATGACAAAAACTCCCAGATAGGGTTTAATGCTTCTTCACATCCCTGCCAGTGCAGACATATATATTTTACAAATGATTCAATGCAACAAATGCTGCAGATTTGGGCATGTTGCTACTCAATGCCGGTCTAAAGAGAGATGTTTCATCTGCGCTCAACCACATGCTGGTATTCATTGTACTGGTGCTTCTCAGACCCCTACTTATCTAAGCTCTGGTAGCCATAAGGCCACAGATTCAAGAGCATTGGTAAAAAGACCATCAGCTCAAACCAAAATAGAATAAAAGAATAATATTTAAATTATTTTTCAATATCGAGTATATAACAAGACAACCCCCCGTTAGGTTTATGGGAAAAAAATATTATTCTACATCAAGACATCATATTCTAACAATTAAATGTAGACCTCTGCGAGACCTTTATATTTTTGACATCAGAAGCAAGAGTACGGTGACATTCTGCAACATTTATAAAAAATAATTAAAGAAAGTGATAGTATACACTATTTTTCCTATACCTAAAACTGCAAGTATTATTTACAAAAACATTTTTGTGTGAAGAAAATTTATTAACATAGTCGTTTTAATTTAATTGCATTAGAAAAAGAAAACTGTTCTTTACCGATAAGAAGTTTAGTCAATCCCTAACTCGCCTTCGAGAACAGCGACGAATGGCACAACCTCCAGTTCGATGTCGAGCTGTCATGCGTTTGTGAATATGAATTTGAAGAGCGGTAAGCTCGACGTCGAGTAGAGCCCCGTTAGAGAATTGCAGAGCTGAATCAAGATAATATAACTTTTTAAAAAGCTAGTGCTTGTCAGTGAAAATGCTAGTCAGCACCATATATTTACTCTATATTAGAGAATATATTTATTACCATCACTCACCATTCGCAAAGAGTAAATAATAAATGTTCTTTCATTTTTGTGACTCCTAGTGATTATATTCTCTTTATTTGTCACTGCCGTAATCTTTTAACTTAGAGGTCTTAGTTTGGAAAAGGGCGGGAAACTTAAGATCGGTCGCACGTAATTTTGATAATTTTTCATTTTATTATTAAATTTCATGTAAATATTTAGATATTTTGATCAGATAAGTTGTAGTTTGTATATATTTTAGTATTTAGTTTTTATTAAAGTGTTAATTTGTGTAAATTTCATCCTATTGGTAAGTCTTCTTTTCTTCACTTTTCTATGATATGATGGACCCCCCGGATGATCCTGGGGGGACAGCCCCTGATATAGGTCATGTAGTGACAATTTCTAATAATGACGAAGGTAGCACGATGGATACGGATGGTTCTGTGTCTCAGACATCTAGTGGCCGTAAAAGAGTGTCAGCTCGACCCAGAATATGCAGACACTGTAATAAAAGACGACGAAAACACCGTGGTGATAAGAAGGATATTAAGGAAAGTGATTGCAAATGTGTAGACATTAGTGACAAACAAATTCTTTCCAAAGTCGATTCCTGCAATAATTCTTCTATAGTAGTAGAGACCATACAAAAAAATAACACAGACACTCCACAACAGCCACAGCCCCCTGTTGCAAGGCTGTTATATAACTCATTAGATGCTGCTCCTTTTGTTGTACACATTCAGAAACAGTATTCATCTCCCGATGATAATGTTACTTTACATCCAGTTACATTTGGTCGTTTTCTCAAAAGAAATTCTATTAAAAATATTGTGAATGGAAGTTTAAAAAGGATAGGCCGGAATAGGTTATCTATTTCTTTTTCTAAGTACCAAGATGCAAATGACTTTGTTGAAAACAAAAATTTAGAAAATGAAAAATATAAGGCTTTTATTCCATCATTTTCTGTGAGTAGAATAGGAATAGTCAGAGGAGTACCAGCTGAGTGGTCTGAAGAGGAAATAAAAGATAATGTTTCTGTTCCTATTGGCTGTGGTCCAATCATAAAAATTAGGAGAATAAAACGAAAATGATGATTGATGGACAAAACCATCTTAAATGTACTGAGTCTGTGGTATTTACTTTTGATGGACAGTTTTTGCCTAAACGAGTATATATGTGCTACACTTCTCTTACTGTAGACTTGTATATATATCCTACTATTCAATGCTACAATTGTTGTCGGTTTGGTCATGTGAAATCTCAATGCAGATCTAAACCAAGATGTTTTAGATGTGGTCAAGGACATAGTGGTGATAACTGCTCTGTTCAAGATGATTTTATATCTTGTTGTTTATGTAAAGGTTCCCATATTACAACTGATAAAAAATGTTTAGAATATGAAAGACAAAGAGCTATAAAGGAATCAAGGGCTAAAAACTGTATTTCCTATTCAGAAGCTTCAAAGATACATCCATCTGTCTCTCGAATTTCATATGCAGATACATTACTCTCATCACCTAACATCACTCCTAATACTTTTCCAACCCAGCATCAACATTCAACACCTAAAGCTATAAACAATACTTCATATAAAAAAACTGTTTTTGTTAAACCAAAGCCTCCACCCACACTTAGCAAAGGATATGACAAATCTGCTCACCAAGAAATTTTAAGGGATTTTAATATTCCCCAACCCTCTAATGGATGTGCATTAATTAACAAAGAAAATGAAAATCCTTTGGAATCCTCAGTAATTGATTTAATTATTTCTCTTATAAAATCTCTTAGTCAATCGAATGAATTTTCACCGTCCAACGCTGCCTTATTAGTTTCTGCAATTACTCAAATTTATAAACCAAATAATGGACAAAGTTCTTCAATGGAATTGTCAAAGCATCACTCCTAAAAAAAGTGATCTTATTTATTTATTAAATAAATATAAACCTTATATCTGTGCTCTTCAAGAGACATGGTTGAAACCAGGATCTTTATTTAAGATTCGTGGTTATTCATGTCTCAGAGAAGATCGTGTGGATGGGCATGGCGGAGTAGCCATGCTTGTGAAACACCCGCTTTCCTTTTCTCTCTTCTCTATTCCTTCTCACAGTAATGATTTTTCTATTATTGCTGCTTTAGTTGAAAATATCTGTTATGTATCTATTTATATACCTCATCCTTCTTCTGCAATCTTAAATGAAATTAAAGATATTATTTCCATTCTTCCAAAGCCTTTTATGATCCTTGGTGATTTTAACTGTCGCCATGAATCCTGGGGTTACTTATCTACTAATAGTTATGGTAACACATTAATAGATATATTTGATTCAGTGAATTTGTGTATATTAAATGATGGTCGTCCTACACGACGTTCTCATCCTGACGAGGGCCCAAGTGCTCCAGATTTAACAGTCACTACACCTAATCTTGCTTCTTCTTTGTCCTGGGATCCATTACGATCTACTTTTGGTAGTGATCACTTCCCACTATTATTATCATTTCCAACCTGCAATAATAACAATAAAGTATTACATAAAACTTATTCTCCTCGTTTAAAATATAAGCTTAATGATGTTGATTGGGATTTATATAAAGATCTAATAAAAAACAAAATTATTACACTTCCAAAAACTAATCCAGGTACAGAATCTCAGTGTGCAGATTCTTTAGCAAGAATCTTTATTGAGGTTGCCAATGACATATTTCCAAGTAAAAATAGCTCTTTGGGTTTTATTCCTTCTCCTCCTTGGTGGGATAACGAATGTACTGAGGCAGTAAAGAGAAGAAAATATGCTGAAATTACATACTGTCAATGTTCCACTGATGAGAATTTTGAAATTCTTACAAAGAGTATGTCAGAAACTTCAAAAATTCAAAAGAAAAAGAAATTTGATGGCTGGAAAAGTTTCTGCTATTCAATATCACCTGATGTCAAACCATCTCTTGTATGGCAAAATATAAGAAGGTTTAGATCTGCATACAAAGATTCATCTCCAAAATCAATCCCTTTTCATTTAGTTAATAGCTTTTTAGATAAATTGGCTCCACCTTTCGTTCCTGAAGACTTAATAATTGGTTACCCTGTAATAAATATAAATAATGATAACTGTTTTGGTTTAAACAGTATAATTTCTCTCACTGAACTAAAAGGTGTATTGTCTCATGTTAAGGATTCTGCTCCTGGACTGGACGGTATTCCGTATTCCTTCATCTCTCATTTAGATGATGATGCTTTATTTTATTATTTATCTCTTATAAATTCCATAGTGACATCTGGTAACATCCCCTCCACGTGGAAACGTCCAGAAATAATTCCCGTACTGAAACCTAATAGGTGTTCTTCAGACCATTCTGCCTATCGCCCAATCGCACTTTCTTCTGTTTTGATGAAAATTACAGAACATCTTATAAAAAATCGTTTAGAATGGTTTGTTGAGCATAACGGTCTATTATGTGAATCCCAATTCGGTTTCAGACGTGGGAAAAGTACTATTGATAGCTTAAGTATATTCATTTCTGATATTCAATTATCATTTTCAAATAATAAATCAGTAATAGCTGCGTTCTTAGATATAAATTGTGCCTATGATAATGTCGTAATAAGTATTTTAAAGAGTAAGCTTTTACAACTTAATATACCTCTGCTATTAACAAATTTTATCATAAACATGCTTTCCGAAAGATACATAATCCTGAAACTAGATGACAGGAAGTCAATTACTCGACTTGTTTCAAAGGGCCTCCCCCAGGGATCAGTACTTAGCCCAATATTGTATAATATTTATACACACGATTTAAAATTATCACTTAATAGTCTAAATGTTCTTCAGTATGCTGATGATCTATTAATTTACTGTCGTGATATTTCTATTGAAAAAGCTAGTTCTTCTATAACACAACCGCTGATAAATTTAAAAACTTGGTTGGACTTAAATGGCCTTGATCTATCACCTGAAAAAAGTACAATAGTTTTATTCACGAGATCAAGAACTCCTCCTCCTATTTCTATATTTTATGAGGGTTATCAGATTCCAGTTAAAGATAATGTTAAGTTTTTGGGAATTGTCTTAGATTCGAAACTAACTGGTATCCCACATTGTGATTACCTAAATGCTAAATGTGAGCGTACTCTTAATATTTTAAGATGTCTGTCAGGTGTTTGGTGGGGTGCGCACCCTTTTTGCATGAAATTGTTATATAATGCTCTTATAAGAAGTATATTAGATTATGGTACATTCTTGCTGGAGCCTGGTAGTGTTAAGGCATTTAAAAAACTAGATTTCATACAGTCCAAAGCTTTACGAGTAGTTTCTGGTGCTATGCGGTCAAGTCCTATCAATGCTCTTCAAGTAGAATGTGGTGATCCTCCACTACATCTACGTCGTCAATATTTAGCAGACAAATTTATATTCCGATCTTTTCAGTTTCTTAAGCACTCTCTTTATAACAAACTTCAGAAACTTTCTCATTATATAGATTCATCTGTATATTGGTCAAATAAAAAACCACCTTGTCTAATCAATAGTTTTAAGAAATTTATTAACAAAAATGCTCCTATTCATCGATCCATTAATTATCCTCTTTTCAGTACTAGCTTTGAAGCATTAATGTTGCTTCCAGAAATTAATTTTAACTCAGATTTAAATAAGCACGATATTAGTACAAATTTTTCGTTTAATCTTCTTAAAAATACTGTTTGGGTTGATTACCATCATATTTACACAGACGCGTCTAAACATTCCTCCTCGGATCCCGTTGGTGTAGGTGTCTATCACGCTCAATTTAAAATATCACAGAAAATTAAACTTCCTCCGGAAACATCGGTGTTTACTGGGGAATGTTATGGTATTTTTAAGGCTATTGAATATATTATTCTATTTAAACTTCCAAAAACAATAATTTTCTCTGATTCAAAAAGTGCCTTACAGTCTCTCAATAGGTTCCCATTTAAATCAAAAAACATTTCTTCTGTTGTCATAGAAATAAGAAATCTATTAAATAAATGCAATCACTTTGGTCTTTCTGTGTTGTTTGTATGGATCCCCAGCCATAGCGACATTCCTGGTAATATAAAAGCAGACCAATTAGCTAATGAAGCCGTGGTCGATGGCGACATTTTCCCTTATAAAGTTTTTTGCCAGGATCTAGGTGCTCTTCCTATAGTTCACCTTCAGGATCGTTGGAATAGACTTTGGACCGAAACTGGTCAATCAAAAGGCAGGAAATATTTTAACCTTCAGCCACTTATTTCATTTAAACCATGGTTTTTCCGTGCCAAATGTAATAAGCTAATATGTTCTTCTATCATAAGAATGCGTTTGGGTCATGTTTGCACTCCTGTTCATCTTAATAGATTAGGCATTGTATCTACTGACATGTGTGAATGTGAATCCGATAAATGTGATCTAGATCACATTTTCTTTTTATGTTCTCTATACGACCGCTCCTCATTCCTGAATGATCTAATATCTCTTAATGTTCCTTTTCCTACCTGTATATCCTGTCTAATTATGTATCCATGTAAATTTTATAAAATATTGTCATCTTTCATTCTTCAGAATCATATTTAAGTTTAAATATTTGTAATGTTGTGTAAGTAGCAAGTATATATGTATATTTATGAAATTTTTAATATCCGTTTCAATCCTCTTTCTACTTATCTGATCCTTTCCCGTGTTCCGTATCCTTTTTTAACTTAGTTTCCCAATCTTTTAATTTACGTTATTGGCAAAAAGTAAACGCTATTGCCAAAAGAAAAAAAAAAAAAAAAAAAAAAGAGGTCTTAGTTACCAGGTCATAAAATCCCAAAAAAATCTTGTTTTTCATCAAAGAGGATGTTATTAATTAATGCTTTCTTTTTCGCTAAATAATACAGAAATTAGGAGAAAATAAAAAATTATAAGGAATTACATACATTTTAATAAAATTATTGTAATTTTAAAAGAAGACTTACAATTTTCTAACTTGCAAACCAATGACCCAGTAATAATAATGACGGCGCTGTTTTTTCTTAATTTATTGATAATTCAATATGCGGTAATAGTTTAGTAAGCATTATTAATTTAGGCAATTCCTTTATTGTTAACATTATGAAAACATTTGTCTATTTTTTTATCTAAGAAGCACCTTGATAGCGGATACAGAGGTACCTACTGGGAGTTTTGAACATAAATTCAATACTATTTTTCAGACCTGCCTTGACTATGATGGTTGGTTGAATATAAAAATAGATCATTCTATTAATTGCAAAGGAGAAAAATTTTGCAATCGTGGTAATGTATCATTAAAAAGCATTCGTGCGGGTAATGCTTTAATAGATCAAATCCCATTTACAACTGAACACATTGATGAATTAAAGGTATTACAAGTATATAGTTGAGTAAATTCTTCATAAATAGATTTTTATAATGTTTCGTATTTGTTTTTTAAGAACATTGCTGCACTGGATGGATTTTACACTCTTCGGACATTGGTGACCACTGCTGATAGTAAAGAAACTGAATTTTTATCATCCATAAAGGCACAGGCATTTCTTCAAAATGCATTATCAGATGTTATCAGTGCTTGGGTGATGCCAAATGGTGAAGTTATAGCAGTTACCTTTCAAGTATCAAATTCAAGTCATTCTATTTTACTTGAAAAAGAAGCAGAATATAATTTGAGTTCAAATTTCTATCTTCGATATGTGGATCAGGCACCTGTGTACGTTTTTTAAATCTTTACTAGATAGTTACTCATTGAAAATATATGAGAATATTGTATAAAACGAAAAATATCTCAATGAGAGGGAATTGAGATTGAAACATGTATTGTGTCAGTACCTTTATAGGTATTGACACAATGCACAGGATGCCGGCTAAACACACCCCACACAGTGGCATCTTTTTCTGTGTTCAAGTACTATTTGTGTTTTAGTTTGAATGGTGCTATAGATAGTTAAACTATGGGGTTATGGTATGGTAATTTCCGCAACTTGACGACTGCGCGCCTATTTTGTCTGTGGGAATATATTTGTTATTCCTGCCTCCCCAATTCCTCCACAAACCTAAGCAACCTCCTTTCGTTCCTAAAGACTTCTGGGAGTGTGTTCGGGGTACCAAGATGTTGAGCCTGTAAGTTGTGCAGCAGTTTATTCTGCCACCATGCAGGTCCTGCACAGGGAGCTGTCAATTATGCCAATAAAGCCACCTGCTGATAAGACAATATCTTTTGTCTGAAAATGACAGTGCAACTGGGCTTATCAAGAATCCTGAGTGGCATTGCAATTGACAGGGTGTATCACTTACCATCAGCCGAGCATCTTGTGATCATCTCATTACTTTTTCTCATAAGAAGACCACAAAATTTTCAAATTCAAATAATTTTATTTAAAGTAGGATGTGATCACTTATTGAAAGTCAAAAAACTACAACCCATTCGGCTGGTCACTTCATTCCCAATCTGTGGTATCATTAAGAAAGAAAATTTATGTTATAGTAATCTTTACCATACAAATGTTTTTAACAACTCTTTTAAATTTCGGATTACATTTGTTTTGAACATTTTCTGGGATCATGTTGTAAAATCTAATAACTTACTCACTTGATTTAATATTATTTTTTATTATTATTAAAATTTTATGGTTATAAAAAGCGTGAATAGCCCTCCTCTGAGTAAAAGTTATGTGAATTAATATTATTTTACTTACAGACCAGATACAGCTTCTTATATACAAAAGTTAGATAGAGAAAGAGAAGCAAGAGAAAAGGGTGAATTAAAAGACAATAGATCATTCTTAGCAAAATATGTAAGTTTGTTAATTGTATATTTTTGGTACATGTTTAACTAGTGTATTGTTACTTAATGGTAAGTAATCACTATAACCTATGCTTTAAAAATAAGAGAAGTGCTGGTATGGCAGTATCTTAATGACTAATCAATCATTGACATAACTTTATAACACCAACCACTTAAAATCTATTTAAGCTGTGTTTGTTTCTGTGAAAATTAAATGATGTTTGACAAAATTAGACAAAACAGGTTTATATATATACTAGGTTGAATATGTGGATGGTGTTATTATGAATAATACTTTAACTGTCTTATTAATAAACATAATGAAAAGTTACTCCAAGTTTAAAGCCAAATAATAAGACAGTAAATGTTTGTTATAGGTATATCTATATGATAATTCTATTTTATTTTAAAAATTTGGAGGAAATTACACTTGATACTTAGAGTTGCTTTTATTTTACACTAATTAAGCTCTGAATCTTTAACTCATAACTGGTTCGCAACCAACAATGAGGTCTACCAGTACGCAAAGATTCCTCTGGTCATGCAAGAAATTGCAGCAACTCGAGAAAAAAGAGATCTATATTGTTTAGAAGTCCACCTGTACAAGCTTGCTCATGAGCCCCTTGTCCCAAATAGGCCAAAACAAAATAATAAAAAAAACTATGTTTAAAAAAACCGACTTTTAAAACTGAAAAGTATCAAATAACTAAAAATTTTATTTAATACACCTTTACCTTTAATAAAATACTATTCTTTTTATGTGCTACCTATTGATAGGTTTTAAATCGGTGCTGTATGTACACCTTCCTTAAAGACCGGCAACACTCCTGTGATTCCTCTGGTGTTGCAAGAGATTGTGGGTGGCAGTGATCACTTAACACCAGGTGACCCATACGGTCGTTTGTACTATTTAATAAAAAAAATGTCAGAAACCTAAATGAATCCTTCTTGCTGGAAAAGGGACTCAGCATGTCTCCTTACCTTATAGTATAAGCTACCAATTGCAGATAGTTACATCATATCAAAAAAATCTTTAATTAATTCTTGATTTTCAGTGGATGTACATTGTGCCCATTGCAATATTTGTCATGATCTCTGGAGCCAGCAACCCAGAAGGAGCTGCACCTGCTTCACGTTAGTTTGTATAAGCATAGTAAAATAAATTATTATACTTGAACATTTGTTTTCCTTTTTTAAGATTTTCTAATAAGCAAATAGATATTCTAATCAATATCAAATTATCATTTTATATATTCACTTAGGGTCAATATATAATAATAAGAATTTATTTCAGACATACATCCATAGTTCAACAACAAATACAATATAAATAGAATAGAAAAAATAAAATAAACACAACAAGTGTCATGTCCACACTACATGTCCTTTGATCACCTACATACTATATAACAGTATATTTCAAATACTACATTATTATTTGCGTTCCGGTTGTGATGGAAATTTGTCCAGTATTTAAAAATATATATATGTCACCAACAAGTACCTATCAAAGATATGTTTTACCAGTTACTAAACACACTTCAGAAAAGTCGAGAATAAGTGGCATGAAATTAAGTTGTGTATGTTGAAAAAAGAAATAAATCATACAAAACCTCAAAAGAGTACAAGAGCAGTAGATGCATCAATCCATAAAATCCTAATAAGTATGAGAATCTTCATTTAACAGTGGACTGCTTTGAAAAGTATATTTCTAAAATTTTACATAAGTAAAATAGATTCATAGTAAATACTGACTTATTTATCAAAATATTTTATTACTTAGTATATTATGCACATTAAAAAATAGCCAGATTGCAATGATGTTATGCACCAATTTTTTCAATTTCTTCTGCATCTTCAATATCCAACAAATGAATTTTCTTTCCAAAGTGTGCTTCAATATCTAAACAAATATTCATAGCCTGAGGAGAATCAATAAGGTTAATTGCTATACCGGCTTTCCCGAACCTGCCAGTACGTCCAATCCTATGCAAGTATGTTTCACAATCTGCCTTTTTATCTAAATCCATGGGCATATCAAAGTTAACAACTAATGTAACTTGTTCAACATCTATGCCTCGGGATAAAACATTGGTAGTAATGAGTACTTTTTCAAGACCCCCTCTAAATCTATCAAGCACAGCTATTCTTTGTTCAACAGTTAACTCACCAGATAGAACAGCTACTGAATGCCCATCGCGGGACATTTTTTCTGATAGCCAACTAGCAGTTTTTCTGGTATGACAAAATATTATAGCTTGGCCAATTGTTATCACTCCATATATATTACAGATAGCCCTATACTTGTCGTCAGCACTTTTGCATTTGACATAGTATTGTTTAATGTTATCTAAGGATTCCTCTTCTCTTAATAATCTAATTATTATAGGATTGGGAACAATTATTTCAGCAAATTCCATCACAGCACTATCATATGTAGCAGAGAAGAACATCATTTGACAAGTTGGAGGTAAGCATTTATGAATACGAATACACTGGTCTTGATGTCCCTGTCTATCTATCATGACATCAGCTTCATCCAACACAAATACTTTTATTTTCTGTAGATCGAACATATTAAACTTTACACCCCAGTCAAGCATTTTCCCAGGTGTTCCAATTAATATATGGTCTGTTATCTTTGATCCTTTTTTAACTTCTTCACCTCTTACTGCATACTTCAGTTTAATTTCTGGACAAAATTTTGCCATCTTTGCTGCAACCTCTCCAGTTTGTATAGCAAGCTCATAAGTAGGGCTAAGACACAATACTTGTGGGTAATTTTTAGCAGGATCAACTCGACTCAACATAGCTAGTACAAAAGCAGCTGTTTTGCCTGTACCTGACTGTGATTGAGCTATCATATTTTGAGGTGGATCAGCTAGAAGTGTGGGTAATGCAGTTTCTTGTATTTTCGAGGGAGCATTGAAACCCAAAGCATAAACACCTTTAAGCAAATTTGGTTTTAAGTGTAATGCCTCAAAAGTTTTAACTGAATACAGAGGTGAATTGGGATCCTTTCTCTGTATTTCAATATCCAATTTTGATTCAACAAGACCCTGCCGAATAATCTTCATGAGTAATGAGGCTTCGGCTGGATTGGCTGCATCAGGATCATCTTCTGTTTTTTCAGATGTTTTCTTATTCAAGCCTAAGCCAGCGACTTTGTTAGAAATTTCTAATTCTTCCGCTTTTTGACCCCACTGTGCCATCTTTAAATCTGAAAGCAATTGTATTTAGATAATCAAAGTTTATATTAAAGCGAACCATGTTAACGGTATTAAATGACTCATAATAAAAGAATAAAGTAAATCAGCAACAACTTTTACTTTACCTAATCAATTACTTTCTTGATATGATTGCTTATTCCTCCAATATTTCACCTAAATTTTAACTTGTTTTAATTATTTATTTGGTATAATAATAATAACACAGTTATAGAATTAAAATTTAAAAATATAACCTAGTTAAACCCAAGGAATAAAAAATTGTTTTGCAATGGTTTCTTACTGTGGTTTCTTAGGGATTTTTTTTTTTCTTCTTTTGGCAATAGCGTTTACTTTTTGCCAATAACGTAGATTAAAAGATTGGGAAACTAAGTTAAAAAAGGATACGGAACACGGGAAAGGATCAGATAAGTAGAAAGAGGATTGAAACGGATATTAAAAATTTCATAAATATACATATATATACTTGCTACTTACACAACATTACAAATATTTAAACTTTAATATGATTCTGAAGATTGAAAGATGACAATATTTTATAAAATTTACATGGATACATAATTAGACAGGATATACAGGTAGGAAAAGGAACATTAAGAGATATTAGATCATTCAGGAATGAGGAGCGGTCGTATAGAGAACATGAAAAGAAAATGTGATCTAGATCACATTTATCGGATTCACATTCACACATGTCAGTAGATACAATGCCTAATCTATTAAGATGAACAGGAGTGCAAACATGACCCAAACGCATTCTTATGATAGAAGAACATACTAACTTATTGCATTTGGCACGGAAAAACCATGGTTTAAATGAAATAAGTGGCTGAAGGTTAAAATATTTCTTGCCTTTTGATTGACCAGTTTCAGTCCAAAGTCTATTCCAACAATCCTGAAGGTGAACTATAGGAAGAGCACCTAGATCCTGGCAAAAAACTTTATAAGGGAAAATGTCGCCATCGACCACGGCTTCATTAGCTAGTTGGTCTGCTTTTATATTACCAGGAATGTCGCTATGGCTGGGGATCCATACAAACAACACAGAAAGACCAAAGTGATTGCATTTATTTAATAGATTTCTTATTTCTATGACAACAGAAGAAATGTTTTTTGATTTAAATTGAACCTATTGAGAGACTGTAAGGCACTTTTTAAATCAGAGAAAATTATTGTTTTTGGAAGTTTAAATAGAATAATATATTCAATAGCCTTAAAAATACCATAACATTCCCCAGTAAACACCGATGTTTCCGGAGGAAGTTTAATTTTCTGTGATATTTTAAATTGAGCGTGATAGACACCTACACCAACGGGATCCGAGGAGGAATGTTTAGACGCGTCTGTGTAAATAGGATGGTAATCAACCCAAACAGTATTTTTAAGAAGATTAAACGAAAAATTTGTACTAATATCGTGCTTATTTAAATCTGAGTTAAAATTAATTTCTGGAAGCAACATTAATGCTTCAAAGCTAGTACTGAAAAGAGGATAATTAATGGATCGATGAATAGGAGCTTTTATGTTGATAAATTTCTTAAAACTATTGATTAGACAAGGTGGTTTTTTATTTGACCAATATGCAGATGAATCTATATAATGAGAAAGTTTCTGAAGTTTGTTATAAAGAGAGTGGTTAAGAAACTGAAAAGATCGGAATATAAATTTGTCTGCTAAATATTGACGACGTAGATGTAGTGGAGGATCACCACATTCTACTTGAATTACCACTTCTAATTGAATTTCAGAAATGAATATACTTAAGCTATCAATAGTACTTTTCCCACGTCTGAAGCCGAATTGGGATTCACATAATAGACCGTTATGCTCAAGAAACCATTCTAAACGATTTTTTATAAGATGTTCTGTAATTTTCATCAAAACAGAAGAAAGTGCGATTGGGCGATAGGCAGAATGGTCTGAAGAACACCTATCAGGTTTCAGTAAGGGAATTATTTCTTGACGTTTCCACGTGGAGGGGATGTTACCAGATGTCACTATGGAATTTATAAGAGATAAATAATAAAATAAAGCATCATCATCTAAATGAGAGATGAAGGAATACGGAATACCATCCAGCCCAGGAGCAGAATCCTTAACATGAGACAATACACCTTTTAGTTCAGTGAGAGAAAATATACTGCTTAAACCAAAACAGTTATCATTATTTATATTTATTACAGGGTAAACAATTATTAAGTCTTCAGGAACGAAAGGTGGAGCCAATTTATCTGACAAGCTATTAACTAAATGAAAAGGGATTGATTATGGAGATGAATCTTTGTATGCAGATCTAAACCTTCTTATATTTTGCCATACAAGAGATGGTTTGACATCAGGTGATATTGAATAGCAGAAATTTTTCCAGCCATCAAATTTCTTTTTCTTTAGAAATTTTGAAGTTTCTGACATACTCTTTGTAAGAATTTCAAAATTCTCATCAGTGGAACATTGACAGTATGTAATTTCAGCATATTTTCTTCTCTTTACTGCCTCAGTACATTCGTTATCCCACCAAGGAGGAGAAGGAATAAAACCCAAAGAGCTATTTTTACTTGGAAATATCTCATTGGCAACCTCAATAAAGATTTTTGCTAAAGAATCTGCACACTGAGATTCTGTACCTGGATTAATTTTTGGAAGTGTAATAATTTTGTTTTTTATTAGATCTTTATATAAATCCCAATCAACATCATTAAGCTTATATTTTAAACGAGGAGAATAAGTTTTATGTAATACTTTATTGTTACTATTGCAGGTTGGAAATGATAATAATAGTGGGAAGTGATCACTACCAAAAGTAGATCGTAATGGATCCCAGGACAAAGAAGAAGCAAGATTAGGTGTAGTGACTGTTAAATCTGGAGCACTTGGGCCCTCGTCAGGATGAGAACGTCGTGTAGGACGACCATCATTTAATATACACAAATTCACTGAATCAAATATATCTATTAATGTGTTACCATAACTATTAGAAGATAAGTAACCCCAGGATTCATGGCGACAGTTAAAATCACCAAGGATCATAAAAGGCTGGAAATAATATCTTTAATTTCATTTAAGATTGCAGAAGAAGGATGAGGTATATAAATAGATACATAACAGATATTTTCAACTAAAGCAGCAATAATAGAAAAATCATTACTGTGAGAAGGAATAGAGAAGAGAGAAAAGGAAAGAGGGTGTTTCACAAGCATGGCTACTCCGCCATGCCCCATCCACACGATCTTCTCTGAGACATGAATAACCACGAATCTTAAATAAAGATCCTGGTTTCAACCATGTCTCTTGAAGAGCACAGATATAAGGTTTATATTTATGTAATAAATAAATAAGATCACTTTTTTTAGGAGTGATGCTTTGACAATTCCATTGAAGAACTTTGTCCATTATTTGGTTTATAAATTTGAGTAATTGCAGAAACTAATAAGGCAGCGTTGGATGGTGAAAATTCATTTGATTGACTAAGAGATTTTATAAGAGAAATAATTAAATCAATTACTGAGGATTCCAAAGGATTTTCATTTTCTTTGTTAATTAATGCACATCCATTAGAGGGTTGGGGAATATTAAAATCCCTTAAAATTTCTTGGTGAGCAGATTTGGCATATCCTTTGCTAAGTGTGGGTGGAGGCTTTGGTTTAACAAAAACAGTTTTTTTATATGAAGTATTGTTTATAGCTTTAGGTGTTGAATGTTGATGCTGGGTTGGAAAAGTATTAGGAGTGATGTTAGGTGATGAGAGTAATGTATCTGCATATGAAATTCGAGAGACAGATGGATGTATCTTTGAAGCTTCTGAATAGGAAATACAGTTTTTAGCCATTGATTCCTTTATAGCTCTTTGTCTTTCATATTCTAAACATTTTTTATCAGTTGCAATATGGGAACCTTTACATAAACAACAAGATATAAAATCATCTTGAACAGAGCAGTTATCACCACTATGTCCTTGACCACATCTAAAACATCTTGGTTTAGATCTGCATTGAGATTTCACATGACCAAACCGACAACAATTGTAGCATTGAATAGTAGGATATATATACAAGTCTACAGTAAGAGAAGTGTAGCACAAACGTTTAGGCAAAAACTGTCCATCAAAAGTAAATACCACAGACTCAGTACATTTAAGATGGTTTTGTCCATCAATCATCATCTTTCGTTTTATTCTCCTAATTTTTATGATTGGGCCACAGCCAATAGGAACAGAAACATTATCTTTTATTTCCTCTTCAGACCACTCAGCTGGTACTCCTCTGACTATTCCTATTCTACTCACAGAAAATGATGGAATAAAAGCCTTATATTTTTCATTTTCTAAATTTTTGTTTTCAACAAAGTCATTTGCATCTTGGTACTTAGAAAAAGAAATAGATAACCTATTCCGGCCTATCCTTTTTAAACTTCCATTCACAATATTTTTAATAGAATTTCTTTTGAGAAAACGACCAAATGTAACTGGATGTAAAGTAACATTATCATCGGGAGATGAATACTGTTTCTGAATGTGTACAACAAAAGGAGCAGCATCTAATGAGTTATATAACAGCCTTGCAACAGGGGGCTGTGGCTGTTGTGGAGTGTCTGTGTTATTTTTTTGTATGGTCTCTACTACGACTTTGGAAAGAATTTGTTTGTCACTAATGTCTACACATTTGCAATCACTTTCCTTAATATCCTTTTTATCACCACGGTGTTTTCGTCGTCTTTTATTACAGTGTCTGCATATTCTGGGTCGAGCTGACACTCTTTTACGGCCACTAGATGTCTGACACACAGAACCATCTGTATCCATCGTGCTACCTTCGTCATTATTAGATATTGTCACTACATGACCTATATCAGGGGCTGTCCCCTCAGGATCATCCGGGGGGTCCATCATATCATATAAAAGTGAAGAAGAAGAAGACTTACCAATAGGATGAAATTTACGCAAATTAACACTTTAATAAAAACTAACTACTAAAATATATACAAACTACAACTTATCTGATCAAAATATCTAAATATTTACATGAAATTTAAAAATAAAATGAAAAATTATTAAAATTACGTGCGACCGATCTTAAGTTTCCCGCCCTTTTTTCTCCGGTCTAAAGTTTTCAATCGATTTTTTAGACTTCGATTTTATTAAGAATCGATTTATCTGTTTACGATTTGAATCGATTTAAGAATCGATCTTTTTTGGAAAGAATCGCCATCCCTATTTCTTAGATTAATAAGTAATAACAGGATGGTTTTGCACTTTGCAGAACTTCGTGCCAAAGAGGATGTAAATACTACGTAATAAGAGGCGGAGCTGCCTAGGTAAAAATTTAAATTTATTTTAGTATAAAACAGTGATTTCACGATGATAAGTTTTATATAGTATTAATTAGAGTTTGACGATTGGCGAAAAAGTATAATCCGGCTAAGTTTGAAAGTGACCAGTTGCTTAAACGTAGTGGATATCGGCTATCTCCTTTTTTTCAAGATTATAGCCGTTATTTGTCAATATATGCATGCCCTGTGCTTCCCCGGGGCGTAAAAAGATAGGGTAGTCCCAGGCCCTAGGGTGTCGTAAGAGGCGACTACGGGCTTATTGAAAGTGGGAGAGTCACGCTACCATCTTTTGACGTCAGCACAATCGGGCCAGATTCGTCCGGGTTACTTACCACACTCGCACAGAATACCGGAGTGAAGTAGCGGTCTAGTGCCGCTATGTTTCGCATAGGTTAGCGTTGAGGACCGGAGGCCATTCCCCTCCCTCCCCTTCCCCCCAACAAAAAATATGAGAGCGGTATCAAAAGATAAATAACCCCAGGAGGGTACCGGCTCCTGTAGAGCCGGAGAATCCCTCCCCGAGCATTCGCGCTCGAGCTGCCCCTCGTATTCTGGGGAGGGCACAGTACCGCGCATGACCAGGACAAACGAGGCAGTAACACCACGGCACCCCGCTCTACGCTTATGTGGACTTTTGTAACATCAGGGGAATTCACTCTAACTTAATCGCCGTCCACCACCACCTTGAGACGGCGCAGCCGGCCTTGTGTTTCCTTACGGAGACGCAGATATCTCGACCTAGCGATACGTCGTATTTATCGTACCCCGGGTACGAAATTGAGCACAATTTTATGCCTCATGCCGGGGTATGTGTGTACGTTAGGGAGGATATCTGCTGTCGCCGTCTCGGCAATTTTGAGGGTAGGGATATGTCTACTCTCTGGCTCCGCGTAGATTTAGTGGACCGCGTCCGCATCTATGCGTGCGTCTACAGGTCCCACAGTGGTAACGCAGAAACCGATCACCTCGTAAATCGTAGTCTTGGGTGATTTCAACGGGCACAATGCCGAATGGCTTGGATCACGTACCACAGACTACGCAGGGCGATCTGTGCATAATTTTGCATTGGCGTATGGTCTATCCCAATTGGTTGAGTCGCCAACGTGGCTCCCGGATGTGGATAGCCACATGCCGTCCTTATAAGATCTTCTACTGACTACACATCCCGATGGTTACCAGGTCTTTGTCGACGCCCCTCTCGGAACGTCCGACCATTGCCTGGTCAGGAGTGTAGTGCCCATCCGACGCCAACGTCGCAGACCACCAGCCGCGTTTGGCACTACAAGTCAGCAGATTGGGATACCCTTGGGGCAAGGTTTGTTTCCCTTCGGATGATCCTAGTACCTGCGCCGTTGCAGTAGCCGATGTGATACTGCAGGGCATGGATATTTTTATACCAAGCTCTGTAGTACCGATCGGTGGCAGATCACAGCCCTGGTTTGATGCGTCAGTTAAAGCAGCATCTGACTGCAAAAAACAGGCGTATCGACTTGGGTTGCGGCGCTGGGCACAAAGGATCCGAACTGCAAAGTTCTTAAAAGGAAATATAAACGTGCCTCCAGATTTTTTAAGCGCCAAATCGCCCGTGCGAAGTCAAAGCACGTCGTCAAAATCGGCGAGCAGCTTTCCAGTTACCCGACCGGAACACGCAAGTTCTGGTCGTTGTCGAAAGCTGCTCTCGGTAACTTCAACCAGCCGTCCATGCCGCCGTTAGACATGAGGAATGACACCCTGGCCCATACGGCAAAAGAGAAAGCCGATCTCCTGTGCGCTCTTTTCGCCTCCAACTCGACTCTTGACGACAACGGAAAAACACCGCCTACCATCCCGCGGTGTCAGAGCTCTATGCCTGAAGTACAGTTCAGACAGAAAACTGTTAGGCGAGCTCTGTTTTCGTTGGACGTCAGGAAGTCGAGCGGGCCGGATGGTATTTCTTCAATCGTGCTTAGAACGTGTACCCCTGAGTTGAGGCCGGTGCTAACGCCCTTATTCCGGCACTCTTATTCCAAAGCCGTAGTGTGAGTCAGGTACTCATGGAAGTCAGCCCTTGTCCATCAGATCCAAAAAAAAGGAGACAGTTCGGATCCGGCAAACTACGGGTCATTGCTATAACCTCCCTGCTCTCCAAAATCATGGAGAGCATAATTAGCCGCCAACTTTTGGTATACCTAGAGGGTCACCAGTTGATCAACGACCGACAATACGGCTTTCGCCATGGTCGGTCGGCAGGTGACCTTCTGGTATACCTAACACATAGATGGGCGGCGGCTATTGAAAGCAAGGGGGAAGCCTGGCAGTTAGCCTGGATATAGCGAAGGCCTTTGATCGTGTATGGCACAAGGCGCTCCTCTCAAGACTTCCATCATATGGGCTTCCCGAGAGCTTATGCAAGTGGACCTCCAGCTTCCTCACTGGGCGCAGCATAAAAGTCGTTGTCGACGGTTTTTGCTCGAATCCCAAGCCCGTGAACGCTGGAGTGCCCCAAGGCTGTGTGCTATCTCCCACGCTGTTTCTTCTGCATATCAATGATATGTTGGACACCTGCAACATACATTGCTATGCAGACGACAGCACTGGTGATGCCGTATACACGCGCCATGCAGGTCTCTCTCGGGGAAACGTCAACCAGTACCGGGAGAAACTTGTGTCTTCTATCGAGTCCTCTCTCGAGAAGGTCGCGGAATGGGGTAAATTGAACCTTGTCCAATTTAACCCCCAGAAGACTCAAGTTTGCGCGTTTACCACTAAAAAAACCGCTCTTCATCTCTTATCACCGCTCCTCGATAACGCTTCCCTTAAAGCCTCGCCTAGTATCGGAATACTGGGTCTCGAAATCTCGAGCGATTGCCAATTTCGTGGCCATTTGGAGGGCAAAGCCAAATTGGCTTCGAAGAAGCTGGGCGTCATCAATAGAGCACGGCAATACTTTAAACCGGCCACACATGGAGTATTGCTGTCATCTCTGGTCTGGCGCATCCTAGTATCAGATCGATCCATTTGACCGTGTGCAACGCAGAGTAGCTCGAATTGTCGGGGACCCAGTGCTCTGTGAACGGCTGGATCACTTGGCGTTGCGTAGAGACGTCGCTTCATTGTGTGTCTTCTACCGCATTTATCACGGGGAGTGTTCCGAGGAGCTGTTCAATCTGATTCCTGCCGCCGAATTCCACCTTCGCACGACACACCACAAATTAGGATATCATCATCAAAAGCTGTGGCATGAGGTTTTTTTTTTAAAATCCAAGATGGCTGCCGAGAGATTTTATGATTTCAACAATATGGATATCGAATCCGAGGTTCTCGATATTATAAACAGCTTACTTACTGTAATTATTAAGGTTTTCTAGCCACGCGTGTCTGTTCGCTTGGGTTGTTTTGTTCTAGATGAAGTTATCCCGCTCAAAGTCACGTTATCATCCACTTAGGTATAGCAAATTTAAGACTTTTATGGTTTTCTCATGGATGCCATTGTTTTGGAACAGTGTTTTTGAAGTCGGTTGTTTTTTTTGTTATTTTTTGATTTTTAGTGAATTTGAAGTACACCAAGCAACAATTTGTCTTAATATGTGTAGATATACTAAATTTTTCAAAGCAGCAATGAAAAATCTAAAAATAAGCGTAAATTTATCATCTACTTAGGTATAGCAAATTTAAGACTTTTATGGTTTTCTCAAGGATGCCATTGTCAGATCTAAACCAAGCTTTCATATATTTTTTTTTATCAAAATCGGTTCACCCAGTCGAAAGTTATGAGGTAACAAACATAAAAAAAATACCGACGAATTGAGAACCTCCTCCTCCTTTTTTGAAGTCGGTTAAAATCGTCTCAAATTTCCTTCTATTCTATTCTATTCTTCCTACTGTGTCTTCTGTGGAAGACACACCACAGATTTGCCAGTATCACGTTAAAGTAGACTACCAAGCTATGAGTATGTGTCTCCAAGTTTAACGGTAATGATCGGTGTTAAGATTAAAGTTAAGATTACATGCTATTACACTATAAAGGACATACACAGATAGAGTTACTTAAATTATTAATTAATATGAAGTACTTAATGATATTTACAACTTAATCTTATTTTTTTTAATATATTTAAACAAAATATTTACAAAACTAAATATATAAACTAGGGAGAGGAGACTTTTTTTTTTCTTTTTTGAGAGGAGGAAATACTGTTACGTATTACGTATTTACGGTTTTAGTCGCTTACGCGGACACCCCATACCTCCTCTGTGCTGTTAGCAGCCCTGGCTTTCACAGCGAAGTAGGACGTGGGCCGTGGAGGCCGCAAAGACTACGCAACAACAGTCGCGGGGCGTCTCCTAAGGAGACTCGAACCTCAGACCGGCTGTGTGCTTGTGGGAAGGAGAGAGAATGAAAATGAAGATGAAATGAAGATGAAAGATGAAAAGGTGATAAGAACACACTCGCCGGCGAGTGTGGTGATGTTTTGTGTAATGTATGTAAGTGTGTATGTATGTGTTTATGATTGTATGTATGTGTGTTTGTATGTATGGACGTAGTGTAAATGTTTGGAGAGGAGACATTTAATTGAGGTTGGACGGGGGACTTCAGCGGGTATATAATTGTACAGAGAAGATTGCATTAAGGGACAACTGAAGAACAAATGATCCATGTTTCCCTCATCAAGGCCACAATCACATAGGGAATGATCTCTAATTCTAAGTTTAGCTAGAAAAACTGGAGTGCAGGCGTGATTTAAACGTAAGCGGCATATAGTCGACATTATTGTTTTACTATGTATCCTACATTTTGGGAACCAAGGTTTTTGAGGAATTTCTGGTTGGAGTTCTCCATAAAATTTTCCTTTTGAAGTTTTAGAAACTTGCCAAATGTTTGACCAACTCTCATACATCTTGGATTTCAGGGTAGAGCACAAGTCATGAGTGAATATTTCAGAATACTGAAAGGAACCTGAATGTGCAGCTGATCTAGCATAGGCATCTGCATTTTCATTACCAGAGATGCCCATGTGACCTGAAATCCATGCTAAAAGTGTGTTAATTTTGAGTTCATAGCACTCTTTCAAAGTTTCTCTTATTTTGAGAATATGGGAAACTGACTTTTTGACTCAAACGGATTTGAGAGAATTGATTGAAGGCAACTTTTAGAGTCTGAAAGGATAATAGAATTGTTCATGTTGTGAGACTTAACAAATAGAATAGCTTCGAGTACGGCGATTGATTCCCCTGTAAACACAGAAGTTACACAGAAGAAACACGGTAGGTGGGCAGGTATAACTCAGTGTAATTCTTGTTGAGGGAATCCATACTGCAGCACCAACCGGACTCATGTCTGTTTTTGAAGCATCCGTGTAGATTTTATACCAATGTCGAAAATCTGAGTCCATTATATGAGAAAAAGTTTTTACATAAGTTAAACACTAGTTTTTTTTTTAGATGAAATGTAAAATAATTTTAAAAGGATTAAGCCGCGTGCTATAATAAATTGTATGTGGAAAATTTGACGAGGTGAGCAAGACTTCAGTTCCTTGTAAAACGTTTGACTTAGACACATTACTCATCTTAACACCCTAAAGGCATTAAACACAATTGATATGAAAAAGACTGCTGATCTACATAGCTTCTCAATAATATTTATTAACTTCATAATAATTGATTGCATAGAACCGCAACTAGCTGCTGTAGTCAATAAATGCATCGATGGTGGAGTGTTTCCTGGCATGATGAAACATAGTAAAGTAATTCCTATATTCAAGGCCGGATGTACTAAAGATCCTTCAAAAAAAGACCAATATCTTAGTAGATTCGTAATCGTAGTCCATCTTTTTCCTAAAAGGCCGGCAACGCTCTTGTGATTCCTCTGGTGTTGCAAGAGAATGTGGGCGGCGGTGATCACTTAACACCAGGTGACCCGTACGCTCGTTTGTCCTCCTATTCCATAAAAAAAAGGTTCTAATATCCCACTACGGTGGATCCGCAATTTTGATGACCTAGTAGAACTGCTTGAATGTCATATGCTGTAGAAATTTGTATGAAGCAGTTTTAACCGGATCACCGATCAGGTATAAATTCCGAGCCCAGTACAAGCGTATGTCACTCCGGTCTTTTTGTCTCTTTCGCTTTAGAATCTTATAAGCGGGCAGCTAAAGTAGCTATTAGGTAATTAAGTGATACTTCTGTACTATTGCTGTTTATTCTATGCCGGGTATTTTTGTCGGACGATTTGTCACTGACGAAACGTAACATCCAACAACCGGTATGACGTAGTGTGGAGCCAGCCATTACTTAGATTATTATTAAAAAATAAAATATAAACTTTATTTAACACTTTAATCTCTTTTCGGCTTACATATTGTTATTCAGATATCTTATCAGCACGGTACCATGTGATAAAGACACCATGGTCAAAGGCCATGCTGTTACTCTATTTTATTAACGAGCGACCGCCTGTTACTTTTCCCACGATTATAAAGTTTTACATTTTATTTACTGTATTTACGTCACGGAAAAAAAGAGTAATAGTTATAGAAATTTCACTTGAGTACAAATTTCATCAACCGCCAGCTCTTGGGATACCTAGAGGAGCACCAGCTGATCAGCGAATGCCAGTAGGGTTTCGGTCAGGGTCTCTCAGCTCTTCTTGCAAAGGCGCAAGCGGTTGAGTCGAAGGGAGAGGCGTTGGCGGTGAGTTTGGACATAGCGAAGGCCTTCGGATTTGGCATAAAGCGCTTTTATCGAAACTGCCATCCTATCGGCTTCTCGAGAGATTGTGTTTTTTGGCCAATCGGACCATCAAGGTTGTTAGCAATGCGGTGCATGTTCCGAGTTAAAACCCATAAATACTGGTGTCCCGCAAGGCTATCCCCTACACAGTTTGTTCAGCATATCAATGATATGCTCTAAATTAGCAGTATTCATTGCTATGCAGACGACACCACAGGGCATGCTCCCCTCACCGGCCGTCCTGGGATAGCTTCGACGAGAACCGGAACAAAATTGTGACTGAAATTGAGACTGCTTTGCAAAGTCTCGGACTGGGACCGACAAAATTTAGTCCAATTCAACCCCAAGAAGACACAAGTTTGTGCGTTCACCGCTAAATAATCGTCATTTGTCGTATCCCCTCGATTCGAGATCACTCCTATAACTGCCACAGCCTGTTTCGGCATACTAGGCTTCGATATATCGAGCGACGTTCAGCTTGGTGTACTCAGTAAGGCGAGACAGTGCTTCACTATAAGCCACCACTCGTAGCTATATAAGGCGCAAATTCGATCTCACATGGAGTACTGTTTTCTAATCCGGGCGGGTGCTCCCCAGTACCAGCTTCTTCCTTTTAACCGCATACAACGAAGAGTGGCTCGAATCATTTTTATGTCTCTTCATTCAAAGAAGCAAAGAAAGGAAAATATATACCTATGACAAAAAAAGCGGCATGCGCGTCTCCGTGAGCGTTTAACTACTGAGTACAATGGTCAATCAATTGAAATTTGAATATCTACCGTGAGGGGATCCCGCACTCCTTAAATATGTTTTAGTAACGTTTCGTAACGAGTGACGAACGCCTATCAAATATAAATTATTCATTTAGCTCAAAAAATTGTACTTATGAATGTCGACGTTCAATTTATCAACAATAAGCAAGAAATAAACTCATAGCAATTTACAAAATATTTAAACAATCTCTGTAAGATATTGCTCCAACAATACTCGAACGTTTGCACATAATTAAGCAAGTGAAAAATGCCTGAGTGTAATTTTTACGCGCTGTTGAAGTAAAACTTAAAATGATAATTAACTTTAGAAATAATTAACAGATACATAAATATATTACATTATAGTATATACATTAATAAAAGCCGTGTTACCAACTAAGCTATCACGTATTGGGTATTGCTGAAGATCTAGGAGCATTGTTGCTATCTTTTTCCTCGGAAACGCTGACGTTGCATAAGTCATATATTGAGAAAAGTTGGCATTTTCTCTACCTAGAATAAAAACAATAATATAATTAATTATAAAGGATAATATTGAATAATATGCTTGCTACGGAAACTCTACCAATTAATAAAAAAAATTATGTGCATGTGTAATCTTTACGCGCAATTAAAGGAAAACTTTTACGTTAACGGTTACATCATAATTATGTAAATATACGAGTATGTTTGAATTAATAATAATGAATAATCTGTTATTAATTTAATTGGTGCAAACCGTTTTAATTATAGTAAAATTAATGAGACAAAAATAATACAATATAACTCACTGCTTTCAGATTCAGTAGATTATTAATGAGAATGCAATGAATTCATTTCTGCAAAATTTCTCTCATATAACATCTGAGAGCTCTTTGACATGTGAATAAAAAAAATAAGTTGAAAGTTAATAAATCTGCTGTAAGGCCCGTGCACACTAACTTAATAAGTTATAATGTCTTTTAATAATATTTTACAAACAGACAGATCTATATTATCTATATGTAATGATAAAGCTATTGTTGATATTACAGCAACATAATATAAACAATTAAAGAAGTATGGATCGTTATTATAATATTATATTTGTTTGGCTATAGTTAAATTGTTCTAGAAGGAACGCGAAATCACATGTGGCACTGGCGTGAACATTTTTTCATAAAATATTTAAAAAGGTGCAATAGCTAGTACTGTTTATTTAAATAGATCCATGATGCTTGGCAGAAGCTATGCCTCTTGATCGTATTGAAGTTGACCAACCACTTGTTCAAAAAAACGAAACTACTGTAGAAAATTTATTGAATTAGACACTATTTTGCGGAAATCCATAATTATCATAAATGTTCCAAAATCTGTCCACGCTGATCCCCAACCGGGTTAATAGGCTACTCTACTTTTTGCAATTTGACACATGTTTCGATTCTTCACAAGGTATCCTCAGGATATATTACGTCACCAAACTCTGGAACGAGAGATGCATGTAGACTAACAAATCTTAGCGATTAGCTGTTATGTAATTTAAGGGTTGTAAAACGTTAGCCAAGTAAATGTCTGTTGAACTATTTGGACTGCTATTCACGGGGCGTCTAAATATAGAATCTACCGTGATGGCTCTGATGATGATTTTCAAAGGATAAATTTCCGGATATACATGCCCTTAGACAATTTATGCATCTAGATAGAGCCTCTTGTTTGGCAACGCATTTCAACAGGTCAGGTTTATTCTGGTCTAGGTCAGGTGATTACACTACGTGTTACACTCGCGATACTACAGTCACTTTGTTTTGGTGTGCGTTGCTGAATATAGAAGCTAATTACCTACAGTTCGCCATCTTTTTTAGACATGTTCACATTTGTTACTTTTGTAGACCTAATAACTTCTTGAAGATAAATATATTGATGCTAAAACAATATTGTAACAATAACACTAGGATACAAATGGAGGAGGGATGAGAGGACATATTATATTGCTTGTAATATGCTGCCTGAAAACAATAGAAAATCTCTTAACAAGTTCAAAGCCTTTATTGAACAAGAACTTATAGTAAAATCTTATTACAATTTAAAGGATTACTTAAATGATAAGAAAGCCTGGATATTATTATGATCTAAAGGGTTTGTGCTTTAAATAATTACTCTTAATAAAATGTTATATATTAAATAATTATGAATTATAATATGCAAATTTAAAGAAAATGGAATTATGGTCGAGGGAGGCTGGTCTAGGCGTCATGCTCATGAACATAATTGTGGTGGCTGGATGATCCTGTCACTAGAAACGATGCTTGATGTTTTAAAAATTAAAGTGATAATATATTTTTATAATCGTTAATAAAATCATGTTCACTCAGAGGGCAATGGAGAGAGTTACGCTCGGAGTTTCCCTGCGAGATCGAATCAGAAATGTCCAAAGTTACATAGCCCAAAGTATTGCGAAATAGAAGTGGCAGAGGGTAGGGCACATAGTTCGACGGTCAGATTGCTGTAAAATCCTCGAATGGCGACCACGTACAAGAAGATACAGTGTTGGTAGACCCCCCACAAGATGGACCGACGATCTGGTCAAGATCGCCGGAATACGTTGGATGAGGGCAGCACAGGACCGATCGTCGTGGAAATCTTTGGGGGAGGCCTTTGTTCAGCAGTGGACGTCTTCCGGCTGATGATGGTGATGATGAATAAAATGCTCGCATAATATCTTTATTTATTTATGGTGTGTGTGGATTGATGCATCACTGTACTCAATAACTCTTTTTTTGTACTTAATAATTTAAGTAGATACAGTTACCTTTTTTTGGCTTACTCGTGTAAGGCATTGATCAGTATTTGACGTTTGAGTAATTTTGTTGCATCACTTTACATATTACATTCTAATTGAAATGATTTGTAAAACGAAGAACTTGTAAATGTTGATCTAAAAGAGTTGCAATGAGTTTCTTGCCACTCCTTCTTATTCGGATTTTCGGAGGATCAGAGATTCGGAAAACGTTGAGCACCTTATCCGAAGAGGTGGTAAATGTTAAAAAAAACTCTGGATTTTCATTAGAGTCATTTCCTTGACCTACTTAAATAAATTGATTTTGATTTGATTTGATTTGTTGGGTGAAAGTTCTACGACACAAACTTCTCGCTAGTTTTCCGTGTGAGTGCGGAACTAATTTGGTTAAGTTTGCCCACTCTAAGCACAGGAATTAAAAGCCGGTGCAACGCTCCTGTGATTCCTCTGGTGTTGCAAGAGAATAAGGGCTACGGTGATCACTTAACGCCAGGAGGACGGCCCTCTTCTTCCATAAAAAAAGCGACTTAGCTGATTTCTAAGCAGGCGAAGCCTCAGTCTTATAGATAACATTAAAAAATGTTTTGTTAATGCTTTTAGAGATCAGAGATAACGTCAAATAACAGTTATATCGATGTTATATGCGTGATCATGATACCATTATCATAATTAGTTACTTCCTTCGTCACTATTTAATTACTATTATTTGTCAACACGAAAATAGTACATACTAGATGACAATTAATTATAGTTTGTTTCTCGTCAAATCCCTTCCCGCATTGTTTTGATAAATAACATTATCCAATGATAATTATTATTTTATCAAATTTCAGATAGGTTTTAGCGTCTGGATAATTATTTACTGCCATATTGAATTACTAACCTGAAGAATGCTCAAGTTGGCCTTCATTTAAGTTGAATATTTTTTTTTTATTCGTTTACTTCTTAGATTGAGGTTGGTCTCTGCCGCGCTACAACTAGATACCGCACTAGCTAACAACACTTTTTTATTACGGCAACTATTAGATTATTGTGTTCGTGGCATCTTGAAACTCAATGGCATTTTTCAAATTTTGTAACATACGCTTCGTGTTGTTTTACATTAATAAAATTACTGATAAAAGGCATAATAGGCATTTATTTTCTCAAAATTGATCCATTTAGAACTCTTTTTGATGTCATTTCTAATATACTAGATACTACTACCGCTTCGGCAACAAATGACGCTCTAAGAGAGAAGAAGCAGCGCAAGATTTTTTTACATAGACTACCAGTTCTGCGCCATAAAGTTTATTTGCATAAGTCATTCTAATCAGGAATCTCTTCTTACGATTTACAATGTTTGCCTGGCAAGGGGTTGGAACTATCAAAAGTGTCTGGCTAATGAGGAAACATCTTCTACTTATTACCCAAGTACTATGAATAAAAATTAGTTTTTATACTATGACGTAAGTAAAATTATAATTTCATGAACATTAATGGTGTTTGGCAAGGGGTTGCCACGATGTTAAGTGTCTGGCAATGAATACGTGATTTTTAATAATATTCTGAAAGTAATACCGAAAAATCGCACTTTATTATTTGATGTATTTAGATCGGTATTTTACACACCTTGAGTACCGTTTACCTGTCAAAGCCACCTCTGGCAAGGGGTTGGAACTATCAAAAGTGTCTGGCTAGTGAGGAAACATCATCTACTTATCACCCAAGTATTATATATAAAAATAGGCTTTTATACTATGACGTAAGTAAAATTCAATTTTCATGAACATTAAGGGTGTGTGGCAAGTTAAGTGTCTGGCAATGAAAATGGTGATTTTTAATAATATTCTGAAGGTAATACTGAAAATCGCACTTTATTATTTGATGTATTTAGATCAGTATTTTACACATCTGTAGTACCGTTTACCTGCCAAAGCCACTGCAACCCAAACTGCATAATGGTCCATCGTTCTTACCTGTGTTGGGAGCATGCGCTGATAAACTTTCAGCTTTTATAAAATAACGTAGGTCTGAGCTCCACGGGCTCTTAGACCATTATGAATTTTGAATTATAATTTATCTTTCAATAGACGCGGGCGACGGGCGCTCCCCTCGCGCAGTGCGGGGTCACCGTTAGAATTATTTTTGGGAGCCTATTATTAAAGTGTTCAGTCAAGAGATGGATTTGCATATTATTTAATATCATTTAGCGATATCTTTTAGGTTTTGGCTTAAAATATCCTTTTATTACAAGCACAGATCTCACGGTATCATCACATCCAGTTTACAGGAGCGATTTCAATGCCAATCGAGTCTGTTCCACCAATACTCGGCAGATTAACGAAACAAACGAGGTTATTCACGCTCTTCACCTTTATGAATGATGGTTTGTTTTTGTTAATCTGTTTCGATGCTAGGTAGTAGTAGATTTTTGAATTCATATCTATTATTGCTATCATCTCTCGTCTGGCGCACCCAAGTATCAGCTCGAACCATTTGACCGCGTGTAACACAGAGTTTCTCGAATTGTCGGATAGCCAGTGCTCTGTGAACGGCTGGATCATTTGGCGTTGCGTAGAGACGTCGCTATTTATCACGGGGAGTGTTCCGAAGAGCTGTTTCACCTGATTCCTGTCGCAGAATTCCACCTTACCACGACACGCCACAAATTAGGATATCATCCTCACCATCTGGACGTGTGGCGGTCTTCCACAGTGCGGTTCAAGGTACTTTCTTCCACGTACTACAAAGCTGTGGAATGAGCTTCCTTGTGCGGTGTTTCCCGGGCGATACGACATGGGTACCTTAAAGAAAAGCGCGTACATCGTACTTATAGGCCGGCAACACTCCTGTGATTCCTCTAGTGTTGCAAGAGAATGTGGGCGGCGGTGATCACCTAACATCAGATACGCTCGTTGGTCTACCTCTTCCATAAAAAAAGAATTCACACACATTTTTATGCAAGCAGTTAAAATACTTTTTTGGCTTGATCAATTGTTTTTCACGAGGGGACAGAAAAACCAAAATAACGAGGAATACACAAAAGTGACTGATGAATTTTCGCTAATTTTATAAGAGGTAAGGATTTTAATACAAAATAGAAATCGAGACAGTATTGTGAATTAAATAAGAATTAAATTAACGCATGTTATAACTGTTATACGATTAAAAATTTAATTATTCCAACACGAGTAGCTACTAACCACCGCATTGTTATTATGGCTATTATTGATATCGCTAATCTATCGCTAACTGACTTATTTATTACGTAAAACCCATAATGACCCCCTTTGCGATTATTTTGATATTGAATTCTTAGCTCTATATGAATAAATAGGCAGGTTATCTTTGTTTTAAAGCCCCGAGTAGATATAAAGCCGATCGTATGCGTTGGGATTTATTCAGTTGGGGCATATACTGTCCTGTGGTCGTTACATTAACGCAGGTAAGTTGTATTTACTTACAATATGGATTATTTATTATCTTTTGTTACATAATATAGTAAAAAATATGTAAGTTTACTGTTAGATGAAATATTTTACTTCTATAAATAATACGATTAACGATACAGCGGCAACTGCATCTGTTTGTCTTATTTTGTCTTTTTTAACTTCTTCCTTTCGGCACTTTCACTGGTGGTCAAGCACATGTATTAACAGTTTCTTTTTTATCTAAATTCAAAATTCAAATTCAAAAACACTTTATTCATGTAGGTCACGGAAATGACACTTATGAATGTCAAAAAAAAAATTGATCCTTATTGAATTTACCGCTACTTCGTAAAGGGTTGATCTAATCAGAAGAAGTAGCAAGAAACTCATTGCCACTCTTTTAAGCCAAGATTTACATTTTAATTGTATTACAAATCATTTCAATTAAAAAATATGCAAAGTAACGCAACAAAAATCCTCAAATGTCAAAAACTAAAAGGCTTACACGTGTAAGTCAAAAAATAGAAAAAAAAAGTAAATTAATACTTATAAACACAAGAGTTATTTAGTATAGTTGATGCATCAATCCACACATACCGTAAATAAATATAGGCATTATGTGAGCATTTCATAAAATAAAATATATAATAACTTTAACTTAAAGGAAATAATAATAATAAAAAACATATCAAGCAGACCTCCCGGTAACGAGATCATCCATCCAGCATCTAGCTTCTGTATGTCAAGTTTTCTTATCTACGGGTTCAAAACATGATTGTTGAACTCCATTTTCTTCCCTCGAAGAGTATGTATCGTAAGTATATATACATATCGTATTGCATTAAATACAATTTGTTTCTAGATATAATCAATAGTCAAGATGGCCACAAAAAAGTTTGCCGGTCCTTCAGCGTATAAGCTCCAACAGCCTGGACCACCTGAAGTTGATTTTCTTTTCACTGAGTAAGTTTAAAAAGTTATAGATTAAGCCGTTATTTTAATGATATGAATTAAATTAGTTTATAAAAGGATTTAAAGATTAGACCAGATTTAACAGTTTAACATGAAAATTTATTGAATTTCTACACCCAGTTATTCATTTACTTGTATTTTAAGGTGAACGCTACAATGTAATAAAACTATTAATGTAACATTTAAATTTAAATATATTTTTTATATTTAAGTTAATGAGGAAGTCAGTGATATTTTTCATTATTCTTTACGTAATTTCTCATTGATCAATGCGCTTTGATTGAAATATTTTTTTATGACAATAAGGGACGAAGCGAGCAGGACGTTCAGCTGCTGGAATTTAATACGCCCTATCCATTACAATGGAGTGCCGCTCAGAATTCTTGAAAAACCTAAAAATACAGAGCGGCACGACAACTGCGCTCGTCACCATGAGACATTAGATGTTAAGTCTCATTTGCCCAGTAATTTCACTACCTACGGCGCCCTTCCGACCGAAACACTTACACATTACTGCTTCACGGCAGAAATAGGCGCTGTTGTGGTACCCATAATCTAGCCGGCATCCAGTGCAAAGGTGCCTCCCACTTCCATTCTTGAACTTTCCAAAATTCTGAGGGGCATCGCAATTGCCCTCGTAACTTTGAGATATCAAAAAGTATAAAAGCATTTATTTTCTCAAAATTGATTGCTTTACAATTATTTTTGATGTCACTTTTAAACAAATGACGCTCTGAAAGGAAGCATGCGGTCCAAGAAAGTCTTCTAGCATTTTTGCACTTCAATATACAATATTGTACTATCATTGTTGTTGCTATAATAAAATTAAAATCTAGTCCCACGCTGTTTGATCACTTAGATATTCAGCTGTGGAGTACTAGGATTTACAACGGAGACATTTTTTGAAAAAAAAAAACATTTATATTAATTATTTATAAATAATGCCTGAACAGTGGCTGGAACTTTATTTTAAAAGTGAACAAATTGACCGTTCATGCTATTATGTATCTTATCAAGCCTACTAGAATTAGTTACAAGCAATCCCTTATTTCTAGTGTTATAATAAAGAAAATCACAATTGAGAGCGAAAAGGACGATATAAGATCTAAAGTCTCTTTAGCCCATTAATTTCACTAACTACGGAACCCTTCAGACCGAAACACAATAATGCTTTATTACACAATTATGCATTACTGCTTCACGGCAGAAAATGTAGCATACAGTCAAAAATATGTAAGAAGACAATAATTTTCAACACTTAAAATCAATGAAATGATAACGTTAACTACATTAATTTTGTTAATATAAAAATATTATTATATTAAAAAAATTAAATGGATTTTATGAATTTGCCAATAGCAAAAATTCAATTTAAATTTTGGATTTTTGTGTATACGTACCATTAATCTGTCCATTGGTGTAAGAATGAGTCTATAAGAAAATCAGTTCGATTATTTGTAAAATCAATCAGATACACAGACACCCGAGAAACAATTTTATAAAATACTTTCTAGGCATAATGTACACAATACAATAATCTGTACTACTACTTGACCAGGGACGTGCATTGGTTTTCTAGCAAGATAGGTACTGTAGATATAACTAGTCGTAGTTGCGTTTTAGTCCGACCGATTTATTTAGGTTCATAACGACGTAGGCACTGCCTAATTGCCTTGCCTTGCTTAATGATATGCACGCCCCTGCTGTTGACTGTATATTTTTTTTGTACAATTAACGATATGCTTGTTACCTCCTAGATTTTTGAACAATGTAGCCGCCGATGTAAGCACCAAGGAGACGAGGGAACCTGTTGTCGCTGCTGTCTTCGGTCTCGGGCGAGCTGGTGCCATCCACATGGCAACTATCAACCGCAACTCTCGTATCAAAGTCAAATATATTGTTGACGACCGCAAAGATAAATTTGACGAGTTCAAAAAGTTCTGGGCTTTCAGTGACGACATTACTTTCCTCACTCCAAAAGAAAGCGAAAAAGTATACAATGATAAGTCGTGAGTATTCTGTTGTTGTACTGAGGTAATGCTTAAAATTAGACTAAAGATTTTTTTAATATTTATTTTGTTTTCAGAGTAAATACTGTCTTCGTTTTCACGCCAACGACAACGCATCACCAAATCGTTGTCAACTCCCTCTCCAATGGAAAAGATGTTTTCTGTGAAAAACCTATCGCAGAAACGGCCGAAGAAACCAAAAAGTGTTATGAACTTGCAAAACAAAAGGGCCGTACATTGTTTGCAGCGTTTATGCGTCGTTTTGACCCGGCCTATAGGGACCTAAAGAACAGAATTCGTAGAGGCGATCTTGGACACGTCCAAATTGTCAAAGGCACAACAAGGGACTCACCTCTCCCACCCATCGAATACCTCAAGACCTCAGGTAAGAGAGAATGAGTACATTATCTTATTCAAATATTTTTGTAGCAAATTGTACAATATTCATTTATTTTTGTTTTCACAGGTGGTGTATTTTTCGACTGCTTGGTGCACGACTTCGACATGTTCCTCTGGTTGCTGGGAGAAGTACCCACCCGTGTACAAGTATCTGCATCTGCTCTTATGGAAGAAATCAAGGCTATAAATGACTTTGACACAATTGCAACTATCCTCACTTTCCCATCTGGAGCAGTCGCTATTCTGGACAATAGCCGATACAGCTCTTATGGTATCGATCAGCGTTTAGAGGTGTTTGGAAACAAAGGTAAGCAATAAATACATTCATATTACAATTTTAATAACAAATCTATAGTAAATGATAGTTTGGTTACGTAGATAAGTTGCATGAAAGAGGATTGACCGCTCAAATTTATGAAACAAATGTGAATGGGAGACCTAGGCATACAAATTGCAACCCACGATTAGATTGAGCATATCCTGAAAATGGAATAGGTCCGATGTGCTAAGAAAAAAAGTTTACATTAAAATGATATAAGTGGAAAAAGTTAGGAATGGGTGTAGACCATGGTAAAGGAGGTCTGTAAGCTTTACTTAACCCTCTAAGAGATGGGTATGATAGGGTTGATAAATAAAATTTGATTTGAACTTTAAGAATATTACTATGCTTCCTTATTTTCCTTTTCAGGAATGATCAAGGTTGATAACCAGAGACCATCACATTCGACGGAATATTTAATTGGACAAGAAGGTGTTAAGTTCAACCCAATCTACTACTCCTTCCCGTCTCGGTATAAGTTGGCCTACCAACGCGAATTGGAACATTTCTTGGACGTCATTCAATGTAAGTTTTATTTCCGAATTTTTTAACGCGTTGATCTATTTTTGTAGTTTTTTCAATGTTTACATATTTTTTTTTAGATGGGGCACCTATTGATGTGAACAGCTGGCAAATATTAGCCGTGAGCAAGGTTGTCGCCGCCGCTGAAAAGAGTGCTAGAACTGGAGAAACCGTATACATTGATTGGAGCAAAGATGACATCCCAGCTGAATATTCGTAACTTTCTTTAACTGACCATAGACTTCTCTCGTATATGTAATATAAATTTAAACTGAATTACACTTTTTCATTTAAACGAATCCTCTTTTAATTATAAAACTTATCTTTATCATTGTAGTAATTAAATAGAATTAAATATTAAATTTTCTTAACACCGATTAAGTTCGATTCGTTTTTTGTACAACTTATACTCTTAATATAAATATATTAAAGGGAGATCAATGAGAATAGGAGTTGTTCCAGATGGAAGTTGGAATAGATTAAGTTACCTGAGAGAGACTATGCGTACCTTAGTGAGATCACAGGTATATTTTTATACCTAATACCTGAGAGTACTTAAAATTCTATTCAATTACATCTAGTTCCTAGTGTAATTCACTAAAATATATAAATTATTCGTAGATTAATAAACGGTGTTGGAAATATTTAGGTATCAAAAAATTAAGAAGCCCGCTGAGTTTGTTGCACCCATTCTTCTCAGGCCTGGGGCATTCATTTTGGAATGAGTGGCAATTTTTTTTGACTTTGTCACATCCTATTTTGAATAAAAATATTTGAATTTGAATTAAAAATGTACACGGGTTAAACAAACATTGATAGATTATATCACTGATATTACTTAATGATTTCTTTTACAATCAGTTTCCTGTTTCAATTATCATAATCTTTATCATATCTATCTAGATTACTTCTACTGTCAGTAATTAGCTATCTATCACCTGAAGCTGCCCCAATATACCCGATAAGTGATTCTTATCGCCAGTTCACTGTAGATAAGCTGTATATCTGAGCCCTTCCTACGTTCGAGCTAACGCAAAATAACGGAAGGAATTTAGAGAGAAATTCGTCATCTCGATATTTCTCTCTTTTCTATTTCAAGGAGTTTTGTATGTTTAAATATAAAAAATATACAGATTTGATGACAACGGAACGTCTTTCTAATGCCTATAGTTCTTGAAATTTGACATGACGTTTCACGTTAAATTGTCGGCTATTTTTTGCATCATTGATGATAATTTTTGGAGTACCTATGTGAATTAAACAGCAAGATTACATTGCCATAAATACCAACTTCACATTGGGCTTAAAATAATTGTTATTGAGAACTTTAATAAAACACATCATGCGGACACCCTGGTCATCTAGCCACAAGATTAATAAAAAATAAATTGGCATCACAGACACAGTTGGTTGTTGACAGCTACAGATACGGATAATAGTGGGATGCGTGAATTGCAACTTCCATACAAACTTCTATTCTTGGTAAGCTATCCGACCTTCCATTGATAGACACCGTGTACGGATAAGATGAGTTACTGTCGATGAGTTTAGTGGAACAGAAATGTCAACATAATAGATAGGATTTTTTATCTCAAGGCCACAACCGGAGATAGATTGAATATTGGGAGCGGCCGTAGGCGTGTAGCTGACTTTTTTGTGTTAAAATTTTTGACTTTTTGCCATTAATTAGATCTTACTTAGATCATTTATGCGTCTAGATAGATTATGACAGCTATGAAAACGTTGAAAAAAATTGAGTTTAGAACTAACTTCTATTTTGAGCAACGCACGCACACTAACACAAAGTGTCATACAAATCGCGAGTTTAACCCCTCGTTTACACCAAGAAACAATTCAAATACTTGTTTTATATAATACTTGTAAAAACATAATTATTTGTTTTTAACATGTATTGCAATTGTCTGAAACATTCATGCGTTGACACTGTGTTGCCAACAAGTTTCTAAACAAGTATAAAACACATTAGCGTTCACATACAGATCTGAGACATATTTGATACAGTCTGATATATTGACAGCGTTCACACCAACATAAAATATACATGTTTTTAACAAGTATAATAATTTTTTTGAAGTTTATGTATAATGCTTATTTAAAACAAGTTTTATACTCTATCCATGCTTCTAAGACATAAGAGCAATATTTCTCTCGGCTTATATTAAGATATTCTTTCGATACTTTTGTAATCGGCTCGCAAGCATGAGGAATGCATTAACTACATTTTGCCTTTGATATCCGATGCAAATACGAAGAAGAATATGAGTCACCAGTAGCTAGAATCTCAAATAAACAGTGAACAAAAAAAAGCGCTTACGCCTTCCTTCTAGGCCGGAAGCTCCTAACGTTCCTGTGATTCCTCTGGTGCGTGTGCGTACGCTTGTTTGTCCTCATTTGCCATTAAAAAAAATAATTGCTCTGCTGCAGTGATGGCATCTCGATACTGTGAATTCTGCTAAGAAAAGTATGGTGCAACTTTTTGAAGTAAGTAAATTCTCCAAATTTACTGGTCTCATTCCAACAAAATTTCTGAATCCACTTCTGTTTTCTATTCTTAAATCATTCAATAAGGAACGATAGGCCCCTTCTTGCTGACGTCTCCTCAAAAATGATCGCGACTAGTACTTGCGTGGTTTTCTTGAAATTCCTTAATTTTTTATGATGTACAAGTATACTGCACTCATGAAGTAAATTTTCTGTATTATATCTGTATATCTATACTGCATTCACTTTCTATTGTCTGTACCAATAATCAATTGTGTTGTCAAATTCATTAATTTCTGCACTGACATGTCTTAAACAAGTTTAGCTACAAGCCTTCAACAAGTATAAAACATGAGACCATATACATGTAATAGGTGACAAATAATTTCATCAGACAAATTTCATACAAATATTGTCTACGACAAGTTTTATGTTTTTGTATTTTGAAAACATTGTATACAACTTGTATTTGTAATTTGCATGAAACTTGTCAAATACGTGTATAATACCTTGATGTAATCGAGGGGTAAAACGTAGCTTGTCACGCACACTAAACTAATATTCCTGGCCTCTGTTTATCGGTTGCTTAGCAGCAAGAGACATTTAAGACCGTTTCCAATATTCAGTCTATCTATTACTTGAGATAAAAAAAAAATTCTCTCCTAATAAACTTATCGACGCTAACTTACCTTATCCGTACGCGTTGTCTGTCAATGGGACGATGTATAGCTTACCAGCGATAGAAGTTTGTAGGGAAATTGCAATTCACGCATCCCAATATAAGGCGATATAAATGACTTATCGGGTATATTGGGACAGCTTCAGATTATTGACAGCTAATTACTGACAGTAGAAGGTAGTACTTTATCTCTATCTGTAGATAGTATATTCGGAACGGCCGCTAGACATATAAAATATGTAAGGCTTTAGGTTATAATTACATTTTAAAATTATACACTAAACGTTAATTTCGATACATATTATAATCTCAAAGAGAAAATTAAAATTGCTTAAGTACCTATTATTTAGCTCGTTACATAATGAAAGATAAAACAAAATTTGCATATCATTATGTTAATGCACGATGTACAGAATTAATAAACCTACCAATTAAAGACCTTATCAGAGCATGATATGTGCACAATAACATAGGTATTAGGTATTGATACAATAAATATCAACATAGATAAGTTTTTACTTTATCATTTCTAGGTATTTTATTATTTATAACTCCTCATTATATAATTTTAATGGGAATGAATATTTAAACTGTTGTCACTTACCCCCTTATTCATAATAGTCCGCTAACTTAAAACAGCCGCTAAGGAGTGTTTTTTCTCATTCTGACTTAGGTCAATAGAAGAAGACAGAGTGAAAATTAGCAATGCTTTAAGTTAGCAGACTATTATGAATAAGGGGGTTAGTGTTTTATTTTTATTTGTCTAGACGAGAACGAAACCCGCTAAGAAAAAAGCGATTCACTCGATTGTATGAAACGTGCAGTCATTGATAGATTGACAGATGACGTCTATAACCTTGTAAAAAACGGAGATACCCGTTATACTCTTCGCTTTCAAACTAAGCTGGATTATACTTTGTCGCCTATCGCCAAACTGTAATTACTACTAACGGCCGTTCCCAATATTCAGTCTATCTCCGGTTGTGGCCTACTTTAGATAAAAATCTTAACTATCGTTGACTTTTGTGTCCCAATAAACTTATCGACGGTAACTCACCTTATCCGTACACGCTGCCTGTCAATGTGAGGACGTATAGCTTACTAGCGAAAGAAGTTTGTATGGAAATTGCAAATCACGCGTGCCAATATAAGGCGATATGAATGACTTATCGGATATACTGGGACAGCTTAAGATTATTGACATCTAATTACTGACAGTAGAAGGTAGTAATAATCTCTATCTGTATATAGTAATTGGGAACGGCCGTAAGTATTTCAAACTTATGTCAAATCACTGCACGTTTCATACCAAACTAAATTTAAATTTTTATATAGTCCCGCCTCTTATAACTCTAGTTACAAAGTTTAAAATAAGACAAACTTTTGCGCGCAACTTCGTCCGCGTTAAATAGGTACTAATAGTCGTCAAAATTCATCACAAATTTGTTCTTGCTAATAATTTTCAAGCGGCCATCTTGGATTTCAAAAATGATCCAAAATTCGCAAATTCTTCTCCTACCCTTTAACCTCTTTACTTTCCTCGGTACACATTATATAGTTTTAATTTGCTGCATTACTTTCTTGTCGTTAAAAACATCAAACACAAAATGTGTGTATCATTTTTTTAAGCAAAGCTTTTATACGGACTGCAAAGCTTTTATGCTGGATGTATACTCGAGCTAAGCGTCAGATTTCGTCAAAGACTTATACTATGTATACTAGACAAGCTCTGTGTCGCAGTTTAGTCCATAGGTACTCTGTGGTCCACTACGAGCAAGCGAGAATACCAGTGCCAAAGAGTATAATAATATATAGGGAAGTGACCAGTGCACTGTTTTGTAAGCCGTGAACGTTGTTTTCAACAAACTTACACCGATTTCGTTTAAAGTGACCAATAAAACATTGTCATTATAATTACATCTGCGTTTGCAAGTCATATTCAGCCTGGCGCAACTCTCTAATATACTTGAAAATGTGTGACATTGTACTTGCATTGTACTAAAAATAATGGCGGCAGACGCTATCTCATTCTAACTACATATAATATAAATTCGACTCTTTTGTTTGTTTTGGTTTGAACTTTGAATGTCATGTGACATATCACTCATTCAAAATAAAAGTGACTGTTAACAATTTTTGTTACGAAATGTCGTTTTCTTTAACTTTATTCGTGTATTATTCAGGGTAATTTGCTTAATTATTTATAGAATAATTGCGTAAGACATTTCTAAACTATACAATGTAATAAAAAAATTGTAAAATATGTGTTTTAAAATCTGACCAGTCAGATGGGTAAGAGAATTTTCATGGTTAAATTCTTTTTGGATAAAGAAAGGTAAGCACTAAAGAACAAATAATAAGCTATTAAAGAATGCTTCTTTAAGCATTAAAAGTGATACGGACTTACAAATAAACTTGGTATAAAGTTATAACTGATGATGCAAACAAAGAAAATGCAAAATGTTTACATTATCGTTGACAACACTGTCAATACAATGATAATTCTGAAGTTTTCCTAATGACATGCTGCCTTGCAAATAAACGCGGGAAACGTTATACGTCCGAACAAACCATTTGTAAGCAAAATGTCTATTTGTAAACATTTTACATATTCTGGGTTTATACTTAGTTATAAATTTATGCTAATTTTATTTGTAAGGCCGTAAGAGTATTGATTTAATTCATCTGGAGTACAAAATATTATTTAATTCTATCTGTAGTGTTTGATACTTTTTTATCGATTGTCGATATTTTATTTTAAATTATAATTAAATTTATATTTATTTATTTCATTTTTATGGTATCTATATTTTTGTTTGGTAAGTTTATTGACATAAAAAGGTTTATAAGTTTACTAACCTTTAAAATCCTTTTTAATATATTATATTGTACATGATCTGCAAAAAATATTTAATATTTAATTAGGGTTATCTAATTTCTATTAATATGTATTCTGTTATAATTTCAGATTCAGGATCCACGCCTACGACTTCAAAAACAATTATTGCAACATCTGAAAAACGAATACAAAGACTGTCTAAACCGAAACTACTACACAACGCAAAACAAAACTATTAAAAAAATATTAATGATGTAAATTATTTTTTCTTTGAGATAACTAAAACTTATCAGGGATACTAAACTAGGGAGTTTAGTAACAAGTTAGACTTTGCTATCTTAAAATTAACAAAAGAGAACCTTATGAGTAGACATTTTTTATATTAATTTATAATATATATATGTATATATAAGTATTATTAGTTAATTATCGACAAAATTATGGATTGATTCCAACCCTATCTTTATATTGTATTGGCAGCTCTGATATTACGTCATTAGTTGATTATATTGGTATCAAGATTTAGTACAATACAACACAAGATACATTTCTCATTATTTTATATGGCACTCTCGTCTCTTGAAGGTAGCGTTTAAATTATCTTTGGTCATATTCATCTAGGATTGGATTACCTAGAGTTACGCGGGAGCGTCAGATTTAGGACCGTTACACATTATATTTATATATGAGTATACAGAATGGCAGATGCCGCGCGCTCCCCAAAAATAAAACGTAAAAAGTTTTCGGTATGGAATGACGTTTTAAAACGATTTATTTTAATAACTTTGTATTTTTGATTACACAGAGTATTAAATAAATTTGTGTTACTCTTATTTCGTTACGTAACTCTTAAAAGTAATTAATTATTATTACGTCAAAATTGGTAGTCATGAAAAATATATTTTGTTGCAGCGTCAAAATTTATTTTAACATTACTACCGAATTATATCATATCATGCGAACGGTGGCTTAATATATTATATAATCTTTTCTATCAGCCCGAAATTCTATAACTCAGTTTCTTTTTGATTATGGTAATGATTGGGTACGAGAAGATGATATAATAAATCTTAAATATTTTCAAGCGTCATAGCTTACCCTATAGGTACTGGGGTGCGCCAGACCAGAGATGACAATTATACTCCATAGTTATGTGGTCGGATCTGCGCTTTGTAGAGCACTAGAACGTTGTTGTATTTTTTTTTATTTATTCATGTATAGGAAACAAACAGTATTATGATACTTAAATATTAACAAATCTTAAAACTTACACTTTCACCAGTGAAGTTTCCAACAATTTATACGACACTTTTAGTTAAAAGGTAAGCAACGGTAAGATAAAAACCACAAAAGAAAAGTAATACAAATTTACAACTAATTACAAGCCATATAAGTTACACAATACTATACACGCCTATTATACAATACTATAATGAATTAGTTACAAATGAGATAAGTATTCAGAAAAAAAAATGTAAGAATGGGTTTAAAAAAAATCAGTAATTATTTAAATTATCACAAACCAATGATCTGAAAACATTTAACTTTTCATGAAATATGTCAATATGACTGTATGCTCTATTATAACAGCTACATGCCCGAATTATAAACCTGTTCTTTCCATGTACTGTTCTCGCATAGGCAACATCTAATACATCTTTACATCGGGATGTAGGCCTTCTGCAGTGTAATCCTATTTTACTTAATAGATATGGAGAATCACCTATATTATGTAATAATTTATATAAAAATATTATGTCTCTATGGGTTCGACGGTCTTTCAAAGAACTTAAATCGTTGGAGTGAAAATTAAACGTGGGATCTAAATGTTGTCGGAATTCTAAATGCTTAATGAATTTATTTTGAATACGTTCCAAGCACTTTATATGAATATTATAGCAGGGGTTCCAAACAACTGACGCATACTCAAGATGTGACCTGACAAAAGCGTTGTATAAAATTAAATATGTATGCAATTTTTTAAACTCACTTCCCTGCCTTAAAATGAAACCAAGCATTTTATATGATTTATTAATTATACGATCATAGTGGGTTCTAATAGGTGGTTCTATAGTGGGTGTCATATATCTGTATTGGATTAGATTTTCTTGAAAAACTTATGGCACAACATTTTTCAATATTTATAGTGAGACCATTTTTTACGCAGTAATTACCAAGCTTATTCAAGTCAGTCTGGAGGAGGATGCTATCATCTGAATTCTTAATTTTTGTAAATATTTTATTATCATCAGCGTATAGAAGAGAGATTGTATTCCGAAATATATTGTCTATATTGTTGATGAAAAAATATTAAATAATAAAGGGCCAAGATAAGACCCTTGGGGAACGCCAGAAGTAATGGGGACAAAGTTGGAAGTATAGCCTTTAATCGTAACTGCTTGGGTTCTATGTTTAAAGTAACTTTCTAGCCATCTTAGAAGGTTGCCATGGATACCGATGCCAGCTAATATCTTAATTAATATAAAATGAGATATTTTATCAAAAGCTTTTGAGTAATCAGTATAAATGGCATCAACCTGATGTCCTTCGTCTATAGCCCTAATTACTATATCCACTAATTCACAAAGATTGGTCTCAGTGGATCTTTTGTTAAGAAAACCGTGTTGGTTTATTGATAAAATATTTTTTACAGCTGGGTTAATAGTATCATAGACTATTTTCTCAAATAATTAAGAAATAGTAGAAAGTTTTGATATAGGTCTATAGTTTTTTATATCGTGTCTATCACCGCTCTTAAGAATTGGAGTAACGTAACACATTTTCCACTAATCTGGCATAAGGCCTTGTTTTAAGATAAATTGAAAAGTATGGATAAGGGTTGCGCCAAATTCATATAGCAGTTACGCAAAAATATAGGATGAATACCATCTGGACCGGTTCCTTTAGATACGTTTATATTTTTTAAATATTTTTTTACTAAAGGGGTGGTACACTTTACAGAGCAAATGTCAACTAAATGAGAACTTTCAGTATCTGAGTCTAGGTACAGACTGTTATTATGTGATTCAAAGACAGATAAAAAGTAATTATTGAAGAGCTCAGCAATATGAGCGCCTTCTGTAGCTGTTTGATTGTCCAGATAAACTGTCTCAGGAAACTGGGTGCTATTGATTTTGTTTTTTATAAATGACCAGAAGATTTTGAATTTGTGCCTATGTTATTCTCTGCTCTATCCAAAAATTGATTGTAACATGAAATTTGTTTTTCTTTCTGAATGTTCCGAAGCTCTGAGAAAAGTTGGTAATCAGATTCTCGACCATAAATTTTCCATTTTCTATGAGCCTTTAATTTATTTTTTATTATTTTAATAAGTCGTAAGTATTGAAGTATTGCCGTGTTCTATTTATGACGCCCAGCTTAGATAAAGCTGTTTTATATAGTTGCGAAATGATGCATGTTTTAATTATTATATAATATTATTGATTTCTTATTCATTTACGTTTAATGAAATTTTTAAATATTCCGATAATGTTTGCATTCATTTTAATTAAATATGTTTGTGTCTATATTTTTGAAATGTGTGTAACACCTATTTTTAAGCCAACACTTAGAATTAATTATTTATTGTAATAATATTATTATACTATTGTTAGTGTTTGTCTTGTTGGTGTTAAATAAATAAATAAAATAAACTCAACAATTTTTTTCGAAGTTTTCACAGCTGTCATAGTCTATCTAGACGTATAAATAATCTTAGAGGGCCATCTTCTTGCCATGACAATATTCAATATGCGATATCGCCAATTATTATTGTTATTGTTCCCTTGAGTTGACCCCGGTGTTAACGCGTTTATTCCGGCACTCTTATTCCAAAGGCGCAGTCCCTGACTCATAGAAGTCAGCCCTTGTCCATCCGATCCAAAAAAAAGGAGACAGTTCGGATCCAGCAAACTACAGGCCTGTTGCTATTACCTCTCTGCTCTCCAAAATCAAGGAGAACATAAATAGCCGCCAGCTCTTGGTATACCTAGAGGGTTACCAGTTGATCAACGACCGAAAATACGGCTTTCGCCATGGTCGGTCAGCAGGTGATCTTCTGGTATACCTAACACATAGATGGGCGGCGGCTATTGAAAGCAAGGGGGAACGCCTGGCAGTTAGCCTAGATATAGCGAAGGCCTTTGATGGTGTATGGCACAAGGCGCTCCTCTTAAAACTTCCATCATTTGGGCTTCCCGAGAGCTTGTGCAAGTGGATCTCCAGCTTCCTCACTTTGCGCAGCATACAGGTCGATGTCGACGGATATTGCTCGAACCCGAAGCCCGTGAACGCTGGAGTGCCCCAGGGCTGTGTGCTATATCCCACGCTGTTTCTTCTGCATATCAATGATATGTTGGACACCTCCAACATACATTGCTATGCAGACGACAGCACTGGCGATGCCGTATACACGCGCCATGCAGGTCTCTCTCGGGAAATCGTCGACCAGTGCCGGGAGAAACTTGTGTCTTCTATCGAGTCCTCTCTTGAGAAGGTTGCGGAATGGGGTAAATTGAACCTTGTCCAATTTAACCCCCAGAAGACTCAAGTTTGCGCGTTTACCACTAAAAAGCCCCATTTGTCGTATTACCACTCATTGACAACACTTCCCTTAAAGCCTCGCCTCGTATCGGAATACTGGGTCTCAAAATCTCGAGCGATTCCCAATTTTGTGGCCATCTGGAGGACAAAGTCAAATTGGTTCGAAGAAACTGGGCGTCATTGATAGAGCACGGCAATACATCAAGCCGGCCCATATTCTAGCGCTGTACAAAGCGCAGGTCCGGCCACACATGGAGTATTGCTGTCATCTCTGGTCTGGCGCACCCCAGTATCAGCTCGATCCATTTGACCGTGTGCAACGTAGAGCAGCTCGAATAGTCGGGGACCCAGTGCTCTGTGAACGGCTGGATCACTTGGCGTTTGAGATTGTGGGCGGCGGCGATCACTTAACAACACCCGTACGCTCGTTTGTCCTCCTATTCCATAAAAAAAAATCATACTCCTAGCATCAACAGAGATAGGTGCAAATCAAATCAAATCAAATCAGAGGTCCCGGGTTCGAATCCCGGTAGGTGCAGTCATTTATATTATGAATATGAATGTTTATTTCCGAGTCATGGATGTTTATTTGTATTTATGTATGTTTAAGTAAGTATATTGCATTCAAGATATCGTTGTCTTGCACCCATAGTACATACAGGCTATGCCTAGTATGGAGCAAGATAATTTGTGTAAAAGTGTGTCATATAAATAATATATTATTTTGTTTTTCAAATTTTATTTGTGTATTAATCCTAGAAGTGAGGGTTATCACTTTAAAAACATAACATATTGTTTAGATTTAAAAGAGCGACATCTCAAGTCAATTTCCTAATATGCAAATATTGGGGTTGAGCAGGTTATCTGTAAAGTAGATCCTGTAGATGAAGCCACAACCTGAGAGTTGAACAAAACAAACAAGATTTTATAACGAGGCGTTACTCGAACGGTTAGCTCAGTTGGTAAGAGCACCGGCACGGAACGCCGGAGTTCGTGGGTTCGAGTCCCGTATCGTTCATAAAATTTTGTTTTTCTAATTTTATTTGTGTATTAATTCTGGAAGTGAGGGTTATCATTATCTTATCTATGGATTTACAAGAGCGACACCTCAAATATTATGGTGACACACTTTTTATGTAAATTAGAATTTGCATAGTCTGTTAAAACAATATAAAATTTTTACGTAATAAATGACTCACTTTCGGCCAGCTCACAGTTGTCAAGGTGTAGTGTGTAGTGTAGAGACAATTTATTATAATATCTGCTCCTGATTTACTGTAACGTAAGTTGGTATGTATATATTGGTAGTTTAGTTACTACATTTTAATACGAATGCGGAAAGTTAGTCATTTCGTGGGTTAAGAATAAGGAGATGACAATTTGAAAACATATTGTCATGAGAATGTCAATCCGGGTGATCTTATTTTCCACAGCGTCAATACGTGCGAAGTTCTTCTGCACAATGGATAAGATATCCTTGGAGAGGCCTTCATTCAGGCCCCATAGCTGCTCTTCCGGTCGGCGCAGTTGTTCTTGCATAAGAGGCGGCCATCTGTTGCATGAGAGCGCTGAAGTCTACGGCAGGAGCTTGTGATGTCGACATGGTCGCACTGCCTCCAGAGCCGAATGCTTCCTGTGACTCCTCCTCTACCGCTACAGCTGCTCTCGCTCGAGTGATCACTCTCTTCTCATTCTTTGGCACCAATGGCATCTTTCCAATCCGACTTCTGACACCAATTGCCACGAGAGTGGTTCACGGTCAGTGCCTCTTCAGTTGGCAGTGCCTTCAGCAGATCACAACGCACCGAACACTCGTTCTCTTGTATCTTCTCCTCACTGAATCACTTTTTAGGGTTCCGTAGCCAAATGACAAAAACTTGTAGATTCGCCATGTCCGTCTGTCTGTCCGTGTATGTCACAACCACTTTTTTCAAAACTATAAGGATTATACTGTTGAAACTTGGTTAGTAGATGTATTCTGTGAACCGCATTAACATTTTCACACAAAAATAGAAAAAACAACAAACGTCCCCATACTTAGAACTGATACTCAAAATTTTTTTTCATCAAACCCATATCTATGGTAGATTGGAAGTCTTCAAAAATGATATTTAGGTTTCGAATGTCATTTTTTTCTATACTGAATAGTTTGCACGAGAGACACTTCCAAAGTGGAAAAATGTGTCCCCCCCTACTTCTAGAATGATAAACTAAAAACGGCTTAATGTAGAAAGTTGCCAATACTTTTATTGTTTTTCGAAGTAATCTCCATTCCTCTCTAGAAATCGTCGCATTCGATGGGACCACTGAGAATAGCAGTGGGCATTCTTTTTTTTTATTTTATGGAATAGCAGGACAGACGAGCGTACGGGTCACCTGGTGTTAAGTGATCACCGCCGCCCACATTCTCTTGCAACACCAGAGGAATCACAAGAGCGTTGCCGGCCTTTAATATAATATAATATATATAATATAATAATATTGACACACTTTTTACACAAATTATCTTGCCCCAAGTTAAGCATATATAGCCTGTGTTATGAGTTACAAGACAATGATATATTTAATACAATATACTTACTTAAACATACATAAATTTATATAAACATACATATAAACATAAATAAACATTTAAACATCCATGACTCGGAAACAAACATATATTCATCATATATATGCACCTACCGGGATTCGAACCCGGGACCTCTAGCTTAATAGGTAGGATCGCTAACCACTCGGCTATACAGGTCGTCAGGAAGGAAGGTGTACGCGCTTTTTTTGAAGGGTACCTTATGTCGTATCGTCCTGGAAACACCACACAAGGAAGCTCATTCCACAGCTTTGTAGTACGTGGAAGAAAGCTCCTTGGAAACCGCACTGTGGAGGACCCCCACACATCCAGATGGTGGGGATGATATCCTAACTTGTGGCGTGTCGTGCGAAGGTGGAATTCGGCGGCAGGAATCAGGTTAAACAGCTCTTCGGAACACTCCCCGTGATAAATGCGGTAGAAGACACACAATCAAGCGACGTCTCTACGCAACGCCAAGTGATCTAGCCGTTCACAGAACACTGGATCTCCGACAATTCGAGCTGCTCTGCGTTGCACGCGGTCAAATGGATTGAGCTGATACTGGGGTGCGCCAGACCAGAGATGACAGTAATACTCCATGTGTAGCCGGACCTGCGCTTTGTAGAACGCTAGAATGTGGGCCGGCTTGAAGTATTGCTGTGCTCTATTGATGACGCCCAGTCTCTTCGAAGCCAATTTGGCTTTGCCCTCCAGATTGGCAATCGCTCGAGATTTCGAGACCCAGTATTTCCGATACTAGGCTAGGCTTTAAGGGAAGTGTTATCGAAGAGCGGTGATAAGAGATGAAGAGCGGTTTTTTTAGTGGTAAACACGCAAACTTGAGTCTTCTGGGGGTTAAATTGGACAAGGTTCAATTTACCCCATTCCGCGACCTTCTCGAGAGAGGACTCGTTAGAAGACATAAGTTTTTCCCGGTACTGGTCGACGTTTTCCCGAGAGAGACCTGCATGGCCCGTGTATACGGCATCACCAGTGCTGTCGTCTTCATAGCAATGTATGTTGGAGGTGTCCAACATATCATTGATATGCAGAAGAAACAGCGTAGGAGATAGCACACAGCCTTGGGGCACTCCAGCGTTCACGGGCTTAGGATTCGAGCAAAAACCGTCGACAACGACTTGTATGCTGCGCCCAGTGAGGAAGCTCCACTTGCACAAGCTCTCGGGAAGCCCAAATGATGGAAGTTTTGAGAGGAGCGCCTTGTGCCATACACGATCAAAGGCCTTCGCTATGTCCAGGGTAACTGCCAGGCCTTCCCCCTTGCTATAGCCGCCGCCCATCTATGTGTTAGGTACACCAGAAGATTACCTGCCGACCGTCCATGGCGAAAGCCGTACTGTCGGTCGTTGATCAACTGGTGACCCTCTAGGTATTCTAAAAGCTGGCGGCTAATTATGCTCTCCATGATTTTGGAGAGCAGGGAGGTAATAGAAATAAGCCTGTTGTTCGCCGGATCCGAACTGTCTCCTTTTTTTTTTGGATCGGATGGACAAGGGCTGACTTCCATGAGTCAGGGACTACGCCTTTGGAATAAACGCGTTAGCACTGGCGTCAACTCAGGGGCACACGTTCTGAGCACGATCGGAGAAATGCCATCCAGCCCACTCGACTTCCTGACGTCCAACGAAAACAGAGCTCGCCTAACAGTTTTCTGTCTGACCTTCAGGCATAGAGCTCTGACACCGCGTGATGGTCGCCGGTGTTTTTCCGTGAAAAGGCGAAAAGAGCCCACAAGAGATCGGCTTTCTCTTTTGCCGTATGGGCCAGGGTGTCATTCCTCATGTGCAACGGCGGTATGGACGGCTGGCTGAAGTTACCAAAAGCAGCTTTCGACAACGACCAGAACTTGCGTGTTCCGGTCGGGTTATTGGAAAGCTGCTCGCCGATTTTGACGACGTGGTTAGACATCGCACGGGCGATTTGCCGCTTAAAAAATCTCGAGGCACGGTTATATTTCCTCTTAAGAACTTTGCAGTTCGGATCCTTTGTGCCCAGTGCCGCAAACCAAGTTCGATACGCCTGTTTTTTGCAGTGAGATGCTGCTTTAACTGACGCCTCGAACCAGGGCTGTGTTCTGCCACCGATCGGTACTACAGAGCTTGGTATAAAAATATCCATGCCCTGCAGTATCACATCGGCTACTGCAACGGCGCAGGCACTAGGATCATCCGAAGGGAAACAAACCTTGCCCCAAGGGTAGGATGCAAAAAAGGAACGCATCCTATCCCAATCTGCTGACTTGTAGTGCCAAACGCGGCGGGTCGCTGGTGGTCTGTGACGTTGGCGTCGGATGGGCACTACATTCCTGACCAGGCAATGGTCGGACGTTCCGAGAGGGGCGTCGACAGAGACCTGGTAACTAACATTCTTTCTTAGGGGTCTGTTCTATAGCACTTTCGTACGCTTTCACCGCATCTACAGGGCTCGTAAAGCAAATACCTCAAATTTTATCTTTAGTTCAATAATACCATTCTTGAGAAGGTAGTGAAGCTCCTTAACAACACCATTTTCAATGACCAAGAATGGTCCTATCAGCAAGACTTACCGCTGGGTCATAAAGCGGTCTACGCAGTCTCGGTTGGAAACGAATGTTTCGGACTTCATCAGAGCCGAAGACTGGCCGTCGTCTTGTCCCGATCTTAATCCGCTGGATTCAAATCAAATCAAAATCAGTTTATTCACGTAGGTCACGGAAATGACACTTATGAATGTCAAAAAAAAAATATTCTTATTGAATCTACCGCTACTTCGTAAAGGGTTGAGCGAATGAGAAAAAGTAGCAAGAAACTCATTGCCACTCTTTTATATCAAGATTTACAGATCATTTCAATTACAATATAATATGTAAAATGATGCAAGAAACAAACGACAATTATCAATGTCTTACACGAGTAAGTCAAAAAAGTAAATGTAAATGAATACAAAAGTTATTGAGTACAGTAGCTGCATCATCCACATACACCATAAATCAATAAAGGCTTTCTGTGAGCATTTTATAAGCGACAAGCTGACCCGACAGACGTTGTTCTGTATATAATAAACAGAATAATGTTTTTTATGAATTTGTCAATAATAGAAAATATGTCCATACAAAACAAATATTGGAAAAAGAATAATTGCTTTAGATTGTAAATTTTCTCCCACCATGACAACAGCCACTTCGTCAATGGTGGGTCAATTAAACTTCCTTGTGTGTTCACCGGCATGCTGATTGTTAGCTCAAATGACAATATTATGGCTGTTTGATTTGCACGAACTCGTTGCATTCTAACGGCCGTTCCCAATATTTAGTGTATCTCTTACCTGAGATAAAAATCGTAACTATCGTTGACTTTTCTGTCCCAATAAACTTATCGACGGTAACTCACCTTATCCGTACACGCTGTCTGTCAATGGGAGGACGTATAGCTCACCAGCGATAGAAGCTTGTTTTGTTTAAACTATTCTTTCAATTTAATTTCTAAACGACGGGGACACATCAAGGGAAAAACTAATTTGTTTTTATTTCATTCTGATTATTGTCATATTTATTCACCTTTTAAATCTTCCTTGGACTGCCACAAACGATTCAAGACCAAAATTAGCCAAATCGGTACAGCGGTTCTCGAGTTTTAGCGAGACTAACGGCCAGTAATTCATTTTTAAATATATAGACTAGTTGACCCGACAGACGCTGTTCTGTATATATATTTTAAAGAGGAAAGATTTGATTATTTGTTTGTTTGCATTGAATAGGCTCCGCAACTACTGAACCGATTTGAATAATTCTTTCACTGTTGGGAAGCTACATTATCCCCGAGTTTTATAGGTTATATAACATTTTCAAAAAAAAATTAGGGATCCCTACTAAAAGTCCAGTAATGTACCCCAAGGTGTAAAAATACGTACGCTAACGATGTCGCGGGGTATCAGCTAGTAATAAATAAAATAATGCTTTTTATGAATTTGTCAATAATATATCATAACATCAAGAATTATTTCGTAAAATATGCACCCTGCTGTCGTAATGAAATTGTTTCACAGCAGAACTGTCAAACCGTGCGTCAATAAATTCTCTCATAGAAATTATGCATGGACACATCAAAAGAAAAACAAATTTGTTGTTTTTATTTAATTTAGCAGCATTTTCCTATTTATTCACCTTTTAAACCTTCTCTGGACTTCCACAAATAATTCAAGACCAAAATTAGCCAAATCGGTCCAGCCGTTCTCCGAGTTTTAGCGAGACTAACGAACAGCAATTCATTTTTATATATTTAGATTTTAAATAAATAAACATGTATATATCCATACCTATATATATATAATGATTTATGGGCAGTTTTAGAGAGTACGGCTTAGCAGCGAAGAATTTTCCCATTGAAAGAGTGCGTGCTTCTATTGATAACTGGCCTCAACGTTTAAATGACTGTTTGCAGCCAATGAACTCCAATTCGAATAAGCTTTTTATATGAATTATGTATTAAACTAACACACTGTAAAAGTAATAAATGTTATTTGCAATAGAAACATTTTTGTTTTCTTAGTTTCAGTATTTATGCCCAAGACATTTACGTATAAATTTTTAATATAAAGTTATTTATTTAAAGTATTTACGCTGTAAAATAGTCATTTTATACAAATATAACGTAACAACTATTTGGTTAAAAAAACATTTAATAATGATGCTATGAAGTTAAAGATGGGCCGACGATTTGGTCAAGATCGCCGGAATACGTTGGATGAGGGCAGGGCAGGACCGAGCGTCGTGGAGATCTTTAGGGGAGGCCTTTGTCCAGCAATGGACGTCTTCCGGCTGATGATGATGATGATGAAACATTCAGCCACGCTTTGCATTACCTCCTTGGTATTTTGAATATTAAACTAGCTTACGTACACATTGACTAATCAAAATTGGTAGTATATTCTAAGTCTATGGTGATGAGCGAAGTGTTTCACCCACCAACAAGTCAGCCTAATATCAGACTGTTGTGTTCGTGTTGGTACCTACCACTTTTATATGATACTAAATTCACTATTTAAAGAACTTCATTTGAAAAGTAAAGAATAAATGAATTTTGTAGTAGCAAACCGAACTATCCACTAACGTTGTGGATTCACGAAAAGAAACTAGTGGACAACATCTTGTGGATTAATGGAGAACCATTAAGCCTTGAATAGAGTCCATATTATTTGTAAAGAAGAAGTACGTAAAGCTGCTACAAGAGGGCGCTATAAAGCCAAAGTCATCATTACCGAACTTCTATTTATAGATAGCGATAAAAACAATTTAAATAATTAATTACTTATATTAATTGTTACCTACTTGCATTCTTGATGTTAATTAATGGCAACGTGACTACTTTTAAAATAAATTACATAGTTGATAAGCTCATTTGAATATCAATGTAATACTTAAGGGTTCACTAGTCGACAAAGAGAACACGTTGCTCAGCACGGCTAAAATGCATACAATTTCATCCAACATCATGTGCGAAAGTAATCTTTAAAGAGCAGTAAAAAGTCAATGCACTCAGTCCACTGACCTGTATAAATACCACTGGACAGCTGTTCCATATGTTTGACAGTAAATTTTTTGTGCCTATTTGAAGCGTCACTCGCGAGCGTCCAGAGACTTATGTACTCTGAAATATTTTAGAATTTTCCATGTTATTATTTTTTTAGTACATAGTTTCCCACCACCTATCGATGTTTGCTGAGGTTTTGATGACTAGTTTTAGTACCGCAGACTCTCGCTACATGGCCAACAGCGCCAAAATGGCGAGATTCAAACGGGCACAAAAGCACTTTGACAGCCGCCTGCAGTCCAGTGGTATATATATAGGTCAGTGACTCAGGCACACTCCGGTATTAAATTCTTTTAAATCATTTATACGTCTAAATAGACTATGACAGCTGTAAAAACGTCGAAAAAATAGAAATTTAGAACTAACCTCTATTTTGAGTAATTCACGCACGCTAACACAAAATATCATACAAATCGTGAGTGTAAGACGTATCTTGTCACGCATACTAAACAAATATTCCTGGCCTGTTTCTATCGGTTGTCTAAGAAGCAAGAGACTCTATCTAGACGTATAAATTATCTGAGAATAAATTTAATAACTAATGATTTACAACGAAAACTAGCGCGTAAAATTTTATAAACAGTCATCTACTGACTATACCATTTCAAAATAAAATTGTTTGAATTTTTAAGTAAGTAAGTAATTCCTGTATGGTAACATTTTCACCATTTCCAAACTCTTTAAGTTGTATATTATCTCCAAAGATGCGTAAAATTTTACCGTTACAATATGGAAGTTACGACGTCTATAACTGTCGACATATTTTTTTAAATTATTTGTTTCCATACAAGGCTAGATAATAATGAGTGAAATAAATATTTATTTTCATTTTAAACGTACAACGTATATGGTAGATATCGCCATACTACGATTGTGTGGAAGAATAAGCGACTAGCGCAACCTTAACAATCGTATAATTGTTTCCTTTTACATTTGCAATATATTTGGCGAATTTCGAGTCATTCAGTAATGCTATCATTCTAAATTGTAATACGATCTAAATAAAATAAATAGTTAAATATTATTTTATTTGATATACTTTTGAGTTATCTACATTGTGAGTAGGACCTGAGGGTATAAATAGGCAGCAAATAAGCAATGTTATAAAGTTGGGATACGTTGGGAAAGTTGTATCTCCACAATATAATTGATCATATTTTTCACATAAAGAAGCAGATATATTGTAATATTGCTGTCAGAATATATTTTTTTTTATTTTTAACATATATTTAATACTTTTTAGCACTCCATCACACCTTCAATGGCTACTAAAAAGTTCGCAGGGCCTTCACCATACAATCTGAACCAACCGGGACCGCCTGATGTCGACATACTTTTTAAAGAGTAAGTTAATTTCGTTTAGAATATGTATTGTACTATTATGAAATTATTTTAATGAAACTATATATGAGAGTTAAATATTTTCTTTATTCCAATTACATTTGTTTCAAAAAGCTGTATAAATGTCTATCCCCACATAAAATGGATGTTCTGAACATGTTCCGTCATGAACCAAATCAAACACGTCTATATCCAGGCCGACGATATGACGTGCACGCGTTTATTGATATTTTCGTTGCAGCTTACTGCCTTTTTAACTGGTACACATAAATATATAAAAGTCTGCAAACACAGAATGGACGAAAATCGCCAGCGTAGAAAAACTATTTCGCTTGGCGCAAGAACGCAAAAGAATCGTTGATGGCCAACCTCCACTATTGGAGAGGCACAAGAAGAAGACACCCAGAATTTTTTTGTATTTCTTGTTATAATTCATTTCCTTTTTATCTAAAGCAATTGCATAACCAATTAAAAAAAGACGTGTGGCACTCGGGGACTGCCGCGGTAAAGCTATTGCATACCATTTTTTATCAACTTATGCAATTATAATTATTTATTTATTTTATTTATGCAGTATTTTTTTCCTTTGTTTTTTTTTCTTCTTTGATATTAATTCAAGTTACCGATGGTACCGTACCAGTGGTGACCGATAAGAAAACATTTTTTTTTCTTTTATTAAATAAATGAGAAGTTAGTATTGGTCAAAATATTTATATTATCTTGCAATACATGTAGGTTATTCAGGAATATTTATCATTGAAACTATAGGTTTATGGTAACTGAAATAAGAAACATACGTTTCAGACTTAATATCTTCTAAATATCTGGAAAATACCGCGTCAATGGTGGTTCCATATTTTGTTGTGGATTCTTGTGGATCATTATTCATTTTCAAATTCAATATTTTCGAAAGAAAAGTTGTCAACCGCTCTGATTTTTTATCAGCAAAGTTGATGTTGAAATCGCCAGCCAAAATAAGTGGAAATTTATTACCATTTGTACCAAGTATTTTCGACCCTTCTTCTGTGTACTCCAGTAAAGTGCGATGAATAAAATGCTCTACCTCGTCCAAATTTGGATTCGGAGAAATGTAAATAAAAATTAAAATTAAAAAAAAATGATATAAAAAATAAAGAAATTAAAAAAAATCAAGACGTACCCCAGGTTCGAACCTGGGACCTTCTGCACAAAAAGCATGCGTGATAACCGCTATCCCACGGCAACTGTAATGATTATGGCGAAATATCTATATACATCTAGTAAGTGGGGTGTTATTTTATTTTCGTTACGGAATTTCTGGATTAGGTCTCCACGCTCAAGGCCCGCAATAGAAGCTATGCAATAGCTTAAAACTCTGTGTAAAATAATACTACTAATCTATTTCACCCTACAGCACTGAACCTACAGTCAGAGAAGGGAATAGAAAAAGCGACATAACCCACCTCCTTCCCATGGTCTTACCGACATTTCGGTCATCAAGAAGTAGGTACCGACCGAAACAATGGGAGATGTACCGGTTTCGGTACATCCCCCGTCAGGAGAGGTCCGGCACATTAATTGTCTCACAAGTTCTCATTTTTTTCGTCCCTTGATGTGCCTTCTTCCTATTATCTGGGCGGCTAACCACAGTTGCAGCTTCGTTGCCGGTCTTCCCATCATCTTTCTGTCACGTCTCCAATCTTTCGATTCTTTCTACGTTTTCATTACCGTACTGGATTAGCCCTCCATCACTCTCCGGTCACGGTACCAACTTGTGGCATATCTTACCAACCTTGAAAAGTTCTCTGAAGAAACTGAACGAATGAAAATAAAGTGACTGGCGGGGAAGGATGGAACGCTCAGTTTATCCAAGAAATGTGTACGGAAATCTTTCAGAACACGATTCGGTCTCGCCATGGCCATGCTACTGACACGTCCCGGGCATGGCCCTAATGTGTGGGATAACCCTTTATTAATTCTACTTCTTATATAAATAGGTACATGCAAAATGTAGCTGCCGATGTAAGTGTTAGAGAACGAAAAGATCCAGTTATTGGTGCGGTATTCGGTCTGGGTCGAGCTGGTGCCATCCACATGGCAAACCTAAACCGAAATCCACGGATTCACATAAAGTATATCGTGGACGATCACGAACATAGGTTTGACGAGCTTAAGATATTTTGGTCTTTGAGTGAAGACGTTACATTCCTCACACCGAACGAAAGCGACAGAGTATACAGTGACAACTCGTAAGTTTTTTTTTAAATTTTACTTTATGGATAAGTATTCGAGTGAATAAGCGTGAAAGTCCTTGGAAGGAATACATTTGAGAAGCTAGCCGAATCAGATGAACTCTTTTTATGGGTGTACTCAAATTTTTCTAATTTTTAAATTAGAAATACTATTTTTAAGACTTTTAAGATCTATATTGAAAGGAACCGTGTTGTCTACGGCTGCTGTCAACAGGTTGACTTAGTAGGTAACTACTGAAAATCAGTGTTGGAATTGGGGTTATCCTAATCTGAATTCCAAAAATGCTGAGTGGGTGTCTTTTTCATGACACCATAGTTTTGATTTCTTAATTTGACTACATAGTCAACATACACATATATATTATCTTATATTGTAATGTGTCATGAACCTGAATAATTCATAATGAACCGTCCAAATAACGCATTATGCATCAATATTGGTATGTTTTTCCAACTCTCCAGTTATGGCACTAACAACATTGGTTGGTTAAATAGCCCCTTATTCATAATAGTCTGCTAACTTAAAGCATTGCTAAATCGCACTCTGTCTTCTTCTATTGACCTAAGTCAGAATGAGAAAAAACACTCTTTAGCGGCTGTTTAAAGTTAGTGCATCATTATGAATAAGGGGATTAAAGTACAGGGTCGTCTATAAATTTTGGTATAGTTATAAAATTTGTATATTAAATTCCAGAAGTTATTTAAAACAATTAATACAAAAAAAGCTCAATCAAATAAAAAACAACATATATTTTTGCAGTGTGAATACAGCGTTTATTTTCACACCAACTAAAACACATTACGAAATTATAACGCAGTGCCTTACAAATGGCATGGACGTGTTTTGCGAAAAACCAATTACTGAAACTGTCGAAGAGAGCAAACAATGCTACGAGCTTGCGCAAGCTAAAGGGCGTACTTTGTTTGCTGCTTTCATGCGTCGTTTCGAACCATCTTACATTGACCTGAAGAAACGGATTCGCAAAGGTGAAATTGGTCATATCCAAGTTGTTAAAGGGACCACAAGAGACTCACCTCTACCCCCCATTGAATACATAAAGACCTCAGGTGCGTACATATTAAATAAGATTTGGTATATGTTTCAAAGTAAATAATAAACTACATTCTTAATGATTATTTAATCAAAACAAAACAATACTTATAACCTTAGATAATTTATATGTCTAGATCTATATCTAAGAAGCTATCTTCTTCCTGCTAAACAACCAATGAAAACAGGCCAGATTTATTACTTACACTAGTGACTTGTTTGTCACTTTGTGTTTGTGTGTGTGCATTGTTCAAAATAGAGGTTAACATTCAATCTCAATTTATTTCGACGTTTTCACAGTTGTCACAGTCTATCTAGACGTATAAATGATCTAAGCTAATAACTATTTTGACAATACTTTAAATGATTACATAAAATTTAAACTATTGCTACGAGGAAGTGTACCAAGAAATCTGGTAGATTTTCCTCGTTGGACAGCTAGGCTGATTCGTTGACCGAATAGCTGCCAGCGCTTGGGTTTTTAGTAGCCCTATTGAGACACATAGTACTTTGTACATTTTCCGCACCGCTGGGTCCCACGGACCAAGTGTCTCGACACCGAACGGCACAAAAATATAAGCCACTGAGACTGACATATTTACGACGTTTGCTGTTTTCGGCAGTTGAAGCAGCAGCCTGCTTGGACATGAGAAAGAGCCTGACTGTCGAAGCAAGTCGCGACCCACACCCGCGCCCTTCACTGTGTCCAAGCCACTAGGTTCATTCCATCAGGATGCATGTAAATTTGGCTCTAAAATAGTTGCTTAATAGTGGCTTGACAAATGCCAGCGACAACTTCCCTGCGCATGACTTCGTTAATGCTGGCATGACGTCTGATACGGCCTGCCAAATTTAGACAGGATAGGCCCTGACGCCCAAGAGTCTGCACGTCACATTGGCATTGGTGTATTTGATTTCACTAAACTACTAAACGTATTTGTTTTGCAGGTGGAATATTCTTTGATTTGACCGTCCATGACATCGATTTAACTTTGTGGTTGTTGGGAGAAGTGCCCACAAGTGTGCGAGTATCTGCGAGTGCTATTTTAGACGAATACAAAGCTGTCGATGATTATGACACCGTCGCTACTGTTCTTACTTTCCCCTCTGGAACTATTGCTTTGATCGATACTAGCCGATGCAGTTGTTATGGTTTTGATCAACGTATTGAACTATATGGAAACAAAGGTACAGAAAAATATTATATAGGTAACGATACTACTATATATACTAACTGTGTAACACAAATAATTTTCTTAATGATACCACAGACTGAGAATGGCGCAAACACTCTCAGGCTATTTAATTATAAATTTTATTGTACGACTACATAAAGTAACGAACTAAAGAAAAAAAGCCTGCTTGATTTCTTGCACCCATTCTTGTTAGGTTTGTGGCATACTTTTTCTACAAGTAGGTAATTTTTTGACAGTCAAAAAGTGATTTTATATCCTTGGTGAATCTGGTTCAATGAAGATTTGTGGACTGTCATTTGCGGGTGAGGTTAAGACGCGAACAAAGAGGATTGATGAAAGTAGCAAGTGCACTAACCTGGAATATCACAGGGGTTACAAATGGTATGCTTGTGCGCAGATGAAGTCTCAATCGTATTTTGTCCGGGAACTGTGGGTTTCCTTCATACTACACTATAGGTACCTATATACTAGTCGAATCACTACTATTATAATCTTATAATATCACTAGTAAATTCGGTGATGCGACCGTCGAGGATTCACGTGGTCGACGAGGTGCGATCAGCGGTGGGTTGTCGTGCAATTGCAAATGCCTACTACTCGGCTAAGTCGAGTCAGTTAGTTTTTTTTTGGGGCGATGTATATGCTTTTACAACAAGATCCCAGAAAATGTTCAAAATATAATATAAATTTTCTTACTCACGTATTGGGAATGGAGCGACCGCCCTCAAGCTATTAAATAATAAGTTTGATTGTACAATATTACTATGTAAACATATTTTTTCGATGTCAAAAAGCCCGCTGAGTTTGTTGCGCCCATTCTTCTCAGGTCGGAGGCATTCGTTTTGGAATGGGTGGTGATTTTTGAATTACAATAAGTCATGTCACATCCTATTTTTAATAATATTATTTGAATTTGAATTGCGATTGTCACGAGAGCGTTTGCGTATACAGTGGTGACCCAAGTGGCTGGTTCATTGCCACTTCTGCCACTGCCCTTCAGCCAAATGCGCTCATAGATACGCTCTCTCACCAACAACCTACACAACACCGATGGATGAATGTCTCAAGCTGTAGACAGTCGAAAGAAGCGATACCTGCACTGTCGCCCAAACTGATACGTAGACTTATCAGCCTCCACAGACATGACATCCGTATAATGGTGGGCACCCTAACGGGCCACACATCACTAAACAAGCACCTTTTCACAATCGCCGTAACGGACAGTCCTAAGTGCAGAGGATGTCTAGCCGAGGCCGAAACGGTCAGTCTCGTTATCCTGGAATGTGCGAGGGTGGCCAACCAACGGGCAAAAACCTTGACCAATACGAGGTCGCTCCAGGAAGTCTGCGAACACCCCAAGAATGTTCTTCTGGAAGGAGGTGGGCTGGTTGGAGTAACTAGCCAATATTGCACGCAAAATGGACCCATACTAGTGGTTTAATTGCGGAAACAGGAGCCCCTATACATACATACAAATATCGGCGACCGAATGAAGACTAATTAGTAGCAGTTCACGCCACCTTTCGGTACGAATATATTCCGTTGAATGCGAATGAAACGAGTATAATATACATATAAACGTGCGCTTTTGGGGAAATGAGTATATGAGGTTTTGATATGATAATAGGAATATTAATTAACTGGCGCGAACACTCCTATAAAAATAAAATAATTTTTAATTAATTGAATATTCACTGTTTTTAATGTGTAAAAAAGTGACGAGAATATAAAAAAAGTGATGCGCGCCTTTTGCAATGCAGTGCCCTCAGAATTCATGAACGAATCCAAAATTATGTCACTCTTAATCACTTTGAGAAATAAGATGTTAAGTTATATTAGCCCAGTAATACCTATCACTAGCTACGGCGTCGTTGAACCGAAACCACTGACCTCTACTATATACCACAGGACTGACGGCTGTGAAAGTGCTTTTGTGACTGTTTGATATTCGCCATTTTGGCGCTGTTGGACATATAGCCTGAGTCTGCGGTACTAAAACTAGAGATGACAACCACAGTAAACAACGAAAGATGGTGGGAAACTATTTACAAAAGATATGTGTATTACGTTGATTCTTGAAGTATAAATAATACAGAAAACGAACGAAATTAATTCAACATGCAAAAATACTGTACGCTTCTCTCGCCGCCATTTGCATTACGCCAAATTAGTTCTCTGGACGCTCACGAGTAGCGCTTCAAATAGGCACAAAAAATTTACTATTAAACATTTGGAACAGCCTGTCCAGTAGTATTTATGCAGGTCATTGACCGAAACACTATGGTTGGGTTGCATCATATTGGCTGTTTATAAAGTCAAAGTCAAATAAACTATAATCAAACTTAAACTTTGCGTTCTTAAATCTTCACTATAAATATTTCTTTTAAATTACTGAATCTACCATACCATATTAAATCTACCATATTTCCAAAGAAAAGGATGGTTCATGAACATGATGGTCGTGAATACTGTTATAATTAGTAATCTCATCTAACAAATACAAATACTTACGTTTACAATAACGTTGACTTTAACATAGACTGTGGAATGTGTTGCACCATCGTATTCCTTGGCATAGTTAAAGTTAAAAAGTGAAATATCAAGTCAATATCAAATATTGATTTAAAACTTTTGAGAGGTCGCTATTTAGCTATTTAACATTAACAATAGCTTTAACCGGTGACGAATGGACCGTTACGGTTAACAGTTAAAGTTATGGCGTCACCTAGAAATTGTCAAATGGTGCAACTCAATTTTTGCTTTTTTTTAATATTATTGTTATTGCTAAAGTTAGTTGATGTCAACCCAGTCTAAGGCTTGCGACACTACTTTTGTACCTAGCTGGCATTCTGTGCAAAGAAGTCTAGAAAAATTGATCTTTCTAAGTTTCAAACAACAATTATGTCGAAATTGAGTTGAGAACACAAAACTGGTCACGTGATTCATATTAAGGGACTCACATAAAATGGCAGTCCTACTGTTAAATGACATCATGACTTATTAGCCCAACCCACATGTATGGAATACACTAATATTTATTAAACTTTAAACATGAATTCCTTTAAGTTCGTGGCTTGGAACGTTTTTCAGGAACTACGTTCAATGATTGTAACTTGAGTATAAGTTAAGTTATTGTAACTTAAAAATACCTTATTGTTTATGTTTTAGGTATGATTAAGGTTGATAATCCGAGACCATTACACTCTACAGAATACGTAGTTGGACTAGAGGGTGTTAAGTACAACCCAATCTACTATTCCTTCCCCTCTAGACATCACATTGCATACAAAATTGAATTGGAAAACTTCTTAGATGTTGTACAATGTAAGTGTTTTTATTTTTTTATGAAAATTTTAATTCAGACTAAATATTTGTCTAAGTTTGGTTAGTTGATTAATAATTATTAACATCTTGACTGTTGCTTCTCTATATATTCTTGATAATGTAATGTATGTTCATGAGCATTAATTCAACACATAAGTGAATTGAATGAATTGAAGTGCTAGAAACTGTTCAAACCATAATGTTAACACCAGGAACAGACGATAACTTATAATGCCTACAGCTCGGCTAAGTCGAGTTAGTAAGTCTTTTGTGGGGCGATGTATATGCTTTTACAAGAAGATCCAATTCAAAACAAAAGTGTTACGATATTCAAAAGAATTGTTAAAAAACGTTTGTGTGGTAAAGGTCATTTTTCTCAGGTCTGAGGCATTCGTTTTGGAATGGGTGGTAGTTTTTCACTTTTAATAAGTGATGTCACATCCTATTTTGAATAAAAATATTAGAATTTGAATACATTAAAAACTATGCTAGGTACTAATGATGGATGCATCATTCAAATTGCAATATAAAAATTTTAAAGTAATTAAAACAAAATTTAAGTTTAAATTGGCTTAGATCGATGATGCAGATATCGAGTGGGAGCGCAAGGCGTTGTCTGTTAAGGCAAATATGATCATCCGCAGATTTGCTCGCTGTACCGTGCCAGTAAAAATTACACTCTTCAAAGCTTACTGCACCTCATTTTACGCGAGTAGTATGTGGTACGACTATGCGCAGAGGCACTACAATAGTAGCATGCGTGTTCAGTATAACAATGCGTTCAGAATGTTATTCGGGCTGCCACTATATTGCAGCGCTTCGGGGATGTTTGCAAAGGTGTGCGTAGGTTGTTTTTCGCGACTATGCGTAAGCTTACCTCTCTATTGCGTAGGGTCCGGGCTAGCCCAAATTGCATTCTGAGGGAATTTTCGCACAGTTTCAATTGTCAGTACCTGGAGCCCTATCACCAAAATTATTGTACATTTTCCTATTACGAAAGTGTTTCGGATCTGAAGATCGATTTTGGTAATAGGCCTCCTGAGCCACTGCTGTATGATACAATATGTGCTGACAGGTCGGTTAGGTTAGGCTAGGTTAGGAAGGCTTTTAAGATATCTTGTACTAACACTAGGTTTTAAGTTTGTTACTAACATAATATGATCCTTAGTTGGTCATAATAAAGAATTTATTATTATATAAAATAAATTAAATATTGATTTAAAATTAAAACATAATATAATTATTTGAATGGCTGAACTGAACAATAGCTAACGCGTACAAATAAAATTCTTTACGCTAGAATATTGTAGCCTATGACTATGTAGTATTTACATCCTCTTTGTCTATGATAAGGTAGATATAAAAAGATTAGACTTTCTTGCGATGTTCCATCACTGTTAGAGCGGCGTTTCCAAAACAGTGGTAATGATTTAATTGACATCACAAAGTATTCTCAAATAATCAATTTTGTGACTGTGTGTGAAATGGCTTTTGTGACTTTTGAATCTATTATTTTTCTTTCTATCTTTCTTTCTATCTATTGATCGTATTGTTCTAATCGCATTCTACTTCAGTTGTGAATACAGCGCTCATTCTATTAATTATTTTTTTTGCAGATGACGCGCCATTAGAAGTGAAAAGTTGGCAGGTGTTAGCCGTTAGTAAAGTGGTTAAAGCTGCTGAAAAGAGTGCAAGAACTGGTGAGACTGTGCATATCGACTGGAGCACAGATGATATACCAGAAGAATATTCGTAAACTTATTGATATGCAAAGGGGAAAGATCTAAATATTTCTTATATCCGTTAAGCTCAAACCAACTAAACTGATTTTAAAATTGTTCCAACAGTAGAATGCTCTATTAGAAGCGGGTATATAATATAATATAGGTTATATTATATTTAAAGCTGAAAAAAGTAGACCCCTATATACACAAGTATTAAAATTTGTTTAAAAAGTACTTGTTTTTTTTTAATGTTAAAAGTTATGAATTTTTGTAATAATTTTGCAAAATCACCTCGACTCGTGGTTCGTCTTTACAAATACACCGCATTTTAACACACTTGTCGTTTGAACTGGTTTGTTGTTATTGTTCAGCCGCTGTGACACCCTCGGAAATAATACGCAACAACGGCGATGAAACCAAATTTCATTTCATAGTATTATGTCCTATGGTAGATTGTTATGGGGCAGTGCAGCCGATATTAATACCATCTATGTGTTGCAGAAAAGGGATATTCGCACTATTTGTAACCTAGGTCCTAAAGAATCATTAAAATAAAAATGTAAAGAAGTAAACATTTTTACTGTTGCTTCTCAATTTATTGTTGATAATATTCTATATGTTCATAAGCATATTGAGGAATTTACTAGAAAGTGTGACAATCATAATGTTAACACGAGGAACACACATAAACCTATTATGCTACTACTCGGTTGAGTCGAGTTAGTAAGGCTTTTATTGGGCTATGTATATTTTACAATATGATCTTATTCCAGAAAATATACAAAACAAATGTATTGCGAAATTTAAAAGAATTGTTAAAAAACGTTTGTGTGGGAAAGGTTACTATAACATAAACGATTTTCTTAATGATAATGATATGAGAATGAAGCGAACACTCTCATGCTCCTTAATTATGAATGTTTATTGTACGATAATACATTGTAATCCATATTTTTATAAAAAAAAAGAAAGCCCGCTGAGTTTCTTGCGCCCGTTCTTCTCAGGTCTGAGGCAGTCTAGTTTGAATGGATAGTTTTTGACGTTCAATAACAGATTTTGAATCTTATTTTGAATTTGAATCTATTTGGTAATTCAACACAGTAAAATCATGTTGCTTTTGTTACTATTCCAACATACTTTTGTCACGGACTAGTAAAAACATAAGGACTCCGTGTCACTTTACATAAAAGTGTAGCACCAAAACAAGCCGATTAATGTGTAGATACATAGCCCCACGCACACACTTACACTACTACAGGCCTACAGGCCGATAGGCGGCCATAATGATAATTGTCATCGTCTGTGACAGATCAGTTTGCGTCGCAATAAAATATTTTAAAAATGCCGTCGTGGGTTGTGTAAAACCAATACTATATTAGTATTTGTGGCCATTTGATTATTTAAGGGAGAAAAATTGTGTAACTAGTATCCCCCGTAACCGCACACACACACTAGCATATAGGTACTTCATTTGCTAATATCACGGCACGGAGTCCTTTTTTTAACTCGTCCGTGACTTTAGTATGTAAAATATTAAAAATTATTTTAATTTAATTTAATAATTGGTTCATTTTATCATACATATTGAACCTCTCGTCGAAGTGATAGTTCACCAGTTTTATATATAGACGACCTGTTTACTGAGTGGTTAGCGACCCTACTAAGCTAGAGTTCCCGGGTTCGAATCCCGGTAGGTGCAAGTATTTATATGATGAATATGGATGTTTGTTTCCGAGTCATGAATGTTTAAATGTATTTATGTATCTTTATATGTATGTTTATATGAATTTATGTATGTTTAAGTAAGTATATTGTATTAAATATATCGTGGTCTTGTATCCCATAACACAGGCTATATATGCTTAACTTGGGGCTAGATAATTTGTGTAAAAAGTGTGTCAATATTATATTATTATATAATATATTAAATATACATGTAAACATTAATAAAATAAAATTAAATATTTGAATTGATTTTTTTTTATGTAACAGATTAAACAGAAATATGTAACAATATGTTCAAATATATTGTGATCTTTAGTAAAAAATATGAGAAGAATTCGGGTTCAGATAAAAGAGTTTTTACGAGCTCAAGTACGGGGTCGAAATTAAACATGAATACTTGCTTTTACCTCTGACGTGGAACATTCCGCTCCAATACATTCACTTTGAACACAGTGAAAACTTCACGGGGATAATCTGCTTCATAGTCTTACAAAATGTAATATCGCCAAAAGAGACAAGTAATAATCGTTCCACCAAACATTTAAATGTACGTTTAACAAAAGTTATATAATATCTGGCCGTAAATACTGTTACAATAAAAAATAAACAAATATTACATTTGAATTTGGAATCTGTCATTTTTCGTTGAGCTTTCTCATTTTGGCGCCAATACATTGTACTATGTTTTGCGGTATTAGAATGGAGTTGGCTGATAAAGAGAACTGAATCGCTGTGATTGCATTACACAAAGTAGGTATGGAGCCAAATGCAATTTTATAAACTCTTCGTGCGCTTGGTATTAGTAAAATGTTTCTGTACCGGGCTATTAATAGGTATAATGAGACCTCTGTTTGTGACAGAAAAAGATCTGGCCGTCCACGTAGTATTCGTACGTAAAAGGTGGTCAATGCAGTAAGGGAAATAATTCGATGAAATCCCGTCTAAAAGCAAAAGATTTTATCTCGGGAGATGAAGAAAGCACCTAGAACCATGTCGCGTATTTTAAAAGATGACTTAGGACCTGCAGCCTATAAGAGACGTGCTGGTCATTTCTTAAGTGATAATTAACAAACAAAATGACCGTATTTATGCTCAAAGCTATAAGGAAGTCGACAGAGTACAACTTGGGTACTATCCGACTTTAGTGATGGTTTGATGGAGCTATGAAGCTATGAAGAAGTGACTGAGCCATACTTGTGAAAAAGGTATCAAAACATCGGCATAACTATATCAAGATACTATTTTTGAGAAATTCCTTAACAACACCATGTTCAGTAACCAAGAATGGTCCTTCTAACAAGACTCGGCGCCGGGTCATAAAGCTCGGTCTACGCAGTCTTGTTTGGAAACGAACTTTTTGGACTTGATCAGAGCTGAAGACATCATCTAGTCCCGATCTTAATCCACTGGATTATGATTTATGGTCAGTATTAGAGAGTACGGCTTGCTCTAATTTGGAGTACCTAAAACAATCTGTACGATTGTATGATGATGTGATGATGAATTCTCCCATGAAAAGAGTGCGTGCTTCTATTGATAACTGGCCTCAACGTTTAAAGGACTGTATTGCAGCCAATGGAGACCACTTCGAATAAGCTTCTTATATTTTAAATTGTTTTATATGAATTATGTATTAAACTAGCATACTGTAAAAGTAATAAATGTTATTTGAAATTGACATTTTTTTTCGTTGTTGCAGTATTTAAGGCAAGACTAGGTAGTCATAATCAAGGCTGTACTAGTACTTAGATTTGTTTCTTTCTGCCTGGCCATAGAATACTACAAATTAGCTACTTCTTAAGTAATTCCGACAATTATTTATAACAATTACACAATACCAGCTGTTTTAGAGCCAAATGGTATTACCCGCCGCGATGGCAAGCGTCCTGATGGAATGACGCTGGTGGCTTGGGCACGGGGAAGGGCGCTGGTGTGGGACGCTACTTGCGTCGACACTCTGGCTCCTTCTCATGTCCATGTTACGTCAGTTGGTGCTGGTGCTGCTGCTTCGACTGCCGAAGACAGCAAGCGTCGCAAATATGTTGGTCTCAGTGAGTCATACATCTTTGTGCCGTTTGGTGTCGAGACACTTGGCCCGTGGGGCCCAGAGGCGCGGAGAATGTTCAAAATACTATCTTCGCGCCTCAATAAGGCTACTGGAAACCCAAGCGCTGGCAGCTATTTCGGTCAACGGATCAGCCTTGCTATCCAACGGGGTAATGCCGCCAGTATTCTTGGTACGCTTCCACGTAATGATAGTTTTAATTTTATGTAGTCGTAGTATTGTAAATATAGTTATAAGAATTGTATTACTAAATTGTATAATATCTTAATATAATCTGCAATTTAATTTTTCTCTTTTGCTGTAATTACACAATTGATAAGTAGTTCAGTCTAGTATAATTTTAAAAAATACGCGTGCGTTTCAATTAGTCGCAGGATTGATCTTTAGTCACATTAAACTATACATTTCTAATTAAATCTTAAAATTATTTAACGGAACTTGATTGATGTAAGTTTTTTGTTTTAACTTACGGCCGTTCCCAATATACTATTACTACCTTCTACTGTCAGTAATTAGCTGTCAATAATCTGAAGCTGTCCCAATATACCCGATAAGTCATTCTTATCGCTTTATATTGAGACGCGTGAATTGCAATTTCCATATAAACTTCTATCGCTGGTAAGCTATTCGTCGTCCCATAATTGATAACGTGTACGGATAAGGTGAGTTACCGTCAATTAGTTTGAATGAACGAATGAATGAATAAGCCTTTATTGCAAACAATGTAAGATTCATACAATATATATAGTCTAATCTAATCTAAATAATATTGTAGACTAAGTAATATTCTAAGCTAAGTAATAATAATCTGTCAATAATAATCTAAGTAATAAAACAGAAAAGTCAATCATAGTTACGATTTTTATCTCATGTAGGAGATAGACTGAATATTGGGAACGGCCGTTAATATATCCTGCGCGGAACTCTAATGTAGGGCAGGGCGTATTCATCTCGTCACTTTTCTTCATAAAATATCGTTCTCTAAGTACTTAATACAGAATAAAGTACAATAACCTATTATTTTCATTTTGCAACATGAAACATTGCTACACCACTTTTGGTCAATCTTCTTTACTACATAATTTATAAAGCAATCTTAGATAAAGGAATGGTCTCCGATGCGCTCCAACTAGATACCGCAGGCGTAGTGGTAAAGAGCGGCAACTAATATTACGCCCAAGTGGGCGTACTCGAGCCAGTCTCGAACAATGTGTGACGTTGACGTGCCACATGGTCTGTTAAACTTTGCTAATAAGTGAAACTAAAATGTAAGGTTGAAAAAAGATGGAAAAAATAATACTTGTAAAAAAATACTTTAAGAAATAAGAACGACACTGGGATCACATATTATCAGTATGTAAGTATTTTGTATTTTATTAATTTCAATCTAAAATAACACGTATGTCACAAAATTTGAGTGTCAAGATGCCACGCACACAAGCAAATAATAGTTGCCGTAAAAAAGCTATTGTTTTTAGGTAGTGCGGTATCTAGTGAGAGCACAGCGTAGACTAATCCTAAATGTAAGTAAGTAATAGTAGGCTTTATATCTTTCACCCACACATGACAATTAATCAGTAATTTATCAATAATTTGAATAATATTTTATTACATAACAATGGTATGCTAATAAACGATTAAAACTCTTATCTGAGACTCGATTCGACAACAGTGCGATATCTAAAGCACAAATATTGTATTTATTGTTATAAACATAATAAACATGTTCTTTATAGTGGATTATGTAAAAATCTTTATTTTATACCGCTACTAATTAGAAAACTATAATATAATCAAAAAAAAAAAAAAAAAAAAATTAAAAAATTAAATTAAATTAAATTGATTTATATAATACTAGTTTACTATCTGTGGCAAGACACACTAAAACCATGTTTATTTATAATTAGAAATTAAGATGTGTTGATTAGTTAGTTAAATACTATTATTTGTTAGTTAAGTAAATATTGTATCAGTTTCATAGTTTTAATATTGTAAAAAGGGTTCGCCCGTATATAATAAATAAATAAATTATAAATTAAAATTATGTTATAATTAGCGATTCAATGGTATGCGATTATCTGATAAATAAATTCCATTTTGTATAATTATTATGTTTACAAATTCATATTTATTTATTTATTTAACACCAACAAAACAAACACTAACAAAAGTATAATAATATTATTACAATAAATAATGAATTCTAAGTGTTGGCTTAATTATAGGTGTTACACACATTTCAATGAAATAGACACAAACATATTTAATTAAAATGAATGCAAACATTATCGGTATATTTACAAATTGAATTAAACGTAAATGAATAAGAAATCAATAATATTATATAATAATTAAAACATGCATCACTTCACAATTATATAAAACAGACTTAAACTTATCAGTATTTATTAATTATTTGAATAAAATATACTTTTTGCCTATAAATTACAAAAAAAAAAAAATGAATATAAATGAAAAAAAAATCCGTTTAAATGACGAAATATTGTCTGAAACTATATCAATATCAACTTTTTTATCTGTTTCTTTATCCTTTTCTTTATTAACAGTAGTTGTTATGACACTATCTGACTTATTGAGCGAAGCTAATTAACATGAGAATTTTACATAAATATACAATATAATATTACCTTAGGTTACTGTGACTAAGCATGCAAAACAAACAAAGTGAACATTTACAAAAAAATGAAGGTACATAAAAAAATCTCAACAAAAGAACATCAACATATTTTATATTTATCCGGAATAAGAAGGACTGGATGTGGCTAACGACTTATAAAGATAACAGTTGAAGTAAACTAAAATAATACCTACATCGGTTTGAACAATAATACAAATAAGAAAACTTAAAACAAATAAGTACATGTTTATGTGAGTGACTGTGCATTCGTGGATTTTTTGATGTGAAACATCTATAGCCGCACGTAAAACCGATTTCTGGCGTGGCGACGCATGCCGTGGCGACGCGTCGCCTTGTCACAGTAATACCATCCTCAGAGCCAACATCGAATAGAACTATTACCGAAGTCACTGATTAAACGAATTAAGTAGTCACGATTTGAAATAAATTCGTAAATTTTTGTATTTAATGAAAATAAATGTTTATTCAATAAATAGTCATCGTTATCTGGAAAAAAATCGTAATATTTTATTTTATCATTATGACATATTTAGTTCCTATCACAATATGTTCTTTTTTGCATATTACTTTTACAAAATAATGTCGATGTTTCACATCTGCCAGGCGTCCCGTGACGGCTCCCTTTTTTTTTTTAAATCATATTATTTATTTTATTCGTAACAAAGTTAAGATGAAAAAATATTTAGAATTAAGTATAATTATTATATTAAATAGTGTTGTTTATAATAATATGTGCTTTTAGTTTTTTTTAAATAATGCCGTTCGTTTAGTTATGCTATAATTAAATTAAATTTACCTGTTACCATTTACATTTGATGTGGTTTTAGATGATTGAAGGCACGCGGTCAGCTCAATTATTTTGCATATAGCTCTAACTTTGATGACAATGTTAAGTGCCCATATTTCAATAGATTGTAGTTTTCAATATGAATTTATTATACAAAAAAAATATTATATGTAGACTATATATTTTTTTAAATCATTTATTTTACATATTCTAAGATAAAAAATACTTAAAGCTTGTTATTAATATACTTAATCTGTGTATGTTAGCCGCTTAATTATTAATTATAATATGACTTACAAAGAAAAGAACAATTTTCCATAATAATCATAGATTATCGGCAGTATAATACAATAAATAGCAGTACAAAAATAAGTTATCAACTAAACGTTGAAAATAACATATTTGTGTAATAGTTAACTGGTTAGCTAGATGCAGAATTTTTTTGTGTTGAGGGAAGATTCTTTTGCCTGTGTATGCATGCCTGGTTAAGCATATACAATGGTAGTTAAAACTTGTAATAAATGGTCAAATTTCTTCAAAAAGGATATGCATAGTGAACAAACCCCATTTAGAATGTAACTGTGGGAAATGTTTGAACTTGAATAGCTTTTGATAACGATTCTAAGCTTTTCTCATCAAGATCGCTCCAGCTATATATTATGGAGGCCTGTATCTACTGTGGTTGCTGAGGAAAAAAATTTCCAACGCCGTCTTAAATATACTCAGTGATTTTAATATGTTTTATTTACCCTTCAAATCGAAACAAATACTAATTCGTGGCAGAAAAAGAACAGGATTCAAAGTAAATAAATAAAATTTGATTTAAATAAATATATATAAGGTTTCATTAAATATAATTCTATGTGATTAAAACCTAAATAATTTCTTTTAATACAGCTAATCTACATTGTATTTCGAGGAATTTATGTCGCACCAGAGGCTGACGTTAAAATAACAATTCTAATTGGCTTATTGTACATAAAATAAGATAACTTAATGTATAATAAACTTTCCTTGACCTAAATAATGATTAATCAAAAAAACTTGTAGCTTATAATTGAGAAACCATACCGCGGACATCTGAATCGCATATATTATTATTTTATATTTTAGTGGAATTAGTTTGTTTGAGTAAAAGATTGACTAATTCTAGGAATTAAATTAGTCTTTTACTCAAACAAATGAAATTACAAACATACGTTACTCTTTACAATATGAGCTACCAAAGCGGCCAAGTGTGAGTCGGACTTGCCCATGAAGGGTTTCGTAGCAGCAAGGAATTGAATTAAAGGATAATAGAACTTTACCATTTATGAGGTATTAAAAAAAAACTATTCACTAGATCTCGTTCAAACCAATTTTTAGTAGAATTTTGCATGGTAATGTACATCACATATTTTTTTAGTATTATCATTCTCTTATTTTAGAAGTTAAGGGGTGGGGGACTTACATTTTATTACTTTTAAGTGTCTCTCGCGCAAACTATTCAATTTAGAAAAAAAAGTTATTACAAACCTTAATATCAATTTTCTTAAGAATTATCCATAGATTTTTCATCAAACCTATTCCTTATTCCCCCAAAATTTTTTCTCTGCTTTTGTGTGAAAAACCATAATGCGGCTTACAGAATACATCTACTTACTTTGAAATGGACTGTAGATTGTTTGGTAGGCATAATAAAGCCAACTATAAAAAAAAAATGTTCCACCTACCTTTACTGCTCCTCGCCACACAGCATCCACCGGTGCACGGCACTACAGGAACCAACGTGGCTTCAACAATCGAGGGGCGGCTGAGAACGTCTGGGACAGCAGCTTCTTGTACGGCGGTAGCAAGCGGAAGAGAGAGTGCAGGCTTAAGCCGCGTTTTCACTAGGGGACATTTGTCCTGCGACTCTGTCGCTCGACACGAAATTCACGTGTCCCGCGCGATGTCGCCCAACGTCGCTTGGGACATTTACGGGTCTCGCTATTTGATGTTCTGCGAGCGTCGACGCGCGCGACCTTCGCGTCCCTCGATAGTCGACAGTCGCCGGACAGGCTTTGAGTGGTGTGAACGTGTGTCGCTTTCAATGGGTCTGGACTGGTCAATGTGAACGAGTCATATGTCGCGGGACATTGTCCCACAACTTTTGCAGTGACAACTACGTGAATCTCGAGCGAAATGTCTCTGCGACATGTCCCTTAGTGAAAACGCGGCTTTATGTGTAGCGCCCACACATACGTCACGCGATTGTCGCGCCTAGCGCCACCAATTAGCTACCGGTTTCAACTTAGGGTTGAAGTATACTAGCGATAGATGGCATCTTAGCATGTCCATTTTCACAGTTGAAATTACGTGGCACTTTATCAAACAATAAACAATGCAAAGACCGAACAATAGTTCTTATAGTTTCAGAAAAAAGTGGCTGTGACATAAGGACGGACAGACAAACAGTTTTTTGCCATTTGGGTACGGAACCCTAATATATCCAGATGTTGGAGAAATGGAGATTAGCCGGAACAAACTGACGTTATTAATTCAAGCATTTTTATTTATGTATTAGTGTGCGATTGTTGGGTTTCCGAATAAATAATTATTTTTTATTTATATGAAGGTATAGATTGCATTGTGTTAATACTATGTATATGGTACTTGCTGATTATATTAGGAGTAGATATTATGAGGGTGGTTGTGCAATTTGCGTGCGTATTTTACTTTTATTTAAGCCGACACTAAATGCCAGCGACCTGGAGCGATATGAGTTCTCGGCTGCCGGTCCGCCATCTATGTAACAAAGCCTATATTTTCAAAATTTTTGCGTGGAAAGCAGTTTATATGCTTACAATCCTCATTATTCACTACTAATCTGAATATATTAACCTACACAAAAAAGTACAAGCTATAAGAATAACTTTTCTGAGAGAAGTACCAAAAAATGCGTCACGCCATGCCAATAAACTTGTTTAACTTCAAAGAAAAGTGGTAATTCAAAAAGGCTCGGCAGTGTTAACTATAACCAACAGCAAGCATTAACCCACAAATAAGACTTAAGGATATGTGTAACAGGATTAAGTAGTGTTCATAGCTCGAAACGCTATACTTTCACCACAAAACTTGTCTAAAAACACCATGTTTGCGTGTTTTCTGCTTACTCTTCGCCTTAATAGTTTTCTACGACGAAACGGGTTTTATTAAAACTGAGTATTATATGATCACATAGATTTCCACGACGATCGGACCTGTGCTGCCCTCATCCAATGTATTCCAGCGATCTTGAGCAGATCATTGGTCCATCTTGTGGAAGGCCTACCAACACTCCGTTTTTCGGTACGTGGGCGCCATTCGTGGACTTTACTGCCCCAACAGCCATCCGTCCGTCGAGCTAAGTGCCTTGCCCACTGCCACTTCAGTTTCAGAATCATTGGGCATTCGGTAACTTTGGTTGTCCTACGGATCGATAATAATACGCCATATTATTAATTAAACTTAATTTTTGAAAAAATCACTTTATAAATCGAAATGATAGTTTCGTCTGATACCTCAAGGTGAGGCTAATGTAGGGTCAACCTTACCTCTTTGTAAATAAATATAAAATTTATTAAACTGTTTTAATTCTTATGTTGTACTCGTACTAAGAAGTATTATCACAATAAAACTGAAGGCCAGTGTAGTTTTCTAGCCACTGATCTCTCACTGTCCATGCCACCATATCTTACGGATATCTTTTATAGCATTGAAAATAATACCGATAAATTGTTTACCTAAACATGAATGTTATTTAATTCAAACTCATAAAACACAGATAAAATGGTTTATCAACAGTATATATAAGTTTTGTATATAATATTTGCTGCAGTCGTCCCTATATTTTCCGGTGGATAATTATTAATTAAGTTATCGGCCCTAATAGATCGCTCCCGTTAGTACGAGTTAGGTAAATATCTGTCTAAGTGCACTTTATATAATTATATAGATAGTGAAACATTGAGAAGAAACTTAGGGGAAGTTTATCATAGTTATAAATTTTGTGGTATAATTATTTATTTATGCAAAAATAATATTATTATTGATCACATTATTTACATAAAACATCAACGTCGATAGATGTAACTTAGTTTATTTAGTTTTTTTTAGAGTCAATACAGATTTGTGAATAAAATGTGAGTATCAAAGTTACCGGCATAGTCCAAATGATTGCGGAACCGAAGTGGCAGCGGGCAGGGTACATAGTTCAACGGACAGGTGGCAGTTGGAGCAGTAAAGTCCTCGAATGGCGACCAAGTACCGAAAGATGCAGTGTTCGTAGGCCCCCCACAAGATGGACCGACAATCTGGTCAAGATCACTGGAATACGTTGGTTGAGGGCAGCGCAGGACCGATAGTCGTGTAAATCTTGTGGAGAAGCCTTTGTCCAGCAGTGGATGTCTTCCGGCTGATGATGATGAAAGACTCACTCAACACTATGAATAATTTATTGTTATTATGAATAATGGAGCATGATTGTTTTATTTGGAAAACGTTAAAAGATCTTTACTAGATATTCTAAATCAGAAAGCAAAAATCTAAATAAAATAATTTGCAGAAGCTTTTGAGATATGGTGCAACAAGAGAATGATTGAAATAAGGCACAAAGATTGGTGGTAACTGTTGGAGACATTTAAACGGAATAATCTGAGTCATATCTTACATCCTTAGAGCTACGACCTTCTATATGTTAGAATGATCAGAAAAATACAGCGAAGTCATGGCTAGGTAACATCCGTAACATATCAATGCACCGGTAGTGCCATTGTGGAAAATCTGTTTCACTTGGCACAAGACAATTCGATGAGAAAGAATTTAGCGCAAAATAAACATCTAGACTCAACCACGATCAAAAATTGTCTGAAGCTAAACTCTGCCTACGCGTCTATTAGGCAGAGTAGTAGTTACAAGACTTTGAACAATACTGCCACGAGATAAGGTGTAAATTCGAATGAAAGTTTTAAGTATGCTATCCCAAGAAAACGCCAAAATAGCGCATTGTTGAAACCTATTTTCGCGACTATTTATATGAAGCTTATATTTTTACAAAAAATAATTATATATCTACAGAATATGAGAAGTAAATTCATTCTTCCATTACATTTCTATTTTTACAAACAGTGCGAAAAAAAATCACCAAATTACCCCTTACTATTACAGTTGGAGCCATGATAATCACACAATCTAGATACAAATTTTACGAAAATTTATTAATTGTCTACCAATACTTAACATGACATAGTTTTGTAAAGATAATTGTATTGTGTATGTAATAAATTAACAATGCTTCTAATTACGAATTAAAACTATGGTGATCTTGTACGAGAGAGGTAACCTAGCTCCGCTCGATTCCTCAAGGCCGTTGGCCAGGTCCCCAGACTTAATTTTATCTGTATAATTTTATGTATACGTATATACAACGCCGCTCGGACATTTTTGACGGCCTTTTTATAGGCGACCTTGAGTCTTGTTCAATTGGTGGAGAGATTGACCTTAAGAAGATCTTTTAATAACATAGGTGTCTCTTCGTATGTCTAATTTCTATCAACTACTGAAGTACTTAACAATTGATTAAATATTTTGTAAGTGATTGTGAATCCAGTTGTGTTTTGAACTTAAATTGGTGGAGCGGATGATCTTAAGAAGATCTTAAATAACATAGGGGTCTCTTCGTATATTTAATTTATATCAATTACTGAAGTGTACTTAAAATTTATTAAATATTTTGTAGGTGATACCATCAACAATGGCTACTAGGAAGTTTGCAGGTGTATCACCATATAAACGACAGCACACTCATCCGGATTCAGACTACACTTTCAAGGAGTGAGTAGAACCTACATTTTTGTTATGGTTCATAAAAGCATTAATAAACTACATATACTTAGGTATATGTAAAAAAATATTATTTCTCGCGGAGACTCAAAAGTATTAAAATAACAGTTTTTACGAAAAATATACGAATGTCTTAGATAATTTATAGGTCTAAATAGTCTCTTGCTGTAACACAACCGATAAAAACAGGCCAGGAATATTAGTTTAGTGCTACGTCTTGCACTCGTGATTTCTATGACATTTTGTATTGGTGTGCGTGCATTGCTCCAAAAAAGGTTAATTCTAAACTCAATTTTGTTCGGCGTTTTCACAGCTGTCATAGTCTATCTACATGTATTAATGATCTAAAACCACTGACCTGTATAAATACCACTGGACAGGCTATTTCCGGCTATTCGATATGTTTGACAACAATTACTTTGTGTCTATTTGAAACGCCACTCGCGAGTGTCCAGAGAACTAATATTGACGTATAATAGGAATGGCTGCGAAGGAACGTACAATACTCTGAAGCATTTTAGTTTAAATTATAAGAAGAGATTAACAGAACATGGGGCACGTCAACGTCACACGTTATTCAGCCACACCCACTGGGGCGTAGTATTATTGCCACACTTTGCGACTACGCCTGCGGTATCTAGTTAGAGCGCAGCGGAGACTCCTTAATCTAAGGACGTAACTAACTTTGACGAATGATTATATTAGTTTTCGAGCTTTTCAAAAATGCCTATGCATGAAACTCCGGAGAATATCCTATTTTATAGACAGACTGTCCTATATTAAATTTACGAGGCTGAAATCACAGACGGCTGCTCGTATTAATTAATAGCATATTATGATACAAGTAAGCTAAGTTGTTATTGTACACGGGGTCGTGGGTTGTAGCCCGAGCCGTAGGCGAAGGCGTAAATCAGCCGAGTGTCTAGTAAGCAAATTGCTGAGGAGTTTAATTTGCACTTTTTCTACACACTTGCGAGGATGTGATGTGATACAACCAAAATAATATTAAATGCCAAGATTTTTTTTGTTCGCGCTGATTGTAAGGTGATTAGGCACATATAGCCATACTTACAGCCTACTCAAAACTTTAATTTTAGTGATAAAGTCAATAGTGATAATGATAAGTGCATATATTTTATAACAGACTAGCTGACCCGACAGACGTTGTTCTGTATATAATAAATAAAATAATGTTTTTTTTTATGAATTTGTCAATAATATATTATAAAATCAAGAATTGCTTCGTAAAAATGCACCCTGTTGTTGTAATAAAATTGTTTCACAGCATAACTTTCAAACCGTTGCGTCTATAAATTCGACGGGGTACGCATCAAAGAAAAAACAAATTTGTTGTTTTTATTTAATTCCAAGCATTTTCCTATTAATTCCTTTATTATTATTATTATATACATTTTGAACCTTCCCTGTACTTCCACAAATAATTCAAGACCAAAATTAGCCAAATCGGTCCAGCCGTTCTCAAGTTTTAGCGAGACTAACGAAAAGCAATTCATTTTTATATATATAGATTATTGTGAATTATAAATAATTTGATAATAATGAATGTTGTTCGGTTTAATGAATGGTGTAGTAACACATTTATTTATTGCAAACATGTAAATGGATTTTCAGCGGCATAAAACCTCTTTGGTGTTACAAAAAAAAAATATTAAACGATTACGTTGAAAATGCTGTTTACTCTTTTATAATTTGCAGTTAGGTACTAATTTAACTTTTTAGGGATAATTTTATTATGTACTAGTGTGTAATATTATTATGCACATGTGTGTTAAAGTTCGGTATATGACCCTAAGAACGATGTAATAAAGATCACTTTAAGAGCAAGTATGTTGAAAAAAAAAAATATGTACATCATAGTAGTGTTTCTTAATATATTTTTTTTATGGAATAGGGGGACAAACGAGCGTACGGGTCACCTGTTGTTAAGTGATCACCGCCTGCCACAATCTCTTGCAACACAAGAGGAATCTCAGGAGCGTTGCCGGCCTTTAAGGAAGGTGTACGCGCTTTTTTTGAAGGTTGTATCGTCCCGGAAACACCGCACAAGGAAGTTCATTCCACAGCTTTGTAGTACGTGGAAGAAAGCTCCTTATAAACCGCACTGTGGAGGACCGCCACACATCCAGATGGTGGGGATGTTATCCTAACTTGTGGCGTATCGTACGAAGGTGGAATTCGGCGGCAGGAATCAGGTTAAACAGCTCTTCGGAACTCTCCCCGTGATAAATGCGGTAGAGGACACACAATGAAGCGACGTCTCTACGCAACGCCAAGTGATCCAGCCGTTCACAGAGCACTGGGACCCCGACAATTCGAGCTGCTCTGCGTTGCACGCGGTCAAATGGATCGAGCTGATACTGGGGTGCGCCAGACCAGAGATGACAGCAATATTCCATGTGTGGCCGGACCTGCGCTTTGTACAGCGCTAGAATGTGGGCCGGCTTGAAGTATTGCCGTGCTCTATTAATGACGCCCAGTTTCTTTGAAGCCAATTTGGCTTTGCCCTCCAGATGGCCACGAAATTGGCAATCGCTCGAGATTTCGTGACCCAGTATTCCTATACTAGGCGAGGATTTAAGGGAAGTGTTGTCGAAGAGCGGTGATACGACACATGGGGATTTTTTAGTGGTAAACACGCAAACTTTAGTCTTCTGGGGGTTAAATTGGACAATGTTCAATTTACCCCATTGCGCGACATTCTCAAGAGAGGACTCGATAGAAGACACAAGTTTCTCCCGGCACTGGTCGACGATTTCCCGAGAGAGACCAGCATGGCCCGTGAATACGGCATCAACAGTGCTGTCGTATACATAGCAATGAATGTTGGAGGTGTCCAACATATCATTGATATGTAGAAGAAACAGCGTAGGAGATAGCACACAGCCTTGGGGCACTCCAGCATTCACGGGCTTCGGGTTCGAGCAATGTCCGTCGACAACGACCTGTATGCTGCACCCAGTGAGGAAGCTGGAGGTCCACTTGCACAAGCTCTCGGGAAGTCCAAATGATAGAAGTTTTGAGAGGAGCGCCATACTCGATCAAAGGCCTTCGCTATATCCAGGCTAACTGCCAGGCCTTTCCCCTTGCTTTCAATAGCCGCAGCCCATCTATGTGTTAGGTATACCAGAAGATCACCTGCCGACCGACCATGGCGAAAGCCGTATCGTCGGTCGTTGATCAACTGGTGACCCTTTAGGTATACCAAGCGCTGACGACTAATTATGCTCTCCATGATTTTGGATAGCAGGAGGTAATAGCAATATGCCTGTAGTTTGCCAGATCTGAACTGTCTCCTTTTTTTGGATCAGATGGACAAGGGCTGACTTCCATGAGTCAGAGACTACGCCATTTGTGAGTGCCGGAATAAACGCGTTAGCACCGGCGTCAACTCAGGGGCCCATTAATGTTAATATATTTTATCTACACCCATGCTTTAAATATCTATTAAAATTGTTGTAAAGTTGATGATAACTGTTGATAATAAAATATTATTACACAACAGTTGCATAAATAACTATTATTAATTTTCCTTAAGTCCGTGCTGCTGCATGTTTTTGTTTGTTTGGGGCCCAATCACGCCTAAACGAACAAAAACATGAAACTACGACCATCCGATGCGAATTTATCCTAGATAGCTAGTTTATGGCTACTTGCTTTTCGAATTCCAACGTTCCTTCATTAATTTTTTTTTAATTCGCCCAGCGAAGCGGGCGGAACGGCTAGTTATATTATTAATTTAGCCCTATATCCTGCAGTGTAATTTATGTTGCTAATAAAGATAATTATTATTATAATTATTATTTTATATTATGTTTTCAGATTTCTCAACAATGTGAGTTTGGTATCTGATAAGCCGGGGAAGAAGCCGCCGGTTGTCGGTGCAATCTTCGGTCTGGGTCGAGCTGGCTCCATCCACTTCACCAGTATTGTACGCAATCCTCGCATTGTTATGAAATACGTTGTTGATGATCGACCCGAGAAGTTTGCTGAGTTGAAATCTTTCTGGGACCTTAGCGACGATGTCATTTTCCTAACTTCGAAAGAGAGCGACCGTGTATATAAAGACAAATCGTAAGTTCCTGTTTACTATAAATAATTACTAACATTTAAAAGACTTTTAATGAAGTCGGGATACTAACGCTGTTAAACTGCCTAGACTGCATAGAAAAGACTCTGTGGGTAAATTAGATGCTAGTATGTAGTTGTTTCTGCCGACTTTAATAACTTCTTAGATAAAATTTATGACTTAGGATAACCAAAGTCACTGACATAGCCCAGCGACTGAAGTGGCAGTGGGCAGGGCACATAGCTCGATGGGCATATGGCCGTTGGGGCAGTAAAATCCTTGTATGATGACCACGTACCGGAAGACGTAGCGTTGGTAGGCTCCCCACAAGATGGACCGACGATTTGTTCAAGATCACCGGAAGGTTGGGTGAAGGCAGCGCAGGACCGGTCGTAATGGCGATCTTTGGGGGAGGTTATCCAGCAGTAGACGTCAGACAAACTCTCAGGAGTTTCTAATATTTTCCGATTATTTTCTTGAATGAAATCTGATAGTGCAGTACAATACAATACCCTATTCACAAATATAACAGTCTTAAGTTTTGAAGTTTTGACTTTAGTTTCTGTGGTCCCACAGCGTCCTAAACTCGAAGCGAGTATTATTAATAAAACCGTTCCAAAAGGCCCACAATGCTCCTGTGATTCCTCTGGTGTTGCAGGACAATGCGGGCGGCGGTGATTACTTAACATCTGGTGACCCGTACGCTCGTTTGTCCTCATCCATAAACGAGTATCATTAGTGATGAAATGAGCGGGACTAATCACAGAATATTAACTATTAAGTGAGCCCCCACGCTTCTTTTTTTTGTTATTGATAAGCATCTGCATCAGAATTAGTGCCCTAATAAAAAATGTGCGACTAGAATATTTGGTTGAGTCCTCTATTCAGGACTTTAATATATTTATTTATTTACATTATATATAAATCATAGGGAGTGCTCAGAGGAGCAGTTCATGTTGATTCCAGCGGCCGAATTCCACCACCGGACATAACATAAAAATACAAAATACCACCCGTATCACGTTGACGTCGGTATTCCACAACCGAGCGTATTGCAAGAAATTTCTTACCACGCACAGCCACTTTGTGGATCAATTACCGGGTGCTGTTTTCCCGAACCGATATGATTTAGGGACCTTAAAAAAGGGAAAATAGCATACACGTTAAAGGCCGGCAACGCATCTCTTGACACCTGATGTTGCGGATGTCCATGGGAGGTTCCTCACCACTCCCCATCCCGTGACTCTTGCCCGTTTGCCCCTCTAATACATAATAATAATATTTAACCGAATTTCTTGAATTATTTCAGCGTAAACGTAGTTTTTATCGGCTCACCAACATACACCCACCACGCAATTGTAGTCAATTGTATAGCTAATAATAAGGATGTTTTTTGTGAGAAACCCATTGCTGAGAACATTGAAGATACCAGAAAGTGTTTCGATGCAGCTAAAGCTAAGGGCCGCATATTATTTGCTGCATTTAATCGCCGTTTCGATCCCGCCTACAGAAACTTGAAGAACAAAGTTAGGGAAGGGACAGTTGGCCACGTACAGGTTGTGAAAGTAACTGCTAGGGATTCACCGCTGCCGTCAATCGAGTACTTAGCTAGTTCAGGTGATGTATAGAAACATGCTTGAGAAAAACTTGAAATTTATAGTACTTGTATCTTCATAATTTAAGGGTAAATATATACACTATAATGAAGTCCCAGCCACTGTTCAGGCATCATCTTTTAATAAATTTAAATGTTTGAAAATGGCTCTGTCGTAAATCCTTCTACTCCACAGCTGAATACCTAAGTGATCGGACAGCCTAGGACTAGATTATGATTATTTTATAGCAATAGCAATGGCAGTACAATATTGTATATTTTATTAAAAAGAGCGCAGAAAAAAGAATGCTGTGAGAGTCTGTTACGCCGGTTCTTCTCTCTCAGAGTGCCATTTGGTTCCGAAGCGGTATTAGTATCTAGTATATTAAAAATTACATCAAAAATAAAGGAATCAATTTTGAGAAATTAAATGCCTTTTATGCCTTTTAGTAAATGATCAACTTTACCCATTTTCTTCATGAACACCAATAAAATATCAAAAGTTGAGACTGCTCAACAAGTAACCGAAGGATATGCAACGAAATACCCATTAGTCTTTAATAATTTATACGTCTAGATAGAGTCTCTTGCTGTTAGACAACCGATAAAAACTGGCCAAGAATATTTAATGTACGTTTAAACAGTTTAATGTACGTGACAAGCTACGTTTCACACTCGCGATTGTATGACACTTCGTGTTAGAGTGCGTGAATTTACTTTAAGTGGTGACGCTTCCACCTTATTGCATGCAACACTATTGTTTTGTTTTTTAATTGCGTTTTTTAATTGCATACAACGGATTGTCTCAATAATAACAAATTTTTAAAAATATTAACTTTTTGAAGAGAAACTTTTTATATACGGTGTTTTCAGCCAGAAAAAAATACAAGAGAAATTACTAAACAATAATAATCATAATTATTAATACTTTGTAATTATAGACTAAAATACTTGAATTTCGTATTAATAACGTCGCCTTGACGAAGTTTACACTTCAAACTTCTAAGTTTTACACCTATTTTTATCGTCTCTTACCAGCACATGGTAATTAACTGCGTCCTTCTTTCTAAAGAAAGAAACCGATATATATATTGTTTTTAAAATATTTTAATATTTTTTTGACTTTAGATTTACGTTTTTTTTCTATTTATTATGGACATCTACAAAAGATTTATATTTATTAAATACTAGCTGATGCCCGCGACTTCTTCCGCGTAGATAAAGGATTTTTAAAAATAAAAAGCAAGTTTGGAATTGAAGATTATCTCATGTTATATTCCAGTTTCGGTCCCCGTTTTCGCTAGCGTTCCCAACATATTATATGAATCTTATTTCGAGGACTATTTCTATTCACGAACTAAACCTACTATTGGTATAGTTATAGCTCATCGACATGAATTTCTTACAAATCCCGCGGTAACCATGGTTTTTTCCGTAATAAATATAGCCTATGTTCTTTCCCAAGCTCTAGTCTATCGCTGTACCCAATATTATCGAAATCGGTTCAGTAGCTCCGGTGTAAAAGCGTAACAAACCAAACTAACATTCACATTTATAATATTAGCGGGGAACTATTTTTTTTTATGACAATAAGGAACAGGACGAGCAAAACGTTCAGCTGATGGTAATTGATATGCCCCGCCCGTTTCAATGTAGTGCCGCTCAGGATTCTTGAAAAATCAAAAATTCTGAGCCGTACTACAACTGCGTTCGTCACCTTGAGACATAAGATGTTAAGTCTCATTTGCCCAGTAGTTTAACTAGCTACGGCGCCCTTCAGACCGAAACCCAATAATGTTAACACATGCCTATTGCTATTATGGCTGTCTATTGCTATTAAATTTATAAATTTAAATCGATAAATTGCCGCTATTATTATTTTGAAGCCAGTGAAGAATCTTAAATCATTCATTCAAAATCTTCACATTTTTTTTGAACACACGGTGTTATAACAAAAAAATAATTTTAACATGGCTAAGACACGTGGTTTCACACAAAAAATAATTTTAACATGGCTAAGACACCTATCTATAATAACGCCAGTGACCTAACAATAACGACGTCTAAAATGGGGTTTATCTTTTTCTTTTAGGAAACAGTGTTTAGCCTGTGTTTAACTAAAACGTCGTTAAACACAACATAAACTGAAGTACGTAATACAGTAATGCTTACACGTTACTGGTTCACGGCATAAATAAGCCATGGTAATCTAGCCGGATTCCTGTGGAAAGGAGCCTCTCACTGGTGAATAGGGATTAATTCTTTGTTATAATAATTATTCTCTTCCAGGCGGTGTATTTCACGACTGTCTCGTACATGACTTCGATATGGCTTGTTGGGTTTTGGGAGAGTTACCCAATAAAGTTCAGGCAACTGCGACAGCGCTTATTCCAGAGATAAAGGCCATCAACGACTTTGACAACATTGCATTCCTGTTGACCTTTCCATCCGGAGCCATTGCAATTGGAGATAACAGTCGCTACAGTGCGTATGGATATGACCAAAGACTCGAAGTATTCGGAGATAAGGGTTAGTAACGGTTAGCGATAAAAAACAAATAAACGAAATAGTATAACAATGTTCGAGGTGTATTTATGTGACTTATAGAGATAAGAGTTTGTTAATCTGGCTCATGGATATGTTTGTTTAACTTGCAATGCATTAAAATGATAATTAGCAAATAAAAAATTTCAGATCAATGACGAATACAAAAAGATAAATCATGCCGTTTAAAAATAAAGCCGGTATATGGAACAACTTTTTTTCTGAAAATAAGGCACGAGACGAGCAGGACGTTCAGCTGATGGTAATTGATACGCCCTGCCCATTACAAAGCGGTGCCGCTCAGGATTCTTGAAAAACCCTAATCATTCCGAGCGGCACTACAACTTCGCTCGTCACCTTGAGACATAAGATGTTAAGTCTCATTTGCCTAGTAATTTCATTAGCTACGGCACCCCTCAGAGCGAAACACAGTAATGCTTACACATTACTGCTTCACGGCAGAAATAGGCGCGGTTGTGGTACCCATAATCTAGCCGGCATGCTACAAATTAGGCCATAAAAAGCTTCGACTACGGTATGTGTGGATTGATGCATCTACTGAGGGCCTACCATCTACTTTTAATAAGCGATGCGACTCCGATGCAGTTCGATTTAGGTACCTAAACTGAATCGCTAAAATTCGTACCATGAAGTGCCTTTTACTGAATGGCGTTTGGATCCCTTGAGACGAATGATCGAAATAAATTTGTCTGTGGTGAGAAAGAGATGACGCTCTACAGTCGTTGCATAAGTTTGTCTCTCTTACTCGAACCATATGCGTTGCGTTTCGAATCCTAAAATGATATGATTTTAGCGTTTTTTTTGCGTAGAAAATACTAAAAAAAAATTTTAAAATTGCGCTTTATAGCGTCAAATTATAAACCACTAAGCCTTTTTTTGTACTTATTAAATAATAATAATATAAATAAATGTAGTGCTTTGAATTACAAATTAAATGTTTGCTTAGGTGTTTTCGTAAAAATAACGAGTTATGAACGCTCCATTCATGTTTGATTTGACAGGAGTACAGAGTATATTTTTTTTAGTAGTAATTCGTTATTCGCTATTTATTATCAGTATTATGTTTTTTTCTAAAATAAGGTCCAATACATATTTTTAAATTGGATAGCTCTAATGATGGCGTGGTATGAAATAGCAAAGCAATTAATTTAAGGTCGTCAATTGAATCGCAATAAGAGTTCATGGTAGGCCCGCAGGTTTGATTCGAACAGTGACAGTTGACACACGACTAAGGAGTGTGCTTACATTGTCTTTAAGCACACTTTTGCCGTTCCGCTATCAGACTGCGATTGATATATCCTTATATGTCTATAGAACGTCATTGTATCAGAGAGGTATTAGAAATAATATGAAATATGTAATGAATTAGAAATATGTAATGATAAGATAAAGCCGTCATCTTAAATACGTAATAGTGTTTTGAGTTAAGCTCGTTTAAAAGTTATTTAATTACACGACAAAGAAATGACATAATTAATGTCAAAATTATAACCATCGCTTCTCTTTTAAATCAATGTCACACTTCCCTAACAGCCTCGCCTATCATCGGATTACTGTCTTGGAATCTCGAGCGATTCCCAATTCCGCGCTGATCTGGAGAGCAAAGCCAAATTGGCTTCGACGAAGCTGGGCGTCATAAAAACAGCACGGCAATACTTCAAGCTGGCCCACATTCTAGCGCTCTACAAAGCGCAGGTCCGGCCACACATGGAGTATTGCTGTCATCTCTGGTCTGGCGCATTCCAGTATCAGCTCGATCCTTTTGAACGCGTGCAATGCAGAGCAGCTCGAATTCTAGGGGACCCAGTGCTCTGTGAACAACTTGTTTGTGCCTTCTACCGCATTTATCACAGGGAGTGTTCAGAAGAGCTGTTGCACCTGATTGCTGCCGCCGAATCCCACCTTCGCATGACACGCCGCAATCCCCAACATCTGGATGTATCTGTCCTCCACATGCAGTTTGCAATGAACTTCCTTCCACGTATTACAAAGCTGTGAAATGAGCTTCCTTGTGCGGTGTTTCCGGGACTATACGACATGGGTACCTTAAAAAAGCGCGTACACCGGCAGCGCTCCTGTGATTCCTTTGGTGTTGCAATAGAATGTGGGTGGCGATGATCACTCAACACAAGTGTTTGTTCTCATTTTCCTTAAAAAATATTAAATAAGTCTATGCAAAATGATGCGTTAGGCACGAAAAAGTGTACGTAAACCATATCAAAAGCACAAGTGTGAATGAGTGAATACATCACTTCGATTCATTGTCTTTAAATAAATAAATGAATTAAGCAAATATTATTAGCTAAATTTGTATTAAAAAATATTGCTTTCTATTTAACAATAAAGCAGGGTTTTGAATGAGTGAAGATCAATGAGTAACCGGTTTGGTTTGACGCATGGACAAACCATCGCTTTAGGCTAGGGTTACTATGGATGCGAGTTCTGACGAAAATTTGTTCTGACGAGTTCTGACGGATTCGTCAGAAGAAACAAACGCCTGGTATCCAATGGCAGTGTTTACACTGGCAATAACGAACGCGTCAGAACATGCACGACGTCGTCAGAACCACTCGAGCGTTCAAACGAGTTTGATTTTTTCGCACGACCTGCGTCTGCGAATTTCGAGTGATTTGGTTTCCACCATGGATAACGATAAATTGATCAGTCTCGTGTACGAGAACAGGTGTTTGTGGGATATGAGAGACAAAAATTATCACAACAGAGATATTTGTCGGTAAAAGTGGGAGAAAGTTGCTACAGAACTCAACACTAGCAGTAACTACAATTTTTTATTTTGATGTGGGGTTTACATTAATTAGGTACATGAGCAATTAGAATTAATGTGTATATTTTATCTATCAAGAACACGACTTGTAGAGCTATAGATTATTACAATAGGTTGTATTGAAACGGAATTTCACCTGCTGGACTAACAAAATAATTTTTCAATGTTTCTCTAGTCTCATTCGCGCTTCTTCGGTAGTGATTATATCTACGTGAAACTGGCACATTGTGTAGGGACTCAAAGTCCACCATCGGGAATATCAACGGAAGTAAGACCTTCTTTATCGATGTCAAATCATATTCATCAAATTCGTCCATCTTCGCTAGACGGCAAAAACGAACTGACTATCAGAATAACAGAAAACGCGCACAGTATAAACGCCTTGATCTGACGAGGATTTCGGACGTACTCGTCAGAACAAATTTTCGTCAGAACTCGCATCCATAGTAACCCTAGCCTTACTCGACTAAACTTTAGCTAAGCTCGCTTAAATGACATCTAAGTGTGCATTACGAAGCCGGCTGTGACAGAAAAACTAGAACACAAAATAAAACACGCAATTTTTTGATTATTTTTTTTATTACAGGCATGATAAAGGTTGAGAATGAGAAGCCCACACACTCCACTGAGTACGTTATAGGACAGGAGGGCGTGAAGTATCACCCGATCTACTACTCCTTTCCGTCCCGCTACAAAGCGGCTTATGAACGAGAATTAGATCATTTCTTAGATGTAGTTCAATGTGAGTTACTTTGATTCTTTTTGAAGTATTTATTTTTTATGAATATAGGGGATGAGACGAGCCGGACGTTCAGCAGATAGTAATTGATGATGACAGACAGTGCCGCTCAGGATTCTTGAAAAATTCTGAGCGGCAATACAATTGCGCTCGTCACCTTGAGACATAAGATATTAGGTCTCGTCGCCCTTGAGACCGAAACACAGTAATGCTTACACATTATTTCTTCACGACAGAAATAGGTGCCCTTGCGGTACCTATAATATAGCCGGCATCCTGTGCTAAGGAGCCTCCCACTGGTAAAAAACTACTTTAGGCGGTCTTTTTTATTATGACGGGTACTCACGATATACATTTCATTAATTTGGTGCCGATATTTCGATCCAATTGCATGAATCGTAGTCGCGGCGGAACTGCGGTGGCGGCGAGACACACTTGACACATTGACACTTGACACTAATAGTACATCAATCTGTCCACGTGGCGCCTAGTTCGTTTTGGTTTTTGATTCCCTAATTCACGACACACACTACTGACGACGTCCATTCTTTCGGGTATTTTTGTTGCGTTTGTACTGCAGAGAGAGACCACGAGATTCCACGTTTGCGCTAGTCTAAGACCACCCTCCCAGGGCAGGGCACATGATGCGAGATAAAGTGGGGAAATGGAGCAAAATAGTTACAGAATGGTACCCAAGAGATGGCAAAAGAAAAATAGGAAGACAGCACAGAAAGTGGGAAGATGAAATAAAATTGACAGCAAGACTACACAATTTGAATTTGAAATTTGAATTTGAATTTAATAGTTTATACTTTATAGCTTAAGATTCTTGGTTTTTTTCAAATGGTAATTGTTTTTAGTACGGAAGAAAATGTCTTCATTGTAACTATTATTATACATCCATCTCCCCTATTAAAATTGTTAGCATGATTTTTAATTTCAATGGCTTCTCTAACAAGCCGTGGGATAGGGTAAGAAATCACCCGTGGGTTATGCAGCTCGATCCAGTGGTTGGTACCGGCTTTTGCGGATTTTTTATGATAGTAATTTTTGACGACGCTAATGTGTTTCTTATAGTGTTGGTTCCAAAAATTCTGAGTGGCACTACAATTGCGTTCTTCACCTTGAGACATGAGATGTTAAGTCTCGTTTGCCCAGTAATTTCACTAGCTACGACGCCCTTCTGACCGAAACACAATAATGCTTACACATTACTCCTTCACGGCAGAAATAGGCGCCGTTTTAGTACCCATAATCTAGCCAGCATCCTGTGCCGTTCTTGCATATTGAACATCATTGGTTATAATTAAATTGTTTCACAGCAGAACTGTCAAACCGTGCATCAATAAATAAAAATAATTATGGGTCCTAAATCGAAATAAAAACTATCCTATCTCTCAAGTTGGACTAAACTGCACTAGATGAAGTGATCGCCATCAAAATCTTTTCATTAGTTTAGGAGTCCATTGCGGACAAACAACGTGTCACGTTATTTATATATATTAAGATATTGTACTTAAATTTGTTATATATAGATGGAGTACCACAAGATGTCACCAGCTGGCAGACTCTTGCTGTTACAAAGATTGCAACGGCTGCAGAAGAGAGCGCACGCACAGGAAAAACAATTGAATTGGACTGGAGCAAGGATGGCATCCCGGAACAATATTCTTAAACCTGGAAATCGAATAAAATGTTTGTTTTTCTAGTCCCTACTGACCCTTTTGGATTTATTGCATCCGCAAATTAGGATCATCTCTCTAGGGACATACGACTTTGTGATATCAATTGGGGAAAAAATAAAGTTTATTGACTATTTACAAGTAACATTTTATTTATTCTTATCATTAATTATAATGTAAAATTCAATTATTTTAATAATTTATGTACTCATAATTGTTATATCTGACTGTTTTATGAAATTTGAGTGGGCCATCATACTCGTAGTAGCCAAATAAAGAATTTCAATTATTATTGTAATAGTAACGACTAGTATTGGATAGTCAGATTTTTTTATGAAAATAAGAGACGAGACGAGCTAGACGTTCAGCTGATGTTTATTGATACGCCCTGCCTATTAAAATGTCTTAGTCTATCTAGACGTATAAATGATCTAAGAAAATTTTATTGGCAACATTTCAATTCGAATAGAATGTTATGTACTAGTAGTTAGTTGGCAGGAAAAGTATATTGAAGTATTAGCAAATTGTCATATTTTGCAGCATACACTGTTAAAGAGATAAGACAATCTACTTAATATATAAAATTCTTGAGTCGGGGTCTTAAACTCCTCCGAAACTGCTTTACCGGTTCTGATGAAATGTCGAGTGCATATTGGGTAGATCTGAGAATCGGACAACATCTATTTTTCATCACCCTAAATGGTAAGGGTGGTCCACGCCAATTTTTTTTTTTTAATTTTTTTGAGTTTTTTTTTAAATTTGTTTGATTATGGGTCAGCAATAAAAAATACATACAACTTCAAATTTTCACCCATATTCGATCAACAGTTACTTTTGTATCGCGATTTTAATATCGGCAGTACAACGTTTGCTGGGTCAGCTAGTAATATATAAAATTTCAAATTCAAATTCAAGTATTATTATTAAAAATAGGATTCAAATCACTTATTGAACGTCAAAAACTACCACCCATTCAAAATAGACTGCCCCAGACCTGAGAAGAACGGGCGCGAGAAACTCAGCGGGCTTTTTTTTATAAACATTTGGATTACAATGTGATATCTTAAAACAAACATTTACTGTGGTATGATTAAGAAAATCGTTTATGCTACAGTAACCTTTACCACACAAACGTTTTTTAACAATTATTTTAAATTTCGTAACACATTTGTTTCGTACATTTTCTGGGATCATATTGTAAAGCGCGTCTTTTATACGTCGCGTAATAAAAGACTTACTAACACTACGTAACCGAGTAGTAGGCAAGTTTATGTTTGTTCCTCGTGTTAAGATTATGATTGTCACAGTTTATAGCAAATTATTCAATGTGCTTATGAACATATAGAACATTATCAAGAATATATTATAAACTCACATAGATACCTCTCGCCTTTACTTTAGTTATTCTAAAAGTATATTATTATGTAGCCGATATTAATACCATCTTTGTGTTGACAAGTGTTAATCGATCGATGTATAATTTAGGTCCAATAGAAATTAAATAAAGTATAAAAAATAAACATATTGACTGTCAGCTCTCAATACAAAAATAAATGGTCCTTATTGGTCATTAATCATTTCCCAAGCTTTGAAATTATCACCGGAATGAAAGGAAATGAAATGAAAATAATAAAAAAATTAAAAGAAATCAAATTAAAAAAAGACGTATCGAAAATAAGTATTTCAATCATAATATATTGCAAATTTTATTAAGAAATTTACATGAAAAAAATATAGCATTTAGTTTTAAATTCATAACTCAAACTATAAATATTTAAGGAATTCTGAGAAAAGATCCTTAAAGAAGAGGATATTTCAAATAAAAAAATCGAGAATAATTCTGTCAAAACACCTGACATATTAATAGTTATAGATTTTTTAACGAAAAACTAAATACTATTTTTTATCATTTTAATTTTTAATTACAATTGCACTAAATATAAAAGTGTACGACTCGGTAATTGAAGTTCAAATTAAGCATTCAAACGAATGCACTAACTGGGATTCGAAGCCGGGACACTGAGCCTTGAGCTAAGAGGTCATCAATTGAATTAATTTTCTTTCTAAAATAATTGTTTACTGTCCAAATAATAAATAATTTTCTACTGTCGTAGCAAATGCAATATTGTAGTTTTCCCGCTAGGAGAAAATTTCATTAACGGTGCACATGTTCAATTATCGAGTGGATATATAGGAGTAGACGAATATGGTGTGTAGCTTGCTGATATCAAACTACATTTACTGATAAATAGTTATTGATTGTTGCGTGAATATATTTTAGTTCAATAATCCAGTGATAGATATACGATTTGAGGCTATAAATGTCATTGAGAACACGGACGAGTTAAAAAAGAAGGAATCCGCGCCATGATATTAACAAGTGAAGCACCGTTATGCTAGTATGTGTGCGGTTACGGGGGATACCATTTACACATATTTTTCTCTCTTAAATAATCATATAAGGCCACAAATACTTTTATAGTATTGTTTTTACATTTTATCACAACGCACGACAGCATTTTTATAATATTTTATTGCGACGCAAACTGATCTGTCACAGGCGATGGCAAATCTCATAATGGCGGCCGACCGGCTTGTGTTAGTGTAAGTGTGTGCGTGGGGCTATGTACGTTTACCGGCTTGTTTTGGTGGTTCACTGTTATGTAAGGTGACACGGAGTCCTTCTTTTTTACTCGTGACACTAAATATTCTGTTACCGATTGAAGCGTGAACCATAGATTATGTATTGATAGAATATTGTATTGCATTCTGTTTTTAGAACTAAAAAAACGAATTCGCCTGATTTCTTACTGAGCAACTTTGCCGGCAACGCTCCTGTGATTCCTCTGGTGTTGCAAGAGAATGTGGGCGGTGGTGATCACTTAACATCAGGTGACGCTATTCGCTCCTCCATAAAAAGCGGCCATAAGAGTCAGACTCGCCCATGAAGGGTTCCGTAGCAGCAAGTAACATAATATAAAAGTTCTTGTAGTTCGTTGTAACTTTCATCGATGTTATAATAATAGTGTACTTTTTTAAATTAAGTTATTTATGACGTATTAAAAAAAACTACTTACTAGATCTCGTTTGAATCAATTTTCAGTGGAAGTTTGCATGGAATAATATACATCGTATATCTTTTTAGTTTTATCATTTTCTTATTTTAGTAGTTACAAGGGGGGGGAGAGGGGTCACATTTTAACACTTTGGAAGTGTCTCTCGCGCAAACTATTAGAAACGTTAATATCATTTTTGAATAGCTATCTATAGGACGTGGTATATACGTATGGATTTGATGAAAAAAGAATTTTGAGTTTCTTAAGTATGGGGACCCCCAAATTTAATTGTTTTTTTTTTCTATTTTTGTGTGAAAATATAATGCGGTTCATAGAATATATCTACCTACCAAGTTTCAACATTATAGTTGTTATAGTTTCGGAAAAAGTGGCTGTGACACACGGACGGACAGACAGACAAGACGAATCTATAGGGGTTCCGTTTTTTTCCATTTGGCTGCGAAAACATGAAAAGAGCAGCGAATAGCGCTTGTCAAATTGCTCCTTTTAGAGGAGTTTAGTTTAGATTTATGTAAATACTATTCTATTTTAAACGTTATGTTTTTGTAAGGTTTTCTATGCATTTAATAAAATATCATCAATTTAAGTTGTACAATAAATATTTTTTGAAATAACATTTGCTCTATGTTCTATAAACAATACCGATTCCCTTATATTTGTCCGTTTGTCTGTATGACAAGGCAACGCAAAACTACTGAAAAGTTTTAATTGTTCTTATTTTTAATATTATCAAGGGGTGGGGACAAAATATAGGCTACAAATTATAACGTAACATACAGATATATTATATTTGCTGCTCTATATTTCTGTGCAAACGGACGGACGTGGTCGCTTACTATGGGCCTTATGAGAAACCTCATGGTCGCTCAGCGATGCAATGGAGAGGGCTATGCTCGGAGTTTCCCTACGAGATCGAATCAGAAATGAGGAGATCCGTATAAAAACCAAAGTTACCTTAGTTAGTTAGTTGTAGGGCAGGCCACATAGTTCGACGGACAGATGGCCGTTGGGGCAGTAAAGTCCTCGAATGGCGACCACGTACCAGAAGACGCAGTGTTGGTAGGTCCGTCCCACAAGATAGACCGACGTCTGGTCAAGATCGCCGCAATACGTTGGATGAGGGCAGCGCAGGACCGATTGCCGTGGAAGTCTTTTAGGGAGGGCTTTGTCCAGCAGTGGACGTCTTCAGGCTGATGATGATGATGATTTGTGTGCTCGTGGACGATTTCACAGGGCAGAAACCAGTCTGAAATACATCCTTTACTTTAACCAGTATGGCATTACATTTCAAATTATAAATAACACTTTTCTCTTTTTATTAATCAAATCAATCTTTGGTCAAAGAATATGTAATATTAGGTACAAGATTTGGTAGCTTCAGCGGACAATGAGTCTATTGATGCTAACAGAATGTATTAGGTTTCTTGTGTTGGTACAATAAGGGTAGTGACGAGCTCTCCGTGGGTCCACGAGTATTCCAGTCATGTTTTTATTCATGTTTCGTAAGCCACTCATGTCTCACTATCATCTTTTAACTTGATCTTCTGCAAAAATATTGGCAGTTGAAAAGACTGCCGATAATAATAATAATACTAATATATTTATTTGCAAAAAAGATAGAATATAATGGTGTTAAATTGTTATAAAAATGAGCCTATATGTTTTGCTAGCACTATTCCTAACATGCAAATATTTAACTTAATACAATTATTATCAGAATTTCTTATCTATGAATTCCTTAAGCATTTAGCCAACTGTATGGCTTATTCATAAATTATCTAGAATTTAAACTTTTAATGCTACTCGGTAAGTTATTATAAATACGAACACAATAACTACATACAAAACTTTTATTATATTTAGTAATTTTGGGAACATCATATAGAACGTGTCTTTGAGGATAGATGTGAAAAATGAGAACTCTTAGTCTTAAAATTTGAAATTTCCTAATGTTTTAAAACACTTACGGCCTTACAAATAAAATTGGCATAAACTTATAACTAGTCATAAACCAAGAATATGTAAAATGTTTACAAATAGACATTTGCTTACGAATGGTTTGTTCGGACGTATAACGTTTCCCGCGTTTATTTGCAAGGCAGCTTGTCATTCGGAAAATTTCAGAATTATCATTGTATTGACAGTGTTGTCAACGATATTGTAAACATTTTGCATTTTCTTTGTTTATAATCAGTTATAACTTTATACCAAGTTTATTTGTAAGGCCGTTGAATTTTTAATTTCAATTTATTTTAAAAACTTATTTTCAATAATATATTAATCAAACACAAACACTATTTCAACAATGCACAGTATACACATTGATCTTTTCACTAAATCCATTAAATTTCACTTATAAGATATACACAAATTTGGTAACATAAGCTTCGTGTTATTTTACATTGAAATTAATAAAATACAAAATATTTACTCATAATATGTGATCCCAGTGTGTTTCTTATATCTTGTAATATTATTTTAACAAAGTTTTTACAACGCAACCTGGCATTTTAGTTTCAATTATTAGCAAAGTTTGACAGCACACGTGGCATGTCAACATCACACATTGTTCCCGACTGGCTCGAGTACGCCCACTTGGGCGTAGTATTAGTTGCCACACTTTGCGACTACGCCTGCGGTATCTAGTTGGAGCGAAGCGGAGACCAATCCTTAATTAAAGCGTTATTTATTAATTAATAATAATATTCTAGTGATGCTTGTTTTGCACACCGTAACCAAGCGACTATGTGACGTCATCGACGTCAGGTCTTTGCATCTTTGACCAGTGGGAGGCTCCTTTGCACAGGATGCCGTCTAGATTATGGGTACCACAACGGCGCCTATTTCTGCCGTGAAGCAGTAATGTGTAAGCATTACTGTGTTTCGGTCTCAAGGGCACCGAAGCTAGTGAAATTACTGGGCAAATGAGACTTAACATCTTATGTCTCAAGGTACTGTCTACAAATTTTGTATTGTTCGATTATTGTAAGAATAGTAAACAACGAGGGTAGAACGTAATTCCATTATATTTTAAAAGAGACACAAAACATGGCAATATAATTATGGCCAAGCTTAAAAACAGTGGGGCCAAGAATCAACCCTTCATTAACCGCATGATTTGACAAGAATAACGCGATCAGGCTGTATTCATCAAAAACAAATTAAGTCCCTTCTCTTGACTGCACAATACAATTTGTAATACTCGAAAAACAACTTAAGGCTGGGGACCGAGCCAACGGCCTTGAGGAATCGAGCGGAGCTAGGTTACCTCTCTCGCACAAGATCGCCTTAGTTTTAATTCAGAATTAGAAGTATTTCTAATTTATTACAAACATAATAAAATTATCATTACAAAACTATGTCATGTTAAATAGTATTTATGTACATTTTATCAACTATCGTAAATTTTCTATCAATAATGAGCATAGCTCCAACTGCAACGTTAAAAGTTAGAAGTATTTTGGTGATTCTTTTTTGCACTGTCTATAAATAATAGAAATGTAAAGAAAAAAATAATTAACTCCTCATATTCTGAATATATATATATATTTTTTTAAATATAAGCTTTATATATAACCTCAAGGAATGGTTACAATTATGCGATTTTTAGTGGCCTTAAGGCGACTCATGCAACATTCCTTTATTCCATTTCCTTGATGTGGGGAATTTAAAAGCACAATTACAAGTACAATTTGTATATTCATAATGATAGCGCTATTTGCAATCAATAAATCTCTAACACGACTAGTATTTTCTTTGATTGACGCGAGTATTAGACGTTTTAATTAACCATTTTTAAATGATAAAAACGCGTGTAACCAGTAAAGTGTAATATTCCACTGCGAGATGCGGGTATCTATCTATAAACTGGACTGCGACTGTGGTCTGTCTTACAATGGGCAAACCCAACGCAATATCTCAGGCCGACTTACGGCCGTTCCCAATAAACTATCTATAGATAGAGATAAATTACTACCTGCTACTGTTGGCACCTCGAGGCATTAGAAAGAGAGGCAGGCCTTGTGGTAGGTGGACAGACGAAATAGTGGCGGTGGCGGGGCAAGGTTGGATAGAGACTACAAAAACCAAAACTAAATGGAGTTCTTTAGAGGAGGCTTTTACCCAAAAGGGGTCCATAAAACAAGAGATAGAGATAGTAACTTAGAGTAATATTAAACAATTGTTATTTTTGCATGGAATCAAATAAAGCTTCATTATTATTATTACTATTATACTGTTAGTAATTAGCTTTGAATAATCTGAAACTGTCCCAATATTCCCGATAAGTCATTCATATCGCCTTATATAACGCGTGAATTTTTTTCATTTTTAGAAAGTTCAAAAGTACCTTTCTTATTTATTGATATAAATAATTCAATACCTATCTATACGTCTAACACGTTATTATAATCTATTTATTTTTTAATTAGGTTTGCCAATGGTAATAACATAAAGGCATAGAAGGCATTTAATTTTCTCAAACTTGATTCCATTAGAATTATTTTTGATGTCATTTCTAATACTACTACCGCTTCGGAAACAAATGGCGCCCTGAGAGAGAAGAAGCGGCGCAAGAAACTCTTGAAGCATTCTTTTTTTTTGCTCTTTTTATTAAAATATACAATATTGTACTGTCATTATTATTGCTAATTAATAATCATAATCTAGTCCCAGGCTGTCTGATCCCTTAGATATTCACCTGTGGAGTAGTAGGATTTACGACAGAGCCATTTTTTAATAAAATATTTACACTTATAATTATGCTAAGTTACAAATGTTTTATTACTAAATGAAGGTGAATACCGCAAGCGAAAATATATTTGAAATAGTTGTATAAAATTAGTATGAATTAAAAAAAAACATTTATGATACAAACATAATAATATGATCTAACGAAATTAAAAAAATGAACAAAATCTAACAAAGAAGTTGAGATATAAACAATTTGTTATGTTTTTAAAGTGATAATATAATAAAATAAATGACTTTCTTAATGATACCACAGATTGGGAATGGAGCGACCGCCCTCAGGCTATTAAATAATAAGTTTAATTGAACAATGTTACTTTGTTACTTTGTAAATGTTGCTTTAATTGTAAAACATATTTTTGATGAAAAAAAAAGCCCGCTGAGTTTGTTGCGCCCATTCTCCTCAGGCCTGAGGCATTCATTTTGGAATGGGTGGTAGTTTTTTGACTTTTAATAAGTGATTTCACATCCTATTTTGAATAAAAATATTTGAATTTGAATTGATAACCCTCACTTCTAGGATTAATACAACTCTTTGAGGAGTCGAGCAAAGCATACACGATTTTATGACGATATTCGTACGTCACTCGAACGATTTGCTCAGCTCAATACATATCAATAATTAATTTATGATATATTTTTCTGATCTGAAAACTATATTATGCTAAGTTAACGTAAAAATGGAATCAAATGCTGTTTAATAGGATTTCATAAGGCCAGCTAACATTAAAAGGTTAATCGTTCACATAAACCATGCTAACAATACATTCACGAGGCACAGGGACTCAGACATCTCGCGTTATTATACTCGTAAAGTTCGCCCTTTCCTTGCATAATGACATGACGAATTGCGTTCGCGATATTTTTGTGCTTCTTTATACTACCGGGTCATTACATTTGGTATTATAGAATGGATATGACGTCACATTATTGTTCCGGACACAACAGACATTTATTTATTTTTTTATTAATTCCTCAATGATGTCCTCCTTGGCATCCTCAATTACAATTAATGGGCAGGGCGTATCAATTACCAACATCTGAACGTCCTGCTCGTCTCGTTCCGTATTTTCATAAAAAAAATGTAACGTGTACCTTTATACCTAACAATTGCACTGTGCAACAATATATTTATCCGGGGGAAGCTCCTTGGCACAGGATGCCGGCTAGATTATGGGTACCACGACGGCACCTATTTCTGCCGTGAAGCAGTAATGTTACTGTGTTTCGGTCTGAAGGGCGCCGTAGCTACTGAAATTACTGAGCAAATGAGACTTAACATCATAATATGTCTCTAGGTGACGAGCGCAATTGTAGTTTTTCAAGATGGCGCATCAATTACCATCAGCTGAACGTCCTGCTCATATCGTCCCTCATTTTCATAAAAAATAATATATTTCCTGCTACATCGAATGAATTGGTATATTATGGCCGTATGAAAACACACCCAATCATTATAAAACAAAAAGCTATTCACACTATCCTGTTACTTAAAGCCTGTGTGATGAAAACAATAATAAAATATCATATTGATACACAAACATTATTATTAACAGGTTCAAAATCAATTAACGGCCGTGCAATATCGTATACATATTTATTTATTTTTAATCGCTTATAAAATGCTCACAGAATACCTTTATTGATTTATGGTGTATGTAGATGATGCAGCTACTGTACTCAATAACTTTTGTATTAATTTACGTTTACTTTTTTGACTTACTCGTGTAAGACATTGACTATTTGACGTTTGAGTGTGTCTGTTGCATCATTTTACATTTTACATATTATACTAGCTGACCAGACAGACGTTGTTCTGTACATAATAAATAAAATACCGTTTTTGATGAATTTGTCAATAATTTTTCATTGTAACATAATAATATGCTCCTTGTTGTTATAATGAAATTGTTTCACAGCAGAACTGTCAAACCGCGCGTCAAAAATACTCTCACAGAAAATATGTCCAAACAAAACAAATATTGGAAATAAAAATATTTATGGGTCCCAAATCGAAATAAAAACTACCCTATCTCTCAAGTTGGACCAAACTGCATTCCATGAAGTAATCCCCATTGAAATCCGTTCATTAGTTTAGGAGTCCATTGAGGACAAACATTGTGACACGAGATTTATATATATTAAGATTGTAATTTGAAATGATTTGTAAATCGATGTACTTAAATGTAAATCTTGATATAAAAGAGTGGCAATGAGTTTATTGCTACTTCTTCTCATTAGCTCAACCCTTTACGAAGTAGCGGTAGATTCAATAAGAAACTTTTTTTTTTGACATTCATAAGTGTCATTTCCGTGACCTACGTGAATAAACTTATTTTGATTTGATTTGATTTTATCTCTAGTCACAGATATATTGCTGTCACCGTTTAGTAAAAATATCTTATATATCAATAGTTATGTTCACTATAGGTATTTTATTAGTTATAGTCCAATGCTATCTGTCCATAGGTAATTTATGATTACAATAAGTGATGTAAGTAAGCGTAAAAGGATAGATTCGCTTACCTCTAGTAAGTTAAACTATAGATAGGTTATTGAAAACGGCCGTAAACCAAGTAAAGAAGTGTACTGTAACAAGGAGTTCTTATCCGCATATAAGAACTCATTGTTTTTTGGTTGGCCGTAAGGTAAAAGAATAATATTTTATTCTAATTTAAAATATTGACGCGGATGAGAAGACAATCGAATAGTAACAGATAGAAATGATGAGAAGTGAAAATGGTGAGCCTTTAGTCTAATATTTAATGTTTATAATTAATAGGTTTTAACTTAATAAATAATCATAATAAATTTCGTTTATTTCAAAGATTACATATACATTTTTTTTAGTGGTTGAGACTTCCCAGTAAGTTGCATTAGGACACTTGTATTGGGAATATCTCGCAACTTCCTTAGCAGATACATTTTATTTAGTAAACAATATAGAATTGGAACTTTGATGGGGTCCGTCTATACAATGTGTGTGTTTATCATGTCAGTCTGATCAGAAGATTTTCCACTTCATCATAAGCAAGACAAGTTAGCCAATTATTTAAAGCTTTTCGGCATAGATGTAATGTCATAGGATATATATTTAGGACACGATTTATTTTATTATATAAGAACACTTATTGACAGCTAAACTGTCGTTCAGCAAAAGTAGTGCGAACAGTAATGGTATCTGCTACTTTGACCTGAAAGTGATTATAGAAGTATTAGAAGAAACATTGTTTTATTACAAAGATCCCGTGTGTGAGGGAGGACTCACGCAGTACAATACTAAGTACTAGAGATATATGTATGAGAAGAACGTTGAAAAGAAACATGTAAAGAACAGCGAAGTGACAATATTATGGTTCCAATGAGAAAATAAATATCTTTAAACCTAAATCGCTTCGTAATTAGTAATTGGCAGTACTGAATCGTAACATTCAAATATATGGTCTAACGGCCGTTTTCAATAAGGTATATCTAGTTACGGATACATTGCTGTCACCGTTCAATGAAAAGATCTTAAGAAAATTTATTGAATTAGGCGTTGCTTTGCGGAAATCCATAATTATACAAATGATTTAAGTTTTCTTTAGTGTTAATTCTGTCAATATTTGTTTTTGAACACAAGAGACAACACGTCCTGAGGAATTAAAGAAAACTTAAATCATTTGTATGACAAGATCTTATCTATCCATAGTTATGTCCAATATAATTATAGTGCAATTCTTTATGATGATAGGTTATTGAAATGTAAGTTAAATTAAGGGTAGATAAGATATTGAAAACGGCCGTAATTATGTAGTTTGTATTGTAAAATATCGTTGCCATTCTCATTTTATATGTAAAAGTGTAGCAAACTTTTTGATATTTGTAATATATAAAATTCTGGTGTTAAACTTTGAACTCCTCCGAAACGGCTTGACCGATTCTCATGAAATTTTGAGTGCATATTGGGTAGGTCTTGAGAATCGGACAACATCTATTTTTCATCCCCCTTAATGTTAAGGGTGGTCCACATGATTTTTTTTTTAATTTTTTTGACATTTTTGTTAAATTTGTTAGATTATGAGTCAGCATTAAAAAATACATACAACTTCAAATTTTCACAATCGGCAATACAACGTTTGCTGGGTCAGCCTAGTATGATATATTTTTATAAGAAGAAAAATATTAAGTTTTTTTTTAATAAAAGTAAATTACTGGGCGTTTGATAGCCTAAAACGTTCCCCTTCCCCGGAAACTCCAGATGTTTCAACACTGATGCAAGTTATTGTCGATATTTGTGACTGTACAACAAGGATTTTATAAATGTTAACAACAACGAGAGCATAAAACAGTATATTCGTTAAAAAAGTGCAGTATTCGAATTTACAAAATCGATATTCACTACGGTTGTAATTTATTCTATACTTCATTCCCTATTTTGTCGTAAACTAAGTTGCCCGGTGAATGCGTATTTTTTGCTCGAAAAACCGGTGTGAAATTTTTAAAACAAATTCATTCGGTGAGATAATGGAGAACGCGAGTTTTGTGTAATTGAGAGCGTGACGTTGGCAACCCGCGGTGAAAAAGTAGAAAAGTTTAGTTGTGTAGTCCATAAATACAGCCACGAATACAAGCTGCTCCACACCCAGTGTTAACTTCGTTACAGAACAAAAAAAAAAAAGAAAATGTCAGTACTTACACACGCGTTAGAAGTTATAGATACTTCTCTGGCGTCGGAAAAATAAAGTACATATATAATTTTAATACAGTTACAATAAAAAATAAACAAAATATTTCATTTGAATTTGGAATCTGTCATTTTTATATGATTGTTCATTGAGTTTTCTCATATTGGCGCTTATATATTGTAAAAAAAAACCGATATTAAAATGGAGTGGAGTGATAAAGACAACCGAATCGCTATGATTGCATTACACAAAGTAGTTATGGAGCCAAATGCAATTTTTAAAACTCTCCATACGCTTGGTATTAGTAAAATGTTTGTCTACTGGGCTATTCATAGGTACACTGAGACCTGTTTGTGACAGAAAAAGATCTGGTTGTCCACGTAGTATTCGTACGAAAAAGGAGGTCAAAGCATTAAGGGGAAGAATTCGAAGAAATTCTGTCTGAAAGCAAAAGATTTTATCTCGGAGACGAAGAGAGCAGCTAGAGCCATGTAGCGTATTTAAAAAGATGACTTTGGGCTTGAAGTAAATTAATTTTAAAAAGACTAGGGTGGTAAAATCGAAACAACTACTGAAGCGGTACGCAAAGAAAAAAATTTTGTTTATGGATGAGAAGTTTTTACAATTGAGCAACATTTTAACAAACAAAATGGCCGAATTAATTCTCAAAGTTCTAAGAAAGCTTCCCATTAGCAACGTGGACACTATCCGACTTCAGTGATGGTTTAATGAGGTATTAGCTATGAAGGAGTGACTGAGCCAAACTTTTGCGAAAAAGGTATCAAAAAATCGGCGCAAGTGTATCAATATACCTTCTTGAGAAGGTAGTGAAGCCCCTTAATAACACCATGTTTAATTACCAAGATGGTCTTTCCAGCAAGACTCGGCGCCGTGTCATAAAGCTCAGTCTACGCATTCTTGGTCGGAAACGAACGTTTCGGACTTCATCAGAGCTGAAGACTTGTCGTTGTCTAGTCCCGATCTTAATCCGCTGGATTATGATTTATGGTCTGGAAGTGAAGAATTTTCCCATGGAAAGAGTGCGTGCTTCTATTGATAACTGGCCTCAACGTATAAAGGACTATATTGCAGCCAATGGAGACCACTTTGAACAAACTTTTTATATTTGAAATTGTTTTATATTTATGTATTAAACTAACACACTGTAAAAGTAATACATGTTATTTGCAATACATATTTTATTTTCTTCTTTGTTTCAATATTTATGGCAATACTAGGTATTGTTATGATGCTTTAAATAAAACCTACCTTATATATATATAAGGGTACCATAATTGTAGAAATTTTGTTAATATCAGTGTGATTTTTTATTTAAAACGTAAAACAGCTCCGAGTGAACAGATCTTCATCAGAAAAAAGGGACAGACTTACAAACGTAAAACTTATAGCAACCATCTTTTATGTCCGGGTTGAAAAAAATACCTAACTGTTACTCCACGGATGTTAAACTGAAAAAGTGTTTACATTGCTGCCTATTGACCAATAATATTCTTAACAACTGGAGTAAACGCAGAAATGTATATTCATAGCAGTGGAAGCTTATTATGGCGTCATTTGTGGCATGTGCCATATTTCGGCTTTGCTTTTGTATTAGGTGCATTGTCTATACGTATAGAACGTGGTTTAATGTAAAAACAGTTAATACACTCAATATATATTCAAGAGAAACCTAGAAAGAACATACGGCATAAGTTCTAACGCTGGAAAATAACGTCGACAAAGTTTTTCCCCATTTCAATTCCGTCTCATAATTTTATTCTTCACAAACTTAAATGCTAGTTAAGTGCTAAAAATAGTGAGTAAGCGCTTCTATTCAATTTTTATTACGACAACGTTGAATCGAGTCGAAAGTTTTACTGATCTATTAAAACAGGATTATTTCGCTGTATCACTAATAGGCTGTTAGCGGCGTGGAAAATTTACAGGAAAAACCATAAATATTTCCACATAATAAAATTTAATCTTCGTTTCATGGAATACGTTACGATATATTACACTTTTTAAGTGCCTATTAGAAACGACTTATTTATGAGATGAATACATAAATTGTGTTGCTATTTCGATCTGAATCAATTTCTTATTATGTTGTACATCGACCGTTAGAATAACATAAAAAAAATAACAGTCCATTAAATATTATTATTGGGTAAAAAATTAATGCTAACAATACGACGTCTTTCACTTTAATAATTACACCTGTTACACTTTAAACCTAAATTAAATGAAAATGAATTTATTTTAGAAGAAAAACTGACACATTCACACAAAAAAGTAACTCGACTTACTTAATAGAAAAGAAAAAAAGCAATATTATTGTGGCACTGGTCTCCCAAAACTGGAGTCAACTCAGTTACAGTTGTGTCCATACATTAATGAGCACAACTGATTTTCAGTGACCCCATTGTTTGTAGCTGAACATATTTTATAAGCAAAATATAATTGTGGCACTAAAATGAATATTGTAGAAGAATAGATTTACAAAAAATGTTACTTAAAATGAATAAATAAATAATGAATAACGTATGTGTGTTAATATATAAGAAAAAAATATAATAACTAGCTGACCCAGCAGACGTTGTATTGCCGATATTGAAATGGCGATACAAAAGTAATATAAATAAATCGTAGATGGGTGAAAATTTGAAGTTGTATGTATTTTTTAATCAAACAAACTTAAAAAAAAAAGTCGTATACATTTAGGGGGATGAAAAATAGATGTTGTCCGATTCTCAATATACACACAAAATTTTATGAGAATCGGTCAAGCCGTTACGGAGTAGTTCAAACTTTAACACCGTGACACGAGAATTTTATACTCGTATATTAGGTAATAAAGAGAGGCATAAATGACAAACGAAATTTTAAAATAAGGCCAAGTGCGAGTTGTACTCCCGCACGAAGGATTCCGTACCATACCTTCTAATATTAAAAATGTGAATGTAAGTTTGTTTGTTACGCTTTCACACCTACACCCCTTAACCGGTTTTGATGAAATTTTGTACAGAGATAGACAAGAGCTTGGAAATTGACACAGCCTAAATTTTATCGCGAATAAAAGGCTTGGCGGGGTTGAAATAAGGGTGGAAGTTTGTATAAAAGTTCGACATTATCGAAGATAATACCATAAAACTTTATATTTAGGAAATTGATAAAAAATAAATACGTATTTGTTCTAGCGTAATTTACACCTGTATGGAGATGAAAATGGGGGACGAAAGTTCTACAGTTTGTAGCTTATAAAAATGGATTTACCACAGCAAGTTGTAGTGTATTATTTGCAAAGTGAGTATATTAAAAATAAATGCTGCTCAAAGTAACTATTGCACGCTGATGAAGTCGCAGGTAAAAGGTAGTTCTCTAAAAAACAAAAAGGTAAATCTATAAAATTAAGTTTTTTGACTGATCTATGAATATTTGAACTGTCTCATTGTCACGCTTCATGCGATACATATAGCTGAGGTCTTCCAACTGAGCCAACCTTTCGATTGACGTGTCGTTGTTAAATAAGAGAAGGCTATCAACTGTAAAGTAGATCCTGTATATGAAACCACAACTTGACAGTTGAACAAAGCGTACAAGATTTATCAACGATACGTCACTCGGCTCCATTGGAAGAGCACTCACACGGAATGCGAGAGGTCGCGGGTTCGAGTCTTGCATCGCTCATAAATTTTATTTGTGTGTTTAATCCCAGAAGTGAGGGTTATCACTTTAAAAAAACATAACAAATCAACTTATAATATTATGTAATTGATTGATGATTTAAATTTTTATCAACCATAAATATAAAATTAGGGAGCGCTTTTATGCAAGCCCGACAGACATGCCCTCTAATAATTTCATAAAAATAAACGGGAAAATCCTTGTCAACGGAGTGGGAGCAGTTCGTGCTTTGAATAAATTTCTTCAAAGGATCGTTTTCAATTTCATGGCTCAATCTTCGGGATCTCAGTGAGAATATGTAACAGGGCATTTGTCGGTGTCAACAGGGTATAATGAGCCTACTTCGCATTAGATACATGTTTGCAGATGATTTTATCCAAAGCGAAGACGGGATAACGGCATTCTGGTTACAGTTACGACGTGCTTCTGGACGAGACGATAATTTGTTTTGTGAATATATTATCGTTCGTGAATTCATGGTAGTAATAGTTGATCAATATAGAACAATAGTGCAAACAGCATTTTTTAATTTGAGAATTACGGAAACTTAAGAAATTATCAATCTGATGATCAAAAGATCTGGCCGTCCACGTAGTGTTCGTACGAATAAGGTGATCAAAGCAGTAAGGGAAAGAATTTGAAGAAGTCCTGTTCGAAAGCAAAAGATTTTATCTCTGGATATGGAGATACGTGGGTAACACTGAAAATGTTTAGAACTGGCCAGTTAGAAACATTAATAATGAAAACTTTTTTGAAATTCAATTTTAGAACTCATTGGCAACCTAATATAGTGTATTGCATTCATTTGTCATTTGTTTTTGTGAAATTAGCGGCAAATCTAAAACACTTGTTACACGTGAAAATGAACCTAACGCGAGAAAATTTTCGGTCAATGATTTATTTTGACTTCGTTGTGGGCTTACTCAACAACAAAGCTATGATAGGCTGTGATTAGTATTTCTTAATGAAGCCCCATCTCGTGCCAATATTTACAATTATTGGTTTAACGAGTTTAAGCGTGGACGTAGCAATCTCAATGATAATCCGCGTGAGGAACGTTCTTTAACAGGGACTACTGAAGATAGCATCAGTGCTGTGCGACGCATGATAGAGGAAGATAAGAGAGTGGCTTATCAGAAGATACGGGCAAGCCTAGGCATTGGTATGAGTAAAGTTAAAAAAATATTACACGAACATTTAGGCTTGAGGAAGCTTTGTTCCAGATGGATTCCCCATACTTTAACTGACGACCAGAAACACCTTCGCATGGACCGGTGTCGCCAAATGTTAGATAAGTTCAACGGCGGTGACTCAAATGATGTATTTGACATAGTCACAGGTGATGAAAGCTGGATATATTGCTACGAACTAAAAGACAATCAGCTCAATGGGTGTTTCCTTTCGAGGGTCGGCCAACTAAGGTAAAGAAAGGAAGAAGTCAAAGTAAAAAGATAATTGCCTCATTTCGCGAAAGTTGTGCTAGAAGATTGAAGGACAGTTACTGCAGACTGGTATGTCAATCGCTGTTTGCCTGTTGTCTTGGAAAAAGTTCAACTGCAGCGCCCTCGAAGCAGGATCCTCCTTCACCATGACAATGCTTCAGCGCACTCCGCAAAATGGACTGAATATTTGACTATGGCAGGTGTCGAGATAATGAGTCATCCGCCAACACTTTAAAGAGATCTCGCGACGCTTCTTAACCATCCCAACATCTTGGTTAGGAAGGCATGTGGGTACACCCTGCTTCACCATAGTCTCAACCCACTAAGACGTCCCCGGCACGTCACGGTAGACCTGACGACATCACCATCGCGAACGCGACATCCACACAAACACTGACGCGCACACACCACCTTTGCAGGCGTAGGTGCGGTCAACCGCCGTAAACCACTGGCACTCGTCACTCTGACGATGGCCAGCGGCCCGCAATCTAGATACACCACACATTCTTTTGATATCCGACGAGACGTTAGTACTCGTCCTTTAAACGTTTCACTCCACTCACACTCACACACGGACTGACTGACGGACTGACATACACCACTTACATAATTACAAACACACTCCACAAACACACACAAACACAAACATATATGCTCACAAACATTTACACTACTTACATACATACAGACATACATACATACATACACACTTACATACATTACACAAAACATCACCACACTCGCCGGCGAGTGTGTTCTTCTCATCTTTTCATCTTTCATCTTCATTTTCATTTTCTCTCCTTCCCACAAGCACACAGCTGGTCCGAGGTTCGAGTCTCCTTTGGAGACGCCCCGCGACTGTTTTTGCGTAGTCTTTGCGGCCTCCACGGCCCACGTCCTATGTCGCTATAAAAGCCTTCAGGGCTAACAGCATAGAGGAGGTTTTTAGTCGGTATGGGGTGAGCGCTTGCGCGACACTCCATATATGAGAGTCCGACATATTACGCGTAAATACGTAAACATATTTTCCTACTCTGGAAAAAAAAGAGTCATCCGCCATACAGTGCTGACCTGGCATCTTGCGACTTTCATTTATTCCCAAGAACTAAAGATAAAATTCGAGGTATTCACTTTACGAGCCCTGAAGATGCGGTGAAAGCGTACGAAAATGCCATATAAGAGAACGGGCCCACTGCTTTTCTCAGTGGTTCCATCGAATGCGACGATATGTAGACAGGAACGGAGATTACATCGAAAAACAATAAAAGTATTGGCAACTTTCTACATTAAGCGGTTTGTCATTTTGTAAAAATTTTCAGTGTTACCTAGGTAGAACCTAGAACCATGTCACGTATCATAAAAGATGACTTAGGACTTGCAGCCTTTAGGAGACCTACTGGTCATTTCTTAACTGATAATTTAAAAAAGAATAGGGAGGTAGCATCGAAACACCTACTGAAGCCGTACGAATAGGGAGGTCCACTACAGAGGAGGGGACCACTTCGAATAAGGTTTTTATATTTTAAATAGTTTTATATATTAATGAAATAAAATTTATGTATTTAATACACTAAATAAAACAAAAACTAAAACTCTTAAGCAATAAATGCTAAAGTTATAAATGCTATTTGCAATAGAAATTTTTTTTCTTTGTTTCAGTCTTCTGTAACCGCAAAAAGTGCTTCAAATAAACAAACCTCAATATAATTCCAAAAAAGATAACTGACGTATCTTTTACGTTACTCACACCTCTGGTAGGAGGATTTGTGTGACAAGACGTTTCAGTCACAAACTTCTGGGATCTTAATTACCGCCGGAGGGTAAATTCTAAATGAATGGTTTTACTTCTAGATTCGCGCCACCGCTCGCTTTTGTAAATCATTTTGGCCACGGATAAGTGAGTCACAGTCATAAATAAATACGAATTCGCACGAAAGAGATACGAAAATAGTTTATTTCTTTACGTGTATTTTATGAAAAAACAATTTAGATTATTATATACATGCACATATTTATAAAGTTAGCACAGCTAATGTGCCTATTTTAACCGACTTCAAAAATCTCCTTTTTAAAATGATAAAACCGTGCCATTGTTTTAACATCCTCCGAGATTTAACCAAATCACTGTTTTTATCATATCCCTGCGACATACATATACACTTTAACACAATAATTTATCTAGTCTGATGTTCAATAAAATGTTTTTTTTTAATTTAATATAATAATAAATATTACTCCTACTAATAATAAAATTAATATAATACTTTAAAATTTGAATTAAATTGATATTAATTTAACTAATGGTCTAGTAATGTATAATGTATGTTTAAACGACTTCAATAAAGGAAGAGGGCTCTCAATTCGTCGGTATGGTTTTTGTTATGTTTGTTACCTCAGAACATTCGACTGGCTGAACCGATTTTGATAATTCTTTTTTATTTGAAAGCTGGTGCTTTCGGTGTAGTGGTGTCAGTAAGTCGGTGTCAGCCAAGATAGGCTTGTAATTAGGATTAAGACACGTGTAATTGTAACTGTGTTTATACATAAGATTTTGCGTAAAAGCTAAATTTTTACTATTATTTTAGTTAACCCGAAGTTTCGAGACCTTTTAAAATTACGTTTTCAGGGGTTAGCTAAAATAATAATAAAAATGCAACTTTCACGCAAAATCTAATGTTAAAACACAGTTACAATTACACGCATTTTAATCCTTTAAAAGTGTTTTATTTAAATTTTTATCAAAGAAAATACTAAATAATGTTTAACTTAAGTTAACAATTTCTACTATTGTATTGCAGTAAGTTAAAAATTATTGCAATTATAATAATATAGTCATATTATCTTAAGTATTTATAAGTTGATTTACGCGAACTCTGGCTCCCTTAACATAAGTTGAATCTTATCATGGGTCAGAGTTACAATTCAACACTGCACATTATTTAAGATTAATATATTTTTAAGACGTAGTACATATATATTTAGGGTTTCTGAATCTTTAATTTAGTGAAAAGATTCTTTCTATGATAATAAGGGACGAGACGCGCAGGTCATTCAGCTGATGGTAATTGATGCAATGCAGTGCCGCTCAGGATTCTTGAAAAACCCAAAAATTCTGAGCCGCAATACAATTGCGCTTGTCACCTTGAGACATTAAGATGTTAAGTCACATTTGTCCAGTAATTTCACTAGCTACGGCGCCCTTCAGACCGAAACACAGCAAAGTTTACATATTACTGCTTCACGGCAGAAATAAGCGCCGTTGTGGTACCCATTATCTAGCCGGCATCCTGTGCAATGGAGCCTCCCACTGATGAAAATGAAGTTTATTATTTAAAAAAAGTTTCTTATTATATTTATAATTTAAACATTTTAAAAGTATCCACTGATCACAGAACAAAATATTCATTAGTACTACCGAATACCAATACGCATAATTCGATTTACGAATATGATACATCACTAAGTATTAAAAAGAGTCCAAAAAAAGAATGCTGGGAGAGTTTCTTGCGCCGCTTCTTCTCTCTCAGAGCGCCGTTTGTTTCCGAAGCGGTAGTAGTATCTAGTATATTAGAAATGACATCAATAAGAATTCTAAAGGAATCAATTTTGAGGAATGCCTTTTAATACAAAAAAAATGATTATATAAAAGCAATCGGCTTAAAATGTAGTATTTAATGAGTTATAATATGTTTAAATATATAAAAAATGTTAGTTGGATTATCAAAAAGCAATTGAGAGAAATAAGTACATTACAACGTTGATTCGAGTATTAACGAGCTAAGGGAATAAGGCCTATGCCTTGAGACAACCTTTGTGTATAATTCCGAATGGCTTCCTCCATTATTTTCCTACTCTATTCGGTACAATATTGTTTTGCAACAACAGTTAATAATACTAATCTACTCGTATCTAATATATAAAATTGTAATGTCGCGGTGTTTGTAGTTAAACTCCTTCGAAACGGCTTGAACGATTCTCATGAAATATTGAGTGCATGTGTAGGTCTGAGAATCGGCTACTATTTATTTTTCATCCCCCTAAATGTTAAGGGTGGTCCACGCCAAATTGTTTTTTTTTTTTTTTATTTATTTGATTTTTTTAATTTGTTAATTATGAGTCAGCATTAAAAAATACATACAATTTCAAATTTTCACCCATCTACGATCAACAGTTACTTTTGTATCGCGATTTTAATATCGGCAATACAACGTTTGCTGGGTCAGCTAGTCTTATACATAAAATTTCTCGTGTCACATTGTTAGTTACCTTACTCCTCCGAAACGGCTTTACTGATTTTTACCAAATTTTATATGCATATTCAGTAGGTCTGAGGACCGGCTACTATCAATTTTTCATCCCCCTAAATGTTAAGGGTAGTCCCCAAATTTTATTTTTTATTTTTATTTTATTATGATTAAGCATTGAAAAATATATACAAATTTAAATTTTCGACCTTCTACGATCTATAATTATTTTGGTATCACGATTTTTATATTATTCTGTTCCATCCACCAAACCGATATAGGGTTGCAAGATGGCAATCGAATACAATAATTGTAGTACGATATATTTGGCAGGTGAGAGAATCGGTTGCATCAAAATTTTAATAATTGATTTTTAATATGTTATATGGCAATACGACGTTTGCTGGGTCAGCTAGTTTTATAGCCAAAAGCTCAAAGTCAAAGTCAAAAAAATTTTATTCACTGTAAAACTTTATAAGTTATTTAGTGCAAGTCAGGATGAAGTACAAAAGTTACAATAACATTCAAATGAGTATAACAATATTCATTTACTAAATTTAGAACATTAATTCCAACTATCTTTACCATTCAAATAATATTTCACACTGTAATAGGCCTTAGATGTTAATTTATTTTTTACGATACATTTAATTTTTAATAGGTAATATTTTAATATCATTTGGGATTTTATTATAAAATACTAGATGACCCGACAGACGTTGTTCTGTTCATAATAAAAAAAAACTCTTGCGGATGGAATTTTGGAAAATCCGTTCCTAGCTGACCTCTACTCGATTAAAAGAATATTTCTACCAAATTTCAAGTCTTTAGCTCTAATGGTTCCAGAGACATCGTGATGAGTATATACGTGGAAATCTCTTATATATATATAGATAACACAATCCACTTTATAAGATTTAGTAATTTTACGGAGCCCAGTAGATGGATAGTGAACTGTATTATTTTTGAAATAGGTCGTGTCTGGTTTTATTGTATTTATATTATAATAGATATGATGCTGTTATAAAATAATATATTATATACAAGTTGTTGCTTTGCAAGATCTGTATTCTAATGAAATCAAAAGCACTCCTTATCGGGTGAGGTGTTGCAGTCGTAACAATACCTATATTGTATCGACCTGGAATCAGCAAACAGATATTTCGATGCTCTTTTAAAAATAATTTTATAAAAAATAATTGTAAAGGCGTTCTTCTGCGGATATCTATAATTATTTATTAGTCATGAATGCTTATTTCTATTTTTTTAGAGACGAGACGAGCAGGACGTTCAGCTGGTGGTAATTAATACGCCCTGCCCATTACAATGAGCTGTGCCACTCAGGATTCTTCGAAACCCATAAATTCTACACGCGCCACTACAACTTTGCACGTCGCCTTGAGACATAAGTTGTCAAGTCTGATTTGCCCAGTAATTTCACTAGATACGGCGCCCTTCAGACCGAAACACAGTAGTAATGCTCACACATTACTACTTCACGGCGGAAATAGGCGTCGTTATGGTACCCATTATCTAGCCGGTGTCCTATGCAAAGGAGCCCTTACTGTTATATAATACTTAAAATTCTACATTATGAATTGGACTAACAAAATAATTCAAACAAAACAAATCTTAAGCCTATATTTACTACACTATTAAATTAAAACTATCATTAAGGGGAAGCGTACCAAGAATACTGGCACAATTTCCGCGTTGGATAGCAAGGCTGATCCGTTGACGGAAATAGCTATTTCCATTCAATGGCAGCTGCCAGCGCTTGGCTTTCCAGTACTGAGGCGCGTAGATACTACTTTGTACATTCTTCGCGCCTCTGGGCCCCACGGGTCAAGTGTCTCGACTCAAATGGCACATAGATGACTCACTGAGACCGACTAATTTGCGTTGTTTGCTGTCTTCGGTAGTCAAAGCAGCAGCCTCAGCACTAACTTACGTAACTTGGATATGAGAAGGAGTTAATGAGTGTCGACGCAAGTCGTGTCCCACACCAGCGGCCTTCATCGTGCCCAAGCCACCAGGGTCATGAACTAAATATCTTTACTGCTAATCTCGCTATGTTAGTTTACAAGTAGTACGTGGGCGGGTGGTGCATACACACGGTCTAGAAGAGGGGTTATTCGGTCCTCAATTGAAAAGTCCGTACCCGCTGAACGGTCGACTGTACGACCTGGTTAATTAGTAATGTAAACCTTGCTGAAACCAATTTAACACTTGTTTCGTCTATACAACTCTAGAGCTATTTGCTCGCCGAACTATGGACAGATTCTCTGACTCTCGTTCTTGTAGAAACAAGTACTTAAATATGGATGGATTGAAAAATTAAGAATCAGTACGAGTTTAGAAAGTAAAAGTTTTGAAAACAACAAACGCAGCAGAAATTGCTAGAAATCTGAATGCTACGTAAGGAGAGGAAACTATAATAGATTTGAATAATGAACTCCGATTAACACTATACATTAAGGTAATCAATGATAAATTGAATGCAATGGTAACTGATAATGTGGCATGGTTTGATTTAAGTCAGCATTTCCGCGTTGGATAGCTAGGCTGATCCGTTGACCGAAATAGCTGCCAGCGCTTGGGTTTCCAGTAGCCTTACTGAGGCGCGAAGATAGTACTTTGTGCATTCTCCACGGCTCCACAAGCGTCATTCCATGAGGACGCTTGCCATCGCGGCGGGTAATAACACCATTTGGCTCTAAAACAGCTGGTATATTAAGAGCGGAAAATGCCCTCTGTATGACTTCATTAATGCTGGCGTGATGACTGATACGGCCTGGCGATTTTAGGCAGGATAACCCGTAAGGCCCTAGAGCATCTACCTGAACGCCATATCTATATTGATGTGCATTGTACTGAACTTCAGTCAACCGATAGTCACCTTTATTACTCCACTATAACACAAGACCTCACCCCACTTCACCGAGAAACCTACATTTAGAAGCAATCCCTAACCAACTAAAATTTTATACTCGATTTGGACATTTCTAATGGTAAAAAATTTCTTCACATGTAGGAATACAAAATGCCTTAACAGAGTTTTTGAGTTCTGGTCCCCAGAGTTCTACCGTCATTTCTACCGTCCTTCCGTCACTTGGCAAAAATGTTAGATGACGAGGGTGAATTCGTTTAATTTGAATTTGAATTTAAAAAAAACGTGTGCGTCGTGGTCTCCCGACAAGAGTGATAACTTAAACTAATCTAAGTTGAACTTTTTAATATTGAATATTTTTAACTTAAGTAATTACTTAGATTGTATGTTTATTAATATGATAATGTAAGAAAAGGTTATTTATTAAGGAAATCTTTTATTGATTTTAAAATATATTTTATTCTTAGTTATAATTCTTCAATATTTACATTAGAATCTTGTGTATGTACATTAATATATGTGATGATCTATAATAATCTCAATCTAACTCTAATGAGTTAGAGTGAGAGAGGCGGAGTGAGAGACTGGGAAGCCAGATAGACTGGCGCCGTAACGCGTTACGTTACGAAGCGGTTTACTCTCCCATAAGAAGTTATCACAACAATAAATTTAACTTTACAATCAGAACGGTAATTTCATACTTCAAGCCCTAACAGTAACATTTTAATGTTTGCAAGGCGGTCATTTTGAAATGATTTATTATCGCATAATATTACATAGTATTTGGTCCATACACTAGGCAAAGCCTGTCCTGTAGGCAACCAATTTACATTCTATGGTTACCAATATGAACCGAAAGGTCAAAAAGTGCACTCTGTATATATATGTGTGTGTGTGTGTGAGTATCTGATTAATCAAGTTACAATATATTAAATATGTATCGACCCATATAGCCGAATGGTTAGTGACCCTGACTACTACCCTAGAGGTCCCGGGTTCTAATCCCGGTAGACGCAATCATTTATATGACGAATATAGATGTTTGTTTCCGAGTCATAGATGTTTATATGTATTTATGTATGTTTAAGTATGTATATTGTATTAAATATATCGTCGTCTTGTACCAATAGTACAGGCTGTGCCTAGTTTGAGGCAAGATAATTTGTGTAAAAGTGTGTCAATATTATTATTTATTTATCTATTTATTAACATTTTATGAACGCTAAGTAATCACTTTAAGAATAGCTTCCATGTCTACTACAAGTGAGTGTGTGTAAGCATCTCTGTATTGTATTTATTATTGGTGTTGGAATCTTGTACGAACGGTTATCTAGTAGGTTTTTATAATTAGGCAAATTCAAGATCTCTTTATGCATGCTTCTTCTTGATTAAATGTTACAGTTTGTGAGCTCCAGCTGTACAGTGGAGTCTTATTTACGGGTATAGAATGCGATACGAGTAAAAAACAATATCTTCAATAAAGATTTGTTATTTAGTTATTGATTACACTTTTAGAAGAAAATCTGCGACACGAAATCGAGTGTTGTCAGTAATATGAAGGTCGTGGAATAGAATCGCCAATAAGCTTTGAAGAATATCTGTGTCTACAAAGATTCCCTTGGCTTTGTTGATGAAGCTGTGTTCGACACAGAAGAGGCAAGGGGGGGAGGATGATTGCGACCCTTTTGATTACACAATGTTGACTCCCATCCCTTGTGCAAGTCGCGTTTCGGAAATCTTTTGTGATTCGACTTTGATTATTGTGGTAAGGCATACTAATATGAGGTGGCTAACACCGTTCACATTCACGAAGAATGAAAACATACGAGATTGTGATAAAGGTTCATCAATTTTGATTTTGGAATTGACAAATTCTGCTCCGAGTTGCTTGCCTTTTGTAGTATTTACTCGTGACTTTTATATGATTTTTCTTGTACGTGTTGTATTACGTAAATATGACGCACAAATTGTAAGCAATATGTTATGTTTTAGAGTGATAACTCTCACTTCTAGGATTAATACACAAATAAAGTTTGAGAACAAAATTTTATGAACGATGCGGGTCTCGAACCTCTCGCGTTTCGTGCGAGTGTTCTCCCAACTGAGCTAACTGTTCAAGTGATGTATCGTCATATAATCTTGTATGCTTTGTTCAACTCTCAGGTTGTGGCTTCATCTACAGGATCTACTTTACAGATTTGCTCGACCCCAATATTTTTTATTTAATATTAGGAAAATAATAAATTGTTAAGATGACCTGCCGTCTTTTTTACCTATTTCATTAAACAGTGGCATGTAAATAGATACGAAATACACCTATTTTTTGTTCTTTATCTACTAAATAATATTTTTTTTTATTCAAAAAATGATTTTTAATTGGAGTTTTATCTGCCATGTTTTGTTCAATAGAAAATTTGCACAAGATCTCAATGAAATAGCCGACCGATCTACTCCGATTACTGATTATACTCTATTTTATTTCCATACCACAAAAATAATTAGGACAACGGTTGAATCCAAAGGCCATCCCTGCAACTTCCCGCAAATTTCATACCTAAACGCTTAAATTGTACTTATGAAAATTTTGAACTCTTGGAGCTCAAAAATATAATTTATGTTATTTTGAGGTCTACGAGGTCAAACAGTTACCTGTTCTATGTTTTTAAGCTCTTCGAATTTTCGAAAAACGGGGTAAAAGCAATAACTTCCCGATTTGTAGGGAATACCATTAACATGTATGCTACTTAGTACTTATGCATAACGATATCAATAAATATGAAATTCTTCTCATCTAATAAATTAATATAAAATTGAGTTATTAGATGAGATAATTTTAATATATATAAATTACGTGACACGTTGTTTGTCCGCGATGGACTCCTAAACTAATGAACGGATTTAAATGGGGATTAGGTACTTCATGGAGTGCAGTTTGGTCCAACTTGAGAGATAGGATAGTCTTTATTTCGATCTGGGACCATAGTTATTTTTATTTTCAATATTTGTTTTGTATGGACATATTTTCTGTGAGAGAATTTATTGAGGCACGGTGTGACAGTTCTGTTGTAAAAAAATTTCGTTATAACAACAAGGAGCATACGTTACGAAATAATTCTAAATGTTATGAAAAATTATTGACAAATCCATAAGAAATAGTGTTTTATTTACTATGTACAGTACAACGTGTGTCGGGTCAGCTAGTTATATTCTATAATTATACCTTGTGTGGTGTTTCCGGGAGGATACGACATGAGTACCTTCAAAGCCAAAAGGCGGGCAACGCTCCTGTGATTCCTCTAGTGTTGCGGGCGGCGGTGATTACTTAACACCAGGTGACACATGCGCTCGTTTGTCCTCCTTCCCCATAAAAAAAGATAAGTTTAATACCACACGTTAAAATATACAACTGACTTGGTTAACACATATTATTTCTATATAAAAATAACAAATGAAGCACGCTGTGGAAAGAAGCCTCGGGTTACGTTAAATCTGCACTAGTATGTTAGTAAATCTCTTCAAGTGTGTTCCACTGCAGATAAGAATTTGTAAGGGCATAAAAATAAAAGTTCAAGAACAGGGAAAATGTCAAGGAATAATATTTGGGATTCTCGTTTTATTTGACTATTGCAGACCCTTTGCGAATGGAGACGGAGATTTCCCGAGATGGCCCTATCAAACATTTATAGAGCACCCCCATATAAAGTAAAACACTTATGAACACTTTCAATAAGTATTTATTGTTATAAGATTTTGGAAGACTTTCTTATATACTTACTTCTTTTGACGTGTCATGAGAAACAATGTAAAATGGGGTGGTTATTTAAATTATACAATCTTCTTGATATAAATATATTTAGGCAGAGTTTCCTTCTATTTGATTAACAATAATTAATTAATGCCTAACATAAATTCAAATTATTTACAATTTTTTTTATGAAAATAAGTTACGAGACGAGCAGGACGTTCAGCTGATGGTAATTGATACGCCCTGCCCATTACAATGCAGTGCCGCTCAGGATTCTTGAAAAACCCAAACATTCTGAGTGGCACTACCATTGCGCTCGTCACCTTGAGAGATAAGATGTTGAGTCTCATTTGCCCAGTAATTTCACTAGCTACGGCGCCCTTCAGATCGAAAAACAGTAATGTTTACACATTACTACTTCACGGCAGAAATAGGCGCCGTTGTGGTACCCGTAATCTAGCCGGTTTTCTGTGCAAAGGAGCTTCCCACTGGTAACTAAAATTAAATATCAACATAAGAGATTACAATTTAATTATAGAACCAATTAAGAATATAATTAAATAGTAATAATTATTAGGCATTTCTAATGAGTGACTCACTAGTGAGGTAGAGGGATGTGACGCGAACTCACGAGATTTCACCCATCATATTTTTAAATAGATATCGCGCGCGCTAATTATGGGTTTGCGTCACCGACATGCTCATAAGATTTTACCCTACCAAGAAGTGCCCAACACGGCCCAAGTTTTCACTTCAAAAAAGATAAAAACTTTTTATATAACAACGCCCACCCGCAGCCTTCCTAGCGTTGATTGTTTTATGTACCGATCGCTATATAAAATTGGATTTTATTTAAAATTTCACTGGAACAAACATACAGATAGACAGACACAAAAAAAAAACATAAGCTGTTTCTAAACGTAGTTTTTTTTTTTACTTTTTAGTGTCTGCAACAGGTTGTTTTGTAAACTAAAGTAGGGTTTTTCTAGATTACATCAGGTAAACTATAAGATTTCGTTGTTTTTTATTGTCATATATTAAATATAATTTTTTTAAGTAAATATGGATAGGCCTACGAAAGATACCGAACGCCTTAAGCAATATAGATCCCAAGATATGAAAACGGAAAACGGACTCGTATTTCACCAGTTTCCCAGTGGATGGTTCTTTTGCACAGGAATTCGGCTAGAGTATGGGTACCACAACGGCGCCTATTTCTGCCGTGAAGCAGTCACGTGTAAACATTACTGTGTTTCGGTCTGAACGGCGCCGTAGCTAGAGAAATTACTGGGCAAGTGAGACTTAACATCTTATGTATCAAGGTGACGAGCGCAGGTGTAGTGCCACTCTTAATTTTTGGGTTTTTCAATAATCTTGAACGGCGCTGCATTGTAGTGGGCAAGGCGTATCAATTACCATCAGTTGAACGTCCTGCTCGTCTCATCCCTTATTTTCATAAAAAAAATGTTTTTGTGAGATAGTGAAATATCGTGAAGAATGTTTGTTAGCTATGAATGACAGGTAGCCTAAGTTCCACTTATCTGGACACGGGTTTATAATAATGTACAATCAACCTTAATGAAAAGCCTTAAAAAAGAAGTACATAAACTATAATTATATCATCCACGAAATCAAATTTATATATATAAAAATTAATTGCTGTTCGTTAGTCTCGCTAAAACTCGAGAACGGCTGGACCGATTTGGCTAATTTTGGTCTTGAATTATTTGTGAAAGTCCAGAGAAGGTTTAAAAGGTGAATAAATAGGAAAATGCTGCTACATTAAATAAAAACAACAAATTTATTTTTCCTTTGATGTGTCCATACATAATTTCTATGAGAGAATTTATTGACGCACGGTTTGACAGTTCTGCTGTGAAACAATTTCATTACGACAGCAGGGTGCATATATTACGAAGTAATTTTTGATGTTATGATATATTATTGACAAATTCATATAAAAACATTATTTTATTTATTATATACAGAACAACGTCTGTCGGGTCAGCTGGTATTTTCATAAAATGTTCATTAAATGAAAATTACTAGACCAAACTATATGTCATATTTTTATGGGACCAAATGGCAAACATTCCGCATCTAAGTAAAGATGAATCGTGTAAATCGGATCATAAACCCTCTCCTTTTTGAAGTCGGTAAAAAAAAATCCTCTACTTTTTTAAGTCGGTTAAAAAAATAACTATGGTATTTTGATAATTTTAGTATTTAGATTTTAGCGGGATACGATTATGTTGTTGAGTTATAAGGGAGCTTTGAATCCCTCTCAGAAAATGTATTCAAAGATTCTGATATGCATAAATGAATTTGTTTATGTCAAACAAAATAGTCGCACGTTTGTCTTCAATACAATCGTCGATTTAATATTTATCGCTTATACAAGAGATCACAAAGAAATTCCATTTTGGGGCAAAATGCGCAAATAGTTCGATGTTTGAATTTCCCCTGTGTAAATGTTATTACAGTACGTGAGTGTTGCAGGTGAAACATTCAATATTTCCCCTCAGCTCAACAATCTTACACCCAACTCTAATTTACTGGAAAAATATTTGTTTTTACATACTTTACTTATATTATGACGACCCATATAGCCGAATGGTTAGTGACCCTGACTACTAAGCTAGAGGGTTCAAATCCCGGTAGGTCCAATCAAATAATGATGAATATGGATGTTTGTTTCCGAGTCATGGATGTTTTATATATATTTATGTATCTTTAAGTAAGTATATTGTATTAAATATATCGTTGTCTTGTACCCTTAGTACAGGCTATGCCTAGTTTGGGGCAAGATAATTTGTGTAAATGAGTGTCAATATTATTATTATTATTTTCGGAAGTATATTTGTAATTATATTTGACAAAGTACACTTTAAATTATATTAATTATCACTACCTCATAGCCTAAGCTAGGGCTAGTATTTGTTCCACTAGTCTCTATTCTCTTTGTTGTATTTTTTTGTTATGGCAAGCTCTAGTGCAGATAGATTCCTGTAGATAATAGAGAGATAACTATGGACAACAGACACATTAGTATCTGATTGGCTAATCTAATGAAATTTGACTCTCGCGCCGGTTAATAATCAATTGTCACCGGGCACCGACACAGTCGCATGCATATTCATTCATCAGTGGTCATCGGCATATTCGCATCGCATCAAAGTACTCGGTCATCACACTTTAGGATATCAAGAGAGTTCCTAGACGATTAGCGTGGGCCCCAGCTGCAGACCATCTCTTCCTCGGAACCTCAGGTATGTCTGTCAATTGTCTCGCCATAACTAATTTTCATTTCATCATATGTTTTCCTACGCACGTGCTTATGCAGCAAGAAAAGTTAGAGTTCCGATAGGTTCGAATATTTATATAATGAATATGAACATTTGTTTCTAAGTTACTAAGGTTTTTATAAATTTTTCGACCACCTGTGAATTTTCTTTTTTCGGTGTGGTTGACACATTTTCTTTAACTGCAGGGATTAATCTAGCTAGGCCATGTCCTGTATATCGACTATACGCACCAAGATTCAGGTCTTCTTTGATGATACACTGAGGCGCATGTCTCTTTTGGGAATCACCGACCAGTGCCCGGATAAACTTGTATCTTTTATCAAGTCCTTTCTTGAGAAAGTTGTGCGAACGATTTCCAAACCATTGGTTGTCTAGAATGCTAAGCCAAATTGAATTTGAAGAAGCCGGGTAAAAAGACATCATATACAAAGAGTGGCAATACTTCAAGGCGTACCACATTCTAGCGGTTTTTAATGGGCAGGTACGGCACATATGGATTGCTCCGGAAATATCTGGTCTGTCGAATTGGGGATATTATCTCCACCATCTGGATAACTGCTATTTTTCTACAGTGTGGTTTTCTCAGATCTTTCATCCACGTACAACCAAGCTATAGAATGAGCTGCCGTGTGCAGAGTTTCCAGGATAATACGAGGTGGATACCTTCAGAAATGCGCTGATACTTTTCTAAAATGCCGGTAACCCTCCTATGATTTAAATACAGACTAAATTATAATATATGAGAATTATATTATAAATAATTAATATATCAAAAACGCTTAGCCTAATTCAAAGTTAACGAATATTAAACAATACAAAGATAAGCCTACGTAGGTAAGTGAACTTTTAAATGAAAATTTCAGTGCCCAAAGTAAGAAGGCTGCCCAAATAAATTGAAATATTCTGCGAGCGTAAAACATTTATAAGGAAGATAATGAGAAAAAGTAATAGGCACGTGTGTCGTTTTCTCTTCATTCACGTTCGCGACATCTGGCGACGTGGAAGATTATCTCGGTGGCTTCTGATTAGGGAGCAGGTGGAAGGGCTTAAGATGATAATTAATTTGCAAGATATTATGTGGCTTTCCACTTACAGTAATTGTCTGTACTGTGAATCATTTTTGAAGTAAAACTTCTTTTGAATTGTTGTGATTTCAAACTCGATGAAACGAAAAAACGAGACGATGAAGGTGCCGTTGCTAGCTATTATTTATTAAACTATTATTTTGGCCGCAGCGCCAAATTATGACTTCAACAATATGGATATGCTATTTGAGCTTCTCAAGGGATCTAGGCGCATTTTTTATATTTTATATATTTTTTGAGAATCATTCAAATTCAAATATTTTTATTCAAAATCACTTATTGAACGTCAAAAACTACCACCCATTCAAAATAGAGTGCCTCAGACCTGAGAAGAACGGGCGCAAGAACTCAGTGGGCTTTTTTTTCGCTTCATTCCCAGTCTGTGGTATCATTAAGAAAATCGTTTATGCTATAGTAACCTTACCCACACAAACGTTGTTGAACAATTCTTTTAAATTTCGTAACACGTATTTTGTTTTATAAATTTTCTGGAATTGTAAAAGCCCCGCCCAATAAAAGACTAACTATTAAGCCAAGTTTATGTTTGTTCCTCGTGTTAACATTATGATTATCACAGTTTCTAGTAAATTCCTCAATGTGCTTATGAACATATAGAACATTATCAAGAATCTATTTAGAAGCAAGAGTCAAAATATTTATTTCTTTAAAATTTTCTCTTAAGGATTCTTCATTGAATATAATATCCACATTTGAGTGTTTCTAACAAGCATGTTTTATTGTTCACCAGCTTTGACAATTGGGGAGTTCAGTCCTAAATTTTATAAGCTGTCTGCTAAATGTATTATATGTTCGATCACTAATGAAATATTTCGATAAATAATTCAGAACACGTTGTAAATAATATTTGTAGTGTATATCGTCACCAGGTGGTTTTAATAGACGTATTTGTCATCCGCGAACACAGAGCATGTTAACATTTATCACAGAACTGATATTTACAATTCCCCGCATTACTGCTTGAATAATATGTCACACTGGTTTAACAAGCTCATTACTTCAGTCATATAAAGTTTCACTTCTATTATAATATATTTAATACATTTATATAGCCACGATTAGTAATAAAACTACATTATTTAAGTCTTTAAAAAGGTCTATACTCTATGGCCTAAAATACTATCGTTAACAGTACTATAATTTCGCCAAACAAGCGCAGTTGTGTTGGTATCACAGACAACGAAATTTAAGTTAGGCATGGAAGGTTCATAGAAATATTGGGTAGAACATACTTTATTACATACATAATATTTTCATCATTCGACTAAACATTTTAATGTCAACTTAAGAAAACAACTTGTTAATATAATTTGCTAAGATGCTGCTAGGTATATTTTGTAATTTTATAATTTTTCCCGCGTTGGCTGTATGTATACCTTTGCCCTTGCTTGAAGGAAAATAAAATCACTCACCAGAGATAAGTATGTATACAATATATTACCCGCCAATTTAAGCGGTAACTCGAGATCTTGTGGCCACTCGCCTTTTTTGAACCTCTTTATACATAAAACATATGGCACACGGACTAGTAAAAAAAGAAGGACTCCTCGCCGTGATATTAGCAAGTGAAGCACCTTTATGCTAGTGTGTGTGCGGTTACGGGGTATGCCAGTTACACAATTTTTTCTCCCCTAAATAATCATATATCCACAAATACTTTTATAGTATTGTTTTTACACTTTTCACAACGCACGACCGGCATTTTCAAAATATTTTATTGCGACGCAAACTGATCTGTCACAGACGATGGCATATCTCATAATGGCGGCCGATCGGCTTGTATTAGTGTATGTGTATGCGTGGAGCTATTTATTTACATGTTTACCGGCTTGTTTTGATGCCTCACTGTTATGTAAGTTGACACGGAGTCCTTTTTTTTTACTACTCGTCCGTGGCTTGGCATAAACTAAGTGAGTTGACTATAGCTAGCCACAACTGCCAACTATAAAGGTTAGATTTCTTCTCCAGTACATAGTACATATTCCCGTCATGGAATGGTCGCTCAGAAGGTAATGGAGAGGGCTATGTTCGTTTTCCTGCGGGATAGAATCAGAATAGAGGAGATCCGTTGGACATACAAAATCACCGACGTAGCCCAGTAGTTGCGAAACTGAAGTAGCAGTGGGCAGGACACGTAGTTCGACGGACAGATGGCCGTTAGGGTAGTTTAGTCCTTTAATGGCGACCATGGCGAAGACGTAGTGTTGGTAGGCCCCCCACAAGATGGACCGACGATCTGTTCAAGATCGCCGGAGTAGGTTAGATGAGGGCGGCGCAGGACCAATCGTTATGGCGATCTTTGGGGCAGGCCTTTGACCATCAGAGGACGTCTTTCGACTGATATGATGATGAATGGCAAGAGATGTGAAAGATCGTTGTATATTTTATGGAACAATATAAAGTCGTTTAACATTTGTTTCCCAGAAGTTTGTGCAGCCGCGGGTTGCGTAAATGACACCTGCTGCCTTATTTAAATAATGTTCACAGGACCTGCTACTTAAAACACTGGACTTTACTTTTTTATTTTATATTATTGGGAACAACAAACAATTTTACTTGACATCTTACTTTATAATTGGACATAATTCCAGAAAAACGCTTCAAACCACAATCATGCCGAAATTGAGTTAAGAACACAAATCTGGTCATGTGATTCATATTATTGGATTGACAAAAAATGGCAGCCCTACTGTCACTCCTTGAATGACATCATGACTTAGTAGCCCAATCCACACGTATGGAATACACCAATACTTACAAAACTTTAAACACGCATTCCTTAAAATGGGATGTTTGTGGCTTGGAAGGTTTTTCAGGAACTACGTCCAATTACAATTCTAATAATATAAATACATGTAGGCCAACTAAGTTTTCCACAGATTTCTTACTTGTGTTGGAGAAACAAATTCTCTAAAATCGGTGATTTTGAAAAAAAACCTATGTGATAAGGTGTATCACATAGGTTTTTTTATGGAAAAAGAGGACAAACGAAAGTACCCGTACGTTGTTTGTTACGTATGTGGGATCTTGGAATTGTTTCTTTTTTTATGGAATAGGAGGACAAACAAGCGTCCGGGTCACCTGGTGTTTAATGATCACCGTCGCCCACATTCTCGTGCAAAACCAGATGAATCACAGGAGAGTTGCTTGCCTTTAAGGTGCATGCACTTTTTTTGAAGGTACTCATGTCGTATCGCCCCGGAAACACCGCACAAGGTTGCTCATTCCACAGCTCTGTTGTACGTGGAAACGTACCTTGAATATCGCACTGTGGAGGACACATCCAGATGGTGGGGATGATATCCAAATACGTTACAAGTGTATTACATTGTATACCTACCAAAATCACTGTGACAATAGGGCTTAGTGAAAATAAAGTTTATTCAAACCAAACAAAACTAAAAAACATACTGTGTGGTTTTATGAAACCATGGTAAAAGTGAAACTTTTTTCACATTATGGACATTTAACTAAAAAATTTTGGAATAATATTCCATTAAGGGTATAAAAATCGCTTTATCAATCTTAATTTTATACTTGGAAAATTGGAATGATAATGGAAAATAATAAAAGTAAGCAAATAAAATCTTCACTTTAATAAATAACAACATTTACATTTAACTGACAAAAACAAACAAACTAGCGTGGAGCACTGGCACAAATGAGTAATAGTCTATACACTACACGGTCAGCTGCTGCGAACTATAGACACCACCCGACCGTCACGCGACATGCAACACACAGACGAAAAAGTTTGAGACGATGCAATAAAAGTTTCACTTTAAAAATACTGACTAAAGAAAAGAATTCTACCTTCGCACGACACGCCACAAATTAGGATATCATCCTCACCATATGGATGTGTGGCGGTCCTCCACAATGCGGTTTTCAAGAAGCTTTCTTCCACGTACTACAAAGCTGTGGAATGAACTTCCTTGTGCGGTGTTTCCGGGACGATACGACATGGGTACCTTCAAAAAAAGCGCGTACACCATTCTTAAAGGCCGGAAACGCTCCTGTGATTCCTCTGGTGTTGTAAGAGATTGTGGGCGGCGGTGATCACTTAACAACAGGTGACCCGTACGCTCGTTTGTCCTCCTATTCCATAAAAAAAAAGAAACAATTCCAAGATCCCACATATGTAACAACAAAAATAAACACACCCGTAAATATTTGTCACGTGATTTTCTTCGTTTATAGAGCCGTTACTTAAAAGTATGTTGAAACAATTGTTCAGGGCTTTATGTGAAGGGAAGATGAGGCAAGCAAATAAAACTTTAACGCGGATTTTCTTTTATTCCTTGTATGTTTCTTATACACTGCTTACAATTTTGCTTTCTTTGATAGCTAATGAAGCGAAAACATATTTGTGAACATTGTGTTTTCTTAACAATAGTATTTCTCAGTATTACTATTGTGTTTATCTATAATACTTTTGTGTCTAATAGTTTTTGAAGCAATAGTTTCTAGAAATAGCTCTAGCACTAATTGTGGAAACCTATAATTGGCTCTCTGTAACTATCTTAAGTATTATTTATGTTTTTAAATCTGTTGGTTTCCTAATATATAAAATAAAATAAATTAATGTTCTTAACTTGAAGGTTCGCCAGATAATTCCACAAAGTGGCTGTGCTGTGTTGCTCAATATCAAACTGTATAATGCATTAAAACGGCGCGCTAAAGCACTTAACAAAGAATTAGAACACTAACAATTTAATTGAAATTTCAGGCCACGTTTTGTAGAATTATCGCTATAAAGATCGATCCAGATTCGAAATTCGAACGATGCTAATTTTTTTCCATTGTGTTTGTGTTTCAGCCTCAGAATATAGAACAAACCAGAAACTATGAGGTAGTGTAAGCTACGCCGAAACGGCGTAGTATCGTTAAATTATCAATGGCCGATGCGCGGTAATGTCATAGAGCACTGGTATAAGTAGACCATCGCGGGTGGATGAGCGTGTAAAAGTAAATGAACACTCTTCCTGGTTTGTTCTGTATTCTAAGCTTTCGGTGGACTTAATGTGGAAATAGTTTGAGATAATGGCTTTTAAATGGTATAAGTACGTAGTGTTTGGGCAAGTCGGTCGCGAGAGACCTCGTAGAACATTCGTCGACCAAATTGGGGACGTTTTGAGAAAAGGAGAGGTCCGAAGCACCCGCAACCGGCGTGCATGTATGAAAAGAGTAATGAATGTAGAGGAAGCGCGTGAGGTTTGTAAGGATAGAAACAAGTGGCATTCTATTGTCTCTGCTTACCCCGACGGGAACAAGGCGTGAGTATGTATGTATGTAAGTACGTAGGCATTTCGTTCTATTCCGAAACTTGAAAGATAGATTTCTTGCGAACCCGTGTCTTTGATTGCATCTCTAGTGTTTGTTTATTTATTAAGGGGAAAATTAAAAATCATATTTATGATTTATATACTTAATATTTTTATACAACATACATTTAAGTCTTATTACTTTTTTGTATGATAATACAATTCATTGATAAATTAATATGAATAATTTAAGAATGTAGTGAATATGATTATTCTTATACAAATATTTTTATCTAAACAGAACATTGACATAAAAGACGAATTGTTACATTTTCAATTTTAAATAACAGATAAGAAGAAACAATTTGCTATAAATATTATTTTATATATTACTAGCTGACCCAGAAAACGTTGTATTGCCGATATTAACATCGCTATACAAATGTGATGATTTTTTTAATTCTGACTCATAATCAAACAAATTTAAAAAAAATTACAAAAAATTTAACAATTAATTTGGCGTGGACCACCCCTAACATTTAGGGGGATGAAAAGTAGATGTTGTCCGATTCTCAGACTCAGAATCGGTCAAGCCGTTTCGAAGGAGTTTAACTACAAACACCGCGACATGAGAATTTTATATATTAGATATTTATTTAACAATGTATGGTAAATGCTGCTCATTGTGCTCATATATTATACTAAGATTATAACATAACCGACAAGTATTCATTGCAATTGACATTTATTGTCATATTCAGGTCATATTGTATCTGACCAATGGCGACGCTAATATTTTTTTTTTATTCTACTAGTAATTGCTACTTAGTCTGGCCATAAATACTGTTACAATTAAAAATAAACAAAATATTACATTTGAATTTGGAATCTGACATTTTTATGTTCCGCTCAGGATTCGTGAAAAACCTAAAACTTCTGAGTGACACTACAATTGCGCTCGTCACCTTGAGACATAAGATGTTAAATATTATTTGCCCAGTAATTTCACTAGCTACGGCGCCCTTCAGACCGGAACACAGTAATGCTTACATATTATTGCTTCACGGCAGAAATAGGCGCCGTTGTGGTACCCATGCCATCTAGCCGGCATCCTGTGCAAAGGAGCAGCATTTTGTTCCCACTGGAACAGTATTTAGTTTTACCAGCCTGACCATATCATCAAAATATTTATATTTTTTTAATATAATACAGTGAATTGCATTTATAGAGACACTAGGTGATGCCCGCGACTTCGTCCGCGTAGCTAAAGGTTTCTAAATAATAATAGGCTTGTTTGGAATTGACTATTTACGATAAGATTCGAATCTCATGTCCTATTCCAGTTTCGGTTCCTGTTTTCGCTCCCGTTCAAAAAATAATCTTATTTTGAGGAAGATTGTTATGGCAGACTAAGCCTACTATTGGAATAGTTTTAGCTCATCGACGTAAATTTCGGTTTTCACAAATCCCATGGATTTTTCCGGGATAAAAATATATAGTCTATATTCTTTCCTAAGCTCTAATATATCGCTGTATCAAATTTCATCAAAATCGGTTCAGTAGCACCGGCGTAAAAGCGTAACAAACAAACTTACATTCACATTTAAAACATTAGTAGGGATAAGCCGTTGTTGAAGTCACTTAAACGCAATAGAAATTTTTTCCCGCTTTAGAAAATGTTTGAAAAACGTTGTGGCTTCAATTAGCAACGTTGTAATTAGTGGGGCAGAGCCAACGGAAAGAGAGTACGCTGTGGTATCCGCGGTCACGTTCTACCGAGCGTCGACATCAACAAGATTGATTACCTTCCTAACATACTGATCGCAATCACAGAAGAAAAAAGAGTGTTTCAATAAACTGAGATAACAACTAGACTAGACTAGATTATACATTGATTACTATGTATTACTCGTGCGGGAAAAGTAGTACCTAGGTAACACTGAAAATGTTTAGAAAATGAAAAACGGCTTAATGTAGAAAGTTGCCAATACTTTTATTGTTTTTCGAAGTAATCTCCGTTCCTCTTTACACATCGTCGCATTCGATGGAACCACTGAGAAAAGCAGTGGGTCCATTCTTCCTTGAGGGTCTCTTCTATGACATTTACGTACGCTTTCACCGCATCTTCAGGATTCGTAAAGCGAATACCTCGAATTTATTTTTAGTTCTTGGGAATAAATAAAAGTCGCAGCCAACTGCCATAATCAATTATTCAACAGTCCGTTTTGCGGAGTGCGCTGATGCATTGTCGTGGTGAAGGAGCATCCTGCGTCGAGGGCGCTGCCGTCGAATTTTTTGCAAGACACTGTTGTCTTGCCTGTGCAAACAGCGATTGACATACCAGTCCGCAGTAACTATCCTTCCATCTTCTAGCACAACTGTCGCGAAATGACCTTTCCGACCAAAGAATGAGGCAATCATCTTTTTTCCTTGACTTCTTCCTTTCTTTACCTCAGTTGGCCTATCCTCGAAAGGAAACACCCACTGAGCTGATTGTCTGTTGGTTTCGGGTTCGTAGCAATATATCCAGCTTTCATCACCTGTGACGATGTCAAATACAGCATTTGAGTCACCGCCGTTGAACTTAGCTAACATTTGGCGACACTAGTCCATGCGAATGTGTTTCTGGTCGTCGGTTAAAGTATGGGGAATCCATCTGGTACAAAGCTTCCTGACGCCTAAATGTTGGTGTAATATTTTTTAAACTTGACTCATACTAATGCCTAGGCTTGTCCATATCTGCTGATAGGTCACTCTTTTATCTTACTCTATCATGCGTCGCACAGCACTGATGTTATCTTCAGTAGTCACTGTTATAGGACGTCCCCCACGCGGATCATCATTGAGATTGCTACGTCCACGCTTAAACTCGTTAAACCAATAGTAAATAGTGGCACGAGATGGGGCTTCATTAAGAAATGCTAATCGCAGTCTATCATAGATTTGTTGTTGAGTAAGCCCACAACGAAAGTCATAATAAATCATTGACCGAAAATTTTCTCGCGTTAGGTTTATTTTCACGTGTAACAAGAGTTTTAGATTTGCTGCCAATTCACAAAAAAGACAAATGAATTCAATATACTACATTAGGTTACCAAAGAGTTCTAAAATTTAAATTCAAAAAAAGTTTTCATTAGAAATGTTTCTAACTGGTCAGTTCTAAACATTTTCAGTGTTACCCACGTATCTTAGCGCTCGCTGTTGCGGTTGAAAAAGAGCCGTTTGCCCTTTTTAAAATTATGTGCGTGCATTGAAAAGTTTACTTGTTGCACGCAAATGTTGTTTGAGTGCGAAAAGTTTACACGTCGCTCGCAAATTATACTTGGTACACGCCAATTTTTAAATATCAAATCTCAATTGAGGTTGACGCGTCTGACAGTTAAATTTAATATATAAAATTATAATTTAAATTGCAAAAGTTTAAAAAGGAATATTGGAGTCGGAAATAATAAATAAATCCTCGCATTTGTTATACAAACTAGTATGTGCAACTCGTGCACTTGTTGCACAATATATTTTTTTCTTGAGTAATTTAAACGCCAAGATAGACTATGACAGTTGTGAGAACGTTGAAAAAAGTTTAGAGTTAACCTATATTTTGAGACACAAAGTGTCATATAAATCGCGAGTGTAAGACGTAGCATGTCACGCAAACTAAAGTATTAAACCTGGCCTGTTTTGATCGGTTATCTATCTAGACGTATAAATTATCTTAGACTTATTTCTTTTTATTGTTATGGGAGTATTATTTCTATTGTGATTGGAATTATTTCTTTTTATTATAGATAGGTGCTTCCTCCGATACAACGACAACTTGTATGGAAAAAATCGAGGGGACTTGTTTGAAGGGAGATAGGTTGTTAAATTACTGGGCTAATGCGGCTAAGTTTCAGTTAAAACTTTAATTGTAACTTCACCGGTTAAAGCTAATGTTAATGTTAAATAATTCTAAAGTAAATATGTACCTAAATCAGTGACCTGTCAAAAGTTTCAAATAAATATTCGTAATTGACTTGATCACTTTTTAACTTTAACAATGCCAAGGAATACGATGGTACAATATATGCCACAGTCTATGTTAAAGTACACGTTACTGTTAACGTTAAATTTTACTTAAACCTTAACTATAACAGCTAATATAATATAACCATTTTTTTTTTCATAAAAAAAAACCAAGCCTTAGATTTTAATTTTTCCTTTACATTTTAACAATACTGTACGACACTGTATCGTAATCGCAGCGTGTGTCACTTACCTTTAGGTGAACGTCTTGGTCATCCCGTTGCTTTATTCAAAAAAAAAAATAGTGTAACATCTAAATCTTATCTTAAATCACCATAACATTCCATTTATTAATTAACAACTTTAAATTGAACAAAAATTTATAGACGACTAGCTTTTACCCGCAACTTCATCCGCGTTGAACAGTTAGTTTGGGGTTTTTTTTATATATGATATTTTTCAAATAATACACACACAAACTGCTCCACTGTGTGCAGCGCTCTTCTATGATACAACGCATATCCCTTGTCATTGTGGACAGTCTCTTCATTGGTATGAGAACTTTAATCTCCTATTTCATCCCCATGTAGGTCAAAGTTTCAAAAATGCTCGAACAAATGTTTATAAAATATTTCTTATCAATTACCTAATACAAAGTTTCAAGGTTTTATCTTCAATACTGACGAATTTCCATACAAACTGCCATCCCCTGTTGCAACCCCTTCATTTATTTTTTGCAATGAACGGTAGTCTATGCCCTTTTTCAAGCGCTAGTGTATCTCTGTACCAAATTTTATCAAAATCGCTTCGGTGGTTTAGGCGTGAAAGCGTAACAAACAAACTTACATTCACATTTATTATATTAGTCTAGTCCTAGCGCTCTTACCAACTGAGCCAACCGTCCCAGTGACACATCCACCGTAAATCCTGATATATCTTGTTCAACTCTCTGGTTGCAGCTCCATATACACGATCTATATTTCATTTACATTCCCGAGCCATTTGTAAATTTTGGTACAAATTAAATTTGTATATTTAATCCTTGAAGTGCGGGATGTCACTTAAAAATAACAAACCATTAATTAGTAACCGTGCAATTAACAATTTTTATTGTTAGGAACCTTAATAATTATCAGGCATTAATGGTCCCTTTTAACTATCAGTATGTTAACTGAAACTATATTTATATACCGCCGTTTTCAGTAACCTATCCATCCTTAGTTTAACATACGGATACATCCGTCACATACAAACGTCATTAAACGGTGACAGCAATGTCAAGATCTTATCTATCCACAGTTATGTCCAATATAGTTATGGTCTAATGCTATCTGTCAAAAGGTTATTGAAATTTAAGTAAGCGGAAAAAGATAGATTTGAAGATGCCACTAATGAATGCTTTAAACTATCTAAATATAATCTAATTACGATTATCGACAAAGTTCTGTGTCAGTATCGTGCATTGAACAAAGTAGGTCGGGCGCTGCAAGAAATAACTTTCCGGACGCGCAAGCGCACAATTGATATATTTTCTTGCCTTTTGTGCTTTTTTGCGCCTTTTCCGTCACTTTTCCCTCCTTCAAGTTGCTTATGATGATATTAGGAGCATCGATTTTTATCTGAAAAAATAGGATTACTTATTAATAACTTAAGTAATAGGGATTTCCATTTTAAAATTTTCAGAGTGGTTTGTCAGTTCTTTGCTATATCGTCATGGGATATAGTATATATTAAAAAGTTTTAAAAAAAATTAAAAAGTTTTTATATGTCAAGTATTTTGCAGTCATAATTCCTTTTAAGTTTATTCATACCGCGCGATCAGAGTTTCCCGGAACGGAAAGGTGAATATATATTTTAGGCTGTTGTTTCCTTTAGATACTTCTGATGTAAGTTCAAACTGTACCACTGCTTCGGAAACAAATGGCGCTCTGAGAGAGAAGGAGCGGTGCTACATTCTCAGTTTTTGAAATTCTGTTTCACAAATTTTAAACCGAAAGTCATATAACATCAATTCCAAATCTAGTATTTGTATTTGATGGTTTCTAAAACTCAATGTATAGACACAGCAGTAAATTATCTAAACATATTCCATAATAATTGTAATAATAATGACACATTCTTACATAAATTATCTTGCCCCAAACTAGGCATAGCCTGTACACAAGACAACGATATATTTAACACAATATACTTACTTAAACATACATAAATACAAATAAACATCCATGACTCGGAAACAAACATTCATATTCATCATATAAATGATTGCACCTACCGGGATTCGAACCAGGGACCTCTAGCTCAGTAGGCAGGGTACCACTGGGCTATAGGGGTAGTCAATTTATTATATTAGCACTAAATGTATTTCATAAAAAGTTTAATTGGGTTCCTCTCCAATATCGCTCTTATTCAAAGAATTTATTACATTTAAGTGGTAAACCGATTTTGGAAGCAGAAAGTTTTAGTTTTATATGAATACTGGTTCATTTAAGTTTACAAGTCCATCTTGTCATAATATTAGCTTGAAAATTATTTGTAAAAATTTCGCTCGAGGTGAATGAAGGCTCTGTCAAACATCGCAACTGTCAATTATAGTGATAATATTGTTACGTCGGTCTATCTTGTCATCACTTGAAGTATTTTCGAAGTAAATCTTCTTTAGGCGTGATTTGAGGGTAGCTCGGATTTTTTTTTGACGGAAGTAGCGCTTTGTTACATTATAACTGACTGTTACTGCCGGAAGTAACGCTCAGTTACTAATTATTATTTCTAAAGTTAATTCTTATTTAAGAAAAATTATTGAAATAGGTGCTACTTTGCAGAAATCCATAATTAATAAAATTATTTGAGTTTTCTATAGTGTTAATTCCGCCAATATTGGTCATAATCTGGCACGAGACTGTTAGTCTCGTATTTTGGCGAGACAACACGTCCTGAGGATGCCTCGTGTAGAGGCCAAACACGTGTCGAATTGTTTAAAGACAAATATTAGCGGAATTAACACTAAAGAAAACTCAAATCATTTTAATAATTCTTATTTAGTTTAACTTCAATCTCGCGTAAATATTATACGCACAAACTTTTTACACTTACTGGTTGGTGCCCGTGATTTCAATATTCTTAACTTTTTGTTTGTTTGAAATTGAAATGAAATAAATAATATTGCGGGGACGTTTCCACAGTCCATCAACGAAAACCGCATCTCAATCGGTTGAGCAGTTTCTGAATAAGTGTTCAAGCAAAGACACACAAACAAAGAGGTAGAGATATTGGTGAAAAGTCAAATTGCCTTTTTCACTTAATTGTTTATAACTATTGCAATTTATGCGATCGGCCTTAGCATTTTCTCAAAATCTATCTACATGAAATTCCGAATCGAATGACACCTCTATCATTTTCGGAGAAGGCGAAAAAATTATGACCAAAAAGCACTCGTTGACTAGACTAATAAGTATGGTAGTCGTTTTTTCAAAATCCTATCACCCTAGTAGTTATTAATTATAGGTCGATCTACCTCGAACTTACCAGTGAACATTGACCGAGAATCGTGATTATGAATGTATATTATAAGCAAGTTTTTATATAAAATACTAGCTGACCCAGCAAACGTTTTATTGCCGATATTAAAATCGCGATACAAAAGTAACTGTTGATCGTAGATGGGTGAAAATTTGAAGTTGTATGTATTTTTAACGCTGACTCATAAACAAACAAATTAAAAAAAATACAAATGATTTAAGTTTTCTTCAGTGTTAATTACGCCAATATTTGTTTTTAAAACAATTCGACACGTGTTTCGCCTCTACACGAGGACGTGTTGTCTCGCCAAAATTTGGCACGAGTCTCAGTCTCGTGCCACGTAACACGTGTCGCATTGTTTTAAAAAAAAACAAATATTGGCGTAATTAACACTAAAGAAAACTTAAATCATTTGTATAATTATGGATTTCCGGAAAGTAACGCCTAATATATCTTCTCAATATATTTTCTTAAAAAAAATGCCAAAAAAATTAAATATGAAATTTCATGTTCAGGACCACCCTTAACATTTAGGGGGATGAAAAATAGATGTTGTCCGATTCTCAGATCTACCCAATATGCACTCAAAATTTCATGGGAATCGGTCAAGCCGTTTCGGAGGAGTTCAAAGTTTAACACCATGACACGAGAATTTTATATATTAGAAGATATAATAATAATTATGTTTGAATATTGTATATCTATGACGATCGGTCCTGCGCTGTCCTCATAGTAGTAGTAGTTGGTCCATCTTATGGGGGGCCTACCAACACTGCGTCTTCCGATACGTGGTCGGCATTCGAGAACTTTACTGACCCAACGGCCATCTGTCCGTCGAACTATGCACGCCCTACCCACTGCCACTTCTCCTACTGATCTCCTCATTTCTGATTTTCGCAGGGAAACTCCGTGCATAGCTCTCTCCATTGCCCTCTGAGGGACCATGAGCTTTCTCATTAGGCCCATAGATAGTGATTATCACTGGCAACACACACTGGTTGACAACCTTCGTCTTTAGACGCTGTGGTATTTGGGACGAAAAGATTTTACGGAGGAAATTTTGTGCAAATCTTTGGGGGAGGGAGACCTTGGTCGAGCAGTGGACGTCTTACGGCTGATGATGATGGTGATTGTATATCTTAGGCAAATTGATTTCACGTAGCAACTCGACCATTTTAGCAGGTTTGTACATTTCACATTTTATAGCGTGGCACCCTGTATATAAATTAAATGATAGAGGTATAAATTTATTTAAATTTAAAATAAAAAAGCGCGTATACCTTCCTTAAAGGCCGGCAACGCTCTTGTGATTCCTCTGGTGTTGCAAGAGAATGTGGGTGGCGGTGATCACTTAATACCAGGTGACCCGTACGCTCGTTTGTCCTCCTATTCCATAGAAAAAAAATTGTGCGTTCATCACGGATAACCTACGACTACTACTAAAACTACGGGATAGATTTCAATGAAGTATTCTAAGTTTTATTACGTAGACATTAGGCCCTTATTAAAAATATATTGCGATATCTTAATTTAACATAAAGTTATTAAATTTTAAGAAATAAGTTTTTATAAACACTACGTGCTCAGTCATGTATACACGCGTGCGAAGTCGCGGGAGTCAGATTGTTATAAATAATTACATAATAGCGTAAGTTACTCCTTATGATATGAGATATCTCCTAGGGATGATCTCGTCAAAATTGATGCAGTCATTTAATGGATAAACAGGCACATAAACTGACATTTTTTATAAATAGATATTCATCTTTAAGTGGAAACATGTTAAGTAGGAGTTTTAATTGAAATACAGCTAAAAGAAAGCTCAATTTAAAAAATTAACGTGAAAACTTTTAGTATTAAAATTAGAAACTTCAAACTGTTTAGAAACAATTAAATTGTTAATGTCAATTTATTTTTGAAACTTATTTTCAATAAAAAATTAAGGATAGTCACAAACGCCGACTGAGAACTTTTAATATTTAATACACAAGTAGTAATAAATCAACAAATACCCACACTTGGAGATTTTCAAAAAATATTACTTATATTAACAATTTGAAATATTTTTTTTTCAAAACATTATATTAAAACGGTTAAAAATTATTGTTTCTATTGACTTTTTTGTGCCGGAAGTACTAAGAGTTATTTCTGTCAGAAAAAAATTCTGAGTTACGAAAAACGTCATATTTTTAATAGATGAATATTGACTTACTGCCCCGACAACAGAATCTAGTTGTATGTTGCTATGTGATGTTATGTCGATATTGCCGGCTCTACTCTCCAAGTATATGGACTGCGGTGCTCGGAGGTCCAAACGCCTTGTTAATGATTCTAATCTGCAAATTTAAACATTGAATGGACTAAAGAATAAATATTTACGGCCTCAGAAATAAGTATGAGGTTACACCTGAGACTAAAGCAAGAATATGCAAAATGTTGACTCTATCGTTGACAACACTGTCAAAACAATGATAAATCAAATCAAATCAAATCAAAATCAGTTTATTCAAGTAGTACGAAAATGACACTTGTCAAAAAAAATAAAATATCTTTCTTATTGAATATACCGCTACTTCGTAAAGGGTTGAGCTAATGAGAAGAAGTAGCAAGAAACTCAGTGCCACTCTTTTATATCAAGATTTACAGATCATTTCAATAACAATATAATATGTAAAATGATGCAACAAACACACTCAAACGTCAAATAGTCAATGTCTTACACGAGTAAGTCAAAAAAATAAATGTAAATTAATACAAAAGTTATTGAGTACAGTAGCTGCATCATCCACATACACCATAAATCAATAAAGGTATTCTGTGAGCATTTTATAAGCGATTATAAATAAATAAATATGTATATACCCATACATATATATATATATATATATACACACAATAGCTTTTAAGAATCTGAAACCGAGTCTCCGGCAACAGGATCATCCTGCCACCACAAGCAGCGCCCGTTCACGAGCATGACGCATGAGCCAGCCACCGCCTCCCTCAACCATATTTTAGGGAAGGGGACGACCCGTCCCATGTCGCCGCCACAAGCAGTGACATTTAAGCAAGCATGATGAAACCTGTTACGAGAACTCAGCAAACAACAAAAAAATAATCCTAAACAATAATTCTAAAGTTTTCCTAATGTCAAGCAGCCTTACAAATAAACGCGGGAAACGTTATACGTCCGAATAAACCAATCATAAGCGAAATGTCTATTTTGTAAAGATTTGGATATTCTTGGTTTATACTCAAGTATAACTTTATACCAAGTTTATTTCTCTGATGTAGTTATAAATTTTATTTGTGTAATTAATCCCAGAAGTCACATTAAAAATAACAAATTTCTTTTTTTTAGTATATTATCTATATTGGTTTAGGTTAGATTTCGATTTTTGTTATATCTTTTTGTAAATTTTTCCTATTCTCTGGTTTTACTTGATGACTGTTTTAACCCACTTTATTTTAGTTAACCCAACATTTCAAGACCTTTCCAGATCTCGTTTTTAGGGGGACTTCGGATGAAATTTTCATAAAAGTTTAAATTTTATGCAAAAATCTAATGTAAAAACAGTTACACACGCTTTAATCCCTTAAAATATTTTATTTAAATGTGTAAGTAATGTATTCTATGTAACTATCTAATACTAAATAATCTATACTACTAATACCCGGCATCCTGTGCAAAGGAACCTCCCACTTGTAATTTAAGCCATCCTCATAAAACTTAAGTGTGAGGAATGGCGAGTTCACTCATGCTAAACTTAAAATATTTCAATATTTAATAATTATTATTCTAAAAAATATCAAATTAAAAGCGAGAAAAATTTCATAAAAAAATAGCATGACTGATTAAAATAGGAAGGTAGGTACGTACTGTAGGTCAGAACCCGGAGGCGCGCGTACAAAAGGCGTCTGAAGGGCACTTCGCACAGATACACCGCCCGTGCCCTCAAGTACGAGAGCATCGGCGAATACTCTAACTTCGTCCTTAGACGCTTGGAACACACTGCCTCCTCTCGCGTCCTGTACTTTAAACATGTGACCTGCACACTCTACGCTATCCCTCTCTGAAAACGATGAAGCAATATATCAATAATACAAATTACCTTAGAATTAAAGTATTTATTCAAACAAAGCAAATCTTTTAACTGTATTTACAATACTATGATTACTTAAAATTTAAACTATTATTACGGGGGAAGCGTACCAAGAATACTGGCAGCATTTCCGCGTTGGATAGCTAGGCTGATCCGTTGACCGATATAGCTGCCAGCGCTTGGGTTTCCAGTAGCATTATTGAGGCGCAAAGATATTACTTTGTACATTCTCAGGGCAGAAAGATGTAAGCCTCATTGAAACCGACATAATTGCGACGCTTCCTGTCTTCGGCAGTCGAAGCAGCAGCCCCGGATCGAAGCGACCTTTTTTTATGACAATAAGATATGAGACGAACAAGATGTTCAGCTGATGGTAATGGGAGCACACGGAAAGCACCAGCTTTCAAATAAAAAAGAATGATCAAAATCGATTCACCCAGTCGTATGTTCTTATGTAACAAACATAAAAAACATACCGACGAATTAAGAACCCTCCTCCTTTTTTGAAGTCGGTTAAAAATAAATTATACATTACTAAATCATTAATTAAATTAATTTCATTTTAATTCAATCTTTAAACTATTATATTAATTTTATTTTTAGTAATATTTATTATTATATTATATTAAAAAAAAATAGCTAGATAAATTATTGTGTTAAAGTGTATGTGCATGTATCTAAATATAAAAAAAGATTTTAAATTCTATGAATACCCACTTATGATTAATTTTGATCGCTCTTTATGACTTTCTTCAGACACAAGAATAGTGAAGTTTCTGTGCGCCTGTACGGTTAGCGGTTGAGTCGGCGGGGAAGATATTGTGGAAGCTACCAGCTCTTCGGTCACCCACGCATTGCCTTCCAGCCGAATGCCATCTCTGACAATTGTGAGAGGGCCGATGCCATTCTGCAAATGGTTAATCCTTACAGTTCCACTATCGAAGATTTTCCTTGAATCCGATAAAATGATTTACCTTCACTAATATTAGAGTACAATATTTGTAATGGGCAATATTTTAATAAAAATAGAAAGATCCCTACGTAGATGAGCAAATTCGGTGAGGGTATCGGGGTGAGCATAGGAAAATTGTGCCAAATCAACTATTTTTTATGCTTATTATTTTGATATTTTTACATACTAATTTTTTTTTATGGAAAAGGGGGACTAATACATTCCATATGTGGCCGAACCTGCCTTTTGTAGAGCGCTAGAATGTGGGCCGGTTTGAAGTTATGTCGTTCTCTATCTATGACGCCCAGCTTCGAAGCCAATAGAATAGGCAATCGCTCGAGATTTCGAGACCGAGTATTCTGATACTGGGCGAGGCTAAGGGAGGTGTTGTCGAAGAGTCGTGATACGACAATTAGGGCTTTCTAATACAATAGACAATCAACTCATTCTAATAATATATTATGGAAGTAAGTTTGCCACGGTCCTGACATAATTGCTTGGCTGCTTGCACTCGCAACAAGCCTTTTTTTACAAACAATTACTAAATTGATAAATTATTTTTAAATGTTGACCAAAAACCAATTTTCTATAACAACCATGTCCATCTTCAAGTTGCAGAGATTATGGACATCTATTAGCTACGTTTCTGGCATACTTGTCTGGATGCTTGCATTTGCAACATACCCTATTTTAAATATTATATCTTTTTTTATAAAATGTTAACCATTTCAGTATCCAATTTTCTATTACAACAGACAAACGCGATATTCAAATCAGTCTAATGAACTATTATGGAAATAAATTTGTCACGGTCCTGACATAATTACCTGACTGCTTGCACTCACAACAAGCCTTTTTTTACAAGCAATTAATAAATTGATAAATTATTTTTAAATGTTGACAATTCCAACAACACATTTGCTACAACCATGCCCATCGTCAAGATGCAGAGATTATGGACATCCATCAGCCACGGTCCTGGCATTCTTGTCTGGCTGCTTGCACTCGCAACATACCTCATTTAAAAAAAATATAATGTTAACCATTCCAATATCTAACTTTATTTTACCAAAAGCAAACATAAATGCTTCATACCTTTGTTAGTCTTAATGTGGTTATAATCCACAAGGTCAGTGCTATGTTCAGAAACACTAGACACATTAAAAATACTATGATTCCGTAGAGAGAGATTCGTCTCCAACCACTTTTGAGAACTAAAGGAACACAGTTTAATTTCTCTTGTGTTTCGTTGTTCGGGGGCTGTTCCTCAGTTTTGGAACTACATTCCCAGCCACGGGTGCCTTCTGCTTCTGTTCTTGTATCCTCTACTCTCATCACGTTTGCTTGTTTGGATCAGGTGACTAATAATCTGGAACAAATAATTAAACAACTTCTACATTTTCTCAGTGAGCACTTGAACCTTTTTAGGGTTCTGAGCCAAAGCGCAAAACACAGAACCCTTATAGATTCGTCATGTCTGTCTGTGTGTCCGTGTATGCCACAGCCACGTTTTTCCGAAACTATAAGGACTATACCGATGAAACTTGTTAAGAAGATGTATGTATTTTTAAGATATTCTCACAAAAATTGAAAAAAAAAAAAAACAATTAAATTTTGGAAGTTCCCCAGACTTAGAACTAAATCTCAAAATTTTTCTTCATCAAAGCCATACGCGTTTGGAGTATTTATGGATAGGTCTTCAAAATTTTTTTTAATATCATTTTTTTCTAAGCTGAATAGTTTGCGCGAGAGACACTTCCAAAGTGGTAACATAAATAATCATCAAAGTAAGCCTTTATCACCTTTATACGGGGTGCCTCAAGGCTCAATCTTAGGACCCCTTTTATACTTAATTTATGTCAACAACATTCGTGAAATAGGTTTGCACGGATAGATTACGCTTTATGCTGATGACACTTGCCTTTTTTACTTTGAAAAATCAATTCACAAGCCGATCACAGGCCGATCTTAATACTATTTTTCAATACTTTCAAAGTAACATTTTAACTATAAACATATCTAAAACCTCGTACATCATCTTTATAGCAAGAAACAAAACTATTCCTCCTTTCACACATTTAAGAATAAATAATCAACGAATCGAAGAAAAAAGAGAAGAGAAATATCTAGGCCTCATTTTGGACGGTGATATGGCATGGATTCCATATATCGATAAAGTAAGAACAAAATTATCATCTCTAATTGGTATGTTGCGAAACATTGTCAGATCTATTCCACGCCGTGTCCGATTTACAATTTACAACTCACTAGTTAAACCACTATTGTACTTTGTATCTCATAGAAATATGGGGTCGTACTGCAAAGTCGACTGTAAGTCGAAATTAGTTAAACTACAGACAACACAAAATAAACAAGTAAAGGTACTGTTTCATTATCCCTACTTAACTTCAACTGATAAAATCTACACAGAAACAAAAATTATGACAATCAGACAATTATATACACACACTACATGCTTACTCATTTACAAGATTTTAAATAAAAAAATTCACACTAACACATCCTTTAAAAAAAGGAATTTAACTAGAACTGTGGACACGAAGAGCTAGTCATATTGAGCTGCTAATGGTGAGAAGTAATTATGGAAAACAAACAATAACCTTTGAGGGAGTTCAAATATATAACAACCTGCCCTCAGAAATAAGAAATGCCAAAACATTGACTTCTTTTAAAGCGAGCCTTCAAAGGCACATACTCAATAATTATGAAATGTTTCAATAACATATGTAGGTTGTTTTATGTCTTATCTGTTTGCCTAACATTGAATTGCATTCTGTACCTACCAAAATCATTGTTTTAAGTACCTACTTTAATTTGTAAAATATTAATTTCTCATGTAAGTGACTATAGGTCTTAATGAGAATAAAGTTATTTAAACCTAACATTTGTCACTTCCCTGTAACTTCTAAAATAAGAGAATGATAAAACTAAAACAAATATATGATGTACATTATGAAAACTTCCACCGAAAATTGGTTTGAACAAGATCTAGTAAGTAGATTTTTAATATGTCATAAATCGTATAAACAAATGGTCATAAAATGAAAACTACTGGGCAAAAAAATATGTCAAATTTTTATTGGACCAAATGGCAACCATTTCGCATCAAACTAAGGAATTACGAAAATTGGATCATTAATCTCAGCGTAATCGTTGTACATTCATAAAAAAATACCGATCGAATTGAGAACCTCCTCTTTTTCGAAGTCGGTTAACAAATAAGTATCGCATAATTTTGAAATACCTACTTGTAAAAATCGAAATCATAAAACTTCCAATTCTTACGACTTGCCGCTTCGTAAATTTTTCGCGAAAAATACAGGTCTCATATATAGTGTTCCGGTTTTGTAATGTAACGTACGCGGTGAATAGAGACTTATGTAAAACCAATACCTCCAGGTCACTCCAATAGATTTTATGTCTACTGGCTTACAATAAAATCCAACTTCATTGAACAAACCTATACTTCTACATATTTTATTCTATCTATTAGGACTAAAGTAGCCTAAAAGAGTTGATACATATCTTAATATATAAAAATTACGTGACACGTTGTTTGTCCGCGATGGACTCCTAAACTAATAAACAGATTTTAACGGGAAACAGATTTAATTTTAACTTGAGAGATAGGATAGTTTTTATTTCGATTTCGAACCCATTATTATTTTTATTTCCAATATTTGTTTTGTATGAACATATTTTATATGAGAGAAATTAGTGACGCACGGTTTGACAGTTCCGCTGTGAAACAAATTCATTCAACACGGAGCATTTTTTACGAAATAATTCTTGATGTTTTGAAATATTATTGGCAAATTCCTATAAAACAGTTTTTTTTTTTATTATCTACAGAACAAAGTCTGTCGGGTCAGCTAGTATACATATAAATAACTTTCTTAATGATTCCATAGATTGGGAACGGAGCGACCGCCCTCAGGCTATTAAATAATAAGTTTTATTGTACAATATTACTTTGTAAACATATTTTTAAGATGAAAAAAAAAAAAAATAGCTGAGTTTCTTGCGTCCATTCTTCTCAGGTCTGAGGCATTCTCTTTGTAATGGGTGATAGTTTTTGACTCTCAATAAGTGATGTCACATCGCATGTTTTTTATACACTTGTCCTGTATCGGAGTCTATTAACGTTATTACTATTATTTTCCCTAATCCCTAGTCCCTAAGTCGTATCAGTCCTGGAAAACAGCAGCGGGTAATTGATTTCCAAAGTGAGAAAGAAATTTCTTGAAGAAAACGCGCGTTTGTAGAATGCCAGACGTCAACGTGATGCTGAAAATGCTAAACATAGCACTTTGACGTAATGTCAGGTTGTGGAATTTTGCTGCTAGTATCAACCAAAGAGGATGTAAATACTACGTTATAAGAGGTAGGACTTCATAAATAAAAATTTAAATTTAGTTTAGTATAAAACGTACAGTGATATGGCATAAGTTTGAAATAGTAGTAATTAGAGTATGACGATTGGCGACGAAGTACAATCCGGCTAAGTTTGAAAGCGAACAGTTGCTTCGAACGTAGTGGATTTCGGCTATCTCCGTTTTTGACAAGATTATAGCCGTCATCTGTCAATCTATCAATGCCTGCAGGTTTCATACAATCGCGTGAATAGATTTTTAGTCTCGCTAGGCTGATGTGAAACTGACGCAATTGTCGATTTAAAAAAATATGAAACTTCGCTATTGGCGGGATGAATACATTATCTCTCGACATCGCTGGAATGTAATGCCCCCGCCCGTTCCCCCTTTCACCCCCTCGCGCTCGTCTTGTTGCGTCAGTACGGTTTACAGTTCCATGTGATATTCTCGTGCTGTCATTTTTTTTGAAGTTTTCATTGCAACTTTTTGACTTTTGTTGTTAATAGGTCTGTAGTTTCTGTTATTCTGTGTCGCTATACTGCCAGATCTTTTTTACAGAACCAGGGCCGGATTTAAACTTAATGCCGCCCCTGGGCACCGGAAAAAAATCCGCCCCAATACTGAAATTTTACATAAATGTATAGTTTATATATTTTATTTTTTAAAACTAAAATAACTAATAACATATCATAAACTTTATGATATGTTATATATTCTAAAAAACATGAATAAATATTTGTTTTTTTCTAACAATTATAAATTTAGTTGACTCATAATTATATTACATAAATTTTTTCACATCCAAACACGTCCGACATATGAATTGCGAATTGGTCGATTAAACAGAATTAATTAATAATATTGACCAATCTTGATCACTAACAAAAATTTTTTCACTTTCCAATTTTGCCGCTCTAAAACCATTACATCAATCTTTAATACAGAAACAATAAATCGTTGTTTATTTATTAATAATAATATCCTAGTGATATTTCTTTTGCACACAGTAACAAACGGACGATATGACGTCATCGACGTCAAGTCCAGAGATAATGTAAACGGGTAGTACGATTAAAAAGTAAATCTTGATTTAAAAGAGTGGCAATGAGTTTCTTCTCATTAGGTCAACCCTTTACGAAGTAGCTTTAGTAGGTAGATTCAATAAGAAAAAAAAATTTTTTTTTTTGAAGTTATACTTCTTTAGGCGTGGTATGAAAATATGATGAGAGTAACAGGGTGAAGTTGGTTTCTAAAATTTTCTGACGTTTGCGACATTCGCTATTTTTGTTTTGGTTTCTTCGTCCATTATTAGGATAGGCAAAGGGTTCAAGCCCGTACAGCCGTATTCGTTATTTAATAATTAATTGTCAAAGCCATCGCTGCAAGATTTTTTACAATATTTTTCGTTCTATAAACGTAGAGTAACACGAGGAATAAATAATTTGAAGAATTTTTGCTTTTTTAGGCCAAAGAAGTATAACTTCTTGCATGCATACATAATTTTTTAATTTCATTATTATAACACTAGAAATAAGGAATTGCTTGTAACTAATTCTAGTAGGCTTCAGAAGATACATAATAGCTTTAAGGGCAAATGTATACACTTCAATAATAAAGTCCTAGCCACTGTTCAAGCATTATCAGCTATAAATAAATTTAAATGTTTTATAAAAAAATGGCTCTGTCGTAAATCCTATTACTCCACTGCTGAATATCTAAATGATCGGACAGCCTGGGACTAGATTGTGATTATTTTATAGCGATAGTAATGACTGTACAACATTGTATATTTTTATTGAAAAGAGCGCAAAAAAAGAATGCTGGGAGAGTTTCTTGCGCCGCTTCTTCTCTCTCAGAGCGCCATTTGTTTCCGAAGCGGTAGTAGTATCTAGTGGTTATTAGAAATGACATCAAAAAGAATTCTAAAGGAATCAATTTTGAGAAAATAAATGCCTTTTATGCCTTTAATTAAGTACACATACACTTTATTTGACATTCAAATGTGTCATTTCGGTGACCTATATGAATAAAGTGATTTTGATTTGATTTATTTTACACTATGTATTTTTATCAACAAAATTTGAATAATTCGCGAGTGTGTCGTGGTAACCAATTATGACGTCACGCTTCAGAAATCAATTACCGCGCGTAATATAACAACCAACCAAATATGAAGCGACGCGGCAATGACTATTGCGGTGTGACGTCATTTATTGTTCAGTTAACAACAATTAGCATATTAAATAGTTTTATTTCAATAAATATGTTTTTAATCTCAATATTTAATATCAAAACTGGGTATGGGTATATCAAATGTACCCCTGTCTTCTAAAAATTAAATCAAGCTTTAAATTGTTTTGTAATAAAATACAGTCCATTAAATCGCAATTTTGTATTTTTTACGACAGTAAAAAACGATAGGAGAAGAGTTCAGCTGATGGCAATTGATACGCCGTGCCCATTACAATGTAGTGCCGCTCAGAATTATTGAAAAACCCAATGAACTCTGAGCGGCACTACAATTGCCCTCGTTACCTTGAGACATAAGATGTTAAATGTCGTTTGTCCAGTAATTTCACTAGCTACGGCGCCCTTCGGACCGAAACACAGTAATGCTTACACATTACTGCTTTGAATGTTGCGAATCTCATGGAGAGATCGTGTTCGCAGTACCACTGTGTTGAAGACAATAGGAAAGTCCACAGAGTTACTCAAATGTGTACAAAGGAGATATATATATATATCTCAATACTCAAATATCTGGGACATATAATGCGAAATTCAAAATATGACCTACTACAGCTCATAGCACAAGGAAAGATAAAAAGCAAACGAAGACCTGCGGACCTACTATGAACTGTTATTGTGATTCAATTGGCGCCCTAAACTGAATTGCTTTACTATTTCATACCACGACGTCATTAGAGCTATCTTATTTAGGTTGACGCTTAACTAAGTCGGCAATTGAATCGCAAACTGTTTTCGTTCATTCATTCGTACCATGAGGTAACATTTCAATCTAAATTGGATAGCTTGTGTCAAAGTGAGCAATCCAAAAAAAGTTATTAAATATAACTTTTAAAATATAGTAAAAACATCCTTGAAGGTATTTCAGTTGATTTTTTGGTGGTCTTTATGTGTTAATGTAAATTGATGATATCTAGAGCTATTTTTACTGAAGATGTGTGACGAATTAGTTCTTTTTGAATATATGAAAAATAGTAACAAAATAAACCAGAATATGGCGCCGTTGTGGCACCCATAATTTAATCGGGATACTGTGCAATGGAGCCTCAAACTGGTAAATTATTCTCGTGCAGTTTGGCATGTATGAGTTCATTAGACTTATTCAACACACCTATCTTATAGTTCATTAACAAAATGTCAAAACAGAAGTACCTACCTACGTGCTCGAGCAGAATTCAGCGTTTTGTTTAAATTCGATGTCGGAATCGAGGTTACGTGTCTATTCCTGTAGCGACTGTAACGAAGTTAAGCGTACCCATAGTCTGGCTTCTATTTTGATAATCTTTATATATTCTCTTTATTTCGTTTGATCGTTCAAATTTGTTTGGTGTTGTTTTAGCTCTGAAATAGTTTATGCGATTTCAACAGTTTATATGCCCACATTCGTATAACTTTTTTATTGATTTATATTCAAACAATCAAAACGGCTTAACTCAATTATTAGTTAATTAACAATGTCTAACGGCTATTTGAAAACCTTCATGTATATTTTTAAAATGACGTATGTTATGAAATTTATTTATAGCGTCGAATAACTGTATTCGACGATACAGATTAAGGATTGGTCATATAATCTAGCCGGCATCCTGTGCAAAGGAGCCTCCCATAAAAAATTGAGTATGTTTCATAAGAAATCATTCGAAAATCATGTTCGAGACAAACTATTCACTATTTCCCATATAAATACATCAAAATTTATTGATGTAGGCGTTACATTGCGGAAATCCATAATTATACAAATGATTTGAGTTTTCTATACTGTTAATTCTGCCAGTATTTCAGTCTTTAAACAATTCGACACGTGTTTCGCCTCTACACGAGGCATCCTCAGGACGTGTTGTCTCGCCAAAATCTGGGACGAGACATAGACAGAGTCAGACACGTGTCGAATTGTTTAAAGACAAATATTGGCGGAAGAAACACTAAAGAAAACACAAATCATTTGTATATCTATAAAAGATATGTTGAAAATAATTCGATCTTAAAGCACCTGTCAACCGAAATAACAGTGGGAGTGAAAATAGCGTAAAGTGCATTGTTGCAAGGGTCAGGTAACAGATCCCCCACTGAATCATTTATGGCCACAGAATGCAATTCGTAACAGACACATGACCGGTGACTTGCAAAACGGTATGAATAGTGAAACATTTTATCACACAATAGAAATAGAGGCATACGTCTTTTGTCTATTTATAATGGGTTAGTATTCTCTTAATGGAGGTATCGTAGTCGTGAATGAGATATAACTTGCAAGATGAAAACATTTAAGTAAATATATCTTGCATTCATTGACGACCTGTATAGCCGAGTAGTTAGCGATCCTACCTACTAAGCTTGAGGTTAGTAGGTAGGATCGGTAGGTTCGAATCCCGGTAGGTGCTAGCATTTATATGATGAATATGGATGTTTGTTTCCGAGTCATGGATGTTTAAATGTATTTATGTATGTTTATATGAATTTATGTATGTTTAAGTAAGTATATTGTATAAAATATATCGTTGTCTTGTAACCCATAACACAGCCTATATATGCTTAATTTGGGGCAAGATAATTTGTGTGAAAAGTGTGTCAATATTATGGACCTTATGAGAAAGCTCATGGTCGCTCAGAGGGCATTGGAGAGGGCTATGTTTGGAGTTTCCCTGTGAGAAATTAGGAGGTCCGTAGGACAATCAAAGTCAAGACGAACAGAAGGCTTTTGTGGTAGCCAAGTCCATGGAATGAATGACCACGTACTGGATGACGCAGTGTTGGTAGGTCCCCCACAAAATGGAACGATGACCTGGTCAAGAGGACACAAAAATCTAATCATGGAAAATGCTGCATAAAGATTTCGCAGAATATTAAATATTAAAATCAATTTTTACTCCTAATTTCTCCTACGCGTGTTCCGTGCCGGTGCTCTAACCAACTGAGCTAACCGTTCGAGCGACGTATCGTCATAAAATCTTGAATGCTTTGTTCAACTCTCAGGTTGTGATTATTACTATTTCAAACTTATGTTAAATCACTGCACGTTTCATACTTAGACCTGCCTCTTATTACGTAGTATTTACATGCTGTTTGTGCTGGAGCACCATAAAAGGGAACTGCAATGGGGTGGATATTGAAAAGGAATTTTCCACGAACAAAGTATTTATTATTATATCGGTGTAAGAGTGAAATGATGACACATACAAAAACGTTTTCATGTATGTTTTATCTTCTTAGATAATAACTTAAATGTCAAATCAAATCAAATCAAAATCAGTTTATTCACGTAGGTCACGGAAATGATAAATAAAATATTTTTCTCATTGAATCTATCGCTACTTCGTAAAGGGTTGAGCTAATAAGAAGTAGCAAGAAACTCATTGATTTGATTTGTCTAGATAGAGTCTCTTGCTGTTAGACAAGCGATAAAAACAGGCCAGGAATATTAGTTACACTCGCAATTATGTGACACTTTGTGTTAGTGTGCGTGAATTGCTTCAAATAGAGTTTAATTCTAAACTCAACTATTTTCGTCGTTTTCACATCTGTCATAGTCTGTGTCATAGACGTAAATGATCTGAGGTTTATTACTCCTATTCTTCTTTTATTCCACATATCATAACATTTTACGGTGGTATTTGTTGGTAAAATATTATCAGTACCTATACATTTATATGCGCCTACTAGCTGACCCAGCAAACGTTGTATTGCTGTTGGCCGATTCTCAGACCTATCCGAAATGCACACAAAATTTCATACAAATCGGTTTAGCCCTTTCGGAGTTTATTAACACACACCGCGAGACTTGATATCTTATGTCTCAAGGTGACGAGCGCAGTTGTAGTGCCGCTCAGAATTGTTGAGTTTTTCAATAATCTTGAGCGGCACTGCATTGTAGTGGGCAGGGCGTATCAATAACCATTAGTTGAACGTCCTGCTCGTCTCAACCCTTATTTTCATAAAAAAAACAAAAAAATTCTAGAAAATGAAAATATTGTCCTTTAAACAAACCGGCAGTAGTGATATAAACAAAATGTCAATTTAGTAAACAAGTTCTAACATAATTAAATTCAGCATCAATTAAAGAGTCTATAATTAGTTAAGATTCCCATGAAAATATATTTATTAGTTATAATTTACTTTGGGTAGGTCTGAGAATCAGACAACATCTATTTTTTATCCCCCTAAATGTTAAGGGTGGTCCAAGCCAAATTTTTTTTTTAATTTTTTTGACATTTTTTTTTTATTTGTTTGATTATGAGTCAGCATTAAAATACATAAAATTTCGAAGTTTCACCCATCTACGATCAACAGTTACTTTTGTATCGCGATTTTAATATCGGCAATACAACGTTTGCTGGGTCAGCTATTTATTTATTTATTTTTATTTATTTATTTATACAAGGTCCACCAACACAGAATACACAAAACAATTCATAAGATTGTAACATAAATTTAAAAAATCGTGTTCCTGCAATTACAGGTGAACACATCATGCACATTAACATACAAACAATTTAGTTGTTACTTATATAAAAGTAAATTGAAGTCCTATAACGCTAACATGTTAAAACAATATAAAAAGATAAATTAATTCTATAAATCATTACAAGCTAAAATACAGTCACTTCAATATAATCACTAAAATACTATAGTATAGGTACAATATATCTTGTCTATGCATTTTTTATTATAAATTAGGTCATTACATTTTACTAATCAGAGTGTCAGGTTTCTCTTAAATTGTGCTACTGTATCTCCAAAAACATCTATAGATCGCTTGTTTGAAATTATAGTATTGTATTGACGCAACAGCCTATTCAGTGGGGAGTTAAATCCGAGATTAGAGTTTGCTCGATCAGGTATAAACGGTTTATATTTTGCCAGTTGAGGTGCTCTAGTTGGCATGTGAATATTTATCTTGCTCAATAGCTGCGGGCAATCATCCAACATCCCATTAATGATTTTATATAAAAATATCTGTTCATGGATTTGCCTACGATCCTCCAAGGATATCATAAGCTAGTATAATATAAAATACTGTTTTTTATGAATTCCATAACACCAAGAATTATTTCGTAAAATATGATCCTTGTTGTTATAATGAAATTGTTTCACAGCAGAACTGTCAAACCGTGCGTCAATAAATTATCTCATAGAAATTATGTCCATACAAAACAAATATTGGAAATAAAATATTTTTAGAGTTAGACCGTTTCTTGGCCATTGCAACATTACAATATTTTTCTAAAATAAACGTAGGTTAAGTTTCTCCTTATTACATCAGCTACCTGCCAATATAAGTTTCGTCAAAATCGGTCCAGCCATTTCAGAGATAAGCCGGAACAAACAGACAGACAGAGAGACAAAATTTGTGAAAAATGTTATTTTGGTGTATTTACCTATATATTCATATACACGTAGTAAAAAACGGTTATTTCAATATTACAAACAGACACTCCAATTTTATTTATATGTATAGACTAGCGGTCTTGGCAGACGGTGTCCTGTACACTCGTCTTAAATTTAAAAAGTCGGTCCAGCCGTAAGGAGGGGCTCACTAACATACACATGGGCAGGAGAATTATATATGGACTTAATTAAGAATCTAAACAAATCTCAAATTCATTGGAACACTCCAAAAAAATCATCAAAATCGGTCCAGTCATCTAAGACGTATCTCAATTGAATCTAAACCATCCTCGAATCCACTTGAGCACACACAGAAAATTTCATTCAAATCGGCTCACAGAAGAATGATATATAAAGATAAGATAAAAAATAACTTGTGCATTAAAACTCATCTTTCGATAAACAAATAACAATTTACCCAATCAACGCCACACAATATTCCAGAATTGTCAATTGTACGGAACTTTCAACGTTTTAACGATACATAATACAATGCAATAGAGGTTTATATTGAGTGATCTTGGTATGACCGTTGTAATTTACGATGCAGGCGGCTGCACCGGGCGACTAGTTTGACGGAGACTAGATAAACTCATAGGTGCTAGAAGCAACACTCGAAATATCTGGCGCGAAACGAGGTAAGGCGGACGTGCTTCAGAATATAATATCAGAGAGTGAGTCCACGCGACAAGTTTGACGCCGAACGGCTTCCCGCGCTCGACATCGTCGCCCGTAGAAATATTCTACACATATAATACTATAGTAAAATCACCACAAATATCCTTGTATTTTCACGGGAATGAAATACATTGAATTCATCTAAAGGCGCTTTTTTATTATTGTCCACAAACCCGACTCTTTCCGAGAATATCACTGGTGAGCTTTTTATTGCCACACGTGTTAATATCGCGTACGTCATATGAACTATAGATCTACATAAATGTATTATGCGTAGACTTACTAGCGTAAAGATGTATTTATGTATGTACAGAGTATACGAGAGAAGAATATTTCTAATGGAGATACAGTTAAATAGAAAAGGAAAGCGAATCTATTGTTACTCTAACCAATTTTGATTGATATATCGTAAACTTCCAAGCTTATCACATTTACAAATCAAACTTGGTCACGCATAATATTCTAACGGCTTTACAAATAAACTTGGTATAAAGTGATACCTGAGAAAAACCGAGAATATGCAAAATATTGACTTTATCGCTGACAACACTGTCATAACAATAATAATTCTGAAGTTTTCCGAGCGTCAGGTGGCCTTGTAAATAAACGCGGGAAACGTTATATGTCCGAATAAACCAATCATATTCATTCATAGGTTTATTCTTAAGTATAACTATATACCAAATATATTTTAACGCCGTCAGTGTATAATTGTATTAGGTAAACGATTAAACATAATATATTCGTAGAAATATCTAAACTGAAGGATAGTTACCTGTACAACTTTCAGCACTTACATAATTGACTAACGTTAGCACTGCGTCTAAATTTGATAAGAAACTCTAGTAAAATGATAACCCACGTCAATATAATATCGTATTTAAACAGTTTGTGGGATACGAGCACAGTTTAAGTTTCCAAAGTCAGTATACAACTGATCGCTGGCTGCGCGAGAGACGTCAGCCGGGCACCACGATCGACCAATGTCGAATCCACGTTGTTGTGAAGTTGTGCATGTTTAAAGAGGTACCAACTCCCGGGACACATTATGATTCGGATGTGCTCTAGATTCATGCCAACCGTATGTATTATAAAATCCAATTAGCATTGTCATTAACTGAGCGGCTTTTGTTTTATGTCTTAAATAACAGAGATCCATTGCCTTTTATTAAACTTTGAATATGCACAGGTTTTTGAATGCTGGATTTTTTATATCTTCTTATGGGAACCCTAAATACCTTTATAGGATTAAATAATGAACCATAAATACAACAAATTTATTTATGTTTTTCTAACGCACATTTGGTGGTCACAAATTGATCCTATCAAAAAAATGCTTTAATCGAATCTGGTATTCAAAGCAGATAGATTTGTCTTTTACATTTGGACAAAATATATTTTAATAGTTATGAAGATGAAGATAAACAACCGAGTGCGCGATATTAAAGTGCGGTTCGAATGAGGGCGAATGGCACGGGCGCGCAGGCAGTCGGATGATTACGGGCTGGGGAGTTTTTTTTAAATGAAAATAAGAGGCAAGACAAGCAGGACGTTCAGCTGATAGTAATTGATACGCCTTGTCCATTACAATACAGTGCGGCTCAGGATTATTGAAAAACCCAAAATAAAAGTTGCATTTGAAATGAATATCAACAAATCGCAGGCATACATTTAGGGATTTTTCTAGGCACGCCATGTTTTTCCCAAGCGTTTTTAAATCGAAAAATCTGCATGTTTGTGATGACCGAAATAAATCGTTTAACATAGTTTATGTGATTATATTGCAGTAGCTACTACTACTGTACTACCTATAAACTTGACATAACCATCCATCATCATATTATATATACATCGGTAACTATCTATTCTTACAAACAATATAGCTTATAATACCTATTAGTGAGATGATCATAAAAATATTTCTGCCGCCGAATTCCACCTTCGCACGACACGGCACAAGTTATCCGGATATCATCCCCACCATCTGGATGTGTGGCGGTCCTTCACAGTGCGGTTTTCAAGGAGCTTTCTGCCTCGTACTACAACGCTGTGGAATGAGCTTCCTTGTGTGGTGTTTCCGGGAAGATACGACATGGGTACCTTCAAGAAAAGCGCGTACACCTTCCTTAAAGGCCGGCAACGCTCTTGTGATTCCTCTGGTGTTGCAAGAGAATGTGGGCGGCGATGATCACTTAACACCAGGTACACACCCGTATGCTCGTTTATCCTCCTATTCCATAAAAAAAAAAACTTATTCCCGTTTACATACATTACACGATATAGTTGATTGAACACCTATAACTGAAGAGAGGAAAGACCAATTTTCAAAATTATAATTCGTTGGAATTTTCTCCCTCCCGAATAGCAAATTAATGTAAAAACTTCTCAAACTCTTTTTTTAAGCGAAAAAAGTTTCACTCAAAAATCCCGAACCATGAAGGTTCTATGTCAATTCGAAGTACGTATTACAATAAAACGGCAATTTCATACTTCAACCCCTATTATTAATTTGTAATCCTGTGCTTAATCACTGGAGTTTGTGTGTAACGTAAACGAACACGTACCCGACATAGCAGAGGTCTTTATGAATGAATAACGCGTTTATTTCGAGGACGCATCGCACAATAATATCTCTGCACCGGCACTCTCATTGTTTGTAAATTATATTTTCATAAGTTCATTAAGTCAGTGAGGTTTGGACTTGCGATCAAATAATCATGATTGTTATTGTAAAGTTACTGATATTGTAATATGAATTAACGAAAATAAAACATCTCATTCACTGACCTCTACTATATACCACTGGACTGGCGGCTGTCAAAGTGCTTTTGTGCCTGTTTGATATTCGCCATTTTGGCGCTGTTAGACATGTAGCGAGAGTCTGCGGTACTAAAACTAGTGATGACAACCTAAGCAAACAGCGATAGATGGTGGGAAACTATTTACAAATCAAATACATACTTTATTATATTGATTCTTGAAGTATAAATAACACGGAAAAAGAACGAATTTTAATTCAAAATGCATCAATACTGCAAAGTATTGTACGTTCCTTCGCAGCCAAGTAACAGGTCAGTGTTCTCATTTGAAAGTTCTGTTTTTTTATTTGATTTTAATTATAAAAACTGTTTTTGAGACTTGAGAAGTAGCCTATTTGTCGAGCAGACAGTTGTAGGTTCGATACCCACTTCAGTCTGAAGGTAGAAGTTAATTGTAACTATACCCGCACATTTATGTGTGTTGTAATTGTTAAAAAAAAACATTCGGATGGCGAAACGATTCATTATTTAAGCACAATTAGACATCATTAATGTAAAGGTATAAGCCGGATTTGGAGAATTTTCTCTGTTATCGAAATTAAGATTTTATCTGAAGAATTAATCACAGTTGACCGCGCTATTTCTAACAATAACTATTAAAGATATCTTTTCATCACAGTTATACTAATACTATAAATGCGAAAGTTTGTGATTGTGTGTGTATGTTTGTTACTTCTTCACGCGCAAACGGCTGGACTAGTCCGAAACTAGTCGGTACTAACTCCAACAAACCGTGATTAATGCTGTTTTAAATAAATAAATTTCGTTCTTAAATTACTCAGTTAGGTACATTCAATATAATGAGAAACAATAAAATTATATTGACTGAAGCTGAATGCTTCAGAGATGTTTTATTAGGCTGACCAATGTGACCCCTAGGGGATAACGGGGCACTTTTTGTGACCCCTAGAGGACATCGGACTTGATAGCTGGTATCATAATAATGGAGAAATTTTTCCGCAAAGATTGTGTGAACCCTTTATTTCATAGTTTATGTACTATGGCACAAAAAATGTGTATGGAGCTTCATGCAATGTCTTTTTTTATTTTATGGAAAAGGAGCACAAACTAGCGTAACCTGGTGTTAAGTGATCACCGCCGCCCAAATTCTATTGCAACACCAAAGGAATCACAGGAGCGTTGCCGGCCTTTAAGGAAGGGGTACGCGCTTTTTTGTACATATGTCATATTGTCCCGGAAACACCGCACAAGGAAGTTCATTCCACAGCTTTGAAGTACGTGGAAGAAAGCTCCTTGAAAACCGCACTGTGGAGGACATCCACACATCTAGATGTCAGTCTTATAGACTCGTGTAGACCATTATTCAAAAAGTACCGTCTGTTAACACTAATTACCCTGTATATATTAGAAATAAGTAATTAAAAAATTATGTATTATACATTAAAAACCATGGTGAACTTTTTAAACCAGCTAATAAAATTAAAATAAAAGGAATATATTTCAGTCATAATACGATCCATAGTTTTTAGAACAAAAATTTTAGAAGAAAAATTTTACACTGTAAAGGGGTGCCAAGTTAAAAGTAAAATTAGAGTAACTAAAACTATATATTGCACATAACTATGTCTAATATGTGCTGCTCAAATGAGCAGTCATTTTTTGTTCTTGTTCATGTGAACAGAGATCCAGCGCTTAAACACTGGATTCCTGATGTCGTCAGAGACAGCCACGAGTATTTTGTTGTCGGAACGTCGCAATCTCCGTCAGAAAACGCGAGAAAGGACTATTCTATATTAGGATTAAGAGTCGAATTCGCCTTTTGATGCCACACTGTAGACTGAGCTTCATTAATTTTCAATCAAGCACCAGTGCACAAGCGTACACGGCAAGCGTTTCTAGGGTCCTATGCAACCGTGTCTCCCTGGAAACGGCAAGACAGCCGTCAAGAAACTACCAATATCTACGTCCCCTTTGAAGTAAACACTAGAGAGATTTTTTACCGGGTTTACTATGAATTGCTCTTAGTTCTAAGAGCCATATAACAAAATGCAACGCTTTTGAAGATAAAATATATTAGTATTTATTTGGCTTTTGCTGGTGGCGGCCATCTTTGTTTGTTTAGCATACAATGGGAAAATTATTTTGTGATTTTTTTTTAGAAAAATAATACAAATAATTCTATTGCAGTATTTTGTTTTTCCATCCTTTGCTAAAACATAAAAAAATTGCGGGTTTGATACTCGCCACATAAAGTTTCCCATGTGAAAAATATTTTACTTAAAGTACCTACTTAAAGAATACAATTTTTTTATTTTCATCCCTTTTTTCAACCCTACACATGTCAAAATTTTAAAAACGCTAGAACAAAATATATTTATTTAATTCGTATCAAGTACCTAAATACAAAGTTTCATTTTTGATAATGACGAACTACCATTCAAACTTCCAACCCCTACTTCAACGCAGTATCGGAATACGGGGTCTCGAAATCTCGAGCTATTGCCAATTTCGTGGTCATCTGGAAGGCAAAGCCAAATTGGCTTCAAAGAAACTGGGCGTCATTAATAGAGCACGGCAATACTTCAAGCCGGCCCACTATATACATACTAGCGCTCTACAAAGCGCAGGTCCGGCCACACATGGAGTATTGCTGTCATCTCTGGTCTGGCGCACCCCAGTATCAGCTCGATCCATTTGACCGCGTGCAACGCAGAGCAGCTCGAATTGTCGTGGACCCAGTGCTCTGTGAACGGCTGGATCACTTGGCGTTGCGTAGAGACGTCGCTTCATTGTGTGTCTTCTACCGCATTTATCACGGGGAGTGTTCCGAAGAGCTGTTAAACCTGATTTCTGCCGCCGAATGCCACCTTCGCACGACACGCCACAAGTTAGAATATCATCCTCACCATCTGGATGTGTGGTGGATGGCGGTCCTCCACAGTGCGGTTTTCAAGGAGCTTTCTTCCACGTACTACAAAGCTGTGGAATGAGCTTCCTTGTGCGGTGTTTCCGGGACGGTACGACATGGGTACCTTCATAAAAAGCGCGTACACCTTCCTTAAAGGCCGGCAACGCTCCTGTGATTCCTCTGGTGTTGCAAGAGATTGTGGGCGGCGGTGTTTACTTAACAACAGGTGACCCGTACGCTCGTTTGTCCTTCTATTCCATAAAAAAAACCCCTCCAAGAGTCTTATTCAATTACAACTGCAATGAAACTTGTAATCAAGTGCCCGCAAAGGATGATGGCGAGAATGCATGTATTTTGGGACCCATTGAAAGAAGTGGCGTTCATCATTGAAACTTATTTATAAATGTAGAACGTAACAAAACAAAGACAAAACCAAATCGTAAGTAAGTCTAAAAAAGTGGGGGAAAAAAGATATACCTAAAAGTAAATTTAACCTACAATTATTAATCGTAAAATTATAAATATCTATTGTTCAATAAATAATTTGTATATAATGTCTATGCCTACTGTCTCCTAAAAGATTATATAAAATATATGTGGAAGGTTGGCCAGCAGCTAATAATTGAGGATTCACAATTCATTCATTTTTCAAGCAGATATCGAATCTTTTAAAGATTTACCTAGAGATAACTTACCTGCTGATTTTAGTACCAAAAAATGATAATAATCTTATGGAATGTTATTGTAAGTTACTACTGAATTACTGATTAGAGTAGGTATTCCTACCTATCTATTGATAGTTTGATGGTGTCGGAACATCCATATAAAAATGACTGTCATGTGAAAAAAATGTAGATGTCAAATACGCAAAACGTTCCGTTCGTGCAAGATGACTTATTTTTTAATAAATTATAATTATTTCTTTCTTTTGACTCCCATATCTTAGCGCCTCAATATTTTTTATAAAAATATCGTATAAACTTAAGTTTATAATTAATATAAACTTGTACTTGTACGATGCTTCCTTAATTTTTAAATTATGTGGGTCCATTCTCGCCATCCTCCTTAAATACAATCTATACTATAATATTATAAAGCTGCAGTGTTTGTTTGTTTGTTTGAACGCGCTAATCTCTGGTACTACTGGTCCGCTTTGAATGATTCTTTCAGTGTTGGGTAGTCCATTTATCGAGGAAGGCTATAGGCTATGTTTTTTTTTCAAAATTAGGGATCCGTAATAAAATTGCTATTTCGTAACACAAGGTGTAAAATCGAAAACCTATTTTTGCGTGCGCTGCAAAAACTATTGACAATAGAACAAAATGATGTACAGGCTATTATAATATAGGCAATATTTTATTACTTATAAAACTCAATTATACTTTATATGGCAAAACAACGTTTGCCGGGTCAGCTAGTTTGTAATATCTATGGTTGTTATGCCAGGTGGAACCGTTGCCCTTAGTGTCGTTGTCACGGCACTCACCCTTAAGGAGTAAAGCTACGCGCGATGCCGGCCGTTTCATTAGCCCATCTTGGGTCTTAGTACCCACGACTCTTATTCGCCCTATCACCAACAAAGTGGTTTATCTTCCTATTTAAATAAAAACACGCTTCGATGAACTCCTCCTTTTTTGAATTCGGTAAAAATGCTGAAATCCACTCTTTACAACAAATCTTTAAATTATAATTTTCCCGCGAGAACGAGCTAAAAATGAGGAGATCCGTAGTAAAAATGGCACTGACATACCCCAGGTGATTGCGAAACGTGTTTGTGCGCGCATGCGTACATAAGGCATCACAACAACCGTGCTGCTTTGAACTCGTGTACGTATTAGACGTTTGTAGAGATTTTTCCTCATTTTTATCTTTTAAGGCTACCACATGTGAATTGCACACATGTTTTTTTTAAATAAATTTACATTTCTTTAATTAATCTTATAAGTCATGACGTGTACCTATTTTAGTGTCGCTCAGAATTTTCGGGTTTTTTAAGAATCCTTAGCGGCACTGCGTTGTGATGGGCAGGGCGTATCAATTACCATAAGCTGACCGTCATGCTCCTCTCGTCCTTTATTTTGATTTAAAAAAAACAGACTTAAGAGTCAGTTTATGATATAATTGAAAATATTTGAAATGTTTTGGTTCGATAATACTATAAAATTTCGCATTCGGATCCTGTACTATTTTCAGATTAGGTAGCAATAGTTACGTTCGTATGTCGGATTAAAGCACCATCGCATGGTTCCCTGCGTGATGGTGCATAATGCAACTCATATTTCACGGGTCTATAATAACCAATCAATCCTTCACATATTCCATTTATCATTTCCTAATTATTCACTTGAATACCACGTTACGTCGGCAAAATTATTTTCGGCATTCAGCATTCATGTTACCTTTGTACTTACTATATTTTATACGTGTGATATTATTTTTTTATTTATTATCATAATTATATATAAATCTATATAGCGAAGTACACAATTCGCCGCTAAGTAATTGTGATTTTATTTTAACTTATACTTTTGAAGTGAAAACTTGGTCACAGTCAAAATGGGCTACCCTGAACTAAAACTACTGAACCGATCGGAATAATACCTGTACCATTAGATGCAGCGTGTTTCGGAGAAGGTTTTAGTGCATGAAGTGTTGGTGATTACTTATCTGGAAGCGGTATATGTTTTGACTTAAAAATACTTTTTTATTCGTTATACAAATAATTCTGTCATTGACATTTCATTACATATGACAACTCATACAATGCGTGGACGCGGGGTATTTAATTTATATGGCAAAACAACATTTTTCAGGTGAGTACTCCTTGTGTATAAATGACACTGGTTAATTTAGATATCATTTTATTTTAATGAAAATAAGGGACGAGGCGAACAGAACCTTCAGCTGCTTGTAATTGATACGCTCTGTCTATTACAATGCAGTGCTGCTCAGGTTTCTTGAAAAACCCCGAAAGTTCTGAGCGGCACTAGAATTGCGCTCGTGACCTTGAGACATAAGATGTTAAGTCTCATTTGCCCAGTAATGTTATTAGCTACGGCGCCCTTCTGATCGAAATACAATAATGTTTACACATTATTGTTTCACGGCAGAAAAAGGCGCCGTTGTGGTACCCATAATCTAGCCGGCATTCTTTACAAGTGAGCCTCCCACTGGTTGTGCAAGGGAATGATCGCTCTCTTGTAAACAAATCAAGCTAAGTTTACCTAAGCGAGCGTTATCTAGCCGATCGTGATAGCTCAGTCTCATTCGTACAACGTAGTTATCGTCGCGCCTAAAGAAGTATGTCGCTCAAAAATGCAATAGGGAGGGATATTTACTTAACTGTTCGTAAAGTTGTGTTAATGTTGAATCAATTTCTAAATAGTTAAATTATTATTGTACGGTCTACGATCAAAATAACTCGTGGATACGTCACATGACCCATTTTAAATAGCACAGCGGAAGGAAATCAATGTAAAGAGATATATTTAGCTGTTGTTAAATGCGCGCATGAACTAACTAATACATACGCACTGACCTATACTATATAACACTGGACTAGCAGCTGTCAAAGTGCTTTTGTGCCTGTTTAATATTCGCCATTTTGGCGCTGTTGGCCATGTAGCGAGAGTCTGCGCTACTAAAACTATTGAAGACAACTTCAGCGAACATCGATAGATGGTGGGAAACTATTTACAAAAAAAATTGGGAACTGTATTACGTTGATTCTTGAAGTAGAACGAAATTAATTCAAAATGCGAAAATACTTCAGAGTATTGTACGTTCATTCGCAGCCATTTGTATTATACGTCAAAATTAGTTCACTGGACACTCGCGAGTGGCGCTTCAAATAGGCACAAAAAATTTGCTGTCAAATTGATGGAATTAGGTGGTATTTATACAGGTCAGTGTACATACGTTAATTTTTGCCATATTTTGTTTATAGGCGCTTTTTTCTTCCGTGAAAGTCATGTGTTATTGTTTTTCGGTTTGAAGAGAACCGTAAAACCTAACCACATGAACGGTTTGGTACGGCCGAGCCATCGGGCCATATTCGATAGTATTTTTTTAATGAAAATAAGGGACGAGACGAGCAGGACGTTCAGCTGATGGTAATTGAAACGCCCTGCCCATAACAATGCAGTCCTGCTCAGGATTCTTGAAGAACCTCAAAAATTCTGAGCGTCACTACAATTGCGCTCGTCACCTTGAGACATAAGATGTTAAGTCTCATTTGCCTAGTAATTTCACTAGCTACGAAGCCCTTCAAACCAAAACAAAATAATGCTTATACATTATTGTTTCACGCCAGAAATAGGCGCCGTTGTGTATCTATAAGCTAGCCGGCATCCTTTGCAAAGGATAACTGGTAAAAGTACGTCGCATTGTCCAACGCACCAAATTATTATAATTATCTATATTATTAAAAAAAACGTTTGTGTGGTAAAGGTTACTATAACATAAATGACTTTCTTAATGATACCACAGATTGGGAATGGAGCGACCGCCCTCAGGCTATTAAATAATAAGTTTAACTGTACAATGTTACTTTAATTGTAAAACATTATTTTTGATAAAAAAAAGCCCGCTGAGTTTGTTGCGCCCATTCTTCAGATTGGGAATGGAACGACCGCCCTCAGGCTATTAAATAATAAGTTTAATTGTACAATGTTACTTTGTAAATGTTACTTTAATTGTAAAACATATTTTTGATGAAAAAAAAAAAGCCCGCTGAGTTTGTTGCGCCCATTCTTCTCAGGCCTGAGGCATTCACTTTAGAATGGGTGGTAGTTTTTTTGACTTTCAATAAGTGATTTCACATCCTATTTTGAATGAAAATATTTGAATTTGAATTTGAATATCGTCTGGACCGTATAGAGTACGATGCCGGACCAATTGGTGCGACCGTCCGTGTTTAAGCTATAACTTTTTTCTTCCGTCATTGCGCTAGTGAAACTTAAAATTTTGTCTCGAATTGACGACCATAATAGCGATACCACTCAAAATTTTGAGTTCAATCAATAATCCTGAGAAGCACTCAATTGTAATTGGTTGGGCGTATCACTTAAACGTCTAGTTTTCGTCGTCTTTTTCAACTTTCCGTTTGAACATTTTCAAAAATCTGGAAGCTATTGGTTTTAACACGTTTTTCGAAAATCGAGTTTTCATCAGATCTTGACGTTTTAAGGTCCTAGGAAGTTTCCCGACTAATCCCGAGGTGGTGTCTGTATGTTTTTATGTATGGATGTGTGTGTGAGTGTGTGTATGGATGTATGTAAACCTCTTATAAATATTGAACGGTCTCATCGCGGTTGGCTCCATTCGAAAGGGCTTGACCAACTTAAATTTTGAATATAATTCGGACTGATTCGGACTGGTAGATTTTATAAAGAAATATAAAAACAAGTATTAAAAAAAATCTAAATGTTTTTTTTTCGGAATAGTTTTTAAAGGGATTTATCGATCGACTGAAAACTAACGTTAACTCAACGTTAAAATTGGCTTATTCAATCAAAAGTAATTGCGGTTTAAAAAAGGTATAAAATAGGCAAAACCCTTTTTAAATTTTTAAACTTTTATCAGACTTTTGAGATATTATCTTAATATGTATAAATTATGTGACAGATTGTTTGTCCGCGATGGACTCCTAAACTAATGAACGGATTTTAATGGTGATTACTTCTTGGAGTGTAGTTTAGTCCAACTTGAGAGATAGGATAGTTTTTATTTCGATTTGGGACCCATAATTATTTTTATTTCCAATATTTGTTTTGTATGGACATTTTTTCTATGAGAGAATTTAGTGACGCACGGTTTGACAGTTCTGCTGTGAAACAATTTCATTATAACAACAGGGAGCATACGTTACTAAATAATTGTTGATGTTTTGAAATATTATTGGCCAATTCCTATTAATCAGTATTTTTTTATTAGAACAACGTCTGTCGCGTCAGCTTGTATATATATAGATATGAAATTAAAATAATTCGGAAATGTGTAATCAAAATTAATGAGTTAAAAATTAATACATACATACATACACACTCACGCCTTGTTCCCGTCGGGGTAGGCAGAGACAATAGAATGCCATTTGCTTCTATCCTTACAAACCTCACGCGCTTCCTCTACATTCATTACTCTTTGCATACATGCCCGCCGGTTGCGGGTGCTTCGGACCTCTCCTTTTCTCAAAACGTCCCCAATTTGGTCGACGAATGTTCTACGAGGTCTCCCGCGACCGACTTGCCCACACACACTTGCCTTATATATTTGATGCGTCATTCTTTCTTCACTCATTCGCTCCACGTGTCCAAACCAGCATTCCTATTTCAGTCCTTGTCACAACATCCTCTTTCAAACTACAGCGCGCTCGTATCACCGCATTCGGAATTTTACGCAGTGAACGCAGTTAAAAATTTATATAATATTTGTGTAAACAGCTTTTATATAACCACTTTATAATTACCAATATTTTAATGTATCAAAATGAATATAATATGTTATTCATAAGAGATAGACATATGCCATCGCGGAATCTAACATATAAAATTATTATGTCGCGGTGTTTGTAGTTCTTCGAAACGGCTTGATCGATCTCATGAACATCTATTTTTCATCCCCCTAAATGTTAGGGGTGCTCCACGCCAATTTTATTTTTTTGACATTTTTTTTTAAATTTGTTTGATTATGAGTCAGCATTAAAAAATACATACAACTTCAAATTTTCACCCATCTACCGTTACTTTTGTATCGTAATTTTAATATCGGCAATACAACTTTTGCTGGGTCAGCTAGTTTTCTATAAAACTATATAAGATATACAATTCCACCATACATTATTTTATTATCATTATATTATCTCCAAGGATTTAGGCAGTGTTTTCGTTGAAAGCAGTTTTCCGACATATCCAACAAACATAGTTAATGTAGGCAAAGATTTATATAAAAACTTAACAAATTATATACTGAAACCTTCCTCGACAACCAAGCTATCCGTTGGTGAAATCAGCATGAAAATCGGTGCAGTAGTTTTTGAGTTTATCGCGAACAGACAGACAGACCGACACGGTGAATGACTTTGTTTTATAATAATGAAGTGATATAATTCGAAAACCGAAGCACATTTGCAAGTAACGGGTGAGCATCGAACAAGGGCTCCGAGGTGAGAAACGATGCTTCTAACTACTGCACCACCGACCCTTCAACTTTATCATAATTACCTGCAAACAGTAATAAATTACACATAATCCTTTATGGCTTCAAAAATTATATTGCGTATTTCATAAATTGCTCATTATTTAGGGCGGGAAAATGCAGGGGCGCGATGGGTCGTGAAAATCCGTATGAAATATTGATACAGTTTCATGTAAACGTGTAACAAATGCGGTAATTCTAGCCACCTGCCGATTGCCGTGTCGTGCCGTGCCGTGCCGTGCGTAAGCTCACTTTTGCAATGTGCAATTCGATCCAACATGCAATTATTATGTTTTGATGATTAATTGCCGTTTATGAGTGTATTTGGATATGTTTTTATTAATTTGTAATCTGATACTATTGTTAAAGAGTTGAGTTATTATATGTAAATTTATACAAAATTGTCAAATTTAAAAGCATTACCAGGGAGGCTCTTTTGCACAGGATGCCGGCTAGATTATGGGTACCACAATAGTGCCTAGTTTTTCCGTGAAGCAGTAATGTATTAACATTACTGTGTTTCAGTCTGAAGGGCGCCGATGCTTCACGGCAGAAATAGACGCCGTTGTGGTATCCATAATCTAGCCGGCATCCTGTGCAAAGGAGCCTCCCACTGGTACTTAGATTTAGGTCGGACTTTACGTAAGTAAAACTGAGCTGACTGTAGGCTTAGCATAATTTTTGATTTCGTTTTTATTGTCATTTGACAGCTGGAATTATGCTGAGTTGTCTTATCTTAATAAGACAACCCAATGCAAAAGTCGAGTTCGCGTTTTGTGACACTCAGCTAAGTTATACGTAAGTAAAATCTGAACAAAGTTATAGTGCGCTCTAATGATCTCAGCCTGATTGAGACTTTAAACGTGTGTTCTAACGAAGAATCTGCCAACTCTCAAACCTCCGATCGAACGGCCGGGCTTATCGGCAACATTAAACACTGCTGAAACCAAGTCAACACGGGTTTCGCCTCTACACGAGGCATCCTCAGGAAATGTTGACTCACCGAACTCTGGAACAAGGTATAAATCTTTAATCTTAGCGAAATTTACTCTAAAGATAACTAACACGTTAATACGAGGAACAAACATAAACTTGTTATGCCTACTACTCGGTTTAGTCGAGTTAGTAAGTCTTTTATAAGGCGCTGTCTATGCTTTTAGAATATGCAATACAAAATATGTTACGAAATTTAAAAGAATTGTTGAAATAGCGTTTGTGTGGGGAAGGTTATTATAACATACACCTCGCGTACACCCTCAGGCTCTTTAATTATAAATGTTTATTGTACGATATTACATTGCAATCCATATATTTATAAACAAAAAAACGCCCGCTGAGTTTCTTGCGCCCGTTCTTCTCAGGTCTGAGGCAGTCTATTTTGAATGTGTGGTAGTTTCTGACGTTCAATAAGTGATTTTGAATAAAAATATTTGAATTTGAATTTAGATTATTATGGATTTCCACAAATTGACGCCTATAATCCTACTCCAATAAATTTTCGTCCTATTTACTACGTTTATTCTCCGGTATAACTTAATACTAAGTTTATTTGTAAGGCCGTGACTGTATAGATAAAATATGAACGAATTATCATTAGCAGAGCCTCATCAACTATGCAGACAGTTGATCGTAGGCCTTGCCGCCTGTCGTTTGATGAGTCGTCAAAATTGCTTCCTGTGTTGTTAAGTGCAGGAAATTGGGACTGCTTCATCGACACACCTATCAAAACGGTAGATTTTGAATTTAGAATATTATCACGGATAGCTAATTGCGTCGAATGGGATTTTCAAATACCGAATTCATTTTGAAAAACGTTTTTATGACTCATCCGTCTGCTAAGGCATAAAGGCATTTTTTCTCTCAAAGATTAATTCGTTTAGAATTATTTTTGATGTAATTTCTAATATACTAGATACTGCTACCGCTTCGAAAGCAAATGGCGCTCTGCTCTCAGAGTTTCTCTCTAGAAGAAGCGGCGCAAGAAACTCTCCCAGCATTCTTTTTTTGCGATCTTTTTAATAAAAATATACAATATTGTATTGTCGCTTTTGCTATAAAATAATCATAATCTAGTCCCTTCACTTAGATATTCAGTGAATGTGTGTTTAATGAATCATTTAAATTTATTTATAGATAATGCCTGAACAGTGGCTGGGACTTTATTATAAAAGTGTATACATTTACCCTTAAAGCTATTATATATCTTACTAAGCCTACTTAAATTAGCTACAAGCAATTCCTTATTTCTAGTGTTATAATAATGAAAATCACTATTAAGAACAAAAAGATGACAATTTTTGTGAACGTAAGATGTAGTAAATAGACGGTACTATTACAATTTTTTCAAAGTACTGATTACATTATTCTTAAACAATTTTCGGTGGTAAATATAATTGTATAAATAGCAGGGGGTAATTCCCCTAGTACGTATATAATCATAGCTTATTACGCGCTTAACTTAATTTTATTCCTTATAACGCCAGAATTTTTAAACGTAAGGCTAATTAGATAAGATACCAAATAAAAATAAAAGACAAAAAAGTAGATTACAGGGCGTAGCAACAATACCAAAAAGAATGAAATGGAACTGGGCGGGGCATATCAACACAAACATATATATCACAAGAAGATCTAGCAATAGCTGGAGAAGTATGATCACATCATTTTTTTTTTATTAATTTAAAAGAAAGCCCACGTTGTATGCATTTATGCCTTATGATATATTAACACATTTCAATTAATTTTTGCGTTTGAAAATCGATGCAGAGTTCGAAAATATGTCCAATTCTGCAATTTTAAATATATTGTTATAGGACATTACAATTCTGTTAATAGGAGCGTTCGACCTAGGTTACTCTTTGTAATTCTTGGCCTAAAAGTATTTTTTTTTTAAATATGTGGCCGTGCATTTTGTCTGAGAACCGCTAACCTTATTCTGTTTAATAAGTTCGGGCTGCCAAGAGCTCCATTTTAAATTTTTATGCAAAAAATAGAGATCCATTGAGATCATGTTATGACTGAGATTGAATGAATGCATGAATTAGACTCACAGTAGTTTTAAGGCTTAAATAATTAAATTACGCCAGATACATACAAGTAAATGTTATTTTCAAAGCCAGTCCAATCATTTTGAATATAAGCCGCATCAAACAGACAGATATGCAGACAAAAATATTGGTTTTCGGTATTCTTATTGTGTACGTTCATTAATATGCATAATTTTAATTCCAATAAAAAATTATGGATATTTTGAATGATTAATTTTAAAATTCGTATCAATCGCTGGATATTAAAATAAATTATGTCAATTTGTTTACTTAATAATTGAAAAGTAAACTTACATTCAATCTGTTCAGACACAGATTAGTCTTAATAATTTAATTAATTTGTCATCTACCCCAAATAATTAATTAGTCATAGTACTTACCCCAGAAAAAATTGTATTTTTTTTTAATGAAAATAAGGGATGAGGCGTGCAGGACGTTCAGCTGATGGTAATTGATACGCTCTGCTCATTACAATACAGTGCCGCTATGGATTCTTGAAAAACTTAAAAATTCTGAGCGGCACTACAATTGCGATGGTCACCTCGAGACATAAGATGTTAAGTTTCATTTGCCCAGTAATTTCAATAGCCTTTCAGACCGAAACACAGTAATGTTTACACATTACTGCTTCACGGCAGAAATAGGCAGCGTTGTGTTACCCATAATCTAGCCGGCATCCTGTGCAAAGGAGCCTCCCACTGGTGTCAATATGTCAACCTAAATAGTTAGTCAGTCATAGTTAGTACCCCAGAAAAAATAGTGTAAATCTACATATCACTATCAAGGTAGTATTGCAATACATTTGAGTCAAAAAAATAACATCTGTTTTAATATAACGAGATAGCCATACTGATGGATAAATGTACACAGAATCGGTTAATGCTTGAGGCAATATCTCGGCAACGGCAGCTGTGAAGTAATAGCGCTGACACTTTACGCGATGTCATTACGAGCACCTAAACATTCATTACAAGTAATGTCCGTAATTTATCTGTCCTAATCACTGTGTGAACGATCTACCCGCGCTTTCCAAAAGTATCTAAGCGTACTAACAAAGCTAACGCTACTAAAAGGCATAAATAGTTATTTATACAACTGTTGTGTATTAAGAGGTATTAAAACACGAATGTGGGTTTATCACACATGAGTGTTTTAATACCTAATTTTCAACAGTTGCATACAAGACTTTATCTACACCAATAATATGAATCCTCTATAAAAGATTCTGAAACAGTTAGCTTGCTGCTAACATTAAAAAAGCCAGTCCTAATAACCATTACATCATCCAAACGAGTGTTGTAATGTTGTACTGAATTTAATTACAACACTCGTTTGGATGATGTAATGGTTATTATTACATTGGGTGTTTTAATATTAGCAATAAGCTTGAATTTATTTTATTTTATTTTATTTTCATAGGGTGGCTAACAGCCGTCAATACAAAAACATATATCTACATATCTACATGTAGGCCAATTAAAAGCCTCCACAAATAGGTATTAAATAGTATTTTTTTTTTACGTTTTTACAAATGCTTAAACTAATTAAAGGCATTACTATGTACTAGTTAACTACGCTTTTTTGCAATTTAAATTGACTTAAAGTATACATATATTATGTTGTCATTGTATTACTTTTCTGTGACTTGCAAATAATCTTGTATAATATATTTCTTAACACTACCTAAACTGGAACAAAAAAGATCTATTTCGGATGATTTTAGTTTGTTAAAATTATACGAAGTACGTGGTATAAAGGAGTGTGATCTATAGTTTGTGCGCATGAGTGGAATATGGAGGAGATTCTTTTTTCTAGAATGTTGGTACGGTATATTGAGGTTTATTTTAGATAACAAGGTTGGACTGTCAATCTTACCCTGAGCAATTTTCATAATAGTCGTAATATCAGCCATGGATCTACGGAGTGTTAATGGTAGAAGATGAAATCGAGTACACCGAGTCTTGTAATCTGTTTTGGGAATTCTGAACTTATAATTTAAAAATCTCGTAAATTTTTTCTGTATTTGTTCAATTCTTTTACTATGTATCATATATACCGGATTCCAGATTTGACTAGCATACTCTAAATGACTACGAACATAAGCGCAAAAAATAATTTTTAATGTTTTCATTCTCTTGAAGCAGTTCGCTGAACGTATTATAAACCCAAGTGCTTGTGATGCCTTATTTGCAATATTGTCGATGTGACATTCGTAAGTTAGCTTGCAGTCAAGTGCTACACCTAGATCTGTGACACAATCGACCCGCAATAGAAATTGATTATTTATAGTATAATTAAATTTGATGATTAGCTTTTTACGGGAAAAACTTATAAAAAGACATTTAGGTATATTAAGCCAAAGCTTATTATTACTACAATATGTTGCTAGTCTGTTGAGATCTTCCTGAAGGAGATCAACGTCATAGATATCGTTGATAGGCCGAAATATCTTCATGTCGTCAGCAAAAAGTAAATAATTGGAATGATGAAAGCATGTATCGATGTCATTTATGAAACAGATAAATAATAAAGGACCTAGGAGTGAGCCCTGAGGAACTCCAGAAGGTATCGTGATCCATGAGGATGTGTAGCCATTTAAAACAACTGCCTGAGTTCTGTTTTTTACGTACGAACTTAACCATCTAAATAAGTTACCCCTAATACCAAGACCAGCAAGTTTCTGAAGAAGGATTCTATGATCTATGCGGTCGAAAGCTTTGGTGTAATCTGTATACACAACGTCAATTTGTTGACCACCGTCCATGCAATCAGTTAAGAAGTCAGTGAAAATAAATAAATTAGTAACCGTTGATCTTCCTTTTATAAAACCATGCTGTTGTTGGTTTAACACATTTTTAAGGCTAGGGTAAAGTTGATTATAGATGATGCGCTCAAACACTTTGGCAAGAAGACATAATTTTGAAATCGGGTGTCGAGGCGAGTGCTTTAGTTGTCGTAAGCAGCATTTTGTTTCTAGTGGTGAGGTGGTCATTTACAAAAAATTTTCCAGATCCAGAAATCTCAATATCCTGAGGTGTGAGACGGTCTTTAACGGAGCGTGCAGCAGCAACAAAATTTTCTTTGCTATACCGGTTTGTGATTGATAGTACTATATTCTTGACGTTGTTGGTGCCTGTGTGAACTCTATGTACAAAGTTTATTTGATCTTTAGATACAGGACATGAGATCTTATTACCAATTTTATTAACTACATCAAAAAGATTTTCTTTGTCTCTGATCGGTACGCCTTTTATCTCCACATTGTTAGAGCGAAGCCATTGATCTTTGTCAGCAAGCTCTTCCTCTAGTTTGGTCACCAGAACCTTGAGTGGTTGCATGCACATTCTTGATCCTTCTCTACCCTGGCGAGATTTGCTTCAAGTGACGAGATTTTCGTTGAATATTCAGAAGCAGAGGCTTTAAGGTCACTAAGCTCTTTTTTTACGACCTGCATATCCGCTACAAGGCTGGAGAGTGGCGCCAGTTTTAAATTGATGCTTGTTAGTTCCTGCATGATGGTTTCCAAGCTTATTGATGATGGCGATATCGGTGAAGAAACTGGGGTAGGAGTCACAACACTCAAATTGCCTGGGTTTTTACAAGCCGGACACCGCCAAGATGCCTGCCGATCACCGAGTCTGCGATAGCCGCGTTCTGTAATTCCAGAGCATTCAAAGTCATACTGTTTCGTGCATACTGAACATTTTATCGTTTCTGTTGCTTCATCTCCGCAGCGACTACAGGTCATCATTTTTAGAAAATAATAATACTTTGACTATATTTATATATATGTATGCCTGTAATACGCAGAAAATAATAAAGCAACGGTGAGAAAGTGCTTCAATAATACACGGTCTATGAATGGATGCCGTGAGTACTCAATGCATACAAGTTAGCACAAGATATGTTCGCAGTACTTATTTAAGCGATTCTGGCTCAATACAGTGGCAGTTGGTACAAAACAATATTCGGTCACTTATGCTTGTCGAACGCAAAAGGTGAATTGTTATTAGTTGATCACTATTAGTTGAATATCACTTCTGTAATCTGGATCTATGACCGGTTTGCGTAGGCGCACATTACAATTGAACACAAAGAATGAATTAAAGACGCAATTCTGACCTGTCTTCGCTGTACTTAAGCGTGAAAATTCAATGTAGCGGCAGTAGGCAAGATGTCATCCGTGTTGTTGATTGAGTTGAGGTTCAAAACAATATTTACACACTTTATGAATTTTAGAATCTTTAATAGAGCATTAAAAGTATGGGTGTAGATAAAGGCATAAAAGGCATTTATTTTTTCAAAATTGTTTCGTTTAGAATTCATTTTGATGTCATTTCCGATATACTAGATACTAGTACCGTTTCGGAAACAAGCACTCTGAGATAGGCGCGCAAGAAACTCTCTCAGCATTCTTTTTTTTCGCTCTTTTTAATAAATATACAATATTGTACTGTCATTACTATTGCTATAAAATAATCATAGTCTAGTCCCAGGCTGTCCAATCAGTTAGATATTCAGTAATCTGTCCGATCACTTAGATATTCAGCTGTGGAGTAGTAGGATTTACGACAGAGCCATTCTCATATTTAACCCTTTACTTTAGAACGAATAAGCAGGTGAATGCTAAATGTTTCAGAGTTTAATCAAGCCCCAGCGATCAGGCAAGACAAATAGCGGGCTCATCTGCATCTATACGAGTCGGAACTCGGAAGCAACCAGCCAAACAACGCATCGATATTTCAACCTCACCTCCACGAAATAACACCACAATGCACGTAGCTAATTCAAATCAAGCAAATCTAAGGCAGTTAGTGTAATTGCACTCCCCAGGCATTGATATATACGGAATGCATAAGCGTTGTATTGATGTTTGTATGGAGACGTTTGAATTATAATATTTTACCTTAGATTAAGGATTGGTCTCCGCTGTGCTCCAATTAGATACCGCAGGCGTAGTCGCAAAGTGCGGCAAATTTTACTAAGCCCCAATGGACGTACTCAAGCCAGTATCCAACAATGTGTGACGTTGACGAGCCACATGTTTTGTTTTACTTTGCTAATAATTGAAAATAAAATGCCGGGTTGTGTAGTAAAACTTTGTAAAAATAATAATACAAGATCGCAAACGATTAGTAAGTATTTGATTAATATCAATGTAAAATAACACGAAGCGTATGTTGCAAAATTTGATTGAAGATGCCACGCACACAAACATCTAATAGTTGCCGTAATAAAAGCTATTGTTCTTAGGTAGTGCGGTATCTAGTTGTCACAGCGGAGACCAATCCTGTATCTAAGTATTTAACTATGCATTAAATTTAGCTCCAAGATTTGACATAATCACGTAAGCGAGTATTGCAGCTAAGATTAAAATTTCGCTGGGATTTCATCATTTCTTAGCAACATTGCATTGAATTATTCAAACTGTAGTAATTAACTTTATACAGAACAGATTCAGCGTCTCTGTCAAATTTATCACTTCCTCTATAATACATATAGATTAGGCAAAGTTCTAGAATAACGCTCTGCAAATTTTACAATAATAGTACCGAAGTGGAAAAACTTTTTGATCTTCCCTTCATTTGGATGAAATTACTATTGCTTGGGAAGATATACTTGAATTCTAACACAATCCAGTTGAAGCCGTCTTGATTACTTCGTCCCGTACGCTTTCCTCGAAACAGAATTGGACGGATTATGAGGAATTTAAAAGACGATGACAATTTGAATATGAACGCGAAGAGTGTTTTTTAAATTAATCCAATTTTCTTTTGCGTTGGGCTCTCTTTTGTTGCATTATAGACCGTTTGCCCTTTTTGTTTTGTTTGTTTTATTGTTATGAATAGGATAATATTTCTGTGGATTATGTGTATAATAAGATGTTATTTATAATTTTGTATCTCAGTGGGACGGTATTCATTTTTAAATGCATCGCTATATATAATTCTAAGTAGCTGACCCGATAGACGTTGCTCTGTTAATAATAAATAAAATACTGTTATTTTATGAATTTATCAATAATGTTTCATAACATCAAGAATTATATCATATAATATGCTCCCTGCCGTTACAATGTAATTGTTTCACAGCAGAACTGTCAAACCGTGCGTCAATAAATACTCTCATAGAAAACATGCATGCCTTAAGCGCCCATATTATTATTTTTTTAAATAGTTTAAATGCAGAGAAGATAGAAGAAATAAGTTTGTATCTTACGTATGTATAGAATCAGCCGTCAGTCAAAAAAATTAATTATATCTAAACAAAACGAAATTATACTGCCATTTACATTCGATGGCTTCCCACATAAAAAGAGTAATGTAAAAGTAGTAATTAATCGATAATTTTTATTAATTTGTTCAACAATCATTTATTTTTAAAATTAATGCTTATGGCATGTAATGTGTTTTACGTCAAAATCAAGCTCCAAAGTTATTTATTCATGTATGAACAATGACACAAAATTACCAAAAATAAAAAAAATGCTTCTATTGCAACCAAACTCCACAGGAGAACTGGCTGGGTTAATCTTTATATTTTCAGAGATCTTCATCTAAATCGGTGCAGGCTTTGTTTGAGTCCATAGGGCACATATCCCTTAAAAACAAAGATTTATAATTTTAGTTTCGTTGTGTGAGTTTTTTTACATTTCCTCATTACCTGCTACTTCATTACCATCCCCCGCTGCATCAGTTTTTCCCGTACGATTTCCCTCCATCTACTGCGATCCTTAGCTTCATCAAGGGCATCTCGTGGGACTGCGTGCTCCTGGACGTTTGCCATCTACCTTGCCTGTCACAATCAGCTGTTCAAGATTGTGACCTTCTTTACGAGAAATAGGTCCGAAGAATTCCATCACCCTACGAAGGCATATAGTGGAAAGTCTAGTTTTGACACTAAGCTCTCTTAGAATAGACACGTTGCATTGGTGCGAAAGGTGGTCCATGGAAACTGTAGCATTTTTCTCCAACTCGATGTTTCAAAGGTCGGCCTATTTCAGTGTCCAGCTTTCCGCGTCATAACTGAATAAGAAATGTATAGTGAAAAAGAAACTAGCATTTAAAATACTTTTATATTACAAGTGTCAATATTAAGCTAATAACGTTATATAAAATGTAGCCAGTCCTAAACAAATATCGCTTGGCAGCCGAAACGTACAAGTTTATTAATTGTTCTTGTAAATATCTCACTCCCAGCCATCTGAATGGTTTGTAGAGTATAATATCTAAATATACTGGTAGAAGGGCGAAAGTGTTTGGTGAAATTCCAACCATTTCCTATATTTAAGCCACTCAAAAAGAGAAATCGGTATAATCGTATGTTTTTTCTTTACTCGTACATAACCAGCTATTCCAGTTTCCTGGATTTCTCCTTAACATGTTTAAACTTTATTAAGTTTTATCGCCCAACATGTTATAGGAAAGCCCAACAAGCTTATAGGAAAAAGCTTTCTGAGGCCTTAGAACCTTAAATGTAGGCTTATTTTTAAATTGTTGTCATCAAGAAGATTAGAAAAGGAGGACAGACGAGCGTACGGGTCCCCTGGTGTTAAGTGATCACCGCCGCCCACACTCTCCTGCAACACCAGAGGAATCACAAGAGCGTTGCTGGCCTTTAAGGAAGGTGTACGCGCTTTTCTTGAAGGTTCCCATGTCGTATCGTCCCGGAAACACCGCACAAGGAAGCTCATTCCACAGCTTCGTGGTACGAGGAAGAAAGCTCCTTGAAAACCGCACAGTGGAGGATCGCCACACATCCAGATGGTGGGGATGATATCGTAACTTGTGGCGTGTCATGCGAAGGTGAAATTTGGCGGCAGGAATCAGGTTGAACAGCTCTTCGGAACACTCCCCGTGATAAATGCGGTAGAAGACACACAATGAAGCGACGTCTCTACGCAACGCCAAGTGATCCAGCCGTTCACAGAGTACTGGGTCCCCGACAATTCGAGCTGCTCTGCGTTGCACGCGGTCAAATGGATCGAGCTGATACTGGGGTGCGCCAGACCAGAGATGACAGCAATACTCCATGTGAGGCCGGACCTGCGCTTTGTAGAGCGCTAGAATGTGAGCCGGCTTGAAGTATTGCCGTGCTCTATTTATGACGCCCAGTTTCTTTGAAGCCAGTTTGGCTTTGCCCTCCAGATGGCCATGGAATTGGCAATTGCTCGAGATTTCGAGACCCAGTATTCCGATACTAGGCGAGGCTTTAAGGGAAGTGTTCTCGAAGAGCGGTGATACGGCAAATGGGGTTTTTTTAGTGGTAAACGCGCAAAGTTGAGTCTTCTGGGGGTTAAATTGGACTCTTAAAAGGTTCAACTTACCCCATTCCGCGACCTTCTCGAGAGAGGACTCGATAGAAGACACAAGTTTCTCCCGGCACTGGTCGACGTTTTCCCGAGAGGGACCTGCATGGCCCGTGTATACGGCATCACCAGTGCTGTCGTCTGCATAGCAATGCATGTTGGGGGTGTCCAACATATCATTGATATGCAGAAGAAACAGCGTGGGAGATAGCACACAGCCTTGGGGCACTCCAGCGTTCACGGGCTTGGGATTCGAGCAATAACCGTCGATAACGACCTGTATGCTGCGCCCAGTGAGGAAGCTGGAGGTCCACTTGCATAAGCTCTCGGGAAGCCCAAATGATGGAAGTTTTGAGGGGAGCGCCTTGTGCCATATACGATCAAAGGCCTTCGCTATATCCAGGCTAACTGCCAGGCCTTCCCCCTTGCTTTCAATAGCCGCCACCCATCTATGTGTTAGGTATACCAGAAGATCGCCAGTCGACCGACCATGGCGAAAGCCGTACTGCCGGTCGTTGATCAACTGGTGACCCTCAAGGTATACCAAGAGCTGGCGGTTAATTATGCTCTCCATGATTTTGGAGAGTAGGGAGGTAATAGCAATAGGCCTGTAGTTTGCCGGATCCGAACTCTCTCCTTTTTTTGGGATCGGATGGACAAGGGCTGACTTCCATGAATCAGGGACTACGCCTTTTGAATAAGAGTGCCGGAATAAACGCGTTAGCACCGGCGTCAACTCAGGGGCACACGTTGTAAGCACGATTATTATTTATGAACGTAGTATAGTATGGAACGCAATATGATCCACATAAAAACATGTAAAAAAGAATAAACACCAAACAAAAGCGACTGACTTTCTGAGCCTGTTAAGCCTATTCGTATAGTAAGTTTTCTGTTTGGTGATGATTAACTTTTTTTTTATTTTTATGTATTTTATTCTATTAAGAAAACTAACAGCATATTACAGATTTGATAAAGAACTAATAATATTTTAAAAAATAATGCCAATAACAGGTTTCCATAACATTAAATTGTTTACTTTTTCCGAAAAATTCTACGTGGTGCGATACCTACAAAACAAAAATGAGATGTATTTTGAGATTATATAGGTTTCGTTACATAAAAAAACATTGTAACTAAATATATACATAATAGGTATTACATAAATACCTAAACTATATAAAATAAATAAACATATTAATATATGTTCGTGCATCAGTTACTCAATGATACATATCATTGAAAGTAGCTATGAGTTCTGATTTGAATTTATGTTTATTTTCCACCTTCGCACGACACGCCACAAGTTAGGATATCATACCCACCATCTGGATGTGTGGCGGTCCTCCACAGTGCGGTTTTCAAGGAGCTTTCTTCCACGTACTGCAAAGCTGTGGAATGAGCTTCCTTGTGCGGTGTTTCCGGGACGATACGGCATATTTACCTTCAAAAAATGCACGTACACCTTCCTTAAAGGCCGGCAACGCTCTTGTGATTCCTCTGGTGTTGCAAGAGAATGTGGGCGGCGGTGATCACTTAACACCAGGTGACCCGTACGCTCGTTTCTCCTCCTATTCCATAATAAAAAATAAAAAAATATGGTGAAAGGTCTGCATGATTGAATATTATGTTGTAAGTATGCGCTGCCCAAATTTTATTGAGTCAGTTATAATAATTATTAGTGGAAACTGTAAAATACAAATATTTCAATTTTATTAACTGCGTTTAAATTACCAACCCCTTCTACATATAAAATAACCTAACGACAGACAAAGAGTCGAATGAACGGACAGTGTACACAATACTGAGAAGCCAACAGGTTTGCAATATAATAAATACTGCAACACAGAATCCGTACAATGACAACTCACTCAGATGCAAACATGAACTATTTCCAGAAGAAAGGCATTGCAAAAGTTTTTCAATTTTAAGGTGACTCAGAAATGATTGCGTTCATCACAGACTTCTACAGTTGGCTTTGTTTGCCTATTTAGATTGTTATGTGATTGAACAATAATTTAAATATATTATTCAGCCATTTGTTGATAAGAAATGCGAACAAATCTATATAAAATAGGAAAAGATACTGAGTTTTTTATACTGTTTATATACTAAGACTCAAAATCGAATCAGTTATTTTATTTCATACTTTTCGAAATGTTTCAGAAAAAAAATTTAAAAACGTACCTAAGTACTTACTTAGCTTACACAAAACAAAAATTTTAATATAAAATAAAAAGCTAATGAGTATTTTTATATTAAGTCAAATCAATAGAATTTTCATTAAAATGCATTAAAAATTGGAAATGAATTATAAATCTATAATAATTTAGAATAGTGATTGACTATAGCAATTGTAAGATGAGACTGCAATATTTAGTTATTTAATTAGAATCTTAATCTTACACACGATCTTAAATTAGTGTAAATGAGAAATGGAGGGAACTCTAAAAATTTTTGTTAAGTATTTGCGCAGTATTTATGGTTAGGACGCACGTCAATCAAACTCGCTAGTCGTTTGCACACTGATTTATTAGTCATAGGAGAGGGAACACACATACTAAATATTTAGGTGCGCATTCGCAACTGCCTATAACTTATAATACATGTTGAGATCATTTTTGAAATCCAAGATGGCCGCCGCTTAACAATTTTATAGGCATTCCATTAATTAATCATCATCAGAAGAGAAGCAAGTAAAACCTCTGTTTTGTGCGTGTTTGTAAAATACAAGGTATATTAATCAACAAGAAACGTTTTGCGACACAACCGCTTCGCTCTATAGTTCTTTAAATTCTGCCTGCTTGGCCCTCGCCCGGCGCCCGCTCTCGCCCGCACTCGCACCGCATGCCAGTTACACCCCGAGCTAAGACGAATACCGAATAATCTTCGTACTCGCTTCTTGCGCTCGACTTTCTTGACTATGACATATATATTTCAGCTATCTCACGGGAAGGTTATTATACCTTTGCGGTGGAAGGCTTCGGACCTGGACTCAACAAACTTTGTGAAGGAAAATGTATTAGTGGGTTGGAATTAGGTCTACGATCCAGTACGGATGTTGGAGGTTCTCTCAAAAGCGGAGGTCTTTTAAAACGTTTTCTACTTCCTCGTGAAGAGGTAAAGCCAAACTGCAAAGTAGAAATACTCTATTCATGCTCTAACGCCAATTTTTACTCAAATTGATCGAGAAGACCAAAAAATGGTACCGAAACTCCACTACGCTATCTTACCTACGTGGGTAACACTGAAAATGTTTATAACTAGCCAGCTAGAAACATTGCTAATGAAAACTTTCTTTGAATTTCAATTTAAGAACTCTTTGGTAACCTAATGTTGTATATTGCATTCATTTGTCATTTGTTTTTGTGAATGTGCGAGAAAATTTTCAGTCAATGATTTATTATGACTTTCGTTGTGGGCTTACTCAACAACAAGAGCTATGATATGATAGGTTACGATTGGCATTTCTTAATGAAGCCCAATCTTGTGCAACTATTTACTATTGGTTTAACGAGTTTAAGCGTGGACGTAGCAATCTCAATGATGATCCGCGTGAAGGACGTCCTTTAACAGCGACTACTGAAGATAACATCAGTGCTGTGCGATGCATAATAGAGGAAGATAAGAGAATGACCTATCAGCAGATACGGGCCAGCCTAGGCATTGGTATTAGTCAAGTTCAAAAAATTATACACGAACATTTAGGCGTCAGAAAGCTTTACCAGATGGATTCCCCATACTTTAACCGACGACCAGAAACAGCTTTGCATGGACTGGTGTCGCCAAATGTTAGATAACTTCAACGGCGGTGACTCCAATGCTGTGTTTGACATCGTCATAGGCGATGAAAGCTGGATATATTGCTACGAACCTGAAACCAAAAGACAATCAGCTCAGTGGGTGTTTCCTTTCGAGGACCGGCAAACTAAGGTAAGAAAGGAAGAAGTCAAGGAAAAAAGATGATTGCCTTATTCTTTGGTCGGAAAGGTCATTTCGCGACAGTTGTGCTACAAAATGGAACGTTGTTTGCCTGTTGTCTTGGAAAAAATTCGACAGCAGCGCCCTCGAAGCAGGATCCTCCTTCACCACGACAATGCTTCAGCACACTCCGCAAATCAGATGTTGAATATTTGACTATAGCAGGTCATCCGCCATACAGTGCCGACCTGGTGCCCTGCAACTTTTATTTATTCCCAAGAACTAAAGATAAAATTCGGGTTATTCGCTTTACGAGCCCTGAAGATGCGGTGAAAGCGTACGAAAATGCCATAGAAGAGACCCCTAAGGAAAAATGGGCCCACTGCTTTTCTCAGTGGTTCCAGCGAATGCTACGATGTGTAGAGAGGAACGCAGATTACTTAGAAAAACAATAAGAGTATTGGCAACTTTCTACATTAAACCGTTTTTCATTTTCTAAACATTTTCAGTGTTACCTAGGTATTGTGATGTAGCTTAAAGTTGGGCATCAGAGTTTTTTTTCCTTAAACGAAGTATTAGTTGAAATAAATTTGAGCTCATGCTGTCTTTACTAAATGAATGCACGTGGTCGTTGCCTGTTAGTACAATAAGACTTAGACTTATTTAGAAATTAATGTAATTAATTAGTGATTATTGTGTTGGATAATATAATATAAAATAAAATATAAATATAAATGCTAACAGCACCACAAAATAACATAATTATTAATTTTGTATTGGCTTATATTATCCTGGCTCACTGCAAATAGCATAACATACAAACCTCTAGTTGCAGAAAGCATCATTAACAGTTAATGTTTCATTATATCACATGCTATCCTTTACTGTCAAAATGAAAAAGAAAGTGACTGTATTATATTTAATGAAATTAAATAATTAATTTCACTTTAAATATGTATCGACAACTAGTGGAAAGTTTACTATTTACTATAATTACTTACTAGTTATAACTTATACTCCACGAAACCATGTTTAATTTTTAGCCTTTATCTATGTTTGTTCATTAGAACAAATTAGAACAAAGAAGATAACTTTTAAACAACTTTAATGCGACTTCTACTAGCAAGTGGCCTATTTAAATAGCTTTTTTCTAAATTATTGGGAACCGTTATAAGAACGAAAACGTCAAATTGCTTAAAAGATTAGTTATTTTTATTATTTATGAAAATAAGGGACGAGACGAGCAGGACGTTCAGATTATAGTAATTGATACGCCCAGCCCATTACAATGCAGTGCAACTCAGGATTCTTGAAAAACCCAAAATTTCTGAGCGGCAGTACAATTGCTCGTCACCTTGAGACGTGAGATGTTAAGTCACATTTGCCCAGTAATTTCATTAGCTACGGCTCCCTTCAGACCGAAACACAGTAATGTTTACATATTACTGCTTCACGGCAGAAATAGGCGCCGTTGTGGTATCCATAATCTAGCCGGCATCCGGTGCAAAGGACACTCAAACAAGGGTAATGGAATTTTTAAAAATCCAAAGTTAAACTAAATAAGCACCATTGACAACTTTCTAAAAGATTGCAAAAGAAATGTTATTCGTGCCGGTATCAACACGATCAATCATCCGTATAATGGCCGCGCTCCTTGACACACGTTCGAAAATAATTTGTCAAAACTCGCTTCCACCGTATGGCGAGTGTAATTTTTATGTCTTACTCATTTCCTTGTTAGCTTCGTTCTTCTTATTTATTCATACAATTTCAAATATTTACAGATTATTTTACGTTACATAATATGCTGTGGTTAAAACGGAATTGATAGGAGAGAAAATAGTTACCAAAGCAAATTATGAAGAGTAATAATTATAAAAAATATTATATATTACTAGCTGACCCAGCAAACGTTGTATTGCCATATAAAGTAATAAAAAAATTCAATAAAATATAAAAAATAGATGACGACCGATTCTCAGACCTACCAAATATATTGTACATAATTTATAGTACTACAATAATCATTATATTCGATTGCGATCTTGCAACTGTATTGCGTATTTGTGGAATAATATTCAAATCACGATAAAAAATTATGTGTTGATCGTAGACGGGTGAAAATTTGAAGTTCATTCAGTCAGACCTACTGTATGCACACAAATTTTCTAACAAATTGGTTTGAAAATTTGTGGGTTTGGTAATTGGTTAGATTGGTAACAAACACCGGGACACGAGAATTTTTTTTATTAGATAATCGCACTCTTGTTCCTTCTCATGTCCAAGTTACATCAGTTGGTGCTGGGGCTGCTGCGTCAACTGCCGAGGACAGCAAGCGTCGCAAATTCGTAAGTCGTAGTAAGTCTTACATCTTTCTGCCGTTTCGTGTCAAGACAATTGGCCCGTGGGGCACAGAGGCGTGGAGAATGTACAAAGTACTATCTACACGCCTTAATAGGGCTATTGGAAACCCAAGCGATAGCAGCTATTTCGGTCAACGGATCAGCCTAGGTATCCATCGCAGAAATGCTGCTACCATTTTTGGTACAAGTGTACTTAAAATACGGGAAGTCCCCGTAATTAAAGTTTTAATTTAATGTAATCATATCATTTTAAATATAGTTCAGCAAGATTGATTCACATTAGAATAATCAAAATTAGCCATCGTATTTGATCATTAAGATTAATTATTCTAGAATATTCTTGAACAGTGTAATTACAAACTCACTAGAAAGAATAAACAAGTTGTTTACAATCTAGCTGGATATGTCGAGATTCCTTTACGCTAGTAGGCACAGTGTCGTATTTTATGACTAGCAGAATATTCTAGTCAGGAAGGAGAGCATGGCAGTTTAAGTTTTAGTGACGTGGGCTAGTTTGTATTACAATAACGTAAAAAAAATGCGTGCGTGCAAAGTATACACGTTAGAAGTGAAACCTGCAATTTGCATGAACCTCTAAACTGCATATGAAGTCCTGGTACATGTTGCTAGGATGACATATGATTTCAACTGCTTACAAAGACATTACTATCACCGCTACCATTTTTATGTTCTCCTGGTGTCTATGAAGTCAGAATCATAATATAGTAAGGTATGGTCGCGTCATACATAAGAAAATCTCTTCTTCAACTATGATCGCCTGGTACCAAAAGTTTTATCGACTTTCAAATCACAAAGACGCTAAAGAAATTTTTACTTCAAAAATTAAAGATATAAGAAATTATTCTGTGTGTGTTTGGCCAAGCAGGCAAATAAGATAAACCATTATTTTATGTCGGTATAAACGCTATGCCCAAGTTAGTTCTATGAATCATTACAACTCAAATCATATTCGTATAATCCTAAGAAAATTATTCCACTCAATATAGGGATTGTAATCGGTTCAATGAAACTTCTGGGTATCAGATAAAGCTTTTACAACTAAGTTAAATCAAAATGCAAAAAAAGTGAACACAATAAAATTAACTTAATATTACATTTACAAAAAATCTTTTCATTAATTTATTGATCGTACCGACTTAATTGTTACTGGACAGCTACAGTCACTATGGGAATAATCTGCATATTTTTACATATTGAACGCATTATGTCCCATTTAAAATCATTTTATTCAATTATTCGATACGTACAACCGAATAAAAGAAATAGTTATGTATCTACAGGTACACATAATAATATTCACACGCTTTTACACTAATTATCCAAATTATTTTGGCCCAAACTATATATGGCATAGCCTGTGATGGGCACATGAGTAACTAGATATAATCATGTGCTATAAATTGCAAGATAACTATTTGTTGTTTTATTGATGCTTTAACTCCTAAAATAAGAGAATGAGAAAACTAAAAAAATACATGATGTATTACCATGCCAACTTCCACCGAAAATTGGTTTGAACGAGATCTAGTAAGTAGTAGGCTGGATCACTTGGCGTTGCGTAGAGACGTCGCTTCATTGTGAGTCTTCTTTATCCATTTTTTTTTTTATTATTTATCACATTTATCACGGGGAGTGTTCAGATGAGCAGTTTAACCTGATTCCTGCCGCCGAATTCCACCTTCGCACGACACGCCACAAGTTAGGATATCATCCCCACCATCTGGATGTGTGGCGGTACTCCACAGTGCGGTTTTCAAGGAGCTTTCTTCCACGTACTACAAATCTGTGGAATGAGCTTCCTTGTGCGGTGTTTCCGGGACGGTACGACATGGGTACCTTCAAAAAAAGCGCGTACACCTTCCTTAAAGGCCGGCAACGCTCTTGTGATTCCTCTGATGTTGCAAGAGAATGTGGGCGGCGGCGATCACTTAACACTAGGTGACCCGTACGCTAGTTTGTCCTCCTATTCCATAAAAAAAAAGTTATTTTTTTTAATACGTATAAATGATGAGATTGTAATGTGTGATTTTGAGCACAGATTTTTTGTCTTTTTGAACCCTTCATGGGCGAGTCCGAGGCTTCACTTAAATAGAAAACAAAGTTGAGTTGGGTATTCTCCTGTGTGGCCAAATACAAAACAAGATAAATGAAGAGTTCAAGCTAGATTCTTAATTGAAGCTTAGTATAACAGGCGCTGTACCTATTTTCACGCGACAGTATTCAAAACTTTTTTAAAAGGACTCCGGCAGAAACATTTCGAAGTAAACACAATATTTTTCGTTTAAAACCTTCTTGAAGTATTATTTTGCTTTGTGGCTAGAGTTACTTTTATTATGTAGTCTGAAATCTAAGATGGCCTATTTTTTCATGGAATAGGAGGACAAACGATCATACGGGACACTTGATAGACTTTCCGGGAAACTCTAATCTTACAGTATGCCTCAGATCGGCAATGTAGCAAAAGATTGTTTATAATTAGGATGATTTGCGTGAATGTATCTGAAATCCATTGAAACAAACTATGCAAAATAAACTATCTTATAATCAAAATAAAGATCAGAACTTGGTGAGGGAGTTAGATGCCGTACACCTCAGTTCTTGTTTTAAACTTTCGGTTTATGATTATCTGACAAATCTAGTGCCCTGGAGTACTGCCGATTTGGCAAGGGTAAGAGATACCGCACCTCCAAACTATCTTCTAACACCAGAGGAATCAGAAGAGGGAGCTACTATATAAAGGGTTAAATAAACGTACATATTATGGATTTGAGAACACATAGGTACATTACGGGCGAGGATCGAATCGGAGGCTCCGTGGTGAGAGTCAACGGTTCAACCTATAGCGTTACCGACGTTTATCATTTCATTAAATTATCATTTTAACAATATATTGTTTAGTATCGTCTGGAAAGTCTCCAGGTGGCAGAAATTTTTTGAAGTTATACTTCTTTAGGCGCGTTATGAAAAAATTATAAGAGTGAAATTTTAAGATGCGCGCGCATCACTGTAACACAAAAGTGAATTGGGTAAAGTTGGTTTCTAAAATTTTTAGGCTTTTGCGACATTTGTTATTTTTTGTTTGGTTTTTTCGTCCATTATTAGGGTAGGCAAAGCAAAATACAGCCGTATTCGTTATTTAATAATTAGTTGTCAAAGTCATTGTTGCAAGATTTTTACAATATTGGTCCTTCTTCAAACGTAGAATGTGCTATTCTAGTAGAATAGCAGAATAAATAATTTTAATGATTTTTGCTTTGTTAGGCCAACACACCTTTTTTTTAATTCCAAGTTGGCTGTCGCGCATACATATGAATGTGTGTTTGTGGCTTTCGTAAGGAGTAAACTCCAGTTATATCTCGGATGAGGTGACTACGCACACAATGTTTATTTCGTGTTTTTATTAAAGGGTGTCACATGAATATCTAGTAAATTGGATTCCAATATATAGTTGCGCATTTTATTAGTTTCATTATTATTTCTTTAGTTCAAATTCACATATTTTTATTCAAAATACGATATGATATCACACTCTCAGACCCGAGAAGAACAGACGCAAGAAATACAGCAGGATTCGTTTTTAACCGACTTCAAAAAAGGAGGAGGTTCTCAATTCGTCGGTATTTTTTTATGTGTGTTACCTCAAAACTTTCGACTGGGTGAACCGATTTTGATAATGCTTTTTTTATTTGAAATCTGGTGCTTCCCGTGTATTCCCATTGTAATTTGGTCCAGATCTGACAATGGCATCCATGAGAAAACCATAAAAGTCTTAAATTTGCTACAAATACGTATAGCAATGTGGATGATAAATTTACGAATAACCCAAAATCGCGCCAACTGATTTCGATAATTCTTTTTTTATTGGAAAGGATATACTTCAAAGATAGTTTGGTGAGAGTTTGGTTAGGTTTTGATTACGGAATCCATGACAAAGTAACGGAACTTTTCAATTCCTAGGATCAAATATAACGATACTCGGCCGAATATTTTTTATGCTATCCGGATATTTAAGTCATCTACCATAACAAAGTTATGGTCAAGTTATTGTCTTAGTCGAATATTATGATCAATGGGACTCCTTAACGACTTACAGTAACGGTGCAATCTGTGGCAGAATTTCTAACTGTCTGTAAAAATTAGTATATCTACACTAAATTCTATAAATTACAATAATCGTGACTATAATTAGATCAATTAATTTGATTGCATAAAAATACGCAATTATTTTTATACTTTTTAGTGCATATTATAGCTATTGGTTTGGAATAGTGTTTTTGAAGTCGTTTGTTTTTTTATTAATTTTTTTTAAATGAAACTATTGTTTTAATGTACAATAAAATTTATTATTTAATAGCTTGAAGTCGGTCGCACCATCTCCAATCTGTGGTGATCTCAGAAAATGTACAAAATAAACGTTTTACGAAATTTAAAAAACTGTTAAAAACATTTGCGTGGTAAAGGTTACTATAACATAAATTATTTCTTAATGATACCACAGACTAGGAATGGAGCGAACACACTCAGGCTATTTAAATATAAACGTTTATTATTCGATAAAGCAATGTAATCCATATTTTTATAAAAAAAAGTCCGCTGAGTTTCTTGTGCCCGATTTTATGCGATCTGAGGCAAACTATTTCAAAGGGGTGGTAGTTTATGACGTTCAATAAGTGATTTTAAATTTTGAAGAAAAATATTTGATTTTGAGAAACCTGAGGCAAAACCATCAAAGGCTAAATTAATTTAATAATAATTATAATAATATTGCCACACTCTTACACAAATTTTCTTGCCAAACTAGGCATAGCCTGTACTATGGGCACAAGACAACGATATATTTAATACAATATACTTACTTAAACATACATAAATACATATAAACATCCATAACTCGGAAACAAACATTCATATTCATCACATAAATGATTGCACCTACATATATATTGTGAATTTTGCTGAATTACAGAAACGTTGGTATTTTGAGCAGGAATTTATTAGTAAATCCACGTAGCGTCGCCTTGTGACATTCAATGAAGGTTGTTCGGTATCATGACGACAGAAAAGTTGAAAACCGTGACATAAACTGAATTACACGATCTCGACAAATATTAGCAGGACTCAATTTTATACATTTCGATAATTTTGAAAAATAAATGGACTGAGTTATATATCAACTACACTAACGCATTATCAACCTTGTAATGTTAGTGTAAAATTTAAATTATAATAAATAAATTAAATTAATTAATAAAAATCATTCAAATGGCAATTATCTATCTATACATGGTTTGCTGCAAAATTTATTCGCATAATTATTACAAATGTATTTTTCTTAATTTATTATCAATATGTATATTTTTTTTATTTTTTTTTGACATTGTGTGCTAGTCCTTCAGTCGAAATAATAAAATGGTTATTAAAATTGAACGAATTCTTAAATTGCCAGCTACCCTCAAGTTGCGCTACTCGTATGTTACTTTTTCGGAAGAGCTTCTTTAGACGATATGTAGGTACATTACCTTAGCTACTTTTAAATTTGTAATCCAATTTGATGGTAACAAACTGAATCTAATAAAAACCTGATGGAAACAAATATGGTTATCAATTTCGTCAGAGATGTGATTTGTGACAGAGACGTAGTAGAGGCGTCGACAAATGCCACGCTCTGCGTAAGGAAATGGCTTACGAAGAGCGTCTTTAGTATTCATGAGAATGTTTCACAGATTGCGACATTTGCAATTTTTGATTCATTATAAATTCATACAACCAAAACAAGTGACAACATTGAGTGATAGGGGGGTGTAATAATAGTATTAATTTGTGAATTAGCTTGAAAATTGTTCACTAAAATCAAAAACTATTTTTATAAAAGAATAGCTGGGACTAACGTTTGTAAATTTATTACTATTGAATGTTATCTTATATTCATTAGTATTTTTAAAGTACGACTTAGTAGTATTATTATAGGAATACCTTTTTTAGGCGAGACTACGAGGTAACTAGACGACAATGCAACGGAACCGGAAGTCTGTTGCAAGATGGCGTCACGTTTCTGCACCATACGGTTTTTGGTTTCTTCGTTCATTATTAGCACAGGCAAAGGGTTCGAGCCCATTCAACCATATTCGTTAATATTCAATAACAAGGCATTTTCATCTGTGGTAATCAATAATCTAACCTTCAATTTCTTATTTTCAATTATTTTATTTAATGAGTGAAAATTTTAAAACGTGCAAATGATATTAATGAATTATAATAGGATATAAAATGAAAATAATAATTAGTGAAATGAAATGGCGGATTTCCAGGAACATTTTAGGAACGATGCGGTACTCGAACCCATGACCTCCGGCGTTCCGTACTGGTGCTCTAACCATCTGAGCTAACCGTTCGAGTGACGTTTCGTCATAAAATCTTGTATTTGTTCAACTCTCAGGTTGTGGCTTCATCTTCTTCGAGTACCGCATCGTTCATAAAATTTTGTGTTTAAAATTTTATTTGTGTATGTATTACTCCTAGAAGTAAGGGTTATCACTTTAAAAACATAACAAATTGTTAAGTTATTTATTACTAAGTTTTTCTACAATCGCTCAATATAGAAAATCAAAATAAAAAGTTCTTAGTCGCTGAGAGGGCTATGCTCGGAGTTTCCCTTCGAGATAGCATCAGAAATGAGGAGATCCGTAGGTCACCGACATAGCCCAGATGGTTGCGAAACTGAAGTGGAAGTGGGCAGGGCAGCTAGACAACCGGACAGATGACCGGTGGAGCCGTAAAATCCTCGAATGGCAACAACGTACCGGAAGACGCAGTGTTGGCAGGCCTCTCACAAGATGGACTGATGATCTGGTCAAGATTGCCAGAGTAGGTTGGATGAGGGCAGCGCAAGACCGATCATCATGGCGATCTTTGGGGGAGGCCTTTGTCCAGCAGTGGAAGTCTTTCGGCTGAGATGAGAATAGAAGCAGTACTAATTATAAATTACTGAGCTTCTGAGACTTAACATCTCATGAAAATCGCAAGAACGGTGCCCCTCATAATTTTGGGTTACCAATTATCTCGAAAGTTGAAATGCGTGCTACTATTATTTTATTATTTTTCTTATTCACATAATATTAATAGTAAAAAGTTCAATGTTTTAACTGCTATAAACAAAAACAATTATTTTTATCAGAAGAGTGTCTAGTTATATATTTGGATACTGAACTTTGCCACTTAGACCTTCTCACTTTTAAAATATTAGCATCATTTAAAGATGCTTATATTTTACATGCATACATTAAAAAACCTGTAACCAAATCTAAAAAAATATTGTTAGTTGTACCTACCTAACTAATTCATTAATCATATCTGTATTGGCTGTTAATAAAAATTAGGAAACTATAGTGCTAGATTTAATATCCTGTTTATGATAACAATTATGAATGTCACCGTTTGTTTCTGTTGAATAAATAAAAAAAAAGATAATGTGTACAGTTTGTTATTTATGGTAAACAAAAAACGTTTTAATATCAGGTGAATAGTTTATCCCTATCATTATGTAAGTGAAATAAATCAGCTTACACTATTAAGCATCTCAATATAAAATCAGATTTTATAAGTTTTTTCTCACAATAGTAAAGTTTAATCATTTCTATGTTTTAAGCAATATTGCAACACGGCCATCGATCATTTTACATGTCAATACTTACTCATACTATGATAGTGTATAAAGTTTTGAGGATCGATCATGGCTAACTTAATTGTATGCTTTCAAATAATAACTATGTTCTGTTTATAATTTACACGCGTGAAACATATATTTTTAAAGTGAAAACTTCTTTAGCCGCACACTTCTTGATAGTGGAAAATCTTATGGGTTCGCGTCACAAAAAAAAAAAATAAACACACTAGCCGTTCCCGCCCCCTTCGCTGCCGGAGAATTTTGCCATCTTGGATAAATTTCGCATCGAAAAGTGGTTGTTTCATGTCGATGCGATCAGTGGTTTAGGCCTGAAAGAGCCTCAAACAAAGACCATTTTCATTATATATATAGAAGATATCTTAGACATTTTTCGATGGATGAAATCTAATGAGTTCGCGTCAACGATATGCTTATAGCTTATCCTCCTTATCCTTATTCTGCAACATTAGTGCTGTGTATATATTATAAGTGAAATTGAATGGACTGCCCTGTGCTTCCCCGGGGCGTAAAAAGAATAGGGTAGTCCCAGGCCCAAGGGTGTCGTAAGAGGCGACTATGGGCTTATTGAAAGTGGGAAAGTCACGCTACCGTCTTTTGACGTCAGCACAATCGGGCCAGACTCGTACTTACCACACTCGCACAGAATACCGGCGTGAAGTAGCGGCCTAGTGCCGCTATGTTTCGCATAGATTAGTGTCGAGGACCGGAGGCCATCCCCTTCGCCCAACAAATTAAGGGAGTGGTATCAAAAGAAAAATTACCCCAGGAGGGTATCGGCTCCTGTAGAGCTGGAGAATCCCTCCCCGAGCATTCGCGCTCAGGCTGCCCCTCGTATTCTGGGGAGGGCACAGTACCGCGCATGACCAAGGACAAACGAGACAGTAACACCACGGCACCCCGCTCCACGCTTAATGTGGACTTTTGTAACATCAGGTTCGAGGGGAATTCAGTCCAACTTAAACGCCGTCCACCACTACCTTGAGACGGCGCAGCTGGTCTCCGTAAGGAAACCTTACGGAGACGCAGATATCTCGACCTAGCGATACGTCATATTTATCGTACCCCGGGTACAAAATTGAGCACAATTTTATGCCTCATGCCGGCGTATGTGTGTACGTTAGGGAGGATATCTGCTGTCGCCATCTCGGCAATTTTGAGGGTAGGGACCTGTCTACCCTCTGGCTCCGCGTAGATTTAGTGGACTGCGTCCGCATCTATGCGTGCGTCTACAGGTCCCATAGTGGTAACGCAGAAACCGATCACCTCATGGGCTGCGTTCAAACGGCAATTGACAACGTGCTTGAACAGATCCCCTCCGCAGAAATCGTAGTCTTGGGTGATTTCAACGGGCACAATGCCGAATAGCTTGGATCACGTACCACAGACTACACAGGGCGATCTGTGCATAATTTTGCATTGGCGTATGGTCTGTCCCAATTGGTAGAGTCGCCAACGCGGCTCCCGGATGTGGATAGCCACATGCCATCCTAATTAGATCTTCTGCTGACTACACATCCCGATAGTTACCAGGTCTCTGTCGACGCCCCTCTCGAAACGTCCGACCATTGTCTGGTCAGGTGTGTAGTGCCCATCCGACGCCAACCTCGCAGACCACCTGTGACCCGCCGCGTTTGGCACTACAAGTCAGCAGATTGAGATAGGATGCGTTCCTTTTTTGCATTCTACCCTTGGGGCAAGGTTTGTTGCATGCGTCAGTTAAAGCAGCAGCTGACTGCAAAAAACAGGCGTATCGAACTTGGGTTGCGGCGCTGGGCACGAAGGATCCGAACTGCAAAGTTCTTAAGAGGAAATTTAACCGTGCCTCCAGATTTTTTATGCGGCAAATCACCCATGCGTAGTCAAAGTATGTCATCAAAATCGGCGAGCAGCTTTCCAGTTACCCGACCGGAACACGCAAGTTCTGGTCGTTGTCGAAAGCTGCTCTTGGTAACTTCAACCAGCCGTCCATGCCGTAGTTGCACATGAGGAATGACATACGGCAAAAGAGAAAGCCGATCTCCTGTGCGCTCTTTTCGCCTCCAACTCGACTCTTGACGACAACGGAAAAACACCGCCGACCATCCCGCGGTTTCAGAGCTTTATGCCTGAAGTACAGTTCAGACAGAAAACTGTTAGGCGAGCTCTGTTTTCGTTAGACGTCAGGAGGTCGAGCGGGCCGGATGGCATTTCTCCAATCATACTTAGAACGTGTGTCCCTAGACGCCGGTGCTAACGCATTTATTCCGGCACTCTTATTCCAAAAGCGTAGTCCGTGACTCATGGAAATCAGTCTTTGTCCATCCGATCCAAAAAAAAGGAGACAGTTCAGATCCGGCAAACTACAGGCCTATTGCTTTATCCTCCCTGCTCTCCAAAATCATGGAGAACATAATTAGCCGCCAACTTTTGGTATACCTAGAGGGTCACTAGTTGATCAACGACGTTGGTCGGTGGGCAGGTGATCTTCTGGTATACCTAACACACAGATGGGCGGCGGCTATTGAAAGCAAGGGGGAAGGCCTGGCAGTTAGCCTGGATATAGCGAAGGCCTTTGATCGTGTATGGCACAAGGCGCTCCTCTCAAAACTCCTGGAAGGACCTCCAGCTTCCTTACTAGGCGCAGCATACAAGTCGTTGTCGACGGTCTTTGATCAAATCCCAAGCGCGTGAACGCTGGTAGTACCCCAAGGATGTTTGCTATCTCCCACGCTATTTCTTCTGCATATCAATGATATGTTGGACACCTCCAACATACATTGCTATGCAGACGACAGCACTGGTGATGCCGTATACACGGGCAATGCAGGTCTCTCTCGGGAAAACGTCGACCAGTGCCGGGAGAAACTTGTGTCTTCTATCGAGTCCTCTCTCGAGAAGGTCGCGGAACGGGGTAAATTGAACCTTGTCCAATTTATACCCCAGAAGACTCAAGTTTGCGCGTTTACCATTAAAAAAACCCCATTTGTCGTATCACCGCTCTTCGACAACACTTCCCTTAAAGCCTCGCCTAGTATCGGAATACTGGGTCTCGAAATTTCGAGCGATTGCCAATCTGGAGGGCAGAGCCAAATTGGCTTCGTAGAAGCTGGGCGTCATTAATAGAGCACGGCAATACTTCAAGCCAGGTCCAGCAACACATGGAGTATTGCTGTCATCTCTGGTCTGGCGCACCCCAGTATCAGCTCGATCTATTTGACCGCGTGCAACACAGAGCAGCTCGAATTGTCGGGGACCCAGTGCTCTGTGAACGGCTGGATCACTTGGCGTTGCGTAGAGACGTCGCTTCATTGTGTGTCTTCTACCGCATTTATCACGGGGAGTGTTCAGAAGAGCTGTTTAACCTGATTCCTGCCGCCGAATCCCACCTTCGCACGACAGGCCACAAGTTAGGATATCATCCCCACCATCTGCATATGTCCTCCACAATGCGGTTTTCAAGGAGCTTTTTAGCACGTACTACAAAGCTGTGGAATGAACTTCCTTGTGCGGTGTTTCCGGGACGATACGACATGGGTACATTCATAAAAGCGCGTACACCTTCCTTAAAGGCCGGCAACGCTCTTGTGATTCCTCTGGTGTTGCAAGAGAATGCGGGCGGCGGTGATCACTTAACACCAGGTGACCCGTACGCTCGTTTGTCCTCCTATTCCATAAAAAAAAAGTTTTGTGAAAAGTTCAATGTGACTGTGCATTGTTGAATAGTGTTTATGTTTGATTAATATATTATGGAAAATAAGTGTTCAAAATAGATTTATGTTAAAAATTTAGATATTCCTAAACAATTTCAAATTGTAATAGTAAGAGTTTTAAGTTTTCACTTCTATCGGTAATCTCTACAACTGCCAATTTTTTTTATAATATTTTTTGAGGTTTTTAGTGGTTGTGGGGTGAGTGCGTGATATGTCGTATTCTAAATATTTGAGGAGTACTATGAGCCAGATATATATTTATATAATTTTTGATTTAATTTTGTATTCCATAAAATTTTGTGGATCGAATTTCGCACTTTGTACCAAATAAACTGTCATGCTATGTGTGTAAAAATATGCATATATAAACTTGGAATTTTGAAGGTAGGTTCTTTCTAGGACGTAGGTAGGGGAGAAGTTTCTTAGCTGGCCTAAGAAACTTCTCCCCTAATGCGGTGAAAGGAGGGTCGATGGTTGTATGGAAGTACATATAATAAGTACATGGAAGAAGATGTTTGAAATTTTTGTCCTATATTTTGAAAAAGCCGTGAAAATCGACATTTAGGTTATTAGTTTTAAATAATAAAAATCTGTGTAAATCATTTTGAGAAATCCCGAAATTTGAAATGTAGGTTCTTTATTGCGGCAAGTGCAAGAAAAAAGGATGCTATGAAAATCCTCCACCTCAAACGGGGGAAATTGGGGTTGGACGGTTGTATGAAAGTCCTATGTTTTTGAAGTTAGAGACGTAAAAATCGTTACTCGCTATAATTTAATAACGAAAATCAGTACCTATATGTTATTTTGGAAAATCTTCCCTCAACGGTGGTTAAGTAGGGGATGAAATTTTGAATGGGAAAATTTTTATTATTGTTAAATTGAAGTTTGGTAGGTCTTTTAAGGGAGTAGGTATCAACTGAGAAAAGATTTTACGATCCTAAGGGGGTGAAATTGGGTTTGAAATGTTACATGAAAGTCTTATGAAGTTCGGCCGTAGTGGTATTCTGTATAGATACCTATATAATTAATGATAAAATACTTTATAAAAAAAATTGTTATATTTATTCATTTAGAAGAGGGATTGCTTGATGGAGAGAAAACAGCTCATTCTGCTATCAAATTACCTATGAACCTGAACACGGCACAAGTGCTTCGAGAAGCCAAAATTATTAAACGGGATGAGTCTACTATGGCCCATAAGCAAGGCATCGAAGCTCTTAATAGGACTCTCCGAGATATAAGGAATTGTAAACGACTCATGGGCGGAGTCACGGTACTATTGGCAGGTGATTTCAGACACATGTTGCCTGTTGTCTCACGAGGGACACGTACAGATGAAGTGAAGGCTTGCCTTAAGTTCTCCAATTTGTTGCTAGAAATTGGTGATGGAAATATTTTGGATGAAGTATGTAAAATAAATATTCCCAGTACTCTTGGTCATGTCGTGAGAGATCTGACCAGCTTAGCAGACAGAATCTACCACAATATTGTTCAATCTGGAATAAATTGCGCTGCATGGCTGAGAGTGAGAGCTATTCTTTCTCCAAGAAACGACTCAGCTTAATAATTTTTCAGTTACTTCAAATGAAATATGAATCTTTAGACACTGTATTGGAGGTCAATGATGCTGTGCATTATCCTGTAGAGTTTCTTCACACTCTTGAGCCACCAGGAATACCACCTCACATCCTATACGTCAAAGTTGGCGCTTCAATTATTTTAATGCGCAATCAAAACCCACGAAAACTTTGCGAAGGAACCAGACTTGAAGTCAAAACCTTGCATAAACATGTGATCAAAGCCACCATTTTACTGGCGTTAACCAAGGGGAAACATACTATCTTTATTCCGAGGATTCCCTTGATATTGCAATATCCGGTTAAACTATGCTACGCGATGACAATTAATAATAATAGACCTAAACTTTTGTATGTATGTCAAATAATATTGTTTGCGTTCAGAAATTTAATTTGTGACAAAACTTAAGATATATCAATCTACATAAACATAAGCTGATAGATAGTTAACAACTGTATTATCTACCTACTATAGTTATCTAAAATTTATTTTATTTTTTACCTCCTGAAAAAGTTAGACAGATATACAAATTATAGTAAGTTATTCATTTTAAACAATTAATTGTTGTTTTTATTTAATTCCGAGTATTTTCAAATTTATTCACCTTTAAAACCATCACTGGGCTTCCACAAATAATTTAAGACCTTAATTCGCCAAATCGGTCCAGCCGTTCTCGAGTTTTAGCGAGACTAACGAACAGCAATTCATTTATATATATATAGATTATTAACGTCGCCTTGATCAAGTTTTTACTTTTGTCATGTGGTCTTATGCACACACCTTATGTCGATAAAAAACATCACTGGTATTACATTCTTTAACTTTCAACTCCAAATATTTAATATTAGATTTATTCAAAACTTATAAAGTATTGAAATAGAACTATTATAAGCATGATATTAAATGCGACGTTTACTTACAATGTCTAATTTACAGGAGCTATTATCAAGGGAAATCCCGTTAGTCCCGGAGGAAATCAACATAATAATAACATCTCAAACTATACTCCGTCCATTTTATTGAAAGAGTAATACAATGTCGCAAACAAACAGTTATATTAAACAATGCTTGTAATTACCGATTGTGTAAGTACGTTTTTAGTGGATGAAAAAGGTTTTAATTTTTAACTTCCCACTAGGAAAATTGAAATTTTTCGAAAATTCGGGTAGTTATTGGTTTAACCCCGTTTTTAGAAAAACTAGTTCATCAGATCTCGACGCTTTAAGGTCCTAGGAAGCTTGACTATACCGTATGTCTGTATGTGTGTGTACAAATCGGACGGATTCGGACAGGCAGATTTTAAGAAATCTCAAAAAACTGCGAATATTTTTTTATATGGGGTTGTTATGAGATAACTTTTAAACTGCTTTACTGGTCGATCCTTAATCAGCTCTTAACATCAAAAAACCAAGTCGATCGGTGCCGGTTAAAATCGGTTGATTCGTTCGTGAGTTGAGTCGTTGACGAAAGAAAACCAAAAAAAGTGCTTTTTCGGAATTACTTAGAAATTCCGAATTCGATCAATTGAAACTCAAAGATTCTGTATGAGGCTAAAAAATTGGATATTATTATATTATTGTGTCGACAATTTATCAATTATTTTGAGGGTTTTTTTCTCATTTAAATATGGGACGAGACGAGCAGGACGTTCAGCTAATGGTAATTGAGACTCCCTACCCATAACAATGCAATGCCGCTCAAGATTCTTGAAAAACCCGAAAATTCTGAGCAAAAAATACAATTGCGCTCGTCACTTTGAGACATAAGATGTTAAGTCTCATTTACCTAGTAATAACACTAGCTACGGCGCCCTTCAGACCGAAACGCATTAATGTTTACACATTACTAGAGAGAAATAGGCGCCGTTGTGGTACCCATAATCTAGCCGGCTGCCTTTGCAAAGGGGCCCACTTGTATGTGAAGTTTTATTAAAATTATTTAGGAAATACCAAGTGGATTTAAATAAAAATGCACCCAATAATTAATAAAGGTAAACCACATATATTGGAGATTTCTCTAAACATCGTTTTTCACTGAACACTCATTGCGTGCCGTTGTATTCAAAGCGCGGTCAATACGAAACTCAACGAAAACTGCTTAATAGATGCGTAGGCAGAGTTTTGCTTCAGACAATTTTTGGGCGTTACAATTATCGTAAGTCTAGTTGTTTATCGTACGTCAATGTGACAACTGCTTATAGTAAGTAACCTTTATCACACAAACGTTTTTAACATTTTTTTTTAAATATCAAAATACATTTAGATTATAGTTAATTATAGGGCATTATAGATTATGTTTGTTCCTGGTGTTAACATTATGGTTATGACAAGTTTCTTGCAAATTCACTTAATATGTGCATCAGATATTTGAACACAAGCGTCCTACATATTTTATTACCGATTGTGTTAGTACGTTTTGAGTGGATGAAAAAGGTTTTAATTTTTAACATCCCGCTAGGAAAATTGAATTTTTTCGAAAATTCGGGTAGTTATTGGTTTTACCCCGTTTTTAGAAAAACTAGTTCATCAGACGTTTTAAGGTCCTAGGAAGCTTCCCTGACTATACCGTAGGTCTGTATGTGTGTACAGTTCGGACGGATTCGGACAGGCAGATTATAATAAATCTCAAACAACTACGAATATTTTTTTATATGGGGTTGTTTTGAAATAACTTTTAAACTGCTTTACTGATCGATCCCTAATCAGCTCTTAACATCAAAAAACCACGTGGAAAAAACTACGTTAACATTATGGTTATGACAAGCTTCTAACAAATTCACTTAATATGTGCAGATATTTGAACACAAGCATCCTACATATTATATTACTGTTAAGCCTTATTGTATCTTTACGTGAATAATAGAAAGCTACCGACCAATGTTTAGATAATACCACCACAAATAATGCACGCTACGATGAACATCAGCATTAAAGTAAATCTTATTAGGAATACCCAAATGCCACGATTATATCGTATTGTTTTCAGTTTCGCATCCGCGTCTCTCTTATGCTCGGAAGGGCTTTATCTTTAGGGACCGCCAATTGTTTGAATATTCATAATACGATCTTAGCCGCCTCACAAAAGATTGATTTTGATTTTCAAAACGCGTGGATCTTTATTTAAACCCCGATTAAACATCTACTACTTAGATCATATTTTTTTTTTATGGAATAGGAGGACAAACGAGCGTACGGGTCACCTGTTAAGTGAACATCGCGGCCCACAATCTCTTGCAACACCAGAGGAATCACAGGAGCGTTGCCTCCAATCCTTTAAAAGTGTCTTATTTAAAACAATCTACATACTTAAACATACATAAATACATATACATATCCATGATTCGAAAACAAACATATAAAATAAATGTTTGTGCCTACATACACCTCTAGCTCAGTAGGCAGGGTCACCATCCACGGGAATATATGGGTCAAATGGTCAAAATGTCAAATAATGACGATTCAAAATAGGCTTAGTTTAAGTCTAATTGAATAAAGATTGACTTTGATTAAGAGCTGTGTAACCCAATAGAGGAGTATAGGTTTTTTTTAAGTTTTTTTATCACAAAAATCTTTGTGATTCAATAATTTAATTTCATCCATCTGGATGTGTGGCGGTTTTCATGGAGCGTTCTTCCACGTACTAAAAAGCTGTGGAATGAACTTCCTTGTGCGGTGTTTCCGGGACGATACGATATGGGTACCTTCAAAAAAAGCGCGTACACCTTCCTTAATGGCCGGCAACGCACCTGTGATTCCTCTGGTGTTGCAAGAGAATGTGGGCGGCGGTGATCACTTAAAACCCGTAAGCTCGTTTGTCCTACTTTTCCGTAAAAAAAAAAATATTGAACTGCGTTAAGCTGAAGTTTAAGCGAAGACTTTACGAGAACATTGAAAGCAATTAAGTAAACTGCAATACGTGAGTTGGGGCTAAGCTTTCATTAAGCATAATATTTTCTCTTAATTATAAGAGTATGTAGGTGCTGTATTCGCAACGCCTTTGTCGAATTAATTATAAAAAAAATGCACACCTTTGCAGTTAGCTTGTATAGAAATCTGCTGCCTCGACTCGTCTGGCGTTTTATATTTAATATTCGTTTAAACTGATTTTAACTTTCGTAATAATGTAGTTGTTACCAAAATAAAGTACTTTGCATGATTGAAATCGTAGCATAGGCTCATCATCATCATCATGGTCAGCCGGAAGACGTCCACTGCTGGTCAAAGGCCTTTCCCAAAGATTTCCACGATGATTGGTCCAGCACTACCTTCATCCAACGTATTCCGACGATCTTGACCAGATCGTCGGTCCATCTTGTGTGGGGCCTACCAACACTCCGGTACGTTATGCCTAGGTTTATGCATAAAACATCCGAATATATAATCTTACGCTAGAAAGTATCAGCCAATCCATTTGAGCGCGTGAAACGCAGAGCAGCTCGTCGGGTATCCAGTGCTCTGCGAACGGTTGTATCACTTGGCGTTGCGTAGAGACGTCACTTTATTGTGTGTCTTCTACCGCATTTATAACGGAGAGTGTTCCGAAGAGCTGTTTCACCTGATTTGACACGCCACAAATTATGATATCATCTCCACCATGTGGATGTGTGGCGTCCCTCCACAGTGCGGATTTCAACTTTCTTCTTCTATATATGGAACTTTCTTCCATATACAGCTAAGCAGTGAAATGAGCTTCCTTGTACGGTGTTCAAGTAAATAGAAGTCAAAAGGATACCTTTCTAAAGTGACGGCAACCCTCTTTTTTGATATAACTAATATTTAGTAAGAAAATAACAAAATTAGTAATTTATAATTTGAAATTTCTACAGTAACTAGAAGATGTTCCAAGCTATTTGATCCTCTTACTGTAATTGTTTCCATTTCAAGGAGCTGTTCTACAACGAACAGTAAAAGCAAAAGTTTAATATTAAAACCCTTTACAATCTTGTAATATTGCTGTTGTCAGTTTGTCTATGTAAAATATAGAGAAAATAAAATATGAATTTAAATACAATAAAAATCGATAAGGGAAGGTGCTTATTAATAATAAAATAAACTGTGCAACTAGTAAACTAAAATTAAAAAAAAACATACGTGCAATTCACATGTGGTTCAAGTGAAACCTTCAAGTATTTTGGCTTCAAAATAATGAGACTAATGTAAAATTTCGGGAAGAGGATAATTGTAGGTAAGTAGTGATCATAGTGATATGTTTATATACTTATGTTTTCCTGGATGGATGTAGTAATACCTCGTGCGCATGAGGTCAGAAATTATTATGGTATACTCGCGTCATACTCGTACATAAGACAATCTCTTCTTCAATTATGATCGCCTGGTAACAAAACACTGTATAACGCTACCTTTTCCATTTTCCCCACGTTAAATCTTATGAATTTATGTGTCAGTCTCTTTTGACTGTCGCTTTAAATCATTTATAGAGACCGAGAACGTATTCAAGAATGTATTCTATTTCATTCTCTCGCCGGCATCCTATACATTTAACCTGTTTGTGTCTCTATCGTCTCGCTTTTTCGTTGCATAGAGTTTCAAATCACAACGATTCCAAAGAAGTTTGACTTCAAAAATCTATTTATAGTTTCCTCTGAGTAATTTTTTTATTTTATTGTTTAGAGTTCTAATCTTTTAGGTACCATGATAATCTACCTAAAGAGATATACAAGAGATTTCTGCCTACGTATTGACTCATAAATTTTCTCTGGAACCATAAGGCGTAGAGACATGAAATTTTACAAAAATCTTTGAAAAATTTTAAATTATAGACAATAAAACCGCATTAAGGTCGCAATCTGCAAGTAAGGTGCCCAAGAAGCTGCAGCACAATCCGCCAGCTCCACCTAGAAAACCCCAAAATATTTGTTATAATATGCATCGTCAACATACTTTACTATTACTTTCATTGAAACCCCTCAATCAACGAAACATACAAAACTGCTTCATTACATGTTTATTACCCTGTAATGCATGTCTGTAGTAGTTCTAGATAAGTGTAGAAAACTTGGCATGGAACCAATACGAGGAATTTTTCTAACCCGTAAACCCCCGATCGTAATAGCTTTGATACACAAATCAACAACTTGGATCCTAATCATAATAAATATATTTCTTTTTCTAGTATATATGCCTACATATATACTAGAAAAAGAAATATATTTACCATACGGAGTGACCATAACATAATATATTGCAAAAACACTTGGTAAATGTCATGAAGGTACATCAGTTAGTGAAGGGCTATTCATTTGGAGAAGAATAGGAAAGAAACTCCCAGCCCATCTTTTAAATCATATAACAACTTTTAGACTATTTAATCCTATTATGACTACTAAATTTAATTATACAATTTTAGGTCGCCTGCAACCAGACAAGAATCACACATAATTATCCTCTTTATAATGTATAATACTATAGTAATCCTTCTTTGTTAAAGAAGCTTAAATATATTTCTTGAATTATTGCTCAGTGCTCGGGTATTTTATTGTAAAATTTAATACCAACATGTAAGTAGCCAACTTCTTGCGTGGATACACAAGTACACACACTTTTTATTTAAATAAATAGCTAAAATAAAAAATAAATAAATAAGATAAATGCATAGTTAGCATCGTAAATAGTATATGGCCTTTACGTTGAAAGGCGATTGTGATAAATATAGCCTCTTTATTACTTTTCGTGGAAACAATAAAGCTTTGCTGCGACTTCAGCAAAGACATCCTAAAGAAATGAACGAAATAATTTACTTCTTTGTCTTTGCTGTATTGAACACCGCAGCGACGAGCTTGCTTCTATTAAGCTTATTCAGAAAATTGTGCTTGAATATGCTAGTTTTTGTTATTCTACCCTCAGAAATACTAAAGATATTGTTAGCCTTACCAACATTGATGTTATTTTATTTTTTTGACATTAAGGGACGAGACGAGCAGGACATTCAGCTGATGGTAGTTGATACGCCCTGCCCATAGCAATGCAATGCTGCTCAAGAGTCTTGAAAAACCCAAAAGTTCTGAGCGGCACTACAATTTCGCTCGTCACCTTGAGACATTTATTAAGATGTGAAGTCATAAGGAGAGGCATAAGGACTTAGATATATATTGATAATATACAGGGCGTCCCAAAGTTATGGGACATGAAGGGAAAGTACCTTAAATATCGTAGATAGGGTATTTTACTGAAAGAAGACTTTATGTTATTTTTAAAAGTTAGTAATTCTGCATTCAAAGATTTTCTAAAAATTACTTGCCTCGTTTGGGAATCGAACCGACTCAAATGTAAAAATAACACCCCTACTTTTATGATGCCAATCGAAAGAATGGCCAAAACTAATAACTCTTCTTATGTAACATAGTATTTTAATAGAAAGTAGTCAATGAAGTGAATATTTTTTTTGTAAATTAATTAATTAAATGCTCAAAATGTGATCCTTCTTGTCTTACGCAAATCGCCAATCTTTAATGAGTCCGCTGCCTGTTGATTTTCTTATCATTTTATGGTGAATACTCGAAATGATATGGCACAATTCTGTTTGTAACTCGCCCACGTCGCGCACTTGAAATTTGACTCAAACATTTTACGTTGTTCCTTTCTTTTAAAATACTATGTTACTTAAGAAGAGTTATTAGTTTTAGACCATTCTTTCGATTGACACCATAAAAGTAGGGGATCGAAAAACTTTTTTTACATTTAAGTCGGTTAAATTCCCAGACGAGGCAAATAATTTTTAGAAAATCTTTGAATGCAGTATTTCTAACTTTTAAAAATAACATAAAGTCTTCTTTCAGTAAAATACCATATCTACGGTATTTAAGCTACTTTCCCTTCATGTTCCATAATTTTGGGACGCCCTGTATATAAATATACAAAATAAATAAATGATAGCCTATATCAAAATCTCAATCTGCCTTTTCTGTTTTCTTTTTAAAGTCTCCATATAATCGGGCTAGATTCAAGCATAGTATTTTGATGTTCTATGTCGTCCACGAAGCAGGTATTAAAAAATAAATAATCAAAATTTATAGAATGAATAATTACAATATTATCATTCACGAAAGCAAGCCGTTAAAACATAAATTCAAAGTTCCAACCTTATTCAAACGTGTACGAGCGGTATGGCAAATGGTGCATAAATTTCGCTACAAGAATAAGCTGCGAGCATTAAGAAAATATGGATTACATTAAGAATAGTAAGTAAGGTATAGCGAATACAGAGATTCTATTATTTTTTTTAAAGTAAGGGACGAGATGCGCAGGACGTTCAGCTGATGTTTATTGATACGCTCTGCCCATTACAATGCAGTGCCGCTCAAGATTATTGAAAAACCCGAAAATTCTGAGCGGCACTACAACTGCACTTGTCACCTTGAGACATAAGATGTCAAGCCTCATTTGCCCAGCAATTTCACATTCAATTCAGCATTCAGACCAAACCACAGTTATGCTTACACATTACTGCTTCCCTGTAGAAAAAGGCGCCGTTGTGGTACACATAATAATAAAGAGCCTCCGATTTGTATTAAAAACTAGTCAGCTCCATAGATTTTATTCTGTTCAAAATAAAAAAAACGGCTGCGTCTCGGGACGCCCGACAGTGATAACTTAAACTAATTTAAGATGAACTACTAATATTGAAATTGTTTAACTTGAGAAAAGCTTAGCTTCTTTATTCTCAGTTACAATACTTGAATATGTACTTTAGAATTTTGTGTGTGTACACTGTTAGTAGAATTATTTAATCCTATAAAAGTAACAATTGGTTAGAGTGAGAGAAGAGGAGCATGCTTACCGCTGCCGTATGCGTGAGAGAAAAGGAGGCCAGACAGACTGGCGCCGTAACGCGTTACGTTACGAAGCAGTTTACCCACCCATAAGGAGTTATCACTTCAATAAATTTCTTATGATTTTGTGAATTTTTCAAAGCCAAACAAGAAAAGGCCAGCAAAACTGATATAATTCCTGTGATTTTGCAAAATGCGCCGGATGTGTTTATTATGTACCTTCAAGTGACTCACCTCCAGTCTCATTCCCTTTTTGGTCGCAAGTAAAATTGATAGTGATGACGTATCTATAGCGTATACCATAGGCTTCCAGCCTACGTGCTTTGCATTGCAATATTGCAACACTTGCTTTTTCATGAATTAATTGAATTGAATAATAAATTGAGTCTCGTTCTCTCGCAGTCCCCCTGAAAACGATCTCTGGAAAGGTCTTGTAACGTCGGATTAACTAAAATAATAAAAAAATGTAAGTTCTACGCAAAAATCTCATGTTAAAACAAAGTTTCAATTACACGCGGCTTAATCCTTTAAAAAGTGTTTTATTTAATAAATTGAAGTCAAATAAGCGTTTGGATCATTTCAAACAAGGTGGTCTTTGAACGATTGAAAAATACCAAATTCCGAATTTCAAGGTTGATTGCACAAAATATCGACTAACATCGACCGACATCGATGTTAGGTAGTCTGACACAATCGAGTGAAATATCGCTTTAAATTTAATTATTTTGTACTAAATATTAATGAATTTGTAAGCAAGCGTCGCAAATATGTTGGTCTCAGTGAGTCATACATCTTTGTGCCGTTTGGTGTCGAGACACATGGCCCGTGGGAATGTTCTAAATACTATCTTCACGCCTCAATAAGGCTACTGGAAACCCAAGCGCTGGCAGCAATTTCGGTCAGCGGATCAGCCTAGCTATCCTACGCGGTAATGCTGCCAGTATTCTTGGTACGCTTCCACGTAATGATAGTTTTAATTTTATGTAGTCATAGTATTATAAATATAGTTATAAGATTTGTTCACTTGACAGCTGTGAACACGTCGAAAAAATAGACTTTATAACTAACCTCTATTTTCAGCAATTCACGCACACTAATACAAAGTGTCATACAAATTGCGAGTGTCAGACGTAGCTTGTCACGCAGACTAAACTAATATTGCTGGCCTGTTTTTATCGGTTGTCTAACAGCGACAGACTCTATCTAGAAGTAAAAAGTATCTAAGCACAATAATTCAAAATATACCTCAACCACATAAATGTGCTTTACCCATTGCAACTGTAAATCTTGGTAGAAAATATATGACTGTAAAATTACGCCAGAGATACACTTCTGCAGGTACTGGTATTAAGACAAATATTGTTTATAACTACCAGGTGCACTTAATGGCTGAAACTCTTAATAGGATAGTTAGTTTTATTAGTTCAGAACAATCTTGGAACGTTTACCATTTAGAAACTTGAAATCTTCTTATGGACCATAGTTCCTTGTTTTAAACACTTTTCTCGGCATACCAAAATCTAAAAAAATCTTCATCCAAACATCATTTCATCATCATGATACGTCAAACAAAATATTTAATTTGCAATATAATTATCTAATAGATATAAATTTATTTACCACAGGGAGTGACAATAATATTGCAACAACCCTTGGCAAACACAACAATGCTTTGATATGGGGAGAAGAACTGTAAAGAAACTCCCAGCCCATCTTTTAAATCATAGAACAACTTTGCCTATTTAATATAATATTATACAATTTTAGGTAGCCTGCGCAGAACTAGACAAAAACCTTAAAAAGCCTTCTTTGTCAAAACCGTTAAATAAAAGATCCAAGAAAAATTAAACGCTCAATAGCAAAAATTAAGTCATTCGTGTAATAGATAATCCTTAGAAATAAAAACAATGAGCCTCTGAAATCTTTTAAAATAGCTTAAGAATTTTCTTTACGTTTCTTGTATTTTTCTATTTTCATTATTATTTCATGGAAGAAACGGAAGTCTTAAAAACAGATTTTGAAAGAAGGTCGTTAATCATTTCGGTTTCAACAAGCTAAATGTTGAAAAATAATGATTCTTCGTGACAAAAATGATCGCGAGTAGAATTGAAGTTGTTTTTCGTCGAAAGATACTACTTAAGAGCACACCCTACCCCCAATTGCTTAGCAAGATATGGACAATGTCTATGTTAACCACGTTGAAATAATGATATGCATAAATTCAGGACTTATTCTGATCTAAATCTAACGACTATCTTATGAAGAAACTGATGTCATAGAATTTAGTGTATGTGTATTAGGGTCTTTAACCACCTACCAAAGAATATTAGAGAGATGCCTAAACATTAATGCATAAAAAATTAAAATTATGGCTAATAGATAAATTTATAGTTTAAAAGAATTCTTTAGCCAAAAATAATAGTATTTAAACGTAATTTTTTGAGAGGTACCTACAAACTAATGTTTATTTATTATTATATTATTGAATTAAAACTATTTAATGTTTATTAGTGACGTATAAATATAAAAATTCCAATATTGACAATCAAATATTTGTATGCCGATATATTGGCGAATTGTGCTGTACACCAATTAATTGTTAACAACTATGTTACCATGATTCATACAAATAAATCATTTCATTTCATTTGATTTTCATTAGTTGATTGCAAACAATCACAAAGTTGACTCCAAATAATAAATTTAAACTATCAGCAAGTAAAATTTGAAAAACAAAATTTTATAAACGATGCGGGACTCGAACCCACGACTTCCGGCGTTCCGTGCCGGTGCTCTAACCAACTAAGCCAACCGTTCGAGTAAGTATCGTTATAAAATCTGAGAGTTGAACAAAGCAAACAAGATGAGAAGAGTAGTGGGTTCGAGTCCCGCATCGTTCATAGAATTCTGTTTTTCAAATTTTATTTGTGTATTAATCCTAGAAGTGAGGGTTATCACTTTAAAAAACATAACATATTGTTTAAACTGTCAGCATTTAAAAAACACTTTTACACTAAACTTAATTAATCTCTCTGATATAATCTCTGCCTATCTCTCTTAGATAACACGTCTCGAGCACCCGCAGAAGCCTTGCTGAGCTGTTTTGGCGCCAAACCAGGCGCCGACCACTTGAAACGTGACACCCACTTGTGTTTATAATAGTCGAGTATCATTATGCGTTTTATGGGTTGTTAGATCAACAAGCTTGGTTATTGTAAACAAAAAACCTGATTTATGATACATTCGTGCTGTGAATGACGCATTTCTCTCAGAGTTCTACGAGAAATTGTAACTTTTTTGCTAAACGCGTCAAAATAAATGAAATGAAATGAAATGAAATGAAATGAAATGAAATTTATTTGCAGGAAACATTGTACTTAAGGTGTTAACAATATAATGGATAATCCAATATGTTTCGTCAATTGACATGCAAAATATGTTACAAAATTGTCTAAACACTAATCGTACTGTTATATTGAAACATGTCGGATTTCACAATGATATCAATAATATTTATAAAATGAAATTTTAAGATATTATAATATGAGACGTAAATAACTTAATAATTCATTTAGTACCTATGTATAATATTAAAAATATTTCAATTGAGTTCGTTGTTTATTTTTACTATAGTGGACACGTTACAATATGATCTTATGATTTCTATCACAATTTTTTTTTAATTATAAAAAAATAATGTTCCCGTTGTACGCTAAGCAAAAATGGCCGCCGACGGCTAAAGCCAAATAAATACTAATATATTTTGTCTTTAAAAGCGATGTGCTTTGTTTTATGGCTCTTAGAGCCAAGAGCAATTAATAGTACACCCGGTAAAAAATTCTCTCTGGTGTTTTTGTCTAGGGATACGTAGATATTGGCAGTTTTTTTGACGACTGTCTTGCATGTGCACGGGGACATGATAGCATAGGACTATAGAAACGCTTGCCGTGATCTTTTGTGCACTGTCGGACATGGGAGCGCAGGACGTTTCTGAAGCAGAATAATAAAATCGATTAAATTAATTACAAAAATATATATTTTATCCAGTTTGTTAGATTGTGAAAGTATGATTATAACTGTATTCGTGTATTTTAGATCGCAGTGATACGAATAATTTCATCTAAATTTAATTGGTTTCCTTCATTTTCTGTTGCACAAACTGATTTTATCAGAAATTGAGGCTTTTGAGGTAAGAGGATCAAATTGTTTGAACTGTTCATTTCATTCATTTCCAAATAACGCTTTTAGCGTTATGAAGAAAATATATACAGCTAAATTTAAATGAGTATTTCTTTTACCTTAAATTTTGAGTTTTGATTGATTTTATTAAGTACTAGCAATGCCTCGCGGTTTCACTCGCTTAGATACCCATCTCGTGGTAGTGGAAAGTCGGATTATAGACTTATTTTTAACGTTAACATAAAAGTTTTATTTCACTTAGCTATTATTTTATTTTGGCATTATTATCTTTAGATTGACATTTTGGAATTCGTGCATATCTTTTCAATTGAATGTCCGATTTTAATAATTTTAAAAGTATTACATAGGTATTTAAACGTATAATTTATTGGGATAAGGATTAATACAGAGGAATGAATAATATGGTTTGATTATTGTCGGGACTTAAATTAACTTTTAAAATGTAAAAAAATACATATAATAATAATATTATGATATTGACACACTTTTAACACAAATTATCTTGCCCCAAATTAGGCATATATAGCCTGTGTAATGGGTTGCAAGACAACGATATATTTAATACAATATACTTACTTAAACATACATAAATACATATAAACATCCATGACTCGGAAACAAACATCCATATAATGCTTGCACCTACCGGGATTCGAACCCGGGACCTCTAACTTAGTAGGTAGGATCGCTAGCCACTCGGCTATACAGGTCGTCATAGTCGACTTATAGTGGCATAACTACAGTAGTTGGACATATGGTATCACGGATTTTTTTGTAGATATGTTCTATAATACTGTAGAAATTTTTTTTTGTTCTATCATCAATAGTTTCTGTAGCGCACGTGATGACAAATTGTTATGACAATTTTTTTCACACCTTGGGTTATATTATTGAATTTATAGTAAGGATCCCTATTTTTTTTGAAAATATAACATAGCCTATGTGAAGATGCAGCTTTCTAATGGTGAAAAAATTTTTCAAATCGGTCCAGTAGTTTTTGTGTCAAAATATTACAAACATATCGTGTGACTCTAACCTCTAATGATGATATTAGGATTGTTTTCTTTACCTAAAACTCTACCTACCTAGTATAAGGTCATCTTATAAAAATAGCTCAGTTTTTTCTTTAATATAAGTAGGTAAGTTATCGTAATTATCTAATATATAAAATTCTCATGTCGCGGTGTTTGTAGTTAAACTCCTTCGAAGCGCCTTGACCGATTCTAATGAGGGTAGGTCTGAGAATCGGACAACATCTATTTTTCATCCCCCTAAAAGTTAAAGGTGGTCCACGCCAATTTTTTTTTAATTTTAATGACATTTTTTTTAAATTTGTTTGATTATGGGTCAGCATTAAAAAATACATACAACTTCAAATTTTCACCCATCTACGATCAACATTTACTTTTGTATCGCGATTTCAATATCGGCAATACAATGTTTGCTGGGTCAGCTAGTAAATCAATATATTTTTGTTGTCAAACCTACAGTAGTTGCAGATAGTTATGTATGCGTTGGAAGACCACAACATAGTCAAACCTACTTAGTACATAGAAAATTAAAGAGGTAGCTACCATGAATGGTAATTTCAAATAAAAATGACTTAAAATAAGATTGTTTCAGCGTCTTTAAGAAGCTTAAATTTAACCTTTAATATGCTTTGCTTTTTTTATGTTTCCCCAATTTTAAAATATCGATCGGATAGGTGATGTAGGTGACAACAGGCTCTTGCATACGTCACTGCTTGCTCTTGAGTACCTACTGGCTGGCCTGCTCAATAGAGGCCGCCAATCGATACCTACACGGAGAGTGAGACAGGCCTGACTAGGGTTCTGTAAGAGATGCGTTACTGGCCATTAAGTTTCCGATAGTATGCTGTAAGCTTGAAGGTAATTGATTCCACAAAGTGGCAAAATCGCAAAACCCGCTGTTGTAGAATGCCCGACGTCAACACGGATAATTCTTTGACGAACGAAAAATCTTTCTAAGTCAGCACGTGTGGTTGAATATTAACAGGCGTTACTTCATGCATTTTCAACCACACGCCTCAATTTAAGTACTCTCAGTCAAGACGTAGTGTTTAAATTCTCTTTGGTCAAGACGCCATCTTCATTCTTTATCTATTTATGTGTATATATATATAATGAACATGGTCTTTGTTTCAGGCTCTTTCACGCCTAAACCACTGATCGAACCGACATTAAACTACCACCATTCGATGCGAAATTTATCCTAGATGGTTTACGGCTACTTATTTTTCGAATTTCCTTACTTTTAGAATAAAACAGCGAAGCGGGCGGGAACGGCTAGTATTATATAATATGCAACGCTTCAGTTAAATTACATTTTACATACTGACTGAATAGACTTTTAAATAAAACACTTTTAAAATATTAAAACGCGTGTAATTGTAACTTTGATTTTACATTAGATTTTTGCGTAAATTTTTATTATTATTTTAGTTTAGTTAACCCGACGTTTTTCAACTTGAAAAGTAGATCTGGAAAGAAATACAATAATGCTTACACAATACTGCTTCACGGCAGAAATAGGCGCCCATAATATAGCCGGCATCCTGTGCAAAGGAGCCTCTCACTAGTAATGTCTGTAATAAAGATTGATTTGATCGCGGGCTATTTATAAGCACAACACAATTACTGTACATTGCTGGGGGTGAGTTTAAAAATTCATAAATTCATTTGTCAAAAATATCATAACCGTTGTTAACTTTACTAATTTAGCTCATAGGTACACTCATTTGAACTTTTAAACGGCTGTCAAAGTGTATCGATACAAAATGATTGATACATATTTTTCATGAAAAATTACATACAAATTACGTTTGTATATTCTGTAAAATGGATGACCAACAAACCGGGTATATGTTAATTCGGAGAATAGTATAGCAGGTATTTTACGTATAGACTTACACAGAGTAAGAGCCGGTTGTTTGTCGCTACGAATATAGATACGTTACTGTTAACCCGTCCAACTAAACTCTCTAAGAAAAAAGCGATTCACCCGATTGTATGAAACGTGCAGTCATTGATAGATTGACAGATGACGGCTGTAATCTTGTAAAAAACGGAGATAGCCGAAATCCACTACGTCTTAAGCAACTGTTTGCTTTCTAACTTAGCCGGATTATACTTCGTCGCCAATCGCCATACTGTAATTACTACTATTTCAAACTTATATTAAATGATTGCACGTTTCATACAAAACTAAATTTTTATTTAGGCAGTCCCACCTCTTATTACGTAGTATTTACATCCTCTTTGCTGTTAACTATGGCGCAAACTACCGTTAAACCATAAAATGCGTTGTTTGACAAAATATTAGCTTTGAGGTACCTTAAATAATAACAATTTTGGTAACCGAAGCTTATCCTCGTGCTCATCATTTTCAGTCCCTCAGTAAACAATATGGATTCTCAATTTTCGAAATCTTTTCTATTTGACTACAATTCTTCCGATTATGGTACAAATGTAATTGCAATGTAATGTATCGAAATTTTTTTCGAAAACGTGTAATTAATCTGGATATATGGGACGAGAAAAAATTTATCTCACCAAAGTCACTTTTCTTCAAGCCGTTCCCAATATTCAGTCTATCTCCGGTTGTGGCCTACTTGAGATAAAAAATCATAACTATCGTTGACTTTTCTGTTCCAATTAACTTATCAACGGTAACTCACCTTATCCGTACACGCTGTCGAAGTTTGTATGGAAATTGCAATTCACGCGTCCCAATATAAGGCGATAAGAATGACTTATCGGGAAAACTGATTACTGACAGTAGAAGATAGTAATTTATCTCTATCTGTAGATAGTGTTTTGGGAACGGCCATTAAAGAACGCTTCATATTTAACTATCGTTAAATATCGTTCGTAACTTTCAATATTTGACAAACGTCACGTTAACTAACTCCCTGAAACAACCGGCCCTTATACTTACAATAATTAGTATCATGTCCTATTGGACGTAGTTCCTGAAAAACGTTCCAAGCCACAATGTATAATAAATATAAAAAAAAAGTATAATAAATAAAGTTTAATAAATATTAGTGTGTTCCATACATGTGGTTTGGGCTACTAAGTCATGATGTCATATAAAGAGTGACAATAGAGCTGCAATTTTTTGTCAGTCCGTTAATATGAATCACGTGACCAGATTGTGTTCTTAACTCAATTTCGACATGATTGTGGTTTGGAACGTTTTACGGAACGGAATTACGTCCTATTTTGAATACAAATTTGAACAGCTTTTTATTGCCAGACATGTTAATATCGTGTTATTTTCGCCATATGAACTATTATTTTATTTAGTTCTTCACCATTATTTTATTTATTTAAGTGATAACTTCTTTAGCATCGTTGTGATTTGAAAGTCGATAAAACGAAAAAGCGTCTCCACATATCAAACCCCTTTTACGAACTCATGTAGCTTCATTAAGTAGATATAAAATTCTCGTGTCACAATGTTAGTTACCTTAATCCTCCGAAACGGCTTTACTGATTTTTACTAAATTTTATATGCATATTCAATAGGTCTGAGAATCGGCTACTATTTATTTTTCATCCCCCTAAATGTTAAGGGTGGTCCACCACAATTTTTTTTTATATTCTTTGGACGTAATTTTTTGTTTTTATTTTTTTATGATACAGCGTTAAAAAATACATACAACTCTAAATTTTCAACCCTCTACGATCAACCCCTATTTTTGTATCGCGATTTTTATATTATTCTGTTCCATACACAAATCCGCTATAGGGTTGCAAGATGGCAATGGATCAATACTTACAATAATAATTGTAGTACGATAAATTTGGTAGGTCTGAGAATCGGTTGCATCTACTTTTTACACCCCATAAATTTTTTTATTACTTTATATAGCAATACAACGTTTGCTGGGTCAGCTAGTATATTTCTAAAATTATGGTGGTCTACTTGAATATAAAGGTTAATTATAATATCATTCGATTATTTCCATATTCGCTATAGTTTTAATTTCTTTTCCTTATGCTCTATCTAGTAGCCAATCTAACACACGCATCATAAACCGAATAAAAGGGACTCTTAACGTTAAAAAGTAAACAAAGAAACTCACAAATGTACGATAAGTTAATTTAATACAAAAACATGTTTTATTCATTCTTGCTCTTCATATCACTGAGCTGGATGTAAACAATGGCTGACCCACCTTGCTGTTACTCATAAAAATCGATCGTAATGCCTGCTTGCACAAATACGAACAGCAAACAAGTCCTGAGGGTGACTTATTTGGAAAATATGAAGTCCAACATAAAAACAACTTTAATAAGTTGATAGAAATAATTATACTTTGTTTTAGTTCATTTGTAATTGCTGATTGAATTTGGGAACTTTGAACGTTGAGCATAGTCTCAAATTTCTACGTGTATCAGAGATTAAGTACTGTAAATAAGAATTGCTATTGTTACTTTCTACCGAGTGAGAAACTTGCATGTTAGAAATGATGTCAATCTCTGGGAATGAAGCGACGAGCCCCAGGGCATTAAAAAGGCATAAAAGGCATTTATTTTCTCAAAATTGATTCCTTTAGAATCCTTTTTGATGTCATTTCTAATAACTACTAGATACTACTACCGCTTCGGAAACAAATGGCGCTCTGAGAGAGAAGAAGCGGCGCAAGGAACTCTCCCAGCATTCTTTTTTTTGGCGCTCTTTTCAATAAAAATATACAATATTGTACAGTCATTTTTATCGCTATAAAATAATCTTAATCTAGTCCCAGGCTGTCCGATCATTTAGATATTCAGCAGTGGAGTAATAGGATTTCGACAGAGCCATTTTTTTATAAATCATTTAAATTTATTTATACATAATGCCTGAACAGTGGCTGGGACTTTTATACATTTACCCTTAAAATTAAAATTAAATAAATGAATTTTATTAACATAATATCGAGTGACGTTTCCTGCGCATATTTTGTCAAAGTATTATTCCAATTGATGTTACTTGTTTTTTTATGAACCGACTGGAATCAAACAAACACTATTAATACAGTTGTGAAAGTTTATAAGTCGGAGCACCCACATTTGATCTCCAGCACCAAATTGATAAAATATATATCGTGAGTACCCGTCATAATAATTATTACAGTTTTATGCACATATTGGCGGAATTAACACTAAAGAAAACTCAAATCATTTATACCTTTATAAGATACACAATTCCACCATACATTATTAATTATTAGACACCATTTTCGTTGAAAACTCCCAGACGGCAATTTTTTTTGAATACACCTCCAACAAATATCGTTAATGTAAACAAAAATGTGTACAAAAAATTAACAAATCATATACCAATCACGCTCCCCATTGGTGAAAACAGCACGACTATCGGTGTAGTAGCTTTTGGGTTTATCGCGAACAGACAGACGTGGCGGAGGAGTTTGTTTTATAATATGTAGTGATTATTAATCATAAACTAGCACTAACTTGCTATAAAATTAAACAATGCGCGTCATAGGTTCATAAAAAAATATATATATAACATGTAGTTATATAATTATTGCTTTAATGTGTTAAAACATATCAATTATGGATAGTGGTGCAAAGAGTCACAGAGACATTGCATCTTATTAAAGAGACGCCGGTTCAATCCGTTCCACGTACAATGTATCTCCGATTTAAACATTCATAGTAAATCTTAGATTAAGCATTGGTCTCCGCTGCACTCCAACTAGATATCGCAGGCGTAGTCGCAAAGTGCGGCAACTTTTACTACGCCCAAATGGACGTACTCGAGTCAGTCTCGAACAATGTGTGACGTTGTCGTGCCACATGTTCTGTTAAACTTTGCTATTGAAACTAAAATTGCGGTAAACCAGGTTGCGTTGTAAAACTTTGTAAAAATAATACTACAAGAAATAGGATAGACACTGGGATCACATATCATCAGTAAGTATTTTGTATTTTATTAATTTCAATGTAAAATAACACGAAGCGTAAGTTACAAAATTTGAAAGGTGCGATTGAGTGTCAAGATGCCACGCACACATACATCTAATACATGACGTAATAAAGGAGCTATTTTTCTTAGGTAGTGCGGTATCTAGGTGATTGGAGTGAGGGCATTGGAGACCAATCCTTAATCAAAGTATTATGTATTATTTGTTTCTTATACGGTAAATGAAAACATAGTATGGGAAACTTACAAATACTACTGAGAAATAGAGATGTTGTTAAATAGATTAGGTTAGGTTCAATATAACTTGACCCTAGGCTGTTTTAACACAGAAAAATACATAGCAGACATCGAGTTGTGGAAAATAGCCTGAAAAGCCTAGGGATATATAACAAACATATCAATTATTTGATTGAAGTGAGTGGATATATATTGAGCACTAACGGAGCAATCATCTAATGAATACTTCCGGGCAGATAAGCTTGGATTAAATGCTCTCTTTATAGCCGAAGGAAGGCGCTCCCTTTATGTGCACATTGAGATACAGTATAGATAAATGACAAATATTATCAAACAGACAGTATTTTACGAAATCTATAACAGAAGCATGCTGTTTGTAGAGGTCACGATCATCAACGAGGCATCAATCAAATTCAAATTCAAAAACACTTTATTCATGTAGGTCACGGAAATAACACTTATGAATGTCAAAAAAAAAATTGTTTCTTATTGAATTTACCGCCACTTCGTAAAGGGTTGAGCTAATGTAAAAAAGTAGCAAGAAACTCATTGCCACTCTTTTAAGCCCAGATTTACATTTTAATTGTTTTACAAATCATTTCAATTACAATATATGCAAAGTGACTCAAATGTCAAAAACTGAAAGGCTAACACGAGTAAGTCAAAAAAAGAGAAAAAGTAAATTAATACTTATAAACACAAGAGTTATTGAGTATAGTAGATGCATCAATCCACACATACCGTAAATAAATAGAGGCATTATGTGAGCATTTCATAAAATAAAATATATAATTATACAAATGATTTAAGTTTTCTTTATTGTTAATTTCGCCAATATTTGTTTTTAAAACAATTCGACACGTGTTTCACCTCTACACGAGGCACTACTACGTTCAGCTGCTTGTTATTAATACGCCCTGCTCATTACAATGCAGTGCCGCTCAAGATCATTGAAAAACCCAAAAATTCTGAGCGGCACTACAACTGCGCTCGTCACCTTGAGACATTATAACTTCACGGCAGAAATAGGCGCCGTTGTGGTACCCATAATCTAGCCGGCATCCGGTGAATAGAAGCTTCCCACTGGACTATCTTTATGCCAGTTCACTCCCTTATATTTCTGAGCCAGGACTTCTTTATTCTTCAAACACCCAGCAATTTTTTCCATTAAAATAGTTTTGGCGGTATAGGTACCGCCAAGACTTGAGATTGAACGATAGGTCGTTGCGAAGTATATGATTGAGGTACGAGATCTCACTCCGTTTGATGGTTCTCACTAACTCGATGTTCTTCTGCATTCGGACAAGGACCTCTGCGTTAGACACGAAAAGATTTGGTCATCTGAAAAAAGGAAAAAATAAACTATTTTACCTTTTACATTTACTTAACCAGTATCTACGTATTTGTGGCGAAAGTGGTATTCGTACAACACGCCACTAATTAGGATATCATCTCCACCATCTGGATGTGTGGCGTTCGTCTACAGTGAAGTTTTCCAGGCACTTTCTTCTCAGGACAACTTAGCTATAGAATGAACTTCCTTGTTTGATAAAATACGACCTATTGATGGGTTTTAAGTATGTGCTAAGCCAAATACAATAACAGCATTCACACTCGCCATGCCATACACTTTGAGCGGGATAGTTTCGTCTAGAACCAAACAATCCAAGCGGGCAGGCACCGACTTAAACCCTATCAATAGGTAGTATTTTATTACTAAAGGTCACAATCAGGTTTGTATAAGAGGTGTATTAAATTAAATCTTTATGAGGTTATTTTATACTTTTGAGTTTTTTTAAGCACAGTTCTTTTTAAATAAAATTTTGATGCAATCAGATTTTAATATAAATAGCCTGACGGCGGTCGCTCCATTCCCAATCTGTGGTATCATTAAGAAAGTCATTTATGTTATAGTAACCATTACCACACTAACGTTTACTAACAATTCTTTTGAATTTCGTTATTCATTTGTTTTGAACATTTTCTGGGATCTTTTAGTTAATTAAATTCCATTGCTCGCAATATTACAGAATTATTTGAAACTTATCATCGGCATATAAGTCATGATTAAATCGATGCGAGTAATCTTGCCGCAATGTACGTTGATAACTGACAAAAAAATTCAAACTGTTTCTTTTTCAATAAAAAAAACATTGTATTTTAGTTTATAAAACTAACTAAACTAGTTTATAAATTTCTATTCACATTTCGAGTAATGTGAATAGAAATTTATCGTCAGTATATTAGTAATGATTAAATGGATGCGAGTGATCTTGCCGTCGTGTATGTTGATGACTGACATAAAAACAATCAAATCAATCATTTTTTACTGTAAGTTAAAACTGTAACAAACAGGGCGTATCTCAGATACCAAGATAAGCGTATGTTTAACAATTTATCGCTTGCATATCCTTTCAACGCTAGATAATGACCGCAGTAAAACGTTTAAGCACGAAATAACTGCAAGTTGGAAGCCTTTATTACAATATTATGAATGGTTCCGACGACGGCGCGCCACGATGCCTGATATACCTTTGTATGTTCGTGCTTACTTTAATGCCTTTCTACCGTTGTGGAAGGTTCAAGGAGCTTCAAGATCGATCTGCTTCAAATACGAACTTATTTAATACTAGCTTTTACCTATTTCGTGCGCGTTTCATTTTTTATTTTTTAACTGACATCAAAAAGGAGGAGGTTATCAATTCTATCGGTATTTTCACTTATTACTCTGAGATTTATTTTTTCACAGCTGTCATAGTCTATCTAGACTTATTAATGATATAAGATAACGCCACTTATTTTTCAATCATCTCATTAATTATCTTATTATAAAATGTCTGTCTGTGTCTTGATTTATATAATATTGTGGATTCGCCTAAATATTCTATTGTTTACTTATCTTAAGGTTCTGTAGTCATGTCTGTATAATCGTATTCTTTTGTGTTTTCAGTAAAACTATTCTAGGATATATCCAATATTTTAATTTTTATATTTAATTTAACTTCATTTTGTTTTATAGTGATGTATCTGTTTGTTTCCTCAATAAATAAATAATTAGACTAGATTATATTATACATAAAAACGTCCTAAACTGTTGTTGCTATTAAGTAATTAAAATATCTCTGAGCGATAAATATAACATCTAGCACGAACTATTTGTGTAATAAACTCAGCTTATAGACGTATATAAATATAGTTATTTATCCATACGACATCAGGAAAAAGATGGAATGAATGCAGTACTGCTCTTGGTTGGCGTTTCGCGAGTAATTAGCAACGGCATCCTTCCGTTCTGTCAGACGTTGCTCGTAGCAAGCCCCTACGAGCGACTACATATACCGTCTTTTAATGTAGAATCGTGAAATAATGAATGTGCTACGGATGAGTATAAATTTATAATGATACGAGAAAATGAATGAGGTATAGTATATTGGTAAATAAATAAGGTGATAATACTTTTTTGAATTTCATGTAAAAATATTCTAATTGTGAATCAATATCATATAAAAATCTTTAATCTATTTGTCGTAGTCAAGATCATCGTGCACAAGAAGCGAGTGCGATGCTTGTAAAGATTATTCGGTATTCGTCTTAGGTCGGGTAAATTGGCGTGCGTTGCGAGAGTGGCTGAAAGCGGGTGTCGAGCGAGCCGTTTATTTTACCCTTCAAGAGGTTGCATGAGATAAGCGTGTGCATGTGCAAATAGGTAATACACATACTACACATGTATAAAATATGTATCATGTATTTATTTTTTTTTTAATTCGATCTGACCCACCCCAAGAATCTTGGAAACGATATCAATATTGTTGTAAATATGATAAATGTAGCGGCCGCGGCAGCCATCTTGAATTTTGCAAAAGATCCCAAATTCCGACTTGGAAACGATATCTATAAATATTGTTTCTCATTGGACGTCATTCGTTTTATATATGTGGACTCACAGTGACGTTCTTTATACATATAAGGACATATTATTATGAGCAGTCTGACAGCGGAACGGCAAAAGTATGCCTAAAGAAAATGTAAGCTCACTTTTCTCCTTAGACGTGTGTCAACTGTCGCTGTTCGAATCTGAATACATATAATACATTGCTATTTATTGATAAATAATATTTTGAAAAACTGGAATAAATGCGGCAATGTATAACAGTTTAAGCTTTTTGTGTGTAATTTGTGGTATGTGCTATATTTCGGCTTTGTTTTTATACTAAACGAGCTGACCCGGCAAATGTTGTTTTGCCATATAAAGTATAATTCACGCGATAGTTTTATAAGTAATAAAATATTGCCTATATTATAGCCTGTACATCATTTTGTTCTATTGTCAATAGTTTTTGCAGCGCACGCAAAAATAGGTTTTCGATTTTACACCTTGTGTTACAAAGTAGCAATTTTATTACGGATCCCTAAAAAAAACATAGCCAAAAACATAACACTGAAAGAATCATTCAAATCGGACCAGTAGTACCAGAGATTAGCGCGTTCAAACAAACAAACACTGCAGCTTTATAATATTGGTATAGATAATATGTGCATATGTATTTTGCCATCGGTGGATCAAACCTAAAATTCGAATCGCAATCCGCAAGGGAACCCTTAAAAATTTCGGGAGGAATTAATGTATTATTTTCTGTGTCAACATTGTGTGTACATTTTCATGATTATTGGTGAAGTAGTGTAGTAGTAATGCCTGAAAGCATAACAACCAAACAACCCCACATCCTTAATATTAGTAAGGAACTAAGGACATAACCAGCTCTAAAGGTTGAGGCATCCAATATTCGATAATTTATATTTAAATAGTTAATTCTTTATACCTTTTTATAAAATAATTTATATAATTTAAAGAGGACTCATATTTTGGATGCAGCACCTTACAAACTAATTTATAATGCACATTACTCTATTTGATTCAAAAGAGTGGCCGTTGAGTTGACTACCAGTGGGAGGCTCCTTTGCACAGGATGAAGACAAGATTATGGGTACCACAACGGAGCCTATTTCTGCCGTGAAGCAGTAATGTGTAAGCATTACTGTGTTTCGGTCTAAATGGCGCCGTAGCTAGTGAAATTATGTGATAATATGTTATGTCTCAAGGTGACGAGCGCAGTTGTAGTGCCACTCAGAATTTTTGGGGTTTTTCAAGAATCCTGAGGGGCACTGCATTGTAATGGGCAGGGCACATCGATTCCCATCAACTGAACGTCCTGCTCGTCTCGTCCCTTATTTTCATTAAAAAAAGTTTCTTTTAAGTACTTCTCACGAGCTTTTTACGAACACATGTTAAACTCAGTAATTTAAAAGAAATATTTGTAGTGACGATTCAAAAGAGCGTATTATAAGCTTAATTGAATAAAGTTTATTTGAATTTGACTGTAAAAAATGTAAGCCATATGTAGGTTTGTATAAGTAGAGGTGTTACATAAAAATCCATATAAAAACTCATTAAGGGCGTTAAGTTTACGCGGCCGAGTGCCGTCTTTGAAGGCCTATGCTTTGCTAGTATTATTCCAGATTATGCCGGTTTTCATACAAATGAAAACTCACTTAAGCCACTGCAATTTCGGAACGAGAAGCTTTAATGTTGCTTTACAGCGTTCTCACTTTCGGGAAGTCTTTTTAGATTAAAAACGGTTCTCGTGAATTTTGAATAGACTCAATCGGAACCAGCAAATTTCAACTCTTTGAATAATTTTGCATAATGTAATATTTGTAGCTATACAATATTTAATAAGTAAGTTTTACCAGTGGGATGCTTCTTTGCACAGGATGCCGGCTAGATTATGGGTACCACAGCGGTGCCTATTTCTGCCGTGAAGCAGTAATGTGTAAGCATTACTTTGTTTCGGTCTGAAGGGCACCGTAGCTAGTGAAATTACTGGGCAATGAGACTTTACATCTTATGTCTCAAGGTGACGATCGCAGTTGTAGTGCCGCTCAAAATTTTTGGGGTTTTTCAAGAATCCTGAGCGGCACTGCATTGTAATTTAGTTGTGTCATTGAGATTTCTAATATAGACAATTTGATTACTATTTAGTTATTAATTGCTAACTATGAAAAAGAATACATATGTTGTTGCTGCATGATATGTTAGCGTTACTTAAACTTAATCATTTTATTATATATACTTTCTATTATGTTGCAGATTTTATGATATATTAGAGAAATACTTTGTCACTTGTTAAAAATAATATAAATAAATATTTTTTCAGGTGAAAACATCTGGATAAAAATAAATACATACCGTGAAAAGTTAACCCTTAACCTTCAAAAAATCACATTTTAATTGTGCACGCGGACTTCAGGAACTCGGGTCAAAAATATCCATTGAACTTTGTCATTATTGCCAGCGATGTGGAGCGATTCGGGGGTTAGCGCAATTTACAAGCAAATGAAATAGTATTTGCTTAGAGTCTACTTGTGACAGTGGTCGCTAATTCACTACTGGCCGTCGTCCGCAAGAGACCGCGATTTTTTGGGAAAATATACCTAATTCGAATATAAGCTGTATACTAAAATATAAATACGGCACAACACACCTCGCTATAAAAATAATCTTATGCAAACTAACTCAAAATTAACATTACACAGTTCCGGTCCCTACCCAATGTCAATTAAAATTTATAATAAGTTACCAGAACACTTAAAAGCCGAAACCAATAATAAAAAATTCATAAGCTCTTTGAAAAAGTCACTTTTGGAAAAATGTTACTATTCTATTAATGAATACCTAGAGGAAAAACATATATTTGAATGTCTGCCCCTCTGTCGTTCATTGCTATGCCTTATTACGAGGTGCATGTGATAATTATTTAGTTTAGTTGTTTAGTAACTAAGTCGCATATAACGCAATTTAATTAAATAAATAAATGGCAAATTATCTATTAATTTGTGATAATTTCATAATGATATACTCAATGGTTTTTGCCAGATCATCGCTTTTTTGCCAATGCTAGAGAAAGCTTTCAAAAGTTTGGTAAATCCAACGTGTATGCCTTAAGTGCTCATGTTAGACTTTTTTTTAAAAGACACTAAAATGTAGAGACATTTCATGTTCAGAGTTTGTCAAAAGAAACATACAAAACATAATATCTGGCTAATTTTTTTACAATGTAAGTTCAAATATTTTCGCAATTATTATTTATATTTATATGAATTCAACGCCCTCGCCTTACGATTTAAATTAAATATTGAAAGAAAAAATAGTGGACTGTATTATCAGTGGTACCAGATAATTTTTAGTATAGTTTCAGTTGTCCATAAGCTCTATTTAGAAATATAATAAAATACATGGCTATTCAAAGACCACATTGTTTTGGCACACCCCAGCGAAAAAAGAAAAATTATAATTAAACAAATAAATATCGTGCCATTACCATTCCACATGATTAATAAATTGACAAGAAAATAAAAGGCCTATAATAAGGGTTTATACATGGGGCACGCTAGAAGTACAAAACTTTTAACTAATCGGAACTATTTAAATTTCGAATGTTATATTTTTTGAAACGTTGCAACCTTCTTAGTAATAAAAAAAAATCATTTGTCATTTTTTTTTATATCTCACAGCAAATTCTACGTACGCAACGAAAATGGAATTAAGTGGAAAAGATTTTAGAGCTTTTTTTTCTATATTTTTTATGATTTTAAAAGTTCTCTCTCTCTCTGCAAGACTAAGAGAAGCACCTTGCTTGAGCGCCGTGAGGCGATGGTTTGCTGAATTTGGAGGAGGTTGGGTATGAGACAATTCGAGGACTATTGGGGATTGGTATGAGCCAAATTCAGAAAATTATACACGAAAAATTGAAAGTTCGGAAACGTGGGTGTCGTTGGATCCCTTGTGAACTGACAGCAGAACTGAAGCGGGCTCGCGTGGAATGGTGCTCACAGACGCTAATGAAGTTTGACCACGGAGATTCTAATACTGTTTATGACATTGTCACAGACGAAACGTGGATTTATTGTTTTGAACCGGAAAAAAAACAGCAATCTTGTGAATGGGTGTTTGCAAATGAGAACAGGGACAAAAAAGTGAGGCAGGCGCGAAACGTAGGTAATTCCACTTGAAGAACAAAAGAGTGTTAATGCCGAGTGGTATTCTACCATTTCTTTAAACAGGGTGGTAAAAAAAGTTCGCGAAAAACAACCAAAAAGCCGCGTTCTACATGACGACAACGCTTCTTCACACACGGCCAACAAAACTAAGTCATTTTTAGCTTCCGAAAAAATACAACTCGTCACCCATCCAGCACATAGCCCCGACCTAGCACTTATTTCTGTATTTTCCCCAAAATCAAAGATTGGATGAGAGGTTTCACTTTTACCAATTCCGAAGAGGCAGTGATAGCGTTTAATCAGCACGTAGAAAACATGCCTTCAGATCTGTGGTCCTCCTGTTTTAAAAAATCAGTATTTTGAAAAGCAATAAACATAATATTTTGGTAAGAACATGTTGTTTTTTTAAGTTACGCAAAACTTTTAGTGTGACCTACGTATGACACTGAGTTGTAAAATATAATATATAAAAATATGCAAAATTTACATCCTATGAATGAACTTAACTTTAAGGATGTAAAAATTAAAACATAGATAATTATTATTATGAAATTTATTGCGATTTAATATTACATGAACTTTTGAGTTTTTGAAGTCGGTTCTTGTAAGCGTAGTTTTTTTTACTTCTTAGTGTCATTTATCAGGTAAACTGTTTTTTGTTTTGTTGCTATTTATGCCCATATATTAAATAGTATTTTTTTTAAGTAGCTATGGGTAGGCCTACGAAAGGTTCCGCGTACCTATAGCAAAATAGATCCCATATTTCACGTTCTTGTCAGACACCGAAATACCGTGAATAACTTTTGTTAGTTATGAATGACAGATAGCCTAAGACCAACTTATCAGCAAACGTGTAAATAATAATAATAATATACAGTCAATCTAAATGAAAACTCCTAAAAAAGCAGTACACAAACCATAATAGCAATAACATGGAAGAGCTATTTAACTACACGGAGTAAATTTTAGGTATACCTTCTTGATAGTACAATAAGTAGTGTTTTACGAGAAGTAACAATGACACACACCACACACACGCACACATGCTCGTACACACACGCATACTCACATACATACACATACTCACATACATACACATACTCACATACATACACACACTCAGAAATCCTGTTGGTATAATATTTTTCTTATGTTAAATTATATTTTTAGGCTTAATTTGTGATCCCTAGTTTTTGGTACTGTTAATTTTAATTGATATGGAAGAGCGTGGCCTTCTGGCACAGGTGTTTCTCACATCCACTATTATGTTTGTACCATTTTTGTTATAGAAATAAATATTTTTCATTTTTCATTTTCAATAACATCATCAAAGTAAACAAAAATGTTCATAAACTACTGGGCCAAAAAACGCCATTTTTATGGGACCAAATCGCAAAAATTCCGCATCAAACTTAAGAATCACGAAAATCGGATCATAAGTCTCAGCGTAATCGGTGTAAATACATAAAAATACCAATCGAATTAAGAACATTATTTACAATGAAAGCGTGCATGGCATGCATGCATGGTCAGGTAGCATGTAGCAATCTCTACGAAACTTTAATATCCACATCTCATTAGACGTTACTTTGAAGAATTATGACTTGGTAAGGACCTTTATTGGAAATACCTCCACGCGCTTGAAATATTGCTATGTCGAGAAGAGGTAAATTTTCTAATTAGAAATTCTTGTGTAAACTTTATTAAGTTTTTACTGCAACATGCCTAATGAAAATACCTTGTCAGTCTTTGTAACCAGTTCTTAAAAGCTCTCAAAGGTTTTATGGGAAATATTCATTTGATTTACGGCTTGATACACAAAAATAATAAACTTCAGCAATTTCAAATAACAAGTGTCTCAGTGGATTATTTAATAATGAATTATTTGTTGATAAATTATTTACGTTCTTGTGTACTGTAAATTGTAATTTGTAACAGTAAGTCTTGATGATATTAAAATATACCATATCATTTTATGTTTTGTTACAATTAATAATTATTTATTCGGATTAATAATAATAATTAATAGTATTCTTATTTTGTGTTTAATTTATGTTTTTTTACTGCGAATCTATTCGCAGTTGGCAAGGCCCCCACAACCCCCTTCTATATATATAAATATATCTACTCCACTAATCCAATATATATATAGTGGGAAAATTGAATGGTGTTAATGAAAGTTTTTTAGAAATTACTTATATACTAGTGGACCCGTAAGACGTTGTCCTGTACACACGTCTTAAATTTGAAAAATCGGTCCAACCGTTAGGAGCTGTTCATTAACATACACATGAGCAGGAGAATTATATTATTTGGACGGAATTGTGAATCTAAACCAAAATCAAATTCACTGGAACACACAAATAAATCAAAAAAAGTCTAGCCGTTTTTAGGCGGAGGTAGTCTAATTGTGAATCTAAACCATTCTCGAATCCACCTGAAGACACAGAGAAAGTTTCATTAAAATTGGTCCAGCCGGTTAGGAGGAGTTCACTTACAACAGACGCACAAAAGAAATATATATATTAAGATATATATTATTCTTCTGGAGGTATTGGATAGTTAGCACACCTATAAACCGAGAACACCCTATCGTACGCATGTTTGCACATACACCCTCTCTCTCTCTCTCTCACACACACACACACACATACACATACAGATACACACACACACACACACATTTACCTCTATACTTTGGAATATCAAGCTTTTTAATCACTGTGTAAAAGTGGAATCATGGTGACCAGTAATACTAGGGTATTTTATTACCTACCAGGCACCAGCGATCCACGACCAAAACTTATGTATTTAGAAGTTTTCGCTATATTGTAATTTTGGTTGTTGGTGAGAAATAAAAGTTATTATTAAATTATTATTATTATATATTACAACGTTCATTGATTGTAAGAGGATTCTAGAAAAAAAACCCGGAATTTGTACGACACATAAACTTATTATGCCTACTACTCGGTTGGGTCGAGTTAGTAAGTCTTTTGTTGGGCGATGTATATGCTTGTACAATATGATCCCAGAAAATGTACAAAACAAATGTGTTACGAAATTTAAAAGAATTGTTAAAAAACGTTTGTGTGGGAAAGGTTATTATAGCATAAACGATTTTCTTAATGACACCACGGACTGGGATTAAAGCGAACACCCTCAGGCTCTTTAATTATTAATGTTTATTGTACGATATTACATTGTAATCCATATTTTATATAAAAAAAAAGCCCGCTGAGATTCTTGCGCCCATTCTTCTCAGGTCTGATGTAGTCTCTTTTGAATGGGTGGTAGAAAAACTGCAATTGCGTTTATTAGATTGTTCAGTTTTCGTGTTATTATTTGTTAACCTTTAAAAAATCACTGAATAGAACCTAATGTACTGCTTTTTTCAAACACACATTCGTGTTTTAATACCCCTTATTATACAACAGTTGCATAAATAACTATTACAGCGAAGCCGGGCGGGGGCCTTGGAGGCCGAAAATGTAGCTCACAGGCGCGGGGCGTCTCGGAAGGAGGCTCGAACCTGGAACCAGAACCGCATGCTCACAAGGCTGGATGGAGAGAAGATCACTAACGATCGAATATATCTGTTAGTACAATAGAACGATAGAACGTAGAGTACGTTTGAAAAGACTTCTTGAGAGGTTACATAATATGTATGTGTATAAGTGTGTGACTATTTGTGTGTAGTGTTATTGCAGGTGTGTGATTTATGATGGAAGTGTGAGTGGTGATAAATGATTACAGAACGAGGACTATCTCGTCGGGCTTTTAACAGAGTATGGCTCAGAGTGACGAACGTGACACAATTTTGAAAATCCTTAGAGCGCTTTCGCACTACGTCCGATCCGAATCCGATCCGATTCCGATCCGTAGCCGTGAAAACACGGTCCGAAGTAGTCTTAGAACTATTAGGGCTATCATCAGCACAGAGGAGCTTTTTAGTCGTTAGGGGTTGTTTACACCCGACCCGACATTGAGCCCCGGAGTCTTCAATACGTAAATGTATTTTCCTCCTCTCCTAAAAAAAATAGAGTCATATGATGTTAAGGAAATCTAATGGATAACTTAATTTTAAATCTTCATTGAATCGTAAACCAAAAGCAATCATGCTGAATACAGAAGCACATGTTTCGTTAAAACTGCAATCTGATCTAGTTATGATATTCACAAAACGTGGGTAGAATAAAATTTTGGTCACAGAAACAATTTTCAATTTCACGGCTCAATCTTTGTGTGCTCGGTGTGAATATATAAAAGGGCATACGTTGGTGTCAACAAAGTGTAATGGTTTCGTGCTGGCACGCGATTGATTTATACTGAAAAAACTCACATTGATTCGATTAAAAAGTTGTTTAATAGTTTTGCTAGCTATAGTAACTCTATGACCGTCCGCTGGTTGGTAGGCGTTTTATACCGACTTCGAAAAGGAGGTTTTTGACATAGTTTGCCCGAGTAGTTTTCATTTTATCAATATTTTTGTTTACGTGGGTGATGTTATTATACTTTGTGTGCGGAGTTTTTATAGGGGGTATTATATATTTTTATTATTAACCTGTTTGCCGATAAGTGGGTCTTAGGCTATCTGTCATTCATAGCTAACAAACGTTATTCACGATATTTCAGTGTGTCACAAGAACGTGTAATAGGGGATATATTATTGCTTATTATATTGCTTAAGGCACGCGGAACCTTTCGTAGGCCTACACATAGCTACATAAAAAAATTACTATTTAATATATGGGCATAAATAGCAACGAAATCAGTTTACCTGATAAATGACACTAAGAAGTAAAAAAAACTACGTTTACAAGAACCGATTTCAAAAACTCAAAAGTTCATGTAATATTAAATCGCAATAAATTTGATAATAATAATTATCTTTGTTTTAATTTTTACATCCTTAAATTTAAGTACATTCATAGGATGTAAATTTTACATATTTTTATATATTATATTTTACAACTCAGTGTCATACGTAGGTCACACTAAAAGTTTTGCGTAACTTAAAAAAACAACATGTTCTTACCAAAATATTATGTTTATTGCTTTTCAAAATACTCATTTTTTAAAACAGGAGAACCACAGATCTGAAGGCATGTTTTCTACGTGCTGATTAAACGCTATCACTGCCTCTTCGGAATTGATAAAAGTGAAACCTCTCATCCAATCTTTGATTTTGGGGAAAATACAGAAATAAGTGCTATGTGCTATGTGTCGGGGCTATGTGCTGGATGGGTGACGAGTTGTATTTTTTCGGAAGCTAAAAATGACTTAGTTTTGACAAGAAAAAGAGCTTGAAATAGGGGATCTATATTGTTAAAGGCAGGCGGAACTTTTCGTAGTCCTACCCATAGCTACTTAAAACACTATAAATATGTGACAATTAAAAGCAACGAGATCTTATAGTTTACCTGATTAATGACACTTGAAAGTAAAAAAGAAAACCGCTTGGGGTTTTTTATGACTATCATGGATTGAGTTCTAAGTTCGATTTGAAAAAAATTTCTCTCTTTCTATAGGATTTCGTAAATGAATTATTATTTCCGCTATACCTACAGTAAATATAAACGAGTATGGTATAATACGAATATCCCTACTAATATTACAAATGTGAATGTAAGTTTGCTACGCTTTGACGCCTAACTAAGCCACTGAACCGATTTTCATGAAATTTAGTACAGAGTTAGAAAATAACTTGGGAAAGGACATAGGCTACTTTTTATCGTGATTAAAAGGCTTGGCGGGATTGAAAAAGGGGGTGGAAATTTCGAAAAAATTCGTCATTATCGAAGATAACATGAAATGAAACTTTGTATTTAGGCACTTGATAGGAAATAAATAAACATTTGTTCTATAATTGTTAGCTTATAAAAATTCACAGCAGTTTGTTGTGTATTAATTGCAAAGTAAGTATATTAAAAATAATTATTGATGCCCAAAGTAACTATTGCACGCGCACGAATTCGCGGGTAAAAGCTGGAATAATCTAAATTAAGTAATATTTATAACCATATATTCGTTTATATTTTATTTTCATTTGGTATCGACAGGAAGTCACTGACCGCTGAAACACAGTTCATACTAGTTTAGCTTTCAGTCTTTGCTACCTGTAAGTATGTAAATAGTATAATTTAGAAATATATTTTAAACTTTTAAGATGTTGTAATGTTTGGGAAATAAACTTTTTAATTATTGTAATGTTCCACGTTTAAGCACTAGTGAAACAACTATTCTTTACTATATAGCACAACACCCGGAGACGTCTGCTCGCAACCGACAGCCGATTGGAACTGGCGCTCCCGCTGTGTATATCATATAATATACTGTGTATATCATATATAGCACTCAACGTCACACGGTTAATGTCACTGTCGATATCATGACAGTGACAATGATTGTTAGCACATTCACTTCGGACTAGATGTCAATACACTACAATTACTATTAATATTCACCATTTCGGTATATCTCAAAATATTTGCTTTTACAATTAAAATTACATCCTGTTATACAACCTCCTTTGCTTGTTTTACAAAAGGAAAAAGAAAAGGAATAAGAATGCCGAAATAAACGCGTTAGCACCGGCGTCAACTCAGGGGCACATATTCTAAGCACGATTGGAGAAATGCCATCCGGTCCGCTTGACTGACCTGACGTCCAACGAAAACAGAGCTCGCCGTTTTGAGCGAACAGTTTTCTGTCTGAACTGTACTTCAGGTATGGAGCTCTGACACCGCGGGATGGTCGGTGGTGTTTTTCCCTTGTCGTCAAGAGTCGAGTTGGAGGCAAAAAGAATACACGGGACATCGGCTTTCTCTTTTGCCGTATGGGCCAGGGTATCATTCCTCATATGCAACGGCGGCATGGACGGCTGGTTGAAGTTACCAAGACCAGCTTTCGACAACGACCAGAACATGCGAGTTCCGGTCGGGTAACTGGAAAGCTGCTCACCAATTTTGACGACGTGCTTTGATTTAGTACGGGAGATTTGCCGCTTAAAGGAGGCACGGTTATATTTCGTCTTCAGAACTTTGCAGTTCGGATCCTTTCAGCCCAGCGCCGCAACCCAAGTTCGATACGCCTGATTTTGCAGCCAGATGCTGCTTTAACTGACGCATCGAACCAAGGCTGTGATTTGCCACCGATCGGTACTGCAGAGCTTGGTATAAAAATATCCATGCCCTGCAGTATCACATCGGCTACTGCAACAGCGTAAGCACTAGGATCATCCGAAGGGAAACATACCTTGCGCCAAGTGTAGGATGCAAAAAAGGAACGCATCCTATCCCAATCTGTTGACTTGTAGTGCCAAACGCGGCGGGTCGCTGGTGGTCTGCGACGTTGGCGTCGGATAGGCACTACACTCCTGACCGGCTGCCCCGTCTCAAGGTGGTGGTGGATGGCGTTTAAATTGGAGTGAATTCCCCTGATGTTACAGAAGTCCACCTTAAGCGTGGAGCGGGGTGCCGTGGTGTTGCTGCCCTGTTTGCCCTTTGAAATGCGCGGTACTGTGCCCTCCAGACTTTTACGCAAATACCTTATAAACATAAACTCACCCCTTGTTCCCGTCGGGGTAGGAAGAGACATAAGAATGCCGCTTGCTTCTATCCTTACAAACCTCACGCGGTTCCTCTACATTCATTGCTTTTTTTATACATGCTCGCCGGTTGTGGGTGCTGTGGACCTTTCCTTTTCTCAAAACGTCCCCAATTTGGTCGACAAATGTTCTACAAGGTCTCCCGCGACCGACTTGCCCACACACTTGCCTTATATAATTAATGCGTCATTCGTTCTTCACTCATTCGCTCCACGTGTCCAAACCATTTCAGCATTCCTTTCTCAGTCCTTGTCACAACATCCTCTTTCAGACCACAGCGCGTTCGCATTACCGCATTCGGAATTCTATCAAACAGTCTTACCCCACACATACACACAGTGATCGCATCTCAACTGCGTTAATTCTGCTTCTATGCTTCTTCTGCCATACTCAACTCTCACTTTCGTACATTAACGTGGTGACAAGCACTCCATTTTGGACAGCCATTCGGGCTTCTTTTGGCACAGTCTGGCCGTTCATAAAGGCATGCAGCGCTCCATTCACACAGTTTCCCGCTGTCACTCTCCTTTCAATATCTCTTTCATTTCTTCCGTCTCTTGTAAACATGCTACCCAAATAAACGAACTCTTTAACTTGTTCTACCCTTTCATCTTCAGTTCTAATATTACACTCAGTCAACCTTTTATCCTTCTCAAATACCATCACTTTCGTCTTTCTTGCATTCACTTTCAAACCTCTCGCTTTAAAGCAAGCAATCCATCATTTGTTGCAACTCATTCGCCGATGATGCAAAAATAACTTGATCATCGGCGTTCAAGGCACCTAACAAACAATACTTCCATACTAATTCTACATTGCAATTCTCTCACATCATTCATGCATCTATCTATGAATAGGTTGAACAACCAAGGCGAGGCTACACAACCTTGTCTGACACCTTTGGAGATATCAAACCAGCTTGTATTTTATCTAAAATACCTTATATAAAAGTGTTCAATGCGTAACGCTCGCATTAATAATAGGAAATAATATTTAACATGTCATTTATTTATTTAATATTTAATAAAATTCAAAATAAATATATTTATGAAAACAATGTTATAAATGTTAATGCTCTACCAGTCTAGTCCTTTATCTGCCATTTAGCCCTAAGAGAATACTTTGACGGGAATAATTTACGGTCGAGAAACGAGGACTTGGGAAAATATAAACAGGTTTTATGAAAATATTTTTAATTAGTGCAAAGATATTAATCTTTAATATGAGTCATTTGTTTGTTCATTAAGTGAGAATGCTGACCCTTTCGTAATTTAAAGTTTATTTGATTGTTATAGAGCAATCATTGCTAGATATCAAGATATGTAAGATTACAAACGTAATTCAATTGTCTATCTGTAATGTCAGATACGTCTGTAGTATGTTAAAAATCCTGTGCGATATCTTAGGGCGTAAATTGGTATCAAGTAGTGAAAATATATAAATATTAAGTTATATAAGGCTATTTTCATTTTTCCCCGCCCACACACCCATTTCATTCATGAACCTGAGGCGCAGGCGGCGGGCGATACACACATTAATTCATTACTATGTCCACTTGCTACTGACTTCGAAACATTTAGTGCAACGTTTCACGATATTGGCACGGACCCATTGTAGCACCTTCGTATCAGTCTTAATCGTATCGAATACTGTAACAATCTGGGCTTACAATTCATCCTCGGCTTCACAAATTTTTCGGAACATGTATTCCTTCACGTGTCCCCAAAAAAAAGTCGAGTGGCGTGAAGTCGGGAGACCACGGCGGCCAACTGACAGCACCACTTCGCCCTATCGATCGAAGGCCGTACCTACTTGGTGATACTTCCGAACGACGCACGAAAAATATGATGGAGACCCGTCATGTTGCATGGTCGCTGCCCGTGGTGTACTATCGCATATGTAGGCTCTGGAAAGGATTAAGTATAAACACGGACTAGTAATAAAATAAGAACTCCGCGCCTTGATATATATATAGCAAGTGAAGCACCTTTATGCTAGTGTGTGTGCAGTTACGCGGTATACTAGTTCCATAATTTTTTCTCCCTTCAATAATCATATATCCACAAATACTTTTATATTATATTATTGTTTTTACACTTTTTTACAATACACGACGGCATTTTTAAAATATTTTATTGCGACGCAAACTGATCTGTCACAGACGATGGCAAATCTGATAATGACGGCCGATCGGCTTGTATTAGTGTAGTTAATGCGTGTATGTATTTACACGTTTTCCGGCTTGTTTTGGTGCCTCACTGTTATGTAAGGTGACACGGAGTTCTTATTTTTTTACGAGTCCGTGAGTATAAAATGTTCTTTATCTATAGCATTTAAAGTACTTAAGGGCTTTTGCTATTTTATTTTATTCTTATTATTTATTCCACATTAAAAAAAAGGGCATAAAAAGGCATTTATTTTCTCAAAATTGATTCCTTTAGAATTCTTTTTGATGTAATTTCTAATAACTACTAGCTACTACCGCTTCCGAAACAAATGGCGCTCTGAGAGAGAAGAAGCGGCGCAAGAAACTCTCCCAGCATTCTTTTTTTGCGCTCTTTTCAATAAAAATATACAATATTGTACAATCATTTCTATCGCTATAAAATAATCACAATCTAGTCCCAGGCTGTCCGATCATTTAGATATTCAGCAGCGGAGTAATAGGATTTACGACAGAGCCATTTTTTTATAAAACATTTAAATTTATTTATAGACAATGCCTGAACAGTGGCTGGGACTTTATTATAGAAGTGTATACATTTTCTCTTAAACCTATTATGTATCTTATGAAGCTTACTAGAATTAGTAACAAGCAATCCCTTATTTCTAGTGTTATAATAATGAAAATCACTATTGCAATAAGGTGTCGATTTTTGTGAACGTATATAAAATTTTCATAAATGTACTGAGAATGAACAGTCATAATATTTATTTCTTTAAATTTAATTTTTTAAAAGAGAGACCAAGCTGATATATAACACGAAAGGCTCAATTCTACTTCATATCACGGATATGATATGGATACGGATCCAGGGTATCTTTAACACAGCGTATATTAATCTTTTCTTGTAATAAATATTAATAATAAGTCGCAAATATGTCTCAGTAGTCATATATCTTTGTACCGTTTGGTGTTGAGACACTTGGCACTTGGGAAATATACAAAGTACTATCCACGCGCCTCAATAGGGCATCTGGAATCTCAAGCACTGGCAGCTGTTTAGATCAAAAAATCAGCCTAGTTATGGAACGCGGAAACGCAACCAGTATTCTTGGAACACTTCCCCGTAACGTTCGATTTAGTTTAATGTTATGATAGTTTTGTAAATAAAGTTACAAGATTTTTACGATTGAAACGATAATGTATATCATGTTATGAATGTTATCGTTCGATCGATCATTCTAGAAAAGTAATTTTTAAAATGGCTGCTTCATTTTGCTCAAGGACAAAAGTACTAATAATTATGAATTATTTTATTTTATGAAAAAAGGAGAAATAACGAGTCTACTTTCTTTTAACACCATAGTAATCACAAGTCATTTTCACCAGTACCACGACTGCTTAAGCAGTACAATGAGATAAATAAAAAAATTGTGAAATTAGACTTTTATACCAATAGTCTGCAGGAATTTATAGGTAATCTTCGGAAACATTACAATATATAATAACCACTCGGTATTTAAATAAATAAATAAAAAAAAATGTTTTATCCTTTTTATATCTAATAATTGTACTTATGTAACTTAAAGTCTATTTTCAAGTTTAATTTGTAATTAAATTTTATTTTATATTATGTTAGTAAATAGTTAATAGTTAGTAATAATAGGTATGTAACAGTTAATAATTGTCACAGCAGCAACTGTGAATTTTAGAAACAAAAAGTGAAGAAACTGTTTCTTTGCACGAAAATCTATAATCACATCCCAAAAATAATAAGAAAAAAACGTCAAATAGGAATTTCACATCTAAATTGAAAATATACCTTAGTAAAAACTGCTTATATTCATTAGACGAATATTTTCAACTAAAAACTTGACTATATATTATATAATACTGCTACTAATCTTTTGTTAAATTTATATTATTGTCACTAATGATTTAGAAATAAAATTTGCACGTCATAAATGTGGCAAACATGTACTTAATAATATTTATGTAACATCAATCTAACATGTTTATGCAAATAAAAACTTTGACTTTGACTTTGTTGTGTACATCTGTTATTGGTACTCGCATCAGTAATGTAATTTCCGAGATAGTGTTAGGTAATTGTTTTATGTGTGTTACTGTTGATGTATCATTAAGAATAAATAAAAAAATAAATAAATAAAGAGTGTCACCGGCTTAAAAGGTAGATGTACACTCTTTTTTATGGAAGGTATGTCGTTTAATATTTTAAAAATGAATTGAGGTTAAATAAAATAAATATCACGAAATATTGATAAATTTTCAAACATTCCAAATTTCCATTTGTATAGTATCCTATAGTTTTAGAGTGAGTGGCGTATGTTTACAAACCTTTTAAATATCAGGATAGTCCGTACCCAATGGTTGTACGTGTCGTGGAATGAGGAAAAACGCTTTGAAGCCTTTTGTCGCTTACATTTGGGAGCGACACACTTCAATTTCAGTGTTCGCGCAAACCCTGAAAATCCAACGCTCTTAAAGGTTTTGCAGCAAACGTTTTTTATCATAAAAAAATATTTTATATCAAAAAATCTGTTCCGTTTGTTTTCTCTTTTCTTCTAGTCTTACTTCTTTTACCAGTGGGAGGGTCCTTTCCACAGGATGCAGGATAGATTATGGGAACCACAACGGCGTCTATTTTTGCCGTGAACCAGTAATGTGTAAACATTACTGTGTTTCGGTCTGAAAGGTGCCGTGTCTAGTGAAATAACTGGGAAAATGACTTAACATCTTATGTCTCAAGGTGACGAGCGCAATTGTAGTGCCGCTCAGAATTTTTGGGGTTTTTCAAGAATCCTGAGTGGCATTGCATTGTAATGGACTGGGCGTATCAATTAGCATCAACTGAACGTCCAGGTTGTTTTATCTCTTATTTTCATGAAAAAAATATTTTTGTTTGTTGAGATCATCATCAAACATCTAAATTTTATACATTCTTTTTCAATAACGTGAGAAATTTAAGTAAAATTATTAACAGCTTAATCGTCATCATTAGGTATGCCAGGTAACTACTAGATACCGAATAAAAAAATAAAAATTAGAAATATTCTTCATAAAAGCTCTTTATTACTCACAGAAGAATGCTCTTACAGTATCACTATAAAGGAGAGTGCAATGGTCGATGCAGGTTTGGCATTAATTCTTGTTTACGGCGAATCGCTTTTAGGAGAGGAAACCGATACGAACACGTGAGCCGATTGTATTCACACGCTTCCATTTGTGACGATGACCACAATACATTTCGCTTTCGAATTGTGGACATTCTTGTTAAAAATACATTCCATGGAAGTTTACTAGCAATTGCTACATTAGACATGATTGATATTGTAATTTGCATATGATTCATTTTACCGAGTCCACTCAAATGAATAGATTATAAATATAATAGATAGATAGAATAGATTATAAATATAATCTATACATATATAAATGAATTGCTGTTCGTTAGTCTCGCTAAAACTTAGGAACGGCTTTACCGATTTGGCTAATTTTGGTCTTGAATTATTTGTGGAAGTCCAGAGAAGGTTTAAAAGGTGAATAAATAGGAAAATGCTGCTAAATTAAATAAAAACAACAAATTTGTTTTCCTTTGATGTGTCCATACATAATTTCTTTGGGAGAATTTATTAACGCACGGTTTGACAGTTCTGCTGCTAAACAATTTCATTTCGACAGCAGGGTGCATATTTTACGAAGTAATTTTTTATGTTATGATATATTATTGACAAATTCATATAAAAACATTATTTTATTTATTATATACAGAACAACGTTTGTCGGGTCAGCTAGTACATAATAATAATATTGACACACTTTTACACTATTAATTATCTTGCCACAAACTAGGCAAAGCCAATACTATATTAAAGATATATTTAATGCAATATACTTACTAAAACATACATAAATACATAATTTAAACATTCATGACTCGGAAACAAACATCGATATTTATCATATATTTGATTGCACCTACCAGGGTCGAACCCGGGACCTTTAGCTTAGTAGTCAGGGTCACTAACGATTCGGCTATATGGGTCGTCAATATGATAAATGATACCACTGATTGGGAATAGAGCGACCGTCCACGGCCTGTTGAATTATAAATTTTATTGTACGATTTTACATTATAACCATACTTTTATAAAAAAAAAAGAAGCCCGCTGAGTTTGTTGCGCCTTTTCCTCTCAGGTCTGAGGCATACCTTTGGAATGGGTTGTGGTTTTTGAATTTCAATAAGTGACTATATCCTATTTTGAATAAAAATATTTGAATTTGAATAAATTTTCGAGAATGTATACTAATAGCTGCTTATATTTAACATATTTGTATTCCAAATAAGTTATCTTATTTTGTACCAGATCACCAAAAATTATATATTTATATTTTTCATGACCAATTTCAACTAACAATTTCAACACTAAACATGGTTGATATTGAAATATGCATATGATTATTTTTACCGAGTCAATTTAAATGAATAGATTATATTTTGGAGGATGTATACTATTATTTAAAAGTAACAATAAATCAAAACCAACTTGAATATCATTCATAATGAAACTGGTAGATCGAGTTGCCGTAATACTTGTAAATTCGGAAATAGAAATTAATAAATAGGTACAACTCTGAAATCCCAATTATCACGACCAAAGACCTAAACTCTTCACCAAAAGCAGCACAGGATATGCTTAAATTGCACGTACCAGTGTCTTCCATTGTTTGAAATTTAAGTATATTTAAAGGTAGCGAGATACTAAAATCTTCTTATCAATTAACATAAACAATACAAAGACCCTATGGGGCCATTCGACTAATATTGAAAAAACATACTTGTCGTTATAGCACCTGAATTAGCAATTTACGAATGCATAGATGAGGGTGTGTTGCCTGACTTCATGAAATACAAAAAAATTATACCAATGTTTAAATTGGGCAGTTCTTTTTACCCAGCAAATTTCAGGCCTATTTCAATGCTACCTGTTTTTAGTAAAATTTTTGAAATTTTGAGACGAATAATCTGCACTTAAACAGTAAAATAAAACAAATTGTTTACGGTTCATTATACCAAACGCAGCGGAGGTACAAACCAACGTACTTATAAATGACCAGAGATTGGAACTTGTGGGCACTATGGTCTTCTTGGGTATAACGTTCGATAAAAAGTTTGGGGTCCACACATTGCCCAACTAGCAGATAGACTCAGCTCTGCGGCAATTGCCGTTAGAAAAATTAGAGAGTAGATGAATTTTGCGACCACTAGATAAGTGTACTTCAGTTATTTTCACAGCATTATGACGTACGGTATTTTACTGTGGGGTCATGCTGCTGACATTGAGATATATAAAATTTAATATACGTTCACAAAAATCGTCACCATTTGCTTTCAATAGTGATTTTCATTATTATTACACTAGAAATAAGGGATTGCTTGTAAATAATTCTAGTAGGTTTCATAAGATACATAATAGCTTTAAGGGTAAACATACACACATTTATAATAAAGTCCCAGCCACTTTTTAGGCATTATCTATATTTAAATATAAATGTTTTATTAAAAAATGCCTTTGTCGTAAATCCTACTACTCCATAGCTGACTATCTTAATGATCTGACAGCCTGGACAGATTATGATTATTTTATGAGCTGGCGTGCCCAGCTGCCACACCGCGCGTTGCGCTCGCGCCTATCGTGTGTACCGACGCCAAAGTCACCGCATGACGCAACGGGCTCGGGTTACAAAAAAATTTTTTGCTTTCGAAGTGTTTGGGCTTGTTATAAAAACGAACGTCGACGCTTTTGGTTTTAAACAAGCTAGCGCTTTGTTAGATAACATATACAATAGATACTGCGTAATTTAAACAAATTTCGTATAAAGTAATGTCATGCATTTTTTATGATTTTTTTTAGATTTACCTACAGATTACATTTCGATTATTACTAATGAATGTAATTTTTTATAACTAAAACATACTTCAAATATATTAGAAATGACATCAAAAAGAATTCTAAGGGAATCAATTTTGAGAAAATAAATGCCTTTTAATAGCTGCTTTATTTATCATATTTGTATTCCAAATAACTTATCTTATTTTGTACCGGATCAACAAAAATCATTTAATTATGTTTTTCATGACCAACAATTCCTATACTTAACATGATTGATATTTAAATTTGCTATCATACTTTCTATGGCGTTAAGTAAAAGATATTAACATGGACGAATACTAACAGTTGTTACATTTAACTTGGTAACTTGATAGGTTCTATTACAAGTTCTTTTACTTTGTACATGTTCAACTAAAAATAATTTATTATATTTTTAATAGACAATTTCAACCAACAATAATTATTACTTACTGAACATGATTATGATAACATTCATATAAGCTGGTAGCCAATTTGAAAGTGGTGGTAAATGGTAAAATCTATAGATTTGTCTTTCCATATCAACATTTTTTTAAAATGTACATTTGACTATGAGCACAGAATTGGCAAAAAACTAGACTTCATTATTTTAATACTCGGTTTAAATTGTCTGAATCTGACGTCGATGACCTCACATTGGTACGGTGTGCAAAACAAGTATCACTAGGATATTTTTTGGAACGAGACAAGCAGGACGTTCAGCTGATAGTCATTGATACGCCCTGCCCATTACAATGTAGTGGCGCTCAGGATTCTTGATAAACCCAAAAATTCTGAGACGCAGTACAATAATTGCGCTCGTCATTAATGTAATTGTTGATTAATGTAAAGGTGTTGTGTTGTGATCCTGATTATCATTATAATGATGAAAAATCTATGAAATAATTGGGTAAAGTTTAAAATGTATTTATTTTTCTGGCAGTACTATAATAGTATTATTATTATTACTATTATTATATTACCAGTGGGAGGCCCTTTGCATCGGATGCCGACTATATTATGGGTACCACAACTGCGCCTATTTCTGTCGTGAAGCAGTAATATGTAAGCATTACTGTGTTTCGGTCTGAAGGGCGCCGTAGCTAGTGAACTGCGCAAATGAGACCTAACATCTTTTGACACAAGAACGAGCGCAGTTGTAGTGCCGTTTAGAATTTTTGGGTTTTTCAATAATCCTGAGCGGCCCTGCTTTGTAATGGGCAGGGCGTATCAATTACCATCAGTTGAACGTCGTGCTCGTCGCGTTCCTTATTTTCATATAAAAATAGAGATACAGAGTAACAGAAAATAAAGAACTATTAACAACAAAAGTCGAGACATAATAATGAGAACAAATTATTTACTGGCCAAAATTTCAATACAGTTTAATCGGCGGCAAAATACTTATATAAAAGTAAATTACGTGGCAAACCCGCCAAGGCGGGCCGAAGTAAGAAATAATAGCGAGAAGGCTTTTAATAATAATAATTTACGGTGTGTAATAAATGAGGTATTCGCCGGCACCTGAAAGAACTTTGCAGTGAGCCAGGAACGTTCGAGCATTGTCTGTATCTGAGAAGACTCAACAATAGTTAACTTGTCTAAAACGAATTTCACAAGAAACACCTTATACTATAAATATTAAGATATAGTAATTTATTTCTCACAATATTGCCACGATAGCTTGCATGGAAAAAAAATAAAAGAAATCTAGGAAGTTTATAATTTATATCAGTGTTAGGAATATACGTCCAAACGTTTGCTGAGAACTTTCTTTTTGCGATTCGCGCTGCTGCCTAGTTTGATATCATTTCATTAATTTGTTATGTTTTTAAAATGATAACCCTCGCTTCTGTGATTAAAAACACGAATAAAACTGAAAACAAAATTTTATGTACGATGCGGGACTCGAACCCGCGACCTCTCGCGTGCGAGCGCTCTTTCCAACTGAGCCAATCGTTCGAGTGACGTATTCGTTGATAAAATCTTGTAGCCCTTGTTCAACTGTCAGGTTGTGGCTTCACGGGTTCGAGTCCCGCTTCGTTCATAAAATTTTGTTTCCAGTTTTATTTGTGTAATTAATCTCAGAAGTGAGGGTTATCACTTTAAAAACATAACACATTGTTTAGATTTCGATTTAGAGTCGCAAGAGCGACATCTCAAGTCATTTTTATGTGTGATTAAAATGTGCGTATGGTATTAATGAATTATAAAATAAATAATAATCAGTCAAATAAAATGGCGTAATCCCAGGAAAATATTACTCTTTCACCAATAAATAAGAATAAAAGAGAAAATCAAGAACCTGATAATGACCTGATCTGTAAAAAGTGTAAGTGTTTATATTGTGATGAATAATAATATCAAAATATAACATTATATCATTCTTTGTAAAATATATAGAATTTCACTTGACAAAATAATATAAGGTAATTAAATTATATATAAAAAAAGGCTTTTTTTTATTTTAGGTAGAGGAAATGCCAACTTTGCTCAAAAGATGTAGTACATTGGCAGCGTTTCCGAGAAAAAAATATAAAAAAAAAATCTAACAATGTTCCTAGCTCTTCAGTAATAATAGTAGTATGCGTGATTGGTAAGTTGGCAACACAGTTTTATTTTATGTAAATTTAATATAATATTATAATGAATCTGTTAATGATTCCTAAAGATATTTTTTTTTTAATTTTACTTCAATCGCGCGTAAAGATTACATGCACACACTTTTTTTTCAATTTTATCATTTAGCCATTAAAAGTAATCCTTCCATGTGTGTATAGCATTAGTATCTCTATTTTTATTGTTTTCTACTAATTGTATTGTAATTTGTTCTTATATTATTTATTACTTACTTACTAATACAACGCTGATATTGGAAACAAACATTTCTAAAATTATTGACAGGGTTTATGCTATGGTTTGAATGAAAATTTTGAAATTAGGCTCGAAGTAGGTATATTTTACACTTATTTAGAACCTAATTTGTTTGTAGATAAATAAAATCTAATATAATGTATACGTCCAGCTTTGAGCCTCTTGTCCTATGCATGCAACACATGAAAACAGCCCAAATTTATTACTTTAGTGTGCGCGACAAGCTACGTCTTACACTCTCGATTACGATTTGTGATGGTGTGCGTGACTTTTTTCACATCTGTCACAGTCTATCTCGACGTATAAATTACCTAAGAAAAAATAATAAAGAAAACATTAATATTTCATATTAATCAATAGTTATAAATTATCGTTGTATTATATATTATTATTGTTGTAGATATTAAAATTAAATAATTGAAGTGAAACATCTTAAGAATCGTTGTGATATTAAAATTTGATGAAACGAAAAACCGAGACGATAGAGACCCAAACAGGTAAATGTATAGAATTCAGCCGGCGAGAGAATGTGACAGACTCATAAATTTATTAGATTGAACGTGGAAGAAAATGTGATACTTCCTGTATTATACAGTGTTTTGGAACCAGGCTATCATAGTTGAAGAAGAGATTGTCTTGTGTTTGATGCAAGTATACCTATTACTACATAGACAACAGGAGAATATAAAAAATGATGTGGTGTCATGGGACACCAGGTAGGAACGAAGTTCCTTCGGTTAATGTAGAATCGACAAAAAGAGGGAGAAAGAGAAAGGTATTATACACTACTCGCTTGTGTATGCGAGTCGCGCTTGTGTGTAGCGCCTGCGGACGTCTCATTTAACGGTTTTATTCCACGCACTTTTCTACGCACTTTTTTCCACGGATTTTTTCTTACGGTTTTACTATCACATTTTTTTCAGTTCGGTCGCGCAGCAAAATCCCTCCAAGCCTGCCGTAAGGAACTTCGTTCCAATAACTATGGTAGTGGTGATAGTAATGTCTTCCTAGAAACATGTACCATTTTTATATTAAACATAAACGTACAATATACTACTACTAGAAAGACAGATCATGCGAGAGAGAAGAACATCTGTAACGAACATACAGGAAGATGAAAAAGGAAAGGGAATCTATAGTTAATGTAACCGATTTTTGCTCACAAGTCGTACACAGTCAGCCACGCGTGGAATTACCTCCTTTGTATTTTAAATATTAAAATAGCTACTTTAATGTATTATATATAGACTTAAAAAGTCAAGGGACAATTTTGTGATTTTTCATGCACTTCACTTTTTATCTACCCCCATGAAAGAAATGCTCAAGTTGTCGCTCAACAACACAACCAAATGCTTTATTTCGCTAATCATTGCCTCTTGAGTTATTTCCAAACAAAAATTCTAAATAGATGTTATTATTAATAGGCCCTATTTTATTTTGACGAGTTTATATAGATATGGACCACTATACGCTAGTAAGTATATTCTAAGTATATGGTGATCAACTTAGATTTCAATTCAACAATTTTATAATCTATTCTCCAACTCTTTTGACAACCTAAAAGCGTTCTGAATTTAAAATATTATATCTTCTGCTTTGCAGCCAGTGTAGCAATAGCGATCCTTGTAAAAGGTGGTATTTTTTTACTAGTTTATGTTTAAATATCTTTCTATACTGTTACAGATTTTACATATTATATATTACAACTAGATGACATGGCAAACGTTGTTTTGCCATATAAATTATTTAAATACTTTTAATTTTTCGGTTTAATGTAATTGTTGTAACAATTGTGATATTAATGGAAGAAAGTATTTTAAATTTCCTCAATTTTCCAAAACTTATTTATATTATTCTGCTATTTGGGAACAAATCCAGCAAATTAAAAATCAAAGAAATCCCTCCTTTGAAAGTCTTTGTCCTGTTATTAGTGTTCGAGTGAAAATTTTTAAAATGTGAAATTGGTATGTAACACTTAAATGAAACGGCGTAGTCCCATGAACATTTTAGTATTTCATCAATAAACAAGAATAAAAGAGAAAATAAGAACCGGAGAATGACTTGACCTGTAGAAGTGGTTCCAACCTTTACCAGTGGGAGGCTCCATTGCACAGGATGCCGGCTAGATTATAGATACCACAAGGGCACCTATTTCTGTCGTGAAGCAGTAATGTGTTTCGGTATGAAAGGCGCTGTAGCTAGTGAAATGACTGGGAAAATGAGACTTGACATCTTATGTCTCAAGGTGACGAGCGCAGTTGTAGTGTCGCTTAGAATTTTAGGCTTATCAAGAATGCTGAGCGGTGCCGCATTGTAATGAGCAGGGCCTATCAATTACCATCAGCGTACGTCAATGTACGTCCTACTCGTCTCGTCCCTTATTGTCATCGAAAGGAAAATAGGCTTAGTTGTTATATGATTTAAAAGATGGGAGCTGCTTATCAGTTCCTTTTTTTTAATTCATTTATTGCCGTAGCCTTCACAAATTTCATGATTACAGTCTGCCAAACTCGTAAGTAGTTTGTCGGCAGCAGCTCTCGTGCAAAGATAATACTAACAATAATAACTATAATACTAACCATACTATTTACAATAATACTAAATTTACACTATTAACCTAAAACTACTATTAAACCTAATTTACAGCATTAAACTTATTTCGTATTTGTAAATTAACACGGCATAGTAAAGTTAAAATTATAAATTAAATAGTAAATAAACGAATACTAAATTCATTTCAAGGGCACAGTAAAAGATAATGATTTGTGAGAATTTGTTTAAGGTGATTTTTAGAGGAAACATCTTTTAGCAAATCCTGTGGCAGTTCATTTATGACAGTGGGCACTACCCATCGTTTTTCTCTTTTCCCATAGTTGTTTCTTCTCTACATTCATAGCGTCTTTACGAACTGATGTTGCTTCATAACGTTTACCAAGTGTTGTTGCAATATGTTATGTCAATTCCCATGATAATTAAATATTAATCTATTCTATTCTTAATAACAGACTCTGCAATTATATTTATATGTAAGTATCAATCAATCTTACCTTTGTACGGAGCCCTGCAAATTATTAGAGGCGTATTGTACAAGCGATTAAATACGTCTTTCTGCGGTAATCTGGGAGCGCGCCGGATCGCGGCAGATGGACACAATTTGCAAAGTTTGCCAACAATCGTCGGCATCTCCGAATCGATGTAAGATTTCCAACTTTTAAAGGGAAAAAGTAAACTCTGCTGCTTTTGTAACGATCTCTATTTCGGATTAATTGAGTTTAAGTAATAATTTTAAAAAATATTTCATTTATTTAAATAGAATATTTTTAAGGATTGTACGTTCATAAGCGCATTGAGGAATTTTCTAGAAACTGTGACATTCATAATGTTAACACGAGGAACAAACATAAACTTGTTATGCCTACTACTCGGTTGGGTCGAGTTAGTAAGTCTTTTGTTGGGCGATGCATATGCTTCTACAATATGATCCCAGAAAATGTACAAAACAAATGTGTTACGAAATTGAAAAGAATTGTTAAAAAACGTTTGTGTGGGAAAGGTTATTATAGCATAAACGATTTTCTTAATGACACCACGGACTGGGAATAAAGCGAACACCCTCAGGCTCTTAATTTTAAATGTTTATTGTACGATATCACATTGTAACCCATATTTTATATTAAAGAAAAAAAAGCCCGCTGAGTTTCTTCCGCCCATTCTTCTCAGGTCTGAGGCAGTCTCTTTTGAATGGGTGGTAGTTTTTGACGTTCAATAAGTGATTTTAAATCCTTTTTTGAATATAAATATTTGGATTTGAATTGAAATTTGGCGTGTAATTTAACTGTATTTTCTGCTAACGTATCTGCAAAGGTTTTTATTATTTTAGAGGAGGCAAACGGGCAAGAAGCTCACGGGATGGGAGTGGTGAGGCAACCGCCCATGGACATCCGCAACAACAGGTGTCTAAATACACGTTGCTGGCCACGACATACAGTTACAATAATACGATTCTTAATCCTATAAAAAGTATTTTATTTAAATAAATGTGAAACATTAGCATAATTCAATGAAAATTATATTTCATACTCACATATTTCCACACGTAGGTCTATTTTTGATGACTAGATTTAATTGGGAGAGCCAGAAATATTTCAAAACTGATGACTAACGGCCGTTCCCAATATTCAGTCTATCTCTTACTTGAGATAAAAATCGTAACTATCGTTGACTTTACTGTCCAATAAACTAATCGACGGTAACTCACCTTATTCGTACACGCTGTGACGACGTATAGCTTACCAGTGATAGAAGTTTGTATGGAAATTACAATTTACGTATCCCAATATAAGGCCATAAGAATGAATTATCGGGTATATTGGGACAGCTTCAGATTATTGACAGCTAATAACCTACAGTAGAAGGTAGTAATTTATCTCTATCTGTAGATAGTATATTGGGAACGACCGTATCTCAAACCGTAGACTGGGTTCTGTCTAAATGACAAAAATGCGGTGGTTTTATGAATTATTTTATCAAGAATCATTGTAATTGTAAAAAAATTTAATATGCATTAAAAATTAAAAAAATAACTGCGTATTTTTATACAATTGGATCAAGCTAATTAATAAATCGATTTCTAGTTACAATTATTGATATTTTTGGAATCGGTGTCGTTCCGCCGCAGCCCCGCTCTCGCCTCTCGCCTCCTTACGTCGCGCGTGCGACACAAGCACATCTCACCTATTACTATGTATATACTTACAAACCTATCTTGGCTGATAGGTCATAAATCGAAAGCAATACATCATAAAAATTGTTAAAAATCTGTTTAAGCTTGTACCAATGAAGTTCTTTCATACGATATTATGACATGGCTAACACATTTCAAATTTAATCGCCGTTCCCTGCTTAAATATCCTTTTTATGAATTAATTACAAATGTATACCTACTTATTTTATGTTATTAAGAGATGAAATGAGCAGGACGTTACGCTAATGGTAATTGATACGCCCTGCCCATTAAAATGTAGTGCCACTCAGGACTCTTGAAAAACCCAAAAATTCTGAGTGGCACTATAACTGCGCTCGTCACCTTGAGACAGGAGCTGAAACGAGCCTTCAGGATGGACTTCAAGGAGTTTTCAGACTTTCCCCTTTATTTGAAGTATATGACGGTATTACTTGCCCAAGCCAATATCCAACAGAATAGGTCAACGGAAAATATCCTATAAAATTTGATTTCCTTGAGAGTATTAAAATATACGTTTTTAGCGACATGAACATCCGACAGGTATCTCTACGGGTTCCCGAGAAATGACACATTCCATATATTTCTTCATTTTCAGAGTTCCGTACGACAAAAGTTAAAAACGGAACCCTTATAAGATATTTAGGCATTTACTACCGCTTCGGAAACAAATGGCACTCTGAGAGAGAAGAAGCGGCGCAAGAAACTCTCCCAGCATTCCTTTTTTACGCTCTTTAATATAAAATATACAACACTGTACTGTCATTGCTATTGTACTAAAATAATACACTAGAAGTTTGATCACTTTGTTGTCTATCCATCTATCCATCCATCTGCAAATGCAACGAAAATCAGAAAAATAGAAAATACCGTTAAAATTTAGGTGTGATTGTATGTGAGTGTGCATGCGTGCGTGTGTTGGTGTGTGGGTGTGTGTGTGTTTGAATGCGTTTGCGGGTGTGTCTTTAGAAGTTTGGAGTGAGTTACATCTATAAACTACGTGTTCTTGTCATATCAGTCTGATCATAAGACCTGCCACTTCATCATAAGTAAGATTAGTTAGTTCATTTAAGGCTTTGAAATTACTACTGCATTGTAATGGGCAGGGCGTATCCCTTACCAGCTTCAGTCAGCTTAACATCTTACTCGTGCCATCACTTTTTTCCATAAAAAATATAGGTACATTTTTTTACTTATGTTGTAAAACTTGGAATTAATTAATAATTATCTTACACCAATGTCCTTTACATTTGGTTATATGGCTATAACTTGATTGGTTCTTTTGTTTATGGAATAGGAGGACAAACGAGCGTACGGGTGACTTGGTGTTAAGTGATCACCGCCGCCCACATTCTCTTGCAACACCAGAGGAATCACAAGATCGTTGCCGGCCTTTAAGGAAGGTATACGCGCTTTTTTTGAAGGTACTCATGTCGTATCGTCCCGGAAGCACCGCACAAGGAAGCTCATTCCACAGCGTTGAAGTACGAGGAAGAAAGCTCCTTGAAAACCGCACTGGTTTAACAATAAAGTTTAAGGCTTAGCTGAAATATCCTTATAATTTAGTAGTATGTTCTGAATGTTTTATTAGAGTAATTAAGTGGAACTGAACGACGTTATAAATACTGAAATTTCGCAATTGATGCTTGAATGCAGCTGTTACTATATCGCCAGTAAAATATCACTTTTATAGCTCAGCTTTTGCTTTATCGTAAGCAACATGTTAAGCGGTGTTATAATATTTTGTGGGTGTACTATCTAATGTGTATAATAGCTTGATATGTTTACAAGCGCTACCAACGTCATGAATTGTCATAAGACATTTGACATCATTTGACATTGATTGATTAGATTAGATATCCCAATTAATTATAACATTTATTTAACTACTTACTATGTTAGTATTGCCAAAAACCATCTGTGTACAGCAAATACCACCTCCGAGGAAATAAATGGCGCTAAACTTCATAATGACAACTGTGACAAATACTATCTTTGACTCACTTCTCAGCTGCAGTCCCCCTGAAAACAAGATCTGGAAAGGTCTTGAAGCGTCGGGTTAACTAAAATAAAAATGTAACTTTTACGCAAACATCTAATGTAAAACTGTTACAATTGCACGCGTTTTAATCCTTTAATAACCATAATTTTAGAAATAACTATAATGGCAAATTGTATTCAATTCTTTGGTTAACTTGATTCCTGTAAGTTAGTTGGCACTACAGTACTGCCAACTTACTTTAGGCAGCATCATCACTGTGACGGTCGTGCCCTATATAAGCCAGAGCGCTCAGTTCGATAGAACATGAATTGTAAGGGGTAACGCTGCCCAAATTGTATTGAGTCATTTATTATAATAATTATTAAATAGTAAAATACAGGTTTAAATTATTTTAAGTGCGTTTACATCACCAACCCCTTCTACATGTATTATAATTAATACATCTGTCTGTCAATATAAACTTTTAACGGCCGTTCCCAATATTCAATATAATATCTCCTACTTGAGATAAAAATCGTAAGTCGTAACTATCGTTGACTTTTCTGCCCCAATAAACTTATCGACGGTAACTCACTTATCCGTACACGCTGTCTGTCAATGGAACGACGTATATCTCATCACCGATAGAAGTTTGTATGGAAATTGCAATTCACGCGTCATAATATAAAGCGATAAGAATGACTTATCGGGTATATTGGGACAGCTTCAGATTATTGACAGCTAATTACTGACAGTAAGAAGGTAGTAATTCATCTCTATCTGTAGATAGTATATTGGGAAAGGCCTTAAGTAAATACATATTTTCACTATCTGATAAACATAAATAAATATTGTCTTTCAATATATTCGAAATATTTTATTTATAAGGATAAGAATTAATAACTTGAGGTAGCAGGACAGAATAGTTCAATCAAAAATACATGTACATTATGTAGATTAAAGATTGGTCTTCGCTGTGCTTCAACTAGATACCGCACTACCTAATAACAATAGCTTTTTATTACGGCAACTATTAGATGCTTGTGTGCGTGGCATCTCGACACTTAATTTCATTTTAAATTTTGTAACATACGCTTAGTGTTATTTTAGGCGGCAGTTTAGATAATGCACATTTCCCAAACTGATATAGGGATCTTTAAGCACAATACATACTCCCAACTTAAAGGCTGTATATATAAAAAAAGGTTTCTCTGAAAACACAAAACTATGAGCGGCGATTGCATTCGTCGTCTTGGGACATTTTAAGTGTCATAGGCGCAGTAATATCTTGCCGGCATCCTATCCTAAGAAGAGAAGAAGAAGCTACCCACTACTAAGTCCATCGTAATATTTAATATTTTTTTTATGGAGTTGAAGGACAAACGAGTGTTCGGGTTACCTTATGTTAAGTGATCACTGCCGCCCACATTCTCTTGCAACACCAGAGGAATCACAGATGCATTGCCCGCCTTTTAGAAATGTGTACGCGCTTTTGATGATCATGTCTTATTATATAGAGTTTCTTGCGCCGCCTTTTCTCTCTCAGAGCGCCATTTCCGAAGTGGTAGTAGTATCTAGTATATTAGAAATGACATCAAAAAGAATTCTAAACGAATCAATTCTGAGAAAAAAATATTGTTTTTATGCCTTCTATATGTCAAGAAAAAGTCAAGTTACTCAAAAAAAATACGGGTTGCACTACGGGAGTGCCAACAGAAGTGAAAACTTATTTTGGCGCGTATGGGTACTAGGGTTATTGGGTTATGAAATGTATTTTATAAATTATTAGAAATCTAAATTTAATATTCTTTAACCAACCAAACCATAGGTTCATGGTAACTAAAATAGTAAATAAAAAATTTTGATTCGAATAATATATCTACATTTTATTTATCTAGAGTTCGCGGTCTGCTATATGTACATGCATATATGCACATACTATAGCTGCGTCTCGTAACTTTGTGTGGTAAAGGTTACTATAAAATAAATGACTTTCTTAATATAAAATGGGAATGGAGCGACCGCCCTCAGGCTATAAAATAATAAGTTTAATCGTACAATATTACTTTGTAAACATATTTTTATTTTGATGAAAAAAAAAAGTCCGCTGTGTTTGTTGCAACCATTCTTCTCAGGTCTGAGTCATTCGTTTTGGAATGTGCGGTAGTTTTTGACTTTCAATAAGTGATGTCACATCCTAAAAATTTTTGAATTCAACGGTTTCACGAGTCCAGAGATTCTATCTCATCTTAAATTATGCGTACAGCGTATTATTAAGTTTTCACTTTAATAATACGCTTAAATCTGCCCGGCCAAGTCGCGGGAAGTGTTATAAATATTTTTATCAGCAGTTCATGAGAGCTCGTTAATCGTTCCAGTGATCATTTTCAATCTCTGCGAGCTTCGTGCCCACTTTGTATGAGTTATGAAGGAAATTGTGAAGGAAGGGGGTGAAATTGAAACGGTCCTCATTACTTGGTATGCATTGAGCACGCGGGACGTGAAGCCATCGTCTCCCCGATCAGAGGCTCACGTACTCCCAATTGTTTTCTGACGACATGTATCTCTTTTCGAATCGGTTATCATTCTTCAGTGGACCTTTTTGATCGCGTGCAATATTTATTTGATGTTACAAATGACAAAATTGATTAAGCTTGTACCGACTTTCCTAGTTTTATGTAAACTATCTGGTAACCGGTGCGCTTTGCTTCACCAAAATAAATGGATAATATACAAACGTTTTATTTTAAAATTAAATTTTTATTATTAATAACGAAAATTGCAGAATATTCATCAATTCAATCATTATTTTATTTTTATGTTTTCAAACTGTGCTTCAAAAAGTTAAGATGAGGAGGAAATACTGTCACGTATTTACGCCCCGGAACGGGGCGTAATATGTCGGACTCGAGTGTCCGCGTAAGCGGACACCCCATACCGACTAAAACCTCCTCTGTGCTGTTAGCAGCCCTGGCTTTCACAGCGAAGTAGGACGTGGGCCGTGGAGGCCGCAAAGACTAAGCAACAACAGTCGCGGGGCGTCTCCTAAGGAGACTCGAACCTCAGACCGGCTGTGTGCTTGTGGGAAGGAGAGAGAATGAAAATGAAGATGAAATATGAAAAGGTGATAAGAACACACTCGCCGGCGAGTGTGGTGATGTTTTGTGTAATGTATGTAAGTGTGTATGTATGTGTTTATGATTGTATGTACTCGTATGTCTGTTTGTATGTATGTACGTAGTGTAAATGTTTGTGTGCATGTATGTTTGTGTCTGTTTGTGGAGTGTGTTTGTGATTGTGTAAGTGGTGTATCTCAACATCATCATCAGCCGGAAGACGTCCACTGCTGGACAAAGGCCCCAAAGATCTCCACGACGATCGGTCCTGCGCTGCCCTCATCCAACGTATTCCGGTGATCTTGACCAGATCGTCGGCCCATCTTGTGGGGGGCCTTACCAACACTGCGTCTTTCGGTACGTGGTCGCCATTGGAGGACTTTACTGCCCCAACGGCCATCTGTCCGTCGAACTATGTGCCCAGCCATTTGGGCTATGTCATTGATTTTGGATCTCCTACGGATCTACTCATTTCTGATTCGATCTCGCGGAAAACTCCGAGAACAGCCCTCTCCATTGCCCTCTGAGCGACAATGAGTTTTTTCATCAGGCTCATAGATAGCGACCATGTCTGCAAACTGTGCTAATAATAATTATGCACGGTGGCCATCTTGGATTACCAAAATGATTCCGATTTGTTCTCAACTACCGTGAGTCTAGAAAACGATATCCATATTGTTGAAATCAAAAATTAGTGCAATAGCCATCTTGGATTTCAAAAATGATCGAAAATTCGTTCTCAACTACCCCGAGAATCTTGAAAACGATATCCATATTGTTGAAATCAAAACTTTGTGCAACGGCCGGCCATTGATTTCAAAAATGATCATTTATTCGTTCTCTGTAACGGAAAACCTTGGAACGAAATCCGATAAAACTGAGATCTTAACATTTTACCAAGCATCTAATAGCAATACTTAATTTCATAAGTACAGTTCAGCTATGAAAGTGTCCAATGGTACTTTTCTTATTGTCTTTATTGAGGGGAAGTCACTGTATTTCTCACACATTCTTTCAAAGTTCAATTCATTACAATACATAAAGTTCAAATTTGTGCAACGGCCATCTTGGATTTCAATAATGATCCCAAATTCGTTTTCAACTGCCCCGAGAATCTTAAAACGATATCCATATTGTTGAAATCATAAATTTGTGCAAGGGCCATCTTGGATTTCAATAATGATCCCAAATTCTTTCTCAACTACCTCGAGAATCTTAAAAACGATCCATACTGCTGTATTATTATATAATATTTATATTATTTAAAATGTAGAAATGTATTAACCCACGTTCACTTTTATGTAGTTGTTTATTTTTAAAACAATGTGAATAAATTGTAAAGATGAATAATTTAAATACTTAATTCTGATACTTTAACAATGAAGGTATTTTATATTTTCATCACTTTTGCTCAGTCTATCTTCATTATATTTTGGTCGGGCGATAACGTTCAACATTTTTTCAGTATTCGTTAAACATATTTAGTCATCATCAGATGATTATATCAATTTACAGGTATTTCTGATAGAATAGCAATATTGGTCGTAGAATTGCCAGGCTACAAAAAAGAATGGACAATATTTCAAATATATGCGCCACACGAACTAGCAACAGAAGAAGATAAAAATTTGTTTTATAAAACACTCACCTCTACATTGGAGAAAATCAAATGGGGGATTTCAATAGTCAAATTGGAGAATATACCGAACGAGAAAAAGGAATTATAGACCCGTATAGCTATGGCAAGAGGAATGATAATGGTAACAGATTAATCAATTTTGCTTTCGAATTCAATCTTACTATTACAAATACATTTTTTAAGAAAAACAAAAACAGAATATGGACATGGGTCTCCCCTGATGCAATTACTTATAACGAAATTGATTTTATTCTTACAAACAGACCGCGAACATTCGAGAATATGGATGTCGTCAATAGTTTTAATTTTAGCTCTGATCATAGAATTCTAAGAGGAACTATGAAATCTAAAGAAACAAGATCCAGGTATATTAAAAAACCAAACAGAGGAAGAATATCGCTACTGATTTCAGAGAACCTATTGGACGATTTTGAAAAGAAACTTAAACAAGAAATATACAACAATAAAGATGAAACTATACAAAACAAATATGATATTCTAGAGAAGAATTTAATTGAATTCAAGGATAAGTTAATTACACGTAAAGAAAAAAGGAATAACATTGGAAACGAAGCGTTGACACTATTTGATAAGAGGAAAGATTTGTTGGCTGATCGGAAAACTCATAAAAAAGAAATTCAAGACATAAGTAAAAAAATAAACGAAAGCATTAGGAAATATAAAAGGAAAGTGGCTACTGACACTATTATAGACCATATAGAAAAAACGGGTGGAGTGAAAAGGGCACAAAAATCTCTGGATCGTAACAAAAAGTGGATTCCTAGATTGTTGAATACAAAAACAGAAACGTGTCAAACATCGAGAGAACATATATTAGAAATCGCAACTAACTTCTACAGCTCCTTCTACGAAGATCACGAAACAGAAACAAAAGATTTTTATTACAGAACGGCACAGTTTGAAGAACAAGTACCACCTATACTACAGAGTGAAGTCGAAAAAGCTATAAGATCTCAAAGAGACGACAAATCACCTGGAGAGGATAACATATGTAATGAAGTGATAAAAGGAACTCTTCGTAAAACAATTACACTAATAACAAATCTATATAATGTAACAATGAAGACAGAACAAATACCAAAACAGTGGACAGAAAATATAATTACATTACTTCATAAAAAAGGAGATACACAATTAATTGAAAACTATAGACCAATAAGCTTAATGCCCAACTTGTACAAAATATTTTCTAAAATTATTTTGAATAGAATAACCACAACATTAGATGAGTCGCAGCCAAGAGAACAAGCTGGTTTTAGAAAAAAAATTTCAACGATAGACCATATCCATGTAATTAAACAACTTGTACAGAAATGTAATGAATATAACCAACCATATTATTTAGGATTCGTTGATTACAGTAAAGCATTCGACTCTATAAAACACAACTCTCTCTGGAACGCACTAAAAATACAAGGAATTAACGGCAAATATATAAATTTAATAAAAGAAATTTATAAAAACAATAGAGCAAAACTTAAATTGGAAAGATTAGGACGAGAATTTATGATCAACAAAGGTGTGAGACAAGGAGATCCGCTATCACCCAAACTATTTTCGGCTGTTTTGGAACAAATCTTTCGAAAATTAGAATGGGAGGATCAGGGAATAAACATAGATGGTCAACGCCTACATCATTTAAGATTTGCGGACGACTTAATTATTATTGCCCAAGATCCTAGAACGCTCCAAAAAATGCTACAGGATTTGACCCAAGAAAGCAAAATAGTGGGTTTGGATATTAACACTGAAAAAACCAAGATAATGACTAACAGATAACATGAACTTATAACAGTGGACCAAAATACTATCGAATATGTTGAAGAATATACGTATTTGGGCCAAATCATATCCCCCACAAACCTCATGGACAAGGAAATAGAGCAAAGAGTCGCAAGTTCTTGGAGAAGATACTGGTCTTTAAAAAATATAATGAAAACTAATGAGATCTCGCAAAAACTTAAGAGCAAAGTTTTCAATATGTGCATTACACCTTGCATGACATATAGGTGCCAAACATGGTCCTTAACAAAGAAAAATATACAAAAATTGAAAGTGTGTCAACAAAGCATTGAAAGAAGCATGTTAAAGATCAAAAGGAAAAACAAGGTACGACTAACACAAATCAAGAAGAAAACGAAATTAGAAAGGATAGACAACACTATAAAAAGATTAAACTGGCGATGGGCAGGACACACCTTGAGAAGCAATATTGATAAATGGACAAAAAATATTATAGACTGGTATCCAAGACAAGGGAAAAGAAATCAAGGAAGACAACCCATTAGATGGGAAGATGATTTTAAAAAAGTGGCTGGACCAACGTGGAGACGATCTGCTCTGGATAGATCACAATGGAAATTTCTGGAGGAGGCCTATGTCGGAAGACAAGCGAACGATGTAGAAGATTAAGAATATCACTTATATTAGATTATTACTTAGATAAGAATATTACTTAGATTATTATTACTTAGCTTAGAATATTACTTAGTTTACAATATTATTTAGATTAGATTAGACTATATATATTGTATGAATCTTACCTTGTTTGCAATAAAGGCTTATTCATTCATTCATTCAGATGATTAAATATTACGTTTAACTCAAAATCATTATCAATCAATTTGGGCGAGAGAAAGAGAGACCTCGGGGCCGACCCCGCAAAAGATGACGAGACGACCTAGATACCTACAGAGCCGAGTGGTGGGGTCTTTGCAGGGAACTGAGAAGAATGGAAAAAAGGGGAGTCTTTTGCCCAGCAGTGGGAGCCTTGTGCTATGAATGAAATGATAATTTCTTATAAGAAACTGATAAAAAAGGGTTAAATTATAATACACCTTAATATTTTAGTAATATTACAATTTTCTTTACTAGTTTTTGGCCTTAACCCCACTATACACATTAATGCGAGATATATATTCATGAACAAGAGAAATTTATCTAAACATCCATTTCAATTTTTTTTCTGTACGTCGAGGGTATAGATTTCATGCTAAGTTGCCCAATGACCTTAAGCATAATATTTTTTTTGTATGGAAGAGAGGACAACCGAGGGGACGGGTCATCTGATGTTAAGTGATTACCGCCGTACAGTACAATGAGAGGAATCACAATGGAGTTGCCGACTCCTTAAAAAAGTGAACGCGCTTTTTTTGAAGGTATCTATGTCGTAACGTCCTGGAAACACCACAGAACAAGTAAAAACTTAATCAAGGTGATATAAATCCTGTGATCTTAACATAAAATATTCCCGGGATTACTTAAATCTATTCAAAATTTACTTATTTAACTGAGCCTTTGAATACAATACTAAAACACATTTACGTGCAATTAAATATTAATGGAATAAAAGCATGTTCCATTCTACGTTTTACGTAAAGGTATCAAAAACGATTTGTTGATGGATTTTATGCAATTTTCAGTATCTATCACTTCCAGCTGAGCTTCAGCCTCTGGGGATTAAGTTCGATCTCAATGCTTACCTATGAGGTAAACAGCTCAGAAGCTTTCTTCTTTGTGCGACTGAAATGAGTCGAGTGTGCAATATTTATCATAGAGCGACTACCTTGTATGTTGCTATTGAAGACTTGTCGATCGTACCGACTTCCTTCTGGCTATATTTGATAGTATATTTGACATAACATTTTTTAATAATGTAAGTATACACAAATAAAATTTTGCGTTTTTCGTTACAAAATCTTGTATGCTTTGTTCAACTCTCAGGTTGTGTAACGATACGTCACTCGAACGGTTAGCTCAGTAGGTTAGAGCACCGGCACGGAACGCCGGAGGTCGTGGGATCGATTCCCGCATCGTTCATAAAATTTTGGTGTTTTTCAAATTTTATTTGTGTATTAATCCGAGAATTGAGGGTTATCACTTTAAAAAACATAACAAATTGTTTAGATTTACAAGAGCGACATCTCAAGTCAGTTTCCTAATATGCAAATATTGGGGTTGAGCAGGTAATCAACTGTAAAGTAGATCCTGTAGATAAAGCCATGAGAGTTAAACAAAGCATGCAAGATTTTGTAACGATACGACACTCGAACGGTTAGCTCAGTTGGTTAGAGCACCGGCACGGAACGCCGGAAAATTTTGGTGTTTTTCAAATTTTATTTGTGTATTAATCCTAGAAGTGAGGGTTATTACTTTAAAAAACATAACAAAATGTAAGTATAGTAATACCAACTTATCTGTGAAGTGGCAAAAACAGGAACTACGGTCGCCATGCTGAAATGTCATGCGACTGTCAGTGTCTACTACTTTCGAGTGTTCCGTGTTCATACAAAGTAAATAATATAAATAAAAATGTGTCGACTTTCCCGACTTTTGTGCACATTGGAATTAATTAGCAACACTGAAACGACGATGGCGACACCAATCAGTTCACAGATAACATTGTACTGAAATTATTTTTTTTTAGACCGAAGAGCTGGCAGCTACCTCGAAGAAAGAATTAGTCTAGCTATTCAAAGGGGGAACACTGCCAGTATCTTCGGAACCTTGCCTAAGGGGACTCCTATTAATAATATATTTTAGTTATCATATTATATTTTGTAAGCTCTTTAGATTTAGATTTTAATAAATTTGTAATTTTTAATATTATTTATTTTAGTTAGTTATTTAATGAAATGTGATTGATTACATATATTTTAGTACTGAAATTAAATTTAACATCAATGAATTGTATCGTACTTATTAATTTTATATCTATAATTTAATTATTTTGTTTTTAATTGTCATTTGACTTATATTAATTTTTTATTTGCAATTTATTTAAAATCAAATTAAACTCAACTTTTCATGTAATTTAAGTAAACATTGTTTGTAGATTTATGGGTGAAATGCCTGAATTTATAGATTTATTATTATCATTATTATTATTATAGTATCTTCTAATAATATATAAAATTCTCGTGTCACGGTGTTTGTTACCAAACTCCTCGGATACGGCTTGACGGATTTTTATGAAATTTTATATGTGTATTCAGTAGTATGTCTGAGAATCGGCCAACATCTATTTTCATAGCCTGACCCACCCCTAAATACTTTTTTTATTTATTTTTTTGACAATTCTTTTATTATGATTTAGCATTGAAAAATACATACAACTTCAAATTTTCATCCATATACGAACACCCCTATTTTTTAATCACCATTTTTATTTTATTCTGTTTCATCCACAGATCAGCAATAGGGTTGCAAGATGGCAATCGAATACAATATTTATTGTAGTACGATAAATGTCTCTGACTGAGAATCGGTCGTCATCTATATTTTTACCCCAAAAATTTTAATTATTGAATTTTTTTTTATTGTTTTAACTGGTAATACAAGGTTTGCCGGGTGAACTACTAATATATATAAATACAGTGTCCTGATGTTTGTTACCAGTGAACACCATTACTAAAGAACGTATTTTAATGGGGATTCATTGAGTGCATTTTAGTCCAACAGCACGGTGGCGCGGTGGTATCTGTAAGCTACCAAACTAGACACCATACAGACACCAGATTTGCCACACCATCCTGAGATGGTAGGAAGTAGGAAATGAAAGTTTAAAAGAAAAAAGAAACAGTGTTGGGTTCAACCTTACTTAGCCTTAGTATTTCATTTTAAAATCTGTATTGGTATGATCTGATGAGGAATCATTCTAAATTAATGATCTGCTTTGAATTTCGACAGTAAACCTTTCTGTAATAAGCAAAAAATTTTGTTTTCAAAGAGGCACTTTTAATGTATTAATTACTCTGGATGGCTCACTAGAAAACCCTATGCAGAGAGTGATTACCGTCTCCTATGTAGTTTGTAATTTATTTTGTATGTAATTTAATAATGAAAAAAAAAATAAACAATATTTATGTAACTTTAAAATATACCTGTCTTATATTAAGGAACTATTATGTATAAAAAGGAAAACTTTATGAGTTTATAGGTGAAGAGAATAGTTATTAATATATTAATTTAAATTATTTTTAAATTATGATTCTGTTTCAATATAGCTTAATTGTAATCCTCCAAGTGATGTGTTCAGCGAGCGAAAGGCGGGTTTCACTTCACACGGCGAAGTTAGTATACATTATATTTAATGTCAGCATGGCAACAAAAACGAATGAATCATTCTCACATTCAACTATTTTGTTCTCAGTTAAACTATACATCGATCACTGCCACCTTTTTCAATTTCCTTCTTATAAATCTCTACGAGTCTACGATCATTTGTAAGTCAGCTCAATTGAAATGGCTTGAAGAGTTTTAATATGAGAAAACGATGATTTAAAATAATTCGTAATAATTACTAGGAATATTTGATATTAAGAGAGAAGAACATGTGTAATAGTGTCAAACTATTTTGGAAGCATCCCTACTAATAATATTGTAAATGTGAATGTAAGTTTGTTTGTTACGCTTTCACGCCTAAACCACCGAACCGATTTTGATAAAATTTTATACAGAGATAGACTAGAGCTTGAAAATGGACGAAGGCTACATTATATTGCAAAAATTAAATGAAGGGGTTGAAATAGGATGGCAGCTTGTATGGAAATTTGTCAATATCGGAGATAAAACCATGAAACTTTTGGGCAATTGATTAGAAATTATATATAAACATTTGTTCGAGCACTTTTGAAATTTTCACCTACATAGGGATGAAATAGGAGATCAAACTTTACAGGGAAATACTATTAAACAGAGTGTCCACAATGACATATTCCTTATATGCGCTGTATCATAGAAAAAAAGCAGCAGAGCAGTTTGTATATTATTTCAAAAGTATCCCAAAAATAAAAAAATATTGGCCAAATTAGCTATTCAATGCGGGCAAATAATTATTATAATAAATAACCAAAAAATTCACCGATGCAATACAACATGATACAAACGTAAATGCCACTGGTAGTCCAGGCGCTGCAAACCTTTTCGCCAAAAGTTTTAGCTCAGCTTACGTAGAATATACTGTCTCTTTTTCTCAGTTTACCATATGCCTACCTCTAAATGTCACAAAAACAGATATTCTAATAAAATAAAATACTAGGATGTAAATAAGATCTCTGAAACGTCTCTGCCTTGTTATTCTGTAGTGACAAAGTATTACTCTTGGAATAATTTTACTTCACGTTTTTTAATAATACAGTCTAGTCAGTACAACTACTAGCTGATCCGACAGACGTTGTTCTGTATATAATAAATAAAATAATTACCTCAAGTACCTTAACTTGAAATATTAACTTAACTTAATACTTGAAATAAAACAATATTTTTCAGTTGCTGGTTATGAAAACTACTATGAGACCGAATACACTTTGTTATAGAATTTAATCCTCATACAATTTTTTTTAATAATGCAAATTTAGGTCTATTCCCAACTATTTAGCAGATCAGCAGAAAAGTACTCACTCTTACTTAATATTGTCGTATTATTATACTGCATACATTTTTGAAGTTATACTTCTTTAGGCGCGATATGAAAAAATTATGAGAGTGAAATTTTAAGATTCGCGCGCATTACTGTAACACAAAAGTGACAGGTTGAAGTTGGTTGTTTTAATTTTCTGACGTTTGCGTCATTCGTTTTCGTCCTTTCGTTTTTTTTTTGGTTTCTTCGTCCATTATTAGGACAGGCAAAGGGTTCAAGCCCATACACTCGTATTCATTATTTAATAATCAATTGTCAAAGCCATCTTAGAAAGGTTTTTACAAGATTTATCTAAAAACGTGGAAGAGGAATAAATATATTTGATGTTTCAATAATTTTTGCTTCGTTAGGCCAAAGAAGTTTATCTTCTTGTGTGCATATATAAGTACAAGTTAATTTTCCACTTTTTAAATTTATAAGCCATGTCTCTATTCCTGTCCATTGAAAATATATCTCATGAAAAGCTGTAAGCACCTTTCTTAAACGATATTATACTAGATTGTTTAGAAATATAACAATTACTAAGAAAATGTATATTATGTATCTATCAGTGCATCCGAACGAAATGAAATAACACTGTCAGTTAGTTGATAATGCTCCTGTTAAAGTAATATCTAAAGAACTGAATGATAGATAAGTGTTGATAGTTTATAAAACAGATTCACCAGTTCGAGGCTCCTTTGCACAGGATGCCGGCTAGATTATGGGTACCACAACGGCCCCTATTTCTGCCGTGAACAGTAATATGTAAGCATAGCTAGTGAAATTAATTGGCAAATGAGACTTGACATCTTATGTCTCGAGGTGATGAGCGCAACAGTACCCAGATTTTTTTCAAGAATCCTGAGCGTCACTGCAGCTGCATGGCGTATCAATTACCATCAGCTGAACGTCCTGCTCGTCGCGTCGGTACAGTAAAGTCTTAATGGCGACTTTGAGATAGTATTGCTACAAAACCAGCTAAGTGCAGGTTTAAAATAGTTTAAAAATAAATTCTTATATATAATAACAAAACTACGTAAATGAAAAGTCAAGTTAAAATAGCGGACCGTGTTGTAAGATAATTAAGCTGCCGTAACTGCAGCTGTTACCTGGGTAATTCCTACTTTCATATCTACATTTACGAAAGGTATAAAAAGTACGATAATGGGTATTTGAGGCTACAATAAGGACGTGTACAGTAAATCAAAAAGATTGAAACCATCTCATATCTTAACATTTTTGAATATGTAAAATGGGTTGGTTATTTAAAAGCACATAATAAAATTGAAAAATCTGTATTAAATTAAATTAAATTTCGTTTATTTCAAAGATTACATATACTTTTTTTAATGGTTGAGACTTCCCAGTAAGTTGTCTTAGGACACTTGTATTGGGAATATCTCGCAACTTCCTTAGCAGATACATTTTATTTAGTAAACAATATAGAAATAAACAGAAATGATTAAAAACCAAATTTTACAATTTACAATTAATTGTGTGTGTGTGTGTGTGTGTGTGTGTGTGTGTGAGCATGTGTGTGAGTGTGTGTGTGTGTGTATGTGTGTGAGTATGTGAACAAAAATGGAAACCATCTCATATATTATTTTTTTTTGAATGCACTGCCAGTACATATACGAGAATCTCCTATACGCTCATAAAAATATTAGCCAATTTACAAAGAATAGTGATGTACATAGTGTCAATACTCGAAACAAACATAAACTCACAATTCCATCTACTAGACTCCGTAAAATTGCTAAATCTTTTAAAGTGGATTGTGTTATATTTTATAATAAACTCCCAAATGAAATTAAAATATTACCTATTAAAAAATTTAAATGTATCGTAAAAAATAAATTAACATCTAAGGCCTATAATGTGAAAGATTACTTGAATGATAAAGATAGTTGGAATTAATGTTCTAAATTTTGTTAATGAATATTGTTATACTCATTTGAATACTATTGTTACTTTTGTACTTCATCCTGACTTGCACTAAATAACTTATAAAGTTTTACAGTGAATAAAGATTTTTTTGACTTTGACTTTGAAATATGTAAAATGGGTTGGTAATTTAAACGCACATAATAATCTGTATTTTACAGTTTCCACTAATAATTACAATAATAACTGACTCAGTCACAAATTGGGCCTCGTTTCCCCTTAGAATTCACAATAAGCCCACTCGAACTTAGTCGCTTATATAGGGCACGACCGTCTACCGTGATGGTGCTACCAACTGTTAGTTGACACTGCTGTAGTGCCAACTAACTTACACGAATTAAGTTAACTAAAGATCTGAATATTATATGCTACTAGCTGACCCAGCAAACGCTGTATTGCCCTATAAAGTAATAAAAAAAAATATGGGGTGTAAAAAGTAAATGCAACCGATTCTCAGACCTACCAAATTTATCGTACTACAATTATTGTAAGTATTCATCCATTGCCATCTTGCAACCCTTTAGCGGATTTGTGGAAGGAACAGAATAATATAAAAATCGCGATACAAAAATAGGGTTGACCGTAGAGGGTTGAAAATTTAGGGTTGTATGTATTTTTTAATGTTGTATCATAAAAATTTAAACAAAAAATTACGTCAAAAAAAAATTTAAGGGTTTCTTTAGGGGAATTAACCCTTAACATTTAGGGATATATATGTATGTATAATAGATAGTAGCCGATTCTCAAACCTACTGAATATGCATATAAAATTTGGTAAAAATCAGTAAAGCCGTTTCAGAGGAGTAAAGTAACTAACATTGTGACACGAGAATTTTATATATAAGATTATAGTTATTTATAGTGATAATTATTTAAAATAACATTACTAACGCAATAAGTAGTTAAATAAATGTAATTATTAATTGGGATATCTTATGGCAGTTCATAGTTGGTAGCGCTTGTCAGAATCAAGTAAACAATATACTGCTGACAAATATTTTATGAATATTGTCTTCATTGTTGTCACACTCACACCGAATTCAAAATATCCTGATAAATTTACTCAAACGTAAGTTTACAAGTCAAGTTGTAGTCCCGAAGTGCCAACTGTCACATCCTGTCTACAGAATATTTTACACAACACAGCGTTTACTTATTCCTTCTAAAATAATTTTCCTCTCAATAAACCGTAATGAGCATATCTAATCCGCTTACTAACGGTAGGAACGCGTAAAACCTCATCTTGACACGAATTTTTCACGTATATTTCTTTCACTCACAAATCCAATTTAATTAAGGCAAGGAACTCGCGGTTAAAATCCTATTTAAGCCGTTTTTATTACCGCCCGTCGGGCAAAGACGGTTTGTTTCAGCTCCAAGAATTGAGCGCTCGCTTGAATTTGCCGGCTTTTACATAAATCGTGTTGAGCACGTTGACGCGTTAACTGAATGCAAATTGAGTTGTTATTATAGCGATCTTTTTATCAATTATGGATCTGTTTCCGAATGCAAAAAGAGACAATTGAAATCCTTGATGTGCAATGTATCTTATAAATTAACACAGTTCTGTATTTTTATCATTATTTAATGTTCACCAATATATTTATATCTCATTTATAATACCTAATGCCACCTTTATAATATTATATACAGTTACGTACAGATAATACTATGATTTAATATTTATTATTATTACAATTATTTATTTATATTTATTTTATTACACTACTTACTTTGATACCTACGCAAATTAATTTGCAATGGGAAGACTAAAAGAACTTTCTACTTCAAATGTCACGAGGGGCTGCTGAAAACCAGTGTTCTGTTGGTGTCTTCTGCACTGAGTCAGCTCCTTTTAGCAGGGAATCACGCTCACAACTAAAAGTAGTTTTAATGATTTATTTTTAATTTTTTATAATATTTGTTACGTTATTGAATTTTAAGATTTTAATTAATATTGTAAATTATTGTGTTTTTGTGTGAGTGTTTTTTTAATGCTAATAAAGTGTTTCTATTCTATTCTATTATAAATTTATTTCAGTATAATAATATTGTTTAAAGGATTAACGCGTGTAATTAATTGTAAGTGTATTTTTACTTTAGGTTTCAACAAAGAAAATACTATCGACAATTGTAAATGTCAAAAAGTACACTATGCCTTATGATTGACTACGTAGCCCAAAAGGATGTAAATGCTACGTAGTACGTAATAAGAGGCGAGACTGCCTTAGTAAAATTTGAAATTTATTTTAGTATGGAACGTGCAGTGAGATTTGACATATGTTTGAAATAGTACGTATACTATGGCGACGAAGTTATAATCCGGCTAATTTTGAAAGCGAACGAACGAAGTTGATGAAGGATTTCAGCTATTTCCGATTTTTACAAGATTACTAGCTGACCCAGAAAACGTTGTATTGCCATATTATAAAGTAATAAAAATAATAAATAGTTAAATTTGGGGTATTAAAAATTAGATGACGACCGATTCTCAGACCTACCAAATATATCGTATATAAAATTAATCGTACTACCAATAATCATTATTTTCGATTGCCATCTTGCAACTCTATTGCGTATCTGTGGATGGAATGGAATAATATTAAAATCGCGATACAAAAATAGGTGTTGATCGTAGATGGGTGAAAATTTTAAGTTGTATGTATTTTTTAGTGCTGAATCATAGTAAAATAAAAAAGGTGAGTGACCCTAATCATTTAGGGGTATGAAAAATACATGTTGGCCGATTCTCAGACCTACCCGATATACACACAAATTTTCAAACAAATTGGTTTAGCCGTTTCGGAGGAGTTCGTTGAATCACTTGACTCTCAAGTGGGAGATGCCAAGCACTTCTTAGAATTGTAAGTGTTGTGTGTTTTCTCACCATTTTTTTTATGATCATTTTTATATCCTTTAATTCTATGCTTAAGTTCTGTTGCACGACTTATCTATCTAGCATGTTGTAGCTGCCTATAAATGGAGTTATATACTTAGTACCTAAGACTTAAATAATGTAGAAATTTTATATATAAAATCAAAAATCATATCGCTCAAGTAAATAAAGAATGCTTTTAAATATTGCAGTCGAAAAGCATAACAATATGTCTCATAATTATTGGATAGAACAGACGTAAATACACCACTTACCCCTGGATTACTGGTTAATGTGTTTTCGTAAGTGGCTTCGGGTACATCTCGGTCGTACGCCCCAGGGATACGTTTACCCGATGTTTATAACCTCTAATTTGAAAAAAATCTAACCAAACCGACGGTCTCCATTGATTCCCTTACAGTTTTCAGTTGACTATTGTTTTTGTAATTATTAGCAATAGGTAGGGTAGGGCGGGGATAGTTGAGCAATTTTTCACTTGGGTGGCTATACTGATCAATTACTAATATATCCCTTAGCAAAAGTGTCCATAGTAATTATTTCTAGCAAGGATATGGGGCAAATTGAGCACTCAGATGGATTCTATATTAACTAGATACGAAATCAAATTTGTTTTTGACATTCATCTATTATTTATAATTTTATGGGCAAAATGACAAAACTAAATTCTTTGAATAATGAACTCATGTTACTGTTGCAATTAACACAAACGAAAGTAAGGCACACATTTTGTATGAGCCCATTTTCTGCAAACTTGACATTGTATGAATGTTCCTCTCCTGGTAAACATTAAACTTCCCAGCTACATTCTTATTTGGCTTCAGCACAGTGGACACTCTTGTCTCATCCACATTACAAATATCTGATACGCTGAATCCATGTTTGTTGAGCAACTATAGCTCAACTAGCCCCACCCCGAAATTTTAAGACAAAGGTGAGATTATGAATAAACTGTTAGAATTATACACAGAACCTTTATATGTATCAAGAGTAGAATAAATTTATTATAGTATAACACTTACCCGATTGAAAACGAATGAAAAAATATTACTGTTTACAACTACTTTACTCTTTGTTGTCAAAATTAATAATGCGGTAACATTACCGCATTATTAATTTTCAGCACACAAAAAAGTACATACTTTACTCGATCGACGTGTTGCCACTGGCGGTCATGCGATAAGTTCTTCTGTGTCGACGCTTTCTTTTCGCTATTTGATGTTTCTGCGTGCGGTGTATAGTTTCCGAGATATTTCAATTGCCCAACTTGCCCCTATGCTCAACTATCCCCGCCCTACCCTACTTCGTACTCTTCAATTGCCTTTTACGAGACGAGACGAGTAGGACGATCAGCAAATGGTAATTGATACGCCCTGCCCAATACAATTCAGTGCCGTTCAGGATTCTTGAAAAACCCAAAAATTCTGAGCGGCACCATTGCGCTTGTCACCCACTACAACGGCGCCTATTTCTGCCGTGCATGCAAGCAATAATGTGTAAGTATCTAAGTGACGAGCGAAATTTTTGTGCCGTTCAGAGTTTTCAAAAATCCCGAGCGGCAATGCATTACAATAATGGGAAGGGCGTATCAATTGCCAACAGCTAAACGTCCTGCTCGTCTCGTCCCTTATTTACAAAAAAAATACTTTAGTATTGCCGTGAAACTGACAGAGTAAAGACATGTGACCATGATGGTCCATCTCGCAAACATTTGATTACAAACCCAACCAAATTACAACTCCGTAGAAAGCTGGCAATCAATTAAAAATACCACTTCGTTATTTAAGCATTGTTGCCTGCATCGGTGTTGCGAGCTCCGAAATGAATTATTTTAATATTAAAGCCCGGCAAATGATGTTGTTGCCAGTTTCCGACGAGATTACGAACTAATAACATTACAAACAAGCTCTTTGCGGCTAAATTATGCATGCATTCTCGGATCATTACCACGCCAGTTCTAGCCCCTGTGTTTGGTTGCCCCTTGGCTTGCTGCAGACATATTTGGAATAATTGTTACAAATATTTTTGTTTTACTATTTCACTCAAAACCAATTTAACTGGCATAAGTATTTGCACAATATATATGATTATCATCAGAGATCCTTGCCTTTAATGCCTTGTCGGTAATAGTTGATACGTGCAGCCTACTTCAAAATTCTCGCAAGTAGTCAAATCGTTTCAATGACTAATTTCAATCACTTAAAAGTAGATTACAGTTACTTTGCCCGTTTAAAAGCTACAGTAATAAAATAAATAAACCCAACAATCGACACAAGAGCGTTTTTATTCAGCTATTTAATTGTAATATCTGTATTTATAGTCTTTTTTATTAGACTTTCTTTAAAGACAATCAACTGCAATTTATTAACTGCTCCGTAAGTAAAAAACTCTTCAAAAGCAAGATTTTCATTATTATTGATTGTTTCTGTAGTGAAAACTTCTTTAGAATCGTTGTGATTTGAAAATGAGATGTGAAGCATTATATTACAGTGTGTTGGAACCAGGTGATCATAGTAGAAGAAGAGTTTGTCTTATGTATGACGCGAGTATACCTTAATATATTCTGACGTCATGCGCACGAAGTATTACTACATGGACACCAGGATAACATAAGTATGGTAGCGGTGATACTAATGTCTTTCATAGCGGTTTAAATCATGTGTCATCTTAGCAACATGTACCAGGACTTCATATGCAGTTTAAAGGTTTAATGTAAATATTGTATCGGATAAAGCGAATACGTTGATTGCGTTTTTGGACGCCAAATTTAATTTGAAGGTCTACAGCAGTCGCACTGTATCATCAAAAACAGTAATTGACGCAGTATTTCAAAGATATATTGAGCATATTAAGTCCAAAGAATTTATTTCATATTTTAGTTACCCCTAGTTAGTCATAGTCTTCTATCATTTATCGAAAATGTAAGCTCTGAGTCTGAATAAATCTATGTAATATACGAATATAATTTTAAATAATTATCAAACTTTGTATCACTTTGATCATTACTAAAACCTACAATTATCTTCATTCCGAACTTATACATACGTCTCATTTCGTTATTCTCATCTATCTCGAGGCCAAAATTTTTGAGGGTGTGAACTTCTACCACGTGTTGTGTGAAAATATAGGCTAACAGTCAACCTCAATGTTTTTCGGCATTGTCACAGCTCTCACAGTCTATCAAGACGCATAAATTATCTAAAGATGCGACAATAGTTCAATATATAATGCTTTCAAAAACCTATTTGTCATTTTAGCGGAAAGCGAGGACGCCCATGTTGGAGAATGACTTTGCTGCGAGAGCATTTATGCAAAGTTTTTCAAAACTCAGTTTAAGTACATATTAACATACCAAAACAATATAACATAAAAAGAAATTGCGTATTTTCCTACTAAGCAATCAACTTAATTTTAGAGTTCTCCTAAGAAATGAAAAATATTAGAGTACCTCAAAGTCAATCAATTTATTATGACAATATAATGTAGTTACAATTATTGTTATTTTTGTAATTGGTGTCAGCCAAGGTAGGCTTGACACACAGTCGAAAGTTATTAGGTACGTGGGTAACAATGAAAATGTTTGGAACTGGCCAGTTAGAAACATTGCTAATGAAAACTTTTTTTGAATTTCAATTTAAGAACTCCTAGGTAACCTAATGTAGTATACTGCATTCATTTGTCATTTATTTTTGTGAATTGATGGCAAATCTAAAACTCTTGTTACACGTGAAAATGAACCTAACGCGAGAAAATTTTCGGTCAATGATTTATTAAGGGTTTCGTTGTGGGCTTACTCAACAACAAAGCTATGATAGGCAGCGATTAGTATTTCTTAACGAAGCCCCATCTCGTGCCATTATTTACAATTGGTTTAACGAGTTTAAGCGTGGACGTAGCAATCTCAATGATGATCCGCGTGAGGGACGTCCTTTAACAGCGACTACTGAAGATAACATCAGTGCTGTGCGACACATGATAGAGGACGATAAGAGAGTGACCTATCAGCAGATACGGGAAGGCTAGGCATTGGTATGAGTCAAGTTCAAAAAATATTACACAAACATTTAGGCGTCAGGAAGCTTTGTACCAGATGGATTCCCCATACTTTATCCGACAACCAGAAACACCTTCGAATGGACTGTTGTCGCTAAATGTTAGATTAATAGATTTGACATCGTCACAGGTGATGAAAGCTGGATATATTGCTACGAACCCGAAACCAAAACACAATCAGCTCAGTGGGTGTTTCCTTTCGAGGATCGGCCAACTGAGGTAAAGAAAGGAAGAAGTCAAGGAAAAAAGATGAATGCCTCATTCTTTGGTCGGAAAGGTCGTTTCGCGACAGTTGTGCTAGAAAATGGAAGGACAGTTTCTGTCAATCGCTGTTTGTCTGTTGTCTTGGATAAAATTCGACAGCAGCGTCCTCAAAGCAGGATCCTCCTTGACCACGATAATGCTTCAGCGCACTCCGCAAAACGGACTGTTGAATATTTGACTATGACAGGATCCTCCTTGACCACGATAATGCTTCAACGCACTCCGCAAAACGGACTGTTGAATATTTGACTATGACAGGTGTCTAGATACATACAGTCCTGACCTGGCGCCCTGCGACTTTTATTTATTCCCAAGAACTAAAGATAAAATTGGAGGTATTTGCTTTACGAGCCATGAAGATGCGGTGAAAGCGTACGAAAATGCCATAGAAGAGACCTCTGAGGAAGAATGGGCTCACTGCTTATCTCAGTGGTTCCATCGAATGCGACGATGTGTAGAGAGGAACGGAGATTATTTCGAAAACAAAAGTATTTATTAAAAAATAAAAGTATTGGCAACTGTTAACATTAAGCCGTTTTTCATTTTCTAAACATTTTCAGTGTTACCTTAGTAACAAACATAAAAAAAAACGGGTTGCACTCCGAGAGTGCCGGTGGAAATGAAAACTTAAACATTTCACATAAATTGCTTTATTTATCAGTATAAGAGTACATTTATATGGTTAAATACAATATTCAATTATTGCGCTATCGTACATAATAATGACAATTTTTATTACATAAAAAATTTAACACTTCAGAACTAATACAAAGATTTTCTCAATCTCTCAGAAAAACTTTCATCCATAATTTCAACGAATGTCTTACGATATTCCGATCAGGTCACGTGCCCTGACGCGAGTTTAACATTTTATACCCATCACAAGAAAAGTGCTCAACGCAGCTAAAGAAGTTTTCAATTAAAAAAATACAGTCGAATTAAGAACAGAATTTCTTTTGAGGTTGGTTAAAAATGCATTTAATGATGTTTCAATCTGGATCTAACGCAGGAAGTATATCATATGTTTACGTAACTCACTCGACAGTTGCAATGCGTGGCTTCGAATACAAGCGTCGGATCTCAGAACATTGTTGACTCTTCTCCACGATTCTGTTTACGGGATTACCACCCAGTTTGGTTCACTAAATCATTCCCTTTATCACGCTGAGTGCATATCAATAAACTATGAATGTTTGTGATGATTCTATGCTCAAGTAGTTGTACAATACTTTGTTTAAATAGGTTCTAGGAAACAATAGAATTTTTGAGCAATGCACTAACACAGAATTACATACAAATCGCGAGTGTAAGACGTAGCTTGTCACGCACACAAAAATAATACTGGCCAATTTTCATCGGCTTTCTAGCAGAAAGAGGCTCTATCCAGATGTAGAAATTATCTAAGGTCGCATCAATCATACGGTCCGGAACTTACACCATGTGATTTTTTAAATTTCACAACACGTGCACGTGCACCGGGTCCTATAAATACAGCCGCACGGTCGACACTTGAGTCAGTCGTGCTCGGGCCGTCGTACGGTCCGGACCTCTCTGGGACGTCGTAACGCTGCCCGTTGAATAAACGAAAGTAATAAAAGTGCAGTACCCTCAGATCTCCGACATTGAGGACCTCTCTGGGGCGTTGTAACGCTGCCCGTTGAATAAACGAAAGTAATAAAATACCTACTCGTGTAGTTTTCTTTGAAGAACCAATGAGTGATCTTCAGCAAGATAGCAATTGTGATGTCAACAGTAATGACGTCACACCTTTTAAAAACAATACAGAGGTTCTTTCCTCGTTATATATATATGATTAACAAACCCTAAAGTGAATGCGTTCTAAAAGGCCATTCCAGACGGCCCTCAGGGACTGCTTACTAAAGTGATTCCAAAGAATGCAATATTGTGTAAAATGCAAAGGAATTTACATCGAAAAATATTAACAAAACGCCATCCGACTTCAAAAACACTATTCTGAAACGATAGATTTAATATGCACAAAAAAGTATAAAAATAATTGCGTATTCTTGGGTGCGCCAAAGTTCACCTACAATTTCAACTCCGATAATTGGAAATCCGAAAATGTTCTTCCCAACATTTTTCACCCTAACAATCACAATTCCTAATTAATTGTCTCTAATGTTAATAATTCCGAAGCATTCAACTTCATAATGTCAGTAGCAATAAACATCCTACTATCCTACTAATATTATAAATGTGAAAGTTTGTATGTCTGGATGTATGTTTGAACTTCTTTAACGCAAACACTACCGAATGGATTTTGATGAAACTTTGCAATAATATAGCTTACACACCAGAATAACATACAGGCTATAATTTATAAAAATATTGTGTGAATTATCTATACATTTAAATAAAATTGGAGTTTGTAATATTGAAATAAACGTTTTTTACTAAATGTATATTATGAATACATACGGTACATACACTAAAATATTTTTTATTTCAGTTTTTGTCTGTCTGTCTGTTTGTTCCAGTTATTTCGGCGACTTTTATTGCCAGGTAGCAGGTCTAACTCTAAAAATAATTTATATGGCAAAACAACGTTTGTCGGGTCAGCTAGTCTATTTTACTTTTATTTGTTTTCCTATATTTTCTCAACATAACCATCGTTTATACTTTTATTCAAAGTCATATCTTTTTTGTTTAGATTTCTTTTTATTCATAATAATCAATATTATATACATTAATTTTGCGTAACTTTGTTTTCACATAACATGTAGGGTATAACATATAAGAATAATAGTACCATGGTAAAAAAAAAAAAAAAAATAAATAAATGGTACAAGTAGTTAAATACATGTTTTCATATAGATATACATTTCAATTAAATAAGTTTAATATTAGAGGCTATAGCTTTCAAATAATCACTTTTATTGGTGTATTTTGCTTTACAATCTTTATATATATAATTCTTGTGTGCGTGTGTATGTCACTGAACTCCTCCTAAACGGCTGGACCGATTTTGATGATATTTTTGTGTGTTCCAGTGAATTTGAGATTAGTGTGTGTCTTCAGGTGGATTCGAGAATGGTTTAGATTCACAATTAAACTACCTCCTAAACGGCTGGACCGATTTTGATGATTTTTTTGTTTGTTTCAGTGGATTTGAGATTGGTTTAGATTCTCAATTCCGTCCATATAATATAATTCTCTCCGTCCATATAAATAAGAACTCCTCTTAACGGCTGGACAGATTTTGCAAATTTAAGACGTGTGTACAGGACAACGTCTGTTAGGTCCACTAGTTTAATATATTTCTTTAAAATTTGTTAGGTTAGGTTATGTTAGAACAGTTAAAACAACGCCAGACCAAATTGTAGGCGTTTCCCCCATTAACAAATTAGGGAGGGGGGAGGGTAGACTTTTATTTTGTTTTTTCTTGAAAACTGTGTATTACGTTGTGATAAGACTGGTAGCACTATAATCATGGACCAAAGCTCTATTAACTACAATTCATTAAAATTGTTTATCATCTTCTACCCACATATATTTTTTATTACACTTGGTAAATGTTTCTTTCTGAGTTTGAGTGAAAATATTATGGTGAGTATGTTTAGGGATAAAAGCGTTATTATAAAAAACAGTAGGAGTTTAAATATATTTACATTAATGATGTTATTAATTACAATTTTCGGAAACATCAGTGTTATGAGCATCGCCGGTAGCACTACAAATAGTATGAATGAAAACTTTAGGATGAAAATTTTTAGGAAGAATGATGGGTAAAGAACTTTAGGTGAGACCTTATGGACCCCGTATTCTTAGACAATGTAATAAATTAATCTTATTCTTCTTATTTATTATTATCTTTGAAGTATATTTATATCTTTACAATAAAAAAAGAATCATCCAAATCGGTTTGCGCGATATTGAGTTATTTGTCAATTTGTCGCGCACATACTTACAGAAAATTTAAGACTTTTATGGTTTTCTCATAAAAGCCACTGTCAGATCTGGACAATTTACAATCTGGACTACACGGGAAGCACCAGCTACAAATGGAATGTTCAAAATCTGTTCACCCAGTCGAAAGTTCTGAGGTAACAAACATAAAAAAAACATACAGACGAATTGAGAACCTCCTTCTGTTTTGAAGTCGGTTAAAAATAATACATATATTAAACAAAATGTGTGGCTATTATAATTCAAAATAATCCACAAAGTTACAGTATGACCTATAGTTACAGTATAATAAAAATCCACGGTATTTTTGTTGATGAGAGTATCGAACAACAACTTCATTTTTCAGTTTTATTATAGATCAGACCGAAATTTAAAACACGAAATTAATATTGTTATTTACTTTTTTTAAGATAGTGAAGAAATATATCAAATGCATTCGAAACAGTTTGAACCAATGTTAATTGGGATGAAATCGGCTATAGACAACGGATATCTAACGAATTGGCAGAATACCAATTATGTCTGACACCTCCGGCGAAATATACGCTTTTACTGAAAATGACTACAGAGATGGCCTATCAATTTCCTAGTGCCTATTAACCCTATTAACATACAGAGCGGTATAGTTAGATTTGTTCTAACAGTCGTTCTGTGCCAGATCTTGAGACATAGACATCATAATTGGAACGAAAGGAGGATGGCGAGAATGCATGTATTTTGGGACCAACTGAAAGAAATGGCGAACATCATGAAAACTTAATAAAAATTAACGTAACAAAACTAAGAAAAAAGCAAATCATTAGTAAGTCTAAAAAGACGTAAAATATAATCTAAAATTATTAATCAATATCTATTGTTTAACCAATAATTTGTATATTATGTTAGATAATAAAATGAATATGTGGAAGATTGGCCAGCAGCTAATAATTGAGGAATTATACTTCATTATTTTCTCAAGCAGGTATCGAATCTTTTAAAGATTACCTACTAATTTTTGGTATCAAATAACGATAATAATCTTATCGTGAATTACTACTGTGTTACTGATTTGAGTAGGTTTAGATAGTTTGATGGTGTCGGTACATCCGTACAAAAATGACTGTCATGTCAAAAATATGTAGATGTCAAAATCATTTGCGCAAAACGTTCCGTTAGTGCAAGATGACTCATTTTTTAATAAATTATAATTATTTCTTTCTTTTGACTCCCATATCTTAGCGCCTCAATAATTTTTATATAAATATCTTATAAACTTAAGTTTATAATTAAATATAAACTTGTACTTGTACGATGCTTCCTTAGTTTTTTAAATTTGTAGGCCCATTCTCGCCATCTTCCTTTACAAGTTCACGTTCTCTAGAGGTGTTATAATATTTCGGAAATGCAAATATTTCTCGTTTATTTCTTGAAAGATATAAGGTTAGTCGACATCACGTATGTATGATAAATTGTGTGACATAACATTCGCCGCTAACGAGACAAGTGGTGTGTAAATCAACTGTGCTGTTCCGATTTTTACATTTTCGCAACAAATTTCCCTGTTAGCCGCCCGAAGCTGAGGATCTGTGGAAATGTTTTCGTGCGATTTGGTCGGGGATTTTTCAACGCGGTTCAGTTGGTACCGTGTCGTACTATTGCACCGATGACAATAAATATCGGGTGCGGCCAGCCGTGAAATCGAATAGGCTCCGTCTGTGAGCGTTTTACAATCATCCGCCGAATGTCGCGCCTACCCTACGAGTACTCCGCCGTCTGACAACATAACTTACAGTTTCTGTCATGCATAAAAACTTATTTCACTTATATAACAGCTTTCGTTTAAACTATTCTATCATTTCAATAATTAACATCTCTATAATACTTAGGCTGGGTAGCATCGTATTAGCTGTTATAGTTAAGATTTAAGTCAAATTTAACGTAAACAGTAACATTGACTATAACATAGACTGTGGCATGTATTGTGCCATCGTATTCCTTGGCATAGTTAAAGTTAAAAAGTGACATATCAAGTGAATATCCAATATTTATTTCAAACTTTTGGTTTAACCGGTGAAGATTGGACAGTTACGGTTAACAGTTAAAGTTATGATGACATTTATAAATTGCCAAATGGTGCAACACTTTTTTTCTTAACCGATAATTTAACATATTTTCTACTGCTATAGTTAGTTGGTGCAACCCAGCTTTATTTATAATTATATAAAAGTCATTCTATCAATTTATATTCACTTAGTAATAATCACTACAAAACACAGCTTATTTTCACGATACCGAAAATAAAAATATTATGGTACAATTGTTAAACATATACACCCTTATTCATAATAGTCTGCTAACTTAAAGCATTGGTAATTCTCACTCTGTCTTCTTCTATTGACCTAAGTCTTGAGAAAAAACACTCCTTAGCGGTTGTTTAAAGTTAGCGGACCATTATTTATAAGGTGGATAGTGTCTTATTCTTTTACTACTGAAATATTTCTAGGAGCAATGAAGCTCATCTATTTCTCATATTATTTTAAGGGTTCGAATATTGTATGAATTACTCGTAACCACACTTCACGAAACCTAAGAAGAATATATGAAATCACGTTCTTTGTTAATGATTCAGTGAGTGTTAAAAGGATATATTATTCTCATATAAGAACTCATGTGAAGGAATAAACCCACCAGCTCAGATTAGAGGAAAAGAACATACACGTCCTCCACAGAAGAGGTGGCCTCACTGAACCACCGACCAAACGACGTAAAATTCTGCTGAAACCAATTCAACACGTGTTTTTTTTTTATGAAAATTAGTAATTAATACGCCCCACCCAGGACAATGCAGTGCCGCTCAGGATTCTTGAAAAACCCAAAAATTCTGAGCGGCACTACAATTGCACTCATCACCTTGAGACATAAGATGTTAAGTCTCATTTGCCCAGTAATTTTACTAGCTGCACATTACTGCTTCACGACAGAAATTTTGCTTCTATGCGGCATCCTCAGGAGCTGAAGTGCGGAAATATAAATCAATTAAAATCAGGAATAAATCAGAGAAAGGACTTGTTATGAATAAGACGCAATAACTAATTTAGAGACATAATAACAGATTAGACACACATAGCCCAGTGGTTAGTGACCCTGCCTATTTATCTAGAGTCCCGGTTTCAAATCCCGGTAGGTGCAAATATATTTATATGATATGAATATGGATGTTTGTTTAAGAGTAATGGTTGCTTATATGTATTTACTTATGTTAAAATGTGTATATCTTTGTCATGCACCCATCATATATTGCCAACTTTGGGGCAAGATAATTTATGTTTGAGTTTGTGTTAATATTATTATTACACAAAAAAAAACTCAATAAACATTGTTTACTCCAAAGTACAATCGACAAAATTAATTCGTGAGTAATAATAATAACTCTTTTAAAATCATAAAAACAGGTTAATATTTGCACAAAAAACATTGTATTACAATTATTAGTGATAGAATTATAACAGTTACTTAGGAAATGTAGGTTTAGACCTACATGTTTATTACGACTGTAGGAAAATGACATTAAGGTGGGGCCACGCTTTTTTTTATGGAATAGGAGGACAAGCGAGCGTACTGGTCACCTGGTGTTAAGTGATCACCACCACTCACATTCTATTGCAACACCGGAGGAATCACAAGAGCGTTGCCGGCCTTTGAGGAAGGTGTACGCGCTTTTTTTGAAGGAACCCATGTCGTATCGTCCTGGAAACACCGCACAAGGAAGCTCATTCCACAGCTTCGTAGTACGAGGAAAAAAGCTCCTTAAAAACCGCACTGTGGAGGACCGCCACACATCCAGATGGTGAGGATGATATCCTAACTTGTGGCGAGTCATGCGAAGGTGGAATAAACGCTAAAATAACGCTTAATTTTTGTCGACAGTACAATAAAATGAGACATTAATAATTGATAATCATTAAATATTAATTAACATCAACATCGTTTTCAGATTAGATCGAGAGAGTATTCACTCGTCTCGTGTAATTTGTGGTCACACTCCCATCCCCTACTCTCGCTACTCGATTGTAATAGCCAAAAGGAAATTGTTGTTAGTAATCCCATAAAGATAAACTGCTAAAGGTGGAATCGTTATTACCTTCTCGTCTGGGTGTGTCGTACTAACTAGGGTTTCTATCCGTATTCTATGTAACGTTATAGTTTTGTATGTAATTGAAGTACTGTAACTTAGAATTGTTAAATTTGTAATAAAAATGCTTAATATACAATGTCTTGCTCATATAGATTAGCAAGGTTAAGTGGAATAAATAAGTTTTGTTATGATTTTCAAGTAATACTTTTTATTTATTTTTATTTTTATGGGAAACATACAGAAAATTAATAACTTATAAGTAACACAAATTATTTTCTTACTTAACCAATCAAGTTTCCACTACTGACTAAAAAATATAGCTCAATCGAAATCATTTACGCGATAAGAACTAAATAAAATGAAAAAAAAAGGATTGTGTGGTTTTATGGAACCACGGTAAAAGTGAAACTTTTTTCACATTATAGACATTTACCTAAAAATTTTTGGAATAATATTCCATTAAGATTATAAAAATAGCTTTATCAATCTTAATTTTATACTTGGAAAATTGGAATGATAATGGGAAATAATAAAAACATACAAAATAGCGTGGAGCACTGGCAGAAATGAGTAATAGTCTATACTCTACACGGTCAGCTGCTGCGAACTATAGGCATCGCCCCACCGTCACGCGACATACAACACACAGACGAAAAAGTTTGAGACGATGTAATAAAAGTTTCACTTTAATAAGAACTGATAACTGAAAACAAGATGACAACAAAATTTAGCATGTTAGCCAGAATTATTTTTCTAAGAGCACCAATATTAATATGAAGATTGTTCGTATCACCATAGTTACTGCTGAAGTTTTTACACACACAAGATACAAAGTTATTCGCCGAGTACCTAGTTTTCCATTTAGCCCGCGCAAAGGTAGGTCTATAACGTGCACCCAATCTACAGCATGCAAAATCAATATTACTTAGAAATAAGGGGGAGTTAACATTGTTATCTATTAATTTATAATTTGATCTCTGAAAGTACGTCTTTTTTCGAAGCTATATACAGTGGAGATATTATGATCAGAAATTAAATTTCGATGGGCTATGTAACGTGGAAATTTATTATGAATCCTTTCGATTGCGTTATTATACACATTATATTGCAGATACCAGCATCTTGAACAGTCCCCTAGAAGAGATTGTATTAAGGCATTAAATAAGACTTATATTAATACGGCCTTACAAATAAAATTGGCATAAAGTTATAACTAAGCATAAACCAAGAATATGTAAAATGTTTACAAATAGATATTTTGCTTACGAATGGTCTATTCGGACGTTTAACGTTTCCCGCGTTTATTTGCACGGCAGCTTGTCATTTGGAAAACTTCAGAATTATCATTGTATTGACAGTGTCGTCAACGATATTGTAAACATTTTGCATATTCTTTGTTTATCATCAGTTATAACTTTATACCAAGTTTATTTGTTAGGCCGATAATGATTATTATTTTGACATTTGACTTGCATGAGTTATTAATTGATTAAGGAAAGGATTTGTCAATCGGTCATTTCCTGCGATTATCGTGTAAATGTTTTAAATATTATTTTTCTACTCCTTTAGTTTTACTGTTATTTATAAGTACATACTTTATTGAGTGTTTAAGAAAGTCTATGGCCTAAAAAATCATTGTTTATGGCCCAATTATTGTAATGTCACCAAAAAAGCATATAATTATTAGGTAATACGTATTACATACTATATTACACACATAATATTTTAATGTTTAAATTATTAGACTAAATACTTTAATGTCACCTTAAGAAAAAACTTGTTAACGTTATTGTTATATAATTAGTAATTTTTAATTTTCCCACGTTGGCTGTATGGGTGTACCTTTGCCATTCCTTGATAGAAAAAAAACCCAAATTAAGTATGTAAACAATACATTTCCCGCCCAAAAAGTTGTGATATGTGTTTGTTTAATTATAGTTTTATTTAAAATTATAAAATATTGTATGCGACATGTTGTATAACTAGATAAAAAAGCATCATGGCATCATTTATTGCGGTTTTCGCCTCGACTCAAACATTTACTTAAATACTACTTTAGTAAAGAAGTAGATTACTCATTAAAATAAAATGCATCCAACAAATATGTCGTTATATAAACATAAACTTATACTTACCGAAGTTTCGCAGCCCGCGAGAATATTTTAATACAGCATTCATCATTCTCGAATACAGCAGGCCTTTGTTTAACATTCGATGGCAGCCGAGAGCTCGCGCAAATGATTCGCGAGGTATTGTCGCCATAATGAGCTCGGGTGAGCGGACAGGCGAACGGAAGAGGAAAATTAAACTCCTGGGCCCTAGGCTTGTGTTCATTACTCCACACCCGATTATTCAGACGCCGTTTGTAAATGCTGCGATAAAATATCACTGTTAACCTTCAAGCGACTGTGCAATGTTTATGGGACCTTGCACTCATTTACAATTGTAGGTCGTTCTGGTGTGTATGCATAGGTTTTTCCTGCTCGATGATGAGGGTTCATTCGCGTTTCTGTTATTCAATGCCTTTATCAGTGTTTTGGAATGGTTTAAACCTGTTGATTTGCTCCAGGGTTTAATAAACAATAACATACTTACATTTACTTTGTTGACTTCTCTAAAGCATATGATTCTGTAAAATGGCCAATTTTTTGGAAAACTTTAAAAAGAGATAGGCACGCCAATCCATCTTATGCACTTTCTTACGCAAATTTCGAAGAAGGTACAGCCTCATTACGGACTTTTCTTTCTCTATTTTCTCCAACTTACTTTTTATGGAAAAAGATGGATTGACGAGCGTACGTGTCATCTGGTTCTAAGTGATCACCGCCATCCACACTCTCCCACAACACCAGAGGAATCACAGAAGATTTGCCGGCCTTTAAGGAAGGTGTACGTGCTTTTGTTTTAGATACCCATGTCATATCGTCCCGGAAACACTTCAAAAGGAAGCTCATTCCACAGCTTTGTAGTAAGTAGAAGCTGTGGAGGAACTCCACACATCCAGATGGTTACTTTGCAAATCCCGACTACCACGAAAAGTTTTTTCATATTATGGGTTAATATATAGCTGATGACACACACAAATAATATGACTCTCTATTGGTGACAGAATTTTCAAAACCGATTCAGTAGATCCAATTATTACCCCTTACAATCTCACAAACTTAATGAGAAAAATGATCAAACTTGGTTAAAACAGCTATATTTAGTAAAATAGATTGACAATCTGGTTGTCTAACGATAAATAACAATCAATGTTCCCAATAACGGTGTAAGTTGTTCCGTGAAAGCAACACATTAGTTTCATGAATGAATCATCGGGATCGCGTCCCTCGGGACCCTCGGTCGTATTCGATTAGCACGAATAATTCTAAAAGGGAAATTGAAAAGCTGAAGCGATGCCCTCAGGACTTGCTCTTTCTGTTATTTGCGGCCGCCCGACCTAGTGCGCGGAATACTAAACAAGATTCAATACGCTCCTAATGTGTTAACTTATTGATATTCAATGATAAATTTACATATTTGTTTCCACAATTTATATTGGATTTGATTTATATTTTCATTTTTATCAGTGGGAGGCTCCTTTGCACAGGATGTCGGCTAGATTATGGGTTGGTACCCGGATATAGGCGCCTATTTCTGCCGTGAAGCAGTAATGTGTAAGCGGGGGCTGTACTGGGCAAGTGACGAGCGCAGTTATAGTACCACTCCGTATTTTTGGGTCTTTCAAGAATCCTGAGCGACACTACATAGTAATGAGCAGGGCCAATCAATTATCATCAGCTGAATGTCCTGTTCGTCTCATCCCTTATTTTCGTAAAATAATGTTTTTGTTATAATTACATTTTTTTATAAGTGGTGGCAAACGGGTAAGAGACGTGGTGTAAAGTAGTGAGACAACCCATGGTTATCTACAAAATCAACGGTCAAGAAATGCGTTGCCGGCTTTAAATATGGGAGTATATATGGGAATATGCTCTATTCTTGACTGTCTCTCAGTTGAATCGGTTCGTTCTGTGTGAGCTAAGTTCCGCGAGAAAAGCGTCTCTTACTATTAAATATTTGGGACAAAATGAACCCTATTAGCACAATAAAAGTAATAGAACAGTAGAGTAACTCAGCGGTCTCTTTGAAAATTATACCTACGTCTGGGCGGAACAATTTCCCTTACTGCTTTGACCACCTTTTTCGTACGAACACTTCGTCTATGGCCAAATCTCTTTTTTCACAAGGAGGTCTCATTGTACCTATTAATAGCCAATATACACAAAAAGTTTACTAATACCAAGCTTATGGAGTGATTTAAAATTGCATTTGGCTCCATACGTATTTTGCGAATTGCGAATGCAATCACAGCGATTCGGTTCTCTTTCTCACCCCACTCCATTTTAATATCGCAAAATATTGTACAATGTATTGGCACCAAAGAAAATTCAATGAACAATCATATAAAATTGACAAATACCAAATTCAAATGTAATATTTTGTTTATTTTTAATCGCAACAGTGGCCAGAGTAAGTTACTCTCGTTAATTTTTTTTTGTTATTAGATTTGTCATGATTTATTGCTATAGCATGACTTATTATTATTAACACAAATATAATTTAAAAACAAAATTTATGAACGATGCGGGACTCGATCCCGCGACCTCTCGCGTTCGTGCGAGCGTCTTCCAACTGAGCCAACCGTTCGAGTGACGTATCGTTGATAAATCTTGTATGTTTTGTTCAGCTCTCAGTTTGCGGCTTCATCTACAGGATCTACTTTACACTTGATAACCTGCTCAACCCTAATATTTGCATGTTAGGAAATTGACTTGAGATGTCACTCTTGTAAAAATTTATAATTTGTACTTTATTAAATGAACTGCCTAAACATATAAAAATCATAAAATAAATAGTTTTAGTGTCACAGAACTGCCTTAATTTTGATGTCAAAATTATATTTCCGCCAATAACACTTAAAACTTTTTAATGATATATTTAAACGTGTCATGAAAGCTCTTAACAGTTCAGATACGTTTATTAATTTGTATCCAAAACAATAGTTCCTTACAAAGTAATTAAAATAAAACAATACAGTGTTTATTAGTGAATGACTGCAAACTCACAATATTCGCAACAGCTAACCACAAATCAAATTACACTGCACTGGGTTTTACCTCACAATTATGTATGTAAATTTTGTTAACTTTCTAAACGAAATTTTTTTACAGAATAGTTTTTGATATTTAGTTAGTCTAACAATAGTATTTTCTGTGATTAACGCGAGTTAAATGAATTTCATTTAAATGAAACACTTCCGGCTCGAAGGACCATGAAAAGGGGTGCACTTAGGGGTAGATATCTATATTGATTTTATGGTAAAAGTATTTATTTACTTAAGATACTAAATTAATCTATGACACTTGCTAAATAACTATAATTATTGGTTCTTCTTGTGAGTACGCGGATCTCTACTAATCTAGTTCTAGACAAATGGTTAATGGTAACTAGGACCGGACCGATCAATGGTTACTCACGTACTACCTTACTAGCCTTACAAGGCAACACATGATTATAAATAACTAATATTACCTACTATGCAATATTTGTAATATAATGCTGTTCGATGGATTTACTTCGAACAACACTTTTAAAGGATTAAAACGCGTGTAATTTGTAACTGTGTTTTACATTGGTAAACACACACACAGTTTCATCTGTCTACAGCAAATACCATCGCCGAGGCAATAAATGGTGCTAAACTTCATAATGGCAACTATGACAAATACTATCTTTGTCTCATTTCATCTGCAGTCCCCCTGAAAAAGAGATCTGGAAAGATCTTGAAACATCGGGTTAACTAAAAAAAATTTAACTTTTACGCAAAAATCTAATGTAAAAACACATTTACAATTAAACGCGTTTTAATCCCTTAAAAGTGTTTTATTTAAATAGTTTAACAATATTGATTTACATGCTTGCTCGATCACACAATTAAAATATATTAGAGAGTACTGGTACTTATAATTTACTTTAAGCTAGCAATAACCTTTTAATGTTTTTTTCCTTGAAAGTTCAGTAAGTTTTTTTTCTTCTTCTTATAATGCCCACTACTCGGCTAAGTCGAGTTAGTAAGTCTTTTGTGGGGCGATCTATATGCTTTTACAACAACATCCCAGAAAATGTTCAAAACAAAAGTATTACGTAATTCAAAAGAATTGTTAAAAAACGTTTGTGCGGTAAAGGTTACTATAACATAAATGACTTTCTATCTTCTTTAATTGTACAATATTACTTTGTAAACATATTTTTGATGAAAAAAAACTCCACTGAGTTTGTTGCGCCCATTCCTCTCAGGCGTGAGGCATTAATTTTGGAATGGGTGGTAGTTTTTTTTGACTTTCAATAAGTGATGTCACATCCTATTTTGAATAAAAATATTTGAATTTGAATTTGAAAAAAAAAATGTTTTTGTTTGACTTCTCACATAATATGTATATTAGTGGAAACTTTATTGGTGTTTGTACAGTCTTACTTTGTAAATGTTTTTAAAAACTGTTTGTAACATAATTGTCCCAAATAAAAATAAAAATAGTTGGCATGCTAGAAAAACTATTTGCTTTATTTTCGAAAATAGCTGTAAACATTAAACGGTGGACATGGATTTGTTCACTAATCCGGCCTTAATTAGCACTGGGTTAGCAATGCGCCTTACATACTGCTCAAAAGTTCATTTTCATCACAATTTTTCAAATGAAAAATTAAATGTCGAGAACTTTTTAATGATATCTTATTAGATAAATAACACGTCTAAATAGCCTCTTGCTACTATAAAAACGATAAAAACAGTTTTATTACTTTAGTGTACGTGACAAGCTAAGTCCTACACTCGTGAATTGTATGTCACTGTATTAGTGTGCGTGGTGTGCTCAAAATAGAGGGTAACTGTTAACCTCTATTTTGTTTCGACGTTTTTACAGCTGTCACAGTCAATGTAGACTCATACATGATCTAAGGATATTAATGTCTGAAAGTGTAAGTGACTAAAAAGCTACGTGTTCCAGGTTCGATAAGGTCAACTGAAAACTTATATTACGAAGTGCATGATGCAATGTTAAATTTTAAAAATTTCAGAGTCATTATACTACCGCACAAAAAGAAAAACCGTATAGATTTTTTTTGGACTTTTTCCTATCACATTTTTATTTCCTGGTAGTAACATTTAAAATTAACTCGATATCACCCGTTATCAACACAATAATATATTTGTTCGTTTATGATTGGCACACAAATTAATTCTTAACAGTCGTAGTATTATATAATCTGTATTAAATTTGCATTTATTCATTTAATTGAATTTTTGCATTTCATATAAGTACATTAAATACTTTCAGATGAACTTTTTATAAAAAAGCCCGCTGAGTTTCTTGCGCTCGTTCTTCTCAGGTCTGAGGCAGTCTATATTGAAAGGGTGGTAGTTTTTGACGTTCAATAAGTGATTTTTATAGAGAGATTGATATAGAGTACATTTTATCACGAAATATTTAAGTAATAACTTAACTAAATATTTGAACCACGAGTTGTTTTATAATAATATTAGCTGGTGATGGTGAGCTTTACTTAACTTTAACAAATGCATAAATAACCCGATATCAAAATTTAAAAACGTTTTTGTTAATTATGAAATTTGTAGAATTTAATCTGTACTCCCTGTTCTTGCAATGAAATAATTTAAAATCAGAATTGTCAAACTGTTTGTCAAAAATTTATCTCAAAGAATTATATATACAGAAATTGAATTGGAAATTAAAAAAAATTGACGGGTCACAAATTGTAATAATAACTATCCTATCACTCAAGTTGGATCAAACTGCACAAAGTGTGCAAAATTTTATTAAAATCGGTTCAGTAGTTCAGGAACACATAGCGGACACACGAGATTTTCTTATCTCATAAAGATTAAAATCAATCAGTAATTTTTTACGTCTGAAAATGAAACTTATTGAATATCAATGCTACCCACTTTTTACCATTTACCACTTGGAAAATTTGGAAAAGTTGAGAAATACATTTGATACTCTTCAAATGATTCTACAAATTCAATAAGGGTTCATATTGGACTTGAAAATTTTTCCCAAAAAATAGTTTTTATATCTAAGTATTGTTTGTCAACATTTTTACGTAATCACTAAAGCTGATCTGATACATTGAAGACATGATAATCTAAAAATATAAAAAATCGACTTCAAAACATTTTAAAGTATATTCTACCTTATATCAGCATAAAATATTACAAAGCTTCATGTTTTCATCAATCACCTCGCCTTATAATAAAGTGAAAACTTCGAGTGCTCAGCAAACTTGAGTGTTTGTGTCCCAAATGTTGCCATTGTCAGTTGAGGAACGCGTTCCGCATACGGCCAGCCTTTATCAACTTGTTACCGTGTGGCTTGTACTGAGAATTCATAATTATCTGTCTTAAGCTTGACTCATGCTAATAGAGTTTGTTCGAGTTTTGGACGAAAGTATATTAGACAACTAAACAGATATACAATCTAATGACTTAATTGAGTTTTCAACTATTTACAAACTTTCTAATGCCACAAATGTTATCAAATTTGTTGTAATAACCTAAGATATTATAAACGTGTACATAGACACAAATAAAATTTGTAAAACAAAATTTTATGAACGATGTGGGACTCGCACCCACAACCTTCGGAGTTCAGTTCCGGTGCTCTAACCTACTGAGCTAACCGTTCGAGTGACGTATCGTCATAAAATCTTGCATGCTTTGTTCAACTCTCAGGTCGTAGGTTCGAGTCTCGCATCGCTTATAAAATTTTGTTTTACAATTTCTATTTATGTATTAATCCTAGAAGTGAGGGTTATCACTTTTGAAACACAACAAATTGTTTAGATTTACAGGAGCGACATCTCATCGCGACTCAAGTAAATTTCCTAATATTCAAATATTGGGGTTGAGCAGGTTATCAACTGTAAAGTAGATCCTGTAGATGAAGCCACAACTTGAGAGATTTTGGTTTTTAAATTTTATTTGTGTATTAATCCTAGAGGTAAGGGTTATCACTTTAAAAACATAACAAATTGTGTAGATAGACAGATGTGAACGCGTTGAAAAAAATAGCGGCAAACAGTTAGCCTCTACGTTCAGCAACGCACGTATACTTAAACAAAGTGAAAAGCATATTCCTAGAATAAGACTTAGATCTATACTTATTTACTAAGGAAACAAACAGATACATCACTATAGTATAAAATGAAGTTAAATAAAATATACAAATTACAATATTGGATATATCCAAGAATAGTTTCACTGTAAACATAAAAGAATATAATAACACATACATGAAAACAGAACGAAATTACTTAAGATAAGTAAACAATAGAATATTTAGGCGAATATACAATATTATATAAATCAAGACACAGACAGACATACAAAGTAGTGGATATAATAATGAATAAAGATAGAAGGTTTAAGGTAAGGACAGTACCTGTTGTTGGAACGATATTCCTTATGGGACGATGCGGAGGGGTACCCCAACCGGGAAAAAACGTCCGGAATGTTCATGTACGTCGAAGCGTTGCAACGGGACAATATCTTGCTGATTATTATTAATATACTTGCTAGCTGACTTGACAGACGTTGTTCTGTAGATGATTAAAAAAAAATACTGTTTGATAGGAATTTGCCAATAATATTTCAAAACATCAAGAATTATTTCGTAAAAAACGCTCCCTGTTGTTATAATGAAATTCTTTCACAGCGGAACTGTCAAACCATGCGTCACTGAATTCTCTCATAGAAAAAATGTCCAAACAAAACAAATATTGAAAATAAAAATAATTATGGGTCCCAATCAAAATTAAAACTATCCTATCTCTCAAGTTGGACCAAACTGCACTCCATGAAGTAATCCCCATTAAAATCCGTTCATTAGTTTAGGAGTCTATCGCGGACAAACAAGTGTCACGTAATTTATATATATTAAGATAAATAATTGACAAGTAACAATTATTGAGATTTGACACATTTCTGTCAAATTAAATTGATTGTTTATTTTATTTATTTAGAGCATTGGTAACAAGGCCAAATCAAACAAAATACTATAAACGAATATTAAAATCATATTTAAATAGGTTTATAACTGCAAAAATACATTGACATAAAATCAAAACATAATGACGTTCACAGTACCTTTTTGATGTTATTGAAGATAAAGTTTTAAGTAAATGAGTAAAATTAATATATTTTTTATAATTAGGAACTTCGTTCGTATCCGGTGTCCAACGACAACACACGGTTTTTTTAACTTAGACGCAGTAGACGAAAACAAGTCGACATTAATGTGAGAATACAATGAAAAACATATTCTGTGAAGAGCTTACTTAGACTTTGCTCAGACTTTACTTGCGTAAAACTTAGCTGAGTGTGATAAAATGCGAACTTATTTTTGCATTGGTCTGTCTTAGCTAAAACTTTATATTATTTCAGCTGTCAAATTATAATGAAAACGAAACGAAAGATTATGCCTATCCTTGCACTCTTTTACGCCATAAAATCTGAGCAAAGTGTTAGTACGCTCTATAAATCTCAACCTAAGACATGGCTTTTGCCCAACAGCACAAGGTTTTTTCTTGACACATAAATTACCTAAGGTAATTACTATAACAAAATATACAAACTATTAAATTATTGGGGCCCCAGAGGCGCGGAGAATGTACAAAGTACTATCTTCGTGCCACAACACGTCTACTGGAAACCCAAGCGCTGGCAGCTATTTCAGTCAACGGATCAGCCTAGCTATCCAAAGCGGAAATGCTGCCAGTATTCTTGGCAAGCTTCCCCATAATGATAGTTTTAATTCAATGTAATAGTATTGTAAATTAAGTTAGAAGAAATGTTTCATTAAAGGTTAATTCAAAACAAATATTGCTGCTGTCGCAACTCTGCTAATCCAAGACTAATTGGCGGTCTAAAGTCTATTAGACGTGAAACGGCAACCCCAATGCAATTATCACAACAAAGGATTTACCGTTCCCATAATCGTGCTGCTTTTATCTCAATTACTCTACGTAGAACTAAAAGTAATACAATGCATTAAGCATCAATATTGAATCGACAATTCTAAATAACATTTCCCGACACAATACAAAGTAAAGTCATCTTCGACATGAAAGAAACACATCGAAATTCTTAAGGGGAAATATTACTTTGCAATCGCGGAATTCTTCGCTGAAACAACTCGCGGGGAGGTAACGTTCATTTCGACAAAAGAGGAGCAATATTCCGTGCACAAAGGAGAGCAGTCGATATATTCAATGCAGTGACACAAGAAATGGCGGCACAAAGCGGTTACAAAGCTGATATTGAAAGTTACAACAGAGTCGAACGTTGTTAGGGGGTGCCACGAACGTCGACTAGTTTGTCGACCGTAAATACGTTTCTAAGCTCCGAATTATATTAGTGTACTAATGATAGATGGTACTGTATCACATGTTACTATTGTTTTGCAGTTAAAATCAGTATAAATAGATTTAAATGAAGAATCGAATGAATTTAATGGTAAAAGTATCGATGCTATCATTAAAAAAAAATATTTAGTTTAATTACTTTCTATACATACTCATATTTTTTTTTAAATTGTTATTCATAAAGGCATTTAAATGTAGTAGTTTTTGCATTCGTATAAACTTAATATTTATTAAAAATAATTAAATTTCACCTTTGTTGGGAATTATATTATTACAAGATCAAACATTACAAGAATTTTGATAGTAATATATTGTTGCTGATTCCGAATGTCTAATCGAAAAGTGACTCTTTTCTATTCGAATAGTTTGAGCACTAAAAGTTTCCAGTTGAAAATTTTCATAAGTCTAACGCATGCGCATAATTTACGCACCACCCCCAAGAGTCGTACGACCGCCTCCCTCGGGTAAATATTGAAGGCAATTTAAACCTTAAATCCAGGTGTATAGAGTCCATGGCAACTTAACTGGAATCTCCTAAAGTCTTGAAAACTTTTGAATTAGACGTATTATCGTCTGCTTCTGAAATCGTCATTATGTTAACGGGACAAGACTTCATTTTAGCAATGTATCTGTTCGTGGATCTTATCACGTCTATTTTCTTTACCGAAATTAAGATTTTAATCAAATTTGAACTTTACACAGTCGTGTTTAGGTTTTATTTGATTCCATGTACTGTTCACAGGACAATTTCATCGAGGACTGAACTTCAGTCAGTCTGAGAGAAGCTTTAATAGGGAACGCACAGGTTTCCACACGCGCGGTACGAACTTATTACGTTGCGTTGTCGCTTTTGATAATAAGGATACTATACTAATATTTTAAAAAAAAACGGGTTATGTTCTATGGGTAATATAATCTTAATTATTAATAAGTATTGTTTGAGTGTAAATTCACTCGTAAGTGCAAATAAAGATTTGGAAACAGACGTTTAAAAAGGTTCTATAAAAAAATATTGACATGCGTAAGTAAAATACATATGTTAAATTATGTACTGTAGGTGTTAAATTAATTCATTTGTCATATTTAGTAAAATAAAATACAAACAAGATAATAAATCTATATTAAATATTAATGCTTGAAGCATATCCAACTCTATAATCCGTTATTAAGTTAGTTCTCAACTAAAATAATGAACAAGAAAAGTGCAAGTCAACGAGACAGTATCAAAATGTTATTTATTAGTTAATTAAAATATAAAGTACTTGATCACAGCCTTTTGTTCATTAAAAGGCCCGGTGCCTTCGCATAGGCCCTCATTATAAATAAATGTGAATGAATGTAAATCGTAGCTAAGTGAGCTTGGCGTGAGACGAGCGCGCTTCGGCGATCTCGGCATATTTGCCATTTCCCCGACATTCCCCAGTTAATTAAACCCCATTTGTACACTGTCTTGCAAAATATAATTTATGAAACGAGAAAATACTTAAGCACCTACGAAATTGATGCCTTAAATTGTTTCGTGAAATAATTACGTTGTGATTTAACGTTATTCGAATAGTTTTGAATTTAATGCTTTATTATAATATAATTTATTGCTATAATGGTAATAAAAAATTTAATTAACTAATTTTAATAAAACGAACTACCTAACTGTGATAATTTTTCTTAACCTAACCTAACCTAACTGTGATAATTTTTCGGTAATAAGTTAATACGTTTTTTAATATAATTATAGTTCACTTGATTATAATAATTGTATGCTGTATCTGCCTTAAAAGATAATGCATTAAGAATTAACTTTAGAATGAATACTGTTTTAATACTTGTATTAATGTAATCATCACTGGTGGATTAAATAATACGAATAAAGTATAATTAATTATCTTTTATGTATTTTAGCTTCAAATCTATGTTTTAATAAAAATGGATTGTTTTTATAAATCTATATATATAAAAATTAATTGCTGTTCGTTAGTCTCGCTAAAACTCGAGAAAGGCTGGACCGATTTGGCTAATTTTGGTCTTGAATTATTCGTGGAAGTTCAGAGAAGGTTTAAAAGGTGAATAAAAATACCCGGAATTAAATAAAAACAACAATTTTGTTTTTACTTTGATGTGTCCCCCGTCGTTCAGAAATCAAATTGAAAGAATAGTTTAAAATGAATAACTTACTAGAATTTATATCTTTCTAACTTTCTCAGGAGGTAAAACATAAACTTAATTTTATATATAGAACAACGTCTGTCGGGTCAGCTAGTATAATATAAATATAAATAAACTTACTTTTAAAACTTTAATTACTTGATATTTCTTTGGTAAATCAAATCCCATCTTCTGCTAATCTCAAAATAAGCCCGCCTTATTCGGTACGCCTCCGCCTACGGAGATTACAAAAATGATTATATATTTCGTATATATTACAAGCCGACTCTTTCGCACTTCGAGCGAAAAATTCCCAAAGAATACATAGATAATTTAAAAATAAGATTGTGGACATAAAGTATTGTGGTGTTTAAATATAAGTTAAACCTCATTATTGAATATTTTAATACTTTAGGATAAAATAGCTGGACGACCGAACCTTGCTCGGATTTTTATGAATGTTTAGTACATTCTTGCACACAAAAAAACTATAGGACATCTGGATTCAAACCGGGGTCTTCTGCTATCCGGATCACCCAATGTCCCATCTAAGCTATTATAGTCTTGTATATAGTGGTGAAATTTACCATTGTATTCTAATATTATTCTGTTTCTCATTAAAACACGGATAAAACTACTTTTTTTTAATTGAAACCTAGCCAGATCAATTTCTCGCCCCCGAAACTACCTGTATACTAAATATCATTAAAATCGTTGCAGCCGTTTCCGAGATTCAGAATTTATATACAAGATTGCTCGTTTAAAGATATATGATATCTGGAACAAAATATGATGAATCTCTTTTACTAAATACGAAAATGGTGTAGAATTATTGCATAGTTAAATAACTATCGAAATGAGCATTGAAACTTTTGCAGCTAAGAAGTCGAAACAGTGAGCACAATGTCTGAAGAACAGTAAGCACTAACAAGCCCGCCATTCGAAGTTTGCTAACGGTTCCCGGGCGGGAAACCGCATAATTCTGTAGTTGCACTAGAGTTGAGAGCGCACTACGGCTTTGCAAGTGTTTGTGAGTGCTGTGAATGATCCGACGAGCTACGATCTGAACTGTAATAGATGAGTAACATCGAAACGAAAGGTCAAATAACAGGAGATGGATACTCACTCTTTGGAACGAACACGTCACACCCCTGCAGCCAGGAATCATATCGTGTATACTGACCATAAAGGACGAAAGTGAGTATTAAATGTCAATCAAACTTTTAAATCAAGTAGATTCTATTTGTCTAGGTTAATATTTATTTATGCAAGATTTTTGGGGTATTAAAACACGAATGTGGGTTTGATAAAAGTATCACATGACTGTTTTAATACCTAATTATCAACAGAATCCTCTATAAAAGATTCTGAAACAGTACTGTCATTGCTATTTCTATAAAAAAATCATATTCAGCCGTGGAGTAGTAGGATTAACGACAGAGCCATTTTTTGATAAAACATCTAAATTTATTTATAGATAATACCTGAATAGTGGCTGGGACTTTATTATAAAAGTGTATACGTTTACCCTTAAAGCTATTATGTATCTTATGATGTTTACTAGAATAGGTTACAAGCGATTGCTTGAAACTTATATAGAGTATTCGTTATTTCTAGTGTTATAATAACGAAAATCACATTCATAAATGTATAATATTTATTTCCATTGTCATAATATTTATTTCCTTAATTTTTTTCTTTGAGTGACCGTCTATATCTTCATCGCAGTAAACCTAAAATTAATTGTATAAAATTTGCAAGTTATATAAAATTACGAATATAGCAATCGAACGTCAGTATATTTTGTAATCTTCATTAATATCAGCCGCAACATAGCTTCGGAATTGTTGCTCGTTTCTCGCGACTTTATTTTCTTTCCCAACTTCATACTATTTATCAACGTTAAGATGTATTTACACATTCATTTCTCACATTAGAGGTTTTTGATCAATTTTTGTTATAAAATAAGAGACGAGTAGAGCAGAACGTTCAGCTGCTGGTAATTGATACGCCCGGCCCATTACAATGCAGTGCCGCTCAGGATTCTTGAAGAACCCCAAACATTCTGAGTGGCATTGCAATTGCGCTCGTCTTCTTGGGACATAAGATGTTAAGTCTCATTTACCCAGTAATTTCACTAGCTACGGCTCCAGACCGAAACACAATAATGTTTACACCTTACTGCTTCATGGCAGATATAGGCGCCGTTGTGGTACCGATAATCTAGCCGGAGTCCTGTACAAAGGAGCCTCCAATTCAAAATGGGATTTAAAATCACTTATTGAACGTCAATAACTAACACCCATTCAAAATAGTATGCCTCAGACCTGAGAAGAACGGGTGCAAGAAACTCAGCGGGCTTTTTTTTCATAGAAAAAGTGGATTACAATTAATTTAATAATCTGGAAATAGTTGGAGACTTATAAGTAACTAATCAAATTTATGATATGATGCATTCGTCATCTACATAGAAAAAATTATAAAAATGTACGAGTATATTTATATACATGTAGTAAAAACGGTTATTTCAATATTACAAACAGACACTCCAATTTTATTTAAATGTATAGATACGTCAACAGACCAGTTTTGGCTCTTGAGTTTTGTTATTAATGATTCTTCCTGTCCATCACATATCATTAATAACGAGACAAATTTTTTTTTCACTTGTAAACTTCACACTTGAGATATTGACTAATTAAGGCAAATCCAATGTGCAGTTTATCGAAAAAGGCATTTATTTTCAAAAAATTGATTCCCTTAGAATTCTTCTTGATCTCATTTCTAATACTACTACCGCTTCGGTAACAAATGGTGCTCCGAGAGACAAGAAGCGGCACAAGAAACTCTCTCAGCATTATATTTTGCGCTCTTTGTAATAAAATATACAATATTGTACTGTCATTGTAATTGCTATAATATAATCATAATCTAGTCCCAGGCTGTCCGATCACTTAGATATTCAGCTGTGGAGTTAGTAGGATTTACGACTGAGCCATTTTTTTCATAAAATATTTAAATTTATTTATAGATTATGCCTGAGGAATCACATATACCCAGGCTTTACAAACACACAGGAAAATCATGGCATTGTCCCAGCGAGATTTCAACCCGCAAAGCTAAATTCGTTGGCGTTGAATCTATTCTTGCTTTTTCTAGAATCTAGATAATTCATTTCAAATAAGTTTCACCTAGGTCACAAGTGCAATAATAAGTAAACTGACATTGCTCGCTGACGGAACGCAATAGAAAACATGATAGATATTCATATTAGTTTCCTGTTGCACGACTATTCCGTCTAGAATGTTTCCTAGGTTTTCTTATGTGAAACATCCGTGGGGACACTCGGCGCAGTGCACTTATCACGTATAATATTACGGAATTCATAAGGCAGCTCTAAAAATAAAACTATTACATTTCATTGTTTTTCGCTGGGTATAATATATTTAGGAATTTATTCATCATTAAATTTAATTAGCTTAAATTTCAAACAAGTTTCTCATGATTAATAATAGTTAATGAATATTAAAAAAAAAACATGCTTTTATAGAAAACCAAACTTAAAAGTAGAAAGTAATTTTCAATAAGCATAAACTACTAATAGTGTGAAACCTGCATCGTGCATAAATCTCTTAACTGCATATGAAGGAAGTCCTGGTACGTGATGCTAGGATGAAACATTTTTTCAATGGCTATGAAAGATATTACCATCATCGCTACCATAGTTATGTGCTCCTGTTGTTTGCTGGTGTCGTTGTGTGTATGACGTCAGAATATATTAAGGTATACTCGCATCATACATAAGACAATCTCTTCTTCAACTATGATCGCCTGGTACCTAAACACTGTATAATGCTTCCTATCTCATTATCTCCCATGTAAATAAATATTATGAATTCATGTCTTTTACTGCCGCTTTTTCATTTTATCGACTTTCAAATCACAACGATGCTAAAGAAGTTTTCGCTTCAATAAAGAAAATTAATTAATAAGTAATACTTTCGATCATCGTTGTTCGACATAGATTGCGCAGAGTTAATATCGGCACTGTATATATTATCTAAATCGTTTGCTGATAGATGGTGCTAGCACTAGTATGTATGTACTCTAAAACACGCTTTAAGTATTTGTTTCTATTGTATGGTTTAAACATTTAAGGCAACCTTGTTGGACGATTTATTGTAAGTTTCATTTCAATAAAAAAAAGATGTGTGGCACTCGGGGACTGCCGCGGTAAAGCTATTGCATAGGATTTTTTATCAACTTATGCAATTATAATTACTTATTTATTTATTTTATTTATGCAGTATTTTTTTTGATAAAATTAATTTAAAGAAAAGCAAACGAGAAGTGAGTAAAATTTTACTTGCAAGATTTGATTACAGACAGACAACGGGACAGGTGAAATTAAATATAAATGCTTGTCATAATAATAAAAATTAAAAAACGTGATAAAAAAATAAAGAAATTAAAAAAAGTCAAGACGTACCCCAGGCTCGAACCTGAGACCTTCTGCACAAAAAGACATAGAAATATCTATATAGATCTAGTAAGTAAGTGTTAGGTTATTTTCGTTCCGGAATTTCTGGATTCGGTCTCCACGCTCAAGGCCTGCGGTAGAAGCTATACAATAGCTTAAAAACACATAAAATCAAGTATTCCTTAATAACATTGAATTTGGTATTGTGAGTCGCATATGGCAGCTTAGCACAAGAGCTTGTTGAATATGTGTCACGGAAGGACGGCCGAGTTACTTGTACAGTTCCGTTAGTCACATTTTCGCAACAAGGTATTCACATTTCGAGACTGGAAAGTTGGCGTTATCGTGTTAACATAGCACGACAGTTACATCTAACTTTGAGATGCGAAATGGACACGACATTAGTAAGTGCTACCATTTGCAGCCGATCCTGTAATGCAATTTGTTTATGTTAAAGTTTGAGCACGGAAATATTAACTTTAGCATTAGCAAGCATGTCAAATACAACGGTTGTTTTTAACATTTATTTTTTGAAAAACTCAAATCGTTTGTATAATGTCTACTGTGCTATTACTTCATCTACTTCATAGCGACAAATTTTTCGCACTTTACATGTATCACAAATTGACACATTATTGTAAAATGATGAGTGATAATAACGTGAATCTAGATTGCGTTGTAATTGAAAACATAGTTTTGAACTATTCTGTTTTAATAATCTAATATCTAACATGCACTGCAACTGTTCAACATTCAAATAATGTTATGCTTTCAATCACACATATTTGTAAGCGTGAAATTCCGAAATAAATTAGTATGCGACAGAGATTTTGAAGTACATGTGTCTACATACACACGTTGGATGTAATTGAGTGTTTTACAAAGACTCGCAATGTACATTGCTCGAAATCGAGTCGGAGAGAGTGTATAAGTAAGGATGAGTGTACAAATTGATTTATTGAAGTTAAGCCGGCTTCACAGTTGCGCCGGAGTATTCAGACCCTTGCGTTACACAGATAAAGTAGAAATAAAAAAGAAACTTCACCAACAGAAATCCCCTTGTCGCGAGATTTACGAGCAGACTCACCTACGGTGCAAATAACTTATATGTAAATTTTATGTTCTGTCTGGAAACAGTTCACGAAACAAAAAAAATATATGAATGGTGTGGATCGATTTCCGTATATGTAGGCTAATGGTCGAAAAGTTAACAAATACCATTACAGATCAATTACAAAATAAAGTTTTAAGTAAAACTAACAATTTTGATACTGCGTCTGAATCGAATATATTTCGATTCAGTGATGCTTTTTGTATTAATTATGGATAAACACGCAAATGCGTTGCTTTTGTTCACAGGGTGATGGAAAACATTAACTTAATTATTTTAATTTACTTACCTTTCCTAGTACAAACTATTTACAGTGAATATAACTTTTTAATTTGTATTTTCATAAAGAGCCAATGCGTGTTTGTTTTATATCATTTGTATTAATTATTGATTTATATTCTATTATAACAAATTGTTTTTATTTATGCTTGAATATTGAAAGTGTTGGAGAACTGAATAGATAAAATAATCTTGTGGGTAAATTATTATAATCTGTTGAAAATCTTGTCATAAAAACAAAAGTCAGTCATAATGATCAAATGTTTGCAACTCAATCGTGCATCAACGGCTTAATTAAAAAAAGTATGATAAAATATGATTTTCGATTTACATCAAGACCGTATTCTGAACTCATCGCCGACACATAATTCACCAAACCTTCAACAATATTGGGTCAGAAATCACATTTCTATATGAAAATACATCACAACAACGGCTTAATCAAAAAAGTCGATTTATATTTGGATTTTATTCTGAAATCTTGGCACAAAATCATCACTGAAAAATAATTCACCTAAACTACAACAATATTGGGTCAGAAGTCACTTTTAATAATTAAAATACATACATCACAACAACGGCTTAATCAAAAAAGTATGATAAAGTTTTAGTGCCGATTTATATTTAGACCTTTTTCTTAAATATTCACAGATAATCATCGTCGAATAATAATTCACCAAAACTTCAATCATATTAGGGTCAGAAGTCACTTTTAATAATTAGAATACATCACAACAACGGCTTCATCAAAAAAGTATGATAAAGTTAAAAATATTCGCAAATAATCAGCGCCGAAAAATAGTTTACTAAATAATAAAACTTCAATCATATTAGGGTCAGAACATACATAATTATAACTCATACATCACAAACAAGATTTCAACAAACACGAGTAGAATGTATGAAATTCGGTTGTCGCCGTTTTGATGTTGTATTTATTCATCGCACTGCAGTTCAACGAGTGCGGACGCCGGCAGAATATAAGCGCAATTTTGTGTTCCTGTTTGTCAATTAAATGTATTTTGGTGCACTGAAATTAATACAGTTTCGCATAATTAGATTATTTTAGTATGCGAACATTGATACCACTAAAGGTTCAAGAATTGAATTCTTCATAGGCTTATATATTTTATACGTCTAGATAGAGTCTCCTGCTGTTAGACAACCGATAAAAACAGGCCAGGTTTAATACTTTTGTCTGCGTGACAAGCTACGTCTTACATCCGCGATTTGTATGACACTTTGTGTTAGTGTGCGTGAATTGCTCAAAATAGAGGTTTTTGTTTTCACAGCTGATATAGACTATCTACACGTATAGATCTAGGTTCATAGGATAGAAATCGTGACATTTCTTTTTGAGTTTTATTGCATTTGTATATTTTGTTGAATAAACTATAAATAAAAAAGGGTAGACAGTGTAAGTTATTGACAGGAGTACTTACTTTAAACTTTCAATAACGAAGTTTTGAATTCGATTTTCAAACGTTTGCAGTATCAAAAATAAAAATTTCACAGTTTGAATAATTAAAATTACGAACACATTTAAAGCTGTCTTCCACTATGTAACCTAAACTTTCTAGTGCTATATTTTGAATTGCAAACGTTAATTTTCTTAGGATTAGACTTTTTAGTTTAATATTCTATGTATTTGTGTTAAATGTGGGTAATTATGAGTTTTATTATCCCGTATTTATTTATTTATAAACGTATTGGAACCCGACGCGAGCTGACTCGTGTAGCACTTGCTGCAGCATTTGCGGTGTCTATTTTTTTATGATAATAAGGGACGAGACGAGCATGATGTTCAGTGGATGGTAATTGATATGCCCTGCCCATTACAATGCAGTTTCGCACAGGATTCTTGAAAAACCCTAAAGTTCTGAGCTGCACTACAATTGCGCCCGTCATCTTGAGACATTAGATGTTAAGTCTCATTTGCCCATTAATTTTACTAGCTACGGCGCCATTCAGACTGAAATACAATAATGCTTGCACATTACTGCTTCACGGAATTCAGAAATAGGCGCCGTTGTGGTACCCATATTCTAGCCGGCTTGCTGTGCAAAGGAGGTTCCGTAATAACTCAAATTGTGTATAATTTAAATAACCACATATTTATCTAGCCAACCCACATTCTAGCGCTCTACAAAGCACAGGTCCGGCCACACATGGAGTATTGCTATCATCTCTGGTCTGGTGCACCCCAGTATCGGCTCGATCCATTTGACCGCGTGCAACGTAGAGCAGCTCGATTTGTCGCATTTTCTACCGCATTTATCACGTGTTCCGAAGAGCTGTTTAACCTGATTCCTGCAACCGAATTCCTCCTTCGCACGACACGCTACAAGTTAGGATATCATCCCTACCATCTGGATGTGTGGCGGTCCTCCACAGTGCGGTTTTGATTGAGCTTTCTTCCACGTACTACAAAACTGTGGAATGAACTTCCTTGTGCGGTGTTTTCGGGACGATACGACATGGGTACCTTCAAAACAATCGCTTACACCTTCCTTAAAGGCCGTTCTTGTGATTCCTCTGGTGTTGCAAGAGATTGTGAGTGGCGGTGATCACTTAACAACAGGTGACCCGTTCGCTCGTTTGTCCTCCTATTACAAAAAAAACAACCCTATTTACTCATAAGTTAATGTAATGTTAAAACATTCTTGTAATATTGTCAGTTAACATGCAGTGCTCTGTGTTGAGGATTCATGTTGCCATTGAATAATTAATGAGCGAGCTGTCGATGGGTATAAAATTATTCGATTGAGTCGACAGCGCTAGTTGATTTCAGAACTGCAGCTTCCCGCAATTTATATTGCTTGTCACGTGCCCACTCACGACCGTGGCTTGTTTGTACTTCAACAATTTAACCCGTCATATCGGAAATGTTTAGTGGCATTTTTCGAGAGCAAATTGCAAATGGCTTCAGTTGTCATCATATATAAAACTTTTGCGAAACATATACAATTACGCATATATTCTTATGTATAGGTATAATTACTATTATTTTTAATAAGGGAAAATCACAAAAATCAAATTATGAAAATAATACAATATTGACTCAGATCAAAAACTTGTGTTTCAAAATTAAAAATAAACATTTTCTTTTTCATACTATTTATTATTTTTGTAGATTTTTTTTCTTAGTTTTTTTTCATTCAGTTAAAATTTTAATGATCAATATTGTCCGCGTCATACCTTACTCCTTATATCCATCCTTCGCTCACCTAAGCCTTATCCGCCTACACAAGCTAGTCAATCTAGTGGAAGGCAGGCCAGAGAATAGCCTCCATATCATGGACACGAACAGTTCGTCCGTAGCACCACGCGAGTGAACACACCACCAGTCTGTCTGCGTTGACACACGGAGAAGATGCCGCTATTAGTTGTTCGCTACCGGGTGAATATACCTACTGCATCGCACCGAGAGTGAATTACGACGGGTAATTCAGTAAAAGTCCCTCAAAATACAGTCCATATCAACACCGTTTGCAAGAGTAGAACAGAGGAATACCACGTAGGTCGTTTTTTACATTTGCCTGTCCTTTGATTCCATTCTTAGAACAAAACCGCTCCGCCATCACGTGGTAATTGCCACAGACCCAATTACGTGCACATTTTTTTGTGGTACATATAGAATACCACACAAATATTAAAGCAAGTACTTCCTAGTAAACTAATAAGCCATCAATAACCATTATAAATATAAGATAATGTATATTTTTTTGGACATTTGATTTGAAACATTTTGTTTAAAAAGACAATTAAGATTCAATATCTTAACAATATGGCCTTGTACTTTTAAAATTCGTTAAAAGAATATATTCTTATTTTAAATAATAACAATTCCTATTTAACACTAATAATTGTATTTGGATAGTGATGGTATTAGGATTCTCAAGCCAGTGTGGTGTTTCTTGTATTTTTATTACGCAGGACTTATTTTTCAACAATACTCATTCAAGAACTATTATCATAGATCTGTATGTATATGCCTTAATATGTAAATGATCTCATATCCGTTTAATTTCATAACCTACATATATAATTTAAAAAAACATTAAGCGGACATACCTGACACTAGATTCGTAAAGAATGGACGTTAGATGTGATTGAAGTAGATTTATGGAGCGCAATCACAGTTCAGATGTTAGTATTCCATCCAAAGCCCCGGGGAGCACGCTCGTATCGGTTGAATAATTTACACGCACCTTCCTCTCTCATCTCAAATACCTGGTACTGTGTAGGACGATTTTGGAAATCACTCTAAATCTGCCGAATTGTGCCATTGTGCAGGGTCTAAATTACTTATTCTTAAATTTGTATTTCTTTGCATGTAACAGAAGAAAAATCTAATGACCGAGTAAAATATAAGTACGTACACTTCATAAATCCTACTTATATTATAAACACGAAAGTTGGTATTTCTTAATGTATGTTTATGCATTGAGAAGAGTTTTTCAAGAACCCTGAGCGGTACTGCATGCGGTAGGTATCAATAACCATCAGCTGAACGTCCTGCTCGTCTCGTCCCTTATTTTCATACAAAAAAATGTTTGTAAAGAATAACTTGCTTTCCTTAAATTTAATTATCCATATTGCGTATTTTTTATATGTTCCGTAAAATGTAAAGCTCAGATCATACACACACACACACACATGTAACCACGACTTGGAGAGCTAAAATATATTTAAATCATATATAATGTTTGAGCCTTATCAACAAATAAAGGTTTGACACTTACTTACCATATATTTTTTAGTTTATATTCTAAATAGATTAGTATATTTTGTCACCTTATTAGTATATTCTACACAATGTAATCATAACCAACTGTTGCTCATTTGATTAAAACCTATATTCTGTTATCGATACTACTACCGCTTCGGAAACAAATGGCGCTCCGAGAGAGAAGAAGCGCCGCAAGAAACTCTCCCACCATTCTTTTTTTGCGCTCTTTTCAATAAAAATATACAATATTGTACAGTCATTTCTATCGCTATAAAATAATCACAATCTAGTCACTAGTGGAGTAATACAATTTACGACAGAGCCATTTTTTTATAAATATTTAAATTTATTTATAGATGATGCCTGAACAGTGGCTGGGACTTTATTATAGAAGTGTATACATTTACCGTTAAAGATATTATGTATCTTATCTGTTAGTGCCAATGTCCTATAAAATAAAAATAAATAATTGTAATAATAATAAATATTAAATCATATTATATTCTAGACGTATCTGTATATAATATATAATAAGTGGCATTAGGTAATATAAATGAGATATGAATAAAGGCCGGCAACGCTCCTGTGATTCCTCTGATGTTGCAAGAGAGTGTGGGCGGCGGTGATCACTTAACACCAGGTGACCCGTACACTCGTTTGTCCTCCTATTCAATAAAAAAAAAATTATGAATATATTGGTGTGAACCTTAAATATACATTAATACGGAATTGTGTTAATTAGGTTATTTATTTCATTGGATCAAAAGGGGTGTCCGCGGAGAAAATAGTTATGTTGATCCAAAGTTTATTAAAAAAATTATTACCGTGTTAGATGCAAAAATAGTATTTTTGCTGCAAATACCATCCCCATACCAAAGTGTTCTACTTTTGTATAATTCTTGTATTCAAATCAAATAACTATATCTTATAAAACATAGTAAAATACTTCGAGACTCGAAATTGACGGAAAGTTCCGGTTGAACAAACTTAAGCGCTGCAAGTAAACTATGCGGCAACAAGCCCCATATTCATTCCACACGATTTCGTCACGAGTCACAACTTTACGAGAATAATGATTTGACATATACCTTACGTTTACCACATTTTAAAAAGTTTCTACTATTTGTACTATTACTTCTAGGCATAAAAATATTAAGTAACTTAATACAAACAGAATAAGTTTCAAATCACAATTAATTGGTTTTGTCCTAATATCGAAACTATAAAAATATAATAATCCGCGAGAGTGGTAACCTAGCTCCGCTCGATTCATCAAGGCCATCGATCCCTAGCCTTAATTCTCTAATCTTTTTAACCGCGTAGAACTAAGTGCTATATTTCGAACTAGGCACTATACAGACACCAGAGTCTTGGCTCGTCCGAGAGGTCGCGCCACCAAATTGGTTTCGCAACCAAACGGATGTTATGGTATGGTATAATCGGGCTAATTTTCGCAACTCGACGACTGTGTGCCTATTTTGCGTGTGTGGGAATATATTTGTTATTCCTGCCACCCCAATTCCTCCAGAAACCTTAGCAACCCCTTCTCCTTCCTGAAACTTCTGGGAGTGTATTTGGGGTACCAATATATTGAGCCCGGTTAGTTGCTACACCTGGACAATGCAGAAGTACATGTGCAGCAGTTTCCTCTGCCACGATGCAGGCACTGCACAGGGGGCTGTCAGTTATGCCCACATTAAAAAAATGTTTGTTATAGGGACCGTGCCCGGTTAGTGCCGCTGTTATCCGTTTAAGTTGGATCCTATTGAGCTTAATAAGGCGATTTGCCAAACTGGCATTAATGTTGCGTGTCCCCGTGTTTGTCTGCAGTCTTCTAATGATAGCCACAGATTTTTGTGTTGGTTTCTTGTGCGTTTCCGAATGTGGCTTTTGTGCCAGCCAGAAGGTAGAGGTAAGATGGTTCTGGCCCTGTGGCATAGTAATATTTGAGCCTCTTCTAGCTAACTCATCTGCCCAATTTAAACAGGTGAGTAACTCTATATAGAGTTGTATACATTTAGTTGGTAGCGGCGACTGGATACGTAACCGTGGTGTCCCTATGAAATATGACCCTAAGTCTATTAAACAATCCTTCAATTATTTTTAATATACTCTTTACTACAGAATATATATATATGTTTATGCTGGATGTTAAAATCTGATTTTAACCGTAAAAAGAGCTGCTGATAAGCATAATATAAAACGGTCACACATTTTAAATTTATCAAGCGTTAATTAATGGAATACCGAGGAACATTTAAACACGTCTCATTAATTCGTAATGCAATTATGTACTGGTCTTTTATTAATGTCAGTAGCCGTTAAATTAAATTCAGATTTCCCTATATTTACCTTTTATTTTTGGCCAACTGCATTTACATGTTTATTAAAACGAGGATTATATTATTGAAGAGCGTAATATCGTATTTCATGCCTCGAACCTTGTTAATGATAACTATTGTTTACCCAATTCTATTGTGAAGTATATTGATACTATATTCAGATATTATAATATTCTTTAAAGTCTACATTTTTTCACCGACTTCAAAAAGGAGGAGGTTATCAATTTGATCGGTATATTTTTTTATGTATGTACACCGATTACTATAAGATTTATGGTCCGATTATGTAATTTTTAGTTCGATGTAGACTAGATGCCATTTGGTCCCATAATTTTTTTACATACTTTGGCCCAGTAGTTTTCATTTTATGAAAATTTTTGTTTACCTCGATGACCAAATTTTTTAGTTTTTTTAGTTATTTGATACTTTTCAGTATTTTGAAGTCGGATTTCTTAAACGAAGTTTTTTTTATTCAAATAAAGCTGTTGTTCCATGTTAGCTTTGACTGGACTAGACTGTTTCATTCTGTGTGGAAAGTTATTATTTTCCGCACTTGTGTTTAAAAATCCCACAAACAGAGTAAAAAAGGAGCAAATTGAATTTCTGGACTCTAAAAAAGCGGACAAGTGCGAGTCGCCCTGAATGGTTCCGTAGCAGCAAGCAACATAATATAAAAGTTATATAGAAAGAAAAGTCATATTAATTTATTTAAATGGAATAAATCTTTGCTCAAAATCTCATCATTTATACGTGTTAAGGTTTGTAATCGATTAAGGTTTGTTTGATATTGTTCATAGATGTCGTCCTAAGCCATCAAGGACGCATTATCTAAGTTTATTATAGAACTGTGACCTTACTTATTAATGTAACTGGTTAATATACGATTGATACGCCCCTATTAAGTGTTTTTATACCTTAGTTAGTGGGATATTTTTGGGTTTTGTACAATACGTATTAAAACATCCATGAAAAACATCCAATTTCATTATTCATCTTATAAATGTTTGCACCACCTGCATTCGAAACCGGGACCTCTAGCATAGTAGGCAGGGTCATTAGCCACTGGGTCATGATATCATACAATAAAACAAAAAAAAAACCTTTACGAACAGTTGCGATTTTTTAGTATTTTGTAGTGTTGAAATATAGCACACAGGATCTTGGTTAGAAATTGCAATATCGTAAGTAAGTTTTAAGGGGAGCTTGGTGTTACTGCACTGCTATATTACACGCCTTCTACAACGTAAATGCAACCTGCTGTAGTTTATTGGTAATTCAAAAAGCATTGGAGAGTTAATCAAGGCACTAATTTTAGACCCATTCTTCTTTGTTGCTGAAAAGTAATGCACCGGAAAAAGATAGTATTATTGTTGTGCATTAAAAATTAATTGGTTTCTTATTTATTCTAATTATTGTACACGGTGATTAAAACAACTTTATACTTATGTTCTCTCTCAAAACAAATCTTATAACTATATTTACAATACTATGATAGCATGAAATCAAAACGTGATTGTTTTAATATATTCGTTGACGGAAGCCAAGAGCGGGTCAAATAATTGACGATGAAGTTATGTCCGGTTAGACTCTCGCACAGACACTATGTGGAGTCAATAATTACCAATACAACTTTGGGACATTCAAGTTAAGAGCATACTCCCACCTTAATAGCGGGCTAAGCATCTTTTGGTGTTGCAGATGTCCATATTCGGTTGCCTCTCTACTCCCTATCACGTCAGCATTTCACACGTTTTCCCCTCTTATATAAAAACAAATTAATTTATTTAATCCCTACTAATCTTATTTATAAAATTTTCGTGTCTAAAAAGAGGTTTGAGGTCTAAAAATCGACCAACATCTATTTTTCATACCCCTAAATGATAAGGGTCATCCACACCTAAATATTTATATTTTTTTGACAATTTTATTATAATTCAGCATTAAAAAATACATACAAATTCAAATTTCCCCCCGTCTACGATCAAAACCTACTTTTGTGTCGCGATTTTAATATTATTCTGTTCCATCCAAAGATACGCAATATAGTTTCAAGATGGCAATCGAATATAATGATTATTATAGTACTATAAATTTTATGTACGACGGAGCTACTTAACTGATTTTGATGAAATTTGGTACAGCGATAGACTAGAGTTTGAGGAAGCTACAACTACAAAAATCCATAGTTCCCGCGGGATTTGTGAAAATCTTAAATTCACGTCGATGAGCTATATTTACACAAATAGTAGGTTTAGTTGGCCATAGCAATCTTCCTTGAAATAAGATGCATAATATAAAATGTTGGGAACGGGAGCGAAAACGGGAACCGGTACGTGAATAGGACATAAGATAATCTTCAATTGGAAGCGTAATATTTTTAAAAACCCCTTATCTACGCGACGAAGTCGCTGACATCAGCTAGAATATTTTTTTTTTTAATGAAAATAAGGGACGGGACGTGCTGGACGTTCAGCTGATGGTTATTGACACGCCCTGCCCATTACAATGCAATGCCGCTCATGAATTTTAGAAAACCCAAAATTCTGGGCAGCACTACAATTGCGCTCGTCACCTTGAGACTAAAGATGTTAAGTCTCATTTGCCCAGAAATTTCACTAACTACGGCGCCCTTCAGACCGAAACACAAGGCATTGCTTCACGGAAGAAATAGGCGCGGTTGTGGTACCCATAATCTAGCCTAGTAGTAAATAAAACATTTTCCCATGATGTAAAAAAAAATCTAAATTATTTGAAACACGCGTAATAGGTAGAACATTCGCGCCGCTAGCAATAAATTACATCAGATTATAACTCGGCAAATTGAAAGATTGGGAACGGGGTAGACAGGCGTATCCCTCGCAGAAGTAAAGCGTTGTTTTATGGTCGCCGTGACGCTAACAAACTTCTCAACTGCTTTATGATACTAATTTATAAGTGAACGTCGGAGTCTTTACGACTCTTTCCGAACCCCTCCCGCGAGTGCGTTCAGCTTCGTCGCTTACAGCCACTTGGTGTAATCATGTCGATCTATTTTGCCCACACATAGGATATACTGCTCTCAATATGATGATATTTTTTGTATTACTCATGCGGGAAAAATAGTATCTTGCGGTTGAAAAAGAGCCGTTTGCGCATTTAAAAATTTGAGTGCGACAAGTTTACTAGACGCACCCAAATTTAGATAAAATTGCTAAAATAAATAAAATAATATAAAAAAAATCACACTCGAAATATCAAAACTGAATTGAGGTTGACGCGTCTGATAGTTTAATTTAATGATTATAATTTAAGTTACAAAAGTTTAAAAACGAATATGGAGTCGGAAGAAACACTTCACATAACATAACTACATCACTAATATTACTTTATACGGATAATTAACACTGTTAATTTATTTCAACATTTAGCTAAAATAACAGTTAAATTGTCGCTTGTTACAACGCTATTTTGTTTAAACGTGTAATACTTGCCTAAATGCTATGACATATTTCGAATTAAAAAGTCAATGTTATATCATAATTTTATAAGCATGAGTGATAATCTTTTCGTACCATATCTACAGAAACACATACAACTAATCAAAGCAAAAAACGCATATTAATGCCTTAAATTATTTGGGTTATGTTAAAAATTTTAAAAGTGGATATCATAGATCATTAAGACGGTGACAGCTGAAACCATAGAATAAAACTGAGGATGACAGTTAACCTCTATTTTCAGTGATGCATGCACACTAACACAAAGTGACATACAAATCGCGAGTGTAAAAGGTAATTTGTCACACACACACTAAAATAATAAAGCTGGCTTTGTTTGGATATATTAATATTTGGATTGAATTGTTGAATTGTGTGGATATCTAATTATTTTTTGTAAAATAATAAGCTTTATATAAGCCCTCAAGAAAGGTTTCAATTATTCGCGATTTCTTGTGATATATAACTGTAGTGAATCAAAGCCCAGATGTCCTTGTAAAAAGAGTGATGGGTACAAAAATGGATAGTACCCACATTGCCTCTATAATATATCTTATAATAACTATCTATTATATTCATGATTATAACTATCTCATCAAACTATCTTATTATATTCATGAAGTAAAACATAACAATATAATTACAACTGTGTATAACACTTCAAAAGCCAAAGCTACTTCAATGTTTCACTCTCTTAATTCAATATTTGTAGCACATAGCATATTGCAATTAGCTACGTTGCCAACTTTTAGTTTTCGAATAAACACTCATATTGAACATAACACCTAACAGGCATTGAGCACCTAGCATCATTGAGAAACACGTAAAAAGACTTAAAAACTGGTTCGCATTTGGCTTGGATTCAAAACGAGTTTTCATATACTTAGCAATATCTTTTTAAGATTTTACTTTGGCGGTTCTTAATTAACATGTTCAGAAGTTAGTCTAAGTATGTATATTCAACATACAATATTAATTTGTAGCATTAATTTGATGTTAGTGAATCATAATGTTAATTTATTAAAAACATTCATTGAAAATGAATGACAGACAGAGATTATTATAGTATAGATTATGTGTATGAAATTATTATGTAATTTTTTATAAGCTTTGGGTGAATAGTGATTAATTTTGATACAAAATATATAAAATTTAAAGTATTTTTATAAATTTTTTTCTCTATCTTATAAAATAAATTTGAATTAAAATTTAATAGCATCAATTCGAAGAAATCTTAACAACAATTGGATTAAATTCACACAATTAAATTCAAACCTACGGAAATGATTAGTGTTTTTCTACGAAACTGTAATTATTTTTCTAGGTTGCCTGAGGAATAACTTATTATTCCTTATAACATAAGCTACACGCCTTGCCGTTTTTCCTAAACTAAAATAGGTCCAGTGTCTTGGAGAAAAACCGAAAAAGATAGAGTTAGAGCGAGTTTAAAAATACGAAATGTATTTTTAGACTCGCCTTAACGAAATAGTGTTGTAACATTTTTTTTATTTTTTATATATAAAGTAGATAACATTTACAATAACTTATAGTTATAATTGTATATGAATAACATTGTGAAATTTACACTTAACAATAAATTGTATTTGGAGTAGCGCAATAAAATGCAATTCCAATTCAAATTTAAATTTCTTTATTGGTACTAAAAGTATTACATGACATAATTGCTTGAGATCTTCTTTTTGGTGACAAATACTGTGTCAGAATGTCCCGCTTCGCCATATCTACAATCTTTACTTAGCAATAATTAAGTGTGGGGGTGTCTTTAGTATGTGTATGTTTGTGTGTGTGTATGATAGTGAATATTAATGTATAATTGTGTGTGCTGATGATATATTGCATAATAAGCTTTATAAAATCATTGCAACTGAAGTGGCAGTGGGCAGGGCACATAGTTCGACGGACAGATGGCTGTTGCGGCAGTAAAATCCTAAAATGGCGACCACGTGCCGGAAGATGCAGTGTTGGTAGGCCTCCCATAAGATGGACCGACGATCACCTGGTCAAGATTGCCGGAATACGTTGGATGAGGGCAACGCAGTACCAATCGTCGTAGAAATCTTTGGGGGAGGCCTTTGTCCTGCAGTGGACGTCTTCCGGCTGATGATGATGTAGCTTTATAAATACGTAAGAAAGTTCTAAGGATTTCATTAGGTCTGTTTTTGATTATAAGTATTAGGAGTTAATAAAGTGATAAATGAATACTAGGCAATTACTCAAAATATAAAATTGTGTTATAATAAATATAGGCTTAAATTTTTTGTTTTAACTAACAGGTTATCATACGATTCATACATTAAAATATAACAAACATTAAAATAAACTCTTGCGATAGCAAACTGGGTGTAATAGAATAGTTGTCTGTAAAAGTCAAGGTACCCGTTGAATAACAAATAAATTGTGTGGACTTAATGAAATTTTGCCAGCATAAATTAATTTTCAATTTGGCTTTGACATTTTGCTGAGCCGGCCTCGTGTCTCTCAGGCGAGGTATTAACCCGAACATGACGTCGTCTGCCTATACGCTGCACCATATCTCCGTACACAGGTATGCTTCGTGTGTTATGAGAAACATAATTGAAATACTATGTCCCATATGCGTTACAGCGTTCGTTCTATTCTCTTAACTGATGTATTGATACTTCAGTTTTTTGTTCGTTGTATTAGTTTTGTAGAGTTTGTCTGGAGATAGATATAGTTTAAAATGTTTTATACCATTTTTTGTTATAAAATACATAATTACTAGTTTGACACTTAAGATACTCGAGAGCGTAATATTTGGAGGTTTGAAGAAAAATATAACATTAAAAAATATTTTTTTTGAAATTAAAAGTAAGTTAGTACACCACGCTGGCACTGGACGCGTAGGTCACTAAGTAAGTAAAAGCGGGAGGGTGGACTCGCGGACCTATCGGTGCTTGCGCTTAAATAGCGAAGAGGTGCAATTATTTATTTATAATATTGATAATCATACAGTGATACAGTTGAATTAAATATAAAACATAGTTAATAATATGGCTAAAAGTGCATAACACATTTAAAATTATAATAGAAGGCCACACTGTTCCTGTGATGTGCTGTGTTGTATGTGTGTGTGTGTGTGTATAATTTATTCTGTGCATTATTCTTATTTCACATTTAAGTTTATAGTTTGACAAATGATATAGATCTAAGTTAGAATAATCATTGTTTTATGTTTGTGAAATATGGCATAGAGCTGAGCTGATACGTATATCCACACTTCATTTGAATACAGATTATTAGTTAAAAAAATAATTAGCTTAGCAAGAGAATCGAGTAGTGATTGAGATTTCTTCTTAAATATCCTAATTCTTACCAGTCATTCATAAATATGTATTGTGATACGATATTTTTTTATATATTTGAACTGAGTTAAAGCATTTTTTCCTAAATTCTTTTGTAATCAGTTCTTTAGAATGGCAGCGAAAAGGTTATGATAATTACCAGACATAAAATTTCAAATGTAAACTGTGGCCTTAATCCAAATGCAATTTGCTAGCACAGGACTTAAACTCAGCGAGAAATGTTACGCAAATAAGTACATAACGAGATAAACTTGTTTCTTTCTCGACTTACTCCCACAATTTAAAGTTAGAACACTTTTATATCATGTATTTTTAGTCAGAATGTAATTTCAAGAGACGGTTAATTTATATTATTTTAATGCGAGAAAGCTAGGTGTTTCATTGTTATATAAAACATATTTTTATGTAAAAACTTTGTTCAGTGAAGGTCTTGAATTAAATTAAGTTTAACAATAGAACAGTATTTACAATAAATATAAACCACATATTAAATTGCCTTAAAAATGAAAGTAAAGGATACTACAAAATCGAAGATTGTTTAAATGTTAAAAATAGTTGGACAGTCTTCTCTGATTCTATATGTAAGGTTTACTTTAAGTACTTTTTTTTTAAAGTTAGACTTGCAATAGAATTTCTTGTAAATGTACTTGCAATAAAAAAAAATTTAATTTGAATTTGATTGATTGAATTTGTCAAAATATTGCAATACAAAAACGAAAAAAAAAACAAATTACGAACGCGCTAGAAATTTATTTCCCATAGCTTTTACGCCTGCTCAGCTACGATGTAACAGATTTTTATACAACTTTTACGCTCGCGTATTACGCACGTAATATATGACGCACTTCCGGCCCAGTAGTCACATTAATACAATGGCACTTCGCGAGGAAAATTAGTATAAATATTAATTTATATTTTGTATTCGATGGGTTGAAAGCTAGCAAATTTTTTTGACGTCGCATATATGGTTAGTGACCCTGCCTACTGAGCTAGAGGTCCCGGATTTGAATCATGGTAGGTGTAAACATTTATATGATGAATATGTGTGTATGTTGGTTTCTGAGTCATGGTTGTTTTTATTTATTTATGTATGATGAAGTAATCATATTGTATCAAATATATCGTGCATCCATAGTACAGCCTGTGCCTAGTTTGGAGTAAAATAATTTGCGTAAAAGTATATCAATTTAAAAAAAAAGTAAGGCAATATTAAATGTGACATTTTAATTGAACTTGAAACATTTGGTTCGCTTTTGAATATTACATACAATTTAAGGTAAATCACCTCGAATTGCTCTTACGATTTCATATCTAATAACAAAAATAAAAACCAACCCAAGCGTCACATTTTGTCAACACGTCCCTTTATTTGTTTTGGTTTTCGTTGCAGGCTTTGTAATGCTTGCTTGAATGCACCCTTACTTACTTATATGAATTTTTCGCTTATTTAATTTGAAGATTATAATTAAATTATTGTAAAATTAAGAACCTGTAAATATTGAATTTAAAGTGCAGCAATGAAATTCTCGCCACGAACATTTTTTTCTTTATGTCTTTTTATCAAAAATAAAGAATAAAGAGCAGTGTCGCTCAGGATTCTTGAAAAAGCTCTTCTGAGCGGCAGCACAACTGCGCTCGTCACCATGAGACACAAGATGTTAAGCCTCATTTGCCCAGTAATTTCACTTGCCACGGCGCCCTTCAGACCGAAACACGGTAATGCTTACACATATTAATAGCCAGCATCCTGTGCAATGGAATGAACATGAATGAATAACTTTTGATTTGATTTTTTTTTTCTGTCTCATATAGTTTGATATATTAGCGAGGCTTATATAGACATATCTATATTTATTAAATTTGATGTGCAATGAGTCCTTGAATGAATGACGTCTCAATCTCAACCATTCTTTTAAATAAAACCTAAAATTATTTATTCAACGATATTTGGCCAATGAGAATATTTGAATTGAATATATTATTTAATTTAAATTAACGAATTTGTTATTCTTAACCATAATTTCTTGATTTATGATTTTATAGTTGGCAAGTTTGAGCAGAAGTGCCTAATTATCCTTAAGTTAATTGAATACAATATTGAAGGATTGGCAAATAGTCTGAGTTCTGCAGCATACGCGGTTATTTTTACCGCTTAGACAATTAACTGACATAAATACGGCTTGACTAGTTTACTTCAGTTATTTCCATAGTATTATGTCATATGGTATGTTGCTATGGGGCAATGCTACCGATTTTAATACCCTCTCTGTACAGTACAATTCACTAACATAATATTTATACGCCAGATCCTGGAGATTTCTTGCGAGCAAACTTTAAAGAAATAAATATAATATTTACTGATGCCTCTCATTATATTCATGATAATTTTATGATTCTACATAAGCATATAAGTGATTTTGCCATATATTGTCATAACCATAGTGTAGGAAATAACAAGAAAACAAACATAAACTTATTATGTATACTCTTTGGCTAACGGCTGTTATCAATAACCTATCTATCCATATTTTAACTTACTAGAGGTGGAGAAATCTATCCTTTTACGTTTACTTACATTTCAATAATCTATCGACATAACACTTTGGACTATAACTATATTGGACATAACTATGGATAGATAAGACAGTATCATTAAACGGTGACAGCAATGTATCCGTAACTAGAGATACGTTATTGAAAACGGCCGTAAGTCAAGTTAGTAAGTCTTTTGTGTTGCAATGTATATGCTTTTTTAACAAGATCTCAGAATATGTTCAAAACAATTGTGAGTATTACGAAATGCAAAAGTATTATTTGAAAACGTGTGTGGTAAAGGTTACTATAACATAAATGACCTATCTTAATGATAACACAGATTGGGAATGGAGCGACCGCCCTTAAGCTATTAAATAATTAATTTTATTGTACGATGTAACATTGTACTAAACGCCGCCGCTATTAATACAATATTTGTGCTGTAGTAGAGGCCTATTCGCGCTATTTATAAGCTAGGTCCTAAAGAATGATTGAGAGCAAAATTATTTTCTTGATAATGTTATATATGTACATAGGCACAAAAGTGAATTTGCTAGAAACTGTCATAACCATAATGTTATAGGTACAGATATTAACTTATAATGCCTACCATTCGGCTGAGTCGAGTTAGTAAGTCTTTTGTGGGGCGATGTATATGCTTTTACAGCAAGATCCCAGAAAATGTTCAAAACAAATGAATTACAAAATTCTAAATAATTGCTAAAAACGATTGTGTAGTAAAGGTAACTATTACATAAATTACTTTCTTAATGATAACACAGATTGGGAATGGAGCGAGCGCCCTCAGGCATTTAAATAATAAGTTTAATTGTACGATATTACTTTGTAACCATATTTTTTATAAAAAAGCAATTGTGTGGTTTTATGAGACCACGATGCAAGTGAAACGTTTTTTTTTCACAAAATAACATAGGTATTAATATTAGCATAGAATAAAAACATATAAAATTGTTTTTTTTTTGCTATTTTGTTTATTTGTTTTATCATGATTTACATTTATTTATATTAAAATAAAAAACCTTTATCAAGTGTGTGGGGTTCGTACCTACTCTTCCATCCGAACGCAATTGCATCCAATATACGAACTATAGGAGCTGCCCTACCGTCACGCGACATGCAACACACTGACGAAAAAGTTTGAGACGATGTAATAAAAGTTTCACTTCAAAAAAAAAGAAGCCCGCTGAGTTTGTTGCGCCCATTCTTCTCAGGTCTGAGGCATACTGTTTGGAATGGGTGGCAGTTTTTGACATTCACTAAGTGATATCACAAACTATTTTGAATAGAAATATTTTAATTCGAATATTTGTTTGTTGCTTCAATTTTACAAAAAAATTACTATCATTACACACAAAATAAAAACGCTAGTTAGTGCCTTCCTGAAGTATTAATTAGTATGACAGAATCACATTCAAGTAGTAGAGCAGGTATTCCAGTTGAAAAGTGTTTCGTTATTGATGTTAATAGCTATTAGTTCGCTTCGTTAGTGGAATATTGCTAACGAGTGCGTTGTGCTTGTTCAATGTTGTGTTGCCGATATTGGCCGATGTACGAACACATACTCGACTATTCTACCTCAGTTTTCATATAAAACGTATTGTAATTTCACAGCGGTTTGACTAAAGCCAAAATGTTCATCAACACGAACAGTGAACAATTGCTAACGATATGAATTATACATTTTGCTATGTTTGTATTTGACTTTGTTTAGTGAAAATATTTTTATATTCAGATGTACACAATCGTACTGATTTGAAAGTTATTTTTAAGTTTATATATTTCTTAGTTATAACTATTCTGATTCTAGATAATATTTCTAACATGTTCGTAAGATATTCGAACTAAGGGTTCGAACCCTTAGTTCGAATATCTTACGAGATGCTTTTCTTCTATTTACTTTTATTTTTGTAATTTCGTATGTTTTTCTTACTGACATTTTTTTTAATTACAATATAGGACGAGACGAGCAGGACATTCCGCTGATGGTAATTTACACGCCTTGCCGATTTCAATGCAGTGCCACTAAGGATTCTTGAAAAAAAAACTAAAAACTCTGTGCTGCACTACAATTGCGCTCATCACCTTGAGAAATAATATGTTTAGTCTCATTTGCCCAGTAATTTCACTAGCTACGGCTCCCATTAGATGCTGCCGAAGTAGTATCCATAATCTAGCCAGCATTCTATACAAAGAAGCATCCCACTGGTAAATACAATACAATAAAAATGCTCATCAACGTAGTGGTTAATGATTGACGATGCAATATAAATATATTATATCTAAATACGAGCTATACCTCCAGTTAATACAACGCTTCATATGATATTCCAATAATTTTTGGTTGAACGTAGCAAAACCATATCTCATTTGCAAAATATTTAGTAAATTTTCATAAGTAATCTAGAAGAATATATTTCATGCCATACGTTTAATAAAAATACAATTTAAAGGCCATTTTTCAGACATAACTCTTGTGTAAGAATTCAACCGTCCTATTAAAGCGTATCAGACAAAGTAGGAAGCTCAGAAGTCGAGTTGCCCTGATGGAGATGATTAATATGCCTCATTTGTGGCACGCGCCCTCCCTGCTACGAGCTACGGTGGTACGAGCTACGGCGCTACAAGCTACGGCACTACGAGCTACGAGTCGCTACGTGCTTGAATACGAACATCGTTTATACTTCCGCGCGCTAAATTTATTGTATTCAACCCCATTATATCTTTTATCTCAATTATGTATAATGCAGACAATATTTTTCGTATGTTATGAAACTCGACTTGTGCTTATTAGAGCTATTTCGGGTATGTCCTGCAATTTATGATAGTAATATTGTTGTGGTAGATAAATACTTGAATGAAAGAGATTGATATGAATAACATTGAGCTTCATACAGATCTGTAGAAGCTTTATGTTTATGTTGGAAAAAAAATAAACATTTTAGCAATAATTACAATTACACAAAGCAGCAACTTTAGTATTTAGGTCCAGCAATCATAAATAACATGCACATTAGCCACTCTATTTGCAATGTTATGAGGGTCGTATCGCATTACTTTACGCTTTAGGTCATTTTGTAATGCGTTAAGACTCGGATCATATTGACGAGAAACTTTGCTAGTGGGAGGCTCCTTTGCACCGGATGCCGGCTAGATTATGGGTACCACAACGGCGCCTATATCTGCCGTGTAGTAGTAATTTGTAAGTATTTTTGTGTTACGGTCTGAAGGGCGCCGTAGCTAGTGAAATTACTGGGCAAATAAGACTTAACAACTTATGTCTCAAGGAGACGAGCGCAGTTGTAGTGCCGCTCAGAATTTTTGGGTTTTTCAATAATCTTGAGCGTCAGTGCATTGTAATGGGTAGAGCATATCAATTACCATCAGCTGAACATCCTGCTCGTCTCGTCCCTAATTTACATATGAAAAACTCTATCTAGACTCTGAGGATGGGTAGGGAGTTGTATCGTTTTACTTTACACTTTAGAGCATTTTGTAATGCGTGAAGACTGAGATCATGTTGACCTCGTATTTTTTTTATGAGAAATAGTGACGTATACCTAATGGTATACAAAGGTATACACCTAATGGTTGGTAATTAGGGAAGATGCTTAGTTTTTTGCGAAATACAGTATTCTGAGTGTCATAACTCATAAAGTAACATAGGATGTTAAGGATGCTATCATAAGGCCACCCATTTCACACATGATATCGCTTAACTTCAGTTAGATCTTCTGCTTGTAAGTTATATATGTTATATTGTTTTTTTTTTATGGAATAGGAGGACAAACGAGCGTACGGGTCACCTGGTGTTAAGTGATCACCACCGCTCACATTCTCTTGCAACACCAGAGGAATCACAAGAGCGTTGCCGGCCTTTAAGGAAGGTGTACGCGCTTTGTCATATCGTATCCATATCGTACGCCATGTCGTATCGTCCCGGAAACACCGGACAAGGAAGCTCATTCCACAGCTTTCTAGTACGAGGGAGAAAGCTTCTTGAAAACCGCACTGTGGAGGACTGCCACACATCCAGATGGTAGGAATGATATCCTTACTTGTGGCGTGTCGTGCGAAGGTGGAATTCGGCGGCAGGAATCAGGTTAAACAGCTCTTCGGAACACTCCCCGTGATAAATGCGGTAGAAGACACACAATGAAGCGACGTCTTTACGCAACGCCAAGTGATCGAGCCGTTCACAGAGCACTGAGTCCCCGACAATTCGAGCTGCTCTACGTTGCACACGGTCAAATGGATCGAGCAGATACTGGGGTGCACCAGACCATAGAAGACAGCAATACTCCATGTGTGGCCGGACCGGCACTTTGTAGAGCGCTAGAATGTGGCCGGCTTGAAGTATTGCCGCGCTCTATTGATGACGCTTCTTCGAAGCCAATGCCAAGCCAAAGTCTTGTTAGTAAATTATTAATTTATTAGTCGATACATTATCTATTACTTACTGAAAACTTTTTCCTTGAAAATTTTTTTGATTGTACAAATTGAATTTGTACCAAAATTCCTGCACGACGCGGGACTCAAACCCGCGGCTCTTGAGTCCCGTCACATAATAGTAAAATATTTTGACTTGAGAATTCGTTCAAAAAATAATATCTAAAGAGAAAAAATGGCGCAAGAAAGTCGTTCAACGTCCTTTTTTGCTTGGTTAACAACATTTTATTATATTTAATAATTAATTACTAAAAGTAATCATATTCTAGTGCCGTAACAACAGAAATATCAAAAGATTTTCCCTTTTTATATTCATATAATAAAATTTTCCAAATACTCCAATCGGAGCCTTCATTTATTCAATAATAAGTTTTGTAAAAAGAGGATTCACAATATAACAATTAATTTCAATACTATTATCAAATTTATCATCTTAAATTTAATATCTTAAATAAAATATTTTAATACAAATAAGTACAATATATTTCACACGTACACGTGTTCACACACACACACACGCGCGCGCGCTCCACACACACACACACACACGCTCGCGCGCGCACACACACACACACACACACGCGCGCGCACACACTCACACACACACATGCACAAACACATATGTAAACACACAGACATCCTGTTCGCATAATATTTTTCTTTTGTTATATTTTATTTTTACAGACTTAATTTGTGTTCCCTAGTTTTTGGCACTGTTTATATTAAAAGATTTGGAAGAGTGGCCTACTGGCGCAAGTGTCCCTAACTTAATAGAAGATCATATTTTTAATTTTATTCATTTGATGTAACTCTGTGCACAATAGAAATGTATTCGCAAGAGGAGGCGGTCGATCGTTTAAAGAAAACACAAAAGACGTGTGAGTCCAGTGATATTGTTGTAATTGGTTTCTAATGCCACATAAACCCTCCAAACGTGTTGCAAGCCTGGCGCGGGAGATAAACACTGAACGCCGAGCTCAAGTGTCTTTACTCTTGAAATATTCCACTTATAAGGAGACTTAACTTTTAAAAGGTATATTGACTATATTTAGGTATATTTAATTAGCACAGCAAACATTATGTGTTTCATTTCTTATATCTTTATAATATATATATTTAGTAATGGTCTTTTTTATTCAAACAAAATTATCTTATGTCTATATTTACTTACAATACTATGATAACATGCTTTAATAGATAATTACAAGAAGTGTACAAAGAATACTGGCAGCATTTCCACGTTGGATAGCTAGGCTGATCCGATGACAGAAATAGCTGCCATTGCTATTTCCAGTTGCCTTAATGAGGCGCGAAGTTAGAACTTTGTACACTCTAATCTTAATATATATAAATTACGTGACACGTTGTTTGTCCGCGATGGACTCCTGAACTAATGAACGGATTTTAATGGGGTTTTCTCCATGGAGTGCAGTTTGGTCCAACTTGAGAGATAGGATAGTTTTTATTTCGATTTGGGACCCATAATTATTTTATTTTTTAGTATTTGTTTTGTATGGACATACTTTCTATGAGAGAATTAAGTGACGCGCAGTTTGGCAGTTCCGCTGTGAAACAATTTCATAATAACAACAGGCATTTTTTACGAAATAATTCTTGATGTTCTGAAATATTATTGGCAAATTTCTATAAAACAGTATTTTTTTATTATATATATTATTTATTATGTTTATGTATTTATTTTTTTACATAAGAGGGTGCAAACGGGCTATAGGCTCATGTGATGATGAATGGTGAGGAAACCGCCCATGGAACACAACATCAGGTGTCAAGAGATGCGTTGCCGGCCTTTAAGGTGGGAGTATGCTCTTTTCTTGAAGGTCCCTTAGTTGTATCGTTTCGGGAAAACAGCAACTGGTAATTGATTCTACATAGTGGCCGTGCGAGGCAAGACATTTCTTGCAAAACGCGCGGTTGTGGAATGCCAGACGTCAACGTAGTGGGATGCTGGTATCAACCCGAAAAATTAACTTTATTTTGATTACTTGATGACCTTTTAATTGTGAAATTAGTGAAAATAAAGAAACACAAATTGGCACCTCAAGTTTACTAATCAGATAAACTATTGTTGAAATTATTTGGGGGAAAAACAACACAAATAGAGTTTTCCAAAAAGCATTTCTGTGAGATCTTTTAAGTGAAAGAATACAATATTTGTTTTTCTCAAATATTTTTAAATATTATTATAAATATTTTTAAAGTTTATTATAAGATTTCTAAAAATACTGTTATTTCAGCTACCACATACATATTTATACGAAAACAAATAATGTCAAGTTATCCCACGAAAATAGCAAATCACTGACAATTTTCGTTCAATTCACACTCTTACTTATAAATCACTTAAAAAATTACTAATAAACCTAAAGTAAGCAAGAAATAAAACAAAACAAGTTTTATTTTGTGGGTTTATTTGTGTAAGTAGTTCAAGTTATAAAATATAAAAGATGTAAATCATTGACTATTTAATTATTTATGGCTACTTCTGCACGTAGTTTTGTCATGTTGAAATGCAAACACGCTTGGTAGTAAAAATGTTGCAGTGAATGTTAACTTGTATTTTAACTGTACAATTCTCTTGTCGCCTCCAAATCCTTGAAAATTTATAGCCTTCACTGTCCACTACACCTTCACATATCCTTATATTATGTGACGTATTTTTCTATTTTAGATATTCTACCGCCGCTATAATGTAACAACGCTTTTTGTTTTTATTTTATTTTTTACAAAATTTAAATGAAATGTTATACCTTTATTTACTAACAGCTGTAAGTAAAATATCCCGTGGTATTGAAAATGGTTTTATAATAAAAAAACATGGGTGCTATTCGCACGTGGTAGAAGTGAAACCTTCAAAAATGATGAAGAACTTTGTTATAAAAATGATAAAAATCTGTACAAACGTAGGTACGAGTACCTATATGATCCGTACACGTATACAAAACACCAAGGTTGTTATGTTGTGATTGCCTTTTCTCAAGATTATCACACGTACAACGCTGAGACCCAAGCAAACTGTGGGAATTTGCCTTGGTAAACAAGAGTGGAGGGGGAACGAAGAAGAGCACAAAGAGAACCACGAACACCAATGAACTAGTTGTAGCGGGTCAGAACTTGTATAATAATTTTAAGATGTGCATTGTGCATGAAACTCTAAGCTGCATATGAGGTCCTAGTACATGTTGCTAGGATGACACATGATTTCAACCGCTATGAAAGACATTACTATCACCGCTACCATATTTATGTTCTCCTGGTGTCTATTTAGTAATGAGCCATGCGCATGACATCAGAATATATTAAGGTATACTTGCAGTGTAGGTATACTTGGCCTGGTACCTAAACATTGTATAATGCTTTCTATCTCTCCCACGTTAAATCATCTGTCCGATTATCTTGCCGGCTGAATCCTACACTTTCACCTGTTTGTAGCTCTATCGTCACGCTTTTTCGTTTCATCAAGTTTGAAATCACAACGATTCTAAAGAAGTTTCACTTCAATAACATTTCCTCCATAGTTGTGTGTTAAGTAAATCAAAACGTAAAGGTTTATTTACATCCGTGCGATAATTGTTATGCATGATACGAGCAACTTCTTTTTTCTTGAATATATTATATTATATATAATATGAGAATTTTCTTAGTAGGTTATTGAGGCTGAGAATAGCGAATTACATATATCGGTTCTAGTCTTTTAATCTCTTCATTTGCTCAAGGTAAAACTAAGTTTTGAACGATATTTCTTACCAAAGTGTGAGCTTTCCTATCTTAAAACGAGGGCTTTCACTATTTAATAAGTTCAACTTCATGTGTACAAAAAACATAGGGCTATTTTTCACATTAAAATACATTGTACCCTCGTTATTTGGAATGACGATATTAAATAAAAACAAAATAATAATTTCGATTGAGACAAAAGGATATAGTAAGAAATCTTTGAAAGGACACGATTGTGTATATGAATTTAAGTATGAATTAATTAAGAAAGTATAAAGAAAAAATTAATGAAAATTCTTTATTGAACTAAAAATAATTTAACAATTTGTATATAAAAGTTATGGTAGTACCTTATCGCTGCTCAGCGATCTCTTCCATGTAACCTAAAGGTGTAGTAGAAATTATAATGTATAACTTTACATTAGGTAATAAATTAACTACATCAATTAATTATATTTATGCTGTAACATGTACGCAAAAATGAGGAAAAAATAAAAGGGAAAAAAATAAAACACTTTTTAACTGACTTCGAAAAGGTTCTCAATTTTATGGGTATTTTTTATGTGAAATATGGGATCTATATTGCTTAAGGCACGCGCAACCTTTCGTAGGCCTACCCGTACCTACTTAAAAATTACTATTTAATATATGACAATAAAAAGCACCGAAATCTTATAGTTTACCAGATTAATTACACTAAAAAGTAAAAAATAAAAAAAAACTAGAAAACCGACTTCCTAAACTAAAAACTTTAAAATAACTTTATAGAGATTTAATTAAATACACCTCTTATGCGAATCTTCACCTTTAATATTAATAAAATACTATTATTTGTATCTGCTACCTATTGATAGGTTTGAAGTTAGATAGTTTCGTCTAGAACCAAAAAAACCAAGCGCAAGCACCGACTTAAACCCTATCAATAGGTAGCACATACAAATAATAGTTTATTTTATATTAAAGGTATCAGATTTGCATAATTAATTAAATCTATATTTTGAGTATTCTATCGAGTCCTCTCTTTAGAAGGTCGCGGAATGGGTTAAATTAAACCTTGTCCAATTTAACCCCCGGAAGGCTCAAGTTTGCGCGTTTACCCCTAAAAAAACCCCATTTGTCGTATCACCGCTCTTCGACAACACTTCCCTTAAAGCCTCGCCTAGTATCGGAATACTGGGTCTTAAAATCTAGAGCGATTGCCAATTCCGTGGCCATCTGGAGGGCAAAGCCAAATTGGCTTCAAAGAAGCTGGGCGTCCTTAATTGACCATCATCATTTGACCGCGTGCAACGCAGAGCAGCTCGAATTGTCGGGGAGTCAGTGCTCTGTGAACGGCTGGATCACTTGGCGTTGCGTAGAGACGTTGCTTCATTGTGTGTCTTCTACCACATTTATCACGGGGAGTGTTCCAAAGAGCTGTTTTACTTGATTCCTTCCACCGGATTCCACGTTCGCACGACACGCCACAAGCCATCCGCACCATCTGGACGTGTGGCGGTCCTCCACACTGCGGTTTTTAAGGGGCTTTCTTCCACGTACTACAAAGCTGTGGAATGACCTTCCTTGTTCCCGGGACGATACGACATGGGTACCTTCAAAAAAAGCGCGTACAGCTTCCTTAAAGTCCTCTGGTGTTGCAAGAGAATGTGGGCGGCGGTGATCACTTAACACCAGGTGACCCGTACGCTCGTTTGTCCTCCTATTCCATAAAAAATAAATCTCTATTAAGTTATCTTATACTTTTGAGTTTTTGAAGTCAATTTTTTAAACGTAGTTTTTTTAAGATTAAAACGCGTATAATTGTTTCTGTGTTTTTACATTAGATTTTTGCGTAAAAGTTAGATTTTTATTTTAGATAAACCGACGTTTCAAGACCTTTCCAGATCTCGTTTTCAGGGGGGAAATTATAACTTTATCACAAAAATCTAATGTAAAAATACAGTTACACGCATTTTATTCCTTTAAAAGTGTTCTATTTAAATGTGTAACACTCGCACACACTCAAAGAAAAAAAAAAGTTAAATTATTGTATAAAATATATTGAAGACGTTACTGTAAAACATGAGAAAGATATCACGTTACTTATAGCAATAAAGCATTCTTCACACAAGTTATCACTTAAGCATTCACAGCTATAAACAAGTATTACATAGCCAAAAAGCAATAAATTGTCCGGTCAGCCGTGTGCGAATATTTTATAAAAAGCGTCGTTAAAATTCCGAATTAACAGGACTATAAAGTCAATCCATGAATATGAAAGTGCATTTCATTCGTTTTCCATGCTGAAAACACGGCGCTTTCACACCAGTACTGTTGTGAGCTAATGGAGAAAAACTAATTAATATCCTAAAAGGGTGTTCGAATTTATTCAATACTTATGCTTTATGTAACATGAAGTATTAACAACATGCTTGTATATTGCTAGGAAGTTGCCGTTTAATGTTAAACGATGCGGGATAACGGTTAGCTAAGTTGGTTAGAGCACCGGCACGGAACGCCGAGATCGTGGGTTTGAATCCCGCATCGTTCAGAAAATTTTGATTTTCAAATTTTTAAACCAACAACTAACTCCATATTATTCTCTGTTACTTATATCTGCTTATCGGGTGACTTATTATTTGTATGCTTATTTGTATGCAAGATATATACAATATATAATATAGATGTATAAATATCCAGTCATGTAATTAATTGAATTAGAATATGCTAGAAATTTCTAGAATCTATAAGTATGATGAGGTTAATTTGTTATGTTTTTAAAGTGATAACCCTCTCTTATGGGATTAGTGCACAAAAAAAAATTGAAAACAAAATTTTGTGAACGATTCGGGACTTTGAACCCACCTTTCGCGCTTCGTGCTCTCCCAACTGAGCTAACCGTTCGAGTGACGTATCGTCATAAAATATCTTTCATAAAATTTTGTGTTCATTTTTATTTGTGTATTAATCCCAGACGGCTATGGCGCCCTTCAGACCGAAACACAGTAATGCTTACACATTATCACTTCACGGCAGAAATTGGCCCCGTTGTGGTACCCATAATCTAGCCAGCATCCGGTTCAAAGGAGTCTCCCACTGGTGAACTTTTATTTATATTATGTGTTCTCGATGTTCAAATGAGATCTTGGCTGGATTTTACTGTTGAACTTTTTGGAATGAAGTTCTGACATCGGACTTCTCCGGATAAAGAAGGTTAATACATCATCTCCCAGAACGCATTAAAGTTATTGATACCAGGGAAACATAAGTGAAGAAAAGTAGTAAAGAGTTTAAATATCATACTTTTAAAACATAAATTAAAATTGCAGACGTTTTAGTGCTACCGATCGCAGTGTTTTAAATATACCTCGCGTGACTATCGTATATTAGGCGCGTAGCCCAACTGATTCCGTTCAACAGAATAAAACTAGAATTTTCGCAAATGTTTCTTTTTAAGAACTATTTTTTACTTTACAATCGGATGTCGCAGTTCTTTCGCTAACAATCTTAACTTGGTTGTTTAGACTAATCATTAATTAATAAGGTAGAATTTTATTTTGTTGTTCCTGTGGCGATGTTGCAGTAACCAGAGAGCAAGGCAGAGTGATCACTTAAGCATCACTTGAATCGATTAATATGACACTTGATATAAGAAATGATTATTGATTTCAAAACGGTTTGTCGTCGTCTATATATATAAATTAATTAAAAATATTGTAAAAGGGAAGCGTACCCAGAATACTGGCAGCATTTCCGCGTTGGATAGGTATTATGAAATAGCTGCCTAACCGGGTTGCCAGTTGCCCTATTGATGCGCGAAGATAGTACTATGTACTCTGGGCCCCGCGGGCCAAGTGTCTCGACGACAAACGGCTCAGATGTGTAAGACTCCCTGAGACTGACATATTTGCCACGTTTGGTGTCCTCGGCAGTTGAAGCAGTAGCCCCAGCACCAACTGCCTTAACTTGGACATGAGAAGGAGCCAGAGTGTCGAGTCAAGTCACGTCCCAAACCAACGCCCTTCCCCGTGCCCAACCCACCAGGGTCATTTCATCATTTGCCTGTATAATGACTGTTTTTTTTTCTTCGTAAATCATGTAAATCGTAGGATTTCTCATTCAAATGAGATCAATAAAAAAATTTAACTAAAACTCCGAATAATGTTAGTTTAAAAAGCAAGGATAAATAACTACGATTAACAGCAGTCGTAAGGATTCATTACTTTGATATTATTTGTTCACGATGAAATGCAGGATTTACTACGATCTGTTGAGCTAAAGGAAATAAAGTTATGATTTATGCAAGAGAGATGTGTTTCAAAGAGCTCGCTTTAAGCGTCCTATCGTACCGCGTGCTTCAAATAATATAATATTATTGTATACAACGTGCTTTTGATTCCACACAAATTTATTTGCAAATTGCAATTCTCGAATACTGCTCTGTTTTCGTTATTAAAATCTATTCACACACTTTGACAGTCCGACAATATCGATAATAACTGTATATGTATAGAAATGAAGTTACAAATCTAAATGAATATCTTTGTTGGCCAGAATAGGATTTTGAAGTGGAAGCTTCTTTAGCAGCGTTGAGCACTTTTCTTGGGATGGTTATAAAATGTTAAACTCGCGTCAGGGCACGTGGCCTGATCGTAAATTCGTAAGACAATCGTTGAAATTATGGATGAAAGTTGATTTTTCTGAGAGATAAACGTATTATGTAAAATAATTTTAATAGTTCTGAAGTGTTAAATTTTTTATATGGGTAATATAAAATGTCATTTTTGTGTATGATAGCGCAATAAATGATTATTGTATTTAACCACATAAATGCTAGTAAATAAAACAATTCGTGCGAAATTATTCCCTAACCATTCCAAAATATTCAAAAATGCACAACTTAATGTTCAAGTTTTAACTTCTGACGGCACTCCCGGAGTGCAACCCGTATTTTTTTTTTCATTCTTTGAATTAGTTGGTCAATTAGTTACTAGACCATTTGTATCATACTTCAGCTACGATTAGCTGTTTTTTTTAACGCTGGAAAATCCTCATGGACTTCGGACAAGCGCAGGGGGGCGCCGACGGTGGCCTAAGCCATACTGCCAGTCTCGTGACCGACAGCCCGTCGCCCTCATCCTACATAACCCTTTAGTCCCATCCTAGTCCCATCCACAGTGCCCTCTGCTATATCAGTGGCACACGCAGAGAGACACCACCCCTGTGCCGCTCTTAGTCTGGCCCCTTTCTCCAAGCCTGTCCGTTATGGGTAGCCCGTACGACATAGCCTTGGAGATCCTTGGGACACGCAAGCCCCCCCACCACGAGAAGGTGGCAGCACGATCGGGGGGGGGGGAGCTACGATAAGCCTCTTGTAACTCATATTATGGCAACTGAACCACTACCAATTGACGAGAATTAAATTAATTTCAATATATATTTTATAACAATCATTTTATATTATTTAAATAAACATTATTTAACAATTTCTTTTGCGGTATAATATTTTCATTGGTTATATCTAATACCTTCTTTATTAGAATATTGTTCTTTCTCCAAACAATTTAATAATAAGGAGAAATAATTTAATAGGAATTTTATTTTGTTGCACCAAAGAAGTATAACTTAACAATATGTTATGTTTTTAAAGTGATAACCCTCACTTCTAGGATTAATACACAAATAAAACTTGAAAAAACAAAATTTTATGAACGATGCGGGACTCGAACCCACGATATCTGGCGTTCCGTGCCAGTGCTCTAACCAACTGATCTAACCGTTTGAGTGACGTATCGTGATAAAATCTTGTATGCTTTGTTCAACTCTCATCAAGTATAACTTATTGCTTACGTACCAAAGTATATACACTCTTTTTTATACATTCCGTCAGAGGTAGTAGCCCTTACTTGCTAACTCTGTTATAAAAAAAGTACATTGTTAAATTGATTTTCCGTGAGGTTAGTATACTTCTTGTATATTCATATAAATACATCGTATGAAATCGTGTGAAATGCGTTTTTTATATATTTATGTGTACGCGTTTGTTAAAGCGTAAATTAAAAATAAAAATGCTATTAATATGTGTAATTCTGATATGCTTGTGTCCATAATTCATCTCATTTAAAACATTTATAATAACACTACAATAAACCCTGTTTTATGAAAAACCTGATTCCTGCCGCCGAATCCCACCTTCGCACGACAGGCCAGAAGTTAGGATATCATCCCCACCATCTGGATGTGTGGCGGTCCTCCACAGCGCGGTTTTCAAGGAGCTTTTTAGCACGTACTACAAAGCTGTGGAATGAACTTCCTTGTGCGGTGTTTCCGGGACGATACGACATGGGTACCTTCAAAAAAAGCGCGTACACCTTCCTAAAAGGCTGGCAACGCTCCTGTGATTCCTCTGGTGTTGCAAGAGAATGCGGGCGGCGGTGATCACTTAACACCAGGTGACCCGTACGCTCGTTTGTACTAGTATTCCATAAATAAAACCCTATCTGGAATTTTCGTAGATTGAATATGTATTTTTCTATTGACACACTTCAGTTTCTTTTAAGAATGCGTTATAGACATTTATTTAAAATAAATTAAACCGATTAAGTATTTTACCATCAAACTAAAGCAATTTCTTACAATATAAACGAATACAAGTTTGTAATAACTTTGAAATTCTCAACTCTGTACTAAACGTCACGTCTTTTTGAAATAATATTTTTCTTGCAGGATTCCTTATGCCGACAAGATCAGTCCGGAGCCGATTCTCAACAACAATGCGAGCCGGGACACAAAAGCGGATTCGATCAGGAACAGTTATAATAGCCAATTCAAAGTTGGCATTTACGGCTGGCGCAAGAAATGTCTTTACATTCTTGTGATGGCACTCATGCTTATGATGATCGTGAACCTTGCACTTACGCTGTGGGTTTTAAAAGTTTTAGACTTTAACTCGGTAAGTGTTTTGTAAAAGCTATATTGCGTTTGCATGTTTTCTATCGACTTAATTTAAATTGGTTTCTGCTATCAAATTTTTGACTTTGAATAAGATATCAGGATTGGGATGGAGTAGATAAGTAGGAAGATCAAAAGCGAGGAGTGTTTTTGATAACGCCGGCGCAGGGAACAGGGAACACCGCAGGGATTGTGGTGACCACAATACAAAGGGGTCCAGGCGTCGAGAACATTTAGTTAGCCAAAGATCGCCTTGAGACAATTATTATCGTCAATAGCCACTATTACTGTTGATTTTATTAAATACCTACCAGTGGGAGGTTCCTTTGCAGAGGATGCCAGCTAGATTATAGGTACCGTACAGTTATGTGTAAGCATTACTGTGTTTCAGTCTGAATCGCCGTAGCTGGTGAAATTACTGGGCAAATGAGACTTGACATATTATGTCTCAAGGTGGCGATTAGTTATTGAGTGCTCAGAATTTTTGGATTGTAATGGGCAGCTCGTAACAACTACCATCAGCTAATGTCTTGCTCGTCTCGTCCCTTATTAACAAAAAACGTCTAGATAGAGTCTCTTGCTGTTAAACAACCGATAATTATAGGTTAGGAATATTAGTTTAGTGTGCGTGACAAGCTACGTCTTACACTCGCGATTTGTATGACCCATTGTGTTAGTGTCCGTGCAATTTATTTTGAAATAAGAGGTCAGTTCGAAACTCAATTTATTTCGACTTTTTCACAGCTGTCATAGTCTATCTAGACGTATAAATGATTTGAGTCAAAAAGTTTGGTTTTGATCAAGTTGCTTTTACGATGAGTGTTTGTTTGAAGTGAAAACTACTTAAGGGTGTACCTTTAGTACTTAATTGTCTCGCTTAAATATGTTATGCTAGTTTCGGTTAAATCCGTGAAATGGAAAGCCTCATGCCAAGTTAATAATAAAGTCTCCTACACCTTTAGGTTACCTGGAAGAGATCGCTGAGTAGCGACAAGGTCGACTAATTATGCTGCCATAATTCTTATGTATTACAATGTTTATTTATTTGGAAAAAAATACAAATTCATCCTAAAACACAAATAGATCTATTGAGATAGAAATAAGGACATTAGGATCGTCTTCTTAAATAGTTTCAATGCGTATCACTTATATTTAAATTTACACTTAAATTATACTACTTATATACAAAATGACAAATAAATCTGACATGATTCGATTGTAAGCGTTGTTAGAATTTAGAAGAAATTAGGTGATTTTAAACTTACCATGTTTGTGCTTAGATCTGTTGAAAAGAAATGAAATTTTATTTGCATGAAACGTTAAGATGCTCACCTTAAAAAATGACATTATTATTAATAGCCCAATATGTTTCGTCAGTTGACATGCAAAATATGTTATAGAGTTGTCTTAGTACCAACACACTACTGTTATACTTAAACATGTCGGATTTTACAATTCTATCATTAATATTAAAAAAAAATAAAGATATTATAATATAAGACGTAAATAATTTAATAATTCATTTAGTAGCTATGTATAATTTACTTTAACAACAAATTTAATATCACAAAAGTATATAATTAATATGTTTGATTCTTGATTCGTAATTTTTAGAGGAACACGAAAACATTTATTGAAGTAGGCGTTACTTTGCGGAAATCAATAATTATACAAATGATTTGAGTTTTCTTTAGTGTTCTCTATAATCTGGCATGACACAGATTTTGGCGAGACAACACGTCCTGAGAATGCCTCGTGTAGAGGCGAAACACGTGTCGAATTGTTTAAAGACAAATATTGGCGGAATTAACACTAAAGAAAACTCAAATCATTTGTACACAAAAACATATCTACATCATTAAATCTTGAGTTTTGGAGAGCAAATATTCTGTGCAGTGGCGTATACCAGTATTTGTTCTGGTGTTTGAGATATGAAATAAATTTTAAGAGCGTGTAGCACGTTCTGGTATGTGAAAGTGCTATTGCGGACTTGTTCATAGCATCTTTGGCAACGAACAACGACAAATAGATTATTTTTCCGCATCTCTTTTCTTAAGTCTTAGGAGTTTTCATTTTCAACCCGCTTTAATGACTTCTATACTAGGCAAAAGTCATCCAATTATTAATATTAGCTTCGGTGTATGATTCACCAGAATTATGTCATCGACATCTAAATCCTCCAGGAAATAAGATAGTCTCCACTCTGTGCCACGGTACATAAGAATTGCAGCACGAAGAACGAACTAAAAGACAGTTGGCAAGACTAGACACCCCTGACAAAAACAAGAAAAAAAAATCTTATTGAAAAAAAAAACAAAGTTTGTTATTTTTAAGTGATACCCTTGAAATCCGAAATCCCTCCTTAAATTTGTATTTAATCCCAGTGGTTAGGGATATCACATAAAAATAACAATTGTGTTTAGATTTCAAGAGCGACATCTCAAGTCAATTTCCTAATTTGCAATTATTGGGGTTATAAACTGTAAAGTAGATCCTGTAGATGGAGCCACAACTTGAGAGTAGAACATACCAATATTTACGATAGTTGCGTCACTCGGACAACCGTCCGAGCCAACCGGCTCAGGTGGTAAGAGTGCTCGGACGCAATCCAGTAGGCGCGGCTTCAAGTATCGCATCGTTCATCAAATTTGGTTTCTAAATTAAATTTGATCACTTTAATTTAATTTTAATTGCATTTCGATTGCAAATTTATCTAAATTGCAAATTAATCTTATTGTATTTACGGGGCTACTACCCAAGCGTTAGCAGCTATTTTGGTCAATGGATCAGCCTAGCTATCCAACGCGGAAATGCTGCCAGTATTCAAATTCAAAGTAAAAAATACTTCAACATAAAATCAACAGATTGCTCGTCAACGTTATCCACTAAAAGTACCGTTTAAATACATTCTAATTTCACAAAAGTTTATACATGAATATTAAAAAGTTTCCTATCTAGTAATAATTTATAAAAAAATAACAATTATAAATAATACAATTTAATACCATTGCATGCAAAAGAATTAATCATTTTACTAACTATAGTAAGGGGAAACTATAAGCTAATAATTATTTCTATTGTATAAGTCTGTATAAATTATCAAAAAAGCGCGTACACCTTCCTTAAAGGCCGGCAACGCTCCTGTAATTCCTCTGGTGTTGCAAGAGATTGTGGGCGGCGGTGATCACTTAACAACAGGTGACCCGTACGCTCGTTTGTCCTCCTATTCCATAATAAGAAATATAATGTTTTTCTACGTGCAGGAGAATCTTATAAATATATTGGCATTCTTGGTACACTTCCCCGTAATGATAGTTTTAATTTAATGTAATCATAGTGTTATAAATATAGTTATAAGATTTGTTTTGTTTGAATTAATAAAATCTTTTTCTTAGGAAGGAATGGGACAACTTCAAATTGTTCCCGGAGGATTACAACTCCTTGGGCAGGCTCTGGTCCTCGACTCTTTGTTTGCATCCAGCATCAAATCACGGCGAGGCTTCCCGATCTCGATAGAATCTTCTAGAAACTTCACTGTATCTATAAGAGACGCTCATGGTATTGTGCAGAGCAGATTATATTTAGGTAAGATATCATTTAATGTCTATATAGAACGAAAGTCACTGACATAGCCCAAATGATTGCGAAACTGAAGTGGTAGTAGGCAGGGCACATAGTTCGACTGACAGATGGCCGTTGGGGCAGTATAGTCCTCGAATGGCGACCACGTACCAGAATACGCAGTGTTGTTAGGCTCCCCACAAGATGGACCGACGATATGGTCAAGATCGCCGGAATACGTTGAATCAGGGTAGCGCAGGACCGATCTTCTTGGAATTCATTGGGGGAGGCTTTGTCCAGCAGTGGACGTCTTCCAGCTGATGATGATGATGATGAAGAAATCATTGGGATTTGTAATCGTTGCATCTGCTTTATACATAAGATAAAACAAGAAAATTTTATCAGGATTTTTGAAGTTCTACTTCTTCTTTTGGCGCGTTTGGGAAAAATTATCAGAGTGAATATTTACCGTCACGCAAATTCGACACCCTGACGTTAGCTGGTCAGCTAGATCATATGTATCATACTTCTGCTACCAAGCCTATTGTAACTCATATTTCTACTGAACCACAACCAATGGACGAGAATTAAATAAATTTCAATATATAATTGCAATTTATATACAAGTTTTAGAATAAAAAAATAATTACTCTCTAATTTTATATTTAATTACACGCTATTGAACTAAATTATGTGGTATTATTATATTTTCATTGGATATAAATTATTTAATACCATCTTTATTAAAATATTGTTTTTTCTACAAACGTAAAGTAGCACGAGGAATATATTTTTCTGTGTGGAATATCAATATATATTTTGATGTAAGACTACTTCGTATATCATGAACTATCTGACACTGAAAGTCTCGTCGAAATCGGTCTCCCCGATTCAGAGATTAATCGAGTAAATGCGGCAATCACGGACAAGTAAAAAATTAAGGACTCCGCGCCGTGATATTAGCAAGTGAAGCACCATTATGCTATTGTGTGTGCGGTATCGGGGGATACTAGTTACACAATTTTTTCTCCCTTAAACAATCATATATGCCCACAAATACATTTATAGTATCGTTGTTACACTTTTTCACAACGTACGATGACATTTTTAAAATATTTTATTGCGACGCAAACTGATCTGTCACATTCGATGTCAAATCTCATGATGGCTGCCGATCGGCTTGTATTAGTGTAAATATGTGCGTGGGGCTTTGTATTTACTCGTTTACCGGCTTGTGTTGGTGCTTCAGTAAGGTGACACGGAGCCCTTTTTTTTTACTCGTCCGTGGCGACAATGTATAGATATATCTAAAGTCGCAGCTTATTTCGGTGTAATTTGTGGCATGTTCCATATTTCGGCCTTGTATTTATACGAAGAGATTTGTCTATATGTATAGAACGTCATTGCCAACGCTATTGTTTCCGTTTGGCAGGTCACGACCGTCTAGAAGTGGATGTCGGTCGGTTAGAAGTACGTGACTCGCGAGGGTCCTTGTTGCTGGGAGCCGGAGAAGACAGTGTGACCGTGGGGGCAGATAACTTGGTGATAGCCAGCCCTGCCGGCGCGGTGTTCAACACCGCGATACAAACTCCGCTTGTTAAAGCCCCACCGTCTAAACACTTGATGTAAGTTAACTAACTTTTAAACTTATAGGTTAAAGATCTGAATTCATTCAAATTCAAATTCAAAATACAATATAATATCGATTATTGAAACTCAAAAGCTACCACCCATTCGAAAAAGTATGCCTCAGACCTGAGAAGAATGGACGCAACAAACTCAGCGGGATTCTCCTTAGAGTAGTTTTTACTTATACAAATGATTTAAGTTTTCTTTAGTGTTCATTCCGCCAATATTTGTTTTTAAACAATTCGACACGTGTTTCGCCTCTACACGATGGCACGAGACTCAGTGTTGAGTCTCGATTGAGATTTTGGCGAGACAACACGTCCTGAGGATGCCTCGTGTAGAGGCGAAACACGTGTCGAATTGTTTAAAAACAAATATTGGCGGAATTAACACTAAAGAAAACTTAAATCATTTGTATAATTATGGATTTTCGCAAAGTAACGCCTACTTCAATAAATTTTCTAGTTTTTACTTTACGCATATTTTACTTTTCTGTTAACTCCGCACATCTACCGTAATACCAAATAAGTCCCCATTATAAGTGAAATAAATTGAACCTTAATGCGACATGTAGAAAAATTTACAGGTTAGAATCTCCGACGAGATCATTAGAGATGCACGCCTCGCAGAGCATCGGCTTAGAGTCTCGAGCCGGCGACATCACTGCAAGCTGTCTAACTACATTCCGACTGCGATCTGTCGCGGGAGCGGTAAGATCTTACTCGTTTTGAAATAGAAAGTGCCACGCAGTAACATTACACGACAGAGGGTATAGCACTATACGGCTTCTTGACAGCTTGAAAGAAACAATGAAACATCCTTAGATCATTTAAACGTCTAGAAAGACTGTGACTGCTGTGAAAACGTCAAAAAAAATAGAGTGTCAAACTCTTCATAATAGAGTGTTCACTTCTATACTTATAAGTAGTAGTTAAGTACTTAGTTTATAAATAGCTTGGTATATTAATTATACCTCTATGTAAAATTATTCATGATCAGTGTGCTTAACGGGATTGATTGTACAAATACTTAACTATTTGAACAATAAGTAACACTGTTAGTATGATTGTTTGTTGTCCTACAAAAAATAAAATAAAAATTTTGTGCTATGATATGAGCACGCACTCTAACACAAAATGACAAACAAATGACCCAAGTCAATCCAACACGACCAAAACAAATCTTATAATTATATTTACAATACTTACTACACATGATTACATAAAAATATATATTATAAAAGGTATCACTTAAATACCTAGTCTTGTCATACATACTGAAACAAAGAAAGAAAGTATTTTCTATTGCAAATAACAGTTATTACTTTTACGGTGTCTTTGTTTAATACATAAATATAAAACAATTTAAAATATAAAAAGCTTATTCAAAGTGGACTCATTGGCACACAGTTCCTTAGAGGTTTAGGCCACTTATCAATAGAAGTACGCACTCTTTCTATGGGAAAATTCTTCACTGCCAATCGTACGGATTGTTTTAGGGCCTCCAAATTATTATTAAATTGCATTTGGCTCAATACCTACTTTGTGTAATGCAATCACAGCGATTCAGTTCTCTATTTATTCGGTACTCTATTTTAATATCGCAAAATAATGTACAATGTATTGGCGCCAAAATGAGAAAACTCAATGAGCATTCATAATATAAAAATGACAGATTCCAAATTCAAATGTAATATTTTGTTTATTTTTAATTGTAACAGTAATTATGGCCAGACTAAGTATATATTTTTACCAGTCCTCCACAGCTCCTTTGCACAGGAAGCCGGCTAGATTATGGGTACCACAACGGCGCCTATTTCTGCCGTGAAGCAGTAACGTGTAAACATTACTGTGTTTCGGTCTGAAGGGCGCCGTAGCCAGTGAAATAACTGAGCAAATGAGACTTAACACCTTATGTCTCAAGGCGACGAGCGCAATTGTAGTGCCGTTCAAGAATCACTGCACTGCATTGTAATGGGTATGGCGTATCAATTACCATCAGCTGAACGTCCAACTAGTCTCGTCCCTTATTATAATAAAAAAAAATATAATACCATGTCGCTGTCGAATATTTTTATGATTTTCCACACACATGCCGACTCAGGGATACAGACCAAACGCTCAGACAATCAAACTTACATTCTATTGTAACATCTGTTTCTTTTCGGCAGTTATAACAATGATATAGTGCCAACACGGCTCCATTTTGTTCAGCTATTTCAATTTTTCTTCTTCGTGTTTCTATTTACTTTGCGTTTGTTTTGAGCCTTTGCATTAGATATCAATTTTCATAAAACGTTGCACGTAAACTGTTGCATTGTTCTTTTAATTTAAATTTTAAGCTTTGATATAACACGAGAAGATAATTAATATTGACACACTCTTACACAAATTATCTTGCCGTAAACTAGGCATAGCCTGTACTATGGGAATAAGACAACGATATATTTAATACAATATTCTTAAACACACATAAATACTTATCCATGACTTGGAAACAAACATTCGTATTCATCATATTATAAATGATTTCACCTACTGAGATTCGAGCCCGGGTCCTCCAGATTAGTAGGCAGGGTCACTAACCACCGGGCTATAGGGGTCGTCGTATAATATACATTTAAACATATAGAAAGCTTGTAATTGAAGGGAAATTATATTTATAAAGCGTGCTTAGACTTTGCTCAGACTATACTTACGTAAAACTTTGCTGAGTGTGATAAAACGTGAACTTGACTTTTGCTATGGGCTGATTTAAGCTCATCAAAATTTCAGCTAACAATTTATTATAAAACGAATTCATTGATTATACTACACCGCACAAGGAAGCTCATTCCACAGCTTGGTAGAACGTGGACGAAAGCTCCTTGAAAACCGCACTGTGGAGGACCGCCACACATCCAGATGGTGGGGATTGTCGTACGAAGGTTGAACTTGGCGGTAGGAATCAGGTGAAACAGCTCTTCGGAACACTCCCCCCGATAAATGTGGTTGAAGACACACAATGAAGCGACGTCTCTACGCAACGCCAAGTGATCCAGCCGTACACAAACCACTGGATATTTTAAAAAAATGTTATTCATTTCTGTATTCTGTTATCCTTAGCAAAATTAGTAGTTATTTAAGGTTCTATAATAATTAATTCTATTCGTACTTACTTGCAGATTCGCTTGGACGCCCCAAGTATATACTTGCCAAAACTGAAGTCTGCTCTGCCCCTACCATCGTCCGTGCCCCATAGCCACGATCCCCACCATCAAAACATCTACCAGCTCTGCGCATGCGCAAACGGTAAACTATTTCTTGCGCCACCACATACAGTTTGCGCGGCGCGAGAAGAAAGTCTCATTTGCCGATGATGTCGAATTCCATATTGTCAATTATTGTAAAATTAGATATTAGCTAGGGGTGGGTTGTATTACATTTTTCATTCCCCTTTCCAATTGCTTAAAAAGTTTTTAAATTGGCGAGATTTTCACAGATTTTTCGCTTGTCATTATTTTAACTGAATGTTTTGCCTTACACAAAGAACAAAGACTGTGACAGTTGTGAACTCGGCAAAAAATAGCGGCTAACAGCTATCCTGTATTTTTAGCAACACACGCACATTTAAACAAAGTGACTGACGTATAACGAGTGTAAGAAGAAGCTGTCATGTACACTAAAGTAATAAACCTGGCATGTTATCATGCGTTGCCTAACAGCAACAGGATCTATCTAGACGTATAAATTATCTAAGGTTGCTTGTATCTAAAGTGCATTGTATTCAAATATCTAAAGTGTAAATAAAATGTGATAATATTTATAAATGGAACACTTATTGCATGTGTAACTACCAACTGCGATTCACATACTTTGCAGAAACTGGCTTTTATTATGAGAACACATTTTATTAACTTTGAAGAACTTCTACAGCTCAAAGTTTTCCTTCCAATGCAATAAATTGAAATTGAGTTTTGCTGAAGTAAAATAAATTACATGAAATCGATTAATTTTTATGAATAACTCGCGCTTGACCAAAAAATAACTACACCAAAATTGTGAACACAAAGAAGACGAATATAGTTCGTAAGACAGTTTTTCTGTATCTATTGTGGATTAGAATTTACCAATACTGTCCCACTTAAAATAAAACGTAGTATATATTATGTAATATACCTACGCCAAAATAAACTGGCATATTTTGTATCAGGTACAGTTTTAAGATGAAAAGAGAAAATTCAGCAAATGATCTGTAATTGTATGAGTAGTTCTAGCACTTAAGTGCGCTCTTATTTATGTATAGATTAAACATAACTGTCTCAAAAAAAACAGTATCAAAGTGTCAGTTATTTTAAGGTATTTCATAAGAGTTTTTACCAGTTAAGGTTATGGGAGGCTCTTGCACAGGATGCCGGCTAGTTTATGGATACCACAACGGCGCCTATTTCTGTGAATCAGTAATGTGTAAACATTACTGTGTTGGTCTGAAAGGCGGTGTAGCTAGTGAAATTACCGCGAAAATGATACTTAACATCTTATGTCTCAAAGTTACCAGCACAATTGTAGTGCCACTCAGAATTTTTGGGTTTTTCAAGAATCCTGAGCAGCACTGCGTTGTAAAAATTACCGTCAGTTGAAAGCCTTATTCGTCGCGTCCCTTATTTTCAAAAAAAATATGTGAAATAACCCGCCCCTAATACAATAAAAATTGCTGATTCGGATCAAAAATAATGCTAAGGTATATTATGTATTAAAAATGTTAAATATTTATTGTCAAAGGCTTTTTTGTATAGATAAACAATGATTGTTGCTAGAAAACTTATGTACAAAGTTAGCTGTTAAAATCTTATAGATTATTTTGTAATTAATTTGCACTTTAAGTTGCGTAAGATAGGTATTAGGAGGAAAATGGGTATAAAGTGTAATTTAAATATAATATATTAAATGTCAGCTAATGTACATTATAAATTGCTTTTAATTATAACAAAAAGTTCGTACTTATATCTTCTATAATGATTTTTTGTTTAAAAAGTGTCTATCCTTCCATAAAATATACAATATTGCTATTATTTTTAACTTAACTAACAAATCATATTAAAAGTTTAATAGAAGTAACAAAATATCATAAGCTTAAACTAATTTGATGCTATCGTTGGCATTCAGTTGTTCTCCCCTCGCAACAGCTTGTCTTTCGACAAAGGTCCCCTCTAAGGCTTTCCACTTGTCTCTATCTTTTGCTATACGTAACAATTCTTGCCCGTTGGCCCGTTGCTTTCTTAAAATCATCTTCCAATCTCTTTGTCTGTCTTCCTCTGCTTTCTCTAGGGTACCATTCGGTTATAATTTTGGACCATTTCTCTTTCTTTTCTCTTAACATATTATGTCCTGCCTAGCGCCATTTCAATTTTCTGTATACTATTTAAACATTTTTGAATTGAGTTATCTCTTTTATCTTTTTATATGTACTCTAACTCTTCTCCTTCCTCTCAATCTGCTTCTCTGTATCCAATTCTGATATATTGGTTTTATTTTATTGCTGTTCTGTTAAGGCCCAAGTTTGACATGCGTATGTTAGACTTGTTACTGACTACAGTCTTCATAAGCTTTTCTCAAAAAAGATTTAAATGAGATTTTCTCTAGCGTATTATGGTAAGCTCCCCATTAAATTTAGTGTGATGTTTCATTGCAATCAGGTCATAAATTAAAAGGCAAAGTTACAGTACCGTACACAAAATTAAACTTCCTTAATATTGTAAGCAACGAAATCAACGTGAACAAAGTGGCGGGCTCCATTATGTTTAATGTCAATACAATTTCATAATAACATGTTGCCTTTGCAAGTCTTAACTGTACCTTGCTGCGAGTAACTGGTTTTTCAAGAACTAGCATAGTAAGGAAAAAATATTTAAAGCATTGCTTTGCAGTAATAAATATTAGTCAAAAACTTATCAGATTTTTACAAAACGGTACACACATTACAATATCAATGACTAGTGCCTTTCGAAGTCGCAATTAATTACTATAAGAAATTTGCTGTGTTTTTCGCTTAAAGTATTTAACCAAAAGGAGACGAGAAGCGAAAAGAATAACGGCTGTTACTTTACAATATACAACAGCTGTTATTTTACTTAGCAGTATGAAATAATGCACAGATATATTATATTCTTATAAAATATATCCGTACGTTTTGATGGTTGATGTCGGTGTCTCCAACTTGGTTACATACTCTAAGTTGGTTACATTTCTGTACTATGTAAATTATATTGTAATATATGAGTAATATATAATACAGCATGACTGGTTAGAAACTAACGATACTCATGGGCTTGTTAGTTATATGAAGTAAAACAAATATTAATTGAATTAATGAATTACGCATCGTTATCGCGTAAACGCATCGTTATCGCGTAAACGCACGGGGCGCGTATGTATGCACCGGGACGACGGACATGTTGGTGCTTGCGCTTAACATCCACACATTAAAACGAAAATCGAATCCGAGTAATCTCCGTGTCTCACCATTCATGTTGTATATTATGTACACGGTGTTGTGATAGATATATAGAGTAGAAATCTGAACAAATATATTAATGACAGTTGTGTATTTAATCGTTGTTGGCTTCATAGTGAGTATGAATATAGTATTCAATGTAATTGTTACATATATTATTTAAAATCAAACATTATATATCTAAGATTGTTTCCTTTATTCATTTTGCTCAAAAACTGAAAGAATCCTTCAAGCTGGCCCACATCCTAGCGCTCTACAAAGCGCAGGTCTGGCCACACAGGGAGTATTGCTGTCATCTCTGGTCTGGCGCACCCCAGTATCACCTCGATCCATTTGACCCCGTGACCTCGAATTGTCAGGGACCCAGTACTCTGTGGCTGGTACCCGGAACGGCTGGATCACTTGGCGTTGCGTAGAGACATCGCTTCATTGTATTTCTTCTACCGCATTTATCACGGGGAGTGTTCCGAAGAGCTGTTTAAACTGATTCCTGCCGCCGAATTCCACCTTCGCACGACACGCCACAAGTTAGGATATCGTCCCCACCATCTGGATATGTGGCGGTCCTCCACAGTGCGGTTTTCAAGGAGCTTTCTTCCACGTACTACAAAGCTGTGGAATGAGCTTCCTTGTGTGGTGTTTCCGGGACGGTGCCTTCAAAAAAAGCGTGTACACCTTCCTTTAAGGCCGGCAACGCTCTTGTTATTCCTCTGGTGTTGCAAGAGAATGTGAATTGCAAAAAAATCATCTATAAGATTCATACTAAATTAATTATACATCAAATTAGATCTTTTTAGTACTGTTAACAGATTGTACTTTCATAAATTTTTGAAAATCTATAGTTTTAAATATATAATTATGTCGATTTTTCATAAGCGGATGATTTACCTCCACCGCTTTCAATCCAGCAGAAGACATAATATTAGACAGCATATACACAGCGCATAATATGATAAAGCTTGTTGGGAAAGCCCTCACCTTCCAGGTGCATATTTCTTTTTTTGATTTTTTTAATGGAAGAAAACAAAAAAAAATATTGAAGTAGGCGTTACGTAGCGGAAATCCATAATTATCTAAATGTTTTGAGTTTTTCTTTAGTGTTAATTCCGTCAATATTTGTCTTTTAAACAATTCGACACGTGTGTCACCTCTACACGAGTCATCCTCAGGACATGTTGACTCGCCAAATTCTGGCACGAGGCTGGTCTGGTTTGAGTCTGTGTGACAAATATTGGTGGTTTTAACACTAAAGAAAATCCTAAAACATTTGGAAGGAAACAAACACATGTACGGGTAACCCTTAACATCAGAAAGAGGAATCACAGGAGCGTGCCGTCCTTTTAGAAATGTGTACGCATTCTTTTTGAAGTTACCTATGTCATCTAGTCCGAGCGCTCTTACCAACTGAGTCAACCACAGACATGGATCCAAATATATGCCGTGAGTGTATGTACTTCGCGTGTCAAAAAGACGACAAAAAAAGGAGCAATGCTCTACCTTTGACGCTTTTATTTTACTGTTCATTATGATTTATAATACATTGCCGATTTTAGTAATACGCAATACCGACTTTTGATGTACTGAAAACGTCAACTAATGATGAGGTGAGTGGCTGAACGTTAGGCTCGATGCACTGGCATTTTTAACGACGTCAAAGTAGGAACAAAAAAAGGGTACGCTTGGTTTTCATACAGACGGAGGGATTTGCGTTATCTACTTGGATCTATGTCTGTGGAGCCAACCGTCCGAGTGACACGTGGAACATAAATCTTGGTATGGCCTTCACTTTCAAGGACGACACTCACTCAATTGATGTTGTGGGGTCGTATCATGTTACGCCTTAGGTTTTATGATGATAGGTTCACATAATTACTATAACGAACAAAATCGAAAGTGACGTAACGTACGAAAGAATGTGCGGCGAGGCGAGAGAAAGAATCGGAAGATTTTTTTATGAGGAAATGTGAAGAAAGCATTGGGATGTTCTTCTTTTAGAATGTGATACGCCCTGCCTATTAAAAGAAGAGTCGCTAAGATATCATGGTTTAATCCAAAATTCTGTATGGCGTAGTAGATGCTAGCTACTTCGCCTCTCAATACACAATAATGTTTGCATATTACGCAATCACAAGAGAAGGGCACCATTGTGGGATCCACTCAGAAAGAAGCCTCCCACTGGTCTGTGTAAAAGTCACTTAATATAAGGTGGGTCATTTGCTCGTACCATAATTTATTAACGGAACACCTCAATGTTTTTGCTTCTAGCAAACTTCAAAATTGTGCAGGAGTCAAAATGGACATCATACGTACCTATTATTTCACTAGCGCCAATGATTTATGGCATGACAGGCAGTAAGTATTCGATATGAGCATGGTTTGCGATAAACACAATACAATAAAAATCTGAAATTTTTTACAAATACCCGCATTATTCTTATATCATATCTTCATTATATAACGATGATTAGTAATATGTTGATCTTGTGAAAACCAAGAAATGTTATTTATAAATAATACATTATTGATATAAGCTTAATAGTTTTGAATACTTAACTTAAATAACTGGATATTTAACATGTTAATAAATATGTAAAAATATAATTATAAAAACAATTTAATATTATGCAAAAGACCGATTTTAATTTACCTTTTTTTTATGAAAATTAGGCGAGAGAGATGAGACGAGCAGGACGTCCAGCTGATGGTAATTGATACGTGCCCATTACAATGCAGTGCCGCTCAGGATTCAACTGCGCTCGTCACCTTGAGACGTAAGATGTTAAGTATCATTTGCCCAGTAATTTCACTAGCTACGGCGCCCTTAGTAGTAGACCGATACACAGTAATGCTTACACATTACTGCTTCACGGTAGTAATAGGCGCCGTTGTGGTACCCATAATCTAGCCGGCATCCTGTGCAAAGGAGCCTCCCACTGGTAAAATATTACCTGGTATTACTGGTAAAATATTACCTGATACTTTAGATTAATTAATCAGTAATGAAAAGTCTAAAGTAAGATAGACTGCGGATGGAAAATATACTAGGACTTCATAACTAAATATTTTCTACAAACCGACAGAAATTCTTAATCGTGTTAAAGACAAGCGCAGAATAAGTTGAAAGTTTATCGCTTAAATTTGGCTCAAAGCACGTTTTTAGAATCCCTGAAAATCAGAGAATTTAAGCCATAACATAATATATTTATAATAAATTAGTTATTTAATTGTGTATATAACTTCATTTCGAGTGAGAATTTAAACACTAATGAAATGAAAAACCTAATGAAATAATTAAATATAAATGGATTTTAGTTTTCTATTATTTTTATGACAGTAAGTGACGAGACGAGCAGGACGTTCAGCTGATGGTAATTGATACGCCCTGCCCATTTTAATGCTGTGCCGCTCAGGATTCTTGAAAAACCCAAAAAGTCTGAGCGACACTACAATTACGCTCGTCACCTTGAGATATAAGATGTTAAGTGTCATTAGCCCAGTAATTTCACTAGCTACGGCGCCCTTCAGAACGAATCACAATAAAATTTTACACATTACTGCTTCACGGCAGTAATATGCGCTGATGTAGTACCCATAATCGGCATAAGCCGGAATCCTGTGCAAAGGAGCCTCCCACTGGTGAAATATACAATCAGACTTCACCTTGAGATATAAGATGTTAAGTGTCAGTAATTTCACTAGTTACGGCGTCCTTCAGACCGAATCAATAATGTTTACACATTACTGCTTCACGGCATAAACAGGCGCCGATGAGGTACCCATAATGTAGTTGGCATCCTCTTACAAAGGAGCCAACTGGTGAATTATATATTATTAAATTCCTTATCCGTAAACATCTTATTCTAAAACATCTACCTCAAAATTCCACTTTAGCGATATCTATATATCCCTCTATTATTGTTATTCCATTTTATGTGCTATTGTTTACCTGAATTGTCAGCTGCGAATGCACGAAACATATCATGCGCTTTCATATGGAGACTTGAATGACCCAGCATTGAGCAACCTTACAATAAATTCATGCGTCATTGTTTTGGCGCCGAGCGCTAATTGTCAGGAAGGATCATTAAAACGTCTCAAATGAGTCCATTAACGCCCTATTATTTTCATTTACATTAATTAAGTAACCTATTCGTACGCGCGCAAAGCACAAAACCAGGTTAGTAAATTATAACGACAAAGTCGGTTATGAAAGGGCTTATTAGATCCTTCGTTTTACTTTAAAATAATTTTAAGACTACATTGAGAAATGGAAACATACATACACTTTATAAATCGAGAAATTACCGCGGTGAATTTTTCAAGTAATTTTTTAATCAAACATTGTAACATAAATACCTAGACTTGCCATAAATACTGGAACAAAGAAAAAAAAAGGGTGTGTGTACTTATGTATGCACGCAAGAAGTTATACTTCTTTGGCCTAACGAAGCAAAAATCATTAAAATGATGTATTCATTGTGCTATTCTACGTTTTTAGAAAGAACAATTTTGTAAAACCTTGCAAAGATGGCTTTGACTATTAATATTTAAATAATGAATACGGCTGTATGGGCTTGAACCCTTTGCCTGTCCTAATAATGGACGAAGAAACCAAAAAAACAATAACGAATGACGTAAACGTTAGAAAATTTTAGGAACCAACTTCAACCTGCTACTCTTGTGTTACAGTGATGCGCGCGCATTTTAAAATTTCACTCTCATCATATTTTCATAACGCGCCTAAAGACGTATAATTTCGAAAAATTTTCTATTGCATATAACATTTATTACTTTTACAATGTATTACTTTAATACATATTTTTTTTTTATGGAATAGGAGGACAAACGAGCGTACGGGTCACCTGGTGTTAAGTGCTCACCGCCGCCCACATTCTCTTGCAACACCAGAGGAATCACAAGAGCGTTGCCGGCCGTTAAGCAATATAAAACAATTTAAAAAGTTCATTCGAAGTGGTCTCCATTGGCTGCAATACAGTCCTTTAAACGTTGAGGCCAGTTATCAATAGAAGCACGCACTCTTCCCATAGGAAAATTGTTCACTGCCAATCGTACGGATTGTTTTAGGGACTCCAAATTATCATGGCGTTTAGAGCAAGCCGTACTCTCTAAAACTGACCATAAATCATAATCCAGCGGATTAAGATCGGGACCTTCATTTAAATTATTTATATACCCTATTCGTACGCTCGCAAAGCACAATTACAAAACCGGATTAGTTAATTGTATTACGACAAAGTCGGTTATGAAAGGGTTTATTAGATCCTTCGTTATACTTTAAAATAATTTTGAAATATAATCGCAACGCTTCGTAGTTCCATCTGCACTTAATTTAATTTTCGTACTCCTTTGCGGTGGTGGAGCGAGAACTCTTAATGCCGTTTCAAAGACACCTCACGCCTCGAGTCCGTATTCAGTGAGCGAGAGGAAATAAAGTTATGATTTATGTTGTGAAATATGTTGCCTGTAGCCAACGTTCTAAGCGCTTCAGTGAAATGTTGTTGTTGACATAAATTTGGCGGGAAGACAGCATTGTTGTGTCACATTCTATTTGCTTGCAACAACATTGCCTATGACTACAGTCGGAAATGTAATTCGAGATCAAAAATGTTAGCAACGATATGTCACTATCAAAATGACAATTCAGAGATTATCAACATTTTTCTAGGTAGTTTAAATAACTAAACTATAGTATATAAATACTCATTTTGATGCATGATACATAAAAAAATATTATTTACAAATGTCTTTATTTGATAATGATTACCAAACATAAATAGATTATTTAATACCTGTCACAAAGACCAAGATTTTTTGTAACATTATTTACGTTTTTCTTGTGAAGACGAGCCAAATGTTTAGAGCTTCTATCATATTGCCAGTGTAAAAGCAAAGTTTGCACAAAAAAAATACCTTTTATTTTTCGGATGTATTTTATTGTAATATATACAAAGAGAACATGTTGTATAATATTAATTTTTATGTATTTATACTTCACTTATAATTTTAAGATGATATTCTAGTATATTTCGACACACACAATGGAAAAGTTTATTATTTTTAGGTGGCAACATCATTGTTGACATTTTTGACCTCAAATTAAATTTCCGACGATACCTAAACATAGTTTACAGCATTTATTTTTAAAGGTGATGCTTTATTGATATTATAACTCTTGTTTGCTGGTTCAAATTGGATTTTCAAGACAAGAAAGACCTTTCAATGGATTATGTTTAGTTTTTTTATGGAAAATGTGAAAAGACCATTAAGGGGCTCACCTGACTCTTGATTGAAAAAGAAGATAAGAGATAAAAGATTCTTTATAAGTTATAAATTAACTTAACGCTAAAGGTTAACTGTCAAAAATCTCCATAAAAAATTACACGTATTAAACGCATTGACATATTAAATGAATTTAAATAAAACACTTTTAAAAAGTTTAAAACCTCAAGTAATTGTTACTGTTTTTTTAAATTAAATTTTAAAACTAGAATTAGAACTATCAACTATAATAAAAAAAATATTTGTTTAATCGTCTATGTATTGTGTAATAACGAATGTAATGTAATGTAATGTTTTTAGTTCTCGTCGTGCGGTGAAAGTGATCGCTTTTTATGAATAACAGGGACGAGAAGATCAAGACGTTCAGCTGATGGTAACTGGTATGCCTTGCCCATTACAATACAGTGCCGCTCAGGGTTTTTGAAAAACCCAAAGAGCGGCACTACAATTGCGCTCGTCACCTTGAGACATAAGATGTTAAGTCTCATTTGCCCAGTAATTTTACTAGCTACAACGCCCTTCAGACCAAAACAGTAATGTTTACACATTACTGCTTTACGGCAGAAATAGGCGCCGTTGTGTCACCCATAATCCAGCCGGCATTCTGTTTAAAGGAGTCACCCACTGGTACGATGTTTCAACGATATAGAAATGTATTTATAGTCCGCCCGATACCTTGTAACTTAAAAGAGATATTCAGTTTTGCTATCACGACTATCTCAGACAATATTGCTTGGAAAATTTCATACTACATTGAGAAATGAAAACATACACTAAATTACACTTTAAATATCCAGAAAACAGCGAGTTGAAATTTTTCAAGCTATATTTTATTTATTTATTTGCATCGCCAATACAATAATCACTTACTAATTACTTAAAATAGTATTTAAAATAAGCTTAAATCTAAGTGTAAATGTTATTGCACTTACAGACAACGACCACATGCAAGTATAACTTACCTATACATAACTTTTGAATTTTAATTGTGATTGTGCAACATAAGAACTAATACTAAGATACAATAAAATACAATTATAATTTAATTAATTTCTATAAAGTTAAAATTAATTTAAATGAACAAATTTTGATCAAACATCGTAATATAGATATCAATAATTTAAGAAAATATAATGAACCAGCTCTTTGTCTATCCAAGCTTTAGATCATCTTTACGTCTAGATAAAAGGCATAAAAGGCATTTATTTTTTCTCAAGATTCCTTTAGAATTCTTTTTTATGTCATTTCTAATAACTACTAGATACTACTACCGCTTCCGAAACAAATGGCGCTCTAAGAGAGAAGAAGCGGCGCAAGAAACTCTCCCAGCATTCCCTTTTTTGCGCTCTTTTCAATAAAATTATACAATACAGTCATTTCTATCACTATAAAATAATCACAATCTAGTCCCAGGCTGTCCGATCATTTAGATATTCAGCAGTGGAGTAATAGGATTTTCGACAGAGCCATTTTTTTATAAAACATTTAAATTTATTTATAGATAATGCCTGAACAGTGGCTGGGACTTTATTATAGAAGTGTATAAATTTACCCTTAAAGCTATTATGTATCTTATGAAGCCTACTAGAATTAGTTACAAGCAATCCCTTATTTCTAGTATTATATATAGATAGACTGTAACAGCTGCAAAAACGTCGAAACAGCAATGCACGCACACTAACACAAAGTGACGTACAAATCGAGAGTGTAAGACGAAGCTTCTCACGCACACCAAAGTAGTAAAGTATCTAGACGATATCTAAGGTCCAACCATCGGGAAAACTATATATGAAATTTTTCGTCCCTTTAATTTGAAAGTACTTTACTTTGTCTGCTGGCGTCGAGCTTCTTTAGTGTTAATTCCGTCAATATTTGTCTTTTAAACAATTCGACACGTGTGTCACCTCTACACGAGTCATCCTCAGGACATGTTGACTCGCCAAATTCTGGCACGAGGCTGGTCTGGTTTGAGTCTGTGTGACAAATATTGGCGGTTTTAACACTAAAGAAAATCCTAAAACATTTGGAAGGAAACAAACACATGTACGGGTAACCCTTAACATCAGAAAGAGGAATCACAGAAGCGTGCCGTCCTGTTAGAAATGTGTACGCATTCTTTTTGAAGTTACCTATGTCATCTAGTCCGAGCGCTCTTACCAACTGAGCCAACCACAGACATGGATCCAAATATATGCCGCGAGTGTATGTACGGCGCGTGCGAGCAATACTCTACCTTTGACGCTTTTATTTTACTGTTCATTGTGATTTATAATACATTGCCGATTTTGGTAATAAGCAATACCGACTATTGATGTACTGAAAACGTCAACTAATGATGAGGTGAGTGGCTGAACGTTAGGCTCGATGCACTGGCATTTTTAACGACGTCAAAGTAGGAACAAAAAAAGGGTACGCTTGGTTTTCATACAGACGGAGGGATTTGCGTTATCTACTTGGATCTATGTCTGTGGAGCCAACCGTCCGAGTGACACGTGGAACGTAAATCTTGGTATGGCCTTCACTTTCAAGGAAGACACTCACTCAATTGATGTTGTGGGGTCGTATCATGTTACGCCTTAGGTTTTATGATGATAGGTTCACATAATTACTATAACAAACAAAATCGAAAGTGACGTAACGTACGAAAGAATGTGCGGCGAGGCGAGAGAAAGAATCGGAAGATTTTTTTATGAGGAAATGTGAAGAAAGCATCGGGATGTTCTTCTTTTAGAATGTGATACGCCCTGCCTATTAAAAGAAGAGTCGCTAAGATATCATGTTTGAATCCAAATTTCTGTATGGTGTAGAAGATGCTAACTACTTCGCCTCTCAATACACAATAATGTTTGCATATTACTGCATCACAAGAGAAGGGCACCATTGTGGGATCCACTCAGAAAGAAGCCTCCCACTGGTCTGTGTAAAAGTCACTTAATATAAGGTGGGTGATCTGCTCGTACCATCATTTATAAGCAGAACACCTCAATGTTTTTGCTAATTTCTAGCAAACTTCAAAATTGTGCAGGAGTCAAAATGGACATCATACGTACCTATTATTTCACTAGCGCCAATGATTTATGGCATGACAGGCAGTAAGTATTCGATATGAGCATGGTTTGCGATAAACACAATACAATAAAAATCTGAAATTTTTTACAAATACCCGCATTATTCTTATATCATATCTTCATTATATAACGATGATTAGTAATATGTTGATCTTGTGAAAACCAAGAAATGTTATTTATAAATAATACATTATTGATATAAGCTTAATAGTTTTGAATACTTAACTTAAATATCCAGTAACATGTAAATAAATATGTAAAAAAATAATTATTAATACAATGTAATATTATGCAGAAGACGGATAATTTACCTTTTTTTTATGAAAATTAGGCGAGAGAGATGAGACGAGCAGGACGTCCAGCTGATGGTAATTGATACGTGCCCATTACAATGCAGTGCCGCTCAGGATTCAACTGCGCTCGTCACCTTGAGACATAAGATGTTAAGTATCATTTGCCCAGTAATTTCACTAGCTACGGCGCCCTTAGTAGTAGACCGATACACAGTAATGCTTACACATTACTGCTTCACGGTAGTAATAGGCGCCGTTGTGGTACCCATAATCTGCCCGGCATCCTGTGCAAAGGAGCCTCCCACTGGTAAAATATTACCTGGTATTACTAGTTAAATATTACCTAATACTTTAGATTAATTAATCAGTAATGAAAAGTAAGATAGACTGCGGATGGAAAATATACTAGGACTTCATAACTAAATATTTTCTACAAACCGACAGAAATTCTTAATCGTGTTAAAGACAAGCGCAGAATAAGTTGAAAGTTTATCGCTTAAATTTGGCTCAAAGCACGTTTTCAGAATCCCTGAAAATCAGAGAATTTAAGCCATAATATAATATATTAATAATAAATTAGTTATTTTCCATAATTGTGTATATAACTTCATTTCGAGTGAGAATTTAAACACTAATAAAATGTAAAACCTAATGAAATAATTAAGTTTAAATGGATTTTATTTCCTATTTTTTTTATGACAATAAGTGACGAGACGAGCAGGACGTTCAGCTGATGGTAATTGACCTGCCCATTTTAATGCTGTGCCGCTCAGGATTCTTGAAAAACCCAAAAAGTCTGAGCGACACTACAATTACGCTCGTCACCTTGAGATATAAGATGTTAAGTGTCATTAGCCCAGTAATTTCACTAGCTACGGCGCCCTTCAGAACGAATCACAATAAAATTTTACACATTACTGCTTCACGGCAGTAATATGCGCTTATGTAGTACCCATAATCGGCATAAGCCGGAATCCTGTGCAAAGGAGCCTCCCACTGGTGAAATATACAATCAGACTTCACCTTTAGGTATAAGATGTTAAGTGTCAGTAGTTTCACTAGTTACGGCACCCTTCAGACCGAATCACAATAATGTTTACACATTACTGCTTCACGGCAGAAATAGGCGCCGATGAGGTACCCATAATGTAGTTGGCATCCTCTTACAAAGGAGCCAACTGGTGAATTATATATTATTAAAATCCTTATCCGTAAACATCTTATTCTAAAACATCTACCTCAAAATTCCACTTTAGCGATAGCTATATATCCCTCTATTATTGTTATTCCATTTTATGTGCTATTGTTTACCTGAATTGTCAGCTGCGAATGCACGAAACATATCATGCGCTTTCATATGGAGACTTGAATGACCCAGCATTGAGCAACCTTACAATAAATTCATGCGTCATTGTTTTGGCGCCGAGAGCTAATTGTCAGGAAGGATCATTAAAACGTCTCAAATGAGTCCATTAACGCCCTATTATTTTCATTTACATTAATTAAGTAACCTATTCGTACGCGCGTAAAGCACAAAACCAGGTTAGTAAATTATTACTACAAAGTCGGTTATGAAAGGACTTATTAGATCCTTCGTTTTACTTTAAAATAATTTTAAGACTACATTGAGAAATGGAAACATAGATACACTTTATAGGTCGAGAAATTAGCGCGGTGAATTTTTCAAGCAATTTTTTAATCAAACATTGTAACATAAATACCTAGACCTGCCATAAATACTGGAACAAAGAAAAAAAAAGGGTGTGTGTACTTATGTATGCACGCAAGAAGTTATACTTCTTTGGCCTAACGAAGCAAAAATCATTAAAATGATGTATTCATTGTGCTATTCTACGTTTTTAGAAAGAACAATTTTGTAAAAATCTTGCAAAGATGGCTTTGACTATTAATATTTAAATAATGAATACGGCTGTATGGGCTTGAACCCTTTGCCTGTCCTAATAATGGGCGAAGAAACCAAAAAAACAATAACGAATGACGTAAACGTTAGAAAATTTTAGGAACCAACTTCAACCTGTTACTCTTGTGTTACAGTGATGCGCGCGCATTTTAAAATTTCACTCTCATCATATTTTCATAACGCGCCTAAAGACGTATAATTTCGAAAAATTTTCTATTGGATATAACATTTATTACTTTTACAGTGTATTACTTTAATACATATTTTATTTTTATGGAATAGGAGGACAAACGAGCGTACGGGTCACCTGGTGTTAAGTGCTCACCGCCGCCCACATTCTCTTGCAACACCAGAGGAATCACAAGAGCGTTGCCGGCCGTTAAGCAATATAAAACAATTTAAAAAGTTCATTCGAAGTGGTCTCCATTGGCTGCAATACAGTCCTTTAAACGTTGAGGCCAGTTATCAATAGAAGCACGCACTCTTCCCATGGGAAAATTGTTCACTGCCAATCGTACGGATTGTTTTAGGGACTCCAAATTATCATGGCGTTTAGAGCAAGCCGTACTCTCTAAAACTGACCATAAATCATAATCCAGCGGATTAAGATCGGGACCTTCATTTAAATTATTTATATACCCTATTCGTACGCTCGCAAAGCACAATTACAAAACCGGATTAGTTAATTGTATTACGACAAAGTCGGTTATGAAAGGGTTTATTAGATCCTTCGTTATACTTTAAAATAATTTTGAAATATAATCGCAACGCTTCGCAGTTCCATCTGCACTTAATTTAATTTTCGTACTCCTTTGCGGTGGTGGAGCGAGAACTCTTAATGCCGTTTCAAAGACACCTCACGCCTCGAGTCCGTATTCAGTGAGCGAGAGGAAATAAAGTTATGATTTATGTTGTGAAATATGTTGCCTGTAGCCAACGTTCTAAGCGCTTCAGTGAAATGTTGTTGTTGACATAAATTTGGCGGGAAGACAGCATTGTTGTGTCACATTCTATTTGCTTGCAACAACATTGCCTATGACTATAGTCGGAAATGTAATTCGAGATCAAAAATGTTAGCAACGATATGTCACTATCAAAATAACAATTCAGAGATTATCAACATTTTTCTAGGTAGTTTAAATAACTAAACTATAGTATATAAATACTCATTTTGATGCATGATACATAAAACATAAATATATAACGAAAAAATTATTATTTACAAATGTCTTTATTTGATAATGTTTACCAAACATAAATAGATAATTTAATACCTGTCACAAAGACCAAGATTTTTTGTAACATTATTTACGTTTTTCTTGTGAAGACGAGCCAAATGTTTAGAGCTTCTATCATATTGCCAGTGTAAAAGCAAAGTTTGCACAAAAAAAATACATTTTATTTTTCGGATGTATTTTATTGTAATATATACAAAGAGAACATGTTGTACAATATTAATTTTTATGTATTTATACTTCACTTATAATTTTAAGATGATATTCTAGTATATTTCGACACACACAATGGAAAAGGTTATTATTTTTAGGTGGCAACATCATTGTTGACATTTTTGACCTCAAATTAAATTTCCGACGATACCTAAACATAGTTTACAGCATTTATTTTTAAAGGTGATGCTTTATTGATATTATAACTCTTGTTTGCTGGTTCAAATTGGATTTTCAAGACAAGAAAGACCTTTCAATGGATTATGTTTAGTTTTTTTATGGAAAATGTGAAAAGACCATTAAGGCAAAAGACCATTAATTCACCTGACTCTTGATTGAAAAAGAAGATAAGAGATAAAAGATTCTTTATAAGTTATAAATTAACTTAACGCTAAAGGTTAACTGTCAAAAATCTCCATAAAAAATTACACGTATTAAACGCATTGACATATTAAATGAATTTAAATAAAACACTTTTAAAAAGTTTAAAACCTCAAGTAATTGTTACTATTTTTTTAAATTAGATTTTTAAACTAGAATTAGAACTATCAACTATAATAAAAAAAATATTTGTTTAATCGTCTATGTATTGTGTAATAACGAATGTAATGTAATGTTTTTAGTTCTCGTCGTGCGGTGAAAGTGATCGCTTTTTATGAATAACAGGGACGAGAAGACCAAGACGTTCAGCTGATGGTAACTGGTATGCCTTGCCCATTACAATACAGTGCCGCTCAGGGTTCTTGAAAAACCCAAAGAGCGGCACTACAATTGCGCTCGTCACCTTGAGACATAAGATGTTAAGTCTCATTTGCCCAGTAATTTTACTAGCTACACCGCCCTTCAGACCAAAACAGTAATGTTTACACATTACTGCTTTACGGCAGAAATAGGCGCCGTTGTGTCACCCATAATCCAGCCGGCATTCTGTTTAAAGGAGTCACCCACTGGTACGATGTTTCAACGATATAGAGATGTATTTATAGTCCGCCCGATACCTTGTAACTTAAAAGAGATATTCAGTTTTGCTATCACGACTATCTCAGACAATATTGCTTGGAAAATTTCATACTACATTGAGAAATGAAAACATACACTAAATTACACTTTAAATATCCAGAAAACAGCGAGTTGAAATTTTTCAAGCTATATTTTATTTATTTATTTGCATCGCCAATACAATAATCACTTACTAATTACTTAAAATAGTATTTAAAATAAGCTTAAATCTAAGTGTAAATGTTATTGCACTTACAGACAACGACCACATGCAAGTATAACTTACCTATACATTACTTTTGAATTTTAATTGTGATTGTGCAACATAAGAACTAATTCTAAGATACAATAAAATACAATTATAATATAATTAATTTCTATAAAGTGAAAATTAATTTAAATGAACAAATTTTGATAAAACATCGTAATATAGATATCAATGATTTAAGAAAATATAATGAACCAGCTCTTTGTCTATCCAAGCTTTAGATCATCTTTACGTCTAGATAAAAGGCATAAAAGGCATTTATTTTCTCAAGATTCCCTTAGAATTCTTTTGTCATGGCATTTCTAATAACTACTAGATACTACTACCGCTTCGGAAACAAATGCCGCTCTAAGGGAGAAGAAGCGGCGCAAGAAACTCTCCCAGCATTCCTTTTTTTGCGCTCTTTTCAATAAAATTATACAATACAGTCATTTCTATCACTATAAAATAATCACAATCTAGTCCCAGGCTGTCCGATCATTTAGATATTCAGCAGTGGAGTAATAGGATTTTCGACAGAGCCATTTTTTTATAAAACATTTAAATTTATTTATAGACTAGCTGACCCGGCAAACGTTGTTTTGCCATATAAAGTATAATTCACGCGATAGTTTTATAAGCAACAAAATATTGCCTATATTATAGCCTGTACATCATTTTGTTCTATTGTCAATAGTTTTTGCAGCGCACGCAAAAATAGGTTTTCGATTTTACACCTTGTGTTACAAAATAGCAATTTTATTACGGATCCCTAATTTTGAAAAAAAAAACATAGCCTATAGCTTTCCTCGATAAATGGACTACCCAACACTGAAAGAATCATTCAAATCGGACCAGTAGTACCAGAGATTAGCGCTTTCAAACAAACAAACAAACAAACAAACACTGCAGCTTTATAATATTAGTATAGATAATGCCTGAACAGTGGCTGGGACTTTATTATAGAAGTGTATAAATTTACCCTTAAAGCTATTATGTATCTTATGAAGCCTACTAGAATTAGTTACAAGCAATCCCTTATTTCTAGTATTATATATAGATAAACTGTAACAGCTGCAAAAACGTCGAAACAGCAATGCACGCACACTAACACAAAGTGACGTACAAATCGAGAGTGTAAGACGAAGCTTCTCACGCACACTAAAGTAGTAAAGTATCTAGACGATATCTAAGGTCCAACCATCGGGAAAACTATATATGAAATTTTTCGTCCCTTTAATTTGAAAGTACTTTGTCTGCTGGCGTCGAGCTTAGCACCAAGTTCATTGCAAGTTTGTTCACGTGGCAACTTTCAAACTCTATTACAGTACGCTTGCAGTATTAAAAGAGACACAGAGATATCAGGCAATAATAATACACTAAATTAAAACATATTTTCTTACCGAAACTTTCTCTGTTTCATTTTAATTAAAAGGAAACCTTATAAAGTCTTCATTTCGAAAACTTTATCTACCGCATTTGTTACGGAGTGTTCTGAAGAGCTGTTTCACCTGATTCCTGCCGCACCGAATTCCACCTTCGCACGACACGCTACAAACTAGGATATCATTCCCACCATATGGATGTCCCCCGCAGTGCGCTTTTCAAGGATCTTTCTTCCACGTACTACATAGCTGTGGAATGACGATACGACATGGGTGCCTTAAAAAAAGGCCGGCAACGCTCCTGTGATTTCTCTGGTGTTGCAAGAGAATTTACTAATATGTAACTAAACTTATAATATGTATCTACTCAAATGCACGTCCTTCGATTTCTACATGAACGCAGTTATATATATATATACTAGTGGACCCAACAGACGTTGTCCTGTACACACGTCTTAAATTTGCAAAATCTGTCCAGCCGTTAAGAGGAGTTCTTATTTATATGGACGGAGAGAATTATATTATATGGACGGAATTGAGAAACTAAACCAATCTCAAATTCACTGAAACAAACAATATATATATATATATATATCTTTATACTATATATATATAACTACAAAATTAACTATTCTCAAGTAAGTACCGGAGTATTCTTTACTAAGATTATTTAAAACAGACATTAACATTAACATTTGGGCCTGTAAGCAATTAATGCCTATATTGAAAGACCACTCTTCCTCCATTTCAATTCTTAATGTAGATTAACGAATTAACTAATAATTATAATAATATTGACACACTCTTACACAATTTATCTTGCTCCAAATTAGGCTTAACCTGTACTATGGGTATAAGACAACGATATATTAAATACAATATACTTATTTAAACAGACATAAATACATTTAAATATCCATGATTCGGTAACATACATCCTGAAAAATATCTTCATATAAATTATTGCTCCTCCTAACTGAAACGGTAAATGAACATAATCTTTGTTTCATTACTACTAACTTAATTTACTGATTTAAAATTAATATATGTGTGTGTGTGTTTGTGTGTGTGTGTGTGTTTTGGTGTGCGTGCAAGTGCGTATGTATGTGTATATAATAAGAACCCTAAGAACCCAGCTCTAAGAACCCAAACTTTCACGATATGAAATGCCAAGTCTTGCAAGATGAACTTCGGTAGCCCAGTGGTATGATCTTCATAGACAAAATCCTTTTATTAGCTAATATTTAATGTCTTAAGCTCGCAGTGACCAGACAGATAGTATAAGTGGCTACGCGGAAGTCTAGCGCCGACTGTTATTGCGCAGAAGGCAAAAGTAAGGTATCTGCGGGGGGCTAGTGGGATGAAGGGCGAGCTTGCGTAGTGCCGAATGGCTCGCCAGTTGCATTCCGTCCCCCGCACCGACACGGCACCCCGGACACTTCCAGTGTACAGTCACGTTCAGAATTGTATTGTTATTTGATTTTATTTTGTTTGTTGTTTATTGTTAAGTTTGAGTTGGTCTGTTAAAAACACACACACTCGCATACACTCACGCACACACACACACACACATATTCTATAGTTGAGATTTTTTAACGACTCTGGCACTTACTTGACTTTGTACAGAAGTACTTAACATTATAACATTAATAATTTTTCAAAGTATAATATTTGCGTTCGCAACAGTATCTACCCATACGCAGCTATCCTCCACATTTCGCTCTGCGCTAGATTATGGTCATTAATATTATTTTACTATTAATTAATAAAAGTTATATTTGTAAAGCTTGCGCGACAGTACCCATGCGCAACTATCTCCTACATGTTTCGTTCAACGCTAGACTTACGTGCCGCCGCCTACAGTAGAGGTAGTTGTAGTCTAAGCCTTACTAAAACTTGGCCTCGTATGGACGAGATCTTTTCGACGACCATGTACTTGAATGGTAATTCATATGTCAGCATAAGGCTTCATCCGCACTATAGTTAAAAATGTTGCGTTAAAGCTCAAATTAATTAAAAATCGAAAATTGTAAAAGTTACGTTTATTATTACTATTTCAGTTTACCCCACGTTTCGTAATCTTTATAGATCACGTATTCAGAGGGACTTACTTAAAAAGTGTTTAAATGTACGCCTTAATCAAAAATACTATATTTAATGAACTTTGATAAGCTCTCATGTAAATGACGCTTTTGGACATTTTCTAGATAATCGCACACTTCTCTCTTAAATATACCTGTTTATAACAGTGAGCCTAAAGTTTGGGATAACCATCTTAGTTTTTTTCGACTGTTCTCCTAATAAGCATTCAAAATAGGCTCTTTTGATTGACTTGACAAAGGAGGAGGTTTTCAAGCGCCTAAAGAAGTTTTCATTTCAAAAAAAGTCAGACGTATTTGAAAAGACTTGTGGTCGGTTTAAAACAATACACAATAACCAGTAAAATTGCCTTAAAAAACTTAAATATTTACTGAAAAAAACGATTGCTTCACTGCATTGGATAAAGTCATTTCGTCCTCGCGGAAAGTTTACTGAATAAAATATGTCCAATACGGAAAAGTTCAACTTTGTCTCATTGAATTAATCTACTAAATTTGTTGAGGATTTTCTGATGTTACAAACAACTTGATGTCTAGGGTGATCTTATTCTTAAAAGCGGCCAACCCGTCATATTTTTCATACAAATGCTCGTTAAAATGTTTAAAACATTTGTAAAGAAACATTTGTGCCGGCAGAAGTGAAAACTGGAACATTAATGTTATGCATTTTTGAACATTTTAGAATTGTTATGGATCCAAATGTTTTGAGTTCTCTTGAGTGTTAATGCGTCAATATTCGTCTTCAAACAATTCGACACGTGTTTCGCCTCTACACGAAGCATCATCAGGAGATGTTGATTCGCCAAACTCTAGCACGAGACTGACGAATCGTTGAATTGGCGGAATTAACACTCAAGAAAAGTCCGTCCAAGTCCTTCAAAACACGTCTCTGGAGCATGTCCCATGCGTACTCGATGGGGTTGAGGTCTGGCGATTGTGCAGGCCAGGGCAATACCCGGACGTTCTCCGTTGCCAATTATTGACTGGTTCGCCGAGCTGTATGTCATTGTGTCATGCATTAACGTAAAATCGGAGCCAAAGGTTTGTGCAAATGGATGGACATAAGGTCTGAGAATATCCTCAACGTAATTTTCAGAGTTCATGTTTCCATTTACAAAAATGAGCTCAGTTCGCCTGTTCTTAATAATACCCGCCCATAACTGTTAAGCCACTGTATGGATGAACTTTCTGAATATACCTGAGCCTTTCAGTATTTCTGGGCCGACGGTACACTCGCACCCTTCTTGTATCAGGCCTAAGCCCGAATCGCGACTCATCGGAAAACATAATTTTATGACATTGTTTCTGGGTCCATGTTCTGCGTTCTCTACACCATTCATTTCGACGAGCGCGATTCCCGTGACGGTTAACATCAGCTGACGTCTTGAAGTCAGTTGTATGTACCGGTCTTGTAGCGCTGCCAAAGACGACAAATACAAACAACACTTCTATGAATGCCAAAATGCCGAAATACCTGAGATTGATTACTTCCCGCTTGCAACATCCCTACAGATCTGTCAGTTTTGTCGCTAACTTTATTTAAATGTTTGGTAAAATTTTAAAATCAAGACTAAACGTAGTAATAAAAAAACACTTAAATTCAAACAAATTCCCTTTCATTTAATTTTTGAAAAAAACAAAACATAATCTTATTGTAAAAGCATATACATCGCCCCAAAAAAGACTTAAAGGCACAAAAGGCATTTATTTTCTCAAAATTGATTCCTTTAGAATCCTCTTTGATGTGATTTTATAATATATATATATATATATATATATATATATATATATATAAAGATATATATATAAAGACACTACTACCGCTTCGGAAACAAATGGCACTCCGACAGAGAAGAAGTATCGCAAGAAACTCTCCCAGAATTTTTTTGGGCTCCTTTTAATCAATATATTGTACTGTCATTGCTCTTGCTATAAAATATGTTCCAGTCCTAGGCTATATATTCAGCTGTGGAGTAGTAGAATTTACGACTGAACCATTTTTAACCGACTTCAAAAAAGGAGGAGTTTCTCAATTCGTCGGTATTTGTTTTTTTTTATGTTTGTTACCTCAAAACTTTCGACTGGGCTAACCGATTTTGATAACTCTTTGTTTATTTGAAAGCTGATGCTTCCCGTATGGTCCCATTGTAATTGGTCCAGATCTGACAATGGCATCCATGAGAAAAATCATAAAAGTCATAAATTTGCTTTACATACGTATAGCAATATGGATGATAAACTTACGAATAACTCAAAATCGCGCCAACCGATTTCGATGATTATTTTTTTATTGGAAAGGAAGATAGTTTGGTGAGAGTTTGGCAAGGTTCTGATAACGGAATCCATGGCAAAGTAACGGAACTCTTCAATTAAGTGCTTACGTTCATTGCTGCATTGAAAAATTTTGTATTACTGCACATATTTAGACAAGTTGTTAGTGTACTACATATTCACTGAAAATAAAAAAACAAAAAAATTTTTAACAAAACAACAACCGACTTCAAAAACACTATTCCAAAACAATAGATATAATATGCACTAAAAAGTATAAAAATAATTGCGTATTTTTAAACAATCTAATTCTAGTTACGATTATTGTAAATTTTGGAGTCGGTGTCGTCCAAGATAGGCTTGTAGCTAAATACATAGTTATAGGTGAAATGTGCTTGAGTCGTGAGGACGTGAGAGGCGAGAGCGGGTCGCGGCGGAAGTACACCGATTCCAAAAATTACAATAATCGTAACTAGAATTATATTGTATGAAAATACGCAATTATTTTTTATACTTTTTAGTGCATATTATATTAGGTCCTTACATATGAAATTGGAGTTTTGTATGGAAGGAACAAAACGTTGAATATTTTTAAATATAATATATTTAATTAATCAAAGTATGAACCATTGTTTTCTATGCACTTTTGCCATCTCATAGGTAGTTCATTGATCCCTTTAGTCGGACGGAAATCAATAAAATCTGTGAAGGCGATTTGGACTGCCCCATCAGAGTTAAAAATTTTCCCTCGCAAGAAGTTGTCCAAATTTCGAAAAAAATGGTAATCTGTTGGAGCAAGTTCCGGGGAGTACGGAGGATGTCTTAGACATTCTAATTGAAGCTCTTCTAATTTGGTAGCCGTCTGTTGTGCAGTGTGTGGTCTAGCGTTGTCGTGAAGTAGCAGTGGCATGGAGCGATTGACCAACCTAGGTTGTTTAGCCGCTAGCTTTTCCATCATGGTTTGCAATTGCTGACAATAGACATCAGCCGTAATAGTCTGGCCAGATTTGAGAAAACTGCAATGAACAATACCGGCACTAGTCTACCAAACGCTTACAAGTAACTTTTTTGGGGTTAATTTTCGCTTGGGGCAGGATTTGGCTGACTGGCCAGGATTCAACCATTGCGCTGAGCGCTTCCGATTATCGTAAAGAATCCATTTTTCATCACAGGGAATGATTCGGTTTAAAATACCTTCATTATTGTCCCGGTTCAGTAATGTAACGCAGCAGTCGACGCGCGTTTGCCGGTTTGCTTCAGTCAATTCGCGAGGTACCCACCTTTAAAGCTTTTTAATCTTCCCAATTTGCTTCAAGTGAATTAAAATAGTTTTATCACTAACACCGCAGTCTGCAGCTAACTCGGACGTGGTTTGCGATGGATCCGCTGGCACAATAGCCTTCAATACTTCATTATCAACTTGGGTCTCAGGCCGTCCACGGGGCTTGTTCTGCAGGTCGAAATTTCCAGAACGAAAACGTTGGAACCAAAAACGAACTGTGTTTTCTTTTGCAACATGACCGCCATACACATGACTCACCCTTCGAGTCGTTTCCGCAGCACTAGTGCCACGGCGGAACTCGTACTCGTAAATAATGCGATACTTTAAGTTTTCCATTTTGTAAAATGAGTGACGCAAACAGAAAAAAAACAGAAGAAAAAAACAAATGAATGACGGTCATCAAAGCACAAATACATGAGTAAATAACTGTACAAATTTGAATTTGGAATTCCTTACCAAAGAGGAGAACATCGTGATTAAAGTGGCCAGTACGAAATACGCCAATTTCATATGTAAGGACCTAATATCTATTGTTTTGGAATAGTGTTTTTGAAGTCGGTTGTTGTTTTGTTAATTTTTTTTTTGTACTAAAACATTTAAATTTGTTAATAGATAATGCCTGAACAGTGGCTGGGACTTCATTATAAAAGTGTATACATTTACCCTTAACGCTATTATGTATCTTATGAATCCTACTAGAATTATTTACAAGCAATTCCTTATTTCTAGTATTATAATAATGAAAATCACTATTAAGAGCAAAAAGGTGACGAAGTCTTACTAACTTGACTTAACCGAGTAGATTTATAAGTTTATGTTTGTTCCTGGTGTTAACATTATAGTGTACATACACTATATTAACATTACAGTCTCTAGCAAATACACTTTTATCTATATATATAAAAATGAATTGCTATTCGTTAGTCTCGCTAAAACTCGAAAACGGCTGGACCGATTTTGCTAATTTTGGTCTTGAATTATTTGTGGAAGTCCAGATAAGGTTTAAAAGGTGAATAAATAGGAAAATGCTGCTAAATTAAACAAAAACAACAAATTTGTTTTTCCTTTGATGTGTCCATACATAATTTCTATGAGAGAATTTATTGACGCACGGTTTGACAGTTCTGATGTAAAACAATTTCATTACGACAGCAGGGTGCATATTTTACGAAGTAATTTTTGATGTTATGATATATTACGAGTATTGACAAATCATATAAAAACATTATTTTATTCATTATATACAGAACAACGTCTGTCGGGTCAGCTAGTTTTACAATAATAATCCCAATAGAGTAAAATATGGTAGGCAATGACATGTTAAATCTAAAGAGTCTGTAAGCCGAAATCATAGTACAAATGGTAAGTGTTAAGAGGTTTATTCTAAATGACAGTGAGGGTATGTAGGCTGCACGTTTGACGGAGGTCGAGCATGGCTTAGCTCGATTAGGGAGCTCAGCCTGACCCGATTTGATTACCATGCGCGCTGGATTGTAGATAATAGAGAGACGTATTATGATATCTTGTTGGAGAGTGTTCAGTTCATGTGTATGATGTGTGAGTATATGTGTATACACAGTATTTGAGACTATCGAATGTCTTATTTAACCTGATATAGCAAATAATAGGACAAACAAACCAACCGCAAACTTCTTCGTATATTATTATGCTCTTGTGAACCTGCAAATACGTTAAATATCATTATTATATTTGTCAATGTTATACAGGATGTTTTTTTGAGAAGGGCCTTGATGGCCAAGTCGGAAACTACGACACTTAGAGAAAACTCGTGAAAGAAGTCCAAATAACTGCATATTTATAAATTTCTTGAACTTTTGTAATAGACCCGAATGCAATTTCGAAATAATTACATCCTATATTATTGAACCAATGGAGTCTGTTGCTGTTGATAAAGATCAAACTTTGGAAATATATGTGTTACTAAAAACGAAAGCAAATAGTAAAATTTTACGAATTGCTTTTCATATCTCACTTTTACCTAATTAATAAGTTGCTCAAAATGGTTTCCGTTGACTCCAATACATATGTCTCTCCTATGACCTTACTGTATTTGATACCATGACAGAATTTATCCTCGTAATAAAAGAAACAATTTGGTATTTTCTATTCATTTGTAGTAATACATATCTTTGCAAAGATTGATCCTTATCAGCAACATAGTCTACTGGTCCAATAATACAGGATGTAAGTTTTTTTTTTAAATATTTCGGATCGATTTCCGTTGAAAGTTCAAGAAATTTTAAATTAGTAAATATTCAGTTATTGGTTTCGTATATATTGAGGGCATGACTTCTTTTACAACTTTCCTCTAAGTCTCGTAGTTTTCGACTTGGACATCACCGCCCTTCTCCAAAAACCAACCTGTTTCTAGGCATTGCTGACTGCTTATGACTTGTCAATCAAATTTGGTTATAGTAATCTCCGTTAGTTTTGTTCTATTCTCTTGTAAGTTTTGTTCGTTTATACGATAGTATATTGTCAGTCTATAGATGAAGTTTTAACAGAGTAGTAACGGAGTAAGATATTGCCGCTATGTCAACTTAAATTGAATTGCAAAATGGCGGTCATTTAAATTTAAAAATGTCATTATTTTACACCAGTATGTAAATATTTAATATTATGATATTAATTCATTCTCTTGGACAACAAAAATAAAATATTACGATGGGAAGACTACAGCAACTGTAAACTGCAAATGTCACGAGGGGTTGCTGAAGACCAGTGTCGTGTTGGTGTCTTCTGCACTGACCCACAATGTACTGAGTCAGCTCCTTTTAGCAGGAAATCACGCGCCGCACGGTTCATATATTTTTTTTATATTTAATAATTTTGTTACTTATTTCATTTAATTTATTGTTTTAAGATTTTAATTAATACTGAAAATTGAAGGTGTGTGTTTTTAATTGCTATTAAAGTGTTTCTATTCTGTTCTAAAAATACATATATGAATAAAGTTTCCGTGGAAAATATTTATTAAAATTCATTAATTTTTTACCATTGTCACCCAGAGGTCGAAATTCGGCCATAATTCATTAAATGTTTGAGATTGAACATTATTAGGGTTTTTTTTAATCTCTATAATGTATATGTGTGTGTATGTTGTGTGTCATTCAAGCAATAGTGTGTGTAATATTTACTTTAGCTAATTTAATGTGTTCATTAGGATTTTTATTTTTATGCTGAGATGGTTTGGACATGTCGAGAGAATGAATGAAGAACGATTGACGAAGAAAGTGTTGGAAGGGGTAGACCTAGACGGACGTTTCAAGATCAAATCAGGGACGTCTTGAAAAAAGGCCAGGTCAAGAGTACCCTAAACCGAAGAGCATGTATGAAAGGAATAATGAAAGTGGACGAAGCGAAACAAGTATGTAAGGAGCGTAGCAAGTGGAAAGAAGTGGTCTCTGCCTACCCCTACGGGAAAGAGGCGTGATTTTATTTATGTATGTATGTATAAGGAATTTTGCATAAGACGACCCATATAGCTCAGTGCTGCTGAGTTAGATGACCCTGCCTACTGAGTTATATGTTCCGGGTTCGAATACCGGTAGGTGCAAACATGTATATGATAAATATGGATGTATATTTAAGTAAGTATATTATATTTAATATATCGTTGTCTTGTACCCATAGTACAGGCTATACCTTGTTTGTTTAAAATGTGTCAATATTATTATTCTTTAATACAAAAAAAAATAGGTTAATGCACGTTTTCTCCATATAACTTTAACTGTGCTAAATTTCACTTTCATCCATTCGCGCATTTTTTTAAAAGGGTTAAAAGTTTTCGTTTAACGTATTAATATTATAATTCCCCAAAATAGTTAATATTTCATAATATATATCGTAATATCAGCAGGGTCTTCAAGCTGACCTCCATCACGGAGTTGGCGGCTCGTCATAGTGTCCCACTCTCTAATAAAACAAACACACGTGCTGTCATCACAAATAATGGGTGTTTATGATTTGCTATCAAGATCCTTGTTAAATGGACGTGGTGACAGCAGAGCTTATATTTTTTAAGCCTGTTTAGTTATAAATATTTTCCATACAGTAATGTGGTCTCTAGTTTGTAATTTACTAGTAGTTGCCCGCGACTTCGTCCGCGTATAATTTCCTATTTCACCTTCGCACGACACGCCACAAATTAGGATATCTTCCCCACCATCTGGATGTGTAGCGGTCCTACACAGTGCTGTTTTCAAGGAGCTTCCTTCCTCGTACTTCGAAGCTGTGGAATGAGCATCCTGGTGCGGTGTTTCCGGGACGATACGACATGGGTACCTTCAAGAAAAGCGCGTACACCTTCCTTAAAGGCCGGCAACGCTCTTGTGATTCCTCTGGTGTTGCAAGAGAAAGTGGGCGGCGGTGATCACTTAACACCAGGTGACCCGTACGCTCCTTTGTCCTCCTATTCCATAAAAAAAAGAGATTATTTTCCTGCTGGAATGGCAATCAAACCTATCGACAAAAGTCCTACCGCTAGAAAAAACCGCATTTCATAGTTCATACCTATAGAGGTCGCAAGTTACATTTTTTTTTTTGGAATAAAGAGTTGTCAGTTCTATTTTTCCAAATTTAAACGTAAACAAAATTTCAATTTACATATTGTTATAAGTCTCTACGTAGATTCAACTGGTCGTGAAAGAAACAATTTCTGAGATGTACACCTGCTGTTTTTAAAGTTTGATTCTAGCTTTATATCTAATATATAAAATTCTCATGTCGCGGTGTTTGTAGTTAAACTCCTTGAAACAGCTTAACCTATTCACATGAAATTTTGAGTGCATATTGGGTAGGTCTGAGAATCGGACAACATCTATTTTTCATTCCCCTAAATGGCCACACGATTTTTTTTTTATTTTTTTGATTATGAGTCCTCGTTAAAAAATACATACAACTTCAAATTTTCACCCATCTACGATCAACAGTTACTTTTGTATCGCGATTTTAATATCGGCAATACAACGTTTGCTGGGTCAGCTTGTATTATCTATAAAATTAATTATAATAAGATTATAGAGTAGTATAATAATCCAGAAATTCTTGCTATGTTTAAATTGCAATTGGTTATCCGATGGAATGGATTTACATTTATACATAACTCGTAATCAATGAAAACACATTGGAGGATAAACGACCATTAATTAAGGCGAATTTGCGAAAACGCGATTATTAAAGTGAAACGTTTATTACATCGTGTCAAATTTTTCGTCTGTATGTTGCATGTCGCGTGACGGTCGGGCGGTGCCAATAGTTCGCAGCAGCTGACCGTGTAGTGTATAGACTATTACTCATTTGTGCCAGTGCTCCACGCTATTTTGTTTGCTATCTATTTTGTTGTTATTTATTTTTTATACCCTTAATGGAATATTATTCCAAAAATTTTTAGTTAAACGTTTAACTATCAAAAGTAAAACTAACTAATGTGAATTAAAGTTTCACTTTTAACGACACAATCCTTTTTTATAACATTTGAATTTATGTGGACTGTAAATAGAAGGAGGCTGGTAATTCGCCTGTCGAACCGATAGATGTGATCGGTTATTGAGAAATTAGGAAGACTTGCCTTACCTTTACCGACGTGCACGTCGAGGTTTTTTTTATTATGAAAATCAGGGACGAGACGAGCAGGACGTTTAATTGATTGTAATTGATTCGCCCTGCATATAATGCAGTGCTGCTCAGGATTATTGAATAACCCAAATATTCTGGGAGATACCATAACTGCACTCTTCACCTTGAGACATAAGATGTCAAGTCTCATTGGCCCAGTAATTCCACTAGCTACGGGGTCCTTCAGACCGAAACACAGTATTGCTAATACATTACTGGTTCACGGCAGAAATAGGCGCCGTTGTAGTACCTATAATCTAGCCGGCTTCCTGTGCAAAGGGGCCTCCCACTGATGAGTAGTAAGATGGCTGGCCGCTGCTTCGGCTTGATAGTATCGAAACAGTGTTAGTCGCGATGATTGAGATGCGGGGGTCGACGTATACTCTTCACGGTCGCTTCGCAAATGACGTCGCGATCCAAGTTAGCCCTTTCATTCTACGCAATGAAGCTAATTGGCGCAAACAAGTGTTAATAACAAGTTTTCTTATTATAATTTCAACTGTCCTAATAACTTAAGTATTAATATAAAACATAAGCGGTAGGTACAATGCGTGTGCGCAATTAGCGTGCTTGATTCGACCTTCATTCGCGGCGAGCCTCATACTGCTACTGGTAGGCATGTCGAAGGACGCGGGGAAAGGTGGGCGATGCGTGGACATAAAGAGGTGAGATCGCATCTATACTTTTTAATTCATTCTAAAAGAAACAGATGGCGTTACCACATATTGTAGATGAATAAAATTATGCGAGCATTATATTAACCATTAAATATATTATAATATGTTATAATAAGTATATAACATAACTTTTATTTTAAAAACATGAAGCAGTTAGTGATAACAGTATCTTTAACCACCACAAGTAGTGCCCGTTCACGTGCATGACTCATGGACCATCGCCTCCCTCGATCATATTTTAGGGAAGGGAATGACCCACCCTACAACGCCGCCTCAAGCAATGACATCTAACTGGGCATGACGAAGTACATGACGTGTCAAATAGTAATTTTATAAATAAATAATTGGGCATAAACACATTCATTGTACTGGCAAGATGGTGCTGCGATGATATGATAGAAATTATTATGCTCTTTGCACATGTAAATATAAAATCACTAACTGACCCAGCAAACGTTGTATTGCCATATAAAGTAATTAAAAAATAATTAATACACTAGCTACGGCGCCCTTCAAACCGAAACACAGTAATGCTTACACATTACTGCTACTCAGAAGAAATAGGCGCCGTTGTGGAATCTAGCAGGTATCCTGTGCAAAGGAGCCTCCCACTGGTTATAAATATATCGTACTACAGTTATTGTATTCAATTGCCATCTTGCAACCCTATAGCGGTTTTGTGGACGGAACAGAATAATATAAAAATCGCGATACAAAAATAATTGTACATGGTAGAAGGGCGTGAATTTGAAGTTGCATGTTTTTTAATGTTGAATCATAATAAAATAAAAATAAAATACATTGTCAAAAAATGAAAAATATATATTTAAGGGAGAGTCACACTTATCATTTCATTGGGTATTAAAAATAGATATTGGCCGATTCTCAGACTTACCCGATATGCACACAAAATTACATACAAATCGGGTTCGGAGGAGTTTGGTAACATACACCGGAACACGAGAATTTTATTTATTAGATGAAACCAATTATACTCCATAGTAATTATCAGCTAATAAATGTCTGTTGAGTTCGTTAGTATATAACTTTGTATACTAGCTATTATCCGTGACTTCAATTGTATTTATCAGTATAACCATATTGGTTGGTGATAAAATTATGCCATATGAATTTACAAAGCAATCATAGATCTGTTAGAAGTTAGTTAGTTAGTTAGAGAATCATTGGCTGTTAGAATAAGTCCTGTTTTTATCAAGCTTGTTTGTTCAGCGTGTTTTGTTGCGCTGTAGTTATTGTATCTCTTAATCACGCATGCCACGTCCACATCCAGTATACTCAATTGATAAATAGTATTTTTGTATATTTTACTACTTTGCAATCCATACAATTGTATGCATTCCATGCAATTGTTGTCAGTTTTGTGGACTAAATATAAAAATATATACCTCTCATCGTTATGGCAGCGTTGGTAAAAAACTATTTCATTCGAATGTTTTTCTTACCTCTGACTTACAATCCAAAAACCACCTTTTACCTTTATTACCACAAAATAACTTTTAATTTTTCTTAACATAATAGATGGAACTCGCAAATAACTTTCTATTAGTAATAGAATTATCAAAATCAATTGAGTAGAACCTGAGATTTCCCCCTATAACCGTAGCACCTCACAAACATTACCTCATTTTTAATATTAAGTGTAAATCAAATCAAAATCACTTTATTCATTATCATGTAAGTCACGGAAATTACACGTAAATTAAGGCGCTATAGTCCTAAAAAGTAACATTTTTGAAAATCTACTTAAAATACTTCTACAAATACTATGGTTCCAATTTTTTGACATGTTTATCTTTATTTCTTTATCTAAATTATCGCAGTTTCGAAAACACGATTACGAAAAAAATCTCGATAGATATATTTTTTGAAAAATAGTCTTTTTTATTTAAATTGTTTTATATTATCATAAAACTATGATAAACACAAAACTTATTTTATTCGATAGTATTTATAAATTTTCCTTGTCGGTTTTATCAATACGCTTTGTGAATTATTTTATATTATTTTTTTTTGTAATAAACCAAAACAAAAGTTATTGAGTACAGTTGCTGCATCATCCACACACACCGTAAATAAATAAAGGTATTCTGTGAGCATTTTATAAGCGATTATATAAAAAATATATTTAATGACTTTTAAGAATCTGAAAGCCTATGGCTGCATATTAACCTAGTGTAGTTATTAAATAAATATCTGGACGACCGAGCCTTTCTCGGATTTTTAATAATGTACAATACTTGAACAAAAAAAAAACTAATAGGACATCTGGTTTCGAACCGGGGTCTTCTGCTTTCCCGATCCCAATGTCCCATCTGAGCTTTTACAGTCTTGTATATAGTGGCGAAATTTACCTTTGTATTCTAATATTATTGTAGCTGTTTCTCATTAAAACACGGCTAAAACTACATTTTTTAAAATTGAAACCTAGCTAAATAGATTTCATGCCCCCGAAACATCCTGTATACTAGATTTCATTAAAATCGTTGGAGCCGTTTCCGAGATTCAGATTATATCTTATATACAAGTATTGCTCGTTTAAAGGTATAAGATTAGATATGAACCAAGTTCAGCAAACGTCAAAATTTGAATGTCAGAAGACGAGTAATTCACAGATAAGCAAGCATTACTCGGACGTGCATAAACAGTTCCGGCTGACTGCCTTTCGGAATGCAAACATTGTCTAATGCTATGCACCTAGATAGTGAACATTTAGCGGTAGCGTTGAGTGAGATTCCGAGAAAGCATTTAGGTTCTATCATCTCGGACTAGTCGTATCTAAACGCACAGCACCCAAATAGCAAGACGTCTGCAAGCGTTAAGTTTATTGTCATGAATACTGTATAATCGACGAATGGCCTCATATATATATATCGTGTAATTGTTATGTATGTTCTGTAGCTATTACAGATATCAAAAAACTTTATACTTACTGATATTGAAAGTACGATTCTTAATCAGTAAAATAGTATCAATAACCTTTCAAAAATCGAACAATATGTATCCAAAATATTGATATTAAACATTCCTTATATTTAGTATGAGACAGGTGGCACGGTAGACGTTGCTCTGTTCATAATAAAAAAAAAACGAAATAATTTAAACAAAGGAATAAAAACTTTTTTCTGATGATCCATATACTTTGTATGAATGTAAAATTTTATAAAACTGACTGACTTCTACTTGAAATGTAAATCACAATGGTTGCTGAGACATCGTGATGAGTAAATAGGTGTTAATCTCTTGTATATGTACGTAGTCAAGAAGGTCGATCAGAGGAAACGAGAACGAAGATAGTTCGGTACTCGTCTTAGCTCGGTGTAATCGGCGTGCGGTGTGAGCGAGGTCGAGAGCGGCCGGGGAGCAGTCAGTGAAGAAACATCTATCGAGTGAGGCGGTTGTGTCGCACGATCATGCCGGAAACACTACTTAGTCTGGACTAACGCTCACACGTGGAACCCTCTTCTGGTGTCATGGATATCTTTTGATATTTTTCATGACACAGTGACAAGTCTGAAAAAAAAAACTAACCGCACATTTCTGTTCGTAAATAATAATAATATGTAAGTTGATATTCATATAAAATATTTCTTCGTTATACTATATCTATTATTTTTATAAATTTGCTTAAAATCCTTGTTAAATTTGTAGGTCGAACTGTATTTTGTATTTAGAGTGGTGTATGCACCAGTAACTGGTATTCATAACTGATTATGTTCCTATTAGACCATAATAATTCTTATTGTTTTGTATGTAATGCTGTTGGAGTGTCAACAAATAAATAAATAAATATCTTCACGCCTGGACAGCGCCCAGTGAATTTACGGCGATCACCTACGGTACCATCAACCAGCCGTCATCACCATCTCGCCGCGTTCCACTGTCATCTGTGATGTCACCGCACTCCTACTAGCTGTTGCTACTAGCTTAGTTACAATTGTGACCGGCCCCTCTAACTCACGACCTTCCTCCTAAATTCCTTATAAATCCTCGTGTTGACCTGTGGGTTTAATTTCACTACTATCACTTAACCCACCACGTCACAATATAAAGATGAAATAAAATTCGCATGTTATATTGTATGCAATAGGTTAGTTAATAATACGATGCATGATTATCAAACACAGTGGGATTGTGAATACTAATAATCCAAGGTGTGTAGGGACAAAGAGACGTCAGAGAGGGCCACGTCACTAGTTTAGCCAGCGCTTAACACATCGAGACCTCAGCTTTGGGTATGACTATTGTGAATCCAATTTGAATTATCTCAAAACTGGATAAAGGGTACATAATATATATAAATAGAAACACGCTGTGTATTTAAGACCAAATGACAGAATTGAACACGTCATCAACAAACCTCGCCATGTTGTTAAAACGAAATGGGACGATTTGTGTGTTCTTTATTGATAGAAAGAAAGAATTTTATTTATTCAATTAAATTAATGACAAAGTTTTTATCACGACTTCTGAAAAGTTGAGCTGTTGTGTGTTAAATTACTAGTGTATTTTTTTTTTCAATAAGTTATTGATAATACGATGTATGGCGTATTAAAAAAAAACTGCATACTAGATCTCGTTCAAACAAATTGTCGGTGGAAGTTTTTCGATATTATATATATTTTAATATATGAACAGAACAGAGCGTGCTCGTCTTTTGGCCGTGACATAAAATGAGTCGGGCTTTTGGTTACAAGCCTTGCCTTCTGCGCCGTTTGGAACGCTACTTGACAATATGACGTTGTCATAATAAAACTGAATGAACCACATCAATGTAGATGTGGCGTTCATGTAGATGCTCTTGGACGTCACGGGTTATACTGCCTAAAATTAGTCGTCACGCCAGCATTAATGAAGTCATCTGCAGGGCATTTGCCGCTCTTAATATACCAGCTGTTTTAGAGTCAAATGGTATTACCCGCCGCGATGGCAAGCGTCCTGATGGAATGACGCTGGTGACTTGGGCACGGAGAATGGCGCTGGTGTGGGACGCGACTTGCGTCGACACTCTGGCTCCTTCTCATGTCCAAGTTACGTCAGTTGATGCTGGGGCTACTGCTTCGACTGCCGAAGACAGCAAGCGTCGCAAATATGTTGGTCTCAGTGAGTCATACATCTTTGTGCCGTTTGGTGTCGAGACACTTGGGCTGTGGGGCCCAGAGGCGCGGAGAATGTTCAAAATACTATCTTCGCGCCTCAACAAGGCTACTGAAAACCCAAGCGCTATCCAACGCGGAAATGCTGCCAGTATTCTTGGTACACTTCCACGTAATGATAGTTTTAATTTTATGTAGTCATAGTATTGTAAATATAGTTATAAGATTTGTTTTCATCTACATACCAAGTTTCAACAGTATAGTTCTTTTAGTTTCGGAAAAAAGTGGCTGTGACATACGGACGGACAGTCAGACAGGCCTGACGAATCTATAAGGGTTCCGTTTCTTGCAAATTGGCTAAGAACCCTAAAAACAAAGACGGTGGGATTTTTTCTCTTTTATAGGTCCACAGAAAAGTACGCGATCATATCTTAAGGATAAATTACTAATCCTTAAAAAAATTATATCTTAATATAATATATAAATCCAATGACCTGATGTTTGTTTCCAGTAAACTGCTAAACTAATTAACGGATTTTAATAGAAATTACTTCATGCAGTGCAGTTTAGCCAACCTTGAGAGATAGGATAGTTTTATTTCGTTTTGTTTGGACATATTTTCTATGCGAGAATTTATTGACGCACGGTTTGATACTTCTGCTGTGAAACAATTTCATTATAATAACATATAAAATAAAAAACAGTATTTTTTAAGTACAGAACAACGTCTGTCAGGTAAGCTAGTATATAATATAACATTATAAAGGCTTTCGGTATTCAGTAGTCTTAACAGTGGGAGTGGGAGGCTCCATCGCACAGGATGCCGCCTAGATTATGGGTTCCACAACGGCGCCTATTCCTGCCGTTAAGCCGTTATATATAACTTTACTGTGTTTCGGTCTGTAGGTTGCAAATGAGACTTAACATCTTATGTCTCAAGGCGACGAGCGCAATTGTAGTGCCACTCAGAATTATTGGGCTTTTCAAGAATCCCGAGTGGCACTGCATTGTAATGGGCAGGGCGTATCAGTCACCATCAGCTGAACATCCTGCTCGTCTCGTCCCGTATTTTCATTAAAAAAATAAGTAGTTAGTTACCGTTTCATGCTAATTGCGATAGCTCTTTATACCTCAGCAGAGGGCAAAAAGTCATCGAAAAAAATTGGACATATATACTGAAATGAAGGCTGTGATCCATAGAGCGTACTTAGACTTTGTTCAGCATTTACTTACATAAGTCTTAGCTAAGTGTAAGCTTAGAATAATATTTGATTTGGTTTTATTGTCATTTGGCAGCTGAAATTATATTGAGATTAAGGTAAGACAGTTCAATGCAAAACTCAAGTTCGCGTTTTATCACACTCAGCTAAGTTTTACATAAGTAAAGACTTTTATATGATTGTTCATTGAGTTTTCTCATTTTTGCGCCAATACATTGTACAATATTTTGCGATATTAAAATGTAGTGGGGTGATAAAGAGAACCGAATCGCTGTGATTGCATTACACAAAGTAGGTATGGATTTTTAAAACTCTCCATACGCGTGGTATTACTTAAATGTCTGTGTACCGGGCTATTAATAGGTACAATGAGACCTCCTCTGTTTGTAACAGAAAAAGATCTGGCCGTCCACGTAGTGTTCTTACGGAAATGGTGGTCAAAGCAGTAAGGGAAAGAATTCGAAGAAATCCTGTCCGAATCTGTCTCTGTAACTCTTAGCCTGAATGTAAATAAACTTTGAAAAAAAATGTTTGAGTTTTTATATAACATGCGAACAAACTTTTTCTCCAGCATAATATTTTGAAATATTTTCTATGACATTTTCAACGATACTCTCGGGTGTAGTGATAATGGTAATCATTAAGGCGACGATATGTCGACGTTCCACGTTCACACACTTAACGATGCTGTTCATTAAAACAACTACGTTCACTCTAGTACGTAACTTGAGCAATTAGAATGTTCAATTAAATAAAATGACAATTATTTGGTAAAGTACATTGTTGGTTTCATTGTTTGTTGGTTGGTTTGACAAACCGGTTAGAACCGAATTTATAACGATTAATAAGGCACCTAAACAAGGGCTATCAAATATATGAATAAGCTCATCAAATATAATAGTCCGGTCAATTTACACCAAAAAATGAGAATGAAGTTACATAAAGTCCCAACAAGCTGAAAATCAGTGAAATTGTTCAAATTATCTATAAAAAATGTATCAATACTTTTTTTCTTACAAGCCACCGTTTCTGAGATATAACGATTCAACAAGTTATAATTTTATGATCTACAATTTTTGTCTGAGGTACTTTTGTGATAAAACTTACCGTTTTGCTGAAAATCGCGAAAAACTCTCTGTTTCTGACCTTTGACCTTGAATAAAATTTTTTCCATACACGGAAATGATGAAGAACTTTTAAACATTGTTTATAATTATGTTTTGAACTTGACTATAAGAATTATATGAAAATAATACTACCAACTGAAATCGAAAAAATTTATATGATGTATGAGAAGCTTTATCCAAAAAGTTTGAAGCAAATATACCACCTTTACCAGCTTTTTTTTTATTGTATATGTGTCAAACTTATTACTAAGAGCCACTGACCTCTACTATATACCACTGGACTGGCGGCTATCAATATACTTTTGTGCATGTTTGATTTTCGCCATTTTGGCGCTGTTGGCCATGTAGCGAGAGTCTACGGTATGTTTCAAGCTGCAATGGGGTCGCGAAATAAATAATATTGAGAAACACTGATTTAGGCTAATAATTATACATTTTTAATTGCAATAAATGCTTGTCATAATTTATAGAATATTCGCACTAACAGTTGTTAAGATAGAGCTGAATCTAACGTCGCATCCATTCCATTGTTTCTGTAAAGTAATAAAAGGAAATTAAACCGTGAATAATAATAATACTTCGAACAAACTCCGCATCTCATTCCCTTAACGATACTGAGCCGAGACATTGTGCAATTCAAAACAAATGCTATGTATTCGTAACTAAATTGGTTTATTTCCTAGCGACGATGTACTTCATGTTTCTGTCGCCAGTTCTTAGCTATGCTAAATGTAGTGTATTAGGGAAATACGGCAATTTCTGTGACCCGTACCCTATATTACGCGCAATCTGAAACCGGTGAAATTATGAGCAACACCTCATTTCGTGTTTAGCAGCAGTAACCCTCGCAATGTTAGCGGTTATGACTTGTAACGGACGCAGCCATTCTGTTCGTGAAGCTAAACAATAATTGATATGTTAAATATTTTTAATGTCACGAGGTAACGAAATAAATTTTGGCTCGTAACTTTCACTTCAAGATTTGAACGAAATATTTTTCGTATTGGTGTTTTTTGTTTTTTTCTTGCCTAATTACTTTTACTTTGAAATATTAATGTGTATTTCTATTATTGAAATGAGTTTATCGTCTAATAATTCGTTAAATATGACATTTTGCTTAAAGCTATCTCCCGCAGCTTGCCTTTTGTACAACGCGGCCACATTATCTCCTGATCTCGCTAAAATTATATTATATTATGCGGGAATGTGAAGCCCCCCCTTCCCCTTTCGCCACCTCGTGGTTGTCGTATTGCGTCAGTACGGCTTGCAGTTTCATTACCGTTAGGTACATGTCGTGATGTTCTTGTGCTATCACTGCTTGGTTTTTAAAGGTTTCCTTGTTACGTTTTGACTTGTGTTTTTATAGTTCTGTAGTTTATGTTGTTGTAAATCATAGCCCTGTGCTTCCCCGGGGCGCAAAAAGAATAGGGGAGTCCCAGGCCCAAGTAAGGGGCGAATAAGGGCTTTTTAGTTTGATTTATATCATTAATGTCTGCATAGCAACGTATTTTGGTAACCTCCAACATACATTGCTATGCAGACGACAGCACTGGTGATGCCGGCTACACGGGCCATGCAGGTCTCTCTCGGAAAATCGTCGACCAGTGCTGGGAGAAACTTGTGTTTCCTATCGAGTCCTCTCTCGAGAAGGTCGCGGAATGGAACCTCGAGCGATTGCCAATTCCGTGGTCATCTGGAGGGCTTAGTCAAATTGGCTTCGAAGAAGCTGGGCGTCATAAATAGAGCACGGCAATACTTGAAGCGGGCCCACATTCTAGCGCTCTACAAAGCGCAGGTCCGGCCACACATGGAGTATTACGGTCATCTCTGGTCTGGCGCACTCCAGTATCAGATCGATCTATTTGGCCGTGTGCAACGAATTGTCGGGGACCCAGTGAAAAACGGCTGGATCACTTGTCGTTGCGTAGAGACGTCGCTTCATTATGCGTCTTCTACCGCTTTTATCACGGGGAGTTTAATGAAGAGCTATTTCACCTGATTCCTGCCGCTGCATTACACCTTCGCACGACACGCCACATATTAGGATACCATCCCCACATTCTAGATGTGTGGTGGTCCTTTACTGTGCGCTTTTCAAGGACCTTTCGTCCACCACTACAAAGCTGTGGCTGAGCTTCCATGTGCGGTGTTTCCCGGATGATACGACATGGGTACCTTCAAAAAAAGCATTGCCGGCCTTTAAGTAAGGTTTACGTCCTTAAAGGCCGGCGACGCTCCTGTGATTCCTTTGGTGTTGCAAGAGAATGTGGGCGGCGGTGATCACACCAGGTGACCCGTATGCTCGTTTGTCTATTCCTTGTTAGTCTATTTTGTTTTACAAGCTCTTGTGTATCTCTGTACTAAGTTTCATCAAAATCGGTTCAGTGGTTTGGGCATGAATTCTTTAATTTGGGGACCCCTCGTAATTTAGAATCAAGTGTAATGTAAATAAATATAAAATATCTTTAATAAATAATATTATATCTTTTTAAAATAAATAGTTCTTCTTGAACAGTATTGAAGTCATGTAAATTGAGCATGTTATGTAAAGAATTAAAGAGAGTTGGACTAGAAACCGACAAATAAATTTACAATTCCGTATGTGAGTTGAACGGCACTGGACAAATGCTAAAACTCTTTCCCTAACTTGCTGTACTGAATTTAAATGTAGCAAACAAACTAGTACTAGAGTATACGTAGGTATGTGAACATTTTGTCGCTTTCGTTGTGTTTATTTAACATTTTCATAAACGCTGCATTTATTTTATATATTATATATACTTACTAGCTGATCCGACAGATAGCGTTCTGTCAATAGATCAAAAATGTAAGTATTCGGAAATAACATAGTCTTAAGCGATCTGAAATGTGTAAAAATGTATTTCTGAATGATTTTATAATATGTAGTACCTAATAGAATGACAAGGATTAATATTGTATTTGTGTAAACAGCTTTTTTTTATCCAACTTTATAAAGTATTAAGATGGATTTGGTATGTTATTCTTAATAGATAGACATATGCAAACACTGACCTTTCTGTAGACCTATATAAGATGCACAACTCCACTATAAATTATTTTGTTATATCTCAAAGGTAAACCCTTTTCAGCGTTTTCGTTCAAAGCTCCCAGACGGCTTATTTTTTCCGACATCTCCAATAAATTTCTTTACTACATACAAAAATGTATACAAAAACTTAACAAAATTAAATACTAAAACCTTCCTCGAGAACCACGCTCCAATTTGACCCCCAGAAGTCTTAAGTTTGCAGGTATAAAAAACCCCATTTGTTGTATCACCGCTCTTCGACAACACCTTCCTTAAAGCCTCGCCCACGTATCTGAATACTGGGTCTCAAATCTCGAACAAAGCCAAATTGGCTTCGAAGAAGCTGGGCATCATAAATAGAGCACGGCAACATTTCAACCCGGCCCACATTCTAGCGCTCTTCAAAGCGCAAGTCCAGCCACATATTATGACGCACCCCAGTATCAGCTCGAACCATTTAAATCCGATCGCAGAGCTGCCTAAATTGGCGGAGACCCAGTGCTCTGTGATCGGCTCCTGGCGTAGTTTCATTGTAAGTATCTGAAGAGAGCTCGGATGAGATAAATCTCCATGCGAAGAAAACGGGCGTCAAGTCGCAACTATGTTGTTGCGTTTCGTTTGGTCAGTGAGAGTCCTGTAAAGGTAAGTAAAGGGGACTCCTTTTACCTCAGTCACAGTCCCGTAGGTCTACCCCTTTTTCTCCACCAGAGCCCCGTAGGTCTATTCCGCTTCCCTTCCCACACCATTTCCTGAAAGCCTAGTAATGCATCAGCAAAATCTTTATTTACATTGAAATAATAATTCAAGCCTCGGTCAAAGGCTAGAAGCAAGAATTCATTAACATTATGTATTTTTTTAAATTATGAATTATTAACATTTAAAAAAACTCACTTGATTGTAATAATAAATATATTAATTAATATAATAGGATTTAACTTTTCTTTAACATAATCATGTCTAAGATGTATATCATCTCAATCGGGAAAACAATATCACTAAAACTGAAAGTGGCTTAATACATAGTTCTGTTTTTGTCAGTTACGAGTTCTTGCAGTAAACCGACGAAATTATGTAATTATACAAGGTTTTTTTTTATTCTAGTTAGACAAATTGCCAAAAATAGCAAAAAAATCTAACAATGCTCCTAGCTCTTCAGCAATACGTGATTGCTAAGTTGATAACACGGCTTTAATTAATGTATATATATATATTTATGTATCTGTTAATTATTCCTAAAGTTAATTATTATTAAGTTTTATTTCAATCGCGCGCAAAGATATTATTTTAAAGATCAAAATGTATAGCAGCTGTTCCAAGTACAATAATTTTGTCATGATTTCTTTTTCACTATATTGTTTCATCTGATTGCATCCAGTCAGTTCTAGGAGGTACTTAATTCAAACCCTGTATTTGATTGATTTCGAACATGCGAAACTGGCACAATCAAATACCACGTCCTGTCCTACTGCGTGATGTGGAATTGATTTGAATGTCGTCAATCCCCGCCACACTCCAATTGATGATTCACTAACATATCAACGACGTTTATTGAAGTGAAAATTTTTAGTACGGGAAAACCTTATGAGTTTGCGTCATCGATATACTCATGACTGGTGCACGCGATAAATAATAAAAAAAATATAAATATGTACAGTTAGACTCATTTTGGATGGGTGAAATCTCGTGAGTTCGCGACACCGAAATGCTTATAGCAGTATATCTGTAGCTATACAGCTGACGTATTGTGCAACATTAGTACTGTGTATATCTTATAAGTGAAATTGAATGAATTTAGTGAAAAGTTCAATGTGTATCTACTGTGCATTGTTGAAATAGTGTTCTTGTTTCATTAGTATATTATTGAAAATAAGTATTCATAATAATTTAACTGTTATTAAACATTATGAATTTTCAAATATTAATTTTAAAAATTTTAAGTTTTCAGTTATATCGGCAGTCTCTACTACTGCCACTTCTTTTATTTAGTATGAAGACTTCAATAATTGAAGTTGGAAACTAAACTGATGCTTGGTGAACCTCGGTTGAAGCTGACCATATTATCATCAAGAATACACGAGATATATTAGAAGAGTTCAAAATTTATGATTGTACTGAATATGGATAGTTAATATATATAATGACGACCCATATAGCCCAGTGATCCTACCTACTGAGCTAGAGGTCCCGAGTTCGAACCCTGGTAGGTGCTAACATTTATTTGATGAACATGGATATTTGTTTCCGAGTCATGCATGTTTATAAGTATTTATACATGTTTAAGTAAGTATATGGTATTAAATATATCGTTGTCGCATACAGGCTATGCCTAGTTTGGGCAAGATAATTTGAGTAAATTATCATACCCTATTGATATAAAAATTTTGGATAGCTCTGGTTTGAATTTAATAATTAATCTACACCCATCCTTTAAATCTCCTATTCAATATTCTAAAACTGTTACCTTATTGCCAACATTAAAACACGCAATGTCCTACTAACCATTACATCATCCAAACGAGTGTTGTAATGAAATTCAGTGCAACATTATATCATCCATTTTCATAATATCACCTTTGGATGATATTATGGTTACTAGAACTGCTTTTTAGAAGTTCACAGTAAAGAAGCAGTAAGCTAACTGTTTCAGTATATTTTAAAGAGGATTCATATTATGGGTGTAGATAAAGTATGCAATTGTTGATAATTAGGTATTAAAACACTCATGTGATACTATTACCACCACCCCATGTGGTGATATACCCACATTCATGTTATAATACCCCTTAATACACAACAGTTGCATAAATAACCATGATATCATGTTACTGATTAGGTTAGTGAGTTAGATTAATTTCTATACCAGTTTACTGTTTTTTGATATCTATAATAGGCACGAAATAATCTGCCTGGTCACACTAATTGTAATTATCAGTACGAATTTCATTATAATTTCGAGAAAGTTCTTTTATCAACGCGTAGCACTCTCCGTTCACGTCAAGTCGAGTTTCTTACAAAGTTCTTTATGGTAAATATGAAATATTAGTACGCGCTGCTCCCAACAATCTTGTAATGTAGCAACGCAACTTACCTTGTTTGTACTTTGCAAGCGTCACAAAAAAACTTTGTATATTTAAAAGTGTATTCTTAATAATGATAAAATGCATTTATATATTTTATTATAACGAATGAAGTCTTAAATTGAAACTAAATAATAACATTAGAATTTAAAAGACCAATTACAAGTGATGACTTGTAGGAATAAATAAGAGGTAGACATAAAACTCACGAACTAAGTATACAAGTAGTGAAAAAGTATTAAAAATTAAATAGGAAGTGTATTAACATAAATAAACTATATATACCCTTTACTTTTATGTTACTTTATTATTATTTTTTATGGAAAAGGAGGACAAACGTACGGTTCACCTGGTGTTAAGTGATCACCGCCATCCACATTCTCTTGTCCCCCCTCCACTGTAACTTCTAAAATAAGAGAATGATAAAACTAAATAAATAAGAGTCAAAAAAACTAAACAGCACGCTTTATATAAAATTCAACTAAAAAATAGAAAATAAATTTAAATTGAAAATAGTGTAATAAAAATATATTTTATTGTAAAAAAAAGCGTGGGGTGTTTTTTAAGATATTATTGAAATAATAATTCTTCTACACGCCACGCTTTTTTTAACTATTATTTATTTTTAAATTTTTAGTCAAATTAGTGTAATGTCATCGGTCATGGATAAAGTGGGTCAAAATCGCGCCCAAAGAAGTCGGTTACAAACATACAAACATACAGGTGAAGCTAATATAAAGCGTATAAAAAAATATATCATGTACATCATCTTCCACCGAATGGTTAGAACGAGATCTAGTGAGTAGTTTTTTTAATACAATAATATTAAAACGTCAATCAAAGTTACAAAGAACAACAACAAATTTTATATTATGTCACTTGCTGCTACGGAACCCTTCATGGGCGAGTCGAACTCGTACTTGGCCGCTTTTTCATCAACTATCTCCGTTATATTCAGAAACTTTTCGGTAACTTATTGAGGTGATATCACGAGTTAATGTAGTGATAAAGTTTATTTTGTCTAATCGACGTGTGTCAGCCGTCAGCACCCCCTGTCCGAGTTTTACAACTTTTCCCCTATTCGATGAATCAACAATGAATTATGCATGAGAATTAAGTTTGCGCCAGATAAGAGGCTGAAAGATTTATTTGGCGATATGATGTGTAGAAAACAATCCAACTTGTTCGCGAAACTTGAATTATCGCTGTTGTTTCATTGAATGTATCAAGCACCTGTCAAACTTTACACAATTTACGGTTTATTTTGTTTTTTAACGGCCTTATGTGAAATAATAAGAAAAAGGTTACAGCGATTTGTTTGATTTAACAACGTTCAGTCATGGTTAAACTTTTAAAGGAAAATTGAAAAAAAAAAAAATCTTTTATTTTCTCAAAGTTGATTCCTTTAGAATTATTTTTGTTAGTATTTCTAACGCTATCACCGCTTCGGATACAAATGGCGCTCTGAGAGAGAGCAAGTGGCGCAAGAAACTCTCCTCAAGACAATAAATGTCGCGGATTCACTCATGTACTTACATTTTTGTATTTTTAAAGTGAAACTTTTATTACATCGTCTCAAACTTTTTCGTCTGTGTGTTGCATGTCGCATGACGGTCAGGCGGCGCCTATAGTTCGCAGCAGCTGACCGTGTAGTGTAAAGACTATTACTCATATGTACCAGTGCTCCACGCTACTTTTTAGTTAAATGTCTATCATGTGAAAAAAAGTTTCACTTTTACCGGGGTTTCATAAAACCATATCCTTTTTGCTTATGTTCAAAAACTCTAGTGTTATATGAACATGTTATATATCTTAATCTTAATGTAATGTTCCTCGTTTGCTCACGAGTGAAACAACTAATCTTTACTATGTAGCAGATTAGAACTGGCCTTCCGCTGTATTGTGCATTCCTTATATAGCACTCAACGTCACACGGTTAATGTCACTGTCGATGTCGTGACAGTGACAATGATAGTTAACACAAACTCTGTTAAGACTAGACGTCAGTACACTACACTAAATATATATAAATTACGTGACACGTTGTTTGTCCGCGATGGACTCCTAAACTAATGAACGGATTTTAATGGGGATTATTTCATGGAGTGCAGCTTAGTCCAACTTGAGAGATAGGATAGTTTTTATTTCGTTTTGGGTTCCATAATTATTTTTATGCAAATATTTGTTTCGTATGGACATATTTTCTATGAGAGAATTTAGTGACGCACGGTTTGACAGTTCCGTTGTGAAACAATTTCATTATAACAACAGCGATCATTTTTTACAAAGTAATTCTTGATGTTTTGAAATATTATTGGCAAATTGCTATAAAACAGTATTTTTTTTATCTACAGAACAACGTCTGTCGGGGCAGCTAGTATATTATATAATTCCAGTGTCCTGATGTTTATTTCCAGTGAACTCCTAAACTAATGAACGAATTTAATGGGGATTACTTGATGGAGTTGAGTTTAGTCTAACTTGAGAGATAGGATAGTTTTTATTTCGATTTGGACCTATAATTATTTTCATTGCCAATATTTGTTTTGTATGGACATATTTTCTATGAGAGAATTTATTGACGCACGGTTTGACAGTTCTGCTGTGAAACAATTTCATTATAACAACAGGGAGCATATTTTACTAAATTATTCTTATTTAAACAGTATTTTATTTATAATGTACAGAACAACGTTTGTCGTGTCAGCTAGTATATCTTATCTTAATATATATTTCTTTTGTGCGTCTCTTGTAACTGAAGTTCTCCTATTTAGGGGGTAAAATCGGTCCGGCCGGCAAATGGCCGGATTTTAACGTAACTTTCTGTGTGTCTTCAGGTGGATTCGAGAATGGTTTGGATTCACAATACCTCCTAAACTGCTGCACTGATTTTTATAATTCTCCTGCTGTATGTTAGTGAACTTCTCCTAACGGCTGGACCGATTTTTCAAATTTAAGACGTGTGTACAGGACAACTTCTACATCGGGTCCACTAGTAATATACAAAGCGCAAAGGTAGCGTTAGAAATTTTATTATACAACGATATATTTTGTATAATATATCGTTGGAAAGCTTTATTCAGGTTTAAACTTTTCCCATGGAGTTACATTGATAACGAGGTTTGTAAGCTAGAACGTGCCAACAATAGTCAAGCAAAAATATCGGATACAGGAAATCGTGAAACTGGAAATCATTGTTGCACGATTTGGGGATTTTATTCTAAGTTTGAACTACCATTGCATATGCTTAACCAGGAATGCATACGGGCAGGGGACACGTGAGTGACGAACGGTCGTCACTACGATATTAAATTATACTAGCTGACCCAGCAAACGTAGTATTGCCATATAAAGTAGTAATAATTAAAAAAAAAAAATTTGGTGTATAAAAATAGATGACGACCGATTGCCATCTTCCAATTCTATTGCGCATCTATGGATGGAATAGAATAATACTAAAATCCCGATACAAAATTTGGTGTAGATCTTAGACGGGTGAAAATTTGAAAATGTATGTATTTTTTAATGATGAATAAAATAAAAATAAAAAAAATTGTCAAAAAAATAATATTTAGGGATGGGTGACCCTTATCATTTAGAGGCATGAAAAATAGATGTTGGCTGATTCTCAGACCTACCCGATATACACACAAATCTTCAAACAATTTGGTTTAGCCGTTTCGGAGGACTTTGGTAGCAAACACAGGGACACGAGAATTGTATGTATAAGATGAAGTTTTACTATTGTTACTTCAAAATCGCAAATCCCCCAGTTATCTACCACACTATTTGAAGATTTAATACTAATTTTATTTATATATACTTAGTATTTTTATGAGTGAAAACTTCACACCGTCCCGCAAGTTTGACATCCTGAATGTTGATGTTAGTTGGTCAACTAGATCATTAAATATTGTATCCATACCTCAGACGAGATTTTGTGGTATTAGGTATAAAATCATTTTTGAAATAACAAAGAGATACTTCGTTTTATTTTTACAATAATTTAATATTATTTTATTATATAAAGTATCAAAGTTATCATTAACTTTAGTAGTATTTAGGTTAATAGCGACATCTGTAGTGTGGCTTAAAACATATAATTTTTTGTACGTAAGCAAAGACCATTTTAATGATGTAGGTTTACGGTAGATGGCACTTGATCTGAACTGCAAAAGTTTGAGGAGGTATTAGTCAATATTAAATCAGTCATGTAATGTGGTGCTTTATCTTCTAATATATAAAATTCTCGCATCGCAATGTTTGCTACCAAACTCCTTCGAAACGGCTGAACCGATTTGAATTAAATTTCGTATGCATATCGCGTAGGTTTGAGAATCGGCCAACATCTATTTTTTATACTCCTAAGTGATAGGGGTGTCCCAAATATATTTACATTTTTGATATTTTATTTTTATGATATGATGATATTTTAAGTTTATTAATCACGATTTATATATTTTTGCGCCCATGGCCAACGTCGGCTGGTCGAGCTGTGGGGGATCGGTGATAGCGCCATTTGAATTCGCTTCTTGCTCCATTTGCACATAGTTGCCGATTCAACCGCGGCTCGCGCAGGCCCGACAATGTTGAGATCGGGTCACCCGGTTGCAGCGCCATCGCCAGGCGAGTGCCGGCTGCGAGAACTGTACGTGAGGTACACGCCTGAACGAGTACCTCATGGTGGAGACCAAGTTCCAGCCGAAGCCGTCTGCCGCAAGACTCTGAGGTCAGCGAGGTGACGATTGGTGCCAGAGATGGTGCTGCTCATGTGCTGAGGAGTCTGAAGCTCTGGTTCGACCTTCCGATTGACTGTTTGATCAGTTTCTGACCAATATGAAGGTGAGGCCATGCCACGTGCCATGCATCACTATATTCTGCATGAACATTGCCATCAACGAGCATGCCGAGAGGACCAAGCGGTCCAGGACTGTGTCCATCGAAGAACTGGTGTTGGTGTCCCAGTCTACTTGCACGGTGGGTGATGTGCAGCGTATATCCCGCGTGATGACGGAGAAGCTGTCACTGGCCGGGGGTGGAGCCCTACACGTGGCTCACCGGCCAACGTCGGCTGGTCGAGCTGTTGGGAGCGAAGCCGTACGTACTTTGCGTCGTGATTGCAGCATTGTTTTGTTTTCCCCCTTATTTACATAGCACGAGTAAGATACATTGACTACTGGGTGGTCAAATTGAATTTCATGGAACAAGGATAAGATAGGTATATAGGTACTCAGATATTAATCGTTATCGAAAATATTATGTACGGAATTTATTATGTACTACGTATTGCCTAATATAAATTATATGAACCTACCATACTCAATTATTTGTCTGTGGCACCAACACAACTAGACCACTAGTACAGGGGTCAGAACTTGGTTAGGGCGCAGAGTGCCGTACGGCACTTCAAATATTGGGGTACATGCCGATTTCGGAAGGTTCATAGAAGTATAGCGGACTACAGTGTCTTTGTCGTCAAGTAGCAATATGCAAGTATTATAATATAATATTATGTTTCGATCTGAAGAGCGCTAGAAGAAAAATTACTGAGCTAATGAGACTCAACATCTTATGTCTTAAATAATTGCGATTCCACTCAGAATTTTGAGTTCAATCAAGAATCCTGGAGTCATCAGGTGAATAGATGAACGTCTTGTTAGTCTAGTCACTATGTCTCATAATAAAAGATATACACAGTACAAGACTACAAGAACGAATCCACCAAGCCTTTTATCTGAGTTACGCACGCTCTTCCAGGGCCTGTCCGGAAATTTAACTTCGTTAAGAATGAAATATGTCGCGTCGTTATTCCACGGCTTGTTGCGCGGATACTTACATTTCCAGCTCTCCAACTCTAGTTTTCTCATCAGAGCGACCGGAAATAATTTCAGCTGAGACTGAGTTATGACAAAACTCACACGGACAATGCAGCATCGATATTTTTATTTATTTATTTATCACATTACATATTACTGATATACAAACTAGGTCTACTAATCATCTAAAACGACAAATGTTACAATTAATGAGGTATAAATTAAATTAAGAACCGTAAAAATATTGTTACGACTTAAAACGAATAAATATAACTTAGCAAGTTCATATTATCTTGGCTTCTAATTTTTTAATAGGTATTAAAATCCTTTATTTTTTTAAATTGAAAACCTAACTTGATTTTTAAATCTGAAATTTGACGCTATTGACGTTTTTTTTAATTGAACTCACTGATTATAATAATAATGATAATTACCTCCCGGGCTTCAAACCGGTGAACTCTACATGGACCTAATTTCATATTTTGTATGGACCTATTTTTGACTTTGACTTTAATGATGAATTGTAAAACTTATCAAATAGAATTTAACGTGTGGAGGAATTCCAACTAGTGTTAATAATTGTTTTTCATAAATGTATTTCTTGCTACAAAATAAATACTCTTTTACAATAAAATAAAACCTGTGAAGTATATAATAATGGAACATGAAGACTAAATTTGATTGAATAATGTTAAATAACTATCAAATGACATTGCTTTATCCGTAGAAATATCTCTCAACAAATGAAGATTTAGAGGAAACTTTGCGAATTTATTGTATCGAGTCAAGTTTAGTCAATTGTGTTCGACTTCCATAACTTACTAACTAGAATCCTAAACTTATGATTGTCATAAAAAAAAATCCATGTTTTTTTGCCTTAAAATTGGTCTTTCCTTCAGTTAAAGCTTGTTGAATAATAGCAATGGTAAATAACGCCTGGAAAATGATCTTGTTCTGCAGTAAATAGATTTTTTTAGTAAATATGTTTTTTTTTTCATACTTATATGTGATAATTATGTATATAATACATACGTTTCACAAATTATTGTTATAATATCGTAATGATTCCATCTACAGTTTCTGAAGTAAAACTATTTTCGCAGTGTCATAGATGGTACTTTGTCTTAGTATAATATTAACTACAAACAGCCGAATATTTGCCCGTGAAGTAAGCGTATCATTTCAATTAACATTTATTTTTTTATGTTTTTTCTAGCGATGTTTCAGTTTTTGTTACTCTTGGTGTATATCTCTTATCTCAAGTTTCATTAGGACAGTACCAAGAGTACTTTAACAATCTTTAAGTGTGAAGAAACGTTCGTCAGAAACTTGTACATTAAAATTTCTGAACACCAAAACGTACATACTTTTCTAGAGGTCGCACTCTTTGAAACCTTTCGCTTTCGTGACGCTGCAGAAACATTAATTAAACAAGGTGATGTCTTGCTTACCAGATGGTTGCTGTCCAGAGCAGAAGCGGATACCCAAGAAGGGCCACATTGTCAGCGTTACATGACATTCATGTAAACTTCAATAATATGAAATAATTATTTTCTTACATATATACAACAAGCTTTGTGCTCAGCGACATCATGTATAAAGAGCATGACCCAAATACAGCAAACTCGAACTCTATATATGTAGCTATGCCACCATACTTGCTCCCCGCTAATAAAGCTTTAAAAACGTAATACCCGGACGACCGTGCGATCTCAGCGGATACTCCATAGGGAGATATGAAGGCTTAGAGGGCACCTGCCAAAAGCCAACTTCAGGTGGTGTTTAGTGGGTAGGCACCTAGGTTTTTACGTGAGTCCCACATAACCAACGCAGACTTGGGCTGCGTTGGTATTCATGAGCATTCCCCACCTCACTTCCGTCGTTATCCCAGAGGGTAGCCCTTTCCCTTGTTTGGGCGCAAAAAAAAAACGACCGTGTCTTCCTCGGATTTTTAAGAATGTATAAAACTTACAGAAAATTAAAAACTAATAGGACATCTGGATTCGAACTGAGATCTTCTGCTTTCCGGATCACCCAATGCCCCACCTGAGCTATTATAGTCTTGTATATAGTGGCGAAATTTACCTTTGTATTTTAATGTTATTGTAGCTGTTTCTAATTAAACATGGATAAAACTACATTTTTTAAATTAAAACCTTTTCCGAGATTCAGATTATTTATATATATACAAGAATTGCTCCTCTAAAGATATAAAATATTATGTCAAAAAATATAGAAACCTATAGTAAGCCCGCACCTTTCAAATGTATAGTTCTGGCTTTAAAAAGAATATGACAGTCTATGACAATTATTAGAAAAATCATTTTGACTGATATATTTCAACAAAAATAATATTGTAATTTTTTACATTCATTTTATTACACAAATTATTTAAATGGAACACAATATCATAAATACATTAAAAGGTGACAGGGTAAGTAGTACTTACGCTGAGATTTATTTTGACGATACTTACTGTAACCACATCAAATCTGATACTATAGAGGGTGGGCTTGAATTAAGTAACCGGGGGCAAGAAACTGAGAAATTAGATATTGAAGATGAATGGACGTCGCCTAGTGATCTTCTTGTTGGTATAATCGAACTAAAACCACCATTCACATCTAAAATCAATCGTGGAAAGACTCATGAAGGAATATGCCGAATTGGTAATGAGTTGTTAAAACAGGAACACTCAAAATTTCTTAAATCTCTTAATAAAAATATAGCGGAAAATGATGCTGCATGGGAGCAAATTCTAAAGCATGAAAGCGAAAAGGTTACAAATAAAGTAAAGGTAATATATGATAAAATCTTCAAAGAAAAAAGTCTAATCATGTCGAATGAAATCTCCAAATTTTATGAAAGTAATTTGCAAGAGCTAGAAGATCATATTAGATCAGAAGTTCAAATGGTACTTGAAAGTTCTCAGGCAAATATTATATCTACTTTAAATGCGGAAATAAGAGAAAAACTAAAACAGCAAAAAAAATCTCTAGAAGATATCCTTCGAAAAAGGCTACTAAATGAGGTTAAGAAGATAAATCACTATTATAGCCTACTTTTGCGTGAAGAAATTGATAAAAATGAATACCTTATTAATAATGCATTAATTGATAAAAACGACACACTCAATGCTTTTGTTAGATTAATGGAAGCTGATAAAATCACCAGCAATATGTACGTTATGAGCTTAGAAAGAAAGAAATGTAAAGTTAAAAAGATAATATTAAAAAATTATCACAATGAAGAAATACAAGAAAGAATTGAGAAGATCAAAGAAAGACGGGATATTATAGAAGATTATAAAACTAGAGAGAAAACTATACCAGCTATAAACAAAGAGTGGACTGAAAATATAAACAAAATTTTACAATTATTTCTCAAATTCATTGGGTTTTCTTTAAAACTTTTACCCGAACAATCAACATTTTTATTAGATTTAGAAAAACTAGTAATACTACAACTCAACGAAATACAAAAGCAACCAGATGCCCCGCAAACATTGCTACTTGATGAGTCAAACTTAATCAATGAATTCAACTTTGTCCAAAAGGAAAATGAAATGAAAGTTCCATGTGAGAATGAACCGTTTACATTAGTAGGTGATTTATCCGATCCAATTCCCCCACAGTATGGTAGTAGAGAAACGTTGGCTTCTAATGTAGATTTACCTTCATTTAGGGTACAAAGACAGTTTGTTTACGCAAAATGTCATGGATTTGAAGATATTAAAAAAGTTCTTGATGTTAAAACATGCCCAATGTGTCACTATACAGTTCCTAAATCAGACGAAATACATTCATCGGATACATTACACTCGAATTTAGAACCTACATTACAATCTACTGAGGATATAACAACACTGACGACTACAGAATATACAACAACTTCAGAATCAACAACCGACGATACGACAACAACAACAGATTCAACTACAGAGGATACGATATCGTCAGCATGGCTATTAAAAGGTGCAATATCTTCAAGAATACCCATGGACGATCATACATTTTCAAAAGGTTTTCTATTATCTGAAGCCCATTACAAACGTTCTAAAGAATGTCCAGCGAGAAGTTGTATGAATTGGCTAAGGAAACAATCTTTTCTTAATTTAAAATCTTATGTTAACTACTCAGATGATAACTATGCAAGGGTTACTGCAATTTTAGGTAAAAACTTTAGACGAAGAACAAGGCCCGTTCTGATGAGACCAAAAGATATCGTATACTCCGAGCCACCATTTTTTGCTACTAAGGAAAAGTTTCATACTGTCGAAACTCAGTGCTCTAGCGCAGAAGATCTTGATATGGTAAATACTGCCAGTTGCACTTGCATTGCCAGCAACTCCAATATTAACGTAAAAGACGCTAACACATCAGATATTGAAGTGCACGACGCCTTTACTAAACGTAAAATATCTTTACAGCATCTCTTCAATAGTAATCCCGAACTGTTGAAGCTCTTCACAGACGAATGTTATGATAAGAAAATTTAAAATATTATATTAATACCCCTCTAACGATTTGTTTTTCTTACCAATTTTGTGAATCTCTTTAAATTCGAAAAATTAAATAATATAATTTCTTTTAAAACCATAGTATCTCATCACCCGGTCCAGACAGTATTAGCAAAAAGGAGTTTTAGTATTTTTTACATATTTAATCCCCCAGCGATCATACATACTATTAAAATTATATACGGAAAATGTCCGCCCATTACGGTTCGTTCGTATTATGGCCATGAGAAACTGAACTTAACTTATCAAGCAACTAACTAATACAAAAGAATTAAAGGTATGTATTGAGTGATCTAGAATGTGTGTACGTACGGATTCGATCATCCGCACGGTAACTATAATCAAAAATCACATATTAAAATGGTGTGAATAAAAAGCAGTTTGTATATAGTTATCTCTCTACCTCTACAGGTATAGTTTGCCATTAAAAAAATTAGAATAAAGAGAATAAGAGATAATTGCGGCGCAACCAAAGGTATTAAATACAACCAATACAAAATTATTATACCTCATATTTTAGTTAAATAACGTCATTTATAAAAAAAATATACAATTAGAGAGAAATTATATTTTTAATTTAAAAAAAAGGAAATTATAAATTTAACTATCGTCATGTGGTTGTGAAATTAACCAACTATTATTAATTGTAATAACATAACAAGAAGGCCATTTTCACGCAAAAAAAACACGAATGTAAGATGTGTAGTTGATGAAAATAGCCCGCTACGATATGGTTTCTCCCTTACAGAAATTGGAACATAGATAATTACATTTCAAATGTATATGAGGCATTAATACAGAAAAATGCTTTAAAATCCATCACTCTCGTAGCAAGACAATATTAAAGTAGTAACTAAGTCAGCAGGTATCTAAATTAAACAGGTGTGAATAGCAGAAGTGGGAATGTGCTCCATTTACCGAGATCACAAATTGCTTACAACGTCTCGCGGTCCCGGTACAATGTTGCAGTCATTTGTTGTAGTTTGTAGTACTTGTTTACACGAGTTTAAATGGCAAATACAGATGTTGGAGACAATACTGTGGGGTTTTGTTAAGTAGTTCTTTAGTATTATTGTGTATATAAGATGCCAAAAGCCATTACTGTATTCATAGATCATTTATACGTCTAGATAGACTGTAAACCGTGAAACAGTGGGAGGCTCCTATGCACAGGATGCCGGCTAGATTATGGGTACTACAACGGAGCTTATTTCTGCCGTGAAGCAGTAATATGTAAACATTACTGTGTTTCGGTCTGAAGGGCGCCGTAGCGAGTGAAATTGAACCACCATTATACAGCTTCTTAATGTAGACAATTAACTAAACACAATACCTGTAACTAATTATTTTTCAAAGTTAACATTCATTATTATAGGTAACTTAGTCGGTGTCATTAAACTGATTAACCCTATCGTTTCGCAGTAGTAAATATTGTATCACGAAAGGATAGTATTCATCGTCCTTAGATCAACTTAAGGTGCGTGTACTTGAAACTTATACAAACTACGCACTAGATAGTGTTCAAATTCGATCCTCCTCCTCGCGTCGTATACCTCGTGATTTCTCTGAGGATTCATCTTTTTGACAATAGTTCGCCATCTGTGTCTGTCATTGGCTACGTGCAGTGCGTCATGAAGTCCAGTATCCAGAGATGTGCGGATTTGGTCAGACCATCTTATAGGGCTGCGACTTCTGGGGCGTCGTCCATCTACCTTTGCAGTTCCAGGTTGTGGCCATCTTTTCTGGCGATATTTCCAAAGAACTCTAAGATTCTACGGAGACAGATGAATAAGAGTCTGGTTTTTACACCTAGAGTGTTAAGGATGGATTGGTTCGTGCGGAATGCTGTCCAAGGGATTTGAAGCATCTTCCTCCAGCACCACATCTCAAAGGCATCAATCCGATCTCTGTCGGCCTTCTTTAATGGACATGTCTCAACACCATAGGTGAAGATGGAAATAATTTGACTATTTACTAGCCTTATTTTAGTATTTCGTGAGACGCCATATTTTTCGGAGTTGAGACATTGCAGTTTTGGCAATTCCAATGCGACGCCTGATTTCCACCTCGCATGTTCCGTTGTTGCTAATACTAGACCCCAGACAGGTGAAATTGTTGACCTGTTCTAGACTTTTTACTTTATGACTGTTGTGTGTATGTGTATGGTGAATGTTTAAGGATGTGTGTATGTGTGAAGGGTGATATGTGTACTGAATTTATGTACCGAGGGGAAGTGATGCCTTTGTGCCTACCGGTCAAATAAGTTTTTTCAATAAATTTTCGGTCTCATTGTAGTCCAATGATTCTAAATATTTATCATATACTAGCTGACCCGACAGACGATGTTCTGTAAATAATTATAAATAAAATAATGTTTTTTATGTTTTTGTCAATAATATATCTCAACATCAAGAATTATTTCGTAAGATATGCTTCCTGTTGCTATAATGAAATTATTTCACAACAGAACTGTCAGACCGTGCTTCAATAAATTCTCTAATAGAAAATATGTCCATACAAAAGAAATATTAGAAATAAGAACAATTGTTTTAGACTGTAAATTTTTCTAACTCTCACTTTAAATGTTGACAACAGCCACTTCGTCAATGGTGGGTGAATTAAACCTCCTTGTGTATTCACCAGCAGGTGTTTTGTCAGCTCGAATGACAATATTATGGCTGTTTGATGTGCACGACCTCGTTGCATTCTAAGTCTATGTACTTCATTGTCACTCACTAAAGAACGCAATACGAGTACGACTATTTTCTTGATCTGTCTCTCTCTGGCCATCATTGCGGTTAGCACGTGAGGTAGCTCTTAACACTTTTCATTGACTGCAACGATCTAAGTCAGGTCGCCATCTCCTCGGCATCGTAAATTATAATTAATCAAAGTGAGAAAAGTTCTCGCGCACTTACAGTAGTGTGTCACTATCACAAAAAATCAGAAATATTTAAAATTCTGTTTGATATTCGAAAATTGCCTTGTAATAGAGAAATAAAAGCAAAAATTAAGTTTTACCTCGTGAGAAAGTTAGAAAGATATAAAAATTCTAATTAGTTATTTATTTTAAACTATTCATTCAATTCGATTTTTGAACGACGAGGGACACATCAATAGCCAATTCGGTCGAGCCATTCTCGAGTTTTAGCGAGACTAACGAACAGCAATTCATTTTTATATATATAGATAGATTAAAAGCGATACATTCTTATGATTGGGTTTTACGAGGTGTTATTTGAACAAATGTTAAAGGGAATATGAAGAGTGGATGCGCCGCAATTATTATTTTATTGTCAGTTTGGCTGTGGCTAATTTATGGTCGACGCCAGTAGACAAAGAAATACCATAGACAAGCGAAGCATTGACATCTGTGACGTTAACATAATTACAGTTGTCTCCTTGGCCGCCTGCTAATACATAACCAAAATTGTCACTAAGCCACTGAGCAATATAATATGTAGTTCTCACGCAAATCGTCACATACGCATATAAAATAATAATATAATTAATCAAGACCATTCAGATGACTTAATGCCGTTCCCAATATTCAGTCTATCTCTTACTTGAGATAAAAATCGAAACTATCTTTGAATTTTCTGTCCCAATAAACTTATCGACGGTAACTCACCCGATCCGTACACGCTGTCTGTCAATGGGACGACGTATAGCTTACCAGCGATAGAAGTTTGTATGGAAATTGCAATTCACGCGTCCCAATATAAGGTGATAAGATTGACTTATCGGGTATATTGGAACAGCTCCAGATTATTGACAACTAATTACTGACAGTAGAAGGTAGTTATTTATCTCTGGTAAATTCTCTGGCCGTTAATCACTGGTAAAATATAATCAAGATGTCCTCCGGGTAACGCATCGCAAAAACTTTTTTTCTACGCGCCTCCAAAGAAGTCGGACGCACATTTACCACCAGGAGTTCCTAAAGGACTAGCGGGGGCCCCCAACTGCAGAATATCGCGGTGTGACGGTCCTCCACAGTGCGGTTTTCAAAGAGCTTTCTTCCACGTACTACAAAGCTGTGGAATGAGCTTCCTTGTGCGGTGTTTCCGGGACGATACGACATGGGTACCTTCAAAAAATGCGCGTACACCTTCCTTAAAGGCCGGCAACGCTCTCGAGATTCCTCTGGTGTTGCAAGAGAATGTGGGCGGCGGTGATCACTTAACACCAGGTGACCCGTGCGCTCGTTTGTCCTCCTATCCCTAAAAAAATCGCGTCCAGGAATACCAGGTACGATGACATATTATTTTAGCCATAACTAATTAGACATTTCTTTTAATCATATCTTTACTACGCACGCGCCCATACAAAGAGATATGTAATAATTATGTTTGCAGGTAAGCTACTAAGCATTAAATTCATCAACATTAATTAAAACGCAAAACAATTAACAAATGTAGCGTGTTCTACGTGATTATACAAATTACACTGTTAGCTAAGAATAATGTGAAGGGGTGTGAGAAGGTTCACGGTATCGTGTGCGTAAATTCACTTAAAGTTCTCATCCCGCGCAACATAACTTATTAAGTCGTCAAACGACGTGATATTCGTGTTAATACAAACTTTTGGTTATGGCATTGCTTTGAAAGGTATTTTGAGCATTATTGCCTTTACTTGTCTATGGAAAATACCACGATAAATGGCATTTATTTTCTTAAAAAAGGTTCCTTTAGAATTCTATTTGATGTCATTTCTATTTTTTTATGAAAATAAGGGACGAGATGAGCAGGACTTTCAGCTGATGGTAATTGTTACGCCTTGCCCATTACAATGCAGCGCCGCTCAAGATTATTTAAAAACCCAATAATTCTGAGCGGGACTATATCTGCACTCGTCACCTTGAGACATAAGATTTTAAGTCTCATTTGACTTCTGCTTCACGGATAAATAGGCGCCATTGTGGTATCCATAATCTAGCCGGCATTCAGTGCAAATGAGCCTACCACTAGTAAAAATCTGACCCGACACACGCTGAAGTCAATAGAAAAAAAAAAACGATGTAAGTATTCGGAAATAATGTAGTCTAGAATCAACAGCAACAAGAGCCTCCAAGAAATCGTGGCCATATTTTCCTATCGCGGTGTCAAGTTAAACAGTATTATGCTGAGTTGACGTTTTGCCATAATATTTTGTTAAACGTTAGTTCTAGGAAACGACGTAGGTACTAGTTTGAATAAATATTATTCAGATTTATGATATTGTCGTTCTGTTTAGTTAAATCACTTTCGCTGTGATGCGACTTGTATTAATGTTGTTATCGTACATCATTTGTACCAGTGGGAGGCTCCTTTTCATAGGACGCCGATAAAATTATGGGTACCACAACAGCGCCTATTTCTGCCGTGAAGCAGTAATGTGTAAGCATTACTGTGTTTCGGTCTGAAGGGCCGCATCTAGTGAAAATACTTTGTTGTAGTGCCGCTCAGAATTGTAGGTTCTCTTCTACCCATAACTGCATTGTTATGGGCAGGTCTTATCAATTGCCATCAGCTGAACGGTCTGCTCGTCTCTTCCCTTATTTTTATTTAAAAAAAATGACCAAAATTACTAATATCTTATAGCTTACTTACAATTATTACCTACAATGAAAATTAATAATATTTTGTTTCATTTTATTAAGGTACTTTATAATCCTATTAAAAGTTTATTTGTTTATTCATATGTGTAGATATCAAGGACTTGAGTCCTGAGTCTAATATGACAAAAACAAACTGAAATATTGTTTTTGTTTCTGGAACTTCGTTCTTCTCTCGTTCGGCGAGTCCACATTTCGTGAGGACGCCTCGTACAGAGTCCCAAATCCGTGGTTTCAACAGGGTTTTATATTACCAACTGACCCGGTTGTTCTGTCAGAGAGTTCAGTGAGATTCTACCCACCGGAGCGCCATGGTTCGTTCGTAACGTAGATCTCCATCGCGATCTTGAGCTGCCGACCATCGCTCAACATTTCAAGGAGATTTTGCGACGCTACTTTGATAAGGCGGCCGAGCACCCTAATGTCTTGGTGAGGGAGGCATGTGCTTACACTCCACTTGACCAAAGTATGAACAAACAGAGGCGACCTCGATACGTACTAGTCGACCCGGACGACTACATTACCATCGCGAACGCGATACCAACACCATCACCGAAACCATTACCAAACTAACAGCACTGTCCTCGGAGACGTAGGCGCGGCCATGTACAAAGTGCTGTCACTTGTCACTTTGATGATTTCCAGCGGTCGGAACCTAATATAATACAATTCACACACTTTGTTAGAAGCCCGACGAGATAGTCCTCGTCCTGTAATCGTTTAACACCACTCACACTTACATTACAAATCACACACCTACAATAACACTACACACAAATAGTCACACACTTATACACATACATTCACACATAGGTACATTATATAACCTCTCAAGAAGTCTCTTCAAACGTCCATTGGAATAACAGATATATTAGATCGTTACTGATCTTCTCTAACAAAAAACAAACGGGATTCTACGGTAACTTACAAATAACACTAGATATTTTCTCACAAAATAAAAATTAATTATTTCCACTCAATAATGCCTACTTCTATACATTTTCATAACTTGCTAACAGTCGCTCAAGTAGACTCGGCTAATCAAGAGCTTTTAAATGTTTTTTAATTTACAAATAAATTGATAAAATAACGTGTTGCGTGTGCCTCATATTTTAGGTAGTAGGTGTTTTCCAAAAATTCATCTTGGTTGTAAAAGAGTATTAAGTGTAAACTGTAATAAATAATAGGCTGAAAAAAGTGAGTAGTAAAATAATTCATCAACGGTATATAGATACCGTGTATAGACACGATGAACACAAAATATATTGATCAAACTATTGCAACCGTGCAAGCCAACCCACAAACTGTTTCATTTATAAACAGGCATTAGTACAGGAGGTTAATGATTGTTAAAAGTCAGCTATAATCTAGTAGGTTTAATAACAGTTCCGTAATTTGTACCAAATTATACAATGAATTATCGCAAGCGAGAGAAAGCGTTGAAGCCTAGAAAGATTTTAAATGTTAAACCGTCTAAATATGAAGCATCTGAGGCTATACACACGAATATTAAATATTGGAAGGAAGTTTTTCAAAACTTAGATTCATCCGGCTCTGGAACCGTAAGTTAAATTTATCTTATACAAGACAAGCGGCTGAGTGTGACTTTTTTTTATGATAATAAGGGATGAGGTGAGCAGGACGTTCAGCTGATGGTAATTGATAGTGCCACTCAGGATTCTTGAAAATCCCACGAATTTTGAACGGCACTGGAATTCCGCTCGTTACCTAGAGAGATAAGACGTTAAGTCTCATTTGCCCAGTAATTTCACTAGCTACGGCGCTATTCAGACCGAATAATTTTTACACATTACAGCTTCACGGCAGGAATAGCGCCGATGTGATTGAGCATATTGATCGTTTTTGTGTTTTTTCTTTGTTTAACCTTATTAAATATCACGGGAAGTGCACAGAGGAGTTGTTTGGGTTGATACCAGGAGCTGAATTCCACCAATGCACGGGAAAATTACTTGAAAATGCGAAATTTCATCCGCATCATGTTTGCGTCTGGGATTCTAAACCGCGCGTTTTGCAAGTAACTTCTTGCTCCGCAAAGCCACTTTGTGGAATCAAACACCAGCTACAATTTTCCTCCATCGATACGACCCAGGGACCCTCAAGCATACAGCATACGCCCACCTTAAAGACACACATATCTTGAGCCCTGGGCTTTGAGGATGTCCATGGGCATCATACCCATCATGTGATTCTCTTGCTTTTATATAAAAAGTTGTTGCCTACGTCCTATTAGTGATCACCGCCGCAATCTGCCGGTGGAAGTCCCGCCAAAATCAGTCCAACCATTTCGTAGATGAGCTAAATCAGACAGACCTGCATACGGACATTTTTTATTTTTCAGTAGGTACCAACGAACTTACGGGCCAACTTATTGGTAATTACTAAAAAATAATGAATTTATATACATTTAGTATAAAGCTGTTATAGGCAAGACGAAGGGTTTCAACCAGTGTATTGCCAGTGATGACTTACGGTGCGCAGACGTGGTCGCTAACTATGGGCCTTATGAGAAAGCTCATGGTCACTCAGAGGGCAATGGAGAGGCCTATGCTCGGAGTTTCCTGAGAGAACGAATCAGAAATGAGGAGATCCATATGAGAATGAAAGTCACTGATATAGCCCAAATGATTGCGAAACTGAAGTGACAGTGGGCAGGGCACATAGTTTGACGGACAGATGGCCGTTGGGGCAGTAAAGTCCTCGAATGGCGACCACGTACCGGAAGACGCAGTGTTGGTAGCCCACACAAGATGGATCGACGATCTGGTCAAGATCGCCGGAATACGTTGGATCCTCATCCAACGTACAAACGTTCACTGCTGGACAAATGCGCTGCCCTCGCAGCGCATTTGTCCAGCAGTGAACGTCTTCCGGCTGATGATAATAGACCATAATAGTAGAAGGCTTCTTTGCAAGATGCCAGCTGGGTGGATATCAAAGGAGTCTTTTTCTGCTGTAAAGCAGTGGTGTACAAGCACTATTTGACGGGTTGAAGGGCATTGTAGTCAGAGAAATTTGTGGGCTAATGAGACTTTCTTTTATGGAAGGGGAGACAAACGAGCGTATGGGTTACCTGATGTTAAGTGATCAACGCCACCTCCATTCTCTAGCCACACCAGAGACATCACAGGAGCGTTGCTGGCCATTTAGTAAAGTGTACGCGCTTTGAAGATACCCATGTCGTATCGTCCTGGAGACACCGCAAAAGATGCGAAGGTGGAATCCGGCGGCAGGGATCAGGTCAAACAGCTCTTCGAAAGACATAACATCTTATATCTCAATTTGACGAGCACAATTGCAATGCCGCTCACAATTTCAGGTTTTACAAGAATCCTGGGCACTTCGTTGTAATTGGCAAGGCGTATCACTCACAATCGGGTCAACAGGAATGACTTACTTAGCTCATTACTATTTTTCATAAGAAAAGGGGTAGCACGTATTTTGAGATTAGAATGATTAAAGTCATTGCTATTGGATGACATCAAACCATTTTTAAACTTTTTCAGCTTAAAAACCATGAAATACGCTTGTTATCCGAAGCGTTGCCACAACGTACATTCGAGAATGTTTGTGACATTCTGCATATAAGAAGCATCTCGCAAGAGCCGACAGCTCATGAAACAGTTTATGAAGGTAACAGGAATTTTGTGTTGTATTTAGAAATTTTGCGTTCTCGCTATAGTAGTTACATTTGTATTTCCTCTAACCTTTGAAATCTAAACAACAATGCACATAAGTCATTGCTGCGTTTCACATGTCGATTTACAGAGATGACTTATATAAACAGCCTAGCGAAACTCTCTAACGGCCGTTACAGATAGATATAAATTACTACCTTCTACTGTCAGCTGTCCCTATACCCGATAAGTCATTCTTATCGCCTTATATTGGGACGCGTGAATTGAAATTTCCATACAAACATATCGATGGTAAGCTATACGTCGTCCCATTGAGAGACAGCGTGTACGGATAAGGTGAGTTACCGTCGATAAGTTTATCGGGACAGAAAAGTCAACGATAGAAAACTGAACGTCCTGCTCGTCTCGTCCCGTAAACAAAATTACTGTATAAATATAAATTATCGTATATTGGATGCACCTGTAGGTACCCATGTCGTATCGTCCCGGAAACATCGCACAAGGAAGCTCATTCGACAGCTTTGTAGTACGTGGAAGAAAGCTGCTTGAAAACCGCACTGTGGACAATCCAGATCCAGATGGTGGGGATGATATTCTAACTTGTGGCGTGTCGTGCGAAGGTGGAATTCGGCGACAAGAAACAGGTGAAACAGCTCTTCGGACCACTCCCCGTGATAAATGCCGTAGAGGACACACAATGAAGCGATATCTCTACGCAACGCCAAGTGATCCAGCCGTTCACAAAGCACTGGGTCCCCGACAATTCGAGCTGCTCTGCGTTGCACGCGGTCAAATGGATCTAGCTAATACTGGGGTGCGCCAGACCAGAGATGACAGCAATACTTCATATGTGGCAGGACTTGAAGTATTGCAAGGATACTTTGTGAACATGACGAACCAGGCTATTGCATAGCTACCCATTTTGTTATATATGACTCTATAATTAATTGACATTTAAACCCAAGTTTTCCATTGTGGTTACTGAAAATCATTTAATGCAGCTTCCTAGGTTACCAAGGTTAGTTCCTTTGGACCATCATGAATTGCTGTAAATAATCTTGAATAAATAAATTACTCATTAACTCTTTCAGAAATCAAACAAGGCAGAAGTAAAAAAGAACCATTCTTATCCTTGAGACAAACGTTTAAAGTTGATGTTGATGTGGAGTCTGATATGGAAGTTGAAATCAGAAGCAGGTTTGTGGACCACAGGTTGATTTTATAGTATTACTAGTATCTAATACATAGTGAATTAAAAAAGTTTAACAATAATTAAAGTAATATGTACATACAATAAGACGAAAGATATACAAAACTAGATGTCTTACAACTAAATTATTTACCAAATTAAATAAATATAATGTTTTTATGCTCGTCTTAACTATCATTATTTGTAGGCGTATATAATTGTAATAATACATTAAAACAAAAGAGTTAGTGAGATTTAACACAAAAAAAAATATTAATCCTATTCACTTAAGGCATAGGTTCTCAACGTGGGCGAAAAGGCCCTCTTGTGGGCGTTTGAGACTTTCGGGGGGCCAGTAGAAGACCCAGAGAAAATTAGGGGGCATTGAGATGGCGCAGATGGGGCGTGGGTAGATTAAAAAATATAGTCTAAAAAGGCAAAAAAATACACGAAAATACTCTAGAAAAAAACATATTCTCAAAGTGGGCGGTGAGCAAAATAAGGTTGAGAAACTATGAATTAAGGTGTCAATCACTTGCTTTTAAAATTTTGTTTTTATTGTAAAGAAAATGTTGGGCGCGACTGCCAGCGTGCGTGGGTCGCGGCGTGTCAAATATCCGCTGCGTGCGTACCGCCCGCTTATGCGCTACGCGTGGGACTGCGTAACTAAGTTTGTTGCTAAGTTCGATGCAATTATATATATTGTTACAAATATTGTACAATGTCATTGCACCCAAAAGAGTACGCCGATTGCGTAAGCTAAGAACTCTATAACTTTCAAGCAATTGACTGTATGTTCGTTTTGTACGCCCATATTGGAAATCAATTCTACTGAGAAATTTATGAAATAAGGGGTTACATAGGGGGCTTAGATAATATATACGTCTAGATAGAGTCTCTTGCTGTTAGACAACCGTAAAAAACAGGCCATAAATATTAGTTTAGTAAACGTGACAAGCTACGTCTTAGACTCGCAATTTGTAAGATACTTTGTGTTAGTGTGCGTGAATTGCTCAAAATAGAGGTTAGTTCTAAACTTAATTTTTTAGGTGTTTTCACAACTGTCATAGTCTAGACGTGTACATGATCTAAGGTTTGTGGAATACGAGTAATATTGTTAAGTGTCGAGACTACGGGGTTTTGGAGACACCAGTACAATTCTACCAATAATTTTTTTCACATCGCAGCAGTCAGTATTATACTGCTACCTACATATACACAAATTGTGGTCCGGTACCGAACCGCGTTAGATGGCGGTACGGCCTCCAAGGCCCCGGGCGTCGCTGTAAAAGCCTTTAGGGCTATCAGCACCGAGGAGGTTTCTAGTCGGTAGGGGGTGTTTACACCCAAGCCCGACAGATTTCCCCCATTTCGGAGACTTCAATCCGTAAATGTATTTTCCTCCTCTCCAAAAAATAGGGTTTAGGTTAGGGCAAATCCTATCATATATTAAGCTATAATACGCTAATTTTGCTTATATAGGTATCACCCTAAAAGTTCACTTTTATCGCTCAGTCACTGAAATAATTAAGGCTCGAATTGACTCTGAATACCGAAAATTCACTCTACATATAACCTTTTTTCTACAAATTAATAGAACTAACAGTTTTAAAAAGATCAATATTATAGTTTTTGATATAACAGTTGGATGGTTGGTTTACCTTTTAATTTTTAACCGACTTCAAAAAAGGAGGAGGTTCTCAATACGTCGGTATGTTCTTTTTATATATTAATTAAGGAGAACCGAATTCGATAATTATTTTTTATTTGAAAGCTGGTACTTCCCATGTAGTCCCTACAATTTGGTCCAGATCTGACAATGGCATCCATGATAAAACCATAAAAGTCTTATATTAATACAAGTATGTGCTCGACAAATGGACGAATAACTCAGTATTGCGCCAACCGCTTTCGATGATTATTATTTTATTATAAAGACTATACTAGGGTTGTTTGGTGAGAATTTGGTTCGGTTCTGATTATGGGATCCATGACAAAGTAATAGAACTCTTCAATTTTTACACCCTGAAGCGTGTGTGCTCACCATTATTGAAGATAATGAATAAAATAATGATAAGATTGTACAAAAATACACAATTATTTTTTTACTTTTTAGTATATATTATATCTATTGTTTTGGAGAAGTTTTTTTTTTCAAGTAAGTAGTTTGTTGTTAAAAATATTTGCAAATCACATGTTTTAACTAAAAATACATAAATGACCTCGGAAAAATTAGTTTAAAGTTAACCGTTCGGTTAATATTATTCCCAATAACATAATTATTGGTTGTCTTAATATTTTTTCTAAGTCTTAAATTATCTTTCTTTTTCGTTAAATGCCCTATGATCAAGCATACCTTAACGCCTTAAGAAACTAATTTTCTGGCTTCATTTTTCAAGCCTCTATATTTTATACAAGTAAGAATAAATCTCGAATATACACGAGTTCGGCGAATGTACACATTGGTAAGAAAAAAAAATACAAATACAAAATGTTTATTTTCCTTAGCAAGTATGTACATAAATCAATATTCATGATTGGAGCCTCCTTTTAAGCACTATAGCGCCTGTGTTAGAAGACTCCACTCTTCCATAGCTTATTAAAAAATAAGGTATGATAAGGTCAAGATATCTTTAGTACCTATCAAATTTTCGGGAACCATGGTTGTTATGAAGTTTTCTTCAAATGGCAGTTATTTTAGCGCGCTCTTAACACCTTCACACCTCACAGGATGCCTCTGCGCGATGTTCATTACCGTTTTACAACTAGAGTACGCAGTATTTCACGCAGTATTTTTATACTTACATATGCGAAAAATAATTTAGAAATTCTTTTACGAATTTATCAGATAATTAGCCTCTTAGAACTTCATATATAGACCGGATTAGGAAGTATCAACCTTCGTTAATATAGTGTAATATAATTTTTGTTCGTACTGTCTTGCAACTCTAGAAAACGGAACACACCCTGCAGCGTGTGTGCTCACCATTATTGATTATTAATTATAGATTATAAATAAAATAATGATAAGCGCCGCATTGAAAGGGTATTTGTTTATATTCTATACAGCATACCTCTGCGCGAGCTTCATTGCCGTTTTATAACTAGAGTAATTCAAAATTATGTTTAGTACACTTTCTCAAGTTTAGTAAATTATCAGACAATTGGCCTCTTTGGGCTTCTCATATAGAGTGAATTACGAAGTATCAATCTCCGTTTACATAGTATATCATTTTTGTTCGTACTGTCTTGTAACTCTAGAAAACGGACCATACCCTGAAGCATGTGTGCGCACCATTACTAAAGATAATAAAAAAAAAAAATGATAAGCGTCGCATTGAAAAGATATATCTTTGTATTCAATAAACTTCGTATTCACATAACATTCTATAATGACGTTTATATTATAATCTTAATATATATATATAAATTACGTGACATGTTCCTCAATGGACTCCTAAACTAATGAACGGATTTTAATGGCGATTACTTCATGGAGTGCAATTTGGTCCAACTTGAGAGATAGGATAGTTTTCATTTCGATTTGGGACACATAATTATTTTTATTTTTAATATTTGTTTTGTATGGACATAATATCTTTGGGATAGTTTAGTGACGCACGGTTTGACAGTTCCGCTGTGAAACAATTTCATTATAGCAACAGGGAGCATTTTTTACGAAATAATTCTTGATGTTCTTAAATATTATTGGCAAATTTCTATAAAACAGTGTTTTTTTATTATCTACAGAACAACGTCTGTCTGAGCAGCTAGTATATTATATATACTCGTAGATATATATAGATTACGTTTATAGATATAAACCTACCGTAAAGATTGTATAATCTGTGTTAGTAACTACTGATAACAAATTTCACATATTTGTCTGCATCTATATAGATTACCAAGTAAATTACAGTATAGAGAACGTATCCATTTTAATTTAATGATATAGTGTATTTTTTTTTACTATAACTCAAAAAAATGCTTTAGTTAAAATATAATATATTCTTCATTATTTCATAAATTTATTATTAAATAACAAATCAATAAAAATATTTTAGTATATACATACACTAAGAAAAAGCTTTTAATTATTATATGCACATACATATAAAATAGCCGTTGGATATATAAATTAAAAGTTATTTAATTCGTTCACTGCAACACAATTACAAATACTTAATATTTTGCTTATTCTCTCTTATCTCTCTTAATATTTATAGCAATAAACACATACTTAAACAATTTGTACTGAAAAAATGATTTATTAAAGGAGATACATATTAATGATAACATTTTATTAGCTATAACATGTAAGAAATATATAATAACTTTAACTCAAAAAAATTAAAAGAAATAAAAAAAAACGTGAAACAGGATCATCCAGCCACCACAAGTAGCGCCCGTTCACGAGCGGGACGCATGGTCAAGCCATCGCCTACCTCGACCATATTTTAGTGAAGGGAATGACCCGCCCCACGTCGCCGCCACAAGCAGTAGCATTAAGCGAGCATGACGATGCCTGTCACGAGAACTCATAACAAAAGTTCATCAGTTCTTCATCATCCAGTAACAAAAGGTCCGCTATCGCTTTTATGATTCCTCTGGTACTACAAGAGACTACAGACTGCGGTGATCGCATACCATCAGCTGACACGTATGTATGCTCATTTGGCCTCCTCTTTCATAATAAAAAGTGAAGCTGTGTTTAAAATTAAAAAATTGGCAGTTGTAGAAACTGCCGGTAGATGTGAAAACTTAAACGTATTAAAATTTGAAGTTTCATAGTGTTTAAAAACAATAAAAAGATTAATTACAATTTATTTTCAATAATCAAACAAAAACATGATTTCATCAATGCACAGTATATATATACCGACAATCTGGTGGAGATCGCCGCAATACGTTGGATGAGAGCAGCGCAGGACCGATCGTCGTGGAAATCTTTGGGGGAGGCCTTTGTCCAGCAGTGGACGTCTTCCGGCTGATGATGGTGATGATGACAGTATATAATATATTATACAAATTGAATCACTAAACCCAATTTATTTCATTAATAAGATAAACATAGCAATGATAATGCACAATACGTCAGCTGTATAGCGACAGATATACTGCTTTAAGCATTTCGGTAACGCGAATTCGGGAGATTTCACCCATATAAAAGGTGTCTAACGATATATATTACATTTTTTTTTTTAAATATTTATTCGAATCCATAACATAACATAACTGTCGGTGACGCGAACCCATAATATTTTCCCATATCAAAAAGTGCCCAACGCGGCTCAAGGAATTATTCACTTCAAAAAATCATACTAACATTTAAAAATAACATTCAATATACATTTGATCGACTCTCAAAGTTTCAGGTTTAATTTATTTTTGCTCCATTGCCATGATTCGATCGACATGTCGGTGTACGTAAACTTCTAATAAATTAAAAGTGTAACTGCACCAAAACAAACTTATTCTGGCCTCGTTCCAACTAAGTTCAGATTTTTATATTGAGTTGCCAACTTTTATTGACTTGCATCTTTTATTTTTTGTTTTAAACCTATTCCTATATATATAAATGTTGTGATTTATTCTTAAGTGTCTTCTTTGATTCTGATTCTTAAGTGTTAATTCCGCTAAAATATGTTAGCCTACGGGCAGAATGAACCTCCGCTAGCTCACCCTAGAGTTAGAAGACGAACGCGTCCTGCACCGAACAAACAGGCACTGAACTAAACAACGTAAAATTCTGCTCAAACCAATTTGATTCGAATTTCACCTCTACATGGGCATCCTCAGGAGCTGATGACTCACTGAACAATAGAATGAGAGTATAACTCCTAACACTGACCTATGCGTTTAGGCTTTAGGTGCATTTTGCATGTAGACGTCGTCAAAATCGGCGATCAGCTTTTGAGTTACCCGATTGGAACACACAAGTTCTGGTCGTTCTCGTAAGTTGCTCTAGGTAACTTCAACAAGCCATCCCTGCTGCCGCTGCAAATGAGAAATGACACCTCAGCGGATATGACAAAAGAGAAAGCCAATCTTCTTTGCACTCTTTTTGCCTTCAACTCGATCGATATTTGCCATCCCACGGTGTCAGAGCCTTATGCCTTAAGTACAGTTCAGACAGAAAACTGTTCAACGAGCTCTGTTTTTGTTGGACGTATAGAAGTCGTGCAGGCTGGATCGCAGATCTCCAATCGTGCTTAGAACGTGTGCCCCTGAGTTAACGCCGGTGCTAACGCGTTTATACCGGCACTCATTCAAAAGGGGTTCCCTGACTCATGGAAGTCTTTCCTTGTCCATCCAATCCAAAAAAAAGGAGACAGATTGGATTCGGCAAACTGCAGGCTTATAGCTATTTTATCCCTGCTCGCCAAAATCATGGCGAGCATAATTAACCGCCACCTCATAATATACCTATAGGGTCACTAGTTGATCAGCTACCAAAAGTACGGCTTTCGATTTGGTCGATCGGCAGCCGATCTTCTGGTATATCTGACACATACATGGGAGGCGGCTATCGAAAGCAAGCGAGAAGGCCTGGCAGTTAGCCAGTGGTATGAAACAAGGCGCTTCTCTCAAAAATTACATCATTTCGGCTTCTCGAAAAATTATGCAAGGGGACCTACAGCACTGGGCGCAGCATATAAGTCGTTGTCGACGGTTATTGCTCGAACCAAAGCCCGTGAAAGCTGGAGTGCCCCAAGGCTGTGTGCTATCTCCTACACTGTTTCTTCTGCATATCAATGATATGTTGGACACCTCCAAGATATACTGCTATACAGACGACAGCACTGGTGATGCCGTTGCGTATTTGAAGTAACCAATGTCGTATCGTCCTGGAAATACTGTACGAAGAAGCTCATTCCATAGATTAGTTGAGTGGTCCAGTCGGGAATCGGTTTAAAAATAAAGAACACAATGAGTAAATTTTATTTATCTTATATTGGAATTTGGAGTATTGTTGCATAACTACCAAGGACGCATGCATGCATTTGTTTTTTTTTTGAAAATCGTAAAAATCCCGTCTGCTACATAAATATACTAAGCAATTTGTTATGTTTTTAAAGTGATAACCCTCACTTCTAGGATTAATACACAAATAAAATTTGAGCAGGTTATCAACTGTAAAGTGGATCCTGTAGATGAAGCCACAACCTGCGAGTTGAACAAAGCAAACAAAATTTTATAAGGAGGCGGTACTCGAACGGTTAGCTCAGTGGTTTAGAGCACCGGCACGCAACGCCGGAGGTCGTGGGTTCGTATCCCGCATCGTTCATAAAATTTTATTTGTGTATAAATATACTAATAAATTCTACTTTTTACGCATCTAACCCTCAAGTCTATAGAAGTCTAAGTTATTTAATAATTACAAATACTTAATATTTTGCTTATTCTCTCTTATGTCTCTTAATATTTATAGCAATAAACACATACTTAAACAATTTGTACTGAAAAAATGATTTATTAAAGGAGATACATATTAATGATAACATTTTATTAGCTATAACATGTAAGAAATATATAATAAATTTAACTCAAAAAAATTAAAAGAAATAAAAAAAAACGTGAAACAGACTCAGTGCGGGGATCATCCAGCCACCACAAGTAGCGCCCGTTCACGAGCGGGACGCATGGTCAAGCCATCGCCTACCTCGACCATATTTTAGTGAAGGGAATGACCCGCCCCACGTCGCCGCCACAAGCAGTAGCATTAAGCGAGCATGACGATGCCTGTCACGAGAACTCATAACAAAAGTTCATCAGTTCATCATTATCCAGTAACAAAAGGTCCGCTATCGCTTTTATGATTCCTCTGGTACTACAAGAGACTATAGACTGCGGTGATCGCATACCATCAGCTGACACGTATGTATGCTCATATGGCCTCCTCTATATATAACCTCACTTTTAGGATTAATACACAAATAAAATTTGAGCAGGTTATCAACTGTAAAGTGGATCCTGTAGATGAAGCCACAACCTGCGAGTTGAACAAAGCAAACAAAATTTTATAAGGAGGCGGTACTCGAACGGTTAGCTCAGTGGTTTAGAGCACCGGCACGCAACGCCGGAGGTCGTGGGTTCGTATCCCGCATCGTTCATAAAATTTTATTTGTGTATAAATATACTAATAAATTCTACTTTTTACGCATCTAACCCTCAAGTCTATAGAAGTCTAAGTTATTTAATAATTATATTCATACACTGAATTATGATATATGATATTACCAACACTCAGGTATTCCAGTAAAATTGATGTTTTATAGAAAATTCAGTACGAGAAAACTTTATATTTCAGTGATGACAAAGAGAGCTCTATTAATATTCACCAAGAATTTCTTAAGAAGCCCGTTCGTGAACAAATAACATGGCCGACCAGATTTTTAGAACCGGAGAAGGAAGATGAAAAAAGCCTTGTCAAGAAGGCTGACGATCTTACTAACAGAGTAAGTAATTCTTGTAAATGATTTGTAAAACAATTCAAATGTAAATCTTGATTTAAAAGAGTGCCAATGAGTTTCTTGCTACTTCTTCTCATTAGCTCAACCCTTTACGAAGTAGCGGTAGATTCAATAAGAAAAAAAAATTTTTTTTGACATTAAGTGATTTTGAATTTGAATTTATATGAAATACTTTATATAGGTATTTTGCGTATGCAGTTTATTATTAATAAATAGTTGTTTGGACTATTTAAAGTAGGTTTATTTTTAAAATAATAACATAGAAAATTGTGCGCTTAAAATAATCCATTCTGATTAATATATATATGTATAAATACAGTGTCCTTAAATTTGTTTCCAATGAACTCCTAAACTAATGAACGGATTTTAATGGGGATTCTTCATGTAGTGCAGTTTAGTCCAACTTGAGAGATAGGATAGGATCCGAAGGTCGATACGAAGTTCGAGATCAGACATTTTTCTTTCGTTTACCTTATTCCCAAATTCACTTGACATTCACTTTTTTCGTTGTTTGACATTATTATGGTTATGTCACATTTTTTATGGAATAGGAAGACAAACGAGCGTACGGGTCACCTGGTGTTAAGTGATCACCGCCACCCACATTCTCTTGCAACACCAGAGGAATCACAGGAACGTTGCCGGCCTTTAAGGAAGGTGTACGCGCTTTTTTTTGGAGGTACCCATGTCGTATCGTTCCGGAGACACCGGACAAGGAAGCTCATTCGACAGCTTTGTAGTACGTGGAAGAAAGCTCCTTGAAAACCGCACTGTGGAGGACCGCCACACATCCAGATGGTGGGGATGATATCTTAACTTGTGGCGTGTCGTTTGAAGGTGGAATTCGGCGGCAGGAATCAGGTTAAACAGCTCTTCGTAACATTCCCCGTGAAAATGCGGTAGAAGACACACGGTATTTATGGTTATGTCTTTGTTTCCGAAACGATATTCGTTCGCAATTTTCGGATCCGAAAAACTTTGGTAAGAGAATTTAATGCGAAGTTCGTCGTTCTTTCGTTTTGGACCAAAACTTCGGCTTTCACCACTGAGGCGAGATATTCAATGTCTCTTGGTTTTGGTCTATAATTTAGTCACCTGTGAGCGAGTAATGTCATTTCTAGTCTCTTCAGATTTGAATTTCTATGGTCCGAAACAAGTCGTTACCTACACTGATTTAGACGACGTGTGTTTAGCCGTATTAATTAATAATGTCTTAAACTTTTGATGAATTCCTTAAAACTGTTTTATGACAAAAAAGACGAGACGAGCAGGAGGTTCAGCTGATGGTAATTATACGCCCTGCCTATTACAATGCAGTGCCACTCAGGATTCTTGAAAAACCCAAAAATTCTGAGCGGCACTAATTGTATTGTATATTGTACGTTTCAGATAGTCCAAGAGTTTTGTGATTTTATGAAGGAACTTGGGGGAGACCAACAATCGCAATTATTCACACCTAAAACCATCAAAGAATTGTTCCAGGTAGGTTATTATTTGAAACACTAAAACTGGGTTGCACCAACTAACGTTATCAATAACAAACATGTTAAAGTACCGGCTAAGAAAAAAAAATATACTTTACTTTATAATAAGTTATACCTGAAAATATACCAAGAATATGCAAAATATTTACTAGTAAACATTTTGGATATGATAGTTTTATTCGGACATAGGTATAACGTTTCCCGCGTTTATTTGCAAGGCTGCCCAACATTCGGAAAACTTCAGAATTATTATTATTTGACAGTGTTGTCAGTGATATATTCAACATTTGGCATCATCATCATCATTTCAGCCGGAAGACGTCCACTGCTGGGCAAAGGTCACCCCCAAAGATCGATGATATGTCACCATGAACGATCGGTCCTGCGCTGCCCTCATCCAACCTTTTCCGGCGATCTTGGCCAGACCGTCGGTCCATCAAGGTAGGGTTACTCATTACCAAATGAATCTGAAGCATCCGTAACTAATAAGATTAGTAACAAAATATAGTACAATCAATCCATGTGATAATTTTAGATTGAGTTCGACACACACGCCGCCAGAAGTCTTCAAGTCGTGCCAAAAGAACTGCCAACGGTTGATGAAAGAGTTGCAAATGTTACTGGAAATAAGAGAGTAAGTCAAGCTTTCACATCTCATCATCATCATCAGCCAATAGACGTCCGCTGCTGGACAAAAGCCTCCCCTAAAGATCTCCACGAGGATCGGCCCTGCGCTGCCCTCATCTAACGTATTCCGGCGATCTTGACCATATCGTCGGTCCATCTTGTGTGCTATTCAAAAATGACATCACACGTTTAAAGGGTGGGAGAGGGTCAAATAAGTGTGTCATTATGTGACAAGGGTGGGGAGGGGTCACAAATTTTGTGACAACACATTTTTTTTTAAGTATAATACTTTATATCCTACTCGGATAAAACACTTTATTTAAACTAACGATTAATCTTGCAAATCTAAAAAAATTGTTAGGTTTTTAAAGTGATAACCTTCACTTCTGGGATTAATTACACAAATGAAACTGAAAACAAAATTTTATGAACGATGCGGGACACGAACGCACTACCTCTCGCGTTCCGTGCGAGCGCTCATTCCAACTCAGCCAATCGTTAGAGTGACATATCTTTTATAAAACCATGTATGCTTTGTTAAACTCTCAGGTTGTGGTTGCAATATATATTATATTTTTTATGTTTTGTTAATTTTCACGCCTTTGTTTGTTTAATTTTATGTAGATTTTATTGAAAAAGAATTTAAATGGAATTAAAAATAGTTTCGGAACATTGCTGATTAAACTTCGTAAAAATCTAAATGTGAAATTGCGAAATAGGTGAACTGTGACATAGACGGTGGAGGTGTCAAAAAATCCATTCTTGTGACGTAATTTATGGATGGCCTCTGACGTATTTAGTTCTTTTTTAAAATTTTTAAAGATTTATTCATCAGCATTGCAAGTATACTGACCGGAATATTATTTTATGTCAGCAATCCAAAAAAAGTGAATCCTAAAAAGAAAAATATTCAGAACATGTCTAAATAATGAATATTTATATTTTTTTATAATCAGACTTGTGTTGACCTGGGATATGGAAAAAACCAGTTATTTTTGAAAAATTTTTACTTATATCCCTTTAGTATCATTGAGTGTAAATACAGAAAACCAGAAATGAATAACATTTTATTTTAGAAATCTAAATACGCCACTTTAGAGCGTGAAGTATCCAAAGATATCAAGGCGGAGGCAAAACCAAACCGTACCAAGGGTTTCAATAAAATGCTACCACCGAAAGATCAGTATATAGCTCCTAAAAATGACACAAAGAATCTATGGAGATCTGCGAGACATGTACCAAAAGATCTGGTAACTCTTAAAGCGGTTTGGGAGGACATCACTAATTTGAGGTATACTTTTGTTACTGTATAATTATATTGTTATAATAAAATAAGGGACGAGACGAGCAGCACTTTCAGCTGGTGGTAATTGATACTCCCTACCCATTACAATGCAGAGCCGCTCAGGATTATTTAAAACCCCAAAAATTCTGAGCGGCACTACAACTGTGCTCGTCACCTTGAGACATAAGATGTTAATTCTCAGACCGAAACACATATTGATTATAATTGAGCACATCTATATATATAAAAATGAATTGCTATTCGTTAGTCTCGCTAAAACTCGAGAACGGCTGGACCGATTTGTCTAATTTTAGTCTTAAATTAATTGTGGAAGTCCAGAGAAGGTTTAAAAGGTGAATACATATGAAAATGCTCGGAATTAAATAAAAACAACGATTTTTATTTTCCCTTGATGTGCTCCCGTCGCGTCGTTCTGATATCAAATTGAAAGAATAGTTAAAAATGAATAACTAATTAGAATCTTTGTTTCTCAGGAGGTAAAAAACGAACTTTATTCTAGCTCCCTATACTTAGTGGATTAACTACAGCTTTAACTATGATGACAATACAACGTTTGCTGGGTCAGCTAGTATTTTATAATTATTGACAAGTAGTACCTATTATTTTAATTTCAGACTTAGATAATTTATACATCTAAGTAGAGCCTCTCGCTGTTCGACAATGCATGAAAACAGGCCAGATTTATTACTAAAGTGTGCGTGCGTTGCTGAAAATAGATGTTAACAGCTCGCAGCTATATTTTTCGACGTGTCCACTACTGTCACGCACTTAGACGCATAAAATAAGATATTACTGGTTACCAATCCAGCGGCACTGATGAATCAAGCAATTAGTTTTAATTCAGAATTAGATGTATTTCAAATTTATTACAGACATAATACGATTTTCTTTACAAAACTAACAAAACTATGGCATGTTAAATAGTATTTTTGGTGTAGTTTAACTTTGGTGTAATTAAGTACAGTTAAGTAGATTGGATGATTAGCATAGCTCCAACTGTGTATGTTAAGGGTATTTTTTTTCGCACTGTCTATAAAAAAATAGAAATGGAAAGAAATAATTAATTTTCTTTTCGTATTCTGTAGATATAGAATTATTTTTTGTAAAAATATATTTTAGGCGATTTTTTGGCCTTAAAAAACAAAAACGACACGCTATTAAAATGTAGAAATTAATTCGTAAATTATGTGTAAGGAGTACTTATACATAATTTTCTTTGTCTTTTTATTGAATTATATACTACCCGGCTAATGCTGCAGGTTACAGAGTAGAGGGGTATGTTGAAGTATTTGGTTATTACAAGTTTACATTCCCATTAAAAAAAATAGCTTAGGTTAAAAACTAAATGATATTTCTCATTTAAGTTCTTTATCTTTGGGTTTATATAAACGAAATGCTTAGACCTCCGCATGAAAGTAAATTATCTAATGGTTATAATCTTCACAGCATGGACAGTAGGTTTTATAGTGAAAGTTAATAAGTAAGTAACCATCCGTACTCTGTGGTTGTATACAAAGAGTAGACCGAATAAGAGAAATAATTTATACGGATTGCTTACGTCATACGCATTTTTTAAAGCCTTGTATACATGATGGTGTTTGCATTCAATAAATTTTCATATTTCATTACTCGATGAAGTTAGTTTAATTCAAAATTGTCTTTGGCTGAAGCTTGTAATATCGCTTATATTACTTACCACAACTTATACTAGATGGCGCTGAACGATGGTAATGGAGGATTATATTTTTATGGAAAAAAGAGGACAAACGAGCGTACGGGTCACCTGGTGTTAAGTGATCACCGCCGCTCACATTCTCTTGCAACACCAGAGGAATCACAGGAGCATTGCTGGCCTTTTATAAAGGTGTATGCGCTTTTTGTGAAGGCACCCATGTCGTATCGTCCCGGAAACACCGCTCAAGAAAGCTCATTCCACAGCTTTGTAGTACGTGGAAGAAAGCTCCTTGAAAAGCGCACAGTGGAGGACCGCCACACATCCAGATGGTGGTGATGATATCCTAATTTGTGGCGTGTCGTGCGGAAAGGATTTCGGCGGCAGGCTTGAGGTGAAACAGCTCTTCGGAACACTCGCCGTGATAAATGCGGTAGAAGATGCACAATTAAGTGACGTCTCTAGAGTCTTATTTAGAGTTTAGACGCATTCTTGGCAAGTAATACTAAAATAGCTAGTAAATTTGCTTTCAGAAGTGTCAAGGAATATTGTCGTTGGATGATAAACCATCCGGAGTATCGCCGAGCGCCGTACCTCAGTAGTCTCGGCATGTTCGACTCAGCAGTCCTCAACGCCAGACTGACATTCGAGACACAAAATGAACCCGTAGTAGTACCGTCTGAAACAGTCTTACCTGACCCTGTTCAAAATATACGAAAACGACTCTCCGATATAACCGAACAAAAATAAAGATTATTTGGCTTAACAATTATTCTCATCGGCTTTTTGATTTTAAATTATTGTTTATATTTTTTTTATGACAATAAGGAACGAGACTAGCAAGCCGTTCAGTTCAATTGATTCGCTTTGCCCATTACAATGCACTGCCGCTCAGGATTCTTCTTCTTTATCCTCGCACTATCTAATTTTAGTTGGGTTGTGACGTTGTCCTGGGTCGTCTGCGGATCATGAGATTCAAAAATTCTGAGCGGCTCTACAATTGCGCTCGTCACCTTGAGACATAAGATGTTAAGTCTTATTTGTCCAGTAATTTGACGATCCTACGCCTTTTAAAAGTAATAGGTCTCGAGGATATAATTTAAATCTCGGCACAGTAACACGTTTCCTAGTTAGTAGCCTCGATTCCCTTCCTTAACTTTCGAGTTGAGGGAAGACGCACTACCGCAAGCAGGGGGCACAATAGATCCTAGGATTTAAGTGCATTTTAATACCTAAGTCATAATTATAATGATAAATAATACTAACATGCCATTGCCATTAGCAAAACTTTAATTTGATGGCATTTGAGAGGAAGTGAAAGAATTATTATTGATTAATTTTCGTAACGATCGTTAATATGTAAATTTTTGTCAAGAGGCGGAAAATACATTTACGTATTGAAAACCTCGAAACGGGGCCTATATGGGTGTAAACACCGACCGACTAAAAACCTCCTCTGTGCTGACAGCCCTAAAAGCTTTTTCAGCGAAGTCGGGCGGGAGCCTAGGGCCTATTACCGCTTATGTGTTATATGATGTCCAAAACTACATGATCGATGCCAGTTTCTAAAAACCAACTCAGACTCAACTCAGTCGATGCAATATTCATCAATCGATCTAGAAGCTTCTATTAAAACTTCTATTTAAAAAAATGTTTTCATATTTTATTTGTGTATTAATCCCAGAAGTAAGGTTTAACACTTTAAAAACATAACAGATTGTTTAGATTTGCAAGAGCGACATCTCAAGTCAATTTCCTAATATACAAACACAAGAGTTGAGCAGGTTATCCACTGTAAAGTAGATCCTGTAGATGAAGCCACAACTGGAAAGTTGAACAAAGCATACAAGATTTTAATGGCGACACGTTAATCGAACGGTTAGCTCAGTTGGAAGAGCACTCGCACGGAACGCGGGAAGTCATGCGGGTTCGAGTCCCGCATCGTTCTTAAAATTTTGTGCATTTAAGTGCAGTAAGAACCACAGGTAAGAACAACGAATATGTATTTCACATGTAATAAACGGCCCCATTAATAGTTATTTATGCAACTGTTGTGTAATAAGGGGTATTAAAACACGAATGTGGGTGATAATAGTATCACATGAGTGTTTTAATACCTAATTATCAACAGTTGCATACAAGACTTTATCTACACCCAGGATATGAATCCTCTAAAAGATTCTGAAACAGTTAGCTTACTGCTAACATTAAAACAGCCAGTCCTAGCAGTAACCAAATATCATCCCTTACTGATTATATACAAATAAACTAAGTATTAATGAAAGAATTATTAATTTTAGTAGTAATTTACATTTTTTATAGTGCAATTATTAAAATTCACTTGAATATTATGTTATTTTACAGCGTTTAAAATATCCGGCGGTGTGTTGTCAAACTTGAATCGCTCATTTTTTCAAGAAAAATGGCGGGGTTTCGAATAATCTACTTTTTTTACAGCGCGCCATGTTCTGGTAGTGTGGAACGCGTGTAAACGAAAAATATGTTCTTCTTTTGAAATTCATACAGAAACCACGCATCGAGCAATAAGAATGTGGCTATTTGTTGAAACTCATTTTGCATGAAGGGATCGAAAAAAAAACCAAGGAGTGTTGTTATGAAATTCAGTACAACATTACAACACTCGTTTGGATGATGTAATGGTTATTAGAACATTGGGTGTTTTAATGTTGGTAATAAACTAACTGTTTCAGAATCTTTAATAGAGGATTTAAAGCATGGGTGTAGATAAAATAATATACGAAACTGATTATAGATGGCGCTTGCTTTTCGCGTAATCTTGAACTAACAATGCAACTGTTATAGGACTGCAACGCTATTTTTTTTATATTTTTTTTTTTTGAAAATTCTGTCATTTAAAGGTTTTCATCAATATCGGCATAAAATATTTATTTGTTTGTTCATTTAATATAATATTAATATGTTATACAATTTTGTTTTATTAAATTTAATGTAGAATTGCGGATGGTATGGCGTTCCGACAAACACGTTTGAGAAATAATGTATTACAAATATTATTCACTTTATCTTTGCTGCAGTGTTTTTTATACAAATGTTACCTTTATATGTGTATTATAAAGAACAAAAAAATACAATCCTGTAATTGGTATTATTATTCTGAAATTGATGAAGTTATCACTTCGAACATACAGAAAACGAAAGTGCGGATCAAACTCGCACACGACCAAGCGTACAACATATAACATAGCTTTAATACTAGCTTTTACTCGCGACTTCTTGCGCGTGCAATAGTTAAGGCGACACTAAATGCCAGCGACCTTGAGCGGTATGAGTTCACGGCTTCAATGTAACAAAGCCAATATTTTAAAAATTATTGCGTGGAAAACAGTTTATATGCTTACAATCCTCGTTATTCACTACTAATCTGAATAAATGAACCTACACAAAAAAGTACAAGCTATAAGAATAACTTTTCTGAGAGAAGTACCACTAAAATGCGTCACGCTATGCCAAAAAACTTGTTTAACTTCAAAGAAAAGTGGTAGTTCAAAAAGGCTCGGCAGTGTTAACTATAACCAACAGCAAGCATTAGCAACCTACAAATAAGACTTAAAGATATGTGTAACAGGATTAAGTAGTGTTCATAGCTCGAAATGCTATACTTTTACCACAAAACTTGTCTAAAAACACCATGTTTTCGTGTTTTCTGCTTACTCTTCGCCTTAAGTACTTTGGACAGCATTTTTATTTTTAATATACTCACTTTGCAAATAATACACAACGAACTGCTGTGGTTAATACATCTTTATAAGCTACCAGCTACGGAACTGTCATCCCCCTTTTTTCATCCCCACACAGGTTATAAATTTAAAAAACACTAGAACAAATATTTATTTATGTTTTATCAAGTGCCTTAATTAAATTATTAAAACTTTCAAGCTTATAAAAAAAACTACATAAGTAAGTGCCTTAATATAAATTTTCACAGTGTTATCTTCGATAATGACGAACTTTTATACAAATTTTCAACCCCTATTCCAATCCCGCCAATTATTTATTCGAGTAGAAGAAGAAAAAGCATTCATGCCTATGTCCTTTCCCAAGCTCTTGTATATCTGTATTATAAAAGGCATAAAAAGGCATAAAAAGGCATAAAAGGCTTTTATTTTCTCAAAATTGATTCCTTTAGAATTATTTTTGATGTCATTTCTAATAACTACTAGATACTACTACCGCTTCGGAAACAAATGGCGCTCTGAGCGAGAAGAAGCGTCGCAAGAAACTCTTCCAGCATTCTTTTTTTGCGCTCTTTTCAATAAAAATATAAAATATTGTACAGTAATTTCTATCGTTATAAAATAATCACAATCTAGTTCCAGGCTGTCCGATCATTTAGATATTCAGCAGTGGAGTAATAGGATTTACGACAGAGCCATTTTTTTTATAAAACATTTAAATTTATTTATACATAATGAACAGTGGCTGGGACTTTATTATAGAAGTGTATACATTTATCCTTAAAGCTATTATGTATCTTATGAAGCCTACTAGAATTAGTTACAAGCAAAATCTTATTTCTAGTGTTATAATAATAAAGCGTAACAAACAAACTGACAATATTCACATTTATAATATTAGTTGGGATTATATAACAATTATGTATGTATTATATATAAAAGTGTGTCACTATTTATTTATTTATAATAAAAACTCGCTGTCAAATGTGAAATGTCTTAAGAATAGATTTATGTGGCTAGCTAACGAACTGATTATGAATTTTTACTTATAAGTATTGCTCTTACATTAGGTACTTAAAAGGTACAATCCTACAAACCAGTTATTTGAAATCCACGAATGGAATCGTTCTCGAGAGCAACTCGAGTATTTCTGTATTTTTAGATCACAATATTAGATCTACAACATATTATATCTGTTACAGTTCAAACTCCAATGTCATCTGAGAGCGTAAATACTATTTCTTATTTCAATTATATCAGTGAACATCTAGGATACGCCGCTAGCAGTATAAATTGTTGCGTAGATTAAAGAAATGTTTGCCTTGATAAAGCGTTCTTGGTTTCTTTGTAACATCGCGATACAATAAAGATAATATGTGTTAGTTTGGACCCTCTGGATTTTAATAAAATGAATGCGTTACTTATGTAAAGTACAGTAGAATAGCAATTCTATGTAAACAGTTTTTGAGTGTTATATGTGAAAATGTCAAAAGCAGGAAGAGCTAGATCACAGAAGGAGTTTGAAGACGTTTTGAATAGAGAAGTGGGTGGATTTGGCAAGTTTCAGTTAGTCAACATATTACTTCTTGGCTTACCCGCAATAGCGTCTGCTTTTTTAGCTGGAGATTACAGTTTTTCAGTAGAATAGCCCTACTGGGCAATAGACGCGAATTGGAGAACTTACCCTAGCACTACCAATAAAGTAGAAAAAAAAAACACCCATCCCGTACCTGTTATTTTACAATAACCTGGTTATGTTATTTTAATATATTGCTACATAAACGATTCAATGTACCTATACTACCTATACTAATAGCCCAAATATTAATTTTATTTTTGATACCTAGTTACTTGTTTTCTCTAATATCATGTGCAGCAATGTTTATCTCCTGCAAATAAAAACGGGAAAAATCACGGGAGTAAAGCAGTTTGTTTATTCTCGGATGTCTCGGTTGATCACTCATCACGATATCTCTGGAACCATTAGAGCTAAAGACTTGAAATATGGTAGGTCTTTTCACCGAGTAGAGCTCAGCTAAGAACGGATTTTCCAAAATTCCATCTACAAGACTTTTTTTTTATTATGAGCAGAACAACGTCTGTCGGGTCAGCTATTATATAATAATTGCAAATTAAAAAAAAGCAATCTTATCAAATTAATGTAGCAACAGAATTTATTGAAAAGCCGCCATCTACCGAGGCTTTTTAAAACTACTATAACTGAACAGAGCAACTGCTTCGTTAGTTTGTGCTTTGCATACATATCGCTAGATGGTGTATGAAAGGCAAATTCTTGCATAAATAGCGTCATCTGCTAAATTGGTCTTAAACAAGAATGTCATCTGTGTTGTTTGATTGTTTGGATAATATACGCTAGATGGACTTGAGTGAATTGCGTATAGTAGAATAATTATTGTGTAATGTTGGTATGATATAGTATTTCTTTATAAATTCTTGTTGTTTTGTTTTGAATATAGCTTTTGTTACTTAATTATAATGAATTTATTGTAATTGTTACTTAAGTACATACTTATCGCTTAATAATAAATTTATATAATACTGAGTCATTTTGTTTTTAATAATTTTACATACTTAAATATTGAAATGAAAAATAAAAGAGTTTCATTTTAACAACATCGTGTATTCACTTAAAATAAATAAATCAATAATAATTCATGGCAGGCAACATTTATATTTTATACCTACTACGGTTTGAAACACAAACTAACTAGAGAGCAGCTTTATTTAAAAATATGTGTAAGCTAGCTATATTATTTTTTTAAATAATTAGATAAACTACTTTAATTATGATTAATATAACAAAATTATTTAAATTAATGAATAAAAATTCATAAATGTCCATTTAGTTTAATTATACTTAATTACCGTTTTGTCGTACTGGCTAATTTGGATTAAAACAAAACCTTATTGGTGCGAGATTAACGAGTGAAACGTTTTTCACATAACAGACAAAAAAAAGAAGATTGTATTCATCAAAAATTAGTGTAATTTTAAGTTTGTCAAATGAAGTATACCCACAATATTAACCCATTAACATCAGCCTAGCGAAACTCTCTAAGAAAAAAGCGATTCACTCGATTATATGAAACAGACAGTGATTGATAGATTGGCAGATGACGGCTATAATCTTGTAAATAACGGAGATAGCCGAAATCCACTACGTTTTAAGCAACTCTTCTCTTTCAAACTCAGCCGGATTATACTTCGCCCCCAATCGCCATACTGAAATTACTACTATTTCAAACTTATGTCAAATCACTGCACGTTTCATACTAATTTCAATTTTAACTTAGGAAGTCCCGCCTCTTATTACGTAGTATTTACATCCTCTTTGATTTACATCAAATTGGTAAAATAAAAATGCTTGAAAAACCGTGTGCGCCATGATTTGCGCTTTTACTTAGTAATTTACCTTATTTACATTTTTTTTTACTTACTCCTGTAAGGCACTGAGTAGACCGTATAACCCCCTTATTCATAATGGTCCGCTAACTTTAAACAGCCCCTTAGGAGTGTTTTTTCTCATTCTGACTTAGGTCAATAGAAGAAGACAGAGTGAGAATTAGCAATGCTTTAAGTTAGCAGACTATTATGAATAAGGGGGTTAGGGGGGGATTATATAGGGGAGGGGTTTTTGAGTATTTTTTTTTTGCATCACTTTACATAATATTGTATTGTAGTTAAAATTATTTGTAAAACGATGAAGTTTTAAAAGTTAAATTAGTTTCTTGTCACTTCTCAATAAAGATCAACCTTTTCCGAAGTGGTGGTAAGTGAAAAATAAAAGAAAACTTCTGACATTCATAAGTGTTTTACCTTGACCTACATGATTTAAGTGATTTTGATTTGATTTGATTTAAACTCCAGAAAGAACAGCCCTATTATTGCCTGTTCGTTATGGTAACGCAACAACACACACGGCGGTACCTACATTTAGAAACTCTCTGCCATGGTAAAAAATATTCTGTAGAAGCAAAACACAATGCTTTTACAGTCTGTTGAGTCCAGCTCCTCGGAGTTCTACAGCAATGGAGTAAGCAAGATCACATTTTGCCATTTGGCAAAAATGTATTCAAGAACGAGGGGAAATACTTTGATTAAATATATTAAGCTATTCCATAGCTTCTGTCGCGGGCCTTGAGCATGGAGATCGAATCCAGAAATTACGTAACAAAAATAACCTAACACTTACTTACTAGATCTATATAGATATTTCGCCACGGTCATTACAGTTGCCGTGGAACAGCGGTCATCACGTATGCTTTATGTATACTTTATGTGCAGAAGGTCCCAGGTTCGAGCCTGGGGTACGTCTTGATTTTTTTTAATTTCTTAATTTTTTTATCTCGTTTTTTTAATTTTTATTATTATGACAAGCATTTTTATTTAGTTTCACCTGTCCCGTTGTCTGCCTGTAATCAAATCTTGCAAGTAAAATTTTACTAACTTTCCGTTTGCTTTTTTTTTAAATTAATTTTAATAATAAAAAAATACTGCATAAATAATTATAATTGCATAAGTTGATAAAAAATACTATGCAATAGCTTTACCGCGGCAGTCCCCGAGTGCCAAACGTCTTTTTTTATTTTTTTTATATATTACATAATTTATTTAATATATATAATACACTAGCGTATAGCGGACATGACAGTACGATTATGTGTGACTTATGTTGATTTGTCAATGCGTGAGTTAGCTATTGGTAAAAATATATTCAAAGTACTACGAAGCTAACAGTCAGCCATTTGGCATTAGTCAAGCGTGGCTGACTGTTTACGACTTATCAATTAAAATTAGGTTACAGTAACAATTCGTATCTTTCCTTTTATATCTTTCTGTATTTCCGTTTGAAATGTTTATCTCTCTTACATGCTTTGTTTGTTTATACGCTAGTTTAATGTAAGTCTCAGGTTTACGCACTTCTAATAATAAAAAAAAGGTGTGCGTGTTAGGACGCCCGGCAGAAGTGATAACTTAAACTAATCTAAGTTCAACTTTTAGTATTGAAATTGTTTAACATGAGAAAAACTTAGGATATTAGTTAAATTTTATGTATTAATAGTATGATTATTAGGCTTCATAAGATACATAATAGCTTTAAGGGTAAATGTATACACTTCTATAATAAAGTCCCAGCCACTGTTCAGGCATTATCTATGAATAAATTAAAATGTTTTATAAAAAAAAATGGCTCTGTCGTAAATCCTATTACTCCACTGCTGAATATCTAAATGATCGGACAGCCTGGGACTAGATTGTGATTATTTTATAGCGATAGAAATGACTGTACAATGTTGTATATTTTTATTGAAAAGAGCGCAAAAAAAGTATGCTGGGAGAGTTTTTTTAGTCGCTTCTTCTATCACAGAGCGCCATTTGTTTCCGATGCGGTAGAAGTATCTAGTAGTTATTAGAAATGACATCATGAATTCTAAAGGAATCAATTTTGAGAAAATAAATGCCTTTTTATTAAGTACCCTTTCCTTAAAGGTTATTCATTAATCAAATATTTCATTGATTATATTATATAGTATTCTTAGTTACAATTCTTAAATATGCACATTACAAGTATCATTATTAAATCCTATAAAAGTAACAATTGGTTAGAGTGAGAGAGGAGGAGCCTGCCTACCGCTGCGTATGCGTGAGGGAAAGGGAAGCTAGACAGACTGACGCCGTAACGCGTTACGTTTGATCCTCCCATAAGAAGTTATCACTTCAATAATATATTAAATAAAAAAATAATAAATACAAGTAGATACCCCTAATATAACTTTATTCTTAAATATCTACATGTACTCTGTGGTATAACTAACTTCTTAAAAAATACTGTGACTTTTGACAACGAATTTTCCAACGTAGTGTTAAAATTCTCTTTGGAATTTTCACAACAACCGTGATCTTGTGGAATTGTTATTGTTATCATTTTTAATAATAAATTATAACAAAAGGATTTGCCTATGTCTTGTGGGAAAAAGCCTTTAGTTAAAAATTGGGACAGGCCAAAAAAGTTGAGGGTTATTACGCAATCGCGGTACGAAAAGAATGAAGCCTCCGTTAAAGCGCATTGGAAAAATGTTATACATTCCTTGGAAATGTCGTACAAAGACGAAGCGGTAATGTTTTACAAATATTGAGATACAAGTGATGACCCGGCAAACGTTGTTTTGCCAAATTCAAATTCATATTATATTTTTATTCAAAATAGGACATAAAATCACTTATTGAAAGTCAAAAACTACCACCCACTCGAAAGGAATGCCTCAGAAGAACGGGCGCAACAAACTCAGCGAGCTTTTTTTTCCATAAAAATGGATACATGGTTACAAATTAATATCGTTTGTTGTCATTAAGAAAGTAATTGATGTTATAGTAACCTTGATCACACAAACGTTTTTTAACAATCCTTTTGAATATCGTAATGCCTTTGTTTTAAAATTGTGGGATCTTGTTGTAAAAGCATATATACTTCGCCCCATAAGAGACTTACTCGACTTAGCCGAGCATACTAGCATTATAAGTTCATCTCTGTTCCTGTTATTAACATTATTGTTATGACAGTTTATAGTAATTTCACTTATGTGCCTATGAACATACATTGCATTATCAAGAATATATTGAGAAGCAACAGTCAAGATGTTAAATTTCATATAAAATAAGTAGCATGCGCCCACTCATTGTACGAATTGTCATATGTAATGAAATATCATTGACTGAACTATTTGTATTGCGAATATATAGATATTTCTTAGATATAAAATAGGTTCCAGATAAGTAATCACCAATATATCATATACTAAAACCTTCTCCGAAACACGCTGCATCTAATGGTATAAATCTAATTTCGATCGGTTCAGTAGTTTTCGCAGTATAACTGAAGGAAGGAAACGGCTCGCAATTTATTAGTGTAGATTTCACCAGCGCATTATAGTGATGATTGGTGTTCCCGAACCGATTCGGTTGGGATCTTTGTGACCTTCAATGTAAGAGCATACTCAGACGGTTAGAAAGTCCTGTTCTCATCAGGTTTATTTTTGGGGAGGCTGCACTTATTACAGGATTCGGTCTAAATAGTTACGAGTGTTAAACAAGTAGTGAACAAGCAATGTCAATAGCTACGGCACCGTTCGAAAATGGTCTAAGGTTGAGATATATAGCGCGTACTTACATTTTGCTCAGACTTTACTTATGAAATACTAAGTGGACGTGTTAGCTTAGCATAATCTTTGATTTCATTTTTAAAGATTCCTTTTTATGAAAATAAGGGACGAGACGAGCAGGAAGTTCAGATGATGGTAATTGATACGCCCTTGCCGTGCCGTCTTGAAAAACACAATAATTCTGAGCGGCACTACAAATGCGCTCGTCATCTTGAGACATACCATGTAAAGTCTCATTTGCCCAGTAATATCACTAGCTACGGCGCCCTTCAAGTCGTAACACAGTAATGTTTACGCATTACTGCAGAAATAGGCGCCGTTGTGGTACCCATAATCTAGCCGGCATCCTGTGCAAAGGAGCGTTCCACCTGTAACTGACAACTAAGTTATAATGAGCTAAGCCTAAAGCAAAACTCAAGTTTTACGTAAGCGTTTTATTCCACTCAGCTACGTTTTACGTAAGTAAAGTCTGAGCAAAGTCTAAGTAAGTACACTCTTTAGATCTCAGCGTAAGTCTAATGAATGTTAAATTTATTATTTATCCCCTCTCCAGTGCTAGTCTCCAAACTCCCATAACAATTAAATTCTTGAAGGGAAAATCATTTTTTGTAGAGTAATAGACGGAGTTGTCTTTTTCGAAATTTCGGGCTAAATGTTTAGTCATTTTCTTTTTGTTTATGACAATAGATGAATAGAGCTAATAGTTTTACTACTACATATTGTGTAATTAGACATTCCATCGTAAAATAATGATATGTTAAGATAATTTTATACCCTTTGGCGTGCTATTAAAGTGAAACGTAATTTCAATCACAGATTTTAAGTCACTTTGGCCGGTCTAAGACGCCAGGCTTAATTTCTGGTTCCCGAGTGGGTGGGTTGTAGGTTCGGACCCCACCCCTAAGCGAATTTTTTTTTATTACATAATTTATTATTTTTATAAATATGTAAAGCAAATATATCATTTTGTTTTTTTCTCTATGCTGATATTAATATGTTATTCGTCGAAGGTTTCACTCGCATCGTTGTTTCCTAGAACCACACAATTGCTTTTTTTTAAATTTGATTTATTGTATTTTAAATACCTGTCTAAATTTTTTTTCAGTTTTGGGAATCGCAAAGTGAAACCGTAAGAGACCTGGTGGGGCCGGTGATATATCAAAGGATAGTTAAAATTTTCAAACTACCTTCAATTGATCCATCGTATGAACCTCCGTCTGAAGTATCTTCACAACAGCCGTCGGATATGTTTTATCAAGATGACATTGTTCACCCAACTTCAGGGGTAATTTAACTCATTTTTGGTTTCATCATCATTTTACTTTTACTTCCTCATCTATCTGCAGAGGGTGTTCCAAAGAGCTATATCCTTCTGTAATCAGCAGTGGCCCAGGGCACTAGTTATTTCAGATACACCAAAACCGAGAGTGCAGTACGGCACACAATTCCCTCACCAAGATCTGCCCCTATTTTGTTTATAAGATGGCTTATATTGCATGATCTTATGGCTTGTTTCAATAGCTTTCAAATACATTCACACAAATGATCCTAATTATAAGCAATTTATAAATAAATACACGTAAAATAATACGCATCGACACAACGCTACGCGAAATAATATTATTAATGCTTTGATTTCTTTAGGAATTGTTTAATAGTTTATTTTTTATGATTACAGTTAAGTTAGAGCTGTCTGCACGCTGTATAGATAAATTATTTATTTCCTTTTTTTTAGAAAAATTCTTACACACGAACTGATAGTACTGACATTATGTTTAAAAATGCGGCAGTTGGGGCTTTGATATGCAAACTCGATTCTAAAGATAGCCTTATCTTTTCCCTAGAATTAATACAATGGCATTGTCAGTTGATGAGATTACGATTGCATAGCAAATATTATACACTCATTATTTGTATTTGGCGACGATACATTATAAATAGTTAATTATTTCCTTTACACTAACCTTAGACCTGACCAATAATTATAGTTAAAGTGGACAGGGGCAATAAATGTCTTGGAGTTTTCTTAGAAATAATAAAGGACTGACACAGTTTTTGTTTCCATTCTTGCGCTGATTAGAAGGCCTAGGAATTTGTGACAATGTCACTCTTATACACCAATTATCTATCTTAATGACCGAATACCGGAAGTTTAGGTTGACTTTTAGCATGGCACTAGGGAAAATATGAAATTTGACATACCGCAGGGTAGTGTCCTTGCCCCGATACTCTTTATAATCTGTATAACGACTTATGTAACCTTCACATCGGCGGGGCGAGGATATTCACCTATGCGAGTATCACAGCCACAGCCTATTTTTTCTGGTGTCTTATGGGAAGCTGTTCAGAGGCAGGCTGGGATGGGCCTTGAAATAATCTCAAATTGGTTAGACTGAAAATACCAAAAGCAAATAATATAATTTGCTTCTCTCCATGTGACAGAAACAAGCCCGGACAAGACTTCTATATCAGAATCCATAAGTGCTTCAGCCCACACGACTTGACCAGTAGTTATATGACTCCCATAGGAAAAGTTAATTGTACGAAATATCTCGGCATTCTGATTGACCAAAGGTTAAGCTGTTAAGTTAACAGACCCAAATCGAACTGATTATAACCTGCAGCATAAGAAAACATTCCGGGATTTTTAAATATCTGCAGCACGTTATGAATACCACAGTTTTAAATAAAATATACATCACTTTGGCTCAGTCAGCGATCACCTACTGCATCCCGGTATGAGGTGGCGCAACGAATATAACCTACTTAGAATTGAAACGAGCTCCATACCACTTCGGAAGGTCATGCACATTGAACCTTTAAGATTTCCAAGTGATACACTTTAGTTATTTGAATCTCTTGACAGTCGTGACAAGGAAAACTTTATGTTCTATAAATCATTTTAGCCGTCCTCAAATCACTTCCGCTAGATCACGCGAAACTGATCCGTAATAGAGATGATAAAGTAGCTCGCACCATTACTTTCTACACTAGTTTTGCTGAGCGCCAGTTTATTGGCCAGTCAACGTACTTATAGAATATAGTAAATCGTGTCCTAAAATCTATTTTTATTGAAATCACATCTTTGCAAAAACATACTCAAATGATTGACTAACTCATCTTGCCTAGAGTAATAGCGTAGTATTTAGGATCGGTTGAAGCTGATTTTTACACTAGACACAGATTCAGAAGAACTTCGGGTACAATGTTGGCTGATTCGGGGACTGATATAATAACTTTAAATCGACATGGTGGATAGCGCAGTCGCTGAATCGTACAGAGACGACCATCCATTCGTAAAACAGAAAAAAAGTGACAAAATGAAGCAAGCTTTTATTTTGGAGCCATAGGCAAAAATGTTTTGCCCCGAACCACAACCATATACATTTCGTACCATGAGTTATTTGGGGTCATTCCCTTCCAGTAATTTGTATGATTTATACTAGAAATAAATGAAGGTACTAAAGAAGTGTCAAGTACTAATGTAACACAATCTATGAAATTGCCATCAAATATTAATAATTATTGTATGATTTATATGTTTGTTTGTTGTTGCAAAAGTGTCGCAAGTGTGTTGAAAAAGTGCGTTTGAAGCTCATGAGCAACTTTCTAACTAGACACTCGGCTGATGTACGCCCTCGCCTACGGCTCTGGTTGCAACCCACAGCCTCATGTATAATGAGTAACTTAGCTTACTTGTATCATAATTTATACAATTTTTTAATTTTAGATATATTCAGAATTATCTGGTTGCAACTTGCCAATCATATGAGGTACAACTTTACACTCTGTTTAATATCATTCGTTTGACTTAGGTTCAAATTCAGCCAACCTATTCTGCCAGTGACTTCGATGTCTCAATGTATGATGAATTGGAAGAGGAAGAAATCGCCGAGGAACAATCACAGTGGAGTATGTCAAGTGGACCTTCCGCAGATTTGAGGAAACTCTCGCGATCAAAGTCTATGAACAGGTCGAAGTCTGTGACGATGAGTGCATCAACAAAGGCAAGGAAGATGTCAAAGTCGATGTCAAAGGGTATGCAGAAGTCAGGATCGAGACTGTCTAAGGTGTTCAAGTCAGATTTACGAGGGGCGGTCAAAAAGTTCGCGGAATGGCGGGGTTGGCGGGGGTGAGGTCGCTCCTCCAGGTAGCCGCTACTTGAGTAACTCATAATTACTATATATGCCAATTTCTAGCCTAATTGGGTCATTAGCTTTCGAGTTACAAACGAGTGAACAAGTAAATCGGGAACAAACTAGCCACTATGGAGAAAATTGAACATCGCGCCGTCGTAAAGTTCCTCACCAAACAAGGAAAAACGCCTCAAACTATTTTGCAAGAGATGTTAGCTGTTTACGGAGACTCTGCTCCTGGTAAAACCATGATTTACAAATGGCACGGCCTTTTCAAGCAAGGAAGGGAGTCAATTGAAGATGATCCTCGACCTGGACGGCCCATTGAGGCCACTACGCCGGAAATCATTGAAAAAGTTGAAAAACTTGTATTGGAAGACGGAAGGTTGAAGAAGAAACAACTTGCAGCATCAGTTGGAGTATCAGAAACCACAATTTTAAATATTCTTCATCAACATCTTGGCATGAGTAAAGTGTGTTCAAGGTGGGTCCCGAGAATGCTCACGCCGCTGCAAAAACGTGAGCGCGTCAACTGTTCCCGCGAGTATTTGGACCGCTGTGGAGAAGTTAGGGAAGAAATTATGGCCCGAATTGTAACCGGTGATGAAACTTGGGTTCACCACTATGAGCCTGAGTCAAAGCAGGAGTCGATGCAGTGGCACAAAAAAGGCACACCACCCCCAAAAAAATTTAAAGTGTCGCAATCGGCCGGAAAGATCATGGCGACTATTTTTTGGGATACTGAAGGTATTCTTTTGATCGATTATAAAGAACGTGGTGTTTCTATAACGGGAGAGTACTACGCTTCCCTATTGGACCGATTAAAAGAAGCTATTAAAGAAAAAAGAAGAGGAAAACTGACAAAAGGTGTACTCCTTTTGCACGACAACGCGCCCGTTCACACGAGTCATGTTGCGACGGCTGCCATTCATCGATGCGGTTTTGAACAACTACGCCATCCACCCTACAGTCCAGACCTGGCCCCTAGCGATTTTTATTTATTCCCAAAGATGAAGAAAGAGCTGCGTGGAAAAAAATTTAGAGACGATGATGAAGTCAAGTCGGCGATTTCGGCGTATTTTGACGCCCAAGACAAAACCTATTTTTTCGACGGTATTAATAAGTTATATGCCAGATCCCAAAAATGTATTCGTGTTAAGGGGGAATATATTGAAAAGGAAAAATAACATAATGTATCATTTCATCTTTTTTCCCAGTCATTCCGCGAACTTTTTGACCTCCCCTCGTATTATCGATGGATGAAAAAACGGCAAGCTCTCGAGATGACCTTATTGTCCATGCCCAATCAAGAACAAGGTAAGGTTTAGTTTTGATTGAATGCAAATATTTCAAGGACTGCCTAAACATAATCTATATGCTTTGTATTTGCAACATTTTAGCGAAACCGTCTGGTAATTTTGAAATTATGCAATTCATTGCACTATTTGATTTATTTATTTCAAAATAAAGAATTTGAATGAGATCGGTTTCGATAACTAAATTTTTGTATCGATTGTGTTTCGAAAACGGTGCAACTAGTAAATGTTTATAAAAGTGATTTATTTGATACATAAAAAAAATGCATTGTCAATATTAGTATTGTGTGATATTTGCTGGTTATACACATTATATTGTGTGGCCAAAAAAAGCACTAGAAATAAATATAACTCGTGGCAATAATGAAATGAATCTAAAATGGCAGCGGTACAGTTCGGTCTGACAGAGAAATAGGGAATGTTATATAGGTGTCATGTCGGATGTCAGATAGGTGATGTTACGTGTGCGAGTTCGAGCGAATCATTAAAAGCCGCCATTTTGGATTCGTTTCTTGTTTACATGATGATGGTGAATGATACACTCTGTCCATTACAATGCACTGCCGCTCAGGATAAGTGAAAAATTAAAAATCGTCTGCGATTGCGCTTGTCTCTTTGAGACGTAAAATGGTCTCATTAGCCCTGTAATTTCACTAGCTACGGCCAATGACATTCTAAAAGATCATATTATTCGCAGTCTGATAGCGGAACGGCAAAAGTGTGCTTAAAGACAATGTAAGCACACTTCTCGTCATATTTTTATGTCAACTGTCACTTTCCGAATCAAATCTTAACTAAATAAATGTTTTACATTGCGGCTTATTCACCAAGACTTATAAATAGCTGCAGTAAATGCGGAAATGTATAGATATAGTGGTTGTGGCTTGTTATGGTGTAATTTGAGGGATATTTCATATTTCAGATTTTGGTTTGTCTATTATGTATTATAGAACATCATTGGCTAGGAAATATAAATTGTGTACACTACTCCTTGACGACAGAAAAAGGCACCGCTATGGTAGCCAATTACCCATCTAGCCGGCATCTTGTAAATAAAAACATTAATTGAAGTAACATACCTAAAAATCAACCTACACGATTTTAGATACTAAAAAGGTAGATGATATATAATGAAAATATTGTATTTAAAGTCGTATTATTGACAGCACTAGCAGAGAAGGGGTTAAAAAGAAGGGAATGTTGTTTTCGTTCTCCCAAGCAAATGAAATACTATATTTTTCAGAAAGCCAAACCGAAGACTTCCCGTGAACAATCCACATTTTGATATGCTTTATTGTAACAAATCTGAAACGGACATGATAAAATATAATTCAAATTATAAAAAGAAAGCATTTGACGTATCCGCCTCAGACGAATTTAGCAAGAAGGCTGAAATTGTGAAAAAGAAGGTACTTAACATTACTACTTATGATAATCGCAACATGGTTCTTCACGAGAGTTTTTTTTTCAATTAATGTTCCACTTTAGGAGTTAGAAGGGAGTAAAATTGCCCATTCTTAAAATTTTCAAATTTTCCTAAGTTTTTAACAAAAAATTTTTGGGAAATATGGTAACAATTTACTATGGTGACTTGAATATTTAAAATGTGTTGCAGATTGCCAAGGAATTTTATGATTGGTGGACTGGACTGGGAAATGTCGAGTTCAAAAGTGAAATTAGGAGGCCAGAGGATATTGAAGATTTGTTCCAAGTAACTAAAAAATTCATCAACAAAACATTATTTAAAATCATCATCATTGATAGTAAACTGGTTTGAAGACAATAATTTGACTGTATTTAAAACGATTTTTGTGTATTTAGGTCTGGTTTGATGAGCACGCTTCAAGAAGCTTGGTTCTTGATCCAAAGATTCTGCCGTGTGTACTCCAGAGTATTGCTGATTACGTTGATGCCCCGGAGGTATGGTTTTTCTCACATAGTAGAGAAACTTTCATTTCAATATAATCTCATTAAAAATTAGATACAAGTTATACAATTTCTTTTTAGGCGGCATGTCCAGGAGTATTAAAACGACAGATTGCCTGGGACGTTCATGCTGAGACAAGTCCTGCCCATGTCCTGGCATTTGGCACTTGTTTACCACAAAAGTACAAACACATCCCACCCAGGAACAATACAAAAGAGATGTGGCATCCAGTCAAGATACCTGAGGATCTTAAGACAATGGCCTGTGTATGGGAGGAAATACAGCATCTCACGTAAGTGTGACATTATGTTTAATAATTCTGTATTTTTGTTTATCACTGAACTGTTCCTAAAATATAAACGGTGTTATCAGATTGGATGTGCTATATCTGGTGGTTTTAGGCTTAAATTTGAATCCAGGAATTTATTCAGTAATACAGATCTAAGAATTCTTAATTGTTTTATGTCTGTTTAGTATTATTCAAGCAATGTTCGGGCAGTTATTTTGTGGTCGCTAGTATTTTAATATCTTACTAAATAAGTCGTGTACTACACTTTAACTGGTATTCACTTCGGGTGTTTAAGTACCACTCTTACTCAAAGATGGTAACTTGAGCAACATTATATTACAATATTTGTATAGCTCTTTAAGTAGAAACTATCATTATATGTTTTTCGATAGTGACTTCTCGCCTCCTAGATTTTTCAAGTGGTCCGACATTTTCACAAATTGACAAATAGTAGGTGGCAATTGGGTTTTCAATGTCGATTATAGCCGTTAGTTAGCAGTTAGTGGGGATAAAACGGGACAGGAGTTTATCAATCCCATACATTAATCTAGGACTGTATTTAGTGCTCGAACTATGGTCAGCGCTGTCGTCGGTCAAGCGTAGCTGTAACAATGAATACGCGTTCAGTCCAGCATTGTTAAATCGCTACGCTGCGTCGCGCCGACGAGAATCGTCGGTCGAGCTAGTTGGTCTGGCGTACGTCGGTCCGCTGACGCGCTATGGCAGTAAATTAGTGCGATCAGTTTGACGCTGAACGAGCTACCGATCGTACGTATAACATCGTAAACAAAAATTCGTGTTATGGCAATTTCGAATACATTGTATAAATTTCTCCTTGAATTTGATGCTCTATAATAATTGGGTAAACATGATATATTCTCCTTCTTTTATTCCGTAGTAGTTTGCGTAAATAGCACGCACAGATCAAAGGTTAAAATTGGATTAATTTTTCTGCGTTGTCAATTGTAACACGCGCAATCAAAGTTGCTCTCAGCTGAACACTGAACGCAACATGGTCAGCGCGTTTGGATACGCGCTACGCTCGACCGACGCGACGTCAGCGTTGACCGTCCGACGAGCACTAACTAAATGCAGATGCTAATATTACAAGACAATAAAATGTATTTTTGTGCGTAACTTTTTGTTTGATAACTAATTAACCTATGTAAAAAAAAAATATAAAATAGGTTACTTAAACATTGACTCGCACTTTAAAACACGGACATTTACAGAAGCGCTACGAAAATTGTAATATTAAATATTACAATTAAATTTGAATTTAATAAATAAACATTGGATGTACCCAACTCCCCAATATTGGTTTGGAATATTTTGCTATTAAAAAAAAGCAAGGCGTTACATTTTAACTTTTCAAATTCAACTAGAACGATGTAAAGTCAAGCGACTAGTTTTTATTAAATTGATATGTACCCGTAATTTGCCGTAGTAATACAGCAATTATTCTTAGGTAGTGTGGTATCTAGTTAGAGCGTAGCGGAGACCAATTCTTTATCTAAGTTTGTACCTTATTTTGAGAACATTGAGCATTGTAACATATATTGTTCACACTGTATATTTAATCAAATCTGACTACCATGAGGGGTAGATAGGTATCATATATCTTTTAGACTTTCATTAGGTAAATTCGGCTAAAATTTTTTCAAGCAACATCTAGCCAAGCCCTTTCAGGCTTCCTGGCCCAGTTTTAGTAGGTAAAATGCTGATCTTACGTACCTTTCCTAACTCCACCATTTTTTTATGATATGAAGGGACGAGACGAGCAGGAAGTTCAGCTGAAGGTAATTGATACGCCCTGCACATTACAATGCAGTTCCACTCAGGATTGTTGGAAAACCCAAAACTCTGAGCGGCACTACAATTGCACTCGTTACCTTAATACATAAGATGTTAAGTCTCATTTATCCAGAAATTTCACTAGCTACGACAACTTCAGACCGAAACACAGTAATGCTTACACATTACTGCTTCACGGCAGAAATAGGCGCCGTTGTGGTACCCATAATGTAGCCGGCATCCTGTGCATAGGATTCTCCCAATGGTGTACTGCCTACCTAGGCTTCGCTTGCCATCCCTTGGATACCATTCCGTCACTACCTGGCTCCATTTTCTTTTTGTGTCTCTATTATGTATTAATTTCGCTGACTAAAATTGATATTACATTACTGGTGTGCTCTTATTATCGTCGAACGCTTGGTGTGATCTGGTAACTTAAATTACTTCAAATGTTTTTAGGAGTAGGTGCTTACGCGAACTATAAAAATTAAGTTACGATATAATAGTGCTCATAAATCTTATGATGTTAATTACCAAAGTATTAGAAGTCATAACAGATTTATTTTCTAATATAATAGTATTTCTTAATAACCTTCCTCAGAATTCCTTTTGGTGATATGTAGTTAAAGCACTGGTTATTATTTAGCTGCCATCTTGGCCTCTGAGAGAGACAAAAAAAAATACGAAAGAAACTGACCCAGTATTCTATTTTCTTCCAAAAAATTAAAGAATTTTGCACTTATATTATCACTTGTTGAATTCATAATCCAGACTGTCCTTAAAATTATTATTTTTATGATATTTTTAGTTTACAAGGACAACTTACAGAAGAACAGAATTGCTGTATAAAATTTTAAACTTTGAATTTATTGATAGGACTTTATTTAAATATGATTTCTAAGCGAAATACCAATGACGTTCTATACATATGGACATATCATTCGCAGCCTGACAACGGAACGGGAAAAGTGTGCTTAAAGACAATGTAAGCACACTTTTCTCGTGTAGTCAAGTGTCAACTGTATGTCAATCAACAAGCCTAAGTGTGCTATAAAAAGGGCTTAAATAATATATTAACGACTCAAAAAAGATGGTGTGACTTATCATTGGTAAGGTTATTTTTATTTATATAAGATTGATATGCAAAAAGCGTAACTAATTTAATAAAAACGAATATTTTTCATTAAATATGGTACTACAATTATTGACAAGTTCCCAGACAAGACCCGCTTGTCAGAATGGGACAGTTGAAAGGACACAGTCAGAAATGAAAACAATAGAGTAGCTCTTTTTAACCGAATTCAAAAAAGGAGGGGGTTTCGAGTGGTGAACCGATTTTGATAATTCTTTTTTATTTGAAAGCTGGTGCTTCCCGTGTCCCTACATTTCGTCCAGATCTGACAAAGGAAACCATGAGAAAACCATAAAAGTCTTAAATTTGCTATAAGTATATGCGCAACGATTTCGATAATTCGTTTTTTTTTATTGGAAAGGATATACTTCAAATATAGTTTGATTAGGTTCTGCTCACGGGATCCATGACAAAGTAGCCGAACTCTTCAATTCTTAGGATCAACGATACTAGACTGAATCTCTTTTATGCTATGCGGATATTTGAAGCACCTACCGTAAAGTCGTTATAGTCAAGTAAATGTCGTAGTAAAATATGATGATCAATGGAACTCCGTAACGACTTACAGAAAGGGTGCGATCTGTGGCAGAATTTCTAGCAGTCTGTAATAATATTGATATGCGCTTATGTTCAGTGCTACATTGCAAAATTTAGTAGATCTACACAAATTTAGACAAATTGGTAGTTAATGTAGTTCAGATTCACTAAGAATCTAAAATTAAAACAAAAAACACTATTCCAAAACAATAGATTTAATATGTACTAAAAAGTATAAAATAATTGCGTATTTTTAAACAATCTAATTCTAGTAACGATAATTGCTATTTTTGGAGTCGGTGTCAGCCAAGGTAGGTTTTTAACTACATACATAGTTACAGGTCATGTGCTTGAGTCGCACACGCGACTTGAGGAGGCGAGAGCGGGGCCGCGGCGGGAGGATACCAATTCAAAAATAACAATAATCGTTCCTAGATTTATTAATTAGATCGTATAAAAATACGCAATTACTTTTATACTTTTTAGTGAATATTATATCTATTGTTTTGGAATAGTGTTTTTAAAGTCAGTTGTTTTTTTTAAAGGCCTTAGAACAAAGTTTAGAACAATGATTAGCAATATTGTATTTTGTGTATTGAGAACGGCTTACAAGAACGTGAACAATTACATACTAGTGCTATTTACACGTTATTACGGAAATATCGTTACCTAGTGATAATTGATACTTATGCACATCGCAAATATGTAAAAGGTAATATTTTTCAGCTTTCTCGTACACGAGATAGTGAAAGAGATTTGGCGTCAATTGGTAGCAAGAGAGAGATGTGAATAATTTTACAAACCAAATAAATCGAGCGGAATTTGCTAGAATCATTTCCTCGTGGTTTTTATTATTTATATTATATACACCACTAAAAGATTTGAGCGTTTAAAAATTCATGTTCATTAACATATGATAAAAAAATAATAATAAAAATATTGAATACTCTTTCAAAAGTCAATATATTTTATCAATTTAGTCAAATTGAAGCACATACAAAAGTCCAACTAGCCATATTTATAATTTCACAAAAGCTGTCATACCAAGATATGTTGGTGTCCTTTTACACAACATATATCAAAAAGATACCCTGGAAAATATATCTAAGTCTTAAGGACAAATTTTGAAGTTATACTTCTTTTGGCGCGATGGAAAAAAAATATGAGTTCTACATCGTGAAGTTCTATCCTAGGTGGCATGAAAATCGATAACTATGTTCAACTTGTATATTCTAGTATTTTCATATTGAGAACACGTGTTTCGTAACAGTACAATTAAACAGTGTGAATAAATAAATATTATTTTTGTGTTTTTATTAAATCAATTTCATATACGACGGTGATAGTATTTACTAATAATTTATTAGTATATCTATATATATTGAATATTAGTGATAAAACTGATTTGAATAAACTATTTTGAGTGCATTTATAGATTTGAGATTAATTGTCGGTATGTATAATTTATTTACATCGTTAATTAAAAATTAGTACATTATAATTTAAAAATTTTTTTTTTTCGTTGCTTATATTAACCCTAAATGCTGAGTGTTTATACTATCTTTGATCTTAACTATTTGTTAAAATTTGATTTATTTTTCCATACGCAAAAGAAGTATAACTTCTAACGCGTGTACATAAGTACACACACTCTTTTTTATTTAACTCAAGGAACCTAACATTAAAATAACCAGTTTAACTAATTATTTCATGTGAATAAAATATTATATTTGAGTATTAGTTTCTCTCATTAAAGGTTACCTCCTCCCTTAGCACGTAAATAAGCAACAAATATAAACACAAGCCAATCAATAAACATACAAAATTTCCCCTTTAGAATATGAAAGTAATTTTTGATTAAAAACGTAAAAAACCTCCGACTGAACAGATCTTGATCGGAAAATAGGGGCAGACTGACGAACGTAAAAATTAAAGGAACCCTTTTTTTCGTCTGGATTTAAAAAAATACCTCAATGCTACTCCACCGATGTCACTGTCCATTTTGGGTTATCAATTCAAAATACGCGGCTGAAACTGAAATAGAGTTTACATTGCTGCCTATTGACCGATAATATTTTAAATCAACTGGAGTAAACGCAGAAATGTATAGACATGCAGTGGAAGCTTACTATGGTGTCATTTGTGGCATGTGCCATATTTCGGTTTTGATTTTGTATTAGGTGCATTGTCTATATGTATAGAACGTCATAGCAAAATACATTCAAAATGGTTTTTTTTCCAGAGAGATTTATAATATCAGTGGATTAAGCAGATGTACTTGCTATAATTTTTTATTACTACCTTCAATTGGATGGGTCACGAAATTTTATGTCATTGTTGTTTTATAATAATATATCCGCTAGACCACCTGGGGCTCTCTGGAAGACCAGCGCTGATCATATCACTATGATATGATCAGTACTATGCTGAGGTGGATTCCAATTCTGCAATTTATTATTATTTAATATAACTCTATTTGCATACTAGTTAATATACAACGGGGCACTCCAGATTAAACAGACACCTCTCAATCTTAGGGCTCAGAGATTGCAGAGCATGTAGATTCTGTAATAGTGGAGATGAAACCCTGTTACACATCCTCTCTGAATGTGGCCCTTGATGCGTAAATGTAGTATCTCTTTGGGAAGTCCATTCAAAGATCATTCAGCAGACACTTTGATTTTTTAGCAAGTGGAATTAGCCACAGATGTCCTTACACACAGCGCCTTTTTTTCTTTAAGATGAAATCCCCAAAACGCGCGCCGTAAAATGTTTGATATTTTATTTATTTCCAAAATAGTTAACAACCATGTCAATAATACGGAGCTACTCGATTAAATATATTTCACCGTACCTTCGAGGTATCCGCGTAAAAGTATTCATAATACATTTAGTAGACCTCTTATAAAATTGAATTTAGGACTGAATTCGCCAATTATCAGAGCTGGCGAACAATATAACATGCTTGTTAGGAAACACCCAAATGTAGATATATTCAATGACTCTCATGGCTCACTTAAGAATAAAATACTAACATACTTTTAAGTCATTCTATAAACTAACCTAGTAACTTAAATTTAATATTCACATCAACTTTTATATGTAATTAATTTTAAAACACCTACTTTAAATTATTATTAGTCAATTCTGTGCATTTCTTTTAAATGTGTGCATATTAGAATTGTAAATAATATTAAGTTTATATTTGTAAATGTATATGTATTCTGTTGAAGTGCCTAATAAATAAATAAATAAATAATAAAAGTCCAATTCTTCAACCACTTGAGATACGTCAGCTCACTGCAAAAGTATGTGAAGATTTATGAAAAGAATCGATCCTAGCAATGAGCTATAGTTAACCGTGGCTATCATAATGGATCACATTGGTCACAGTGAAACAGTCTTCTTTCAAAAGGCTAGATGTACATACTTACATTATTCCGTGCGCCCAAATTAAAAAGGGATAAAGTCTTTTCACATCACTTATTTATAGTTATAGTTATAAATGTCCAATTCTGTACCTGATTTCAGTTCAAGCAAAGCCTTCCACGAGTGGCTACAAACAAAGCCATATCTACCTATGCCGCCATTCTTCAAAGCCTTGGAAAAACCTGGTGATAAGAAGCAGCCATTCGTTGTTCCATCCGACTTTGTGGTCACCGACAGAAGTTCTTCGACGTCTGCTCAAGAATTAGCGTTACCAATTTCCGAGTTCGATTTAGAGCTGAAGGAAGTCTTGAGCAAACTCCTGAATTAATAAATGTTTTTGTTATATGTGCCATTTAAAAATTTGTAGTTTATTTTAAATGTTTATGCTGATTTTTCCAAATTTTAATAAATATCTCTTATTAAAAAGGATAACTTTTTTTCAATTCCCACAGTTTATCTTTACTGAACTTTACTTTTAAGTCCTGTATGTACCTTGAATTATATTAGTCACATTGTTCGCGATGAACAAAGAAAGATTGATATCTTCTTAAAGATTTATATATCGTCTGTCTTAACAGGATTAGATAAATTAGTTCTTGTGTAGTTGAGATGTCGTGTGCAAGTAGTTGAAGTAGAAGAGTGAAATGAATGAATGTTGTATTTGACAGATAGATGAAGGATGAAGTATGATTGACAGAGTAGGTAACTGGAGTAATATTAGAGTAATTGTTTGATAGGTTTAGTGTGTATGACTCGATATAATAATAAAATTAAATTTAATCCAGTCGACGATAGGAAATCTGGCGTCGACACATATTATATCCCTTGGTTTGTTTTCTTCTTTGTTACTATTATGACGGGTACTCACGATATATATTTTATCAATTTGGTGTCGATATTTCGATCAATTGTATGAATCGTGGTCGCGGCAGAACTGCGGTGGCAGCGAGAAACTCTTGACACTTGACACTAATCAATCTGTCCACGTGGCGCCTAATTCGTTTTGGTCTTTAATTCCCTAATTGACGACACACTCTACTGACCACGTTCATACTTTCGGGTTTTTTTTGTTTTTGCATTTGTACTGCAGAGAGAGACCACGGGATTCCATGTTTGCGGTATTTGTTTCTGAAGTGGTGGTAGTGTTTGAATTGACATCAAGAATAATTCTAAAGTAATTAATTTATAGAAAATAAATGCCCTTATGGCGTAATTATAATGGCGCAGGTTTTTGTAGTTTTACCAACAGGCCCATATGGTGAAATTGCGTGTTAGAGACTTAATTAAAGTTTTACAGAACCTTACAGATGTTTTTGAACGATTTAACTCTAGCAAGAGGATAAGAGTTAATAACATTATGCATTTTTGTATAAAATACATTCACATGTTGCTCACCGAAAGGAGAAATGGAAGAGAAAACCAGTCCATTTTTATTCTGATATGATCAAACATTAGTCTGGAAAATGGGCCTTACTCCTTATGGATCGCTAAATGAAAACTTGATGTACTGTACAAAAAGTACTAGATTTTTTTTTTATAAAGTAATTAACGAAATTTGTTCCAAAACCAAATAACATCAATCTTTTTCTATAATTGTACTATTTATTTGATACTCAATCAACGCTTTAAAGTGATTAGTAAAGTCAAAACCCAATACCATAGATGCTTATAATATTTCGTTTAATAATTTGAAAAAATCATATTCATTATATTTAAATATCTTAAGCAATTTGATAATAACCGAATGAAAAGGAAGTAAGCGACAAATTGATAATAATAATTGATAGTCTCCAAAGATAACAATAGATTAATAATATTTTTATTAACACATTCGCAACACAACTGGATCACTGCACATACAAATCCATAATAGTGAACGTTAAATTACTTAAAACAAAAATAAATTGACATGAATCTGAAATTTTGAATAAGTGGATGTGAAAATACTTGAAACGAATATGTCTCGAAATGAGCTCTCGATGGAATTGAATCAAAACAAAATGGGGGATAAAAAATTTCATTCAGACACTAGTTTACAGAAATACGGCGATGATGATGAGGATACTGAAATTACCGATGATCCAGGGGTATGTAGTTTAAGACCGATCTTTTTTTTTAATAAAAATAAGGGACAAGACGAGCTGGACGTTTAATTGATGGTAACTGATGCGTCCTGCCCATTTCAATGCAGTGCCACTCAGGATTCTTGAAAAACCCAAAAATTCTGAGTGGCACTACAATTGCACTCGTCACCTTGAGACATAAGATGTTAAGTCTCATTTGCCCAGTAATTTCACTAGCTACGGCGCCCTTAGGATCCAAAGACAGTAACGCTTACACATTACTGCTTCACGGCAGAAATAGGCGCCGTTGGTACCCATAATCTAGCCGCTATCCTGTGCAAAGGAGCCTCCCTGATAGAACTAACTCGAACGAAAAGTTAAAAATATAGCTATGAACAGCAAAAATATTACAAAAAAATAATTTTAGTGGATTAAGAATACACTTAATAACCATATACTAACTGATTCAGAAAAAAATTAAGGATAATTAGAATCTATGCTAAAAATGAATAGTGCAAATCTTGCCAATTGTAATCAATTTCGAATTATGGCTAATCTCGAAATTGTTAACAATAAAGAGGTATTTTTGTATTATTAACAAAACTCTATTTAAGATAGTTAAGCTTGATAGAAGTGTGGTAGTTCCTCTTGAGTTATATTTGTAAGATTGACTTTATCAAATTAATTATTTCGGATACACAATATTCATTGGTTTTGTAACTTATTTGAAACCTTGAGATTAGACCTTAGAGCTACCGACATATTGCAAAACTATCAATAGATAAAGTTTTTCTATGCGTTAAAATTTTATTTCAATTTACTGGAAAGGTGGGAGGCTCCTTTGCACAGGATAGCGGCTAGATTATGGGTAACACAACGGCGCCTATTTCTGCCGTGAAGCAGCTATTTGTAAGCATTTCTGTTTCAGTCTGAAGGGCGCCGTAGCTAGTGAAATTTCTCGGCAATAATTGTCATAAAAAAAAGGTTTGTCGGAATTATTATTTAGTTCACAGGATACAGAAATATTTAATCATTTTCAGGTACAAAATATCTCTATTATATCGTCAGCCCAAAATTTGGAAGATATCCCAGGAAGACGTCGCACAATGTCACAGCCTGGTCCAATATCTGGAAGTTTACTTACAGCCACAGCCGCGCGAACGGCCAGAAAACGTCCACCACGCAACGTTGTTTACGCTTCAGACATTGAAAAAGGGGTGAGTTCCATGTCATTAAGTTTAATTACTTCAACTCACAGACGCTCCCTTTCGGATTATTTCGATTTACTTGTGTTTTTTGAAAATATTTTAAAAATATTACTATAAATATTAAGCTTAACGTATTGCATCAGTAAAATTCACATTCAAATTGTTATAAACATATCCAGTGGCGTAGCGTGCCTTGATGGGGCCCCGCATAAAAATTTTATCGGGGGCCCTTATGAAGGGCCCTTCCAGTAAAATTCACATTCAAATCGTTATAAACATATCCAGTGGCATAGCGTGCCTTGATGGGGCCCCGCATAAAAACAAAAAAAATGTTTGCTTAAAATTAAGAGAAATATTTATTTATTATAATTATCTATCTGACACTTTATACAAATTTTTACAAACAATCCAAATTAAATATACACTCTTCTTGCCTTTTTTTCGGCAAATAGCAAAATATTTTTATAATTTTTGCTTTAAAGCACGTTGGGGGCCCCCTTATAATTGATACGGTAGATACATCGGTACCTACGCCCCTGACCATATCTGATGTTGGTGTCAATGCACGTACAAATGCCTGAATAGAAGCAGTACTAAACTCCACCATTTAAATATATTTAAAAAGTATTTTACTGCAACGAAAAATGCAAACAACCCATTTAATTTGTTACACGACTCTATGACTATTTACTCCAGGTAATGGTAAAAAGACAGTACTGAAATAATTATCATGCTGATAATTCACTACTAATCACTAGTACCAGGCATTACAGAATCGCATCAACTTTTATTTATTTGTTAGGTTTATTTACAATCACTTATAACTTATAATAATATTCGCAATTATAAAAAGTAGAACTAAGAACTAGAAACAAAATGTAGTGATTACTTACAAATAAAACAGCATGACCCGAATTAATTAATTTTAAATATTATACAGAACAAATTAAGGGGTAAACAGTTTTTTTTTTAATTTATAAATGAGTAGATTACATAGTTATACACAATTACCTTTACCAATGTTGGTGCAAATGGTCTTGCGGAATTTGGTTAAGGAATCAGCAAATATGTCAATATCAGCTACGCTATAAGAATTTAAAATTTTACATAATATTATATAATAAAAAATATTGAAGTAGGCGTTACTTTGGGGAGATGGATAATTATCCAAATGTTTTGAGTTTTCTTTATTGTTAATTCCGCCAATATTTGTCTTTTAAACAATTCGACACGTGTTTCGCCTTTACACGAGGCATCCTCAGCACATGTAGACTCGCCAAAATCTGGCACGAGACTGATGATGATGATGACGATGACTGATGTTGGCGAAATTAACACTAAAGAAAATTCAAAACATTTGGATAATAATTTGTTATATAACAAAGAAAATCTTTTAGTTTCAGTCGATTTTGTACAATAGGTACTTTATATATTACTTCGTTTGTCATACATTTTTAATGTACGCTTATAAACACATTTCCAATGAAATGTATTATTCATTCAATATCAAATACTACGTATTTATTTATAGTTTTATAATGTTACAGAGGTGCTTATCAAAATGCTAAAATTTTACTGAAGGTGAAAACAATTATCTTCACAGGTAATGCCGATTCCTTTATTCATGAGCACAGATAACATCGATATATTTATTTTATCGAATCTATTTTTGGGTTAGTTGGAGGTATCTTATTTGCAATATAAAAATCAATGTTTTGATTGTCTCATTGTTGGATCCAATGTATTTAATATAATATATATAATATTTTATAACGAAGTTACTGACAAAACTATCAGATTATCCTATAGATGTACGTCATCGAACCATAACAATGACAGTATGTAGACCTACTATAGGCTATCTTTATCCTGAGTATAAAATATAATAATATTTGTAATATGGCACCACAAATATAATATCGTAGTTTACGAATAATCATATATAAACTGAAAAAATATTTTTTACATCTCATTGTATTATTTTTAAAATATTTTCAACCGTCATAAACGCCTCTTTCTAAACTGTCCTACCAAGACGAAGATCAAAGAGTCTTAAAATAGTTAACTTCCAATTACATAAAAAATAATAACTTTTTATAGAAAGGGCAAGCATCCAAGTTGCTTATCTGATAGAAAGTAAAAAAAAATCAGAAATACAAGAGATCAAGAGATGCGTTGCCGGACCTTGAGATAGGATTATGCTCTAGACATGAAGGTTTTTTTCGAGAGGACAAAAATACATTTTAGTATTTAGGTCCTTAAACAAGCCCAATTATCGGGCTCGCGTAAGGTGATACCCCCTACTGACTAAACACCTCCTCTATGCTGGCAGCTTGAAAGCTGTAGAAAAATGTGTATCTCATGGGCGCGGGGTGTTTGGAAAACAGTTCCGAGACTTGAAGGTCAATGTGATGCGGGTAAAAACTCGCAATGTCAGGAAAATCGGCTGCTGGTATATACTTGAACAAATCCTTTGAACACTCTTCGCGGTATAGGCAGTAGAAGATGCGGAGATACTCCACATCATTTTGTAACGCTAGATAATCAAACAGATAGAAGTTGATGACTTGATTATCGATGATTCGAATTAGATTTCGTTGTATGTGGTCACATGAAAGTACTGAGACTTTTTTTTGCCAATCAGGCATTTTCTTCCACGTGCCCACGTCGATCTAAACGTTGCTCGATATATTGACGCCAAGTATGCCAATACTTATAAAGACTTTATCGCAGGTTAATATGAATAAACAAATAAATAAAAAATAAAGTATTCCTTACAAATTTGGTAAAATTACTTTTCTCTTTTGTACTCTAATATCATTAGGGAGGTAGGTACCCCTATAACCTGTACATATATCTTTTGCATTAAAAACCTTGAAAATGAATAACAGCAAGTTTGTAGGAGTCAAAACCTAAAAATTATAATATGCGATATCTATGCAATTATAATATGTCTATATCAGTGCATCCCTTACATACATACATATAATCACACCTCTTTCCCGTAGGGGTAGACAGAGACCACTTCTTTCCACTTGCTACGATCCTTACATACTTGTTTCGCTTCGTCCACTTTCATTCACACTGGCCTTATACACTTTCTTTGTCAATCGTTCTTCATTCATTCTCTCAACATGTCCAAACCATCTCAGCATGCCTTTATCCTGTGTATGTAGTTTATCCACAAAATTCTCACGTGAATAAGTATATACGTAATACGTAAATCACGTAACAGTAAGCTAGTAGATAATCTATCAGGATTATACTAAAATCATGACTAAAATTCAACGATTTCTTTATCAATTAATCAGAGGCTTAGTCGATAATTACAAATTATAATAATAACAACACTCGTCTCGACACCGCCAATCTTGACTGTGTTTGTGTGAATTCATTTAATAATGTTGATAATTTTTAGATTATCGAGTCTTAAGTTCAGGTACATTTCTTTTAGGTGATCAATCGTTAGTTAGTTATCAATGGGATATAGATTTGGTTTTGTATGTTCTCTACGCAAACCAAAGAAATAGTTTGTAACAAGAACACACTTTTTTATACTGCCCTTGAAACACGTGTTAAAGCTACGCGAAAATATACCGTATTTGCGTTATAATGTGCAGAGGGTTATTTCTTAACTTTCGTTGGTGGAAAGAACATGACAAAATAAAAGTATTTGCTTAATATCATCTGTACATATTTATTATTAATACTTACGTGGTTCTGAACCATGCTTGTTTATTCAGAAGCCATTGTTGAGGACATTCTAAGATCATCAGCAAGTGTTTAATGTCTTTTCCTGTTTGCGTTCAAACCAAAATCTTGCACTAATCTATGATACTAGATTGGGAGATAGGGGTGATCTTGGCGTATTTTTCATTTAGTTTGGATTTCTTCTCCATCTCGTACTACTTTCACTTTAATTACCACCAGCTCATCGTCCTGCTCGTCTCGTCCCTTATTTTCATAAACTAGTTTTTGTAGATTAACATTATGATTCTTATTTTTTTTATATTCAATGCCTTTGTTGTTTTGGGCTTGCCAGTTTTGTCTGCCACTTACTACTCTACGGTTCCATTTAACATTAATTAATAAACGTTCTAGTGATATTCTTGACATAAAAATCTGATAGTTTCAGAACAAAGTAATAATCTCTCCAAAATAAGATACAAATTTATTCTTTTAATATTTTCTTAGATCTTTATTTACTAGTCTTAATTTCATACAACTTTTGTTACAAACTTGCCGACTATCACCATAATATTTTACACATTTATTAAAAAAAAAATCACCAAACACTTGTGACTGTGTGATCGCGACTGCTACCTTCTTGTAGGTAGTTAGTGAATATTATAACTATTATCAACGTATCGAACCTTTTGGCACAAAATACTGGACCGTTGTTGAACTAGGATTAACCTTAGTTGTTTCTAGTATTTGTTTTTTACTTCGTTAAATTAGGTATATATAGAGTTGCATTTATTTGAGATTTTCAAGTTGTCTTCATATCTCATAAGTTTTGTAAATATTACCTTGTATATGTTGAAAATGAATAATATATGCTTTACTTTTTCTAAATGCTTTCCTTAAATTCTAGCAAATAATTATGCCACTTATATTATATATACTTTTAAAGCATCGCCTGTTAGAATAATTATATATTGATCAAAACATAAACTTGACGTTTTAATTCATTATTATAATCAATAGATTTCTAATAAGCAATCGAAATGAAGAGTTAAATTGATACTTCATTATAAGTGCATCTAACTTCTTGATAATATAGATAAGCTCATTAAATTTTAGTTATGCTTTTATGTACTTGGCAGCTATTTTACTATGTAATATGGAAGTAGGTAAATCTTTATTTCAAATTCAAATTCAAAAACACTTTATTCATGTAGGTCACGGAAATGACACTTATGAATGTCAAAAAAAAATTGTTTCTTATTGAATTTACCGCTACTTCGTCAAGGGTTGAGCTAATGAGAAGAAGTAGCAAGAAACTCATTGCCACTTTTTTAAGTCAAGATTTACATTGTAATTGTTTTACAAATCATTTCAATCACAATATATGCAAAGAGACGCAACTAAAATACTCAAATGTCAAAAACTGAAAGGCTTACACAAGTAAGTCAAAAATGAAAAAAAGTAAATTAATACTTTTAAACACAAGAGATATTGAGTATAGTAGATGCATCAATTCACACATACCGTAAATAAATAGAGGTATTATGTGAGCATTTCATAAAATAAAATATATAATAACTTTAACTTTAAAGGGAATAATAATAATAAAAACACATCAAGCAGACCTCCCGGTAACAAGATCATCCATCCACCACGAGTAGCACCCGTTCACGAGCATCTTGTCAGCAGTTTAGTCCAACTTGAGAGATAGGATAGTTTTTATTTCCATTTGGGACCCATAATTATTTTTATTTCCCTATTTGTTTTGTATGGACATATTTTCTTTGGGAGAATTTATTGACGCACGGTTTGACAGTTCTGCTGTCAAACATTTTGATTATAACAACAACGAGCATATTTTACAGAATAATTCTTGATGTTATGAAATATTACTGAGAAATTCATAAAAAAAAGTATTTTACTTACTATGTACAGAACAACGACTGTCAGGTCAGCTAGTAATTTTATATTCTAGTAGGCTTCCTAAGATACATAATAGCTTTTAGAGTAAATGTATATATAAAGTCCCAGTCGCTATTCAGGTATTATCTATAAATAAAAGTTTTATTAAAAAATTACAGTCGTAAATATCTAAGCGATCGGACAGCCTGGGACTAGACTATGATTATTTTTTTAGCAAAAACAGTGACAGTACAATATTGTAAAGAGCGGAAAAATCGAATGCTGGGAGAGTCTGTCAGTCTGTCCAACTGTAAGTCTATCAGTCTCATAAGCGGCAATAGTAAGTTAAAATTTTGAAAAAGTGTGTCTATATATGTGGTTATTGCTTTAAAGATAAACAACATAAATTCTAAACTGGCCATCATGTAAATTAAATCAATTCTAATACAAATATATTCTTAAATATACTATATTGCAGAACTAAGAAAAAAATTTATTTCCATATATTTCCTATTAAAAGAAAACATGTTGCTTACAAAGAAATGGGAAACAAATGTATACATTAAGTCTTATCATGTAAAGTCGACGTTACCAAAACAATACAATAGATTTTAAATATTTTAGTTATTTTTTATTTATTTAACATAAATATTTACTCTTAAATATAATCTCGACCATCATGTTTACAAAGCATCCTTACACAAACAATGAGTTCAAGCTCTAAAGGTTGATGCATCCAATATAAGATAATTTATATTTATACAGTTAATTATTTATTACTTTTTACGAATTAGTTTATATAATTTACAGAGGACTCATATATTGGTTACAGCACCTTCCAAACTAATTTGTTATGTATATAACAGCCATTGTAAATTAATCCAGTGGGAGGCTCCTTTGCACAGGATGCCGGCTAGATTATGGGTACCACAACGGCGCCTACTTCTGCCGTGAAGCAGTATTATGTAAGCATTACTGTGTTTCGGTCTGAAGGCCTATCATCTTGTGTCTCAAAAAGACGAGCGCATTTGTAGTGCCGATCAGAATTTTTGGGGTTTTTCAAGAATCCTGAGCGGCACTGCACTGTAGAGCGTATTAATTACCATCAGCTGAACGTCCTGCACGTATCGTCCCTTATTTACTTCAAAAAAAAAACTATTTGATTGAAAAGAGTGGCCGATGAGTTTCTTATATAATGTTCTTCTCACGAGCTCAACTATTTACGAATATATATATGGTAAACTCAGTAATTTAAAAGAAATATTTATAGTGACTATTCAAAAGAGCTTAGTTTAAGCCTAATTGAATAAAGTTTATTTGACTTTGATATCTTAGTTCTTTGATAGTTCATAAGCTGTATGAAAAAATTACTTTTGGAAAAATGTTACTATTCTATTAATGAATACCTAGAGGAAAATTTATTTGAACGTCTGCCCCTCTGTCGTTCATTGCTATGCCTTATTACGAGGTGCATGTGACAATTATTTAGTTTAGTTGTTTAGTAACTAAGTCGCATGTAACGCAATTTAATTAAATAAATAAATCTTTTATTCATTAGAATAAGAAAAACAAATTGTCTCATTTATTCATTGATCGGAAATTGATTTTATGTTACGCAGATGATCAATTTTATCACAACATCTTATTAAAATATTAGAATTCAATTAATTATGATTATGTTGCCTGTTATCGATAATCAATGTATTGTTATCATGACGTGCGATTGGCATACGAAATACATTTACGTAATAAGTGTGTATCGATTTATTAATTTTACGATAAAATCAAATAACAATTCGGGTTGAAACAATATTGCAATATGGCAATTAATTTCCTGAGGATACGGTCAAACCTTGCTATGGGTGACAGTTTTAGAAACTGTTCATCATTTCACGTCCACTGCTGGACAAAGGCCTCTCACCCAAAGATCTCCACGTCGATCGGTCCTGGGCGGTCCTCTTGACCAGATCATCGGCGGCAAGTAATAGAACAGTTGCGAAACTCATTTTTATTTTGCGCCCAGTCAATGGGAAAGAGGGGACGACGGGAGGGAGGTGGTAAATAGCACCATAGCATAGCAATACATACCAACGCAGCCTCTGTCTTCGTTGGTATGCATGAACATGTTATGTGGGACTCACGTAAAAACCTAAGTGCCTATCCACTAAACGCCGAGGCGCAAGCGGTACTCCCTTGGGAGTGTCCGCTGGGATCGAACAGTGCTATCGAATTAGGACTTCGCGATATCCGAAGGATGATCACAAATGGGAGGTGAGACTACATGTATCTGGTACCTGGCAATCCAGGTCAGACGAAAGTTTGAAAGAGGAGATAGAGCGTGTTAATTGGGACGAGTGATACGCCCCTAGGCTTCACTCGTACCGTACAATTTGGTAAGCGTTAAGCACTTTAGGTATTACAAGCCACCAATTGGTGGAAGCGTAACTCAACGGTCTTCTTCAAATTTATTTAGTGGTCATAGTTCGACGGGCCGATGGCCGTTGGGGAAGTAAAGTACTCGAATGGTGACCACGTTGAAAGACGCAGTGTTGGTAGGCCCAATACAATATGGACGGACGATCTGGTCAAGATCGCCGGAACACGTTGGATATGGGCAACACAGGACCGATCGTCGTGGAAATCTTTGGGGGAGCCCTTTGTCCAGCAATCGACGTCTTCGGGCTGATGATAATGATAAATAACGACATGGAATGCTTATTCTACCAAGTTTCAGAAAATTCTGATAGGATAAATAAGATTTTCCTTATGTAAAACTTTATAGTGTTTAGTTAGTTAAAAATAGTCATCTTTCAACATATTTGTACTTAATTAATTTACTTAATTAACTGTTATAAAAACATAATGTATGCAATTATAAAATCCCTGTTTTATAACAGCTCCAACCACAGGCCGTGTTTGTAGGGGTCACTCTCGCGCATCCAACTGTAAAGCTTTTTGAGTGCAACCAACCACAAACCACCCTTGCCGCCTAACCGCCTTACCCCACCGTACGTACCAGCCCATGCAGCGATCCCGCTCAACGTAAATACCCGGTGCCGCTTCAACGCCTTGCCTAATGAAAATTCAATCTTTACTTTGTAACCATATATTGAAGTCATATTGAATTCTGTAATAAATAAAAATCATCTAAGTTTTTTCTAGAAAAAAAAAACAATATTCATGTCTGTAACGGGCGTATATTTCAATAATAGTTATAATTGCAAAATATAATCTGTTCATTCAAAGACAATACTATTATGATCAGATTCACAACACATGTACACAAAAGGGCTTTAAGCGTAAATCTTTCTTTTATGACAATAAGGGACGAGACGAGCAGGACGTTCAGCTGATGGTAATTGAAACGCCCTGCCCATCACAATGCAGTGCCGCTCATGACAAACAAAAAATTCTAACTGGCACTGCAACTACGCTCGTCACCAGACATAATATGTTAAGTCTTATTTGCCCAGTAATTTCACTAGCTACGGCGCCCTTCAGACCGAAACACAGTAATGCTTACATTACAGCTTCACGGTAAAAATAGGAGCTGTTGTGGTACCCATAATCTAACCGGCATCCTGTGCAAAGGTGCCTCCCGCTGGTAAAAGTTAGTGTTAAATCACGAAGTATTCCAATCAATTAATTAGATATATAAATGCCTATTACTTACCTATCCGAAATATTCTCAGCCATTACTTATCGTACATTCAATCAGTGATATATTTTGTGTCTTTATATGCTTATTGTCGTTTACATTCTCTATCAGCTTATGACTTATAACTATATGTAATAGGTTTATCAAACATTTTTTGGAATTACCAATCACGAGATAATATCAACAATAGTACTGTATCTGTATATATACATATATTCGCATTATGAATAAATGCGTCAAGTAGGCGTATTAATAATTGAAATAAAACATTTTTAATGGATTAAAACGCGTGTAATTGTAACGGTTTTACATTAGATGTTTGCGTTAAAGTTACATTTTTATTTTAGTTTAGGGGGACTGAGTCATGGGATGAAGTCATTTCATCTCCAGTCCCCCTGAAAACGAGATCTGGAAAGGTCTTGAAACGTCGGGTTAACTAAAATAAAAATGTAACTTTTACGCAAACATCTAATGTAAAACCGTTACAATTACTCGCGTTTTAATCCTTTAAAAATGTTTTATTTAAATGTGTAAAACTCGCGTTAATCAAAGAATATACAAGGTTTAATAATGTTAATAATTTCCACGGAAGAGAATTTTTTATTTTATATACGATAGCCACTTAAGATCAATGAATAGACCCTTTTCAAATGAAGAAGGAAACCTGATGCCATTATTGAGTATTTATTAGCGGTGTTGAGCACATTTCTTGGGATGGGTATAAAATGTTAAACTTGCGTCAGGACACGTGGCATGATCAAAATTCGTATGACAGTCTTAGAAATTTATTATGGATGAAAGAATTATATTTCTAACTAATTCTGTGGCCTGGTGCTAAAAGGGCTAAAGTACGTTTTTGTATGAAACGAGATTGTAATGCCAATTTATTGTAAAAGTATGATATTTTTTTGTGCTAAAAGGGTGTTAGTGTATTAACAATCTTTCAAAAGTTACTATGTAAAAAAGGCCAATGTAGTGTGCGCTTTCCTACAGGTAAGTAAAAAAAAAATGATAAAAGGGCTGCAGTATACTTAAGCCGCTAAGAAAATAATGATTTTTGATATTGCCCCTATTAGTACCAGGCCACAGAATAACAGTTCGGCTATTTATTTTATGTCATTGAACATCATTGTGATTGCGAAGCCGAAACACTGCGAGGTCGTGGGTTCGAATCTCAGCCGTGAAATATTTTTACTTTTTAATCATTTGGTTTTTAAGCTTTCTCATTAGCGAAAACTCTCCGTAAGCATAGTAGACATATGTACCCTAAAGCTATTGTTATACTTGTATTTCTTTGTTCAATTTTTCACTTCTGCCGGCACTCCCGGAGTGCAACCCGTTTTTTTTGGTACAGGAGGAGACAGTGCCGCCTATACTCTGTTTGCACCTCCAGAAGAATCAAAATAACAATGTCGCACTTAAAAGACGCGCTATCAAAACAACCTCGAAATGCAACTTTACAAAATAACGTTTTGCAAAACTCAATATAAGCCGGCTACATACATTTACATTACCAGTGGTAGTGTAAATGTGTAAATGGCTAGATTATGAGTACCACAACGGCGACTATTTCTGCCGTGAAGCAGTAATGTCTAAGCATTATTGTGTTTCAGTCTGAAGGGCGACGTAGCTAGTGAAATTATTGGGCAAATGAGACTTAACAACTTATGTCTCAAGGTGACGAGCGCAATCATGGTGCTGCTCAGAATTTTTTGGGTTTTTCAAGAATCCTGAGCGGCACTGCATTGTTATGGGCTGGGCGTATTACCCTTACTGTCATTAAAAAAAATAAAAAAACTTTTTGAATCCATGTGCATGTATAGTATCCTTGAAACATAAAATCCAATCTATTTAATTATTTCAAAAAAAATTCTAAATAATTTATCCTCCAAATTACTGAATAAATCGCTGATTCCTTATTTTTTATATTTTTTTAAGTAGATACAGTTGAAATTAAAGGAGTTAATTTATTTCAGAACAATTTTATTATTGATTAAGTCGGGTTATTCTTCTGTGAAACGCTAAGTAAAAGTGTAAAAGTGTTAAGTATTCCAAATTAAAAACTATTGTCTTTCCTTTGTCACTACGGAACTACATGACAGGGAGAAGTGATTTTATACTCGGAGTAACTATTTATTGGGGCTATTAATCTTATTAATAGTATATAATATGTTTTTACAACATAATCCTAGAAAAATGTACTTAAGGCAATAATTGTGTTGTGAAATTCAAAGAATTTATGAAAAACGTGTATGAGGTAAAGGTATAACAGAAATGATTTTCTAAATCATGGGAATGGAGACACCGCCCTCAGTCTGCTTAATAATTAATAATACTTATTATTGTAATTAAATCTATATATATATATATATATATATATATATAAATTGCTGTTCGTTAGTCTCGCTAAAACTCGAGAACGGCTGGACCGATTTGGCTTATTTTGGTCTTGAATTATTGTGGAAGTCCAGTAGGTTTCAACGGCGGATAAATATGAAAATACTCGGAATTAAATACAGACAACTTTGGTTTTCCTTTGATGTGTTCCCCGTCGTTCAGAAATCAAATTAAAACTCTAGTTTAAAATGAATAATGAATGAACTTTCTCAGTTCAGTAGTTGTTAACTATTAAATTATTTTATGCAGATTGATATTATTGTATATTGCTGTGGGGCAGCGCTGCCGATATTAATACAATATTTGTGCTGCAGAAGAGGGCTATTCGCGCTATTTATAACCTAGATCCTAAGGAATCATTGAGAGCAAAATTCAAAGAAATTAACATCTTGACTGTTGCTTCTCAATATATTCTTGATAATGTAATGTATGTTCATAGGCACATAAGTGAATTTGCCAGAAACTGTCATAACCATAATGTTAACACCAGGAACAGACATAAGCTTATAATGCCTGCTACTCGGCTAAGTCGAGTTAACAAGTCTTTTACAACAGGATCCCAGAGAATGTTGAAAACAAAAGTATAACGTTATTCAAAAGAATTGTTAAAAAAGGTTTGTGTGGTAAAGGTTACTATAACATAAATGACTTTCTTAATGATACCACAGATTGGGAATGGAGCGACCGCCCTCAGGCTGTTAAATAATAAGTTTAATTGTACAATGTGACTTTGTTACTTCGTAAATGTTACTTTAATTGTAAAACATATTTTTGATGAAAAAAAAAGCCCGATGAGTTTGTTGCGCCCATTCTTCTCAGGCCTGAGGCATTCATTTTGGAATGGGTGGTAGTTTTTTTTTGACTTTCAATAAGTGATTTCAAATCTTATTTTGAATAAAAATATTTGAATTTGAATTTGATCAATCTTAACTTGAACTTAGCGCGGTTAGCCGCACCAACAAAACAAAACAAAACAAAAAGTTTATCAGAAAGCTTTGAATTGATTATCAGGCTGTTTAATAACTGTGTGTATCTATCAATATCAAATTGAAACCTTATAAATGGCCAGTATTTCAGGAAAACTCTGTTTCGTAAGTAAGGAATATCGTGTGTAATTAATCGAAAATAAATTGGAAATTAATAATAAAATTTCATTCCTACCGAGCATATTTTTTTATTTGTTTTTATAAAAAGGGTTTTTTTGTTTGTTTTAAGTTTATTTTATACCAAAGTTTAGGCGTTTTATTTATCGATTGATACAGTACGTAGTCTGCCGGGTCAGCTAGTATAATATAAAATAAAGGCATCTCCTTTGGGTTTCTTGTCATTCTTCTGATCTGATGCATATATTTCCAACTGGGTTTTTTTATGAAAATAATGATGGTAATTGATACGCCCTGCCCATTACAATGCAGTGCCGCTGAGGATTCTTGAAAAACCCCAAAAATTCTGAGCGGCACTACAACTGCGCTCGTCACCTTGACACAAGATGTTAAGTCTCATTTGCCCAGTAATTTCACTAGCTACAGCGCCCTTTAGACCAAAACACAGTAAAGCTTACACATTATTGCTTCACGGCAGAAATAGGCGCCGTTGTGGTACCCACTGAGCCTCCCACTGGTAAATTTGTGGTTATTGGGTGGTATATTTTGATACCTATTCAATTAGTGATTAACCTTTTCATATATTTGCGTACTCTCGATTTAAGCGTATAAACGTCATGCACTTTGTTTGATGAAGTATTGCCGAAACACTGACACTGCATGTTAAATCCATACTGTTCATATTATGTGTAAAAATAAAACCCTTTTATGATGTTTGCGAGCGCTTTTTATAAAGGGAATGGTTGACAAAATTGTTGTGTTGGGTAATGGGATTATTGTGAATAACAGCGCTGGGATGATCGGAGAAACAGGTAATGGTAAAGTTATTAATCCGATTTTGTACAGCATCCGCATGTCTGTTTGCAAAACGGTTATGTTTATAATTAATTGATAAGAACTTATAACAGATACACTTAGTAGCAGGTCGCTGTTATACAAGTAAATAAATGTGACCATTGATTTTAGCCCCAGAACCTAAAACGCCGGTCAATGAAAAAAGGAATCACAGACTAGTAAAAAAATAAGGACTCTGTGTCATCTTACATAACAGTGTAGCACCAAAATATTAACGTGTAAATACATAGCCCCACGCACACACTTACACTACTACAGGCCGATAGGCGGTCATTATGAGAATTGTCATCGTCTCTGACAGATCAGTTTGCATCTCAATAAAATATTTTAAAAATGCCATCGTGCGTTGTGATAACGTGTTAAAACGATATTATATAAGGATTTGTGGCCATATATGATTATTTAAGGGAGAAAAAATTGTGTAACTAGTATCCCCCATAACCGCAGACACACTAACATAACGGTGCTTCACTTGCTAATATCACGGCGCGGAGTCCTTCTTTTTTTACTCGTCCGTGGTCTGCATGATAAAAAAAAATATATTGAGGCGTTACTTTGCGGAAATCCATAATTATCCAAATGTTTTACGTTTTCTTAAGTGTTAATTCCGCCAATATTTATCTTTAAACAATTCAACCGTGTTAAGAATATTGTCTTTATCATTTGTTACTATGGCACCCAAGAGTAGAACTTTAGCTGTTATGAAATATTTAAGTTTTGATATTCTCATTAATTGAGCCAATAACCTTTCGAGACAACCTCCAGCTATTGGATTAAATAAGATACTAGCTACCCCGACAGACGTTGCTCTGTACATTATAAATAAAATACTGTTTTTTTATGAATTTGTCAATTTTATTTAATAACATCAAGAGTTATTTCGTAAAATATGCTTCCTGTTGTAATAATGAAATTGTTTCACAGCAGAACTGTCAAACCAAATTTCTCTCATAGAAAATATGTCCATAAAAAAACGAATATTAGAATTAAAAATAATAATGGAACCCCAAATCGAAATAAAAACTATCCTATCGCTCAAGTTGGACTAAACTATCTCTATGAAGAAATCCTCATTAAAATCCGTTCATTAGTTTAGGAGTTCACTGGAAAGAAACATCAGGACACTGCATTTATATAAATATATATATTAGTAAGTAGTACATCAATAAAAACTCTATTTAAAATTTATTTATCTGTTTTATTTTTTACTAGAACTGAACAAACACGGCTTTAATTGTTGGATATCTATTTTCAATTGGAAATAATGTTGCGAATTATCTCTGAAGGAGATAACAAAAATATTTTACAAATGTGAAAATTTCTTTTTCCTTGAAAAAGTGTATGAAAATATCCAACTTTTATTACCTGTGAGCATCATGTTGACTTTAGGATATTGGTGTCTAACTATGAAATGATCAGATTAATTGGGCCAATCAATTGGTATTTCTTTTGATTTTGGGCCCAAGTTAGTATGAAATGTGAATGGTCTCCTTTCTAAAACTCCTTGTGAAACATTGATGATATGAACAATTCCTTCATAATTTCTGCTGAATGGCTAAAGATGTGTAATCATTATTATATTATATCTCAATTCTTTTCTTTCTCCTCCTCTCGAAAATCTCTTCAGAAACGGTTCGGTTTCATCATGTATCAATAATGAATCGCAAATGAGTGGCACCCAAATATCGAGCTATTAGTGTATCTCATATTGGCAGGTCACATGTGTATATGTTGTAGAAAGTAGGACCTATCACTGAACCCTGTAGTACTCTCAATGTTGAATTATTCTTTATTTATTTATTCTTTCGGCTAGGTACGAGGCTAAAATGTTGAAGAAAGAGTGGGGTAACATTTGATTCACTTTGCAAAGCAGGCTTTTATGCCAGACGCGGTCTTTTTACTGATGGGTCAAAGAAATTGTAACAACTGATATGGTGAATTTGCTTCACTTTTTCAAAAGTGTATCTTTGGAATCAAAATTCCCAGATTGAAGACGCTAAAACATCATTAGAACAATAAACGACACTAAATGTTTTCGCAGTTTTCGTTGAAATTTTCCTTTTCTGGAATAAAATTTTTAAAATGTGTCTAATATCTCCATTATATTCACTCATAATGACAGGACCAAAATCGAATGCTGACACTAATATTATGTAACTAATTTGTTTTTTTTAATGTAACCTTTTTAATCAATTTGATATTTTTAAAGTGATAACCCTCACTTCTGAAATTACTTACACAAATTAAATTTCAAAGTTATATTTATGATTGATGCGGAACTCGAACCCGTGCGAGCGCTCTTGTTCAACTCTTTAAAAAATAACAAATTGTTCAGATTTGAAAGAGTGACATGTTAAGTCAATTTATATATGCAAATATTGGGGTTGTACAGGTTATCAACTGTAAAGTAGATCCTGTAGATGATACCACAACCTAAAAGTTGAACAAGCCATACAAGTTTATCAACGATACGTCACTCAAACGGTTCACTCAGTGAAAGAGTGCTCGGACGGAACGCGAGATTCGAGGCCCTCATCGTTCATAAAATTTGTTTTCAAATTTAATTTGTGTAACTTTTTAATTTTATCAAAACTAGCCAGATAAAAATAATACAGCCAAGGAGTTTTTATTACAAGTTCAATCACACAAAATATTGCGAAAAGACTTTCATTTCAAGAAACTGTTATAATATGCATAACCTAAACTATATAATGTCTTAATAACTTCGTACCTTTAAACTAAAACCTATTTAATTTATCGCACATTTTAACGATCTTGATATTATGGTTATGACTAAAAGTCTTTTTTTCTCCTTTCCAGATGAACGACAGATTAAATACGCCCATATCAAACAATGACCTCTCACTTCCACCTACACCTAGTGGTACGTAGAATTTACATCAATTTATTATTTCTTACAAATTCTTTTTTGGATACAAGTACTACAAATTTCCTTAAAGTTTTTATCTAACAAATGTCATGGTTCATGAAATATAGACAGGTACCATACACGCAACTGTCTATATTTCATTATAATCTTTATGGATGTTGGAATAAAATATTAATATGTTTTCAAGAAATACATCTCTTAACTGATTTATTATTTAATTCAGTGTTTTACATTTTTAGGGGAAAGGCGTAGTCCGGGGCCGTATATATATAGAAATGGAGATGTCAAATCTCTCAGTAAGTTTTAATTAATCTATATATATAAAAATTAATTATATTTCTTTAGTCTCGCTAAAACATGATAACGGCTGGATCAATTTGGCTTATTTTGGCCTTGAATTATTTGTGGAAGTCCAGGGAAGGTTTAAAAGGTAAAAAAAATGAAAATTCACGAAAAACAATAAATATAAACTAAAATTTTGTTTTTCTTTTGATATGTCCACGTCGATCAGAAATCAAATTGAAAGAATAGTTTAACATGAGTAACTAATTTGAATTTTTATATATTTGTAACTTTTTCTATTTAATATATTATAGACTTTAACCCTATCAAAAGGTAGCACATACAAACAATAGGATTTTATTAATATTAAAGGTATAATATTTGCATAAAAGGTGTATTAAATTAAATCTATATTATTTTATACTTTTGAGTTTTTGAAGTTGGTTTTTCTAAACGTAGTTTTTTTTAATGTTTATGATGTACAGAACAACGTCTGTCGGGTCAGCTAGTAAAAAATAAAATATTATTATAAATTAACTGCAGATCACTAACATCATTTGCTTACATTGCACATAGAAAAAAACTTTTTAGTTATATGTTAATTCAAAATACTTAACGAGAATGATTAGCAAAATTTTCTTCAATATTTTATGCTCAAGTCAATCCTTATCTCAACGTACATGGTATTAATTGTCAGTTTTAGGCTGGGTTGCACCAACTAACATTAACAACAAGAAACATATTAAAGTACGGTTAAGCAAAAAATTTGTTGCACCATTTGACAATTTTTTGATGACATCATAACTTTAACTGTTAACCATAACCGTCCAATCTTTGTTTAAAGCTATTGTTAATGTTAAATAGCGTCCTGTCAAATATGTGATGTGATATGTCACTTTTTAACTTTAACTATCCCAAGAATAACGATGGTGCAACACATTCCGCAGTCTATGTTAAAGTCAGCGTTACTGTTCACGTGAAATTTGACTTAAACCTTAATTATAACAGCTAATATGATACAACCCAGCCTTAAATGTGAATACTCCTAACAGTCAGACGTTTTAGCGGGAGAATATATAACCACATAGTAAATTTAGGATAACTAAGATAAAATAACCCCGTAGCATTATGAGAATAAATTATTTGTAACCCATATTTATATATGTTAATCAACACTAATCTTTTAAGATTCACACTGTTTGTGAAGGTTTTTATTTTGCCACTTTTTTATGGTATTATTTTATCTGTTAAAAGATAGTTACAGATTGCCACTTAACGATATGCGGGGTGGAGCTACGCCTCGGAAGCGGTCAGTGGTTACCATGGATGCACAATCCATTCGATCTGTGGAAACCCATGCGCCTCCACCCACCAGTCCAGAGGATAATGCTAGGTTATCGAAGTACGTATAATATTGCTCTAGATCACTCCAACGCATTCATAAATTAGTATCTGAAAATGATAGCTAGTGTATTTATTTATTAGGCACTTCAACAGAATACATATTAATACATTTACAAATATAAACTTAACATTATTTACAATTCTAATATGCACACCTATAAAAGAAATGCACAGCATTGACTAATAATAATTTAAAGTAGGTGTTTCAAAATTAATTACTCATAAAAAATAATGTGAAAAATTAAATTTAAGTTACTAGTTTAGCTTATAGAATGACTTAAAAGTATGTTAGTATTTTAGTCTTAAGTGTGCCATGAGAGTCATTGAATATACATTTGGGTGTTTTCTAACAAGCATGTTATATTGTTCGCCAGCTCTGATAATTGGTGAATTCAGTCCTAAATTAGATTTTATAAGAGGTGTGCTAAATGTATTATGAATACTTTTACGCGGATACCTCGAAGGCACGGTAAAAGATATTTTATCGAGTAGCTCCGTATTATTGACATGGTTGTTAACTATTTTGGAAATGAGTGTATGAAGACGAAGGTTTTCAACCAGTGTGTGTTGCTCGTGATGACTTACGGTAGATATACGTGTAGTCAATTCTACAAACTTCATATTTTATGAATATAATAAACCATTTTATTATTTGTTATGTTCTTAAAGTGATAACCCTCACTTCTGGGATAATTTACACAAATGAAACTGAAAACAAAACTATTTGGTTGAAAACAAAAATATTGGGGGTGAGCCGGTTATCAACTGGAAAGTAGATCCTGTAGATGACGTCACAACCTGAGAGTTGAACAAAGCATACAAGATTTTTTAAACGATACGTCACTCGAACGGATGGCTCAGTTGGAAAGAGCACTCGCTCGGAACGCGAGAGGTCGCGGGTTCGAGTCGCGCATCGTTCATAAAATTTTGTCTTCAAATTTTTATTTGTGTATTTATCCTAGAATTGAGGGTTATCACTTTAAAAACATAACTAATTGTTTATATTTGCAAGAGCGATATCTCAAGTCAATTTCCTAATATGCAAATATTGGGGTTGAGCAGGTCATCAACTGTAAAGTAGATCCTGTAGATGAAGCGACAACCTGAGAGTTGAACAAAGCATACAAGATTTTATAATCGATACATCACTCGAACGGAAGACTCAGTTGGAAAGAGCGCTCGCTCGGAACGCGAGAGGTCGCGGGTTTTTGGCCCGCATCGTCCTTAAATTTTTTTTTTAATTTAATTGTATAACTATTTCACTGTTTTTTGTTTCAGAAAATATCTCTCGCTCATATTGAGTTGTATATACGCTGTATTATTAGTTACTTTAGGTTGCATAATTTTTCCGTCAGACCCTTTCGTCAGTTATGATAATTCTCCATCAATAGTAAGTTCATTTACCTATTTATTTCATTTTATAAGCCAGAAAAGTTTTTCAGTCACCAATGCTTATTATTATAATAGGTTTTGTTTTATTTATTTTATGACCTAGATATTATTTTTACTATCTTATGTATATAAAGCTTGCACAGAATAATTTAGTCTTCAATAATTGATTGCAGAAGTTTGCAAATTTTTGGGAATTTTTTAATGGCTGGTACATTTCTTTATATATATGTATTTTGATATAATTAATTGTTTAACCTGATTCCTGCCGCTGAATTCCACCTTCGCACGACACGCCACAAGTTAGGATATCATCCCCACCATCTGAATATGTCGGGGTCCTCCACAGTGCGGTTTTCAAGGAGCTTTCTACCACGTACTACAAAGCTGTGGAATGAACTTCCTTTCCGGGATGATACGACATGGGTACCTTCAAAAAAAGCGCGTACACGTTCCTTAAAGGCCGGCAACGCTCCTGTGATTCTTCTGGTATTGCAAGAGATTGTGGGCGGCGGTGATCACTTAACAACAGGTGACCCGTACGCTCGTTTGTCCTCCTAGTCCATAAAAAAATATCTATAGTAAATTTATTATAAACAGGTTGAAACGAAGTTAATCTTAAACTGTTATTTTCAGGTTTTTGCATTTTGTCTGGTAGGCATAGGATTTCTTTACCAAATATTCTTGCTCTACGACATAAATCGATACAAAATTATAGCACTGAAGAATCAAAAAACGAAAGAAGTTCATGACACAAAGCTCTCAGAATATTTTCGAAAACAAGATGTAAGTAAAAAATTGTAAAAAAACTACTTTAATGAGTTTTGCCAAACAATCGTTATTTATTTGCCATTTTATTTCAATTTCTACCATGTGAACCTCGCAGAACATCGGAATAAAAAATACTTTAAACGAGCAATTCTTGTATATATATAATCTGAATCTCCGAAACGGCTCCAACGATTTTAATAAAATTAAGTATACAGGTAGTTTTAATTTAAAAATAAATGTAGTTTTATCTGTGTTTTAAAGAGAAACAGCTACAATAACTTTAGAATACAAAGGTAAATTTCGCCACTATATACAGGACTGTAATAGTTGAGATGGGACATTGAGTGATCCGGAAAGCAGAAGACCCTGAATCGAATCCAGATGTCCTATAAGTTTTTTTTGTTCAAGTTTTGTACATTCTTAAAAATCCGAGCAAGGCTCAGTCGTCCAGATATTAATTAAATTATATACGCAATATCTGGTCTTGAAACTCATTTTAAAACTATAATCTTATTTATATATAAATACTTCTTAAAGATCTCTTAAAATAACGCAGAACTGACTATCTGCTAGTTGGGTAATGTGTCCCACTGCACAGTTTTGTTTTCAAAAGTTATACCTAAGAAATTCGTAGTGTCTGCAAGTTATATTCTCTCACTCACAGCTTACGTCGACTACTTTAACCCTTATATTTTCTCCTATAACAGATTTTAATCTGTAACTGCAACACCGCACTGTTTAATTCTTAGGAGAAAAATTTCATGGTGCACGCAGTCGAATGCTTTGGACAAATCATAATCCATGCTGTGCCACTTCCTAGGCCTCAAAGACGTGTTTTAGAGTCTAAAACGCACATTAATTAATTGATAAGCTGCTAGTGAATCTAAATAAATAACTACAAAATATAGACTCACAGCCGCTTGATATACCATTTTCATTGTTTATTCCTAATACTTCTTGTTTTATTTGTATAATAATTACTTTTTGTATTATTATATTTTTAATGGACCGTGTTTTTCTTCGTCAAAACCACCTTAAACTTGGAGTAGTTTGTATATAAGTATATTGTAGATTTTAAATTCTTCAATATAATTATATTGTTTTTCATAATACTACTTATAAGCGTATACGGCTTTTGTGAATACCCATAGTTTGCCAATTATTAAAACCAGGTTTGCTGATTACCGTAACCGTTGTTGGGTTGAAAACTACTTTCAAATTACTAGCCAAAATACCACATAAAGAAATGTTGTATATAGTTTTTACCAAATTAATTATAAACCACTTATTTACTCGTATCACCATCACTTTTTTTCTCCGACTTTGTATTAATTATTATTTGCTTTTAAAAGTTGACCGTAGTGGAAATAATTCTGATAGGTTCTGGCATGCATCTGCTTTGTCATATTCCCTCTTATTTTCATTTCCTTGTGGTTTTATTTTAATTTAAAAGTTTGTTGTTCGTATCATTTGTAGCACTAATTATTATTATTATTTGTTGACAACGTAAGAACCAATAAATTGCATATTCAAAAGCTACCATTTGTGAAAATATTTCATTTAATTCACCAGGAAGAATATGCTACAACAGGGGAACTGGGTGACCGTACTCCAGAGGGAAATAAAGCTATTGGCTTCCCTACACCAGTACTTTTACCACTAAACCATGACTATTGCTTCAGTTCTGGAAGGCATTCTGGCAGTTTTTACTTGAAACTAGGAGCAGCAGGTAACAATGGACCAACAACTATTACGCTGATTGAAATATAAATTAAGATGTTGCAAGACAGCAGCTTCGATCATTCATCAAGATCATTTACCATTAGATACTTTCACGATGGTTTGACAAGTAAGTCTCTCAAGAAGGAGAAGCATCGCTGGATGGAACCTTCAAGACAAAAGCCTTGCACTAAAGATTAAAGATATGCGAAATCCAGGAAAACTTTCTAGCTCTCCTCTAGCTTTCTTTCGTATGGCACACGATCTTCCCCTGTTAATAATAATAATCATCATAAGATATTTTATTTGCAGCTAAAAAATTTAGTACAAAATATAATTAGATTTAAAATTAAAATGAAACATAAACATATTAAAATAAAAGTAGATCAAATATCAGCCGCAAATAGGCACAAGCTCGGCATATGCTGACACACATATTATGTATGTCCAGCGCCGATCTTCCTTCGATTTCAACTAATATTTAAGTTACTCATAATATATTGTGCATTAGGCTTACAATTTTTAACTAAAAATAATAATATACTTACACTTTGGTTAATTGTATCCTATTCCAAGCCTAGTCCGGCTACAATTTCAAGAATGAGAGAGAGACAAAATGCATAAGCGCTGGGGTCTACTCAGGGCACATGTTCGAAGCGCGGTGAAAGATACGGCATAAACAGACTCGACCTATTATACCAGTGAACAAAAATAAATCTAATTTCACGGGAAGGTAGTCTTTTCATGGCCTAAGTACGAGAAAAAAAGTGTGAAAATTGTCCCAATAATTACAATAAGTTTATTTCTAACGTATACTGTTACAAATAACCATCGTTAAGCATCTTTGCTTTAGGACATCATAAAGTGAACTATATGCACACTAAACAGCTTTCTTGTCTAAACTGATATCGTATATTGAGCTTAGATTTCACGGGGAATAAGATAATAACTTTTTATGGTCAAAGTTTGAGACAAAATATGTACACTAAAATCCGCCAAATAATTGTAAAAAGCTTATTTCTATCCATCATTATTTCAGTTTTTGCTTTAGTACATCCAATTCACTCTGTGCACTTTTTCAGGTTTTACTTTAGTACATCTCGTTCACTCTGTGCACTATTTCAGTTTTTGCTTTAGTACATCCCATTCACTCTGTGCACTTTTTCAGGTTTTGCTTTAGTACATCTCGTTCACTCTGTGCACTATTTCAGGTTTTGCTTTAGGATATCTGATTCACTCTGTGCACTATTTCAGTTTTTGCTTTAGTACATCCCATTCACTCTGAGCACTTGTTCAGGTTTTGCTATAATACATCTCGTTCACTCTGTGCACTATTTCAGTTTTTGCTTTAGTACATCCCATTCACTCTGTGCACTTTTTCAGGTTTTGCTTTAGTACATCCCATTCACTCTATGCACTATTTCAGGTTTTGCTATAGTACATCTCATTCAATCTGTGCACTATTTCAGGTTTTGCTTTAGTACATCTCGTTTACTCTGTGCACTATTTCAGTTTTTGCTTTAGTACATGTCGTTCATTCTGTGCACTATTTCACGTTTTGCTTTAGTACATCTCGTTCACTCTGTGCACTATTTCAGGTTTTGCTTTAGTACATCTCGTTCACTCTGTGCACTATTTCACGTTTTGCTTTAGTACATCTCGTTGACTCTGTGCACTATTTCACGTTTTGCTTTAGTACATCTCGTTCACTCTGTGCACTATTTCAGGTTTTGCTTTAGAACAGCTCGTTCACTCTGTGCACTATTTCACGTTTTGCTTTAGTACATCTCGTTGACTCTGTGCACCAATTTACGTTTTGCTTTAGTACATCTCGTTCACTCTGTGCACTATTTCAGTTTTTGCTTTAGTACATCCCATTCACTCTGTGCACTTTTTCAGGTTTTGCTTTAGTACATCTCGTTCACTCTGTGCACTATTTCAGGTTTTGCTTTAGGATATCTGATTCACTCTGTGCACTATTTCAGTTTTTGCTTTAGTACATCCCATTCACTCTGAGCACTTGTTCAGGTTTTGCTATAATACATCTCGTTCACTCTGTGCACTATTTCAGTTTTTGCTTTAGTACATCCCATTCACTCTGTGCACTTTTTCAGGTTTTGCTTTAGTACATCCCATTCACTCTATGCACTATTTCAGGTTTTGCTATAGTACATCTCATTCACTCTGTGCACTATTTCAGGTTTTGCTTTAGTACATCTCGTTCACTCTGTGCACTATTTCAGTTTTTGCTTTAGTACATGTCGTTCATTCTGTGCACTATTTCACGTTTTGCTTTAGTACATCTCGTTCACTCTGTGCACTATTTCAGGTTTTGCTTTAGTACATCTCGTTCACTCTGTGCACTATTTCACGTTTTGCTTTAGTACATCTCGTTGACTCTGTGCACTATTTCACGTTTTGCTTTAGTACATCTCGTTCACTCTGTGCACTATTTCAGGTTTTGCTTTAGAACAGCTCGTTCACTCTGTGCACTATTTCACGTTTTGCTTTAGTACATCTCGTTGACTCTGTGCACTATTTCACGTTTTGCTTTAGTACATCTCGTTCACTCTGTGCACTATTTCAGGTTTTGCTTTAGGACATCTGGTTCACTCTGTGCTACTGATCGTTGTTCAAGTGAGCTACATTTACGATGACTCTATTAGCAACGACGACTGCGTTAACATACTTCAAGTTGTTTTCGACATTGTGCAACCTCTCTATTGCTTCCTCCAACTTTACTTCATCTTCAAGTACTCCAATGTTCTGATATTAAGATCGCAGGTAAGTTTATTATGTTTTGCAATGTCACTGTAGTAATTTATCATTTGAAGAGATTGAAATGAAATATTTTATCTGTCATCGTATTATGTGGAATACTTTTTAATCTCGCTAAGATTATGAGTCGTAAATGGCTGGATATAATTGTAATCTTTATCAATTTGTGATACTTTCATATCGTTGGTACTTTTCCTAATAACCTTATTAATATAACAATCTACTATATTGACATTATAGAATGCTCGACTGCAAGTTAATTTGGAAGACTGGAATTAATAATTACTTGAATCATTCATTGATATCCATGAAATTTAGTTGTAGCACCAATAAAAAGTTCAAACGGACAACGAATATTATTCGAAAAAGACATAAAATTGATATCGTATTTTTAAACAAATGTATATTTTTGCTATATAATTTTAGTCTCATAAATCAAAAAGTACTACAGTTAGTGGTAATACAATTTCTCAATAAAATAACATCAAGGTAGAAACGATGTTTTTTACCGTTTTACTAGTAAATAATATGACTGACTATGAAATTACTAATATTATTAAATTTCACAGAGCTTAGCATATTTTGGATTCATGCATATGATTGGAAGCAGCTTATGTTTTTGGATTTTCAACATAGTGCGTGAAACCGTGTTGGCGATTACGATTTATGAAAATACTAAAAATGTTACTATCACTGAATTAGAATCACTTTCAGGTAAATATACATTAGAATTTAGATTAAATAAATAGTAAATAATTAATATATAAGGCGCAAATTCGGCCTCACGGTCTCTCTTCGGTGCTCCCCAGTACCAGCTTCTTCCATTTGACTGCATGCAACGAAGAGTGGTTCGAATCATCAAGTCATCAAGTCAAGTTGATTCTTTAGCGTTTCGTAGAGATATGGGTTCTTTCTGCATCTTCTACCACTTTTGTCACGAGAAATGCTCATAGGAGCTGTTCGGGTTGATTCCAGCGCCCGAATTCCATTACTGGACATTACGTCCAAATGCAAAATGCATACCCGCATCACGTGTGTCACGTCAGACATTCCACAACGGCGTGTTTTGCAAGAAATTTCTTGCCTCGCACAGCCACTTTCTGGAATCAATTACCAGCTGATTATGTCCCGAACGGATACGACTCAGGGACCTTCAAGAAAAGAGCATACCTTAGAGGCCGGCAACGCATCTCTTGACACCTGTTGTTACGGATGTCCATGGGCGTTTATCTCACCACTACCCATCCCGTGATCCTCCTCTTATATAAAAAAAATAAAAATCCGCAAATCCATAAAATCCACAACCCGAGAGTTGAACAAACATACTAAGATTTACGGATCATGCGGCATGCGGATAGCTTAGATGGTAAGAGCGCTGGGACGTGATCAGAGAGGCGCGGGTTCGAATCCCGCATAATCTATTTTGATACAAATTAAATTTGTATACTTAATCCCTGAAGTGAGGGACATAACTTAAAAAAACATAGCAAAACTTTTTCAAAATGTCCATAAAACTTATTCTTTTCTAAAATTTTATGAAAGTAAGGAACGAGATGAGCAGGACGTTCAGCTGATACAGTAATTGATACGCCCTATCCATTACAATGCAGTGCCACTCAGGATATTAAAAAACTCTGAGAGGCACTACAATTGTGCTCGTCACCTTGAACATAAGATGTTAAGTCTCATTTACCTAGTAATTTAACTAGCTACGGCGCCCTTCAGAACGAAACACAGTAATGTTTACACATTACTTCTTTACGGCAGAAATAGGCACCGTTGTGGTACGTATAGCCGGCTTCCTTTACAAAGGAGCATCCCATTGGTAATACCCACTTTTGAATATTTCTGATTTATATTCCAGGTGAATTTCGTTTTAATTTAAATACATCAAGTCTGCGAAATGACGACTGCCGGGGATCATTGATTATAATAACAATAGTTGAAAATCTGTCCCCTTATCTGTATCCATTTGGAATCGAATTCAACATTTTAATAGGTAAGTCATTCAAACATGCAAATTTTTATGATCCTGATCTTAAAACGAACAAAGCTGGGAGTTCATTAAATCTACTACCAAATCTAATTCCGTTGCCGAACCGAGGTATTTATATATTAGTCACAGTAAATACAATATAGGAGAAAACAGTTTTGAATTTAAGAATACACATACTTTAGTATACAAAATTCTGGAGATAAGTGAAGAGAAAATTTCGTAGAACTAGTGCAGCATTTGATGTAGGACAATCAAGTCCACACAAATGTGACTTAGGTACAAGTAGCAAAATTTTATTATGGGAAAAATCTATTCGAATTTGAGGTGTTCTAGGAAAACATGTCCTTGACAGTCATGGCAATTCCAATCAGCCCTTCCATGGCTAGAATAAACGGTTATATACCAAACACGCAGTACATTACGTAATGCATTCCTGCATAATCATCATCATCAGCCGGAAGACTTCCACTGCTGGACAAAGGCCTCCCCCAAATATCTCCACGACGATTGGTCGAGCGCTGCCCACATCCAACGTATTCCGGTGATCTTGAACAGATCGTCGGTCCATTTTGCGCCAACCAACACTGCATGTCGTCATGGTCGCCATTCGAGGACTTTACTATTCCACTGGCCATCTGTCAGTCGGACTATGTGCCCTGCCCACTGCCAGTTGAGCTTCGCAAATGAGTATTCCATGATCAATAGTATTGTTATCAGATTCTTCATGTTGGTTCGAAACAGAGACAAATATACTTGCTTATGGATAGCCTGAATCTAGACACCTTTTGAAATACAAACTTTAGTGCTTAAAACGTATGTTAATATATCACTGTAAGCAAAGGTTACATAAGTTAATCATTTATTTTCCAGTTGCTGTGTACTATATAATATGGAGTAATATTGGAAACTGTGAAAATATGGATTCATCTGATGGAAACTCCAGCTATGCAGACAATCAATTAATTTGCAAGTAGGTGCACTTAAAATTATGTTACTACATAGGCCCGGTATCCAAAAACAGGGGGATAAGAGGAGATATATTTTGATAACCAATCAGATTTCGTTATTTCCACATCTCTTCTCCGCTTAGCTTCGGTGGAAATGGATCAAGGGGAGAGGAGAGAAGATGTCTCATTTTTGTATAGAATATTGTGCGGAGATGCGTGTAGACATATACCTTTCGTAGACATCACTTGACTGGTCTTGATTTATAACAGTTCACATTTTCTCTCCGCTTTGGTGGAAATAACGTTACAGCTTCGAGGTTATCTCCTCTCGTCTCCGCTTTTGTGGATACCGGACCTTATGCTTGTGCGCTCAGCATTAGATCGTAGAGAGAAGCAAAAAGAAGCATAAAAATAACTTTTCATATCTGACGAGGAAAGAACCTCTGTTTTTAAAAGGTGTGACGACATTACTGTTGACATCACAATTGCTACCTTGCTGAAGATCACTCATTGGTTCTTCTAAAGAAAACTACACGAGTAGGTATTTTATTCCTTTCGTTTATTCAACGGGCAGCGTTACACAGAGAGGTCCGTACCGTACGACAACCCGAGCACGACTGATCCAAGTCTCGACCGTGCGGCTGTATTTATAGCACCCGGCGCACGTGCTAATCTACGTGTTTTGAAATGCGGCCGTATTTAGGTGCACGTGCACGTGTTTTCAATTCGTGTTGTAGTATTTGCGCCGATATATCACATTTTTGTAAAGAAAAATTAATTTGATATTTTATGTAAACAAGGTCTTTCTGCTCAAGATAGTTCAGTAGCTTTGGATATGTGCGCTAAATAAACAGAAAACACATAGATAGTGTACAACAGTCTCAAAACGGTCCCTTTCAGGATAATATTACATAATCAAATACTCTTAGGAATCTAAATCATTAGTATAAAATAAATTGGCGTCATCTCTGGATAAGATTATGAACTAAACGCTGAATAGACAGAAAATACTTCTTCAAATACATAATAAACATAAAAACTCAAAGTTCTGAGCGAATGTACTCGTAAATTTGAGAGAAGATGAAGTCTCGTTAAGCCAATAGTTTTTGTGAACTACAACAAAGAAACTCTGCTCCGTGAGGCCCCTGCGATAAGATACGTCATGATATCAGCTTAAACTAACGGGTAGCGTACCACCAAGCAAGCACCTTTTCGTAAAGGATAGGCCTAAGTGCAGGGATCTCTGGTTATGGATGATACGGTCACTCATGTAATGCTGAAATGTGCAGGGTGCTACGAACGAGAAAATATCTACGAAAATCCCAAGACTTTTCTGAACTTCTAGAAGAAGCTTAAGTGTCTGGAGTAACTAACTGGCCTAAATTGCACGCACAATGGTCCCCATTAACGCTTCTAATTACGACGAAAGTAGACTTTTTACCACACCATAACATGCCGTCATCGTCTATAAATTTTGGCACAAACATTTTTGAAGTGAAAACTTCTTTAGCGGCGTTGAGCACTTTTCTTGGAATAGGTATAAAATGTTAAGCTCGCGTCAGGACACGTGGCCTGACTGAAATTCGTAAGACAGTCGTTGAAATTATTGATGAAAGAATTATACTTTTAACTAATTATAGTTCGGCTATTTCAACTTAATGATTATTGGTTGAATCATTGTGATTGCGAAGCCGAAATACCACGAGGTCGAGGGATCGAATATCAGCCGTGAAGTATATTTAAAGTTTAATTATTTGGTTTTTAAGCTTTGTGATTAGCGAAGCCTCTCCCTAAGGTTATAGTTATACTTGTGTTTCCTTTGCTTTCAATTCTGCCGGCACTCCCGGAGTGCAATCCGTATTTTTCGTATATTCACTAAACTTATGCTATTTTTCTATTAATACAGAATACCAACTGCTAATGAGGAGAATGACTACACCAGTAACATCGTGATCTACGCTGACTGCCATGCGTCTAACAAAGGACTCTTCCTCGGTCTCATCTTGACAGTAATTGTCATTGGCAACCTGATACTTGGTTTTGTAATGGGAAGTCTTGAAGAGTAAGTAAATTTATTGTGGGGTTTTTTATGGAAAAGGAGGACAAACGAGCATACGAGTCACTTGGTGTTAAGTGATCACCGCCGCCCACTTTCTCTTGCAACACCAGAGGAATCACAATCAATAAATGCCGGCATTTACGGAAGGTGTACGCGCTTTTTTTCCAGGTACACATGTCATATGATCCCGGAAACACCGCACAAGGAAGCTCATTCCAAAGCTTTGTAGTACGTAAAGCTCCTTGAAAACTGTGGAGGACCGCCTTACATCCACATGGGGGGGGGATTATATCCTAATTTATGGCGTGTCGTTTGACGGTGGAATTCGGCGGCAGGATTCAGATGAAACAGGGGTTTGGTGTATTTTTGTTGCAACATTTTACATATATTGTATTTGAAATGATTTGTAAAACGATAGTAGTAAAGCTGTAAATGTTGATTTAAAGGCAATTAGTTTCTTGCCATTTTTTCAAGCTCAACCTTTTCGGAAATGGAAAGAAAACTTTTGACATTCATACGTGTACTTAATTTCCTTGACCTACACGAATTAAGTGATTTGATTTTTCAGAGATTTCCGCCAAATGGGCTACACCATCAACAACTGTGCTATGTTGTCTATGCACACCATTATGCTTATTGCGGTAGTCATATGTTTCAATCAGACCAGAAAACTGGACATAAATGAGCACCCCATATCCCTGCTGGATGATATACTTCTGTTTGTCTGCCTGCCCGCATTCTTCATGGAAACTGTCTTATCTATGATCGCTGTAATTGACTACGGGAATATCATTAAGAGCATTGACTACATGGTTATGGTACGTAAGATTATTATTATACAAAATTAACAGTGCATATTTAATTATTTCCTTACCATCCGAATACTTGCCTTGAAAGACCTAAGTTGCTAAGTTCTGACAATAACATGGCCAAGATTTGGCGAGTCAACGTTTTTCAAGTTTCTTATTGACTTATTGTGCCACGCGAAATGCTAGTTTTTTATTTATGGAAAAGGAGGACAAATAAGCGTACGGATCATCTGGTGTTAAGTGATTACCGCCGCCCACATTCACTTGCAACATCAAAGAAATCACAAGAGCGTTGCCGGCCTTTAAGGAAGGTGTACGCGCTTATTTTGAAGGTACCCATGTCGTATTGGCCCGAAAATATCGCACAGGGAAGTTAATTCCACAGCTTTGTAGTACGAAGAAGAAAGCTCCTTGAAAACCGCACTGTGACCGCCACACATCCAGATGTTGGGGATGATATCTTAATTTGTGGCGTGTCGTGCGAATGTGTATTTCAACGGCAGGAATCAGGTGAAATAGCTCTTCGGAACACGCCCCATGATAAATGCGGTAGAAGACACACAATGAAACGACGTCTCTACGCAACACCAAATGATCCAGCCGTTCACAGAACACTGGGTCCCTGACAATTCGAGGAGCACTGCTTTACACGCCGTCAAATACAAAAAAGCAATACTCTATATGTGGCCATACCTGCGTTTTGTAGAGCGCTAGAATGTGGTCCGGATTGAAGTATTGCCGTGCTCTATTTATCACGCCAGCATACTACTACAACTTTGACGAGGGTATCATCACATAGGACAGTGATATCAACAATACCCCACACACATTGTCAGTACACTTATGAAAATTTAAAATACGTTCACAAAAATCGTAACCTTTTTGCTCTTAATAGTGATTTTCATTATAATAACACTAGAAATAAAGGTTTGCTTGTAACTAATTCTAGTAGGCTTCATAAGATTTATAATAGCCTTAAAAGTAAATGTTTACACTTTTATAATATAGTCTCAGCCACTGTTCAGACAAGATCTATAAATAAATTTAAAAGTTTTATTAAAAAAATCCTCTGTTGTAAATCCTACTACTCCACAGCTGAATCTCTAAGTGATCGGACAGTCTGGGACTAGATTATGATTATTTTATAGCCATAGAAATGACTGTACAATATTGTATATTTTTATTGTTTCTAGCGCTTTTTCTTCTCTCTCAGAGCGCCATTTATTTCCGAAGCGGTAGTAGTATCTAGTATATTAGAAATTACATCAAAAAGAATTCTAAAGGAATCAATTTTGAGAAAATAAATGCCTTTCATGCCTTTTAAAAGTAAATGAGGCAATTTTTTTAATTATAATTACAGGTTATCCAGGTGGTGATACAAACCACTTTCATTGTAGACGCGTTACGTCGCTGCAGCAACAGCCGGAAGCTCCGAAGGCGAAAGCCAGCCAGAGAAGTTCTCATGTTCCTTCTCATTGCAAATGTAGCCATGTGGATAATGTATACGTTCTCATTCAAATCGCCAGAGTCCTTAGACGAACGTTACAAGTACTACGGGAAGGTGCTGTGGAGTATCTTGGGTCATATTGCCCTGCCGCTGATCATGTTCTATAGATTCCACTCAAGCGTATGCTTTTCTGATATATGGGACGCTGCGTACAAGCCGGGGTCTGGTCACTGATGTCTATCAATGACAAATCTAATATAGTAATTTAAATAAATATACTAACAAAACGTATTTTATTTTTAGCGGGATTTATAACCTAGGTCCTAAAGAATCATTAAGAGAAAAATTTAAAGAAATAAACATTTTGACCGTTGCTTCTCAATACATTTTTGATAGTGTTCTGTACGTTCATAAGCACATTGAGGAATTTTCTAGAAACTGTGACATTCATAATGTTAACACGAGGAACAAACATAAACTTGTTATGCCTACTACTCGGTTGGGTTGAGTTAGTAAGTCTTTTGTTAGGCGATGTATATGCTTCTACAATGATCCCAGAAAATGTACAAAACAAATGTGTTACGAAATTTAAAAGGATTGGTTAAAAACGTTTGTGTGGGAATGGTTATTATAGCATAAACGATTTTCTTAGTGACACCACGGACTGGGAATAAAGCGAATACCCTCAGGCTCTTTAATTATAAATGTTTATTGTACGATATCACATTGTAATCCATATTTTATATTTAAAAAAAAGCCCGCTGAGTTTCTTGCGCCCATTCTTCTCAGGTCTGAGGCAGTCTCTTTTGAATGAGTTTTTGACGTTCCATAAGTGATTTTAAATCCTATTTTGATTAAAATTTTTGAATTTGCATTTGAATTTAACAATTATAAGAAATAAATGGACACATGCAAAATTCCTCATATTAAAAACTGTTTAACTGAAGCAACTATAGTTTATAAAACATATTTTATTATTTTGGGACATTAGATTCAATGGTCAGATTGCATTTAATTTCGATAAAAAAATCGACTTAAAATTACTCATATTTCATACTACATTTCATTGAAATTATAAATAGATTAATTCTCTCAAACGTCATCTAAATCTCTCAAACCTCATAGTCTAGTAACAATTACTTTGACGTCACGGGTTCGAACCCTGGTAGGTGCGAACTCCATTACAAAAATAGGTACAGATCAAAGTAATAATTAAAACGTACAAGACCAAACATACAACAGTATTTCTATATAATAATTTCACAGTATAGAAAATCACCGAATAATTACACTAACAATTCGTTAGAATCATAGATAATATATACGTCTAGATAGAGTCTCTTGCTGCTAGACAACCGATGAAAACAGGCCAGGTTTATTACTTTGGTGTGCGTGAAAAGCTACCCCTTACACTCGCGATTTATATGTCACTTTGTACTAGTGTGCGTACATTGCTCAAAATAGAGGTTAAAGTCAACTTCAATTTATATCGACGTTTTCACAGCTATTACAGTCTGTCTAGATGAATAAAGAATATAAGGTAGGAATCCTTTCTACCATAAATTACTTATTGAGTTAAAAAACATTGAACCAGTTTAGTTTGGCATTATTCAGTTACACCCATAGAATTTGAAAATAAAATTATATGAACGATGCGGGACTCGAACCCACGACCTCTCGCGTTCCGTGCGAGTGATCTTCCAACTGAGCTAACCGATCGAGCGACGTATCGCCATAAAATCGTGGATGCTTTGTTAAACTCTTGCCATGGGTTCGAGTCCCGCATCGTTCATAAAATTTTATTTGTGTATTAATCCCAGAAGTGAGGGTTATCACTTTAAAAACAATATCAGGACGACTGAGCCTAGCTCGGAATTTGAAGAATGTACAAAACTTGAAAAATAATGTAATAGGACATATGGATTCGAACAGGGGTCTTCTGCTTTCCGGATCAGCCAATATCCCATCGGAGCTATTACAGTCTTGTATACAGTAATGAAATTTACCTTTGTATTCTAATGTTATTATAGCTGTTTCTCATTAAAACACGGATGAAACTAATTTTTTTTTTAAATTGAAACCTAGCAGGTCAAATTATCGCCCCCGAAATCCCTTGTATAAAATTTTTTGAAAATTGTTTGAGCCGATTCCGAGATTCAGATTATATATACACTAGCTGACCCGGCAAACGTTGTTTTGCCATATAAATTATTCTTAGAGTTAGACCGTTTCCTGGACATTGCAACATTACTTTATTTTACTAAAATAAAAGAATTTTTCTAAAATAAACGTAGCCTAAGTTACTCCTTCTTATGTAATGCAGCTACCTTCCAATAAGAGTGCTGTCCAAATCGGTCCAGCCATTTCAGAGATTAGCCGGAACAAACAGACAGACAGACAGATAAAAATTAAAAAAAAAATATTTTGGTGTATATATAGAATAGAATAGAATAGAATAAAAATTTATTGATAACAAAAACCACCACCACACAATTATTAAAATGATACAAACCAAAATAAGTAATAATTTCTTAGAACTAACAAATAAAACAAATTAAATAATACAATTTATAGCTTAAAACTAAAAAGGTACTGTGCGGCAGTGAATGTCACCAAATGGAGCTAACTCAGTAAAAAGCTGCAATAGCGTGGTGCCAATGTAGCACTGGTTTTCAGTAGCCCCAACATTATTGAGTCTGGGAGTAGCAGCGACTAGTAATTTTTAAATTATAATTATGAATATAAATAAATAAATGCAGTATAGATCTAATTTTTTAATTTAACTCTTAAAAAAATATATTAATATAATAATATATTAACGTTAAAAGAAGATCATGTAGATCTTCTAACGACGGAAAAATCATAAAAAATGAGGTTATTCATAATAAATAAGTTTTAATATATATTATGGTTAGTATAAATGTTAATATTATAATATTAAATTTAAAAGAGGTACAATCAGTTAAACAGGTTTATAAATATCATTAAGTAGGTAATTTTTAGTTTTTATTTTGAAATTTTGAATGGTATTACTATGTTGAGGTGGCAAATCATTCCAGCACTTGGTGGCTTGATATCTAAAACTTCCCCGAAACGCAGCAGTTCGGTGGCTTGGAATAGCTAATATCCGACAAGCTGACCTCGTATCCATATTCAAAGCTTTATGCTGTCCAAGCCATTCTAGCTTTTGGTATAAGTATGCTGGTGTTTTCCAAGCAATTATGCCAAAGAGTAACACAGCAAGATGTAAATGCCTTCTTCCGTCCATCTTGAGTACTTTTGCCTCTTTGAGATATGGTGTAACGTGACTACGGGGAGGAATATTCCAGCAAAATCTAGCGCACGCATTTTGCACTCGCTGTATGGCATTTTTAGTTTTACTAAGTAGTCGTGGGCCATAAACGGTGTCCATATAATTAAATTTAGAAAGGACGAGAGCATCACACAGACGGATGCGTGTTTCTAAATTTAAGTATTGTCTTAATTTATATAAGACTTTAAGACGATAAAAACAATTTGAAATTGTCAAGTTTATATATTTCTCGAATCGCAGACTTTCATCCATTATCAGTCCTAAATTTTTTGCTTCATGCACACGTTCAATTTTATAATTATTAATTTTTATATCAAGATTGTATCGCTCAATTGTATTTAAACCATTCTGTGTACCGAAAATCATATATTTTGTTTTAGCTGGGTTGAGAATTAATGAGTTTTTCTCTGACCATTTGTAAATTTCGTTTAAATCTGAATTAATTAAATTGATTGCATCAACTATGTCGTGAGGATTGAAAGATAAATATAGTTGAATGTCATCTGCATACATTTGATACTTACAGTGCTTTATATTTTGCAATATGTCCGCACTATACAAAATAAATAAAAGAGGGCCTAATATAGAACCCTGTGGAACTCCTCTTTTCATGTTACTACAGTCTGAATAGCGAACTTTACCATCTTCTTCTGTGGTTACAACTTTCTGAGTTCTATGACTGAGGTAACTATGAAACCATTGTATAGCATTTTCACTGAGTCCATAGTAGGCTAATTTTGATAGTAATAGAGTTAAATTTAAGGTGTCAAAAGCACGAGAATAATCAAGCAATACTAAAATGGTTACTTTACCCACATCCTGAGCTGCTAGAATGTTGTCAACTACGTCTAAGAGTGCAGTCATGGTACCTCTTTTCTTTCTGAACCCGGATTGATGTTCTGGTAAAATTTTATAGGTTTCTAAATAATTTATTAATTGCTTATAGACAATTTTTTCAATTATTTTAGAAGGACAAGGAAGAACACTAACGGGTCGGAGGTCTTTAAAGTCATCGGGGTTGTCTTTTTTTGGCACAGGACGGATAATAGCATGACGCCATAAGTTTGGAAATGAGTTAGTTTGGAAGGAGACATTTATTATATGTGTTAGTACGGATAGTATTTTAGGCATTGTCAGTAGTAACATGTCAAGTGAAATCTCGTCAATACCAATCGCTTGCGATTTAAGTTCAAAAAGAGCTTTACGTACTATAATATCATCAATCGTTTTAAATTCAAATGTTGTATTACTGTGTCTGTGAAATTCATAGTAAGTCAGAGTTGATAATGTCACATGGCCAGTGCCTGGAATTTGAAGGAAGTGGGAATTGATTTTATTTGGATCATTAAGATGATGAGGTAAATTACAAATTTTATTTTTTAGCCTAATGTGGTCCTTAATATGCTTCCACAATATTTTCGGTTTTTTAATATTGGAGTTTATATATGTGTTAAAGTATACTTGTTTTTCACGACGCAGTGCTTGAGGAACATAACGTTTCAAGTCCTTATAAAACTGTACATGTGCTACATTATTAGTTTTACGAGCTCTTTTAAATGCTTCATCCCGCCTTTTCATGATCAATTTTATATTATACGTAATCCAAGGGTATTGAGTATCTCGAGTAAATCGTGTTGTATTAGGTGCATAAAAATCAAACAAAGATATAATAATACTAGTAAAATTGAGAACTATATCACTTACGTTATTCATTAATAATAATTTGTCCCATGTAATGCTGTCCAGTGATTGTTGAAAACTAATTCTATCAATATTTTTGAAGGGTCTGTAGGTAATAAATTTTGGTTTCATTTGATGCTTGGGAAAATCCAAGATACATGTGATATACGCATGAGAACTTAATGCCTCTATATGATCCACAACAACATGTGTGACAGAAAGTGTTCTGTTAGCACACACACAATCTAGTTGTGTTTCTGAGTGAGCAGTGAAATGCGTAGGTGTCGAGACGTGCTGTATTAGATTAAACGAATTTAAAAAAAGTTCCATTTTTTTAAAGTTCGGATGATTGTTACACAACCCATTAATATTGAAATCACCCAATATAACGACATTGTCACACCAGACAAACGATCCCAAAGATTCCGTTAACGCATCAAAAAATGTCTCAGGGTCCATCCACGGAGGGCGATATGCTGTACCGACTACAAGCTTATTACCACTTACCTCGACCTTGAGCCACATTTGTTCAACCGTAGGAGCAATAGGGTGCGACAGAATCCGCATCGAAATATCTTTCTTCACGTAAAAGCCAACACCACCCCCGCGCGAGCGCACGCTGGGAGGGCGCGGCACGTGGTGCAGTCTGTAGCCAGCCGGGGCTGGAGCGAGGCCCTCATGCCCAGCGCGCAGCCACGTCTCATTGATACACATCAGATCCACGTTGTGCCGATCCATTGCTACGAGAAACTCGTCGTGATTTGTGCCAAGGGATCCCGGATTAAGTAGCCCAATTTTTAATTTGTCCTTCCTATTTGGCATAATTTTTAAATATAATATTATATATAATAATTAAATAATATATAAATATATTTAAAGTAGTATATTGAATATGTGTAATAAAGTGATAAAATACTAATAAATAACGATCAAAAACTATAGCATTAAAGCAACCATACAATAACGAAACTTTTAAATTTATAAGATAATTATATAATATTATAAAAGAATAAAGCTCGTTTGATATATAACATTTAAACTGCATAATATAGCTGATTTTAGACCGCATTTTATTTTTGATGTAATTTATCTTAATAAAATTGAGAATATAATATAATAAATTTCTAATACGCAAAACGTGACTCATCACCCCATTTGAAAATTTAAAATTTAAATAATATTTAGATTTGCCGCACAGTACTCTTTTGTATAAATTCGATACTACTATATCATTCATAAAATTAAACACTCCTAAGAAACCTATGGAAAAAATATATAATATAAAATTAAAATGAAACATATAGAAATTAAAATAAATATTAAAAAAACTAACAAATCTGAAATCTAACTGACAATAACAAATAAATATTAAACACAAAAAACCTTTTTTAAATCAGACTCTGATCGAATTATAAATTTTTTAGACGAACTGTCTCGTCTAGCATATATCTGACCATCACGAGTCCAGATAAAACGCCAATTTAGTTTTCGGCCTAGTTCACGCGACTTATAGAACAGGTTACGATTATCGAATGTTAAATGTTCGTTAACGTAGAACCTTTGCGGTTTGTGACCTATGCCGGTCCCCGACGTATCAGCGTGACGCCGTACCCGGGCCGCGTGCAGCAGCTCGTCACGCAGGTGTCGGCGAGCGAGCCTACACACTATGGCTCGCGGGCGCGTGCCCTCACCTCCCGCCGGCCCGCTCGACGTCGCCTCACCCCGCGCGGCTCGCAGGGCCCCGCGCCGGTGCACGTTGACGATGTCACGCTCGTCGATGGCTAGACCTATCTTCTGCGCTACGGTGATGACGACATGGAGGAGATTCTCGCCTCCACTTTCCTCTACTCCGGTAATTTCTACGTCGTTCAGTAGTCGCTCTTGTTCGCTATTATTGAGTCGCTTCCGTAACGCATCAAGTGAACTGTTCAGCTGAGCATTTTGTTGTTGGACGTCTTCGAATTTAATTAAATTTGAGGCGTCCTCAAGATTTGACACCCGTTGTTCTATTGTATCGAGCCTTGTATTAAATTCAGATACCAATGATGACAGTTTTGTCATCTCAACTCTAAAGCCCGACAACTCTGAGCGCAACAGTTGAATTTCTCGAATTAGACACGGGGTCTCGCTAGGTTCAGAATCGATGGTGACATCTTCGCCATCCTGAGACCGGTTACAGTCTACCCTTTTATTGTTTGATCTTCCTTTACATGACTTACATACCCATTTATTACTGATTCTCGAATCAGGACTGATATTGTTGCACTGTCGGTGATATAGAATAGAACACTTACTGCACTTAGAACTGTCAGCCACTGCGAAGAATTTCCCACAATCAGGACACTTGTTAGGCATTATTTGTTTTAGAAACTACTTAATATAATAATTATAATATCAGAACGTGTAACACTTTCAAAACAAATGTTGTGGGTACTTTAAAATAATTCGAAGTGCAATATATTTAAATATTAAAATTTAACACAACACAGTTAGAAAACACCAATAATAACACTTTTATTTAATTAATTAAGAAGTATTAACGTTGTACTATACTGTATATATTATATACATGGGTAAATACAAAACATTTAATAAAAGTTTTGTTTTAAATGTCGCTACTACGTGCTCTGTCAAGAAGGAATTCAGTTCCTCTGTCAAGAAGGAATTCAGTTATATCGTATATTTATTCATATACATGTAGTAAAAAACGATTATTTTAACATTACAAACAGACACTCCAATTTTATTTATATGAATAGATATAATCTGAAATCTATATACAAGAATTGCTCGTTTAAAGATATATGATAACAAATTACTTAGTTATTTGGTCTCCTAGTAATAAATGCACCAACCCAATAATACACCGTAATACTGGGTATCAGTATTGCATGTAAAGTCCTTAGCTGACCAGCTAAGAGCCAGGTAATTAACGTACATGTCCTATAACACAATTATGGAATATTAGGTTAAGTACTCCGCTCGGACCAGCCGCACTTAGCAGACCATCTTAGGCACAAACTAGTTACAGCATCTAAACATCAATAACTTACACACATGCAAGTCATACTAAGCAGTATTTTGAATGTATATTCAATATTTCATTGTACCACGCTTTTTTTTTATGACAGTAGAGGACGATACGTTCTAATGAACCCAAAAATTCTTAGCGGCACTACAATTGCGATTGGCACGACGTCCTGTATAGCCGAGTGGTTAGCGATCCTACCTACTGAGCTAGAGATCCCGAGTTCGAATCCCGGTAGGTCCAAGCATTTATATTATGATGAATATGAATGTTTGTTTACGAGTCATGGATGTTTATATGTATTTACATATATTTAAATGTATGTTTTTATGTATTTATGTATGTTTGAGTATATTGTATTAAATATATCGTTGTCTTGCAACCCATAACACAGGCTATATATGCCTAATTTGGGGCAAGATAATTTGTGTAAAAAGTGTCAATATTATAAAAAAAAAATTACGCTCGTCACCTTCAGACTCGTCCCTTCTTTTCATAATAAAAAATATACTTAATGCCTTACACGAGAAAGTAAGAAAAAGCGAATGTAAACTACTAAAAAAAAAGTAATGAGTTATTTAGTACAATAGATGCATCGATTCACATATATCCGAAAATAAATAAAGGCACTATGTGAGCCTTTTATAAGCTATGTTTTGGTTATTTTGGCGATCTTTACCGATTCATCTTGTCGGGCTTGGAGGGCCTACTAACAGCACTGCGTCTTTCAGTACATGGTTGCCATTGAAGGAATGTTTTCTGTATTTTATGTTATTTCAATTTATTCGTATTTGGGTTTTTGAAAATTTTATTATTAGGTTTTTTGATTTTATTTTTTAAGATAGCTCTTATTGTGTGTTATTTGTTCATTGTACTAGAACCACCTAGTTGACTGTTACAGCTTGTTGGATCTTATAATATCTTGTCCCTCTTCTGTTTCTTCTGCTTCTAACTAGTATCTCTTTTGCAAGCTGTGGCAATCTCTAAGTGGGTCTAGCTCCTTTGCACAGGATGCCGGCTAGATTATGGGTACCACAACGGCGCCTATTTCGACTGTGAAGCAGTAATATGTAGGAATTACTGTGTTTTGGTGTGAGGGCGCCGTAGCTAGTGAAATTACTGGTCAAATGAGACTTAACATCTAATGTCTGAAGGTGACGAGCGCACTTGTGGTGCCGCACAGAATTTTTGGGTTTTTCAAAAATCCTGAGCGGATCTGCATTGTAATGGGCACGGTGTATCTATAAATAGCAGCCGAACGTCCTGCTCGTCTCGTCCCTTATTTTCATAAAAAAAAAACATGAGCTTTTTGATAAGGCCAACAATTGACAGGAATCTTGGAAATCCCCAAAATTTTCAGCGCCATCGCATGTTGGGCGCAAAGTATAGTAACTAAATATAAATTTGTAATAAAGCCAGCTAAAAATATTCGTTCTATCTATAGTATAATGTCCGGTATGAGAGTTGTGGGACAAACAGACGGATACACGGCTGGTTGACTTTAGTATGTCGCGTTCATTTAATAGTTTCGCATCTTCAACCATGCGTACCGTTATTGGTACTAAATCAGCTTTAAACTGATAAAAAAAACTAGGCAATAAATTGTGCTAAGGAGCAGATGAAATTTTTTAAGATACATATTCGATCTTTTTCGTGCGTCTTCCTAAATAGCTGTTTACAACCTTTAAATAAAATATTTTTTAACTGTAACTTTCCAATTGATGTTTGGTAAAAATTGATTTTGTTTTCTATAAATTAAATACTTTAAATAAATTGTGCTTTTACGTTATATGATTTGGTAGGAATAAGAACTGTAGACGTTGACCCGGAAAGATCCGAAACGTCGGGTAAAAAAAATGAAATGTAATAGTAATTTTTACCAAACATGTTATAATGAATAGAAATTTAGATATATTAACACGCAAAATAAGCATTTAATTTATAAAAATATTTTATTTTCATGTTATTATACTACTCTCAATAATCAAGGAAGATACCTTATACAACCTAGTAAAATACCTTCACCTGCCTTCTATAAGTTTTTCATAGCATGAACACTCAAAAATGAACTGATAGTGAAAATATCTTGGCATTCCGTGATCGTTTTGCAAATTATTTCAAATCAAATCAATCAGTTTATTCACGTAGGTCACTGAAATGACACTTATGAATGTCAAAAAACGCTACTTCGTAAATGGTTGAGCTAATGAGGAGAAGTAGCAAGAAACTCATCGCCACTCTTTTATATCAAGATTTACATTTACATCGATTTAGAAATCATTTCAATTACAATATATGTAAAGTGATGCAGCAATAATACTCAAACTACAAATACTCAAAAAAAAATGTAAATTGATACGTAAAAACAAGAGCTATTAAGTACAGTCACGGCCGACTACTACTGTATCAACAATAATACTAGGCCATGGTACAGTCGATGCATCAATCCACACACACAGCAAATAAATAGAGGTATTTAGCGACCATTTTATAAGCAATTATTAAAAAATATAATTTTTAATAAGGACGATACGACATGGGAATCATCAAAAAAGGCCGTATAATAAGCAATGTTGCAAGAGAATGTGGGCGGCGGTGATCACTTAAATTCAGGTGACCCGTACGCTCATTTTACCCGTATGTCCTTTTCTTCCTCAATTTTTTTTTGATCAGAAAATATAATATGTGCAGAGTTCATCTAAGCCAGTTGGGCTTCATCAGTGCGTCAGAGCGTCAGTTACCAGTCTTCCTTGCACAGGATGCCAACACAACGGCGCCTATTTCTGCCGTGAAGCAGTTATGTGTAAACATTATTGTTTCAGTCCGAAGGGTGCCGTAGCGAGCTAAAGAACTGGGCAAATGAGACTTAACACCTTATGTCACAAGGTGACGAGCGCAATTGTAGTGCCGCTCAGAATTTTTGGGTATTTAAAGAATCCTGAGCGGCACTGTATTGTAATGGGCAGGTCGTATTAATCACCATCAGCTGAACGACTTGCTCGTCTAGTCCCTTATTTTCATAAAAAAAGCCAATTGCCCTTGTAATAAATAACCTTACATTAAACTATTATTATGTAGGACTAAAGAATATAAAATATATATTTTTACTCTGGACTTTTTGTAGTAAGAATAGACATAACTTTATATGTACCATGGAACACATCTTTTACGAAAAGCTTCTTAGGTGAAGAATCTGCCTATACGGGGTATCTAGTTTATAGGCACATGCCAAGGTTTAATCACACTTATGTATTTTAGAAGTTATTCTTGTAAACAGGTTGTCCCAAATTTATAGGACATGAAGGGAAAGTACCTTAAATATCGAAGTTAGGCTATTATACTGAAAGAAGACTTTATGTTATTTTTAAAAGTTAGTAATTCTGCAATCAAAGATTTTCTAAAAACTAATAACTCTTCTTAAGTAACATAGCATTTTAAAAGAAAGGAACAACGTAATATGAATGTTTTCCTACTGATGGCGTTTTCCGACGGATTGGTACGAATGGACCGATGAGATGGCCGGCCAGATCCACGGACCTTCACCATTAGATTTCTTCTTTTGGGGATATGTGAAAGATATGCTATACAAAAAGCGATACGAGAACGTGGACGAGTTACAAACAGAATTGTGCCATATCATATCGAGTATTCACCATAAAATGATAAGAAAATCAAGAGGCAGCGGACTCATTAAAAGATTGGCGATTTGCGTAAGACAAGAGAGATCACTTTTTGAGCATTTAATTAATGAATTTACAAAAAAATACCCACTTAATTGACTACTTTCTTTTAAAATACTATGTTACTTAAGAAGAGTTATTAGTTTTTGGCCATTCTTTCGATTGGCATCATACGAGTAGGGGTGTTTTTTTTTACAATAAAGTCGGTTCGATTCCCAAACGAGGCAAGTCATTTTTAGAAAATCCTTGAATGCAGAATTACTAACTTTTAAAAATAACATAAAGTCTTCTTTCAGTAAAATAGCCTATCTTCGATATTTAAGGTACTTTCCGTTCATGTCCCATAACTTTGGGACAGCCTGTATACGAGTGTTAAGAATGTTAAAGCCTAACGGCTAGATGCGGATAGCTCAGTTCGGATCAATAAAATAATATTAATGATGTGTGGTCAGCAGGTGATCACCAGGTCACAAAAAGCGGTTTTGCTCCTCCATTAGTCATCATCAGATCGTCGGTTCATCTTGCCGGGCCTACAAACACTGCGTCGTACTGGTACGTGGTCGCCATTCGAGGACTTTACTGCCCTAACGTCCATCTGTCCGTCGAACTATGTGCCCTGCTCACTGCCACTTCAATTGCGCAATTATTATCTCCATTAGTATGACGTAAAATAAGCATTTCGTATTTGCATTCCCACAAAATCAAAATTGAGTTTCATAATATTTTAGCGTAAATAAATTTACTTAAAATTTGATGCTGAAAATGTTTATAACACTGGTCGGGAGGTTGTGCTCGATAAGTGAGTCACTATTAAATTTATACACAGTTTGTTTTCGCTACACTTAAAACAGTATCAATTAAGTGTATAAAAGCTATTGGCCCACGTAGTGCAGTTAATGAGTTTATATCGGACACAGTTTGCGAACAGTACATCGTCATATTGAGTGGATTTTAGATTTTATTTTATTTTTGTTTACAATGATATATATATATATATACTCCATTGTATTTTTTAACTCTTAAGTTACTTTTTTTTTAAAGAAATCTTAATATAGTAACCGTTATTTGGCGGAAATACTTAATTATTTCACACTATTGGTCGCTCAGAGGTCAAAGTTCGACCATACTTCATTTAACTATACAGTAGAATTACACTAAGATTTTCGATATTCTTCTTTAGTTTGATGCGGAATGTTTGCCATTTGGTCCCATAAAAAATTGAAATAATAACAAATTAAGTAGAATTCCACGCAAACATAGTGCAATGCTAAAGTTAGTCATAATTGTAATGTATTCATTGAAATAAAAATGTGAACTGCAAGCCCAGTGAAGAAATTCAAATAGGGATAAAACTAAGAGGAAACAAAACGGAATGGTATTTTAAAGCGATTTTATAGGAGTATAAACTTAATTTTCGCAGTCTGTGCGGAATTCCAGTTTTTACGAGAGAACATTATTATATCGCTGCATCCGCGTACTCCACGTTTCACAAACAACATATACATAGTTATGAGTTGTTGAAAGTTGTCTTATGTTTTATGATAAAGGAGGACAAACGAGCGTACGGGTCACCTGGTGTTAAGTGATCTCCGCCGCCCACATTCTCATGCAACACCAGAGGAATCACAGGAGAGTTTACGCGCTTTTTTTGATGGTACTCATGTCGTATCGTCCCGGAAACACCGCAGAAGGAAGTTCATTCCACAGCTTTGTAGTACGCGGAAGAATGCTATGAAAACCGCATTGTAGAGGACCGCCACACATTAACAACATTCTTTAACTTTTTTTTTTATGGAATGGGAGGACAAACGAGCGTACGGGTCACCTGGTGTTAAGTGATCACCGCCGCCCACATTCTCTTGCAACACCAGAGAAATCACAAGAGCGTTGCCGGCCTATAAGGAAGGTGTACGCGCTTTTTTTGAAGGTACCCATGTCGTATTGTCCCGGAAACACCGCACAAGGAAGCTCATTCCATAGCTTTGTAGTACGAGGGAGAAAGCTCCTTGAAAACCGCACTGTGGAGGACCGCCACACATTCAGATGGTGGGGATGAAATCCTAACTTGTGGCGTGTCGTGCGAAGATGGAATTCGGCGGCAGGAATCAGGTTAAACAGCTCTTCGGAACACTCCCCGTGATAAATGCGGTAGAAGACACACAACTTATTTTGCCGCCTTGGGCACTATTTGGTAGGGGAAAAACTTATGTCATAGTAGCAACCTATTGTAATCGACTAAACCAATTAAAACATAAGGACTGTTGATAGACGGAAAAGCACTCCTTTTAATGAGAAAATGTGACGAAACGAGCAAGAAATTCACTTGATCGTAAGTGATACGCCTTCACAAAGTAGTGCCACTCAGGATTATTGCCTTTTTTTATGAAAATAAGGGACGAGACGAGTCGGACGTTCACCTGTGCAGTGTCGCTCAGGATTCTTAAAAAACCCAAACATTCGGAGCGGCACTACAATTGGGCTCGTCACCTTGAGACATAAGATGTTAAGTCTGATTTGCCCAGTTCTCTAGCTACCGTCACCCTTCAGACCGAAACACAATAATGCTTGCACATTAATGATTCACGGCAGAAATAGACTGATTTTGAAATTCTGTGAGGCAATTCAATTGCGCTTTAAATTCTATTACATATAATCTCTTTAACATATATTTGTTTTTCTTATTACATATTTTCACTTCTATCACGTGGTCTTAAGTTGCATTGTCTGGGGTAATAAACACCATTTATTTTAAGAAAATTTATTGAATTAGGCGTTACTTTGCGGAAATCCATAATTATACAAATGATTTACGTTTTATTTAGTGTTAATTCCGCCTAATTAAAATTTATTTTGTTTGTTTTAATGGATCATATCTCTTTAATGGATCAAACAGTGGCATTTCAAGTTTTGAAGAAAAACGTTTTCAAATTGATTTACCGGATGCAATAGCGATTAGGAGAATACGTAAATACAATTTACTAACAAAATGTTGAACTTTAGAACAACTAAAACTAAATCACAATAGGTATTTTACGACACATTTTTATTCTTCTTCACATTCGTTCCCTCATTGCTGAGGATCGTGACTCCGCTTAAGTTCGTCTACAGCTTTCCTCCATCTGTTTCGGTCTGTCGCATGGTGGAGTGCGATGCTGATGGGTTGGTTAGTCTGCTCGGATATTTGGTCAGCCAGCGTCGTGGGTTCCGGCCTCTTGGTCTCTTTCCCTGAATTTTCCCGGTGACCATCAAACGTTCTAGGTTATCAGCACCGCGTCGTGCAATATGGCCAAAGTATATCATGATTCGCTGCAGATATTTAGTGGATAGACGTGGACTGCTCCCTATTTTTAGCTGTTTAAGGATCGAGGCGTAAGTGCGGTAAGCCGTCCATGATATCCTTAGCATGCGGCGCCAGCACCACATCTCAAACGCGTCAATCTTTTTTACATTTTTATTATGCGCTTCTGAAAACCTGTTTTTTTAAACCCCTAAAGTTACCTTAAGATCACAAGATTATTTCACACTTATTGTTGTATAACATAACACTCTACACTCGCATGGTCCCTCATAGGGCAATGGAAGGGTTATGCTCGGAGTTTCCCTGCGAGATTGAATGCGAAATGAGGGGATCCTTAGGAGAACTAAACCACCGACATTGCCCAAATGATTGCGAAACTGAAGTGGCAGTGGGCAGGGAAAATATTACGACGAACTGATGGCCGGTGAGGCAGAAAAGTCCTCGAATGGCGACCACGTATCAGAAGACGAAGTGTTGGTAGGCACAATCAACTTATAACTCAGCAACTTATATTTTACAATAGCAATGCAAACAATCAATGGACCTAGGTGAGCGGGCCTGGGGAACTAAATGCTCATTGGTAGTGTAATGATACTGTATGTAGATATTAAAGTCAAAGTCAAAAATATTTTATAGACATAAAATCAAAAGATTGCTCGTCAACGTCAATAACCAAAAATACAATTCAAATACATGCAAATTACACAAAAGTTTACACATATATATTTTAAAAATAATGCAATCCTGTAAAACAATACAAGGCTGAACCATAAAAACCAATAAAAAAAAACAACTATAATACTATTCAATTCCATATTGTAATATCGTATACGTATTCTTCAATACTGTAATAAGCCTTCGACATAAGTCTGCGTTTAATAAGAGATTCAAATTTATTTATTGATAATTCAGATACCCTTTTTGGTAATTTATTATGAAATTTAGGAGCCATTGCATGCAAAAGAATTGTTTATTTTACAGAGCCTAGTAGGTACTTGTTACTGTAGATTTATAATATAAATATCTATCTGAAAGCATTTTTTTATGGAATAGGAGGACAAATGAGCGTACGGGTCACCTGGTGTTAAGTGATCACCGCCGCCCACATTCTCTTGCAACACGAGAGGAATCACTAGAGCGTTGCCGGCCTTTAAGGAAGGTGTACGCGCTTTTATGAAGGTACCCATGTCGTATCGTCCCGGAAACACCGCACAAGGAAGCTTATTCCACAGCTTTGTAGTACGTGGAAGAAAGCTCCTTGAAAACCGCACTGTGGAGGACCGCCACACATCCAGATGGTGGGGATGATATCCTAGCTTGTGGCGTGTCGTGCGAAGATGGTATTAATAAGTATTCGCCTAATTCGTGATTAGGTCGATAATTATGAATCTAACATTACAATTATTTAACTTCACAGCGCACTAGCACAAAATTAGAATGAACAGCATAATTTATTTGATAACTAGACACTCTGACGATTTCTATGAACGATTATTAGAGCATAGTTGGTTTAGTCACGGTTGCCGCCTGCGCCCGCGCACAGGAAGGGCGCGTTACCGGATGTCATCACGACCTGTGACCTGCCCATACGCGATACAATTGCTGTGACTTACACACGTCAAAAACAAATCATCGCTATCAAAACAACAAATGTAAAAAGCGAGATATTTACAAAAACTCGCATAACCCTTCAAAAACAGTGTAAAGCGCGAATAGTACCAAATCATTTACTGTCAAAACGTCCGTATCCGTGGCAACTAAAAATAGTAATGTTATTAATATGTGATCCGGATAAAACCGGTATAAACTGAAGTTACGTTGTGGTACGTGTAGTTGTATTGGCAGCAATAATGGTCAAGTGGACAAGTTTCGGCTCTTGTCGACGTTACAATGACGTGAAGATCTAATACACTACTGTTTGCTGCAAAGGTAAGTGGTAGTAATTACGTGTTCCTGTCCGGATGAGTTGTCAATTGTACGCTAAAACAAAGGGAACTATTCTAAACGAATGAGACATTTAAAATACATTTGAATTACGTAAGTTAACTTTAACAAAAGAGCAGCTATTGATGCGTATCCGCCATTTTGTTTTAATTAATTCTAATCTTTATATACAACTGAGTATAAAATACTGCTTTACTGATTATTGCAGTAATGTAGTCTATTAAATACGACCCCTACGGCCCAGTGGTTAGTGACCAACCAAACTAGAGGTCCCGGGTTCGAATCCCGGTAAGTGCAGACATTATTATGATGAATATGAATGTTGGTTTCCGAGTCATGGATGTTTATTTGTATTTATGTATGTTTAATTAAGTATATTGTATTAAATATATCGCTGTCTTGCAGCCATAGTACAGGCTATGCGTAATTTGGGGCAAGATAATTTGTGTAAGAGTGTGTCAATATTATTATTATTACCTTATACGTTTATCAATAATTAGGATTAATTTACAAATTTGAAGCAAAAACAAAAAAATATTCAACCAAATAAAATTTTAATTAGTTTTTTACGGTAATGACGATAATAATGTAATTAGAAAGAATGTATGCAATCAAATTGTACAAATTATCTCAAAATTATTAATAATAATTTTAAGAAACAACTGATATAAGCGTATTAAGCAAATGTAATTTAGCGTTAACAACAAGACTCTTTAATCAAAATAAAATAGCATTAATTAGAAAATATTATTAATATCTAATATCAATATAATGAAAATGGTCATTGTTTGAGGCTCAACCACGCCTAAACCACTGATCGTATCGACATGAAACTATCACCATTCGATGCGAAATTTATCCTAGATGGATTATGATCCATTATTTTATATTATTGTTATTGTTGAATTTATTTCTTTTTAAAATTCGCCTAGTCTAATATATAGAACGGCTAGTCTAATATATATAAAATTCTCATGGCGCGGTGATTGTAGTTAAACTCCTTCGAACCGGCTTTGGATAAGTCTGAGAATCGGACAACATCTATTTTTCATCCCCCTAAATGTTAAGGGTGGTCCACGCCTAATTCTTTTTTTTTGACATTTTTTTTTAAATTTGTTTGAGTATAGTATAGTAGTATTAAAAAATACATACAACTTCAAATTTTCACCCATCTACGATCAACAGTTACTTTTGTATCACGATTTTAATATCGGCAATACAACGTTGGCTGGGTCAGCTAGTTTTAATATCATATGATTATTCGATATACTTTTACTAAAACTTAAATAATACAGTGTTTTGGAACCTAAAAAGGGCCATAAAATTGATCCTACAGTGCTATGTCACACGTATGAGAATAGATTTATTTCATCTTTAATAGTTGGCTATGTTTTTAAAGTAACCTTCACTTCTGCAGTTAATTAAACAAATAGAAAACAAAATTTTATGAAGCCGTAACCTGTGAGTTGAACAAAGCATACAAGATTTTATCACCGATACGTTACTCGAACGGTTGGCTCAGTTGTCAAAATTTATTTGTATCTTTAATAGTTTTGTATTATGTATAAACTAGCTTTTACCCGCGAATTCATTCTCATTTACTTGTATTACCATATTAGTTGATGTTTTAATGTTGCCACATGGATATATACAAAACATTTATAATAATATATATCTCATCATTAAGGCAGCGTTCGTGAGCAACGTTTTCGTTCAACCGTTTTATCTTTTTTTTTTATGAAAATAAGGGACGAAACGAGCAGTACGTTCAGCTGATGGTAATTGATACATCCTGCCCATTACAAAGCAATGCCGCTCAGGATTCTTGAAAAACCGCAAAAATTCTGAGCACTACAATGATATTAAGTCACGTTTGCCCAGTAATTTCACTAGATACGGCACCCTTCCGAACGAAACACAATAATGCTTACGCATAACTGCTTCACGGCAGAAATAGGCGCCGTTGTGGTACCCATAATCTAGCCGGCATCCTGTGCAAGGAGCCTCCCACTGGTAAAACTTCGTAGTTCGTAGTCTTCGAATTACTTTGCTAATCCGACTACCAAGAAAAAGTCTTTTCATTTTTCGGCTTGAGTTTCATAGGCTAAAGAAGCCTCATCTCACAAATAATTTGGTTTTATATTCGTAACAGAATTATCAAAAGCGGTTTAGTAGATCCAGAGATTACTCCTACAAACTCACAAACTTTACATATTTATAATATTTGTATAGCTATGTATCATGTAAGCATGTTACGCCTTGTATTTCAGAAAAAATAAGTTAATAAACCTTGTTGATAAAAATCCTATTTTACCGATATAGATTCAATATATCAAACTGACTTGCTAAAAGCTAGGGGAAACTTTACCAGAAAATCGAATATCATCCTCTCTCTTACCTCGAAAAGACAACTTAATAATAGATAAGTATTATGTGCTTGGAAAAATACTTTAAGTGCTTTTCATTTTACTTTTTGAGACAGGTAGTAATTAAAAAAAAAACTTATAAGATACTTACTGACCATACAGACGTTGTTCTGTATATCTGATATGTAAAATTCTCGTGTCACGGTGTACGTAATTGAACTCCTCCGAAACAGCTCCACCGATTTTCGTGAATCTTAGCGTGCATATCAACTAGGATGGAGAATCGGACAACAACTATTTTTCATCCCCCTAAATGTTAAGGTTTACCCTTAAATTTTTTTGGCATTTTTTATAAATTTGTTTAATTATGATTCCATATTTCTTGTCTAAGCTGCATAAAAAAAAACACTAAAAGTCTATAATCGAATGTTGCCCATTTTTTAAAAGAATAACTACATAGGTATCATGTGAAAAAATTTTCACTCAAATATCTCAAACCATGAAGGTTCTATATCAATTATCCTATTATCTACAACCAAATGGTTAACATACCAGTTAATTTGAACTGCAAGACTGAAAATATTTTCAGTCCGCTAGTTCTTAGTGTTAAAGCAGAATTGACTTTATTTACTTAAGATTAACTTCGATCAGTCTGTTGTGATCAAAGACGCGTTCCACTCTTCCGGAAAATTGCCACTACCCAATGAATATTATTAAACTCTTCAGTAGTTTCTTGCACATAACATGATTGTACATTTATAATACCTATATAACCTGTTATTATATAAACACTTGCTCACCCGACACGCTGTTCTATCTAAATAATCTATATATATATATAAGAGATTTCCACGTATATAGTCACTCATAACGATATCTTGGGAACCATTAGGCGTAGAGACTTGAAATTTGGTTGGAATATTCCTTTCGCCGAGTAGAGGTCTTTATTTAGAGGATTTTACGAAATTACATCCGCAAGAGTTTTTTTTAAATATGAACCGAACAACGTCTGTCGTGGCAGCTAGTGCAGTTTATACTATAAACCACTGGTGGTGTGGCACCACTGTGGCACTGAGACATAAGATTTTAAGTCTCATTTGCCCAGTAATTTTACTAGCTATGGCGCCCTTCATACCGAAACACAATAATTTTTACACATTACTGCTTCATGGCAGAAATAGGCGTCGTTGTGGTACCCATAATCTAGCCGGCTTCCTGTTCAAAGGAGCCTCCCACTGGTAAATTTGTCATCATTTAGTCGGTATTGGTCTTCAAACCACGCCCGAAATAAGAGATCAATATGACCAGGATCTTATGACACGTAAAAGTAATTTTCCCCTCAGAAGAAAATGAATTAAATGTATGAACAATCATATAAAAATGACAAATTCCAAATTCAAATGTAATATTTTGTTTATTTTTAATTGTAACAGTATTTATGGCCAGGGTAAGTGTATATTACAATTATATATTTCAAAAGCAACGTATGTTTAATTGAGCATCAGTACAAGGATTTACAACTAATGAGTGCTTGTGATCACGTAAAGGCCTTTGCTCGAAACATTAGACGCGGCGCGAGCGCGCTCTACGGATAAGCTGTAGAGCATCACGCTCGGGCGATCATATTTAGAGATATGTGACGATCCAGCGAATGCCCAGTGAACCGAGAGAGGATGTGAGTTATTAAGTGGTACACTTTCAGGTGATCTGTCGAGTGAGAGGATCGCGCCCGGTCGGCCCCCACACGACCTAATTCTCACTATGATCGCAGCACTATGATATATTTGCTTTGATTTGTTGTACTGACGCGACCGATATCAAATGTAGATTAAAATATAAATGATACAATCTAAACATCAATTATTGCCGCCTTAACGTAAGATTCATTTGACAGAGCTGTGTATAATGAGTGAAGTGTTCATTCAAATATATTTATTCAAAATAGGATTCAAAAATACTTATTAAACGTCTAAAACTACCACCCATTTTAATAGACTGCCTCAGATATGAGAAGAACGGAACAAGAAACAATTCAAATATTTTCATTCAAAATAGGATTCAAAAATACTTATTGAACGTCTAAAACTACCCCCCATTTAAATAGACTGCCTCAGATATGAGGAGAACGGAACAAGAAACAATTCAATTATTTTCATTCAAAATATGATTCCAAAATACTTATTAAACGTCTTAAACTTCCACCCATTTAAAATGACTGCCTTAGACATTAGAAGAACGGAAACAAGTAACAATTCAAATATTTTCATTCAAAATAGAATTCAAAAATACTTATTAAACATCTAAAACTACCACCCATTTAAATAGACTGCCTCAGATATGAGAAGAACGGAACAAGAAACAATTCAAATATTTTCATTCAAAATAGGATTCAAAAATACTTATTAAACGTCTAAAACTACCTCCCATTTAAATAGACTGCCTCAGATATGAGAAGAACGGAACAAGAAACAATTCAATTATTTTCATTCAAAATATGATTCCAAAATACTTATTAAACGTCTTAAACTACCACCCATTTAAATAGACTGCCTCAGACATGAGAAGAACGGAAACAAGAAACTATTCAAATATTTTCATTCAAAATAAGATTTAAAAATACTTCTTAAACGTCTAAAATTACTCATTGTTATAATTGATACAAATGAAATAGTAAACAATAATTTTCGTTTTAATATAAAAGAATATATAAGAAATATAAAATACGGTTTAAGACAGGTACCAACTTAAAATAAAGGGTGCACGGGAATTATAATCCCAGTCAAAAGATTAAATCAATGCTAACCTTGTCAATCTGTCACATCTCAACAACTAGGTTTAAGTGCAGTTTTTCATTTGTATATTACTCGTCCTATTCAAACAAAGCATGTTTCACCAATGCACAGCTGATACTTCTGGTGCTACAAATATGAAATTTTACACAATTGCTTGAAAGAAAGAAAGTGAACACTAAGAAGGGAAGGGAAGGTAATGCTTGTGTCTTCATCTTCTTCGTTATAATCTTGGCAGAGCGGTCGTGGTCATCACGAAGTGATATCTTTTGGGGAAAATGTGATTCGCCCCACGAGCATTTCCCACTTTTCCCTGCTGGCCGACACGATACGAAACGCTTGTGTAGACTCAGATAATTTCAATCTGTATTTAGGGCTGAAAATCATGCCTTTTTATTGCCTCGCACAGCCACTTTGAGGAATCTATTACAGGCTGCTCTTTCAAAAGCTGATATGACTTAGGGACCTTCAAGAAGAGATCATATACTTTAAAGACCGGCAATGCATCTCATGTCAGTTTTCCGGATGTCCATAGGCAGTTACCTCACCACTCCCCATCCCGTGAGCCTCGTGCCCGTTTGCCCCCTCTTACATTAAAACAAATGGAAAATTCACTCTTTGGAGAGTGAGAAAATTGCAAAAAGAGAACCATTGTCTCGATTCTGGAACAACTTGGCATAAAAACCAAACTGTCAACATATTGCTACCAGAGTGTTTTCGCTATTTCGTACGTATTTCTCGAAGGCTGCTTGGCAGCCTGGTCAATCTGATGGTGATAGGCGAAGTCGAGGGAAAGAACACGCGGCCTATCGAGGTCAGAATTTAGCAACCTACCGATCTCCAAGTGACGAAAGTCTAGCTTAGGAGGGAGTGGATAAACTTGGTTAAAATCGTGACCCAGACCTTCACCCAGAGACGGCCTTCAGCAAAGACGAATATGACCGAGAACTGTCATCCTTAAAGTACTTCTTATAATCTTCGTATAAGCTACATTAAAGAACATCTACTACTACATCAAGGTTTAGCAAACAGCAATTTTTTTTTATGGAATTAAGGGACGAGACGAGCAGGACGTTCAGCTGATGATAATTGATACGCCCTGCATGTCAATGCAGTGCCACTGAGGATTATTGAAAAACCCAAAAATTCTGAGAGGCACTACAACTGTACTCGTCACCTTGAGACATAAGATGTCAAGTCTCATTTGAACAGTGATTTCACTACATATATTTTACTAGTAGCACTCGTACGTAGTAATCCCTTATTTTTGAAATTAAAATTCAATAATGCTGATGTAACTCGCTGAAAATGAAGCTTTGTATCGGGGGTTGAGTTGGTGAAAAAGATTAAACAGTATTTGAATTTATACATCAAAAACAAAGACGCAATTTTTTTCTGTAAATTAAACATTTTTTATGAAAATTATATTCGAATGTAATTGTGTTGTTTGTGTATATAACATACCAAAAAAATAATTTAAATAAAACATTCGTTTCAATGGTGGCCATTTTGAAAATCACAATAGTGGTTTTGTTTTCTTTTAAAACGAATATACATACTCTGTCAACATCTTATATGGCACTCCAACTAAATCAATTTTGGTTTAAATATTCCGATGAGAATTAAACCATCACTTAAAAGCTAATTTGGCTAGTAAGCTCTGTGATGTGGGAGTGTACCAGTGGGAGGCTCCTTTGCGCAGGATGCCGGCAAGTATATGAGTACCACAGCGCCACCTATTCTGCCGTGAAGCTGTTATGTGTAAGCATTATTGTGTTTCGGTCTGAAGGGCGCCGTAGCTTGTGAAATTACTGGGCAAATGAGACTTAACATCTTATCTCTCCAGGTGACGAACGCAATTGTAGTGCCGTTCAGAATTTTTGCAAGAATCCTGAGCGGCACTGCATTGTAATGGGCACGACTATCCATTACCATCAGCTGAACGTCCTGCTCGTCTCATTCCTTTCTTTCATAAAAAAAAATGAAATAAGCACGCTCAAGTAAATAGCACATCCGGTTTTAAAACGGCTTTAATAATGCCGCATCCATCGCAAGTGATGTATTGAAATGCTAGTCTCCTGTGCTCGATTCTTCCATCCGTGACGCCCCTCTGATGTTATGCATATCATATCAAACGTTTAGAGAGCATTAAACAGATTTGTTTGAACAAATCACGTGTTGAGATTTTATTTGATAATCACAGTTAATATACGCAATAATAATAACTATTTTGCAAATTCCTGAAATTATTTTTTTAGCATATACTAATTTAATTTGTACTAAAATTTATAGACGATGCCGGACTCGACCTCGTGCCTCTCGACAGTTCCATCCGAGCGCTCTTATCAACTGAGCCAACGGTCCAAGTGACGCATCGATCGTAAATTTGTATTTGTTAAATGTAATTTAAATTTTCATAATATTTTTACCTGATAAACTGAAATGATATTATGCTGTATAATATAATATACGTTTTTAACTATGTGTACGGCACTTCAACTCTTGAATTAAAGGTTTCATACAAATTCTAACTCCTGGGTCTTCCGCGTAGGCCCTCACGTGCCTCAAGGTAACTGTTCGGGGCTATGGCGCCTTTCAGTGATATAAACTTCGCCTGCAAGTACAGTTGTACAAGTACTCTGAGTGGAACCGGTTGGTCCATGTCCGGTGGTATCCTGCTGCAGTGAGATCGAGCCCGCGTAGTGTCACGAGTGATCTGCCGACTGTGGCAGCGAGGTCGAGCCCGTCAGTAGTATACCGGTGAGCGCCCATCAGCAGTTGTGTCTTAGGAGACTAGGTCACGTGGAAGTCCTCTTACGTCCGGCGGTCGTCGATGATATGGAATGCCACGCAGATACTGGAATGGCGCCGTCGGCGACTGGGATGTTTTCCGTGTATCTGCTATAGCAGACGGGTGACAGGCAGCTTCCCTGAGGCACCCCGGCTCGGATTGGGCGATCCGTGGACAGAGCGTCTTCAACTGCCACTTGAAAACGTTTGTCTTCCAAAAAGGTGGCCACAGACTTAACTACTCGGCGGGGACTAGTAGACGTGGACAGCTAGTACACGAAGCCGGTATGCCAGACTCGATCAAACGCCTTCTCCATATCGAAGGAATACTGCAACTGACTGCTCTCGCTTGTTGTAGGCGGAAGCGAGGTGGTGCAGTACCCACGTCACTTGTATAGTGGTGGAGTGTTCGGCACGAAAACCGAACTGTTCGTCGCGTGGCTGAAGCTGAGGCGTGATGTGCAGCAACGGTAGCTTGTCGAAGACTTTCGAGGTGGTGGACAGAAGAAAGATGAGACGGTAATATTCTTGCCTTGCTTGGGAATCAAGATGACTCGGTCGAGCTTCCACGACGAGCATTCTGTTGAAGGGCCGCATCAGCGTCGTGGTGACTCGATCGGGGCCGGGGACTTTGCGCAGTCTAGTACGTCGAATCATCCTTTAGACTTGTCCGGTGGAGAACACTACGGGATCTTCTGTCGGCGCTATTGGCGACTCGAAGTAGTTCTTCAGATGTCGCTCGATGGTCTCCACGCCTCATGCTGCACATCCGCCGTTGGGTCCTCAAATATCTCCACTCAATCCTCAGCTCGGTAACGTGGGGTTCCGTCACTAGCCATGAGGGGTCTAATCGGGGAGGGCTTCCCGGAGAGCCTTCCACTTGTAAAGTAATACTATATTATACCATCTGATAATCAATTTAAACTCTGCTCGCAAACTACGAGTCACTCCATTTATTAATTTTTCAATAAAAGTAGCCAGTAATTGCATATAGCAAGCTTCCCGTACATGGTAATCGAATTGCTGGAATATAATTATTTTGAAAGTAAAGGTTGTAGAGTTTTCAAATAGCCACGGTCAGCCACACCCACGGAAAACCGGATATTGATTTAAAGGCCAATGAAGCTCATTTCCGCTGCAATCTCCATACAAGCTTTGTGACAAACTTGTGACTAATTAATTTTCACGAGCGCTATTGGAATTGCGTTAGTCTAACGTACTTGCCGTAGATTATTAGGAAGTTGCGATACGCTTCTCTTAAATTAATAATGTACCTTTTAATGTATCGAGGTCCGGTTCGACTCAATTGGATTAAATTATAAAATGGATTACTCTACTGAGTTTCACCCTTGGCACCGATGTTTATACTACTAATATTAACGTCACGTACCAATGTATTTTCGGTTTTCGAATTTATATTCAATTTCAAATTCAAATTCAAATATTTTTATTCAAAATAGGATTTAAAATCACTTATTGAACGTCAAAATCTACCACCCATTCAAAAGAGACTGCCTCAGACCTGAGAAGAATGGGCGCAAGAAACTCAGAGGATATATATGCACGTTTATTTAAAGCTTCATAGACCAAGCCAACACCGGAAAAAAAGAAGAGCGTTGCTAGCCTTTTAGAAAGATTTACGCGCTTTTTTGAAGGGCCCATGTAATATCGTCCCGGAAACTCCGCACATGCTCTTTCCCCAGCTTGTTGGTACGTGGAAAAAACGTTCCTTGAAAACCGCACTGCGGAGCAAATCAAATCAAAATACTTTATTCATGAAGATCACGGGAATTATACTTATGAAATTAAAAAAAAAAATAACTCATTTCCACTCTGTTATGAAGATTTACATTTTCATCGATTTACAAATCATTTCAATTACAATATAATATGTAAAGTGATGCAACAAACATACTCAAACGTCAAATAGTTAATGCCTTGCACGAGTAAGTCAAAAAAGTAAATGTTAATTAATATAAAACAAAAGTTATTGTGTACAGTAGATGCATCATTCACACACACCGTAAATAGCTAAAGGGCAACACCAAACATCCAGATGGAGAGGGCGATTACCTAATTTGTGGTGTGTCGTGCGAAGATGGAATTTGGTGGCAGGAATCAGGTTACACAGCTCTTCGGAACACTCCCCGTGATGTATGCTTCACCAAGTGATTTAGCCGTTCACAGAGCACTGGATCCCTGACAATTCGAACAGCTCTGCATTGCACGCGGTCAAATGGCTCGAGCTGATATTGAGGTGCACCATATAAGAGATAACAAGGATACTCCAAATATGGCTGGACCTGCGCTTTATAGAGTAGAGTATTACTGAGCTCTATTTATGACGCACAGCACAGCTTCTTCGAAGCCAATTTGGCTTTTCTTTCCAGATGACCGCATAATCGGTAATCGTTCCAGGTTTCGAGACTAAATATTCCGACACTTGGTGAGACCAGTGAAGTGTTCTCAAAAAGCGGTGATACGACAAATGGGGTTTTATTTAGTGGTAACAAGCAAACTTGATTTTTCTGGGGGTTAAATTGGACTAGGTTCATTTTACCCCATTCCACGATCTTCCCAAGAGAGGACTCGATAGAATATTTTAACATTACTACAAAATTATAAATAAGAAACTTACGTTACTTTACAAATAATCTTTGTATAAAGCTATACCTTAGAACAAACCATCGAGAACAAACGAATATGCAAAATTGTAATTATTATGACGGGTACTCACGATATGTATTTTATATAGATACTAGCTGACCAGATAGACGTTGTTCTGTACATAATAAATAAAATACCGTTTTTGATGAATTTGTCAATAATTTTTCTTGTAACTTAATAATATGCTCCTTGTTGTTATAATGAAATTGTTTCTTAAAAATACTCTCACAGAAAATATGTCCAAACAAAACAAATATTGGAAATAAAAATAATTATGGGTCCCAAATCGAAATAAAAACTAACCTATCTCTTAAGTTGGACTAAACTGCACTCCATGAAGTAATCCCCATTGAAATCCGTTCATTAGTTTAGGAGTCCATTGAGGACAAACATTGTGACACAAGATTTATATATATTAAGATATGTGTTTTTAGATAGATATATGTTTCTCGCCGCCAGCGCAGTTCCGTCGTGACCACGATTCATGCAATTGGATCAAAATACCGGCATCAAATAAATGAAATATGTATCGTGAGTACCCGTCATAATAATTACAATGTTGAAGTTCCCCGATCATAAAAGTTTAAAAACGAACATGCAAAATGTTAACTATATCGCTTATAACACTGTCAATACAATGATATTTCTGAAGTTTACCGAATGAATAAAATATACTTTTCGAGCACAAAAATAAAATAAATATTTATTTAAGCTTAGATTATTTATACGGCTAGAAAGACTATGACAGCTGTGAAAACGTCGAAAAAAAATAGAATTTAGTTACAACTAACTTCTTTTTTAAGCATTTCACGCACACTAACACAAAGTGTCATACAAATGTGTGTAACACGTAGTTTGTCACGCACACTAAACTAATATTCCTGGCCTGTTTTTATCGGTTGTCTAACAGCAAGAGACTCTTTTAATTATCAAAGCCAATGAAGTCCTTTCATAAGATACCCCACATGACACGGTTAAGTTGATTAACCCTGTTCGTTAAATATTAAATAAAAAATGTTTTATTTTCAGACTTTTTATATACTTGAAGCATAAAACGGTATTACAAATACCATAGTTCTAAGTCAACGGAAAATACCATATAAATTTAGCTTCCCTTGACAGTGTCGATATACGTTTTTTTGTGGCATAAACGGTCGTATCTTTTTTTTCCGTTAATTTAGAACTTTGATTTTTTCACAACTTCAAGACACAGGGTTAAGTAGCTAAATGGCAAAAAACTGAACCCTTATACATTCGTCATGCCTGTCTGTCTGTCCGTGTATGTCACAGCCACTTTTTTCCAAAACTATAAGAACTATACTGTTGAAACTTTATAAGTAGATGTATTCTTGGAACCGCATTAACATTTTCACACAATAATAGAAAAAAAAATCAATAAATATTGAGGGTTCCCCATACTTAGAACTGAAACTCAAAAAGTATTTTCATCAAACCCATACGTGTATCCATTTCTATGGATAGGTCTTCAAAAATGATATTGAGGTTTCTAATATCATTTATTAAAATGAATAGTGTGCGCGAGATGTGTGCACCCCCAAACTGTAACTTCTAAAATAAGAGAATGATAAAACTAAACAAAATATATGATGTACCATGCAAACTTCCACCGAAAATTAGTTTGAACGAGATCTAGTAAGTAGTTTTTTTAATACGTTTAAATGATAAGCTCATTTGCACTGTATGATTTTGAGCAAAGAATTTTTTCCATTTCCATTTAAATAATTTAATACTAATTTCCTTTCTATATAAATTTTATAGTATGTTACTTGCTGATACTGAACCCTTTATGGGCTAGTCCGACTGTATTTAATACCTCGAACAAACAACAGAACCCTAAAAACATAATTAGTTTTTTACGAAACTCTCTGTTACAGTTGTACGTTACAGTGTTGAAATAAATTAACTGAATATTAGATTTAAAAAGGTATAAAAGGCATTTATTTTCTCAAAATTGATTGCTTTAGAATTCTTTTTTATGTCATTTCTAATAACTACCAGATACTACTACCGCTTCGGTAAAAATGGCGCTCTGAGAGAGAAAAAGCGGCGCAAGAAACTGTCCCAGCATTCGTTTTTTGCGCTCTTTTCAATAAAAATATACAATATTGTACAGTCATTTCTATCGCTATAAAATAATCACAATCTAGTCCCAGGCTGTCGGATCATTTAGATATTCAGCAGTGGAGTAATAGGATTTACGTCAGAGCCGTTTTTTTATAAAACATTTAAATTTATTTATAGATAATGCCTGAATAGTGGCTGGGACTTTATTATAGAAGTATATACATTTACCCTTAAAGCTATTATGTATCTTATGAAGCCTAATAGAATTAGTTACAAGCAATCCCTTATTTCTAGTGTATAATAATGAAAATCACTATTAAGAGCAAAAAGGTGACGATTTTTGTGAACGTATATTAAACTTTCATAAATGATTACAGTTTCTTAATACCGCTTAGAAATGAAATCAATCTCTATAATAAAGCTGTAATAGGTAGGGCATAATAAATAAATGTGAAGATAGTTTATGGCCAAAGCATAAGAGAATAATGTCGGTGTAACGAAGATTTGAAGAAAATCGAAAGATTCTGCAGACAATTTATTTGCAGGGCGACCACCCGGATAATAATGCCTTTAAGGCTGTTACCTGGTGTTAAAGACGATCTTTGTAGATAAATTATTAAGTGATAAATTAACACTTTGATTGCTTATATGACGTATTACATATTGAAATAATGAACTAGAATTGTATTAAGCCGACTTCGTAAAGGAGGTTATCAATCCCTGTTTTTTTTAATGAAAATAAGGGACGAGACGATTAGGACGTCCAGTTGATGGTAATTGATACGTCCTGCCCATTACAATGCAGTAATGCTCAGGATATTTGAAAAACCTCAAAATTTCTGGCCAGCAATACAATTGCGCTCGGCACCTTGAGACATACGATGTCAAGTCTCATTTGCCTAGTAATTTTACTAGCTACAACGCCCTTCAGCCCAAAAAACAGTAATGCTTACACATTACTGATAGACTGCATAAATAGGCGCTGTTGTGTTACCCATAATTTAGCCGGCATCCTGTGCAAGGGAGCATCCTACTGGTGGTGTGTTTTTCTTTTTATTTATGTTTGTTCAGAACCTACGTCACTCATTTATATGAGTTCAACTTCTTTTGAAAAGGTATACTTTTCGATTTATTCCGTTTCATAATTTATTGATTGTTTTACGGTTTGAAGGGCGCTATAGCTAGTGAAATTAATTATATTATTTTAAGCAAATGATAAAGTTCGTTTTAAGTATGATGCCCTGGCCATGATATCTGTTTATATCTTTTTCAACCATAACACTAACTTTTTTGAATAGTTTCTATATGATCGTCGAACACATAAATTAAATCTAAATAATTTTAAATAAATAAATTTCGTTTATTTCAATGATTGCATATATATTTTAATGGTTGAGACTTCCCAGTAAGTTGTCTTAGGACATTTGTATTGGGAATATCTCGCAACTTCTTTAGCGGATACTCAATACTTGATAATCATTAAAGAAATAAACAAAGATGATTAATAACTTTACAATTATCGCACGTTTTAACAAGTCTGAAAACTGTGTGTGTGTGTGTGTATGTGAGTGAGTGTGTGTTATTATTACGTTTAATCTGTATATATAAGAGGTTTCTACCTATGTATTGTCTCATTACGATATCTCTGGAACCATAACGCTTAGAGACTTGAAATTTGGTAGGAATTTTCATTTTGCCGAGTAGAGTTCTGATATCTTAACGAAGTTCCACCCGCAAGATTTTTTTTTTATTATGAATCGAACAACGTATGTACGGTCAGCTATTGTTAAATAAGCGAATTAAAAGCACTATACTCTTGATAGTGATTTTCATTATTATAACACTAGAAATAAGGGATTGCTTGTAACTAATTCTAGTAGGCCTCATAAGATACATAATAGCTTTAAGGGTAAATGTATACACTTCTACAATAAAGTCCCAGCCACTGTTCAGGCATTATCTATAAATAAATTTAAATGTTTTATAAAAAAATGGCTCTGTCGTAAATCCTATTACTCCACTGCTGAATATCTAAATGATCGGACAGCCTGGGACTAGATTGTGATTATTTTATAGCGACTGTACAATATTGTATATTTTTATTGAAAAGAGCGCAAAAAAAAGAATGCTGGGAGAGTTTCTTGCGCCGCTTGTTCTCCCTCAGAGCGCCATTTGTTTCCGAAGCGGTAGTAGTATCTAGTAGTATAAGAAATGACATCAAAAAGAATTCTAAAGGAATCAATTTTGAGAAAATAAATGCCTTTTTTATACTAATAATATTAATAGAAAAGCTATAAAACATTATTATATTATATTTAAAAGTGAGTAAACTTGGTTATTTACTGACAAGCATGTCAATAAACATGACGAAATGGGCCCATAATAAATATGGAATAGGGTTTCCAATCAACTCTTCTCCCCCTCAACCCGAGCGTACCACACTTTACGTAGACTTTATAATATTTAGACGTGGCTGATACAATCTTTGCGAGTAAATCGTTACAATTATTACTTACACGAATATTTCTTTTATCGGTCATCTGACATTGTACGCCCTGGGCTAGGATAATTTAATTTTAATAAAGCGGCGAACTGTTAAGCTCTATTTTCAGTAGCGCACGCACACTAAAATCAAAGTGACATTCATATCGCGAGTGTAAGACGTAGATTGTCACATACACTAAACTACCTGGTCTATTTTCATTCGTTGCCTAACAGCTCTATTTAGAGGTATTAATTATCATATTTAAAAAAAATATATGTTGCTTAAGTTATGTGCTTCTGGACTGTTTTGCGCACTTGCTATCTCTTTTGCCTACTATTGTGGTGAAAAGGTGTACCATGTGATTAAGCCACTCCCATAAGTTTCAGCATATTTAACATGTATGCTCATAATAAGCCTAATTTAATATAAATTAAGTTCACTTAGATACTGCTCGATTCAATTCATTAGATTTTTAGTCGAAGAATATTATTTAGAATTGAGCTTATTGTAGAATTAATTATATGTGATGTGTGTGTTAATTGGATGTACTGGTTGTAAGCGTTTCGGCAAATCATTTATAAACCTACTGAGCTGTTCAACCTGATTCCTGCCGCCGAATTTCACCTTTGCACGACACGCCACAAGTTAGGATATCATCCCCACCATCTCAATGTGTGGCGGTCCTCCACAGTGCGGTTTTCAAGGAGCTTTCTTCCTCGTACCACGAAGCTGTGGAATGAGCTTCCTTGTGCGGTGTTTCCGGGACGATACGACATGGGTACCTTCAAGAAAAGCGCGTACACCTTCCTTAAAGGCCGGCAACGCTCTTGTGATTCCTCTGGTGGGCGGCGGTGATCACTTAACACCAGGTGACCCGTACGCTCGTTTGTCCTCCTATCCCATAGAAAAAAAAAAAAGAAAAGCTAGTGGTCCCGGTTTCGAATCCCGGTAGGTGCAAGCATTTATATGATGAATATGGGTGTTTGTTTCCGAGTCATGGATGTTTAAATATATTTATGTATGTTTACATGAATTTATGTATGTTTAAGTAAGTATATTGTATTAAATATATCATTGTCTTGTAACCAATAACACAGGCTATATACAATTTGGGCAAGATAATTTGTGTAAAAAGTGTGTCTATATTATTATTACTTATTATTAATGCTGAATTAAGGTTTTTACTCAAAAGAAAGACTCGCCAGGTTCATACGTATAAGTAATTATTTCAAGTGTCCATAGTAGTACACTTTTGTAATCAAATTTATGCTTTTTTCGTAAATATCTTTTATGTTTAAAAAAATCAGCCTATGTCATTTCTATACCTAATCTTGCCATTAATACTAAAATAATTTTTTTCTAATGCAGATAACATTCATTACTTTTACAGTGTGTTACATAATGAAATATTTGATATTATTGGAACTTGTTTGTTATGTATATTACAACCATTGTAAAATAAATCTATTTGATTGAAACGAGTGGCCGTTGATTTTCTTGTATGTTCTTCTCACGAGCTCTACTTTTTGCGAACACATGGTAGGTTCAGTAATTTAAAAGAAATAATTATTATAGTGACGATTCAAAAGCAATTAATTGAATAAAGTTTATTTGACTTCGACTTTGACTATGGACTTAGATGTGACGCGGCCCGGTCTAAATACAATATGTCTATGGTATGAGACACTGGGTGCGGGCGGTATCCTGTTCGTATAATGTAAACAACAAATCGTCGCCTTTGGGACAAATTTTTAAATTGCCTGTAGCAGGAACTTTGAGTAGACCCTCTAACTCACCGGCGCTCGAAGCACGACATTATCATTAACAATTTTCTTCAAGATTATCTCATCTGCTAGCTTATGAACATTATGAATAACAGATTATTATTTTTTGAATTGTATTTCAACCAGTGGGAGGCTCCTATGCACAGGATGCCAGCTAGATTATGGGTACCACAACGGGGCCTATTTCTGCCATAAAGCAGTAATGTGTATTATTTTGTATTGTGTGGGCGACGTAGCTAGTGAAATTACTGGTCAAATGAGACTTAACATCTTAAGTCTCAAGGTGACGAGCGCAATTGTCGTGCCACTCAGAATTTTTGGGTTTTTCAAGAATACTGAGCGGCACTGCATTGTAATAGTCAGGGCGTATCAGTGACCATCAGCTGAAAGTCCTGATCATCTCGTCCCTAATGGTCATAGATAAAAACGTAAAACGTAAGAAATAATCGTTTTTTAAAACATATACAGATATAATATTGGTTATAGGGATGTCAAATAATGAAGATAGCAATATGACTATACGACTAAGAATCTCCTCAAGACTTTGCTACGAAACTAAGCTACGAGACTACGACGAAAGCTACAGTGTTTGAAGACATTTAGTGAAAATTTAACAATAAGACACTACATTATCATTGTATCATTATAATTGTCAGCTACAAAGCCTAACTCAAAATTAGTAAAAGAGAACAAACGAGTGTACCTGGTGTTTAGTGATCACCGCCGCCCTCATTCTCTTGCAATTCCAGAGTAATCACAGGAGCGTTGCCGGTCTTATTAAAGGTGTACGCGCTAAAATTAACACTCCATTTTTTATTTTTTCAAAATAAAATCTTTGTAATTATTATTATGAGTAGGGTATTCAGATTGCTATTGTGCCCCCTGCTTGTTGCTGTGGAAAAATCAAGGCTACTGACTAGGAATCGTGTGCCGGGGTTTAAATTGTATTCTCAAGACCTATTAGTTTTAAGAAGCGTAGGATCCTCAGAGGATCCAGGCAGGGCATGTCCTCTGCTTTAAGTGAAGGTATTATAAGACACCCCAGCCTGATTCTGGCAATGGCCTCGCATTTCAGAAGGATGTGTTTGGGGTGTTCAGAGGCTTCGTAGCAGAATCTACACAGGTTTGATTCACTGAGACACATTCTGGCTAGGTGCCCATTCAGCTTGCAATAGTCTGAGAGGAACCCTGTGAGGGCTCTCAGTTGCCTCCCGTCCAAGCTTATGACTGTTTGGCACGCTTACGTAGATAGTTGCCTAGTAACAGCTTAGCCTGCTGCTGCGAGGAGCAGTCACTGGCTGCTTCCTGCATTTCTTGATTCCTTAGGGCATTGTGGATAAGAAATTTTGTAACCATAGCGGCTTATAAGATATAGCCCGTTAAACGGATGTACGGTACCTGTAGTTTAGGTTCAGAACCTTTAAGATGTCATTCTATTACAGTCTCTAGGTGACGGTGATGTGTTCTCCTTATCATGTTATGATAAGATCTTATTGATGCAGTTGGTAACCCGGAAGCTCGTTTGTCCTCCTTTTCCATAAAAAAAAATATTTTAATGTTACACAAATTAAATTTTGATGACAAAATTTATGAAGATGCGGGACTCGAACCCGCAACCTCTCACGTTCTGTGGAAGCGCTCTTTCCACTGAGCCAAGTGAGTAACATTCAGAAATCTTGTTTGTCTTGTTCAACTCTCAGGTTGTGGCTTCATTTGATCAGAAATTGACTTGAGATGTCGCCCTTTTTTAATCTAAACAAATTTTTATTTTTTAAAGTGATAACCAAGGATAATTATTACAGAAATTATATATGAAATCGAAATTTATAACGATATTATATTAATGTTGCAGCAAAATTTTATTCTTTGTCTGTTTTCAGAGCTAACAACATACTTTGATAGAAAGTTTTTAAACCACCACTCCTTGTACATATCCATCAATATAAATAATAATCGCCTCTTTTTGTCGTGAAGCAGCAATGTGTAAGCATTACTGTGTTTATAAAACTAGCTACGGCTAGTGAAATTACTGGGCAAATGAGAAACATCTTATGTGTCAAGGAGTCGAGCGCAATTGTAGTGCCACTCAGAATTTTTGGGTTTTTCTAGAATCCTGAGCGGCACTGCATTGTAATGGGCAGGGCGTATTAATCACCATCAGCTGAAGTCCTGCCCGTCAGTCGTCTCATCCCTTATTGTCATAAAAAAATCAGTTCAAATACAGGGTTATTGGTAATTCGACGTATTTCGCAAGGAGGTGATAGGGGTCACTATTTGCGATAATTTTAACTCCCATATGCATAACGCAAAAGTGAACCACTTTTGAGTTATGAGGTTTGTTACCTTTTTTTAAATTAAGTCAAAAATGTAACACCAAAAATTATTTATAAAAATGTATCAATTTAAATCCCATTTTTTCTTCTGGTTTATAGAAAAGATTAAACACTGGTTATTTATCAACATTAAAACATCAATTATGGATGCAAATATTAAAACGCGAGACAAAAAATGATATTATTTCAACACAAAACAAATGATAATTGAAACTTGGCTCACAAATTATTTAATATGGCCGTTTTCTTAGCTATCCTTCGATGCAAAAAAATACTAGGAACCTATTTAAAAAAGAATTATCACAAAGGACGCAGACGGAAATTCGTATAATTTGCCTTTGTGTACATCAAATATATGACACAATTCAGTCTAATATCACTTTCAATTAAATTATTTTTCGCAAAATTATGTATCGTATTCAATTGTATAACTAGACTGGCCATAAATATAGCTTCAAAGAATTTTTTTTATAATTAAAATTTAATGCGTTTATATTATTAGAGACTTAGATTATTTTCCGCTATTTCACACATTTTCTTGATAAATAAATAAATGTATGAAATAATAAATAATATTCATATATGTATCGTATTGTATTTATAGACCGTGAAACTGTCACAGAATGTAATGCTATCAATTCTTCTCGCATACCCCGTACAAAATTAATTGTTCAGCTAGTTCTTTGGAACTTTTCTAATTTTTCGTTCAAGTAATCATTTCAGTCAGAAGACTGCACTGCTGCACAAAGGCCCCCAAAGATCGCCATGATGATCGGTCCTGCGATCATCGGTCCATCTTGTGGGGTACCTACCAACGCTACGCCTTCCGTACGTGGTCGCCATTCGAGGACCTTACTACTCCAACGGCCCCAACTCCGTCGAGCTATGTGCCCTGCCCACTTTCTTTTCTGTTTTGCAATCATTTGGACTTTGTTAGTGACTTTGGTTCTCTATTTTGGCGAGACAACACGTCCTGAGGATGCCTCGTGTAGAGGCGAAACACGTGTCGAATTGTTTTAAACACAAATATTGGCGGAATTAACACAAAAGAAAACTTAAATCATTTGTATAATTATGGATTTCCGCAAAGTAACGACTAATTCAATATTTTTTTTTAACTTGAGATCTTTGCCCATTGTTAGTGACTTTGGTTCTCCTACGGATCTTCTAATTTCTGATTCAATCTCGTAGGGAAACTCTTCGATCTCATACGGAAACTCCCAGCATAACCCTCTCCATTGCCCGCTGAGCAACAATGAGCTTCTTCATAAGGGTCACAGTTAGCGACCACGTCTGCGTTCCGTATGTCATCAATGGCAACACACATCGTTCAATTAAACAACCCCCGTATTCAAACATATAAAATACTTATTGAAATATTCAAATCTGTCATGACATTTTTGATCTTAAACCAGACTAGCGAACAGCAATTAGCTGCTACCAGCCACTCTAACTCCTACCTACCTGGGGTTGATTTTGTACTTGCCTTTTCAACGAGCTTATTCAAAAGGCTATATTTGTGGTGTTAGTTCTCTGACAGTTCACCTCATTTCTTATTCAAACCTTCTGAGAAATACCACGCATAGCCCCAAACCTCCAACCTAATGTTTGTTAATAATATCGACTTATCAAACCGATTATTGTTGTTAAAAGTACAACATAATATTTTGTAACCCTCTGGCTTTTTCAGAACCCGTACAACAAGGATGTATAAATCACACAATAAAATCACGTGGCGTGACACGGACTACGGAGATTACGCAAAACATGCGACCGTCTATAAGTTTCCCAACGTAAGATCAGATTTTATTTACAACTAGATCTTATAATGACAATCCATATAGCACAGTGGTTAGTGACTCTGCCTACTAAGCTAGAAGTCCTAGGTTTGATTCCCGGTAGTTGCAAACATTTATATGATGAATTTGGATGTTTGTTTTCGAGTCATAGATGTTTTTTTTATGAAAATAAGGGACAAGACGAGAAGGAAGTTCAGCTGATGGCAATTGATACGCCCTGCCTATAATACTGCAGTGCCGCTAAGAATTCTTGAAAAACCCCAAAAATTCTGAGCAGCACTACAACTGCGCTCGTCACCTTGAGACATAAGATGTTAAGTCTCATTTGCCCAGTAATTTCACACACAGAAACACAGTAATGCGTACACATTACTGCTTCACGGCAGAAATCGGCGCCGTTGTGGTACCCATAATCTAGCCGGCATCCGGTACAAAGGAGCGTCCCACTGGTAAAATGTTTATAAGTATGAATGTATGTTTAAGTAGGTATATTGTATTAAATATATCGTTATCTTGTACCCATAGTACAGGCTATGCCTAGTTTGGGGCAAGATAATCTGTGTAAAAATGTGTCAATTTATACTAGCTTTTACCCACGATTTCGTGCGCGTATAATAGTAATTTTCGGTAGCAATTTTTATTTTTTAATATACTCACTTTGCAAATAATACACAACAAACTACTGTGGTCAATACATTTAAAATAAGCTACCAAGAATGTCGATACAACGTGATCATTTTGAGATGTAAGAAACTTGTTACAAGTTTTTTCATCCTTTGCATATGCAGGCCTTTTACATGTATGCGCTTTTTTTCAAAAGTACTCATCTCAAATCATACATGACAGTTCTAAAGCGAATAAGTAGGGGAATGTGAGGGGAAATCGGATAGCGGGTAAATACGGACAGTTGGTGTTTTATTACTGCGCGTTAAGCTGTCACATTTTGGCTTGTTGAACAATACTCGCGATCGCTTACTCAGTGCGGTTGCAAATGGCGGCGGTGGTTAAACTGCAGCGCGTGCGTCTATGAATGAAAATTGAAAAAAAAAAGGTTATTGATCTATTATTTCCATTTTTTTTTACGAATCATCATTCTGTTCAGCCTTGTACTATAACATGCAGTATTTTTTTTAAAGAAATTATGCTCATTTGGCTTTAAAAATCGTGATTGCTTAATATAAAAGACCTATCCGGTTTGACCCATAGGTATGGGGTGAAATTGGATACATATATTTTTAATAAATCTGTTGTATTTCCTATCCATTAAGATTGATCTCAATTTTTTGCATATCAAAGTATTGGCAAATATATACTTAAAGACTTACGATGTTGAAAAAGTTAATAAATCATGTAGTATTTAAGTTACGGCATCATTGTCTTAAATATCCGGTATCCCCCCACATTCCCCTACTTGTGAAAGTGCGAGACAAGTCCAAAATAAGTTATGCTCTGTAACTCTACTGTGCGCTTACATTGCGTGAAAACGCCCAGGATTCAAGTACTTCAAAAGTTCCAAGCGTCTCGCCATTTAGTTGTGAACTTCAAACACAATACTTTCAAATAGCATACGATGTTTTCCTTAACTTAATTAGTATAAAATATTTCTTATTTTGTAAAGTGATAACACTTCTCTTTCTCATCATTTTGAAAACAAATAAACGATGCTGGACTCAAACCCGTGACCTCTTGCGTTCCGTGCGAGCGCTTCGCGATCTGAGCCAACCCTTCGAGTGACGCCACAACCTGAGCGTTCAACAAAACATACAATATTTATGAACGATACGTCACCGGGCTTGAATCTCGATACATTTAAACATTTTCTTTATTTTGTTTTATATCAATTTCAAAATTTTAAATGGACTATTGTCTAATCCAATCAATAGAGTCAAAATATGTGATAATTGTATTATTTAAGGGTGATGAAAACAAAGGCAGCAATTACTAATTAAAAAAAGTGATGCAAAGTTAGGTTTAAATAACTTTATTCTCATTAAGACCTATTGTCACTTACATGAGAAATTAATATTTTACAAAGTAAAGTAAAACAATGATTATGGTGGGTACAGAATGCAATTCAATGTTAGGCAAACAGATAAGACATAAAACAACCTACATATGTTATTGAAACATTTCATAATTATTGAGTATGTGCCTTTGAAGGCTCGCTTTAAAAGAAGTCAATGTTTTGGCATTTCTTATTTCTGTGGGCAGGTTGTTATATATCTGAACTCCCTCAAAGGTTATTGTCTGTTTTCCATAATTACTTCTCACCATTGGCAGCTCAATATGACTAGCCCTTCGTGTAACAGTTCTGGTTATAAAAGTTAGCTTGGTTAGCTTGAGATCAGAGTGATCAGAATAAAGCTCGGTCTTGCCTCAATTTGTAAGTGGGATCTCCAGGAACATGCAACCCGTGTTAGACGTAACCAGCCAGTACAAAATGATTGTAGCGACCAAGGCACGCTCTCTAGAATAATGTAAATATTATGCTCACAAATGTATTCCCTCGAATAAATATTGTATCTCCATAAATGAGTGTCTTGTTTGGAAACAATATAGAACTTGAGATCTTATACAAATGATTTAAGTTTTCTTTAGTGTTAATTCCGCCAATATTTGTTTCAAATCAAATATCTCAGATATTGGTATCGCCAGATTTTGGCGAGACAACGCGTCCTGAGGATGCCTCGTGTAGAGGCGAAACACGTGTCGAATTGTTTTAAAAACAAATATTGGCGGAATTAACACTAAAGAAAACTTAAATCATTTGTATAATTATGGATTTCCGCAAAGTAACGACTAATTCAATATTTTTTTTTAACTTGAGATCCTTGCCCATATCAAGTGTACGATAATTATTATTTTAAAATACAGTTTTGTGAAAGCAGGCATATGTCAAGTTGGATTAAACGTGATTACTAACGGCCGTTTTCAATAACGTATCTCTAGTAACGGATACATTGTTGTCACTGTTTAATGACAAGACCTTATATATCCATAGTTATGTTCAATATAGTTATAGTTCAATGCTTAATGTCGATAAGTTATTGAAATGTAAGTAAGCGTAAAAGGATAGATTTGAATTACCTCTAGTAAGCTAAACTAAGGATAGATAGGTTATTGATAACGGCCGTAAATGTAGGATCATAATCATGATCAAAATGTCAAAAACTTAGAGTATTTATATGTCTAGAAAGAGCTTATTGCCAGGCCAGATTTATTACTTTTACTTACCAATGGGAGGCTCCTTTGCACAGGATGCCGGCTAGATTATGGGCACCACAACGGTGCCTATTTCTGCCGTGAAGTATTAATGTGTAAACATTATTATGCTTCGGTCGCTAGTGAAATTACTGGGCAAATGAGACTTAACATCTTATGTCTCAAAGAGACGAGGGCAATTATATAATAATATAATAAGAATCAGAATTTTTGGGTTTTTAAGAATCCTGAGTGGCACTGGATGTGTGGCGTTCTTCCGCAGTATTGTTTTCAAGGAACTTTCATCCACGTACTGCAAATCTGTGGAATGAGCCTTGTGCGGTGTTTCCAGGACAATACTACATGGGTACCTTCAAAAGCGCGTACACCATCCTTAAAGGCCGGCAACGATCCTGTGATTGCTCTGGTTTTGCAAGAGAATTTGGGCGGCGGTGATCACTTAATACCAGGCTATCCGTACGATCGTTTGTCCTCCTTTTCCATACAAAAAAATGTTTGACATCCATATGGAACACTTACGGCCGTTCCCAATACTCAGTCTATCTCTTACTTGAGGTAAAAATAGTAAGTATCGTTGACTCGTTGATCGTTGATAAAAACTCATCTTAAGCTTACTAGCGATAGAAGTTTGTATGGAAATTGAAATTCACGTGTCCCAATATAAGGCGATAAGAATGACTTCGGGTATATTGGGACAGCTTCAGATTATTGACAGCTAATGACTGACAGTAGAAGGTAGTAATTTAACTCTATCTGTAGATAGTATATTGGGAACGGCTGTAAAAGGTTTACTTCTATATGGCCGGCAAGGCTCTTGTTATGCCTCTGGTGTTGCAAGTGATTGTTAGCGACGGTGATCACATAACATAAGGTGATCCTCCTCCTGTGATACGTTCGTCCCCCTCCTCTATAAGAAAGACCATTTAATTAGCAACTTAATAATTTGCTCGCCATACCGATAAGAATTCACGACAGCCCCGCTTTTAACAAACAAACCGATATGAATTGCGTTATAAGTATGACAGCGCTATAGCTTAAATAATTACAACCATTATACAGAATAATCCCGGATCCCGGTGGGACTCTGGAGCGAATGGAACGCGCATACTAATTTGTGGTCGTTCGAGAAACATTCAGATAGCAAGCAAATCAGGATTAGTTGGGATATGTGAGACGCGCTCTAAGATTTAGTTTACAGCCAGATTACCAATGCTGCCGCCCTGGTCAAGAACCAAACAAGTCAAGCTGGACACACGTACCGGTCAAACAATTCAATTCGAGGGATTTCAATTACATATTTGTATCCTGCGGTGAACGCAATCAAAGAGGATTATGAAACAGTTACAATTTAAGGCCAAAATAAATTTTTATTGTCGCTGTAATTTTGCTTTGTTTCGCATTAATGAACCGCAGTTGTATAAAACAATATTTTTTGCATTTACAGTGCGAATAGGTTTTTCAATTAGGGCGGGAAATGGCGGGAAAATCACCCGCGGGCAATTAACAAAAAAGATCTCTCGACTTGAATAAATTTACACTTAAATCGCGACCGACGACTCTTATAGACATAATTAGACTTGTTAATTATTAATTCAGTGATTTTGACAGATCAACATACTTAGTTTTAAAATGGCGAATATAACAATATTATAAAACCTAAACCGATCTATTGTTTATAAGAATCTTAAAAAACTTTTAATAGAGTGGAGCTAACTTTAGTGTTCTTTTTTTGCAATTCATTTATGAGTCATCAGTCGCTTAAATGTCACTGCTTGTGGCGGCGACATGGGACGTCGTCCCCTTCCCTAAAATATGGTCGAGGGAGGCGATGGCTGACCCATGCGTCTTGCTCGTGAATGAGCGCTACTTGTGGTGGCAGGATGATCCTGTTACTGGAAGCTCTGCTCGGATTCTTAAAAGTTAATATGTTTTTACGGTGTATGTGGATGATGCAGCTACAGTACACATTAACTTTTGTTTTGTATTAATTAACATATACTTTTTTGACTTACTCTTGTAAGGCATTGACTATTTGACGTTTGAGTTTGTTTGTTGCATCACTTTACATTTTATATTGTTATTGACATGTAAATCATGATTTAAAGGAGTGGCATTGAGTTTCTTGCTACTTTTTAATTTCATAAGTGTCATTTAATTGACCTACATGAATAAAGTGATTTTGATTTGATTTTAAAGTTGGGAGAGCACTCGCACGGAACGCGAGAGGTCGTGCGTTCGAGTTCCGCATCGTTCATAAAATTTCGTTTGCAAATTTTATTTGTGTATTAATCCTAGAAGTGAGGGTTATCACTTTAAAAACATAAAAAATTGTTTAGATAAGCAAGAGCGACATCTCATGTCAATTTCCTAATATGCAAATATTGGGGTTGAGCAGGTTATCAACTGTAAAGTATATCCTGTAGATGAAGCCACAACCTGAGAGATGAACAAAGCATACAAGATTTTACCGACGATACGTCACTCAAACGGTTAGCTCAGTTGGGAGACCACTCGCATGGAACGCGAGAGGTCGTGGGTTCGAGTCCCGCATCGTTCATAAAATTTTATTGTCAAATTTTATTTGTGTATTAATGCTAGAAGTGAGGGTTTAAAAATATAATAAATTAATTTTGTTATTAGCTATTATTAGATGGGCTGCGAGTATCTTATCAGTTCTTCTCCCCATGTCAACACCCCTTTCCGAATTGATTTAGCTCCATAACGTTTACCAATTGTAGTTTCAGTATGTTATAATATTGTCACTTCCTATTGTAAATATGTATGATGGATATATGAATATATACATCATACAGACAGTGGCCGTTGGGGCAATAAAGTCCTCGAATGTCGTACCGGAAGATGCAGTGTTGATAGGCCCCCATAAGATGGACTGACGATCTGGTCAAGATCGCCGGAATACGTTGGATGAGGGCAGGACCGATCGTCGTGGAAATCTTTGGGGGAGGCCTTTGTCCAGCAGTGGTCGTCTTCCGGCTGATGATAATGATTGTAAATAAATGCATTTCTATTTTAGCTACTATCCATAAATTACGTAACAATTTTCAACCAAATTTGACAAGCTCTATTTGTTGTATTTTATTACTTACTAGCTGACCCGATGACCGAAACAACGTCTTGTTCTGTTCATAATAAAGCAAACCCTCGCGGTTAGAATTTATTAATATTTATTAATTCTTAGCTGACCTCTACTCGGCGAAAGGAATATTCCTACCAAATTTCTAGTCTTTACGACTTATGGTTCCAGAGATATCGTGATGAGTCAATATATAAGAGCAAATCTCTTATATATATACTAGCTGACCCGACAGACGTTGTTCTGTTCATAATAAAAAAAAACTCTTGCGGATGGAATTTTGAAAAAATCCGAAAACTAGCTGACCTCTACTCGGTGAAAAGAATATTCCTATCAAATTTCAAGTCTTTAGCTTTAATGGTTCCAGAGATATATATCTCTCATATATATATATATATATATATATATATATAGATTAAAATAAAATTGGAAAAAATTTACAAAGGTCACACACAGCACCTGTGACAAGCATGGGGAAGAGTGTTAAGAATCCATAAAATTTGTTGCACGAAATATATGGATGATCCCTTATACTGACTAATATAATGACTGTTCAAGTCATTTCATTGTCAGTATATTTATGAAAATTTAATATACGTTCATAAAAATCGTCACCTTTTTGCTCTTAATAGTGATTTTCATTATTATAACACAATAAGGGATTGCTTGTAACTAATTTTAGTAGGCTTCATAAGATACATATAGCTTTAAGGGCAAAGGTATACTTTTATAATAAAGTCCCAGCCACTATAAGCATATACAGGCATTATCTATAAATAAATTTAAATGTTTTATAAAAAAAAATCACTCTGTCGTAAATCCTATTACTCCACAGCTGAATATCTAAGTGATTCGACAGCCTGGGACTAGATTGTGATTATTTTATAGCGATAGAAATGACTGTACAATATTGTATATTTCATTAAACAAAGCGCAAAAAAGAATGCTTGGAGAGTTTCTTGCGCCGCATCTTCCCTCTCAGAGCGCCATTTGTTTCCGAAGTATGTATGTATGTTTCTGATCAACTTTCAATTATGTATGGAAGAGCGTTTCAAAGAGCTGTTTCACCTGGTTCCTGCCGCCGATTTCCGGCTTCGTACGACATGCCACATATTAGTATATCATCCGTTTCCAGGACGATACTTTCCCTAAAGGCCTATGATTCCAGAGTTTTCTTTTATATGCTAATAAGGGACGAGACGAGCAAGACGTTCAGCTGATGGTAATTGATCCGACTTGCCCATTACAATGCAGTGCCGCTCAGGATTCTCAAAATACCCAAAAATTCTGAGCCGCACTACATTTGCGCTCGTCATCTTGAGACGTAAGATGTTAAGTCTCATTTGCCCAGTAATTTCACTAGCTACGGCGCCTTTCAGACCGAAACACAGTAATGCTAACACATTACTGCTTCACGGCAGAAAAAGGCGCCGTTGTGGTACCCATAATCTAGCCAGCTTCCTGTGCAAAGGAGCCTCCCACTGGTGAAGGTGAGTGTTGCAAGATAATGCAGGCGGCAGTGATTACTTAAAATCAGGTAACCCGTACGGTTATATCTCCTCTTCCATTAAAACAAGAACAAATAAATTATATTTAGCTCATAAATTACACGAAAACTAATAAAAGTCAATTGTGTATTCGCATGAAAACTTATCAAATATTTCCAGCGAGATATTCTGGAGGAAGTCGTACCTGTTGCACGTAAGCTGTGCCCTACATACACACAGAAGGATCTCGCAATTCCTTTTCATATGCATTTACGTTCACATTAAAAGATCCAATAGGATCTCCCACCGCAGCACACATTCGCATGAATCCGGAAGCCTCCGATGCAATTCCCGTCGAACCATTGGTCGGCCGTGAAGGGGGTGAGTTGTGTCGCTTCCAAGTTAAGTTTTCCTCGGTGGAAAATCAGTTGAACGCCGAGGGTTGAGATGAGCGGACTAGTGCTCTCCAGCGATCCCTTGCCGAGTTTCGCCGCTCACCCCGAGGGTAAGTGAAAATTTTATTTGATTAAAAAGCAATTTCTGCGGAGAAGTCGCGAATCTACAATCTTTAATATTCTTGTGAAATGCTGAGGCTGTGTCCAGGTTCAAGAGGCCGTTCAAAGGTTTGTACCAAAGTTTTTCGATAGCGGTGCCATTAAGTAAAACTTTTATTTGACAGTTCTTTCAAAGCTCTGTCACAAGACAAATCTTATTATTACAAAATCATTTATTGTGTTATCGTCAGAAAGATCAGGTCGCGAATGTATCCATTAAAGACTAATAAAAATTGTTTGAATTATTAATTATAAAGTTGTTTGTGTTAGACTCTTTTCGTTAATTTTTCAACATTTTAAATTGTAATTCAAATATTTTTATTTAAAATTGGATTTGAAATGATTTATTGAACGTCATAAACTACCAATAATTCGAAAATACATGCCTCAGGCGGACGCAAGGCACACAGCGGGCTATTTTTTTTTATTTCGTAATAATCAGATTTTTAATGACAATATCGATAATAAAATAAGGGCGGTCGCTCCATTCTCTATCTATGGTATCATTAAGAAAGCTATTAATGTAATAACTAAAGTACGAACACAGTAGGAAAATAACCAGTTAACACAATTTTGCACTTTATACTATTTACCATCAAGCAATAGTTAGTATATGACACTATTTGAGTTTTAGTTTAAAGTCCGCTGTAGTTTAATGAAATACCAATTTTTTTAAAACTTAACATTTTAAGATTCAACGGGAAATGTTGAATACTGCTAAATGATTTTCTCGATAAAAATCATTAATAATCAAGTAATAAAATATGTAAGTAATAAATCGAGTTTATCAAACAATATAAATTGTAGCAAGCGCCTGACTTAACTAAAATAATGAATCAGCCATTAACACTGACCACTTTTTTTTGTTTTTTTTTTACTTCAACATGAACATAGAGAACCTTTGTGAGATTGTGCCGATCGAGTGTCAGTCGAGAAAGTTTATCTTAATTCTTCTTTCAATGTCGTGTCGTGATTTGGAGTACTGTTGTACAAATGATAATATAAAAAAATTGAATTAATTCATACTAATAAAATACTTTTTGAAAAGATTAAGAACGTGTTATTGTAACTGTATTTACACATTACATTTTTCCATAAAAGTTACATTTTTATTATAATAATTTTATTGAACCCGACGCAAAAACCTATCTACCTAAATTTTAATCCTGAAGAGGTATTTTATTTAGTTTTTTTTTATTAACGCGAGTGTTACAAATTTCATTTATTTAGAAGAAAATTTCAACTGCAGTCCCCCTGAAAACGAGATCTGCAAAAGTCTTGAAACGTCGGGTTAGCTAAAATAAAAATCTAATGTAAAAACAAAGTTACAATTACATGGGTTTTTATTAAAAAGTATTTTATTTAAAGGTATTTTATTTAAATTTGAAAATCTCGGGTTAGTCTAAAAAGTTACTTAATTCATATAAACTAAAATTATTATAAAATTATTATAAAAAAAGGCCTCCTCCTTTCTCCTTTCTCAGTTCGTCGGTATGTTTTTTTTATGTTTATTACCTCAAAACTTTCAACTGGGTCCAGTCGGTGTCATCCAAGATTGGTTTGTAACTACATACATAGTTATAGGTGAGGCGAGAGCGGGTCGTGGCGGAAGGACACCGATTCCAAAATTTACAATAATCGTATCTAGAATTAGATTAATTAATTAGATTGTATAAAAATACACAATTATTTTTTAGTGCATATTATATCTATTGTTTTGGAAAAGTGTTTTTGAAGCAGGTTGATTTTTGTTATTTTTTTTTCAATAGGAGAAATGTTTTTAAACAAAATCAAATCGAAAGTTCTCTAATCTTATAAGTACCTGTTATTATGTAGATATCGGAAGATAATACAATTTTTTATTCAAAATGTTATGATTTTCCAGTAAACATTCTGCTCTAATCTCACTACAATATGATCAAAGAGATAACGAATACAAAGGAAAATGTGGGGAAATGTGGGGAAATCTCGCTTGGGTCAAGTCATGTTGTAATGAAATAGACACTACAAACTTTACGCATACTGGCTTACACTGTTTGATAAACCTCTCCAATTACTCATTTTTTCATTATAAATATAATGCAATTTCATATAATTTTCCTAACAAATTAATATGTTAGGATTTATAAGCATATTATCCAAACTTACATAAGTAATACTAAAAATAAAGTTACGTTTGTATAAATTTAAAAAGTTTTTTATATCCTGATAATAATCATTATTTATATAATAATGTCATTAGGTGTTAACTTTGATTGAACATAAATCAAAAAATAAATAAAAAGTTTGCCGATGATTTAGAGTTTGAAACATATACATGACATAGAAAATCTTTTATGCCGAAATTAATCTGTCATTTGGCAGTCAGACACAAAAAATACGTAACTCTAAAGGCTAAAAGTTTGGCTGTTTAGCCACCGTGGTGTCTACACCAGAGTATTGACGCGTCCGAGCTGGTCGCGCCACCAAAATGGACGCCAGGTGAGTACACTCTCTATAGATTTGTTTATATTTTGTTGGTAGCGGCGACTGGTGGCGACACCTCGGTGAAATACAGCCCTAAACTATCTGTATCGTATCACATTCAATGATATAAAGCTTGAAACACAAACACATATATATTATAGAAATACTTGAATACCGAAATTAATCTGCCATTTAGAAGTGAGACGCAAAAAAATACGTAACTCTAAGGGCTATATGTCACTGGGATACCATCAGTGGCTAAGTTACCAAACTAGACACTATAAAGACACCAGTCATGACGCGTCCGAGCTGGTTGAACCACCAAATTGGTTGCGCAACCAAACGGACACCAGATGAGTAACTCTCTATAGATCTGTTTACATTATGTTGGTATCGGCGACAGGTGGCGACACCGTGGTGTCCCAGTGAAAATTAGCCCTAAGGGAACTGAATCTTTCATGAATCAAATTTAGTAACCATGTTTTTATATAAAAAAAAAGAAGCCCGATGAGTTTGTTGCGCCCGTTCTTCTCAGGTCTGAGGCATACTTTTTCGAATGGGTGTTAGATTTTGACTTTGAATAAGTGATATTATATCCTATTTTGAATAAAAATATTTGAATTTGAATTTAAAACCTAATCTAATATATAAAATTCTCATGTCGCGGTGTTTGTAGTTAAACTCCTTCGAAATGGCTTGACCGATGTTCATGAAATTTTGAGTGCATATTGGGTAGGTCTGAGAATCGGACATCTATTTTTCATCCGCATAAATGTTAAGGGTGGTCCACGCCAATTTTTTTTTTTAATTTTTTTGACATTTTTTTTTAAATCTGTTTGATTATGAGTCAACATTAAAAGATACATACAACTTCAAATTTTCACCCATCTACCGATCAACAGTTACTTTTGTATCGCGATTCTAATATCGGCAATACAACGTTTGCTGGATCAGCTAGTTTTATCAAAATAATTATAAATTAATAAAAAAAAATACTTAAACTATATATATTATTGACAAAATAATATACCTAAATATAATTTTTGAAAGAGCAATTTCGATGCGATAGCTATTGTATTAAGCAGCCTTAAGAATCTTTGTTAGGGCTAAAAATGACAGATAATATTAAATGAAATCAATTTTTGATAAAAAAAAACCGTTCACAAGTGACCTCAAGAACAACTATAATAATAATTATATAATAATAATGACACACTTTTTACACAAATTATCTTGCCCCAAATTAAGCATATATAGCCTGTGTTATGGGTTACAAGACAACGATATATTTAATACAATATACTTACTTAAACATACATAAATACAAATAAACATCCATGACTCGGAAACAAACATCCATATTCATCATATAAATGCTTGCACCTACCGGGATTCGATCCCGGGACCTCTAGCTTAGTAGGTAGGATCGCTAACCACTCGGCTATACAGGTCGTCTATGTGGTATTTTATTTAATTAACGCAAGTGTAAATAAATAAGATTAAAACGCATTTAATTGTAACATTAACATTTGCATAAATGTTAAATTTTTATTATTATTAGAGTGAACCCGACGTCTCTTTACCTTTTCACAGCACGTTTATTTTAAAAATAATTAGCTGTTACGCAAAAACTAATGTAAAAAAGCGGCCAAGTGCGAGTCGGACTCGCCCATGAAGGGTTCCGTAGCAGCAAGTATCATAATATAAAAGTTCTTGAACTGTGATCGATGTTTTAATAATAGTGCATTTTTTTGTTTCAATTAAGTTATTGATAACACGATTTATGACCTATTAAATTTACTTACTAGATCTCATTTACACCAATTTTCGGTGGATGTTTGCAAATTAATGTACATCATATTTTACCACTGGGGGGTCATTTTACCACTTTGGAACTGTCTCTTGCGCAAACTATTCTGTTTAGAAAAAAAAGAAACACGAAACATCAATATCATTTTTATGAGGACCTATCCATTGATATCCCCATATGTATGTATGGGTTCGATGAAAAAAAACTTTGAGTTGCAGTTCAAAGTAGGGGGAACCCCCAAAATTTGTTTTTTTTCTATTTCAGTGAGAAAATCTTAATGCGGGTCTCAAAATACATCTACCAAGTTTCAAGAGAATAGTTCTTATAGTTTCGGAAAAAAGTGGCTGTGAAATACGGACGGACAGACAGACAGACATGACGAATCTACAAGGGTTCCGTTTTTTGCCATTTGGCTACGGAACCCTAAAACTACAGTAATAATACAACACGCGTTTTAATCCTTTAAATAGTGTTTAATTTAAACAATTTATATCATACTTTATATTCAGTACAACTTGAGAATTGAAAAATATGTTTTAAATATGCAGGAATTTACCTTTATTAACCGACTTCAAAAAAGGAGGAGGTTCTCAATTTTATTTATGTTTGATACCTCAAAACTTTCGACTGGGTGAACCGATTTTTATAATTCTTTTTTTATTTGAATGCTGGTTCCATTGTAATTTGGTCCAGATCTGACACTGGCATCCATGAGAAAAATCATAAAAGTCTTAAATTTGCTATACATACGTATAGCAAATTGAATGATAAATTTACGAATAACTCAATATCGCGCCAATCGATTTCGATGATTCTTTTTTTATTGGAAAGGATATACTTTAATGATAGTTTAGTGAAAGTTTGGTTAGGTTCTGATTACGGAATCCATGGCAAAGTAACGGAACTCTTCAATTAAGCGCTTACGTCCATTGCTGCATTGAAATATTTAGTATATCTGCACATATTTAGACAAGTTGTTAGTTAGTGTACTTTAAATTCACTAAAAATCCAAAAAAAATTAACAAATGAACAACCGACTTCAATAACACTATTCCAAAACAATGGATATAATATGCACTAAAAAGTATAAAAATAATTGCGTATTTTTATACAATCTAATTCTAGTTACGATTACTGTAATTTTTGGAGTCGGTGTCATCCAAGATAGGCTTGTAAGTACATACATATGTATAGGTACATGTATAGGTGAGATGTGCTTGAGTCGTGAGGAGGTGAGAGGCGAGAGTGGGTCGCGGCGGAAGGACACCGATTATTTTTATACTTTTTAGTGCATATTATATTTATTGTTTTGGAATAGTGTTTTTGAAGTCGGTTGTTTCTTTGGTAAAAAGCTTGTTTCAATATGTATGTGGGTGAACATTAAAAATAATACGTCATAGCTGCCAGATTTGAACTGAAAAGAATGTACATACTGAGAATCGATTATGTGATATTTTATACTAGCTGACCAGACAGACGCTGTTCTGTCAATAGGAATAAAAATGATGTACCTAAGTATTCGGGAATAATGTAGTCGAAAGCCATCGGAAATGTGTAAACAAAGTTAATGAGCTATAAATTAAACAAAAAACGTATTTCTGAATTATTTTATAATAAAAAGATAGGTATTAATATTGTGTTTGTGTAAACATCTTTTATATAACCACATTATAACTGTCATTTTTTTTAAAGTATTTAAATAAGAGATAAAAATATGTCATCGCAGACTTTTCTGTAGACCTATATAAGTTACTGAATTCCACCATGCATTGTTTTATTAATTGTTTAGTCAGCGTTTTTGTTGAAAGCTCCCAACGGCTTATATTTTTCCGACATCTCCAGCAAATATCGTTAATTTAAACAAAAACTTAACAGACTATATACTAAAAACCTTCCTGGAGAACCACGCTATCCATTGGTGAAAACAGCATGAAAATCGTTCCAGTAGTTTTTGAGTTTACCGCGAACAGACAGACAGACAGACGCGGCCGAGGACTTAGTTTTATATTGACGACCCACATAGCCGAATGGTTAGTGACCCTGACTACTAAGCTAGAGGTCCCGGGTTCGAATCCCGGTAGGTGCAATCATTTATATGATGAATATGCATGTTTTCCGAGTCATGGATGTTTATATCTATTTATGTATGTTTAAGTAATTTTATTGTATTAAATATATCGTTGTCTTGTACCCATAGTACAGGCATGCCTAGTTTGGGGCAAGATAATTTGTGTAAAAGTGTGTCAATATTTATTTATTTTATTTATTTATTATGTAGTGATTATAGAACATGGAAGCAATGATAGCTGTTTAGTTTTAAATCTTTTTAATTTTCTGCAACGGATCGTTATAATAATTTCGGTAAACATCCTTGAAATTTTAGTTCATAAAAAACCCTCATCTACTAAATCTTGTCAAGCTTTTAAGATATACCGAACCGAAAATAATATTTTCCTGTATTTGATTTGTATTTCGTCATTTTCCGCATACTTTTTAATGAGTTTGACGATTTCCCGACTTCGTGTGGTTTCAAACCAATCAAAGTTTTTCGTTACACAAAGTGTGGACGAAGTATCCGGCTATTACTCAAATATAATAAAAACATTATTTCGACAACTTACTTAAATACGTTAAGTAAGTATAGAACAAACTTATACTTACTTTATTTCTATTGAAGTTATTGAAAATATTTATTGTATTTATATTTGTTTCGGTAAAGCTAATTGAATAAAATTATTCAAATTCAAATTTGTTCAAATTCAAAATAGGTTTCGAAATCACTTATTGGACGTCAAAAACTACCACCCATTAATTTATTAAACACGCGTAATCCAAATTACGATTTTATATTAAATTATTATTTTATGTAGTATTAAAGAAATTAACCCTTTTTTTTAATATCTTTAAATTAAGAATAAATATTTCTTTGTTATTCTTAACTTACGGCCGTTCCCAATATTCAGTCTATCTCTGACTTGAGATAAAAATCGTAACTATCGTTGACTTTTCTGTCCCAATAAACTTATCGACGGTAGCTCACCTTATCCGCACACGCTGTCTGTCAATGGGACGACGTATAGCTTACCAGCGATAGAAGTTTCAATTCACGCGTCCCAATATAAGGCGATAACAATGACTTATCGGGTATATTGGGACAACTTCAGATTATTGTCAGCTAATTATTGACAGTAGATGGTAGTAATTTATATGTATCTGTAGATTGTATATTGGGAGCGGCCGATAAAGATATTTAGCCTAATCTATCGATACTTCTCATATTTTAAACTTTCAATATTACCTTTCAATTGACCGGTTTACTTCATTGCAGGTGATATCTTCCACTAACTACATAAATATTGCATCAACTATTATTGCAAACTGCGTTTTAGAAAAGTACATAAAATTATTTACAATGAAAATAGAAGTATCATAGCTCATAAAATAATAATGTGTTGGGTAATCGATCTGAAAACACGCCTAATAGGTTTTGAATTATAAAAGGTTAAGAGTAGGTACTAGACATCAACGGCAAAAGTGATCCCATTGAAAGTCTAATTAATTTTGATTAAAACACTACCTCCGTTTCAGAAAGAAATGTGTCTGAGACTGAAACACCACCGAAACTTTATTGTTAAGCCCAGTATTATTTAATGCGCTCTTTAAAAATATATAGATTACTAGCTGACCCAGCAAACGTTGTATTGCCGATATTAAAATCGAGATACAAAAGTAACTGTTGATCGTAGATGGGTGAAAATTGTATGTATTTTTTAATGCTGACTCATAATCAAAAAAATTTGGTGTGGACCATCCTTAACAGTTAGGGGGATGAAAAATATATGTTGTCCGATTCTCAGACCTACCTAATATGCACTAAAAATTTCATGAGAATCGGTCAAGCCGTTTCGAAGGAGTTTAACTACAAACACCGCGACATGAGAATTTTATACATCAGATATATATATATATATATATATATATATATATATATAAGAGATTTCCACTTATATATTGACTCATCACGATATCTCTGGAACCATAAGGTGTAGAAACTTGAAATTTTGGTAGGAATATTCCTTTCACCGAGTAGCGGTCAGCTAAGAATATAATTTATTTTATATATAACTAGCTGACCCTGCAAACGTTATTTGCCATATAAATTATTTTTAGAGTCACACCGTTTCTCGGACATTACAACATTAGTTTATTTTTCAAAACCAAAATATTTTTTCCAAAACAAACGTAGTCTAAGTTACTCCTGTCATGTCGCGGCATGAGAATTTTATATATTAGATACAATATTTATAATATTATACTAGCTGACCAAGCGTTGTATTGCCACATAAAGTAATAAAAAAAGAATCAATAATTAAAACTTTTGGCGTAAACAAATAGATTACGACCGATTCTCAGACCTACCAAATATATCGTAGATAAATTTATCGTACTACAATAATCCTTATATTATTCCATTGCCATCTTGCAACTATATTGCATATCTGTGGATGGGATAGAATAATATTAAAATCGCGATACAATTTTTTTTATTTATATTTATTTAATAGGTGTTGATCGTAGACGGGTGAAAATTTGATGTTATATGTATTTTTTAATGCTGAATCATAAAAAAATTGTCAATAAAAATAAATATTAAGGGGTTGGTGACCCTTACCATTTAGGGGTATGAAAAATAGATGTTGATCGATTCTCAGACGTACCAGACATACACACAAATTTTCAAACAAATCGTTTCAGCCGTTTTGGAGGAGTTTGGTAACAAACACCGGGACCCGAGAATTTTATATATTAGATAGATGTTAACAATCAAGTCCCACGATGCCTCAAAAATAAAAATGAGGGTAATTTTAAATCCTAAGTTATTTTAATGACCCATTAACATTTTCAGCGCTTAGATAATGAGGAAGCAATTTGGCTTTAAATAGATGCCACAAGAGTATTGGCATGACATGGTTTGATTGATAGGATCGTCGGGCTATTCACGGGCACACAGGCACGTTTTCGGGCAGGACTTACCTCAGACAGGTGACGTGAATAGGCCCGTGTAGCCTGCACGGTACGACACACGTGACTGTCAATTGTTTGATAATTTAACCGTTTCGTGAAATTATTCGAGCATCGGCCTTTCAAATGTTAACGTTGCCATCTCTTGCATAGCTTTTGAATGAATCGCTTTGTGATTTAGCTATTTCTACACCTTTTTAACCGACTTCAAAAATAAAGGAGGTTCTCAATTCGTCGGTATGTTTTTTTTTGTTTGAGCCCCAAAACGTTGGATTGGTAGAACCTTGAAGCTCGGACCGGCTGTGTGCTTGTGGGAAGGGAGAAGAAGAAATGAAAAAAATAGAATAACATACTCGCCGGCGAGTGCGGTAATGTTTTGTGTAATGTATGTAAGTGTGTATGTATGTTTGTTTGTATGCTTGTATGTAAGTGTACTCGTTTTAAGTGTATGAATTTGTGTTTTTTTTTATGAAAATAAGGGACAAGAAGAACAGGACGTTCAGCTGATGGTAATTGATACGCCCTGCCCATTACAATGCAGTGCCGCTCAGGATTCATGCAAAACCCCAAAAATTCTGAATGGTACTACAACTGCGCTGGTCACCTTGAGATATAACATGTTAAGTCTCATTTGCCCAGTAATTTTTAAATGCTTACACATTACTGCTTCACGGCAGAAATAGGCGCCGTTGTGGTACCCATAATCTAGCTGGCATCCTATGCAAAGGAGCCTCCCACTGGTTAATTGTTTGTGAAGTGTGTATGTAGGACTAACGTCTCGTCGGGTATCAAAACACTGTATTACCAGTAGCCCTATTGAGGCGCGTAGATAGTACTTTACAGTACGTTATATATCATAGCGGTACTCCAAACTTGGGAAGAGACAAACATAACTCCAATTAGAATGGATTTAGTATGATGAGGATTTAAGATATCGTGGTAACTTGATAGATGATCCAATATTTATGTTACGGGCAATTTGATAAGTCCGGGCACTATTAATAATGGCCGGCCTGTATTCATAATGCCTGACTCAATGTGATTAAAACAGCATGATTAATCACTTTTCCCGGCCATTTTCAATCTTGGGCAAAGTAATAAAATAGGTGAACTGTTGTGTTTTTTTTTAATAAATGAAGTTAAAGTTACAAAATTATCATGTAAATAAAAGTTAGCAAAAAATAAACTATTGAACAAAGTAGTTAAGAAATAAATAGTTAAAAATGTATTAACATCATTAGTTAACTACTTTTATTTCGACAAATATATTACTTAAGAAAAAATTAGTAAGCTGAGAAAAATCAACAAAAATATCTAATAATTAAGGACTGTGCAAGAAAGTTATTAAGAAAGTAATAAGTGATAAATTCAAGCTATCTCAAACACTGACTTATTACATGGACCACGGGCCGTCGGGCATTATTAATAATGGCCGGTCAAAGTGATAAATTAAACACTTTGCCCATCGCTCTTGGGCATTATTAATAATGGCCGGTCCTTATTAATAATGCCCAGTTAATCACGTTGCCCGTAACATTTACATTAGAATTATAAAACAGGATTAGAAGTACATAACAATGAGTAGGTACAGAAATTTCGCATAGAAATTATATTATAAGTATCGAGCATTTAGTATCAATGCTACAAAAATAAAAATAAATTAACATAAAATCTACTGACTTCAAATACACTATTCCAAAACAATAGATATAATATCCACTAAAAAGTATAAAAATATTTATTTTCTTAAAGCATATTTTTATACAATCTAATTAATTAATCGAGTTACGATTATTGTTCTTTTTGGAATCGGTGTCCTTCTGCCGCGACCCTCTCTCGCCTCTCGCCTCCTCGCGACTCAAGCACATCTCACCTATAACTATGTATGTAGTTACAAACCTATCATGGATGACACCGACTCCAAAAATTACAGTAGAGCCAGTATCGAACAACATGTGACGTTGATGTGCCACATGTTCTGTTAAACTTTGCTAATAATTGAAAACTTGAAAAAATTGACTAAAATGCCGGATTGCTTAAAACTTTGTAAAAATAATACAAGAAATAAGAAAGACACTGGTATCACATACCATCAGTTAGTATTTTGTATTTTATTAATTTCAATGTTAAATAACACGAAGCGTATGTTACAAAATTTAAAAGATGCCATTGAGTGTCAAGATGTCACGCACACAAGCATCTAACTGTTGCCGTAATAAAACAATGATATTGTTCTTAGGTAGTGCAGTATCTAGTTGGAGTGTAGCGGAGACCAATCCTTTAGAGCTTAAGACATTAAAAACAATAATTTGTGTACATAATTCATTAGATTTTTGGTTGGCATGGTTGATTGGCATAAAATCCACTCAAAAATTAATTTAATAATTTACTTAACCCATTTAAAGTAAATAAACTTTTAGTAAGTATGAGCTTCGTGAAAATTTTATTAATCAGACTAGCTGACCCAGCACACATTGTTTTGCAATATAAATTAACAAAAAATATCCAAACAATTTGTTATTTTTTTAAAGTGATAACTCTCACTTCTGGGATTAATTACACAAATTAAATTAAAATACAAAACTTATGAACGATGCGGGTCTCATAATATGATAGAATGTTTCACTAGCTTTCAGATAAACTCACTGAAATCACCTTAACTATAAGCTTTCTTTTGTTAGATACGCGAATAATACGCATAGATACGATTCTTGTTTAGAGAGCCCGGAACTCAATGGTTTAATATGTATTCTGTTGAAGTGCCTAATAAAATTAATCAATAAATAACAAAATTGACACTCTGGCTCCTTCTCATGTCCTAGTTAGATCAGTTGGTGCTGGGGCTGCTGCTTCGACTGCCGAAGACGGCAAGCGTCGCAAATATGTCGGTCTCAATGATTCTTAAGTCTTTGTGCCGTTTGGTGTAGATTTACACACTTAGCGCAGATGCGCGGAGAATGTACAAAGCACTATCTTCTCGCTACACCTGCACCGGGCCACTGGTAACCCAAGCGCTGGCGGCTATTTCGGTCAACGGATCAGCCTAGCTTGTATTTTTAGTACGCGACCCCGTAGTTTTAATTTTATCTAATCATAGTATTGTAAATATAGCTATACAATTTATTTATTTAAAACATCACAAAATCCACAGAACTTAAATTAGTTTATAATAATACTATTTTGTAGGACTTACATATAATAACGGACTTACAATATTTATAATAAGACATGATATTTGTGCGTGTGTGGTTTGGTGAGAGTGTGTGTGTGTGTGTTTGTGAATTACTCTAAATTTAACCTTCCTGTAAATTTTTATTTGCACTCCTTTTTAAGCAGCCTTAACTGTTATTAAAAAGTTCTGAAAACTGTTGAATTGCTTATTATAGTTGCATAGAGTGCGACAGATTACCGAATTTTCATAATAATTAGTGTGACTCAGCGGGACTTGGAATAGAGACGTGTGTCTAGTTTATATATAGAATTTGATATTGTATCAAAGGATTCATATAAGGGTCAATACTCTAAATGAAATAGCTTTGTTATCTAGAAATGCAACCCCTCACACAGCTAAACTGTAATAACTAATATGTAACTTGTAGATGTAGGATAAGAGTCTCGAACTGTGGCCGTTTGTAATTGCATAACTGTAGAACTCATCCTGAGCTAATGATACGTGGCTTGCTTGTCGGGAACAGCCGTCGGCCCCTCGCTAACAATTTTATACAGTCCACAGACAGAATAACGATTATGAGAATTCACGTGGCTTAGACGACCGCTTAACTTTGAGACTTGACTCAATTACTTTCGGCTATGCTTATTAAGAATGTAATTGAGATTTTTAACAAACTTCTTACAACTTTGAATGTACAATTATTTTGAAAATGTATTACTGCTATATCAGTTTAGTGTTTAATTTTAATATAATAAATATGTAACGACAAATATTGAGATTTTTTTTATTAAATTGCTTCATTACTGTAATAATAAAGCAATCAATCAAATCTATACGAGATATATTACTAGCTGACCCAGCAAACGTTGTATTGCCGATATGAAAATCGCGATACAAAAGTAACTGTTGATCGTAGATGGGTGAAAATTTGAAGTTGTATGTATTTTTTAATGCTGACTCATAATCAAACAAATTTAAAAAAAATAAAAAAAACTTGGCGTGGACCACCCTTAACATAGGGGGATGAAAAATCGATGTTGTCCGATTCTTAGACCTACCCAATATGCACTCAAAATTTCATGAGAATCGGTTAAGCCGTTTCGAAGGAGTTTAACTACAAACACCGCGACATGAGAATTTTATATATCAGATATATATATAAGAGATTTCCACTTATATATTGAATCATCAAGATATCTCTGGAACCATAAGGTGTAGAAACTTGAAATTTTGGTAGGAATATTCCTTTCATCGAGTAGAGGTCAGCTAAGAATATAATTTATTTTATATATAACTAGCTGACCCTGCAAAGGTTATTTGCCATATAAATTATTTTTAGAGTTACACCGTTTCTCGGACATTATAAGATAAGTTTATTTTTCTAAACCAAAATATTTTTTCTAAAACAAACGTAGTCTAAGTTACTCCTTATTACATCAGCTATCTGCCAATAAAAGTATCGTCAAAATCGGTCTTGCCATTTCAGAGATTAGCCGGAACAAACAGACAGATAGACAGACAGACAGACAAAAATTCAAAAAAATGTTATTTTGGAGTATGTACCGTAAATCAATATTACAAACAGACACTCCAATTTTATTTATATGTAGTAGTATATGTATTATATATTATATTAGTATATGTTGACAAACCCGAAAATTCTTAGCGGCACTACAATTGCGCTCGTCACCTTGAGACATAATAATAATAATAATAATATGTACACACTTTTACACAAATTATCTTGCCCCAAACTAGGCATAGCCTGTACTATGGGTACAAGACAACGATATATTTAATACAATATACTTACTTAAACATACATAAATAGGTACATATAAACATCCATGACTCGGAAACAAACATATTCATCATATAAATGATTGCACCTACCGGGATTCAAACCCGGGACCTCTAGCTTAGTATTCAGGGTCACTAACCATTCGGCTATATGGGTCGTCCATAGGATGTTAAGTCTCATTTGCCCAGTAATTTCACTAGCTACAACTAGCCCTTAAGACCGAAACACAGTAATATTTACAGATTACTTCTTCACGGCAGAAATAGGCGCCGTTGTGGTACCGATAATCTAGCTAGCATCCCGTGCAAAGGAGCCTCCCACTGGTAAGTATTTAATAAAATCAACAGTAATAGTGGCTATCGACGATAATAATTGTCTCAAGGCGATCTTTGGCTAACGAGCGTCACAGAAATGTTCTCGACGCCTGGAACACTTTGTATTGTTGTCACCGCAATCCCTGCGGTGTTCCCTGTTCCCTGCACCGGCGTTATCTAAACACTCCTCGCTTTTGCTCTTCCTGCTTATCTACTTCATCCCAATCCTGATATCTTATTCAAAGTCAAATAATCCTTATTCATTTAGGCTTAAAATAAGCCCTTTGCAATCGTCACTATAAATATTTCTATTAAATTACTGAATTTTTTATTTATTTATTATATACAGACACTTTATCACATAATATTACATTATATTTGGTCCCTACACTAGGCGTAGCCTGTCCTGTAGGCAACCAATTTACATCCTAAGGTTAACAATATGAACCGAAAGGTCAAAAAGTGCACTCTGTATATGTGTGTGTGTACACGTGTGTGTCTCTGGGTGTGTGTGTATGTGTGTGTGTGTGTGTGTGTGTGAGGGTGGGTGTGAGTGAGTGTTAGTATCTGCTTAATCATGTTACAAAGTATTAACATTATATGAATGCTAAGCTATCACTTTAAGAATAGCTTCCATGTCTGCATAAGTGAGTGTGTGTAACCATCTCTGTATTTTAAATTTGACCTGATGGACCGAGCAATTTTTAATAGAACATTTTAAATTTACCTTGTTGCATATATATGTATGTAAGAATGGGCTAAATCTACTTGCAAATGTTGTATTTATTATTGGTGTTGGAATCTTGTACGAACGGCTATCTAGTAGGTTTTTATAATTAGGCAAATTCAAGACCTCCTTATGCATGCTTGTCATAACACGCAAGATAAATATACCTCGGACAGAAAGAAGTTCTACCATATGTTCGGAAAAAGTAGAGCACGTGAAATGAACTTACCTACTAGAAACTAAAGGCCACTCACTTCAATGAATAGAGTATTTTACAATAGCTGTAATGTACAAAACAAATTAGTTTGTAAGGTGCTGCATCCAATATATGAATCGTGTTCAAAATTATATTTTGCTCTTAATAGTGATTTTCATTATTATAATACTAGAAATAAGGGATTTCTTGTAACTAATTCTAGTAGGCTTCATTAGATACATAATAGCTTTAAGGGTAAATGTATACAACTTCTATAATACAGTCCCAGCCGCTGTTCAGGCATTATCTATAAATAAATTTAAATGTTTTATAAAAAAATGGCTCTATCGTAAATCCTAATACTCCACTTCTGTATATCTTAATGATCGGACAGCCTGGGACTAGATTGTGATTATTTTATAGCGATAGAAATGACTGTACAATATTGTATATTTTTATTGAAAAGAGCGCAAAAAAAGAATGCTGAGAGATTCTTGCGCCGCTTCTTCTCTCTCAGAGCGCCATTTGTTTCCGAAGCGGTAGTAGTATCTAGTAGTTATTAGAATTGACATCATAAAGAATTGTAAAGGAATCAATTTTGAGAAAATAAATGCCTTTTTATGCCTTTATATGCCTTTATATGTCGCTTACTCCGACAGGCTGAATTTGATTGTATAAGAAGTTAAAAATGTAATGTGTTTCAAATGTGAAGCGAAAACTTTTTCAGGTGCGCTAAACAATTTATTTTATGAGCATTGAATGAAGCTGAGCCGTTGCGCTCGGCTATGTGTATGTAATATAACTGCTCATGTTACCGTATGATAATATACCATTCTATTGCTTAAAGATTTTTTTAATTGTTCAAGTAATTATGTAGGAACACACCGACAAAGAGACAACTGCAATTATTTTTCATAAACAAATCCTACTAATATCTTCCCTTTCTTGACGTGCGTCCATGCAGAATGGGATGTCGCTATGTCAACTTACGGCCGTTCCCAATATTCAGTCTATCTCTTACTTGAGATAAAAATCGTATCTATCGTTGAATTTTCTGTCCCAATAAACTTATCAACGGTAACTCACCTTATCCGTACACGCTGTCTGTCAATGGGACGACGTATAGCTTACCAGCGATAGAAGTTTGTATGGAAATTGCAATACACGCGTCCCAATATAAGGCGATAAGAATGACTTATCGGGTATATTGAGACAGCTTCAGATTATTGACAGATAATTACTGAAAGTAGAAGGTAGTAATTTATCTCTATCTGTAGATAGAATATTGGGAACGGCCGTTAATGGTTAACAGCCTTGCCCTGCATGTTTCAGTATGACAACTCTCTCTGTTATCCCTACTTAAACATTTTATCGAGATAAATTTTAGATATATATAAAAGCAGAATACCACACACTAACTGACTGACTGACAGACTAATCTCGAAATCTCAGACACTAAAAAGTCTACAAACATGAAATTTAGACAGTAGGTTCTTTTTAGGACGTAGGAGGGTGGGGGGTAAAGTTTGTTTATAAAAGTTGTAATCAAGTTATAAGAATACGGTAAAAAAGAAGTAAGAATTAATCGCATACTATTAAGCAATCATTTTGTTAGCCCGTCTTATGAAATCGTTTAAAACAATGTAATGAGTGAAAAACTTTACGTTTTGTCACATACACGAGTTATGTATTTGAATCGTCTTCGTAAATTCCGCTTTAGGGACTACGCGCACTTATTCAGCTCTTTTCAGCTTTTGTCCATAGAAAACAACAATTTTGTATGGAGACGTGTACGCGTCGAATCAGCTTTCCGCGTGCATTCTGCTTTCGCGGCAAACCAGCATAAAATGAGGATAAATGTGTTTTTATTATGCGAATGCTATAGAGAGCGTTCGGCGCTGTTCCGCCGCGTACAGCGCTGTTCGCCGTCGAATGCGGCGGAACAGGTCTTTACAGGGATGGTTCGCAACTCCTTGTCGACAAGTTGCGACCTGTATTGTTCCTGCATTGATTTAACGTAATCATTATGCACGCAAAGATTAAAGACATAATTTAAAGTTATTATTCTCATTCTTACGACGCCGTACGCGGCTGATAGAAGCAGAGCTGTATAAGTGTGACCAAAATCGTTCAGCGAAACGCGAATGGAGCTGAATAAGTGCGCGTAGTCCCTTATTGTCGGCGAAACCAAATAACCTTTTATAACTCAGTTTTATGTCATAAAATGTTTATACAGCCGGTTAAGACACTATTGTTACATAAAACTACTATTACCTATTTGTGATGTGCTTATTAAAATATAAGCGAATATATTTCGAAATTACTGATTGAATTATAATATTTTTTTTAACTCATTCTTAAATAATAGGGGTTAATGTACGAATGGTAATCCGAATCGACATAGAACCTTCATGGTTTGAGATTTTTGAGTAAAACTTTTTTCACATGGTTCCAACTGAGCTAACCGTTCGAGTGACGTATCGTCATAAAATCTTATATGCTTTGTTCAACTCTCAGGTTGTGGCTTCATCTACAGGATCCACTTGACAGTTGATAAAAAGTAGAAATAGAGCATTCACACGGAACGCGAGAGGTCTTGGGTTCGAGTCCCGCATCGTTCATAAAAATTATGTTTTCAAATTTTATTTGTGTATTAATCCTACAAGTGAGGGTTATCACTTTAAAAACATAACAAATTGTTTATTAATCAGTTACAACTATCCTTAATTATTATATTTTATAACGGAGGAACCATTATGTAGATTCTAAATCGGGATATAGAAAATTCTGATATTTTCATACTGGAAAATATCGTATAAAGAGTTACAAACCCCTTTTGTAGAGTCATTCCAAAGCGTTCAACCATGTACCAACGATTAGCGCACAGTTGAATGCCTTGCAAAGTGAAAGTTTTTGCACATCAGTAAATATGAATTTTTAAGCTGGAAGCTGATCGTGTCCAGACCAATATACAGTATGAAACTTTATGACTACACTATACTTTGAACAAGACAAGTTAGGATATCATCCCCACCATCTGGATGTATGGCGGTCCTCCACAGTGCGGTTTACAAGGAGCTTTCTTCCACGTACTACAAAGCTGTGGAATGAACTTCCTTGTGCGGTGTTTCCGGGCTGATACGACATGGGTTCCTTCAAAAAAAGCGCGTACACCTTCCTTAAAGGCCGGCAACGCTCCTGTGATTCCTCTGGTGTTGTGCGGCGGTGATCACTTAGCAACAGGTGACCCGTGCACTCGTTTGTTCTCCTATTCCAAAAAAAAAAAGACATTCTTTAGGTCATCACTAATGACTATGTGAAGTCAGAAATAAATTTTGCATTATTATATATAAAATTATCGTGTCTCGGTGTTTGTTACCAAACTGATCCGAAACGGCTATATTAATTTATTTGAAATATTTTTGTGTTTATCTGGTAGGTCTGAGAATCGGCCAACATATATTTTTTTTATTTCATACCCCTAACTGATAAGGGTCACCCCAAGATTTTTTTTAAATTTTATTTTATTATGATTCAGCATTAAAAATACATACAACAAAATTTATTGAAGTAGGCGTTACTTTGCGGAAATCCATAATTATTCAAAAAATAATAGTAATAATGAGTCTCGTGCCAGATTTTGGCGATTCAACATGTCCTGAGGATGCCTCGGGTAGAGGCAAAACACGTGTCGATTTGTTTAAAGACAAATATTGTCGGAATTAACATAATAAATTAAAGAAAACATCATTTGAAAATACATACAACGTCAAATTTTCACCCGTCTACGATCATCACCTATTTTTGTCTCGCGATTTTAATATTATTCTATTCCATCCACAGATATGCAATAGAGTTGCAAGATGGCAATCGAATATAATGATTATTGTAGTACGATAAATTTATTAACGATACATTTGGTAGATCTGAAAATCGGTCGTCATCTATTTTTTATACCCCAAAAGTTTTAATTATTGATATTTTTTAATACTTTAAATGGCAATACAACGCTTGCTGGGTCAGCAATTTTTGAAGTGCTAAATTTTCCAAAAACTATGAATCCCGCAGCTTTTTTTCCATCAGCTATTTTTCTGAACTCTCTTTGACCTAAAACAGATGTATAACGTAGATGTGACATAATATCAGAATAGTAAAATGCCTACTATTTATTGCAGCTGTGAAGCAAATTATGTTCTCATTTTGCCATGAACACGAAGTTATTTTGTATGTTAATTTTCTTTAGCTGACATTGAAAATCACTCCAAATTTGTTTTTACATTAGTTATGTATTACCCAATAAAGATAGTTAATTCTAATCTTATTATGAAACTATATTATTTTATGCATTTAGGTTAAGAAAACCGACCTGTCTGCCTAATACTCTAGATAATAAAATTATAAATAAGAATTAGTCTGACAATATCATAATCTATACTATAATAATATTATAAAGCTGCAGTGTTTGTTTGTTTGTTTGAACGCGCTAATCTCTGGTACTACTGGTCCGATTTGAATGATTCTTTCAGTGTTGGGTAGTCCATTTATCGAGGAAGGCTATAGGATATGTTTTTTTTTCAAAATTAGGGATCCGTTATAAAATTTCTTATTTTGTAACACAAGGTGTAAAATCGAAAACCTATTTTTGCGTGCGCTGCAAAAACTATTGACAATAGAACAAAATGATGTACAGGCTATAATATAGGCAATATTTTATTACTTATAAAACTATCGCGTGAATTATACTTTATATGGCAAAACAACGTTTGCCGGGTCAGCTAGTAAAATAATAAATATTTTGTTTTAATATATAAAATTTATTGAATAAGGTGTTATTCTGCGGAACTCAATAAATATCCAATGGCAGAGTGCGGCGAGTCAACATCTTCTGATGATGCCTCGTATAGAGGCCGAACAAGTGTCCAATTGGTAATTTACCGGCTCCTTTGCACAGGAAGCCGGCTAGATTATGGGAACCACAGCGGCGCTTATTTCTGCCGTGAAGCAGTAATGTGTAAACATTACTGTGTTTCGGTCTGAAAGGCGCCGTAGCTAGTGCTTGTGTCTCAAGATGATGAGCGCAATTGTAGTGCCGCTCAGAATTTTTGGTTTTTTCAAGAATCCTGAGTGGCACTGCATTGTAATGGACGGGGTGTATAAATCACCATCAGCTGAACATCCTGCTCGTCTCGTCCCTTATTTTCATAAAAAAGAATTAACAGATCTTAGCGATATTAACATTCCAGATCACAGAACATTTGGATATTTAAATAAATGTCAAAGGTCACCTGAGGCTTAGGTCAAGCTTTTCTTCGTGTTTTTATTTCGTTTCTGGTATTCATACACGCAGATATACCCTAACAAGATTAACCGACGATCTGGTCAAGATAGCCTGAATAGGTTGGATGAGGGCAGCGCAGGACCAACCGTCATGGAGATCTTTAGGGGAAGCCTGTTTTGTGTTTTTACGATACTGACTTGAGTGTATGGATGACACGGCTTGTTCATAAGCTGCCGGTGTGGCTTTCAAATTTCTAAAAATGCTGGTCAAATTCCACTGCACGCAATATACATTAAAAACACCTTTAACCAAGCATATTACAAAACCACCAATTAACTAACAATTAAAAATTATTACCGTTTTTCACTCTTTAAGTTATCCAATAAAAAAATTTAAAAAATAAAATATAATGATAAGTAAAAAATATAATGACTAAAAATTTTAACACAAAAACAACTGACTTCAAAATCACTATTCTAAAACAATAGATGTAATGTGCACTAAAAAGTATAAAAACAATTACGTATACAATTTTTTTAAACGGCACGGAACGCACCAGCTTTTAAATAAAAAAAGAATTATCAAAATCGGTTCACCCAGTCGAAAGTTATGAGGTAACAAACATAAAAAGATACATATCGAGGATTATTGAGAACCGCCTTCTTTTTTTAATTCGGTTAAAAAGAAGCCATTGTGCGGTTTTATGAAAACACGATGCAAGTGAAACATTTCTTCACTAACATATAGTTGAAAGAAAGACAACAAATTTATATATATATATATATATATCATGCTTTACTTATTCATAAAATAAAAATATTAAGCAAAAAATAACCGTCGCCAAATGTGGAGTTCAAACCCACACTCCCTCTTGGGAACGAGAGCTTATATCTGGCGTTTTAGACTAGGCACTCGGCCGACCTGAGTTGAAAGCAGTAGTTGAAATTAATGATTCAACTTCACCAAATTTGAGGCGATGTTGTAAAAGTTTCACTTTAATAACGCAATGTAAATTAAATTAAATGTCATTCGAGGCTCTTTAATTTGATACGATGATTTAATTGAGTATGTAATTTCTTCACGAGTCCCGATTAGCTGATCCAAGTCGAAATCAGCGAAAAAAGAATCAAACAAAGAAAGGAAATATTGAACAGTTTTATCCTTGAACAAGTAATAATTACAATTTGAACATGAGAACATGAGTTGAGGATGAATTAAAAAAATAGCTCTACTGCGGAAAGGAATAACTTTTCGCACACATAACGCACATGAAAAAATTTATGAGCAAATTATTAAATAATATAATATAAAAAATATTATTGGAACGAAGTTCCTTATCGCGCTTTGTGAAAGGGGGCTAGACGGAAAAAATTCTTACGAAAAGTTGTCACGACACTTTTTGCTATAGTAAGCTATTGTAAGCTGTGCGGCGTGCACATGTTTCTCAGTCTGTCTGTTATAAATGGATATTAAATAATAATAATATTTATTATTATTATATTAAAAATAATATTATTAATTTATTTAATATTAAATTAATAATTTAATTATTAATATAAATTATATTATTTATACGCTCAAACACAAAATGCGTCGTAAATTACCTTCACGTTACGAAACAACTGCAATTCGATATTCAAATAATAATAACAGGTTGAACAATTGTTGAAGAATAATTAAAGATACCAAAAAGCTCTAGTGCTGAAAAGAATAATTTTCCGCACGCAAACCGCACATAGAAACATCTACTTTTTGAGCAAATGAATAATAATAGTACAGTAATAGTAGGTTTAGTTTGCAATAGCAATCTTAATCGAATTAAATATAATATGTTAGGAACGGGAGCGAAAACAGGAACCGGAACTGGAATAGGACATGATATAATCTTGTACTCCCAACTTGCTTATTATTTTTTAAAAACCTTTTTCTAATCGGACGAAGTCACGGGCATCAGCTAGTTATTAATAAACTCAAGCACAAAATGCGTGGTAACTTCCCTTTACCTTACGAAACAACTGTAATTCGATATTCAATTATCACTTGATCGTGACAAAACGGATCTATTATATTTGCTAGCCATGGAGTCGACCCAATTTGGCCTCGAACTCGGCTATTATATGAGGTTCTTCGACAGTACAATAAAAATGATTTATAACACTGCGATATCTCCCGCTCAAGAATATAATTCGACTTCATTTATTGAGCGATGGTTGATAAACATCTGGAGAGCGGTGATTTGAGATTCTGTATCGTTAGAACATCCTATATTATTTTGCTTTTAAGGCTGGGGACCGAGCTAACGGCCTTGAGGAATCGAGCGGAGCTAGGTTACCTCTCTCGCACAAGATCACCATAGTTTTAATTCAGAATTAGAAGTATTTTTAATTTATTACAAACATAATATAATTTTCTTTACAAAACGAATAAAACTATGTCTGATTAGGCCCTTTTATTAGCGAGGCGCGATGAGTACGCACAATGCATCCTATCTTTTCTCACCTAGCCCTAATGCCTATATCCATCCATCCATCCATATAAAATTTATTGAAGTAAGCGTTACTTTGTGGATATCCATAATTATCCAAATGTTTTGAGTTTTCTTTAGTGTTAATTCCGCCAATCTTTGTCTCTTTAAACAGTCACTCTCGTGCCAGAGTTTGGCGAGTCAACATCCCCTGAGGATGCCTCGTGTAGAGGTGAAACACGTGTCGAATTGTTTAAAGACAAAGATTGGTAGAATCACCACTAAAGAAAACTCAAAACATTTGGAAAACTATGTTAAATAGTATTGGTGTACAATTTTTATGTAGATTGAATGATTAGCTCGGCTCCAACTGTAAATGTTAGGGGTATTTCGGTAAATTTTATTCGCACTGTCTTAAAAAATAGAAATGTAAAGAAGAAATTAATTTTCCATTCATATTTTGTAGATATAAAATTATTTTTTGTAAAATGTCAAGAAATGGTTTCAATTATGCGCTATTTTGCCGATTTCTTGGGATAGCGGCCTTAATACAAGTTGATAGATCCTACAAAAGATAAATGTATTTGTGTTAATTTAATAAATATTAGCACTACTCCACGCGACGTCGTCTGCGCGGACTCAAGGCAAGACAAGGCAATACTATACCTGCGTCAATCATGACGATGAGTAGCATATATGTTGTACCGCCCGGTACCTTTTATTAATTTATTTAGAAATACCCACATTTGTTTATATTGATGCATTTTATATACGTCTGAAGACTTAGATTAATGATTGGTCTCCGCTGAGCTCGAACTAGATACCGCACTAAAAGCGAACAATAGCCTTTTTATTACGGCAACTTTTAGATGCTTGTGCGTGACATCTTGACACTCAATGGCATCTTTCAAATTTTTTAGATTTTTCTTAGATGGCGCCATCTTTTTAAGTTTTTTACCAGTGGGAGGCTCCTTTGCACATGATGTTGGCTATATTATAAGTACGACAACGGCACCTATTTCTCCTATAAAGCAGTAATGTATAAACATTATTGTGTGTCGGTCTGAAGGGAGATGTAGCTAGTGAAATAATTGTAAAATGAGACTTAACATCTCATGTCTCAAGGTGACAGACAGAGTTTTTGAGTTTCTCAAGAATCCTGAGCGGCACTGCAGTGTATGGGCAAGGCGTATCAATTACCATCAGCTGAAAAAACATAGCGTAACATGAATAATGCTTCGAAATCAAACAGCATTTTCGAAAAGTTTCAGATAAAGCGAACCGCTTAAGCAATTGAGCATCTGTAATTAGTAAACAGTGTACGTTACGTTACTGAGATGAGGCATTATTGGCCACATATTTGCGGGTAGGCTCGACGCGGCGCCTACTCTCCGTCCGTCCCTACTGAGCAAACTAATCTGAAAATTACACGCACCTCGCGTTCCTCTACTGTCTATGAACCAGCAAACTGGACGTAATGTTAATAAGCGGCTCGTTTGTTGACGTTAACCGTTGCGTATTTTCCAATGGAGCTTATTTAATAGATTATTCCCGGCGGTTTCACTTATATTATTACACTAGCCGTTCCCGCCTGCTTCGCTGGGTAAATTTTACAAGAGACAAACGTTATAGTTCGAAAAATAAGTAGCCGTAAACCATCTTGGATAAATTTCACATCGAATGGTGGTAGTTTCATGTCGATACGATCAGTGGTTTAGGCGTGATTGACCCTCAAACAAAGACCATTTTCATTATATATATAATACAAGCATATGATGTGTAAACGTTTTATCTGTAGTAATATTATGAAGAACAAAGGTTGTATCGACCACTAGATTAGTGTGATGACTTCATTTATTTTTAAAGTGAAGCGACGTGCAGATAATGATGAAGAGGTAAACACTCTCAAAGACAGTGCGTTGATTTGAGACGAATAATCTGCACATAAACAGTGAATCCAACTCGGATGGGCAGCGTTTGAGAAGATCCGTAAAATCTTCTCGTACAAAATACCACAGTGTCTGAAGACGATGGTTTTTAACCAATTTGTGTTGCCAGTGATGACATACGGTACACAGACGTGGTCGCTAACTATGGGCCTTATGAGGAAGTTCGCTGTTGCTCAGCGGGCAATGGAGAGGGCTATGCTCGGAGTTTCCCTGCGAGATCGAATTAGAAATGAGGAGATCCGTAGGAGAACCAAAGTCACCGACATAGCCCAAATGATTGCGAAACTGAAGTGGCAGTGGGCAGGGCATATAGCTCGGCGGACAGATGGGGCCGTTGGGGCAGTAAGGTCCTCCAATGGCGACCACGTACCGGAAGGCGTAGTGTTGGTAGGCCCCCCACAAGATGGACCGACGATCTGGTCAAGATCGCCGGAGTAGGATGGATGAGGGCAGCACAGGACCGATCGTCATGGCGATATTTGGGGGAGGCCTTTGTCCAGCAGTGGACGTCTTCCGGCTGAAATGATGAAACAGTTAAAAAACAAAGTGCTTACGGTTCATTAAACCTAACACAGTGGAGGTACAAACCAACGTACTTATAAATGACCAGAGATTGGAACTTGTGGACACTACGGTCTTCTTTAGTAGTTATATAAAAAGCTTCAGTGGGGTACCGATATTGCCCCACTAACAGACAGACTCAGCTCAGCGGCATATGCCCTTAGCAAGATTAGAGAGTACGCCAATGTTGCGACCGCTAGATTGGTGTACTTTAGTTATTTTCACAGTATCATGACGTACGGTATTTTACTGTGGGGTCATGCTGCTGACATTGATATAGTGTTTGCTCTGCAAAAGAGAACTGTTCGTGCTATATATCACCTTGGTTATAGAGAGGCTCTCAAAGAAAAATTTAAAGAAATAAATATTATGACTCTTCATTGTCAGTACATTTATGAAAATTTAATATACCTTCACAAAAATCGTCACCTTCTTGCTCTTAAATAAGGGATTTTTGTAACTAATTCTTATAGGCTTCATAAGATAGATTTAAGGGTAAATTTTATAATAGACCAGCCACCGTTCAGGCATTATCTATAAATAAATTTGAATGTTTTATTAAAAATGGCTCTGTCGTAAATCTTACTACTCCACAGCTGAATATCTAAGTGATCCGACAGCTTGGGACTAAATAATGATTATTTTATAGCATTAGCAATGACAGTGCAATATTGAATATTTCAATAAAAAAAGCCCAAAAAAGAATGCTGGGAGAGTTTCTATTGCCGCTACTTATCTGACAGAGCGCCATTTCCGAAGCGGTAGTTGTATCTAGTATATTAGAAATGACATCATAAAGAATTCTAAAGGAATCAATTTTGAGAAAAGAAATGCCTTTTATATACAATGTATGTACTATTTTATAATAACAAATAAACTCATTAAGCATATTCAGGCTAATCGAAGTCTGTAGCCTAAATAATAGAATCGGTCAATTTTTTTTATGATAATAAGGGACGAGACGAGCAGGACGTTCAGCTGATGGTAATTGATACGCCATGCCCATCACAACGCAGTGCCGCTCAGGATTCTCAAAAAAAAAAAAAAACAAAAATTCTGAGCGGCACTACAATTGCGCTCGTCACCTTGAGACATAAGATGTTAAGCCTCATTTGCCCAGTAATTTCACTAGCTACGGTGCCCTTCAGACCGAAACACAGTAATGCTTACACATTACTGCTTCACGGCAGAAATAGGCGCCGCTGTGGTACCCATAATCTAGCCGGCTTCCTGTGCTAAGGAGCCTCCCTTTACTTTACAATGATCTAAGTTATAACGCTTCACAAAATAACCTGCGGTATCTATTAACAGTAATGCAAGAGTCCCACCATACCTCATTCATAGAATATGGGATCCTTCATGTGCCTGTAATATCACTGCATATTACTTTAATAATAATAAGCATATTTATTCAAGAGTAAAGATTACATATTTTATTATGTTAGTATATTAAAAAAATATACCGTAAACAAATGTTATAAAATTCCATCCGGGTATATGCCTCCTCTATCTTCCACCATAACTCCCTATTTTATCCTTAGTCCAGCCAGTTTTTACCTGCCGCTGTTAGAAGGTTATCACTCCACCTCATTTTGGGTCTACCTCGGTATCTGTTACCTGAGGGACCACTTCATCTAGTCGCTTTTAAATTCCATCTTTGGTCTGGGAACCACACGTCCCACCCATTGTCATTTCATTTTTAATGGATGTTGAAGGACATCTCTAAGGTTCGTTTTTTTCCTGATGGTTTTTGGAAGGCATATTACTTTATTTTCTCTTTATTAAATCCATTCGAGAATATTCTATCCAGAAGACAAATCAAAACCGAAATGACTGTGAGGTAAACACTCCCCCTCTAATGAGTTTATAAATAATTCAAAAAACTTCACCCTAAAAGTTTAATAACACGCGTAATCTGTCGAACTGGCTCCAAGTTATTGCATGAAATAAGTGTTTATTACTCAATTCTATAAAAGTTTCATTGTTTCATCGCAACAACTGTTTCATTCTCTCATAAAATATTTACGCAATAAAATCCTGTAAACGTTGCCACAAAGTAGAAAATCCTTTCTTAGATCGCGACATTAATTTCCAGCAAGCAATAAAGGACACCAAGACATCTTCAAAGTGCAAAAAATTGCAAGACTATAAATTTAACGAAAACAACATTGCAAAATACACCTTCAAAGAACTTATCTAAAACACAATACTTTACAGAGATGCACATTCTCATAAGCAAGACTAAACGGAGTAATAATATACTCTGATACATTTTTCCTTCAACAAAGTATTACGACTATCATTGAAAATAACCACTAACCGCCTTCTTTTAAGAATGCTTTTGCTATAGCAAGAAAAATAATTTTGTGAATTGATTTATCTTGGGGATTAACGTAGAAACTTTGACCCGATCTGAGCTGAAGGTGTAAGCGAACGTTATTCAATTAATGACCTCTTTATAACATCTTGAATGAGCTTATCGTGTAGTTTACTGATATATGTAGGCATTAATGCGAAACAAACTAATCATTTTGCTAGAAAAAAAATTGCATACCTGAAGATTTTGTCAAAATATAACCAGCCGTCTTAAATCCACAGAAAACACAATATACATTTCGATGTAAAACGCACAGAATATAATATAAGTATTCGCAGATAAATATAATAAAATAATACAAAAGTTAGCTTTTAAAAAGCAAAACAAAACGACCACATACTTCATATTATTTTGAAATAGTTTTGAATAGCTTCAATGAACAAATTATAGTACATAGTTTATGCATATTCAAATTATGCAATTAGTGAAATGCCCGAACGCAGCAGAAGTCGAGTTTGCCTCAATTGCAAATATTATTGTACGCAAGAAATTCAATGAAACATGCTTTATTATAATGATATTACAGTCATATTGCAACAGATATTAAATAGTGTGATAGTAAAGAGCCTTATCCACATTACATAATCCAGGCATACGAGGGTCGCTTAGTACTCAAAGTGAGGTGCAAACTCTTTGGAACCAAAAAAAGTAATACTGGCTGCTTAAGCTGTTATATCGCATAGTTTAAAAAAAGAAGTTATAAGAATACCTTTTTTTTTGGAAATGGAAGACTTTTTTTCAGTTTGTTGGACTTGTCGAAAATGGATAAAATTTAATTGCGTTTGTTTAAAAGTCTTAGGTACGGAGCAAGTTAATCAAGATTATTAGGATACTTAAGGTGCAAATTCTACATTTATAACTAATTCTAATTAAAACTTCATCATTATGATCATCATTTCCATCATCATCATTATCATCATGTTTCCACTGCTGGACAAAGACCTCCTCCAAAGATCGCCATGACGATCGGTCCTGCACTGCCCTCATCCTATCAATTCCAGCGATCTGGTACGTGGTCACAGACCAGGACCTTACTGCCCCAACGGATATCTGTCTGTCGATCTATGTGCCCTGCCTACTGCCACAACAGATTCGCAACCATCTGGGCTATATCCGGTGACTTTCTTCTATCCTCGATCTTCTACTGACCTCTTTATTCGAAATCGCAGGGAAACTCGAAGCACAGCCCTCTCCATTGCCCTCTTAGCGATCATGAGCTTCCTCAGAAAGTCCATAGTTAGCGACCACGTCTGCGTTCTGTTTTTCATCACTGACAACACACACTGGTTAAAAACCTTCGTCTTCAGACACTGTGGTATTTGGGATGAGTAAAAACGTACTAATTCCGTATTCCACAGTTCAACTTAGTTGCGCCTAATTTAAGCAAAGTAGAAGAACATCCACCATAAACATAAACCTCTGTCGGATCGCCCAGCTAGCCCTCCAAAATAATAATACTCATACATTTATCCATTGAAAACCACTACATGAAACAGCCAACTTTGCCCCGGGGCAAAGTTGGCTGTTTCTATTTAGTCTCCGGAGACTAAAAAGAATCATCCCACAAGATTTAGTAGTCCATTTTCTCAATATATTAGATTATATATTGAGAAAACGGACGTGCCAATGGGCACCCACCAAACAAGACTAAATTATAAGCACAAAGCAATTGCTGAACATCGAGAAGACAGATGGCAAGAAGAAGAAAAGTACAAAGTAGTAAGCAAAAAAATTTAAGACCGAATTATTAGTCTTTTCACATAATTTTTGCAACCTAGCAATACTCTGATGTTGCAATAGATCGTGGGCAAAAGTGATCACCATCCAGGTAACTAATCCATAAATAATTCATTTTTCTTCAAAGCTACAATTCGTTTCTTAAACTTCGTAGAAGATACCTATAATCAGATGGTACAGTGACCGAATTCAAGCTGGGGCTAAAAATGCCACGCGCAATCTTATTATTTCGACGAGGACTTAAAAAAACATGAGACCATTAAAGCGCTCCTGTACCTTTTTACTAAGGACAAGGATAATCTTATTGACTTAAGAAGTCAGTCTTTTAAAACAACTACGCTCCACGGCAAAATGTGAAAATTTGGAACGTAAAACTTGTATTATAATTTTTTTACTTATAACATTATCAACTTTGTTTGTTTTAACCTTTACAATAACGATAAGTATCTTTAAAAGTAAATATAGAATCCAATAGGTCTTTCTCGTTAACTTTTGGCATATTGTATTCCCATTTAACTAATACTGCGTTATTATGCATCAATAAAACTCTAAGCGATTGCATTTTAAGAGCCAATAGTATTAGAAAAATTTGCACTATTCCCGCTCCCAGCTTTTACCAAAACTTATTGTTCTGCACGAACAAAATGAAGTGTAGTGGACAATTGCTGCAATTTGCAGACGTGCGTTCCGGACTAGACCTAATCGATACCAGTTGTAACCGGCTTCCGATCTAACATACGTTTCATAAGAGTTTCTCACTGATACCCTTTAGGATTTCATAAAATCGAAATTCCCCCTGTTATAGCCCATCCCAAGGTTATTACCCGACGCCATTGAGAAAGGCTTTCCAAGGAAATCCCGAATAGGTTGTACCCACACTAAGTGTAATATACCTACATGTTTCTCTTCATTTTGCACGTATGATGCTTGCACGTATTGGCTTATTACCAGACGATGCTTCATAAAATTCTCATATCGCTTAAGCCCCGTAACCAATTTCAAATGATGTTAAATTTTTACAATAGCCATATATCTTACGGTCGCTATAAATACTGTTTTACACGCCGAAGTTATCTTAATTAGTGACGAAACAATGTTTAAAGTATTCAGCGAAACGAATTTATTAAAAATGGCGAAAGATGCCCGAAAGTTTTTTATTAAAAACAACCAAGCAATTTAAGTCAGAGATTGTTTACGCGACGGTTCTCAACTTGTTGTGGGCACCTTAGTGGTACAAACACTAATTCAAGTGTTGAGAAAGTCAAGCAACTGTGGTTTTGGTTAGCTGCAACTTCTAGGTCTCTTGAGATTGTTGCAAGCGAATGAATATGTGCAAATTATACCTAAACAAATGGTAAATTAACAAGTTTGTGTTTAGATGTAAATTGCTGTATAAATATGTTTCAAATGATCAGTAAATGTATGAGAGGAGTTTGGATTTGCAAATGGAAGTCGGATGCAATTACAGACGGCAATTGTCGCTACTGACCGCATCTGCTAGTGGAAATATAAGCACTTAGCCGCATCGAAACGACTCTCTCATTATAGCTTCAGTAGACGGCCACAATCCACCTTTATACAATTCTCTGATCCGACCAGAGACGAATAAACTTTCTTAATGTCTGTCATATAATAAATTATCTTTATCTTTTATACATGTAATGCAACCAGTAATAAATAATTATTTTAGTACATATCATAATATGTACTATCCTTTATTGATATTATCTTTAAATTTATCAATTAGTATAGGTTTATGTACAACTTTTTACTTTATTAAGTTTTTCTTTTTTGTGATTATTTATTTTCGATATCAGCTTTTTACGCCTGAAACACAGGATTACCTAGTTCAGGCACAGTGTTTACTAGCTTTTAAGCAAGACTTTTGTATTTTTTTGTAATTTTATATCGTTTATATTTATTTAATTGAAATTGAGTATTATTTTAATCATTTATTATTAGTTCTTCATGCAAAACTACTACCATAATTTATTTATTAATAACTAACGATCAACGATTGAGTTTTTTGATAATATATTTTATTTCTTGGTACTATTTATTATTATCGATATAATTAATTATTAACTATCAAGAGTTAATATTATTTTTTTACTAACTAACAATTGACATTACATTATAACCCAATTAATTCCTTCATGCAAAACAAATGAATATAATTATTATAAGTAGTAGGTATGCTATAACACCGTTCGTCATGCGCACTGAAATGGCACTGCTTGCGGCGGCATCGTGTGCCGGGTCGTCTCCTTCACTGAAATATGTGCGAAGGGAACGATGGCTGGTCCATGCGTCAACTCGTGAACGTGAATAAATCATTGTATTTGTTGGATGCAATTTTTAACTGTGACAGTAATCACGACCATCATGTTCACGAAGTATCCTTACACAAACAACGAATTCAAACTCTAAAGATTGATGCATCCAATATTCGACAATTTCTATTTAAACAGTTTATTCTTTATAAGATTTTTTTAAATATTTGATATTTAAAACGCATTTAACTTTGAACAGTATTCATATATTGGATGCAGCACCTTATAAACTAATTTATTTTTTATATTACAGCAATTGTAAAATACTCTATTGATTGAAAAGAGTGGCCGTTGAGTAATAATAAAAATTTTTGTATTTGAAGCGACGTCTTTGTTGTGCAATACCTTTCTACTAATCTCATTCTAGAAGAATTTAATTTTAAATATAAAAAATGTGTATTTAAATAATAAATAAATAATTTAATTTAAAAAAAAGTGTTAAATAGAAAAAAAAATATATTTCTCGTTTGATTTTTTAAAAGTTATTGATGATTTTTTACTAATTAGGTGACGTACTTTCGATATCAGTTAAAGTTTGGGAATAGTATATTTAACTAGCTGACCCAGCAAACGTTGTATTGCCGATATTAAAGTCGCGATACAAAAGTAACTGTTGATCGTAGATGGGTGAAAATTTGAAGTTGTATGTATTTTTTAATGCTGACTCAGAATCAAACAAATTTAAAAAAAATGTCAAAAATATTTAAAAAAAATTGGCGTGGACCACCCTTAACATTTAGGGGGATGAAAAATAGATGTTGTCCGATTCTCAGACCTACCCAATATGCACTCAAAATATCATGAGAATCGGTCAAACCGTTTCGAAGGAGTTTAACTACAAACACCGCGACATGAGAATTTTATATATTAGATATAGCTCCTCAAGCTTATAATAAACTACCAGCATCATTAGTTGACCAAAACTTAAATATCAACTCTTTTAAAAATAAAATTAAGGAATTTATAATGATGAAGTAATATTATTCAATTAGAGAGTATTTAACAGACATGAATATATAGTCATTAGAATAAGTTAATTTTGATATTTAGAGTTGATATTTTTAATTAAAAAACTTTTCACATTCTAATAATATTATATTAGATATAAGGTACACTATAATGTTGCTTTTATGTTGTATGTTTCCATCTGACATGTTTTTTTTTATGTGTTGTAAGGTTACACCTTAGAGTAAGAATTTATAAACTATTATTTTAGCATGCCTACCCGGCAGATTGATACCTATAATTATAATGTACCTACTCAATCTATGCAAATTAATGACTTGATTTGATTTGATTTGAGTTTTTTGATATCTTTAATAGCTACGAAATAATAGCATGGTCATACTTAACTATTACTATATATTAAGAATTAATTGTCTCTTAACAATTTGTTATGTTTTTAAAGTGATAACCCTCACTTCTAGGATTAATACACAAATAAAATTTGAAAAACAAAATTTTATGAACGATGCGGGGCTCGAACCTACGGCGTTCCGTGCCGGTGCACCGGTCGTTATAAAATCTTGTATGCTTTGTTCAACTCTCAAATAGTTTAATATAACTCTCAAAGTTTATCAAATGTTATTTGTTTAATTATCTCTTGTTAATTCTTTATATTATAACCTAAATCTTTTTGCTCTTAATAGTGATTTTCATTATTATAACACCAGAAATAAGGGATTGCTTGTAACTAATTCTAGTAGGCTTCATAAGATACATAATATCTTTAAGGGTAAATGTATACACTTCTATAATAAAGTCGTAGTCTGTTCAGGCATTATCTATAAATAAAATTTATATTTTTTATAAAAAAAATGGCTCTGTCGTAAATCCTATTACTCCACAGCTGAATATCTAAGTGATCCGACTAGATTATAATTATTTTATAGCGATAGAAATGACTGTACAATATTATATATATTTTTTTTGAAAAGAGCGCATAAAAAGAATGCTGGGAGAGTTTCTTGCGCCGCTTCTTCTCTCTCAGAGTGCCATTTGTTTCCGAAGCGGTAGTAGTATCTAGTAGTTATTAGAAATGACATCAAAAAGAATTCTAAAGGAATCAATTTTGAGAAAATAAATGCCTTTTATGCCTTTTTAATCTAATATTCAGTTAATTTATTTCAACACTTTAACGTACAACTGTAACAGAGAGTTTCGTACAAAACTAAGTATGTTTTTAGGGTTCTGTCTTAGTTGTTTGCTATTCCCAATAAATAATAATAATAATGCGATCACCTAAATCTAATTGAATCGCTTTGATTAAGTTATGAGTAGAGTCGCTAGCATTAAATTTTATAGAGTCGACGTGGAAGTTGTTATCACAACCTTTCATCTTAGTTTTATTGTGGTGGCACCGAGAAAGCCAATACACAACTTGTGGAGTGGTTAATGCGCCCGTTATATCAATAAAGAGGGAGGCTGAACAGGGATGGGTTTCTAGGCAGGTGTTTCTTGTGTCGGATTTTCCAATGATTAAAATATGGCGTATCATCTCTTGATCCGGTTCCGGATTTTTGTATTGAGCAGCTGAATTTTAAGCGGAGGTCACACTGTTTTTAACCGACTTCAAAAAATAAGGCGGTTCTCAATATTTTTTTTAAGTTTGATACCTCAAAACGTTCGACTGGGTGAACCAATTTTGATATTTTTTTATTTGAATGCTGGTGCTTCCCGTGTGGTCCCATTGCAATTTCCCACTTCCCAGACCTGACAATGGCATCCATGAGGAAGCCATAAAAGTCTTCAATTTGCTATGAGTACGTGCGCAAGTCGGTCGCGGGAGACCTCGTAAAACATTCGTCGACCAAATTGGGAACGTTTTGAGAAAAGGAGAGGTCCGAAGCACCCGCAACCGGCGAGCATGTATGAAAAGAGTAATGAATGTAGAGGAAGCGTGTGAGGTTTGTAAGGATAGAAGCAAATGGCATTCTATTGTCTCTGCCTACCCCGACGGGAACAAGGCGTGAGTGTTTGTGTACGTGCGCGACAAATTTACGAATCACTATCGGGCCAACCGATTTCGATGATTCTTTTTTTATTGGAAAGGATATACTTCAAAGGTAGTTTGGTAAGGTTTTAATTATGGGATCCATGACAAAGTAACGTACCTCTTCAATTCTTAGGAGCAAATTAACGATACTCAGCCGAATCTTTTTTATGCTAACCGAATATTTGAGTTACCTACCGTAACATGGTTATGGGCAAGTAATTGTTGTTAAAGTAGTTGTTATTTAACTCCATAACGACTTTCAATAAGGGTACGACCTGTGGTAGAATTTCTAATGTCTGTAATCAAATTGCAATGCGCTACCGTTCGTTGCTACAAAAATTTAGTAGATCTACACATATTAAGACCAATTATTACTTAGTGTACTTCAGATTTACAAAAATTAACTAATATTATTAAAGAAAATTAACAAAAAAAAAACTATTTCAAAGCAATAGATATAATATGTACTAAAAATTAAAAAAATAATTGCCTTTTTTATACAATCTAATTAATTAATCTAATTCTTGTTATTTTTATACATTCTAGACCCATTTCCCTGCCACATACACAAGAACGTCCAGAAAATATTATTTTTAATGATATTATTTATTATGTTAAACAGAATAATTGCTAATGAAATATATTTATATTTTATAAATTATCACACACAATTACCACAAGTTAGGATAACATCCCCACGGGATGTGTGGTGGTCCTCCACAGTGCGGTTTTCAAGGAGCTTTCTTCCTCGTACTACGAAGCTGTGGAATGAGCTACCTTGTGCGGTGTTTCCGGGACGATACGACATGGTTACCTTCAAAAAAAGCGCTTTTCTTTAAGGCCGGCAACGCTCTTGTGATTCCTCTGGTGTTGCAAAAGAATGTGAGCGGCGGTGATCACTTAACACTTAACACCAAGTGACCCGTACGCTCGTTTGTCCTCCTATTCCATAAAAAAAATATCATAAATTGGATGCATCAACCTTTAGAGCTTGAATTTATTGATTGTGTAAGGATGCGTCGTGAACATGATGGTCGTGATTACTGTTCAAAGATAAAAACGCTTAAACCGGTAATCACACATTAAAATTAAGCTTTGGGAAGTAAGATTTGGATTTATTTACATAAGTAATACTATCGATTTGTGTGAAAAAAGAAGCATTTCTACCCTTTGTTTGAACTTAGGGTCTGTGATATTTGCCTATTTAAATATGTGTAAAAGATTTCTTCTCTGTAAAAGGGTGATAAAAGCTTGCAATGTCAATGTTGTGTAAAAGTAATCTCGCAGATTTTCCCTTTTATCTCGTCTTAAACCAAGTGCGTCCTATATACCCATTTAGTAAATATGTTATAGTCCAACTTTGAAACTAAGCTACGTCGCGTCTGGGAGTCGAACCTCAACCATGGCAAGTTTGCTTGACCTATTTGGACAGAGGAGCGCCGAAACTCATCACAATATAATATATATAATATTGACACACTTTTCACACAAATTATCTTGACTCAAACTAGGCCAGCCTGTAACTTTGTGTGCAATACAATTGTATTAGCGCGTGCGTAGGAAAAAATATGTTCAAATTAAAATTCAAATATTGTTATTCAAAATAGGATGGGACATCACTTATTGAAAGTCAAAAACTACCACCCATTCCAAAACAGGTGCCTCAGACCTCAGAAGAGGCGCAACAGACTCGGCGGGCTTTTTTTTCAACAAGAAAATGTGTTTACAATGTAATATTGTACAATTTAATTTATTATTTAATAGACTGAGGGCGGTCGCTCCATTCCCAATCTGTGGTATCAATAAGAAAGTCATTTATGTTATAGTAACTTATTACTACACAAAGGTTTTTTAACAATTCTTTTGAATAACGTAATAATTTTGTTTTGAACATTTTCTGGGATCTTGTTCCACCGGTTTTACCACCTCTCCGTTTTACAAAACACTGGCATGTACATTTTTGACATTTGGTACGGTAAATATATTACAATATTTCATTTTCTTGCTTTTTACCAATAGGTTACTAGTGAAATACCAAGTGAAAAGAAAAAGACGAATTTAAAAGTGAAAAGAAACCGTAGCTTGGTAATCAGTGAAGTGTCGTCGGCAAACAATACCACCTTATGTTTTTTCTCTGTAAGATTAGGGAGATCATTTATATAGATAAGGAGAGGAACGGTCCAAGAATAGACCCTTGTGGTACCCCCGTATGGGGTACTGAGTACACAGCTCCTCTCAGTATCTGCTGTCATTCACGTCGACCTTCTGAATCCTATTGTTTAAATATGAAATCAGAAGATCGAGCGCAGTTCCTTTTATACCATCATAGCTTCCTGGCCAGCAGAATATTCAACACAATCAAAAACCTTACATAAATCACCGATAATACCAAGTGCATTCTGGGATTCCTCCCAGGCATCAAAAATATTCTTGATTAGCTCAACAGCTGCATCCGTTGTTGAACGTCCCCTAGTAAAGCCAAATTGTTTCAAATGAAGTAACTAATGAGAGTAAAGTAACTTATAAAGTAAGTAAGCTATTGGCTAAAAATTATTTTTTTTAAAATTTTACTAAGGTTCGGTAAAACCGACACAGGACGATAGTTATTCGGGTCAGAAGAACATCCCCACCTAAATATTGGTGTAATTTTACTATGTTTCAGAAGGTCAGGAAACACGCCATGATTAATACAATTATTAAATGTTTATTTACATTTTATTACAGTAGAGATTATTTATTATTTAAACAAAACAAATCTTATAACTACATTTACAATACTATGACTATATAAAATTAAAACTATCATTACGGAAGAAGCGTACCAAGAGTAGTGATTATTAAATACTAGAGCTATGACTGTTATATATTGTCGATTTTGTGATTCCTCCAAATATCTATTGTATAAAATTCTCCGAAACGGCTGGACCGATTTTCGTGAATCTTAGCGTGAATATCGGCTTGGGTGGAGAATCGGACAATATCTATTTTTCATACCCCGAAATGATAATGCTCAAAGAGGCCAACCCCAAAAATTTTTTTAATTTTTTTTTTTATTTTTTTTTAATTTACTTAATTATGATTCAGCATTAAAAAATACATTCAAGTTAAAATTTTCACCCATCTACGATCAACACTTACTTTTGTATCGCGATTTTAATATTACTGTAATCCATGTACAGACATGCAATAGAGTTGCAAGATGGCAATCGAATATAATGATTATTGTAGTACGATAAATTTTATGTACGATATATTTGGTAAGTCTGAGAATCGGTCGTTATCTATTTTTATACCCTAAAAATTTTAATTATTGAATTTTTTTATTACTTTATATGGCAATACAACGTTTGATGGGTCAGCTAGAACATACGATACAACTTTTACTGTGTGAGACTGGTTTAAAAAGCTTCAAATTGCAATAAATATAATAAGTTTACTCTAGAGCTGGTTACTGCCAGCTATTAACTTTCAGTTAATGTTAGGTAAGCTATCTAACTAGAAAATAGTGCCAGTTGTGTTGTACAACCTACCTTTAGAAACATTTTACTTGTGCTGATTATGTAAAATAGTTTATTAAAAGGCATTTATTTTCTCAAAATTGATTCCTTTAGAATTCTTTTTGATGTCATTTCTAATAACTACTAGATACTACTACCGCTTCGGAAACAAATGGTGCTCTGAGATAGAAGAAGCGGCGCAAGAAACTCTCCCAGCATTCTTTTTTGCGCTCTTTCCAATATAAAAATAAACAATACAAAAATATACACTATTGTACAGTCATTTCTGTCGCAATAAAATAATCTCAATCTAGTCCAAGGCTGTCCGATCATTTAGATATTCAGCTGTGGAGTATTAGGATTTACGACAGAGCCATTTCTTTTATAAAACATTTAAATTTATTTATAGATAATGCCTGAACAGTGGCTGGGACTTTATTATAGAAGTGTATACATTTACCCTTAAACCTATTATGTATCTTATGAAGCCTACTACATTTAGTTACAAGCAATCCCATATTTCTAGAGTTAGAATAATGAAAATCATTATTAATAGCAAAAAGGTGATGATTTTTGTGAACGTATACCTATTACATTTTAAATTTTAATATTAAAATTAAATTACAGATATGGAGAGATAGGAGAAAAAGGGCGAAAGACATAATACTATTATAGCAATAGTGGACGCTAGAAGAAAATAATTTTATAATATTTTACTTAATATTTAAGTAGGCTTATAACTTTTACCGTTAGAAAATAGTTATGTGAAAATATGAGGTGATAAATAATATAAATTATGTTATTTTGATTTTTAATTTATGGGCCGCGGCTTCACCCTATAAATATGCTCAAAAAAAAGTAGCATCAAAACTGCTCTAGCCACCTCGAAGATACTGCTTATTAGGCAAAATAATAAAATATCTTCTTCTTTTCCAAAATTACAGTTAAATGTATGGAAATGAATAGAAAAAGAGTTTTAGTATCCGGCGAACAGTTGCCTATCCCACTGAAAAAAAAAATGCAGTACGCCAGCCGGTAAATAAGTATAAAAGTAACATACATATGATAAAATACCACAGAATAGGTAATCTCTTTAAACTGTTCTGTGTAACATACTGCATCAAATTGACGACTGGGACGGAAGAAGGCTCTTCGATTATTGGCATAAAATTAACTGCGCAATGTACGAATACATTGTATAATGACAATATAGTAGAGAGAAGAGACGTACTAGGCGAAATGGAATACAAATAGAACAATTTATATCGGCGACTGTGACTCAAAAGTAACAGTGACAAATACCTGTTACAAAATACTAGTTGAGTTGTTAATTTAAAAGTAAATACCCAACGTTGGCATGAAATAGAACTTCAAATTAGTCAGATTGAAAAAAGATTCATTTCAATCGTTCACCATTCATTCACGAATATTCTCTATGCTCCCAAACTTCGTCGGTGTGTCCTAAAACATCATAATAGAGTATGGTCAATACGAAACTTCGTTTAAATGTCGTTCGTTTACGAAGTTTCGTTTCGTAGAAAGATAGTAGACCCCCTGTAATCGCTTGAACTCAAACAAGTCTGTTTTTTTTATATTTATTTATTACAATGACTAAATAAAATAATGGTCTGTGGAATCAGCGCAATCTTAATTTGATAGCTTAAATAGATGTTAAGTTATGGAGTTTTTTTATAAACGTGGAGGTGAAAATTTTTACATAATATTATTTAACACTAGCTGACCCGAAAGACGTTGTTTTGTATATAATAAATAATTTTTTTTTTTTATTAAATTTGTCAATAATATTTCATAACATCAAGAATTGCTTCGTAAAAATGCACCCTGTTGTTGTAATGAAATTGTTTCACAGCATAACTGTCAAACCGTTGCGTCAATAAATTCGACGGGGTACGCATCAAAGGAAAAACAAATTTGTTGTTTTTATTTAATTCCGAGCATTTTCCTATTTATTTACCTTTTAAACCTTCCCTGTACTTCCACAAATAATTCAAGACCAAAATTAGCCAAATCGGTCAAGCCGTTCTCGAGTTTTAGCGAGACTAAAGAACAGCAATTCATTTTTATATATATAGATTACTAAGGACACCTACGGCCTTACAAATAAACTTGGTATAAAGTTATAACTAACCATAAACAAAGAATATGCAATATGTTTACAATATCGTTGACAACACTATCAATACTATGATAATTCTGAAGTTTTCCGAATGTCAAGACGATTTTATAGAATAACAAACATAATCCCTATTTATATGTTAATATTTACATTTCCCTGTTAACATTAATGCGCCTCTTAAACATATAATTGATCAAATCTCGCCTGTTAACTAAATGCAAATTTTAATAACCCGGATATTCCATTTAAGTTTAATTTTCAAAGCATAAATTCGGTTTAGCTCCCCGTAGCGGGCGGGATCGAGTCGGCTATTTCCCGGTAAATTGCACGGAACATTTTTATATTTCTAGCTGTAGTTGTGTTCGAGCGATTCCCCTTAAGTCTTTGTAATTTTGTAACTTGTTTTGTTTTTCTTTAGATGAAATGTATTTGTGGTTGAACAGCTTAGATGTCCTGTGCACAGAAAACAAAAGTTTCAATCGTCTGTTTTAATGTAAATAAATGTGGCGGCATAAATATTGGATAAAATAAAATATGAACTTATTCCAGCTCTTACCAAATATAACTATTAATATTTTCAGGTCGTTTTTGTAGTGAAGCCGCGTTGGGAAATTTTTGATAGGAGAAAATCTCATTTATGTTTGCGTCACTGACATGCTCATGAATGGCACACGCGATAAATAAAAAAAATTGCGTACGTACAAAGTACACATGTCAGAAGTGAAACCTGCATTGTACATGAAGCTCTTAACTGCATGTGAAGTCCTGGTACATGTTGCTAGGATTACACATAATTTTAACAGCTATGAAAGACATTACTATCACCACTGCCATATTTATATTCTCCTGGTGTAAGCGGTAGAAGACACATAATGAATCGACATTTGTAGGCATCGCTAAGTGTTCTAGCCCTTCACAGAGCACTGTATCCCCGATAAATCGAGCAGCTCATTCACTTTCATACTGTGGATTATTGCAAAGTAGGCCTTCATTAATTACACTTTAAATGAATCAGGAATAAATTACACAGCAGGAATCAAACTCGCGTGTCTTTCCTCCAAATGCAGACACATCTTACCTAACACTCGACCAACAGTTCGTGTATTCGACGATCTGCTTCTACGCTAGCTTATATACTTGTTCAAACAAAACAAATCTTATAACTATATTTTCAATACTATGATTACATTAAATTAAAACTATCACTACGGGGAAGCGTACCAAGAATACTGGCAGCATTTCCACGTTGGATAGTGGAAATATGGTGATCCGTTGACCGAAATAGCTGCCAACGTATAGGGTTGCCAGTAGCTCTATTGATGGAGAAGATAGTACTTTGTACATTCTCCGCGCCTCTGGGCCCCACGGGCCATGTGTCTCGACACCAAATGGCACAAAGATATCAGACGAAGCAGCAGCCCCAGCACCAACAGACGTAACTTGGACATGAGATGGAGCCAGAGTATCGACGCAAGTCGCGTCCCACACCAGCGCCCTTCCCCGTGCCCAAGCCACCAGAGTCATTCAGTCAGGACGCTTGCCATCGCGGCGGGTACGAAAGGTTCTTTTTCCACCTTTCTAACCTAGCTTCTTTTCGAAATAACAACCCCATTCTAATTCTAGTAGGCTTCATAAGATACATAATATTATATATAATACTTTAAGGGTAAATGCACTTTGATAATAAAGTCCCAGCTACTGTTCAGGAATTATATATAAATACTAGCTGACCCAGCAAACGTTGAATTGCCGATATTAATATCGCGATACAAATGTAGCTGTTGATCGTAGATGGGTGACAATTTGAAGTTGTATGTATTTTTTAATGCTGACTCATAATCAAACAAATTAAAAAAAAATGTCAAAAAAATTGGCGTGGACAACATTAACTTAACATTTAGGGGGATGAAAAATAGATGTTTTCCGATCCTCAGACCTACCCAATATGCACTCAAAATTTCATGAGAATCGATCAAGCCGTTTCGGAGGAGTTCAAAGTTTAACACCGTGACGCGAGAATTTTATATATTAGAAATTTAAATGTTTTATTAAAAAATGATTCTGTCGAAAATCCTACTACTCCACAGATGAATATCTAAGTGATCGGACAGTCTGGGACTACATTATGATTATTTTATAGCAATAACAATTACTGTATAATATTGTATATTTTATTAAAAAGAGCGCATAAAAAGAATGTTGGGAGAGTTTCTTGCGCCGCTTCAACTCTCACAGAGCGCCATGTTTCCGAAGCGTACTACTACCGCTTCGAAATGACATGAAAAAGAATTCTAAAAGATCAATTTTTAAAAATAAATGCCTTTTATGCGTTTGCTTAAAAAACATTCTTACATTTCCTTATATTCTAATATCAACGGAATAACTACGTTTAAATAGTACACAGATATTATTTTGTTATTGAATGTAACTGTAAATATCCTACAGATATCTTTATATGTACATACATTCATTTCTATTGGGTTAGTTTCTATATACAGGATGTATGAGTTTTATTCAGGAAGTTATATGTTAAGAACATGTTATTTTGATAGATGTTTAATGTTGTAATACCAAAGTCTACTGTAACGTTAGAAAATTTTACATAATTTTAAAACAGCCATGCTAATTATCTCTGACAGAAATGTAACCAATATCTGAAGGATTTTCGCAAATGGTGGTTCTTTTCAATAGTGTTCGCCTAATACGAGCGCTCAATGCAAGTCGGGGATTGGTTCTGATGAAAAATGTAATCCCTGAACATACAAGGCTTCCGCTTCTTGATCAAAAGATCATAAGCCGTAAGCAAGCGAACAACTGCCATTTGAAAATCGCAAAGATTTTTAAGCAATGTCCTTACCAATATTACCTTACCTTACAGAGATTTATTACCTATATTATTTTCTCCGTGATAACGATCAGTCCATAGAATTATTAATATAATTAAGTAATATAGGTAACGATTCAAAATACAAGTAATAGCTTTTATGATATAAGTACAACTACAATTAATTATGACTATACTGACAAGAAATAAAATTTATCTCAGACTAGCAATGATTGGAATTCACGCTATAGTTGAAAGCTTTAAAAAACAATCACCTAGAAAGAATATAAAGACTTGTGTAAAAACGTGCAATTCTTAATTGTATCAATTTCCACTCGTAACAGTAAGCAAAATCTGTTGAGGTCAGGTTACTCGCTTTAATTGTTCCAGATAGTATTCCTGCAAACACCTGACCCAAATTCGAACAAATTTCCATTAAATATGTCTTAGAATCAACATTGATTGTTAAGAATGAATTGACTCAAACCATGATGTGCTTTAAAATTGTGTCAGCCAAAAAAAAATTGCGTGCGTACAAAATACACACGTAAAAAATGAAACCTGTAATGAAACATATTGTGCATGAACCTCTAAGCTGCATATGAAGTCCTGGTACATGATGCTAGGATGACACATGATTTCTACCGCTATGAATGACATTACTTTCACCGCTACCATATCTATGTTCTCTTGGTGTCTATGTAGTAGTAATGCGTCGAGCGCACAAGGTCAGAATATATTAAGGTATACTCGCGTCATATAGAAGACAATCACTTCTTGAACTATGATCGCCTGGTACCAAAACACGGTATAATGCTTCCTATCACGTTAAATCTTATGAGTTTATGCGTCTGTCTCTTTTAACTGTCGCTTTAAATCAGTTTTAGAGACCCAGAACGTGTAATGTATTCTGTCTCATTCTCTCACTGGCTGAATCCTATACATTTACCTGTTTGTGTCTCTATCGTGTCGCTTTTTCGTTTCTTCGACTTTCAAAACACAACGATTCTAAAGAAGTTTCACTTCATAAATTTTATAAAACCGGATATGACATTAAATTGCGAAATTCTACCCACATCATATTGAAGTCTAGCATTGTACAACCGCGCTCATTGCGAGGAATTTTTTGCCTCAAATAGTCACATTGTGGAGTCAATTACAGGCTGCAGTTCTCCCAAATCAATATAGCTTAGGGATCTTTAAGCTTACATACTAAGAGTATACTCTCAACTTAAAGGCCAACGACGGTTGCCTCACCATTCCCCATCACGTGGACCTCTTACCCCTTTGCCCCTTCTAATAGAAAATTTATTGAATAAGCCGTTACTTTGCAGAAATCCATAATTTTCAAAACGTTGAAAGTTTTCTTGATTTCAACTTTAATGAATCTTGGCGGAATTTACACTCAAAAGAACTGAGTATTTGGACATACGATATAGACAGGACAATTTGAATCAACAGTCAAATTACCGCTCTATCTATACAAATGAAAAATATGGAAAAAGATTAGTACCCAGTGCATGAATATATCAAGTAGCAATATGCATAGAAATGCTTGTTAGCACCTTTAATCTTACTCATGAGTTAACACCTCTGCTACCGTGTCATTTAAATATGAATGCTGCATCTGGAGGTAACTAGCAAGCAGTTAATAATCAGTGATTTTTCCGCTCATCTGAGTCCAACTCGCAGAAACGCGGTGCATTCATAACGCTTATTATAAACCTTTCATTTCATTTAACTTTTCCGGCTTATCTTTATATCGTTTACTGAGAAATGAAGACTACAAAGAGATCTTGTTAACTTCTAGTTTTCCTTTAATAACATATTTATTTTTATTTGCATTTATTATTTCAAACGAGACTCAAGATTTTTAATTTAGATTTTCAATGTGGCCATGACGATAATAAATATATACGTTATAGCTGTTACAATGTTCAAAGTCAAATAAAGTTAAAGTCAGAAACCATCTGGATGTGTGGCGGTCCTCCACTGTGCGCTTTTCAAGGAGCTTTCTTCCACGTACTACAAAGCTGTGGAATGAGCTTTCTTGTGCGGTGTTTCCGGGACGATATACTTGAAGGTGCCCCTTCAAAAAAAGAGCTTACACCTTCTGTAAAGCCCGGCAACGCTCCTGTGATTCCTCTGGTCTTGCAAGAGAATGTGGGCGACGGTGATCACTTAACACCAGGATCTTTTTCCATTAAAAAAAAACTTAACTCAATTAGGCTTAAACTAAGAGCTTTTGAACCGTCACTACAAAAATGTCTTATCAATTACTGAATTTAACATATTATGTTCGTAAAAAGTTGAGATTCATGAAAAGAACATATAAGAAACTTAACGGCCACTCTTTTCAAATAGAGTATTTTACAATGGCTTTAATATACATAACAAATTAGTTTATAAGGTGCTGTATCCAAAATATAAGTCGTGTTTAAATAATATAATTTATTTCATAAAAAGTAATAAAGAATTTACTATCTTAATATATATAAATTACGTGACACGTTGTTTGTCCGCGATGGACACCTAAATTAATGAACGGATTTAATTGAGGATTACTTCATGGAGTGCAGTTTAGTCCAACTTGAGAGATAGGATGGTTTTTATTTCGATTTGGGACCCATAATTATTTTTATTTCCAATATTTGTTTTGCATGGACTCTATGAGAAAATTTATTGACGCACGGTTTGACAGTTCTGCTGTGAAACAATTTCACTATAACAACAGGGACCATATTTTACGAAATAATTCTTCATGTTATGAAATAAAAGGCATAAAAGGCGTCTGTCGAGTCAGCTAGTATTAATATAAATTATCGTATATTGGATACATCAACCTTTATATTTTGAATTAATTGATTGTGTAAGAATACTTCGTGAACATGATGGTCGTGATTACTGTCACAATTAGTAATTTCATCCAACAATGTTCTTGTTAGTCGTACAGGAGCAGGAATAACTCTCCAAAAAACTTTTGGTATAGTTACATACGAAATCTGACAACTTTTTCTAAGTTTTCCTTCTAAGCGCACAATTTACTTATAAACTTTAGATAACAATTCCGTAATAGACATTCGCTTACAAGTAATTTCCCAGGAAAAAGCCCCTTCACAAAATGATGTCTTTTGTGTTATAAAAGTTTTATTTTGATTCTACTTACAAGCGACAAGATTTCATTTTTATTGGCGTTTACGCGAAGAAGAAGTTTATAATTCAAAACAACTTAATATTAATCATATATCTTTTGTTTTACGTAGCTTTCTATTGATATTATTGAATTTTATAGTTTGTTTGTAATTGTAGAATGGTTTCACTTTCAACGGCTGTTTTTTTTTTTACATTTACATTACTTAGTTCTACATGTGTTTTAGTTATTATATATCACGCTATCATAAGTTTAATATTCCATTTAATTGACGTATATGTTAATTATGATCAATACCTTTATACCTTTATCAATATATATAAAAATGAATTGCTGTTCATTAGTCTCGCTAAAACTCGAGAACGGCTGAACCAATTTTGCTAATTTTGGTCTTGAATTATTCGTGGAAGTCCAGAGAAGGTTTAAAAGGTGATTAAATAGGAAAATGCTGTTAAATTAAATAAAAACAACAAATTTGTTTTTCCTTTGATGTGTCCATACATAATTTCTATCAGAGAATTTATTGACGTACGGTTTGACAGTTCTGCTGTGAAACAATTTCATTACGACAGCAGGGTGCATATTTTACGAAGTAATTTTTGATGTTATGATATATTATTGACAAATTCATATAAAAACATTATTTTATTTATTATATACATATTAACGTCTGTCGGGTCAGCTAGTATTGTATAGTTTAATACAATATGTATGTATGTTATATATGGTGTGGGACGCGCCTTGCGTCGACACTCTGGCTCCTTCTCATGTCCAAGTAACGTTAGTTGGTGCTGGGGCTGCTGCTTCGACTTCCGATGACAGGAAGCGATGCAAATATGTCGGTCTGAATGAGTGTTACATCTTTGTGCCGTTTGGTGTCGAGACACTTGACCCGTGGGGCTAAGAGGCGCGGAGAATGTACAAAGTACTATACTCACGCCTCAACAGGGCTACTGGCAACCAAAGGGCTGGCAGCTATTTCGATCAACGGATCAGCCTAGTTATCCAACGCAGAAATGCTGCCAGTATTCTTGGTACGCTTCCCTGTAGTGATAGTTTTAATTTAATGTTAATATAGTACTGTAAATATAATTATTAGATTTGTTTTGTTTGAATAAATTATAATGTATACATATGTATGTTGTTTCGAAGTCCATAAACAAATAAATAAAAATGTGTTTCACATTTTGTTTGAGCCTCTGTCTTTCTGTTGGGGATCATTTAGGGCATGTCCTCGATACTTACGATAAGCACCTTGCTTCATATATTTCATATGCGGAAGTGTACCAGCGGGAATCTTCATTTCACACGATAAGTTTTTCTGTTTCATTAAAGGATTGCGGCGAATCGGCTTTGATACAATTAACAGCCTTTTTTGTTCTTATACCACGTGGCCCTGTGTTGTCTGTGACAAAGATTTGGTATCTATCTATAGTGCAATATACGAATATTCGACTGATACCTAGCTTAAAATGGCCGACGACTTCAAACTCACTTTGCACTCCTGTTTTCTTTAACATCCCTTTCCATCATTATAGTTTACAATTAACCTCAAGAAACTATATGGAATGGCTGGACATCACCGAAGTATTTCATATCTTATATGCGTTTCAAATTTAAATAAAGAAATGTATATTTTAAGATATATGAGTTGTAGGAATATTTAATTGAATTTCTAAAATTGCTATTATTTTAATATCTAGGTATGTACAAATGATTTAGGCTTTCTTTAGTGTTAATTCCGCCAATATTTGTTCTTAAAACAATTCGACACGTGTTTCGCCTCTACACAATCACTTCACTTACTTCAGTCTCGTGCCAGATTTTGGCGAGACAACACGCCCTGAGGATGCCTCGTGTAGAGGCGAAACACGTGTCGAATTGTTTTAAGAACAAATATTGGCGGAATTAACACTAAAGAAAGCCTAAATCATTTGTATAATTATGGATTTCCGCAAAGTAACGCCTAATTCAATTATTTTTTTTTTTATCTAGGTATGTATCTATTTTCTGAACAGTACTACCCTATGTAAAAATATCATCTTTAAAAAAATATTAATGTAACCCTTAATAAAATAATAATTTTATTTAACAATAGTCCTCAGGGGGCTGCTGAAAATCAGCGCTGTGTTACAGTACTTTTAATGAGTATAATATTATGCATATATATGTTTTTTTTCCTTTTCATATTTTTTTTTTATGTTATTACTTCATTTTTTCTCTTCTTCTCTCTAAGTCTTTTTTACTTCTACTATTCTGTGCGGTTTGTTTTTGTAATTAATAAAGTTTTATTTATAGACAGTATAGTTATGTACTTATTGGTAAGACAAATTGCTTGCCCAGACGTGTCGCGACAATATGGCCGCAACAAGAGATTTAAATATTACTTTGTATACAAACCTCTGCAGTGCTGTCACGTCTAGGTAACCTCAGACCACTTTCTACGAACGACAAGACTTGGTAAGTGATACATCATACCTTAGCGTCGCGTATTGCAGAAGATTCGAGGTATTTCTCTTTCATGCAAAAAGCAAGAAATTAACAAACGCTTTTGTTTAATAAATTTTATAAAATAACTTCAAAGTGATTGAAATGATTCACTTCTAGGATTAACTATACAACTTAAATTTGTAATCGAAATTTATGAACGATATGGGACTCAGACCCGCGCATTTCGGGCTCCGTCCGGGCGATCTTACTAACTGAGCCAACCGTTCGAGTGACGCATGGATTGTCTTGTTCAACTCTTAGAGTGTGACTACTAAGATAGAGTTTAAGATGTGAACAAGACCAATGTCTTTGTCAATGACAATGATGACTATGATGATTATTGACTATATTAGCCTTTCACGGTATCTTTTAGTGAATTAAACATACTATATTGGAATAAATAAGAGTATTTAAATTCATACTATCAAATTCAAATATTTTGATTCAAAATCACTTATTGAACGTCAAAAACTACAGCCCAATCAAAATAGAATGCCTCAGACCTGAGAAGAACGGGCGCAAGAAACTAAGCGGGCGTCTTTTATAAAAATATGGATTACAATGTAATATCATACAAAGACCATTTATAATTTAAGAGCCTGAGGGTGTTCGCTTCATTCCCAGTCTGTGGCATCATTAAGAAAATCGTTTATGTTATAGTAAGTAACCTTTCACACACAAACGTTTTTTAACAATTCTTTTAAATTTCGTAACACATTTGTTTTACAAATGATTTGAGTTTTCTTTAGTGTTAATTCCCGTTCCCATTAGAGTCTCAGAGACTCAGTCTCGTGCCAGATTTTGGCGAGACAACACGTCCTGAGGATGCCTCGTGTAGAGACGAAACACGTGTCGAATTGTTTAAAGACAAATATTGGCGGAATAAACACTAAAGAAAACTCAAATCATTTGTGTAGTTATGGATTTCCGCAAAGTAACGCCTACTTCAATAAATTTTCACATTTGTTTTGTAAATTTTCAGGGATCACATTCTAAAATTATATATATATCGCCTAATAAAAGACTTACTAACTCGACCTAAATGAGTAGTAGGTAGGCTCCTTTGTACAGGATGCCGGCTAGATTATGGGTAACACATAGGCGCCTATTTCTACCGTGAATCAGTAATGTGTAAACATTACTGTATTTCGGTCTGAAGGGCGCCGCAACCTGTGAAATTACTGAGCAAATGAGACTTAACATTTTATGTCTCAAGGTGACGAGCGCATATGTAGTTCCGCTCAGAATTTTTGGGTTTTTCAAGAATCCTTAGCGGCGTCCATGCGAGTCTCGACCTTTATTTTCATTAAAAAAGATCCTTGTGTTAACATTTATGATTGTCACAGTTTCTAGCAAATAACTCACTGTGCTTATGACATGTCAACATTAATGATATACCTAACAATATAAATAAAAAAATAAGTAAATTGTAGGAAACATTGAATGAAGTGATTTAGAGGAAAGGAAGCAAGTGGATAACCTACTTATTGAGCTGGCGTATTCTATTTGCCTCTAATAATCGCGATGACAATCTGATATTACATAAAAGATTTGCCCTCTTTTCGATCGAAATGCGATTTTCCCCTTCACAGTTATTGCCGGCTCGTCTCGAATTTTTTTCGCTATTGAAAACGTTTTACTACTATAGAATATTTTTGAATATATTCAAATGAATAAGAAAGAGATTTTGGCGCCCTGTTTAATACGTAATACTATTTACTATACGTAATTTAATCACTGAAATGTTTTGAAGTCATATATTGTATTCAGGTATAAACTATGATTGTTACGTTTTTTTCTGGGGTGTTTATGCCATAATCACCACGCTTGGCAGGCGAGTTGGCGATCGCAGTAGATGTTGATGCTTCTTGGAAGGATGTTGCTATCCATCCTCTGTTCTTTGTATCATATTTGATATTATATTTAACGTTTGAGTGTCTTTGTTGCATCATTTTACATTTTACATATTATATTGTAATTGAAATGATCTGTAAATCTTGATATAAAAGAGTGGCACTGAGTTTCTTGCTACTTCTTCTCATTAGCTCAACCCTTTACGAAGTAGCGGTAGATTCAATAAGAGTTTTTTTTTGACATTCATAAGTGTCATTTTCGTGACCTACGAGAATAAACTGATTTTGATTTTGATTATCCCTTAGTCGCCTCTTACGACACCCACGGGAGGGGATGAGGTGGTGCAATTCTGGTGCGACACCACACAACGTATTATCATGGCGATCTTTGGGGGAGGCCTTTGTATGGCTGTCTGGCCTATGATGATGATAATAAACTATGTTTTATTTGATGTTTATATTTAATAATCGACTCCAAAAATTACAAAAATCGTGACTTAGATTAATTAATTAGATTGTAAAAAAATACGCAATTATTTATATACTTTTTAGTGCACATTATATCTATTGTTTTGGAATAGTCTTTTTGAAGTCGCTTGTTTTTTTGTTAAATTTTTATTATTTTAAGAGTTTAGTGAATTTCAAGTACACTTACTAATAATTTCTCTAAATATGTGTAGATATACTATAGCATAAAAAAGATTCGGCCGAGTATCGTTAATTTGCTCCTTATAATTGAAGAGTTCCATTACTTTGTCATGGTTTCCGTAATCAGAACCTAACCAAACACTCACCAAACGAATAAAAAAAGAATCATCGAAATCGGTTGGCGCGATATTGAGTTATTCGTGAATTTATCATCCACTTTGCTATACATATGTATAGCAAATTTAAAGACTTTTATTTTTCACCCAGTCAAAAGTTTTGAGGTAACAAACATAAAAAAAAACCGACCCTCCTCCTTTTTTGAAGTCGGTTAAAAAGCCATCGTCATTATCCAAACCAACTATAGGGGTGAGAAATAAAACCGTTAAAAATGATTAGTTAATATGTCTGCACTAGTATAAAAATAAGGACCTTACATAACAGTGTAGCACCAAAACAAGTCGATTAACGTGTAAATACATTGCCCCACGCACACACTTAGACTACTACAGGCCGATAGGCGGCCATTATGAGAATTGTCATCGTCTGTGACAGATCAGTTTGCGTCTCAATAAAATATTTTAAAAATGCCGTCGTGCGTTGTGAAACCGTGTTAAAATGATACTATATAAGTATTGGTGGCCATATATGATTATTTAAGGGAGAAAAAATTGCATAACTAGTATCCCCCGTAACCGCACACACACTAGCATAACGGTGCTTCACTTGCTAATATCACGGCGCGGAGTCCTTCTTTTTTTACTCGTCCGTGGTCTGCATGATAAAAAAAAATAAATTGAGGCGTTACTTTGCGGAAATTCATAATTATCCAAATGTTTTAAGTTTTCTTTAGTGTTAATACCGCCAATTTATCTTTAAACAATTCTACACGTGTTTCGCCTTTACACGAGGCATTCCCGGGACATGTCGACTCGCCAAACTCTGGCACGAGACTAACTTCAGTCTTAAGAAAATTTAAAACATTTTGATTTTCTGCATAATTATTATTTCGTAAAAAATGTTAATTTAAATCGAACCAAAATCTAAATATTTATTGAGGTTTGGTACAAAAAGCTTTATAACTTTGGTTTAGATAACCCTCTTTCGTTCATAACTAAATAATACCACAGATTGGGAATGGAGCGATTTTTATAAAAAAAAAAGAAGCCCGCGCCTTTCTTACGCCTTCAGGTCTGACGCACACTTTTTCGAATGGTTGGTAGTTTTAGACTTTCAATAACTGAAATCACATCCTATTTTGAATACAAATATTTGAATTCAAATTTAGACCGAAAAGCGTTAATTGCATCCTATCATAAACTGTTTATTTATGTTACCTAACCAACATCACGAACCAGATCTATCAGTGTATTAACCTAACAGGTCCTACGGGAATAGTCTCCAGGTTTCAGTTAATATAAGATGTTTGACTTGTGTTGATTCACGGAACCTACATTCGATCCAAACGTTTATTTGTATGCAGTTAGCTAATGCTTACAATATCGGGTTGATTACCAAAATACTTGCAGGATATGTATTCGAAATAATTCAAACTAAAAAGTGCAAGTTAATCAAAATCACTTTAATCATGTAGGTCAACGAAGTGACACTTATGAATGTCAAAGTTTTCTCTTCTCTTAAATCACCACTTTGGAAATAAAAAGAGTAAATGTAACGCGGGATAAAGCTAGTACTTAAATAAAGTGTCAATAGAAAATACAGGTATCCCACATGTAAACCGCTCCACAACAATGAGATAACGGCTGAAATTTCGGCAGTCCAAACGTTTGTATAAGCCGAGAATAAGTTAGTTCATTACAGAGAGAACAAAGCAATGGGCCCGACGGTTGTAGAGGAAACGTGCGACGGTTGCGCCGACGGCCCGACAATAGACTATACAGCCTCCGCCTTATCGCACCGGAATGCGACAACCTCCCCCCGCACCTCCCCTCGCTTCCAAACCTCCCCCGCCAACCACTTGCCGTATGAGAACTGAATAAATGGGAAAACTTTCCGACGATGAACAATTGGCCATCTGTAAATAGGGAAAACACTTACGGTGAGTTAATGTTTTTTTAGCTTCCAAAATGATATAGCCTGTTGCTCCCGTAATATCCACTTTGTCTTTTATAAATAGACTACACTTTTTCGTGATATAAATTGTTTTTATATTTCACATAATCTCTCGAGTTAATATAAATTTTAAAAACTTAAGTGACTGGCAGACTGAGGCCTAAGCAAGCAATCTGATATTTATGGCGTTTTCATAATCATCAGCTCAGATGTATTATCTAGTATAGGCTCATAGACTGTAAATTAAAATTCAAATATTTTTATTCATAATAGAATTTAAAATCACTTAAAATAGCCTTAGACCCGAAAAGAAGACCTATTTTTTATAAATATAGATTACAATCTAATATCGTACAATAAAAATATATAATTAAAGGTGTTAGCTGCATTCCATGTGTCATCATTAAAAGATAATTTATGTTATAGTAACCACACAAACATTTTTTAACAATTCTTTTAAATTTCGTAACACTCTTTTTTTGTATCATGTTGTAAAAGCATATACATCGCCTTGTTATGCCATCGTTTGGTACATTTTTTGGGATCATGTTGTTTAGGCATATCAAGCGGTTACCACTCATCCACGAGACACCGGTTTGATGACCACCCAATGTGTTTACAATTTTCTGAATTGGTTGTATGTTTGTTGGTCACCCAAATGGTGAAGGACAATATCGTGTAGAAACCTACACTTGCAAAAAATTCTGAAGTAAAAACGTGAAAACAACTGGCACTGAACTCAAAACGGCTTGAACCCGGGGTGTTTTCACGCATAATATGCGTACAAACGTTGTATTTTAAAAAATAGAGAATAATAAAAATAATCTATCTACTCCAGTGGAGATGTGGTGCTGGAGGAGAATGCTAGGAGTTTCATGGACCGAGTTTCGCACCAACGTCTCCATTCTCCAAGAACTTGGCATAAAACAACGCCTTTCGGTGTTAATACAGAGTCGCATTCTTAAGTTCTTCGGACAAGTCTCCCGGCGCGAGAGTGAGTGCATTGAGCGCCTTGTGGTCTTGGGCTAAGTGGAGGGCACCAGAGGGCGGGGACGGTCGCCCATGCGATGGACCGACCAAATTAAGTCCGCTGTGGAAGTGGTCCATTGAATGAGTGCACCAGACACCAGAGAGTGTCGGCCAGCGGGGAAAATTGGCGAATTCTCGTGGGGCGAATCACATCTGCCCCAAAAGATTACACGTCGTGATCACCACGACCGCTCTGTCAAGAGTGTAACGACGAAGAAGAATCTACTCCAAATAAGAGATCTCTACATTAATATTTTAAGTATCATAATATACATTTCAAATTTGAAATGAAGGAATGATGATGGAAATGAATTAAAAAATAAAAGTTCCAAAAACTTAACTCATTTAAGGCATGCATATCGAGTGTTAATAAATGGCACCTATATACATACCCCCTTATTCATAATAGTCTGCTAACTTAAAGCATTGCTAATTCTTACTCTGTCTTCTTCTATTGACCTAAGTCAGAATGAGAAAAAACACTCCTTAGCGGCTGTTTTAAGTTAGCGGACGTTATGAATAAGGGGGTTCGTTCACGACATTTAAGACGAGACAATTATATGATTACCTACCAGTTGATTTCGTATTAAGATGAATAGAAATGACCGAACGATGAATACCGCCAATAAGACCTTATTGACTGTGTAGTCAATGTGTATTCAAGGATACCACTCAAGATCCTTGCTACAGCCTATAATTATGTTGATATTTACTTATTGCAAATACCTGTGTTTGAAATAAAATGCCTGCATTGAAATTCTAATGATATAAAAAATATCGCAGTTGTAGAAACTCCCGATAGAAATGAAAACCTAGAACTTTTAGCAGAAAAATTTGAAATTTTGTTATGTTTAAAAACAATTACATTATTAATTTGAATTTATTTCTATAACTGATATAATTAATATATTAATAATGTTGCACAATACGTCAGCTGTATACCTACAGATGTACTGCTATAAGGATTTCAGTGTCGCAAACTCACGAGATTTCACCCATCCAAAAAGAGTCTTACTATATATTTATCTAAATATTTTTTTTATTTATTTTTTATTATGTCGGTGACGCGAACCCTTAAAATTTTCCCCTACGAAAAATTATCGTCTGTGAAATAAATGAAGTGAACAACATACCTAATTCTACAGTGGCTTATTGTAGCTAACAATCCCTATTCGTCAAAGAAGAATTCAAGAAGAACACATCAAGAACCGACCGTACAGCATTCGGGTTTCGCGACAATAGAACCGTTTATAAACAATATTGGTTCGTTGTCGACGAAACCTGCAAAATGTACGGTCTTATCAACGGCGTATAAGAAGATGCGCGAATACTCTTCGAAAGAGGTATGTTAAGAAAATCTAGCACATCTACAATACTCACATTTTTAATTGTTATTCCACCTAAAAATTAAGAACAATATTTACGCACCAGTGCTCTTTCAGCTAAGTAAACTTTTTTTTTAAGAAAATAAGGGACGAGACCCTACCCATTACAATGCAGTGCCGCTCAGGAGAAAAACCCAAAAATTCTGTGCGGCACTACAATTGCGCTTGTCACCTTGAGACATATGATGTTAAGTCTCATTTGCCCAGTAATTTCACTGGCTACGGCGCCCTTCAGACCGAAACACAGTAATGTTTACTCATTACTGCTTCACGCTAGAAAAAGGCGCCGTTGTAGTACCCATATTCTAGCCGGCTTCCTGTGCAAAGGAGCCTCCCACTGGTAACTGTCTGTATATTGCTTGATCCGTAAATCTTGGTATATTCAACTCTCAGGTTGTGACTCCATCTGCAGGATCTACTTTACAATTGATTACCTACTCATCCCCAATAATTACCATAATTGAAACAAATTTTTGTATACTTAATCCCAGAAGTTACGGATATCACTCAACAATAACAAATTGTTTAGATATTTTTATGATAAAAATAATATTTAAGCCGCTTACAACTCAGGATCAAAAGAATTACATCACTATGAAGCAAAATAAAAAATAAGCTTAAATCATTTAACAGAATATGAGGTGACCACAGAGAAAATAACCTCATGAAAGATTTCACACGTGCTGGACTAGTTGTGCAAAAAAATGATTCAAAAATCATTCATAACGTCCCAGAAAACTTTGCCCACATTTACAATCCTTTCGCACTGAAAAGTTTTTTTGAAACTCAATATCAATTTCTAAATATCTTCAAACATGGATATAATAAAACTCTAGCCCTACTTAATACATAATTCACTTAATATGCTGTAGCTTTGCAAACCATCTTGTAATCTCGACAACAGTTGAAGTAATCTACTTCAAATTATTAAGAATCTTCAATATTCAACAACAAGACTTCTTCTTGAAAAGTATCGATATGATTCGTATTGTTGTGATGTTTCAGGCATGATAATATTACTTTAACTAGGCCGGGTCTGCGGCAGAAAAGAGCAAGTTTGAATAAGTAACAAGTTATTTGTAATACCCACTAAACATCCCAATCAGATTCCATTAAATTTGCAGTTACTTGTAAGATCCAAGATTCTATCTATCACATAATGTGAATCATTTTAGGTTCTATTATATACGATATTACTTTGTCACCATATTTTTTATGAAAAAAAGCCCGCTGAATTTGTTGCGTTGACCGTTCTTCTCAGGTCTGAGGCATACTTTTTGGAATGGGTTTTTAGTTCTAGTGTAGTAATGTCAAATCCAATTTTGAATAAAAATATTTGAATTTGAATTCTCGAGAAGTGATTGGAGGTTTTTGGTTGAATTTCCAAATACAATTTACTTTATTTAAGTTGTACTCTGGATCTCTTCTGAACTGTTTTTCATCACTTTTAAGATTAACGGTGTAACACATGAAAAAGTTCATTTATACCGAAAAGATTTAGGAAGACAAAATAAATCACTGGTGTTTTCCAACATAGGAATCCCACTGATTTTTTAATTACTAAAAGAACTGATTCACAACCGGATTTTAATTTTATTTACTAAGAGAAAAGATTGCGAATATTTACTCAAACTAAAGAGCCGACATTTTGTTTTACTGCCTGAAGGCAGTAACAGCAATAAAGATCTTTTTGGTATCGGAATTTGACATCTAATTTGAACATGTAATATACAAATTTTCGTAACCAGTTGCTATATAATAATATTATTAGAACTAGTTCAAAAATTGTTATTAATTTTAACAAGTGTTTCATAACATTGAACTGACAAAGCAGATATTTGGTTTTACAGATAAATATATACTATGTATGCAAGTGGATGTCTCAAGCTATAAACAACTGGACACCAGAAGCTGACAACCGTACAGCATTCGGGTTTCGCGATGATTGAACCGTATGTATTGGTTCGTTGTCGACGAAATCTGCAAAATGTACGGTTTTTTTCAACACCACGGTCAGCAGATGAGTTCGCGAAAATATCATCAACTACCCTTCGGGAGGCATCTTGATGTATTTTAAAATAAAAACTATATTTCACTATAATGGTTTTATTTCTTTTTATTTACGTGTTGGTTAACTAAGAGCGAACTTTTTATATGCTACATGAAACCGTAGATTTATCATTTAATGTGGCAAATCACGCTCAAAAATTGTCTGATGCTTGACTCTATCTACACGTCTATATTAGGCAGAGCTACCGTTCAGTTATGTTTCGACCGCGCTTTGAATACAACGCCACGCAATGACAATGTGTTCAGTGAAAAACTGTACATATAACAGCATGTCCAAAGCTAAAATTGATGGAGTATCTTATTTCAGATAAGTGCCCCTTAATATTAACAAAATTGTGTAACTGACAGTTTTAATCATTTTACTAAATATTTAAATTTCAATTGCTAAAATAAAATGTTCATGCCTGGTGTTCGAGTCCGAGCTTCTATTAAGCGTATACAATAGACGTTGAACATTACTGCCATGAAATAAAGTGTACATTGAATGAATATTCTAATGTTATCTGTATTAGTTAATGTATAAGTATATACACCGCTAGGACATTTTTTGACGACCTAGACGATTGGGAGTCTAGTTCTCGTTAGAGTAAAAATATTCTTTGGTTTACTTGTTTATTGTACGTCATCACTGACGTGTAGTAGACATAGTCACCTATAAACTATTGATTTTTGTGGTTCTACTAAGAAATAGAAGTAGTAGAAACTTATGAACGTTAAGTAGAAATTAATAAGGGCGATGTGATTTTTCAACACTTTGTGTCCTGAGTGGCGGCGCATCGCACAGGCGGAAAGAAGAGCGCATTAAACAAATGTTCGACATGTTTGGACGTGTCCCGAGTACGAGCGGGCGCGTACATTTCGCGGCTCATTCTACTGGCGGATGCGCTCACCAATGCGCGTAATTGTTTTTCACTCGCGGATAGAGAAGTGAAATGTCGCAAATTAATGACTTTACTGCTGAAGATTATGAACATTACCTGACATGGTATGTTATGATGTAATTTTTAAAACTCATATACTTTCATATATTCTATACCCTAATAAAAAAAGTAAACTTAAATTTAGGTACAATTTCTCAGAAGGACATTAATTATTTATGAAAATTTGTTTCTAAATAAATGTTTTTCAATATCTTTTAATATCTAAAATTTCTCCGGGTATCGTATTAATTCTTCATATTGTCTAACGTTTTGGCTACAAATTTAAATTTAATTTAATAACGTATTCGCCGCTTCATTTTCCTGTTGTCTATATAATTTCGTGCTTTCCTTTTTTCTCACAAAAAAATATACCATCGGTAAAATAAAACTCCTTCTTTTTCTTTTTCGATATCCACGTTATTAAAACCAAAGTAAAAGAAACACAACACATGCGCGCACGCATCAACCGCGTGTACTAAGGACCTGTCCTTATCGACTTGGAAACCCGCTCTGCAATCCGCCATACGCGGTGCGCCGTGACTCATGACGCACACTATGAAATAAACTCGATAATCTCTAGTTTTTAATTATATTTATCACTATTTTGGTTCTTTACTCTCCATATTGGTATAAGTTATAAGATTTCTATTAACTTTTTGAACCAAATATACCTTTTAATTAATAATAATTATTATTAGTATAGTGTGAAATGATAATTTTTTAGCAATTAACTGTCACAATATGCACACGATAGATAGATCCCCACTACACTTTGGAAGCAAAAAAGGAACCTATCTAGCTAGCAAAGTCTTCCACTAGTAAATATAAACTTTACCAGTTTATTCCTGGATATTCCAGATTACCTAGGTAACACAGTAAATGTAGAAAATGAAAAACGGCTTAATTTTGAAAGTGGCCAATACTTATTGTTTTTCGAAGTAATCTCCGTTCCTCTCTACTCATCTTCGTATTCGATGGAACCACTGAGAAATGCAGTGGGCTTATTCTTCCTTAGGGGTCTCTTCTATGGCATTTTCGTACGCTTTCACTGCATCTTCATGGCTCGTAAAGCAAATACCTCGAATTATATCTGTAGGTCTTAGGAATAAAAAAAAGTCTTAGGGTGCTAGGTCAGGACTGAGCGGATGACTCATTATCTCGACACCAACCATAGTCAAATATTAAACAGTCCGTTTTGCGGAGAACGCTGAAGCAGTGTCGGAGGATCCTGCTTCGAGGGCGCTGCTGTCGATTTTTTTCCAAGACAACAGACAAACAGCGATTGACATACGAGTCTGCAGTAACTGTCCTTCCATCTTCTAGCACAACTGTCGCGAAATTACCTTTCCGACCAAAGAATGAGGCAATCATCTTTTTTCCTTGACTTCTTCCTTTCTTTACCTTAGTTGGCCGATCCCCGAAAGGAAACACCCACTGAGCTGATTGTCTTTTGGTTTCGGGTTCGTAGTAAAATATCCAGCTTTCATCACATGTGACGATGTCAAATACAGCATTTGAGTCACCGCCGTTGAACGTATCTAACATTTGGCGACACCAGTCCATGTGAAGGTGTTTCTGGTCGTTGGTTAAAGTATGCGAAATCCATCTGGTACAAAGCTTCCTGACGCCTAAATGTTCGTGTAATATTTTTTGAACTTAACTCATATCAATGCCTAGGCTTGCGCGTATCTGCTGATAGGTCACTCTCTTATCTTCCTCTATCATGCGTCGCACAGCACTGATGTTATCTTCAGTAGTCGCTGTTAAAGGACGTCCCTCACGCGGATCATCATTGAGTTGCTACGTCCACGCTTAAACTCGTTAAACCAATTGTAAATAGTGGCACGAGATGTAACTTCATTAAGAAATGCTAATCGCAGCCTATACAGCTTTGTTGTTGAGTAAGCCCACAACGAAAGTCATAATAAATCATTGACTGAAAATTTTCTCGAGTTCGGTTCATTTTCACATGTAACATGAGTTTTAGATTTGCCGCCAATTCACAAAAACAAATGACAAATGAATGCAATATACTTCATTAGGCTACCAAAGAGTTCTTAAATTGAAATTCAATGAAAGTTTTCATTAGCAATGTTTCTAACTGGCCCGTTCCAAACATTTTCGGTGTTACCCACGTATTTGTAGGAATGTCTTCATTTACGTTTTTCGACATTGCTATGTTCACACATTAGGTGCTGAAACACAACAGCTGTGGTTTATCGACCAACTGTGTGGCGCGTCGTATACAAGTGTGCAGTCCTGGAGATGCTGCTGAAGAATACACTGGCCATGCAGGTCTCTCTCAGGAAATCGTGCTGGAGGTCCTTTCTTGAGGTCTAGGAATGGCGAAAGATGAACATTGTTAAACTCAATTATAGAAATATTAATCAGGACTCCAATCTGGATTCCATTAAGGATTCTTCTTCTTTGGAGTGAAGAAATTATTGTATTTTATATTCAAACATTACTAGTGAAATTACTGGGCAAATCAGACTTAACATCTTATGTCTCAAGGTGATGAGCGTAGTTGTAGTGCCATTCAAAATTTTAAGGGTTTTTCAAGAATCCTGAGCACTGTATTGTAATGGGCAGGGCGTATGAATTAGCATCAGGTGAACGTCCTGCTCGTCTTGTCCCTTATTTTCATAAAAAAATATTCAAACATTAAGCAAATATACATTAACTAATTTAAACTATGGTACCAGTTGATATACTACAGCAGTCAAAAATAAATTTAAGTGTATCTTAGATAATTTATGCGTCTTCCTGCTAGAAAAATAGGTCAGATTTACTACTTTGATGTGCGTGACAAGCGCGACAACACTCGCGACTTGTATGTCAATTTGTGTTAGTATGTGCGCAATGTTCAATTTAGAGGTTACCTGTCAACCTCAATTTTTTTCGTAGTTTTCACAGCTGTCACAATCGATCTATACTTATAAATAATCAAAGCATATAATATACTCTTCTACCTGCACAAATCCAGGTAGGGCTCTTGTATGTAAGTTTTAAATTTGTAGTAGCACAGAACGTTACTACATTATATTACATTACAGAGTTTGTTATGAAAAACATTACACCATTAAAGGCACCACATTCATTAAGACACATAATTACTTTTTGAATAATCTATTACTTTTAGTGATAACATAAATAAGCAAAAGATTATTTCACATCATTTAGTTTTCATTACGACAATATGCTATTATATCACCTCAGTGCTTGAAGAGTTGAATAAAATAAATAAAATAAAACATTTGAATTTTCAACGTGTCATAGGATTCCATAGGTACCTACCGCCAAAAATGCAATCAAAGCTCCTGTGATGTTCCTGTAGCTGGGTTTTTTAACTCACTATCCTGCTAGTCAATATTTTTGAAGTAAAACTTCTTTCAAATCGTTGTGATTTGAATATCGATGAAACGAAAAAGCGAGACGATAGAGACACAAACAGGTAAAGGATTCAGCCGACGAGAGAATGAGAAAGACACTAAATTCATAAGATTTAACGTGAGAAAAAATGAGATAGGAAGCATTATACAGTGTTTTGGTACCAGGCGATCATAGTTGAAGAAGGGATTGTCTTGTGTATGACGCGAGTATACCTTTATATATTCTGACGTCATGCGCATGACGTATTACTACATAAACACTAGGATAACATAAATATGGTAGCGGTGATAGTAATGTCTTTTATATTTTTATATATTATATATAATATATTTTATAAAACCTTATACTTAACACACGACACGACTTAATAGGTACGAGTAAGTTGGAGGAGTATAAACAGGTTGCTACAAAGCGTTCGACACAAACGAAAACTGATTATGGGAATAGCAAGGTATGAAAATGGATCACCAATAATTAAAACAATTTCTAATCTTAAACTTTCAAAATACTTTTATAAGTTCTGTAACGTGTTCTTACTTGTTAAAAGAATCACTAATATTTAAGTGGAAAGTAATATTTTTGTACTGTTAAGATAGAAGACTTGGCAAGAAAAACTAGAGATAAGATTTTTAAAGCAATTTGGCAACGAGGTATCAGTTCATTTATTTTAAGGGTTCTAAAAGTAGTTTGAGATTTCCTGGATACTTAGGGATGTATCTCACTGTACGTTCCTTTTTTTATGAAAATAAGGGACGTGACGAGCAGGATGTTCAGCTGATGGTAATTGATACGACCTGCCCATTACAATACAGTGCCGCTCACGATTATTGAAAAACCCAAAAATTCTGAGCGGCAATAGAACTGCGCTCGTCACCTTGAGACATAAGTTGTCATGTCTCATTTGCCCAATAAATTCACTAGCTACGGCGCCCTTCAGACCGAAACACGGTAATGCTTGCACATTGCTGCTTCACGGCAGAAATAGGCGCCGCTGTGGTACCCATAATCTAGCTGGCATCGTGTGCAAAGGAGCCCACCACTGGTAATCACTCATACTATTCTATTATTTACTAATAAAATTCAGACAAGAGGTTCGTTTTTACTCGAATCGTTCGATACTCGTCAACAATTCGAGTATCTGTAAATCAGTATTATAAAAGTTTCTCGTAGCTTTTAATTTCAACCAGCCCCTTGTGTGCCCTTATAGATATTTTGCAGTAGATATATTTAAAGCAAAACATTTAAAAGCAAACGTTAGGACGCGGCCCCAACGCTGCGTAGTCAAGATGGTTCGGTAAATCGACACCGCACCGCATTGCGATGATTTCAAAATTTTCTTCGCTTGCGGCTCTGTACAAGAATTGATGATTGAAAGATGATTATTAGTTTAGTTTCCAATGAGACAGATGTACATTACCCGTACTACCTACCCATCAATCCAGTATCACTGGATTGTTGGGTAAAACTGCAGTAAAACTATCAGTAAAACTGCAGTACCTCACAGCGAGACCCCACTATGAGGTATAAGTAAAAATATATAGTAGTAGGTAGTAGTATAAGAAATGACATCAAAAAGAATTCTAAAGGAATCAATTTTGAGAAAATAAATGCCTTTTATATCAACTCATTTTGTGAATGAACGAGCGCAGCGTCAAGTCCTGTTAACCACGACTCTTATATAAGTCGAGTCGCAAGATGGGTCTTCGCAAATTTTGAAAGTTGACTACACCATTGCCGCACATGTATGTGCGTATACATAAGTGTATGTAATAAATATATATATAAGTGAATTTGCTGGAAACTGTCATAACCATAGTACTTATAATGCCTACTACTCGGCTAAGTCGAGTTAGTAAGTCAAGTCTTTTGTGGGGCGATATATAATTATGTTTTACAACAAAATCCCAGAAAATTTTCAAACCAAAAGTATTACGTTATTCAAAAGAATTGTTAAAAGACGTTTGTGTGGTAAAGGTTACTGTAACATAAACGACTTTCTTAATTATACCACAGATTGGGAATGGAGCAACCTCAGGTTATTAAATAATAAGTTATTTAATTGTACAATATTACTTTGTAAACATACTTTTTGATGGAAAAAAGTTTGTTGTGCCCATTCTTCTCAGGTCTGAGGCATTCTTTTTGTTTGGTGGTAGTTTTTGACTTTCAATAAGTGATGTCACATTCTATTTTGAATAAAAATAATTGAATGCACACACCTTGGCTTCCGTTAAGATGCATTAGGAAAAACTATATGTATGTAACTATAATATTCTAAACTATTTGTTGGTACAAAAAAGAGATTTTATTTGTCACTCGAGCCTAGCAAGTTGGACCGTGGAGGCTAAAGTTTGGCTTGGGAATTCTAGTGAATAAATATTTCATTATCTTCACGACCCGTTCATGTCTTATAAGATTTTACGAAAGATATATTAAAGTACATTGTGTATTATTAAACTTTGTTTTGATTCGAGATGATAATTGATTTTTCTTTGCAAACACAATGAAGGCAGAAAAAGCGCTGACCAGATAAGAAATGAATTTTGTAAATATTCTAATAGTGATACTGGATCTCTTAGTTGGCAAATGTTTGGCAATAAAAGAAAAATGTGATATTTGCTTTCCAATTTCAGAGTTTTCTTCATTGTTAAACTCCCCTAAAGTTGTATACTTAATAACTTTTAGTAATTCTCTCCATGGAATGAAAACATGTTATTATTTTTAAATTTATCTTTGTGTAACTCTTGTAGTGTTTTATACTAAGATACGGGATGCTTCAGAAATATATCGATATCGTGAGTTGGGATCTTGCACTGGGTAGCAAAGTGTGAGACCTGACTGAAAGTAACATATCGCCGCAACGCAGATTTGCGCGGTGCGGCGAGGGATCAGGGATCACACTGCAGTGTTGTAGCCTCGCCCTTATAGATTTAAATTCCGTTATCCTCAAACTGACGTTTCATGCGATATTTCAGCTCAATATCTCCGAGTACATTGTGTGCTTTCAATGATATTTTGTTATTGTTTACTTTTTTGTTGATAAATGCTACGGGCTATTCGTTGGTAGCTCTTTGTATGTTCAATGATTTTAAAACAAAACTAGAAATTCACTCAATTAAACCGCTGCATTCAATGCCTTCAACTTATAAGAGAGAATCCAATTACTTCCACAGAATTAAAACACGCACGAGGTAACCGAATGTGCCCTTTACGAGGTCATTTGAATATGCAAGTACTTTTTTAATTTGACAGGTGAGTGAACACGCCTTACAGCCGCCTATTGTGTTGTAAAAGTATCGAAATTGAACGAGCGCAGTCCATTTGGTGTCTATATGAGTCCCGACAATACCCGTTCGTCCATACGTTTCTCGTTCCCTGAATATCAAAATCATTTTTCCTCAATTTCATTACAATTCGAACGATGCCGTTCGGTGCGTTGATTTTTATCGAATCGTCGATCCATAGGAACGGTGATAAGTTAATTACGCGAGTTATCTGACGTTTTACGAACGCTCCCTGGTTGGAAATGCATATTGTTTGAGGTTTTTATTTTTGATTTACTGATTGCAATTTTTTGTTTCTGTAGTATTAAATTCGCTGTAGTTTAAGCAATTTGTTATTTATCCTATTATATATTATATTATAGTGTTAATTCGCCAAACTCTGCCACGATTCTCGTGTCAAGTCAACATATAATGAGGATGCCTCGTGTAGAGGCGAAACACTCTCTCTTTCATAAGTTGACCGACTAAATGGTAGCTATGTTACTTCTGCCAGTATATCAACGACTACGAGTGGTATATAGGGTGTCCCATGGCTATGCCACTTGGAGGGGAACTACCTTAAATATTGCACATGTAACATTTACGATTCTCGTACCAGAGTTTGGCGAATTAAGTCAACATGTCCTGAGGAAGCCTCGTGTAGATGCGAAACACGTGTCGAATTGTTTAAAGACAAATATTGGCGGAATTAACACTTAAGAAAACTTAAAACATTTGGATTTCCGCAAAGTAACGCCAAGAAATTCTAGAAATTTGTTATTATTTATTAAGTGATAACCCTCACTTCTGGGATTAATAACACAAATTAAATTTGAAAACAAAATTTATGAACGATGCGGGTTTTGTAGATGAAGCCACAACCTGAGAGTTGAAGTATCAAGTTTTATGAAGGTGGCGTCACTCGAACGCTTGGCTCAGTGAAAGATCGCTCGCACGAAACGCGAGAGGTCGCGGGTTCCAGTCCCGCATCGTTCATAATTTTTGTTTTTAAATTTAATTTGTTTAACTGTAGTAGGGTACCTTGTCAGTCTCGGGTTCGGTTAGGTAGGGCTTGTTGCTATGGAAATAAAAAAATAGAAGTGAATCAAAAGTAATAGTTTAACTACATTTTAAATTTGATAAAAAACGAATCAAAAATTCGTGGCCTTTTACTTATCTCTTGCAGGAGGAGTTCACCAGTGGGAGGCTCCTTTGTACAGGATTCCGACTAGATTATGGGTACCACAACGCCGCCTATTTCTGCCTTGAAGCAGTAATGTTGTGGCCTGAAGGGTGCCGTAGCTAGTGAAATTAATGGCCAAATGAGACTTAACATCTTATGTCTCAAGGTGACGTGTGCCATTGTAGTGCAGCTCAGAATTTTGGGATTTTCAAGAATCCTGAGTAGCACTGCATTGTAATGGACAGGGCGTATCAGTTTCCATCAGCTGAACGTGTTGATCGTCTCATCTCTTATTGTCATAAAAGAAAAAGTAGATATTTGTAATTATTATATAAGACGTCAATTTTAAGGCTAAAGAATACTACCGTACTTCCTTATCAGGTTACTCGTCATCAATGATATGTTGGACACCTCCAACATTCATTGCTATGCGGACGACAGCACTGGTGATGCCGTATACACGGGCCATGCAGGTCTCTCTCGGGAAATCGTCGACCAGTGCCGGGAGAAACTTGTGTCTTCTATCGAGTCCTCTCTTGAGAAGGTCGCGGAAGGGGGAAAATTGAACCTTGCCCAATTTAACCCCCAGAAGACTCAAGTTTGCGCGTTTACCACTAAAAAAACCCCATATGTCGTATCACCGCTCTTCAACAACACTTCCCTTAAAGCCTCGCCTAGTATCGGAATACTGGGTCTCTAAATCTCGAGCGATTGCCAATTTCGTGGTCATCTGGAAGGCAAAGCCAAATTGGCTTCAAAGGAACTGGGCGTCATTAATAGAGCACGGCAATACTTCAAGCCGGCCCACATACTAGAGCTCTACAAAGCGCAGGTCCGGCCACACATGGAGTATTGCTGTCATCTCTGGTCTGGCGCACCCCAGTATCAGCTCGATCCATTTGACCGCGTGCAACGCAGAGCAGCTCGAATTGTCGGGGACCCAGTGCTCTGTGAACGGCTGGATCACTTGGCGTTGCGTAGAGACGTCGCTTCATTGTGTGTCTTCTACCACATTTCTCACGGGGAGTGTTCCGAAGAGCTGTTTAACCTGATTCCTGCCGCCGAATTCCACCTTCGCACGACACGCCACAAGTTAGGATATCATCCTCACCATCTGGATGTGTGGCGGTCCTCCACAGTGCGGTTTTCAAGGAGCTTTCTTCCACGTACTACAAAGCTGTGGAGTGAGCTTCCTTGTTTCAGGGACGATACGACATGGGTACCTTCAAAAAAAGCGCGTACACCTTCCTTAAAGGCCGGCAACGCTCCTGTGATTCCTCTGGTGTTGCAAGAGATTGTGGGCGGCGGTGATCACTTAACAACAGGTGACCCGTACGCTCGTTTGTCCTCCTATTCCATAAAAAAAAAGGAAGTACCTTAAATATTGCGCATGTAAGTAAGTACATGTTACTGAAAGAAGACTTCATATTAATTTAGAAACAATTTTATCTGCATTTAAAGATTTTTAAATTGTTACCTGGCTTAACCGGGAATCGAACCGGCTACACGAAAAAATAAATACCCTGTATCTTTATCGTACACATTAAAAGGCATCATCAGCTAGATGGGGCTCCAAGTCATAACAGTCAGAGAACAAGGGACTATCTCAATGAATGCTTGACTCCCGAAACCAGCCAGGCAATTATTTACAAATCTATGTGGTTTTTATTATTATAATACTAGAAATAAGAGATTGCTTATAACTTATTCCAGTAGATAATTAATAGCTTTAAGGGTAAATGAAAATACTTTTATAATGAAGTCCCACTCACTATTCTGGCATTATCTATAAATAAATTTAAATGTTTTATTAAAAAATGGCTCCGTCGTAAATCCTACTACTCCACAGATTAATATTTAAGTGATCAGACAGCCTGGGACTAAATTTTGATTTTTTTATAGCAATAGCAATGACAGTACAATATTGTAAATTTCAGTAAAAAGAGCGCAAAAGAGAATGCTGGAAAAGTTTCTTGCGCCTATTCTTCTCCCTCAGAACGCCATTGTTTCCGAAGCGGTAGTAGTGTCTAGTTTATTAGAAATGACATCAAAAATAACTCTAAACTTTTTATGAATACAGTATAAATTGTTTCTTCTTTCAGTCAAATGTTACATCTGCAATATTTAAAGTACTGCTCCTCCATGTTGCATAGGCATGGGACACCCTGTATAGTCATTTGATGAACATAAGTTCAGGCACTCGAGTTGCAGTGACAAATGGTTGACCGATCGCCAATACTGCTCGCAAGTAATAATAGCTTCATATCAATGCAGATCACGATGAATAGCGGCCATTAGCCATGTGCTAACCGAATATCATTTGCATCGACAGTATTGTAGCCACTAATTCTAAACGATGAATTGGTTTTCTACGATATTTCAGCGTTTAAGGGTGACTAACCTAATAATATACTAAGTACAAAAGCCATAGCTTTTAAACACTATAAACTACAATAACATTACAAACTAAGTTGATGGCAAGCAACTTAGTTTGTCTGGACAGCAAAACGGTGACAAAAACATCCTGTCATCTCAATATATATAAATTACGTGATACGTTGTTTGTCCGCAATGGACTCCTAAACTAATGAACGGATTTTAATGGGGATTACTTCATGGAGTGAAGTTTGGTCCAACTTGAGAGATAGGATATTTTTTATTTCTATTTGGGACGCATAATTATTTTTATTTTCAATATTTGTTTTGTATGGACATATTCTCTATTAGAGAATTTAGTGACGCACGCGTTTCGCTGTGAAACAATTTCATTATAACAACAGGGACCATTTTTTACGAAATAATTCTTGATGTTTTGAAATATTATTGGCAAATTCCTATAAAACAGTATTAGTTTCTTAATATATTTTAAACAGAACAACGTCTGTCTGGGTAGCTAGTTTACTATAAACTTTTGAAATAAATTTTTGCATTTCTATGTTCGAATACATTCGAAGCACCCTTCCACCCGCTTTGCAAATTTTTCAAAATAAATAATATATTTAAAAAAAGTGAGTACCTAAATAAAGTTTTTGTGAAATACTATTTTTCGCACTTATACTTCTTTTAGATTACAACGATTTAACATAATAAGTAAAGTGAATTTTTAGTTTCTGATATACCAGATTTATATAGATTCCTTGTCGGTAGGTACCACAGGGCACAGCGCTGCCTTTTTCTACCGTCAAGCTGTAATCACTTTTCTCGTCTCGTCGCTTATTCTCATAGAAAAATTTTATTAATCAAATACCAAAATCCAGACACGTAGAATCTGTACTCACAACTGCAACTGTTTTAAGCAATTCACAGTTATTAATTACACATAAATAGTTGCTTTAAAAAAAACCAGTGCTGTATCATGTGCGTAAGCTAATATTTTTTCCATTACCTTGTTTGAGGTTGCATAGGTCTTTTTCATCCCTACTAATATTATAAATGTGAATGTAAGTTTGTTTGTAACGTCCTTATTCGGAGCTACTGCACCGATTTAAATGAAATTTCGTACAGCATTAGATTAGAGCTTGGGAAAGGACATAGGCTCCATTTTATCCCGGAAAAATCCATGGTTCCTGTGGGATTTGTGAAAAACTGATCTTCACGTCAGTGAGTTATGACTATACTGATAGTAGGTTTAGTTTCCCATTGCAATCTTCCTCGAAATAAAATTCATATAATATTTTGGGAACGGGAACAAAAACGGGAACCGGAACTGGAATCGGACTTGAGATAGTCTTCAATTCCAAGTTTGCTTATTATTTTTAAAAAAACTCTTTATCTACGCGTACGAAGTCGCGGGCATCAACATTATAAACAGGATTGGGCCAAAAATGCTCCCCTGGGGAACGCCATATTAAATGGTGGATTCAGAATTTGTATGAGGGCCAATTTTAGCATACTGGTATCAACGACTTTGATACGTCTGAAACAGAGATAATTGATTGCCTCTTATATCCAACGACTCAAACTTAGGTAACAAAACAGAAATCAGAACTATGTCGAACACTTTGTCAAAGTTCAGGAAGAGTGCTACATATTTCTGTTTCTCGTCAAGTTTCCTGACTATGTGATCCCGTAAGTCGTGTATAACGTCACTGGCGGAGCAATTCTCCCTTAAGCTAGATTCATAGATAGAAGATTATATGACCCTTAGTACTTAGTAACCCTAAAGTTATTCTTTCTAATGTAGAAACCCTAATGTTTCTTGTAATGGGCAGTGCGTGTAACTAATTAATCAAATAATAAATCCGAAAACGTAGAATAATCTGTACTCACAACCACTGCTTTAAAAAATTCCTTTACTCAGAATTCTTCGTAAGGATTACCTACTCATAGAAGTTGTAAGTCATATTAAAAGACTAGAGAACCGGTGACGCGTATTGATCTTTGCAGCTAGGCTGAAATATTGGGCTTTCATAGGTAGACTTCATAGAGTCCCGTGAGTAACTTTTATCCAAAAGTATACGTCTATAGATAGATACTGATAAAAATAAAGTTTAAGGTAGAAATTGTAGGTCTAGTTGTATGCTAGTTATAGTGATCACCACTACCAATGTTTTCTTCGAACACTGGAGGAATCACAAATTGTAAGCGTTTTTTAAAGTCATTTTCACCTAGTTATATCGTGGAAGTAATTTTGTGTAAAAGTTTGAGTGATCGTGAGAAACATCTGCTTGACAAGCGCACTGTGGACAAAACTTTGACTTTGAAAGGAACGGAGGGTTTGTATCTTCCCATTCGGAAAACGACTTGGTGAATTTTGATTTAAAAGCAATAGTGTTTCAACTATCATCATTGTTAACCATATTATTATATTATGTTAGAACTGATTTTGGCGGGAGCATTTAGATTCTGTAGAGAAGATTTAGCGAGTAATTTTTTATTAAATATTTCTGTGATCATCCAATATGGTGGTTAAGTGCAAAATGTCCGTTAACAGCTTTAAACACCGGCATTTTAATACTAAAATGCCGGTATACACCGATTAAGGTTTCATATCACAGAAAGCACTGCAAAAATAATCAAAAGAGGCTTATGATTTCGAACTGTTACCATCGAGCATTTAATACAATTTTAAATGTAATGCTTTTTCAAAAAAAAATTATAATGTACCACCTTATACACATTTTTTTTTATTAATAACTAATTAAACTAAAGTAAACTATTAATAGACTTCCTTATAATAAATAATACACAGAATTTTGGTTGGATATAATATACTTACTTATAGTCGATTTTTTAATCCAGTGATATGGATGGATAGATAAATAGATAGATAAATAAAACTGTAAACAGCACAGGACATAAAGTTTTATTATAACATGTACAATATTTTACTAAAGCTCTTGGTTATAACAGCAGTGATGATGACAAACTATTTATGTGAAGGATATTGTAACATCCGCTGATTGCAGTGTCTATTTCCGATTACTGAAACAATTTGCATTTAGTCTGAAATAAATAAACAGTATTCAGTAGAATGTTTTAGTACTTATCCTGAAAGATTTGTAATTGATTTAAATTCCGCTGTTCTGCTAATTATCTGAATGTATAAAGAAAAAAACAAACAGCAACGACATAGACTCATACAAAAATAGTTTATCAAACGTCATGAACGGCTTAAACTAAACCTTACAATAACTATGGGTTTTTTTTAAATTAAGTCCAGTAAAAGACGGACGAACGGACGTACAGCGGAATCTTAGTATTTTACTTCGGGTATGAATGCTCATTTGTTCTCACTTCCTCCTATTGTAAGCCATCAGACGCCGTGGTGACAGAATGGCTCTTCTCTGGTCTTTATGCTGGGTAAGAATATGAATTAAGATTTCCTAAGTTTTAATACCAAAAATAATTTTAATAATCAACATAAAATCGTTATACCAATCCTGTTTTTATTAAATAAATCATTTTAAGCATTTAATTTAATTACAATTTCAATTTGATTTCAGATACTACAAGTCCCTTGGATAATGCTGTGCGGAACTTTAACCATACCCAAAAAAAATATAGTCTGTACGAGTACTGAAAAAATACAGGAATAATCGATTTTTTCGGTAAAAAGTTTTAGCCACTGCCTCGCCTAAGATTACTATATTAGGTCCTTATGTATAAAATTGGCGTTTTGTCGTACTGGCCACTTTTATCTCAAATATTTTCTCCTATAAACAATGACGTTGTATTCATTGCATGATGATGTTGTATCGTTTGACAAATTTAAAGCTAATAGCACTATTGATTTTTCTTAAAAGGTCCAAATTTACAAGTGAATAGTTTATAGTTTTAATAATATAAAAAGAGAAAGATAAGAAATAAAATATTTCCCCTCAATCATTGCTTTTTAAAATCTAACTGATGAGTTCCGAAACATAATATTTAGCCTCTACGAGAGAACAATTTTGGATTATCTTTTGGCGTGTCAACAAGCCCTGAAGATGCCTCGTATAGCTAAACACTAATTTTGTGGAATTTGCTGGAAAAAAGCTAAATTTATCTTTTTTTTTTTTAAATTTTCCACTTTCCGCAATATTACGCCTAATCCTATTAATTTCCTTGCATTTTTCTTTAATTCCCTCATGGTCTTAATCTTGATCTACAGAAACATTTTTCTTAATGGCCTCATGTTATTTATTTTTGGCATTTTATGTCGGAAATTACTTCGTTTCTAGACTTAAGTTATTCGCCCGATACTGTTTTATTTATTTTAAGCTATTTTAACACCAATTGTACGTGTACTCAGACTGTGCAGAGTTAGACTATCAATTCAAATGCATCTGCATTAAAATGTTTAGTGTGTTCTGTGCGCTGCACGTCATTACAGACAAGACCGGGTTCGTTAGGATTGCAAGTAATAAGAGCACACGTGGACATATCCCTCTCAGATTTTCGTGAATGCATAACGTACCGTCGTCCAATTTCGCGAAGTAAATTGTTCATAACGGAAGTTCATATCCGGACGTCGGGCCGCTCTACGCTTCGGGCGAGATTAGGCGGTAATTACCATTTCCCGTGACACAGGATGCAGACGGCGTTCGAGGAGCGATTCCTCCTCAGCCGCGGCAGCGGGGGCGGAAGCGTTTTGCATCAAGCCGTACATAGAAGAATTACGCCACAATTTCAATTCACATTGAAGAAATTATTAACAATTTCTATATTTCTCGGTTTCTCAAATTCACTACCTTGTTCGCTGGCTATTTTTTTATGCAGTAGCGCTCATGATTCTTGATCGAACAACCCGAAAATTCTTAGTGACAGCAATTGCACTCGTCATCTTCACATAAAAGATGTTGTGTTGACATTGTATATTGGTTTAAAATTAGCTTGTAATTACTAGGCTTAAAATTAAAGTGACTTAAGATACTAAGTCTCATTAGTTTTAAGTCTAGTAAGTTCTCGCAAATTTCAAACCTAAATACAATTATGCATAGTACTGCAGCCTAGCGAACTCAATAAAAAAGCGATTCACTCGATTGTATGAAACCTGCACTCATTTATAGATTGACAGATGACGGCTATAATCTTGTAAAAAACGAAGATAGCCGAAATCCACTACGTTTTCAGCAACTGTTCGCTTTCAAACTTACCTGGATACTTCGTCGCAATAATGTTAATGCTATTTTCAACTTATGTCAAATGACTGCACGTTTCATACTAAACTAAATTTAAATTTTTACTTAGGCAATTCCGCCTTATTACGTAGCATATATATATATATCCTTTTTGCAATACTGCTTCACGACAGGAAAAGGTAGTTCCTATCTAGCCGGTGTAAAGACAAAAAATGTGTGTGTACTTATGCATGCACGCAAGAAGTTATACTTCTTTGGCCTAACAAAGCAAAAATCCTTAAAATTATTTATTCCTCGTGCTATTCTAAGTTTGTAGAAAGATCACCATTGTAAAAATCTTGCAACGATGGGTTTGACAATTAATTATTAGATAACAAGTACGGCTGTACGAACTTGAACCCTTTGCCTATCCTAATAATGGACGAAGAAACCAAATAAAAAAAGGAAAATTTTAGGAAGCAACTTCACACTGTTACTTTTGTGTTACAGTGATGCGCATGCATCTTAAAATTACACTCTCATAATTTTTCCATAACGCGCCTAAAGTAGTATAACTTCAACAAAATCGTCGTCTGTTTATTTATTAGGCCTTTAGAAGGAAACTGATTATATGAGTACTTTCGTCTCGCAGCCAGTACTGAAGCGCCTCGCTGCTTCTATGATTGAATAAGTGAAGTCGAGCTTCCCTAATGAAACATATTGAACGTGTATCGAATCACTTACTCGGTGTACGCTTCTGCGCTCGCTTTTTGGGGCACGTCAACAAAACGAGCTCCTGTAGGTGAACCATGCAAATATTATTATAGCAGAGTTTCACTTTAAGAGAGACAGTAAATTGAATTAACTCCGAACAGTGACGTCAGGCTCGTGTAAAAATAATTCAACATAGCATTACAGAAAATAATATCGCGCAACATTGGCGCAGTCCTTTGTGCTCGGGAAATATTTACTTAAAGCTGCGCTTTGAATACAACAAAAAGGGGAACGTAATTAATTCATTAATGTCATCATAATTCTATTTGTGGCGCTTAAGGGCGGTTATATTTTAGTTGAAAGATTCAAAAAGTGTACGCGTTCTGATAAGATTATAATAGCTATTCTTTTATGTGTTTTTTTATCTGTTGTATTGGCCGTTTTGATTATATTCATATAAGAAAGACGGCACGTTCCTGTGTCTTAAGAAGTCTCCTTACCTCACCAGTGGGAGGCTCCTTTGCAGAGATTGCTGGCTTCTTTTCTGCCATGTAGCAGTAATGTGGAAGCATTATTGTGTGTTTGTAGCTAGTGAAATTACTGGGCAAACGAGACTAAACATCTTATGTGTCAAGGAGACGAGAGCAATTGTAGTGCCGCTCAGAATTTTTAGATTATTCAAGAATCCTGAGCGGCACTGCATTGTAATGGGTAGGGCATATAAATTACCATCAGCTGAACGTCTTGATCCTCTCGTCTTTTTTGTCATAAAAAAAATCTCTTATGTGTGGAAAAAGACCGGTGGTCTTTAGTGTATGACGAAAATTGTCGCCTAATTCCTAGGCAGCACCCAAAGAGTCTCTGTTGGGACCGAAGAGATCTTCGGCAACTTATATTCTTTTTTTTTAACAAGTATATCGAAAAGTTTAAATAATCTTAAAATGCATAAATAATAAAGAATAATTTCGATTTTATTTATTGAGTGCTTCTAAATTAAGTAAAACTTAAAGTAAGTAAGTGCTTAGAGTAAGTTATAAATAAAAAATTAAGATTATTAATCAATTAAATAACAATTGATATATTTTAAAGTGATAACCCTCACTTCTGGGATTAATTATATTATGAGTTTTGCTGTGGTCACCCAAAGGCATAGTTCGAAATTGAACTCCCAATTAATTTTATAAATTTAATTGTTAAAGTATTTAATCTAGCGTAAATATTTGTTCAATTTAAGTAAAATATATTATTAAAAGTCAGTGTATATATAAACAAGTGTTTTTGTGTGTTACTTTAAATAACTTTAGTTTATTGTGCGTCTCCCGTGATCCGTCAGCTGTTATAAAAATGATGACCCGAGGAATCAAATCCCGCCAAACTAAGGAACAGCTCCAACTAACCCTCGTGGAGCTAAGAAAGTACAAGGGACAATACGAACAGCTGCTTAAGGAAAGGCACGACGAAAATGAAATTGAGGTTATAAACATTATAAATAAAATTTAAAATTTAAAATCAGATTTATGTCAATTGCACATTGAAAACTCAAAGTTATTAGAAGAAAACAAAAACCTGCGTGCAAGGAAACCTTAGATCTGGTGGTTAAATTAAAATCCCAGCTATATGAAGCTGAGGAACTTATAAACTCTCTTAAAACATTAGATCAAAGTTCCAAGGCTTCTCAAACCCAGTGCCTATTTAATGAGTTGTTTGGAAGTGCCCCTGATTTAGTCTCAGCAGACCAAATACCCAATAATAAATCAACTAATGTTAGTGTGGACACTGTGGCTTTCAACCCAACTCATTTAAGTAAAACTAAATTTAAGAAGTATGTTAGATTATAAAAACTCATTAGGAAAAACATTTACACAGTAAACATAAACAAAATTTCATGTGCAAAATTTTTTAAACTATCGGGAAAGAAATCAGTTGAATTTACAGACTGAAGAACTCCGTATAGATTTGGAAAATATTAAAAGGGATTATAAGGAAAGTGTGAGCTCTCTTCAGTCTGAGCCATTAACCTTAAAAAAATCTGGTTCATGTGTGGTAAAACAGCATATGAGATTTCTCAAAAAGACATAGCAGAACACATAACGGCAATGGATTGAGTTTAGTACCTAAAACACACAGTGTTTTAATTCAATCACTAAAATGAATGGTATATGGTATCAATTGTAGATGAAGCCACAACCTGAGAGATAAACAAAGCATACAAGATTTATCAACTTTACGTTACTCGAATGGTTGGCTTAGTTGAAAAGAGCGCTCGCATGGAACGCGAAAGGGCGCGGGTTGGAGTCCCGCATCGTTCATAAGTTTTGTTTTCAAATTTTATTTGTGTAATTAAGTAACACTAATTAAGGTCTGATTCGAAACAACTTGCAGAAATGATACAACATGTGAAGTAACATAGAAATATTTCAAAAGCTACTGCACCTAGTTTTTCAGTTTCAAACTCGGAAAAAGTTCGGCTCCGGGGAAAGCGTCTGTCAATAATCCATTTAGGCAAACACACCCGTACTTATTGGAACATTAAAAGGAAATGTAATTTTTTACTTTCGTAACTGAATGTCTCTCCGATCTCGAGTAGGTCTTTATGTATATATCATTCTTTAAGACATAATGTGTTCAAATCAAATCAAATCTTTATTTGCAAGATAAGGTAATAATAACATGTTGTTGGCTTATAATTAACAGGTGCTCTTATCCTAACCCATAAGGCATGCAAACTAATATTGGAATACATAGTCAGTTCACGTTTTAAATTCTGTAACAATTATAATATACTGTACTATACTAAAAAAAAGATATACATCCAAAGCAAACTTAAATTAACATCAATCATACAATAGTTAATATTTCATAGGCTTATTCATTTTAATTTATAATATAATTTCATTAGCTACACAATGATATTGAGTTCAGTCGAAGTAAATTTTTATTATTTACTATTTTATCGTCAAGAAAATCTTTAAATGAGTAGTATGCTTTTTTTATTAAGTAAGATTTGAGTGACTTTTTAAAGTAGAATAGAAGTGTTATTAAGGTCCTCGGTATTGTTTAAACTTTGTGCGCTTTGGATCCGGATCATTGTTATTTATTCACTTGCCCTCTTTTTTTTTTTATGGAATACGAGGACAAACGAGCTTACGGGTCACCTGGTGTTAAGTGATCACCGCCGCCCACATTCTCTTGCAACACCAGAGGAATCACAAGAGCGTTGCCGGCCTTTAAGGAAGGTGTACGCGCTTTTTTTGAAGGTACCCATGTCGTATCGTCCCGGAAACACCGCACAAGGAAGCTCATTCCACAGCTTTGTAGTACGAGGGAGAAAGCTTCTTGAAAACCGCACTGTGGAGGATCGCCACACATCCAGATGGTGGGGATGATATCCTAACTTGTGGCGTGTCGTGCGAAGGTGAAATTCGTCGGCAGGAATCAGGTTAAACAGCTCTTCGGAACACTCCCCGTGATAAATGCGGTAGAAGACACACAATGAAGCGACGTTTCTACGCAACGCCAAGTGATTCACAGAGCACTGAGTCCCCGACAATTCGAGCTGCTCTACGTTGCACGTGGTCAAATGGATCGAGCAGATACTGGGGTGCAACAGACCAGACATGACAGCAATACTCCATATGTGGCCGGACCTGCTCTTTGTAGAGCGCTAGAATGTGGGCCGGCTTGAAGTATTGCCGTGCTCTATTGATGACGCCCAGCTTCTTCGAAGCCAATTTGGCTTTGCCCTCCAGATGGCCACGGAATTGGCAATCGCTCGAGAATTCGAGACCCAGTATTAGGCGCGGCTTTAAGAGAAGTGTTCTCGAAAAGCGGTGATACGACAAATGGGGTTTTTTTTGTGGTAAACGCGCAAACTTGAGTCTTCTGGGGGTTAAATTGGACAAAGTTCAATTTACCCCATTCCGCGACCTTCTCGAGAGAGGACTCGATAGAAGACACAAGTTTCTCCCGGCACTGGTCGACGATTTCCCGAGAGAGACCTGCAGGGCCCGTGTATACAGCATCACCAGTGCTGTCATCTGCATAGCAATGCATGTTGGAGGTGTCCAACATATCATTGATATGCAGAAGAAACAGCGTAGGAGATAGCACACAGCCTTGGGGCACTCCAGCATTCACGGGCTTCGGGTTCGAGCAATATCCGTCGACAATGACCTGTATGCTACGCCCAGTGAGGAAGCTGGAGGTCCACTTGCACAAGCTCTCGAGAAGCCCAAATGATGGAAGTTTTGAGAGGAGCGCCTTGTGCCATACACGATCAAAGGCCTTTGCTATATCCAGGCTAACTGCCAGGCCTTCCCCCTTGCTTTCAATAGCCGCCGCCCATCTATGTGTTAGGTATACCAGAAGATCACCTGCCGACCGTCCATGGCGAAAGCCGTACTGTCGGTCGTTGATCAACTGGTGACCCTCTAGGTATACTAAAAGCTGGCGGCTAATTATGCTCTCCATGATTTTGGAGAGCAGGGAGGTGATAGCAATAGGCCTGTAGTTCGCCGGATCCAAACTGTCTCCTTTTTTTTTGGATCGGACGGACAAGAGCTGACTTCCATGAGTCAGGGACTACGCCTTTGGAATAAGAGTGCCGGAATAAACGCGTTCGCACTGGCGTCAACTCAGGGGCACACGTTCTAAGCACGATTGGAGAAATGCCATCCGGCCCGCTCGACTTCCTGACGTCCAACGAAAACAGAGCTCGCCTATCAGTTTTCTGTCTGAACTGTACTTCAGGCATAGAGCTCTGACACCGCGGGATGGTCGGCGGTGTTTTTCCGTTGTCGTCAAGAGTCGAGTTGGAGGCGAAAAGAGCGCACAGGAGCTCGGCTTTCTCATTTGCCGTATGTGCCAGGGTGTCATGGACGGCTGGTTGAAGTTACCAAGAGCAGCTTTCGACAACGACTAGAACTTGAGTGTTCCGGTCGGGTAACTGGAAAGCTGCTCGCCGATTTTGACGACGTGCTTAGACTTCGCACGGGCGATTTGCCGCTTAAAAAATCTGGAGGCACGGTTATATTTCCTCTTAAGAACTTTGCAGTTCCGATCCTTTGTGCCCAGCGCCGCAACCCAAGTTCGCCTGTTTTTTGCAGTCAGATGCTGCTTTAACTGACGCATCGAACCAGGGCTATGATCTGCCACCGATCGGTACTACAGAGCTTGGTATAAAAATATCCATGCCCTGTAGTATCACATCGGCTACTGCAATGGCGCAGGCACAAGGATCATCCGAAGGGAAACAAACCTTGCCCCAAGGGTAGGATGCAAAAAAGGAACGCATCCTATCCCAATCTGCTGACTTGTAGTGCCAAACGCGGCGGGTCGCTGGTGGTCTGCGATGTTGGCGTCGGATAGGCACTACACTCCTGACCAGGCAATGGTCGGACGTTCCGAGAAGGGCGTCGATAAAGACCTGGTAACTATCGGGATGTGTAGTCAGCAGAAGATCTAATAAGGACGGCACGTGGCTATCCACATCCGGGAGCCGCGTTGGCGACTCAACCAATTGGGACAGACCATACGCCAATGCAATATTATGCACAGATTGCCCTGCGTAGTCTGTGGTACGTGATCCAAGCCATTCGGCACTGTGCCCGTTGAAATCACCCAAGACTACGATTTTAGCGGAGGGGATCTGTGCAAGCACGTCGTCAATTCCCGCCTGAACGCAGCCCATGAAATGATCGGTTTCTGCGTTATCACTATGGGACCTGTAGACACACGCATAGATACGGACGCGGTCGTCTAAATCTACGCGGAGCCAGAGAGTAGACAGGTCCCTACCCTCAAAATTGCCGAGACGGCGACAACAGATATCCTCCCTAACGTACACATATACCCCGGCATGAGGCAAAAAGTTGTGCTAAATTTTGTACCCGGGGTACGTTAAATATGACGTATCGCTAGGTCGAGATATCTGCGTCTCCGTAAGGAAACACAAGGCCGGCTGCGCCGTCTCAAGGTGTTGGTGAACGGCGTTTAAATTGGAGTGAATTCCCCTGATATTGCAAAAGTCCACGTTGAGCGTGGAGCGGGGTGCCGTGGTGTTACTGCCTCGTTTGTCCTCGGTCATGCGCAGTTCTGTGCCCACCCCAGTATACGAAGGGCAGGCCGAGCGAGAGTGCTCGGGGAGGGATTCTCCGGCTCTGCTAGAGCCGGTACCCTCCTGGGGTAATATCTTTTTACGGACCGCTCTCATATTTTGTTGGGGGGGGGGGGGAAGGGATGGCGTCCGGTCCTCGACACTAACCTATGCAAAACATAGCGGCACTAGGCCGCTACTTCACGCCGGTATTCTGTGCGAGTGTGGTAATTAACCCGGACGAGTCTGGCCCGATTGTGCTGACGTCATAAGACGGCAGCGTGACTCTCCCACTTCTAAACAGCCCTTAGTCGCCTCTTACGACACCCATGGGCCTGGGACTCCCCTATTCTTTTTACGCCCCGGGGAAAGTACAGGGCCCTTCTTTCAAGAGTGCTTTAGCAAGGAAAAGGATGGTCACAATTTTATAAATTTAATGTCCACCACTGGACTGGCGGCTGTCAAAGTGCTTTAGTGCCTGTTTGATATTCGCCATTTTGGTGCTGTTGGCGATGTGGCGCGAGTCTGCGGTACTAAAACTAGTGATGACCTTAACCTCAGCTAAACAAACATCAATAAGAAAACTATTTGCAAAAAAAATGTGTATTTTTTTTCTGAAGAAATAACAAAGAAAACGAACGAAATTAAATTAAAATGCAAAAATACTTCAGAGTTTTGTACGATTCTCTCGCAGCCATTTGCATTATATATCAAAATTAGTTCTCTGGACGCTCGCAAGTGGCGCTTCAAATAGGCACAATAAATTTGCTTTCAAACATATGGAAAAGCCTGTCCAGTGGTATTTATACAGGTCAGAGGATATATATTATATCATTATGTTTTAGATTCAAGGATTCAAGTTTTATTTTTGTAACACCCAACCAGTGGGAGGCTCCTTTGCACAGAATGCCGGCTAGATTATGGGTACCACAACGCGCCTATTTCGGCGTCTGAAGGGTGCCCTTAGCTAGTAAAATTACTGGGCAATTGAGACTTAACATCTTATGTCTCAAGGTAGCGTAGTTGTAGTGCCGCTCAGAATTTTTGGGGTTTTTCAAGAATCCCGAGTGGCAATGCATTGTAATGGGCAGGGCGTATCAATTACTATTAGGTGAACGTTCTGCTCGTCTTCCCTTATTTTCATAAAAATAAAATTAAAAAATCACGGTATACGTTGACAGAGCGCACCACAGCTTTCAAAGTATAATTTATGATTACTGACTGTGAAAACCACTGTCGGTTGAGCAATGCAGCCGTAGTTGAGCGGACTTCTTGCGGAGTGGTCTGTGGACGAGGAAACTAACCTGATCAAGACGACACACAATCTTCCTTGAATTCTTTAAGACTCCTCTACTAAAATATATACAAACTAGCTGACCCGGCAAACGTTGTCTTGCCATATAAATTATTGTTAGGATTTGACGGTTTTTTCTCCGACGTATTTGACAAATATAACTACTATGAAAAAATAATTTAATTTTTTGGGTTAATATATAGTATATATATATCACACTAACAAAAAAATTGAATTTCTATTCGTAATAGAATTTTCTAAATTGGTTTAGTAGATCCAGAGATAAAGGCGGCAATGCTCTTGTGATTCGTCTGGTGTTGCAAGAGTACATTCTCTTTGGCGGCGTTAATCACTTTACACCAGGAGCCCAACGCTCTTTGGTCCTCGTTTTCCATACAAAAAAGTCATCCTCTAAAAAATTGTGACAATAATTTTAAATGAAAGAAAGTATTTTCTTTTTTCGTAAATTTTTCAGTGATTTTATATTATTCTGCAATTCGGGACGGAAGCAAATCCAACAAATTAAAAATCATGAAAATCAGTCCAACCGTTCTCCAGATAAGTGTTCGAACAACTATATTGTGTAATGTATGTTAATTTGTACTAAGAATTTTTATGATGATTTCACCAATAGGTATTATAAACGCTATAGCTTGTATACTCGTATATGGTCTGATGTATGTATATGATGATTGATAGTAATGCAAAAGTAAAAGGTAGTTACTGCAATATATTCCTATGTCCTCCTAAACTATATTAAATCATTTATTTCAGTCAGCATAAACATGCAGATTTTGCGATTTAAAAACGCCTGGGCAAGTCACGTTGGCCTTAGGAAAAAAAAAAAGGCATGCCCAAATGTATGCCTGCTTCTTTTAGGGTTTGACCCTGCGATTTGTTGATAGTCATTGAAAATACAAATTAATAGGAACTACAGGCGTTTAAAATTAATAACCCCACCGCCTGCCACCGGACCACACCACAAATCGCACTCGGTTGTTTATCTTCATCGTCATAACTATTCAAATATTTGTTCAAATAATATAGTATATACAGAGATTATCTACTTTACATATCTGTTATGAAAGTTTGATTCTGATATGTAAGCTATATTATTGTAAAGTTTCAATAAAATCCATTTAGTAGATTTCGTGTGAAAGAGCAACAAACATACATACAAACTTTCGTATTTATAATATTAGAGGATACTTCTTTCGAAAGCCAGAACGTAGAGCTGACATTTTTACAGGTCCATGCATCCAGACATCCATACATTCTTACAAACTTTCGTATTTATAATATTAGCAGATACGTTTTTGGAAAGCCAGAAGGAAGGGCTGAGATTTTCACAGGTCCATACATCCAGACATGCATAAATTCTTACAAGCTTTCGTATTTATAATATAAGTAGATACTTCTTTACAAATCCAGAAGGTAGGGCTGAGATTTTCACTGGTCCATACATCCATACATTCATCCAACTTTCGTATTTATAATATGAGTAGACACTTCTTTACAAATCCAGAAGTTAGGGCTGAGATTTTCACTGGTCCATACATCCATACATTCATCCAACTTTCGTATTTATAATATGAGTAGATACTTCTTTACAAATCCAGAAGTTAGGGCTGAGATTTTCACTGGTCCATACATCCATACATTCATCCAACTTTCGTATTTATAATATGAGTAGATACTTCTTTACAAATCCAGAAGGTAGGGCTGAGATTTTCACTGGTCCATACATCCATACATTCATCCAACTTTCGTATTTATAATATTAGTAGATACTTCTTTACAAATCCAGAAGTTAGGGCTGAGATTTTCACTGGTCCATACATCCGTACATTCATCCAACTTTCGTATTTATAATATTAGTAGATACTTCTTTACAAATCCAGAAGTTAGGGCTGAGATTTTCACTGGTCCATACATCCGTACATTCATCCAACTTTCGTATTTATAATATTAGTAGATACTTCTTTACAAATCCAGAAGTTAGGGCTGAGATTTTCACTGGTCCATACATCCGTACATTCATCCAACTTTCGTATTTATAATATGAGTAGATACTTCTTTGGAAAGCCAGAAGGTAGGGCTGAGATTTTCACAGGGTTGTAAGATTAAGTTTAGTATGTATCGATGTGCCTATATATTATGTCTGATCTAAATGACCTGCTGTTCTCACTTTATGCCTCAGGTAGAAATGATGTCCGTCACACACAATTGATTTAATATGCTGGGCTATATATTTGTAATCTTTTACTTTATCACCGGAACCCGTCCTTTTTATGGGATTTTTAAATTTTATAATACTTACATGTGTAAGTAGATACCTTATATTGCCGGTAAAGCAACATTGCTTCACAAATTCATCCATTTCACAAATTCTACTAAATCAGGTGCATAAGTTGTTGTGTACTAAGCTATATAAGAAACTGTAGTACTTTATTTTTCCCACTCGTTAGTTTTCCAGGATGAAAGGTATCTAAGATCTTGACCGGCAATATAATTATCAAAATGACAAATTTTACTAAATTATGTGAATAAGTTATTGTTTTCCAAGCAATATAATTTACTTTACTAATTAGTTATCCCACGGGAACTCTTTACTTTTCTGGGATAAAAAGTATTTAAAATGTTGACCGGCAACATAAGGTATCAACATGCCAAATTTTATTAAATAATGTGCATAAGTTGTTGTGTACAGCTGTAACTGCATAAGTAAGTAGAGGTTTTTAACTGTCCCACGGGAACTCTTTAATTTTTCGGGACGAAAAGTATCAACATACCAAATTATATGCATATGTTGTTGTGTACTACGCTATATAAGTAAGTAGAGGTTTTCAAATTTCCGACGGCAACTCTTAAATTTTTCGGGGTGAAAAGTATCTAATATGTTGACCGGCAATATAAGGTATCAATATGCAAAATTTTATTAAATTATGTGAATACATTGTTGTGTACTACGCTATTTAAGTAAATAGAGGTTTTTAACTATCCCACGGGAACTCTTTAATTTTCCGGAATGAAAAGTATCCAAGATGTTGACTGGGGATGTAAAGTATCATCATGAAAAATTTCAATTAAATCGGTCCAATAGTTTCAGAGATCCGTACAAACAGACAAACAGACAGAGAAATAATAAATTCCAAAAAAATCGGGACTTGTTCTATTTCTCTTCTTACATCCCCCTGACTCGCTTTTGATTATTTTCTTTCTTTGTACAGAAATTTGATCTCTACAGATTTATTATAAGTATAGATTAAAAGAGGATACCATAGCCACTACGTACACTTCCTAAAATAGACGAAATCTAGGGAAGTGCTCAATACGTGAAAGAGAACGATATATTCAACGAAATGAGTTCGACAACACCAATTTTTTTAAACTGGAGTATTTATTTATTAATTAAACGAACTGCTTTTCTTATAAAGTTCCAGGCCTAATGGTGTCGTAAGAGGCGACTAAGGGCAAATGCCCTTAGCCTCGATCTGGTAAATACCAGTGGGAGGCTCCTTTGTACAGAATGCCGACTAGATTATGGGTACCACCAACGGCGCCTTTTTGTGCCGTGAAGCAGTAATGTGGAAGCATTATTGTGTTTCGGTCTGAAGGGCGCCGTAGCTAGTGAAATTACCGGGAAAATGAGACATAACATCTTATGTCTCAAGGTGACGAGCGCAATTGTAGTGTCACTCAGAAAAATTGGTTTTTTAAAAAATCCTGAGCAGTACTGCTTTGTAATGGACAGGGCATATCAATTATCATCCGCTGAACGTTCTGCTCGTCTCATCCCTTAATATCATAACAAAAAGACGTCCTCTGCTGGACAAAGTGCTCCCCCAAAAAACACCATGAAGATCGGTCCTGCGCTGTCTTCATGTAATGTACAGTATATTTTATTTACGGTAAATGAATTATGTTCATCAACCAAAATCTATTTTAAAATCAAGCGAGCGAATATATCCAAAGTCCTGTTATTGAAGGCTCTTTGAACCAGTTCGCCAACATTGCCAAAACATTGCGCTTTGTAAGCCGTTGTGTGTGCTGCAATACTGTCAACCATTTTTAAAAAGTATTAAAATCAAACCTTTTCGCGCGTAACATCGAGCCTTGTGTAAAGCAAACCCACGCCCTCTCGATGTCACGCCGCGCGTCACAAAACAGAAACACTAGGCTATTAACATATAAATTGAATTCAATTTAAAAACCATTCAGTATTTTTTATGTAACAAGCTGGTGTACAATCACTTGACACCGACAAACAAAACTGGAACGCGTGACTTGCATTTGAATAGATAATCTTTCTACTAACATTAAAACATCACTTAAATCCGCAATTATCTGGTTAGTATCAGCAGTTGTAGACTCCGCGAGAACACTTTATTGAGTGTTAACCCTGAAAATTTCAACAATTAACGTATGTAATATTAAGTTCAATTCCGTGACCGAGTCTAAATGATTCTTAGTCCAAACAATCGGTTACTCCAAGCGAAATCATTATAAATTCTTTGTATTTGTATTATTTATATTTAAACAAAAAAAGGAAGACTGGTTTTGATAGTCGTGCAATATAATTTGAAGACAAAATTAGCAAGTGTTGGAATCATGCTGTGAACGAGAACACTAGGAAATTTTAGTCTTAGTGGTGAAACATATTTGTTAGTGTTAAGTTATAGTGTCTTTCTTGTTGCTTATAAAGAGATGAAATAATAAAGGTAAGAAATTTAGTGTTCAATTGATATTTATGTGATTGTTTGGTTAATGTTTTAATTAAAGAGTAAGCCAAATTATTTTATTTCATAATGTAACTAAATGAGAAAACCTTAACCCATAATTTCCTTTATCACATTATGTTAATATATTTTCATTTCTGAACCATAAACAGTCAAGGAGAATTAGATTACGAAAAAACTGAAAATATCTTATATATCCTTCCTACATGTATAACAAACACACACATACACATAAACACACACACACACATAAACTTACACACACACACACACACACATGATGTTACTTTAATTTTATTTCAGTTTCTTTTAAATTTAGTATTGATAAATTTGTAGTTTTTTAATTAAATTATTATTTTACAGTTGTATATAGTGTCTTCAAAATTGTAATAGTGATGCCAATGATGACTACCAAGATAATAGTTTACTGTTAATCACACCTTTATTTGATCCCACGATACAATCTCCGACTAGTGTAGCGATTCAATGGCAATCATAATTTAGTCATACTTATATATAAACTTGTCAAATATTTAAACTTAATGTAATTTAATGACAATGCATTTGTAAAAAGATCGATTTAAATAAATTATTCTTATTCTTATTATTCAATATTTTATATCTATTTTTAGACAGTTAATTATACCCTCAGAATAAATATAAAATGCAGATTATACTTCTTTGATTGTTTGCGTGCGACGTTTGCGTACAAGTTATGAAATCGAGACTCAGTAACTTGATCGAAAACTCAGTAACGTTTTCACGGTGTTTTCGTTATTGTTAAAGAAATATTACAATGTAATAACAATGAAATATTGATGAGATAATACACAGGAACGCACTCAAGGATAAATAACTACATATTATATGAAATGTTAAGTTTTCCGCCCAAACTACTTTACATTTATATGATGAATCCATTGGTTAAGAATGAATATATCGGCTGGTCGCAAGATAAGGGTGTAATGTTAAATAAATGCCTGCAATAACTTGTAAAAAAGCCATAACATAACAAGGTTATTTATGCAGTTGGTGTCTCTAGAAAATTGTACCGAAATTGCAAAATAGTTTGGTTTTCCCTTAATTTAAACACTAAACACTAACCCCCTTATTCATAATGGTCCGCTAAACTAACTTTAGATAGCCGCTAAGGAGTGTTTTTTTATCATTCTGACTTAGGTCAATAGAAGAAGACAGAGTGAGAATTAGCAATGCTTTAAGTTAGCAGACTATTATGAATAAGGGGGCAAAGCTTGTATGTCTGCTAGTAGTACCTTAGACTTTTGATCATCGGTCAGTCAGTCATTGAGTGACAACATTAAGAAACTTTGAGAAGTTACTATTCTTAAAATACTGGTTAAAATAGAATTAAATTTTAAATATATCGGATTCATACAATGCCTATACATACTTGGTTACTGAAAACTCAGGATTCTAGTTTTATCCACAACGAAGTTATAGGGGGTCGAAAATGACCTAACACTGCTTCGAGAAAATTGTGGTAAGGCCGTGCCGCTTGTTTTTGACAGACTTGGCGAGGGTATTCCCGTGCCCCTAGATAAACCGGTGTGTGTTTACAACCACACAATATTAAAAATCAATGGGACGTTGAAAATACGAAGAACAATTCTTATTTGTGAAGTCGAGCCTAATTTAAATAAACGAGCGAGCTTTTTTTTGAAAATAAGGGATGAGACGAGCAGGACGTTCAGCTGATGGTAATTGACACGCTCTATCCATTACAATGCAGTGCCGCTCAGGATTCTTAAAAAACCCAAAAATTCTGAGCGTCACCTTAATAAGATGTTAAGTGTCATTTGCCCAATAGTTTCACTAGTTACGATGCCCTTCAGACTGAAACACAGTAATATGAACACTTTACTTGATGGCAGAAATAGGCGCCGTTGTGGTACCCATAATCTAGCCGGCTTCCTGTGCAAAGGAGCCTGGTAGCTTGTCTGCTCTGTGTCTTTCAATACCTTTAAAATAAAGGTGCTCAGCACGCGTCATGAAGTTTTTACTTGAGCAAATTTAGTCTGTACCAAATTTTAAGGACGATGCGAGATTCAAACCCGCTTCTCTCGGGATACGCCCCAGTGCTCTAACCAACTAAGCCAACAATCCGAATGATCCTTTGAAAAAATCTTTTCTCCACAAACTTAAATTTTCAAACAGAATAAATGAACTGCAGGTTTGGGATCCTCCACTGTGAGATATCACTAAATTTTTGACAAAACAGATTAATTAATATTATTAAAATCATAATGAAAGCTAGCTATTGCAAACAGAAGCAATGTCTAGCTGACATCATCAACAGCTGGCTTGAGATGACAATGTAGTTCTTAACTTGCATCCTGATTTATACGACTAGATAGACTATGACAGCTGTGAAAACGTCGAAAGAGTTGACCGCCACTTTGAGCAATGCACGCATACTATCACAAAGTGTATGGAGAGTAGAGGTAAGAAGAATCATCTCTTAAGGGAGAAATGTTGAAAAGTGTTCAGCTTATGCTGTAAATAACAGTTCAAAAAATATCCACAATGGCGCTGATGCAGGCACAAGGTATGGTGTGAAGTATGGTGAATGTAGCAATTGTAAACGAATTGAAGTATACTGAGTTAAAAAAAATTATAATATTGTCGTAGTTTGTGAAAATTTCAAAACTTACGCTGTACATAATAATGTAGTAAATATAACCTCAAAGAATTATTATAGGGAAACGTGCACCTATAGTAATTAATATTATTTTATATTTGGCGGTTTTTTTAACATCTACCCTGATGCGACTGTAGCGCCACCCTAATAACGGCTGGATCACTTGGCGTTGCGTAGAGACGTTGCTTCATTGTGTGTCTTCTACCTGCATTTATCACGGGGAGTGTTCCGAAGAGCTGTTTAACCTGATTCCTGCCGCCGAATTTCACCTTCGCACGACACGCCACAAGTTAGGATATCATCCCCACCATCTGGATGTGTGGCGGTCCTCCACAGTGCGGTTTTCAAGAAGCTTTCTCCCTCGTACTACAAAGCTGTGGAATGAGCTTCCTTGTGCGGTGTTTCCGGGACGATACGACATGGGTACCTTCAAAAAAAGCACATACACCTTCCTTAAAGGCCGGCAACGCTCTTGTGGTTCCTCTGGTGTTGCAAGAGAATGTGGGCAGCGGTGATCACTTAACACCAGGTGACCCGTACGCTCGTTTGTCCTCCTATTCCATAAAAAAAAAAAACATTTTGACGGACACTTTTTCATATACACAGATGTTTCTCCTTACCCCGCGAGTGTAACACGTAGCTTTTCACGCACACTAAAGTATTAAAACTGGCCTGTTTCATCGGTTGTCTAACAGCAAGAGATTATTATTAGAAATTATTATCTAAGCTTGCATTAAAAACGAATAAAATGCATCCAATATTTTGCTGTTACGTCAAATAGTGTCAATTGGATTGGATCACGATCGTCGAGTCGTGTACATAACTAATTCGGTTGTTTTCAAATAAATTTATTCTCCACTTCACACCAGTAATTGGCGTTAAACTCCATTGTATACCTGCAAAACACATGATAAAAGGACATAGTAATATAAGTTCGACGCCGTTGTACTACCGCTGTGGAGACATCAGTCGCAGGTTAGATCCATCTATATAAAGAATAGTACATTGATACAAGAGCGGAAAGTCATTGACGAACAATAAACAGTAAATAATACCAGTGGGAGGTTCATTTGCACCGTAGATAGATTATGGGTACCACAACGGCGCTTTTTCTGCCGTGAACCAGTAATGTGGAAACATTATTGTGTTTGACAACAAATGAGACTTATCATCTTGTGTCTCAAAGTGATGAGCGCAGTTGTAGTGCCACTCAGAATTTATGGATTTTTCAATCATCTTGAACGGCACTGCATTGTAATGGGCAGAACGTATCAATTACCATCAGCTGAACGTCCTGATCGTCTCATCCCTTATTTCCATAAAAAAAAACTACTCACAACCACGCTCACAAATTGTCTGAAGCAAAACTCTGCCTACGCGTCTATTAGGCAGAGTTTTCGTTCAGTTGTGTTTCGACCACGCTTTGAATACAACGCCGTTCAATGATACAGTGTTTAGTGAAAGACTGACCAAACAACATTATGATCGAACTTGAAAAGGTATTGTATTTCAGGTAAGTACCCCTTTAAAATAACAATAAGTGTAATTTAATAATTTTGCTAAATAATTAGATTACAATTGCTTAAACAAAATACATCGCCGACGAAATGTGCGAAAGAGACGGACCTTAATAAATTAGATTCTTATGAGCGTATACAATAGACTTTGAACATTACTGCCACTAAATAAGGTGGTAATTGAAATGAATGTTTTAAGGTCTGTATGCGTTAATGAATACATATATACAAGGCCTCTAGGACATTTTTGACGACCTTTTATTAGATTGTAAATGTAGTTTTTTATAGTTCCTTCAATGGGGAATATAATATATATATATATATATATATATATATATATATATATATATATATATATAGAATATATATAGGGAATAGACAATTGCAAACGAGCTGTCATTAAGAAGCCGGAGATTGGGTTTTTAATGTCACTACCTTGCAGTAGCCTACACACTCAAGTATCGTGTAGTTTTTCAATACAGTCGTGGGAAATAGTAAACAACAAATCGAAGGAATATGTTTATTTCAACATACTTTCAGAAATGGGCACGTTTTTGCAAAATTGACTTTCTTTTACAAGAAAACTAGGCAACGGCATTGTACGCGTACAGCCTCTTCGATTTTGACAAATGTTGATGTAAAATGTAAAAATAACACACGAATTTGAGACTATGGATAAATTTTATTTTCCCGGCTAGTCTAGTTCTATTTTTAAATCTTGTTTATTTTATTATTAATGGAAGGTTCAGGTGAAATAAATTTTATTCAATTAGGATTAAACTGAACTTACTATATGTTCGTAAAACGTAGACTTCCTGAGTAGAACATACTGTACATAATGGCTGTAATATACATAGTTAACAAATTAGTTAGTATTTTAAATTATACATTTCTTAATTAAATTTAATATTTCATAAGAAATAATATACATTATCGTATATTGGATGCATCAACCTTTAGAGCTTGAACTCATTGTTTGTGTAAGGATGCTTCGTGAACATGATGGTCGTGATAACTGTCATAATTAGTAATCACCGCGAAGAACCACAAGCAGCGACCGTTAACGATTTGACGCATGGACCAGCCATCGTTCCCTTCGCATATATATTTATATATATATTATTCCTTGTGGTGTTGTCGTGGGCCGGGTCGTTCCATTAAGCAAGTGGGGAGACTGACTCAGTACACGACGCCACCGCAAGCAACGTCATTTTATGATGTTATACCTACAAAATTACAAAAATAATGCTGACAAAGTTTGCCAATAAAACTATTCTATATAATGCCTAATTACAGTCGCGACATGTTCATTTAGTTTAATCTAAAAACACAAATTACATTTAAAAACAAACGATGAACGATGCGGGACTAACACGCGAACTCTCGCGTTCCGTGCGAACACTCTTCCACTGAGCCAACCGTTCTAGTGACGTCACGTTAATAAAACTTTAATATGTCTTGTTGAACTCTCAGGTTGTGGCTTCATCTACAGGATCTACTTTACAGTTGATAACCTGCTCAACCCCAATTATTTCATATTAGGATATTGACTTGAGATGTCGCTCTTTCAAATCTCAATAATTTGTTACCTATTTTTTGTAAGTGATAACCCTCACTTCTGGGATTAATTACACAAATTAAAATTTAAAAAAAATGATAAATTATTAATCTAAAAAGTTTGCATACTTATTTATTAAAAGTATTAATTCGAAAGTGAGTCGCTCAGTATAAGTAAAAGTTGTAAGGATTGCAATTTTAAAGCACGGACTAATAAAAAAATAAGGACTCCGTGTCACCTTACATAACAGTGTAGCACAAACAAGCCGATTAACGTGTAAATACATAGCTCCACGTACACACTTACACTACTACAGGCCGATAGGCGGCCATTATGAGAATTGTCATCGTCTGTGACAGATCAGGTTGCGTCTCAATATAATATTTTAAAAATTCCGTTGTGCGTTGTGAGAAAGTGTAAAAATTATACTTTATAAGTATTTGTGGCCATATATGATTATTTAAGGGAGAAAAAATGATGTAACTAGTATGCCCCGTAACCGCACAAACACTAGCATAACGGTGCTTCACTTGCTAATATCACTGCGCGGAGTCCTTCTTTTTTTACTCGTCCCTGTTTTAAAGTAATATATAATTAATCATATCAACAAATCTTATTAATATTTTGAAGAGTGTATTGTGATGTAAAAGCTAAGCCACCACGCAAAAACATGTCAATACAACTCCGTGTCTCATACATAGGTAACAAAGAAAATAATATTTATAAAGCACCCATTTTTCATGCAGTTTTTACATCCAAGATTTATAAAAATAGTCTCATAGCAATAACACATGAAGGATTTGAGTTTCTTGCAACTATTTGTAAGTCTTTATCTCCAAGACTACAAAGGCTTTTAAGGTTTTTACATTGCTTTATAGCACTTAATTTAAATGTTGTACTTTTAATTCTATTTAAATTCTTAATAATGATTATAGAGGATTAAGAGGTATGGAAATAGATGCTCCTGGTCCACCTAATTATAATTCTTCATAATATTAAGATTGTACGATCTTAAGAATGTAAGATAGACAATATTATGTTATGTTTTTAAAGTGGTAACCCTCACTTCTAGGATTAATACACAAATAAAAATTGAAAAACAAAATTTTATGAACGAGGCGGTACTCGAACGGTTAGCTCAGTTGGTTAGAGCACCGGCACGGAACGCCGGAGGTCGTGGGTTCGAATCCCGCATCGTTCATAAATTTTAGTTTTTCAAATTTTAGTTAGGTATTAATCCTAGAAGTGAGGGTTATCACTTTAAAAACATAACATATTGTTTAGTTTTATAAGACCGACATCTCAAGTCAATTTCCTAATATGCAAATATTGGGGTTGAGCAGGTTATCAACTGTAAAGTAGATCCTGTAGATGAAGCCACAACCTGAGAGTTGAACAAAGCAAACAAAATTTTATAACGAGGCGGTACTCGAACGGTTAGCTCAGTTGGTTAGAGCACCGGCACGGAACGCCGGAGGTCGTGGGTTCGAATCCCGCACCGTTGATAAAATTTTGTTTTTCAAATTTTATTTGTGAAATTAAAATGGTATCTGAGCTGAATTAGGCCCTAATTAATATACAGTCCCCCAAAAATATTACAATATAAAATAGCTCATTAAAGATCCACCCCTCAGACAAAAACATTTATGAGGATTGCCACTAACATTATTATTTTTTATGTCCTTCTAAATATACCAATCATCAAAGCAAAATTATCAACCACTTAGTTTAAGCCTAATTTAATAGAGTTAATTTGACTTTGTAAAGTCTGTTCTAGTTCATTTATTCACAATCTATGTTATATATATAAAAGATAATGTATGTTTGTATGTTCCCTAATAACTTCTAAACTATTCGACCGATCTCAATGAAATCTTTTGTAATAGATTCGTTGAAGCTCAAGAAAGGTTTACATTTATAGTTTGTCGTGTCACGATCCCACCCAAACACTCACCCACGCATTTACCGAACAGATATTATTGACAGAACAACGTCTGTCGGGTCAGCTAGTTAAGTAATAAACTTAACGAAAATTTTGTATAATAACCTCGCAAATACGAGGTAATTTTGCCACTCATATCTTAAAAATCACAGCAAATTTTGTGAGTGCAACAGCATAGCATCAGGTGTGATACATTAACGCAAATATTTTATGAAAATACCGAGAGAGTTGTGTCTAGGGTTGTGCTCAATATCGATATCACACACAGACACTTATTTTTTTATTTTTTATTTATTTATTCAATGAACAAAATTATCTTTAATATATATAATAATAAAGACATACTCGCAAAACCTCTAAGGTTTATGTGCAAGCGGTAAGTTCGCATTACAATAATTGTTTTAATTACTTAAGACTTAATATAACATTACTATGTAGTAGTATTATTAAAAAATATACATCATAGGTATTCCTGGTTATTAGCTTCTAAATAGTATTTTTTTAGCTTTACTTTGAAATTTTTCTTTTGCAGATAAATATCTATTAGATCATTAGGTAATGTATTTAATATCCTAGGTAATACATAGTTACAGGTTCTTTTACCATATACATTGTTATATTTAGGTAGACAAAACTTATTTAGGTAGGATAGTTTCCTCATATTTTGTTTTCTTTCATATTTCTTAACATTACAATATGTATTATTATTTAGTATATTCTACAACTAAAATAGCGAATCTTATTTTAGAGTGTATCGACATGACATTACAATAGGAAAATAGTTCTTGGTGGTTATTAGTAAATTTATATTTAACATGGTTAGGCACAATGGTTTTAAGTAATCTTATTTGTAAGTTATGAATTTTTTCCAAATATGTTTTATACGTTCTGCCATAACAGCACAACCCGTATCCAATAACAGAGTCAGCCAGGGCAAGATATAATATAATAAGTCTCAAGATTTTGTAGTTAATTTTTTTAACATTGATAGTGCGACAAACAGTTTTTGGGATTGGAATGTATAATTTTTATAAACTCACTAGTATTTATTGATATTTTCGGAAGATTATAAATAATCAACATTCCAGGTGAGGCAGTATTCAATAGTAACTTATTTTATTTACTTACAAGTTGAAACTTTATATCATTTAAACCTCAAGATCTGTGAAAACGTGGAAAATTTAAGTTGGCCTCTATTTTGAGCAGTGCACGAACACATACACAAAGTGACATACAAATTGCGAGTGCAAGATGTGTCACGCACACTAAAGTTATACACATATACATATATAAACCTGGCCTGTTTTCATCGGTTGTCTAGCAGGAAGAGGCTCTATATTGTACACGCTACCTTTTTTTTCTATGGAATAGGAGGACAAATGAGCGTACGGGTCACCTGTTGTTAAGTGATCACCGCCGCCCGCAATCTCTTGCAACACCAGAGGAATCACAGGAGCGTTGCCCGGTGTACGCGCTTCTTTTGATATGTCGTATCGTCCCGGAAACACCGCACAAGGAAGTTCATTCCACAGCTTTGTAGTACGTGGAAGAAAGCTCCTTGAAAACCGCGCTGTGGAGGACCGCCACACATCCAGATGGTGGGGATGATATCCTAACTTGTTTAAATTATTTAACGTTAAAATTATGTAATTAAAAAGAAATAAGAACCAATTTATTTCAATGTAGTTACGTACCTTATCAGCTATCTTTTAGAAGAACTGCAAATAGTGACAAACAAATCGCGAGTGTAAGACGTAGCTTCCTATGCACACTAATGTAATAAACCTGCCTGTTTTCATCGATTGTCTAGCAGCAAGAGACTCTTTATTGTAGACGCTACGTTCAAATTATTTAACGTTAAAATTATGTTAGTTACAACGAATATTTCACTGTAGTTACGTAACTTTTACATATTATAAGTTATCTCTTAGAAGATCTGCAAATATTTTAAAACAAACCAAATATTTTTATTATTTCTCAGCTCGTAAACAAATAAAGCAATTCTATATTTATCCAAGTGTCGTGATCATGGAACGACTAATAATTTCATAAAATTGTTACAGATTCTAAAATCTATTTGCACAAACAGAACATGAATGACTCATTCGGTCGTGATTTTGTTAATTAGCAATTACTATTTGCAAATGACGAAGAACAATTATTTTTAAAACAGATATTAACATTTATTTTTAATTCACCAGTGAGTGCTTCTTTGCACAGGATGCCTACTAGATTACGGGTACCACAACGATGCCTTTTTCTGCCGTGAAGCAGTAATGTGTAAGCATTATTGTGTTCTATCTGAAGGGCTGGCCGTAGCTAGTGAAATTACTGAGCAAATGTGACTTAACATCTGTATGTGTCAAGGTGACAAGCGCAATTTTAGTGCCACTAGAATTTTTGGGTTTTTCAGTAATCCAGAGTCACCTTTTTGCTCTTAATAGTGATTTTCATTCTTATAACACTAGAAATAAGGGATTGATTTTAACTAATTCTAAAAGGTTACATAAGATACATAATAGCTTTAAGGGTAAATGTATACACTTTTATAATTAAATCCCAGCAACTGTTCAGGCATAATCTAAAAATAATTTAAATGTTTTATTAAAAATTGGCTCTGTCGTAAATCCTATTACTAGGCAGCTGAATATCTAAGTGATCGGACAGCCTGGGACAAAATTATGATTATTTCATAGCAAAAGCAATTACAGTGTAATATTGTATATTTCATTAAAAAGAGCGAAAAAATTAGAATGCTACCAGCATTCTTTTCTTCCGCTTCTTCCAAGTTTCTTGTGCCGCTTCTTCTCTCTCAGAGCGCCATTTGTTTCTGAAGCGTTAGTAGTGTCTAGTATATTAGAAATGACATCAATAAGAATCAATTTTGAGAAAATACATGCCTTTTACTGACGACACTACATTGTTATAGGCAGGACGTTTCAATTACCATCAGCTGAACGTCCTACTAGTCCCATACTAGTATGGGACTAGTTGGACGTTATCCTCCATTGTTATAAAAAAAAAATATAGAACATCGAGTATATTGTCGTGAACGAGTCAGGACTAGAGATGGGGTGTCGCCGCCGCATCCCGCAGCCAAACGGTAAACACTTCGCTGTAATCTCAAGATGAGAAAACTTTCAGTTCTCTTAATTCAGAAACTTATTCAACATCCTAACAACCTTAGAGAGGACCGCTTGTGCCCGCCGTAGCGCGGACACAACACAAACAAACTAACCCTACTGTTTTAATCTCCACTTCTATTGGATATCTACTTTAAAATATTATGCAGACATGAATATTGTTTGTTAATTAAATCCTACTGAAACTCTTTCTTAATTTATTTTTTATTTATTTTACGGAACAACAGAAGGAACATAATTATTATAAGAAATACATATTCGTATAATCTGCTATATATATTAAATTCTCGTGTCAAGTTATTTGTTCGCGATGAACTTCTAGTAATTTTGCAAGCTGTGTACAGTTTGGTCCAACACGAAAGATTGGATAGTTTTTAACCGAATTGCTCCAGGTTCTCAATTCCTCGGTATGTCCTTTTTTATGTTTGTTACCTTAAAACTTGAACCGATTTTGATAATTCTTTTTTTATTTAAAAGCTGGTGCATCCAGTGTGGTCCCATTGTAATTTAGTCCAGATCTGACAGTGGCATCCTTGAGAAAACCATAAAAGTCTAGATGCAAAAAGTATAGCAAAGTGGATGGTAAATTTACGAATACCTCAATATCGCGCCAACCGATTTTGATGATTCTTTTTTATTGGAAAGGATATACTTCAAAGATAGTATGGTGAGAGTTCGTTAGGTTCTGATTATGGAATCCATGACAAACAGAACTCTTCAATTCTTAGGAGCAAATTAACGATACTCGGCCGAATCTTTCTTATGCTATCCGGATATTTAAGTCATCTACCATGGTATACATGGAATAGACTACATATATATGATCAAGTAATTGTCGTAGTCGAATATGATGATCAATGGGACTCTTTAACGACTAAGGGTGCGATCTGTGGCAGAATTTTTTAACTGTCTGTTATCAAATTGCAAAACACTTACGTTCATTGCTGCATTGAAAAGTTTAGTATACACATATTTAGTTACAAATTGTTAGTTAGTGTACTTCAAATTCACCCAAAAAATCATATATTAAAAAAAATATCAAAACAAAACAACCGACTTCAAAAACACTATTCCAAAAAAATAGATATAATGTCCACTAAAAAGTGTAAAAATAATTGCATGTTTTTATACTATCTAATTAATTAATCTAATTCTAGTTACGATTATTATAATTTTTGGAGTCGGTGTCATCCAAGATAGGTTTGTAACTACATACATAGTTATAGGTGAGATGTGCTTGAGTCGTGAGGAGGCGAGAGCGGGTCGCGGCGGAAGGACACCGACTCCAAAAATAAACAAAAATAAAAATATGCAATTATTTTTATACTTTTTAGTGCACATTATATCTATTGTTTTGGAATAGTGTTGTTGAAGTCGGTTGTTATTTTTTTGTTAATTTTTTTTTATTACTTCGATTCGTGTAACTTAATATTTATTTATTTCTATAGCTGTATAAATAACTCTAAGAGAACTGACGCACAGTTTGACAGATCAGCTGTTACATTATTTAATTACAAGAACAGAGAAAAATAAAATCATTACTGTAATGATTGAACTTCTACAAACGTAATAACATAAAGAATTTAAATTTTGTTATGAAATTTTTTATTTAAGCATTTATTTTGGTGACACAGTTCACCAGCTAGTGATAATATAAGAAAACTAATGAATATTAGATCTAACTACTATTAAATCTAACAGTTTATTTATTTGACGTCATCAACCAACATCACTATAGTTTTAATCTCCTGTTATCTAATCATCACATGGTCTAACTAACAGTTTTACTAACTATCAATAAACTTTACGTCATTAAATCTTTCATGTCTTCATATAACGTACGTATTATTTGCAAAACATGCTGTAAGTCGCGTCAATTCCGAACAGCATCGAAACGCCATTACGATAAAACTCTCACGTCAAACTCAATATTGAACACGCATTTTAATCGATAGTTAGTATATCTTTGCATCGTATGAATTTCGAGATGGATAATCTTCTTGATATGCAACAGAGCTTAGCAGATTAGATAGCAATCTTTAAAACGCCCTAAGTAAACATCTGACACCTAATGCCATTGAAAACGTCCGTCTTTGTTTAGTAGTTAGTACGCACTTGGCAGTTGCTTCGAACGATACGCCTAATTTCACCGTGTATAGTCTTGTTATGAAAATGTTAGAGTAAAATTAAAACATTCGCTGCAAGCAATTCGAATGTGCCGTGTCATTTCAATTACCAACGCCGGGAGCTTCAGTATTTCGTTCGAGATTAGGGCAATGAAAAAATACTGTAGGAAAAAATCCAACAAACATTTAATAGACAGGTTGGTGGAAATTGCCTTCAATGTCTCATTCAAACGCATTTGCATAGTTTCGTTTAAAAAGCGATTGGAAATAAGTGTTTTGTCGAGTTTGGGTGGTGACGTAGATGTTTTTATGGATTGCTTTTGTTTTATTATAGATTATTTAACGAGGTGTACTTTTGCAGATGAGTCCGAGCAAGCGTAGTCCACTTTGCGATCTGAACGAGTCAGTGCGCCCCATTTGCACCGTAACCGACATGGATCCCGTTCAGGAAGAGAATGATAACGACAGGTAAGGGCTGCCCTTGTATTGATTTTTGGAGGAATCCAGATAATTATTAAGTTAATAGTTTTCATTGTGTTAAAATTTAAACGTATAGTTTTGAGTCCATAGATAACACACTTATGTTCTCAAACGAATCTTATTTATTATTTACTAGCTGATGCCCGCGACTTCGTTCACGTAGATAAAGGGTTTTTAAAAATAATAAAAAATTTGGGTATTGAATATTATCTCATGTCCTATTCGAGTTCCGGTTCCCGTTTTCGCTCCCGTTCCCAACATATTATATGAATCTTATTTCGAGGAAGATTGCTGTGGCAAGCTAAACCTTCTATTGGTATAGTTTCAGCTCATCGACGTGAATTTCGTGAACCATGGATTTTTCCGGAATAAAATGTAGCCTATATTCTTTCCCAAGCTCTTGTCTATCGCTGTACCCAATTTAATCACAAGCGGTTCAGTAGCTCCGGCATAAAAGCTTAAGAAACAAACTTACATTCACATTTATAATATTAGTAGGAATTTATTTTAATTAGACTTAACTTGAAACAAAATAATTATTATAATAATATTTACAATCGTACCTATGATTACATTAAATTAAAACTATCATTACGGCGAAGTGTACTAATAATACTGGCAGCATTTCCGCGTTGGATAGCTAGGCTGATCCGTTGATCAAAATAGCTGCCAGCGCTTGGGTTACTAGTAGCCCTATTGAGGCGCGTAGATAGTACTTTGCACATTCTCCGCGCCTCTGGGCCCTACGGGCCATGTGTCTCAACACCAAACGGCACACGGCACGGTAAGACTCACTGAGAACGACATATTTGCGACGCTTGCTCTCTTCGGCAGTCGAAGCAGCACCCCCAGCTAGATTTAGATAGTAACACCAACAACACAACATATACTATTATAATTTTAGTAAGTACATAAGGGATAGTACAATAAAACATGTCTTTACATATTGTGTAAACAGCATTTACAGTAACATTACAGAACAATTTAAACATGATAAATTAAAGAAATAAAGAGTTGAACAAAAATGATTATGATAAATTACTTAAAGTAGATTTCTATTCAAAAAGAGAGAAGTAGAAATATAACCACGACGATATAATTATTAATTTTTATATTTAACTTAAATAATAAAGATCTTAATATTGCAACGAAGTCGGGTTTAAATTAATATTAACCACATTAAATAAATATTAATCATACGTAAATATCTATGCTACCATTTTTAATCTTGACAACTTAATAAAATGGTATTTAAGAATTTTGCCCCAATTTTCGCACTATGTATGCTTCCGAGCAAGTTTCGGCTAGTATCTACACATATTATAATAAAATCTTAAGATATTTATTATTCAAACAAAACAAATCTTATAACTATATTTACAATACTACGACTTCGTAAAATTAAAACTGTCATTACGTGGAAGCGTACCAAGAATACTGGCAGCATTAGCGCATTGGATAGCTAGGCTGATCCGTTGACCGAAATAACTGCCAGCGCTTGGGTTTCCAGTAGCCTTATTGAGGCGCGAAGATAGTATTTTGAACATTCTCCGCGCCTCTGGACCCCACGGGCCAAGTGTCTCGACACCAAACGGCACAAAGATGTATGATTCACTGAGACCAACATATTTGCGACGCTTGCTGTCTTCGGCAGTCGAAGCAGCAGCCCTAGCACCAACTGACGTAACTTGGACATGAGAAGGAGCCAGAGTGTCGACGCAAGTAGCGTCCCACACCAGCGCCCTTCCCCGTGCCCCAGCCACCAGCGTCATTCCATCAGGGCACTTGGCATTTGGCTCTAAAACAGCTGGTATATTAAGAGCGGCAAATGCCTTATATGCCCAAATCTTAAGTGTATATAAAATATGGTCACGCTTAATACGATTTCTCCCTTAATACGCCATTTTTCGCCAGTCCCTGATTCGTCATCCCGTTTAATACGCCTAAAACGCCAACAACAGAAGAACCAGAACGTCTAATACTGCAGGGTATTCCTGGATATTCTTCCATTGATGACAATGTGGCACCCTACAGAATTCAATCAATTAAAGATCTTATTGTTAATGTGAATAACATTCAAAAAGAAGCCCTAAGTGAGAATGATAAAGTGGAGTCAACTCCGATTTTGTCAATCGCCCAAGCATTATCAGCTGTTAGTGATTTAATACGCCTTGCAGCATCTTTAAATCAAAGCGAAGACGCAATGGAAATGTTAAATTATGTTGAAAATCTTTTAATCTAATGCATCAAAATATTTCTGTCAAACCAATGTATTACATTCAATAACGAGATTAAAATTACACTATTTATTTAATTTAATTTATAAATCTATACTTTAATACCTACATATACGATATAAGAACATAATATTATTATGTAGTACTTTTTATTTCCCTATTCCGCATAATAAATACACTTTCTGCGAAGAGTAAGCAGAAAACACGCATTCAAGGTGTTTTTAGACCAGTTTTTTGGTGAAAATATAGCATTTCGAGTTATGAACACTACTTAATCCTTTTACACATATCTTTAAGTCTTATTTGTAGGTTGCTAATGCTTGCTGTTGGTCATAGTTAACACTCCAGAGCCTTTTTGAACTACCACTTTTCCTTGCAGTTAAACAAGTTTTTTGGCATGGCATGACGCATTTTTTTAGTACAACTCTCATAAAAGTTATTCTTATAGCTTGTACTTTATGTGTAGGTATCTTTATTCAGATTAGTAATGAATAACGAGGATTGTAAGCATATAAACTGTTTTCCACCCAAGAATTTTGAAAATATTGGCTTTATTACATAGATGGCGGCCGGAAGCCGTGAGCTCAAATCGCTCAAGGTCGCTGGCATTTAGTGTCGCCCGTTGTTGGTTGGGTCCCTGTAAAATCACCATAATCGGTTTTTGCTGTGATAGCTTTTCATTCAGACAAAAAACTAAACTCAATAAATTAAAAATACCTGATACTTATTTAAATACTTAATCATGTATGTCAGTGTGCCTCTGGTCAAAGGCCTCCCCTGTTCTTCTAAACTCTTCTTTATTTTCAATTAGTCTAGTAGAGGTTCTTCCAGCCGTTTTCACTCTTTCATCTTATCATTTTCTAATTTGCCTACCTCTGTTTCGTAGTTTTCCCACTGCACCAATAGATATCTACATGCAATACTTCGACGCAATAACAAAAATGTATAAGTCATTCGTTTAATAGCTTAATAACTCTAAAACTATAGTTAAGAAATAAAGTGATAGAAATGTAATTTGTCTAAATTTTATTCATAGCTGATAGTCAGACAGATAAAAAGTTAATTAAAGTTTTAAAACTTATTATGTTTTATTTTACCGCGTTCTAAAGGATCTTGTGAGATCAAATGCACAAGCAGTAAGAGTATAGGGGCCATAAATTAGCTTTTAGTTTTCAAGTGCATAGATACTTAAGGTATTTTTATTATCAGAAATGATTAAATGGTTTTAGCTTACGTTTCTCATAATGAAATTATAATAGTTATTATTCAAATAACTAATAAAAAAATCTATCAATTGACTACTGATAAAAAGTGGCAAGACAAGTGCGAAGTCACTTCATAGTAATGAAACGCCCTGCACATTACAACGCAGCGCCGCTCAGGAGTCTTGATTGAACATAAAATTCTCAGTGGCATCGCAATTGCGCTCGTCACTTTGAGACATATTATTATGATTACACAAATATAATTTGAAAATATTTTTTTTATGAACGATGCGGGACTCGAACCCGAAATTGTTTAGATTAACTAGAGCGACATCTCAAGCCAATTTCCTAATTTGCAAATATTGGGGTTGAGCAGGTTATCAACTGTAAATTAGATCCCATAGATCATAGGTTCTCAACGTGGGCGATAACCCCCCCTTGTGGGCGTTTGAGATTTTCGGGGGGGCAGTAAAAGACCCAGAGAAAATTAGTGGGCATTGAGATGGCGCAGATGGGGCGTGGGTAGATTAAAAAATATATTCTAAAAAAGACAAAAAAATACAGGCTAATCACGTACTAAAGTAAAATAAAAAAACATATTCTCAAAGTGGGCGGTGAGCAAAATAAGGTTGAGAAACTATGCTGTAGATGAAGCTACAACTTGAGAGATGATCATACAAGATTTTATCAACGATACGTCACTCGAACGGTTGGCTCAGTTAGAAGAGTGCTCGCGCAGAACGCGAGGGGTCGCGGGTTCGGGTCCCGCATCGTTCATAAAATTTTGTTTTAAGAATTGATTTGTACAATTAATCCCAGAAGTAAGTGTTTAAAAAACATAACAAAAAATATTATTATGATGTTAAGAGAGCCGTTATCGTCAACGTGAACAAGGTCGAAAAGCATGTTTTTTTATGAAAATACGGGATGAGACGAACATGACGTTCAGCTGATGGTAATTGATACGCCCTGCCCATTACAATGCAGTGCCGCTCAGGATTCTTGAAAAGCCCAATAATTCTGAGTGAGTCACCTTGAGGCATAAGTTGTTAAGTTTCATTTGCCCAGTAATTTCACTAGATACGTCGCCCTTGAGACCGAAACACAGTAATGCTTACACATTATTGTTTCACGGCAGAAATAGGCGCCGTTGTGGTACCCTTGTAATCTTGCCGGCGTCCTCTGCAAAGGAGCCTCCCACTGGTGTTTGGCATGTCGTTTCATCCAATGCATATCGCCTGTTGACGACAAGCAAGAGATAGCGATAACATTGAAATTGTGCAGAAAATAAAAAAAAAACTTTTTCCAGGAAATACGTGTTAGTTTCCTATTGTAAACTTTAGCTTCAATAGTTTTGAATCAAAGACAGTTTCAAAGTCAAACAAAAAGAGAAGCCATTTTTGTTCTTCTTTAAATTTATGAATGGGTGATCATCATAAGATCTCGTACCTCGGTCATATACACTACGATAGGTACCGTCTGCTGAAAACTATATTGATGGGGAGACTAACTGAAAACTATATAAATGAGAGGTGTTGGAAGAAGAAAGAAGAATGTGCTCATAAATACAAGGAAGTGGATAAAGAAAAGTTTAAAAAGCTGACTGCTGAACTCCAGTATTGGAGAGGCACTCGAAGAAGAAGAAGAACATCCTGCTTGTCTCGTCTCTTTCTGTCAATAAAAAAAATATAAACATCAACTTAGTGATATAATTAAAAGTTAATTATACATACATATTATAAACTAGCTGACCCGACAGACGTTATTCTATTCATAATGAAAAAAAACTCTTGCGGATGGAATTTTGGAAAATCCGTTCTTAGCTGACCTCTACTCGGTGAAAAGAATAGTCCTACCCAAAATTCAAGTCTTTAGCTCTAATGGTTCCAGAGATATCGTGATGACTGACTATATACGTGGAAATCTCTTATATATACATACAAGTGGACCCAACAGACGTTGTCCTGTACACACGTCTTAAATCTGAAAAATCGGTCCAGCCGTTATGAGGAGTTCACTAACATACACATGAGCAGGAGAATTATATTATATGGACGGAATTGAGAATCTAAACCAATCTCAAATTCACTGAAACAAACAAAAAAATCATCAAAATCGGTCCAGCCGTTTAGGAGGTAGTTTAATTGTGAATCTAAACTATTCGCGAATCCACCTGAAGACACACACCAATCTCAAATTCACTGGAACACACAAAAATATCATCAAAATCGGTCTAGCCGTTTAAGAGGTAGTTCAATTGTAAATCTAAACCGTCCTCGAATCCCCTTGAACTCACACAAAAAATTTCATCAAAATCGGTCCAGCCGTCTAGGAGGAGTTCAGTGACATACACACGCACACAAGAAATATATATATAAAGATATAGATGTAAGACCACAAAGCAAACTCACAAACAAAAATCACTGGTTGCATTTTTATATAAAATGTATCCCAACAAAAGCTAATATTTATAAATGGTATTTTACATTACGGTTCTTTAACTTTAAAAATATATAAATAAAATATTATATTTTCCATCGAAACGACGCGAACGGCTACAGTTTATCCAGGAAAAGATACACAACATTTACATTTTGGTTTATCTCCGTTATTCAAAGTAATCTAAATCCGTGTACCAAGTATAACACATCGGACTTGCGTTATAAAATTTAGTCTTTATTATTGTATTTTGAGATTCACAATTTTACTCGTACCAGTAATTGTCTAATAATAAAAAAATATTCTATCTGGCCACCTGCCTCTTTATAAGATACTTTATTATATTTTAGAGAGAACTCACGACCTAAAAAGTACAATATGCCAAATGGTTCCATAGTATCCTTCGTAGTAATCAAGTTAAAATAAAAACAGTTAAAAAAAACCCTTTCAAAAAATTAATATGAATATATCAATTCCTTATTGGCGATAGATGAAAAAGTTACATACATTAACAAAAATCTTGTGTTGCAAATTGAAAATGGAATAATTTCATCAAATTAAAGTATTGTAAACAAAATCTGGCCGTTTAAAGTAGGTAAAAATCGCGTCCAAATGAGTCGGTTACAAACAAACATACATACAGGTGAAGCTAATAAAAAGCGTGTAAAAATCACTCTTTAACAACTGTTACGTAATAGTATAGATATTACTTAATTAGTTGTAATCACGGACGAGTAAAATAAGAAGGACTCCGTGTCACCTTACATAACAGTGAGGCACCAATACAAGCCGGTAAAAGTGTATATACATAGCCCCACGCATACACTTACACTAATACAAGCCGATCGGCCGCCATTATGATATTTGCCATCGTCTGTCACAGATCAGTTAAGTCGCAATAAAATATTTTAAAAATGCCGTCGTGCGTTGTGAAAAAGTCTAAAACCAATACTATAAAAGTATTTGTGGATATATGATTATTTAAGGGAGAAAAAATTGTGTAACTAGTATCCCCCGTAACCGCACACACACCAGCATAAAGTGCTTCACTTGCTAATATCATGGCGCGGAGTCCTTCTTTTTTACTAGTCCGTGGATATAATATGGAGAGTGTTATAACACTCCATATTATATATATATGTGCTATAGCACCACTTCATTGCAGACACCTATAATGGTATACAAATGCCTCACGAATAAGATGTAAGAATTTCAAATGGATATAATTGTACAACCTCTATATCTAAAAGATGTTTTGTAAGAAATCCATAACTTCTATAACCCTTCTTCAAATTAAGCAATTAATATAGTATTTTCAAGCTTGAAGCTGCTTTAAGCGAATATTTATTGTAGACTAGCTGACCCGACAGACGTTGTTCTGTATATAATAAATAAAATAATGTATTAATATGAATTTGTCAATAATATATATCATTACATCAAAAATTACATCGTAAAATATGCACCTTGCTTTCGTAATGAAATTGTTTCACAGCAGAACTGTCAAACCGTGCGTCAATAAATTCTCTCAAAGAAATTATGTATGTACACATCAAAGGAAAAACAAATTTGTTGTTTTTATTTAATTTAGCAGCATTTTCCTATTTATTCACCTTTTAAACCTTCTCTGGACTTACACAAATAATTCAAGACCTTAATTTGCCAAATCAGTCCAGCCGTTCTCGAGTTTTAGCGAGACTAACGAACAGCAATTCATTTTTATATAATACTAGTGGACCCAACAGACGTTGTCTTGATATAGATTTTCCAAATAAGTTTTGAAAATTATAGAGCAATGTGTTGACAGTATAATCAACTAATTTGTTATATTGTTAAGTTTAGGATAGAATTGTTAAATTCATTCAGTTTATTTTGTGTGCAAATTTGCATGGATCACTCAGTATACTAAATATTTCATCTTATATAACCTTCAGGTTTATTATCTTTTAACCCTGGTACCGCTTGATCTATTCAGTAATGGTTAGTCATAAAAAGAATCTATCCAAAAAGATTTTAATGGCAAAGCGATTATGAAGAAATCCCTACTATCCCCACTAATATGATTAATGTAAATTTAAGTTTGTTTTTTACGCTTTCACGCCTAAACCACTCAACCGATGCAGCTTTGAAAAGGACTACTACTTTGGAAGGCTACCTTTTATTGCAAAAAAATAAATGGAGGGGTTGAAATAGGGGATGAAAGTTTGTATGGAAATTCGTCACTATCGAAGATGACTCTATAAAATTTTGGATTTACGTACATGACAAGAAGTAATTTATAAACATTCCTTCGAGCATTTTTGAAACTTAGACCTACATGGGGATGAAATAGGAGATTAAAGTTTGTTGGGAAATACTATTAAAGAGATTGTGTACAATGACAAGGGATATCCGCTGTATCGTAGAAGAGTGTGTGAGAAGTTTCCTAACAAAAATAATTCTGCCCATAGTAACTATACCACGCGGACGAAGTCGCGGGCAAAAGCTAGTTGCTCATAAAATTGTCTAGAAGACCACGGACTTCCTCGCCAGATCTTCCCAGAGAGAATAATATAAAAACGAAAAACATATCCGTTAAAAATTTCAATAAAACATATTGAAGTGAATCGCATACATACAATGGTGTCACTCTCTAGAAAATTTAATACTCACACTAAGTTATTTAAAACGTCTAGGCTTCTTTCAAATAATATTTTAATATACAGGGCGTTTCGAAGTGTGAAAAGGGATTTTCGATTCACAACAGAAGCAAAATCTACGGAAATATTTATGACATCTGATAGACCTCTTTGTGTCGTCTCCGAATATCCCTGCAACAGCTATACGTTTTTCGTATCTATAAATGCAGACAGAACGTTATTTACCTTAATACTTAATAGTACAAGTATCCACAGCTCGATTCTGCATGTACGAGTTTTTTTGATAAAACTAATTTTTAACCGACTTCAAAAAGGAGGAATTCTCAATTCGATCGGTATTATTTTATGTATGTGCACCACACCGATTTATGATCCGATTTACATGGTTCATCTTTCAGTTTTATGCAGAATGTTTGCCATTTAGTTCCGTAAGAGTTTGACATAGTTTGCCCGCGTAGTTTTCATTTTATGAGCATTTTTTATGAATATTTTTGTTTACGTGGATGATATAATTATTGTTGTGTTTTTAGGAGTTTTCATTTTTTTGGTTGATTATATTATATTACTATAAAGTATTAAACCGTGTCCCAATAATTGGGTCTTAGACTACCTCATTCATAGTTAACAAACGTTTTTCACGATATTCCAATGTCTCACAAGAATGTGACATAGAGTTCCGAACAGCATTTTTTCGGAGTCGATCCCTTTTTTCCATTCCTGTTTCTTGGATCCATATTGTTTAAGGCACCAAATGTAGTAGCAGGTACCTACACTCGCCACGCGTGACTTTGAGTGGGATAGCTTCGTCTAGAACAAAACAACCCAAGCGGTCAGGCACCGACTTAAACCCTATCAATAGGTAGTTTTTGTCAAGTTTGCATAAGAGGTGTATTAAATAAAAAATTTATTAAGTTATTTTATACATTTAATTTTTGAGGTCGGTTATTTTAAACGTAGTTTTTTTTTAAATTAATGTTTAGGGAGTATCAATGTATTAGCGATATGTTGCTTATAAAAATTGGCCGCAAGTACCTGTAATTTGTTTTAGTATAATTAATTTTCTGGTGTTAATTGCACTTAAATATTTTTTTAATAAATTGTACGTCATTTTAAAGGAAATTAAGTCAAGAATTGAAAAACATATGGTTGCCAGCACTCAGTCAGCAACAACATAACTGAATACTTCTCAGCTAGATAGCCTAGATAGCCTATAATACTATGCCTCATGAGCTATCACATATTACACAAATAATTATAAATAAATAATAGTTAAAAAAAACTAAAAAGCACGCTTTATATAAAATTCAACTAAAAAATAGAAAATAAATTTAAATTGAAAGTAATGTAAAAAAATATATTTTATTGTAAAAAAAAGCGTGGGGTGCTTTTTAAGATATTATTAAAATAATAATTATTCTATACCCCACGCTTTTTTTTACAGTAAAATATATTTTTTCACACTATTTTCAATTTAAATTTATTTTCTATTTTTAGTTGAATTTTATATAAAGCGTGCTTTTTAGTTTTTTTTTAACTATTATTTATTTTTCATTTTTTAGTTAAATTTGTGTAATATCATCGGTCCTCGATAAATCTACAAAGTTTGAACGAAATCTAGCCGTTTAAAGTGGGTCAAAATCGCGCCCAAAGAAGTCGGTTACAAACATACATACAAACATACAGGTGAAGCTAATATAAAGCATATAAAATACAACTATTTATTCCAGAGTTGAGCGCAGAAACTCTTCATCTTTATACTTTTAGTATAAATATGAAGTAATAAATTAGGGGATACGTATTTAAATTCGATAAACTTAATTACACGCCTCAGAAGCGAAGCGTCGAAATAACACTCTATTCTTGACATGTCAAAAAAAGCAGTTATCTCGAAACCGATATTGATTTTTTTATTATTTATATCGCTCTAAAAGGTTAATATGAGTGCACTTATATCAAATCAAATACTCTGTGAGGTAAATAAAGTATAATGCAATGTATTCAATATATATATAGGGGCCCAGAGGCGCGGAGAATGTTCATAATACTATCTTCGCGCCTCAATAAGGCTACTGGAAACCCAAGCGCTGGCAGCTATCTCGGTCAACGGAACAGCCTAGCTATCCAACGCGGTAATGCTGCCAGTATTCTTGGTACGCTTTCACGTAATGATAGTTTTAATTTTATGTAGTCATAGTATTGTAAATCTATACTTATTATTATTAATATTATAAAGCTGCAGTGTTTGTTTGTTTGTTTGAACGCGCTAATCTCTGGTACTACTGATCCGATTTGAATGATTCTTACAGTGTTGGGTAGTCCATTTATCGAGGAAGGCTATAGGCTATGTTTTTTTTTTTCAAAATTAGGGATCCGTAATAAAATTGCTATTTTGTAATACAAGGTGTAAAATCGAAAACCTATTTTTGCGTGCGCTGCAAAAACTATTGAAAATAGAACAAAATGATGTACAGGCTATAATATAGGCAATATTTTATTACTTAAAAAACTATCGCGTGAATTATACTTTATATGGCAAAACAACGTTTGCCGGGTCAGCTAGTAAAGTTATAAGATTTGTTTTGTTTGAATAAATTTCAATATTCAATTATTCTGTTTAACATAGTTTATAATAACATTAAAGTAATTTTTATGGACGTTCTTGTGTATATAGGTAGGTAGATGTGTGGCAGGGAAATTGGTCAAATAAATTATCGTACTGGATTTTTTTTATTGCCTTTTTGTTACACACTGCGGCCGTTCTTAATTAGTATGAACAATTCAATTCACTGTCGTGTAATTTTATAACATTATTTATAAAAAAGCGGCCAAGTGCGAGTCGGACTCGCCCATGAAGGGTTCCGTAGCAGCAAGTATCATAATATAAAAGTTCTTGTAGTTCGTTGTATGTTTGATCGATGTTTTAATAATAGTGTATTTTTGTTTCAAATAAGTTATTGATAATACGATTTATGACGTATTAAAATAAAAACTACTTACTAGATCTCGTTCAAACCAATTTTCGGTGGATGTTTGCATGGTAATATTAACATGGTAATATGTACATCATATATTTTTTTTAGTTTTATCATTCTCTTATTTTAGAAGTTACTGGGGGGGGGGGACATTTTACCACTTTAGAAGTGTCTCTCACGCAAACTATTCTGTTTAGAAAAAAAAATGATATTTGATACCTCGATATCATTTTTGAAGACCTATCCATAAATACCTACATGTATGGGTCTGATGAAAAACAAAGTTGTAAGTATGTGGAAACCCCAAAACTTATTGTTTTATTTTTCTATTTTTGTGTGACAATCTTAACGCGGTTTACAGAATACATCTACTCACCAAGTTTCAACAGTATAATAGTTCTTATAGTTTCGAAAAAGAGTGGCATACGGACGGACAGACAGACATGACGAATATAATAAGGGTTCCGTTTTTGCCATTTGGCTACGGAACCCTAAAAACGATATTTTTTATAACTGACGTCGAATATACTTGTTACAATATTGTGTCAACAAGTTTGTCAAAACTTCAACAATTCCACACAGTTATGAGTTTGCGATGGACTTTATGATATTAGATGTTTTTTGTCACAATCAAGTTATATTTTGTATCTATATGTCTGTCTATATATTTTATAATAGTATTTTTCCTAATATTGCGGATAATGAGATAATGACGTGTGCAATTTTGGATTTTCCAAACTTTTTGTGTGATATTAATAAACTCAGTAAAATTATTCCAAATTTGAAACATTTTCGGCCTTACAAATAAACCTGAGAATATATAAAATGTTGACTATATCGCTGATAACACTGTCAATACAATGATAATCCTGAAGTTTACTGAATGTCACACAGCCTTGCAAATAAACTCGGGAAACGTTTAAGGTCCGAGCAGCAAAATGTCGATTTGCAAACATTTTGCATGTTCTTGGTTTGTTCTCAGATATAACTTTATACCAAGTTTATTAGTAAAGCCGTTTGTCTTTCTCTTACCTTTGTCACGACAGAATAACATGACAGAGAGAAGTAATTTTAAACTTGGAGTTCATATTGTGGTTATTAATATAACGGTTTGTTTTTAGTGACGAGTCTTCGTATTCAGATGTGGCGCGACTCCGGGAGCGGACCCGAGCGATGCTGGCGCCAACAGTGGAGCCACTCGTACAGAACTCACATTCGCAGCCGAACAGTCGGAGAATGTCGAGCGATATAGACGCCAAAATTGCTGCTAATTTGAATACGAGGTATTATTGTTAATTATATATATTATACACTAGCTGAATTGACAGACGCTGTTCTGTCAATAGAAAGAAAATATGGTGTATGTATTCGGGAATAATGTGGTCTAAAGGCAACGTAAATGTCACACCCATGTTTCACCTGATTCCTGCCGCCGAATTCCACCTTCGCACGACACGCCTCAAGTTAGGATATCATCCCCACCATCTGGATGTGTGGCGGTCTTCCACTGTGCGCTTTTCAAGGGGCTTTCTTTAACGTACTACAAAGCTGTGGAATGAGCTTCCTTGTGCGGTGTTTCCGGGACGTAACGACATGGGTAACTTCAAAAAAAGCGGGTACACCTCCCTTAAAGGCTTGTAATTCCTCTGGTGTTGCACGAGAATGTAGGCGGTGGTGATCACTTAACACCAGTTGACCCGTACGCTCGTTTTTTTTCCATAAAAAAATGTGTTATCATTCTAATTAGTTAAAAATGAAACAAAAACGTATTTCTGAAGATCATACCTTTCAACTACCATTCCTTGTTTGTAGTAGGCAAGACGGTGAGGGAGAAGGGGCGTATCCCATCAAGAAAAGCGATTACTTCTAAGATACAATATACATTTAAAATGGTGTAAAAGAGTAAACTATTCTAACTTATTAATACCGTATTTGTGTATCTTAACAAAAAATGTACTAAGCCTTCCTCGAGTCCACAGAAAATCAGTACAGTACCTACTTTTTAGTATATTGCGAACAGAGCGACAAACAGATGCGGACTTATTAATGTATAAGCATATTCTCTGTACTAACAATGACAGTACAATATTGTATATTTTATCAAAAGGAGCGCAAACAAATTCTGGGAGAGTTTCTTGCGCCTTTTCTTCTCCCCCGGAACGCCATTTGTTTCCGAAGCAGTGGTAGTGTTTGGAGTGACATCAAAAATAATTCTGAAGGAATCAATTATGAGAAAATTAATGACTTTTTATCCCACTTTTTTTAGCTTAGATCATTTATACGTCTAGATAGAGTCTCTTGCTGCTAGACAAGCGATAAAAACAGGCCAGACTTATTACTTTAGTGTGCGTGAGCTTTTTTGTAATGAAAATAAGAGTCGAGACATTCAGCTGATGGTAATTGATACGCCCTGCCCATTAGCTCAGCTCAGCATTATTGAAAAGCCCAAAAATTCTGAGCGGCACTACAACTGCGCTCGTTACCTTGAGACATAAGATGTTATGTCTCATTTGCCCAGAAATTTCACTAGCTACGGTGCCCTTAAGACCGGAACACAGTAATGCTTACATATTACTGATTCACAACAGAAATAGGCGCCGTTGTGGTACCCATAATCTAGCCGGCATCCTGTGCAACCTCCACTGGTGCAGCTACGTCTTGCACTCGCGATTTGTATGTCACTTTGTGTTAGTGAGCGTGCATTGCTGATATATAAATATAAAAATATATAATTAAAATAAACGTTAACTTTTTTCGACGTTTTCACGCTTCCACAGTCTATCTAGAAGTATGAATGGATCCTGAAAAACGTTCCAAGCCACAAACACCACATTTTAAGGAATTTGTGTTTAAAGTTTAATAAACATGAGTGTATTCCATACATGTGAGTCGGGCTACTAATTCATGATGTCATTTAAAGAGTGACAGTAGGGCTTCCATTTTTTGTCAGTCCCTTAATATGAATCACGTGACCAGTTTTGTGTTCTTAACTCAATTTCGACATGATTGTGGTTTGGAACGGTTTCTGGAATTACGTCCAAATGATTTAAGATATTTCGGCCCTGTTGCGAGTGTCATTAACCGATTCAGTGACAGTTGGAACAGTATATGTCAAAGCTGTTTTCTTCTATACAGGCGTCCTTCAGCAATCATAGCGGCGTTTCGTAGACCGTCGCAGGCGCTTGCTCTCTGTGCGGCCACTCAACGCCGGTTCCTCTCGGAACTGTCTCCTCACTCACGAACCTCCGTGGCTTCGGCGCACGAAACGCCGCCTTCATCAGCTGAGATACTGGGACAGTAAGTCACTTTTAAAATGTTTTAAATGATAATTAACACCCAATTAACATATTGTGATTAAACATAAACTAAAAGAAAAAAAAATATCTTTGAACTTAATTTTTGTACATTTGAAATCACGATTCAGCAAATTCTAATTGCTAGGCTGCGCGGAGACCTATTCCACAATACTGTTATTAGAAGTGGGAGAGTCACGCTGCCGTCTTATGACGTCAGCACAATCGGGCCAGACTCGTCCGGGTTAATTACCACACTCGCACAGAATACCGGCGTGAAGTAGCGGCCTAGTGCCGCTATGTTTCGCATAGGTTAGTGTCGAGGACCGGAGGCCATCCCTTCCCCCCCCCCCCCACACAAATTATGAGAGCGGTCCGTAAACAGATATTACCCCAGGAGGGTACCAGCTTTACCAGAGCCGGAGAATCCCTCCCCGAGCACTCTCGCTCGGGCCGCCCTTCGTATTCTGGGGTGGGCACAGAACCGCGCATAACCGAGGACAAACGAGGCAGTAACACCACGGCACCCCGCTCCACGCTCAACGTGGACTTTTGCAATATCAGGGGAATTCACTCCAATTTAATCGCCGTCCACCACCACCTTGAGACGGCGCAGCCGGCCTTGTGTTTCTTTACGGAGACGCAGATATCTCGACCTAGCGATACGTCATATTTAACGTACCCCGGGTACAAAATTGAGCACAACTTTTTGCCTCATGCCGGGGTATGTGTGTACGTTAGGGAGGATATCTGCTGTCGCCGTCTCGGCAATTTTGAGGGTAGGGACCTGTCTACTCTCTGGCTCCGCGTAGATTTAGACGACCGCGTCCGTATCTATGCGTGTGTCTACAGGTCCCATAGTGGTAACGCAGAAACCGATCATCTCATGGGCTGCGTTCAAGCAGCAATTGACGTGGTGCTTGCACAGATCCCCTCCGCTGAAATCGTGGTCTTGAGTGATTTCAACGGGCACAATGCCGAATGGCTTGGATCACGTACCACAGACTACGCAGGGCGATCTGTGCATAATTTTGCATTGGCGTATGGTCTGTCCCAATTGGTTGAGTCGCCAACGCGGCTCCCGGATGTGGATAGCCACATGCCGTCCTTATTAGATCTTCTGCTGACTACACATCCCGATGGTTACCAGGTCTTTGTCGACGCCCCTCTCGGAACGTCCGACCATTGCCTGGTCAGGAGTGTAGTGCCTATCCGACGCCAACGTCGCAGACCACCAGCGACCCGCCGCGTTTGGCACTACAAGTCAGCAGATTGGGATAGGATGCGTTCCTTTTTTGCATCCTACCCTTGGGGCAAGGTTTGTTTCCCTTCGGATGATCCTAGTGCCTGCGCCATTGCAGTAGGCGATGTGATACTGCAGGGCATGGATATTTTAATACCAAGCTCTGTAGTACCGATCGGTGGCAGATCACAGCCCTGGTTCGATACGTCAGTTAAAGCAGCATCTGACTGCAAAAAACAGGCGTATCGAACTTGGGTTGCGGCGCTGGTTACAAAGGATCCGAACTGCAAAGTTCTTAAGAGGAAATATAACCGTGCCTCCAGATTTTTTAAGCGGCAAATCGCCCGTGCGAAGTCTAAGCACGTCGTCAAAATAAACCACTAAAAAAAACCCCATTTGTTGTATCACCGCTCTTCGAGAACACTTCTCTTAAAGCCGCGCCTAGTATCGGAATACTGGGTCTCGAAATCTCGAGCGATTGCCAATTCCATGGCCATCTGGAGGGCAAAGCCAAATTGGCTTCGAAGAAGCTGGGCGTCATCAATAGAGCACGGCAATACTTCAAGCCGGCCCACATTCTAGCGCTCTACAAAGCGCAGGTCCGGCCACACATGGAGTATTGCTGTCATCTCTGGTCTGGTGCACCCCAGTATCTGCTCGATCCATTTGACCGCGTGCAACGTAGAGCAGCTCGAATTGTCGGGGACTCAGTGCTCTGTGAACGGCTGGATCACTTGGCGTTGCGTAGAGACGTCGCTTCATTGTGTGTCTTCTACCGCATTTATCACGGGGAGTGTTCCGAAGAGCTGTTTAACCTGATTCCTGCCGCCGAATTTCACCATCGCACGACACGCCACAAGTTAGGATATCATCCCCACCATCTGGATGTGTGGCGGTCCTCCACAGTGCGGTTTTCAAGAAGCTTTCTCCCTCGTACTACAAAGCTGTGGAATGAGCTTCCTTGTGCGGTGTTTCGGGGACGATACGACATGGGTACCTACAAAAAAAGCGCGTACACCTTCCTTAAAGGCCGGCAACGCTCTTGTGATTCCTCTGGTGTTGCAAGAGAATGTGGGCGGCGGTGATCACTTAACACCAGGTGACCCGTACGCTCGTTTGTCCTCCTATTCCATAAAAAAAAAAAAAAAAAAAAAAACTGTAACAGAACCAGGGGAGTGCATTGGTTTTCTAGCAAGGTAGGCAATGTAGATTTAAATCAAATCATCTTTATTTGCAAGATAAGGTAATAATAAGATGTTGTTGGCTTATAATTATCAGGTGCTCTTATCCTAACCCATAAGGCATGCAAACTTATAGTAGAATACATAGTCAGTTCACGTTTTAATTTCTGTAACAATTATAATATACTGTACTATACTAAAAAAGATATACATCCCAAGCAAACTTAAATGAACATCAATCATACAATAGTTATTATTTCATATGCTTATTCTTTTTAGTCTATTAACTAGTCGCAGTTGCGCTTTAGTCCGACAGTACTAGGTTTTGCGGAGTAAATATTGAAGTTGTATTATGCATATCGAATTTGCAATCTGGAGACTGCCTACCGTAGGTATTTAGTATCTAGCGTAAGGAAAAATTTTACGAGTGGGTGTTCAATAGTTTGGTATTAAATAACAAAACCAAATTAAACTGAAACAACTTTAACACTAGTACTATATTTATGTAGGTTCTTAACGAGGTAGGCACTGCCTAATTGCCTATATGGTATGCACGCCCCTGAATAGAACAGTACTTTAATTTCAAACAAGGGCATCCGAATCGACGCACGCACACAAACACACAATATATATAGTCGCTAAGCAATCTTGGGAAGACAAAACTATTGAGTTTCATTCCGTAGGCCGCTGTCCGCGTTAAATTAGGTGCACCGCACCGTCCGTGGTTTCAATCTATGGTATGTACCAGCCCTAGCGTTCCGCCCAGACGTAGGTATAAATTTCAAGGAGACCGTTACTGTTCTATCACTTGTATTGTGTCTATTTAGGGCTTTTATAATATAAATATAAAATTATAAATAATTGAGATAGAGATCCGGGAGTTGCAAGTCTTTATTAGAAATTTCATTTTATTTAAGGTTCTTTCTTCGAAATTCCCCAACTATTAACAGTTTTTGAGTTATTAACGAAATAAATACTATTTTTATTTCATCTTTATTTGCATTTTTTTATGTGCTAATACATAGTTTCGACACCTTTTTCTAGAATCGCCTCTAGAGGCGATTCCGAATCGAATAAGTTACCGTTCATATTTTTAAGTTTTATTAAGAATTAGCATGATTTAATAAATTTAAAAATTGTTGACTAGCCTATCTATATTGTAGTGTTAGCTTAAAACGTTACAATTTCTGGGAAATTCAAATACTTAAAAAGCGAGGTCAAGTATTGTAAGAGCGAATTTGGAGTAAAATATTGGTGATTTTTTTTATCTATTTTGAGACTTTAAAATCTTTTTCACCATTTAAACAACAATTTTAGTTGAAAGCCAGTATTATTTTTTTTTGCTAGCTGTACTAGCATAATTGTAATTACTTCCCTACATTTTAAAATCTTTTTCTCTAATGACTAGGCTCATATTAACTTATTAAATAGTTCAAATGAACAAGACACGTTGGACTATAATAAGTTGAATATCAGAGACCCATTTCGAGCAATACTCACCTGGATAACGTCACAGAGCGCGTATTGTACCGACAACAAAGAGAAACGCCTCACGTCAACACTATTCAAAACTACCCTTTATTTGTTAATAGACAGACGGCCCGACAATGCTTGCGAGTGTTGCCAGCGTTCGCAGTAAATGGTACACTGTAAATGTAATTAAAATATGAAATGTTCTCTATGTTTCTGTCCGCTCTCGATAAGCGGCGTATTAATTGATTTTTTTGCATATGGAATGTTACAAAATGAAATTCCATTATGTTGGTATATTGGAAATGTTACCATTTTTATTTTATTTAGCAGAAAGTTCTGAGGGCTGTAGTAAATTTAAACAGTTTGTTATTTTTAAGTGATATGCCTCACTTCTGGGATTAAATATACAAATTTGATTTGTCCGATGAACTATGCGGCATTCGAATCCACGCCTCTCGAGTTACGTTCCTGTGCTCTGTACTGTTAGATCCACATCATCATCATCATTTAGTCCAATTCTTCCCAATTAGTCGACAGAGTGCAACGTGGGCGCTATCCGACTTCAGTGATGGTTTGGTGAGGTATTAGCTATGAAGGAGTGTCTGAGCCATACTTTTGTGAAAAAGGTATCAAAATATCGGCACAAGTGTATCAAGATATCATGCTTGAGAAGGTATAGATAGTAGGTACTTTGTTAAAGAAACTTGTTTAATTTACGTGGTAGCTATTTTAGAATTCGAATTTCTTATCATAGCGGCAATATTTATTACATTCTCTGTCAAAATTTCAGCTGTCTAACTATTGCGGCTTATAATATACACGGATCAAAGAGGATGTAAATACTACGTAATAAGATTTAATTCCACCTTCGCACGACACGCCACAAGTTAGGATATCATCCCCACCATCTGGATGTGTGGCGGTCCTCCACAGTGCGGTTTACATGGAGCTTTCTTTCACGTACTACAAAGATACGACATGGGTACCTTCAAAAAAAGCGCGTACACCATCGTTAAAGGCCGGCAACGCTCCTGTGATTCCTCTGGTGTTGCAAGAGATTGTGGGCGGCGGTGATCACATAACAACAGGTGACCCGTACGCTCGTTTGTCCTCCTATTCCATAAAAAAAAATAGTGTAGTATGAAACGTGTATTCATTTGACATAAGTTTGAAATAGTAGTAGTTACTGTGTGGCGATTGGCGACGAAGTATAATCCGGCTAAGTATGAAAGCGAACAGTTGCTTAAAACATAATGGATTTCGGCTATCTCCGTTTTTTACAAGATTATATCCGTCATCTGTCAATCTATCAAAGAGTGCACGTTTCATACTAATGGCGTGAATCGCATTTTTCTTTCGCTTGGCTGAAACGGATGGCCGTTGGTAACCCTTTGAGTACAGATGTTAAAAACAATATTTAAAACAGAGATTTATCGTCCGATATAATTTTAATAAATAATTATTAATTTTAGCGACGCATTAAGCAAAGCGTTGTCAGCACTGTACGCGAAGCTGCTGGTTGTACTCGGTCTGGCATTCCCCGTGACGGAAGTCATTACAAATGGAGTGGCGGACACATACTATCAGGTAAACCATGCTCCTGCAACACCTCGATGTCTCACGACCTCGCAATTTGTAAAAAACTGTGTGTGTACTTATGTGGGCACGCAAGAAGATACTTCTTTAAGGTAAAAAAGAAAAATTCTTAAAAAAATATTCCTCGTGTTATTTTATTATGAAACAACAATATTGTAATTAAGATATATTACATTATATACAATATGTTATGTTTTTAAAGTGATAACCCTCACTTTTAGGATTTGAATGAATGAATTTTCAAATTTAATTTGTGTATTAATCCTAGAAGTGAGGGTTATAACTTTAAAAACATAACAAATTGTTTAGATTTGCAAGAGCGACATCTCAAGTCAATATCCTAATATGCAAATACTGGGGTTGAGGAGGTTATCAACTGTAAAGTAGATCCTGTAGATGAAGCCACAACCTGAACCAAGCAAACAAGATTTTATGATGATACGTCACTTGCACGGAACGCGAGAGGTTCCTGGGTTCGAGCCCCGCATCGTTAATAAAATTTTGTTTTCAAATTTTATTTGTACATTACATACAACCAATAAAAATATTATTATACCGCTTAATTTAGTTAAATAACGTTTATTTTAAATATCATTAAATTATTTTTATACAATTATAAAAATAGTTTTTTTTCTATTTTACTACTATAGGTACTTATTGAAATTTATTTAATTCTCGTCCAATGATTGTGGTTCAGTAGACATATGAGTAACAAGAGGCTTGGCAGCTAAAGTATGAAGATTTAGTTGATCAGCTTACGTGAGGGTTGCGAATTTGCGTGACGGTGTGCGCGCGCATCGTATAATTTCACTCTGATATTTTTAATTTTTACGCCAAAAGAATAATATCTTCATATTTTCATGCTCCGCACAGACACTTGGTTGAAAAATCTGCTGGCTAAACCAATCTGACTTAAGGTTTCGGTGTAAAGGGCGCCGTAGCTAGTGAAATTACTGGGCAAAAGAGACTTAACATCATTATGTCTCAAATGACGAGCGCAATTGTAGTGCCGCTCAGAATTTTTCGGGTTTTTCAAGCCTCCTAAGCGGCACTACATTGTAATGGGCAGGTCGTATCACATACCATCAGCTGAACGTCCTGCTCGTCTCGTCCCTGATTTCCATAAATAAAGCCTCTTGTAATAATAAAATATAACCATAGCTCACTGTATGTAAATGTTGGCATAACAGTTCGAATCTCAAGTCAATCCACACGATATATTTTACAGTTGATACTCTGGGCAATCTCAATAATAGTTATTATTAGTTAGTCATGTTAGGAAATTGACTTGAGATGTCGCTCTTTCAGATCCAAACGATTTTTATTGGGACGATGCACTATCAAATCTGCATCTACAGAGAAAAGTGGCTATCAACTTAGGAATAAAAAAAAGTGTGTGTATACTTATGTATGCACGCAAGAAGTTATACATCGTTGACGTAACAAAATAAATCCTTAAAATTATTTATTCGTCGTGCTATTCTACGTTTGGAGAAAGAACAATACTGTAAAAATCGTGAATTAAACCCGTTTGAACCCTTTGCCTGTGCCTAAATGTCGCAAACGTCAGAAAATTTTTGAAAAGTTTTATTTTTAGATGTCATTGTGCGCGTGCAACGTAATAAATAGTCAAAGAAGTTTATCTTACATAACAGCAAAAAGGTACAAACGTCATTATGTTTTGGTTTTATGACAATGTAATTTTGCTGTTATAATAGTTATTTATGCAACTGTTGTGTAACAAGGGGTATTAAAACACGAATGTGGATTTATCACACGAGGTGAAGCCGAGTGTGATAATAGTATCACATGAGTGTTTTAATACCTAATTATCAACAGTTGCATACAAGACTTTATCTACACCCAGAATATGAATCCTCTAAAAGATTCTGGAACAGTTAGCTTACTGCTAACATTAAAACACCAGTCCTAGTAGTAACCTAATATCATTCATTACTGATTATATACAAATAAAATAAGTATTAATGAAACAATTATTTATTTTAGTAATAATTTACATTTTGTATAGTGAAATAATTAAAATTCACTCGTATATAATGTTCTTTTGCAGCGTTTAAAATGAATCGCTTATTTTTTGTAAACAAAACAATAAAAATATCGAAGAAAAATGGCGGGGATTCGAATAACCTACTTTTTTTTTACGGCGCGCGACAATCTGGGAGTGTGGTTGCGTGCGTAAACCAAAATGTTCCTTTTTTTGAAATTCATACAGATACCACGCATCGAGCAATAAGAATGTGGCTGTATGTTGAAACTCTTTGCGCATGAAGGCATAAAAAAAAACAGACGAGTGTTGTTATGAAATTCAGTACAACATTACAACACTCTTTTGGGTGATGTAATAGTTATTAGAACATTGGGTGTTTTAATGTTGGCAATAAGCTAACTGTTTCAGAATCTTTAATAGAGGATTTAAAGCATGGGTGTAGATAAACCTATTTAAATATTATTTAAATATTCTTTTATTTAATTGTATTTTGGTTTGGTTTGGTCTAGTTACCAATGCTCTAAATAAATAAAACAAACAATCAATGTGATTTGTAAGAAATGTGTCAAATGTCAATAATTGTTTATTGTCAATGTTTAAAAAAAACATCTTAGTAACCAACTTCAACCTGTTACTATTGTTATTACAGACATGCGCGCGCATCTTAAAATTTCACGTATAACTTCAACTATAAAATAAAAAAAAATCTTTCAAAATAAAAATAAAAAACGTGTGAGGTATTAAAAATAAAAAGGTGTGTGTGCAGGCATTGATAGATTGCCAGATGACGTTTAAAATACGGAGATACCAGAAATCCAGTACGTTTTAAGCAACTGTGCCCGTTCAAAGTTAGCCGGATTATAATAACCCGTCGTCGCCAATCGGAATACTAGAATTACAACTATTTAAAACTTATGTCAAATGATTGCACGCTTCATACTAAAGTAAAGTTCAATTTTTAATCAGGCAGTCCCGTCTCATATTACTAGTATTTACATCCTCTTTATACGTAACGAAGCCTTACCCTGCCAAAAGAAGATATCACTTCAAATATGTTTTTTTTTTATGAAAATAAGGGAAGAGGCGAGAAGGACGTTCAGCTGATGGTAATTGATTCGCCGTGCCCATTACAATGCAGTGCCGCTCAGGATTCTTGAAAAACCCCAAACATTCTGAGCGGCACTACAACTGCGATTGTCGCCTTGAAAAATAAAATGTTAAGTCTCATTTGCCCAGAAATTTCACTAGCTACGGCGCCCTTCAGACCGAAACACAGTAATTCTTACATACTACTGCTTCACTTCAGAAATAGGCGCCGTCATGGTACCCATAATCTAATCGGCATCCTGTGCAAAGGAGGCTCCTTTCATCCTGTCCAATGGTTTATAATTCATTTGTTTAATTTAGTGCCTAAGGAGTATGTTACATTCGAAACGATCTTTCAATAAAATATCCTTTGTTACATCATTCAAATGTTTTTTCAGGCGTTTTATTTGTACTTATATTTAGTGTCGCTGCTCTTCGTGATATTTCAATATGGCAACATAATGCGTCAGAAGGCGGTCAAGATGATAATTCAAGACCACGGTATGATTTTATATGTCCTAGATTTTTAAATCTTTGCCGTTGGTAATTAGTCGCATTTGCCTAACAAAATGCGACATTAAAAACACATCTTGTTTGCATAATTGCTTTCGCAAAGAATTGCCGTCTTCTTATTGCACTAACGTTTTGTTTTCGTGTTTGTATTAAATAAATGACATACGGCCTTACAATAGTTATTTGTTCATCAAGTGAGGAAAATTATTTTTTGTTGCGAGTGCTGACTTTAAATCACGAATTGGCGAAATAGTCTAGACTACTGAGGTGAGTGATTTAAAGGCACGAGACAAAAAAAATTTGCTCTCATGTGAAACATACAAATTTTCACCTCGACTAGCGATAAAAGTGTTATACGTTATGGGTAAGACTAACAATTATGATAATATTTAACAATGTTTATTATAAGTATCAAACCCTCATAAAAAAATCAAAAGTTTAAAAAGGCTATAGTAAAATTGATAAAATTAAATTTCGATAAGTAACATATTAATTTTTGTGACAATGAGATAACACGCTAGGCTAAAATGAGTTTTTGCTGCGAGTTTTCACGTAGCAATGTAGCCCTTTTCGTGCTGGAGAGGTGAAAATAAAATTGGCATAAAGTTATACCTGAGAACAGACCAAGTGTATGCAATATGTTTGCAAATAGACATTTAGCTTACGTTTGGTTTATTCGGACGTATAACGTTTCCGGCGTTTATTTGCAAGGCTGCTTGACATTTGGAAAACTTCAGAATTATCATTGTATTAACAGTGTTATCAGCGATTAACGGCCGTTCCCAATATTCAGTCTATCTCTTACTTGAGATAAAAATCGTAACAATCATTGACTTTTCTGTCCCAATAAACTTATCAACGATTCTCACGATTATCCGTACACGCTGTCTGTCAATAGATATACGACGTATAGCTTACCTGAGATAGAAGTTTGTATGGAAATTGCAATTCATGCGTCCCAATATAGTGCGATAAGAATGACTTACCGGGTATATTGGGACAGCTTCAGATTATTGATAGCTAATTACTGACAGTAGACGGTAGTAATTTATCTCTATTTGTAGATAGTATATTGGGAACGGCCGTTACTCAATATTTTGCATATTCTTTGTTTATTCTCAGTTATAACTTTAAACCAAGTTTATTTGTTAGGCCAATTAAGTTTAAATCTGTCCTATTCGTATAGGCCAACTAAAAAGTAGATTTTTTATAGGTGGTGATGACGGGGTTAAAGATAAAGCTATGCCGAATGAGAAAGTAAAATCAAAGGAAATGCTTACTCGGTATGGTAGCTTTTATTTGAGACTTGGCGCGATTGGTGAGTAAAATTATAATAATAATTACAAATCTTTATGATAAAAATTTATACCAAAGGTGTCTCCTCGGAAATATTTTCTTATTTAAAATGTAAAAATAAAAGTCTTCAATTATATTAATTATAGTTAATTTCCTCCAATTCCTCAATGTGTCCTAGGTACACTATAGTGTATACTGGCATAAGATATGTTGTACCTTTTTTTCGTTTTGTTATTAAAACACGTGTGAGTATGAAATATACAATTTTGATATTATGGTGCAAAAATGGTTTGAGTACCGTTCGTCAAAAAAAAATATGGATATCTACAAAACTGTCCGAGGTACAACAGGTTACCCTAAAGACAAATTTACATTTGGATATCTCTATATTTCCCCTACTTTAAGAAAGATATTAAACAGCTGATTTTGTTATAGCTTTTGGAATCGGCTCCATGGTATATAGCGGCTTAGAATTTGGTGAATATTTTGAGATGACAGACAGATGTCGCTCTGTGCTGTCCGCGCTGACTCCATCGCTTCGGATGGCATTAACATTAGCCCAGATGCAGTTCATTTTCCTCACAAACAAAGACATCGAGTGTGGCGCGTACAAGTTCATCCAAAGATTCGGTTTCATGCACATGATTGCGACAAACTTATGCGAGTGGTTGTATGTACTTGTTGCGGAGACGAAACATGAGATACACCATCTAGAACATTCTATGATTTCATATTCAAGCAATATAGAGAATGACACATCAGAAATACAGTGTCGAAGATCTAATATTATGGGCACGCTACTACAGAATGCATCGCCGTTTCTATTTCCGTGTACAATTGAATACTCTCTCATATGCGCTGTTATTTTGTATGAGATGTGGAAAGAGGTAAATGTATTATGATAAGTATTTTAGAATAGAAACTATTTCATAACTGGTTTATTTATCACTTTTCGTAGTATTTTCGGAGGAAGTCCTAGTCTTAGTCTGGCTCTTAAAGCAAGGATATTTTTAGAGATATGTGTGTGAGAATTCCAAAATAGTTTTTGAGTCCACAGGAAACTTTATACATCGTTTTTTTTTAATATTACAATATTAATGTCAGAATAAGGAAAAATTTACCTAACCCCATGGATTTATCAAACTACATAATAGACAGTAAGTAATCACTTCTTCCTATTACATCAACGATGAATTAGGATATCATCCCCACCATCTGGATGAGTGGCGTTCCACAATGCGGTTTTCAAGGAACTTTCTTCCACGTACAACAAAGCTGTGGAATGAGCTTCCTTGTGCGGTGCTTCCGGGACGATGCAAAATGGGTACCTTCAGAAAAAAGCGTACACCTTTCTTAAAGGCTGACAACGCTCCTGTTATTCCTCTGGTGTTGCAAGATAATGTGAGCGGCGGTGATGACTTAACACCAGGTGACCCTTACGGTCGTTTGTCCTACTTTTAAATAAAAAAAATTACCCGTTGATTGTGATTTTATATATAAAACTTTGAGTTTTGAAAATGTAAACAAAATGGTAAAATTATAAGGAAAGGTATTTAGTGAGTGCATAACATTATGTAGATGAACCTTATATTAAGGATTGGTCTCCGTTACGCTCCAACTAGATACCACACTACCTAAGAACATTAGCTTTCTTACTACGGCAGCTATTAGATTCTTGTGTGCGTGACATCTTGACACTCAAAGGCATTTTTAAAATTATGTAACATACGCTTCGTGTTATTTTACATTGAAATTAATAAAATTCAAAATACTCACTGATAATATTATGTGATTTGAATTCTCGGGACAGGCTTCGTCTAAAATATGGTCGAGCAACGCGACGTGTGGTCCATGCGTCATGCTCGGGAACGGGCGCTACATGATGTGGATGGATGACCCTGTTATAAGAAGAAATGCTTCTTTTTTTTAAATTTAAGATATTATATTTTTATAATCGCTTATAAAGTGCTTGCAAAATACCTTTATTTATTTACAGTGTGTGTGGATTATTAATTTACATTTACTTTTTTTTTCTTTCTCGTGTAAGGCATTAAGTATTTGATGTTTGAGTTTCTTTGTTGCATCACTTTACATATATTGTAATTGAAATCGTGAAGCTTTTATGATTTAAAAGAGTAGCAATGACTTAATTGCCACTTCTTCTCATTATAGCTCAACAAGTGGCGGTAAATGTAAAACTAAAAAAAAACTTTTCATATTGACAAGAAAATAATCCTGACCTACATAAATGAAGTGATTTTGATTTGATTTGATTAGTTATTAGTTACATTCATAAATGGATGGACCAACAAATTTGTCAATTCTTAAGTCAATCTCCACGGTTGAAAATCCCCAAAATTTGATCGTCAATGCATAATAATTATATGCGCTAAATTAAATATGTCTTTGATAATTTATACGTCTAGATAGAGTCTCTTGCTGTTAGACAACCGATAAAAACAGGCCAGGAATATTAGTTTAGTGTGCGTGACTACGTCTTACACTCGCGATTTGTATGACACTTTGTGTTAGTGTTCGTGAATTGCTCAAAATAGAGGTTAGTTTCTAAATTCATTTTTTTTCGTTGTTATCACAGGTCATAGACTATCTAGACGTTTAACAGATATAAGATATATGTATGTACTTATAACAGGAATATTTCAGATAAAGTGCACACCGGAGGACTTTGAGAAGAAATTCTATCCCAAAAACACGTCACGTACAAATTCTGTCACACCTGAAAAGATTTTACAGCAATTCGGTAAGGGCATAATAATAGCATATTATTTAAATTGATGAATGTATTTAGAATATTATATGCCATAATGTTGTCACATACACATTTTTTACATACACTTTTTTACAATAAGTATAAACGGCCTTACAAATTAAAATTGGTATGAAGTCATATACCTGAGAAAAAACCAAGAATATGCAAAATGTATGCAAATAGATGCCAATAATAAACTAAGAATATGTAATATGTTTACAAATAGATGCCAATAATAAACCAAGAATATGTAAAACGTTTACAAATAGAAGCCAATAATAAACTAAGAATATGTAATATGTTTACAAATAGAAGCCAATAATAAACTAAGAATATGTAATATGTTTACAAATAGATGCCAATAATAAACTAAGAATATGTAATATGTTTACAAATAGATGCCAATAATAAACTAAGAATATGTAATATGTTTACAAATAGATGCCAATAATAAACTAAGAATATGTAATATGTTTACAAATAGATGCCAATAATAAACTAAGAATATGTAATATGTTTACAAATAGATGCCAATAATAAACCAAGAATATGTAAAACGTTTACAAATAGATGCCAATAATAAACTAAGAATATGTAAAACGTTTACAAATAGATGCCAATAATAAACCAAGAATATGTAAAACGTTTACAAATAGATGCCAATAATAAACTAAGAATATGTAATATGTTTACAAATAGATGCCAATAATAAACCAAGAATATGTAAAACGTTTACAAATAGAAGCCAATAATAATCCAAGAATATGTAAAACGTTTACAAATAGAAGCCAATAATAATCCAAGAATATGTAAAACGTTTACAAATAGAAGCCAATAATAATCCAAGAATATGTAAAACGTTTACAAATAGAAGCCAATAATAATCCAAGAATATGTAAAACGTTTACAAATAGAAGCCAATAATAATCCAAGAATATGTAAAACGTTTACAAATAGAAGCCAATAATAATCCAAGAATATGTAAAACGTTTACAAATAGAAGCCAATAATAAACTAAGAATATGTAATATGTTTACAAATAGATGCCAATAATAAACCAAGAATATGTAAAACGTTTACAAATAGAAGCCAATAATATGTAAAACGTTTACAAATAGAAGCCAATAATAATCCAAGAATATGTAAAACGTTTACAAATAGAAGCCAATAATAATCCAAGAATATGTAAAACGTTTACAAATAGAAGCCAATAATAATCCAAGAATATGTAAAACGTTTACAAATAGAAGCCAATAATAATCCAAGAATATGTAAAACGTTTACAAATAGAAGCCAATAATAATCCAAGAATATGTAAAACGTTTACAAATAGAAGCCAATAATAATCCAAGAATATGTAATATGTTTACAAATAGATGCCAATAATAAACTAAGAATATGTAATATGTTTACAAATAGATGCCAATAATAAACCAAGAATATGTAAAACGTTTACAAATAGAAGCCAATAATAAACCAATAATATGTAAAACGTTTACAAATAGAAGCCAATAATAAACCAATAATATGTAAAACGTTTACAAATAGAAGCCAATAATAAACTAAGAATATGTAATATGTTTACAAATAGATGCCAATAATAAACCAAGAATATGTAAAACGTTTACAAATAGAAGCCAATAATATGTAAAACGTTTACAAATAGAAGCCAATAATAATCCAAGAATATGTAAAACGTTTACAAATAGAAGCCAATAATAATCCAAGAATATGTAAAACGTTTACAAATAGAAGCCAATAATAATCCAAGAATATGTAAAACGTTTACAAATAGAAGCCAATAATAATCCAAGAATATGTAAAACGTTTACAAATAGAAGCCAATAATAATCCAAGAATATGTAAAACGTTTACAAATAGAAGCCAATAATAATCCAAGAATATGTAATATGTTTACAAATAGATGCCAATAATAAACTAAGAATATGTAATATGTTTACAAATAGATGCCAATAATAAACCAAGAATATGTAAAACGTTTACAAATAGAAGCCAATAATAAACCAATAATATGTAAAACGTTTACAAATAGAAGCCAATAATAAACTAAGAATATGTAATATGTTTACAAATAGATGCCAATAATAAACCAAGAATATGTAAAACGTTTACAAATAGAAGCCAATAATATGTAAAACGTTTACAAATAGAAGCCAATAATAATCCAAGAATATGTAAAACGTTTACAAATAGAAGCCAATAATAATCCAAGAATATGTAAAACGTTTACAAATAGAAGCCAATAATAATCCAAGAATATGTAAAACGTTTACAAATAGAAGCCAATAATAATCCAAGAATATGTAATATGTTTACAAATAGAAGCCAATAATAAACTAAGAATATGTAATATGTTTACAAATAGATGCCAATAATAAACCAAGAATATGTAAAATCCAAAGAATATGTTCACAAAATCCAAGAATATGTTTACAAATAGAAGCTAATAATAAACCAAGAATATGTATAATGTTTACAAATAGATACCAATAAGTAAGCCAATAAGTCTAGAGATAGAGCCTCTTGCTGCTAGACAACCGATGAAAACAGGCCAGATTTATTACTTTAGTGTGCGTGACAAGCTACGTCTTAGACTCGCGATTTGTATGTCACTTTGTCTTAGTATGCGTGCATTGCTGATAGAGGTTAATTGTCAACCTTTATTTTAAGAATTTTGAGATTTTTCCGACGTTTTCACAGCTGTCACATCTAGACGTTATATACATCTAAGGTTATATCATTGAGTAATCTATTTCAGCCGGAAGACGTCTACTGCTGGACACAGGCCTCCCCCAAAGATCTCCACGACGATCGGTTTAGCGCTGCCCTCATCCAACCTATTCCGGCGATCTTGACCTTTTCGTGGGTCCATCTGTGGGGGGGCCTACTAACACTACGTCTTCCGGTATCATTGACTAATATACTCCTATATCTTCCAGCTGGAATGCTCGGTGTCAGTTCGCCTCAAGGAAGCCGTACCGCGCTGCATCACTTTTCAGTAGACTGCTCCCACGCCCATAGAGGCCTATTCGCAGGAATACTCCTTATTGTAATAACCATCATATCTCTAATTATGTTCTTTGTCTTGGCAAGTAATCCGAACACTGTAAATGTGAGTAATATTTTAAGTACTTTTTTAGGTCTTATTATTGGAATACGAGGACATACGAGCCTATGTGATCCCCAATGGTCTCTTGCAGTACGGAAATAACCACAATGGGACACAGTGCTCTGTGAACGGCTAGATTACTTGGCTTGACGTGATAACGGGGCGTGTTCTGAAGAGCTGTTTCACCTGATTTCTGCCACCTATTTCCACCTTCGTACGACACGCCACAAATTAGAACATCATCACCACCATCTGTACGGTTTCAAGGAACTTTCCTTATCGTACAACAAAGCTGTTGAATAAGCTTCCTTGTGCGGTATTTCCGACGACATGGGTACCTTCAGAAAACACTTAACATCAGGTGACCCGTATGTCTTCCATTAAAAAAGTGCTCTTACAGCCTTTAAAATAAACACTTTTTTGTACTAAATATAATGAAACATATTTTGTCAATATATGTCCCTTTGGCGAGCGATGCTGAAATTCAGTGACATCGATGGTTTTTTGAGAAGGGTGGTGATGGCCAAGTCGGAAACTACGAGACTTAGAGGAAAGTAATAAAAGGAGTCATGCCCTTGATTTATAAGAAACCAATATCTGTATTTTAAGTTTTTTAAAATTTCTTGAACTTTTGACGGTAATCGACCCGAGTGATTTTTCATTTTTAGTAATTCATATCTTTCCAGAGTTTGATCTTTATCATCAACAGAGTCCATTATTTAATAATACTGTAATTTTTTTGAAAAACCATTGAGTTCGATTTCCGTTAAAAGTTCAAGATATGTTAAAAAAATAAATATGGAGTTATTGGGTTCTTAAAAATTGAGAGCGTGACTCCTTTCACTGCCCTTCTTAAAAAACCACCCTGTATAAGTTTTTACTGTGCACTGTAGGTACATAATTTTTTTAATATTAAAAATTAATGTATTTTTTTTTCAGGACGCAATATTTCAGGTAAACATTTGTGAGCTGATTCTCTATACATTATCATTTATAGCGTGTGCGGTTGCCCTAACGCAAATGAGAGCTTTGCCTTACAAACGAAAGTGTGAAGGTATACGAATAATTTGATTAGTTTTTTTTAATCTGAGACATATACTTTTGATATAGTATAGTATCTGTGCTAGCACTGTCAAGCATCATAAATAAATACAATATTATCTTATTTATTAATACAGCTTTACTCACGTCTTATCGGTGTTGGTACCGACTCGTTTCGGACCACTCGGACGAGCCGCGCACTACGAGCACAAGTCCGCAGTATGAGAAGGGACGTTATCGCGAACCCACTACACTCATCCTGATGAAGGACCTCTGAATGGTCCGAAACTAGTCGGTACCCATATAATGGCTCAAGAAAGCTTTCATAATTTAACAATATTATCTTGTTGTTCTGGCAGCAAACTTACATAAAAAATCTAATATATAAAATTCTCGTGTCGCGGTGTTTGTAGTTAAAATCCTCCGATACAGCTTGACCGTTTCTCATGAAATTTTGTGTGCATATTGGGTAGGTCTGAGAATAATAACTATTTTTCATCCCCCTAAATGTTAAAGGTAGTCCACCCCAAAATTATATTTATGTCATTATTTTTAAATTTATTAAATTATGATTCAGCATTAAAAAATACTTACAACTTCAAATTTTCATTCATCTACAATCAACACTTACTTTTGTATCGTGATTTTAATATTCTAATCCATCCACGGAAACGCAATAGAGTTGCAATATGGCAATCGAATTTAATGATTATTGTAGTACGATAATTTTTTTGTACGATATAAATATATCTAGCTACCTACCAAATGGTAGGTCTGGGAATTGGTCGTTATCTATTTTAATACCGTAAAAATTGTAATTATTGAATTTTTTTTATTACTTTATATGGCAATACAACGTTTGCTGGGTCAGCTAGTAATCATATATACATAGTTCAAATTTATACAACACTTAAATACTTAAAGAGTAGTTTACTTTACCCTTTTGTTTTAGTTTGAATATAATATAAAAATAATAAGCAGGTGCGCCAAAGCTGACCTCAAGTTGGATTCAGATAATAGATTTAAAGACATTTAAAAAAAAACAATAAAATGTACACTCTGTGTCGATCGTTTAACAACTGTTTCTACAAATATTTTCTTAAATTATTTCTTTTTGTCTACTTCTGGGACACCTGTATATAACAGTGCTACTTGGAAAAATTTAATTTTTTATTGAATTTAATTATATGTGTTAATTATTGGACCCATACTTTCAGCTGTACTTGGGTTGGACACTTCTCTGTTGATTCTGGCCCAGTCTGGAATGTTCGTGTACTGCATGTTCAGTCTGATTGGCTGTCACCACACTCTGTACCACAGCAAGAGTTCTGGTCTCACGGGCTTCTTCTCAGAATTCCTATCTCTTAATCAGGTATTGTAATTTTAGGCAGATATTTTCAAGGTTTTATCAAACATATTGATTGTTAATGTGCTTTACTGTTCTACTTCTTTACTTATTTCATAGTTTATAGAGTATTACTTATTCCTTATGAAGTAAATCTCCATCAGCCGGAAGACATCCAGCGCTGGATAAAGTGCTCCCCCGAAGATTTCCACGACGATCGGTCCTGCGCTGCCCTAATCCAACCTATTCTGGCGATCTTGACCAGATCGTCGGTGCATCTTGTGGGAGGCCTTCGAACACTGCGTCTTCCGGTACGTGGTCGCCATTCGGGGACTTTACTGCCCCAACGGCCATCTGTCCGTCGAGCTATGTGCCCTGGCCACTCCCACTTCAGTTTCGCAACTATCTCCTCCTCATTTCTGATTCGATCTCGCAGGGAAAATCCGAGCATAGCCCTCTGAGCGACCATGAGCTTTCTCATCAGGCCATAGTTAGCGACCACGTCTGCGAAAGGCTTTTGATGAGTGAAGAGGATCTTCGTGAGAGTGCTTTCAACAGTATAGAAATAACGAAGAATATATCGCTAATAACCATTTAAGTATGGTTTTTATTGTATTGTCAGTTATTACAACAGGCATATTATTACCTAAAAACTCTGGTTCTAAACTTCAAAAAATTTAATCTATCTCTCCACAGACGATCTTGCAATCTCTATTTATTATCGATGCCTGGTGGCGACGCAGCTCTTCTTCAGAACACAGAAGAAACAAGCCTGGTCGACAGCTGGTCACCTTCCTTCTGGTAGCCAACATGGCAATGTGGGCTATTAACACTTTAGAGAAGGTAATAAACCCTAAAATTTTACTAAATAAATAATTTAAGCAAGATTCGATTATAAAATTAGTTCTGTCTTTTTTTTATTTAATAAGTACGCTTTTAAAATAATGACAATAACTAATTTATAAAACATTTTTACTGTTAAAAATGTTTTTGGGAGGCTCCTTTGCACAAGATGCCGGCTAGATTATAAGTACCATAACGGCACCTATTTCTGCCGTGAAGCAGTAATGTGTAAACATTACTGTGTTTCGGTCTGAAGGGCGCCGTATCTAGTGAATTTACTACGCAAATGAGACTTAACATCTTATGTTTCAAGGTGACGAGCGTTGTTGTAATACCTACCGCTAAGAAATTTAATTTTTTTTAGGATCCTGAACGGCAGGCGTATCAGTTACTATCAGCTGAACGTCCTGCTCGTCTCGTCCCTTATTATTATAAAAAAAATATAATTATTTGTACCTACTTAACTTCTACTTAAGAACTTTAAACTAAAATAATAGAACTATACAAAAGAAACGATTTACCTAAGCTGTCTTAAATTACTATGTATTATTGTTGAGTAGCATTGAGAGAATCATTGAGAAAAAATTTAAAGAAATAAACATCTTGACTGTTGCCTCTCAATATATTCTTGATAATCTTATGTATGTACATTGTACATAAGTGAATTTTCTAGAAACTGTCATAACCATAATGTTGTTAACATTAACTTATAACGCCTACTACTCGGCTAAGTCGAGTTAGTAAGTCTTTTGTGGGGCGATGTATATGCTTTTACAACGAAATCCCAGATAATGTTCAAAATAAATGTATTACGAAATTCAAAAGAATTGATAAAAATCGTTTGTGTTTGTTGTGTGTGTGTTTTGATTTTGTGTGTGTGTGTTGATTGTGTAAATAAAAAAATTATTGCACGATTTTACATTTTAACCATATCTTCTCAGGTCTGCGGGATACGTATTGGAATTGGTGGTAGTTTTTGACTCTCAATAAGTGATTTTATCCTATTTTTAATATAAATATTTGTTTTTGAAATATTGATCAATAGTTTGATTTTTCAATGCTTATCAACAGCGTATTTTTCATTTTATATTTTACTTGGCAAACAATTAACATCACGCTACATTAAGTTTAATTTATTTTTCTGAATCAGACTATAAGTAATATATGTACATATAATAAAAAAGGATTGTGTGGTTTTATGAAACCCCGGTAAAAGTGAAACATTTTTTCACATTATACACATTTAACTAAAAAATTTTGGAATAATATTCCATTAAGGGTATAATAATCGCTTTATCAATCTTAATTTTATACTTGGAAAATTGGAATGATAATGGGAAATAATAAAAGTAGACAAAAAAGTAGAAGTAGTAGTAGACACTAAAGTCTCCAACTAATATTTTTATTGTAGGGGTATTTTTATATTATATACACATATTAAAAAACTAAAAACAATATCTTATAAGGGTTTCATTCAATAGTCTATACACTACATGGTCAGCTGCTGCGAACTATAGGCGTCGCCCGACCGTCACGCGACATGCAACATACAGACGAAAAAGGTTGACGATGTAATAAAATGTTCACTTTAAAATTTAATACTGTATCATTAGAAAAAATATAAATAGATCTCTTCAGGATATGAGAGTAGTTTAAAATATAATTACGAAAGTGCAAAGATATCTTCACACTTTCGTTATGTGATCTTACCCTGAGTATGAGGGATAGAATTTCATATTATGATCTCGATGACTTTGCCATTTGTGGTTTGCTTTCATTGTTTATAATTGAAGTCTTCTTAATTTTTACTGTTTTTTTTTTATGCTAACTAAAGGCCATTTTCAATAACGTATCCTTAGTTACGGACGCATTGTTATCAACGTTTAATGACAAGATCTCATCTATCCATAGTAATGTTCAATATAGTTTGTTATTAGTTAGTTATATTCCAATCCGTCCTATCTGTCGATAGGTTATTGAAATGTAAGTAAGCGTAAAAGGATAGATTTGTCTACCTCTAGTAGGTTAAACTAAGGATAGATAGGTTATTGGAAACGGCTGTAAGTAGATACGCTTTATATCTAAATTCTGTTCAAATAAGTCGTAATTGTCTCATATAGGTACCTCTATTAGATAAATGTGGTGACTTAATCCATAATATTTAATTAAAGATGTCGTAAAAAGAAGTGTCTTAATACGGCGGTCATTTACCATTAAACCAGACCCTACGGTTTTACTCTTAGATCATTTATACGTCTAGATAAACTGTGAAAACGATGAAAAAGTTGACGTTGACAGTAACCTCTATTTGGCGCAATGCACGCACACTAACACCAAGTGACATACAAATCGCCAGTGTAAGACGAAACAAGCTACGGCTTGTCACGTACCTACACTAAAGTATCAAAACTAGCCTGTTTTCATCGGTAGTCTAGCAGCAAGATCTATCTAGATGTAAAAATTATCTAAGATTTTATTTTAAATTTCCAGTGGGAGGCTCCTTTGCACAGGAAGCCGGCTAGATTATAGGTACCACAACGGCGCCTATTTCTGTCGTGAAGCAGTTATGCGTATACATAGTAGTAGCTTCGCCGTAGCTTGTGAAATTACTGGGCAAATCAGACTTAACATCTTATGTCTCAAGGTAATGAGCGCAATTGTAGTGCCGCACAGAATTTTTTGGGTTTTTCAAGAATCCTGAGAGGTACTGCATTGTAATGGGTAGGGCGTATCAATGACCATCAGCTGAAGCTCCTGCTTGTCTCGTCCCTTATTTTCATAAAAAAAAGTATACTTAGTTGAAAGAGCACTGGTGCGTAAATATTGTTCTAAATTTTTGGGTATTTCAAGAATCCTGACTGGCACTGCATTGTAATGGGTAGGGCGTATCAATTACGATCAGCTGAACGTCCTGCTCGTCTCATCCCTTATTTTCTTAAAAAATATATATATATATAATACCAATATGCTGATCTAAACGATATCAACATAAAAAGTTTTGACTGTACCTACATTGAATATTTTTATTATTTATTTCAGAATCGAGCAGAGTTCCGTCCAGCACATTTGGACTTCTACGGACCATGGGCTTGGACTATCATCACACACGTGTCAATGCCTCTCGCCATTTTCTACAGATTTCATTCCACAATTTGCTTGTTCGAGATCTGGAAGAACAGCTTTAAGAACAAACCAATTTATTTAAATGTCTGATTTAATAAATATTTAAAATAATACCACTTTTTTTAATACTCAACACGAATGAAGATCGATGCAGTTATTGAGTACTTTTTTGATAGTTTGTATAATACTTGTAATAACGATTGTAATATACCGCTAAGTAATCCTTCCTAGTAAATTCGTCTTGTTTAGCTTTTCTTATGGAAAAGGTGGACAAAGAGCGTACCTGGTGTTAAGTAATCATATTCTCTTGCAAAACCAGGAATCATAGTAGCGTTGCCGGCCTTTAAGGACGGTACGCGCTTTTTTTTTAAGGTACCCATGTCGTATCGTCCCAGAAACACCGCACAAGGATACTCATTCAACAGCTTTGTGGCATGTGAAACTTCCTTGAAAACCGCACTGTGGAGGAACGCGACACATCCAGATGATAGAAATGAGAATAAATCAATTTTAAATACTCCCTTAAATTTGCCTGTATAGAAGTATAAATTGTATGGGTATACGTCGTTGTTAAGTTCCGTGGTCATTTGAAAGAGGTGGCAAGACAGTACTTCAGTTGAAGTCACAAAACAATTAACTGAGACGCTAATTCGGCCTCACATAAAGTACCGTTCTCACTTCTGTAGGCATTCTGGCATTCTATAACCCTGTATTTTGCGAGTAACTTTTCGCCTCCCAAAGCCAATTCGTGAAATCAATAACCGGCAGTAGCTTTTCCGAACCGATACGACTTTGGGAACTTCAAGCTTAAAACTCCCAAATTAAATGCCGGCAACGTAATTTTTAACGCCTATTGCGGATGCCCAAGGGCGGTTGCCTCATCTCTTCCTACTCCTTACCTCTTCCACGAAAGCCTATTGTCCATTTGCCCCTCTTAAATGAAATTATGAAAATCACGACTGTTTTCCATAGGGGTGAGCCCTATTAGCGACGACCATTCCGATATATTCCCCGGCTTGTTCCATTTGCAGCAGCAATTTCTAGCGTACTCTCTTCGGTCCGTATTCCAATCAGCATCTGTATAAATAATCTTTGAACATGGATTATACCTGTCTGGTCTTTATTACAATTTGGAATAGAATAGAATAAAAATTTATTGATAACGAACCACCACCACACAATTATTAAATAACAAACCAGAATGAGTAATTAATTCTTAGAACGAACTAATAAAACCAATTAAATAATACAATATTTTATTACTAAAAACTAAAAATAAGGTACTGTGCGGTAGTGAATGCCACCAAATGGAGTTAACTCAGTAATAAGCTGCACTGGCGTGGCGCCAATAAAGCACTGGTTTTCAGTAGCCCCAATTTTATTATATGTTAATAAAATTTGAAAAACAATTTTTTTATGATCGATGAGGGACTTGAACCTACGACCTCTGACGTTCCGTGCCAGTGCTCTAACCAACTGAGCTAACAGTTCGAGTGACGTATCGTCATAAAATCTTGTATGGTTTGTTCAACTCTCAGGTTGTTTATTTGTGTATTAATCTTAGAAGTGAGGGTTATCACTTTAAAAACATAACAAATTATTATATATTATTTCAATATTTCCTAATATTTTGATACACTGCACCTTATGAAGTCAATCTAAGTACCTATTTTCATCTGTCTGTGTTCATAACCAGACCACAGATACCCTTACCAATAACTCTTCGTCTTGTGTCCCCAATGGACAAAATATAACAAATGGCTTCTATTGGCTAGTAAATATAAAAAGAAAACTAAAATAAATATTATAATTAAGACAAAATGGATCACTAATATGCTTTGAAATAACAATCTAGCATCATTTGAGACCATATTTGTTGCTAAATAAAACCTATTATGGAAAATAATAAAGTTTTTCAAAGAGGCCATAGATCTACACAATTTGTATTTGAATACCGCGTGATAGAGCGCTTGACGCATCACATTCAGTCCTTTGTCACGACTAACAAATAACAACAACAGAATGTTAATTGTTTGCATTTAGTGGATCGCTACAACATAACTTCATCATATAAGCCACAAATTAACCGCTCTGTCGTCAATTTTGGCCTCGTATTCATGTTTTGAAGAATTCCAGTTGATTTTAGCGAGGAAATATAATTTGTCAGTCAATAATTAAATTTAAATATGTCCAACACCTACAAATATACCTATTTCAGGACTATTCTGTAAATACACAAATAAAATTTGAAAAACAAAATTTTATAAACGATGCAGGATTCGAACCCACGCCCTCCGGCGTTCCGTGCCGGTGCTCTAAGCAAATTCAAATTCAAAAACACTTTATTCATGTAGGTCACAAAAATGACACTTATGAATGTCAAAAAAATATATTTAAATATTGTTTCTTATTGAATTTACCGCTACTTCGTAAAGGGTTGAGCTAATGAGAAGAAGTAGCAAGAAACTCATTGCCACTCTTTTAAGTCAAGATTTACATTTTAGTTGTTTTACAAATCAATTCAATTACAATATTTGCAAAGTTACGCATGAAAAATACTCAAAAGTCAAAAACTGAAAGGCTTACATGAGTAAGTCAAAAAAAGAAAAAAAAAAGTAAATTTATACTTATAAACACAAGAGTTATTGAGTATAGTAGATGCATCAATCCACACATACCGTAAATAAATAGAGGCATTATGTGAGCATTTCATAAAATAAAATATATAATAACTTTAACTTTAAAGGAAATAATAATAATAAAAAAAACACATCAAGCAGACCGGTAACAAGATCATCCAGCCCCCAAGCAACTGAGCTAACCGTTCGAGCGAATCTACAGGAACAAAGTTCCTGTAAATGAAGCCACAGTCTGAGAGTTGAACTAAGCAAACAGAATTTTATAACGAGGCGGTACTCGAACGGTTAGCTCAGTTGGATAGAGCACCGGCACGGACCGCCGGAGGTCGTGGGTTCGAATCCCGCATCGTTCATAAAATTTTGTTGTTCAAATTTTATTTGTGTATTAATCCTAGAAGTAAGGGTTATCACTTTAAAAACATAACATATTATTCTGTAAATGTTATAGGTATGATATATCAGATATTCTTTTTTCAACATTATCAAAAGGGAACACAAGACTAAAATCTGTAAGTACCAATAAACGGAGAGCCGTTGTTCTTTCGGGTATAGTGGAATAATTCTTAAACTACAAAATGAAGCGTGTTTCGGTGAAGGTTTTAGTATATGTTTGTTGGTGATTACTTATCCAAAGCCTATATTTTTTAACTTAGAAAATGTTCGCGATACAAATAATTTATTGAATTATATGACATAACATGTCAAAATTCATACAATGAGCGGACGCAGTGTACTTAATTTATTATAGGAAAAACGTTTGCCAGGTTAGCACTTGTAATAACTTTAAGTGAAATCGAATAGAAATATGTGCCTAAAACTTAATATTCTGATATCTATCATAAAGAAAATAATATATACAAATAGTTCTTACATAATTTTAACTAGTATAATAAGGTATGGGTGGCGGGGCGGTATAATCTGCAAAATAGAAGATATACGCTTATGAGTTGCTATATATACCGTACTCACGAATTTATCAACGAATGCTGCAGGAAATTGTTACAACGTACGACTTTCAGTTATCTGTAGATGGTAGGCATACTATATGCATTTGTTTGAAAAGTAATTATTAGTTGTAAAGTTTATTTAGTCAAATGTGATTAAAATTACACATTCCAATTTCTTCCCCAGTTCCGAAGTCTTCTTCTCTGAGTAAATTATCCAATTCCACAGTTCCTCTAGCAATATCTGATTTGCTTTTCCATGTTATGAGTGTCTGTGGTGAAGTCGACGATCCTGGGAGTGGCACGTTCTCGTTCTATCCAGCAAATTAAATTACATCCTCTTCGCTGAGATTCCGGTCGTTATCGCAGGTAGTTATCAAGATAGATTAAAAACAAACATTTAAAAAAAACACCAATTAGATAGCGATGGTATAAATACGAAGTGAAAGTTTTTTGAAAGAGATGTTAATGGTATGGTCAGGTAGAGAAGATATAAAGAAGTTGTTGACTGCACAATTTTACAGGATTAATATGGATCAAAGAGTTGGTAAAGATCGTTCTTGCGTTCAACGATTCCGTCGGGAATATACTAAAAAGAATCCAGGTCCATTGTACTAATAAAAAGATGCCAGCAATGAAATGTTTGATTTGAATTCAGGACAAGCGAAACCCGTAAAACCTACAAACCTGGGCTTGGCTTTAGAAGATGCATATATAAATATCCAAAAAGAAACAATTCAAAAAATAGTTCCAAAAGAAAGCAACTCGAGTTTTTAATGTTTGAACCGAAAATATTCTAGATTTATGAAGAAATATTGGAAGTAACAACTAAACAGCATTCACTTATCGACTTTTTTCTCTTTAGTAATAGTGGGTTATCGTTTCGTATATTTGTCTCAAACTTACTGAATTTCGGACTTGTTACACTTTGGAACTGAGGTATCGATATGAACTAAAACTTTGAGCCTACTAAACTGTGACATCATTTTTAAGGATTACATTGTGATGCTGTCTTTGATACGTCACTAGTTATCTCAAACAGAGCTTTAGATAAAGAAGTAATTCAGATCATTATCTTAATTCTCCAAGTCGGACCAGATGAACTAGACACACGTGTTTTTATTTGATATTTATTTCATTCGCTACAATTTGCCTCATTGTGAAGTTTGTAACTACAGGAGGGATTTGCCATGGATGATGTTATAATTGAAGATATGGAGTGGTAAGTTGGAATTAGCGTTAACATGTGTTCATTATGTAAGCATATAAACTTGAAATCCTTGGAACATAGAGAGATCTGCTATAACTGATGAGGTACAACTTGAAAAGAATATAGATAGAAAATAATCTTAAAGGAATTTTAACGGAATGGCTGTTTAAATAAAGGTTTATGATCTAAGAACTAGTCTAACGAATACAGTCAAATGAAAAGTAAGGAGCAAAGAATTATTATTCAAAAATTAAGTGAAAATCATTTGACAGTAGATTTGCTACTCTTTCACTACTAAAATACCAAACCGATCTTGATGAAATTTAGAAGATAAGGCTACATTTTACATTTTTTTTTTAAATATTCGGAAGCCAGAATATCATTATCGCTGATTGAATGTATTTTATGTCAAATTTTGCTGAGCTTAATAAAGAGATGCATAATTCCACAAGACTTAGTTTTAAATGGTGGTACGGTATCCCGTTGGAATGTTGTGTTTGCATCCAAACAAGATTCAACAATCCCAATCAAGATTGACCTATTGTGCAGACCCTACCTAGTACGCCAAATGTAAATATGCAATAATACAACACGAAACTAATTTATGGAATCCAAGATTCGGTCAAATACCGGTTACACACGTATTAAATTCATAGGAGTCTGGAGAATACCAGCGTTGTGGCTAGTGTCACAACATAAAGCTGAGCAGACGATCTTTTGGTTCAAAGTTTATGTGTATGATTATTATTTTTTTGTTTGCTAATCTGTTTTTGAACCAAATAAATATTTAAAGTGAAACTTTTATTACATCGTCTCAAACTTTTTCGTCCGTGTCTTGTATGTGGCGTGACGGTCGGGCTATATAGACTATTACTCATTTGTGCCAGTGCTCCACGCTGTTTTTTTTGTTTTTGTCAGTGTTTAATTTAAATGTTGTTATTTAATATTATAAAAGTAAGATAGATAAAGCGAGTTTTCTACCCTTAATGGAATATTATTCCAAAAATTTTTAGTTAAATGTCTATAATGTGAAAAAAAGTTTCACTTTTACCGTGGTTTCATAAAACCACACAATCCTTTTTATTTTCTTTCTTTTTCATTCAGGCCAACCAAGTTTTACCGATAATAATTAGTCTTATCTAACGTCTGTTGGCGATTCATTTTGACATTGCATCGACATTGGTAAATATTCATCTTCTCTTGTTAACATTAGCTTGACCTGAATGCTTTTAGTCAAGGTCAAAGTGATTCAATCGTTTGCAAATTACACAATAAAGAAATTGTTATAAGATCTTCTGCATTTACTCTGAATTTTAGCTTATTATTAATAACGTGACGTAGTCTTACAACTATCGGACCAGAGATTAAAGTCAAAGTCAAACTCAAATAAACTTTATTCAATTAGTGTTTTTGAATCTTCACTACAAGTATTTCTTTTAAATTACTGAATTTACCATATTATGTTCGTAAAAAGTTGAGCTCGGGAGAAGAACATACAAGAAACTCAACGGCCACCTTTTTTCAATGAAATAGGGTATTTAACAATGGCTTTTTTTATGAAAATAAGGGACGAGACGAGCAGGACGTTAAGTTGATGGTAATTGATACGCCCTGCCCATTAAAATGCAGTGCCGCTCAGTATTCTTGAAAATCCCCAAAAATTCTAAATAGCACTACAACTGCGCTCGTCACCTTGAGACATAAGGTATTAAGTCTCATTTGCCCAGTAATTTCAATTGCCCAGTAAGTCCGAAACACAGTAATGTTTACACATTACTGCTTCACGGCAGAAATAGGCGCCGTTGTGGTACCCATAATCTAGCCGGCATCCTGTGCAAAGGAGCCTCCCACTGGTATATGGCTGTAATATATATAACAAGTTAGTTTGTAAGATGCTCCATCCAATATATGAGTTAAGTTTAAATAATTTCATTAAAATTAAGTAATAAAGTATAAACTGTAAATTATTATTATAAAAAGTCATATATTGGATGCATAGAGCTTGAACTCATTGTATGTGTAAGGATGCTTCGTGAACAAGAATTAGATTAATATTTTGCTTAGGACAGATAATCGGGCCTAGGACAACTTTGATTTATTTAAATGCTATGAATAACCCCATTATTCATAATAGTCTGCTAACTTAAAGCATTGCTAATTCTCACTCTGTCTTCTTCTATTGACCTAAGTCAGAATGAGAAAAAATACTCCTTAGCGGCTGTTTAAAGTTAGCGGACCATTATGAATAATGGGGTTAATGTATATAAAAATATGGACAGAACCTTAAGTATTAATTCAGCTGAGTAAGTCCCTGCACAATAAACCACCAGGGTAACTAATAATTAGGATGTTTATTCAAAATAATTTGATAATTAAGGATTTTCCGCAATATAGGGCCACGTTTAATAATTTTTTTTATGAAAAAAAGGGATCAGACCAGCAGGACGTTCAACTGATGGTAATTAATACGCCCTGCTCATTACAATGCAGCGCTGATCAAGATTATTCAAAAACTCAAAAAATCTGAGCGGCACTACATCTGCGCTCGTCACCTTGAGACATAAAATGTCAAGTCTCATTTGCCCACTAATTTCACTAGCTACGGCGCCCTTCAGACCGAAACACATTAATGCTTAAACATTATTATATTCACGGCAGAAAAAGGCGCCGCTGTGGTAACCTTAATCTAGCCGGCATCCGGTGTAAAGGGGCCTCCCACTTTCAAGGAACTTTCTTCCACAAAGCTGTAGAATGAGCTTCCGTGTGCGGTGTTTCCGGGACGACACGACATGGGTAGGTACCTTCAGGAGCCTAACACTGGTAATAGTTCGACTTAAACAAGATTGGAGTTATTCTGCAGCCTTTTTTTATTCTATCGCCGTTGAAGTCGACGGTTCAATAATTATTTTCTGTAATTCTATAGGTCTGGTGAATCGAGACCATCAGTGAGCTACGAACACAGACATCACCTGTATCACCCAACGCGACAGACGACCACAAGCCTCGAACGGAAAATACGACACAGTCGGTGAGATTTAGAATTGGTATTATTCAAACAAAACAAATCTTATAACTATATTTACAATACTAATACTATATAAAATTAAAACTATCATTACATAGAAGCGTAACAAGATTAATCCACGTTGGATAGCAAGGCTGATCCGTTGACCAAAATAGCTGCCAGCGATTGGGTTTCCAGTAGCCTTATTGAGGCGCGAAGATAGTACTTTGTACATTCTCCGCCCCTCTGGGCCCCACGGGCCAAGTCTGTCGACTTTAAGAGAGATTATTAATGTTAAAGCAAATGGTCTTTAGAATCATCGACACATAGCTCTTCTCTGTAAAACTACTAGCACTTAGTTTACTTTACTTTATATCTATACGCACGGATTATCATCATCATCAGCCGGAAGACTTCCACTGCTGGACAAAGGCCTCCAGCCTCCGGCGAAATCGGTCCTGGGTAGCCCTCGTCCAAAGTAAGCTCAACCCACATCTTGGTTTTACGTGGAAAAAAATCCTGGAATACTGCAATTTGGAAGACCGCCTGATCCACGCACGGCCTTACAAATAAACTTGGTATAAAGTTATTATTGAGAATATTCCAAGGATATGCAAAATGTTGGCCATATCGCTGACAACACTGCCAATAAAATGATAATTCTGAAGTTTTCCGAATGGCAAGCTGCCTTGCTAAAAAACGCGGGAAACATTATACGTCCGAGTAAATCAATGATAGGAAAATTGTCTATTTCTAAAAAAAATGCATGTTTTTGTTTTATTCTCAGTAATAACTTTACACCAAGTTTATTTGAAAGGCCGCCAGTGTCATTCTATGCATTCATAGCATCTCCTTTTTGTTTGATACTCCACGTGAACCGTCGATTCGAAATTTAAACACACATTCGTCGACGACGAAAAAAGTTCGGTTTACTTAATGAGTTTTACATCATTTAAATGGGTCGATGGAGTATTGAACCACGGATAGCTTAGAGGTAGACATCTAATTAATCTTAGCGTGTTGAAGGTGCGAGGAGGTGAGGTAGGGTGCACGAGGTCGCGGGGGGGGGTGTATGCTTCGTTAGGAGGATCGTCTGAAAGTGACACCGTCTACGCTAATTATTTTATAGTGAGGACATCTGAGGCAATAGAGATGGCTTGTATAAACACGACTTAATACTTTCTACAATATTCATTTTCAGCTTAGCAGAAATGAATAACTATTAAAATACAATAAGAGGGAAATATATACATGGACAAATAGACGTGAATAATTATAGAAAAGGGTATATTAAGAACTAGCTGACCCGGCAAACGTTGTTTTGCCATATAAAGTATGTAATAATTCACGCGATAGTTTTATAAGTAATAAAATATTGCCTATATTATATAGCCTGTACATCATTTTGTTCTAGTTTTTGCAGCGCACACAAAATTAGGTTTTCGATTTTACACCTTGTGTTACAATATAGCAATTTTATAACGGATCCCTAATTTTGAAAAAAAAAACATAGCCTATAGCCTTCCTCGATAAATGGACTACCCAACACTGAAAGAATCATTCAAATCGGACCAGTAGTACCAGAGATTAGCGCGTTCAAACAAACAAACAAACAAACAAACAAACAAACACTGCAGCTTTATAATATTAGTAAAGATTATTTAAATAATTTAAACTAATTAAGGAATTTATAGAAACTAGATTTCCATTTACAAACAGATGAACTGTGGATGTCAGGTACATCACTATTTTCGAGTAGTAGGGTATTGTATTGACGACAAATTTTATAGATAATGTTATGGAAGTACACGTTATTATTACAGAACGGAATGGTAAAGGGTTGTTCATGTCTTGAAGACCGATTGAGAACTCTTAGATGAATGTCCGACAAGAGGGTAGTAGAAATTCTGCCGTCGAGTATTTTGAATGAAGTAGTTATGCCATGCAATTTGCGACGACTATCAAGTCTCAGTAACTTGAAGTAAGATAGACTTCCCTATAACTATACCCAGTCTTGCCATAAATACTGAAGCAAAAAAGAAAAAAAAATCTATTGCAAATAACATTATTACATTTACAGTGTGTTAGTTTAATACATAAATATAAAACAATTTAAAATATGAAAAGATTATTCGAAGTGGTCTCCATTGGCTGCAATACAGTCCTTTAAACGTTGAGGCCAGTTATCAATAGAAGCACGCACTCTTTCCATGGGAAAATTCTTCACTGCCAATCGTACAGATTGTTTCTGGAACTCCAATTAATCATGGCGCTGAGAGCAAGAGTAGTCGTCACCTTTTTTCTCTTAATAGTGATTTTCATTATTATAATACTAGAAATAAGGGATTGCTTGTAACTAATTCTAGTAGGCTTCATAAGATACATAATAACTTTAAGGGTAAATGTGTACACTTTTATAATAAAGTCCCAGCCACTGTTCAGGCATTAATTACTTTTGAATAAATTTAAATGATTTATTAAAAAATGGCTCTGTCGTAAATCCTGCTACTCCATAGCTGAATATCTAAGTGATCGGAGAGACTGGGCCTAGATTATAATTGTTTTATAGCGATAGAAATAACTGTACATGCATATTTTTATTGAAAAGAGCGCCAAAAAAGAATTCTGGGAGAGTTTCTTGCGCCGCTTCTTCACTCTCAGAGCGCGATTTGTTTCCGAATCGGTAGTAGTATCTAGTATATTAGAAATAACATGAAAAAAAAATCTAAAGGATTGTTAAAAAAGGAATAAATTTTGAGAAAATATATGCCTTATATGCCTTTTATTGTATAAGCTAAATATGTGTTGCACCATTTGAAAATTTTTAGATGACGTCGTAACTTTAACTGTTAACATTAACCTTCCAATCTTCGCCGGTTAAAGCTATTGTTAATGTTAAATAGCTAAATAGCGACTTGTCAAAACTTGGATATTTCACTTTTTAAATTAAACTTTAACTATGCCATGGAATACGATAGTGCAACACATTCGACATGTTAAAGTCAGTGTTGTTGTTAAATTTAACCTATTGTTATAGGTTAATAGGCTAATATGATGCAAAATAAAATGTAGATGAGCAGAACAACTTTGATTAAGTTAATTCGCAAACTTGAGGAAAAAAGCAAGTATTATTGGTTGAGTCAGCTTCGAATTTTGGAAGGTGTACTCGTACATCATTAGGTCAATAACACTACTAATTGCGACTAAAAATGAGACGAATCGTGCAACATTTGTTTTGATGAAATTTGTGGAAAATTTTACATGGTGAACACCTGATGGCAATGAATCACCTCTTCAGATCATTTGCTAAACCACTAGAATTATGAAAACTGTTCCTATGCTCGCCTATGACTTTCATCTGTCTAAATTAAAATTTCGTTTCGCGTTTTTTGTCCGTGATGAACGCCTAACTACTAAACCAGTTTTCGTCCACTGCGTTTTATCTAACTTTAGACATGGGGTAGTTTTTATTTCGATACATGATCCTTAATATTTTTATTTCAGTATGAATAATTCTATAGCGAATGCTACGTGTTCGATACAGATCGCACCAGTTCGGTGATAATTTTGACTCATCAATGACGTGGATTGTAATTATTGCAATGACTGACAATACAAAAAATGTGAAGAGAAAAAAATTGTAAAAATATTGGCTTCAAGACAGAGATAAATTTACTCATGTAAACCTGTTGAATCATATTCGTTTATACGAAGAAATAGATGATTAGGATTGCGTTCCAGAATGTCACTCGATATATATCGAGCGATAAATATCGAATGTGTAGCATTCGCCTATCAGATTAATTTTTGACGCACATTTTGACAGTTCTGCTGTGAAATTATTTCATTACAAGAATAGGTCAATACGAAATAATTATAGTAATGATTGAACATCTACAAATTTCGTAATGAATAAAAAAAGATTTTTAATTTTGTTATGAAATACTACTATACTATACGCTACATAAGTATTATTTTTTAAACTCACAACTCAAAATGCAAACAATTTGCAATTTTCAAGTGATATCTCTCACTTCTGGGAATAATTTTTTATTACCAACGATGCGGGACTCGAACCCGCGACCTCTCGGGTTCCGTCCGAAAACTCTCTCCAACTGAGCCAACCTTGCGAGTGTGGTCGGAATCAAAAACGATAAAACTTGCAGTTTCTGCCTTGAGACTGATGAAACGCCTCCTCTTCTCCTCTGCGATTGCAGCCCACTAATGCATAAGCGTAACACCATCCTTGGCGATTATACCTACCTATATATACCTAAGAAGATAATGCGGTTCGTAAAGGCGGCAGGGCTTGACGACGAGCTATGAGTGGTGAACACAATAGTTCAATTTTGGACGTAATGTTACTAAGACTCACCAGACTACTCAAATAGCCACCCTCTTCAAATAAATAACCGTACGAATACTCGTAAACGTAAATTTTGGTATATCTATAACGTTATTCAAAAGAATTGTTAAAAAACGTTTGTGTGGTTAAAGGTTACTATAACATATTTGTCTTTCTCAATGATACCACAGATTGGGAACGGAGCGACCGCCCTCAGGCTATTAAATTGTACAATATTACTTTGTAAACATATTTTTTGATGAAAAAAAAAGCCCGCTGAGTTTGTTGCGCCCATACTTCTCAAGTGGTACTGTTTGACGTTCAAAAAGTAATGTCACCTCCTCTTTTGAATAAAAATATTTGAATTTGAACACTCAGCTTGTGGCTCCATCTACAGGTTCTACTTTATAATGAGGGATATCACTTTAAAATAACATTTAACACATAATGCACTTGTCCATTCTATAAATTTTAAGACTCTGCAAATCTTTAATTAGGGACCACTTTACACGCCTCATTACAAATTACCAACAACTAATTCATAACACATACACCAGACTTCAGGACACAAATCACACATGTACAGTACAATTCTTGCATCGCTCGCATACGGAACTGTGTGTGTTAATTTGTAAATCACGTGTTTTAAATAAAGCAGTGGTAATGATGGCGAAAAACAGAGAGAAATGTAATACAATCGGTAAAGATGGCAGGGAGCGTTCCGAACCATTACTTGCTGTGCCTGAAGATGAAAGGTGAGACCGCGCAAGGCTTCATTAAAAGATAATCTCTACTTCAACTTGCTGCTTTTAAAATAAACAACTTTGTACGCTATTAAAACTATCAAGCATTCACAGTATTTGAGATTTTATGTAACACATTTTATGTTGCATCAAAATATGTAATCAATTATACATTTAGACATATTATTTTGTTAATGCTATTGTAAGTAGGTCTACATTCACTTAAATATAGTAAATGATTTGTTACGAACCTTTTGAATAAAAAATTCGATTTCAAATAGTGTTTAGATTGTCTTTTTGAGCGTATGCTCAATCTGTCTCAACTTGTCTAGAGAATTATTTACTCTAATGAAGATCTATATCAATTATAATAGTACAAAGAGTAACTAAATTGCTAGAATGCATTTCACTCACATAGCTTAGAAAATTTATACGTCTAGATAGATTCTCTTGCTGTTAGACAACTGATAACAGACCAGGAATATTAGTTTTGTGTGCGTGACAAGCTACGTCTTACACTCGCGATTTGTATGTCACTTTGTGTAAGTGTGCGTGAATTGCTCAAAATAGAGGTATAGTCCTAAGGTTTTTTCTTCATAATCTATCTATTTTGTAATGATCTAAGTTACTTAGTTAGTTAGGGTTTATTTTGTTGTTGTGTGCTTGTGAAATAAAACGCGATGTTACTATTTATTATATATATGTATAAGTAATATTAATTTGAATTTGCCATCACAAATATAAATTATTTCAAATTAGTTCAGTGATAAGTTGGTAGCACAATATTGTTTAATTTAATATTGTCAGCTGTTTAATGCTTGAATGTCACTCAGTAACTCAAGTGGTCTACAGAGTAAATAAGGCATCGCGCACTAATTTGAAAATCACGCGGAATAATGATTGCATAGCCGTCGTGTTACCACGAATGACCCACGAAGAATAAGGCCTTATTCACACGACGGTTTGTCCATTGCAACAAGAATATTAAAAAAAAAACAAATATGCAAGTTAAGAAAAATGTTTCTTCTACAATTCAAAGTTTTGAATGACTTTGTTGTGAGATCTACGGAAACTTTGTGCTAGTCTAGCTCGTATAATACGGGTTTTTACCACTTGAATCAGACCTAGTAGTAACAAGAAAAGTACAGCAATTCACAAGCCGACCCACATTCTAGCGCTCTCTACATAGCACAGGTCCAGCCACATATAGAGCTATGAGTCTGTTGCACCTCAGTATCAGCTCGAACCATTTGACCGTGTGCAACGAAGAGCAGCTCGAATTGTCGGGGACCCAGTGTTCTGTGAACGGCTGGATCACTTGGTGGCCGCATTTATTACGGAGAGTGCTCCAGAAAGCTGTTTGACCTGATTCTTGCCGCCTCAGCAAAAAATTAACTATGTATTCTCTGCATAGTATAAAAACAAGTTTTTTTCAGTTGTCTGCCTGGTGCGGCTTTTACCATCACTTAGACGTTCGTTTCTCCGTTTGTCTGTGTGGTAAGTCAAACAAAATTCAAAAACACACACAAGATGTGTCAAAAGCAAAGTGAAAATGAACTGGACACATTCTGAGGAAAAAGAAAGAGAAATGAACAAAAACCGTTACAGAATGGTATCCAAGAGACGGGTAGCGAAGGAAAGTTAGACAATTTGGAAGGTGGGAGGACGATTTTAAAAGGATAGTAGGACCAGACTGGCAGTAGCTAGAGACCGAATTAAGTGGAAGTCCTTAGAGGAGGCCTTCGTCGAAAGACAAATTACTAGTTAAGTTAATTTAAGTTTTATTTAGAAGAAAAATTAAGTTAGTAGTAATAATAAAGGCAATTTTATTTTTATTATCCTCGTTTTTCATGCATTCCATCATAAGAACTTATTTCTGAGTTCTGTGGGTGAAGCTGTATTACGCAAATTATTCGTGTTTTTCCTTTGCAGAGAACATCCTCCACATTCGCTGCCACGTCTCAGCATAGTATTACCACAGAGCATAAGTTCTAGTGTCGAAATACCTGTTCCTAAGCGGCCACAACTGTCACATGGAGAGTAAGTAATTGGCGGCCATTTTGAATCAAACGTCATTTTAATCAAAATTGGACCACATTCAAGAAAGCATAGGCATTTAAGTAACTGAAATTAACATTAATTACTTAGGTATATCAATTCTCTTCTCCAAGCCAAAGAGGTTGTAAATACTACGTAATAAGAGGTGGGCCTGCCTTTGTAAAAATTGAAATTCAGTTTAGTAATTAAACGTGCAATCATTTGACATTTGTTTGAAATAGTAGTAATAACAATACGGCGATTGGTGACGAAGTATAATCCGGCTAAGTTTCAAAGCAAACAGTTACATATAACGTAGTGGATTTCGGGTATCTCCGTTTTTTACAAGATTATAGACGTCATCTGTTATATATGTTATATCCATCAATGACTGCATTTCATACAATCGCGTGAATCGCTTTTATCTTAAAGAGTTTCGCTAGGCTGCTCTAAGAATCTAATAAAATCTGAACCAACCTATACTATAGCTACTTAAGGGCATATTTTGGGAATAGATTACAACGGCTTGGGCGTGGCATAAATGAGCAAGTACGTAAACATCATTTTACTCACATATTTCAAATACAGATTTAATGCAAAGTGATTCTACAAAATACTCAAACGTTTCTTAAGTGAAAAAATAAAAAATGTAAGTAGGGGAACCTGTTATACCTTGGCACTATCTGAACCTAGGCCATAAGGCTGGTTACAAAAATTCCCGAAAACTACTGACTATTCAATTTGAAAGTAGTTGCTTACCGCCATTTTGAGTTATCGACGTTAAATAGTTTTTTGGGGAAAAAAGTAAGTATTTTGAATGTGCTTTGAAGTCTGACAGTTATAAACGCTTTATAATAGTCACTGAATTATAATATGGCATTGGTTCTTTTCTTTAACTAGTATTAAAACAATAATAAATAGTAAGTAACCCCAAATTATTTGAAATCCACCGTTTTGTTGAAGTTGAAGTAGTGTTGTGCCTAGGTCACTGTCAATCAGATGTACCTTCTTCAGTGGCCAGGGTACATTAAGATGTTGTAGTTTGGCCAGGAGAATATTTTCTTAAATTATTTCACATTCACGTAATATAATATTCCTAATAAAATATAGAAGATTTTGTCTCATTAGAGAAAAGAAACTATGATTATCATTTTGATTTTGTTCAAAATTTGTGGGTTATTTTTTGTTAAATATGTTATTATATAAACGAATAAAACAATTTTTTGTTAAGAATTGTTATATTTTCCATAAATTACTTCACAGTACATGGGGAGGTATGTTGTACCTTGGCCATAAATCCTTTTTTTCGTTTTAATTATTAAAACACATATAGGTTTGAAATATATACATTTTTGATATTTTGGTGGTGAATACTGAAATAATTGACCTTTCAAAGTATGCAAAAATCGTATATAAGTAAAGAAATTAACATCAATTACTTAGGTATATCAATTCTCTTCTCCAAGCCAAAGAGGTTGTAAATACTACGTAATAAGAGGTGGGCCTGCCTTTGTAAAAATTGAAATTCAGTTTAGTAATAAAACGTGCAATCATTTGACATTTGTTTGAAATAGTAGTAATTACAATACGGCGATTGGTGACGGAAGTATAATCCGGCTAAGTTTTAAAGCAAACAGTTGCATATAACGTAGTGTATTTCGGGTATCTCCGTTTTTCATAAGATTATAGACGTCATCTGTTAAATTAAAATAAAAAATTGATATCTAAAAAACTGTGTTAGGTACAACAGGTCCCCCTACCTCAATTGTGGACAGTGCATGAATCGATACAAACATGCTGTAAATAAATATAGTCTATTTGATATAGTTTTGATTTAACAATAAAAGTAGATTATCTTCTTCATGACGCAAGATCTAGCCATCGCCTCCTCATCGTCCAGGGAAAGTAATGAACCGCCTATTGTAAGGGTATTATAAAAGCACTTTAATTAGGAAAGTTTTTCCGTGTGAAAATTTATTCAGGTGTTTTGGGGTTTTTTTTCAACTCTAAAATTATTTTTTAACCTTTTTGCTCTTAATCGTGATTTTAATTATTATTAAACTAGATTGAGAAATTGCTTGTAACTAATTCTTGTAGGCTTCATAAGATACATTAAAGCTTTAAGAGTAAATGTATACTCTTTTATAATATAGTCCCAGCCACCGTTCAGTTTCTTGCACCGCTTCTCTCTCAGATCGTCATTTGTTTCTGAAGCTGTAGTAGTATCAATTATATTAAAAATGACATCAAAAAGAATTGTAAAGGAATAAGTTTTGAGAAAATAAATGCCTTATGTGCCTTTTTATGCCATGAAACACTTATGTCCTACTATATGCACTCAATAATACATGTCTCTCAAAACGCCTAAAATATGTTGAGAGAGAAATTAGGATATCATCCCCATCTGGAGGAGTGGCGTTCCTCCACAGTGCGGTTTTCCAGGAACTTACTTCCACGTACTACAAAGCTTTGGAATGAGCTTCCTTGTGCGGTGTTTCCGGGACGATATGACATGGGTATATGGGTACCTTTTAAAAAATCGCGTACACTTTCCAAGCTCGGCAACGCTCCTGTAATTCTACTGGATATCTCTAGAATGTGGGCGGTGATCACTTGACATCAGGTGACCCGTTCCATAAAAAAATGAACGAATAATTCCTCACTTATTCAGCTATTGAGCCAAAAGTTATTTATAACCCGGCAAACAACATCATTAAATTATCTCGTATCATTAATGACTATTCTAATTTACAATATTCACTACATTTTCGCACAAATGACTAATTTGCGCTATATTTCATTAATTTCAGTGAATCAATGACCGTGGTGCTATCAGCGTTTTATGCAAAACTATTAATAGTGTTGGGATTAGCGTTGCCTATGACTAGTACCATTCAGAATGAGCTCTATACCAACATAACATCTGATGTAAGTATCCTTTTGTTACGCTGTATTTCTTTTTTTGAGGTGAAAACTTCTTTAGCATCGTTGTGATTTGAAAGTCGATGAAACGAAAAAGCAACAGTAAAAAGACAAATAAAATTCATAAGATTAAGGTGGGAGAAAATGAGATAGGAAGGATTATACAGTGTTTTAGTACCAGGTGATCAAAGATGAAGAAGAGATTGTCTTATAGAGTCTTATGTATTACGCGAGTATACCTTGACCTCATGCGCACGTATTACTACAATGACACCAGGATAACATAAATATGGTAGCAATGTCAACGCGGTTGAAATCATTTATCATCTTAGCAACATGTACTAGGACTTCATATGCAGTTTAGAGGTTCATGCACAATGCAAGTTCACTTCTGACATGTATATATGTTGTGTTTAGTTTTTTTTATGACAATAAGGGACGAGATGAGCAGGACGTTCAGCTGATGGTAATTTATATGCTCGGCCATAATAATGCAGTGCCGCTCAGGATTCTTGAGAAACCCAAAAATTCTGAGCGGTACTACGATTGCGGTCGTCACCTTGAGACATAAGATGTTAAGCCTCATTTGCCCAGTAATTCCACTAGCTACGGCGGCCTTCAGTCCAAAACGCAATAATGATTATACATTACTGCTACACGGCAGAAAAAGGCACCGTTGTGGTACCTATAATCTAGCCGTCATCCTGTCGAAAGAAGCCTACCACTGGTAAATAGCCTAAGTCGCCTCTTACGACACACTTGGTAAGTGCCCCATGTCGCCTCATACGACACCATTGGGCCTGGGACTTCCTGTGGACTTCCTGGGAATTGAATCCATGAGAAATTGAGGGAACTACTCAAATATACCTTTATTTTTTGAATTGGTAAGAGGTAGGAGTCACGCGTTAGAAAGAGACGCAACTTTTATTTTTATTAACTATTACGTATTCTTTGATACTACTAAAGTTTGGAAAGAACTTCAGTGCGCGGTGTTTCCAGGACGACATGGGTACCTTCGAAACGCTTGCATTGTTCCTGTAATTACTCTGGGGCTACAAGAGATTTTGATCAGTGATAACTTCTCCAGAATCCACTATCATTAGAAAATGTATAATTTGTCATACGACATACTAATATAAATGTAGTATAAAATTATATTTCTACATAATAAACATTTAATACTTTCTTTCAGGTATTTACCATGTATTTGTACGTTATTAGCATGATTTTTCTTACCTATACTTTTTATCACCTTCGTGTTGCAAAATATGGAAAAGCTGGTAAGTTCTTTATATTTTTTTTATTAATTATAATGAAAATAACACACACTTCTCTTTGAATGACACACACAGACTTTAAAGTAGTATAGTCTTTGACAAATAAACCCTCATTAAGTTCAAACTTAAAAATTTAATTAATTATGGTCAAATTTCGACCTCTGGGCGACCACTCGTTATAGTAAGTATCATTGTGAGGTTTTTTTGATGCAAATAAGGGACACGATGAGCTGGACGTTCAGTCTATAGTAATTGATTCGCCCTGCCCATTACAATGCAGCGCCACTCAAGATTATTGAAAAACTAAAAAATTCTGAGCAAACTCTCTGCACTCGTCACCTTGAGACGTCAAGTCTCATTTGCCCAGTAATTTCACTAGCTGTGGCAGACCGAAACACAGTAACGTTTAGATACACATTATTTCTTCACGGCAGAAATAGGCGCCGTTGTGGTACCCATAATCTAGCCGGCATCCGGTGCAAAGGAGCCTCCACTGGTACAAGTCTTAGTTAAAAGGTTTTTTACGTCTTAGTTTAACAATTTTCTGTTTAGACAATAAAAGACGGATACGATACGGCAGCTTTTATTTACACATGGGAGTGGCAGGCTTCAGTGTGGGCTCTATCATCTACTCCTGTCTCCAATTCGGCGAATACTTCGACCTCTCCGGAGACTGCCAGCTGATCATCGTCGCCTTGAAGCCAGCCTTGAGGATACTCTTTATGGTCGCACAGACCGTTTTTATATTCTCCTATACTGATGTGAGTTCTCTTATCTTTAATTTGTTTTTTTTACTTTTAAAGGATTAAAACGAGATTTTTGCGTAAAAGTTACATTTTCACTCACATCAAACACAGACGTCACTCTAAGTCAGCAGCTGTATGTGGACACATGTCAGACCATCCTAATCACTACATCCGGTTCAAACCGGTCAACCAACCAAATAAAACCATCATAAGGTATAAGCTATTACATAAATGTAACGTATATCTTCCTTAATCCCGCATTATTTTCAAAAGACCAAAGGAAATGTCATGTATAAAACCTGAATCTAACATTCAAAGACCTATCCAACGATACCCTACAAGGTAAGTCTCCAGTATACTTTTCATTTCCACTTTTAGGGGTAAGCTACGACCAAAGCATCAGATAACACAAAAAATGGCGTGCATATGCACATGTCAGAAGTGAAACTTCTTTGTGAAAACTAATATTTAAATCTCGTTCATATTAATAATTATCCTAATCTGTTCTCTAAGCCAATTGTTTTTGTAAATATTAGAAATTATTAGATGTTCTACTTACTCGCGGCCACGCTAAAGCTGCACGATACAACGCTAGGAGCGAACGTGTTCTTCTTACTCGCGGCCGCGCGCTAAACCTGCATGATACTACGCTAGTAGTGAAGTTGTTTTACTTCATAGTTTCAATCGCGGTTTTAATCAATAATTAAAACCATCTGCTTCATGCTACATTCGCCCGTTCTCAATCTCAATCAGACTCAATCTCCCTCCCCTCTTCTTGGATAAAAACGTCCTTCATTTTCGTGACACTTTATTCCGTTTCATCCGTAAAAATTTTACCCTCACGCGGACAAAGAAGTTTTACTTCAAAAATTATCCCAAATGCGTTCTTTGCAGTCTCGAGAACCTCGGATAGGATATCCATATTGTTCATATACTAATTTTGCGCGGCGGTCATCTTGGATTTCGAAAATGATCCCAAATTCGATCTCTGCACCCTCGAAAACCTCTGATTCGATATCCTTATTGTATGATAACAATATCTATTGAAATAACTCTTCTTGACATAATATGGTGGTAATAATTGATAAGAGGGGAGTTTCTTGTGGTTTAAACAGGGATGAAAATGTTTTTTTTTCATGTAGGGTATCATTAGATAGGTCTTTCAAAATCAAATTTTGAGATTTTGTAATTAGATTGGTAACGGAATTTGTTTTGTAAATATTGAATAATAATAATAATGAATTCTAATTTTGACACCCATGAAGAAAAGTTTGTTGATTTCATAGGCGCCATCATGAATTTCTATTGTGACCTGATATTCGTCATTGTTGACCACAAAATCGATGAAAATGACACCCATGATGAGAAGTTGGTGAATTTCATAGGCGCCATCTTGAAATTCGATTTTAACCCGAAATTCGTTATTGTTGGCCCCGAAAACCATGAAAATGACACCCATGAAGAGAAGTTGGTAAATTTCATAGTCGCCATCTTGGATTTCGATTGTGACCCGATATTCGTTATTGTTGACCCCGAAAACCATGAAAATGACACCCATGAAGAGAAGTTGGTAAATTTCATAGTCGCCATCTTGGATTTCGATTGTGACCCGATATTCGTTATTGTTGACCCCGAAATCCCTGAAAATAACACCCATGAAGAAAAGTTGCCAATTTTATAAGCGCCATCTTGGATTTTGATTTAATATAGACCTTATATTTAGAGATGAACTTATAAATCACTAATTCCTGAAAAAAATACAGAAACATATTTTTTAGAAAATCTGACTTCGTACAAAATATGAAAAGTATCAAAGACAGTATTGTAGAGCTTATAAAAAATATTCATGTTCGTACAGCGATCTTTCCGAGCACGAGCTGCTGCTTACAACCGACACAGTGTCTACCCACGACGGCGGCCGAGCGTGGACTGGTCACTGGCGATATTTCGATAGATCTTTCTGTGCAATGCGTACGGAGTGACAAAATAAAATAACCCTTAATACCACACAGTAAAGCTCAAGCTTATCAGAAAAATTTATGAATTTTAGACGATTCTTTATGAAGTAGAAAAATGATCCTAAATGAAGCCCCATTTCGTCAATTTTGTGTTAAGAGGTAACGGATAATCGTTTTTACGACATAAAATATCAAAATTTCAAAGCATATATTTCGGGGTAATTGGAGATAAAGAAGTAATCTATTTGTGGCAATTTTTAGTTTTGTAAGATTTAGTTTCATTTCATCATAAACTCTACCGAAAAATATCTTATTTTTGTCGGATTCGAAAACACGCCTTAATGACAAGATCGACGTTATAACTGCAATATTGTATGGACATCTGGATAGCTAACGCGTTTATTATTTCATTTTTACACTGAAATTACACTGGCCAGTTAGGTATTTATCAACAAGCTATGTGACAGTTTTTAAATATGTTTTGTTAGCTCTTTGCGTTCAGTATTGAACATTGATGATTACAATTTATATACTGAATTAGAAATAATTGAGATTGCAAGATATGAGATGCGAATCAACACCATTTTTATTACCGAACAGCTGTAACTGCGGGAAGTTACGATGAAAATTCAAAAGTATAACAAACTTAAGGGTTCCGTGCCAGAACCAACGAAAGCCCAATAACTAGGACTCATCTATGCGTCCTTATGTATGTCAGCGGGCTATATCTCATAAATCACAATAGTTAGATAGCAGAGTGTAGATATACATCTATTATCGCTATGACAACAAATAATGTGTACGTATATATATTAAACTAGCTGACCCAGCAAACGTTGTATTGCCGATATTAAAATCGCGATACAAAAGTAACTGTTGATCGTAGATGGGTGAAAATTTGAAGTTGTGTGTGGTTTTTAATGCTGACTCATAATCAAACAAATTTAAAAAATAATGTCAAAAAAATAAAACATTTTGGGGTATGAAAAATAGATGTTGGCCGATTCTCAGACCTACTCAATATGCTCACAAAATTTCATGAGAATCGTTCTAGCCGTTTCGGAGGAGTACGGGAACGAACATTGTGACACGAGAATTTTATATATAAGATAAAATATACAAACTCTCTTTAAAGAAGAACCAAGATGGCGCATAACAAAATGGCCGCCATGCATAAAAAATGTAACCAACTATTTGCGTTATCATTTTCATTACTAGATCTAAAGAAACCACTTACACTTGCAGATATTGGACCCAATGCGAGGCGTAGTTCTCGATAGGTTCGGCCTAATGCATTTAATTGCTACCAACGTTTGTGAATGGCTCAACGTAGTGATTCAGGAAACAAGAGACGATATAGTGGCGGTTGCTTACGACCGGCCTGGCTTACTCCGATACACAAACATGACAGGCCCCTCTAAAATGGTCATAAATGGTGAAATGCTAAACGACACGTCAGTGGAACAGTTATTCAGTGATAGCAATCAAAGCTTTATTGACGGAAACATAACGGTTAAAATAGAAGCTTGGAGTTGCAACGTGTCTGACATGATCACGCCGCTGATACGATCCATGAATCCTTACCTGAGGCTTTGTGGAGTGGAATACAGCTTGCTGTGCTCCATAATAATTGCTGTTATTTGGAATGATATTTGTACTGTTCCCGGATTAGTAAGTATTTTTTATACTATATAACAATATTGACTGGTTTATCACTACATATTATAAAACAAAGTCCTCCGCCGCGTCTGTCTGTCTGTCTGTTCGCGATAAATTCAAAAACTACTGCACCGATTTTAATGTGGTTTTCATCAATGAATAGCGTGGTGCTCGAGGAAGGTTTAAGTATATTTTTAACTAAGTTTTTGTGTATATATTTGTATAAATTAACGATATTTGTTGGCGGTGTCGGAAAATGAAGCCATCTGGTAACTTTCAACGAAAACCCTGTCTTAGCTCTTTGAGATATAAAGGCTGATTTACACGTATCAAGTTGACTAAAAATTTACTAAATTTTAACTAAATTTTAAGTGACTTAAACAGTGAATTTAGTAAGAAGTTGCAAGTTAAAATTTAGTTGCAAGTAAACAAGGTAGAATAGAATTTTGTCAATTTTTCGGTTAAGTTGGTGGGCGTGGCTAATCACTTGACACGTTTGGACAGACAAAATAATAATATATAATAAATTTAAACGAATTAAATAATGATAATACTTTTCCGATAGCTTTAGACTACATTTTTGCCGAATTCTTACATCATATTTTCATTTCTATTGACAGAACAGCTTTTGTCGGGTCAGCTTGTTTATATTTTAAAATTATACCCGACTGACTTGAAATTTATCATAGTTACTCAATTGCGATGAAGTCGGTCACTAAGAACGGATTTATCGCAAATCCTATTCAAAATGCAATATTCAACGATCCTTAACCCACCAACACAGCGGCCAGAAACCCAGTCATTCGTCATAGAAGTCGAATTTCCAGTATTATGCGTATAGAACCATAAAAAGAGCATAAAAGGATTGTGTGGTTTTATGAAACCACGGTATAAGTGAAACATTTTTTCACATTATAGACATTTATGTAAACATTTTTGGAATAATATTCCATTAAGGGTATTAAAATCGCTTTATCAATCTTAATTTTATACTTGGAAAATTGGAATGATAATGGAAAATAATAAAATTAGACTAAGCAAATAAAAGTTTCACTTTAATAAATAATAGCATTGACATTAAACACTCACAAACAACATTTACATTAAACACTGACAAAAAACAAACAAAATAGCGTGGAGCACTGGCACAAATGAGTAATAGTCTATTACACTACACGGTCAGTTGATGCGAACTATAGGCGCCGCCCGACCGTCACGCCACATACAACACACGGACGAAAAAGTTTGAGACGATGTAATAAAAGTTTCACTTTAAAAAGTATCTTTAAAATGCATGTGTATGTTTCTGACATTCCGAAGAATATTAGTTTCTTTGACCTTTCGTGAATAGTAATTATTTTTTACCATCCTCATACCTACATTTGGTAGATCTCACGAACCTCCATTTGCCTCGATCTTGACGTTACAACAAGCATCTACTTTTTCTTACAAGCTTTCTAGTACCTGGCAATTATATATTGTTCATTGTTTCCCTAAATAGACCTTTTCAAACCAAATTTACTCCACAATTTTGTGCAGTCCTACTAAATCCTATTCCATCCATTTTCTCTACATCTTATACTAGTTTATAGAAAACTAGTTATAGATTTCTTTTACCTAAATCAAACATACCTCTATGAAATCAAATGAAATGATTTATTTTGCTTTTGGAATAGGGTACAAAAAAGATTTCTACAGAAATCACTTATATTTTCAGAAATCTACAAAATCTTCATCGGTTGATATTCCAAAAGAAGAAAAACAGTGTTGTGGTCGGGTGAAGTCAAATTCCCACTTCTCTGTTGATTGTGGTAACGCTAACAAGGGCTTGTTTATGGGTGTCGCTGTATTAGCTGGCACGATTGTCAGTCTCATGTTATTCAACGGATTGTTCCAGAAAGAAAATCATGTGGAATTGGCTTTACTGCAAGTAAGGATGACTCCTCATTATAACGCATACTGTTGTTTTGTCTACCATACGCTCCCGTGTACGCTTGTACATGGCAAGCGTTTCTCCATAGAAATACGTTTTCTTTCCGTGTCCACTTGGAGACGGTAGCCTTAGGACCATTCCTAAGGCTACCGTCTCCAAGTGGACACGGAAAGACAGCCGTCAAAAAGCTGCCAATATCTACGTATCTCTAGACAAAAACAACAGAGAGATTTTTTTAAGCGGGTGTATTATGAATTGCTCTTGGCTCTAAGAGCCATAAAACAAAGCGCAACGCTTTTGAAGACAAAATGTATTAGTATTTATTTGAATTTAGCTGACGGCGGCCATTTTTGTTTGGCATACAACAGGAACATTATTTTGTGATTCTTTTTATTTTTTTTTAATACCGTCTTTTTGTTTGTTAAAATTTTGCTCAAAAGTAAAAAAAAAAATTGTTTAAATTATCAGTTAAGAAATGACCAGTACGTGTCTTATAGGCTGCAAGTCCTAAGTCATCTTTTATAATACGCGACATAGTTCTAGATGCTATCTTCAACTCCCGAGATAAAAGCTTTTGGACAGGATTTCTTAGGAGGAGGTCTCAATGTACCTATTAATAGCCCGGTACACAAACATTTTAATAAAACCAAGCGAATGATGAGTTTTACAAATTGCATTTGGCTCCATACCTCTTTTGTGTGATGCAATCATAGCGTTTCGGTTCTTTTTATCACCACACTCCATTTTAATAACGCAAAATATTGTACAATATATTGGCGCCAAAATGAGAACACTTAATGAACAATCATAAAATCAAATTGACAGATTCCAAATTCAAATGTAATATTTTGTTTATTTTTAATTGTAACAGTATAAATGGCCAGACTAAATATAGTTGTAGTCTTTAATGCTAGATCATATAGGTTGGAGAATAATAGATATTTTTCACATTTCAGATAAACGTATGGGAAACAATACTGTTTGTACTAATGACGGTATGTTCGGGCGCTTGTTTGCATCGTATGCGCTTGCTGTCTTTGCGCCGGATGTCGACTGCCATGCCATTGGAGCATGCCTTGCTTCTGATCACACAGTGTGGCGTCTACCTGTACTATCTCTTTCAAATCATCGGTGCGGGGTTCACTCTCCACCGGTATCCCGAAGGAAGGCGTGCAACGAGGTTGTCAAAACATCAAGTCTTATATTAAATACATTTTTCCGTAAGGCTGGGGACCGAGCCAATGGCTCTCACACAAGATCGCCACAGTTTTAATTCAGAATTAAATGCATTTTAATTTATTACAATCATAATACAATTTTCGTTACAAAACTAATAAAATTATGTCATGTTAAAAAGTGTTGGTGTACAAATAATAAATTTTCGTACCATTTTTATCAAGATTGAGTGATTAGCATGGCACTAACTATACAAGTTAGAGGTATTTTGGTGATTTTGTTTCGCACTGTCTAATAAAAAATGGAAATGTAAAGAAATAATGAATTTCTTCTCATATTCTGTAGATATAATAATTATTTTTCGTAAAAATATAAACTTAATGTAAACCGTCAAGAAATGGTTTCAATTATGCGTTATTTTGGCGATTTCTTGGGATAGCGGCCTTAATCTGATGTTCGTTTTTCGACATATCATCCGTACAAAGCCAATGCTAAACAACCAATAAAAAGTTGATATTACTTAGCTTAGAATTAGCTGCCGATTAATGTACTCAAAAATAAACAATTATAATATTGAAATTAAGAAGGTATTATCATCATCAGCCGGAAGACGTCCACTGCTGTACAAAGGCCTCCCCCAAAGACTTCTACGACGATCGGTCCTGCGCTGCCCTCATCCAACGTACCAGTGGGAGGCTCCTTTGCACAGGAAGCCGGCTAGACTATGGGTACCACAACGGCGCCTATTTCTGCCGTGAAGCAGTAATTTGTAAGCATTACTGTGTTTCGGTCTGAAGGTCGCCGTAGCTAGTGAAATTACTGGGCAAATGAGGCTTAACATCTTATGTGAGGGCGGAAGGAGGGTGTCAGGGCGGGGCCCTATACCCTGACTCTTCTTCTCCCAAGACGTTGGTAGAGTCAGTTTGTTATAGTTGGAGTCGTCGCTACTTGCTTGGGGCACAACGATTTTTTTTTTTGTTGTGCCTTAGCTCGTAGCTTAGTCGGTCAGTCTGTCAGTTTTCGCCTTTTCCGGGGTCTTGTGGAGTTTTCATCCTCCTCTTCATTTACGCAGTCCCTTGAGTACGCCTTCATTTTTCGTCTACCCTCCTCTTCTGGGGGTCTTGCATGTAGCGGGGCAATTTCCACCAGATGAGGGTGTGACGAGGCGTCTGTTCGCCGGAACATGTCTGTTGTAATCCTTCTTACGAAGGCGTCTAAATTTTCAATTTTCAAGTCTTTGGAGATTGTTGCGTTTCGTACGTATCGCGGTGCCCCCACTATGGCACGCAACGCAAGGTTTTCCTGTGCTTGCAGGCGATCCCGGTTTCACGCTGTGAGATACGGGTACCAAGCTGCTGCTGCATAGGTGAGTCTGGACCGTATGTATGTTTTGTATATCATCAATTTAGTTCCTAGTGGCAGCTTGGACCGCAGGATGGGCTGGAGCTTGGCGCGAGCACCCCTCGCCATCCCGATAGTGTTGTCAATGTGCTTCTTGAAGCTGAGTCTCTGGTCAATGGTGACTCCCAGGTATTTGACGCCCAGCCTCCATCGGAGTTCCTCCGACATCAGCTTCAAGGGTGAGGATAGTTTTTTATATCCGGTGATGATCGCCTGCGTTTTCGTTACGTTCACAACTAATCGCCATTTCTTCAACCATTCTGGTAGCGCTTCTAGTGTTGGTTGGAGTCTTTTCACTGTAAACTCAGGTCTGTAGGAGGATGCGTAGAAAGCTGCATCATCCGCGTATAGTGCTAGCTTAGCCTGCCCAACGACCGGGATATCGTCAGTATACCAGGCATAGCAGTGCGGAGAGAGACAGCTTCCTTGAGGTACTCCGGCTCTCACTGGCCTAACACTCGATTGGCAATCCTCCACACAGACAAGGAATCTTCTGTTTGTGAGAAATGCAGCTAATATTTTGATTATTTGCACTGGCATCTCAGTTTTGATCATCTTGTACAGCAACCCCTCGTGCCATACGCGATCTAAGGCCTTCTCCATATCTAGCAGTACGGCTGCGACATATTCCTTCTTGTTGTGGCTCACGGCCATCTAGTTTACCATTCGTGTGATTTGCAAGGTGGTGGAGTGTTCCGCTCTAAACCCGAATTGCTCCTCTCTCGGTTTTGTGTATGGCGTCACATGTTTCAGTAAGACTCTCTCGAAAAGTTTGGAGAGAGTGCTTAGCAATGTGATGGGTCTGTAACTCTCCGGTTTGCGGGCGTCCTTCCCTGGTTTTAGGAGCATTAGAAAATGGCCGGCGCGGAATATGCCGTTAAAGATGCGAGTGAGCGCGACCACACTCTTCCCTGGCATGTTCCTCAGTGCTTCATTGGTAATTTGGTTCAGACCAGGTGCTTTTCTTGTATGTAGGCGTTTGATAAGCCTCGACACCTGGCCTGGAGTCACGAACAACTGGTCTTGGTCGTTTGTGGTCTCTCTTCCTGCTAGATATGCCTCACAAGTTCCTCCACCCTTCTGGTGTGCTGGGGATCCAAGTCTGGATTTGGTGCGAACTGTCGCTCCAGACTGTCGGCCAGGATTTCCGCCCTGTCTGCCGCTGCGAACTTCAGAAGGCCTTCGCGATCCAAAAGTGGTTGGACTGGTTTGGGGCTGCTGGAGAGCTGTTTGCATAGCTTGTGGACTGAGGGTACTTCTTCATTTATTTTTAGAATGTGACTTTTCCACCCCTCGGCTGCGTACTCGTCCAAAGCTATGCGTACTTGCTCTATGAGATGGTTGAGGCGGCGTTTGGTTTTAGGACATCTTGAATTTTGCCACAGATTCCTTGTCTCTCTCTTATCGTTTATTAGTGTCCGTATCTTCGCCGGGAGCTGTTCTTGCTTTTTCCCCGGCTTAGAGGTGCGCGTTGCTGACTTGAGAGAGAGCTGGATGGCGTTCGTGAGTGCCTCGGTTTCATTTTCTACGTTTTTGCTTGTAGTTACAGGCCCTGTTGTGCTTCTTGTATGCAATTCGTTTCGAAACACTTCCCAGTTGATTTTCCGTCTCGCAGGGGGATGTGAGACCCTACTGGGAAGGAATTCCAGAGTGAGCAGTACCGGTCTGTGGTCAGAGTCGAGTTCGTGCAGTACGCTCAACTCTGGAATTGCGGTGTCGAGTCCTTTGTGTAGCACCAGGTCGATCACGTCACCGCTTCCGTCAGGCATATAGTGGGTCCACGATGTAGGGCCTGTGACTTCATAGCGCTCCTCAACCATCTCCTTGTACAGAATGCGCCCCGTCGTGCATATCTTGCTTGAGTGCCAGTCGGTGTGTTTGGAGTTAAGGTCGCCTGCCACTATCGTTGGAATGTTCCCGTCGAATAATGACCTTAACTCCATCTTATCTAGGCTTGTTCCGGGTGGCCTGTAAATTGAATAAATACGCATTATTTTACCCGCCACATTGATAAGAATTCCCAATGCTTGGAATGTTCCGTATTCTGTGACGGGTATCAACTGGTGTATCACTCTTCGCTGAACTAATACTGCTAGTCCTCGGTACACCTGTCCCGACGGCGATACCTCATCTTTTCTATATATGTGATAGTTCGGTATTTTAAATATATCACTAGGCCGCAGGTGTGTTTCGCTGACTAGCAGTATGTCAGCTCGATAATCTTGTAAAAATGCGTTCACCCGTCGCGCTTTACCTCTGAGGGTACTTGCGTTCCAATATATTATTTTTAGTTTACCCTCCATTTTTATTTCATTCAATCAGCTGGCTCAAGCTCTTAAGGGTGTTCCTGTCCTCGTCTGTTAGCGACTGGAGCAGCTTCATCAAGTTTTTCAAGACATTGACGTTCTGCCCCATCTCCGCCGATTTTGCTGGTAACTCTGCGTTTGGTTTTGACTTTGTCTTTTTGCCCCGCTTCTTCTTATCAACTGAGCCGCCGTATGGATTTGCTGGGGCCATTAGGGAGGTCGGAGCCGTTTCTTCCACCGTCGATAGCACGGTCAGTACAGTGCCCTTTCTCCCCCGAGGTTGACTTGTTTCGGGTACCGTACCGCCGTGCTTGTTTTTCATCTCTTTTACAAATACCGGGCAGGCTTTATAGTTTGCCGGGTGCGGTCCGCCACAGTTCCTGCACGTGGCGGCCTCGTCCTTTGGGCGAGGGCATTCGCTGGCCCTGTGAGGCTCTCCACAGCGCACACACGCCTGCTGTCGGTGGCAGTTGTGGGAGCTGTGGCGAAACTTTTGGCATCTGTGACATTGCGAAGGGCCCTTCTTGCCTCGCCAAGCTTCAATAGTGATCCCCAGCATATTTAGTAATTCAGTCACCCCGTATATCGATTGTATATTTTGTGTCTTTCTAAGTGACACGTAAAATATACTGCCGGGACGTCCTTGTCTGCCTTTAATGTTCTTAATATGCTCAACGTCAAACTGCTTTGCATTTAAGGCTTCAGTGATCTCTTCGGTAGAAGTCTCCGTTGGCAGCCCTCGGATAGCCACCTTTACATTTCTCTCTTCGGGTGGTGAGTATGAATGCCACTCGAGCCCTGTCTCTTTCTCGAGATCCAAGAAATAGGCCTGCAGCATTCTGTACTCAGTCTCGTCGTCTGGCAGGAATCGGAATCCGTTTTTATACGGGCGGCCGTTTGGCGGTCGATTCAGTTTTCCCGCCAGTATCTTGAAGTGGCTAGACCAGTTTTCCAGCCTTTCGATCACTACTGGCGGGTACCGAGGCTTCTTGGGTTGTGTTTCTAAAGCGGGTGGCGTAGGAAGCGCAGCGTTGGGCTGCGATGGGCGGGTTGCGGCTATCGGTGCTTGCCCGGCGCCCTTGGATGGCGCAAGTCTGGCGACATTGAGCGGTGCCGGACGAGCGGCGTTTGGCGGCGCTGGACGGGCAACGTAGGGTTGCGTGGTGCGTGCAGCGGTCACCTTGGCGAAAGTCACCCTCTGTGGTTTCGGTGTTTCTGTGTACGGTCGAGACGAAACCGGAGACACGTCGGTTTTTGTCTGCTTCCCGCGGGTTGGCTGCGCTGGTGATATCGAGCGTCGCAGAGGTCGCTTGCGAGACGTTTGGTTGTTGTCGTCGATTATTTACATCGGCGACGTTTTGGCAGCTGCGACTGGCGGCAGTGTAATAATAGACTTGTGCGCGAACTCAAGTGCGACCTGGTCGTCTACTGAAAGCTCCGTACCTTCTTGTTCGGCCTTCTGGATGCGCAGATATATGGCCATCCACCTCAACATACCGTCCGACAGCACCTCAGCTAGCATTAACTGAGAGAGCGTGAGGATATCACGCTCATAAAGTGCTGTCGGCGATAATTGGTGCGGTATGGCGTTCTCGGCGCGGATGTCAGCGGCGGGTGTGCTAGGGGGGGGCACTTTTTGTGAAGTACCCTCAACATCGTTTTGCGTCTTCATGACTTCCTCATCTTCTGTTGTTAGGCCTTGTGACGGGCCAGGTGGTGGTTCCTCGAGAGGATCCATCGTAGCTTCTTCTTTCGACGTATGCGTGTGACCTTGGGGGCCTAACCATGCGTGATGTTAGGTCCGGCTTCGGCTTGCGCAGACACTCCCCTCCGTTGCCTCAACAACGGGTGCTTCTATGCAGAGATTTTCTTAGAAAACTTGAACACAAAAGCGATTCGCGACTTAACAATAGGTCCGTACACTATGCGAGCATTCGTGACATTCCGACTGACCCAAGTGTCGACCGTGCGGCTGTATTTATGAGGCTTGGTGCACGTGTTTGCAAATCGTGTTGTAGTATTTGCGCCGATATATATAGTATACGAGTTATTCGATGATAGTACATGTTATAAGAGTTATTGGGCGGTAGTGAGGTATATCCGATTTATCTCTTTTTTTAAAAGTGGAATTGTCCGTGATTTTATTCCACATTTATTTTATTACTACATATGGAACTAATTTATTTTTAAACTATTATCCTAACGAACGTTACTCATAGTAGGGACCATTCATAGATTACATTTTTAAGGCAACACCTAACTTAAATGCACAATATTATTCATGCGCTGTTTTCTACTTATATGAAATAATCTAGATTCTAGATAGAGCCTCTTGATCTTAGGCGACGCATGGCAACAGGCCAGTTTATTACTTGAGTGTGCATAACATCTACGTCTGACGCTCGCGATACGCCAATCAATTTATTTGAGTGTGCGTGCGTTTGCTGAAAATACAGATTAATAGTTTGCCGCCTTTTGTTCTCGACGTTTGACAGCTATCAAAGTCTATGTAAAGGTTCTTTAAAAGACATTCTCTTTCCAGGATTATATCACCTCTATGTGCTGTGGTGCAAAGTTCATGCCAAACTCTTCTAGTCCTAGATGCGTGGTCACGGCGATGTGTCAACAACCGTGAACGGCCTGGTCGTCAATTGATCACCTTTCTTCTCGTTGGCAACTTTGCTCTTTGGTTGCTGAATCGGGTTAAGAACGCGCGAGCAGAATTCCATCCTTTACAGGTAGCGTATTGTTTTTTTTTTATGAAAGAGGAGAATGTACTGAAGTATACGGGTCACCTGGTATGTCATCGGCCCATACTCTCTTTTACCACCAGAGGAATCCCAAGATCGATGCAGACCTTATAAAGCGTCGAATAGACGTACAAATGTATTCGAAAACACATTGGTTACAGAATATGACAATCTCTTAGTTAAGGAGGTCTTATATTAGGAGGAAAAGTAAAATTAATAAAAAAACGGCCAAGTGCGAGTCGGACCCGCCCATGAAGGGTTCCGTAGCAACAAGTAACAGACTATAAAAGTTCTTGTATTTCGTTGTATCTTTGATCGATGTTTTAATAATAGTGTATTTTGTTTCAATTAAGTTATTATTAATACGATTTATGCCATATTAAAAAAACTACTTACTAGATCTCGTTCGAACCAATTTTCGATGGAAGTTTGCATGGTAAGGCACGTCATATATTTTTTTAGTTTTATCATTCTCTTATTTTAGAAGTTAAAGGGGGGGGGGACACACACACATTGTACCACATTGGAAGGATATCTCGCGCAACTATTCAGCTATAAAAAAATGATACTGGAAGTTCAATATCATTTTTGAAGACCTGTCCATAGATACCACAAACGTATGGGTTCGATGAAAAAAAAATTATGAGGTTCAGTTCTAATTTTGTGAGAAAATCTTAGCGGTTCACAGAATTACTTACCAAGTTTTAAGACTATAGTTCTTATAGTTTCGGAAAAAAGTGGCTGTGACATACGGACGGACAGACAGATATAACGAATCTATAAGGGTACCGTTTTTTGCCATTTGGCTACGAAACTCTAAAAACTGTTCAAAAAACAATATATTATTCAATAGATAAATTTATATGAAAGCCTGTGACGCGAAATATATTTATTTAGTTTGAATTCCCTTATTAATTTTTTATTCGCGCTACAAGCTTATACTAATTTGTTTTTTTTTTATATTCTCATAGATAATATTATTATTTCGAATTTTAAATGAATCTAATCTGACGATAAAATGACGATGTATATACATATAAAGACATATCATTCCTAGTCTGACAGCGGAACGGCAAAACTGTGCTTAAAGTCTATGTAACACACTTTTCTCTCTACTTAGGGTTGCTATCCGTCCACACCCTGGCCCATACGGTAATAGAGAGAGCCGATCCTCTGTGCGCTCATTTCGCTTTCAACTCGACTCTTAACGACAACGTAAAAACACCACCGACCATCCCGCGGTGTCAGAGCTCTTTGCCTGAAGTACAGGGCAGACAGTTCTGAACGGTTCGGTGAGCTCCGTTTTCGTTGGACAACAGTAAGACGGACACCGGTGCTAACGCGTTTATTCCGGCACTCATATTCAAAAGGAAGACTCATGGAAGTCAGCCCTTGTCCATCCGATCCAAAAAAAGGAGACAGTCCGGATCGGGCAAACTACAGGCCTATTGCTATTACCTCCCTGCTCTCCTAAATCATGGAGAGCATAATTAACAGCCAGTATGGCTTCCGCCATGGTCGGTCGGCAGGCAATCTTCTAGTATACCTGACACATAGATTGGCGGTGGCTATCGAAAGCAAGGGGAAAGGCCTGGCAGACAGCCTGGATATAGCAAAGGCCTTTGATCGTGTATGGCACAAGGTGCTCCTCTCAAAACTTCCATCATTTGGGCTTCCCGAGAGCTTATGCAAGTGGACTTCCAGCATCCTTACTGGGCGCAGCATACAGGTCGTCATCGACGGTTATTGCTCGAAGTGCGAGACCGCTGGAGTGCCCCAAGGCTGTGTGCTATCTCCCACGCTGTTTCTTCTGCATATTAATGATATGTTGGTCACCTGCAACATCCATTGCTATATAGACGACAGTACTGGTGATACTCTCTCTGGTGATGATGGTCTCTCTCTCGGAAAATCGTCGACCAGTGCCGGGAGAAACTTGTGTCTTCGATCGAGTCCTCTCTTGAGAAGGTCGCGGAATGGGGTAAATTGAACCTTGTCCAATTTAACCACAAAATGACTCAAGTTTGCACGTTTACCACAAAAAAAAACCTTTTTGTCGTATCACAACTCTTCGACAATACTTCCCTTAAAGCCTCGCCTTGTATCGAAATACTGGGTCTCAAAATCTCGACTGATTGCCAATTATGCGGTCATATGGAGTACAAATCTAAATTGGCTTCGAAGAAGCTGGGCGTTATAAATAGAGCACGGCAATACTATGAGCTGGCTCATATTCTATTGCTCTACAAGGCGCAAATCCGGCGACACATGGAGTATTGCTGTCATCTCTGGTCTGGCGCACCCCAGTATGAGCTCGATTCATTTGACCGCGTGCATCGCAGAGCAGTTCGAATTGTCAGGGACTCAGTGCTCTGTGAACGGCTGGATCAGTTGGCGTTGCGTAGAGATGTCGCTGCATTATGTGTCTTCTACCGCATTTAACACGGTGAGTGTTCCGTAGAGCAGTTTTACCTGATTCCTGCCGCCGATTTACCTTCCTTCGCACCTTACCTTACCTTACCTTTATCCTACCTTCGCACGACACACCACAACTTAGGATATCATCCCCACCATCTGGATGTTTGGCGGTCCTCCACAGTGCGGTTTATAAACAGTAGTCTTTGGAGTACGTGAAACGTACTACAAAGCTTCCTTGTTTCGAAGACGATATGACATGGGTACCTTCATAAAAAGCGCGTTCACCTTCCTTAAAGGCCGGCAACGCTCCTTGGTGCTGCAAGAGAATGTGGGCGGCGGTGATTACTTAACACCAGGTGACCCGTATGCTCGTTTGCCTCCTTTTCCATAAAAAAATATAACACTGCTAATAGTTTCTAAAAATTCTAATATTTTATTTTATGAAAAGAGTAAAATTTTAGGGTAATTATGTAGAAATTAAAAGTGTAAGACTTGCATAGTTATTGATAATTTTAAGAAGATTTATTTTAGTTAAAAGAATTTTTGTTTCATTCAAAAAAATACAAAATGTAAAACACTCATGGTTCCATAAATTTGTAATGAAAATATCTTTTGATAACAGAGTTACTCTGTCAGACAAAGAACATAATAATTATTTTTGGTTGATTTATAGAAATAACAAATATATCTCTGCTTATTAGTTTCGCTAAACTTTAAGAAAACTGTTTAGTTTCTCAAAAGACTAAATTAAGTTTAATATTGTATGAACATAAATATCAAGTTGATATAAATCAATCAACACTATTTTTATTTTACGGGTTTTAAGCTCCAAAATTCGGAATTTTCACGCTTCTTGTTGCCAGATTTCAGAGATGGCAACCCTATCTCTACTTATGTGTCAACTGTCACTGTCCGATTCAAATCCGAATTGAATAAATTAAATGTTTTACATTGCTACTTATTGACCAAGAATATTTTAAACAACTGCAGTAAATGCGGCAATGCATAGCTGATATAGCAGACGGTATTATGGTGTAGAACGTCATTGTATATAATAGATAAAAATTTTTGGTTTTAGATGGAGTTTTATGGTGTTTGGGCTTGGACCCTCATTACCCACGTCTCAGTACCGTTGCTGGTGTGTTACAGGTTCCAAGCTACTGTATGTTTTTATGAAATATGGAAAAATTCATATAAAAGAAGAAAAGAGTTAGCAGATGAAGAAGATATAGAATTAAAGAATCACAGTGCTTATTATATTTTTTATTTTTCTATCTAAAAAATTAAAACACTTCATTTATTAAAAAACGCTACTACTATTGAATGTACTCGTACAGAATTTTCAGGAATAACGTCTCGTATAACTTTTACAACACTGGTATAAAAATCACGTAATAGTATGTATAGAAATAGTACAAAACTTTCATAGTTTTGTAGTCATTGGCAGCCCTTAACCTTATTTATAACATGATGTAAAGGTTTTTTTTATTACAATAAGGGATGAGACAAGTGGGACGTTCAGCTGAGGGTACTTGATAGGCTATGGCCATAACAATGCAGTGTCGCTCAGGATTCCTAAAAAATCCAAAAAATTCTGAGTAGCAAAGTCTGAGTAGTAATTCTATAATAGCGCTCCTTGTGAGATAAGATGAGTTCTTTGTTGATGAGTCTCGTTTGCTCAGTAATTTCACTAGCTACGGCGCCATTCAGGCCGAAACACAATGCTTACACATTACAGCTGCAAGGCAGAAATAGGCGCGCGCCGTTGTGGTACCCATAATCTAGCCAGCATTGAAAGGAGCCTCACTGGTAATTTAGTCTAGTTACTGTCAAGTAGCATGTGGCTACGAAGGAATCAATAAATCCCCGTAGCGGAAAAATTTAGAGATAAAAACATAAGATTTAATTTAATTACTTCAAACAGTGATACTTTATTTGTCACTACAAGCGATATCTGGCACTCCACAACCACTCGTTCTGTGACGAAGAAGTTCCTCGCACAGCTCGAAGTTTGACAGTTCTGCTGTGAAATAATTGCATAACAACAGAGAGAATAACGAAATAATTCTATATTTTCTGAAATATTATTGACAAATTCATAAAAAACAATATTTTTTATAATGTACAGAACTATGTCTGTCGGGTCAGTTATTAGGGTAATAAAATACCAGGGCATGTTAAGAGAAGAGTAGTCATTTCTCCTCAAGCACACAAAACACAAAATAATATAATTTACCTTCAAAGTTCAAATAAATCAAATCAAATCTAAATCACTTTATTCATATATCTCAACGAAATGACGCTTATGTACCTATGTCAAGGACTTTTTTCTTTTTACCAGTTACCGCCACATCAGAAAAAGGTTGATTTTTAATTAAAACAAGTGGCAAGAAACTCAATGCCACTCTTTTATTTTTTTTTCCTTCCTTTAGGGAACATAATAATATAATTATTATAATGTTGCCCCACTTGCATTACAATCAAGCCTTAACATAGATTATAAATAATATAAGTAATCCTACTTTAACATAAACTGCTAGATAGATTAAACTAAGAATGTGTCCATTAACACATTCCTTAATGTCTCTATTAAAGGGAAATCACTTTGTTCATGTGTCTTTTATAATATCACTATTTTTATATTGTGTTACACTTATTCACTAGGACTACACTAACTGAAAAGGTTTTGTGCGTTTTAGTCTTCTTACTATTTCAGTGTTGTCAAGGAGCTGGATTGCCTCGACATTCACGTGATGGTGTGAAGTCTATGGTGATGAGCTTAAGGTCTCCCTTAATACTTTATTCTGGAAGCGTTGTATGATTTGAATATTTGTTTGTTTGGTGCAGCCCCACAGCTGGATCCATTAAGTCCATACAGGCATAAGCCTGTACATAAAATATATATATAAGATTTATTATTAAAAATATTTATGAAAAATATATGTATTAAAAATATTTATAAAAAAGCAATATTTATTGTAAAAGCAAGTCGTCCATAAGGACTTGTTTTTTGTACTGACATCTTTCAGTGTCTTCCTAGAAGCCAGTACATATTTTTAAAACGAAGTTATAATTGTTCTCTTTTTTCTTGACATGAACCTTCCAGCGGAGCTTTGCGTCAAGAGTCATGCCCAGATAATTAGCTGTATTTTCGTAAGGTACTATTTTCATATAAATGTAAACTGGTTCATAATCTGGTTTCTTATATGAACAGATTTACTTTCATTCAGTTTAATTCTCCAGTTTTTAGTCCACTTAACTACTGTATTTACCACTATTTGTACGCACGCCCGTCAGAGCAGTTTCATCAGCAAAGGTCGCAACAGCGTTATTTTCTATTTCAGGAATTTCGTTTGTGTTGTGTAGGTACAGGACCGGACCTAATACACTTCCCTGAGGCACTCCAGCTTTATTTCCTTGATTTCCGAACAGACATGCTCTTGTCGAATCCTAAAATATCTATTGGTAATATAAGATTCAAGAATATCTGTAAACCGTTTTGGTTAAGCCATTCTTAGCTTGTAAAAACTTTTTTAAATAAACATTTACAACTTCACCGTTTTACAAATCATTTCAATTACAATATATGTAAAGTGATGTACCAATACTCAAACGTCAAATACTCTAATTGCTTAAACGAGTACCAAATCAAGGTAAGTGAAAAACATAAATTTAAATTAATAAATAAAAATACAAGAGTAACTGAGTACAGTAAAAGCATCAATCCACATACACTCAATATTCCTTCACGTTACCAATAACGTTAACATTAAGATTCCAAAATCTACCAATGAACGAATGAATAAAACGGATCATTCAGATAGTAATACAAATCGAATATTAATAGGCGTGTGTCTTAGATTAGACTAACTTTTTTGTATACCTTTTAAAGTTGTACAATACTGTAGTATATTACTTTGATCTTCTTTATAGTGTTAAGAAAGCGTTTTCAATGTAAACGTTAAAATTCGGGTAGATTCTGTGGGCTAATTATTCTCTTGCACACTGGTGTACACGGCACAATAATTATACATCACCTACTTATGTGAGGTGATCAACAGCTGACACCTGATCTATAAATAGGAAATCTGGTCGAGTAATTTCTGAAGAGAGCCGTTCACAAAGTAAAAATTATGTGTAGGTAATTATTGTATGTAGGTATCTGAAGAATAAACGTTGCGAAAGTTACAATTGGAACACACATGATTTAATTCCAAACTGTAGAAAATACACCCCGCGCGATTCGTAACCTCCCGCGCTCTCTGGCGCTCTCTACGTATTGTAAGTAATGACGGTTTGTTAAAATGACAACGTCAGCTTGACATTTGCCTCTAAATCTTATTTTGTGTGCATTTGACAGTTGACACACTATTATTCTCTTGTAAGTCACTAACTAGTCCCTTCATTGATTTGACAATTCAAACAGCACCAAACAGACGGCAACAAAAATTATCACCTCAAAATATTCATTTTTAACATTTTTTCTACTTTATTACTGGTATTAATATTGAAAAATGGCTTCAGCAATGGATGTTGATGAAGAGGAAGTAGAAATGGCTTCCTCTAGTAGCAGTAAAGGGGATAAAAAGAGATTCGAAGTGAAAAAGGTAAACTCGTTGCGCTAAGTCATGCTTTTAGCTTTCTTATATATTTCCGTAAAAAATATGACATAAACAATAATTATCATTTATTTTGCAGTGGAACGCAGTTGCCTTATGGGCATGGGGTATGAATCATAATTATTAATTGTTCTTTTTACCTCGCTGAACAACATTTATTCTATATGTAAACTATCGTAGTAAACAAAGAAATTTATATCTACTTTTGCTTAGTATTTTACTTAGATGAATTCAACATATAATGTAGTCAAAAATTTAGATTGAGCCTTCCTCTCATTGTTATCAAATTTGTTTATGCATCAACATATTAACATTTTGAATGTTTCAGATATTGTTGTTGACAATTGTGCCATTTGCCGCAACCACATAATGGATCTGTGTATAGAATGTCAAGCTAACCAAGCATCAGCAACCAGTGAAGAGTGCACAGTTGCTTGGGGAGTGTGTAATGTTAGTCATTGATGTACCTTCCTTGTATTAAACTTATACTGTGTTGTTTCTATTGCATTCATATAAAACTACAGAAATCAATTAATATTAATGACCATATAAGGCTCTCAAAAAAAAAATTCAACCTTACCTTCGGTTCTAACATTTCTACATTAAAAGAAGTTAGGACTCACGAAAATTTCTATTTTTCAGCATGCCTTTCATTTCCACTGCATCTCCCGCTGGCTAAAAACTAGGCAAGTGTGTCCCTTAGACAACAGAGAATGGGAATTTCAGAAGTAAGTGATATTTTGTACAATTTATACTCTAACTAGTATTCTGTCTTGATTAATTTTGATTCATTTGATCAAGTAGATTCAACTCTTCAGCTCCTTAGCTTAGAGTGCTACTATTAAAGAAATATCCCCAGTGTTATTTGGCTTGTTAATTCATTGCTGTATTTCTGCATTTTCCTGTATGCTCTGACACAAGTGGGTTTATATAACTGAAAAACTAATAGCAAAAATATTGAGTATTATGCCAAAGACATTCGCAATTATCTCCTTGCAGTATTAATCACACTGGATATTATATTACTCACATTTCAATCAGGGCAGTTTTATTGTAATGCAAGTCTAGTCACAAAAAAAGTAATTTTTCCTTATGAAATATGACTGGCTTAACCAGGCTTCCCTGTGATGTTAATTAATACAGTTTAAATGGTAATCAATATAATAATTACATTGATTAATAAAAAATAATCATGGTTATTTTTTACAGGTACGGACATTGATCCCGACACATTCAACACCAAGTCAATCATCACTTCTGTTACTGATAAAGACTTTAAATGTCAATATTCATAAGATTCCAATAAAATTAACTTCAAGTACTCTTTGTCATTCATTATTGCTGGATTAATAACATTGTAACAAAATAAACATGTAATATGAAAATAAAAATAGCAAATCAGCCTGATACTATATTTATTTATAAATTACGCTGAACACTAACACCACTGTCAGTCTGGTATTTTAATATATAACATACTTGCAGCTGTGATCACGAAACACTTTTTAAATCAATTATAACACATTTGCGTCAATATCTTAAACAACTCTTTATTGATGATCACAGTTAAGGCAGTTGAATGTAATTACTTATTACTATTGCTGTAAATACCTAGTGATTTAATGCATTCAATTAATCCAATCATTTAACAATTACATCAAAGGGTTAATTGTGTAATGCAATCTGATTTACAAGCTAGGTCTTTTTATCACTAGCTAAAATGTACATATCTTACAAACCCTACAACAATTACAATTTTATTGATGATGTGACCCTTAAGTTGTAAAACATTAAATTTCCAACATACAAGAATAGTTGAATTAGATAGTTTACTATCAATGTGGTCTGATTGTGAATATTAATGAAAAAAAATGACTGAAACTTGTCTCATTTTAAAATAATACAGACACTGATAATTTCAGAGTGTTTCACCTAAGTCAAATACGTCTCAAGCACTAATAATAAATTATTCTGACAAATTACTTTGTGTGAAAGAATAACAACTAATTCTAAGTAACTCCTACCTTGTTTTCAAAATTGAATGTACAGTATAGTTCTAAGGTAAGATAATATACATATTTTCACTCGAAAGAATGTATTGGTAGACAATTCTGCAGGAGAATAATTCTGCGATAAATTCCACTGTTTGTATAAAAATTATATTTTTAACAACCTTATCTGTCAAATCGTAAAACAATAAAAGTTATTGTAAACCTCTCCCCAAACAACAGCCCAGTAGTTACAAACAACAAATCTACAAGGAAAAATGCTAGAAACAATAAATACATCAACTCACTTTGCAAATATTAAAATTTTTAAACTTGGGCTAGTTAACCCAAGTATGTACTTGGGTTAAGTATGTACTTGGTATTAATATTTGCAATATGTATTGCAAATATTAATACCCAAAACTAGTATTTTTTTCAGTATTAGGTAATTGAATAAATGAAGTAAAAGGCCGAAACTTAGACTTAAATGCAATTTAAATGAACTAAATATGAACTTGAACAGCAGTTTAAATTAAAGTGAAGCTCTCTGACAGTTACAATGGATGTGGTAGTGGAAGGTCAATTTTAGGGAGGATAGGGTTCACAATTATCAACTCAATGCATGCACGCAATGTGATGCAATAAGTTTAGCTTAATGCTGATCATTGTCTGAATTGGGTCTCTAGTTCTCAACAATGTTTTTTTATTTTATTTATCAATTTGGTACAATGTATTTTAGCTAGAGTTTGAAAATATATTTTTCAATTGGTTTCGGAAATATTGAGTTAAATAACTGTACCAGAAGTTATGATGAGCATGTGCTGAAACCAGCAAAGATACCGGTTAATCTGAGCACAAGTTATTGAGCCCAGCAGCAGAAAAGACAGTTTCTACAAAATCCCAAAATAGGTCACCAAACAAACAAGCATTTTAATTGGAAAGTTGAGTAATTCAATTTTTACTAGGGAGTTACAACCACATAACAAATTTAAAGATTTAATTTGTAATATCATACAAATTATTTTATTATACATGCATTTACATAGCTAAATTACACTACATGGTATATTTGATCAATTTGTGTAATTTGAAACATGGAATGAAGTGCTTCACAAATTTTGAAAATAGAATAAAATATGGCCCGCCATGTTAGACATCAATCCAGCCTAATGTCAAATTATACATGGTATCAAACTAAACTTTGAAGTATTTAATTTCCTTATGCACCTTTTATAATTATATAATTTCGGCTCATAAATTCCACAAAATACATTTGATTAAAGTAGAGCTCAACACAAATTCTGCCTGTAATATAACTAATTTGATCCATGTATTGAAATACATACTTACCATAAATTTTGCATCAATAAATTTGATGATTATCACACTAATTTGAATCCAAACATTACATCAAATAATAAATACTACAATACAATATACCTAGTCAGAATAATAATTAAACTAGTAATTGAATAAAAACGGTGGAAATAATAAGATAGTTGTGGTTGTCAGTCTACCGTAAGTGCTGTTGGTATGTCAATAGTACGGCTTTCATTTCCAAAAATTAATCTTAAGCGTTTCATAGGAGGAAGGGGACGGATAGGACTGTGCTTTCGATGTCTTTCCTTAGACCTCCGCCTTTTTTTAATTCTTCGGGCTGTTTCTGGATCAACACCTTCTAATCGTAATACTTCATATTCCGGCTGTTCATTAACATTTCCATTTTCCATAACTTCTTCTACAACAGGGCTTCTCTTGACCCGTAGTGTTAACTTTAGACCTCTTCTTGGAGGGGTACAAGGGCAATCACTACTTTTGCTTGAATTATCGGGTATCCATGGTGGTGCAGATTCAGAGGCCATTTTGCTATCCTCAGTCCCAATTGGAATAGCAAGTTTTGAGTTTTCATTTGAATCAACTGGGTTTACATTTTCTCTAAAATCACTCACATCATCACTTACACATTCTTCAACATTCACACATTTTTCTAAAGCTTTGTCAACAGAATTTGAATTTTCTAGCACTTCTAGTTTCACTGGAGTACATGTCTCATTTCTGTGTGGAGATTCTACATTATCACATTCATCATCATTGTCTAACGGTTCCAATTTACAAGTGCTTACAATATTAATGTTAGATTCACAGATAAGATTGGAATTGCAAGGTTCTAATTTGTGGTTTTTATCCTCTTCTAGTGTCGGCAAATCAGGTTCTGTCTTAGGAGCAGTATGATTCCTTCCTGACTTACTGTCTGAAGTCCCTTTAGAATTCCTAGACTTTACAAAAACAGGCTGAGAACATGAATCAAGGAGTCGTTTATGACTTCTTAATACTATACCTGAATGTGAATCATTACTACTTCTTGAGCTGGTAATACTACAACACCGAGATGATGATGTACGAGTGTGTGATGTTGCCGACTGCGGTACTACTCCACTTACTGTCTGATTGCTATCTCTTGTTTTCCGGATTCTTTCACTTCTGTTGGATACTGATGATTCTCTACTTCCTTGTGTTTCCTTCTGTTCTGACCCATCAACAACATCAGCTATACACCCTTGGGCTATTAAAAGTTCAGCATCATATTTTGTCAAACCTTTTTGTTTCATCTCCTTCATACTCAGGGGAGACACAATATTATTAGAAACTTGTCGACTTGATATTCGAGGCTTTTCAATATTTTTACCATTAATTGATTTCTGAGTTTGTTTCGCTTTTGTCCTATTGATTCTATTATCTGTCTCCCTAAATCTATATCTTGTAGCTTGTTCATTGTCATGATTATTTTGAACTGAGAATGCACCCTGTCCTCTCCTCTCACAAGTTTCACATTCACAGTAACAGTTACCATTTCCAAAAAAATCTTCACCATAATAACATGTAATTTCTTCACCAATTTCTATATCTCTCAATACTCTCACAAATGCTTTGCCTCTATCAGTAGCTTCAAATGTACAAGTTGGTCTACAGTCATGATTTATATAAGCTGCAGGGCCCAGCCATAACTGAGCACAATTTTTCCTGCAACTGTACATAACAGAGAAATCATTCTTGCCGGGGTGTAATAACTGCTTCTCTTCTTCCTCTGTCATTTCAGCTATACAGCCAACCAAAAAATCTATTCTTTCATGTTTATAAAATTTCTTAGTGGTTGATATTTTGGCTCCTACCCGACCTTCCATAGAATATCTATAGCATGGCTCTATAACAAATCCTGCCTTTTTGTCAAAAACCCTTAAATACCGGTTGATCTGCAAATTGAAATGTTTTATTAATAATACAATTAAAAGAGAATAACGGATATTGATAATAAAGAAAACAAACACTAACATGCTCTCTCAATTTATTTTGTTGATGTTTATTTTTGCTGTAATGTCTAGGAATCCATTCTCCTCGTGCCAATTGGGAATAAGCTTTATTGTAATCTTGGGTTTGCACAAATTCTTTGATGATGTTTTTCAACTCCTCTTTATTTGTTTTCAAAGGTCTATAACGTATGTTCATTTTATGTGTCGTAAAACCAAGATAAGGATCCACTATGAGAGCTGTCGCTAGGTCGTCATAATCGGACAATTCTCGGGGCGTCATACCCATAGGCTGCATTTTGTGGAGTGCTTGCCTCCCTGGATAAGAAGTTGAACCAACAACCATCCTGACCACCTGAAGAACAACAAAGACGGGACACTAAATATTTATGACAAACAAGAGTATAAATTTCGTATTCTATTGTCACAACACACACAATACGGCCACAACATAATTGTCTGTTTGAACGACTGAGAAGACTAGGATACAGCCATTTTCAACACTATAGAGCCTCTTAAAAACATTGAATGCACAAACATGGCGGCCGAGCGTCAATGCTCAAATGCGACACGTCAAGATTTCTTGGAATTTCTTCAATTTTAAACCACAAATTAATGTTCATATTCAATGCATCTTTAACTTAGTTAAACCACTAATATTAGTACCTACTTTACTTACTATGAATATTTGAAAAACATTATTAAACTGAATGTCATTAGACAGTCAAACATCACTTCACTACAATAGCTTAATAGCAGTAAGGTTATTCTAAACATTCATAATTCAGAAGTAATAAATTACGCTCATTATGTAAATATTATTTCTGAACAATATATTAATAGTAAACAATGTGTATTATTAAGCAAAATTCATTATTTTAAACGAATAAAAAAGGAATGTTTTTGACGTTTTTGACACATTATGTACGGTAGATCTATATTTATTATTTTCCTATTCTTATGTCATGTATACATACATAAAAATGAATATGAATTTATGGCATTTTCATTTGCTTTCGTTTGCAAAATACCTATATATTTATCAACACTTCGATTTGTGAAAGAAGAATCGACAATTGTGTTGGAACTTTAAATATTAACTTTGTACCTATAAAATTTTGGTACAAAGTTCCTACCTGTACCTACATTATAGTTTTCTAAAAATGATATAATTTATTAATGGCTTTAGACACGAGTACTTTTTGACTGTATGTTAAACTATATTTGCCTCAGAGAAAATATCTTATTGTTGGTTAAATACCAAGGTTTTATTACTACAACAGAAGAGCTCTTAAAATAACAGTAGCGGTGCCTTGCAAGGTTTCATGTTCACAATTCACATTATATAATGTGTAGTCCTCAATGTGAATGTGAACATGACTTCGGAGATCTGGATCACTCATTTTTATCCTGCCCTAATTATAAGCCCCATTCTTATTTTTATATGCACCCGTGTCCCCAAAACCAAGTATCTGAATATTTAAAAAGGAATAATATATTAATATATATTACATTACCGTATTTACTTTATCTGTAAATATTTTTTATCAATTGCCCTGCCTACCTATAACTCTGCAGGCAATTCAACTAATTAACTGCAACTACACAGCTGCGCTTGTCATTTGATGATTTGAGTCGTGCATTTGCAAGTGCAGTGCTATCTAAGTTAAGTATCTTTTCACTGATGAAAAAACAATGAATAGCACTAGAATGTAGGAAAAGTGCAATGTGATCATCATCCTGCGCTTGTTTTGGTTTAGTGTGAAATGTCTTATTAACAAGCCTTAAAGCTTAATTTTTGAGAAATATGAGGGAAAAGAAAGATATGTCAAGAGACTGCCTTAGATCTAGTTCCTGAGATTTCAATAAATTAATACATTTATGTTTTATTAAGATTATTTATATATTTACATTACGTCATTAAAAAATAAATGTATTTTTTATTTGTAACCAAAGAATATTTTTACTCTGACGAGTTTGTAGTAGAACTTATTGCCAGAGTAAATACGTATATATAATAAAAAAAAATATAAATACGTTCCTATCGGAATGTCCGATGCTACGGCTTAGGCTATTAGCGATTCAGTAATATAGTGTTCTTCATTTTAAACTTAGATTATTAACTGTACAGAAGCACCGTAGGTAACTTTATTACAAATAGAATAGACAAGTGATATACAAGTTAGGCAGAGATAGAACGGGACAAAGGTATTGATCTTCCATTTATATCGCGTAACCCATTTTATTGTTTGCCCCAATGTCAACTTTGTGGCAAACAAACAAGATATGTCATGTCAGCGAGTTGCAAATAGTGTTTTTGTGATTTTATTGTTTTCAAACATATTTGTAGTGACATACGGATTCCTTTCAACTTATAAAAGCTAACGCCATGGTTGGGTGTTGTGTGTAAGGCTGCAAAAGCCGTATTGAGTGTAAAAATCCAGGAGTTAGCCTCCACACGTAAGTTTTGCTTTTCACCTAACCTTTTCAATATAATTTGTAACAAGCTCGTATAATTATAAATAAATCGTATATAAATAAATGTTATATGAAACACTCTTTCCAAAATATTGATTGTTGATACATAGTCACCTATTTTCAGTAAATTCGTCGTAATCAAAATAAACATACTCGTAACTTAAAACGGTGACAGCCAAAATGTTACCATAACATAGACATAGTTTTACCCAACTTATAGGGTAGGTAGTGCTTTTATTTTAAACCTTATTTTATTCAATTTTATTAAAATAATATACCTACAGCAAGTGTTTAGTATTAATTATTTACAAGAGTATTTTTGTTAGGTATATTGATATGAGGCAACGCTTCCGATATTAATACAATATTTGTGCTGCACAAGGGCTATTCACGCTTTTTAACCTAGATCCTAAAGAATCATTGAGAGCAAAATTTAAAGAAATTAACATCTTTACTGTTGCTTCTCAATATATTCTTGATAATGTAATGTATGTACATGGGCACATAAGTGAATTTGCTAGAAACTGTCATAACCATAATGTTAATACCAAGAACAGACATAAACTTATGATGCTTACTACTCGGAAAAGTCGAGTAATTAAGTCTTTTGTGGGTGTGGAGTATATGCTTTAACAACAAGATCCCAGAAAATGCACAAAACAAAAGTATTACTATATTCAAAAGAATTGTGAAAAAAACGTTTGTGTGGTAAAGGTAATATAACATAAATGACATTCTTAATGATAACACAGATTGGGAATGGAGTGACCGCCCTCAGGCTATTAAATATGTTTGTAAGTAGGATTATAACCAGTTTTACGAAAAAAAAATCGTGTGGTGTATTGGGACACCGCATAGGGACGAAGGTCCTTATTATAAAATATTAATTTTACTGATTTACTAAAAAAATAATGGGCAGTTTCCACTGAATTCCACTGTCCAAAAAATAAGGAAAACCGTGTGTTGTCGTATGACACCGGATAGGAACGAAGTTCCTTGTTATAAAAATATCGATTTTACTGATATACTTAAAAAAAATTATCAATTTCCACTGTATTCCACTGTCTAAAATAAAAAAGGGTGTAAATGTATAAGTTATACTTCTTTGGCGTAACAAAACAAATCTTTAAAATTATTTGTTCGTCGCATCGTACGTATACGTTTGTAGAAAGAACAATATTGTAAAACTCGTGAAATAAATTATTGAATATTAACGAATACGGCTGTATTGGCTGAAACCCTTTGCCTGTCTTAATAATGGACGAAGAAACCAAAAAATAATAATTAATGTCGCAAACGTTAGAAAATTTTTGAAAACTTATTTTTAGATGTCGTTGTGCGCGCGCAACGTTAATACGTTTGACTAATGTCAAATAAATGTATCTTCAATAACGTCAAAAAGGTATACATAATGTACATTGTACATAAACCTATTTAAAAATGATTTCAATATTCGTTTATAGTATTTTGGTTCGGGTTGACCTTGTTACCAATGATCTAAAATCTAAATAATTAAAATAACAATCAATGTAATTTGTCGGAAATGTGTCAAATGTCAATAATTGTTGCTTGTCAATTATTTATGTATAAATAATAATAATTTTACGTTACGAACTTTTTTTTTCACGGTTAGGGTACCCCTATGCATCGTCCCTTGGAACTTTTTTTTTATGGAATAGGAGGACAAACGAGCGTACGGGTCACCTGTTGTTAAGTGATCACCGCCTCCCACAATCTCTTGCAACACCAGAGGAATCACAGGAGCGTTGCCGGCCTAAACTTAACTTTAATCCAAATGCCCGCTGGGTTTGTTGTGCCCGTTCTTCTCAGGTCTGAGGCATTGTTTTGGAATGGGTGGTAGTTTTTGACTTTCAATAAGTGATTTTATATCCTATTTTGAACAAATATTTGAATTTGAGTTAGGACATTACCACGACATTTGTACGTTTTCCTGTCATTGATAATAAAACAAGGAACATGATGTAAGAATGTTTAACAATATACACATGGCACACAAAATACTATATTTCAGGTTTCCATTCGATCAAATACAAAAAAAACAATGTATAAAAGCAACAGGATAAACAGATTTATGGGAACCAAATAAACATGCAAACATTCGTTCAGTCCACCTTTACCGAGAAAAGTAGTTTCGAAAAATAAAAACAAACGGCTCGTTGAAGATACTGTTCCGTTAGAATTTATTCATGTAAGTACTTTATTGTTGTTTACAATAATTTAATTCTTATTGAAGCAACACAGTGATCCTATCCCTTGTAAATGTGTAGTTATTAAGAATTCTTGCTGTCATTAAGTAGGTACCTACATTTTTTTATTAGTAAAAGAAATGTGGATTACACCACTTCTGCACTTGTGATATTTTGGTTGAATTTTAAATAATAAACAGGTTATATATGCCAAATAAAGACAAATTGAATAAGAACACAATCAAAATAGCACAACAAGGGTTATTCTTCATCTGTCTCATCATAACAAGCTACATCCTTGACACTGTTTGAACTATTTAGATTGTTATAAAAAGTGTGATAAACTGGCGAACTGGTATGAACTGCAACAATTCAAGAAGATCTTTCTTCTTTTTTCAGAAATGGTTGGTTTTTCCAATGCATTTAGGTGTGCTATGGTCACTGATTGCCGTTTTTTTACACTGACTTTATTAAAGAGGACTTCTTCATTATTAAAATACTTGTAGAAAAATTAAAATTGATGAAGTTAATGGAATTTTAACCACTGAATTTTCAACCATTCTTCCTTGTTATTATCAAGCGAAATTTTTCGGTTTGTTATATTCTTTTCCAGTGATTGAGAGGGAAGAAAATCCCTACCTGTCATTCTTATTATTGTAAATTGTTGCTTTTACGAGCCGTTTTAATTACTTCGAGCCAGTTCTCTGGATACATTTCTTAGAAAAAAAAAATATTCTTCTCCATTACGCCAAAATCTTAGTCGCATAAAAATTTATGATCTATTTCTTCAATAGTAAAGTCCGAATGAGATACCACATACTGACAGAACAACGATAACTTTATGTCCTCCGCATTGGTCAGAATACATGATTACTTTTTTAGTAGTCACAAAATTTTTAAAAAAGTACAGAGATCAAGATCCAATCTCTTGGGGTCCTCATGAGGCATCTGACTCATCCCAAACAAACATGTAGGCATCATCTGTCCCCATGTTGTGAATTCCAAAGGTGTCTTTTGTAATACACGATTCCAGTACTCCACACGGGAGTAGGTAGGGCTTTCATTAAGTCAAAGGTGATGTCAGTTGATGATTTTGATAAAGCCGTATCATCTTTTAATCCCTGTCTGGCACTGTCTGCTTTCCTCTGGTGTAATTCTTGTTCACGTTCCAAGTCTTGTTTTAGCGGTTCACTCTCAGCACATTTAATTTTGTTGTTGAAGAGATCACATTTTTTGCAAGAATCACTAATGGGTGCATGGAATCTTAGATTAAAACTTTCATTCAAAATTTTGCTGAACATCAATGATGAAATTGATTCAAGTGTAACATCTTTATAAAGAGAATACATTCGTCCAAGGCTCGGTTCCGGTGAAAGAAATCTCCTTTTCTCACTTTTATGTCTGGTATAATGAGACTCATAGACTGGAAACTGGCCAATGTATTGTTTTACCTCTGCAATCTTATTGTCTGGTGTTTTGTTTCCAGTACTTTGTCAACCTCTCCGATCAATGGGTGGAATATGTTGCATACTTTTATGCTTCAGCATACTAGTTACACGTCCATAAGAAACTTGAAAAGTTTTTAGGAAGAATTTCTTACACATCTGAAATTCAACACCATATCCACCCAATAGATGATAAAAGAGTGTTTTTTGTCTTTTTGATTCCTTTCTTCCTATATAACTACTGCATTTGTTTGTCACTCTAACTATTGAGAACAGAAATGCATTCTGAGTGTCAAAGTTTGCCAACGAGTAATAGCTTCTGAATATTTGCAGCTGTCGTTCCTCATGAATTTTTAGATGACATTTTTTAGGACATGGACATTCACCTGTTTTAGGTGTCTTCGCAGGAACAATGGTCTTTTTGTGGTTGAAAACCATATTGTTCGCCTTTTTCTCGTTTTAATTTAAGGATATTTCGCCGCCAAGTACTGGCCTTTTCAGACGCTTTCTACTTTTGAGGATAATAGTTTTGTCTGAAGTGTCAGCTGCTGATGTACTGATTTGAGCTTCTGCCGTTATTGAACTAGCCGTGCTTGGTAGTGCACTTGTAAAGTTGTGACTAAACTAGATCTGCTTTGTTGGAGTCGTTCTTCAGAGTCATCGTTGCATGATGAGGGCGCAGGAGATGGAATATATTCTGAGCCAGAATTCAAAATCTCCAACTGTAATCGTCATTGATTAAGTAAGTAATTTATAAAAGTACAAATCAGTTCGTATCTAAACGAAAACACAGACTTGGCTAACGAGATAACCGACATATGAGACGTTGACTCGACGATTATAGTCCGGATAGTCCTTGCGGCGAACGACGAATAAATGAATAAATGTCTTAATGTTTTCTGTATAAGTTAATGTACAACGCCGCTCTGACATTTTTACGATTTTTTATTAATTAAGTGATTGTGAAACTAGTTGTATAAAGCTGTACGTCAATGCATTTTGTATTTATAATATAATTATATTTTGTTAGATAAATAAGATAATACATAGTATAAGAAAATAAATACAAGTGAATAGAAATAAAAAGGATGACAATATATTTCCTGATCATTTTTAGAGTTCTGACTGTAATATTCACATAATTTTATAATAGGCAATCGTGACTGATATGAAACTGCTTTTGTAATGTTACTTATTTTTTGTTTTGTTATGGTCCTTAATAAATATATAATTATCAGTACATACTTTTCGTTATTGTGCTTTATTCATTTACATTCCTAATCATCTGTTGAGTTGACTTTGTGTCGTAGGATTTAATTACGTTAGGGGTAATTTTAGTCATCACAACACCTTATACTACTGTCAAAACTATTTCTATCTAAAAGGGGCACGTAAAAACTACTTCTATTGTGTCAAAATTCTGGAATAAGAGAATTTTCATGGCTAAATTGAATAAAGCTAAATTATATAAAGAAAGGTAAGCACTAAAGCACAAATAGGTAATAAAGTATGCTTAAAGTGATTAAAAGTGATAGATAGTTCATCTAGAGTAAAAATTATAATAAGTTTTATAATCTATCTGTAGTGCTTGACACTTCTTTATCGATTATCGATATTTTATTTTTAATTATTATTTAATTTATTTTTAATTATTTAATTTTTGTGGTGTCTATATTTAAACATTTAAATAATTGAGAGAGTTGAACAAAGCATACAAGATTTTATGACGATACGTCACTCGAACGGTTAGCTCAGTTGGTTAGAGCACCGGCACGGAACGCCGGAGGTCGTGGGTTTGAGTCCCGCATCGTTCATAGAATTTTGTTTTTAAATTTTTTTTGTGTATCTATCTTTTTTTAATAACTTTATTCATCTAAAATATATAGAAACAGTTTATAAGTTCATCATTTTAAAAATAATTTAATTTAATTTTTTTAAGTTTACTTTAAAGTCCTTTTTATAATATTGTACATGATGTTAAAAAAATATTACCAGCCTAAAAATTAGGGTTAATTAATTTAGTTAATATGTATTCTGTTCTAATTTCAGATTCAGGACCCACGCCTTTTGTTTTGAGATAACTTAAAACGTATCCCTAGTTTAAACTAGTGAGACTTGGCTTAGGTCCATCTTAAAATTAACGAAGAGAACTTTAAAATTAAATCACATTTATATTATTGTAACTCTCGATATAAAAAATATACATATTTGTATAGTTATTATCGATAATTATCGATAAAAATTATGGATTGATTACAACTAGAGGTGTTCGTTATATTAGATAGCTGATAAAATGTTTTAATATATGTATATTTATAATCAAATCACCTATTATTTATTAAAACTGGCAAGCGTTATTTAATATTTCTCTCTAAGAGGACTGCATAAGAACTAAATTCAAATGAAAGTCGTTTATAATTCATGCGATGCGCTATTTTTGTCACCTGCCAAATTATGCTCTAAGATCACTGCATAAGAACTAAATTCAAATGAAAGTCGTTTATAATTGATGCGATACGCTATTTTTGTCACCTTCCAAATTATGCTCTAAGAAGACTGCATAAGAACTATATTCAAATAAAAGTCCAGTTGTCATTGGAAATATATTAGGCAAAAGAATATATTTTGTTCGGCTATGCAACGCGTTAGATTATTTTTTGGTCGAATAAGTATCAAATCTGTGCTCTAAGACGACTGCATAAGAACTTTATTCAAATAATGTCTAGTTGTTATTAGAAATATAATAGACTAACGAATATAATTTGTTCGGCTATCCAACGTTAGATTATTTTGTTTGTTTGAATAAATATTAAGTCAGATCGGATATAACGCGCTTGCGGCTCACTTGACTTCGTATGACGTATTTTAATTAGTATTGAATACTGATTATTGACTATCGTGCGTTTGTGAATGATTTTGAATTGATTGATTGTAAAGTTTGTTTTATAGAATAGTTTAAAAAGTTTTATAAAAGGTGTACCGAAATTTAGTTTTTTATCAGTATAGTGTAAATAGATAAAGGTTGAGTATTTTCTGTATAAACGACTGCAAATAACTATTGTACATAAAATCAATGCACTTTTAAGTACACCTGACAGTTTAGTATTTGCTGAGTAGAAGAACTAACTGGAAGATTAAATTTATATTGCATAAATAAAATCAATAAATAATAGATATTTATATTTTATCATTAATCATTATTTCAGCCAGACAGTCCTAAGCCTGTATAAGAAGTACGAAGGAAATTCAATTTTTTAAATAAGTAGGTACATATATATAGAGACGTTTTCAGAAAACTGTAGTGCCATCTGATAGTCGGCCCCAAAATTAAAGCTTTGTCAGCTGTCACTCGCTTTGAAACCCGCCCACTGGTCATAAAATGGCGGCTACTTCTAGCGTTTGCACTTTGCGCATGTATGTAGCTCTCGTGTTCCATTTTGCATATTTTTGGTATTGAAATCGAAGTGTAAGTGCGTCGAGTCGTTCTCTTAAATCTTAATAGTATAGTTTATTGACTAATCTTGTGATAAATAAAGTATCATATAAGGTTTGTTCTACTCTCAGGTTCTACTACCGGTCCGTAGATTGAATTTGCAATCATGGTTAAAACTATTATAAACCTACCGGTTTTCTGTATCTTGCCCCAAAGATTAAACTCCAATCCCTCAAATCATCTTATGTCAGACTTCAGACTCCCCTGACTTATATGGTTTAATAATAATTGACAGCTGTGCTGGCTCCTAACACGATTTTTATCAAGAGAAAAGTCAATATATGAGTCCAAAATCTAATACTAGCCCAATGGTCATAACCTAGGTTATCACAATTTGTCTGATGGCTTTAATAGTCACTCAATTTATTTAATAATGTTATTTATTATTTTCAGAGATTCCAATGCATAGTTTCCCAGATGCTGTCAAATTCCTGAGCAGTTTAAAACTTGGGTCAGTCTTGTTGGTGGAAACCCTTAAACATCTGATCTTGAATGTTATAAGAAGGAGAGAATTTGTGATATACACTTTTCTGACAGACACAGAAATCATAATCAATGGCTAAGCACATTGGCAGTTCCGATGCTTCATCTGCTTGGTAAGTCCCCTAATTTAACACATATTGAGTTAATATTCGATTCTATTCCTTACTCTGTCAGATTTAGTCACACCACTAAGAATCTTTGTTGAGTTGATGGTTTTTTGAAGGTATATTGTATCATTCTGGAAACACCTGATTTTCTTACACAGTTGTGATTACAAAATTCAATGGTTGCATTTCTAGCTGAAACTGGTTCAGTATCTATGATAATCATTAAATAATGAAACATAATCTTTACATATTCACATTTTTTCAGGACAACTACACAGTCAAGTAATCTTAGGACAAGCTTCATCCACACAACATTTACTGCCTACAATAATACAGCAAGACTGTTCAGGTAAATAATTTTTAAAACTTATTTACATAATGTCATAAAGGTTACTATGACATAAGTGACATTCCTAATGATACCACAGAAATGGCATGGAGCGGCCACCCTCAGGGTATTAAATAATAAATTTTATTGTATGATTTAACATTGTCACCATATTTTTATGTAAAAAAAAGAAGCCCGCTGAGTATCTTATGCCCTTACTTCTCAGGTCTGAGGTATACTTTTCCAATAGGTAGTATTGACTTTCTGTAAGTGATAATATATCTTATTTCGAATAAAATATTCAGAAAGAATATAAAGTCAAACTCAGTCAAAACGCATTGACAATTTGATTTTGTTCTGCTTTTAATCCCATGTCTTTTATGTATCTTCTTAAAATTATTGATATTTATGGACATACACATACAAAATTTTGATGTATTTCTTGGTTGTAATTTTAAAATCTTGGGCCCATAAAATGTTATTGATTGAAAATCCCACATTTGATCTTGATCTTTATGTCATGTTTTCATATAATATAGTCTTCATAATTTCATTTCAGTTACATAAGATTTTACAAATCACAATAAAAGTTCTCCGGTTCTCTGTGGCATACAAATAATAAATAATCATTAATCTATTATCATATTTATTATTTACAGAGTCATATGTGAGCAACTTTATTTTAGAAAAAGCATCAACTTCAACAACATTCCAACCTGTGGCTGCAGGTAAAATTCACATATTTTTTTCAATTTGTTGGCTATTATCAAAAATAATAAATATATAAAATAATGATTATATTTTGTTTTGAACACATACCAAAATATTATATAATATAATATATTTCTATCTATTATACACAACTAAACCATAAATAAAAACAAAATTTTATAATTTTAAATTTTGGGAGTAGTGTCGGTATGTATTTTTTTCTATAATGGTTTTGTTTGACAGCTTATTTCAACTTGTGATTTAATTTGAGCACTAGACTATTAAGAAATGCTGCCCTGGTTCCACATTTTCTGATTGCTACTTCATTATGATTTGATTTTTGGTTTTATTTTTATTTTTCTCCATTATCGTCTGATTGAAATTGACAATTGAAATGATTTGAAAAGTATAGTTAAAATTCACTCTGACAAAGTGGGCAACAAACTACATAAGTATTATTTCCAATTTCAGATGCATCTCTAGGTGCTTGATGCTGGAACATAATTATAGTTTTATTAGCAAGCCTAAAAGAACAGCTGGAAAAGGTATTAATATTATTATACTAATGTTACAAATGGGAAAGATTCTGATTTCTTTTGAAAATATTGTTTTTATACTTTTTTATCCAAAAAGTGCTGAATAAATTTGTATGAAATTTGACATAGTTTATGATCTTTTGTCTAGGTGGGCAAAGTAGTTCCCTCATAGTCCCGGAGCTGGGGACAAAAATCAGCAAGATTCTTGTAATGGCCCATCATTTATTTTGTGGTATGTGAGTCAGCAAAGTTAGGGAGTAGCACACCTGACAATGGCGGGCTTTGATGTAATATTACAACACTCATAAGAAATTAAACATAATAAGAAATTCGAAAGGTCTTTATTTAACAAACATTAACCATAAATTTGACAGTAATTTTATAACAACAGATCAATGCATGACATGACATAAGACTATTGAGCCAAATGTCCTGATACCTTTGGTACCTGATAGGATTGAGAACAGCTAATGTCCGTGTGGGAATGAAATTTTGAATATATTTTTATTCATTACTAGCTGACCTGACAGACGTCGTGCTGTACATATTAAATTCTTCTTCTTATCAAAACCTTTACTGGACTTCCACAAAAAATTCAAGACCGAAATTAGCCAAATCGATCCAGCCATTCTCAAGTTTTAGCAAGACTAACGAACAGCAATTCATTTTTATATATATAGACTTTAAGACTGAATCCCTTTTCATATTGTCCATTTATTTAATACCATATAATACATATATTATACTATACAATTTGTAAATTAAACATTCTTTCACAGATCTAATGGCTCCACAGCGCACAAAGATTAAGCATCTTCAAGCAGAAATATCGCGCTTGCGAAAAAAAAAACAATCTATCAAAGCAAGGTTAAAAGGTGGTGCAGATCGATCAATCGAATTTTGTCAGGAAAATTAACATATGTGGGTGAAGACGAAACAAAAACAGCTGCCCAACAATATTATGATAAACATTATAAAAATAAAAAATAATATGCAAACATTGCTTTTTATTTCTCCCACCCAATTACTTCAATTACTAATCCTTTATGTTCTATGTTGTGGCAAAATTAAATAACTAACTCTACGCGCAATTTCAATATGGTAAAAAATTGCAATACCTACATTAAAAAGTAGAGTTAGTTATTTAATTACGTCACAACATTAAAAATTAATTTCATAATTTCGAGCTAATATATAGTTATTTTCGGGGCCAATATTCAGATGGCGCTAGTTTTCAAATAGACAGCTCATAATGCGTAGAGAGGGCTCTCTTTTCCTTATATATTATTATACTCTTTGTATATAACCTAACTTCAACTTGTAGTTCTAATGTTATAAATTCTTTAATCTTTGCTCTAACGAGATGTTATTTGTTAGGATAGGATGTACCTAATGTTTTAGAACCTAGAATTTAATGATAATGATATCTTCTTATCAATTATCATGTAGCTATCTCTGAGCCTTGTATGTTATAACCTTCCTACAATACAATATACATTTTAATCTGTGTAAAGAACGCGATAAGACCGAGATTGTCGTCATTAAAATAATATAATTGTATCAACTATCATCTATGCTATTTATCTGGGAGTACGCAAGAATAAAAGCTATTACATTATTGCAGAAAAATATTATAAAATTAAAATGGCACATTCATCAGCATCGGAAGGAAGTATTAAAAGTGGAGTTATTGATTTCACAGCAGGATCACTTGGTTAGATATCCTTACTGTTGTACACTTACTTATTTGTAAACTTGGTTCTTTTGACACGTTTAAATATTGGGTGCTTAAGTCTGAATTAGAGACAAAACTTAATTATATTATTCTTGAGTCTACAAATATTAAGGATGTTAAAGTCTGTAATTGCTGTTTTATACTGAAAGATTTTAATGGTTTGTTGTATGCTAAAATATATTTATTTCGTCAAGAGTATAATCGATATCTATGTATTTCTGCCATCTCACCCTTTTTCTATGTGTAGGTCCTGTAGAGTTAAAACTAGGGTTTGACCAGTGTGAGGTATGTATAATAATGGCAGTAAAAATGTCCGGGAGCAATAATAATGAACATTGGTTTATGTGTCAGTGATGTATTACTGCAAGTTTTCTTCGTTAGTTTGATCCGAATCTGTTTCTACCCTCATATTCAATTCATTATTATTTACCTTAGTGGCTGTTTATCCACAGGCTCATTCTTCAAGTCAAAGTTTGGTGTATAGAAGTAATTAAAGCAAAAACGGACAGTTGTTATATTAGCTGTATCATCTCGAAACTGATCTGAATTTGCTAACTGTTTCAGCTGTATCTATTCTATGCCAGAGAGTTGTATTAATAATTACACTTATTTTCAATGTAAAATTTTAAAAATTGTTATTGTTAAATGTTTACTTTTAAGGCTAAATGAATAAAGTTAGAATGTTCTAGCGGTTATTTGAAAAAATACAACTAAAATCTTGTGTTCTGCAGCGTCCCAGGGCACTGTATTTTACAGAAACACCAAAAACCGAATGTACCATATGGCACCCTACTCTCTTACCAAGTGCTGACCCATATATTGTTTATAATATTGTTTATTTTGCATAGTCTTATTGCCGTTTGTTTCAATTGCTTTCATACATTACTTCAGATCATCCTAATTATAAGCAATCTATTGCTACACATAAAATAATACACATTGACAGAATGCTGCCGAGGGCCAAAATCAATCTACACCATACCACGCGCGGACATGTATTAGTAGCTTAGGTTAAAAGCTACTAGATTTTTTTTTAAATTAGGTTTTACTTTGCGGAAATTCATAATTATACAAATGATTTAAGTTTTCTTTAGTTTTAATTCCGCCAATATTTTTCTTTAAAACAATTGGACACATGTTTCGCCTCTTCACAAGACAACACATCCTGAGGATGCCTCATGTAGAGGTGAAACACTTGTCGAATTGTTTTAAAGATAAATATTGGCGGAATTAACACTAAAGAAAACTTAAATCATTTGTATAAAAGCTACTAATTAATCATTTCTACTAAGTAATATAAATTCTAATGATAATAACAGAATAAACACATTTCATACCCCAATCACTAAAACAGGCTTTGCTCAGTCACAGTATGAATTTAATTCGGCATACGCTGACAACTACTTCAGTAAATATAATAAAAATATAAGTAAAATAAATAAATTATCGTTAACAAAATCTTTAAAATCATGGCTAATAGTATTAAAATACGAAGATACAGAAAATGTTCTTAAAATTAAAACTTCATATTCAATTACTAACATTTATTTAATCTTCTGCACAGTTTGACATACTAACAAATACTTAAAAAAAAAAAAACACACACGCACACACTTACACACACACGCACACACACATACCTCTTTTTAGTGAGTTTGCTAATTATGTTTAATAATGGATAGCCTTTCGGAAGGACCTAGCCTCTGAAACTCAGGGTATCCTATCGCAGAGGGTAGGGCACAAAAACATTTTGTACCCCATATTATTAGTTTAGGATTATTATTATATTATTATTATTTGCTTTTTTTAGGTGGAGTGGCTGTTGTCTATGTAGGTCAACCACTAGATACAGTAAAAGTAAAAATGCAAACATTTCCCCATTTGTACAAAGGAATGTTTGATTGTTTGAAGCAGACATTCAGAAATGATGGTATAGTTAGAGGATTATATGCAGGCACAACTCCAGCAATAATAGCCAATGTGGCAGAAAATTCTGTTTTGTTTGCTGCATATGGATACTGTCAAAAATTCGTGTGCACTATAACAGGAACAGAGGTATTTTATTTTTATTCTATCAGTCCATTTTTATTGTACCTATCAATAATTCCACCTCCACACACCACCAAATTCCCAACCATCCATTAACCATCTTGGCAAGGGTGATATCCTATAGTGTGTTTGCCTACCATGTGGTTTTCAAGGAACTTTTCTCCCATGTATAACTAAATAATGAAATGTGCTTCATTGTACGGTGTTTCCAGGATGTTATGACATGGGTATGCTAAAATAGTGCACAAAAACACTATTCTAAAAGGCCAGTAATCTGTTATTCCTCACATGTTGCAAGAGGATGTGGGCAACTGTGATGACATAACATCAGGCTCATACACTTATTTTTCATTTTTTCATCATTTTATTCACATAGAACAATTTTTCTCTTGTGGAAGGCAAAGTCACTGTCATACAAATAAAAGTTTTTAACTCATTTCAGAATGTAGAACAACTGTCTACATTGGAAAATGCATCAGCAGGATTCCTCGCATCATTCTTCTCTTCATTTACACTGTGCCCCACAGAACTAATCAAGTGTCAGCTCCAGGCAATGAGAGAAGTCAATGTGCAGGGCTCACAAACAGCTGTATGATGCCTATTGGGTATTTCCAGTATATAATTAGATATATATTATCATAAAGAATTTAAAAGTTGTGATTACCATCCAAATTTAAATAGGTGAATTGTAGCAGAATAGTGTGCCTTCAAGCAACTGTTTACTAAACTACATTCTGTACAATAAATATTTTTAATTAACTCGAATAACAAATCAAATACGAAACTAACACCAGGTAGGTATTTAAACATTTTTCTGAAAAAACTAATGCACAGGGCAATCTACCTAAAGCTATTAAAATTATATATAAATTTTGGAATAAGTTCTGCAGTATATGTGGCTGAAATGTTTTATGAAATGAAAAAGTGGAATAAGACTATGAAAATAACTATACTACTAGTATAGTTATTTTCATAGTCTTATGTCATATACAGGATGTATTTTCATAGTCTTATGTCATATACAGGATGTATTTTCATAGTCTTATGTCATATACAGGATGTTAATAAAATCCTGTACTATTTCTTGAGGGTGCGATGATGATGATGTCCTCCCAGAGGTATCCGTCGACAGCGACACCCTTAGCTCGTCTTCGTCTGGGCTCTTGCATGAGCGCGAGCATGACTCGCAAAACCAAATTTTGTTTTTAAGGTCCTATTGCAAGAAGCGCAGTAAAGAGACCCACTTGAATTGCGAGTATAGTTGTAGGAGGGCTTGGGTCGAGTTTTTCGGATCAGGCGTTTGGCGTCAAGGTCTTCAAGACGGGAACGCTCAAAGTTTTCTATACCAGTGTTGACAGCAGTTCGCCACTCCGACCTCTGCGTTGCAAGCTCCTCCCATGACTCACTAGACATGCCAATAGCAGTCAAGTGGCGTTTTAAGACATCCCTGTAACGCAGAAACTGTCCTCCAGGCTTTCGTTTACCTGAGCTAAGCTCAGAGTAAAATACCTTTTTTGGTAATCTGGAAGACTCCATGCGTACAAGGTGTCCACACCAGCGTAGTTGGCCTTTCATTAGCATACACTCCATTCCAGCGAGCTTAGCTCGACGTAGAACCTCCGAGTTTGGCACACGATCCTGCCATCTCACCCGAAGAATCGCCCGAAGACACTTCATGTGGAAGGTATCAAGGCGTCTGATATCTCCCGTGTAAAGACACCAGGTCTCCGAGGCATAGAGCAACAATGGTAAGATTATGGCCCTGTAGACAGCGAGTTTTGTGTGGAGTTTCAGGTCATGTGATTTCCAAACTCGTCGGTTAAGACCACCGAAAGCTGCAGCTGCTTTGGCGACTCGCGCAGAGATCTCAGACTCTAGACGATTATCACTGCGCAAAATAGTTCCAAGGTACCGGAAGGTACCTACTTCTGGCAGTGGTGTTCCTCGAAGGTAAACAACACCATCGTCCGCAGATTTACCTTTCGCAGGTTGTTTTAGAATCTGGGTCTTAGAAGCATTGATTACTAAGCCGAATTTACGACAGGACTCATCTAATTTGTCCAAAAAACTCTGTAGGTCGTTCAAACTGTCAGCCATAAGGCAGACATCGTCGGCATACAGAACATCTATTACTGAAACAGAGTCTATTTTGCGTTTTGCTCTGAGACGTGCGAGGTCGAAAACGCTTTTGTCCATGCGGACATTTATGGTAATCTTGTCATTACAGCTTTTAAGAGCGTCATTCATTACTGCAGCGAAGTAGATAGCGAAAAGGGTCGGAGCCATTACACAGCCTTGCTTGACACCGCTAGTGACCGGGAACTGGTCTGTAAAGTTGTTTTCGTGACGCACACGGGCTGTCATGCCTTCGTGGAACTGGCGCACTAAATTGACGAACTTTGCAGGACAGCCACATTTTTCTAGAACAATCCAGAGGGCGGTCCTAGAAACACGGTCAAAGGCCTTTTCCAGGTCCACAAAACATAAATAGAGGTCGCGGTGTTGTTCAAAACTTTTTTCTTGAAGTTGCTTGACTACAAAGATGGCATCAACCGTACCTCTTTTAGGTCTGAACCCGCACTGGGTCTCCGGAAGGAAGCATTCAGCTAAATTACTAAGGCGACTATTGATGATGTGCGCCAGAATTTTGCCAGCTGTGGAAAGCAATGCAATGCCTCTAAACGAGCCACAATCGGAGAGGTCCCCTTTGCCTTTATATAGCTTGCTAATAGAAGCATCCTTCCAGTCCTGTGGAACCATCTCAACATCCCAAATCAGTTTGATAAGTTCAAAAAGTCTGGACCTGATACTCGGTCCACCATATTTGAAAATTTCAGAAGACAGACTGTTCGAACCAGGTGATTTACCATTTTTTAAACGGTTGATCGCAGTAACGAACTCGGCGTACGAAGGCGGGTCATCCAAGCCCGGAGCAGATGGCAAGCTCTCAAGTGAATTAATGTAAGACAGATCTGCTCCTTGACTACCGGGATTGAGCACTTCATTAAAATGTTCAGCCCAACGAAGAAGAACCTCATTTGGATCTGTCAACTTCTTAGCTTTATCTCGCGAGTAAACAGGGGCAGTCCTTTTAGCGCGGTGTCCGTAAACGGATTTTAGCCCTTCGAAAAATTTTGCTGTTTGGCTAGTGTCAACTAACCATTGTAGTTCTTCGGCTTTACGGCGCCACCAACTATCCTTTTGTTCTCGGATCTTTGCTTTAAGATCCTGCTGAAGAGACTTGCGCTGCCCTGCACTGATGACTCCTCTTAGAGCGAGACGATAGTTTTCAACAAGCTGCCGTATTTCCACATCAGAATCATCGAACCAGTCTTGATGTTTTTTATGTGGTGTGCCAATAACTCGCTGAGAAACACCATAGAGCGCCGTGGAATATGTACGCCACCTGGCATCCACTGAGGTAATATCATCAGTGCTGGGCATTGCTGCCTCAACTTCCGCATCTAAGCTCACGACACAGTCCCTCATCACGCACCAAACGCGCACAAGCAAGTCGAGCTGGAATCCTGTGTTCTGCTCTACGCGGAGGCTTGTAGTAAAGCTTCATCCTGGATCTAATAAGACGATGGTCAGTCCAGCCTTGGGCACCACGCATTGCTCTTGTAATAAGTACATCTCTCAGGTCTCGCCGGCGTACAATGATGTAATCAAGAAGATGCCAGTGCCCAGAGCGTGGGTGCATCCAAGATGTCTTGTATTTATCGGGTAGCCTGAAGAATGTGTTTGTTATGCTGAGGTTGAATTCGGAGTATAACGTCAGGAGAGCAACACCGTTGGTGTTGCACTTACCTACTCCATGTCTCCCCCGTACGTTCTTCCAGGCGATATATTCTGTGCCAACACGCGCATTAAAGTCACCCAGCAGAATCAACTTGTCACAATCTGGAATCCCCAACAAAACATCACGCAGATTCTCATAAAATTGAAGTTTGTCCTCATCAGGTGTTGTCATAGTAGGCGCGTAACACGCTTACAAGATGTAGGTATTTCCTGGGAGCTATGTGGAGTCGTAGTGTCATGAGCCTGCCATTGATCCCTTTTGGAGGCTCCAATAGGGATCTAGCGATGTTGTTTCGGATCGCAAATCTAACACCATTTGCGGCTCGTACATTTGCAGGTTTACCCTCCCAGTAATACGTATATCCACCCAATGCCTCACAGAGCTCACCGCTATCGGCTAAATGTGCCTCACTGAGTGCGGCTATGTCGATGTTATAGCGGGACAATTCACGCGCTATGAGTGCAGTTTTCCTCTCAGGACAGAGGTTGTTTTCATTGTCCAGTAGCGTTCTTACGTTCCACGCAGCTAAATTTAAGAATGCATTTAATTTATGTTTCTTTCGACCGCTTTTAATTGGTGACCAGATGACCGCGGTTAGCCACCTGGGTTGCATTGAGGCGAGCTTTGTTTAGGCCACCTTTTCTAGGCCCCTCCCCGGATTGGGGAAAGCAGTGCGATCCCTAAATAGGGCTGCTTTGTCGTCGGGTGAGCTGCCATACCAGTTCTCTCGCCTCTAGTGAGTTCCAATACGACCATCACCACCCAACCGCCGTACGTGCAAAGATCTAGCTAGGGACCAAACTCAACTGCTCAGTGCCCACCGCCAGTCCTCATCGCCGCAGGACTTGCACTCTCCGTCCAGTAATGAGCCAGGGGTCATCAGCGCGGGAATATATTAAAGTGGGTAAGCATTTGCGCATACACGAACCCACTCTCTCGTCTTCCAGTCCTTGTTACCAGTGGGGCGGAAGTCCGCTACGACTGATTAGCACTAGAAGATGCAGTGACTGGCCGCATATCTCTTGGATCCCGACATACGCCCTATCAGGCATGTCACAGGTTCCCTGCTGCAGCGCCACGGTCGCCGGGTTTGAAGCCATACTGACGGTGTCCGCCTTCCGAGACGCTGCAGACTTTATGCAATTTATGGGGGAATCAGCCCATTAAACTAAGTTTGTGAAACTCAGTCCTCTTCACTGGATTTAGCCCGTGGATCGACACGGTTTACCGGGATACGGCCGCTGCATGCACAACAGCTACTTGGAGCCACCAGTGAACAGATGGAATGTTTATAATGTAGACAGAATCCACCATCTGCGATGCAGATCGATCGGTAGTATTCTGCAAGATTCCACTGCAAAACATCCCACTTATATTCTGTCTTGAGTATTGAATATATTGATTTTTTTAGCCTGTGAAGGGCGTGCGGACGGCGGCAATAACTAAAGTTTTGTATAAATAATAAACATCGTCCGCCTTTTTTGTTTGAGCCGCTGCACCGCGCATCTGATGTTAGCTATACGCCATTGGACCGAGGTCAGGGTGATGACCTTAGTTTACTGGTTGAATAAATAAGTCAGGGGTTCTCAACATTTTTGAAAACATTTAATATGAAATGTTTTTTTATCGTAGTATTTAATCTAATTATTTTGGGTTTGGATTTTTTATTTTATTTTTTGTGTTGTCTCTGCATTAAACTTTATATCCATTTAATTAATTAGTCAATTACAATGTTTTTTTAATTAGGTATATTATAATGGAACCAAGCAGCTGATATTACTACCATCATTGTTCTGCTGAAGACGCTATTTATGCTATTTATATCATACGTCACGAAGAATCATTAAGAGAAAAATTTTAAGAAATAAATATTAACTGTTGCCTCTCATTATATTTTTGATAATCTAATGCATGTTCACAGACACACACAATTTTCTAGAAACTGCGATACTAATAAATGGCGATTGTTGGACATTGTAATTACTTAGATCATTAACATGTCTAGATAGACAATAACAGCTGTGAATATGTTTGAAAGAAATTGAGTTTAGAACTATCCTCTATTTTGAGCAATGCACACACATTAACACAAATTGTCATACAAATCGCGAGTGTAAGACATAGCTTGTCTGTTCGGCTTTTATTGGTTGTCAAACAGCTAGAGACTCGATCTAGTTATATAAATTATCTAAGGTATATTATATGCTTTTACAACATGCTCCCAGAAAATGTGCAAAACAAATGTGTTACAAAGTTCAAAAGAATTGCTAAATTTCTTAGCTTATTTTATGTGATAAAGGTTACTATAACATAAATTAAAAAAGTTAATGAATTTTAATATCCCACTGTAAAAAAAAAGAAATTAACAATTTTGTAATAAAAAATTTGGAAGTGAATAACTAACTGTTTTTTTTTAGTTAAAGATAACACCTATACAGCTCACACAGCAAATATTTAGACAGTATGGAATACAAGGTCTATTTAGAGGATTAGTTCCTACTATTATGAGGGAAATGCCAGGATATTTCTTCTTTTTCGGAGGATATGAAGGTTTCTATATATTTTTTAATTTTTTTTTTAATTTGTGGTATAGACACTTATATTATTTTTGTCCAGCTGCAAACACAGTAATGTGGATGATTTCAATGAAACTAAAATTTACAACATTTTTTTCTTATTTTCGTCTTTTTAAAATTATTATTGCATGTTTTCCTACATTTCCAGGAACAAGAGAATTTTTGGCAAAACCAGGCCAATCTAAAGATGATATTGGTTTTTTTAAAACAATGGTAGCGGGTGCTGTTGGTGGCCTGATATTATGGACTGTGATTTTCCCATCTGATGTTATAAAGTCCAGAGTACAAATTTCTAATAAAAAGCAAAAATTTTTAACTGTCGGCATGGATATAATAAGAAATGAAGGTATGTTTAACAATGATGCATTTATTTACTATTTATTTGATAATCTGACATCAGAATGTTGACACACACTGCGATGCGACGAATGGCGTGGCATCATTAGCAGGCTACGGCGAATATTTGCCGCTAGTGAAGCCCGAGCATTACAATACACGTCGGTTGGTTAACCCATAGAAGATGTTTTTGGCGCGACACGAAACATCGCCCGCTAATGAAGCTAAATCAGTCGTCTAATTGAATTCCCGTGTTTTGGCTGGGGCACCCCGTGGGGTGGCCAACCAACGGGCATAAACCTTAGTAAATACAAGGTCGCTCCAGGAAGTCTGCGAGCACCCCAGGAGTGTTCTGAACTTCTGGAAGGAGCTGTGCTGGTTCGAATGACTGGCCAACACTGCACGCAAAATGGACCCAATTAAGCGGTCTAATTGCGGAAACAGGAGCCCTTTACCAATTCCCGTGTTTTTAGATAGCTCTGTCAATGAAACCTTACGTTAAGACTGTACAGGTTTAATTTGCATTGATCGATGGAAATTGTGTATCTCTGGTTATTATATTATGTAGATGATATGTATTAAAAATATAACCGATAAATTATTTGTTTCAGGTGCACTTGCGTTATATAATGGTTTGAAACCGACATTAGTTAGAACAATACCAGCCACGGCAGTGCTATTTGTAGTGTATGAATACTCGAAAAAGTTCATGCATCAAACATTTTAGAACAGTATCTAGAACATTAAGTAGTTAAATGGACTATTAGAATATACCATAATTATTTCAAAGCTTAGATATGAATGCTAATTTAGAGACTGTGGTATACAGGGTGATTTAAATTCCGTTTGGAGATTTGTCTCATCAGAATACCCAATTAAAATCATTAGATTTTATATTTCTTAATATCCAGAAATGTCTATAAAATCTGTTCATTCTACTAAATGTGCGAACATCTAGTACAAAAGCAAGATAGTTTAGTAAACAGCTGAGTAGCGCGTGATGCGGCATTTGAAATAAAATTAATCAGCCTAAAGGCGTTTTTCGTTGGTGAATTAAACTTTATCTATATTTTTAAAAATAGTTTTTATTTGTGGAATAACTACACCAAAGGCATTTGCTCCGATTACTTATTTACACCCTATTTTTTTTTCGACGTAATAAATAGCACCCTGTATTATATAGGTACATATATACAGTAATTTTTATATTGTTATACTATTGAGTTTATTAACTACACATTTTAGCCAGCTTGTAGTAATAATTAAATATGGACCAAATATTTTGTTAATAAATCTGTTGATTTTTTATTGTATTTTTTTTTACCTCGCAAATACTTATTACGCGCGACCGCCATATTAGTGACGTAAGTTTACTGCACGTATGCTGGCGAGAAACTGCAAACAATTAGTTGCAGCTGAACAGGAGGAACACATAACTTTTTTAAGTGTATTTGGTTGTGAATTCACCAAATAATTATTGAATCATTAATCATCTTCCTTAGTGTGTTGTGGTCATGTTGGTATGCATGGGAGTAAGTATCTATGGGCGCAAATCGCCACCTACCGTCAATTGTTTGCAACTATTGATATTTTATGTTTTAGTTTATCGTTAAAATGAATATATTATTATTGATATATCTGAAATATAAGATTTAATACAAATAGCTATTTGTAAACATAAAACTGTTATTTATTAAGGTCTAACTAATTTAATAGACACTGATTTGACTGTTTGAAGAAGTTTCATGTTTTATTTATTGTTAAAATACTTAATTGAATGTGAAAATGTTCAAATTAATTTGTATTAGAATTAATATCGTTATTCTGTATCAAACTTTATTATTTTATGCATTAAGTCTTTCTTAATTGTATTTCGAAACTTGCTTGCAGCGCCATCTTCTTACTTCGTAATGTTTGTTCAAATTAAATGAACAAACTATTATTTTTTAAATAAATAAATTTCGTTTATTTCAAAGATTACATATACATTTTTTAGTGGTTGAGACTTCCCAGTAAGTTGTCTTAGGACACTTGTATTGGGAATATCTCGCAACTTTCTTAGCAGATAACTTTTTATTTAGTAAACAATATAGAAATAAACAGAAATGATTAAAAACAAAATTTTACAATTTACAATTAATTGTGTGTGTGTGTGAGTGAGTGAGTGTGTTTATCATGTCAGTCTGATCAGCAATATAAGCAAGACAAGTTAGCCAATTATTTAAAGCTTTTCTGCATAGATGTAATGTCATAGGATATATACGAGGGGAGGTCAAAAAGTTCGCGGAATGACTGGGAAAAAAGATGAAATGATACATTATGTTATTTTTCCTTTTCAATATATTCCCCCTTAACACGAATACATTTTTGGGATCTGGCATATAACTTATTAATACCGTCGAAAAAATAGGTTTTGTCTTGGGCGTCAAAATACGCCGAAATCGCCGACTTGACTTCATCATCGTCTCTAAATTTTTTTCCACGCAGCTCTTTCTTCATCTTTGGGAATAAATAAAAATCGCTAGGGGCCAGGTCTGGACTGTAGGGTGGATGGCGTAGTTGTTCAAAACCGCATCGATGAATGGCAGCCGTCGCAACATGACTCGTGTGAACGGGCGCGTTGTCGTGCAAAAGGAGTACACCTTTTGTCAGTTTTCCTCTTCTTTTTTCTTTAATAGCTTCTTTTAATCGGTCCAATAGGGAAGCGTAGTACTCTCCCGTTATAGAAACACCACGTTCTTTATAATCGATCAAAAGAATACCTTCAGTATCCCAAAAAATAGTCGCCATGATCTTTCCGGCCGATTGCGACACTTTAAATTTTTTTGGGGGTGGTGTGCCTTTTTTGTGCCACTGCATCGACTCCTGCTTTGACTCAGGCTCATAGTGGTGAACCCAAGTTTCATCACCGGTTACAATTCGGGCCATAATTTCTTCCCTAACTTCTCCACAGCGGTCCAAATACTCGCGGGAACAGTTGACGCGCTCACGTTTTTGCAGCGGCGTGAGCATTCTCGGGACCCACCTTGAACACACTTTACTCATGCCAAGATGTTGATGAAGAATATTTAAAATTGTGGTTTCTGATACTCCAACTGATGCTGCAAGTTGTTTCTTCTTCAACCTTCCGTCTTCCAATACAAGTTTTTCAACTTTTTCAATGATTTCCGGCGTAGTGGCCTCAATGGGCCGTCCAGGTCGAGGATCATCTTCAATTGACTCCCTTCCTTGCTTGAAAAGGCCGTGCCATTTGTAAATCATGGTTTTACCAGGAGCAGAGTCTCCGTAAACAGCTAACATCTCTTGCAAAATAGTTTGAGGCGTTTTTCCTTGTTTGGTGAGGAACTTTACGACGGCGCGATGTTCAATTTTCTCCATAGTGGCTAGTTTGTTCCCGATTTACTTGTTCACTCGTTTGTAACTCGAAAGCTAATGACCCAATTAGGCTAGAAATTGGCATATATAGTAATTATGAGTTACTCAAGTAGCGGCTACCTGGAGGAGCGACCTCACCCCCGCCAACCCCGCCATTCCGCGAACTTTTTGACCGCCCCTCGTATTTAGGACACGATTTATTTTATTATATAAGAACACTGATTGACAGCTAAACTGTCGTTCAGCAAAAGTAGTGCGAACAGTAATGGTATCTGCTACTTTATCATTTCTTCTACTGATCAATTTGGCGTGATCTAGCGGAAGTGACTTGTGGACGGCTGAAATGATGTTAAGAACATAAAGTTTCCTAATTGTCAAAAGATTACAAGTCAAATAGAGTGAATCAGTTGGAAATCTTAAAGGTTTGAAGTACATGACCTTGAGAAGTGATCTTTGAGCTCTTTCCAATTCTAAGAAGCTTATCTTAGTTGCACCGCCCCATACCGGGATGCAGTAGGTGATCACTGATTGAGCCAAAGCGATGTATATTTTATTAAGGACTGTATTCATAACGTGCCGTAGAGTTTTAAAAATCCACATAAGTTTTCTCACCTTGGTTATGACCAGTTCGATTTGGGAATGCCAACTTAACCTTTGGTCAATCAGGACGCCGAGATATTTGGTACAATTCACCTTTTCTATGGAGGGACAATTACAATTCAAATCGTGTGGGTTGGAGCATGAATGGATTCTGATATAGAAGTCTTGAACGGGCTGGTATCTGTCATGTGGAGAGAAACATATATAGTTTGTTTTTGATATATTGAGTGACAATAGATTTTGGTTTAGCCAATTCGAGACTCTTTCAAGGCCCATCTCAGCCTTCCTCTGTACGGCTTCCCATGAGATACCAGAGAAAACAATGGCTGTGTCGTCAGCATAAGTGAATATACTCGCCCCGTCGATCTGGAGGTTACATAGGTCGTTAATATAGATTAAAAAGAGTGTCGGGCCAAGGACACTGCCCTGCGGTACGCCAAATTTCACATTTTCCATTGTGCTGTGGTATAGGTCAACCTTAACTTCCTGTATTCGGTCATTTAGGTAGCTGTCTAGGAGAGAGAGGGCTTTGTCACGAATGCCCAGGCCCTCCAATCTGCGCACAATAATGGGAATAGAAACTGTGTCAAAGGCCTTTTTTAAATCTAGGAAAACTGCGAGACATTTATTGCCCTTGTCCACTTCTCTTACTATAGTTTTTGTTAATCCTAAAATAGCGTCTTGTGTGGAAACACGTTTTCTAAAGCCATATTGACAATTAGAAATAATATTATATTTATTGAAGTAGGTATTTAAGAAGTCTATTGTTAATTATTTTTTCTATTATTTTTGAAATAGCAGACAATACAGAGATAGGTCTATAATTGTTTACATCAGTTTTAGTCCCACTCTTGTACACAGGAGTAACAATGGAACGCTTTAGAGAGGAAGGAAAAATACCTGATTTAAAGCAGAGATTAGCCAATCTTGTTATAAGTGGGATCAAGTAATCTTTAGAGAGCTTAAGAAATTTCGTTGAAATTCCGTCCCAGCCAGGAGCACTTCTAGAGTCAAGACTCATAAGTATGCTGTTGATCTCTTCAGTATCAGTATCAATTAGTACAAAAGAAGATTAATGAAGATGATGTATAGAGGGACTTTGGTAGGAGCCAGTTTGCTCAATAATTGTTTTAGCCAGCTTTTGTCCAATTTCAACAGATTCTATTAATCAGATTTACTGAGTTTTGTGGGTCAGGAGTAATAGTAAGTAGCTCGATGTTTTTAGTTTTAGGAGGCTTATAATGAGTTATTTCATTTATAGTACTCCAGAGAGCTCTAGGGTGTCTTAGGGACTTATTTATTTGATCTTTGTTGTATTTTATTTTAAGCTTCTTTATGAGGTTAGTGCAATAATTTCGGAAACGTTTGTAGGTTAATTTTAGAATAAGACTATGTGGGTTTAATATCAGTTTAATTTGCATATTGTTTCGAAGTTTGATGCAACGCAAAACTCCAGGCGTTATCCATAGCTTCAATATTCTTTTAGTGTGCGATATCACTGAGAGTTTAGTGTTTACTTGGATAGCAGATTTGATCATTTCTATTAAATAATTTGAAAATAAATTAGGGTCATTAAATATATTTAATTTAGTAACGTCAGTGGATATAACGGTGTGATATGCTTTGTTAAAATCAGTAGTAGTTTTAATCTTGCGTTTTGACTTTTTTTCATATGTGCTCGATATAGTCAACACCACCATGTTGTGGTCTGTTACTGTAGTATTTAGTACAGCTACATAAGCTTTATTTTCGTTCTTTTCTAGTTTGAGAATGACATGATCGATGCAGCTATTCTCTCTCGTGGATGTAGTATGGCCCGGTAAGAGACCATGAAAAGATAGTACATTTAAATATTCAAGCCTATTCCTACGTTCATGGGCTTTTTCAGTCTGAGTAGGTATAAGGTCAATATTTATGTCGCCTAGAATAAATATATTTCTATGATGCGTGATAGATTCAAGACATGAATTGAGGGAAGAAATAAAGTTATCAGCTTTGTTGTAGGATGGGGATCGATAAATTCCAAGTAAAGAATAATTAGAGGTCACAATCTGAAGTCCAGTTGCTTCACAAAGCGCTAATTCTAGTATTTGGACCTGCAAGTTACTTTTTACATAAACAACCACTCCATCATTTTGATTAAGTAGTCTAACTGTATGATAGGAAGTATAATTTGTCAAAGGAGGGATTGGTTTAGCTAAATTTAGTCTGCATTCAGTTAGGATTAGAATATCAACATCAAAGCTAAGTTTCGATAACGTTATCTGGATATCATCAATGTTCTTGTATATACTTCTAATGTTTTGAGTAATACTAAATAAGTTATTGTGGGAACTACTTAAATTTTTAGATAGATCTTGAATATCACATTTAATTGAGGTTGCAGTGTGTATCTCATCTAATTCGTGCAGATTATTTAAACTATCCATAGTGAGTTAATTGTGAATGGTAGTCATAAGACACTGATGTTCTATGTGTGGCCATTTTAGTATATAATATAAACATGCATATGAGAGTGCTTTTGTTGTGTGATATCTGTGAGAGTAGTTGGAGTGTAGTTATACACATGTAACTTATTGGTATAAAATGATTTTGACTTTTTACCTTACATAATACTAACTTCAGATTAAGATTGTGTGTTTTGAATGTCTGTAGATTAAGTTGTGGGATATATGTTATATTGTGTGTGTAGTGCATGTGTGAGTTGTTATTACACAGTAGCAATTTAACATTAATAATATTAAAAATACTAGATTTAAAATTAAAAGTGTCCGTTTGAAATTTAATTAATAAAAGTCACAATATATTTTTCTGCAAATCTACTAGACACTGCTCTGATCTTATTATGATTTGTTTATCTCCTTATTTTTTCCGGAGGAAAATATTGCCATTAGAGCACCAACAGAAAGCGTATTTGTTCTTCTTACGAAATTCTCTGGCTTGGAGATAAAGTTTTTTAGTTCTTGATGGTATTTTTTCTTCTATGTACACAGGTTTCTGATTTACTTAACTATTATATAAATCATTTGAAGTTATATAAATTCACTAATACATTTATTGCGCTGTATTTAGGAATTATTTTACAATACCTAATTGTATTTGTGTTTTAAAAGAAGTTGTATTTACTCTGTTTCATCTATTGTACGGAAGCTATGTTTCATCTATTGTACCGAAGCTATAAAAGCGGTTGTTTTATGTAAAGACGGTTCATATCTATACTAGCAGTTGTGCTTCAATAAACTGAGAAATTCTTAGTGATGTATTTCTTCATGATGGACCCTGATGGTGGGATCACAGCCCCATGACTTAGGGCCTCCAGATGGGATGGTCTTTGCCATGGATCAAGTGATGGGTCTCCTAATCTCCATAACGAAAAGTCAACCCTGATGAAAAATCTCATGTATCAGCGACTGGTGTGCTAATTATATTTAGCTCCATGAAGTTCGAATGAAGGGATCTTGTGACGACGTTGAGAGGCAATTGAGAGGACGAACAAAAACGTGGGCCGACACCTGGTCACGCGGGAACGATTGAAGAAAGAGCTGACACGTTTGGCAACGAATTCCGGTCAGAGGCTTGGGCGCCCTTCAGGAGGGTTCGACTGCACTGGTAACAGGTATTTATTCTGTTTTATTTGTTGTTGGGAAATACTAATTTACTTCACGAAGAAATAAGTCATATATTTTAATTGCAATAAGAAAGACTGCAAAAATCCCTTTAAAAATATCTGTTTGATATTTTATGTTTATTTTATTGTAACAAATCAAATAATAATTCCAATTCCCGTGAGTTTTAGTAAAGTTTATTGAGTGTGAATACTGAGATCGGAAGGGCCACTAAGATAAAAATTGTTACCGCCGTCAAAATTACTAACGTAACGCCCCAAACAAAATACCTATTGTTCATCTATAAAACGGAGCACTTTTAATGTAATTATTGGTGAATTATAACCGTCTTTTAAATACTGACTGTTCGCGCGAAAATAACTAGTTTCGTTGCCCGAAAACAAACAGTTATGCCTTCAAAAACATAACTAGAGTTATTCTAACTTGTGAGATCCATGTAGTACCAAGGCGGTCTATTTATTCAGTCCAAAATGTCTTTAGTTATCACGTAATTAGCTATCCTAGCATCATATTATAGTGACCATATCAATTAAAAACGTGCTTAAGAGTTTTAGTGATCGTTCAGTCAGTAAGTGATAAAATTAAGAAACTTTTACTAGTTATCTAGTGGTTCAAGTTTTAATCATCGGTCAGTCAGTCAGTGACAAAATTATGAAAATTTGACTAGTTATAATTCTTAAGCTACTGGTTCAAATTGAATGGAATTTGAAAGTGTTGATACAATACGTGGTTGGTAACTGATAATTCAGGCTTCTTGTTTTACCTACAACGAAGTGTCCTGAAATCCTTCGAGAAAAGGATAGTACGGCCGCGCCACTTGTTGTTGCTCGGCTTTGCAGGGACACTGCCGTGCCCCCAGATTTCAAAACGAGGCATTACAGCTATAGTTGAAATTGATAATGTTCGCTTAGAGCTAGAGTTGATGTATTCCAGATAATTTTACATCTGGAAATCGGGTCTATAGGTGAGCTATAAATTAGATTAAAATATCCCGACGAAATCGTGCAACAAAATCCGGGATATTATTAAAGACTTAAAGGAAAATGGCATAATAAGAGAGCTCTTTCCCGTTAAGCAGCCCTATATTACTAGTAAAGAAAAAGAATGGCACGGACCGACTTTGCTTTGATTTCTGAAAGTTTAAATGCCATTAGAGATAATTTAATCCTTTACCCCTTATAGCAGACCAAATTGATAGATTAGGCAAAACTCAATATTATAGTTGTATAGACATAAAGGATTCGAGCTACCATAATTTGATTGACTTATAATTACCATTTACATTCAAATTACAACGAATTCAAATGAAGATTTTATTTTTGTTGATTTTATTTTTGAGAATGAAATAGTTTCATTGCTACTGCTAGCCAAGCTGTGTGATATCGTCTCCCAAACTTCTTGACATTGAAAATACCTCATTTGTTTTAGGAGGAGAAAACAGTTCGGATCCGGCGAACTACAGGCCTATTGCTATCACCTCCCTGCTATCCAAAATCATGGAGAGCATAATTAGCCGCCAGCTTTTAGTATACCTAGAGGGTCACCAGTTGATCAACGACCGACAGTACGGCTTTCGCCATGGACGGTCGGCAGGTGATCTTCTGGTATACCTAACACATAGATGGGCGGCGGCTATTGAAAGCAAGGGGGAAGGCCTGGCAATTAGCCTGGATATAGCGAAGGCCTTTGATCGTGTATGGCACAAGGCGATCCTCTCAAAACTTCCATCATTTGGGCTTCCCGAGAGCTTGTGCAAGTGGACCTCCAGCTTCCTCACTGGGCGTAGCATACAGGTCGTTGTCGACGGATATTGCTCGAACCCGAAGCCCGTGAATGCTGGAGTGCCCCAAGACTGTGTGCTATCTCCTACGCTGTTTCTTCTGCATATCTGCATATCATAGTGCTCTGTGAACGGCTGGTTCACTTGGCGTTGCGTAGAGACGTTGCTTCATTGTGTGTCTTCTACCGCATTTATCACGGGGAGTGTTCCGAAGAGCTGTTTAACCTGATTCCTGCCGCCGAATTTAACCTTCGCACGACACGCCACAAGTTAGGATATCATCCCCACCATCTGGATGTGTGGCGGTCCTCCACAGTGCGGTTTTCAAGAAGCTTTCTCCCTCGTACTACAAAGCTGTGGAATGAGCTTCCTTGTGCGGTGTTTCCGGGACGATACGACATGGGTACCTTCAAAAAAAGCGCGTACACCTTCCTTAAAGGCCGGCAACGCTCTTGTGATTCCTCTGGTGTTGCAAGAGAATGTGGGCGGCGGTGATCACTTAACACCAGGTGACCCGTACGCTCGTTTGTCCTCCTATTCCATAAAAAAAAAAGAAAATCCAGACCAGATTTAAAAACATGCGCAGCATTCCACACCCTCATATTTCCATGAATTAATTCCTTTAATGATTTTGGAAGGTCAGTTTCGTGATATAAAATCATAGTACGCTGTGTACAGCTTTTGATGATGACGAATAAGAGATTAGCTAAATAATACAAAAATAATTTTCAATGTAATTACAAATATAGATTTAAACGATACCGTGTAGTAGGGAATTTGTTATCTTTCACTGGTTTTCTGTGGGTGGGCGAGTTGCTTTTTAGAAAACGTAAAGAAGAAATCAAAATTATAATATTGGAATAAAGTAATCCGCTAACAATACCGTAATAATAGTTAACTTTTATCAATTTTTGTGTTGAATTTCACGTAGTGTTACCGTGCTTAAAGGTTTAGTGAAAATATATTGCTCATAAGAGGTGTAACGCTCATAAAAACCGTGTTTACGTATCTGGTAGTAGTTTGAGGAATTTTAAAATATTATTTTTTATGTTTCAACAGTGAGTTGCATTATTTCTCGCCACCCTCAATTGCGTACAAATTAGTTTGCGTGTAAAATTGTTCGTGGTTTGAATTAAAATTTTCATGTGTGAAAATAATTTAACAGTACTGTCAATATTAAAAAGAGTTAGCCTTAGTAAGTTAAATCTGTATGGTTTACTTTGCTGCAAGACGATAAGTGTTGAACAATTACTTATAGCATAATGTAGGTGACATTACCACAGTACAACACATGAGAATTAACAATATTTCAGTTTTTAGGAATTATTAACGAAACAATATTACCAAATAAGATCTTAACAGCCTAATATTATCTTTTGTTATTTTTATTTTATGATTTTGGCTTGATAGATTCTATAAGATATTACGACAAGACTATTGTTACGTTAAGGAATGTTATCTCGAACGTAATGCCTACTGAGCATGTGGGAAGCTCTAAGTTGATGTTACAGTTCTAATTGTTAATACTTTTAAAAATTTTATTAGCCTAGGACGCCGTGTGAAGTATCATTCTCAAGACACACGATGAGGCTTACGCGATGGTAGACTGCTCCTGAGCGGTTACTGTGTGTTGATATCTTTCATATCAACCTATTGAAAATCTTATTCAGATGTGATCATTGTCCAGTGGGGTTCCTTATTTCGGTCAAGATTGACCGAACGAGCGATCAGTTTAGTCTGTTGATGATAAACCCGTAAAATTTGTTAAAAGATAGTGAATTAATGGAATAATCAAGACTCAAACAATTTTTATAAATTATGTTGAATCGAATGGCGTTAAGAATGTCGTTGCATTTTACGAAATAACTTTAATGTTTTTTTTTCATGTTCAATGGATCCAACTGCGTGACACTGACTCCTGGTGTTACAAAGTGGCACCTGAATTTGCCGCTTTGCCTGGTGTTATGTGCAACAGATACGGAAAAGGATGGAGCATTGCCATGGGCGCGATGTGTGCTGTTCTATTTAAAAGCACTTTCACCCAAGTGGAGGAAGGTTTCATCTTAGAGATTCATATTATTGGATGCTGCCTTCGATTGCGCTTAGGCGAATGGACCGTATGGGCAGAGAAATCAGTGGAGACCGAGGGTGCTTCCACTTCCTTTGCGGATTATGTAGATTCCATATGATTGAATATGTGTTGAAAATTTGTGATTTTGTAATTATTAATGTGTGTGCGTGAAATTTATTTTTCCTATCCAAAAAACCTTCCTAAAACGCTGGCTGGCCACCATGCGTATCCTTAAACCTGGTCTTGCGTTGGCGATGTGTTGCCTTTTGTTTTGTCTAGATCCGATGGGTGATGCCTTACCTGGTCTTCCGTTGGCGATGTGTTGCCTTTTGTTTTGGCTAGATCCGATGGGTGATGTCTTACCTGGTCTTGCGTTGGCGATGTGTTGCCTTTTGTTTTGGCTAGATCCGATGGGTGATGCCTTACCAGGTCTTGCGTTGGCGATGTGTTGCCTTTTGTTTTGGCTAGATCCGATGGGTGATGCCTTCTGTGTTGGCTAAAATCCCAATATGGGTGAAGCCTCGTCTGATATTGTTATAAAAACAGCGCAAGGGACGCGCTGGAGTCAGTATGGCCGTATGGGCGCAAATCGCCACCTACCGTCAATTGTTTGCAACTATTGATATTTATGTTTTAGTTTATCGTTAAAATGAATATTATATTATTATTGATATATCTGAAATATAAGATTTAATACAAATAGCTATTTGTAAACATAAAACTGTTATTTATTAAGGTCTAACTAATTTAATAGACACTGATTTGACTGTTTGAATATGTTTCATGTTTTATTTATTGTTGTTAAATACTTAATTGAATGTGAAAATGTTCAAATTAATTTGTATTAGAATTAATATCGTTATTCTGTATCAAACTTTATTATTTTATGCATTAAGTCTTTCTTAATTGTATTTCGAAACTTGCTTGCAACGCCATCTTCTTACTTCATAATGTTTGTTCAAATTAAATGAACAAACTATTATATAAATCATTTGAAGGTATATAAATTCACTAATACATTTATTGCGCTGTATTTAGGAATTATTTTACAATACCTAATTGTATTTGTGTTTTAAAAGAAGTTGTATCAACTCTGTTTCATCTATTGTACGGAAGCTATAAAAGCGGTTGTTTTATGTAAAGACGGTTCATCCCAGCGGAAACTCCATAGGGAGTGCCGCTTGCGCCTCTCTCTCCCCATGAGAAGGTCGCCTTCGATGTAGGCTTAGAGGGCACCTGCCCAAAGCCAACTGCAGGTGGTGTTTAGTGGGTAGGCACCTAGGTTTTCACGTGAGTCCCACATAACCAACGCAGACTTAGGCTGCGTTGGTATGTATGAGCATTCACCACCTCCCTCCCGTCGTTATCCCGAAGGTTAGCCCATTCCCTTGCTTGGGCGCAAAAAAAAAAAAAAAGTAAAGACGGTTCATATCTATACTAGCAGTTGTGCTTCAATAAACTGAGAAATTCTTAGTGATGTATTTCTTCATGATGGACCCTGATCAAGGAAAACCTGGCGTAACGCCGTAATAGTTAATGAAAAATACATGGATTACCAAATACCTATGTTTAGCATTGGCGTTCAGTGCACCAGGAGGCTAATAGGAAATAAATAGACCTGAATACAGAATTGTATTATATTATTTTACTTTATAACTACATATATTATTGTAATTTAAACTCGGTGCATACCTTTTAATAAAGATGTATTATTATATGTAAATATAAGATTAAGTTGACGTTTAATTCGTAAACGTAGCATCTCTTTGGGATGTCCAATTCTTCAAAAGATCTGAGAAGAAAGGGCGCAAGAAACTCAGCGGGCTTTTTAATATAAAGAAGAAAAAGAATGGAAGAGAAAGAAGAAATAAGATTATAGAAGATAGAAAAGGTAAGCGAATCTCTGTGTATGAAAAAGTGTCCGTAAAAACGCGTCCAATAAGAAATTAAAAAATGTAATAATGCTATTCTTTAACATTTTTCAGAGCTCATTACGTCTGTGTTATGTCGATTAAGTACCCTTGGTACTCAAAGTGTGTTTAAAGTGTTTTTTACTGTAGGTAACCTGAACAAAACAATTTTATTAAGTAAAGTAGTTTAAGATTACTAAAAACAATTGTACCAAAAATAACTCTATTTTAACCAAAATTAATAATCCCACACTGTTAATCGAAAAAAATAGACCCTTAGGTTTACGACAACTTGATGTAAATCACAAATACATTTTAACAAAAATTAATAAATATGGGAAGAGAACGGTCAATTATGTACCTAATACCAGATTATATTAACGAACTGCCCAAAGAGCTGCAAGAATTGTACATAAATACCATGAAAATCAAAACTTCCTGAAAAAAGAATAGGATTTGAAAAAAAAAAGAATTGAATTGCTCTAGGTACCCAGATAAACCCGTGAGGTTTTCGTGGTACTTATTTCATAAAAATGTATGTATTTGTTCTGTATTGGCAAATAAACTAAAAAAAAAATCTGAGTGTTTCTTTGAATTATTTTTAGTGACGCTTCATATCTAAGCCTTTTGAAATGTGAGTTTTGTGATTCACTCGATTATATGAAACGTGCAGTCATTGACAGATGACGGTAATCTTGTAAAAAACGGAGATATGTAACTGAAATCCACTACGTAAGCAACTGTTCGCTTTTACCCCTCGTTTACACCAAGAAACAAATAAAAAACTTGTTTTATACAAAACTTGTAGAATACTTGTCAAAACATAATTATTTGTTTTTAACATGTATTTCAATTGTCTGAAATATTCTTGCGTTCACACTGTGTTGCAAACAAGTTTTTATACAAGTATAAAACACATTTGCGTTCACATATAGATCTGAGACATGTTTGATACAGTCTGATACATGGACAGCGTACACACCAACATAAAACATACATATTTTTAACAAGTATTGTTAATTTTATTGAAGTTTATGTATAATACTTATTTAAAACAAGTTCTATACTCTATCCATGCTTGGTGGATAGTTTTAAACATTTACCGGACAGACCGCTTTTTTTTTGTGGAAAAGACGAGTGGTCAAAGACATAAGCTTTATTAGCAATATTCATCTCGGCTTATATTAACATATTCATTCGATACTTTTATAATCGTTTCTCAAGCATGAGTAATGCATTAACTACATTTTGCCTTTGAAATCCGATGCAAATACAAAGAAGAATATGAGTCACCAGTAGCTAGCAATCTCAAATAAACAGCTAACAGAAAAAAAGGGCGTACGCCTTTCTTCAAGGCCAGCAACGCACCTGTGATTCCTCTGGTGTTGCAAGAGAATGTGTGCGATCAAGTGTCACCAGGTGACCCGTGCGTACGCTCGTTTGTCCTCTTTGGATATAAAAAAAAATGCTCTGCCGGACTGATGGCATCTCGTGAGAGTAGTATGTAGTCTCATACTGTGAACTCTGCTAAGAAAAGTATGGGGCAACTTTTTGAAGCAAATTCTCTAAAACTGGTCCCATTTTAACAAAATTTCTGAATCCACTTCTGTCTTCTTTTCGTTAATCATTCAATAAGGAACAATAGGCCCATTCTTGCTGTCGTCTCCTCAAAAATGATCTCGAGCAGTACTTGCGTGGTTTTCTTGAATTTCCTTCATTCTGTATGATGTACAAGTATACTGCACTCATGAAGCAAAGTTCCGCAGTACTTTCACTTTCTATTGTCTGTACCTGTAGTCAATTGTGTTTTCAAATTCATTAATTTCTGCACTGACACGTCTTAAACATGTTTAGCTACAAGCCTACAACAAGTATAAAACATAAGATCATATACATGCAGACAACTAATAGGTGACAAACAATTTCATCAGAGAAGTTTCATACAAATATTGCCAAGTTTTATGTTTTTGTATTTTGAAAACATTGCATACAACATGTATTTGTAATTTGAATGAAACTTGTCAAATACGTGTATAATACCTTGGTGTAAACGAGGGGTTCAACTTGCCAGGGTATACGCCAATCGCATTACTGTAATTACTGCAATTTCAAACTTATGTCAAATGACTGCACGTTTCATATTAAACTCAATGTTTACTTTGGCAGTCCCGACTCCCTTATTACGTAAAGTAATGACAAACGCATTTTTGGGCTGTCATGTTGTCTATGCGCTAGTATATTCTAAGTTAATAAAGTTATGTTTCTGTTGCACGTATTTTCCTTGGTATGACAGCATTTTTGAAGTGAAACTTCTTTAGAATCGTTGTGATTTCAAACCGGATTGCAACGGAAAAAACGACAGGTAAGAGGCACAAATACAAAAATGTGTAGGATGAAGCCGGTAAAGAATGAGACAGAAATATGCGTACTATTGAGGTGAAAAATTCTTTATCATCGTTGTGATTTGAAAGTCGATGAAACGAAAAAGCGACGGTAAAAAGAGCAGTCACATCAATTAATAACATTGACATGGGTGATAATGAGATAGGAAGCATAATACAATGTTTTGGTACCAGGCGATCATAGTTAAAGAAAAGATTGTCTAAAGTATGGCGCGAGTATACCTTAATATAGTCCAAGCGCACGACGCATTACTACATAGACACCAGGAGAACATATTATTATATATATTAGTGGTGGTAGGAATGTCTTTCATAGCGGTTGAAATCATGTGTCATCCTAGCAACACTTACTAGGAATTCATATGCAGTTTAGAGGTTCATGCACCAAACAGGTTTCACTTCTGACATGTGTACTTTGTACGCACGCAATGGTTTTTTTTCTCATCCACGTTTTCTTGTGAGTAATAAAATAATGTCACGTTTGACATGTCATAGTCAAAATGTCGACAGACGAATATCAATTGCAGGATGTTTATAGATATAATAGAAAATCATTTAAGACTCGTCCAACTAATATTGAAAGTTATAACGTTGAGAGCCGCCGGGAGAATACCGATGCAGTGGATACTCAAACTGAACGTGTAAAATTCGATGCAGCTAATTGCACCAAATGTGACAATGATTCAGACGGAGAAATTACAAGCATATTGCATAAGAAATGTCCAGTGATCGCGTTGGCCCACCAACAGCTTCAGAGATTATTAGACGAGACTGACAATTTGCTATGTGACAACCCTCAATGCTGCAGGTTACCTTTAAAGTTTTATTTACCACGCTATTAAGCCTAGTCCTTAGATTAGGGATTGGTCTCCGCTGCGCTCCAGCTAGATACCGCAGGCGTAGTCGCAAAGTACGGCAATCTTTGCTAATAATTGGAACTAAAATGCCGGGATGCACAGTAAAAATAATATTACAAATAAGAAAGACTCTGGGATAACGTATCATCAGTAAGTATTTTTTTTAAACTCGATGTCAAATACCATGCGTATGTACAAAATTTGAAATATGCCATTGAGTATCAAGATCCCACGCACACAAGCATCTAATAGTAGCCGAGATAAAAAAGCTATTGTTCTTACTAGATACCCTAGTTGTAGCGCAGCGGAGACATAGGTCTCCGCTGCCTAGCCTTGCCTTGTTCTAAGGCCTAGTTAATAAAGAGGGAATAAAGTAAAATTTAGTTAAAAACACGCTTAAAAAACGAAACTATTTTTAAATTAGGAATGGTGTGATAAACAAAAAATGTATTTTAATGTCTTTATTTATTTTTAATTTATTTAATTAATTTCATACACTTGTACTAATATTATAGCACGCATGTCTGCCGCGTGCTTATTTCGATGAAATGGTAAATACACTTAAGTTAACGGCCGTAAAAGTGGCAAGAGAAATAAGGCCAACGTGCATACGCTTTCAAACACCATCCGCCGTCTATGTATAAACAAACATTATAACTACCTTCATTTCAGCCATTTTCGATAGTGTACAACTATTTCAAAGGCTTATCATTTAGGGCACTTATACACGATTCAACCACCATAATTATGATTGCTATTCAATCTTGTTGTCCTGATTGAGACAAGCATCCATGACTTTCAGCTGGAGTTTTCCCTTAATAAACAATGACACAATATTTTCAAAATAATATTGATTAGGTCTAGAGATGATTTGAGCACTTATAGATCATACTATCTATACAGCTGAAGAATATTATGGAGCCTAATATAATACTTACTTTAGGTGCGTGTGTTATTAAACCGCTTTTGTTGAGTTTTTATTGCTTACTTCCTAGAACTGCCATTATTTCCAAAAGATTTTTTCATTCTTGGTCATAAATCGAAAATGCAAATAATTAAAAATCTGTTTATGTTTGTGCCAATGATGCCCTTTCTTACGATACTCCACATGACTCGGTTAACTTAACTCATAATTTGGACCGCCATTTTTTGCATAAATACTTGTTTTGTACGATTCACAAAATGTATAGCTTTCAGGCTTTTCCCAAAAGTTGACAAAATATTTCATAGTTCTAGGAACAATGGAAAATTCCCTATAGACTTGGATTCCCCTGTCGAAATATGTTTCTTGCGGCATAAACGGTCTTAATTTTTTACGTCAACTTAGAAGTTTGATTTTTTCACAGGTTCTAAAGACTAGGCTTGATATAGGTTTAATTTAAACTCAATACACACGTTCCCAAGATGACGAGATGATGATGAGAAGTTCTTAACAGACAGGCGGACAACAGTGATCCTTAAAGGATCCGTATTTTCTTTTTTTGCTATGGAACTCTAAAAAATAATCAAAATTTCATTTTCCACCACCACGAGAACCTAATATCCATATTGCAGCAATGATAGTTTTTGAGCGATGTTCATCTTCTAACAAATTTATTTATTTTACCTGTGGGAGTCTGTTTTACACAGGATGCGGGCCACATGTTTTTGTTTGTAGGGAGACAAATCCAGTAAAATTACTGCTCAAATAAGACTTACCTTGACTCATGACTAAAGTAATAATTGAGATGTCTGTCAGAATAATGGATTATACAAGAATCCTGGGTGACACTTAGGGTTGCCAACTCTTTGTCGGTCAAAAATTCTCAAATTATTGTCTATTTCTAAAATGAATAACAAAATACAAAGACAATAGTCAAATTCAACTCTTCTGTGATCGCTTTTGTCTAAGAGACTGAAATATAGTCGTTTCACATGCTATATACTTGTTTAGAAATATTATAGTAGTCGGGTGTCTAAAACAATAGGATATTTTATTGTATAGAGCCTTGTAGCCTTGGCAACTCTAATTTCACTATCGTAATGGGAAGAGTTTTTTTGTTACATTCTCTCATTGAGAAAACTAATAACAGAACTCCAAATTGTTTTTTAATTAGATAGTTATTTATGGTCTACTTTTTATAAGATTTTAAAATCCTTCAGCCCATCCTCTCTATTAGTCTAAAGTTAAATTGTTGTTATTAACGAATAGATTTATTTTAAGCAGGCAAAATACATAATAGAATATCTTATTGCATAAAAAAAAGTGTGTATACTTATGTATGCACGCAAGAAGTTATACTTCTTCAGCTTAACAAAACAAATCTTTAAAACTATTTATTCGTCGTGCTATTCTACTTTTGTAGAAAGAACAATATTGTAAAAATCGTGAGATAAATTATTGAATATTAACACTTTGCCTGTCCTAATAATGGACGAAGAAACTAAAAAAACAAACAATGTCATTTGTCAGATATGTGTCAAATGTCAATAATTGTTAATATTTAAAAGACCTACTTTATTAACCAACTTCAACCTGTTACTTTTGTGTTACAACGAAGCGCGCGCTTCTTAAAATTTCACTCGCATCATTTTTTCATAACGCGCTTAAAGAAGTATAACTTAAAAAAGGGGCTTGTACTTACGTATGCACGCAAGAAGTTATACTTCTTTGGCCTAACAAAGCACAAATCCTTAAAATTATTTATTCCTCATGCTATTCGACGTTTGTAGAAAGAACAATATTGTTAAAAATCTTGCAACGATCGCTTTCACAATTAATTGGCTGTACGGGCTTGAACCCTTTGCCTGTCCTAATAATGGACGAAGAAACAAAAAATAAAAATAACGTATGCCGCAAACGTCAGAATTTTTTTAGGAACCAACTTCACCCTGTTACTTTTGTGTTACAGTGATGCCCGCGCATGTTAAAATTTCACTCCAATCATATTTTCATAACACGCCTTAAGAAGTATAACTTCAAAAAATAACATATCTTCCACAGATATTTTCTAAACATGTTAATGCCTAACATATATGACTAATGCATAAAATAAAAATGAACACCAAGATTCTACAAACTTAAAAGCCAGATATTAAAGTTCCATCCTATGTACCTATTCATGTTATCACTTGAAAAATATCAGTTATCATTAATTAATTTTTTTAGCCTCCTAAGGGTGAGACCTAAAGATTTCAACATTTGCATACAGCTTCCAATTATTTGAGATTTTAGTATTTAGTAGTATAGGACCATAAGAAAAATAAGTAAGTAATAAGCAGTTTTTTTTTGTGTTATTAATCCCAGAAGTGAAGTCATTTTAAAAACATAACAAATTGTTTCGATTTTCAAGATTGACATCTCAAGTCAGTTTCCTACTATGCAAATATTTGGGTTGAGCAGGTTATCAACTGTAAAGTAGATCCTGTAGATGAAGCCACAACCTGAGAGTTAAACAAAGCATACAAACTATACATTACTCCAACGGTTGGCTCAGTAATTAATCCCAGGAGTGAGGGTTGTCATTTTAAAAACATAACAAATTGTTTAGAAAAGCTATCTGTTTAAGAATATCAAAATATATTTTAATGCAAACAAAAAAATAACACTTAGTAACCATGAACAAAAATAAATTCTAAACTATTTTTGATAAAAAATCAATAAATAACATTTAAACATCTGTTAAGTGGACTTTTACAGAGTTATAATTTGAATTCTGATTTACTTTAGTGTCACATGCTGTTCTAAACTTTACAGGCATATAATCTATGTTATTCATCCATTTAGAGCACAACTACCATAGGGTCATTTACATCACTGCTGAGATGAATAAAAAAAAAGAGAACTAAGATATTATATTTTCCAATAGACTACAGGAATTCAAACATAACCTATGGTATATTTTATTTCTTATCTTTTATTCTTTTTTAATCTAATTGGAGCCTTATATAACTTAAATGTTAGTTTATATTATAATATTAGTTAAGTTATTACCTCAACTGGTAAGGCAATACAGATGTACAGCAAAGGCTTATAAAAGTGTATTAATTAAATAATATATAAATACTATTATTTGAATAATTGAAAATATGTTTTTATGAAAACTTATTGTTGAATTTTTTTCTCTTAAAAATTATCATTTTTCAGCACACTTGAATAAAACAAATTTTATATTTGTTTAATTATTCAGATTATATTATTGAATCATTAATTAACATAACTGAAAATACAAAAATAGTTAATAGAAACTAAATCATAATAACTTTAAAAATTATAGATATTAAAAAAATAAAATAATAGGTTAGGTTAAAAATTGTCTATTTAGTTGAAATGTGCTATACATACTCTCCATATTAAAGTACACATTTAATTATGTACATAGCTCATATAAATTTGTATGAACTATAGTGATAATTCAATATTTAATAAATACAAAGCACACATGTTTATATATACAATACAAGACATATTAATGTATGAATTGTAACTTACTTAGTACACATGTGCTTATCAGATTTTCCGGCACTATTACTTACACCATTTTTCAAAATAAAAGAAAATGAAAGGTGCGGGAGAAATGAATGCACCAAAAATGTTACTGTGCCATTTGATGAGTAGGTTTAACTCTCCATATATTTCTCATACAGGGTGCCTTATATGAAAATCGATTCTTAAGAAGTAAACTCCTACAGAACTTAGTTAATAAATACTCTTATTTTAGGTTAATTGTTGTGTTTTATTTCAGGTCTATCTATGACTTTTTCTGCATATGCAAGAGGGTACTAAGTCAAGATAAATACTGCAAATATTTTTTGATTTTTATGTCAATTTTATCATTTCTAACTGGTTTATTGCTTGGTGCAGCTTCGTGTGGTACACATTTGCGCAAATTTAACAGCCCAATCCTCACTTGTATTGATGGCTACTTTGTCTCAGATAGATCTTCATTAACTGATAATAATGACTTTATATTTAGAGGAATTGTATGAATGATTAAAATTTCTTTTCTAGATATATTCAATAATTATAATTTTAGTTATCAGAAATCAATTGTGTTGTTTAATTCTCACTTTAAGGCAGACATTCTCTGCTCATTGATTATCATGTTTAATTTGTTATTAGTTCTTGGGAATACAACTGATAATTATAAAACAAGTTCTATTAAGAGTATTCATTATTTATTATTGATTATTAATCACAGATATTTAAGTTTTGCAGGCATTTTCCAGATGTTTAGTATCTGATTACGCTGGAGCCTACCGTAAATTACATCCCTTCTTCTAGATCATTTAAATTGCACACAAAGTAATGAACCTATAGCAATACTTTTTATAAAACTGGATAATTTTAAGTTATACCTGAAGAACCAATATGAAAATATTAGAAATAACTATAAGCTCTCAAAAGCAATACAATCATTAAATTTATGCATAATTTTTCTCTTATGCAAACAAGAAAAGTTATTTTAAAAGCATTAGGAAAGTACATAAGCTACAGTCATGAATGTTTTAATTACTTTTATTGGTTTAAACACTTACTTAAAATTTAATTGCCATAGGATTTCTAAAGAAATACTGTACTAATATTATTTACTTCTCTTCACACCACTCGTTCTCCTTTCGCACCTGTTCTTCTTCAGCTGCAGTAAAATCATTTTTAATATTAAATGTTTTGCGTATTTCTTCTGGTGTTTTTCCTTTAATCATGTTAGCTACAGTTTTACAAGTCACATCTAATAATCCCTTGATGTCTAAATAGTTGGCCGCTAAAATTAGCTCGAACAATGTGCCTTGATCAACTTTCAGAAAATCCGCGTCCCAAGAAGATATATCATCTGTTCGTTTCTCCTTGTTTTCGTCGTCTTCGGGTAGCGGCGGGTCGTCTTTATGATACGTCGCCCACTGAATTACTTTTTTTAATATAGCTGAATTTACATTTGGCAGAGGAACGACTTCTTCTTCGTCGTCATCCATGCCCAAATCTTCCAACATTGTTTTAATTGTAACAGAGCATTTGGCGATCTCGACATCGACATCGAATATTTCATTATCGGACGACTGCAATTTAATGTTCGGCATCTGAAAGAGCAATCACAGATTTGAAGGGATATTGGTTCAGGTTTCGAATAAATAAAATAAATGACAAATATTTTAGGTCGCCATGTTTGTGAAAAATTGTTGCAGTACCTTTCTTGTCAAGCTAGTGAGACGCTTTTTAATAGATAGACAAATTAGGCACCTACTTAGAAAATGAAAATTACACCGCTTATTTATCGATTTTATTACAACCCAAAGATTCGGCGGTTAAACGCACAACGGCACAAAGTAAATAATAGTAAATGTAGACGATAGTCAATAATATTATCACAGTCACTGTTTCACAGACACAGAATTTTGTACTCTATAGTCTCTCTATACCGCTCGCCAGAGACAGAGAGAGAGTAGTATATTCTTTGCTCTATGCCTTTAGTCACTGTAACGTCCACGCAACTAGAGCGGTTTTTTATTTACACAGTCTAAGGCTAAGGACTCACAAAGCGATTTCACCCGCGCCCGCCATGGTTGCGGGCCCGCAGCCTTTGTAGAATACAGATATGTATGTAAATTAATTAAGGCACATTCGCGACGTGTTTTACGCCCGCGGCAGGTGCGATTGTTTGCGGGTCCTAAAAAAACTATAAAGTACATAAATGATGATCAGTTTCAGTTTTTTAGAAAAATATACCTTTAGAAAATATCTCCTCAACCTTAACAAGCGGTGCTACAACTGAACAAACTACTACTATTAACCCTACTACTTTTGCATCACCATCAGAAGCTTTTGCTACAGCCACCTCAGATTCTTCTCAAGCAGGTGCTAAAATAAATAAAACAGACAATCAAAGCAACGCCGACAAAGCTGTAATATGTATAGATGTTGTCTCAACGCGAAGATAGACATTTGTCATTTTTTCCTACCTAAAGGAAGAATTTTGCCTTCATTGCAAAATTTTGATGAAGCAAAAACAAGACTATTTCAAATAGCAGTTCTAAAAATTAATGATAATCTTGATAATAATCTTCCAGCGTTGCCATCTTATCAATATCCACCATTTAATTACAGACAAGAAAATATCGGCTATCGGACCTATTCTACTTCTGAAAGCAATACCCAAAGTCACAAAATCTTCCGTCAATAATGATGTGTATTTTCAATAAAGAAACAATTTCAATATTACGAGTTTCATTAACACCTGACGCAAAAACTGGGGTATAATAGGTTTGTATCCTAGGTGTGTGTGTGTTATTATTAAAATAAACTTTAATGTAACTGCGAATATTTCCTCTGGCGATATAGGATCTCGCATATTAGTGTTGTATTGTTTTTGAAGAGCAGTTTCTGTTTTTCTTAAAAGTTCTAAATAACTAGATACGGACATTCGTAAATAATTAAAGAACTTTTCGTCATCCTTCTATAACACGATCTCTTTCCGCAATTAGTGGATGCACCCAGAACCTTTTAGGCCTACTTATTTTCATATTTCTGTCAAGAAAGTATAACGCAACAGCTAGTGTGTGTCCATGGTGATCTGGAACCGTTGCAACTGATCGTTTAACCGCCCGTCTTGCGATAATCAACCGCCAAGTTTGCGAGCGATAGTCGTAACCGCACAAAACTCCGGTCTCGTGAGTTTTGCAAAATAAACTCCATTCAGCGACCGCGGCGGGCACGGGTTTAAACCGCTTCGTGAGTGCTTAGCCTAAAATGTGCCTTTTCACATGCATACCACAGATCACTATAGCTACGATCAACTTGCGGGCCGCAAATTTTTAGTTATCATTTTTATTGGTTAATTATTAACGCCCGAGATGTTTTTAAGTTTGACCGCTTTGTGTGTCTAGTAGTCTTAGGTGTTGTCATATTATTATTATGACTAAAATTACCCCTCACAGAATTTAATCGCATGACAATACATACTCAACAGATGACAGCACAGAATACCGACGAGAAGTAGCGTGCCGCTTTATTTCGCATTAGCTTATTTCGAGGCCAACGATAGAAATGACTGTACAATATTGTATATTTTTATTGAAAAGAGCGCAAATAAAGAATGCTGGGAGAGTTTCTTGCGCCGCTTCTTCTCTCTCAGAGCGCCATTTGTTTCCGAAGCGGTAGTAGTATCTAGTAGTTATTAGAAATGACATCAAAAAGAATTCTAAAGGAATCAATTTTGAGAAAATAAATGCCTTCTATGCCTCTTTACACGGGCCATGCAGGTCTCTAGGGAAATCGTGTCCACCAGTGCCGGAAGAAACTTGTGTCTTCTATCGAGTCCTCTCTTGAGAAGTTCGCGGAATGGGGTAAATTGAACCTTGTTCAATTTAAGCCCCAGAAGACTCAAGTTGGCGCGTTTACCACAAAAATACCCCATTTGTCGTATCACCGCTCTTCGACAACACTTCCTTTACTGCCTCGCCTAGTATTAGGATTTTTGGGTCTCGATATCTCGAGCGATTGCATATTCCGCGGCCACCTGGAGATCAAAGCCAAATTGGCTTCGAAGAAATTGGGCGTCATTAATAGAGCACGGCAATACTTCAAGCCGGCCCACATTCTAGCGCTGTATAAAGTCGATAGAGCAGCTCGAATTGTCGGGGACCCAGTGCTCTGTAAACGGCTAGATCACTTGGCGTTGCGTAGAGACATCGCTTCATTGTGTGTCTTCTACCGCATTTATCATAAGAAGTGTTCCGAAGAGCGGTTTCACCTGATTCCTGTCGCCGAATTCCACCTTCGCACAACACGCCACAAGTCAGGGTATCATCCCCACCATCTGGTTGTATGGCGGTCCTCCACAGTGCGGTTTTCAAGGAGCTTTCTTCCACGTTCTACAAAGGTGTGGAATGAACTTCCTTGTGCAGTGTTTCCGGGACGATACCACATGGGTACCTTCAAGTTTTATTATACGCGCTTTTGTGCGTACAGCTTCCTTAAAGGCCGGCAACACTCCTGTGATTCTTCTGGTGTTGCAAGAGAATTTGGGTGGTGGTGATCACTTAACACAAGGTGACCCATATACTCGTTTGTCCTCCTTTACCATAAAAAAAAAGCCATAGTCAATTGCCAGCCACATTATATATTTTGCTAACAGATTTAAATACATGCATAATATATCCATTAAGAGTAGTAAAATCTAAATACAAATTTATAGTAAAGAGGTACAATTATTTGGCATTTTACTATTTACTTATATTGCTACTTCTACAAATACAATTTTTTTTTGTTTTTTTTTTTTTATTTTTTAATCACATATATTTAGTTTCCATTCCGTGAGAAGTTGCCCATTCGAGCACACTGTATATATGCATATAAGGATTGTCGTTTCCACCGACTACCCTAACAAATTGTTTTGTTGGTTTATCAATAATCTGGATCATAGGCCGTCCTAACTGGAAGTGAGTTGTTGATGTGATTACTTTGTTCGCTTCCTGTTCCCAAATATTGCTTTTTATTATTTTAGGTTCCTGTCGATCTGATCGGGCGGCTTTGGATTGTAATCGTCGGGTGGTGGAAAAAAAGTTATATTTTTTTCAATATAGGTATGACAAGAATGTGCATATCATAACATAATTCATGTAGTGTGCATAAATTCACACTACTCATACATAATACAACAAATTAAAAATTTAAGTACTTAAATATAAAACTGATTATGGGTTTCTATTGCTTTACAACTAGGTACAGTAAAGTATCACAACAATTAATGGTTACAGGACTCTTGAAAAGCAATAATCATTTTAAACAGTGTGGTATTACAATGGCACCAATCACAATTACACATTTATTTATTTCATTTAGGAAACAAAATTTTAATCAGACTCAATCTTATTTACTTAGTTACTAGTTCTGAACAGCTATGGAGCGGCATTGAAAATATGATATTATAGGAAATTTATTAATTTAGATGAATTATGTTTTTTTTTAATGATTATGGTCGCCATTCTAGCTCCACACTGTACAAAAATCAATTATAACAATCTTGAAATAAGATACATAAAATCTTGAAAGAACATAATATACATTATTAGATCCAACAAAATAAATTGTGACCACTGTCCACACACTTTTTAGTTATACGTATATCATTCTACTAAGGTAACTTTTATTTGAATAGAATGTTTATATAAATAAATGCTTGCTACTGATAACCCCATTGATAGCTTCCTAATATAAAACCAAGTATAATAAAAATGTATCAGACCGTTCCATATTATTTAATCAGATCTTATAATAAATTTATGGAAATCAGTAAAAACTTTTCTGTAAACTTTGATAGCAAAGAAATATGAAAAAGTACTACATATTAAATATGCTATAAAAACATTGGTTGGCCTGGAAATATTGATATTTTAAAAAGTTTATCAAAATTATAGTAATTATACATTAGTTTATAAAAATCTATAACTTCTCTAAAATTAAATGCACTCAGATATGTTTTATTAATATAGAAATAATTATAATAAAAATAGAATTCGTGTTAGATCATTATTACATATTTTCACAGCAAGTTTTCATAAATAAATACTTAGAGAATATAAAAATGTGTATTTCAATTAACAAAAACTGTTTACAACAGAAAAAATCAAAACTTAGCAAAAAAAACAGTAGATGATGTATAACAGTTGCTTATAATATGTATACTTATAATTAGTGTAAAATAAACATTTAAAAATCAACATATCCCATAATATTTGACTACACATACATTTTAATATAAATCATAATGTTGTACATGTTAAAATTAATGTCGGAAACACTTAGACCTGTGTAATAAGTAAAGCATAAATTAATTCAACTTATTTAAATATGTCAGACCGAAGATTTGGTTTTGGTAAGTTTCTGTATTATAAGCTTCAGCACCAGATGCAGTTTAGTCAAAATTTAAATTTTTGCACCAAATATTGTTAAGTTTCATGTTTGTTCATTTATATAAACTTTTAATTGTTTAATCACATACTTTAACTATAGAGTTTTAATTATACATATTAACTTTTGCTTATGGCTGAAACTAAAGCAGATACTGAAGATTAAATTGCAGATTTGGTAGAATGTCTTGTTCCGGTCGGACACTATTAATTTATGTAATATAACTCTAACATCGCATTCTCTAAGCCAATAATAGCTAGGAAAAATTACACCACAGGAATCACAATAACTAGTATTAACTACATAGAACACAAAATATACAAACAGTATCATAATATTAACCTTCCGAAATTGGCAAGTGATTTTGGCAGTGTTCTGTCAATGCACTTTATTTTATGTGTACTTATAAATTGCTTATAATTAGGATGGTTTGAGTAAATGTAACTGAAAGCTATTGAAGCAAGCTGTAAGACCACATGCAAAATAAACCATCTTATAAACAGAATTAAAGTTACATGGTGTATCTGTAAAATCTAGTGCCCTGGAGCACTTGCCAATTACGGAACATTAAAACAGTTAAGGAATACATTATAAACATTCTAAAATCAAGTGTTGTTTTCCAAGTTTAATTATTATTATATCCCAATCTATCTTTAAGACGAAAATATACCTTAAGGCTTGGCCGCAAGTTAGTTAATACCATTATAATCAACACCAAAAATAAGCCAGAATAACGTGATCCTTCTCCAAATGACCACCAGGGTGAAAACTGACCTAGTATAATGGTAAATATACCTAAACATAATGTTGTTAGACCAATAAAGGCATGTATAAGCTTAGTATATGTAGGAGCAAGAATATTTTTCAATTTAAGACTAAATAATGCACCAATCCCCCCAACTGAAGTTATGCAAGTAAAGATAACTGAAGCTAAACCAAATTTTCCATGTAGTGACACAAAATGAAGCTTATCATTAATTATTTTATTTGCAACAATAATAATAAAACCTGCTAAGGTAAATGTTATAGCAATCAATTGAAGAACCCAATGCCTGGCACTTCGAAGTCTTATTGGCATCCATTCCGTAGCGAAGTCCCCTGGTGTGACAGCATTGATCGCTGTAGTCATGAATATGATAAACTAAAAATATGTCGGTTTATATTATATCTGTATGAAATAAAACTATATTGGAGATAAAGAAAAGTTATCAACTTACCCCTATGGACATGAAAAGTGGATGGAAGGAAAATAATGATACCCCATTAGCAAAGCAGCAATAGGATATAATTCCAATGTAGAGTAATGCACATACATTATTGATTAAATTCATTTTTTCAATTTTGGGGTTTCCAGCGGGAGGTACGAGCTGCGAAGTTTCCGATATTCCTTCAACTGTCGACATAATTTTATGCAAACTATTTTTTTACAATGAATACAATGTTATCTATTAATGCCTTAATGAGTTTTTAACACGCTCACTGAACAACTATCTATATTTCGCAAGAATAATAATTAAATGCCAATTTATTATTTTCTAATATGCCTGATACGTCACACCAAAGAGAATTTAACCCACAGAGCATCTTTGTACTAGTAATAGAGACATATTTTTTTTTTTTCTTCTTTTGGCAATAGCGTTTACTTTTTGCCAATAACGTAAATTAAAAGATTGGGAAACTAAGTTAAAAAAGGATACGGAACACGGGAAAGGATCAGATAAGAAGAAAGAGGATTGAAACGGATATAAAAAATTTCATAAATATACATATATACTTGCTACTTACACAACATTACAAATATTTAAACTTTAATATGATTCTGAAGAATGAAAGATGGCAATATCTTATAAAATTTACATGGATACATAATTATACAGGATATACAGGTAGGAAAAGGAATATTAAGAGATATTAGATCATTCAGGAATGAGGAGCGGTCGTATAGAGAACATGAAAAGAAAATGTGATCTAGATCACATTTATCGAATTCACATTCACACATGTCAGTAGATACAATGCCTAATCTATTAAGATGAACAGGAGTGCAAACATGACCCAAACGCATTCTTATGATAGAAGAACATACTAACTTATTGCATTTGGCACGGAAAAACCATGGTTTAAATGAAATAAGTGGCTGAAGGTTAAAATATTTCCTGCCTTTTGATTGACCAGTTTCAGTCCAAAGTCTATTCCAACAATCCTGAAGGTGAACTATAGGAAGAGCATCTAGATCCTGGCAAAAAACTTTATAAGGGAAAATGTCGCCATCGACCACGGCTTCATTAGCTAGTTGGTCTGCTTTTATATTACCAGGAATGTCGCTATGGCTGGGGATCCATACAAACAACACAGAAAGACCAAAGTGATTGCATTTATTTAATAGATTTCTTAATTCTATGACAACAGAAGAAATGTTTTTTGATTTAAATGGGAACCTACTGAGAGACTGTTAGGCACTTTTTGAATCAGAGAAAATTATTGTTTTTGGAAGTTTAAATAGAATAATATATTCAATAGCCTTAAAAATACCATAACATTCCCCAGTAAACACCGATGTTTCCGGAGGTAGTTTAATTTTCTGTGATATTTTAAATTGAGCGTGATAGACACCGGGACAACGGGACCTACCAACGGGATCCGAGGAGGAATGTTTAGACGCGTCTGTGTAAATATGATGGTAAACAACCCAAACAGTATTTTTAAGAAGATTAAACGAAAAATTTGTACTAATATCGTGCTTATTTAAATCTGAGTTAAAATTAATTTCTGGAAGCAACATTAATGCTTCAAAGCTAGTACTGAAAAGAGGATAATTAATGGATCGATGAATAGGAGCTTTAATGTTGATAAATTTCTTAAAACTATTGATTAGACAAGGTGGTTTTTTATTTGACCAATATGCAGATGAATCTATATAATGAGAAAGTTTCTGAAGTTTGTTATAAAGAGAGTGGTTAAGAAACTGAAAAGATCGGAATATAAATTTGTCTGCTAAATATTGACGACGTAGATGTAGTGGAGGATCACCACATTCTACTTGAAAAGTATTGATAGGACTTGACCGCATAGCACCAGAAACTACTCGTAAAGCTTTGGACTGTATGAGATCTAGTTTTTTAAATGCCTTAACACTACCAGGCTCCAGGAAGAATGTACCATAATCTAATATACTTCTTATAAGAGCATTATATAACAATTTCATGCAAAAAGGGTGCGCACCCCACCAAACACCTGACAGACATCTTAAAATATTAAGAGTACGCTCACATTTAGCATTTAGGTAATCACAATGTGGGATACCAGTTAGTTTCGAATCTAAGACAATTCCCAAAAACTTAACATTATCTTTAACTGGAATCTGATAACCCTCATAAAATATAGAAATAGGAGGAGGAGTTCTTGATCTCGTGAATAAAACTATTGTACTTTTAAAAGTAAATTAATAGATCATCAGCATACTGAAGAACATTTACACAATTAAGTGATGATTTTAAATCGTGTGTATAAATATTATACAATATTGGGCTAAGTACTGATCCCTGGGGGAGGCCCTTTGAAACAAGTCGAGTAATTGACTTCCTGTCATCTAGTTTCAGGATTATGTATCTTTCGGAAAGCATGTTTATGATAAAATTTGTTAATAGCAGAGGTATATTAAGTTGTAAAAGTTTACTCTTTAAAATACTTATTACGACATTATCATAGGCACAATTTATATCTAAGAACGCAGCTATTACTGATTTATTATTTGAAAATGATAATTGAATATCAGAAATGAATATACTTAAGCTATCAATAGTACTTTTCCCACGTCTGAAACCGAATTGGGATTCACATAATAGACCGTTATGCTCAACAAACCATTCTAAACGATTTTTTATAAGATGTTCTGTAATTTTCATCAAAACAGAAGAAAATGCGATTGGGCGATAGGCAGAATGGTCTGAAGAACACATATTAGGTTTCAGTACGGGAATTATTTCTTGACGTTTCCACGTGGAGGGGATGTTACCAGATGTCACTATGGAATTTATAAGAGATAAATAATAAAATAAAGCATCATCATCTAAATGAGAGATAAAGGAATACGGAATACCGTACAGTCCAGGAGCAGAATCCTTAACATGAGACAATACACCTTTTAGTTCAGTGAGAGAAAATATACTGTTTAAACCAAAACAGTTATCATTATTTATATTTATTACAGGGTAACCAATTATTAAGTCTTCAGGAACGAAAGGTGGAGCCAATTTATCTAAAAAGCTATTAACTAAATGAAAAGGGATTGATTTTGGAGATGATTCTTTGCATGCAGATCTAAACCTTCTTATATTTTGCCATACAAGAGATGGTTTGACATCAGGTGATATTGAATAGCAGAAATTTTTCCAGCCATCAAATTTCTTTTTCTTTAGAAATTTTGAAGTTTCTGACATACTCTGTAAGAATTTCAAAATTCTCATCAGTGGAACATTGACAGTATGTAATTTCAGCATATTTTCTTCTCTTTACTGCCTCAGTACATTCGTTATCCCACCAAGGAGGAGAAGGAATAAAACCCAAAGAGCTATTTTTACTTGGAAATATCTCATTGGCAACCTCAATAAAGATTCTTGCTAAAGAATTTGCACACTGAGATTCTGTACCTGGATTAATTTTTGGAAGTGTAATAATTTTGTTTTTTATTAGATCTTTATATAAATCCCAATCAACATCATTAAGCTTATATTTTAAACGAGGAGAATAAGTTTTATGTAATACTTTATTGTTATTATTGCAGGTTGGAAATGATAATAATAGTGGGAAGTGATCACTACCAAAAGTAGATTGTAATGGATCCCAGGACAAAGAAGAAGCAAGATTAGGTGTAGTGACTGTTAAATCTGGAGCACTTGGGCCCTCGTCAGGATGAGAACGTCGTGTAGGACGACCATCATTTAATATACACAAATTCACTGAATCAAATATATCTATTAATGTGTTACCATAACTATTAGAAGATAAGTAACCCCAGGATTCATGGCGACAGTTAAAATCACCAAGGATCATAAAAGGCTTCGGAAGAATGGAAATAATATCTTTAATTTCATTTAAGATTGCAGAAGAAGGATGAGGTATATAAATAGATACATAACAGATATTTTCAACTAAAGCAGCAATAATAGAAAAATCATTACTGTGAGAAGGAATAGAGAAGAGAGAAAAGGAAAGAGGGTGTTTCACAAGCATGGCTACTCCGCCATGCCCATCCACACGATCTTCTCTGAGACATGAATAACCTCGAATCTTAAATAAAGATCCTGGTTTCAACCATGTCTCTTGAAGAGACACAGATATAAGGTTTATATTTATTTAATAAATAAATATGATCACTTTTTTTAGGAGTGATGCTTTGACAATTCCATTGAAGAACTTTGTCCATTATTTGGTTTATAAATTTGAGTAATTGCAGAAACTAATAAGGCAGCGTTGGACGGTGAAAATTCATTCGATTGACTAAGAGATTTTATAAGAGAAATAATTAAATCAATTACTGAGGATTCCAAAGGATTTTCATTTACTTTGTTAATTAATGCACATCCATTAGAGGGTTGGGGAATATTAAAATCCCTTAAAATTTCTTGGTGAGCAGATTTGTCATATCCTTTGCTAAGTGTAGGTGGAGGCTTTGGTTTAACAAAAACAGTTTTTTTATATGAAGTATTGTTTATAGCTTTATGTGTTGAATGTTGATGCTGGGTTGGAAAAGTATTAGGAGTGATGTTAGGTGATGAGAGTAATGTATCTGCATATGAAATTCGAGAGACAGTTGGATGTATCTTTGAAGCTTCTGAATAAGAAATACAGTTTTTAGCCATTGATTCCTTTATAGCTCTTTGTCTTTCATATTCTAAACATTTTTTATCAGTTGCAATATGGGAACCTTTACATAAACAACAAGATATAAAATCATCTTGAACAGAGCAGTTATCACCACTATGTCCTTGACCACATCTAAAACATCTTGGTTTAGATCTGCATTGAGATTTCACATGACCAAACCGACAACAATTGTAGCATTGAATAGTAGGATATATATACAAGTCTACAGTAAGAGAAGTGTAGCACATATATACTCGTTTAGGCAAAAACTGTCCATCAAAAGTAAATACCACAGACTCAGTACATTTAAGATGGTTTTGTCCATCAATCATCATCTTTCGTTTTATTCTCCTAATTTTTATGATTGGGCCACAGCCAATAGGAACAGAAACATTATCTTTTATTTCCTCTTCAGACCACTCAGCTGGTACTCCTCTGACTATTCCTATTCTACTCACAGAAAATGATGGAATAAAAGCCTTATATTTTTCATTTTCTAAATTTTTGTTTTCAACAAAGTCATTTGCATCTTGGTACTTAGAAAAAGAAATAGATAACATATTCCGGCCTATCCTTTTTAAACTTCCATTCACAATATTTTTAATAGAATTTCTTTTGAGAAAACGACCAAATGTAACTGGATGTAAAGTAACATTATCATCGGGAGATGAATACTGTTTCTGAATGTGTACAACAAAAGGAGCAGCATCTAATGAGTTATATAACAGCCTTGCAACAGGGGGCTGTGGCTGTTGTGGAGTGTCTGTGTTATTTTTTTGTATGTTCTCTACTACTTTCCTTAATATCCTTCTTATCACCACGGTGTTTTCGTCGTCTTTTATTACAGTGTCTGCATATTCTGGGTCGAGCTGACACTCTTTTACGGCCACTAGATGTCTGAGACACAGAACCATCTGTATCCATCGTGCTACCTTCGTCATTATGAGAAATTGTCAAAATTACGTGCGACCGATCTTAAGTTTCCCGCCCTTTTTCAGAGACATATTTAATATCTCAACTGTTAAAATGGGAAAGACAGAGTACCGCCATCTGTTAGCGTGTTTTGATAAACTTTTAACGCAATAACTACACATACGAAGGGGAATTCCCGCGGCAGGAATCAGTAGTCACAGCTCCTCAGAACACTCGTCGTGATAAACGCGGTAGAAGACATACAATGGAGCTACATCTCTACGCAACGCCAAGTGATCCAGCCGTTGACAGAGCACTGGGTCTCCAACAATTCGAGCTGCTCTGCGTTGCACGCGGTGAAATGGGTCGAGCTGATACAAGGTGCGCCAGACCAGAGATGATAGCAATACTCCATATATGGCCGGACCTATGCTTTGTAGAGCGCTAGAATGTGGACCGAACAGTATTCCGATAGCCTCGCCTAGGCTTTAAGGAAAGTGTTGTCGAAGAGCGGTGATACGACAAATAGGGGTTTTTAGTGGTAACGCGCAAACTTAAGTCTACTGGGGGTTAAATTGGATCGATTTACCCCATTCCGCGACCTTCTCGAGAGAGGACTCTATACAAATTTCTCCCGGCACTGGTCGACGATTTCCCAAGAGAGACCTGCATGGCCCGTGTATACGGCATCACCAGTGCTGTCGACTGCATAGCAATGTATGTTGGAGGTGTCCAACATATCATTGATATGATTATAATTGACCTTTAAGCAGTGTGAAGCTATAGAGGATTTGAACATTTGCAGATGAGAAATATAATATATATAAAACAAAAGATGTGAGTACTACTACAATATTAGCGTCCTACAATTCTTACCTTGAGTGGAATTTCGTTTTGTAACCGCTATATTGAAAAAGCTGGAAAAACATGTACTAATATTTCTTCTAGCTTTGAAAAAAATCAAACTAATAAGTTACCGTAAAAATATTCGGCCATTTCATTAGCGTACATCCAAATTTGTATTGAAGCTGTACCTACAACCAATAATATCAATTAATACTAATATCTAACTTGTAACGTAGCATTATAGATCGTAGAAATAGTAATCGTGCATAATAACTGTAATAAGCGTATGCCGAAAGATTCGTTCTGAAAAGAACATTTTATTTTATGTAACGTAATATTAGCTCTGATAAGAAGCATGTCATAATGCTGTACATCAACTCGTAGAATCATACAGATCACCAGTAATAATCTCATCAATGTACGAGCATCGTCACGTTCTCTCGACGATCGCAGATATACTCACGTGATCAGTCATATTCTCCGCGTTACACAACCGCACAGCAAGGCCGAGCGGACTCGACTGACGAGTGAAGCGTCGTGTCGGAACTCGGGGGTCGATCTCTATTCATGCAATTTTAATCAATGAGCAACAGCGTAGGTGCTGAATGCTCATTGACATCGTATGATCGAGGTTCGACGCGAGTGTACACAAACTGCGACAGCATTAGTTTTAGGGCGAGATAGAACACATAATATTATTCTCAATTCTTATTGAATGAAACGTTTTACTATTGGTTGAAATGTAAGCTTTAGTATTGGTGTGTATTTTCTGAACTTGTAAATATTTTTTAAGTAACGATTGTAATTGGGTAACTAGTTTTAAGGATTTTGTATATATATCATGTAACTTTTTAATAAATAATATCTTCCACATATTCCTCACAGTCAAGCAGTTGTTTTATTTAATCGCCAAACGCTCAGTCTCTATAGTGTCGAAACCTCGATGGACAAGTCCAACTCACACTTGTACGTTTTTTAAATCATATACATTAATATAAACTCTTAATTGATACGTCTCTAATTGATCTTACCTCTATTTAATTCATTGATATCATTATGCCTCTTACTAAATCCGAAAAAAGAATGTAGAATAAATTTAAAAAAAAGACAAAAATGATTCAAGATTTGACGGTAGAAGAAAAAATGTATAAGGGAAGCAGTGGCGAACACAAAAGTAAAATAGGAAAAAAAGGAGTATAATATTATGATAGATAGCGCCAACTTCAAAATATTGTTGTTTTTTTTTAATTCAAGTATTTTAAATTATAATGTTCCCTCGCGTTACTGTACCATTCCAATTTGTGTTCCAACTCATGTTATTGTATGATATAATATAAAATTTCAATAAATTAGATAATATTTTATTTATATATTTAATAATAAATATTTTTATTTTTTTGCAGAGTACCTGCTAAGATTTTGTAGTTTTAAATAGTTTTTTTTACTCCAATTTGTAACCGGGATATATTTAAACGAAATTATGCGTTTCATTTCTATTTAAAAAGGCCAATTTGCTTAGTTATCATTTGGAGTGTGGGATTTGCAAAAATGTTAGAGATCGAGACAAAAAGATAATCTACGTTATATCCTAATGGGTCGTATGTATAACATTGCGCTTATCCATCAAAGAACTATTACAAAGAACTATTTAAGAGCCATATTCATGGAAATATCAAAATGTACAAAACTAGTAAAACTAAGATCAGTCTTTACTAGTGTATGACCGATATTACCAGTGGCCTTCGTTGTTAGTTAGACACAGGTACCACTCTGGCATGTATTTGTTAAACCAGTGAATAAAAAGCCATATTACAATATTAATTGTTACACTTACTATCTGTATGCTGGTAATGGAATCAAAATAGTATTGTATTAAATTTAGGAGTACCATGACGTTACTAGTTCTATGATATGTTAAAAATTTTACACTATCAAAACAATTGATCTCATGAGTTCATACTTTTACCTGATATCAGCTTATCCAGGTATCATAACACCTGCTGCAATTAAGGATATCCCAAAATACTACATAGAAATTACCGGATCAGCCGTATTTGGTCACGCTCACCCACTGCTTCTAGCAAAATACCAAAAGGTAAAGGAAGCATAACACCTGCTATCTATATGTATACCACTCGCTTTTGATGATGATACAATGCCATCAAAACATAACTAATAAAAAAAAGTCCCGCAACTTAGTTCTTCTACCAGGCAATGTTGTGAGATCCATGTAATACCAAGTCGGTCAATGTCAACTTAAGGGTCCTTTTGTCTTAAGTTATTTTGTAATTACCCAACTTAACAACATCTTACACTGACCAACATATTACAAATAATAAGATTAACTTGGCCATCGCGTACAAATCTAACAAAGAACAACGAAAGAACGCTATACAAAGAACGCAGTGAATTTCCATTGCATGTCTCTTCGACTCTCGATTGGTGAACCGTCCACACACTCATCTTCGCTTCGTTGGTTAGTTTTCTTTCACTGTAGTGCGCTAAGTATGGATAAGGCCTACAAATAACAACAGCAAAATAAAGGCTTTTCTACACGCTCACTCACCAGCGGCATTTATACTCTTTAACTCATGGGCGGGCTTAGTACAGCTGGACCATCGGACGGTCCGGTGAGCACCTCGCGCCAATTGGTCCTGCATCATACTCGGTACGGTCCGAACAGTAATAATAATATTTTAGTGCGATGGACAATGCGAGATACTATCAAATATGGTCCCCTACCACATCGCGTCCGATGGTTCGGCCTTACCAAATCCGATCATGTGAAACGTAAGGGAAGTAGTCCGGTCAATTTAGACATAAAGATAGTGGTCCAATAACAAAAATTGCCGGAAAGCCAAATTTTGGTCGATAGTTGGGGATTACCATTACAAATAAAGTTTTAAAAAACCCCATCGATCCCATGTGTGCTACAAAAGTTATTCGGGTCAAAGGTCAAAAAATGAGGTTTTTTTTGGATTTTTCTCGAAAACGGTAAGTTTTATCAAAACAAAACCAATTAAAGTAAAATTGACCGTCCACAAGATGAAACTGTAAACTCTGCGATGGAGAAAACTTCTGTGAAATATACGCGAACAAGAAACAAGTACTTACAACTATCATGTCTTCCTCCAACATTGGCACAAGTGTATACTTTTATAGTATATAAAGTTCAAACATGGCTAGGCACTGAACCCAGAAGACTGGGTTTGGATTTTTTTTTATTTTACTTTATTCGACAAGCCAACAATATTTATGCACAAATGTAAAAATATCAACAAGGAGACTTAAAACGAAAAGACACATAGCAAAAATATCAATAACTGGCATGTACAAAAGATTTAGAGAGATACAGATTATTTAAAGTAGTGTAACAAAAATAATAGTAATTTCTACAAATTAGCTCTCTTACGCAGGGAGTCAATGACATTATGACGAAAGCAGGTTGATGTGGAATTAAATAAATTGAGTTGCTCATTATTTTGAGAAACTGTATTAAATTGGCGACAAATACGATTGATGCAGGAGTGATATGCTAGGTTAGTACCTACGGCTACGATTATCTTTAAATATGTTGTTGGTACAAACTATACGTTTAGGGATTTTACAATTGAAATTAATTTTTGGTAATAATGAAGTATCCGTTTGATTATTAACTATTTTATGAAGTAGCATCGTGTCAAGCAGCACACGACGCAAGCATAGAGGATCAAGTTTAAAATATTTAAGTTTATCTTCATAGGAGAAATTGACAAGTTTTCTGTTAAATTTAAATAAAAGTCTTCGCAGGAATCGTCTATGGACAGACTCGATGGTGTCAGCGTAAGTTTTTTGGTAAGGGGACCAAACAGGAGAACCATATTCTAAGACACTGTGAATAAGACATGTGTAAAGATGCATAAGGCTTAAGGGATTCTTGAACCCTTTTGTAATTCTGAAAATAAAACCCATCATCTGATTAGCTTTCGCAATAGTGTTATTTATATGTAAATTAAATGGCAAAGATGTATCAAAAGTTATTCAAAGGTCTTTAGCATTAGTTTTAGTTGAAAGTTTGTAATTATTGAGTGTGTAGTCAAATTTAACTTGATTGCGCTTTTTAGTGAAAGTAAGCACAAAACATTTACTCACATTTAAAAACATTGCATTTTCTTCACACCACAGTTGAACTGAGTTTAAATCTGTCTGAAGAGACACGCAATCTTCAACACTATTCTTCACACTTCGCAAAAGATTTTTAAGTCGTCTGCATAAAGGAGGCACTTATTTTTTATGACTGATATGATGTCATTAATAAAAATGACAAAGAGCAATGGACCAAGGTGTGATCCCTGAGGTACTCCCGATGGAACAGTTATAGGCTTAGAATAAAAACCATTAACAGCAACTATTTGAGATCTATTGGTAACGTATGATATGACCCATCTTAATAATTCCCCATGAATTCCATACTTCTCTAGTTTCTGGAAAAGTAATCGATGATTCACTTTATCGAACGCCTTCTGGAAATCGGTATAAACCGCATCAACTTGCTTCTTATTGTCAAGACAGGTCACTATAACTAAAAACTCACTTTTCCATGCACTATTGGTGTAAAGTTCGTAATAAGAACACTGTTATTTCATAGGCAGTCCGAAAACTTTAATATTAAATTAATTAAGAGTTAGTTTTATCTTGAGCACCAAACACTAAACAGTAGGTACTTATGATGATCAATTCCACTCCGTGTAATCGTACTGAATATAGTTAGTACGAATTAATAACTTAATCACAATTATTGAAAAGTAAATTGTATGTTTACATAATATTAAGTAAAGAAAACACCTTGAAACTATTAAAAATAAGTTTAAAACTGAAGACAAAACAATAATACGTGCTATTTGTTCTACTACCCTCGAGTGTGTATCAAAATTGATAGATAATACTCTGGAACCGATTCACTCTTTACACCCACCGGCTCGAGAAAAACTCCTCAATACTATTTTTTGCAATTACAAAAAAGGTTGTGGTGCCAAATGAGCCTGTTAAAAAATCGGGTTGCTTTGTTTTCCAGCGTGTGCCAATTTCCAAGGTTAATCTTGCTCAAATATCCAGTTTCAGAAGATTCCAGTGATTTTAATGAAGAGACCAATGACTCAGTCACATATGAACAATTTATAAACATCCAGCAAGAGGAAGAGGAAGAAAAGTAATCGAAGTAGACATTAATGTTGAAGTAGACTTTCAAGAGTATGAATCTGATTAAAATATCTAAAGAAATCAAAACAATATTTAACCCAATAATCAATAGTAATTTAAATAATCAATATCAATAATAAGGTAATATTAAGAACTTGACGTGTATTGTTCCCTTAAATTATGCTAAAATTGTGATGGCATTTAGTGAAGTAGGCCTACAGGGGAACCACGGTAAAAAAACGCGCCGAGTACACTACCTCACAGGTGGCGTGGAAATGTGTGCATATCATGTATAATGTGACTCTTAGAATCGCGATAACTCAGGAAGTCTTAGGAAAAATAAAAGTTGAGAGGTGTCAAGTGACACCCGGATGGAACGAAGTTCCTTTCGGTTAATTAGTGAAGGAATTTGTAATAAAATTTAATATATTAAATATTAAAAAATAAAATAATAACATAAATAATAAATAATATATATAATATATACATAAATATTTGTAAATAATTTTAATAATTATATATTAATTATTATAAATATATAATTATTTAAATATTATTTTAATATATTTAATATACATATTTGTTATATTTATTATTATTATCCAGAGAAACATGCGCACGCCGCACAGCTTACTCCTAGTCTAGCCCCCTTTCACAACGCGCGATAAGGAACTTCGTTCCAAAATCATAACGACCATTTTTGCAGAGAAAATTTTAAGATATATCTTTGGTTTTATTATGATAAAACTTACCATTTTTAGAAAAATCCAACAAACCTCAAATTTTGCCCTTTACCCCAAATAACTTTTGTAGCACACAATATGAGATCGATGGGGATTTTTAAAACTTTATTTGTAATGGTAATCCCCAACTCTCCACCAAAATTTGGCTTTACTGCAATTTTTGTTATTTCAAATGTCTATATTGACCGGACTAAAGTGTTTTTGATCGGATTATGTTAATTGTATGTGTCTTAGAATATTGTAGCGTTAATATTCTAAGGTATGTGTCTATCTATGATTTAGGATTGTGTCATTTGTCAGTAGAACTTTTACATGACTTGTGACAGACGTCATTCCTGACATGACTCCTAAGTCACATTTAATGAATGACTAATTTGAATACTCTATAGTGCATCCTTTTTCAATTTTCATTATTTGATAAGGATAGAACATTTATGAACAAGTCGTAACTTGTCGAGTGAAGTAAAGCATGCCACATTTTGTTTTGTTTTGTTTGTTTACCTCTCGAACTCTTCATGTTAGCTGAACAAAAATTATTGTCATAAAGTTTAGATTGTGGCAGCGTGTGGTTGTGTGGATCTAAATTGTTGATAAAGTATATTATGTACAGCAGGCAAAGTTCAGTGAGCTGTAGTGCTTAATATTCTTTATAAGAAAATAATAAAGTGTTTTAAAAGGTTTTTAAAAATCGAACGATGCGGTAAGAATTTTTTTGCTTATTTTTAATATCGGTGCTTACATTATTAATATTAATTAAAATATCAAATTGACAGTAAGATCTAAAATTAAAAGGTCAAGTAGGGGGTCATGAGGTGAATGTCCGTCAATAAAAGTGAATACCTATAATAATTATTAAATTTTAAATTAACTCAATTATTATTTGTGCTGTGACTGTCAACTTAAGTTTAGTTTTATTTATTTAGAGCATTGGTAACAAGACTTTCAGCTCAAACCAAAATACATTAAAAAAGAATATCAAAATCATTTTTCAGTACCTATACTCGAATGTTTCTGTCAACTTATGCGACCAACAAAGATAATACTGTGTATTATGTACAAAATATAAATAATGAAGTAAATAAAATAATACTAAAGTCTTCTAATAATTTTTGTATGAAAAATAATATAATATGACTGGCTTACTTCTTTGACTGTACAGATCTTATTTGTTTGCAATAGAGGTTATTTTTGTAAACCAAATTCATGACGTAAAATAATGAGGCTTTCATATATTACAAAAATGATGCACCACTAAATCAATAATTAAAAGTAACTTATTTTAAAGTTTTGTTGGGTATTTTCAAATTGATGCCAATATGTACAATACACATTCCAAAGCTCATAGAATGCTAGTTATGTATCCATATTTAAAATTGAATAGGAAGGTATTTAAGTAATTGTGATTATACCTACTAAAAATACTTTTTTCTGTGATGGAAACAAATTTAAAATTAATCTGAGTCCAATTTTTCCTCTTACACTAATTCTTACATTAACATTTAGTTATTTATAATGTTAATTTAAATATTAGCACAATGACTACAGTGTCACTCTGGCACCCTCTAATCACAAAAACTGATTCAATATCTGCAGCATTTGCTTACCATATAACATTATACCTTTATATATACAGCAGTATCCACTATATCAAGTTTCTCATTATAAAGTTTGTGTACATATATACATTTTATACTTAACCATTTATAAGTAAGCATTAATAAGCTTTTGTGAATAACCAATGTACAGCTTTGGCAATTAAATTTTTTTTTCTACCTACCTTTGGCAAAAATATATCTTATGACGTTATAACTCTTGACATTTCTGCCCATTTATTTACATATCACAAATAATTATTTCTATTTGCTAAAATAAGTATGCAACAAATTGTCTAAAGTCAAATATGATATGAATGTGACAAAAATACTATATCACTACATAGTATAAAACAAAGTCGCTTTCTCTGTCCCTATATCCCTATGTATGTTTAAATCTTTAAAACTAGGCAACGGATTTTGATGCGGTTTTTTTAAATGGATAGAGTAATTGAAGAGGAAGGTTAATATGTATAATAACATCCATTAAATAGTGGAGAAATACTGTTATTTTTGAGGTTTCTAATGTGATGTCGTAAATAATTACATTTTTTCCGCTTACATTGCAAACACAGGCTGAACCCTTCAAGATTTATCAAAATTATGTACTAAGTATTGTACACATTGAAAATGTCTACAGAAAACTCCGCTATGGTATATGGATATCCCGCAATAACTTTTTTTTTGTTATTTACTTTTTACGACAAATAATGGCTAATTTTCGAAGCGATTTTAACCAATACAGCATTAATCCTTATCTAATTAAATACCTTAAATACGTTGTTGATTTAATATAGATCTATGTGGCTCTTTACAGCATATGATTTAAATGAATATTTTCGAAGAGATTACACATTTAAAAACTGCGGGACGTAGCGTTTGCGGCGGTTCCGGCCGGCCGGGCGGCGGGAGCGTGCCTAATAGCGCGTCTGAGGCCGCGGTTCTCCCAATAGAAAGCCATTTTTATGAGTGTCAATATTAACCCGAAAGATGAAAAGACTTTTTCGTGATAGTGTGATGTAAAAAATAAGTCTGAGAAAAAACGGTCGAACACTGCAAATACTTAAAATGGCAAAATAACGTTTGCCGGGTCAGCTAGCATATTATATATTTTTAAATTTAAATAAGTAAATGATACTCTTCTTAAAGGTTACTCCCTCACAATATAATCTACTTCTAGATAATGTCGGCAACCATACACTCATATGTACTTACACAATATATTTTTTAAATATTTTGTGTAATTTTTTTACTATGTTACTATGTACCTCGTAAAAATTGGGTATCTTACTATTAATAGCTGAGAAATATTTGTATTAATACTTATGATGTGCTGTAGTATAGCTTTTACCAGTGGGAGGCTCCTTTGCACAGGATGCCGTCTACATTATGGGTACCACAATGGCACCTATTTCTGCCGTGAAGCAGTAATGTGTTAACATTATTTCTGTCTGAAAGGCGCCGTAGCTAGTGATATAACTGGGCAAATGAGACATGTCTCAAGGTGACCAGCGCAATTGTAGTGCCGCCTAGAATTTTTTGGTTTCTCAAGAATCATGAGCGGCAATGCATTGTAATGCGCAGGGCGTATTATCATATATCTTATTTTTATTTTCTTTAAAAAAAAAGGCTTTTTAACAGACAACAGTACCTACCATCATCAATAAACAAAATTCGCCTACAAAACGTGTACCCCGTAATCCGACCATAATATTGCATCATATTATTGAATATAGTTTTCTCTTTCCATCGCCATGGCAACTCGCTTTGGTCCCCCGCACCCCGCGTCCCATGTTGTTATTGCCTCTTAAACCTGTACGGTGAACCTGCGCACGCGGCGAACAGGCGGTATTATTTTAACCTTTTTTTGTTTATCGGTGATAGCCCGTGCGTGGTACACATTGCAAAGCTCTCTGGGATCTCGGTGACTCATAAACGGGCGACCGCGTCAGGCGTAGTCGAGCCGCGATAAATATCTCGCTCCGATTATTCCAGTGTTCCTTTTTTACTTGTTCGCTTTTAACTGTTGCCAATATAGTTCCGTTGATTTTGATTCCGTTGATTTAATGAATTCTACTTATTATTTCTATTATATTAGTATACTGGCTAAATTTGTGTTCATTATACTTAAATTAAGCATTTGAGACAAAATGTAGGTACCTAATACCTACCTACTGTTTGCATAATAATATGTTTGATTAGAAATGTCAAGGGGCCAGGCTAAGAATATCGACCTTAAAAATATATTTGGGAATTTAAATGATTAATATATAATTTATAATACATATTGAAGAAAAATACAAAGAAACTGGGGGTCATTAACAGTGCAAGGCAATACCATACCAGGCAACGCTCCTGTGATTCCTCTGGTGTTGCAAGAGATTGTGGGCGGCGGTGATCACTTAACAACAGGTGACCCGTACGCTCGTTTGTCCTCCTATTCCATAAAAAAAACCAATATGTCGCGTACTTAGTTAGTACGTAATATATTCTTTGGCAATATTTCAAACCCACATTCTGGTGCTCTCTGGCCTTTTACATAATGCTCGTCTGGTGCACCCAATATCTAACACCCGAACCATTTGACCGTGAAAACAAAGAGCTGCTGAAAATGTCGGGAATCCAGTGCTCTTCATTGTGCTAAACACGTATTTCTCACGGGGAGTGTTCCAAATAGTTTTTTCACCTGATTCCTGCCGCCGAATACCATTTTCGCATGACCCTCCCAAACTTGGCTATTATTATCACCATCTGCATTTGTGGTGTTTCTCCTTAGTGTACATTGGTACACATAAGCATCCTTCTGCCATGTACCACCAAACTAAATGAGATTCCTTACGTGAAGTTTCCAAGAGGGCCGACATGGCCGGTTCATCATCATCATCATCAGCCGAAGGACGTCCACTGCTGGACAAAGGCCTCCCCCAAAGATTTCCACCACTCTCATCTCTCATCCAACGTATTCCAGCAATCTTGACCAGATTGTCGGTCCATCTTGTGGTAGTGGGTACTATAAAATAACAGGGTTAACACCTTCCTTACCGGCGCCTCTCTGGCGTGAATGTGGGTGACGGTGATCACTTTGCCACTAGCTGAATGATTTATGGTAGGTAACATGACTCAATATTTTTGTCGATGTTTAGTAGGGCTGTTGTTATTAGCTCATTTGAAGCTCGTTTTTCCTTCATAAAAATAACTAAATATATATTCTATAAAGGCGCCAATTTTAAAGATGTGATGGAGTGACTTTACGGTAGAAGTAAAACCTACATACCCATAAATAAATCAGATGTATTTTTTTATAACAAAGTACGGTGAGCAATAGATATAGGGTTGCCAATCGTACTCTTAAGTAGAATATAGTACTCTATTTCATGTAGGCGTAGTTTATAATTATAATATATTCAAATATAGCTATAACAATAATAAAGCGTGCTATTATGTTCTATATATATATATATATATATATATATATATATATATATATATATATATATATATATATATAGAACATAATAATATATATATATATACATAAATAGGCTTTTTTGGTACATGCCATTCAGGAATAATAATAAAAACTATCCCTACTCTCTGAAATCAGGTGAACCTACTCTACTATTAAATGGCATAAAAGGCATTTATTTCCTCAAAATTGATTCCTTTAGAATTCGTTTTGATGTCATTTCTAATATATTATGTACTAGACACTACTACCGCTTCGGAAACAAATGTCGCTCTGAGAGAGAAACAGCAGTGCAAGAAACTCATTGAAATATAAAATATTGTACTGTCACACTTAACCATTAGATTTCTATATTTTGTTACTTAATGAAACTCATGAAGATGAACGCACTTAACACTAATGACAGCATACAAAGAAAATTTTGGAAGTTTTTTTTGCATAACAAGCATTTATTTTCTCAAAATTGATTCCTTTAGAATTCTTTTGGATGTAATTTCTAATATACTTGATACTACTACCGCTTCGAAACAAATGGCGCTCCGAGAGAGAAAAAGCGCAAAAAACTCTCCCAGCATTATTTTTTAGGCTCTTTTTAATAAAAATATACAATACTGTACTCTAATTGCTGTTGCTATAAAATAATCATAATCTAGTCCCAGGCTGTCGGATCACTTAGATATTCAGGTGTGTTGTAATAGGATTTACGACAAAGCCATTTTTTTAATAAAACATTTAAATTTATTTATAGATAATGCCTGAACAGTGGCTCGGACTTACCTATAAAAGTGTTTTATTATTAGAAAACGTGACAACCCTAATTACATAATCTGTTCGCTATTCTCATAGCTCAGAGTGGGCCTGCCAAATAAGTAGGTATGTTTGTACTTCCAATACCAAATAATAATCGGCGCCAAGGTCACTACTCAGACACACTACACTGGTTCTACACAAAATAGTTACGTAAGTACTACCATAACACAATATAAAAACGCGAGTGAGAAATATTAAACAATGATAGCTCTAATACAAGTCACAAGTTTTAAATTATTTAGGTAAGTACCTACACAATTGTCAAGGCATATCAACATTTATTACAACACTAGCTGACCCAGCAAACGTTGTATTTCTATCATAATTAACAACTGTAGTTAATATACCAACTATAGGTAGCTAAAATTAAGTTTGTTTTTTACCTCCTGAGAAATGTAGACGGATACAAAGATTCTAATTAGTTATTCATTTTAAACTATTCTTTCAATTTGATTTCTGAATGACGGGGGACACATCAAAGGAAAAACAAAATTGTTGTTTTTTTTTTATTCCGAATATTTTCATATTTATTCACCTTTTAAACCTTCTCTGGACTTCTACAAATAATTCAAGACCAAAATTAGCCAAATCGGTCCAGCCGTTCTCGAGTTTTAGCGAGACTAACGAACAGCAATTCATATTTATATATTATATCGATAGATAGATGATAGCTCTAATACAAGTCACAAGTTTTAACTTATTTAGGTAAGTACCTACACAATTGTCAAGGCATATCAACATTTATTGCAACATTATGTGAAAATTAAGAATTGATTTAATAGGTGAGGTTTGCCAACCTTCAAGTTAATAACCTGTCACCTTTCACAATTAATAAATTAATTTTACGGCTCTAAAGTGGAAAATATACGTGTCGGCTTCAGTTTATTCACCTAATTGTTATAATTATACATTTGTATTATGACTAAAAAAATCCACAGCGGCGTGTGTTTGGCTGAATACAGTAAACTCAAAGAACTGGCTAAGCGTAAGTCGGACTAGAAGGGTTCCTGGATAATTTTTTTTACAAGACTATATTAAAACTTTTGTAAGTACTGAATGGATTTTTATGTGGTCAATAGACCAACAGACGGAATTTTTCATGAGTTAGAATTTATTAATAAATAAGTATTAATTAAATAAAAAGTAAACGAAACAGTCGAAAGTTCAGGGGGCCTACTCTTAAAATCGTTATTCGATAAATCGTGGCATTAGTCGTGTCGAATCCTACTCTTAGTTACATCGCAATCAATGTCGAAACGATGATTGAACGAACGAAACAGTATTCGATATTGTCGGTCCTAACCCTACTCTTAGTTGAAAATGTCAGAGACGATTATTCGAATTTCACAATTAATCAAACGTCACTTTTACGATAATCTCAACGACACCTTCTAGGCTGTCGGTGCTATTATCGTTTCAAGTTGTATAGATATATTTGCCATATAATATACATACTTAATAAATATTATTAAAATAATTATATGTGATTTACTATTCAACAGGATTTTTTACTACTAAGTCATTTAAGTCATTTTGTTAGATCGTTTATGCGTAGAAATAATGCAAATGGCCGCCTGAGAAATAGGAAGTCAACGAAGAATTATTATCCGCAATTTTTGTATTATTTATTCAATTTTAAATGGTCATATTATATCCATTACATATTTCTTTTAAATTTACATTATGTGTTTATGTTACCAAATTGGTGGTGCAGAGTCTGGCATAGTCCTTAGCGCCTAAACTATGTTTTGACTTTTGACACTTAACAGCGACATAGCACAGATAATGTTTAGGTTTGAACATATTTCATTCACACTAACATCGTACAAAAATCAAAATATTAGTCTATGGTAACGATAAACGATAAAGAATTCGAACATTTGTTAGAGTAGGATAGTTGCGATATATTCTGAGTATTATCGTATCGTTCCGAATGTATTGTTGTCGATTTTGCGAGTAGACCTCCAGAGATATGCAAACAATCATAACAATAATTATAATGTATCACCTATTTTTTTAAAACTTCGTAAACAATTTTTGAGTTTTGAAAAATTCATAAGATAATTTCTTTTTATTTGGACAGAGCAAAGCTGTTCTTGATTTGAATGATTGAACAAAGTTTCTTAAAGTTGCACGACTTAATTGCCAATAAATCGGCATGCAAATATTCAAAAACTAGCTGATTCTCGCGATTTGAAACAATCAACAAAAATGAATAAGCACGTGGTGCTTATAAAATCATTGTTTCTTAAAACCTAACATTAAAATATGAAGATATCGCAATATTTCTTAGATAAGAGCCAAGTCTCTAGGGAAACAAACTTAGAAGACTTAATTGAACTTATAAAAAAAGGCAGTAACGCTCTTGTGATTCCTCTGGTGTTGCATGAAAATGTGGGCGGCGGTGATCACTTAACACCAGGTGACCCGTACGCTCGTTTGTCCTCCTATTCCATAAATTGAAATCTATCTTGTAGGTAATTTTTCCGTGATGCGCACACAAATGAAAAAACCTCATTTAAATCATTCTATTTGTATCTTCATATATAAATCCAGTGTGCTGATATTTGTTACCAGTGATCTCCTAAACTAATGAACGGATTTTAAAGGGGATTACTTCATGGAGTGCAGTTCAGTCCTACTTGTGATAGGATAGTTTTTATTTCGATTTGGGACCCATAATTATCCAATTTGTTTTCTATGGACATATTTTCTATGAGAGAATTTATTGACGCACTGTTTAACTGTTCTGCTGTAAAACAATTTCATTATAACAACAAGGAGCATATTTTACGAAATAATTCTTGATCCTATGACATATTATTGACAAATTCATAAAAAAACAGTATTTTATATATTACTAGCTGACCCAGCAAACGTTGTATTGCCGATATTAAAATTGCGATACAAAAGTAACTGTTGATCGTAGATCGGTGAAAATTTGAAGTTGTATGTATATTTTAATGCTGACTCATAATCAAACAAACATAAAAAAATTTAAAAAAAAATTGGCGTGGACCACCCTTAACATTTAGGGGGATGAAAAAATACATGTTGTCCGATTCTCAGACCTACCCAATATGCACTCAAAATTTTTTAAGAGTTTAACTACAAACGCCGCGACATGAGAATTTTATATATTAGATGTACAGAACAACGTCTGTCGGGTCAGCATAATTATAATACAAATAATGATAAGGTCATAATACCAAACAATTAGTTAAAAGTTAGTACATAAGTATTAATAATTGTTGACCGAAACCATAAACAAGGAGAGTGCACTTCTATCAATAGAACAGGTACGTATTAACAGCATGACTCATCAAGTCTCACATACTGTGGCTGTATAGGTTACATTTGTAAACAAGTTGTGGCCAGTCTGCGAACTGACTTAACGAATGACATGGTCCAATTTTATATTATTTGCCTAACGGAAACATGAAAAAAATTTTTTTTACATATTTTGTTAAAATTAAGTAAAGGAAGCCGATTCATATTTACATTTTACACATTACAAATTTTTAAGGCCTACATTGTATCTCTTTTTTCATGAAAATAAGCAACGAGACGAGTAGGATGTTCAGCTGATGGTAATTGATACGCCCTGTCCATTACAATGTAGCGCCGCTCAAGATTATTAAAAAACCCTAAATTCATGAGCTTCACTAGGTACCTAGAACTATGCTCGTCACCTTGAGACAAACATAAGATGTCAAGTCTCATTTGGGCAGTAATTTCACAAGCCATAAGTTATATCACCCTGGTGGAGGAATTTCAAATGGTATGAGCGTTCATCTAAGTGTTTTATTTACCTACTACCAATCCTACTACATGAAAAGTTTGTCGATGCACTTTCGGAATTCATTATTAAAATCTTCCTACAGAATATAACCGAAATAACATTTTAAGCAGCCAATGCATTGTGCATGCAACATCATGAAAAGCTGTTATATCGTTAATATAACAAAAAATAGTAAAATTATACAAGTGAACCGATCTAGAAGTTTTGTGAAAAAAAACGAATAAAAATTAACATTATGGTACTTAATAAGAAACATTTCTACAATTCGATTGACAACCATCCAGTGACCAACATAAAAAATAGAATTATAAATTAATTGAGAAATTATTCATAACTAATGATTACAGAGATTTTTAATTTATACTTATAGTAAGTACCTATAGCTATATTAGCTTCGCGGGGCAAATTTTAAAAGAAAATGAATTAAATTTTATTCATCTTATTACAAATACAGTAAAAAATAACGATAAATTTCCCATCCAATGGTGGTAGTTTCATGTCGATACGATCAGTGGTTTAGGCGTGATTGAGCCGCAAACAAAGACCATTTTCATTATATATAATAAACATATAGAAATATAAGAAAAAGATATCATTTTGGTTTTTGTATGTTTGTCATATTATAACAAAATCGATAAGGCGCTAATAATTATTAATTATAGTAGTATTAATTAGAGTTTCTTGCGCCGCTTCTTCTCTCTCAGAGCGCCATTTGTTTCCGAAGCGGTAGTAGTATCTAGTAGTATAAGAAATGACATCAAAAAGAATTCTAAAGGAATCAATTTTGAGAAAATAAATGCCTTTTATGCCTTTATCCAAGCCAGTTGTCAATCGGGACTTGAATACAGGATCAGGTATCAAATTTATGACATGTCGTAACTTGCCCTTAAAAATAGGACGTGCATTGTTTTGTTCAGACGTGCTTTTGTTCAATAACTTATTTTTTAGTTATTGTTTACGCCCTTATTCATAATGGTCCGCTTACTTAAAACAGCCGCTAAGGAGTGTTTTTTCTCATTCTGACTTAAGTCAATAGAAGAAGACAAGAGTGAGAATTAGCTTTGGCAATTTAATTTAAAATAGCAGACTATTATGAATAAGGGGGTAAAAGTTTTAATGAAAAGCTATTTGAGAACAATATTCTGACAAAAAAATATGAATAAGATTGTGGCAAATGTTTGGTATGTTAAGCGTTTCATGTTAATATTTTATGAACTGTTTTGAGTTTATAATTTATTAAATAGACATTTTGATAAATCTTATACCTACGTTGAGTGCTTAGATTAAGGATTGGTCTAGATACCGTAGGCGTAATCGCAAAGTGCGGCAACTAATGCTACGCCCAAGTGGGCGCTCTCGAGCCAGTCTCGAACAATGTGTGACGTTGACGTGCCTCATGTTCTGTTCTGATATTTGAAACTAAAACAGTTTGCGTAGTAGAACTTTGTAAAAATAATACTACCTACACGAAATAAGACACTGGGATTATCACATAATATTTTCATCAGTAAGTATATCGTATTTCATTAATTTCAATGTAAAATAACACGAACCGTATGTTACAAAATTCGAAAGATGCCATTGAGTGCCAAGATGCAACGCACACATGCATCTAATAGTTGCGTTATAAAAAAGCTATTGTTCTTAGGTAGTGCGGTATCTAGTTGGAGCGCAGAGGAAATTAAATTTTATTCAAGGGTTGAGTGTATTTTTTTATGAAATTTCATTGGTTGATTTAATTATATATATATGTATATGTATGGATATAATATATACATATTTATTTATTTATAATCGCTTATAAAATGCTCACAGAATACCTTTATTTATTTATGGTGTATGTAGATGATGCAGCTACTGTACTCAATAACTTTTGTATTAATTTACATTTACTTTTTTGACTTACTCGTGAAAGACATTGACTATTTGACGTTTGAGTGTGTCTGTTGCATTATTTTACATATTATATTGTAATTGAAATGATCTGTAAATTTGATATAAAAGAGTGGCAATGAGTTTCTTGCTACTTCTTCTCATTAGCTCAACTCTACGAAGTAGCGGTAGATTCAATAAGAAAAAAATTTTTTTTTGACATTCATAAGTGTCATTTAGTGGCCTACGTGAATAAACTGATTTTGATTTGATTTGATTTGATTATTAGTGCTCCGCAAATCAGCTTATTATTCACTAATTTGGTGGGCAAAATCAGTGAGTCTGTTAGGCTGTGTTCATCAAAGCTCTGTCTTTTATTCTCTTATATTTTTTTTATGAAAATAAGGGACGAGACGAGCCAGGACGTTGAGTTGATGGTAATTGATACGCCCTGCCCATTACAATGCAGTGCCGCTCGGGATTTTGAAAAACAAAAAATGCTGAGCGACACAAGTGCCCTCGTCACCTTGAGACATAAGGTGTTAAGCCTCATTTGCCCAGTTATTTCACTAGCTATGGCGCCCTTCAGACCGAAATACAATAATGCTCTCACATTACTGCTTTACGGCAGAAATAGGCGCCGTTGTGGTACCCATAATCTAGCCGGCTTCCTGTGCAAAGGAGCCTCCCACTGGTAATTTTGGGATTTGGTCCGGCCGAACTATCGAATATGGTCCGCTACCGGACCGCGTCCGATGATTCAGCCGTACCAAATCCGACCATGTGTTTAGGCTATTAGAGGTGTAAATATTTGACGCGTATGCTAATCGATCAGTTCATTCGTACCTAGTGAGTACTTCGCATCAAACACAGTAATAATAAAATCAAATCAAAATCAGTTTTTTCACGTAGGTCACGGAAATGACACTTATGAATGTCAAAAAAAAAACTTTTCTTATTGAATTTACCGCTACTTCGTAAAGGGTTGAGCTAATGAGAAGAATTAGCAAGAAACTCATTGCCACTCTTTTATATCAAGATTTACATTTACATCGATTTACAAATTATTTCAATTACAATATAATATGTTAAAATGTAATATTTAGCAAACCGGGAACTGTTGTTAGGGCTGCCAGGTTTTTTTAAAGACCTTTTTGAATTTCAGTACCCAAAAATATAGTAGATAAAGATAAAAAAAAAATATAAAGATAAAATTACAATATATTTTTAAATAATTTCTATGAATATTTTTACTGCTTTGAACTTTTACAGATATACATTTTTATAGTTGTAACGAACCCTTCGTAACTATAATTACAATCTAATTTTAAGTTACAAAATTGTTCATCACAGAATATAATAAGCGCTGTATCCTGATAAGATATATTATATACTAGTGGAACCGACAGACGTTGTCCTGTACACACGTCTTAAATTTGAAAAATCGGTCCAGCCGTTATGAGGTGTTCACTAACATACACATGAGCAGGAGAATTATATTATATGGACGGAATTGAGAATCTAAACCAATCTCAAATTCACTGGAACACACAAAAATTTCATCAAAAACGGTCCAGCCGTTTAGCAGGTAGTTCAATTGTGGATCTAAACCATCCTCGAATCCCCTTGAACTCACACAAAAAATTTCATCAAACTCGGTCCAGCCGTCTAGGAGGAGTTCAGTGACATACACACGCACACAAGAATTATATATATAAAGATAGTAGTTTCGCCTACTATATTATATTTTAAATATAATAGTAGGGGTGGCAACCCTAGCTGTTGCTGGTACTATAAATACTACGGTTTCTTTTCAAATTTTATCGATACCCGACAGACCCTAATAGACATAATATGCTCCTCATAGAGATTCTGAATAGTTCATTATTATAACACTAGAAATAAGGAATTGCTTGTAACTAATTCTAGTAGGCTTCATAAAATACATAATAGCTGTAAGGTTAAATGTATACACTTCTATAATAAAGTCCCAGCCACAGTTCAGGCATTATCGATAAATAAATTTAAATGTTTTATAAAAAACAATGGCTCTGTCGTAAATCCTATTACTCCACAGCTGAAAATCTAAGAGATCCGACAGCCTGAGATTAGATTATGATAATTTTATAGCAATAGCAATGACAGTACAGTATTGTATATTTTTATTAAAAGGAGCGCAAAAAAAGAATGCTGGGAGAGTTTCTTGCGCCGCTTTTTCTCTCTCGAAGCGCCATTTGTTTCGAAGCGGTAGTAGTATCTAGTATATTAGAAATGACATAAAAAAGAATTCTAAAGGAATCTATTTCTATGCCTTTTATGCAAAAAACTTCCATTATTTTCTTTATATGCTGTCTTTAGTGTTAAGGCGACAATAAATGCCGGCGACCTTGAGCGATATGAGTTCACGGTTCCTATGTAACAAAGCCAATATTTTCAAAATTCTTGCGTCGAAAATGTAACATTTTAACAGGCGCAAACAGTTTAATTGCTTACAATCCTCATTATTGATTACTAATCTGAATAAATGTACCTACACAAAAAAAGTAAAAGCTATAAAAACAACTTTTATGAGAGTAATATACTAAACAAATGCATCATGCCGAGAAAAAACTTGTTTAACTGCAAAGAAAACTGGTAGTTCATAATATTCTGGAGTGATAACTTTAACCAACTATAGCTATATTTTCACAATAAAACTTGTCTAAAAACACCTTGAATTCGTGTTTTCTGTTTACTCTTCGCCTTAAGTGCGTTCATCTTCATGAACTTCATTAAGTAGCAAAATATAGAAATCTAATGGTTTTAAGTACCTACTTAAGTGTGAGCACTTGTTGCATCACTAACCGTTTTAGTCTATCTCGCAGGACACGTGTGGATTTAGTGTAAATTAAAATAGTGCTGTGAATAACCAGATCGACGACTCATTGTCCGAACCGCTCTCACCCACGGCTATAAATATCTACCTCTCTTTCTATTTATCTGTCTCACTGCTCGTTTTGCGCACCTCTATGGTTACTTGTGTTCTCTTTGTAGCAAATCATTCGCCCCCCGTTTTATCGTAAACAAATCTTAAATGCTGGCTGTTTCTGTTCTCATAATGAAGTATTTATTGCGCGGGTAATGTTCCGGCTTTGTATAATAACCTACCTCTATATACATTTAATGAATAATATATAAATCATATCAAATCCAATCAAAAACATTTTATGTTTATGTAGGTCAAGGAAGTGACACTTATGAATGTCAAGTTTTCTTTTTAAATTTACCGCCACTTCACAAAAGTCAACTTTTCGAATTCGATTTCTAATGAGAAGAAGTGGCACGAAACTCATTGCCACTAGTTCAAATCAACATTTACAGCTTCATCGTTTTGCAAATCATCTTAACTACAATATATGTAAAGGCACGCAACAAAAATACTCAAAACGTCGAATTTAGTTTCAATTATTAGCAAAGCTTTACAGAACACGTGGCAGTCTACGTCACACATTGTTCGAGACTGGCTCGAGTACGCCCACTTGGGCGTAGTATTAGTTGGCGCACTTTGCTACTACGCCTGCGGTATCTAGTTGGATCGCAGCGGTGACCAATTATCCTTAATATATGATTAAAAGTCACAAAAGTTTACGTGCGTCTAATAGATTTGAGTTTGCGAAACTACGAACAAATAAGATCCACACTATACCCACTATGTGCATGGTAATCTCTGAAATTCCGTTTTCTAACACCCCATTTATTATAGTGATGTGATATAACCGCAAAAAAATATGTCAAATGGCGAGAACTTATCGAAGTTACAACATAATAAACGCGTTGCTTATTTGAATTGAATAAAATAAAAACATATGTCAGACAAGTAAAATATTGACGCAAAAAATAATATTCCAAACACGGACGAGTAAAAAAAGAAGGACTCCGTGTCACACTTACATAACAGTGAGGCACCAAAACAAGCCGGTAAACATGTAAATACATAGCCCCACGCATACACTTACACTAAAACAAGCCGATCGGCCGCCATTATGAGATTTGCCATCGTCTGTGACAGATCAGTTTTCGTCGCAATAAAATATTTTAATAATGCCATCGTGCGTTGTGATAATGTGTAAAAACAATACTATAAAAGTATTTGTGGATATATTATGATATTTATGGGAGAATAAATTGTGTAACTAGTATACCCCGTAACCGCACACACACTAGCATAACGGTGCTTCACTTTCTAATATCACGGCGCGGAGTCCTTCTTTTTTACTAGTCCGTGATTCCAAAGTCAAATAAATTTTATACGTTTATTTAAGTTTATTTATAAGTTTATTTATTTATATAAGCGTTCTGAATCGTCACTACAAATATTTATTTTATATTACTGAATCTACCATATGTTCCGAAAAAGTAGAGCTCGTGAGAAGAACATACAAGAAACTCAACTACCAATCTTTACAATCTAATTGAATAGTTTACAATTGCTACAATATTCCATGTTGATTCTCAATATTAACCGATTAATAAAATAATTTCAAATAATAATTACTCTAGAACGAATGTGAAACAATACGGTCCTTATAATAGAATATCTACAACATTCTATGATATCAACGTTCATGACGTCGACATTTTTCACGACACGTTCATTTAGAAATAAAGTTCTAGAAAAAATAACGACAACGGTAGATAATTGTTTGTGTTAGATTGTTAATGACTTATCAATTCTTACTTTTATTCTTTGTAATTTCACACTTACCACTTTATAATTATTTACATTGTATAGTTTGTAGAATTAATATTATTATTATTATAAATCAATTGTTAATGTTAAGTTGAGTTATTGTTGTTACATCTTAAATTAATAAATAATATTGAAAGAAATATCATGTTTAACCAACCGCTTTATGCGGACTGTTTAAATAAACAATAACAAAACAAAAGTAAACACAATATTGCACATTAATTATTGTGAATTGTGCATTGGTAGGTGTTATATGACAGATAAGGCAAACGGACGATCAGGCCACTATCAGTATGCGTCACGACTACAGCTACTGGCTGAGCCTCTGTAGAACTTATGACTTATGTGTTAGGGTCTATAATAACACATTTTATTACAAGCCTTTATTGTTAATATAATTACATCTACAACGCAAAAGGACTTTTTCCAATGGCGCCTTTGAGTATTCAACCAAAGTAGACGGTATTTAGTTCTTCATAATGAAAGTACGGCGCGTGCAATATGTTTTATTTAGCATATTTATTTATTTATTAAAAATACACAGAATGTAACATTACAGCTTATATCTAAAGCGTTATAAAGATACTATACTAAAGAAAAAAACAATCAGAATTACAAAACTAGGTATCTTATTTTATAGAGCTTACAAGTTACAATATAATATTTGAGAGTATGATTCTATGATCAGGGGCGTGCATATCACATAGGCAATTAGGCAGTGCCTACCTCGTTATACACCGAAATAAATATAGCACTAGTGTTAAAGTTGATTTAGTTTAATTTGGTTCCGTTATTTTATAACCAAACTTCTATTTAACACGCAGTAATAACATTTTTCTTTATGCTAGATTTTAGATGCTTATGGTAAGTATTCCAAAGCTCAACTACGACTAGTTAGATCCATAGTGTCTACCTTACTAGAAAATCAATGCAAGCCCCTGAATATTATATATATAAAATATACATATCTATGGTCACACGAATAAAGCATCAAAGAAATATATTCCAAACTTACAATAAGAACCAAATTTTATGCAATTGTTTAAATTAAGCATTAGCTACGTACGCGATAGACACACTACTTAAATAATTAAATTGAACTTAGTATCAAAAAATGTTGTCTGTACTAAATACACATGTCAGAAGTGAACTTCTTTGGAAAACTCATTTTTAAATCTCGTTTCTATTAATTATCAAATGTTTTTGTCAATATTATTAATTATAAGATGTTCTACTTACTCGCGGCCACGCGCTTAACCCAAACGATACGACGCTAGTAGGAAAGATGTTCTACTTTTTCGCGGCCACGTGCTAATCCTGCACAATACAACGCTAGGAAAGAAGATGTTCTACTTCCTTGCATCTACGAGCTAATCCTGCTCGATACAGAGCCAATGGGGTAGATGTTCAACGTATTCACGGCCGCGCGCTGAACCCTCGAGAACCTCGGATACGATATCCATACTGTTGAAATCATAATTTTTCGCGGCGGCCATCTTGAATTTCAAAAATGATCCCAAATTCGTTCTCTGCACCCTCGAGAACCTCGGATACGATATCCGTATTGTTGAAATCATAAATTTGCGCATCGGCCATCATGGATTTCTAAAATGATGCCAAATTTGTTCTCTGCACCCTCGAAAACCTCTGATTCGATCTCAATATTGTTGAAATCATAATTTTGCGCATCGGCCATCTTGGATTTCAAAAATGATCCCAAATTCATTCTCTGCACCCTCGAGAACCTCGGATACGATATCCATGATATTGAAATCATAATTTTGCGCGGTAACCACGTTGAATTGCAAATACAAAATGGCGCGTAACCGAAAATCGTCACGATTTGCTATAAAATTTCTCTCATACGTCGATAAAGAAGTTTCACTTCAATAACCATTATTTTTAATTAACATTAGCTAACAATCAATAAAAGTTAGGGAGTGGCATGTTTTTCATTATTCAGTTATTATTATCATTCTTAATATCATTATGAAGCTCTACGTATGCGACGTTGTCAATTTTCTCCTTAGGGTATGTTACTTTGATAATCGCTAATAATTTGTATGATAAATTAAAAACTACAAAAGGTGAACTTATAAAGGTCATACTTTCGATTCCAATACGAGGTCTCGTTATGGGAATTCAATATAATAAACAAGTATAATGAAAGTAATTGTAAATTGCGTCTCCAGTTGGTTTTATACTCTAAGCATGTACAGTAAAATACAACGCAAATTACTTATACTGCTCGTTGCTGGTGCGTGAGTCGTATTCCCTCGCGCAGTGCTCGGTGCGGTTTTATGCAACAGCGCTGACATTGAATAACAGTGTGTATGCAAATAAAAATATCCTACTGACTTATGTTCATTGTTTTAAGTACGATACAACTGAGAGTATTGAATTCAGAGTTGTTAAAAAGCTCGAGTCTCCATCCTCGAGCCCTAGTTTTTTTTTAATGAAAATAAGGGACAAGACGTGCCCATTAAAATGCAGTGCCGCTCAGGATTCTTGAAACTAGTGATGGGCCGAACATGGGTTTCACCGAATACGAACATTCGGCCGAATATTCGGTAAAACTTTTACCGAACCGAATATTCGGCCGAATATTGGGTACATTTGATTCCGTTCCGTCGCACAACTGCAGGTCTAAACTTGTTTACGCTAAGCGTGTATATCTGTTTTATATCTCACTAGACTATAATTAAGTTCCTAACTCTAAATGTGTAGATTAAGTGATTGATCTCTTAAATTACAACCTGAAAAGTACAAACAAATTACTTATTTTCTTTATAAAGAACTATATTGGTTGAATAGGATAGCTTTAAAAGTTTAATATCAATAAATATATTTTGCGACGCTATGCTGAGTAGAAACTAGAAAAAAATATTATTCATAATCTACTAAGGTGTTGTGATTTGATTAAGATATTCTCTAACACAATAAAGACTGATCGAAATAAATATCTTGTTTATTTTCCTTCAATTAAGACCTGATTATAATATATTATTCTAAAGAGTTTACACAGCAGCCTAATCCCAAAACAGCTAGACAGTAGATACCTATATTTTGCATTAAGTTGTTATCTTTTTACCAACCTACTTTAATTGAAAATAAAGCTTCAGTGACGACAAAAACAGAAAGCTATACTCTAAAATACTTACCTCATTACACTGTACATTCAAATCATGATAATACACGGGTCAATAACAGTAAAAACTTTGAGTATCACTTTGCCGAATATTACGTGATTCAGCCGAATATTCGGCCGAATATGAATATTCGGTAAAGCTGCCGAATATGCCGAATACCGAATATAAAACGAATATTCGGCCCATCTCTACTTGAAACCCCCAAAAATTCTGACCGGCACTACAACTGCGCGCGTCACTTTGAGGCTAGATGTTAAGTTTCATTTGCCCAGTAATTTCACTAGCTACGGCGCCCTTCAGACCGAAACACAGTAATGCTTACACATTACTGCTTCACGGCTGAAATAAGCGCCGTTGTGGTACCCATAATCTAGCCGACATCCTGTACAAAGGAGCCTCCCAATGTTCGACTCGAATCTTTTATTTACGACTCTTGAGCCTTCATGGCTCGAGCCTTTAAGACCTTCAAGCCCTCAGAGCTCGAGCTTTGAAGACCCAGTAGCTTCGACACGGAGCTCGAGTTCCCGCCTCGGAGCTCATTTCTCACAACACTAATTGAATTACCTACATAGTACTTTTAATGACTAGCAGAGCCGACGCATGTGATCCAGTCCCACCGCTGCTTCAATTATAAAAAACTTTAAATTTTACTTACTGAATATGAAATGTTTGGTTTAATGGTTCTTATATTATATTCGACCAGACTAAGAAAAAAATAATTACAACATAAATCGCGCAGAGTCATCAAGACGAAAAGATAGCAACTAAAAATCATGCGCATATTTTGATCAAAACCGGTTTTGCCATTTATAAGTATTTGTGTAAATGTTTTCCCATAATAAAATAGTTATTTTTTTACATTTAAGTCGGTTCGATTCTCAGACGAGGCAAGTAATTTTTAGAAAATCTTTGAATGCCGAATTAATAAGTTTTAAAAATAACATAAAGTCTTCTTTCAGTAAAATAGCCTATCTTCGATATTTAAGGTACTTTCCCTTCATGTCCCATAACTTTGGGACACCCTGTATATTCTGAGTAGCATATGATTCGCCGAGATCTGGTTTGAAACACTTTGCTGATAAATGTAATAGCTTAAACACATGATCGGATTTGGTACCGCCAAACCATCGGACGTGGTCCGGTACTGAACCTTATTCGATGGTATCTCGCATTGTCTGTGTGTATGGTATGGTTCCTGGTTCCATGGTGTGTGAATATAGTCCGCTATCAGACCGCCTCCGATGGTTCGGCTGTACCAAATCCGATCATTTATTGGTAGCTTTAGGCCTTACAGTTTTTCTTCATATTGTTCAAAGTCAAAGTAAACTATATATAATTACTGGGCAAATGAGACTGTGTGTGTGATTGAGGTAAGCAGTGAATGTGTTAACATCTTATGTCTCAAGGTGACGAGCGCCGTAGTGCCGCTCAGAATTTTATTTTTTTGAAGAATCCTAAGCGACACTGCATTGTAATTTGCAGGGCGTATCAATTACCATCATCTGAACGCCCTCGTCTCGTCCCTTATTATCATAATTTCTTTTTATCGAATTCAGCCTCAATGAAGTTATTGTTTGTTCCAGGGTTCTGGTGGCCTACTTGGCCACCGCCTCCTTGTTCAGGACGGCACGCTCGCAGCCCATCCTGTGTAAGTTCGACGCCCAGTGCCAGAGTGGGTTCTACTGCGTGCCCGAAGTCTATGTCTGCATGAAGTGTCTCAACTGCGAGCAGCTGAAGCGAGATCCCCCACTGGGACCGCCTTCCTGTATTAAATCTGTCTCCGAGTGTGGAGAATGCTTTAAGGGGTAAGTGATTTAACAGCATTTTGACGACCGAGTCTTGCTCGGTTTTTTGAGAAGGTACAAATCTTGAACAAAAATAAACTAATAGGACATCTGGATTCGAACCGAGGTCTTCTGCTTTCCGGATCACCCAGTGTCCCATCTGAGCTATTATAATATAATAATATTGACACACTTTTCACACAAATTATCTTGCCCCAAGTTAAGCATATAAAGCCTGTGTTATGGGTTACAAGACAATGATATATTAAATACGATATACTTACTTAAACATACATAAATTCATATAAACATACATAAATACATTTAAACATCCATGACTCGGAAACAAACATCCATATTAATTATATAAATGCTTGCACCTACCGGTATTCGAACTCGGGACCTCTAGTTTAGTAGGTAGGATCGCTAACCACTCTATTATAGTCTTCTACTCATTAAAACACGGATAAAACTAGATTTTTAAAATTGAAACCTAGCTAGATCGATTTCTCGCCCCCGAAACTACCTGTATACTAAATTTCATTCAAATCGTTGGAGCCGTTTCCGAGATTCAGATTATATATATATTTATATATACAAGAATTGCTCGATTAAAGATATAGGTGTGGCAAACTTGCAGGAGACATCCGTAACAACAGGTGTCAAGAGATGCGTTGCCGGCCTTATACTCTTTTCTTGAAGGGCCCTAAGTCGTATCGGTTCGGGAAAACAGCAGCCGGTAATTGATTCCACAAAGTGGCTGTGCGAGGCAAGAAATCTCGTGCATAACGCGCTGTTGTGGAATGCCAGACGTCAACGTGATGCGGAAACCCACTGTTGCGGGAGTTAAGGTCGAGATTTGTTTGAGGTGATTGATTTAAAAGAAAACACGTGTAGTTGATACTACGCTGTATGGGACACTTATGTAAAAACAAAGTAATGCATAACACCAACCCATAACTAGGTATTGAAAACGGATCGCATCCACCCACCAAATGCACCAGTTATGCAAAAAATAAGCAGCTAACCTGATTCCTGCCGCTGAATTCCACCTTCGCACGACACGCCACAAGTTAGGATATCATCCTCACCATCTGGATGTGTGGCGATCCTTCACAGTGCGGTTTTCAAGGAGACTTCTTCCACGTACTACAAAGCTGTGGAATGAGCTTCCTTGTGCGGTGTTTCCGAGACGATACGACATGGGTGTCTTCAAAAAAAGCGCGGACAGCTTCCTTAAAGGCCGGCAACGCTCTTGTGATTCCTCTGGTGTTGCAAGAGAATGTGGGCGGCGGTGATCTTAACACCAGTACCCGTACGCTCGTTTATCCTCCTATTCCATAAAAAAAAGCTAATACAATACCATAGATAATAATAATAATAATAATAATATTGACCCTCTTTTACATAATAAAATATATACTTGTCCCAAACTAAGCTCAGCGTGTACTTTGGATGCAAATAAACAATATATTTAATACGCTATCCATATGTCTGTAAACATACAGACATAAATACGAATATAAATGACCATCATAAAGGACGACACTTAAAAAACAGTTTTAAGGAAGTCGAGGACAAACGAGCGTATGTGTCACCTACGCTCCCGTTCTCTTGCAACACTAGAGGAATCACAGGAGCGTTTCCGGCCTTTTCGAAAAGTGTAGGCGCTTTTTGTAGGTATGCCCATATTGACTCATCACGATATCTCTGGAACTGTAAGACGTAGAGACTTGAAATTTGTTAGGAATATTCCTTTCGCCGAGTAGAGGTCAGCTAAGAAAGGACTTAAAAGAAATGCCACTCGCAAGATTTTTTAGGCGTTACTTTGCGGAAATCCATAATTATATAAATGATTTGACTTTTGAGTTTTCTTTAGTGCTAATTCCGCCAATATTTGTTTTTAAACAATTCGACACGTGTTTCGCCTCTACACGAGGCATCTTCAGGACGTGTTGTCTCATCAAAATCTGGCACGAGACATACAATGTTGTTTGAACCAAACGTTTTGGGCTGCCAGACGCTGAAGCTTGGTCAACTCGTGTATGTACTCTCATTTGTATATATGTAACGTTATTAAAATTGCATAAAAAGGACCTAGTTTCGCATCTCAACTTGGATTGGATTATAAACCATTAAACTACACCACATCTGGAGTCTATTGTTTGTACAATTATCCAAGCGAGCCGGTAATATGACGAATGAAACAATACACCGAACAGTGTACGTACTGTGATCGACCACCTGCCTTTTGTAATAAGTAATTATTGTAGCACTTAATTAGTTATTATTATGTTTTAATGTCGCTACCAGCGGACGAGTATACTCGCTCGATAGTAGATGACCGCCGCTAATAAAAAATTCAATTCAATTATTATTTTAACACGTATTATATAGGCCGACGAGTACGTCTACCTCGGACAAACAATCCGTTAGTTAGGCAGGTCCAATTTCGCGAAGAGGTCACTCGTCGAATCCAACTCGGATGGGCAGCGTTCGTCTGAAGACGAAGGTTTTCAACTTGTGTGTGGTGCCAGTGATGACTTACGGTACGCAGACGTGGTCGCTAACTATGGGCCTTATGAGAAAGCTCATGGTCGCTCAGAGGGCAATGGAGAGGTCTATGCTCGGAGTTTCCCTGGGAGATCGAATCAGAAATGAGGAGATCCGTAGGAGAACCAAATTTACCTACATAGCCCAGATGAAAGCCAAACTGAAGTGGCAGTGGGCAGGGCATATACAGGGGTCGACGGACAGAAGGCCGTTGGGGTAGGAAAGCCCTCGAATGGTGACCACGTACCTGAAGACGCAGTGTTGGTAGGCCCCCCACAAGGTGGACCGACGATCTGGTCAAGATCGCCGGAATACGTTGGATGAGGGCAGCGCAGGACCGATCGTCGTGGAAATCTTTGGGGGTGGCCTTTGTTCAGCAGTGAATGTCTTCCAGCTGATGATGATCATGAAGATAGGTCAAATATTAAATATTTTGTAATTTTTTATAATACATTTGCTAGAAACTAATTTTTTCAGTAAAATCTATGCAAAGCGATGAAACCAAAATTTGCAAATGTAAATAAATCACAAGAAAAACCTCAACGAGTCATTGCGAAGGGACAGGTTAAAAAAATATTCTTGTTGCCCGAAAATGAGAAACTGACCCCGCACCTTGGCTGTTATTTGACCATATTAACACGAATATATAAATATATATTAACACAAAAATATAACAAAACGTCATATTTCACTAGCTTATTCTATGGTATAAAATAATTGATTAAAGACCTAAAACAACAGCGCCGCAAAGAATTAAACGTTAGTAGACAAAGTGGTTACAAACCATGTTTATACAATAGATATTATTAAACTAAGAATTATCAAAATATGTATGTAGTGGTTATTAAAATGCTTGGCCTACAACTAATGCCCAATAAGGCGTTTTAATCAGCGTCGAAATAAAGATCTAGACGAGCAGGACGTTCAGCTGATGGCAATTGATACGCACAACCCATTACAATGTAGCGCCGCTCAGGATTCTTGATAAACCCAAAATTTCTGAGCGGCTCTACAATTGCGCTCGTCTACTTGAGACATAAGATGTTAAGTCTGATTTGCCCAGTAATTTCACTAGCTGCGACGCCCTTCAGACCGAAACACAATAATGCTCTCTCACATTACTGCTTCACGGCAGAAATAGGCGCCGTTGAGGTACCCATAATCTAGCCGGCATCCTGTTCCGGTAAAATTGGCATTAAATGGCAATGCAGAGATAAATGCTGCTTCAATAATATCGCGATGATTGGTCGCTTCGGTTACACTCTGATCTCAAAGGTGAAACTCTCAAACTTTTATGTTGCATCAGCAATTTTATATCCTCAAATATTTTTTGTGAATAGATTGATGAAGGATCTGCGTGGTGATGTGAACTCGGAGTGTGTGGTGGGGGAGGCCAGAGGGCCGGAGTCGCTGCCGTATTACGTGTGGGTGGGCATCGGCGCCGCGCTGCTCATCCTGGCGCTCCTGGTGTGCTTCGTGGTCAACATGCTGCGGAACAACTCCACCTTCAAGATACGTGCCTGTAAGTAGACCTGCTTTCAAAGACATTTAAAGATATTAGACCTACAATACAAATTGTTACAATGAAGTACTAGTCAACCATTTTTTAATGAAATTAACCAATCACATCGCTTCCCGCCAATGTGTCAGGGACACTGTATAATGTATATTATACGACTCAGTTCTATGATAATTCTGTTGTAGCAGCAACTCTTATTGTTGGTCTATCTATTCTTGTTTTTGTCTACAACCAGTAGCCACTTTCTTGTATGAATGAAAAAATATAGAGAAACAGAGTTTGCTCTGAGACTAATAAATAATGCAGTTATAAAATGTTTCAGACGGCAAGAACTTATAACTATGCTCTGTTATTAATAAACGCGATGTAAAGTTATTCTAAGTTTAATTTTTTTGTCTTTATCTTACCTTTGTCACTACAGGGTTACATGACAGCGAGAAGTTATTTTAAACTTGGAGTAAGTTTACACTGCGTTGATTAATAATGCAGATGGTGCATAATATTATAATATTATGATGGTTGTTTGCTTTTGATGTGTCTTATTTCAGATTAAATATAATTTCTTGTATGTGCTATGTTAATATTTTTTTATAGATTTTTTATACATGATATTTTATATATTTTCTAAACCTAGCCACGTACCTCCGCAGAATTTCTTACGGTATAATTAAAAGGCTGAAGCGTTGCACTGCCATCTTGTAGCAAGTTGTAGCAAAATGCGAAAATATATTTCTTGTGCTCATGTATAGGAATATGCGTTTTCATAATGCTGATCAACAGATCAGTTTAACTTGGTGGATTAAAATGTTGATTCTTAGCGGCAGTACGGCGCTCGTCTCCTCGAGACGTAAGATGTTAAGTCTCATTTGCCCAGTAATTTCACTCGTTACGGCGCCCTTCTTATTACTGATTCACGGCAGAAAAAGGCGTCGTTGTGGTACCCATAATCCAGCCCGCTTCCTGTGAAAAGAAGCCTCCCACTGGTAAACATCTACATCTGGTTATGAGTTACGAGTTACGACAGAGTGGGGGAGGTGGGAGAACATTGTACATCTCATTCAGAAACGAGATTGATATCAATTGTTCATCACAAGTGGATGATTCATTTAGCAGTTCTTTCCAATCATTTGCATTCTTAGTTAAACCTGTCGAAACATGTGAAACTGTAAGATTGTACCATCGTAACATACCATGTTTATACGCAAATAAAGAATTTGATTGATTGATTGATTAGACTGACCTTCGCTCCTTAGAAATACATTTGATGTAGACAGCTAGTCTAGTAGTGCGTAAAGTAGGTCTACCGAGTAGATGAGTAAGCGACCTTGATACTCATGACTCCATAATAATTATATATTAAAAGCATTTGTAATGCGTGGATGTGGCATTTCTTTATCATCTCTCATTGGCCTACATTTATGACCCCATTGTCCGCAATGCACTTCACACGGACCAGTCATATTCTAATTGTGGAAAAACCGTGCGGTTTGATCAAAAATATTATTCATGTTAAGACGCATATACATACATTCCATATTCTACATACACAGATACGATATCGTTAAAATTTTGCATTTATGCATCACTTTCTTTTGATTAGATAAGATTGTTTGGGGGTCACCAAGGATACCTTGTCTCGGAAAATAATCCAAGAATTATCCACTGCGCAAAAAGAAAGTTGAAAAGTTTTTACGACTGTTATAAGATATTTCTCTGAATTTTATATTTATTAATTGACAAAGTAATTTTGTGTGTATGATAGTAATATTATCAAGGCTTATACACTTAATTTAAAATATAAATATGGCGAAAGACTTTATTGGGATCCCTCGATGTATGACTCTTGAAAATGTGTATCGTTCGTTGAAGTGATCAAATTTTACAAAATGTTGAACCCAAATCCAAAAATGATAAATATACTGTTCGGCTAATAGAATTAGGTTAATAAGAGGTTCAAATACTTACCTCCAGTTCGGTGGCTGATTTGAACATGTACCGTGAATGGATGAAAATATATTGACTGCACACAGACAGTAATAAGATTTCCTTTCATAAAATCTTTTTTGAGATATTTTTGTGTTTATAAACGCAAGCCATTGTCTGTGTTTATATTTTTATTTTATTTTAGTACCCATTTGGGTGAACAATAGTTTTACAATCATATCGCCACAAGGTATTTAATATTAATTTTGCATTGGCGTATGGTCTGTCCCAATTGGTTGAGTCGCCAACGCGGCTCCCGGATGTGGATAGCCACATGCCGTCCTTATTGGATCTTCTGCTGACTACACATCCCGATGGTTACCAGGTCTTTGTCGACGCCCCTCTCGGAACGTCCGACCATTGCCTGGTCAGGAGTGTAGTGCCTATCCGACGCCAACGTCGCAGACCACCAGCGACCCGCCGCGTTTGGCACTACAAGTCAGCAGATTGGGATAGGATGCGTTCCTTTTTTGCATCCTACCCTTGGGGCAGGGTTTGTTTCCCTTCGGATGATCCTAGTGCCTGCGCCGTTGCAGTAGCCGATGTGATACTACAGGGTATGGATATTTTTATACCAAACTCTGTAGTACCCATCGGTGGCAGATCACAGCCCTGGTTCGATGCGTCTGTTAAAGCAGCATCTGACTGCAAAAAACAGGCGTATCGAACTTGGGTTGCGGCGCTGGGCACAAAGGATCCGAACTGCACAGTTCTTAAGAGGAAATACAACCGTGCCTCCAGATTTTTTAAGCGGCAAATCGCCCGTGCAAAGTCAAAACACGTCGTCAAAATCGGCGAGCAGCTTTCCAGTTACCCGACCGGAACACGCAAGTTCTGGTCGTTGTCGAAAGCTGCTCTTGGTAACTTCAGCTAGCCGTTGCCGCCGTTGCACATGAGGAATGACACCCTGGCCCATACGGCAAAAGAGAAAGCCGATCTCTTGTGCACTCTTTTCGCCTCCAACTCGACTCTTGACGACAACGGAAAAACACCGCCGACCATCCCGCGGTGTCAGAGCTCTATGCCTGAAGTACAGTTCAGACAGAAAACTGTTAGGCGAGCTCTGTTTTCGTTGGACGTCAGGAAGTCGAGCGGGCCGGATGGCATTTCTCCAATCGTGCTTAGAACGTGTGCCCCTGAGTTGACGCCGGTGCTAACGCGTTTATTCCGGCACTCTTATTCTAAAGGCGTAGTCCCTGACTCATGGAAGTTAGCCCTTGTCCATCCGATCCAAAAAAAAGGAGACAGTTCGGATCCGGCAAACTACAGGCCTATTGCTATTACCTCCCTGCTCTCCAAAATCATGGAGAGCATAATTAGCCGTCAGCTCTTGGTATATCTAGAGGGTCACCAGTTGATCAACGACCGACAATACGGGTTTCGCCATGGTCGGTCGGCAGGTGATCTTCTGGTATACCTAACACATAGATTGGCAGCGGCTATTGAAAGCAAGGGGGAATGCCTGGCAGTTAGCCTGGATATAGCGAAGGCCTTTGATCATGTATGGCACAAGGCGCTCCTCTCCAAACTTCCATCATTTGGGCTTCCCGAGAGCTTGTGCAAGTGGACCTCCAGCTTCCTCACTGGGCGCAGCATACAGGTCGTTGTCGACAGATATTGCTCGAACCCGAAGCCCGTGAATGCTGGAGTGCCGCAAGGCTGTGTGCTGTCTCCCACGCTGTTTCTTCTGCATATCAATGATATGTTGGACACCTCCAACATATATTCAGACGATAGCACTGGTGATACACTGGCCATGCAGGTCTCTCTCGGGAAATCGTCGACCAGTGCCGGGAGAAACTTGTGTCTTCTATCGAGTCCTCTCTTGAGAAGGTTGCGGAATGGGGAAAATTGAACCTTGTCCAATTTAACCCCCAGAAGACTCAAGTTTGCGCGTTAACCACAAAAAAAACCCCATATGTCGTATCACCGCTCTTCGAGAACACTTCTCTTAAAGCCGCGCCTAGTATCGGAATACTGGGTCTCGAAATCTCGAGCGATTGCCAATTTCGTGGTCATCTGGAAGGCAAAGCCAAATTGGCTTCAAAGAAACTGGGCGTCATTAATAGAGCACGGCAATACTTCAAGCCGGCCCACATACTAGCGCTCTACAAAGCGCAGGTCCGGCCACACATGGAGTATTGCTGTCATCTCTGGTCTGGCGCACCCCAGTATCAGCTCGATCCATTTGACCGCGTGCAACGCAGGGCAGCTCGAATTGTCGGGGACCCAGTGCTCTGTGAACGGCTGGATCACTTGGCGTTGCGTAGAGACGTCGCTTCATTGTGTGTCTTCTACTGCATTAACCACGGGGAGTGTTCCGAAGAGCTGTTTAACCTGATTCCTGCCGCCGAATTCCACATTCGCACGACACGCCACAAGTTAGGATATCATCCCCACCATCTGGACGTATTGCGGTCCTCCACAGTGCGGTTTTTAAGGAGCTTTCTTCCACGTACTACAAAATTGTGGAATGAGCTTCCTTGTGCGGTGTTTCCGGGACGATACGACATGGGTACCTTCAAAAAAAGCGCGTACACCTTCCTTAAAGGCCGGCAACGCTCCTGTGATTGCTCTGGTGTTGCAAGAGATTGTGGGCGGCGGTGATCATTTAACAACAGGTGACCCGTACGCTCGTTTGTCCTCCTATTCCATAAAAAAAAAAGGTATAAAGAACTTGGGAGTTGCAGAGATACTAATGACATAGTATACAATTTAAGAAGAAAAGTGAACAATAAATCAATATCTATTGCTTAGCACACGCCTAAGGAACGCTTGTATTGAAGAGGTCAATATAAAAATTGTTTGGATACTTTGTTAAAAGTCTCGCCAGTAGTCACAAAAATGAAGAAGAATTTTGACGATAATAACTTGACGTTATAGGAACAATGAAATTTCATTTTATGAATCGCACTTGGATGGATTAAATTTGCGAAATGTATATTTGATAATTCAAAGGCAATAAATATATATTATTATTTATATATTCATTCAATACGTATGTATAATTGCACAATAATCATTTTTTAAAGAGTTTTAATGTTTTTGAAGTCTTTGCAGTTTCTCATTGCGAATGCAAGAGCTTAGAACGCTCTATTAGTTAGTTTATCGCTATTGGTGTCAAAAATAATTTTGGTGTAAAACACCGAAGTACATGTATAATGCGTTTGCTGTTGAACTTTTGCTCAATTGTATACAAGCCTATTTGGGCAAGAAGTGTATAATCGAAAGAAACTGTATTGCGTATGCGACTGAAGGACAAGACCGAGCACTTATGGGGATTAAGATCAAGAATATTGGCAATACAGTACTCCTTGAAACGTGACAAGTCAATTTGCAGAGCTAAAACGCCGTTTCAATTTTTGATGCACTCATAAAGTTTTATATCGGCAGCAAAAAAGAGCTGCTTTAATTTAATAGGTTTTTGGAATTCATTAATAAAAATAACGAACAGGAGTGGTCCAAACGGAGAACCCTGAGAGACGCCGCCAGGGATAGATGTCCAACCTGAAATGTAACAACTGATTACAATTGCTGTTTGTGATCTTTTATCAACGTATAAAGCAAAACCATTGCAGAAGTTTACCTCTTACTCCTATTCCGTGCAAGTTCTGAAGTCAGATTGAATGGTCTATTCGGTCCAAGGCTTTATTATAGTCTATGTAAATGGGGGGGTTACATGACGACCTTGGTCCTTGCAGAATGTGACGAAATCGTTGAGGAGAAACAGATTAGAAAATGTTAATTGTCCATGAAGAGAGCTATGCTGGCAATATAAAAACTGCGTTTAAGTAGGGCTAAGCAATTGGGTGTGGATAATCTTTTCAAATATTTTTTAGATAATACACAGTTTAGATATTGTCCTATAGTTACATTTGTCTTATATCCTTAGAATCCTTATGTACACGTGTGATTAATGCTTATTTCGATATTATTGGTACACGCCAAGCATATTTATGCATTTAATAAATAGGAATGTTAGTGGAATATATAATATAGTCTTAAAGCAGTGAGAAAACAAGCAGGCAAACAGTCTGGTCGAGCCTACCTTGAGGCATCAAGCTTAGACAGCAACCTACAAACTTCCTCCATAGAGATTTTGACAGAACTAATGTCTGGTACAGAAGCAGGAGGATTGGAAGCTAGTCCACTACCTTGACTTGAGTTATTATTGAGAGAAGCCGAGTGGAAATAAATTGAAAAGGCCTCGCAGAGTCCACCAGTAGTCGCATATTTATCAGGCATGGAATTTGGCTTAGATTGCACTATTACGCAGATGTAGTGGAAGTATTTTTACAGTAATTACAACATTTCAGCGACCCGTACGTCGGTGCAGTCTCCGTGCAACAGGAACGGTGTGACGGCGAGCGCGCCGGAATTACCGCCGCCGTACAACGCGCATTACACGCCCGTGCGGCCATCATCACCGCCGCCGCCCGAACAAGATGCGCAGGAAGGTCAGTGACACTTTTATGGCCCTTAAACCTATTTTCAAATGAACCACAAACAAGCCTTATAATACCAAAAGTGTCACACTTATAAGAAGTCCACTTTTGGAGTAAATGATTAAAAATATATTTTCCTGTTATGATTCCTATATTCAAAGTTAGACCTTAGATAAAACATTGGTGAAAACTGCTTTCAATTCCATGTTATAGCAGTTATAGAAGTAACATGTGTATCGCGTGTTACGAGTACAAACAGACATAGAAATTCAAATATTTTTATTCATAATAAGATGTGACATCAATTATTGAAAGTCAAAAACTACCACCCATTCCAAAATGAATGCCTCAGATCTGAGAAGAACGGGCGCAACAAAATCAGCGGGCTTTTTTATATATATAAAATATGTTGCTATGGGTTCTGTTGTTCCAATAAAGATCGCGACTCCATATGAGTTATTCTTCAATATCAACATTAATACAGAAATCGGTCTGTTACAGTTTTTTTATATTATACTTATATTGATTCTTTAACACGTCCGTCTCTCGGGAGTAGGCTATGTTTATTCGTTATATGATCCAAATTCTCGAACAAGAAATACTGCCCAACAAATCATAATGGGATCTACTCAGAAATCACAAAGAAACACGTGATATATAGTTTAATTTATTCTTTATGTTGATGACGTGTAACTCGATCGGTACAGCCAACCTTGAGCGTAAAAAAGCGTATTGAAATGACGCGCAAAATCAACTTTAAAGTTATCATTTTTCTCGGAAACAAATATTAAAGAATTAAATGGCTGAATTCTATTAATTTTGAATAACCTTCCATCAAATAAAGATATTACTCTTATTCAAACAGATTATCACAATTTTTTTTATTGATATAAAGAAAAATTTAATATCAGATAATAAAATAATTTGGTGTGATATGCGTAGGTACTTACGTATAGGATGATATATATAATATATCATCCTATACGTAAGTACACCAAGAAGGACACAAGGTGTACAGACACCAAGAAGGCATATCTATTTACTTAATTCCACTAGGAATTTGTGGTAGTTTCACCATTAAATCTGATTATGCTTTCGAAAGAAGCATAAGGTCATTCTTACATTAAAAGCGACTACCGACAGGGACTAGCAGCAAGATTTGTGGACAAGAATTGAGAGACTTCTCACCGGAAAAGCGTCTCCTAAACACAACGCCAAAATACAATCATTTTCAGACAGCTTAATGGATCATTGTTGAAAGACAGATTGCCAAGACGCAGAATACAAAAAGAAAAAAAAAGCGACTACCAGTTGAAGCTCATCTTAATCGGCCCTTTTATAGATAATTCGAACCGTACCAATAGAAAAAATATTAAATATATTTTAATGCTCTAATTTTGTCATTATAAACATGTCTGACAGTCCGACGGACGGTCAGTCAGGAGTCTTAGGAATAGGACTTCCTTTATTTGTCTCTGAGAAGTCAACACCAACTGTCAACTCCAAATGTCACAAGAGGCTGCTGAAAACCAGTGTTGTGTTGGTGTCTTCTGCAATAACACAATAATGTAATTTAAGCAGGGAATCACGCGCCCCACAGTTCTTTTTAATATTTTTAATAATTTTTGTTACTCATCTCTTCTAATTCAATAGTTTAATATTGTAATTAATAATAATAATAATTTTATTGCTAATAAAGTGTTCTATTCTATTGCGGGTACGAATCCATAAATATCTATTTAAATAGACAGAGTGTTCGTAAAGGAACAAAGGTTCTAGAAACTGACAAAATATATGTAAACTACATAAATAAAACGGTTGACTCAGTAGTAAAGAGCGCTCTCACGGAACGTGAGAGGTCGCGCGTAAAGTTCGAGTCCCGCATCGTTCATTAATTTTGTTTTCAGTTTTATTTGTGTAATACGTAAACTATTTTTCTAATATTAGTCAAATAATTGTTGTACCAATGGAAGTTTTATTCGTTTCTTTTATTCAGTTTACGAAGTGTAGCAGTAATGTCAATTCCTAATGATAATCTTGATCAATGTATCATACTCTGTGTTCTCTCCGACGACCTTGTGGCTGTCCTTGAGTCAGGTTCAAAAAGCTGCAATGAAAGTGAATCACCGTTGACGTCAGTTACGTCCTACTTTTTGCTTTATTTGCATTTTAATATGTCATTACATTACGCAGTATCAAAACTTGTTCGGATTTTAGTTGCGACACCTAGAATATGTCGTTAACTTATTCAGTACCAGGATATACGTTAATATGTGGGAGATATTCGTGTAAAAATGTTGATAAATCTTTTCATTATTATAGAGTTTCGGATAATTCGTAGGGTTTGTAGACTTTTGATGATTTTAAAATGAAGAAGAAAGAAGAAACCTGTTTATTTCTAACGCATAGTACCTTCAAGTAAATACAAAAGACTTGAAAATTATAATTTTAACAGAAACAAAATTGTGGAATATTATTTCGTATACGCCACAACGTACTAATTTTCTTTCGGTTTTCGAATTCATATGTAGGTACATTTATTTTTTTCCTGGTATTTGTTACATGAGAATTTGCGTCGCGGTGACCACAGACCTACCCTGCCATATAAAGAAAACCAGAAACACCAGGCTAATTATAAAACAAAATTATATGATATATGCATAAAAATTAATCGTATATTGTGTTAGGTCATCACCGCCACCCACATTCTCTTGTAACACCAGAGCCCTTTTAATAAAGTGTATGCGCTTTATTTAAATGAACCCATGTATCGTCCTGGGAACACCGCCGATGAAACGCATCACATCCATATAGTGGGAATGATATCCTGATTTGTGGCGTGTCGTGCGAAAGTGCAATTCGCCGTAAGGCATCAGTTCCACCAGCTTACTTCGGAACTCTACCTATAATAAATCCCGTAGAAGACACACAGTGAGTAATATCGACAACGCTGTTCTGTGTTTTGCTGCAGTAGACTCCACCGCACCGCGTGAATGTTGTCCATTTATACCTATGTCCATGTATCTCTGTATGGATTACCTACTCTGTGCCAACAGTTTAATCGGTGTTCAATCATTTAAGTTCCTGTATCCCCCAGCTGGGGTATGGGGCATCCACAGTGCATCTCCATCGCGATCGATTCTGAGCATCTCTCTTGATTGAGGTCCTTGATCCAGGTCCTTCCGATGTCTTTCGCTTGGTCAATGACAGTTTGCCGCCATCTCCATTTGCAACGTTTTATCTGTTGGTCGATTAGGACCTCACGAAAGCGTTGCCAAAGATGATCGTTGGAAATTTTGTCGGGCCAGTGAATACCAAGGATATTGGGAAGGCATCGGTTAACGTAAACCTGAAGTTGATGAGAGATGGACTTGGTGACCTTTCACGTCTCACATTGATAATATAATTTAGTATATTTGCCAAACCATTCGCACGTACGGATTAAAATCTTTGGCGTCTAAAATCTATATTCTTGTAAGGTTGATCATACTATTTAACTGTGCTGAAAATATTAATTTTTTGTTTATAGATGTGTCGTGGGGATTCGTGAAGCGAGCTCCATCGACGCGGGTGAGAGAGGCGCGGGAGTCTGCCGGCAGCCAGGCCGCGAGGGTCTACAATAACCCCAACTACGTGCGGGGCCCGCATCTAGCTTCCAACCTACCGCCAAGGTAACTACGGTTACCAGATATATTAATATCTGCTTCACATCTGGAAGACTAAGCTCCTGTGCTATTTGTTAAATACCTACCATCTCCTGTATTTGTTGAAGAACATCAAAAATTTACACACTTTTACACAGATTATCTTACCCCAAGCTAGGCATAGCCTGTACTATCGGTACAAGACAACGATATATTTCATACAGTTTTCTTACTTAAATATACAAAAATACTAATGAGCATCTATAACTCGGAAACAAACATATTCATCATATAAATGTTTGCACCTACCGGGATTCGAACCCGGGATTTCGCAGGAAGACAGGGTCATTAACCACTGGGCTATTTGGGTCATCAGTATAATATGTTTTATTACAAACTTTATGTCTTTAAACGTTGTATTAATAAATGCATTATCCGTAATAATTCATTATAAAAAAGTGTTGTATATTTGTCATTACGCTCGAGGTGTTATTATGATAAGGAAGCCAAGAGTATCATGATCAATGCACACGCGTTTCATAGCAGATTTTTCAACACACTTACATGGAGTTTTCTTTTGAAAATAATAAATTGATCACATGTTTATATCAAAAATATCGTGAATATTATGTGTAGTAATAACGAACTAATTGTGAATATAAATTGTATTGTCATAAAATCAAAAAAACATTGCTAAATTAAAGGAGTTACAATTAAAGTTAAAGTTTATCTATGATAAAAATAAAAACTAAAACACATAAAAAATGTTTAGTCTTCGTACGTGTAACTTGCTAAGTCCAAGGCATAATGATCAGTATTACATAAAACACTAATGTCAATATACAAATGATTTTAGTTTTCTTTAGTGTTAACTCCGCCAATATTTGTCTTTAAACAAACGTGTTGTCTCGCCAAAATCTGGCACGAGACTGGCACACTAAAGAAAACTCGTATCTTTTGTATAATTATGGATTTCCCCAAAGTAACGCCGACTTCAATAAATTTACTAATGTCAATGTCAAATGGTCATCAGTTACGACGGTGACGGGTCGGCAGCGATGGACGAGGAGCTTGATATGGTGCTGGCACACGATGAGGACACCGTGGAGAGCACGTGGACTCCCGCCGGAGATCACGACCTGCTCAGCGACAACCACAAGTGAGTCTTCGTGCTTACCTTCACAGTGGATATTGACCGCGGCCATTTTAATTAACAATTACTTCAATGCCGGCAATTATGGGTACCACAACGGCGCCTATTTCTACGGTGAAGCAGTAATGTGTAAGCATTATTGTTTCGATCTGAAGGGCGCCCTACTTAGTGATTAATGGTCAAATGAGACTTAACACCTTATGTCTCAAGGTTGTAGTACCACTATGTATTGTGTGCGCTGCATTGTAATGGGCAGAGCGTATAAATAAAATAAAAAAAAGAGGAGAATTTGTTAAAACCAATAAGGAATTTTTTTATTGAAGTAAAACTTCTGTAGGCGTGACTTGGGGGTAACTCAGAATATTTTTCTGACGGAAGCAATTTGAAATAATTTTTAAACATTATAATTTAATTTAAAGCTGTATTGAACATGGCGTGTTTCCTGACCTTCTGAAGTATAGTAAAATTACACCAATATTTAAATCGGGACTCACTTCTGACCCGAATAACTATCGCCCTGTTTCGGTGTTGCCGAGCCTTAGTAAAATTTTTGAAAAAATTATTTTAACCCAAATGCTTACTCACTTTAACACTTATAAGTTACTTCATATAAAACAATTTGGCTTTACTAGGGGCGCTCGACTACGAATGCAGGTGTTGAACTCATCAGGAATATTTTTGAGGCCTGGGAGGAATCACAGAATGCACTTGGTATCTTCTGTGATTTATCTAAGGCTTTTGATTGTGTTCAACATTCAACGCTGGTCAGGAAGCTATGCCACTATGGTATAAGAGGATCTACACTCGATCTTCTGATCTCATATTTAAATAATAGGATTCAGACGGTCGAGGTGAATGGCAGGAGATCTCCTGGGACTCCTCTCGGTATGGGGGTACCACAAGGGTCTATTATTGGACCCTTCCTCTTCCTAATTTATATAAATGATCTACCTAACCTTGTAGAAAAAAACACAAGGTGGTATTGTTTGCGGATGACACTTCACTTATATTCAAAGTGAAACGAAGCCAAGTTTTATATGACGACGTAAACAATGCTCTATCTGACATCGTGTACTGGTTTAGCGCCAATAACTTATTGTTAAATTATCATAAAACCAAATATATTAAATTCACCGCGCCAAATGTCAAAAACGTAGATGCGAATATTTTATTAAAAGGAGAGGTGGTAAAACCAGTGGAATCTGCTATATTTCTTGGCATTACTCTTGATTCCAAATTGCAGTGGGGCCCCCATATTGAAGGATTGGCGAATAGGCTTAGTTCTGCAGCATATGCGGTTAAGAAAATCAGACGGTTAACTGACATAGATACGGCGAGATTAGTATACTTTAGTTATTTTCATAGTATTATGTCCTATGGTATATTGTTATGGGGCAGTGCGGCCGATATTAATACTATCTTTGTGCTGCAGAAGAGGGCTATTCGCGCGATTTATAACCTAGGTCCTAAAGAATCATTAAGAGAAAAATTTAAAGAAATAAACATTTTGACTTGCTTGCGTTGCTTCTCAATACATTTTTGATAATGTTTTGTATGTTCATAAGCACATTGAGGAATTTTCTAGAAACTGTGACATTCATAATGTTAACACGAGGAACAAACATAAACTTGTTATGCCTACTACTCGGTTGGGTCGAGTTAGTAAGTCTTTTGTTGGGCGATGTATATGCTTCTACAATATGATCCCAGAAAATGTACAAAATAAATGTGTTACGAAATTTAAAAGAATTGTTAAAAAACGTTTGTGTGGGAAAGGTTATTATAGCATAAACGATTTTCTTAATGACACCACGGACTGGGATTAAAGCGAACACCCTCAGGCTCTTTAATTATTAATGTTTATTCTACGATATTTCATTGTAATCCATATTTTATATAAAAAAAAGCCCGCTGAGTTTCTTGCGCCCATTCTTCTCAGGTCTGAGGCAGTCTCTTTTGAATGGGTGGTAGATTTTGACGTTCAATAAGTTATTATAAATCCTATTTTGAATAAAAATATTTGAATTTGAATGGTTTAAAAAATTCTTTCAAATTGCTCAGTAATATTTTCTGAAAATCCCCCAAGTGTATTTGTTCATTTATGACTACTTTGTAATAAATAATAAATAAAAGTTCTCAGTCTGACGTTTGCGACATTCGTTAATTTTTCTTCATCCATCGGACAGGCAAAAGGCCCGAGTCCATTGAGCCATATTCATTTATATTCAATAGCAACGTTATATTGATATGCGTGATATTAATAATTTTTATTCAATTATTTATTAATAACACGGCTTTAATTAATGTAAGTATATAATGGTATAAATTAAATCTTCTTGTCTTTAAACTGTTTAAGAATATTTGTTATATACTGGATGTCCTACAATAGGTGGGACAAACAAGGGCAAACGATAATAACATATTTTGTCTATGAGTTTTCAGATATGCCATAAAGTATATATATGTATCAGTTTTACTTCAATTACTTACTTTTTTTTATTATTTATTAATTTCCATCAGCTGAACATACTGCTCATCTCCTCCTCATTGTCATAAAATAATTGCAAAAGTCGCGTTACACTCATTATTAGACAAAATAATTGAAAATTTCATCATTACAAGGAACTTTGACCTAACAACCGTTCCATTATACGTTATCTTATCTGTTTGTATTTTTCTACACATAGATTGTTTACTTTGTGACTGTCAATATTATTAGCAAACTGTGCACATGAGGTGTGAGGAACTCAATGACACGGGTTAATTGGAAGGGTTTTAGTCTATTACATGACATTTTTGAAGCAATGATTAGCTGCTGGTGAAACTGTTAACTTATGCCATAGTTATACCATCATTTATATTATAATTGTGGAATGAGCTTCTATGTGCGGTGTTTCCGGGACGATACGACATACCTTCAAAAAAAGCGCATACATTTATTCCTCTGGTGTCGCAAGAGAATGTGCGCGACGGTGATCACTTAACATCAGGTTACCCGTACGCTCATTTGTCCTCGTTTTCCATAAAAAAAAGAATCTAAATCACAAATAATTTCAGATCAGCCAATAGGCGTCACAATTTTGTCATAATCGAACACGAGTAGAACAAATTCACTGGAGTCATTTGAATTAAAAAACGACTTAAGTCGCATAACCCAGCGGTTTTCTGTGCAACGGAGCCTCCGTTGCACAGAAAACCGGCTAGATTATGGGTACCACAACGGCGCCTATTTCTGCCTTGAAACAGTAATGTGTTAACATTATTGTGTTTCGGTCTGAAGGGCGCCGTAGCAAGTGAAATTACTGGGTAAATGAGACTTAACATCTTATGTCTCGAGGTGACGAGCGCAGTAATTGTAGTGCCGCTCAGAATTTCTCAGAAGAAAAGAGCGCTCGGACGGAACCGCAGAAGCGCGGAATTTAACCCCGGAAGTGAAGGATATCACTTAAACTTGTCTCACAACGATTGTTCCTGATTGTTCCAGCGGTACCGTGGCCACATCCACAGAACTGTCGAGCCAGCTCGCGGCTGCCAGAACCTCCACCTTGCTGACTACACACTGCGCGTCCCAGGTAACTAATATTTATAATACGCTCCTATTGGCTTGAAAAGTACATACACTTAAGTATTATACACGGTGAAACTTTATGGGTATACTATACTTTGAACCAGACATTCTTTAGGTCATCTCTAATGACTATGAAGTCAGAAATGGATTTGAATTTTATATTAATACAATTTTTGAAGTGCTAAGTTTTCGCAAAAACTATGCATCTCGCAACCCTTATCAGCTATTTTTCTGAACTCTCTTTGACCTAAAACAAATAATAATAACGTAGATGTTTCATAATATCAGATAATAGTAAACCTACCTACTATTTATTGCAGCTGTGATGTTATGATCTCATTTTGCCATGAAGACGAAGTAATTTTGTATGCGACATTGAAAATCATTCGAAATTTGTATTTGTTGTAGTTATTTAAATAAAACACTTTTAAAGCATTAAAACGTGTGTAATTGTAACGGTTTTACATTAGATTTTTGCGTAAAAGTTACATATTTATTTTAGTTAACCCGACGTCCAGATCTCGTTTTCAGGAGGACTGCAGATGAAATGAGTCATGGATAGTATTTGTCATAGTTGTCATTATGAAGTTTAGCGCCATTTATTTCCTCGGAGGTGGTATTTGCTGTACACAGATGGTTTTTCGCGAAATTTACTGACAGTGTCCTCTTCTTTTTTGTGTAGTTATGGGTGCTCTTTTTGTTGGTCGAATCAAAACTTTTGGTAAAAGAGAACATAAGACCTACGGCTGGTACGTGAAGCTATCGAAATTATAAAACACCCAAATTTCAATAGAGAAGATGGTCTAAAATTATCTAACACCTGGGATCCAATAATCTCTAAATTAAAACCTGTTTGATCACGTTCAAGAGCTGTCACAGTCATTATCGTAATATAAACATTGAAATTTAACAATTTTGATTGTGTCAGACTTATCGATGACAGCTCTGACAGGAATTTGATACATTCTATTGTTTATGACATGTAAAGTCAGTTACGCTTAAAAAAGTGAGATCGCTTTGTGTTTAACCGAGATCAAGACTGTCATTTGAACTTGTTTACGTAAAACTGCGTTTAATTGAACTCAGTTTGAACTGTCAGTGGTGAAATCGGCGCTTAAATTAATAATTGTGTTTGTTGTAAGGATTCAAATAACAACAGGAGTAGTAGCGAGGGCTTCGGTGGTGAGAGCAGCAGCGGCCCGTCCAACACTGTGCCTGCCTTCATCATCAAAGTGGTTCAGAACATCAACACGATGCAGCAACAGAGGCAATAACATCAACAACAACCCGGTGACGTAACGCAATCACAATTATTTGCTCAACATTGAGATTATAAGCATTTATACGATAATAATGTTGTGATGATTCAGTTCAGCTCTCGAGTAGCTTGACGAGTTGTTTTAAGTGAACGATTCTATTTGTTACTAATACTTCGTTGTTTACTCTTGGTTTAATTTGTTATATTTATTTCTATTCGCAATGTTACTTAAAATAGTAATAGGTTATTAAATCGTAGAGAAATAATAAGTTATAATACATGATAGGATAGCGCTTTCTGTTATTAACATACAAATAAGAAGGATAGTATAAAGATAATAGAGTAATAATTAAGGTTGGCAACATTTTCAATGCTTACGTTACTTATGAACGATTTTATACTAGATCTGTTTGGAAAAAAGTAGATTTGTAATCAGATGTGTGTGAGGAAAATAGTTGAAACCGAAGTTGTGCCTTTTATATATTTCATTAACAATATTATGTTCGTCAGATTAAATATTTTAAAGTCGGTCTCTTTGCTTGCATTGTGATAATACAGGATTGTGTAAGAATTGAGAACAAGTTGATCTGAATAAGTTCATTAAGTTATCTGTAGGTAGTTTTGATATTTAAATAATAAGGAATTTGTTTGCATTTGAATGAAACTTTTGTTGTTCTTATCGGGTTTATTTTTAATTCATTGTCATATTTAAGCCGGTCATAGATATTAAGAATTCAATATTTTATTTTGTCGTAACCAATTGGGATAATTTCATAAGTTGTTTTATGATATTTGAGTTAATTATTGTGGGTTATATCAATATATGTATGGATGGATGTATATTAAGTTCCGTTCTGCCCATTTTCGCTTTTAAGGTAGCTTAGATAATTTTTATTAATAAGTTTGGTTAATTTTTAAACAATTACGAAAAAGTTTTCAGTCTTATTTTCACCTGTTTTGCATACATTTGTTTATTTTACGAGTGAAGGTTTTCCTTTGATGTTAATTTTATATTTTTGTTTATATAATAGAAAATATATTTTTTACACATTTTACTCGGAAATTGATTTCGCTTCTATATTATAATTCTAAATTAAACACATGTATCCGCACATTATGGACTTTTAATTTAATTTACTTTAATGTTCTGCAATAACAATAAGTAAGTTTAAGCTGGTGCTCGATGACGATATGCTCAAATAAACACGAAAATGTATTTCGTTTTGTTAAAAGTAGATAAATTTAGTTAGCAAGTATAGTTAATTTAAGCAATTGTTTAAGTGCCCCTATAATTTCTTTTTTACACTCAACTTAATTTATTTGGTATCAAAAATAATTTTGCTTACTAACGTATATAGCATAATGTATACACTTTATATTACTTAATACAACAGCTGTGTTATTAATAAACACGAAGCAAAGTTATTCCAAATTTAAAACTTATTCGGTGTTATTACAAAAAAATAATTTAAAACATGGCTTAGACACATTGTTAGAAAGTGAAATAACAATAATGACGTGTATAATGGAGTTTATCTCTTTCTATAACAAAAAAGTGTTTAGTTTGTGTTTTAACTAAACCGTCGTTAAACACAACATATAATGAAGTGTACAGGAACAATTAAAGGAACGGAACGCAATTTTTATCAGCTGTCATCATAATATAGTCTTCCATACAAATATAATCTATCCGTTAGCCACACCTTGGACAAGCTTCGACTCGTGTTTAAATATAAGCAATGTCTAAATATTGTTGAATGCTCAACAGCACAAAGACACGGATTTGTAATAGAACTTTATTAAAACAAGTGTTCAACACGTGTTTTTTAGTTAAACACAGATTGTCTATATCTTACCATTGTTGTTTATTAATAAGACAGCAGCTGTATAGTTTTGTCTACAGATTATTATTTAGACACAGTATCAGTTCTAAATAATACAAATTAAATTATTTCAATAAGATATAATAGAAGTATGTATAATATTACTATTATTAAAATGCTTTTCTGTCAACTGCCACATTATAATTTAGTTATTATGCAAATAACGTTTATCTACAATCATGCTTCAAATTCTCTATAAAAGATTCTAAGTTAGCTTATTGCCAACATTAAAATACCCAATGTCCTAATAACCATTATATCATCCAAAGGAGTGTTGTAATGAAATTCAGTACAACATTACAACACTCGTTTGAATGATATTATGGTTACTAGAACTGGCTTGTTTAATGCTAGCAGTAATCTAACTGTTTCAGAATCTTTTATAGAGGATTGATGTTATGGGTGTAGATAAAGTCTTGTATGCAACTGTTGATAATTAGGTATTAAACACTCATGTGATACTATTATCGCATAAAACCCAAATTCAAGTTTTAATACCCCTTATTACACAACAGTTGCATAAATAACTATAAGGTATGAGACGATCTGTTATTGATCTCTGTCGTCGTGTATGGTTAGTATAATGTTTTGCTTCCAAGATGTATAAGGGTTTAGATCTCAGAGCCTCTCGCTCCTAAATAACCGATGCAAAACGGGTCAGGTTTAATACTCTAGTGTGTGTCATAACCTACGTCTTACACTCGCGATTTGTTTGTCACTTTGTGTTAGTCGGCGTGCATTGTTAAATATAGAGGTTAACTGTCAACCGCTAAACTTTTATCGACGTTTTCACAGCTGTATTTTTTTTGTGTGACAGTTGTGAACACGTCGAAAAAAATAGCGGTGAACTATTAGCCTCTATTTACAGCAACGCACGCACATTAAAACAAAGTGATTACGTATCGTGTAAGAATAGCTTGACATAGACAGGAAAATAATAAACCTGACATGTTGTTATGCGTTGCCTAACAGCAAGAGAAAAACACATATTTGTAATAGATTTTTTTTAAAACAAGTGTTCACCACGTGTTTAACTGTTTTGTAATAACAGTGATTGTTTATCTCTAAACCATTAAATATGCAGTTCATATAAATTGCAATGCAATCAAAGTAACTTTCCGATTTTTTTTGAAAAAATTCTAGGTTTTTATTAGTTCGAGTATAATTTTTATAATTTTATTGATATAGAACAGCTGCTAGTGTTCTGAATCAAACAATTGAATTGTACTATTTTGTCTTCCCTCTTCAGTAATCTTTTTAAGATGCTGTTATAATAAATTGTTATAAAATAACATTCTATTATATATTATTATAAATATTTATCGTAATTTCAATTCTTTTAACAGGATCATATAATTACCAAAGTATATTGCAGCTGATTTATATTGCTTTGATTTTGCCATTGTTGTGTTTATAATAGGCGTTGATTTTGCCATTAGTGATGTGAATCAACAATAGTGATGTAGTTAGGGTACGTAATAAAATAATACGACAACGATATTACGAACGAAATATTTATTAATACTTCAATAAATATATTATGTATCAATACAGAAAGTAATTATTTACTAACTCTATATATATATTTTATTAACAGTACGATGATTGTGGTGTGAAAACATGGAAATGTTGTGATTAAGTGCCTTATCCCGATGGACTGGCTGTGATGAACTATTTTTTTTTCATCTTTTGGCATGTGATGCACTTATTGTAAAGCAATTTTATTGTTAATCTGTTTGTAGGTAAGTACGTGCTCCTGTAAAAATCTTCCTTACTAGTGAAATATGTTATGTTTAGCACAATGACCAATGCCTCTAGTCAGGTCGTATTTTGTTTTATCAACAATGCCTATGTTTAGGAAGGAATGTTTTTACAAATAAACGATTTTTAAATTTATGCGGTTTTATTTTTATTATTCCTATTATTATAATAAAAATCACGGATTACATATTTTGATATAACACTATTTTAATACAAACCTAAAACAGTAGAAATCACAACATTATTTTCGTCAAAATTTCTATGTGTGTAGGTACGGATAGTAAAAATTTTGTCGTTTCTCATATTTTAATATAGTAACAGTTTAATTATTTTGAATTCTCCCTCAACTGGGACACAGACTTTATTATGTCTATGACTTCGATCCGCTATGGTCTGAGATTTCTTTTTTCTTTATTTTAATTGTGAGCGCAACGATGTAAGAATACAACAAAACAATTTTGGATAAACAAGGAAAAAAGCATTTAATTTTAACAGCACACTAGCTGCCATACAATTTAAAAAAAAAATCATTCATTTAACACATTCAGTGCCATTGACACGCCTAGCGTGTCCACACTAATTCTTATCTGCATGCCGCCAGCACGCCGGGCGTGCTCACCGTTTTTCATCTATATCTCAAAGATTAGACAATATTATTGTCCGAAAGACTCTGAGCATAAACTTTCTGCCGTAAGCTAAAGTATTCTGAAGTGGTTCCAGGATCTGATATTTTTTTAAGGTTCATCAAAAATAATCTATTATGTAATGCCGCGAACATACCAGGCGTGTTCATCTCCAGCAGTTCTCAATCTTTTATATTATTAGGTCAATTTACTACATTTATAATGCCAATAATAAAATATAGAATATTTTTTATAAGTTATCATTTATTTTATTCCTTGGCACTTAGGTTGAACAAAAAAGATAAAATAAATTGCATAAAATATTTACCTATAATGTACCCCTTTAGGTACCTAATTATAAACGCTTATCAGCTGTTGTGTAACTCGGATCTGTTTCCTTCTCTCTCTTTCACCAATATCTTTTCATTCATCGGAAGAAGACAAAACCCTGCCCAGGATCTATTCCAATGTTATAAAGCTGAAGAGTTTGTTTGTTTGGTTGAACGCGCTAATCTCAGGAATAACTGGGCCCATTTGAAAAAATCTTTCGGTGTTTGATAGCACATTTATTGAGGAAGGCTATAGGCTACTTTTTATCCCTAAAAAGTAAATGGTTCCCGTAAGACGTGGGTAAAACCGCGGGGCACTGCTAATATTAGATACGTTTGGCGATCGTTTATAAATAAAGTCCCTAGTAGGAATACCATTTACTTCAGTTGCTTGCCAATTATTTTTTTGGTAATAAAACAAACCCGAGTGTCATAAAAAGATTAGGTGAGCCGCACATTGGGACGTTACCATGCCTGCCGTAAGGTCTGTAACAGAGAGCGCAACAGGCGGCGTCCTATTCCCACGTTTTATTGCACCACGGGCAGCAAGTCTTTAACATTAGTATAGCTCCTTACATCAGTGTTCGAAGTGTTCGACATCGGATCAATAAGTTCAAAACATTTACTGTCTCCAAATTAAAATCTAAACTTCTTAGAATTGTAGACAGATTCCTGTAACGTTTTAAACATCTGGAGTTGAAATGTTATCAGCCTATTTGTAAAACAATAGATGCGTCAGCAGTCAGCACGGCTTGTTTATTGTGTTATTAGCGATAATATATAACAGTGCAAATAATGTTTTCAAACACAATCGTCGGTTTTTTAAGAATCTTTTTGTTCCTTAATTCTTTTGTGTAAAATTGATGCGGTTAATTACTTGCGGTGCTGCTTCAAAAACCTTATGAAATACGTTAATATTGACAATATAATGTGCTATCTATAGGTACCTGCATATCATAAAGTAGGTACCAGGTACCGACCGAATGATTTACAATTTAACACTAATCCACTACGTCACAATAAGTGCACTAAAAGTTTTAAGACAAGATAAGAGAAATATGTTATCGGCTCACCTCCTACTTTTGGGCGTTTTTGTGAGGGTGGGCTATCTGCTTGCGTCGCATCATCATCATATTCCACTGTTTCTTGCACATATTTTGTTTTCCCTAAAAAATCATAAATAAGTAACCAAAGGTTGAAATTCACTGATCAAATTACGATAAATACTTACCTTGGAATCTACTAACTGCCATAATTTAACTTTCAAAAGCACAAACACTGCTAAAAACAAAATATCTCTTCAGTAACTCGAGAAAGACTGATCAATAAACACGGTTGAAGCCGAAATAACGCTTTCTTTGATTTTACCTCTTAACAGTGCCGGTGAACACGCCTAGCGTGCTACGTAATTCCATCCTGCGGTGCCGCGAGCACACCTAGCATGTTTGCGTTTTTTATAGGGCGGCATCGCTGGGAAGTATTAGAAAATCGTGGTGGCATTGAATGTGTTAATCAGGCGCGCGGGCGTCCTGCATTTGAATAAATTTTCTCATGTCCTCAAGACAAGTCATGTAAAAATCGGAAAGGACTGCTCACTTTATTCTCTGTAGTAGTAAAATCATTATTATACTTGTTGGTAAATTTGAATTATTAAAAGATAGACAAAACAATTAAAATAATATTTATTGTAATTAAATTATTCACACCCTTCAAATAATAAAAATAATCTTATCATAGACATAATATGGTAGTAACTGGTAGATTCTGAACCCAAGTCAGGAAAGCGATCAAACGGTTATAATAGGTAAAAGTTATTTATGCAACTGTTGTGTAATAAGGGGTATTAAAACACGAATGTGGGTTTATCATATGAGTGTTTTAATACCTAATTATACACAGTTGCATACAAGACTTTATTTACACCCAGAATATGAATCATTTAAAAGATTCTGAAACAGCTTACTGCTAACATTAAAACAGCCAGTCCTAGTAGTAACTTAATATGATACATTACTGATTTTATACAAATAAACTAAGTGTTAATGAAATACTTAATTATTTATTTTAGTAGTAATTTACATTTTGTAATGTGCAATTATTAAAATTCACTTGAATATTATGTTCTTTTGCAGCGTTTAAAATATCCGGTGGTGTGCTGTCAAAACTTCAATCGCTCATTTTTTTCAAGAAAATTTGTTTCGAATAACCTACTTTTTTTTTACGGCGCGCCAGGTTCTGGTAGTGTGGAACGCGCGTAAACAAACATGTTCTTTTTTTGAAATTCATACAGATACCACGCATCGAGCAATAAGAATGTGGCTGTTTATTGATACTCTTTGCGCATGAAGGGATCGAAAAAAAACAAGGAGTGTTGTTATGAAATTCAGTACAACATTACAACACTCGTTTGGATGATGTAATGGTTATTACGACATTGGGTGTTTTAATGTTAGTCTAACTATAATCTAACTGTTTCAGAATCTTTAATAGAGGATTTAAAGCATGGGTGTACATAAAAATCTTTGCAACTTAATTTTATTTTTATGAGAAACGTAAAGGTCGGCTAAATGACTATGCTCGCCAACATAAATAACTATCCCAATCTAGTATAAATCTAAAGATTAAATGAGATAAAAAGATCCTAGAACCATTGTGAAAACAAAATTTGTTGATGAAAATTATTCTTCTAAAACTACTAGCGTTAAAATGGTAACAAGTTCTCAGTGATATAAATCACGATAAGCGCAAGTAATGATATTTTGTAATTTAATTAGATTTTGTAATAATACTTGTGAATCATTCCTAAAAATATTTTTTAAATTTGAAATTACATAATTGAGTCTGTCAGGACGCACACTTGTGTACACCAGTGTATATATATGGTATACATACCCCTGTACACCAGTGTGTACAGGGGGGTATGTATATCATATAGGCAATTAAGCAGTGCCTACCTCGTTATGAACCTAAATAAATATTGCACTAGTGTTAAAGTTAATTTACTTTAATCTGATTCAAATATTTTCTAACCAATCTTCTATTTAACACCCACTCATAAAATTTTCCTTACGTTAGATTCTAAATACCTACATACCTACGGTAAGCAATCATTTCATATTCCAAAGCTCAACTATGACTAATTAGATCCACAGTGCCTTACTAGAAAACAAATGCACGCCCCTGCTGGTGTATTATTTTTCCCTCTGACTGCTATATATGTCTATCAATCAAGATAAATGGGGAAGAAATAGTAAGTTGATAAACTTAAAATTATAAAATATTTAGATATAGATTAAATTATCTCACAAAGGATAAGAATAGCCTTAAACATTATTAAAATCCAATGTTAAGTTCCACAGCCACCCTAGTCGACGGGCGCGACGAACAGCGCGGGAGCAGACAGAACCGCCCGCGCGTGCGGCAGCGAGTCGTGGAGCGACACGCGCGCACTCAGCAGCACGCGCTCGCGGGCCTCGCTCGTGTACAGAGGCACCGACACCCAGCGGGGCGCGCGCTCCCACTATGAAATATAACATTTATCACATTATTTTCTCTAGTACTTATCATTAAAGTAAAATCACTCGTAAAGTAATTACTTTTAAACGTGCACCTAGGATATTCACGCCGTTGTCATCGATATTTCCCATGATTTCACGCAAACCACGTAGTAAGATGCCGAACGTGTCAGAATGAACGTGCGTGCGTACGTGTATTATGGAGCTTGATCCTGTTATTGTCAGAGGAATGAGAACGCGAACTGATCTTAACCGTATCCGGGATTCGTAAATCTATTTACAGAATTTCCTTCAATAGATAACAATAATTAAAATATTTATAGCAAGCGATACGGGGACATGAAAGAAAGCTAACGAACGAATAAGAAAGTATGTCTCGCGATGCGAGTGAAGTCACGAGTGTTGTCACTGTTCATCGCTTTTAGGTCAATGATATTATAGTATTAAAAGAGGTAAATAAGTCACTAGCGCGCCAAAAATGAATCGCCTAAATAGAGACAATTGGTCCCTTTGGTCGTAGTCGCTCTCTCTATACGAAAACAGTACGCACGCGTTTGTTGTTGACAGAATTGCTTACAATTTGATTAAAATGCCGTCTTGTGTTATGGGAATTACGAAAGTACAAAAATCATAGAACTACAAACCACAGTTAAGAAATCATGATCATATTTTAGGAAATGATGTAAAAAAGTCGTTGTTGCAGTGAATATAAGACGAAATCTAATAATTTTTAAACAATTGCGTATGTAGGTAGCTGAACTATCAAAATCTTTTTAGAGTAACACTGTCCCTTTCGGTATATCCCTTGCTAACTGCAGAAGAATCAATGGATCATTTTCTTCTTCCCCCATTACCTTATTGTAATAAACCCTTAACAAAAAGTCATTCATAAATAGTATAAGATACAAAAAATAATAATTGTAATCTTAAAACTTTTTGGGAGCTGACGTTAGAAAAATTGTAAAAATAGGACCCTTACTGTACCTTTCGGTTTTGTTTTGGTGTCTGTATATTTTTTTATTATTTAATGTATAAATAATTGATATCATCAATGTGGCTATATATTATAATCAATAATATTTTTTTATATAAAATCAATGACACATTATCTACCTAATTTCAATGCAGTAACTTTTTGGGAGTGACTTTGAGCGGGATAGCTTCGTCTTCAACAAAACAACCTAGAACATGACACGCGTGGCCAGACAACCTAAACCTAATTACAGTAAGTAAGCTGTTTATAATATTAAGTTTTATTTTGTATGTAATATAAATAATAGTATTTTATTAATATTAAAGGTAAAGGTTTGCATAAGCGGTGTTTTAAAATAAATTTTTAGTTATTGGATACTTTTCAGTTTTTTGAAACGTAGTTTTTTTTATTAAGAAACTTTTTTTTAGTTTGCAATACAGTCATTATTCGTTTATCTATAATTAATCTGTGTTTATCTCGTGCTGACCTGCGCGGAGTCTGTCTCGCCGACCACGTATGAGATGACTAGCGGCGGGGCGGGTCCGTGTGGCGGCGAGACTCGACCCGCGGCCTGTAGTGAGCCCGCTCCGCTCACGCTACCACTCAGGCGCAACCCCACTAGCCTCACGCCCTGCGACACGTTCTCTGCAAACACCACATCGTAATATAGGTCTTGGACACATGTCTACGGTGCAGCGCCGGCCACCGTGCAATACACGTAATGTTAAATTAATGTGATAATAATGTGTAATATAAACTTACATAAAAACAAAATTATTGAACGAACATTTTTTTGAATTATAAATGAACATTTAATTATTATCAGTTATATTATAGTGATTCTAAAATATTCAAAAAAAAATCTTATGGATACAGATTTTCAGCGCTTCATATTTCCTTTTGAAACTGTGTGTCCGAGCAAATAGGCTTGCTCATGAGTACAATCATTCGCAAAAATAATCCACTCACAAGTCCCTTATTTTATCGCTAATTTGTTTGGCAAATAACTATTCCGCTGTAGGTGACGGGAACTATAAATTAGAACTAATAATGTAATAGAACAAAGCCACCATCCGGATGAGTAAATTGGTTATTTTTTTATTTAAGGTATTGGGTCAAATAGAGATAGAAAGATGCATTCTGGTCGTTACACATGTAAAAAATTACAGAATCCTGTCAGTGGAGTCATTGATTTTTTAAAGTTTTGTAATTATAGTCACTCGAAAAATTGTGGCCTAAGTTGTGCAATTTACGTGCATCTCGAGGGATCAACATGAAGTCGGTAGGGAGGTACTAACTAAGCTAAAATCTGCCATATTTACCATTGACACACTGTGATGGTCCTTTGGACAAATTATCTAGTATGGAAAAAATTAACAACAATTTCTTAATTCAAATGTTCACGGATTTTCTTTATCATTTAAGAGTTTTAATATACCTAGGTTCTGTAAACTTTATATTTATTACTAATAGGCCCAATTTAAGCTCTTTTGGATAATACTTTTTATTTTATTTAGTCTAGTCACAGCACCCTGAGTATGTGTAGTTACCGTGTGTGCTCCACTGTGTGTGAAGCCGCAGTGCGTGCGGAGACACGCGGCGTGCGCTCGCACAGTGTGCCCGCAGCGCGACACACACGCGCTGGGGACGCAGGAGCGACCGCATGTCCACCTCTGTTATATTACAAGTTTCTTAAGGGTTTGTTGCAATATTTTTTAACATAGCGATATATACATAGTATTCTGCCAAACTGCGCAGCATTTTGTCGGCAGTAATTCTCGTGTTTCGCATATTATAAAAAAATTGTATTCAAACCAATAATTAAATAGTCCCTACCAATATTTCTTAAGTCTATTTAATATGGACGTTGTGCTAAGTAAAACTTCGTTCAAAAAAAATAAGTACTTTACCTGATTTTTTGTTTTGCAATTCATAAAATTGTGACGCTGTATGGGTAGTTCATTCATTTATTAATGTAGGTATTACCCATTGCATGGTACGCATACTGCAATAGTTACATATTTTAGATACCACTAGCTTCTTTTTGTTAGATAGCCGAGCTGAGTAGGTATGCACTCTCTCCACTACGAATTTAGTTACATACTTATATCTTGACATTGTTCGATTAACGTTAATAATTTTACCTTTTTATCTTATTGGAATAATATTACATATTTTAAACAAGCGTTCATAGTTCCCTATAAGTTTGCTTTTTGTATTTCTTTATGATAGAACTGTTGCAAAACTACAATTCAATTCCATCCAGGGTTATGAAAAAAATTTCAGTGACATCGCTAATGCGTTCGTCGCATTAATACAGTTGATAATCACAGCAGTACTTCAGTAATTTCACTACGTACTTCAGCCCTTCAAACGATGTGTCCCATCAAACACACTACTGCTTGGAAACAGATGCTAATGATAATAATAATCTTTACTAAAAAAAGAAGAAACCAACCATTATACAGCTTCTTAATTTATACAATTAACTAAACACAATATAACTAATAATTATTCAAAGTTAACTTTCATTATTATAGGTAACTTAGTGGCTGTCATTAAACTGATTAACCCTATCGTTTCGTACTAGTAAATATTTTATTCATCGTCCTTAGATCAGCGATACTTTAGATGCGTGTACTTGAAATTAACTAACTTATATAAACTGCGTATTAGATAGTGTTCAAATTCGATCAAGTGGGTTATATTTACGTTATGACTGTTAGTGATCACTAAATGATCTGGTAACTGGTACCCATAGTATGGTTATAATTTAAAATGTGGTTAACGTTAAGTAAAAACCCATGTCAATTAACATCTGCAATAACCATACATGTCCAGTGTTGAGCATTATTGAAGGTATTAAAGTCGTATCATCGGTTTATCAGTAACGTCAAATATTCAATGCCTTACACGAGTACAAGTCAAAAAAACTCAAGAGTTATTGAGTACAGTAGATGCATCAATTGCGCACTGTAAACTACTACTAGAGTATATAAAATAAGATAACAAATAGAGGTTCTAGTAACAGGATCATCCTGCCACTGTTTTTTATTTCTTTATTACTTTTCTTTCTTCCAGTTGAGTGTTTTTTCTTTTTCATATGTAAATTCAATCTGTGCAAACTTGTTATTAGCTTATATTCTTCTTCTGTATTTATTGACTAATTTCTTTTAATTAAGCTGTAAGTTTTCTGGTAAAATAAAAAAATCTTACCTTCCGGCATGTAGTCATCGGGGTGCGTATCGTTAAGCCTCGCTACCGCAGCCCGCGCACGGTAGCAGAACTCTCGCACATACTGCTCCGGACGTTCCGGTCCTGACCATATTAGCTGCCATTCGTCCGGCACCTAGAGATTCATTTACATTAGCCCTTACAACATTTATACATCTAGTTGGACTGTGGCCGCTGTGAAAACGTCGAAAAAAAGTTGAGTTTGACAGTAAACCACTGTTTTGAGTAATGTACGCACACCAACACAGAGCTGTAAACGTACCTTGGCTCGTACTAAAGTGTCAACCTTACAAAACCTGGCATGTTTCCATCGGTTGTGTAGCAGCAAGAGACACTCAGATTCAAATTCAAATATTTTTATTCAAAATAGGATTTAAAATCACTTATTGAACGTCAAAATCTACCACCCATTCAAAAGAGACTGCCTCAGACCTGAGAAGCATGGGCGCAAGAAACTCATCGGGCTTTTTTTTAATATAAAATATGGATTACAATGTAATATCGTACAATAAACATTTATAATTAAAGAGCCTGAGGGTGTTCGCTTTATTCCCAGTCCGTGGTGTCATTAAGAAAATCGTTTATGCTATAATAACCTTTCCTACACAAACGATTTTTAACAATTCTTTTAAATTTCGTTACACATTTGTTTTGTACATTTTCTGGGATCATATTGTAGAAGCATATACATCGCCCAACAAAAGACTTACTAACTCGATCCAACCGAGTAGTAGGCATAACAAGTTTATGTTTGTTCCTCGTGTTGACATTATGAATGTCACAGTTTCTAGAAAATTCCTCAATGTGCTTATGAACATACAAAACATTATCGAAAATGTATTGAGAAGCAACAGTCAAAATGTTTATTTCTTTTAATTTTTCTCTTAATGATTCTTTAGGACCTAGGTTATAAATCGCGCGAATAGCCCTCTTCTGCAGCACAAAGATAGTATTAATATCGGCCGCACTGCCTCATAACAATATCTATCTAAATATATATATTATGTAAGCATTAGCCATAAATTGTACATTAATTGTGATCATACAGTTATTGTACATAGTGATGCAGGTATCACTATGCCCCAAAAGTCGTTCGTCCATGTACAAGCTCTGCACAGTAAAAATTTCCCCATTATTTTTATTAATTGTATATACAAAAAATTCATATCCACGAGAGCCGTTTTTTCTCAATAGGTAGATTGATTTTAGGTACTTTTTCATTATTTTATTCTTCTCGTCGTAGATAATACCTGGGCTGCCTTATTTTATATAAATACAACTCAAACTAAGATGTTATCATGACGTAACAGATTTTTTTTATTTAGGTACAGAGAAACTGCAGCTAAGTAGGCTTAATTCGTTCTAGCGAGTGGAAATTGAAGCTAACAGAGGGATTATTGCTGAAATATTTCTCATACCCCCAAGGGTGTTCTTACACCTATGAAAGTACGTATAGAGGGCAGATTAGATCCGTCAATTTAAATAATTTAACGACCCCAAAAATTGTTCTCACACTTGTATAACAATAATAATAATAGGATTTAAACCATACCACAGGTGTCGCTATTAACCCAAATATCTTAATTATTTATAAAATGAAATGTAGATTAAATGAATTAATTTAATCATTGAATTATTGTATAAATAAAATGAAGTACCTGTTTTTGGTTAAATTAGACTGAAGTACGGTACAAATGGTCTAGTTGACCAGCTAACGTCATGGTGCTGAATTTAAGTGACACGTGTGCGCGCATCGTTAATTTTTTCCTAATACTCTGATAATTATTGCTTAACGCGCTAAAAGAAGTATAAGTTCAACAACAGACCAACAGTGTCATATAAATAGTTATTATATAAACAGTCGCCGCGGCGGTCGTTCACCTTGTGCAGTGTCGCTCGCGGGGCGTGCGCGTGCTCCGCGAGCGTGCGGTGAAGGACGCGCGCCCCGCGCCCCGCGTCCCGCGCCTCGCATGCACACAAGCACCACCACCATCCGCCGCGCCCGCGCTGTCGACATACAAACAATTCGTTACTTTGTTCTCCGTATAATGAAGTCTGTCATTCATTCCGTCAGACCCTAGGTTCAGAAGACTTTTGCTAGAAAAAGCGGATTATTGGCTTAGCGTCTGTGGGGTTGGATTATGTTCATCTATAGCTTAAGTTACTGTTTTTAGTTTTATTTAAAATCTTCAACACATTTAAAAGCATGCTGTGTGCATTGTGTGTGTGCACTTCCAGGAGGCACTCGCCCATACATGTTTGCGTATTTTTCTGTTATACATGCAATATTACATTATTATTAGATACAATATTTAGAGCGTATCCCGTTTAGTAAACCTAATAAAAAAAAATAGTATCGCGTCTGAGGGTTCTGTTCTTGAGTGGGTTGAGAAATGAAAATAGAAAAAAAAGCATGTCTTTTGTATTGAACACATTACATAACATCGCATTAAAAATCATCAGGCCTCTAGAGAATGTAGAGAAGGTTTAGAAGGTGAAAGGTTGGCTTTAAAATGTTTGATTCAAAAAGTCTTGTTACATTGCTCACACGGTTTGAACACCAATAAATATTGCTCTTACAATTTTTCCTTAACGTCTTCTCACTGTCATCTCTTTAGTTAGTGATTTTAAATGATCAAGCACGGTTGCCAGACTTAGTGCACTTAGACATTTTAATGAAGGATATCCCAAATCATTCCTGTTTAGTAATCGTCCAAAAACATTGGAGGACATCAAATATTATAATGCTATTTCTAATTTGAAAGCTATTTGAAGTATAGGTTTTTTTATGGAATAGGAGGACAAACGAGCGGACGGGTCACCTGGTGTTAAGTGATCACCGCCGCCCACATTCTCTTGCAACACCAGAGGAATCACAAGAGCGTTGCCGGCCTTTAAGGAAGGTGTACGCGCTTTTTTTGTAGGTACCCATGTCGTATCGTCCCGGAAACACCGCACAAGGAAGCTCATTCCACAGCTTTGTAGTACGTGGAAGAAAGCTCCTTGAAAACCTCACTGTGGAGGTAAAAGGGTGATAAAAGAAGTAAATGATACATATGAATGTGAGACGAAAGGGGTCTTAGATATACATCTAAGTCTTTAACTCAAGCAGTAACTGTATATGGCTTATAGTTTATGAATGGTAAACTTTTAACAGGTACAATGTATCTGGGGCGATGTGGCACGGAAGGCACCCAGTTATAGCAGTATTGCAGCTCGTACACCCACGTCCTTTTACCATTCACCGCAAATTCGATCACAACAACCGGCAGTTAATGCAAAAGAAAAAAGTAAAAGACAAATGTGAATTTGTATTAGATCTTAGTCGATACTTGATATAAATTGTTTATACCAAAATGTAAGTATCCTCACACTATCAACAGAGAAGTCACTCTTGAGTAGAGGACTTCCAGCCATTAACTTTTTCCACAACGTCAGGAGGGTCTTCATTGGAGCAGTAGATGTATTTTTCTTTACAAAAACGGTTGAATTCAATTCTGAAAAAGGGCAAAGGAATTATTGTAGTTTAAATAAATTTGAAGTTTATATGTACAGTATCCATAGCACAAGCAGAACAAATAACAAACCAAAACTAACTACTGTTTTCCCGAGCTGATACGACTAGGGGGCCTTCAAGAAAAGAGCATACTCCTTATATACCTTACAGGCCGGCAACGCATTTCTTAACACCTGTTTTTGTTGCGGATGTCCATGGGCGGTTGCCTCACTACTCCCCAGCTGGTGAGCTACTTGCCAATTCCTGTAGCCAATGTCTATTGCAGGGTTGAGTGGCAATGGAAAACTATTATCTAACAATCAACCAAAAACAATTTTGTAAATTCATTGGTTTAACAACAATTCACCATAAGTACCGAGTAAGCCGGATACAATATCGGATGCTGCTCTCCTCTCCCAGGCAAGACGGCAATTCGCCGGCAGCCCCAGCAGTTCTGCCGAATCCGTGTCCGGCAGACTCTCCAACGCTGTTATGTACTCCTGAAACGAAAACCAATCCTTGTCATTGCTAAAGCAAAGTATTTTATTTTTATTGTGAATTCACCAAATGGCCCAATGGAAGGCCAGCGTTGGTTTTTAAACTAGCAAACATGCTGACCGACCACGTACCGGAAGACGTAGTGTTGGTAGGATGGACCGACGATCTGGTCAAGATCGCCAGAATAGGTCGGATGAGGGAAGCGCAGGACCGATTTTGGGGGAGGTCTTTATCTAGTAGTAGACGTCTTCCGGCTGAAATGTAAACATGCTGAGTCGGGACCTTTTTAACGCATAGTATATATATTTCAGTTTTTTTTGTCTGTCTCTTTAAAAGTTAATTTTAAGCCTTTTGTATTTATGTGTACCTACTTCAAAATAATATTTTTTTTTATTTTCTTTCTTCTTTTAAAAAGTAAGTCTAGCTGTACTTGTTTGTTTTGTTTATGTCATATGTCTGTCACCCGCCGTCTATGGAATTTAATATCGAGTTTGTGTATGCTACCAGATTAGTGTCGATGCTACTACATCCACGAAAGAAACTACGATGCAATGGAGAAATACATCGAAATGCATAGCTTGGAGATGGGTGTATATTTTTGTGTAGACAAAAAACCGGAGATAAACATTACAGGGGGTAATCAATGCTTTTTTTGTGTGTTAATATGTGCTGGAATTAAAACGTTTTAAGATATATTATTATAATCCGTCCCTATAGTATTTAAATTGTGAAATATTCTGTCTCGTAATGATACCGTGTGTTTTACTTGCTGTGTGATCTACGTATATCGATGAATGCCCAAAACAATGAACAACCACTCAGATCGTGACTGGGTTTGCACTTAAAATAGTAGATTGTTAACCGAGGGTTGAAAGAATCAATTCCCGAGGTATTTAGACGTCCAAGCGCAGCGAGGTCGGCTATAGTCCGAGTAGAAATTGATTATTTTACCCGTGTTAAACACTCTACTTTTCATTTCGAAGATGAAGAAAATAAAACTAGTAGTTTATCTTAACTATTTATTGATAATATATAATAATATTAGTAGTACCTATTTAAAATAAATTGTCGAATTAGGAAAATTTATGTCGACTTTTTAAATTTTAAATATGGAACTCACCGCGTAATTGTTGTGGTTTATTCCGCTCAAAGAATTTTGCGCTAAATTCACACTGGCTGTTGAGAAAGTCACATGGCCGCAGCATTTTTTTAATTAGTTATTTTTTACATAAAATTCTTTACAGCTGACAGCAGTTCTATTTTCAAAAGTTCATTTACTTTTAAGTTTTCCACTTAGGTGGGAAGTAATTTGTATGAGTTTATTTCTCTCTATGGAGGGAAGCAGCATTTTCCATCCAATAATCAGGTCAAACCAACATTACTTTCCGAGTATGAGTAATGAAAATAGTTATTTATGCAACTGTTCTGTAATAAGGGGTATAAAAACACGAATGTGGGTTTATGTGATAATAGTATTAAATGAGTGTTTTAATAACTAATTATTAACAGTTGTATACAAGATTTTATCTATGTTCGGAATTTGAATTCTCTAAAAAATTTTGAAACAGTTAGTTTACTGCTTATATTAAAACAGCCAGTCGTAATAGTAACCTAATATTTTCCATTTTCTGATTATATACAAATAAATTAAGTATTAATGAGAGAATTATTTATTTTAGTAGTAATTTACATTTTGTATAGTGCAATTATTAAAATTCACAGGAATATTAGGCGGTGTGCTGTTAAAACTTGGATCGCTCATTTTTTGTAAACAAAACAATAAAAATATCGAAGAAAAATGGCGGGGATTCGAATAACCTATTTTTTTTTCGGCGCGCGACGTTCTGGTAGTGTGGAACGCACTTAAACGAAAATGTTCTTTTTTTTAAATTCATACAGATACCACGCATCGAGCAATAAGAATGTGGCTGTATGTTGAAACTCTTTGCGCATGAAGGGATCGAAAAAAAAAACAAAGGATTGTTGTTATGAAATTCAGTACAACATTACAACACTTGTGGGGATGATGTAATGGATATTAGAACATTGGGTGTTTTAATGTTATACAAATGATTTAAGTTTTCTTTGGTGTTAACTCCGCCAATATTTGTTTTTAAAACAATTCGACACGTGTTTCGCCTCTACACGAGGAATCCTCAGGACGTGTTGTCTCGCCAACACGTCCTGAGGATTGCTAAATATTGGCGGAATTAACACTAAAGAAAACTTAAATCATTTGTATAATTAAGGATTTCCGCAAAGTAACGCCTAATTCAATATTTTTTTTTTGTTTTAATGCTGGCAACAAGCTAACTGTTTCAGAGTCTTTAATAGAGGATTTAAGGCATGGGTATTAGTAGTGGATAAAATAAGTGTACCTGCATGTTATCAGCGTAGGGCAGCGGCGCGGTCATGGAAGGTATCGTGTACGTGGTGGCCAGGGCGGCGTCTCCCGCGTGCTCGTGCAGCAGCGTCGCCAGCAGCTGGCAGTCGGGCGCCGACGCCACCCTCGCTCCGTACAGCGCCCCGCACACCGCGCGCGACACCACCGGGGACCGGCTCGAGGCCGCCCGCTGCGCCGCGCTCAACTCGCCCCAGCCCCACTCGTAGCGGCAGCTCCAGCCTGCGGATCACCGACAAGCTGGTGATATTAGTATTGACACACTCTCAACACAAATTATCTTGCCCCAAGTTAAGCATATATAGCCTGTGTTATGGGTTGCAAGACAACGACATATTTAATACAATATACTTACTTAAACATACATAAATACATTTAAACATCCATGACTCGGAAACAACCATCCATATTCATCATATAAATGCTTGCACCTACCGGGATTCGAACCCGGGACCTCTAGCTTACTACGTAAGATCGCTAAACGCTCGACTATAAAGGCTGATAATAATGCACAATGCGGTTTTCAAGGAGCTTCCTTCCACGTCCTACAAACCTGTTGAATGAGCTCCCTTGTGCGGTGTTTCCGGGACGTACCGACATGGGTACCTTCAAAAAAAGTGCTTACACCTTCCTTTTCCGGTAACGCGGCTGTAATTCCTCTGGCGTTGCAAGACAATGTGAACGGCGATGATTTATTTATTTATTTATTTATTATTATTTAAAAACTAGATTTATTTAGAAATACCAACATTTGTTTATAATGATGCATTATATATTTATAATATAGACTAAATATAATGTGCTTAATGTAACAAACAAATACAGGTATCTACCACATGCTTTAATAATTTTCACAAAGTAAATATTAGTTTAAGGGGAAAATAAATATACGCTAACAAGTAATAATAGTTAAATGATTTGGTTTGAAATTATTATTACATAAGATTATTATATATATATTATAAAACTAAGAAACAATTATTATGACTACATTTTATTCACTAAACTTACATACAAATAATTTACGAACTGTATAGACAAAAGTCGTGAAATTAATATCGATGTAATCGCTATATATGTTTACCATCTTGCACAGCATAGGAATAGGAGAGTTCGCTCCAAACATACATCTTCGAACCGGTGGAACTAGCGGAGCAATTTGCTTCCGGGGATATCTACTAGTGACACGAAAATTAATTTTATTCAGAAGCTGAGGACAGTCAATCTTGTCATTTAAAAGTTTTAATATAAAGGTAAGATCGATTAGAGTTCGCCTGTCTTCTAAGGAAGTCATTTTGAAAAATACGAGTCTATTAGCATAGGTAGACAGACTTTTTCTTAAAAATCCGTTCGAATAAATTAAATGCCAAATAAATCTTTTTTGAATTCGCTCTATTCTTAACATGTGTGTCGCATAGTGAGGATTCCAATATGCTCCCTACCAATGAGTTGTAAAGTGAAATTTTTAAAAAGTTGTCATGAAATACTTTTATGTTTCTAATTAAAAATCCTAACATTTTAGATGCCCGAGAGGTAGCATACTCTATATGGGGAACGAAAGTTAACTTAGCATCAAAAACAATGCCTAGATTTTTAATTTGATTTAACTTATGAATAGAAGTCCCATTAATGCTATAATTGTACGCTACGTTACTTATTTTCCGTGTAAAAGTAATAAAGTGGCACTTATCTGAGTTTAATACCATACCATTATAATGGCACCATAAAGTAATGCTCTCGAGATCTGATTGAAGTCTGGTACAGTCTTCGATTGAATTAATTTCTTTTAATATTTTGTTAAGTCATCGGCATAGAGATAAGGTTTTGATGATTTTATGGAATTGACGATATCGTTAATAAAAAAATTGAAAAGTAGGGGCCCTAAATGAGAGCCCTGCGGTACACCAGATGTAATAAATTGAGGAGAGGAATTGAAGCCATTCACCACCACAAAAAAGTAGCGACTAGACAAATATGATCTAAACCATTCCAAAAATGTGTTGGATATACCATAAGCTGATAATTTGGCGATCAAGATACTATGACACACTCGATCAAAAGCCTTACTGAAGTCAGTATATACAACGTCGACCTGTTTCTGTGCATCCAGTAATTCGGTTATAGTTTCACAAAAATCTACGAGATTGGTTGTTGTTGATCTTGAAGGTACAAAGCCATGTTGAACTTCATGTAAGAAAAACGTGACCCACCGATCACCGCCGCCCACAATAAGCTATCGATATATTATCACTAAGCTAAATTAGTTATTGATAGAACTTTACTAAATAATCACCAGTTTAATAAGGGTGATTTATGAAGCGAATATGTATAACTATGACGTCACTAAGATGGCGTCTTGTCCCGTTATCTCGCAATCACTCACCGAGCGGTACGTATGAGCGGCGCTCCACGGCCACCGAGTGGAACATGGCGAGTGACACCAGCAGCCTGGTGACCCGCCGGTCGCCCCGCACTCCGCCCCACGCTCTCAGCGTACTGCAAACGGTGCTCTTCACACCCGACCCGCCCTACACACAGACAGATACACAACCATACTTAATTCATGTCACTAAAAATAATGTGAACCATCACGTGACAGCTGGCAGATGTGAAACATCGAAATTATTTAAATACCAGATTAATAATAGACATAAAACTACAGATCATAATCTTAGTGGAACTAAATATGATACAAAAAGAATACAATATTACGAATTTTCTCCAATAAATGATTACAATTTATTCAATAAACATTTATTTTCTATATAGACACAAATTTTTGATTCAAAAATCTCCTTAAAATCGTGACAACTCAATTATTTTCATCAGTGACTTCAGTAATAGTTATATTCAATGTTGCCTCTGACTGTATTACTGTGACAATATTGGTCGATGATAACTGAAGTACAAAAGTATTAAACATAACATTATCAAGATATCTAATAAGAACAACATCTACTGTTGCTAATGTTAAAATAAAATTCTTTTTGAAAGAATGAATTTAATGACATAGATTCATTTTTTGAAAATTAACAATGAAATCCAAAGCCAAAATCAATAGTAGGTTATTATGCCTTCTATAAAAAATAATAAAAGGTATATATTAGTACTTAGTACCGTATCAGTTAACGGCCCTTTTCAATAACCTGTCTATCCTTAGTTTAACTTACTATAGAGGTAGACAAATCTATCCTTTTACGCTTACTTACATTTCAATAACCTATCGACACATAGCATTGGACTATAACTATATTGGACATAACTATAGATAGATAAGACCTTGTCATTAAACGGTGACAGCAACGTATCCGTAACTAGAGATACGTTATTGAAAACGGCCGTAAGTCAACATAGGAAATTACCTCAAGTATGACGTTGACACAGGAGCCGCTGATGCTGACAGGAATGTCACGTTCCTCGCATACTATCCAGAGACGGAACTCGTCACTCAGCTCCGCGGACTGCGAACAATTCAATTGTTTAAATACAAAAATATTGATATTGTTCATATAACGACCTGTATAGCCGAGTGGTTAGCGATCCTACCTACTAAGCTAGAAGTCCCGGGTTCGAATCCCGGTAGGTGCAAGCATTTATATGATAAATATGGATGTTTGTTTCCGAGTCATGGATGTTTAAATGTATTTCTGTATGTTTACATGAATTTATGTATGTTTAAGTAAGTATATTGTATTAAATATATCATTGTCTTGTAACACATAACACAGGCTATATATGCTTAACTTGGGGCAAGATAATTTGTGTAAAAAGTGTGTCAATATTATTATTATTATTAGCAGATAAAATATTTTTGAAGAGATAACACAATATATGTATGATTGATATACATATTTGATAAACCAGAATTGTTTATGTAATTAGTGCTACTACATTTTTGGACGAAAAAGTGCGACTCTTATCTATACAAACTTTTCTACAACTAAAAATAATCTTGATCACAATGTTTACACCTGGAACAAACAAACTTATAATGCCTACTACTCGGCTACGTCAAGTTTGTAAGTCTTCTGGGGCGTTGTATATGCTTTTATAACAAGATCCCAGAAAATGTTTAAAACAAATGTATTACAAAATTCAAAAGAATTGTTAAAAAACATCTGTGTGGTAAGGGTTACTATAACATAAATAACGTTCTTAATTAAACCACTGATTGGGAATAGAGCGACCGCCCTCAGGCTATTAAATAATAAGTTTTATTGTACGAAACCGTATTTTTATAAAAAAAAATAAGCCCGCTGAGTTTGTTGCGCCCGATCTTCTTAGATCTGTGGCATCCTTATTGGAATGGGTGGTAGTTTTAGACTTTCAATAAGTGATATTTTATCCTATTTTGAACAAAAATATTTGAATTTGATCTTACGATCTAAAAAGTGCACATTAGACTCCATCAAGCGCATCCCACGATCGGTCACTATCATTCAAGAGATACCAACATACCTCATACCTCATACCTCAGTAATGTTGTGCTTTTCCACACATTTAAAACTGTTATATTATAGGTTATAAAAACAATTATTATTGTTGCCTGTCGTGAAAATTTGTTTGTTTTTTTTATGATAACAAGGGACGAGACGAGCAGGACGTTCAGCTGATAGTAACTGATAAGCCCTGCCGATTACAATGAAGTGCCGCTCAGGATTCTTGAAAAAATCAAAAATTTTGAGCGGCACTACAACTGCGCTCGTAACCTTGAGACATAAGATGTTACGTCTCATTTGCCCAGTAATTTAACTAGCTACGGCACCCTTCCGACTGAAACACAGTAATGCAAACACATTATTGCTTCACGGCAGAAATAGGTGACGTTGTGGTAATCTAACTGGCATCCAGTGCAAAGGAGCCTCTCACCGGTAATGGTATCATCAGTAAATAATTTTATATCAACATACGAACCTTAAAATTACATGGGAACAACCGTAATATGTGAAGGCCGTTTTTATTAGCAAGTCTCTTTCTCGCCTACCCCTAATGCATATACCCTTCCTTGTCTTGTAGGTATAGGATACAGGTGCGCGTGGGGGTGTAAATATTTCATATTGTTTAATGCACCTGCGCCGCGAACTAAATCATCTTTAATATTAAACCTCTAACTGTGAAATCGTCGCTGGTGTGAACCCATGGTTAAAAAAATCCAGAAAGTGAAGAAGCGAGATGAAACCGAATTCAGTGAGTACTTATCCTTCTTCTTACTCCTAATTTTTAAAATTAAAAAAAAAAACGGTGTAAAATACTATTGAGGTTTTAAAACAACCGCCGGGTTCGGTGTTGGGATGAAGACTGACTCGCATGGATTGGGATTTGGGATATTATAAAGAGTAGAGTGCTTGTTTAAGCGGGAATAGATGATGAGTCCGCAATAAAGGATGCAAATTATATCTATAACAGTACCAAACGTAGGGCTAAATTAATTCGTATATCTGAACAGCGCATACAATGATAATACTATAAACATGATAATTTGTAACGAGTCAAATGAAGTGAGCAGCGGATGTCGGAGGGGTGGCGCTAGTGTAGCGGTGTGAAGTGTGAGGTAAGTCGTGGAGGGGTGAGGAGAGGAGAGGGGTGGCGAAGGGTATATATATATAATGCCTTGTTCAGGATTAAATTAATTATTCTGCAGTGATAAAGTGTTGTTAAATAAATCCGAGAGTGTATATTTGAAAGTTGAAAGTTATAATTGTAACATCTGTACATAATACAGTGGTTTGTGTTGGAATTCTGTTTTAATTTTCCTTGATTGCTTTACAATTACCAATTCAAGTTAGTCAATTGAGCTGGTAAAGGCGTTCTTTTCAAAGTGTTTTCAAAGTGACACTTAGTTCACTTATCCCTCTCTAAGTAATGGGCTCGTCGGAAAGTTAAAATACAAACCGGCTTTTCACGCAGATGAAGCAAGAATTCTCCGAATTGTTTGGTGAAAGGTGAAGCACCGACGACGATAGCAAGCCAGCCGCCCTCCCTGCATAAAGCCACGCCCTCCTCCCATGCCTCGGGACCTTCCTCTATACCCACCTGCGATATTACACACAATAAACTTGAAATTAATAAACGTTTTGCTATTTTTAAGCGATATCCCTCACTTCTGTGATTAAATATAAAAATTTACTTTATACCAAAATTTATGAACGATGCGTGACTCGAACCCGCGCCTATCGAGTTCCGTCCGAGAGCTCTTACCAACTGAACCAACCGTTCTGACACAATATGAGAGTTGAACAATATATACTAAAATTTCGGGGGTTTTCACGGGTTTTAGCCTCGCATCGCCCATTAATTTTGGTACTATTATATATTATCTTATATATTATGTTGACTTGTCTAGAGTTAACAGATATTTTTAGGTACCTACCAATTTTTAAAAACTAAGATAAACTTCTATACCTCAATTGTATAATAAATGTCCGAATGTACAGAAATAATGAAAGGTGAGTCTTGAAATGGTCCTTCAAGCCTAAGTACACTCCATTTCATGCTCGCTGGTTAGTAAGACCATGAAAAGGGGTGCACTTAGGGGTAGACATATATATTGGTTTTATGGTAAAAGTATTTATTTACTTAAGATACTAAATTAATCTATGACACTTGCTAAATAACTACAATTATTGGTTCTACTTTTGAGTACGCGGATCTCTACTATTAAGGTTAAAATGGTTACTCGGACCAGTCAGGTAGACTAATGGTTAATGGTAACTAGGACCGAACCGATCAATGGTTACTCACGTACTGCATCTCTACTGTGCATTGGTAATAAATAATAATGGTTAAAATGGTTACTCGGGCCGGTCATGTAATGGTTAATGGTAACTTGGACCGGACCGATCAATGGTCACCCGTGTACTGCCTTACGAAAGGCAACACATGGTTTTATTACAATTAATTTTATCTACTAAGCAATATTTGTAATATAATGCGTTTGTAATGTAAACTACAGTGACCTGTTTGAGGGTCCGTGTGAGATGCGCGTGCGCTTGTAACTGGTCGCTGGCCTGCGCTCCCAGCAGCAGTACTGGTCGCCGGGAGCTCGACCAGCGCGCGGCACACGACATCGACTCGCCACCGCACATCACGCCCGCACCTGCACCGCACACGTGATAAAGTCTGTACGGAACGAGAACCGTCGTGGCATAAAATGGAACTAATATTATGACTTTTATATGGCTCATCCCAGAAAATATTTTTTGAGACGGAATATGAAAACACTTTATTCTATAATAACTAACAAGTATCAAGATGTCATAGTCGTAATATTGTGTTGTCAACATTACAAATATGGTAATTAAATAATGCTGCGCCCTCAAATCTTATGTCAGTTCTTTTTTCGCATAGGCTGTATGAGTAAATAAATATGATATTTCTAACTATAGAAATTGATTATGAGTACCACAACGGCGCCTATTTCTGCCGTGAAGCAGTTATGTGTAAACATTACTGTGTTTCGGTCTGAACGGCGCCGTAGATAGTGACATTACTGGGCAAATGAGACTTAACATCTTATGTCCCAAGGTGACAAGCGCATTTGTAGTGCCGCTCAGAATATTTGGGTTTTTCAATAATCCTGAGCAGTACTGCATTGTAATGAGTAGGCGTATCAGTTATCGTCTCGTCCCTTAAGCAAAAAAAGCGCAAAAAAAATGCTGGGAGACTTTCTAACGCCGCTTCTTCTCTCTCAGCGCGCCATTTGTTTTCGAAGCGCTAGTAGTGTCTAGTTTATTAGAAATGACATCAAAAATAATTCTAATGGAATCAATTTTGAGAAAATAAACGCATTTTATGCCATTTAAAGCAAATACTTTATTGCACTAAAAATATATAAAGTTAGAATTCCTCTACATTCATAGTAGCAAAAAATTTAAAATTAAACTTTCTTTGTAATCTATTAAATTCCAATGTACAAAAGAGAATAGTCAATTTGGGCATTGTTTTCTTCACTCATAACATGTCCGGTCAGATTTATTCAATTTTTCAATTACCACCACTTCGGAAAACGTTGAACTTTAATTAGAAGTGGCAAGAATCTCGATGTTATTAATCCTTCTTTCAAATGAATATTTACAGCTATCATATTTCGACAAATATTTTAGAGCAGGAAACGACTCGCCCCACGCCACCGCCACAAGCTACGACATTTAAGCGAGCATGACAAAGAAGAACCCATCTATAAGTACTGTGTATCTATATATTATACAATACTAACTAACAAAATAAAATAGAGTCTTTTGTTAAGATATCTATAAACTAATTATCAATAATTATAAAAAAATCTAATTATTAAAAATAATTGCATGTTTTATAATTGGCATAGTTGGCATTAACAGTTTTCAATTGTTTCTGGTATTAACATTATGTCTGACATATATTTTCTAAAATTTATTAACACTTGCATATATAAAATCTTCATATATATATATATTGGTTGTAAACAGTAATCATTTTAAAATCTTTAAATTTACATCCAAGTTACATTAAATCTCTATCTTTAGGCCGCATTTAGTACTCGACCGACGATGAGCGCTGATGTCGGTCAAGCTTAGCAATAACTGTGAAAACATACGGCAATAACAAACGGCGCTTTTGAATAGCTACGTCGCGCTGACGAGAATTGTCGGTCGAGCTGAACGGTCCGGCGTAAGTCGGTCCGCTGATGCGCTATGCGTCCAATCAAGTTAGTTTGAGCACTAAACGCTACTACGAGTACGCACTACACTTGACTGACATCAGCGCTGACCGTCGGTCGAGCACTAAATCCAGCCTAACTGCGGAACAGGCGCCACGATAGCCGGTATCATGTAATATTTGTCTTAGGATAAAATCCTTGGTTATAAGCGATGAAATGACTGATAAAGATATTTCACCCAGCAGTGTGTCGACCAGAGCAACAATAGCGGTGTAGAGCGAGTCCGCACGTAGAGCAGCTACCACCACTACGGTCTCGAGCGCACCGAGCTGCAGACCTCCCAGCACCTTCAGGTCACCCGACTGAGCGAACTGGTTCCACACGTCCTGCTTCTCTAGCCGGAGTTTGTCGAACAACTCCTTGTTTTCTACCTGGAATGATTCACGGTGGGCCTTCAGAATAGAACCTACTGTAGACGAATAAAAATCGAAATGAACAAATGGATTTTTCGGACTATGAATAGACAGTCTGCCCTCAAATCGAAAAACCAATTGGTTTTCTTATATAATTTAAAAAACTGCGATAGAGATGGACGAAAATATCTCAATAACCGAAACACTTATTGTGAAGGAAATGTTGAAAGGATTTTTGGGTTTTTCAAGAATCCTTAGCGGCACTGCATTTTAATGGGCAGGGAGTATCCATTACCATCAGCTGAACGTCCTGCCTGTCTCGTCCCTTATTGTCATTAAAAATATCAATTGACTCCTTACTTTTATAGCAGCAAGTTTCTTCAGACACTCGTCGGGCACCCAGCTGAAGGTCCTCTTAATGTCGGCGACTGTGTTCTGATCATCCACTACCTCGGAATTACCGACGAACAGTCGCCACATCTATAACGATCAGTAACATTGGATATGTTAAAATTATTCAACTTTTACAGTTTTCTTCTCACATTTAGGCCTCATTAAGATGAGTAATATTTCAAAATAAAAATCCAGGTGTTCATAAAGTAACTCTCTCATGCAGAACGGCGAAAATAATATATATTATGTACTTCATTAGCACGAATAGACATACACACACACTTACACACTCGTATATACATATACTGACTACCATCTGTCCGAATACAATTTCATATGGTGTTTTACTGTGTGTTGATTGCTTAAAAATAAAAATCCAGGCCTTTAGCAAGGCCTTTTGGTAAATGGCTGCCAGATCATATCTATGTATTATTTACAGCTTTTTAAGTGCTGTGGATTATGTGTAAATAAATAAAATAAGAGCAGGCAACGGGCAAGAGGATCACGTGACGGGAAGTAGTGAGGCAACCGCCAATTAGTATCTGCAACACCGTCGGTCAAGAGTTGCGTTACCGGCCTTTAAGTTGTGGGAGTATGCTCTATTCTTGATTCAATGACGCTCAGGTTCCATGGTGGTGGCTATATCTATGATATTAAACAATTAGGATAAAAGGCATTTATTTCCTCAAAATTGATTCCTTTTGAATCCATTTTGAAGTCTTTTCTCATACTACTACCGCTTCGGAAACAAATGGCGCTCCGAGTCCCTCTCAGAGAAGCGGCGCAAGAAATTCTTCCAGAATTCTTTTTTTGCGCTATTTTTAATAAATACAATATTGTAGTGTCATATATTGAAAATTATCGTTAAATAATCATAATCTAGTCCCAGGCTGTCTGATCAGTTAGATTTTAAGCTGTGGGGTAGTACCTATAGGATTTACGACAGAGACATTTTTTAATAAAACATTTAAATTTATTTATTGATAATGGCTAGTAATAATGAACAGTGGCTGGGACTTTATTGTAAAAGTGCAAGTGTATACATTTACCCTTAAAGCTATTTTGTATCTTATGAACTAGATTTAGTTACAAGCAATCTCTTATTTCCAGTTTTATAATAATGAAAATCACTATTAAAAGCAAAACGATTACCCAGTTTTTTACTCAGATAAGCATCATTACTCTAAAGTCTAACTTAAGCGTTTTATTAAAGTTTAATATACATTTCTTATGACTACCATCTACGTTGAGGATGGGGATCATATAAACATTACAACAGGTACTACTTCACAATTGAGACAATAATGTACTTTCCAAACTTCACATCCTTTGCACTAAATAATCGTCCACTGTTTTTTTTAAGCTATATTTTTTTTGTTACTTCATTTGACAAAACAACAATATTCATCATGCACCAATTTTAAAATATACAAGAAGAACTAAAAGACACGTAGTAAAAATATCAATATTAGTTATTATGTACAAAAGATTTAGAGACATACAGATTTCACTTACACTCCATACTTACTTAGATCATTTGTACTTCTAGATAGACTGTGACAGCTGTAAAAACATCGAATTAAATTGAGGTTGACAGTTAACGTGTATATTGAGCAACGCACGCACACTTACACAAACTGACATACAAATGTCGAGTGCAAGACATAGCTTGTCACACACACTCAAGTAATAAACCTGGCCTGTTTTCATCTGTTGTTAGACTCGTTTCTAGACGTATAAATTATCTACGCATACTTAATTCTATATTTAGTGAAGCTGTTCGAGCCTATTTGCTTAGCGTTTCCAATTTGCTTAGCGTATGATGCAAGGAAACTCGTATTTTAAAATAATTTTAGCTATTTGTATATCTTAACAAGAGAATAAGAGAGAATATCATACCTTTTCATTTTATTTCATGCATTATCTAAAAACGATATCTAGCTGCTCAGTAATTAAGAGGTTAGAGTTGGTTTAATAAGAGTATAATTTATAAATTAACATACACTGTCCGGGAAATGGTCCGGGAATACTTGTCTCAACAGATGTAGAACTATCGTATACTTCTCCTTCTTGGGTACGCTCAGTAACACTCTCTCTATTATTCTCCTACTCATATATTTGATCAGCTCTTCGTTGTTTATATCCTTTGAATTCTGAAACGAAAATGTTTATAATATAGATGAAACAAAGACTGGGCGTAAATACAATAATGTGTCAATGATTCTGATGTAAGCGGTATCATCTGCACATCACAGTGACAAAATGATTTGACTCATAACCACTTATGGTGTATTATTAAATAAACTGCACGTGTCACATTCAGACTGAAAGTTGAAATGTGACAGTAGCCTACTGGTAAGATAGTCCAACTAAATAATGATAATATAAGGCTGCAATTAGAGCTTGACCGACGGTCAGCGCTGACGTCGATCAAGCGTAGCTATAACAATAAAAACATAATTTGAACGCTCGTAGTCCAGCGCTGATAAATTGCTATGCGCGTAGAGCTACGTAGCGCTGACGATAATCATCGGTCGAGCTCGTTGGTCCGGCATAAGTCGGTCCGGTGACGCGCTATGGCGATTATATACTGCAATTATTGTACACGCGCAATCAAGGTTGCTGTCAGCTGAGCACGCAACATGGTCTGCGCGTACGGATACGTGCTACGCTCGACTAACGTTAGCGTTGAGTCGAGCACTAAAGGCAGCCTAATTCATCAAAGTCTAGATAAACACCTACTTTATAATTTTTATTTTACCCAATATTACACAAATAAAACTGAAAACAAAATTTTATGAATGATGCGAAACAAACCCGCGACCTCTCGCGTTACGTGCGAGCGCTCTTACCAAATGAGCCAAGCGTTCGAGTGACGTATCGTTGTAACTCTGAGGTTGTGGCTGAAATTCTGAAAGAAACGTTTATAACACTTCCCGATATTTAATTGAGCTAAAATTTTATACACCTACATAACTTCAATGAGAATGCATTAATATGATATTACACATAATCTGATCTTGCAGCCATGATTATCTCTTCAATAACTTTTGCTGCAGTGATGATTGTCACCTTACGAGATAACTCCTTATTAATTAGTAGCTGGGATGTTATGCATGTATGTAAATTTATCTTAAGAAGCTTTCTCTCTGTACTGTTTTTTCAACTCGGGTTATCGCTGACAACACTGTCAATACAATAGTTATTGTGCAGTTTTTATTGTTAGACAGCCTCGTTCGTTCCTTAAAATTTTGTTTTAGGTTTCATTTGTGTAATTAATCCCAGAAGTGAGGGTTATCACTTTAAAACATTAAATTTTATAAATAAATAAAATACTTATATAATATGAACACACCGGCGCCATCTTGACCGCGTCAACGTAGACATGTAGCATGGTGTCGAGGGGCACGCTGAGCAGCGGCCGCTGATTGGCCAGCTCCTTGACCGCTAGCACGAGCCGCGCCCCCCGCCCGGAGCTCGTGCGGAACGTGTCACAGTGCGAGCTCAACTCCTTATCAACGGCTGCGGCCAACTCCAACGCTTCCGTGACTGTATCGCTGGCACTTCTGGTCTTGTTCAGAGACTCCACGAGATTCTCATCATGTAGTATATCGTTGCTGCTTGATAGATCTTTCAAAAGGTTTTCCTGAAATCAAATAAACCTTTCACTCAAACTAAGTGTGGACCATTTTGATCAACTAACCAAGGACTAGAAATTACATAAACGTAGGTAATAACTATTTTATTAATCGGACATTGTTTGGGCAAATCATTTTGAGGTTATGTTTTAGCAATTTCAATACTTGAACTTTTTTTCATGAACATAAATAAATTGTAAGCTTCTTTCCAAGACGGAAAAATTTTAGGTACTATAAGGTAAGGTACCTTACAATAAAATAATTTAATCTTAAATTTAGAAATAAAGCTATATTATCTTACTAAGCACAATACTATAAGTGATAGGTATTTATTGGAATAACATAAACCAGCTAGGTGCTCACCTGCAATTGATGTAGCTGGTACTGTAACGCGGCTCTTTTTATTTTCATCTCTTTCGATCTCTCATTGATTTCAGGGTTTTGTTTCTGCACGGTGTAGTGTATAAGTTGATCTGTCAATCGTCAAACACGTATAGTTGGTTTTAAGTGGACAATCATAAGACCATACAAGGCTTGTAATGTAATTCGAAATCTGAACTTCCAACTGAGAATCATAAATCCACAAGGACATTATTAAACTAAAACTTCTTTAGGTGAGACAGCTCACTGAGTATTTAATATTTTGTTTTATTAACCACACCTTATGGAAGTTTTTACTTCTGTCATATGGTCTAAGTGCACGCCGTATTTTTTTTAATAAAAATTAGTAAACCTCTTCTTTCGATATCGAAAAAATGGCGACCAAAAAACTTTCTAGGAAAGTTATTCAATAAATATTTTGGTTTGAAATAAGAGAATAAATAAGCTGATATATAAGTATATATCACCACCGAGTATGCTTTCTTGTAACACAAAACATCTGTACTTGTTTGTTTTAAAGTTCCCACATCGTATCAACCTGGAAACGCCATGGACAGAAGTTAGTTGTATATTGGACTTGCATCCTGGACCATTAAATAAAATAAAAAAATAGTTGCACCGCACCATTTTGGAAGAACCACACTAGGGTGGAATGTTATACATCGAGATAGTGAGTATGGTAGTGGACTTTGCGGATACTAGAGCAATATCTGCACGCAAGCGTCAGGAATCAAGCGAAACTGTTCTTGAAACAGTCAAACATGATTGTTTTGTATGTATTACATTTATATGATGTAGGTAGTTCGAAGTTGCATGCACATACATTTACAATTACGGACGAATTCATTGATGGACTGAAAATTGTTCTGTAGTTTAGTAGTAATAAAATTATGAGATTCAAAATCTGCGAATATTCGCGAATGAAACAGACACTTTTTTATTTATGATGAGCTCTGCATTTTAAATTTTAATAATAATAATCATTTATTTTCAAGACTAATAATATGTGGTACAGAATGTTTTGTGCCCTACCCTCTGCCGTAGGATACCCTGAGTTGCAGAGGCAAGGTCCTTCCGAAAGTCTATACATAATTAGCAAACTCACTAAAATGAGGTTTGCGTGTCTGTTTTTTATTTTCTTATTTTTATTAAGTCTATGTTAGTATGTCAAACTGTGCACAAGATTAAATAAGTTGAGTAATTGATGCTTAATATTTATTTATTTTACTTATTTTTTTATTAAATTTACTGAAGTAGTTATAAGCGTATGCCGAATTAAATTCATATTGTGACTGAGCAAAGCCTGTTTTAATGATTGGGGTACGAAATGTGGTTATTCTGTTATTATCATTAGAGTTTCTATTACTTTTTACATGAAATCGTGAAATTATTCCATAAATATATAGCTGACGGATACTGACAAATTTACTCTCTTCATGTAATTGGTTGGTTGGGTACCTAAACGGCTTATTGAAAGTTGTTTTTAGTAGAGTTCTGTGCGCTCGTTCTAACTTCTAACTGAAGCATAAACGTTTTACCAGCTCCACCCCACGCACAAATGCAATAGGTCATCATTGGAACACACAGAGATTTGTACACCATCATAGTTGTCTCGACTGGGGCCACATCTCTTAGATTTCTAAATATGGAATGAGACGTTTTATTTTATTTTTTGTATTATAAATTTGGGCTGTCCAATTAAGGTGTTCGTCTAGCGTAACACCAAGGTATTTTATGGTTCCCTCTTTGGCTAGGATGTTACATTTACAATAAGATCGATTGTTATTCCGGTATCTCCCTTTTTTCAAGATTATAGCCGTCATCTGTTAATCTATCAAAAAACTGCACTTCTTACAATCGCTTTTTGTTAGACAGTTTCGCTAGGCTGCCGAGTAGTATGTGGTACCTATCAATGCGTGAAGTCTCGCAGTAAAATACACGGGGTTGACAGCTGCGAGTACATATGAGGGTAGTTTATCTTTGAGCTGCGTGTTTCGTGTGGCGAGGATAATTCGAGCATCCCCGCAGTGTACGGCCGACCACCACGCGTCGTGCACGTCCTCCACGTCATATATCACGAGCACACGGTCCATTCTGAAAATGAATATTTACAGAATAATTCACTAGTAAGAGGCTCCTTGGCACCGGATGCCGGCTAGATTATGGGTACCACAACGGCGCCTATTTCTGCCGTGAAGCATTAAAGTGTAAACATTACTGTGTTTCGGTCTGAAGGGCGCCGTAGCTAGTGAAATTACTGGGCAAATGAGACTTAACATCTTATGTCTCAAGGTGACGAACGCAATATTCTTATTGTTTTTTTCAAGAATCCTGAGCGGCACTGCATTGTAATGGGCAGGGCGTATCGATTACCATCAGCGGATTGTCCTGCTCGTCTCGTTCTATATTTTCATAAAAAATGGACAACCTGACAGTCGAACAAGACATACCAAAATTTACAACCCATGTGTACTCGAATGGTTGGCCCAGTTAGTAAGAGCGCTCGGGCGGCACCCCAGAGGTGCGGTTTCGAGTCCCGCATCGTTCATAATTTTTGGTGCAAATTAAATTTCTATAGTTGTACTATATATGGAGCAACATACTTGATAGCGTACTGCACAGCGGTGGACAGGTTGTCAGAGCTGTGCGACACAAACTCGCAGGTGGTGTCGGCCAGGGAGCTGCGGAGCCAGGTGACCGCCTCACCGTCAGGGTCCACCAGCAGGGGGCTGATCCCGTGCCTCACACTTTGTAATATCTGCATTTTGTTATTACAAAAAGATAACATTGTGATGAGTAGACACTCGTGAACACGAATGATTTGAATAGCACCATACACAAGTACCAAAATGCAAATACAAGACGAATATAATTTTCAAATGAGAAAATTAACACATAATAAAATAATTATCTATTAATAATTTTTAACGTACTTAAATCAGATGCTATTTACGTCTAAGCCTCTGATTGAACTAAATTCATATTAAAATGGTTTTTATTCATCACTATTTATTGAAATTCACTTGTGGGCGGCGGTGATCACTTAACAACAGGTGACCCGTACGCTCGTTTGTCCTCCTATTCCATAAAAAAAAAAACTATACTAAAAACGATATAGTTAAAGTGTTTGTTATCTTATCATATATATAAGGAAATGTTTAGCTATTATTTGAATTAAAATCACATCGTCAAGTGACTACCTAGGTACTAATGCAAATGTTTAGAACTGCCCACTTAGAAACAATGCTAATGAAAACTTTTTTGAATTTAAATTTTAGAACTCTTTGGTAATCTAATGTAGTATATTGCATTAATTTGTCATTTGTTTTTGTGAATTGGCGGCAAACGTATCTATATACTGATGACTCTTACTGTAACATACAAGGTTGTCATCTTTTGTTATGAAAGAGGAGGAAAAAAGCAAAACAAAATGTGGCACTGGTCTTCCAAAACTAGAGACCACTCAGTTACAGTTGTGTCCATACAAACATAACGAGCGCAACACTGATTTTCAGTGACCCCATCGTGTGACGTTTGGTGCTTATATATTACGTAAAGCTATTTCTCCATTTGCTTACACATTGCAGAAAATCTCTTGAAAACATCACCTTAGAGTAACGCCACATGTCCAGCTAATAATATACAAAATACAAGGAGCGAGGAGCGGAGAAGACCGAATAGAGAAGAGGCGATAGTGAAGGGTGTATAAATGTCTTGCTTGAAGTTGAATTAATTATTCTGCAGTGTTAAAGTGTTGTTAAATAATTACGGGCTCGAGAGAGGCAGACGATTGATGCCTTGGAGATGTGGTGCTGGAGGCGTGTGTTGAGGACCTTGGACGGCCAAGCGAACAAATGTCTCACAGCTCAAGATAAAAAGCCGTCTGTCCACGATATGTCACCAACGAATTCTTTCGTATCTTGGCCACATAATGCGCAGGGGTAATGAGAGCCTGGAGAAATTTATCGTAGTAGGGAACACAAATGGCAAGCGAGACCGAGGCTGATCTACCAGATTGACCGACCAAATAAAAGACTCCAGGTCCCCGAGGTTTAGCTCCGTCATTAGGGCCGCCATAGACAGAAGTCGATGGAACGAATAGTTCACTCCAAGTGTGGACCACGTCTTGTTGATGACCACGATCCTCAGACATGAGGGAACGACTAGAGAGAGAGAGAGAAACAATAACCAGAGTATAGTTTTAAAAGTTAATGGTTATAATTGTGAAATATGTCATATGAAGGCATTTGTGAAAACTACTATTTTTAATTTTCTCTGACAGCTTCACGTAACTGCAACATTGAATACATACGCGGCATACCTGATCAATGATGATAGCATTTTTGATGGCAGACTGGTCTAGAGGCAGGCCATCTGCTTCCCATTTCAGCTGCTTCTCCGGTGACGACAAGAAGTTAATTACAGAAAATGAATCATCCCCAAATCCTATTTGACTACTCCACTTTTTCAGCCATTCTCTGAAAAATACAATAGAACCGCTGTAGTCTTAGTGAAACTTAAAAATTAAATACTAATAATTGTTGACTGTAATTCACCTTTCTGCATTTTTGGAAACAAAAATTATGTTACTTGGAGTAATATCATCCGTACATTTAGGTTTAAACTAAGTATTCCGAGGTCACTTTATGATTTTTTTTTAGTTAGGGATGGGATACAAACAACCCTACAACATGGGATTTAAAAGAAAAGTACAAAAACCAACCGACGTATACTATACTTAGTCCGGTCATAAATACTGTTACAATTAAAAATAAACAAAATATTACATTTGAATTTGGAATCTTTTCTTTTTATGGAATAGGAGGACAAACGAGCGTACGGGTCACCTGGTGTTAAGTGATCACCGCCGCCCACATTCTCTTGCAACACCAGAGGAATCACAAGAGCGTCCCCGGCCTTTAATCTGTCATTTTTATATGATTGTTCATTGAATTTTCTCTTTTTGGCGCCAATACATTGTACAATATTTTGCGGTTTTAAAATGGAGTGGGGTGATAATGAGAATCGAATCGCATAACACAAAGTAGGTATGGAGCCAAATGCAATTTTTAAAACTCTCCATACGCTTGGTATCAGTAAAACGGTTGTGGACCGGACTATTAATAGGTACAATGAGACCTTCTCTGTTTGTGACAGAAAAAGATCTAGCCGTCCACGTAGTGTTCGTACGAAAAGGTGGTCAAAGCAGTAAGGGAAAGAATTCGAAGAAATCCTGTCCGAAAGCAAAAGATTTTAATTAAATACACACAGTAAGACAAGCTACATGATATACCACAAGAAAGGTAATATAATATAATATTAATATCGGAATTTTCGGTATTCAGAGTCAATTCGTCCTGAAAAACTCAAGGGAGAACGTGTTGTCGAAACTCATATTTCATAAATATAAATGAGGCATAACATAGAAATGGTGTAGATTTCAACTCTTTTCGTCGACTGTTCTAGACTTCAATTCGATTCGATAGGGCAAGAGAACTTCGGTTGCCATTTTTTTTATCAATGGCATGCCGTGCCGCGACTTTGAGAAATAAGCAGTAAAACATTATAATTAACGCCTTGTTGCTCATTATTTAGTTTATAAAGTGTTGCAAAATTATCATTCTTCACCATTTCAGCCGGAAGACGCCCATTGCTGGACAAAAGCCTCCTCAAAAGATCGCCGTGAAGATCAATCCAGCGCTACCCTAATCCAACCTATTCCGGTGATCTTGACCAGATCATCGGTCCATCTTGTGGGGGCCTACACTGACCTGTATAAATACCACTGGACAGGCTGTTGCATATGTTTGACAGCAAATTTTTTGTGCCTATTTGAAACGCCACTCGCGAGCGTCCAGAGAACTAATTCTGACGTATAATACATATGGCTGCGAGAGAAGGGTATAGTACTCTGAAGTATTATTACATTATGCATTAATTTCGGTCGTTTTCAGTGTTATTTATATATAACGTAATAAAGAGTACACAATTTTTTTTTGTAAATAGCTTCCCTATGGATGTTTGTTTAGCTGAGGTTGTCTTCACTAGTTTTAGTACCGCATACTCTCACTATATGGCCAACAGCGCCAAAATGACGAATATCAAACAGGCACAAAAGCACTTTGACAGCCGTCAGTCCAGTGGTAATTAGGAGAGGTCAGTGGGGGCCTACCAACACTGTGCGTCCGGTACGTGGTCGCCATTCGAGGACTTACTGCCCCAACAGCCATCTGTATATCGAGTTATGTGCCATGCTCACTGCCACTTCAGTTTCGCAACCATCTGGGCTTCGTCGGTGACTATGGTTCTCCTACGGATCTCCTCATTTCTGATTCGATCTCGCAAGCCGACTCCAAGCATAGCAAATTATAGACATTTCTAATACATTCTCTCACCTTTTAATATATTGATTTATTAGCTCGGAAACCTCACCTTGCTTGCGGCTCGGTAAGGTGCGGTAAGTACACGACGTAGGCCGCCGACAACAACGATCTCTGGTTCAGCTGCTCGATCTCCGTTGATATTGTTTCCAGCTGTAACAGAAGGTAATTTTTTTTACTACGACGAATTCATTTTTTTACTACGACTTTCTAATATTTTTTGTATATCTATCGACAGTACTGTTCCTTTAGTTTGCTAGGATTAGTAATACAGTAGGTATTAGTGCCGTACCACAATAAAATATGTGAAGTTTCGACAAGGTAGTAAAGAAAGCGTAAATCGGTTTTGAAATATTATCTTACGTATCACTTTAGTTAAAGCAAAATTCAAAATAAAATTCCTACCGCGTATAATGGATATTTTTTATTTTAAAAATAAAATTGTTTTTTTTTTAAGAAAAATAAAATAATCGGCGTTTTAAATACATTCATTTTAGGTTATAATGTGAAAAATCTTCTTTACCTACGGTGTGAAGTCTCTCCTAGTTAGAGTGAATAAGGTGAATAAATATAATTATAGCAGCTATGTTATTTACAATCTAATATAACATATCATAGGCATATTTAAGTAATGTTAAAAGTTTTATCTATATCCATGCTTTAAGTTCTTTATTAAAAATTCTGAAACAGTTAGCTTATTGCCAACATTAAAACACCCAATGTTCTAATAACCATTACATCATCCAAACGAGTGTTGTTATGTTGTATTGAATTTCATAACAACACTCATATGTTTTTTTTCGATCCCTTCATGCGCAAAGAGTTTCAACATACAGCCACATTCTTATTGCTCGATGCGTGGTATCTGTATGAATTTAAAAAAAAGAACATTTTCGTTTACTCGCGTTCCACACTACCAGAACGTCGCGCGTCGTAAAAAAAAGTAGGTTATTCGAATCCCCGCCATTTTTCTTCGATATTTTTAGAAAAGCAAAAGAACATTATATTCGAGTGAATTTTAATTATTGCACTATACAAAATGTAAATTACTACTAAAATAAATAATTGTTTCATTAATACTTAGTTTATTTGTATATAATCAGTAATGAATGATAATATTAGGTTACTACTAGGACTGGTGTTTTAATGTTAGCAGTAAGCTAACTGTTCCAGAATCTTTTAGAGGATTCATATTCTAGGTGTAGATAAAGTCTTGTATGCAACTGTTGATAATTAGGTATTAAAACACTCATGTGATACACATTCGTGTTTTAATACCACTTATTACACAACAGTTGCATAAATAACTATTGTCTTTCATAATTGTGTTGTTAGCGCCATACGTCGTCATAATGCTACGAGCAGTCAGTACGTGTTATCAAGCCAGGTGACTCACGTCGGCCTCCCACTGCGTACGCTCCCGCGGCAGTCGCCGCAGCAGCGCGGCCGCCCGCTCCGTGTCGGCGCTGATGGCCGCCAGCCGCAGCTCGGTGCGCGCCGCGTCCGCGGTGTGCTCCCCCAGCTGCTGCTGCAGGCTGGCCACGCGCTGCTCCACGTCCACCAGGCCGCCTGACAGCGCCTCCACCTGCGCCTCCGCCTGCTGCAGGTTGCTGACCACACACTTATACTTTATACATTATCTGTTAGTATAAGTACAGCATTTGTAAGTGTGTTTTAAATTTTATTGATGATTTATATTTAGTGCAAGTGGAGACTAATAGTTCCCCGATAACACCACAGGGACGGGGGCGGCTGAAAACCAGCGCTGCTTGGAGTAATGTACACCGAGCAGCAATTTTTTAATTTGTATTTTTTACTTTTATATAAAACGGGTGTCCTTGTCATTAAAAAGCTTAAATATAGATTAGTAAGTAAGTATTTAGTAGTAAATTTATTTTTTGAATTTGTTTTTAGCATTGTTTTTGGCATTAGTTAGTTTAGTAACGTTGTGCATACCTTTAATTTAGATATGTAAATAGTAACACTTATTAATGTTTATCTTATTCGTATATATCAAATTATGTATCTAGTGGGTAAGCCTTAATCTTAATATATATAAATTACGTGACACGTTGTTTGTCCACGATGGACTCCTTAACTAATGAACGGATTTAAATGGCGATTACTTCATGGAGAGCAGTTTAGTCCAACTTGAGAGATAGGATAGTTATTATTTCGATTTGGGACCCATAATTATTTTTATTTCCAATATTTGTATTGTATAGACATATTTTCTGAAAGAGAATTTATTGACGCACGGTTTGACAGGTACGAAATAATTCTTAATGTTATGAAATATTATTGACTAATTATTAAAAACCATTATTTTAGTTATTATGTACAGAACAACACCTGTCAGGTCAGCTAGTAAATAAATAAATGTATCTTATTCTGTATTTTTTCTTTGAAAACATAAATGTAATTTTATATTTATTTTATTTTATCAGTGAACTGATTTAAACTAGAGACGAAACTGATGTCCGGTAACCATCCGGCCAGATTCCAGATAGATTTAACACCAGGCAAATCATACCACAATAAGTTATGGACACTGTTTATTTTTATAAATGCACGTGAAAATTTTTTGTTTTTTTAATTAGCTTAGTATTCAAAAGTAACAAAAGGCAAATAGTGGTGAATGAATACCAAATTTTCCGCATTTGTTGGTAAAGGGCGACTCCGATTGGTTTCGTATACTAGACCAGCTTTTGAAAATAGCATTTAGCTGTAAACGCCACTGCCAGGTGCTGGAAGATAAATTCTACCAAATCTTGACAACTGTGGATACTGGCTTAAATTACCTGACCACCAAACGGATGGGGTCGTGATTGAGATCGATTCTAGGAGTCTTTAAGAAAAAGACAATCTTCTTAGCAATTGAAACAGTCCCAAAGAGTGTCATGAGCTTCACGGGCGAAGTTGCATCTAGTTTCATCTTCTTTTATTCACTTAGCAGGTTTTTTTAATGAAAATAAGGGTCAGGACGAGCAGGACGTGTAGCTGATGGTAATTGATACACCCTGCCCAGTACAATGCAGTGCCGCTCAGGATACTTAAAATACCTGAAAATTCTGTGCGGCTCTACAACTGCGTTCGTCACTTTGAGATAAGGGTATTGTGATATGTAGTATGTTATGGTAGATTGTTATATGTTCAAGTTTTTTGTATTTCTGGTGTGACGTTTTATTTCAAATTTAATGTTTGGTTTAGTATTTAATGCTATGGTAATAATAGTTTAAGATTGGTTTGTTTGTTGTTTGCATATATTATTCTTGTTTGTTTGTAAGTGTCGCATTGGGTCCCCTGTAATGATAGTTGCTATGTGTTGTAAATAAATTAATAAAGATTATAAGCTTATTCGCCCAGTAATTTCACTAGCTACGGCACTCCTCAGACCGAAACACTAATGCTTACACATTACTGCTTCAGGGCAGCAATAGGCGCCGTTGCGGTACTCATAATCTAGCCGGCATCCTGTGCAAAGGATCTCAACGGTGCTGATCACGTTGTGTCCCGCGGAGCACCTACCGGTGCAGGTCCCGCAGGTCTCTCTGCAGCGGCTCCACTCGTGCCAGCGCGGCTGCGTGCTGCAGGTTGGCCCTCACCCAGGCGGCCAGCGGGGCGCACGCCGCACTCGCTCGCCGCGCGGTGCTCTCCTCGAAGGAGGCCCCGCGCCGCTCCAGTAGACGCTCCACCTACCGGTGAAGGTCCCGCAGGTCTCTCTGCAGCGGCTCCACTCGTGCCAGCGCGGCTGCGTGCTGCAGGTTGGCCCTCACCCAGGCGGCCAGCGGGGCGCACGCCGCACTCGCTCGCCGCGCGGTGCTCTCCTCGAAGGAGGCCCCGCGCCGCTCCAGTAGACGCTCCACCTACCGGTGAAGGTCCCGCAGGTCTCTCTGCAGCGGCTCCACTCGTGCCAGCGCGGCTGCGTGCTGCAGGTTGGCCCTCACCCAGGCGGCCAGCGGGGCGCACGCCGCACTCGCTCGCCGCGCGGTGCTCTCCTCGAAGGAGGCCCCGCGCCGCTCCAGTAGACGCTCCACCTACCGGTGAAGGTCCCGCAGGTCTCTCTGCAGCGGCTCCACTCGTGCCAGCGCGGCTGCGTGCTGCAGGTTGGCCCTCACCCAGGCGGCCAGCGGGGCGCACGCCGCACTCGCTCGCCGCGCGGTGCTCTCCTCGAAGGAGGCCCCGCGCCGCTCCAGTAGACGCTCCACCTACCGGTGAAGGTCCCGCAGGTCTCTCTGCAGCGGCTCCACTCGTGCCAGCGCGGCTGCGTGCTGCAGGTTGGCCCTCACCCAGGCGGCCAGCGGGGCGCACGCCGCACTCGCTCGCCGCGCGGTGCTCTCCTCGAAGGAGGCCCCGCGCCGCTCCAGTAGACGCTCCACCTACCGGTGAAGGTCCCGCAGGTCTCTCTGCAGCGGCTCCACTCGTGCCAGCGCGGCTGCGTGCTGCAGGTTGGCCCTCACCCAGGCGGCCAGCGGGGCGCACGCCGCACTCGCTCGCCGCGCGGTGCTCTCCTCGAAGGAGGCCCCGCGCCGCTCCAGTAGACGCTCCACCTACCGGTGAAGGTCCCGCAGGTCTCTCTGCAGCGGCTCCACTCGTGCCAGCGCGGCTGCGTGCTGCAGGTTGGCCCTCACCCAGGCGGCCAGCGGGGCGCACGCCGCACTCGCTCGCCGCGCGGTGCTCTCCTCGAAGGAGGCCCCGCGCCGCTCCAGTAGACGCTCCACCTACCGGTGAAGGTCCCGCAGGTCTCTCTGCAGCGGCTCCACTCGTGCCAGCGCGGCTGCGTGCTGCAGGTTGGCCCTCACCCAGGCGGCCAGCGGGGCGCACGCCGCACTCGCTCGCCGCGCGGTGCTCTCCTCGAAGGAGGCCCCGCGCCGCTCCAGTAGACGCTCCACCTACCGGTGAAGGTCCCGCAGGTCTCTCTGCAGCGGCTCCACTCGTGCCAGCGCGGCTGCGTGCTGCAGGTTGGCCCTCACCCAGGCGGCCAGCGGGGCGCACGCCGCACTCGCTCGCCGCGCGGTGCTCTCCTCGAAGGAGGCCCCGCGCCGCTCCAGTAGACGCTCCACCTACCGGTGAAGGTCCCGCAGGTCTCTCTGCAGCGGCTCCACTCGTGCCAGCGCGGCTGCGTGCTGCAGGTTGGCCCTCACCCAGGCGGCCAGCGGGGCGCACGCCGCACTCGCTCGCCGCGCGGTGCTCTCCTCGAAGGAGGCCCCGCGCCGCTCCAGTAGACGCTCCACCTACCGGTGAAGGTCCCGCAGGTCTCTCTGCAGCGGCTCCACTCGTGCCAGCGCGGCTGCGTGCTGCAGGTTGGCCCTCACCCAGGCGGCCAGCGGGGCGCACGCCGCACTCGCTCGCCGCGCGGTGCTCTCCTCGAAGGAGGCCCCGCGCCGCTCCAGTAGACGCTCCACCTACCGGTGAAGGTCCCGCAGGTCTCTCTGCAGCGGCTCCACTCGTGCCAGCGCGGCTGCGTGCTGCAGGTTGGCCCTCACCCAGGCGGCCAGCGGGGCGCACGCCGCACTCGCTCGCCGCGCGGTGCTCTCCTCGAAGGAGGCCCCGCGCCGCTCCAGTAGACGCTCCACCTACCGGTGAAGGTCCCGCAGGTCTCTCTGCAGCGGCTCCACTCGTGCCAGCGCGGCTGCGTGCTGCAGGTTGGCCCTCACCCAGGCGGCCAGCGGGGCGCACGCCGCACTCGCTCGCCGCGCGGTGCTCTCCTCGAAGGAGGCCCCGCGCCGCTCCAGTAGACGCTCCACCTACCGGTGAAGGTCCCGCAGGTCTCTCTGCAGCGGCTCCACTCGTGCCAGCGCGGCTGCGTGCTGCAGGTTGGCCCTCACCCAGGCGGCCAGCGGGGCGCACGCCGCACTCGCTCGCCGCGCGGTGCTCTCCTCGAAGGAGGCCCCGCGCCGCTCCAGTAGACGCTCCACCTACCGGTGAAGGTCCCGCAGGTCTCTCTGCAGCGGCTCCACTCGTGCCAGCGCGGCTGCGTGCTGCAGGTTGGCCCTCACCCAGGCGGCCAGCGGGGCGCACGCCGCACTCGCTCGCCGCGCGGTGCTCTCCTCGAAGGAGGCCCCGCGCCGCTCCAGTAGACGCTCCACCTACCGGTGAAGGTCCCGCAGGTCTCTCTGCAGCGGCTCCACTCGTGCCAGCGCGGCTGCGTGCTGCAGGTTGGCCCTCACCCAGGCGGCCAGCGGGGCGCACGCCGCACTCGCTCGCCGCGCGGTGCTCTCCTCGAAGGAGGCCCCGCGCCGCTCCAGTAGACGCTCCACCTACCGGTGAAGGTCCCGCAGGTCTCTCTGCAGCGGCTCCACTCGTGCCAGCGCGGCTGCGTGCTGCAGGTTGGCCCTCACCCAGGCGGCCAGCGGGGCGCACGCCGCACTCGCTCGCCGCGCGGTGCTCTCCTCGAAGGAGGCCCCGCGCCGCTCCAGTAGACGCTCCACCTACCGGTGAAGGTCCCGCAGGTCTCTCTGCAGCGGCTCCACTCGTGCCAGCGCGGCTGCGTGCTGCAGGTTGGCCCTCACCCAGGCGGCCAGCGGGGCGCACGCCGCACTCGCTCGCCGCGCGGTGCTCTCCTCGAAGGAGGCCCCGCGCCGCTCCAGTAGACGCTCCACCTACCGGTGAAGGTCCCGCAGGTCTCTCTGCAGCGGCTCCACTCGTGCCAGCGCGGCTGCGTGCTGCAGGTTGGCCCTCACCCAGGCGGCCAGCGGGGCGCACGCCGCACTCGCTCGCCGCGCGGTGCTCTCCTCGAAGGAGGCCCCGCGCCGCTCCAGTAGACGCTCCACCTACCGGTGAAGGTCCCGCAGGTCTCTCTGCAGCGGCTCCACTCGTGCCAGCGCGGCTGCGTGCTGCAGGTTGGCCCTCACCCAGGCGGCCAGCGGGGCGCACGCCGCACTCGCTCGCCGCGCGGTGCTCTCCTCGAAGGAGGCCCCGCGCCGCTCCAGTAGACGCTCCACCTACCGGTGAAGGTCCCGCAGGTCTCTCTGCAGCGGCTCCACTCGTGCCAGCGCGGCTGCGTGCTGCAGGTTGGCCCTCACCCAGGCGGCCAGCGGGGCGCACGCCGCACTCGCTCGCCGCGCGGTGCTCTCCTCGAAGGAGGCCCCGCGCCGCTCCAGTAGACGCTCCACCTACCGGTGAAGGTCCCGCAGGTCTCTCTGCAGCGGCTCCACTCGTGCCAGCGCGGCTGCGTGCTGCAGGTTGGCCCTCACCCAGGCGGCCAGCGGGGCGCACGCCGCACTCGCTCGCCGCGCGGTGCTCTCCTCGAAGGAGGCCCCGCGCCGCTCCAGTAGACGCTCCACCTACCGGTGAAGGTCCCGCAGGTCTCTCTGCAGCGGCTCCACTCGTGCCAGCGCGGCTGCGTGCTGCAGGTTGGCCCTCACCCAGGCGGCCAGCGGGGCGCACGCCGCACTCGCTCGCCGCGCGGTGCTCTCCTCGAAGGAGGCCCCGCGCCGCTCCAGTAGACGCTCCACCTACCGGTGAAGGTCCCGCAGGTCTCTCTGCAGCGGCTCCACTCGTGCCAGCGCGGCTGCGTGCTGCAGGTTGGCCCTCACCCAGGCGGCCAGCGGGGCGCACGCCGCACTCGCTCGCCGCGCGGTGCTCTCCTCGAAGGAGGCCCCGCGCCGCTCCAGTAGACGCTCCACCTACCGGTGAAGGTCCCGCAGGTCTCTCTGCAGCGGCTCCACTCGTGCCAGCGCGGCTGCGTGCTGCAGGTTGGCCCTCACCCAGGCGGCCAGCGGGGCGCACGCCGCACTCGCTCGCCGCGCGGTGCTCTCCTCGAAGGAGGCCCCGCGCCGCTCCAGTAGACCCTCCACCTACCGGTGAAGGTCCCGCAGGTCTCTCTGCAGCGGCTCCACTCGTGCCAGCGCGGCTGCGTGCTGCAGGTTGGCCCTCACCCAGGCGGCCAGCGGGGCGCACGCCGCACTCGCTCGCCGCGCGGTGCTCTCCTCGAAGGAGGCCCCGCGCCGCTCCAGTAGACGCTCCACCTACCGGTGAAGGTCCCGCAGGTCTCTCTGCAGCGGCTCCACTCGTGCCAGCGCGGCTGCGTGCTGCAGGTTGGCCCTCACCCAGGCGGCCAGCGGGGCGCACGCCGCACTCGCTCGCCGCGCGGTGCTCTCCTCGAAGGAGGCCCCGCGCCGCTCCAGTAGACGCTCCACCTACCGGTGAAGGTCCCGCAGGTCTCTCTGCAGCGGCTCCACTCGTGCCAGCGCGGCTGCGTGCTGCAGGTTGGCCCTCACCCAGGCGGCCAGCGGGGCGCACGCCGCACTCGCTCGCCGCGCGGTGCTCTCCTCGAAGGAGGCCCCGCGCCGCTCCAGTAGACGCTCCACCTACCGGTGAAGGTCCCGCAGGTCTCTCTGCAGCGGCTCCACTCGTGCCAGCGCGGCTGCGTGCTGCAGGTTGGCCCTCACCCAGGCGGCCAGCGGGGCGCACGCCGCACTCGCTCGCCGCGCGGTGCTCTCCTCGAAGGAGGCCCCGCGCCGCTCCAGTAGACGCTCCACCTACCGGTGAAGGTCCCGCAGGTCTCTCTGCAGCGGCTCCACTCGTGCCAGCGCGGCTGCGTGCTGCAGGTTGGCCCTCACCCAGGCGGCCAGCGGGGCGCACGCCGCACTCGCTCGCCGCGCGGTGCTCTCCTCGAAGGAGGCCCCGCGCCGCTCCAGTAGACGCTCCACCTACCGGTGAAGGTCCCGCAGGTCTCTCTGCAGCGGCTCCACTCGTGCCAGCGCGGCTGCGTGCTGCAGGTTGGCCCTCACCCAGGCGGCCAGCGGGGCGCACGCCGCACTCGCTCGCCGCGCGGTGCTCTCCTCGAAGGAGGCCCCGCGCCGCTCCAGTAGACGCTCCACCTACCGGTGAAGGTCCCGCAGGTCTCTCTGCAGCGGCTCCACTCGTGCCAGCGCGGCTGCGTGCTGCAGGTTGGCCCTCACCCAGGCGGCCAGCGGGGCGCACGCCGCACTCGCTCGCCGCGCGGTGCTCTCCTCGAAGGAGGCCCCGCGCCGCTCCAGTAGACGCTCCACAGACTTGATAGACTCACTGCTTATTTGACTGGCGTCCAGGCACCTAATGTAACAACATTAATAATAATAATATATTTTATTTGACACACACATGAAACATTACATAGCTACAAAATAAAGAATAAAAAAGAAAAATTATAACTAAAACTAACCTAAAAACATCCAAATACAAAGAATAAATAAATAATTTTCCAAGGTTAACCTGTTCTTAACTATACTCTTATAACTGTTTAAATTTTCGTTGTGTACATTGTAATTTTGTAGTTTTCACTTTTGGTTTAAAATATCTTTGTTGTTTTTTGTTTTGCATTATTGTCCACTGTAAACATAATTAGTATTTAATTTATGAACGTGTTTTGTCTTCTAATTTATGTATATTTGTAACCTTACTATTGTAAAAGACTGATTTATTCCTGAATAAATAAATAGATATTATATAACAGCTGGTGTCAAAACGGATATTACTCAGGTTACCTGTGACAATCAGTCACAGCACTGATTTTCAGTAGCTCCGGTTTGACGCTTGACGTCACGGTGCTGAGTAATAAACTATTAGGCAATTATAAATATTTATCCCAACACAGTATTACCTATATAATAAAATAATGAAAACGTCCAATCTAGTACTTTTAATGCCTATTATTATTTGAGAAACCAGAGCTGGCCAATCTGACTCGTCATTATATATTTCTTCATTTTTAATCGAAAGTTTGAAATTGTACTGAGGTCACACAATGGTGGAGGCAGGTTGTTCCAGCATTTGGTCGCGCTATAACCAAAGCTACCTCTGCAGCTGTATGATGTTTAGGCACGTCTAGCATCCAGTTTTTAGAGCCCAAAAGAGCTGCGTTAGCTCAATATGTGTGTAGTCTTAAAATAAGGGATAGTTGTAAACCATTCTTTAACCAACTTAAATTTCTTACTTTGACCTCACTATACATCTATGAAATAGCATTATTTGTAAAAACTAACCCTGATACATTTGTCAGAACATCTGAAATCCACAATATAAATTTGAGAAGCAAGAATAGATTACGTTTACATGGCAGCAACACAGCTTCGATGTACAATAGTGTTCTTGAAATGGCGCCGAGAATATTTAACAAGATACCTACACATATCACAGAACTTAAGTTGACGTATTTTAAAAAGAAACTATTTAATGTGCTAGTGACAAAATCGTACTATTCCATAAAAGACTTCTTTTCAGATACAACACTCAATTAACATTTTTTTAAATATCATTTTACTTAATTTCTTTTTACCAATTTCACTTGTTAATGTTTAAAAATGTTAATGTGCAAAATATTCAAATATTGATATGTATATCAATTAACTATCACTATGTAGGTATATATATATATATTTGTTTGACTTGTTATTAATTACTATTTGTACGCCAAAGCATGCGGGCAAGGATTAAGGTTTTTTATATAGGTTTTATTACACTTCATTAAATTGTGCATGCTTATATACAGAAAACAAAAGAAATAAAGGTAGAGGTAGACCCTATGAGATGTGAAGATAACATCAAGAAAATAGCGGGGCAACTATGGACTCGTAGAGCAAAAGACAGAATAGAATGGAAATCTTTGGAGGAGTACTTTGTCGGAAGATAAGCTGTACCACAGTAAAGACCGTTTGCTGATATTATTAAGAGGCACTTATTTACTTTATTTTATTAGAACCTAGTATATAAAATTAGTACAGCAATAAAGGCTTTTTATTTTATTAAATTAGAATAAATCTATAACACAACCTAATACATTGTATCATATTTGCATAGTCGATATTTTGTCGCCACTCGTAAAATACTTCATTGAGATGTTCCGCTGCCCATTTCTATACAAATACTTAAATACGCTGTAAATACACATGTAAAATTTGGGGAGTTTTACAGTTATTCATACATTCCATAGTGATATAAATATTTACAATGTAAAGTTCTTAGATAATTATTGTCTAAATAGAGCCTCTAGCAAAGTATGACACTTTAGGCCGGTCCTACATTGGAAGCGGAATTTCTGTGTAGGTGCCGGCCTAAGGGTGCATGACAGGTACGGCTTACACTCGCGACACGTCAGTCATTACGTCCTCCATACGTCGTCATTGTTTTAGTTTGAGTGTGTTATTGAAAATAGAGGCTTATAGTTCGCCGCAATTTTTAAGACGCGTCGCTTTTGAGTCTTTCTAAAAGTGTAAATTATCTAAAGGTAAATCTTTATAATAATTTAAATTGGCCTTGGCCTGTGATAGAAAACAAGTCTATTTTAACCGACTACAAATATTACATGCTTGGCCCAATAGTTTTCATTTTATGAACATTTTTTATTAAAATTTTTGTCTACCTGGGTTGATATAATTGGTTTTTGTGTACGTCTGTTTTAGTTTTCATTCAGATTGATTATATATTATTATTATTAACTGACACTAAAAACTAAAAATAATAAAGTACGTATAAAAAAAAACCGACTTCAAATACTGAAAAATATCAACTAAAAATTAAATTTAATGCACCTCTTATGCAAACATTACCTTTAATATTATTAAAATACTAAGTAAGCATCAGCTGGCATACCGAATGTCCTCCTTGACTCCTCGCTTAGACAGGAAGCTCTTCATCGAGTGCCAGGAAGTGTCCGCGATACCCATCAGCCGTAACACACCTTCCAGCACATCGCGAACAACCTCTGGCGGCGCTCGAAGCGATCGGACCTTACAACATTATTGAATTTATTATTATTTATATATGACAAAATGGGACGAGCATGACGTTCAGCTGATGGTAATTGATACGCCATGCCCATTACAATACAGTGCCGCTCAGGATTCTTGAAAAGTCCAAATATTCTGAACGGCACTATTGCAATTGCGTTCGTCACCTTCAGACGTAAGAGTCCCTCTGAAATCATGATCTGGAAAGGTCTCGAAACGTCGAGTTAACTTAAATAATAATAAAAATTTAACTTTTACGCAAAATCTAACGTACAATTACAATTACACGCGTTTTAATCCTTTAAAAGTGTTTTATTCAAATAAGATGTTAAGTCTACTTTTCTCAGTAATTTCACTAGCTACCGCGCCCTTCAGACCGAAACACAATAATGCTTACCCATAATCTAGTGGTACCATAATCTAGCCGGCATCCTGTGTAAAGCAGCCTCACTGGAAAGAAGAATGAATGGTTCGTTGGAATTAGATGACACCAGGGCAGTGTGGCAAGACCGTATCCAATGGCGGGTGGTAGAGTACAAATATGACAGCACCATTTCCTAACCCCTTACACCTTTTTCCTAGCAACTTACCTGGTACAACTTAAGAATAAGCGAGCCGCGACATCTATGGTATATTCGCATGGCGTAAAACACATTCTGCCAAGTAACCGCACTCGAAAGTTGAGCACCGGAACTTTTAATCATAAATCCAAGAAATCCTCGTATTCCTGTTGATATGTCGCCGTGAGATTTAAGTGATTTCTTCGTTAATTGTGCCGCGAATATATAATTTGGTTTACCAGCACACTCAGGCGAATAAAGAAGTTCCAGGATCTTGGAGAAGAGGTGTGTGCCGGCTTTTCCCCCTTTATTCGAAATCCCTGGCACAACAAAGAGGTGTGTAATGTGGATACACCTACCCCTGGATGATAGGCATATACAACGCTTAATATTATATTTAATGTAATAATATAGAAGTAGGGGTATGTTACATAAGGCGTACATTAAAGTGCTTTCACAATTGATGTGACAACTCGGCCGAAAGTGTTTCGCATAAATATAGTTGAGGAAAAGTTGTACGAATATCAAATTCTAACGAGGCGGGTAGAAAAAATCATTCATTAAAAAAAAAATTAGAAATGGAAATAATAACTTGATTTATTTTAATAATTATCATTTAAGTATATAGGTTTCCTAGAAAATTCAATGTACAATACTAAATTATTATTTTTATGACAATTTAAAGTAATCTCAATTCTCGCTATTGTATTATGAACATTACGTTAGATTTTCTCGTCATGTTATAGAATCCTAAATCCAAGTTTAAATCGAACCGATTATTCATATTATGTACAAATATTGTTTTATAATTTATAAGTTTCACCGAAGTGAAACTACCAAAAAATATATTTAGACTCATTTGAGTGTTCCCCTCCACGGAAATCTTTAGTAAAAGGCGAAAGATTTATACGTTTTGAAGGGAAACCAGAGTACCGAACGGTTGCTGTGCTAAAAGTATACACTTTGTGTGGACAAATTGTGACAGCGCGTTTCAATAGTGTACCGTATGGTTGGTGCGACATCTAGTGATTCTCGCGCAATGTGCCGCACGGCTGAAGCGACATCTAGTAATTTCTCGAGGAAACTGGTTATTTTATTTCTTGTGATGTTCAACAATGTAACTAACTGACTAGGTTTATAAATAACCACCTTATTTAAAATGTGTAATTCGCAGAATAGGTATCACGTCATAACAATAAATACATAACAATCATAAAACTCTATGCTTTCTAAGTGTTTATTATGTTAAAGAATGTTGGTAGTTAAAGTATTTTTAATACTAACGGGTTTTTTTTTTATTAAGTTTTGAAAAAATGCAACAAAATATAACAAATGTGTTTGTCCTAAAAATCAATATAAATGGTTCGGATGGTTACCAAACTTGTATAACTTATTGTAACATTAAAAAAAATTGTTAGTACAAATAATGCTATAGTTTCCCTTAAATTATCCTCAATTTGTGATTCTGCGTACTGTAAAAATAAGTGCCTATCTAGGAGATATAAACGAGAGTACCTAGAGGTCAACTGAAGGTCAAGTCAAAGATTGGTCACCGCCGCTTATGCTCTCATCGTATCGTCCTGGAAACAGCGCGCAGAGTTCATTGGACAGTTTTTTTGTAGTAAGTGATCAAGATAATAATGATGATATAGTCATCCAGTAACGGATTGGCATTTGTCATTAGGCTGTACACCAAGGATCTATATAATAAATACTGGACGGAGATGAGTGAATAGACATACGAAAGAGGCTCTACCGTGTAAAGATCAGAGGCTTCCCACAAGCTGGTAAAACTCACATGATCAAGATTACGACGTAAAATAACTCATGTGATAACGGATCACAAACCCTTTAACAAGCATCTAGTTTTTTTATTTTTTTTATTAGGTTCACTAAACGGTGAATTAATTATCAATTAATTTAACTAATATTGTATAAAACGGAAAAATACGTTAACATGTTGGGGCGAGTGCCTCCTTCTGGAAGTGAACACAGCATGCTTTTAAATGTGTTCTAGATTTTATATAAAACTAAAAACAATAACTTAAGCTAGATGAACACAATTCAACCCTACAGTCCCCAAGCCAATAATCCGCTTTTTCTAGTAGAAGTCTTCTGAACGTAGGGACTGACTAGAGGTAGAGTTTATTTAGGTGTCACCAACAGTCCCTGTGCTGGGCTAGAATGCAGGCAGAAGAGACGGCTACACATATCATCCTGGACTGCCGAAGTGTGGCCACATACCATGCCACCTGGGGTCATCGAGTACTCTCCCCGAAGTCATGGGTGACATCAGGAGTTTGAGTAACTTCCTTGAGGAGTTGGGATGGCAAGATTAGCAACCCAACCCTACCACGCAAAATAGGCGCACAGTAGGCGTCGAGTTGCAGAGAATAACCCGTGAGTACCTATAACTAAAGATGATATTTCAGCGTTTCGTATATGTCTTGGTAACTTGGCGGTAGGAATCAGGGCAAAAAGCTCTCGCGAACATTATCAGTGACTCTACAGTCTACACAGTTCGTTACTACCTTGGATGAGACATACGCACAGAAGTCTCACCTCGCTCAGCGATTCCGGCTTGATCTCTCCTACGGCGGCTCTGGCGGCTGCCACCACGGGTTCCACTGACGCCAGCTCAGCTTCTATCTCTTTCTTACTGCACAAACAACCGATTGAAACTGTTTTATTAGTCCTGCAAATACTATTAAGAGACTCGATAACCTGTAATAGCACTTCGTACTATAATAGGTGGCTAAGCAGTTTAAATTCATAAAGTTAATAACATTAAATAGAACGAAATAAGAAAGATGTTTTTTTTTCCATTAAAAACGCTAATAAGTCATAGCCTTGAATCGTAATAAAAAGTTAATTAAAGTACCGCAAATTTTTTGTCTCTTTCACATTAATTTATCCCAACGTTTGACTGATTTTCCAACCATGGTCACGGGCGCCATAGTATCGATCTAAATGTAAAAAACGAAATCTTATACGTCTGTGCTTATACAATAAACCATTTATTTGCGAGTCAAACTCGCTTTTGTCCAAACCTGGTTATTATTACTAGTATGTAGATAATTATCTGGTGGTATAATTACCTACCAACATATTAACTCATTACTAGTCATACCTTTAAACTACTACTCATATTGTGCATTATAATAGTCAGACATACACATTCTTGAACTATGCAATAACCGACCGATACAGTACTTATATCCTAAAAACAGGAAAAAATTGTTAAGAGTTAGAGCTCAACCATGTTCTCGTAGATTGTTGTCATAATGTAGACTACACACCTACTCTCCGGCAAAATTGCTATTTTGTGGAATAAGGCACCAGCTTTTATGACTGTTTCACATAAACCTACCGTCTGCATTTGCCTAGTTTATTTAAGATGTCCTAACAATAACAACTTCATACCTACTTGTCTAAATGCATTTACCAAACTTAACTATGTAGACTTCTTAATGTTTGTACCTAATGGTTGTGATGTATTATGTTGTGTAGTAGGTATTATGAGTATGTAGGAACTTGTACACGGTTATTGGTACAAAACGTTTTCTTTTGACACAAAATAAAATATTTGTTTTTGTATTAACGACGATAAGTATATTACCGTATCTGCAACTTTTCGTTTTCGCGCTCGATGTTCGCTTTGAGCTGGCGCATCTCCTCGTGGCTGTCAGTGTTCGCGCGCACCGTCGCACCGATCGCTTGAAGAGCTTTATTCGCTTTTTCTCTCTTCTCGCTAAGCACCGCTTCTTGCTCGTTCGCTTGCGCTTGCAGCTTACTCACTTCTTCGCGTGCCAAGCGCAACGCATCCACACCAGACTGTTTAAGTGACCACATAAAATTACAATCAAATACAACATGAGTACTTATGTATTACGCTGAAACTAATTTTGTAAATGGTAGTTCGTTGCCCAGTCGGAATGAGTTGAAGTTTTCCAAGCTAAATCTAGCTTGGTTAATTTCAGATAGACTTTATATGCTTATTACATATTTTAAGGGCTGGCCACATTGCACGCTTCACAGACAGTAGAGACCACCAAATGGAAAGGACCACCAGGTAAAAGATTCACTGGTAGACCAAAGCAGAGATGGGCAGATGACATCGTGCAGGCGGTGGGGAGAAACTGGATCGATCGTAAAAAAAATGGTAAAAGGGGAGGCCTATACCCAAATGGGGTCCATAACCAAAATTATACAGCATAAATAATTAAACAGGTCGCTTTAAATAAAATTAACACTAGATTTTAAGAACTTCAAATTACTAACATTTGATTGTATATTATGGAATAAAAATGGTTATGGAATAAATGGCTTATTATATTATATTATATATTACATAATATAAGGTACGTCACACGTTAAGGAGTGCAAAGAATCCACAAAGTGACAATTGTGACAAGGGACGAAGTGGGTTGGGCGGGTTGTTTTTCAATATAAGCAAACAATTCGTGGATTAGAAACGAAAAACTTAAACTATGAATATGCTATTTTAATATCTTCTGGGTGTAACAAATGTTTTGTGCCAGCAGTCATCATTTTTTATTATCAGCACATTTTGCGACAAAGCCTAGCATTCAAGCCTAGAGAGAGATTTAATATAAAAAAAATACCAAAAAAAAGCTTATGACATCATAAACGAAATTTCTGGAACATAATACGTACCGATAGCATTTCCTTGCGTAGAACCAGAGCTGATTTCTTCGAGGTGAAAATATAATAGAAAGATTTGATAAACTGTACGTAGCGTCGAGGACTCTTCAGCCATTCCGCCTCCAAGCTATTGTATATACTGCAAAAACCTTCAACAGGAATCGAATCTAGACCTTGTGACGCATCTATGACATCATCTTTCATCAGCCTGAAATCAATGGGCAATATTAACCTGTGTCTTGTACCTGGAAATGCCTCGAAAGGAAGATGTCTAGTTCAAAGGATTTTTCTCGACATGACATGGTTTGCTCGATGCACGTCGTTAGAGCCTGCGAAGACAGAGAGCGGTCAGGAGTTCCGAGTTCCGAGTTCCGCGTTCGGCGTTCATTAGAATATACTGAGTCTATAACAACAACGCATACAGCGGGCGGTCAAAGCGGAACGTAGCGTTCCAAGAGTTCTTTTCCCGTCAAGGCAGAGAACGCCGGAACGCCGCGACGTCTGAGTTTGAAATAACGGAAAAGTTAATTGAATTGGTTAGGGAAAGGGGTTTATTAATCGACATTCGAAATAAAATACAGAATCTTTGGTCATCTTTAAGTAAATCCTGAAAAATATTACTGAATTCGCCTTGTTCTTCTCGCGCTGTGTTAATTGGGTGCACCTCATACTTCCTTTTCTTCTTAGAAGCTGCTGAGCTCCACAAGATCAATAATTCTTCATCGGATGACGAACTTTCGAGTGACAAGTTGCATGTGGGCACCCAAACGAAACTAGAACGCGAGAATTTGCACGCCGCTTGTGTGCGTTGGAACTCTTGGGCGGTCAACGGTCACTAGAACGTAGAACTCTGACCGCTCTCTGTCTGCGCGGGCTCTAAATCAGAACGGTGTCATGATATATGCTCTATCATACTCTTCAAAATTTAGCTCATTTTCAGATAAAATTATCTACCACACAACTAGGCATTTCTTGTACTATGGGCGCCTGGTAACGGTATCTTTATCGATTTCATAATTATTTAAATTGCTCCCTGACAGTTGTCATAATGAAATTATTTCACAGCAGCACAGTCAAACGGTCAAAAATATGTCCATACAAAACTTATAAATATATATATATATATATATATATATATATATATATATATATATATATATAATATAACTATATACATAAAAATGAATTACTTTTCGTTAGTATCGCTAAAAACTCGAGAACGGCTGGACCGATTTGGCTAATTTTGGTCTTGAAATATTTGTGGAAGTCCAGGGAAAGGAGTTTCAAAGGTTAAGAATAAATATGAAAGTGTTCGGAATTAAATAAAAACAACAATTTTGTTTTTCCTGTTATGTGTCCCCCGTCGTCCGATATTTGTTTTGTATGGACATATTTTCTATGAGAGAGTTTATTGACGCACGGTTTGACAGTTCTGCTGTGAAACAATTACAACAACAGGGAGCATATTTTAAGAAATAATTCTTGATGTTATGATATATTATTGATAAATTAATAAAAAACATTATTTTATTTATTATATACAGAACAACATCTGTCAGGTGAACTAGTTGGAAATAGAAAAATATGGGTTCCAAATCGAAATAAAACTATCCATTCTTTCAAGTTGGACTAAACTGCACTCAATGAAGTAATCGCCCTTAAAAATCGTTCATTAGTTTAGGAGTAAACAAACATCAGGACACTGGATTTAAATATAATATTATGATATTTGCGTAAAATTAAAAGTAACGTGATTAATTATTTAACATACTATAACTCATACATTACTAAGTTAAATATACGAGAAGATTCAAGTGAAAACTCATTTTACACGTAGATAATAAATAAATATACATTATGCATTATAGTGCCTATAATGATTATCATAACTTCGTAAACTAAGTTACATCATCTATTGTTCTAACTATTCATTAAATTTTATGGCCAGAACTGCAATGAAAGTTTTAATCCTTAGCTGTTTCAATAACTTAATACGACCTAAAAGTATGTTATTATATTATCGTTATGTGGAAGTGTACCAAGAATACTGAAAGTATTTCTCGTTGGATAGCTAGGCTGATCTGTAGACCGTAGAAATAGCTGCCAGCGCTTGGGTTTCCAGAAGCCCTATTGAGGCGCGTAGATAGTACTTTGTACATTCTCCGCGCTTTTGGACCCCACGAGCCAAATGTCTCGACACCAAACGACACAAAGATGTAAGCTTCACTGAGTCCAACATATTTGCGAAGTTGGCTGTCTTCAGCAGTCGAAGTAGAGGCCAATGTTTATAAATGATAATAAATCGATATATCTATAGTTGGTGTGGGTGCAGATTACTAAGCAGTGCAATATAGTTGATATCTTCAATTCTTAAATGTAATACTACATAACGTGGCTGGTACAAACGGTGCTAAGCAACACAAGTGGCGGCGGGGTACCTCTGAATCAACAAACTGGGCATTTCCCTCATCGTCTCCTCCGACCACTGGTCGAGCCATATCATGTCGGAACTGTTGTAAAGAAACGGGTATTGTCCAAGCAGAGCGGGTAAGTCCTCTTGATTCTTGTCCAAACATATTATTATACCCAGGTTTTGTTTGATGTCTGAAGAAGGTTTTAGTTATTCATGCAACTGTTGTGTAATAAGGGGTATTAAAACACGATTGTGGGTTTATCACACGAGGCGAAGCCGAGAGTATCACATGAGTGTTTTAATACCTAATTATCAACAGTTGCATACAAGACTTTATCTACACGCAGAATATGAAACCTTTAAAAGATTCTGAAACAGTTAGCTTACTGCTAACATTAAAACAGCCTATATAACCTAATATCATCCATTACTGGTTATATACAAATAAACTAAGTATTAATGAAATAATTATTTATTTTAGTAGTAATTTACATTTTGTGTTGTGCAATTATTAAAATTCACTTGAATATTATGTTCTTTTGCAGCGTTTAAAATATCCGGCGGTGTGATATCAAAACATGAATCGCTCATTTCAAGAACAGTGGCGGGGTTTCGAATAACCTACTTTTTTTTTTAGGGCGCGCCACGTTCTGGTAGTGTGGAACGTGCGTAAACGAAAATATTCTTCTTTTAAAAATGCATATAGAGACCACGCATCGAGCAATAAGAATGTGGCTGTTTGTTGAAACTCTTTGCGCATGAAGGGATCGAAAAAAAAACTAAGGAGTGTTGTTATGAAATTCAGTACATTACAACACTCGTTTGGATGATGTAATGGTTATTACGACATTGGGTGTTTTAATGTTGGTAATAAGCTAACTGTTTCAGAATCTTTAATAGAAGACTTAAAGCATGGGTGTAGATAAATTATATATACGAATTGCTTATTAATCTTTTTTTTATCATTGCAGACGTAAGAGCTTGGAGACGTCATGTTGTTAGATGATGTTTCCTAGTAACGTCAGTGTTATTTGGGAGATCCAATTGGGACATTTGGAAATTGAAGAAGAAATCTTAACGATGCCACACATTGGGAATGCAGCGACCGCCCTCAGGCTATTAAATAATAAGTTTAATTGTACGATACTACTTTGTAAGCCCGCTGAGTTTGTTGCGCCCGTTCTTCTCACGAGTGAGGCATACTTTTTGGAATGAGTACTTTATACTTTATGACGCTCAATAAGTGATGTCACATTTTATTTTGAATAAAAATATTTGAATTTGAATAAAAGGTAATTTTGTGATTGGTGTTGTTTGGTCGGCCATTTTGAATTTGTTACTCATAGATAAGGCGCAATATATGTACGTACATACCATATGGCATAGACTTATATAAGCGTATACAAATAAAGATTTTAATTGACAACTCATAATAGCATAATAGTCACCAACGCTCACCATTAGCTGCTTATTACATTTACACCCACATTGACAAATTAATTTTGTTCACGCATTAACGGGCTGTCAGGTTGTCAAATATTTTTATTCAAATTAGGATTTCATCACATGTTGAACGTCGAAAACTACCACCCATTCCAAAAAGTATACCTCAGACCTGAGAAGAACGGGCGCAACAGAATCAGTGGGCTTTTTAGGGTTCTGGGTTTAGGGTTTAGGATTCAAATGGCAAAAAACGCAACCCTTATAGATTTGTCATGTCTCTCTGTCTGTGTATGTCACAGCCACTTTTTTCCGAAACTATAAGAACTATACTGTTGAAACTTGGTAAGTAGATGAATTCTGTGAACCGCATTAACATTTTCACACAAACATAGATAAAAAACAATAACTTTTGGGGGTTTCCCATACTTGGAACTGAAACTCACAAAATATTCTTCATCAAACCACTTACTTTGGCGAATCTATGGATAGGTCTTTAAAAATGATATTGAGGTTTCTACACTATTATTAAAACATTGATCAAAGTTACAACGAACTACTACAACTATTATATTATGCGAGTCCGACTCGCACTTGGCTGCTTTGTTTTTTTTTGTCATAAAAAAAAATGGTTGCTACACTGAGGGCGTTCGCTCCATTCCGAATCAGTGCTATCATTAAGAAAGTCATTTATGTTATAGTAACTTTTACCACACAAACGTGTTTTAACAATTCTTTTGAATATCTTAATACTTTTATTTTAAACATTTTCTGGGATCTTGTTGTAAGAGCAATATATAGCTACGCTAGTATATTCTAAGACCACGGTCAAAACTTAGAAGTATGACAAATGGAAGACCATAATGCGACTTTACCTATCTGGGAGAAAGCGTATAACAAATTATAAAAATCTAGCTTCAGTACCTAGTTTTTGTTAAGTATGAAAGCACACTGTGGACTCACTAGCGAGGCTCTGGTGCGCGTCGTGACCCGCAGGTGCTAAGGATGCCGGCAGCGCGTGGAGACTGTTCGCGCGCCAGCACGCTTCCACCAGCGACAGGTTCGCGGCATTCGAGTGCCGCTCTGTCATCAGAAGCAAAGTGCGGTTTCCCTCGCTCGCAGATGCTAAAGCCTGTCATAAGACAAAAAAAATCAATTCAACAAATTTTAATAAGATACTTTTGAAGGATTACGTCGCCCATTATTATTTCAATGATGGATTAACAAAAGCCTTTACCACACTGACCTCAATTATTTACCACTGGACTGGCGGCTGTCAAAGTGATTTTGTGCCTGTTTGATATTCACCATTTTTGCGCTGTTGGCCATGTAGCGAGTGTCTGCAGTACTATTAACAGTAATGACAACCTAAAACCTATCTTTTTTGTAAAAACTATTATTGTTGCTATGCTATTTTATAAAAAAATTGTACTTTATAACGTTGATTATCTTAATATATATAAATCTCGTGTCACAATGTTTGTCCTCAATGGACTCCTAAACTAATGAACGGATTTCAATGGGGATTACTTCATGGAGTAGTTGTTTAGTTTTTAGTCGTCATTGATAGTTTTTATTTCGATTTGGGACCCATAATTATTTTTATTTCCAATATTTGTTTTGTTTGGACATATTTTCTTTGAGAGTATTTTTGACGCGCGGTTTGACAGTTCTGCTGTGAAACAATTTCATTATAACAACAGGGAGCATTTTTTACGAAATAATTCTTGATGTTTTGAAATATTATTTGCAAAATACCTACAAAACGGTATTTTTTTTTATTATCTACAGAACAACGTCTGTCGGGGCAGCTAGTTGAAGTATAATATAAATAACACGGAAAACTAACGAATTTAATTCAAAATGCAAAAATATTTCAGAGCACTGTACGCTTCTCTCGCAGCCATTTGTATTATACCTACGTCAAAACTAGTTCTCTAGACACTCGCGAGTGGCGCTTCAAATAGGCACAAAAAAATAAAAAAACTGCTGTCAAAGATATGAAATAGCCTGTCCAGTGGTATTTATACATCAAAACACTTACAGTTGGTATTTATTTGGTTTAACTACGATATTTTTCGAAATTTTTTTCTGAATTATTTGTAATAAGTGTTCAGCCTCCATCAAAAGTTATTTTATGAGATTGAATACCAAGACCTATGCAAGGGTCCATAATCCAATGACAAGTATAGTGCACTCATCTATTTATCATTATCATCAGCCGGAAGACGTCCACTGCTGAACAAAGGCCTCCCCCAAAGATTACCATGACGATCGGTCCTGCGCTGCCCTCATCCAACGTATTCCGGCAATCTTGACCAGATCATTTGTCATCATCAATCGATCTCGGTTTGTTTAAGCACAGTTATAAAGACACAAAGACACCCATATAGCCGAAAGGTTAGTGACCCTGACTACTAAGCTAGAGGTCCCCCGGGTTCGAATCCCGGTAGTGATTTATTTGATGAATATGTATCTTTGTTTCCGAGTCATGGATGTTTGTATGTATTTATGTAATAAGTTTAGTAAGTATATATTGTATTAAATATATCGTTGTCTTGCACCCATAGTACAGGCTATGCCTAGTTTGGGGAAAGATAATTTGTGTAAAAGTGTGTCAATACTCAATATTATATTATCAGACGCCTTTTGGAACACGAACTTTACTTTATTGTGCAGCACTCACCTGTTTGAAGTTCGTCGTGAAGTGGGCGGAGAGTGAAGCGCTCGTGAGTCGAGCGGACAGAGCAGACCCCGCCCCCGACACGCCCACAACCACGCAGATACCGCCGTTTAACTATATAATAATAATAATTTTTTATTGCCATACAAAACATTACAAATATAATATAAATAACTAGGCTTCACCTGACATGGCATCATGGATTTATGTTTCCGTGCAGCGCTATTTTTCAGCCATCCCCTCCTCCCTAATGTGTTGAGTGGGATTGGATGTATTATGGCTCCCCGATTACTTACTTAAGCTATCTTTTTTATAACAGGATGCCGGCTTGATTATGGGTACCACAACGGCACCTACTTGTGCCGTGAAGCAGTAATGTGTAAGCATTATTGTGTTTCGGTCTGAACGGCGCCGTAGCTAGTGAAATAACTGGGCAAATGAGACTTAACATCGTATGTCTCAAGGTGACGAGCGCAATTGGTGGGTCGCTCAGGATTCTTGCAATGCCCTGCTCATTGCAATGCAGTACCGCCACCATCTGAATGTTCTGCTCGTCTCGTCCCTAATTGTCAAAAAAAAAAACTTGGAAACGCTTGTCAGTGTCAGTACAGAGCTATGCATACTTAAGTTCTTCGGACACGTCTCCCGGCGCGAGAGTGAGTCCATCGAGCGCCTTGTCGTGCAGGGCAAAGTGGAGGGCACCAGAGGGCGAGGAAAGTCGCCCATGCGATGGACCGACCAAATTAATCTGTCTGCTGAGGGCGGTCCAATGAACGAGTGTACCAGAATGTCGGCCAGCAGGGAAAAGTGGCGAATGCTCGTGAGGCGAATCACATCTTCCCCAGAAGACGTTTATTCGTAACGACCACGACCGCTCTACCAAGAGTAACTTTACACTGCGATTATTAGTTTATGACAAAACCTGCGTCAGAAGATCCCGTTCTTTCATATCTATATTCATTAAGTACCAATCTACTATTAGTGTTACTAATAAAGTGTGGGTGTATGTGTGACGATCTGTGTGTGTGTGGGTGTGTACGTTAATATGTATTGTGTTCGCTAATATATCGTAGGAAGGTTAGACTTGTGCTTACCGCGAGCGCTTGCACAGGACACAGACCGGAGAGCTCCTTACATGCCTCCACACCGCTGTCACCAAATAATCTATCATTGTCGCTGTCTGAAACATTAATGAAGTATTAGTTATTCATGCAACTGTTGTGTAATAAGGGATATTAAAACACGAATGTGGGTTTATCACACGAGGCGAAGCAAGACTTTATCTTCACCCATAATATGAATCCTCTATAAAAGATTCTGAAACAGCCAGTCCTAATATAATCCAAAGGAGTGTTATTATGAAAACGGATGATATAATGTTGTACTGAATTTCATTACAACACTCGTTTGGATGATGTCATGGTTATTAGGACATTGGATTTGACAACTGTTTTAGAATCATTAATAGAAGATTTAAAGCATGGGTGTAGATAAAATTCAATAACTAGTTGCCCGCCTCGATTACGTTCAGACAGAATTTGAAAGTATCAAATAAAAAAATATAACGCCTTACTCTTTTGAACAGCAATATGCAGCAGTTGCATATAAACATTGGCTACAATATTAACCTATTTGTAACCTATATTTCAATGTTACTCAGTGATATAATTTAGGTACCGTTATATTCTGATTTCTTACTGCTAAATATTATTTTGTTTAAAACTTATTTATTTTATATAAAATATTGCTGTGCCCTTGCAGGGCGTCACATATTGTCTACTTATCTAATGTACCACCTTTTTTAATAATGTGACTTGCAATAAATTATTTTGATTTTACCTGACTGGTGAAAGAATTTTTTATAATGGTAAAGTTTCTTCTTTTAATATTTGTATATAATAATAAATAGACATGGGACATTAATTACCCGGCTGGATCCGGTACCCGGCGGATTTGCGGCTACGATTGTTTTGGAACCGGCTTTGCCGAGAATTTGGTGTTTTTTTTAAATAATAATAATACTTTATTTCATTTTTTTACTCACTGCAAATAACTTTAATTACTAAATGTACAATATTTTTTATATAACATTAATTATTTACATCTTTTTATCATTTTGTATAATAATAACATTGAAAATCGGATTTGCAGTGATATTAAAAGGGGTGGACCTCTGATCCCGAAACTAGTTTAAACTGTATCTTCGGGGTCAGTGATTCGTCGACAAATACAATGACAAACACAAAACAAACTCACAGGACTAATGTGGCCCCTAAAATTGTGATAAATAACATGACATAATAAAATATTTAAGTTTAAAATGAATTAAAACAATATTCCTGTATTAAATAGATGTTGAAAATTTTAAATGCACTATCGTCTAAAATAACAGTATTTCTGCACGATCGGCTATTTTCATAGACTTATCGTCTGAAATTGGGCGTTGGCTGTAAACAGAACTTGTCTAACTTCGTCATCGGGCAAATGAAATGCTCGTATCCTTGCATTTCGTTACCGAAACATTAGTCATAGCCGTCTGACGCATCACTCAACAATAAGCGAATACTTCTTTAGATTCTTCTAGAAAAAAAATTACAGTTATAGAGCATGCAGATAGAAGTGAAAACTTAGAACTTTTAGTATTTAAATTTGAAATTTATTTTAAATAACTTATTTTCAATACAAAAACACTATTTTAACAATGCGCAGTTTATACACATTGACCTTTTAATTAAATCCATTTAATTTCACTTATAAGATATACACAGCACTAATGTTGAACAATACGTCCGCTGTATAGCTACAGATATACTGCTATAGGCATTTCGGTGAAGTTAACTCACCAGAATTCACCCATCCAAAAAGTGTCTAACTATATATTTATACTAGCTGACCCAGCAAACGTTGTATTGCCGATATTAAAATCGCGATACAAAAGTAACTGTTGATCGTAGATGGGTGAAAATTTGAAGTTGTATGTATTTTTTTATGCTGACTCATTATCAAAAAAATTTAAAGAAAATGTCAAAAAAAAAAATGGGCGTGGACCACCCTTAACATTTAGGGGGATGAAAGATAGATGTTGTACGATTCTCAGACCTACCCAATATGCACTCAAAATTTCATGAGAATCGATCAAGCCGTTTCGAAGGAGTTTAACTACAAACACCGCGACATGAGAATTTTATATATTAAGATATTTTTTTATTGTTTATTTATCGCGTGCGCCAGTCATAAACATATTTACATATGCGAACACACTATCTTTAACAGAATTCGGAAGCTTATTGTATACAACAAGAAAACTGTTAAAGAAGCGACTTCGTTTAACATCTTTAAGAAAAAAGGCTGCTTTATCACATACCTACATACATCTTATTTATATAATAACTCAATAAACCATATCTTGTAACTTGGACCACCGCCTTAAAACCGGAAAGCAGCAATGAGCAAATTCGCCTCTCATTCACTGATTTTATGTTCTCATGTAAGTGACGACTGTCTTAATGAGAAATAAAGTTCTTTAAGCCGATCAAAAAGTGCCCAACGCGGCTAAAGTAAGCTTCACATAAATATTTTATAGTAAATCTAAAATGTTTTAACTGTGCGGAGGATATAAGTGATGATAAATGACGTACACGCCTGGTTGATGAGAGTCTGCACAGTTTGATACCATTTGGCGTAGTCAGTCGCTTCTAGATACACGCCCGTTGTATCGCCGCGTAGTTTGGGAACATAGAACTGCTTGTCATTATTCAAATATTTACGGGCTATATCATCGTATCTGTCCTTCTCTTCGTCTGTTACCAAGCGGTTACGAAATGTTACCATCGCTTGAGCGTGTAAGGCCTGGAAAAATGTTTATGGTTATTTTATGGGTTTTGTACTCGGGGGGTAAACAAAAGCTACTATTGCTTAGATTCCACTGTCTGTCGACTGGCATTGTATTACTATTACTTTTACTTTGAAGCATGTGAACCTTCGGTGGTGCATTAGGTAGAACCGTTGACTAGTGGGAGGCTCCTTTGCAAAGGATGCCGGCTAGATTATGGGTACCACAACGGCGCCTATTTCTGCCGTGAAGCAGCTATGTGCAAGCATTCCTGTGTTTCGTTCTGAAGGGCGCCGTAGCTAGTGAAATTACTGGGCATGTATATATGCGTATGTCTCAAGGAAACGAGCGCAATTGTAGTGCCGCTTAGAATTTTTGGGTTTTTCAAGAATCCTGAGCGGCACTGCATTGTAATAGGCAGGGCGTACCATCCTTACTTTACTCATCTATCTTTACTTTTAACTTTTAATAACATATCCCCATTGACCTGTATAAATACCACTGGACAGGGTGTTCCATATGTTTGACAAAAAGTAAATTTTTTGTGCCTATTTGAAGTGCCACTAGCGAGCGTCCAGAGAACTAATTATGTCGTATAATACAAAGTGCTGCGAAGGAACGTACAATACTCTGAAGTATTATTGCATTTTGAATTAATTTCGTTCGTTTCCCGTGTTATTTACACATAAACGTTATAAAGTACATATTTTTTTAAATAGTTTCCTACCATCTGTCGATGTTTGCTGATGTTGTCATCACTAGTTTTAGTACCGCAGACTCTCGCTACATAGCGCAAAAATGGCGAATATCAAACAGCCACAAAAGCACTTTGACAGCCGTCAGTCCAGTGGTAAATAATAGAGGTCAGTGCATAGCCCCCTCATTTTTGAGAACGGTTGTAAAACTTAGAGTCTGCAATATAATAAACTTAATAATAAATAAAATAGAGGGAGCTTACAGCGACAACTTGTTCCACGCTCGTCGGGCTATACCACTTTATATTCTCACACATTTTTCTTAAATGCGAGGTGTTCCAAACGTAATGTATTCTATCATCGAATGCCTCCAATATCTACGAAACAATACATTATTAGTACCAATCTATATAATACCAAATGAGAAAACATTGTGTATAAGTAAAAAGGAAAATAAAACTTACTTCTTTAAACATTGATAAAATATCTTTAGCCAATTTAGATAGGTCATCCTTCTTCAATAATTTGCTATTTATATTTTCATTTAAATAGAATTTAACTAGTTCCAATATTTCTTCATCACCAGGCTCTCTGTAACACAATATTTATATTTAAAGTAACGTAATTAAAGTAAAAACATGTTTAATTATTACTCTAAATTTCACAGGATAAGCTTTTAATTTTCATAAAATATACTTTTTCGCTTGGAATAAGTAAATTTAATGCTTTGTCTAAAAACACTGCTTTACAACAATTATTAAATTATGTGTCTTCTTGTACTTTGAATTACATGAGAAAAATATATTTTCGACAATTAGCAAGATTTAAGAGTTGATTCCTGTCGCCCAATTCCAGCTTCGTACCAGACGCCACACATTGAATTACCATGCTACTACTCACCATCTGGATATGTGGCTTTCCTTCATAGTTCGGTTTTCAAGGAACTTTCTAGCACGTTCAAACCATGCATATGTAACGAATTTCTTTGCGGGTCCTTCCAGGACGATACGACATTGGGGCTTACCTACCTCCAAAAACCTCGAGAACACCTATCCAAAGGGCCATCAATGCTCCTGCTATTCCTCGTGAAGGCGGCGATAGTCACAACCCATCAGGGTCACATGCTGTCAAGCAGGGGCATGCATATCATATAGGCAAATAGGCAGTTATGAACCTAAATAAATATAATCTTAAAGTTAATTTAGTTTAATTTGATTCCATTATTTTATAACGAAACTTCTATTGAACCTCCACTCATAAATTTTTTCCTAACCAACTACGGTAATAAATCTCCAGGCTCAACTACGACTAGATACATCTGCAGTGCCTACCTTGCTAGAAAACCAATACATGCCCCGGCTGTCAAGGTCACCGAACGCCTAAAAAATGTAATTAAATTTTATTTTTTCCCACCCAGATATTCTACGCAGCTACTTCCTTAAATTTGTTGATCTTTTAATAGAATTCGAGATGATGAACACCAAACATCGTTGATCACTCACGTAAGTCGCACGTGCGTCATCTTCGCAGTCAGCCGGGGACAGAGGTCGCCTGTCGCTGATGTCACGACAACGTTGACCGTGCCCGCGCTGTACCACACTGCCCCGCTCTCCTCTAGTGACCACGACCCACGAGCTTCCATCAACTGGTTTGAACAATAAAACGAATAAATTTCCTTTTCACTAATATTTCTTAGTTGTCTAATTGGGCACCAGGGAGCAGGTCAAACTGATCATTGGGATACTTCGCGTAATTAATATGGTAGAAACAGACCAAGTTTCTACGCCGCGCTAAATAGTCGAGCTGTTCACAGAGTTCATCTCCAACAATTCGAGCAGGTTTATAGGTACTGGGGTGCTCCACAGATAAGAAAAATACTCTATATGTGGCCGGACATGTGCCATGTATCATCTCGCTCTATTATGAGTCCCGGTATCTTCAAAGCCAATTTGGCTTTACCTTCCAGATTACTGCGGATTCAGTGCAATTTTTTTTTTCTATTTATTTACGGTGTATGTGGATGATACAGCTACTGTACTCAATAACTTTTGTATTAATTTATATTTACTTTTTTGACTTACTCGTGTAAGGAGTTGCTGGACTGCAGAAAAAGGCGTGGATTTGATTCCCACCTAACCGACATCATGTGCAAAGAAGTCTCCCATTGGCACACAAAAGATAGGTCTCCTCCTTCGCCATATTGGCTAGGGCTACGCAATGGCAGCAGAAATGAAGATATTTTCGCTAACAAACACGCTACGAACGAAGCATCATATTATGCTTAATTAGGTGCCCTGGGCATGTTAACTGTGTCAAGACAAAAAGAAATATCCGAGAAAAATATTGTTAATTTAACACATCAAGCAATATAAATTCTGTTGTAATTACACGAATTTTAATTCATTAAAATTACTTTTTAGATCGATGATATGTTTATTTATTTATTTTTTGCAGAGGAGGAAAATATATTTACGTATTGAAGACCCCGAAACGGAGCCCATATATCGGACTCGACCGACTAAAAACCTCGTCTTTGTTGTCAGTCCTAAAGGCTTTTACAGCGACATAGGACGTGGGTCGTGGATGCCGCAAATTCTACGCAACAACAGTCCCGGGGCGTCTCTTAAGGTGACTCGAATCTCGGACCGGCTGTGTGCTTGTGGGAAGGATAGAAGAAATGAAATGGGATGAAAAAATGAAATAATAAGAATAACACACTCGCTGGCGAGTGCGATGATGTATTATGTAATGTCTATAAGTGTGTATGTATGTATGTATGTTTGTTTGTTTGTACAAAGATACCTGCAACAAGAAGCTCTGCACGTGCGACGAATCCCACGGGTCAAGCGGCGCGCGGTGTAGTGAACGAACAACCAATGAGACGCGTCCGCCCGCGCCCGCACTGCGGCCCTTGTCGTTCGATGCGCACGCACCACTCCGTAGAACGTTCCTCTGATATATACAAATTAAAATCATCTTTATAGAAGAAGCCTTTTTGTAGAGCAATATTTTTATTAACTGATCATGATTCATCATCACAATGGCAACTGAGAAGGTGATAACTTTTTATTGAATTGAGTTTGGCAAATGTTCCAAAAATGCTGCTTATATAGGATTTTACAAAAATACTGTATGACTGACGAATCACCCTAGGCATCTACTACTTTGTTGCCTGCAAATTGTAAATACAATACCTGTTGAGCTAAATATCATCCAACTTATATACTACCCGGTTACATATCCCTGGACCTGATGTCGATGATGACACATCGTCATTTTGTTATGATGTGCAAAAGATGCCAGGATATTATTATTGATAAATTACAATTTTTTTCAGTATTGTAGATTGTTGTAAAGGTGTTGTGTTGTGATGCTGATAATTATTATTATAATGATGAAAAATCAATTTAAAAATTTGGGTGAAGTAAGAAAACGGTATTTATTGTGTAGCCTTAGCAAGGTTATATTGACTTTTGTTTAGAACGAGAGGCCGCCCGCGAATTTTCCGCGAAGATCCCAGATTATTATTTCATTTACCTTAACTGTCTTATTTCTGAACCGATTGGAATAAAAAAACTCAAAACAATACGACATGCTTGCCACAATACAGAAAACTGTGTTCAAATTGGATAAGCCGTATCTAACATTAGTTACATAAATTCTAAACGTTGGTTACATAAGTATATTCAAATTCATTCAAATTCAAATTCGAATATTTTTATTCAAAATAGGATTTAAAATCACTTATTGAACGTCAAAATCTACCACCCATTCAAAAGAGACTGCCTCAGACCTGAGAAGAATGGGCGCAAGAAACTCAGCGGGCTTTTTTTTTTAATATAAAATATGGATTACAATGTAATATCGTTCAATAAACATTTATAATTAAAGAGCCTGAGGGTGTTCGCTTTATTCCCAGTGTCATTAAGAAAATCGTTTATGCTATAATAACCTTTCCCACACAAACGTTTTTTAACAATTCTTTTAAATTTCGTAACACATTTGTTTTGTACATTTTCTGGGATCATATTGTAGAAGCATATACAGCGCCCAACAAAAGACTTACTAACTCGACCCAACCGAGTAGTAGGCATAACAAGTTTATGTTTGTTCCTCGTGTTAACATTATGAATGTCACAGTTTCTAGAAAATTCCTCAATGTGCTTATGAACATACAAAACATTATCAAAAATGTATTGAGAAGCAACAGTCAAAATGTTTATTTCTTTAAATTTTTCTCTGAATGATTCTTTAGGACCTAGGTAATAAATCGCGCGAATAGCCCTCTTCTGCAGCACAAAGATAGTATTAATATCGGCCGCACTGCCCCATAACAATATACCATAGGAATCAAGAGTAATGCCAAGAAATATAGCAGATTCCACTGCTTTTACCACCTTTCCATTTAATAAAATATTCGCATCTACATTTTTGACATTTGGCGTGGTGAATATAATATATTTGGTTTTATGATTATTTAACAATAAGTTATTGGCGCTAAACCAGTACACGATGTCAGATAGAGCATTGTTTACTTCGTCATACAAAACTTGGCTTCGTTTCACTTTGAATATAAGTGAAGTGTCATCCGCAAACAATACCACCTTGTGTTTTTTTTCTACAAGGTTAGGTAGATCATTTATATAAATTAGGAAGAGGAATGGTCCAAGAATAGACCCTTGTGGTACCCCCATACCGAGAGGAGTCCCAGGAGATCTCCTGCCATTCACCTCGACCCTCTGAATAATAGGTTGTTTAAATATGAGATCAGAAGATCGAGTGCAGATCCTCTTATACCATAGTGGCATAGCTTCCTGACCAGCGTTGAATGTTGAACACAATCAAAAGCCTTAGATAAATCACAGGAGATACCAAGTACCATTCTACCATACCATTCTGTGATTCCTCCCAGGCCTCAAAAATATTCCTGATGAGTTCAACACCTGCATCCGTAGTCGAGCGTCCCCTAGTAAAGCCAAATTGTTTTATATGAAGTAACTTATAAGTGTTAAAGTGAGTAAGCATTTGGCTTAAAATAATTTTTTCAAAAATTTTACTAAGGGTCGGCAACACCGAAACAGGGCGATAGTTATTCGGGTCAGAAGTGAGTCCCGATTTAAATATTGGTGTAATTTTACTATACTTCAGAAGGTCAGGAAACACGCCATGTTCAATACAGCTATTAAAAACTAGTGCTAGATATGGTGCTACGACGTCAATAACAGAACTTATTATTTTTACAGATATGCCCCATATATCAGCAGTTTTTTTCATTTCTAAGGATCTGAAAGTTTTAATTATTTCTGCTGGGCTAACAACACTGAATTTGAAACTTTGTTTACATTCCTTAACATTTTCCAAAAGAAGTGACTCTGCAACACTGGTGGAGGAGACAAGGATGCTTGAGATGGAAACTGGAATGTCAGAAAAAAATTTCTCTAAAGCAGAAGCTACTTCCTGCTCAGAGTGGATTTTTGTATTGTTTATTATTAGATTATATTCAAACTTGCAGTCTTTCGCTCTTCCAGATTCCCAGTTAATGACTTTCCAAGTCATTTTTATTTTATTTGAAGCATTTTTAATTATTTCTCTAATATGCATTGACTTAGCAATAGTACATACTTTCTTAAATAATTTTGAATATTTTTTCACATATACAAGGAAAGATACATCATGATTACATGATGATCTCTCACTATATAGTTCATATAACCGTTGTCTGCTCCTATGAATACCAGCTGTTGCCCAGTTGTTAAATGACAAGAGACCACCCGAGTTGACTGTCTTTGAAGTAAATATAGAAGCAAACTCTGTTTTAATTATTTTAAATAACTTACCATACATCTCATTTGGAGTACTGTTATAATTCAAATACAAGTTTGAGAGTTTTTCTGAAACATTGCCTCTATATTTCTCCATGCGCCTATTGTTTACCGGAACAAACATAAACTTTTTAGTTGAAGTACATTTGTTTCCTTCAATATTAAAAGAGGCTAATTGACCAAAGTGGTCTGAGCTCAGTTTACTAATTATTGATTGAGAAATAGGTTTATAATTAGTAAAAATATTATCAATACAGCTTTTAGAGGTGCTGGTTACTCTAGTAGGTTCTAAGAAAATATTTGATAAATTATATGATTTAAACAAAGATTTGAATCATAGAAGAAATATATTATGTTAAGTTAAGTTAATACTTGTGGTGGATTTTTCTAATAAGTTAATATTAAAGTCACCACAAATCATAATATATTTCTTAGATTCTGATAATTTTGATAGAACCTCCTCCAATACACTCTCAAATAACTCATATAATGCATCGGGGGGTCTGTATATGCTTACAACAATGGCACACTCAAGCTCTGCACAGGCTATTTCAATGGTACGTTCAACAGAGAGGCCCACAATATCTTTACGGTCTTTGAAATTAAATGATTTTCTTATAAGTATAAGAGAGCCGCCACGTGTTGCCTTTTCTCTGCTAAACACACTTGCCACCCGATGACCACTAGAGTTAAAAATGAGCTCATATTTTCTAAGCCAGTGTTCAGTAAGACATAAGATATCAATATTTTCATGGTTCATTAGTAACTCCAGTTCCAGTTCTTTACCTAACAATCCTTGCATATTTTGGTGCATCAGGTTTATAACTTTACAATTATTATGTTTAATAATACTTGTAGATTGTGTATTTATATTGCTAGAGGAGTCCCCTATTGTCTTATTGACTAATTTAAATAATTTGGAACATATTCCAAACTAGAAACTAAACTATAAAACTGCTCAATAGAAGCAGTGTTTATCAAATAATTACTTTGCTCAATAGGAGCAGAGTCCAATAAGCTATTACACTGCTTAATAGAAGCAGTAAGTATAATGTGCGCTGCTTATTTAAATACGTATGTAATCTCCATACCGGCGCACTTACGATTTTATTATACATATGTGTAGATTGTTTCAAACTATAACAATATATATACTCTAAACAAACATAAACTCGCAACTCCAACTACTAGGCTCCGTAAAATTGCTAAATCTTTTAAAGTGGATTGTGTTATAATAAACTCCCAAATGATATAAATATTAGCAATTAAAAATTTTTAATGTATCGCAAGAAATAAATTAACATCTAAGGCCTATTATAATGTGAAAGATTATTGGAATGATAAAGATAGTTGGGATCAATGTTTCAAAATTTATTGGTAATGAATATTGTTATGTTCATTTGAATGCTATTGTAATTTTTGTACTTCATCCTGACTTGCTCTAAATAACTTATAAAGTTTTACTGAATTTGAATAACTATTTTTAGATCGCTAAAATGTATCATAGAATATTATTTATATAATTATTGAAACTTACTCTTTTGAGTTCCGCAATGATATCTGACGGGGTTGTGATTGGTGTGCACTCAACTGTCACAACAGTGGAGTTTGTATCCTTCAAGACGTACTCTACCAAAGCACTGAAACAGGATTTAAAAAAGGCATACAAGGCATTTATTTTCTTAAAATTGATTTCCCTAGAATTCTTTTTGATGTCATTTCAAATATACTAGACACTACTACCGCTTCGGGAAAATATGGCGCTCTAAGAGAGAAGAAGCAGCGCGAGAAACTCACCCAGTTTTCTTTTATTGCGCTCTTTTTAATGAAATATACAATATTGTACTGTCATTGCTATTACTATAAAATAATCATAATCTAGTCCCAGGCTGTCAGATCAATTCGATGTTCAGCTGTAGAGTAGTAGGACTTTTTAGGACGACAGAGCCATTTTTTACTTAATACATTTAAATTTATTTATAGATAGGGATTGTAGATGTATTTTCATTAAAAATGTAACATCATTTATTTGCCGCTTACGTCTAAACCACGCTTGTACTACAGTATTTCTAGCTAAAGTGAGAATCAGAGACCATTCCCTTTATTGTTGTGTCCTAGATGAGGGAAAAGTGGATCATTTGTTCTTCAATTACCCTTTAATGAAATCTTCATTGTACAATTTTATACATCCTGGAGTTCCCCGCCCAACTTCCTGCCAAATACACACGCGTCATTCAATTTCTAGTTTTAGGAAGTGCTATTTCCCATTGAACTTATAATAGAATGAAGGCGAATAATGCAGATATAGTTATGAACAGACAGATTCGAACACTCTATACAAAGACTTACAAAAAAATGTGCGGGAACAAAAAAACTCAAAAACGAATACGACATGCTTGCCACAATACAGAAAACCGTGTTCAAATTGAATAAGCTGTATCCTTTCATGTCTCCTCTCCTTAGTTTTCACTCCTTTTGTAAATATTCTTTGTGTATATAAAAAAAATTATACTCTAACAGCATGTATATTTGTTTCAGGTATAAGAAGAAAATAAAACTTGGTTCAATCTATGCACCGATCACTACCATTGAAATTTGAAAACAAATATCTACTCTAAGATTTCTAGTCTACATAAACTTGACATTGGCTTTATTGTATATCTTCCACAGAAGCCAGAGTTGGAAGAATAGAAAAGAATTTATAAAATTTATCAACTAAAACTTCTGAAGAGAAAGTGTCGTTCGCGAACACACCACTCCACTGTCACGACATATAATTTACTCTTTAAAATTATTTATTTTGTTGATATAATGTTCACATTATACCTTTATATATAATCCCCCTTATTCATAATTTTCTGCTAACTTAAAGCATTGCTAATTCTCACTCTGTCTTCTATTATTGACCTAAGTCAGAATGAGAAAAAACACTCCTAAGCGGCTGTTTAAAGTTAGCGGACCATTATGAATAAGGGGGTATGTGTTTAGTTAGACGCACCTACAGTTAGGTATATCAAAAATAGTTTTTAAAGAATAATAATTTACTTTTTTACCTTAAGTAAATCTGTTGCACAGATTAAAAATAATGTTTAGTACTGAAACTATATATGTTTCTTTAGAAAGAAAAAAAAAATAAAGGTATCGATTTAATAATTCTTCTCCATAAAGCTCAACCTTATCAATACGAAGTAATAACGTAAGAAGTGGTCAACGGTAACATGGTTAATTTTGACATTCATAAGTGTCGTTTTTAACCCAAAGTCATTGACATTTTTAGAGATTTGATATAAAAGAAAGAAAGAAAGAAAAATAATTTATTAACAACTTAAACCTAGTATACAAGTAGACTTAGTATTAATTTATATTAAAATGCAGAATTGGAGTTCATCTCAGCATAATACTGACCATACCCACAGGTGATATGATCAGCGCTGGTCTTCCGGAGAACCCCAGGTGGTGTAGCGGATTGCCATACTAAATACAGGTTATACATACATAAAGGGTTACCATACTAAAATAATATTATCATAATAAAACAGTTATAAATACAAAACAACAATTACATAAAATTTCGTGAGCTGGCCCAATTCAACAAGTTAGTGATATAATTAGGTACACTAAAAAAAGTATGTCTGTGTGTACGTACTGCTTTGCGCACGCATCAGGAGCGAGCACCAATAGATGTGCGTTGCGGGCCACAGCAGCGCGACACGCTCGCTCGGCGCGGGACACTCGCGGGCACAGCACCAGTTCTTCATCTGTCATCGTCACCTCAGGTCCCGTCAGCTCCACCATCGGAGGAGGTCCCAAAAGCTCCGACATCTTAAATTCAAATATTTTTATTCAAAATAGGATTCAAAATCACTTATTGAACGTCAAAAACTAACACCCATTCAAAATAGACTGCCGGTTTTTTTTTTTATAAAAATATTGATTACAATGTAATATAGTACAATAAACATTTATTTAATTATAAATGTTGCCTGAGCAGAGCCCGAGGGTGTTCGCTTCATTCCCAGTCTGTGGTGTCATTAAAAAAATCGTTTATGCTAAAGTAAACGTATTAGTTGACAACTAAGTGTCGTGCCAAGTAAAGTATTGCGTATGGAAATTGTAACTGCCGCCTTCAAAAACTGCTATTTATCAATAGAGCAAGATAATAGTTTACTCTGTCCAACAGAACAGCGCTCTACCAGGCGTAGGTCCAGCAAAATATAGAGAATTGATTTTGTCTCAGTCCCTTCGCACTACGTCCGAACCGTACCCGTGAAAACGACTTCCTACTAGAATCGGCTTCCGTCATCCGATTTCTTTCCGTCAATCGTTAGAACTAGTTCTACGACTACACCGGACCGTATTTTCACGGATACGGATCGGATTCGGAACAGACGTAGTGCGAAAGCGCTCTTAGTCAAAGTTAGGTGAGCCACTTTTTGTGGTATGGCGCTGCTTACTGCGCTGAAGAATAACTGTTTCAACTCAGCGCTAACCTAAGAATGTAATCAATCTCTGTAATGAGATGCCTCTGACAACGAGACTCTGCAATGGACTTAAGGATAAAGTGGTTCATTGAGCAATGACTCAGAGAATTTATTGGCAAGGAAGGGCCCCGTGCCACTCTGGCCACTGCCGTTCAGCTAAGTACATTAATAGATTCTTTTAACAAAAATTTGCAGAACTCGTTAGTCGATTTGGCAGGTAAAACAGACACACGGTATCCTTATTATGGTGAGAACCCTGAGGGGTCACATTAAACAAAACAAGGTCTTCGAACAACCCAGGAATATAAACTATTGTATATAAACTATTGTATATATATTGTATAGGACCTGCGCTGGTTTCGGTTACTGGCCGAAACTGAACACAAAAGGAACCCAAAGTCTTACTGCGGAAACCGAAACCACTATTCATTATATTATATTTGTTTCGGTTGATAGCAAAACTTCCATAATGAGAATTACAATTGTTGTTCGCTTACTTCAGAAAATGGTATAAAAAAGTAATAGTTATTTATGCAACTGTTGTGTAATAAGGGGTATTACAACACGAATGTGGATTTATCTCACGAGGCGAAGCCGAGTGTGATAATAGTATCACATGAATGTTTTAATACCTAATTATCAACAGTTGCATACAAGACTTTATCTACACCCAGAAAATGAATCCTCTAAAAGATTCTGGTACAGTTAGCTTTCTTACCTAATATCATTCATAACTGATTATAAACAAATAAACTAAGTATTAATGAAACAACTATTTATTTTAGTAGTAATTTACATTTTGTATAGTGCAATAATTAAAACTCACTCGAATATAATGTTTTTTTGCAGCGTTTTTTTAATCGCTCACTTTTTGTAAACAAAACAATAAAAATATAGAAGAAAAATGGCGGGGATTCGAATAACCTACTTTTTTTTACGGCGTGCGACGTTCTGGGAGTGTGCAGAGCGCGTAAACGAAAATGTTCTTTTTTTTAAATTCATACAGATACCACGCATCGAGCAATAAGAATGTGGCTGTATGTTGAAACTCTTTGCGCATGAAGGGATAAAAAAACATAGGAGTGTTGTTATGAAATTCAGTACAACATTACGACACTCTTTTGGGTGATGTAATGGTTATTAGAACATTGGGTGTTTTAATGTTGGCAATAAGCTAACTGTTTCAGAATCTTTAATAGAGGATTTAAAGCATGGGTGTAGATAAAATTTTAAACTTAACAATGAAATAAGCTTACTTGTCCGTAAAATGCATTAACAGCGCTATCCTTGATCAAGCCCACCACACTTCTCTGTAGCGCCGTATAAATCAACTCTTCTGGTGACAAATGTCCGTGCAATGACATTTCTTGGAAGATATATTCTATTTGTGTTATAATTTGTTGCACCTGAAATTAAATTAAACAATTTTATCACCCATTCTATATTATGTAACTAATGAGAATATAAGACAAAAATGCTATAAGATGGAGTACTGGTATTTCCCAAGTATACGCGTCAGTAATATCTCATACTCCAATAGTTATAGTGGGGCCTTTGATACTCCCAAACAGATACAAGAATTTATAAACAGAAGTCATATTCAAATTATGAGCAATCTAATAGTAAAACCGAATCAGCGACTAGTTGACAGTTTTAAAAGAAGAATGATATCTCCTTATATACCGAATGATTCTTTAGCCCTACAAGATATTTTTTAAGCTTTACTACCTATACTAATCGAGAAGAAGTCACGAGAATAAAATGCCGCTCTTTTATATTCAACATTTCCGTCGTTAAACCAACTTAAAGTTATGCAAGTCATTAGCGTCAAATGGTCTTTTAAACGTGCGTCCACCCGCAGGAATGCGCCCTTCAGTCATATTGTTTATTTTTCTTCAAATTCCAAATCCTAGCTCCCCACTCTCCTTCCCGAAAATGCTCGCTTCTGTCATACTCGTATTATATATGCTAATATAATTATCTATAATACACCTCCTACTTTTCAATGTTCTGCCAATAGACTGCATTCAAAATATTCTTGTGTTTTGATTGTTCATTAATCTTTCATACTACAGACCAATAAAAATCCCACCACAGTAAGTTCACTTAAATTTATTACAATAAATTACTTACAATTGAGACTTGGTACACTTTGGCGACAAGTAACGATATATTAGCCGCAAGCCACTTCATACATCTCTGTATAACGTCGACCAACAATGGCGCTGTTTGTTTGACAGCGTCGCTCTCAGTATCAATAGTCCTTACCCACTTCTGTAGTACTTCTTCACAACAGCTGTCTTCCTCACTACAAATAATTTTCCTTCATATAATAGCTATCAAATCTTTAGTGGTCAGTAATAAAGGCGACTTAAATAATTCTGTACCTCTTTATACCTCTTTATTTGTGAACTTAACATGGTCAAACTCAGAGACAGAAGAGTGATGTATGACATAGTTTTTCTTTACAACACTATTAACCATGAAGTAAATTGTGAGTACCTGCTCAGTCGCGTTGCACTTAAGGCCCGAGAAGTATCCGAGAGCTAAATTATCCAAAATTTTCTATACCCCGCCCTGTAGATCAAATCTAGGCTTACAGTCTCCGGTTAAGCGCATTCTTGAGGAGTATAATTTAATAAATGGTCGCATCGAATTGGATGTGTTTCATGACTCTTTATATAGTTTTAAGCAAAAGATTTGGGAGCATTTCAAAATTTAGTAATATTATTGTTATTAATTATATAAAATTATTTAGTATTATCAGTATTTCATAGTTATTTGGCAAAGTTATGTACACCGTAATTGTTATACATATCAGACACAATACTCTGTAATATATAAAACTAGTTGTGTATGCGTAATATGTGTAATGTGGTTGTAGTATCAGGTATACCAGTGGGAGGCTCCCTTGCACAGGATGCCGGCTAGAATATCGGTACCACAATGGCGCCTATTTCTGCCGTGAAGCAGTAATGTGTAAGCATTACTGTGTTTCGGTCTGAACGGCGCCGTAGCTAGTGAAATTACTGGGCAAATGAGACTTAACATCTTATGTCTCAAGGTGACGAGCGCAATAATTGTGGTGCCGCTCAGAATTTTTGTATGTTTCAAGAATCCTGAGCGGCACTGCATTGTAATGGGCAGGGCGTAGCAATTACCATCAGTTTAACGTCCTGCTCGTCTCGTCCCTTATTGGAATAAAAAAAACCTTTGTTCAGACTTCCGGCTGATGATGATGACAATGAACACCTAATATTAAAAAAATACCCCCAATTCCTAATATTTTTATAATAACTAATATTTTCTCAAAACAAACTTTCATGTCCAGCCAAAAAGTTGACTGATACAAATACAAACCTCAACAGAATGATCCCCATGCGAGACACGGTGGCTGGCGAGGCGTGCTCTAGGCTGTCCGTTTCAAACAGAAAGTTCACGTTCTTGTCAAACTGTACGCGCCAGCCCGACGGCAGCGTCAGCAGTCTGTTGTCGTCCAGAACAGAGTTCAGCGCCTCGATCCACTCCGGGTCGATGTCACCGTCGCATACCACCCACGACCAGACTTCTAAGGGATACAATTTTTTTATCAAAATAAGGGACAAGACGAGCTGGACGTTCAGCTAATGCATTGCCGCTCAAAATTCTTGAAAAACCCAAACATTCTGAGCGGCACTACAATAATTGCGCTCGTCGCCTTGAGACATAAGTAAGTCTCATTCAATTTGACCGGCATTCTGTGCAAAAGAGCCTCCTTGAAAAAGAATGAAAATACAATATTGCTCACCAAAAAAAAAATACTAGGGCATAGTTTGAAGGCAGGTTAAGCTGAAATACACCAGAATAGTGCAAACACATTATCCTTCACATTGTCACATCAAACTCATGATACTTTTATACGAGAAGATGTATTATAATTTTCGGTCAGTGGAAGGTTTCTTAAACACAGAATGCCTATTATATGGGTACCACAGCTCCAGTTGTTCAAGCATTGCTTATGTTTCAGCATGAAGGACGATGTAGCCGGGGAAACTTACTGGGCTATTAGGATTCATAACATCTAAAGGTGCTTTTGTCTGTGCGACAATTGTTGAACGCAGGGCGTTTTAGTTAAAATAAGCTAAACGTACCAGTGGGAGGCTCCTTTGCACCGTATGCCGCCTAGATTATAGGTACCACAACGGCACCTATTTCTGCCGTGAAGCAGTAATGTGTAAGCATTACTGTGTTTCGGTCTGAAGGGCGCCGTAGCTAGTGAAATTATTGGGCAAATGAGACTTAACATCTTATGTCTTAAGGTGACGAGTGCAAGAGTAGTGCCGATCAGAATTTTTGGGTTTTTTCGAGAATCCTGAGCGTCACTGCATTGCATCGGCAGGGCGTTTCAATTACTATCAACTGAACGTCCTGCTCGTCTCGTCCCTTATTTTCATTAAAAAAAAGTATTACTCGTCTAATCCTTGTTCTATTATAAAGGAGACAGTCGCGTGTAGTATCGAACCTGGGGGCTGGTCAGCTATCTGCAGGGCGACGGTGGATATAACCCCGTCAGTCCACTGGCGCGTGTCGCTGTCGATGTGTCCCAGCAGGCACTCTCGACTCATAGCCTTCGGGTGTATCACGTACTCAACTATAGAGCGGCCGCTTTGACTTAAAGCCTGTAAATAAAAATTGTATTTTTTATGGCTGTACATAATGGAGTGCTTGTCGCCACGTTAATGTATGGAAGTGAGAGTTGGGTATGGCAGAAGAAGCATAAAAGCCGAAAACGCAGTTGAGATGCGATCACTGCGTAGTATGTGTGGGGTAAGACTGACTGATAGAATTCCGAATGCGGTAATACGAGCGCGCTGTGGTTTGAAAGAGGATGTTGTGACAAGGACTGAAAAAGGAATGCTGAAATGGTTTGGACACGTGGAGCGAATGAGTGAAGAAAGAATGACGCATCAAATATATAAGGCAAGTGTGTGTGGGCAAATCGGTCGCGGGAGACCTCGTAGAACATTCGTCGACCAAATTGGGGACGTTTTGAGAAAAGGAGAGGTCCGAAGCACCCGCAACCGGCGAGCATGTATGAAAAAAGTAATGAATGTAGAGGAAGCGCGTGAATTTTGAATTTTTATTGATTTTATTTCGAATTTTGAATTTTTTTTTTTAATTTTTTAGGAATTTTGCTGATCTGAGGCAATTTAATTCAATATAGTAGTCAATCGTAGATTTTTAGATCTTGTTTTTAGTGACTGCCACTGTTCCGTTAGTCGTTGCACTCAACCGCCTGTTAAAGAGGATGCACATCACCCAGCTCTGGGAATATTATTTTCTATCCACAATTTACGATTAATTAAGCCAAATGCTAGAATGATTCGACTTTTTCACCGTGCTAACTACGAGAAAATCAATAATGCACTGTCCGAATATAATTGGATTGAATTATTGGATGGCCGTGATATCTTGGATGCAGTTAATGTTTTTTATGAAATAATGCATTAAATTGTAAATGATTTTATTCCAGTCAAAATTTTAAGAAGTACTAACAAGTTTCCCTGCTGGTACCCTAGATGCTTAATAAAAGTTATTAAAGGAAAATTAAAGTATCATAGGAAATGGAAAAATTATAACAGAATTTCTGATTATGATACGTTTAGTCTGTTGCGTGATCGCGATCAAAGGTTATAAACTAAATATTATGACTTGTATATTTCAAAGTCTGAAAACAAAATAAAAAATTGTAGCAAATTCTTTTGGTCATTTGTCCGAGCGAAAAACTCTTCCACTAACATCGCTGATATTATGAATTTAAGCAAATTAACGGCAAGTGACGGAAATGATATTTGTTCCCTTTTTAGTAAATATTTTGAATCCGTTTATGAGTCACCTGTCTTAACCAACAATAATAATTGTGTAAGTGCTTCGAGTAAGTATAGCTCTGTTAGCATAGGATCGGTTTCACTTTCTCCTATTATAGTAAAGAGATACCTCAGTAAACTGGATATTAATAAGGGAAGTGGGCCGGATGGCTTGCCTCCTATTTTTTTGAAGACGTGTCGTAGCTCTCTATCTCTTCCTCTTTATTTATTATTCCACAAATCTATTTGTAGTGGCGTTATGTCTCAACTGTGGAAACAAAGTTATGTGGTACCAGTTGTTAAATCAGGTGACAAGTCAGTGACAAGTACGGGCACAATGTGAAAAATTACAGACCCATATCCAAATTATGTACTATTGCTAAACTTTTTGAAAACAATATATTCGATTGTGTTTTTCCTATACGACCCATTATTATTCGTCAACAGCATGGTTTCGTTAGCAATAAATCTGTGGAGTCCAACTTATGTGAGTTTGTTTATCAGGTAACTACTGCAATGGATCAAGGCTTCCAGGTGGATGTTGTGTATACCGACTATTCAAAAGCTTTTGATAAAATCTGTCATCTTATCTTAATTCGTACAATTGAAGAACTCGGTATACATGGCGACCTGCTCCGTTGGCTTACTTCATAACTCAGGGATCGCAGCCAGGCTGTTACAGTTAAAGGTTACTGCTCTACGTTCGTGCCTGTTACTTCTGGTGTTCCCCAAGGATCTCATCTTGGACCCCTTTTATTTAACCTATACATAAATGACATTATTGCAGTATTTAAACATTCTTCAATTCTTCTCTATGCTAATGATATGAAGATATATAAAACAATAAGTAAACCTTCTGATTGTAGCTTATTACAGGATGATTTGAATGAATTGTGTAAATATTGCAATGATAATCTCTTACAACTTAATATTAAAAAATGTAGCGTAATATCTTTTTCTCGCAAAAAATGCTATTAAATTCAAGTACACTTTAAATGAAAATCTTATTGAACGGGTTTCATCGGTGAGAGATTTGGGCGTTCACCTTGACTCTTCGTTAACCTTTATTCATCACTATAGATGTGTGACTGCAAAAGCCTATCGCATGCTTGGGTTTGTTCTTCGAGTCAGTAAAGATTTTAAACATATTACCACCGTGATTCTTCTATTTAATGCATTTGTTCGTTCTTTACTTGAATTCGGCTCGGTAATTTGGAATCCTCATTACAAAGTCCATATTCAAGAAATAGAGAAATTCAAACGAAATTCCCAAAGCATTTAAAATTTAGGTGTTCCGCTATCGATCAATGTGTACCTAACTTAATCTCTCTGGAAAAACGTCGTAAGGTAAAGGATCAAAAATTTCTGCTAAAATTACTTCATAATATGATTGACTCTCCACTTCTTCTTAATTGCCTTAATTTCCGATGTCCAAGACAATCTTCGCGAATTAAATCTTTATTTAATTTACATACAACACGAACTAACTATGCACAAAATGCCTTTATTCATCGTTCTTGTTTAGTATACAACAAAGAATTCTGTTCAATTGATTACTTTACAGGGTCGATACAGAAGTTGATTGAACAAATTAAGAAAATGTCTTAGTTTTAACTTATTCTCATTAGTATTAAATAATATTGCATCTCTTTATTAACTTAAAAATGTATGCTATTATTATTAATATTATTACTACACTCATCTATAATTTTCTATAAATATTTTGTTATTTTCAATTCAATATATTTAATAATATTTATTATTTTCATTACAAATAGGTACTTTTAAATTGTAATTAAATATTTCGAATATATATATATATATATATATATATATATATATATATATATAGCTCGAATTTTTCTATGTACCATTTAATTGTGGAAACTTTTATTGGTCAGTGATTTATATTTTAAGTTTTATTTTTTAAGTGTATTAAGTTGTACTGTTTGTTTCCCGAATAAAATAAAATAAAAAATAAATAAATCATTTATACCTCTAGATGACTGTGGCAGCTGTGCAAACGTGGAAAAAAATTGAGGTTGACAGTTACCCTCTATTTTGAGCAATGCAAGCACATTAACACAAAACGACATACAAATCGCGATCGTAAGACGTATCTTGTCACACACACTAAAGTAATAAACCTGGCATGTTGTCATCGGTTGTCTAGCAGCAAGAGGCTCTATCTAGATGTATAAATGATCTAAGGAAAAAATATATCTAAGACGTAAAATATATTAATTGTACGTTTTCCTAAGGTGTGATGAGTGTAAAAATCAGTTGTTCTGAATATATGTTATTTTATTCGTTCATAGCAACTTACAGATTTAAGCAGGCGTCTGATGGTAGTTTTACCGGACCCAGGCGGACCAACCATCACTACGCCCATTCTTTGCTGTAGCTGTTCGTATAACTCCGTACATTTTTGGATCTGAAAATAATTTTTAAAAAAGAAATCAAATTCAAATATTTTTATTCAAAACAGGATATAATATCACTTATTGAAAGTCAAAAACTACGACCCATTCGAAAAAGTATGCCTCAGACCTGAGAAGAACGGGCGCGGTTTTATTTTTTTTAAATGTGGTTACAATGTAATATACTTGACGGCGCATTCGCCAACGTTGGACGTCAGGTTGACTTTTGGCTGTAAAAGTCAGCCAAGCGAAGCGTCATTGTCGAATCTTGACTTCAGTTTTTGTTCGAGACGGCGCCCGAGCACCACGCTTGTGACGAATCGCTTTGCATCCGAGTGATAGTTTAATCTAGTGTTAAAATTAAGTTGGTTTTCGTGTTGCTTAGACTGTACATTGTTCATTTAACTGTGTATTTCGATTATTAAACCCTGTGCTGATTAAACAACTGTGATTGTAATAAGGACTTGTGATTTTTCTGCTCACACCCACCTGCCTGCCTACCTACCCACATACATCGCACAAGATGAGTTCTGATGCAGGCCCTCCTGCCTCTTCATACTACAATAAAATATAGAAATAAGCGAAATGTAATAGAGGTACCTACACTCGCCACACGTAACTTTGAGGGGGATAGCTGCGTCTATAACAAAACGACCCAACTGGGCAGACGTCGTTGATAATAATTACTTACTGTAATTATTATAATATTAAGCGAGTAGTTAATTTAGTAAGCTGTTTATAATATTTAGTTTTATTTTATTTTGGGCTTTGCACCGAATTAAAATCTATCAATAGGTAGCACATACATACAGGATTTTATATAATATTAATGCTATTAAGTTTGCATAAGACTACTGTACTAAATGAAATCTTTATTAAGTTATTTCATACTTATTAGTTTTTGAAGCCAGTTTTATTAAACGTATTTTTTTTTATGAACTCTTAACAAAATTATATGTGATACAACAATTAGGTCAACAGTCTTAGACTAGGGTTAATATGGATGCGAGTTCTGACGAAAATTTGTTCTGACGAGTTCTGACGGATTCGTCAGAAGAAACAAACGCCTGGTATCCAATTACACTGGCAACGATGAACGCGTCAGAACATGCACGACGTCGTCAGAACCACTCGAGCGTTCAAACGAGTTTGATTTTTTCGCACGACCTGTGTCTGCGAATTTCGAGTGATTTGGTTTCCACCATGGATAACGATAAATTGATCAGTCTCATGTACGAGAACAGGTGTTTGTGGGATATGAGAGACAAAAATGATCACAACAGAGATATTTCTCGGCAAAAGTGGAAGAAAGTTGCTACAGAACTCAACACTCTACATTTGGAACTCTCCTTCGTCGTCTCTTCTAGAAAATAACTCGTTGACATGCTCTGTCTTTCCACCATTTAACAATAATAATTTAAATAATGGACTTTCAAGAAAATCAAATTCATCAAATTCGTCCATCTTCGATCATCATCGACGGCAGAAACGAACAGAATAACAGAAAACGCGCACAGTGTAAACGCCTTGTTCTGACGAGGATTTCGGAAGTACTCGTCAGAACTCGCATCAATCAAAGCCTTAGGTGCTAATGATACCTTTTATTACATTTATAGGCAGTTATAGCATTTACCTAAAAGGCAAGTCGTACAAAAGGTTAAAATTAAAGTTTTTATCCATAACACACGGTTAACTTTTTCTTTACTATTTTTTATTCAGTCATTGAAGGCATGGTGTTATCATCACCTGTTGATCATTAGCTATCAGTTGCAAGCCCTCGAATGTAGATTGGATGGACTGGTACAAGGATTTATCTTGAGATCCTTGCTCTGGTGTGTCGATGAACACCAGCGACAGTATACTCTCAAATCTGAAAATATGATTCGAAGCAATCAGAGTCAAGTAGTTTCATAGTTTTTAGATCATTGATATTTGCGTTTAGCTTAAGGACAAGCTTAAATACGGATGTGAAATATTTATTTACAAATTGATTTCAAACTGACATCGAAATGTGTCAACAATTCGAAGAATGATCAATAAATTTGAGAAAACTGGGTCGATTATGGATGGCAAGTCTCCTGTTCGTCGGCTTACCGGTCAGTCTCTCTAAAATATCGCGTGCTTTCACGACCGATAATTACGCGAAGTTTGCGAGCGGTTTCAGCGTAGCTTTCGCCATTTTTGTAATGGGTTTTCACAATGATGACGCGTTGTTCTTTTGTGTAACGCTCCATATTTAATAATCGGAACAAACATAGATGACAGCTGTCAAGTTTCAGAGCTGCCACTTGCATAGTAAAATAATGGCGCCAAATTTAAATCGGGCACTCTTATAGGGACCCCCGTTATAATGTTTCGTTAGCCGTAGGTTTTTCTTAAATAATAAAAAAAAATTGCCTGCATACAATGTACACATGTCAGAAGTGAAACCTGCATTGTGCATAAACCTCTAAACTGCATATGAAGTCCTGTTACACATGTTGCTAGAATGACATATGATTTCAACCGCTATGAAAGACATTACTATCGCCGCTACCATATTTATGTTATCCTGGTGTCTATGTAGTAATACGACGTGCGCATGACGTCAGAATATATTAAGGTATACACGCGCCATACATACGACAATCACTTCTTCAACTATGATCGCCTGGTACCAAAACACTGTATAATGCTTGCCTATAATATAATGCCTATCTCATTTTCTCCCACGTTAAATCTTATGAATTCATGTGTCTGTCTCTTTCTACTGTTTCACTTTTTCGTTTCATCGACTTTCAAATCACAGCGACGCTAAGAAGAAGTGAAGAAGTTTTCACTTCAATAAATAAACATACATTTTCATTTGATTAAGTGCCAAACGTGATGTAATAGTTATTTATGCAACTGTTGTGTAATAAGGGGTATTAAAACACGAATGTGGATTTATCTCACGAGGCGAAGCTGAGTGTGATAATAGTATCACATGAGTGTTTTAATACCTAATTATCAACAGTTGCATAAAAGACTTTATCTACACCCAGAATATGAATCCTCTAAAAGATTCTGGAACAGTTAGCTTACTGCTAGTAGTAACCTAATATCATTCGTTACTGATTATATACAAATAAAATAAGTATTAATGAAACAATTATTTATTTTAGTAGTAATTTACATTTTGTATAGTGCAATAATTAAAAATCACTCGAATATAATGTTCTTTTGCAGCGTTTAAAATGAATCGCTCATTTTTTGTAAACAAAACAATAAAAATATCGAAGAAAAATGGCGGGGATTCGAATAACCTACTTTTTTTTTACGGCGCGCGACGTTCTGGGAGTGTGCAGAGCGCGTAAACGAAAATGTTCTTGTTTTGAAATTCATACAGATACCACGCATCGAGCAATAAGAATGTGGCTGTATGTTGAAACTCTTTGCGCATGAAGGGATAAAAAAAACATAGGAGTGTTGTTATGAAATTCAGTACAACATTACGACACTCTTTTGGGTGATGTAATGGTTATTAGAACATTGGGTGTTTTAATGTTGGCAATAAGCTAACTGTTTCAGAATCTTTAATAGAGGATTTAAAGCATGGGTGTAGATAAAATTTATGAATGAAAGAAATAAAATAACAAGCAATTATAGCATGGCAAAATTACGAATGAATGTTATTGTTGTAGCAATTCATTTATTAAATAATATGATTGCAGAAATCAGTAGAAGATAGTGTTTTTTTATTTGGTTCACGGAAATGCAATGTAAAAAGATTTTAATTTAGACGTTTTTCATTTTGATGAAAAACGCAGAAATGTGTGCATTAATATCACAGCGTTTTTGAGAGGTGTAAAGATGTACATTGTTTCACCTCTCGGCATCTTGTTTCGTCAGCTTAGATAGGTTGTTAAGTCTCAGCACGTCACGGAGTATGGCCCGGTGCGCGGGTGCATCGTCTCCGCTCGACCGGCGCATGCGCAGGGCGGCCCCGCAGCTGCCCACTGCCGCCTTCAGCGCGCGGAGACCCCACTCGTAGTGGCGTTCATTACTCAGAAGTGTACTGTAGGCATGACAAATATTTTTTTTGTGGAAAAGGAGGTCAAACGAGCAACACCAGAGGAATCACAGGAGCGTTGCCGGTCTTTAAGGAACGTGTGCGCGCTTTTTTTTCTAGTACCCATGTCGTATCGTTCCGGAAACACCGCACAAGGACGCTCAATCCACAGCTTTGTAGTACCTGCAAGACGCACACATGCAGATGGTGGGGATGATATCCTAACTTGTGGCGTGTCGTGTGAAGGTTGAATTCGGCGGCAGGAATCAGGTGAAACAGCTCTTCGGGACACTCCCCGTGATAGATGCGGTAGAAGATACACAATGAATCGACGTCTCTACGCAACGCCAAGTGAACCAGCCGTTCACAGAGCACTGGGCTCCCGACAATCCGAGTTAATTAATTAAAAGTTAACAATTATTTTTAGTTATTCATTATTTTTAATAAACAAATGGCATACGATCATCTGATATCACCATAAAATCTTTTAAATACCTGGCCAAAGAAAACACGGTGGTAATTAGTTGCGCGAGTACGTGAGGTTCAGCGGCCTGGTGCGCGGCGAGCAGATGCTCGGCGAGCGGCGCGGGCGGCGGCTCGGCGAGCGCCACGGGCCGCAGCACGCGGGCCAGGGCGGCGGGCAGCGACCGCCGGCCACCGTAGCCGCGCCCCGCGGGGTTCAGGGTCACACACACGCCGCACCACTTGGACACCGTCACCTGGCCGCCGGGATAGTTTATTACATTTATACATACGACTTAGTTTCTAATAAAAATTGTAGTACAGTAAAAGCTCTTTATTCGCGGGGTATATGTTCCTTAAATATGCCGCGAATACAGAAACCGTGAATACGGAATGGTAATGGTTATGGGATTATAAGGGATACGTTCCTAGGTGACAAAATAAAACATAACTTAAAAAAAAAACAATTTAATTGAAGTTTACTACACTATACTTATCAATCATTATCTTCAGGCTTAGGTTGTCTAAGGATTAAATGAATGAAATGAAAAAATTTAGCCGCGAATATAGGATTTCGGTCACAATTTTTTAATCCGCGAATAGTGAAAACGCGAATGAAGGAAGCGCGAATAAGGAGCTTTTACTGTACTTAATAATTATCACATTCACCTCGAACAACAGAGGTGCAGACGTTCAAATATTTTATTTCTCTGAGTATTCACTAATAGAATAGTAACTTATTTCCAAAAGTACCATTTTCAAAGAGCTTACAAGACATTAAAACTTATTTCGTCGTTTCGAATTTTTTATTTCACCATTAGTTCTAGTCAAGAAGCGCTTTTTTGATCAGTTTTCAGCAGTCCGTACCTAAATATTTAAATACTATTTAAAAATTCTTAAATAAGACCCAACCGCCGCCGGGAGAAAACACATCTTTTAAATATTAAAGTTTGATATCTAGCAACCACGTAAATAGTTAATAAAAAACTGTTTTTTTTTTTAATTCAAATCTATTATGAAGATATCAAGAATAGCTAAGCCAAGGAAGTAAAAAATATAATATTTATAGTTAAAATATTATCTCATTATTTTATACAAGAATGTTATACGGAGAAATGTCTAGATTTACTGGTACAAAATAACAGCTAATCCGGTGGAAATCCCTTAAAGGTATTGTCAAACATAAATGCGATCCGAAGCGTACTGAAGGAATGAAGAATACGATCCGAAGCAGAGACGTCAAGCTACAAAGTATGCACAGCAAACTGTTTAAAACAAGTTTTGTAAATAATCACAACCGTCGCGCTTCGCTCTTGCATCGCGTCTCGCATTCGCTCTCTGTTTGACGACGGTCATACAAAGCCAACTAATACAACTATCTCGCTCACGCCTCGCATCTGGCATGATACGCCTTTCGGTTCGTCACGTATGCTTTCGCTTTTCTATGTGGCTTGATTCAAACCACACTAAACATAACAAAATGAAAACGGTTCGCGACGATTTCGGTTCGCTGTCTGTTTGACAATAGCTTAATTGTTATATGATCCTCATTTATATCAAAGTGAACAAGTATCATACCGACTTCCCGTTGAGCGTGGCCACAGCGTTGGCCCCGTCAGGCTCCTGCATGGCTCGCAGCAAGGATATGAAGTGGTGCGTGACGGCCGCCAGGGTCTCCGCACTCAGCCGGTTGAACTCGTCGAAGCAGCCCCACGCGCCGCTGAGCGCGAGCCCCGACAATAGCCGTCCCATGCACGACGCGTCCATTGCCTGCCATCCACGCTTTCAATTAACCCGGTAATAACGGGAGATCGAAAATGTGCCCGATCTTATTCATTTTCTCTAAAGTGTATAATTATGGTCAAAAAGGCCTTATAAAAAATATTGAAAACAATCCTACTCTCCCAGGAAAATGGGGGTGTGGTGTTCGTAAAAAAAATTACTGTTGCTACTATATGCCTATTGATGTGGATGACTTGTTAAAAGAATTTTAACAAATATAAGAATATTTATTATGTACTTGTATAATACAACATATTTTTAAAAACAAAAACACATAAAATTTCTTAATAATAGGTTTAGTCCACTGTGTGATAGGCCCTTGTTGTTATAACGAAATTCTTTACGCATTTTAATTGAACTGCGGGTATGTCTGCGAGTATTATCAGGCTTTTTATAGCTTTCCAATAAATCCACAGCAACGCACCGTCGAAAAGAAACTCGTCACGATTATTTTATATATTTGCCACGCATTTTGTAAGGTCATATGGTCATGTCCAACGCATGGTATATCAATGATGAATAGCACTTCTTGCCTCAAACAGATGTTCAAATAGAGGCCAATATTCTGATCTGAGCAATCAACGGGCGTACGGGCCTCTTGACAGTAAGCCACACAATTTCATACAGGATCAGAAACACCGCGAGAGGAACTTCATTCCTCTTTGATTACTCGACTTAGGGACCTTCAACATCCGAGCATATGCAACTTAAATGCCGGCAACGCATCTCTTGATTCCTGGTGTTGCTCATGGGCGTTTGCTTCCCCACTTTCCATCATTTGAGTCTGTTGCCTGAATGCCACCTCATATATAAAAAATACGGGTTGCACACGAGGAGTGTGAAAGTGACAGAAGTGAAAACTTGAACATTAACGTTGTGCATTTTTGAATATTTTTAACCGACTTCAAAAAAGGAGGAGGTTTTCAATTCATCGTTTTTTTTATGTGTGTTACCTCAAAACTTTCGACTGGGTGAACCGATTTTGATATTTCATTTTTTATTGGAAAGGATATATTTCAAAGGTAATTTGGTGAGTTTGGGTAGGTTCTGATTACGGAATCCATGACAAAGTAACGGAACTCTTCAATTCTTAGGAGCAAATTAAAGATACTCGGCCGAATCTTTTTATGCAATCCGGATATTTAAGTCATCTATCATAACATAGTTATGGTAAAGTAATTGTCGTAGTTTGTCTTCTTTTTCCATAAAAAAGTGGCCTTCGAGTTTTTGCAATATTTCATCATTTATAATTAATCAATACTGGTTAAGTTTTTCCAACGTCGCAAATAGATCTGTATTGAGTCATTTAATAACAACCATACTGGGTACATAGTAGAGTATATTACATAATAAGTAGGACAGTCTCACCTCATCACAGTTAAACACGAGCACCAGTCTTCCCACCAAACCACCGAGTGCTTTGACAGACTCAGTTTTCCCTGTTCCCGCGGGACCAAAGGGATTTCCCACAAATCCAAAATGTAGAGACTGCGGATATAATAAGATGACAAGTCAGTGAAAATATTCCATTTTAGGGTAGCCAAAGGGAGCCCTGTCACAAAGACAGCTGTCGCCGTCTTACTGTCAGCAGGTTGCATCTCAAAAACTGCAAAGTCAAAGTCAAATAAACTTTATTCAATTAGGCATACACTAAGCGCACATTTGAATCGTCACATTAAATATATTTTTGCCATATGTTCGGACAAAGTAGAGCTCGTAAAATGAAACTCAACGGACACTTTTAAATCAATAGAGTGTTACCCCATCCGTGGCCACAAAGCGCGTGGCGCACATGACCGTCTTAAGCCGCCGCGCGTTACCGACGCCAATTTCAACAGGCTCGTGTTACAATAAAATTTATTGCTTTTGAAGTGTTTCGGCTTGTTCATAAAAACGAACGTCAATGCTTTTGTTATTGAACAAGCTAGCGCTTTGTAAGATTACATAAACAATAGATACTGCGTAATTTAAACAAATTTCGTTTAAAAGTGTAAAAGTTGGCACCACGCGGGTTATAGAATTGCTGTAATATACAAAACAAATTAGTTTGTAAGGTGTTGCATCCAATATATGAGTCGTGTTTAAATAATGCCAAATATTTCATATAAAATAATAAAATGTATAAATATCAATTATCGTATATTGTATGCATCAACCTTTAGTGCTTGAATTCATTATTTGTGTAAGGATGCTTCGTGAACATAAAGGTCGTGATTATTGTCACATTTAGTAATAGCATCCAACAAATACAATGATTTGACTCTTTATTACTTTTTATGGTGTTAAAACGCATTTTAGCTTTGAACATGATTCATATATTCGACACAGCTTCTTACAAACTAATTTGTAGCGTAAGTATATGACAGCTATTTTAAAATACTCTTTTATTTAAAAGTGTGGCCGTTGAGTTTCTTGGTAAAACTATGTTCTTCTCACGAGCTCTACTCTTTCCGAACACATGGTAGATTCAGTGAATTACAAGAATTATTTATCATAACGATTCCAAACCGTTTAGTTTAAACCTATTTGAATTAAGCTTATTTGACTTTGACAAAAGTGTGCGATGGTACGTAACGCGTGCCGTTGGAGACCGACCCGTACTTGACCGGTTTTTATAAAAGCAGTATGTTTGTATTTCAGGACCACCAGTGGGAGGCTCCTTTGCATAGGATGCCGGCTAGATTATGGGTACCACAACGGCGCCTATTTCTGCCGTGAAGCAGTGTGTAAGAAAACTGGCCAAATGAGACTTAACATCTTATGTCTCAAGGAGACGAGCGCATTTGTAGTGGCGCTCACAATATTTGGGGTTTGTCAAGAATCCTGAGCGGCACTGAATTTTAATGGGCATTGCGCATTAATTACCATAAGCTGAACGTCCTGCTCGCTTCGTCCCTTATTTTCATAAAAAAAAATTTACTATATCCATTCGATACAAACAAGAACTTTTTCCAGTTCTAATGTTATTTTGGTCTACTTTTCGATATGTCATGTCTATCTCCTTTTACGTAACAATTAGAAATAATATAGGTATTTATAACAACAATTATACCTGCGTGAGAATGAGGAAGCACTCCTCAGCCAGCTCGGTCCTGACGAACTGTCCGGTGCCAACACCCAGATACTCGTAGGAGTACGGTATGGTCGCCAGGCCCATCTTAGCCACTACATCATCTTTTTGTGTCACGTAGAACCTGCCCAATATATGAATAACAATATTTATTCAGGAATCTCTAAAATAATAAGTAAGATGTCCAATAATTATATATTAACTAGCTGACCCAGCAAACGTTGTATTGCCATCATAGTTAACAACTATAGTTAATCTACCAACTATAGGTAGCTAAAATTAAGTTTGTTTTTTACCTCCTCAGAACGTTAGACAGATGCTAAGATTCTAATTAGTTATTCAATTTAAACTATTCATTCAATTTGATTACTGAACGACACATCAAAGGAAAAACAAAATTATTGTTTTTTTTAATTCCGAAAGTTTTCATATTTATTCACCTTTTAAACCTTCTCTGGACTTCCACAAATAATTCAAGACCAAAATTAGCCAAATCGGTCCAGCCTTTCTCGAGTTTTAGCGAGACTAACGAACAGCAATTCATTTTTATATATATAGATATGACATGATATCACCAAAACTCAAAAAATACTTTTCATCAAACCAATACGCGTGGATCCATGGATAGGTCTTCAAATAGGATATTGAGGTTTCTAATATATTTTTTTCTAAACTGAATAGTTTGCGCGAGAGACACAAGTTGTAAAATGTGCACACTCCCCCCCCCCCCTGTAACTTCTTAAATACGAGAATGATAAAACTAAAAAAAATATATGATGTGCATTATGCATCCATGCATACTTCCACCGAAAATAGTTTGAATGAGATCTGTAAGTAGTTTTTTATAATACGTCATAAATCGTATACCGCAATTTACCTTTCTTTCAATCAACACAAATATAAAGTTCCTACGAACTACAAGAACTTTTATATTATGTTACTTGCTGCTAGGGAACGGCTTTTGTTTCCATGCGATTGACAAATTTATAGAGACAGGTTGACTTGAGTACAAGAACCTGAAAGCTAACTTACCTTTATTAGCGTTGGCGACGCAATAGATTGAACCGTTGACTCTCACCACAGAGCCCCCGGTTCGATCCTCGCCCGCCACGTACCAATGTGTTTTCGGTTTTAGAATTCATATATACGTTTATTGGATTGCGTTTAGAGTATATAGGCTGTGTGATCACATAACACCAGATGACCCGCATGTTTGTTTGTTCACCTATTCCATGAGAAAAAATAGATATTACGTGTGGAAACTCTGAGTCAAAAGGCGGCACAGAGAGTACTTAAATGAAGCATATATCCTTAGATAATTTATACATCTAGATAGAGCCTCTTGCTGCTACACAGCTGATGGAGAGATTATTACTTATTTTATTAAGACGCCGAGATTATTACTTTAGTGTGCGTGATAAGCTACGTCTTACACTCGTGATTTGTATGTCACTTTGTGTCAGTGTTGGTGCATTGCTCAAAATACAGGTTAATTCTAAAGTCTATTTTTTTCGACATTTTCACAGCTGTCATAGTCTATCTAGACGTATAAATGATCATATGTTTTAAACTTGAGTTGTATCGTTTTAAACTTGAGTTATATGTTGATCTCGTAACCATACACTAAGGCTGGGTTGCAACAACTAACCTTAGCAATAATAAACATGTCAATTCTTTCGACTTTTTCACCGCTGTCACAGTCTATCTAGACGTATGACCTAACCTTTTTTCTTATAAAAGAGCTACAGACGATAAAACAACAGTCGATAGCTCCGCTGGTTTACTCTCAATCATGTTGTGAGTACATAGGACATACCTCAGTTGTTTTTGCCACATCCAGTCCGCCACAGACGAGACATTGTTCGCAATCAGACCATCCACGATATTCCTATAGCAGGCGCACTGCAGTATCAACGCCCGCTTCTTGCATATATCACTTTCGTCCTCCACCTCAACACCGCTATAAGTAGCGTTCTCCTTTTCGATCGTATCTTTCAAACTGCGCAGTGTTTTGTTCGCGATCGCGTTCTCAGCCTGCTCGGTGAATCTAATGTTCTGCGCTAGGCATATTATTTGCGTGGGCAGCGAAAACGGATCATTATCTTGCATGTTTGTCGAGCGTAAGCATTTTAGTGTAATACCTTTCAATGTGGAACGTATTTCACTCTCGAGGTTTTTCAACCAAACCTGTAAAATAAATAAGAAATTATTAGAAGAAGGAGTTTAAATTTACTTTCTTATCTCCAACCATACACCTGTATATAAGTGTATTCATTTACAGATACTCTGTCCGGGACAGCACACCTACACATTTCTGCCTCAAAATGGCGGTGCAGTTATAATCACATGAGACTGTTAAGCCTAAACACACGGCCGGATTAGGTACGGCCGCACCATCGGACGGTCCGGTGGGCGCCTCGTAACAATTGCTCCGGCATCGTACTCGATACGGTCCGGAAGGTGATTTATTTATTTTGGGAAACAAACAGTATTTAAAACAATTAGAAAAATACATATAAAATTGTACACACACCAATAAAGATTCCACAAATATACATATTATGTGAGCAGCAAAAAGAGCATAAACAAAATAAAAAACTTACAAAACTTTAGAAAAAAAAAACAAACGGTTTATTGCTAACTTAAATTAAATTATATATAGGTACAAGTATTCTCTAATATCTTTCTTAAACTGTTGGATCGAACAAGTATGTAAATCAATATTATTAAATTTTATATTATACTTATTACAAGCCCGATATATAAAAGTATGTTGAACATTTTAAGTACCTAACCTAGGTGGAACCTAAAACAATAAATTATTTCTAGTGCCAGCTTTACGACATCTGAAGTAAATATTACTTAGCAAAAATGGTGAGTCAATATGTGAGTCTCTATGTGATAATAATAATTTTGTGCGATCGAATATAGTACCAAATCCGATCATGTGTTTAGACTATAAGTCTCAGCAAAATGGATACAGGTCGAAGTGATTGGGAACTTCCAGTAGTACGCTATATGCTATATATGAGTGTTTTGTGAGCCGTTACGAATCAAAATATTTTGCCACCACATGTCCAGGTAGGTACTAATTGTATAAAGGACATTGTAATGTATATAATCTCTTTGTTATGCATGGCGTTGACTGCAAAGCTTATAGCCTAAACACATGGTCGGATTTGGTCCCGCCGAACCATCAGACGGGGATCGGTACTATACGGTACCATAGGTGTGCTCAAACGATCGATCGGGATCGACAGGTCGATCGCGAGTGCTTTTTGAGTCGATCAAGAGAAAAAAAATCCGGTATAATAAACTAAAATCGGTAATTACGTACCATCTTATGAAAAGTATGATCAGGACATGCAGTGTCACGTTTCAACATGAAGGCGTCACTATTTAGTTAAGCTTAGAACTTAAAACGCGTTTGTTTTGTAAGAACCAATAAACTCGCAATTTTGAATAATAATTATGAGTTCTTTCATTGACATTTAAGAGCAGACCTACACTTACCTTGACTAAAAATATGCATATTTTGCGCAAAACTAATATCTATGTCATCGTGACATTCTACCTAGACGACAATCCTTCATCACACATACTTGAAGCCTCTCAGAGCCGATCGATCGTAGTCTAACATGTTTGAGGTAGATCGCCAGCAGTTCAAGCTTGAGCACCCCTGCGGTACCATATTCGATTTATGTCATTGGCCATCACACAAAATTATTATTATTACCGTACGGACCGTACCGAGTACGACGGCGGACCGATTAGTGCGAGGCGCCCATCCACTCCCACCGGACCGTCCGTTACCGTGCCAAATCTGACTATGTGTTTAGGCTATTAACATGAAGTAAGTTTAATTTCGAGAGCCGAACGTTACAATGTAGATAACAGTAGAGAGAGAAAAAACATGAATTGAATTTTTTTTATGACAGTAAGGGATGAGACGAGCATGACGTTCAGCCGATGGTAATTGTTACGCTCTGCCCATTACAATCAAGTGCCGCTCAGGATTCTTGGAAAACCCAAAAATTCTGAGCGGCACTACAATTGCGCTCGTCACCTTCAGACCGCAACACAATAATGCTTAAACATTACTACTTCACGGCAGAAATAGACAGTGTTGTAGTACGCATAATGTAGCCGGCATCCTGTGCAAAGGAGCCTCCCACTGGATATGGATGGATTTAAAGAATACATCGTGTTGTTAAACATCTACGATCCTATATTGTACGTACGCCAATTGATAAAATACGTTAGTAAACGTAGCACATTCGAAAAAAGAAACAAAACTCAGAGTAGAGCGTATTATCTTAATTGGATATCTGTCGGACCTTGACCCTAGAGCATTGAGAACACGAATCTATTCATATTGTCTTCAAATCAAAATTAAGTATTATAATTGTACGCGAACTAAGAAATATATATTAATTGTACTTATCTATTGTTTGAGGAAAGGAATAAATCTACCACCGTGTTTAGATACATTACGTAAGTTACATGAAATAAATTTAAAATTTATGGTCGCACTGGTATGGTACTGGTATTTTTTTTTATATAAGAGGGGGCAAACGGGCAAAAGGCTCACGGTATGTGGAGTGGTGAGGCAATCGCCCATGGACATCCGCAACAACAGGTGTGTCAAGAAATGCGTTGCCGGCCTTTAAGGTATAGGATTATGCTTTTTTCTTGAAGGTCCCTACGTCGTATCTGTTCGGGAAGAACGCAGCCGGTTTTTATTACGATTATTAATACTCAAATAACACTCATGTATGCCAACGTTATATATTTTACCCTTAGATTAAGGATTGGTCTCCGCTGCGCTCCAACTAGATACCGCAGGCGTAGTCGCAAAGTGCGATGACTAATACTAAGCCCAAATGTATTGTATGTACGAAATGCCGTAGTCGAGCCAGTCTCGAACAACGTGTGTGCGTGTGTGCAACAATATAGGCTTTATTTATTATGATTATTTTATAGCAATAACATGTGTCAACAATGTCAGTATAATATTGTAAATATTTTATTGAGAAAAGCGCAAGAAAAGAATGCTGGTAAAGTGTCGCCGATGTTAGTCAGGTGGATCAAAAATAATTCTAAAGGAATCGATTTTGAGAAAATAAATGCCTTTTAAGACGTGTGTTTTGTCTCTTTTCAGCACAGTGTGTTGAGATTCTGGAACACGGTTCTACTTACCTCAACAGCACAGTCAGTATCGACAGATCGATCCAGCTGCAGCACCTCGTCGTGATGGGAGGTGAGCGCGGTGATACACGTGCCGCCAGGTCCCAGCCGGACGCCGGTGATGCCCGGGAACAGCTTCTTGAGGTGTGACTGCATCACGTTCTCCCTGCCTTCGGAGCCGGCACGCGCTTGGCCCAACAGCTCGAGAAGATCGTCGTCACTCAAGAAGTAAAATCTCGGGAATATTCTTCGCTTTTCCTATTCACAAAGTCAAAAAATATTTTATTGACATAAAATCAAAAGATTGCTCGTCAACGTTAATTACCAAAAATACAATTCAAATACATGTTACACAAAAGTTTAAACATATATATTTTAAAATAATGCACTCCAGTAAAACAATACAAGGCTGAACCGTAAGATCCAAAAGAAAAAAAACAACTATTACTGCTCAATTCCATCTTATAATATCGTTTACGTACTTCAATACTTTCATAAGCCCTCGACATAAGTCTGCTTTTAACAAAATACACAAATAGATATAAAAGTGTAGTTACCCTAAAAACTAAGACTGAATTGCATCAACTAACCTTAGCAATAACAAACATGTTACAGTACCGGTTAAGAAAAAAATGTGTTGCACCACTTAATTTTTAGATGACATCATAACTTTAACTGTTAACCGTAACCGTCCAATCTTGCCGGTTGAAGCTATTGTTAATGTTAAATAGCGACATGTCAAAATTTTCAAATAAATATTCGATATTGACATGATATTGCACTTTTTAACTTTAACATTAACTATGCCAAGGAATACGATGGTGCAACACATTCCGCAGTCTATGTTAAAGTCAGCGTTACTGTAAACTTTTAATTTGGGTTGAACCTTAACTATAACGGCTAATAATATGATGCAACCCAGCTTTAAGTGTATTATAAAAAAATAAAACAAATTTTAACGCTATTTACAAGTACATAGAGGTCTTTAAATTTTTCTCTGTCTGTATATTCGGGATAAGCTCTTAAACAGCTGGACCGATTTGGGCAGGACTTTTAATTGCAGATAAATGATAATCATGCGTGTGTACCCTTGTCGCTAATATGGTTAATTAGCATAATCTTTGATTCCGTATTTATAGTCATTTGATAGCTGAAAAAATACTGAGCTTAAGCCCGCTCAATGCAAAAGTCAAGTTCGCGATAAAGTCTGAGTAAAGTCTGAGTACTCTCTATAGATCTCATATGGATAAGGACTATATTTCACCGGGACTCCTCGGTAGCGCTACCAATCGCGTGGTTTCCGTAAGCTACCAAACTAGACACCATACAGACACCAGAGTCATGAGGCGTCCGAGGTGGTAACATTCGGACAACAGCGGGCCTACTATGAACTCTTATTGGGATTCAATTGACAACCTAAAATGAACTGCTATGCTATTTCGTACCACGACGTGATTAGAGCTATCTAATTTAGGTTGACGTCAAATCAACTCATTAAATCGCAATGATGTCAATTGAATGTGAAAAATGATATCAACTGAATCGCAAATTAATTTGGTTCGTTCATTCATTGGTACATGGTACGCATGAGGTTATATCTCAAGCTAAACTGGATAGCTTATGTGTCAAAGTGAGCGATTCGAAAAAAGTTCCTACTTCCTTAGAGGGAAGGGAATCGTGTTGTTAATGATTTTTAAAAATAGTGAAAACATACAGTAAAGGAAAATTTTATTGATGAAAGATGAGGTGAGAATACTTTATCGGACTTTTTTGTAAAACAAAATACTGAAAATAAATACCAAAAATGAAAATACTAAAGACGAGGCAGTAAGGGCCCGGACTATAACCTGTTCAGAAGAACGAATTTAAAAAAAATGTCGCATCGCTTATTAAAAGTTGATGGTAGGCCCTCAGGTCAGTAACTCTCTATAGAGCTGTCATTTTGTTGATAGCGGCGACTGATCGCGCCACCGTAGTGTCGCTGTGATATATAGCCCATAAAGTCTGAGTTTATTTAATGAAGTAACGAATAAATATTTAACCAAGCGTTTAATGCTGCGTGACTAATAACGGCCGTTCCCAATATTCAGTCTATCTCATCTTATCCGTGCACGCTGTCTGTCAATGGGACGACGTATAGCTTACCAGCGATATAAGTTTGTATAGAAATTGCAATTCACGCGGCCCAATATAAGGCGATAAGAATGACTTATCGGGTATATTGAGACAGCTTCAGATTATTGACAGCTAATTACTGACAGTAGAAGGTAGTAATTTATCTCTATCTGTAGATAGTATATTGAGAACGGCCGTAAGAGTACGGACAAACAGCAAGACAAGTATTACTCTCGATAAATTAATTTTAATTTTGAAACAGAATTTAAGAGTTTAAAAAAAACTCTTCACTTAAAAAAAATAATAAATGTTTAGATTTGAAAAAGCGACATCTCAAGTGAATTTCCTAATATGTAATTATTGGGGTTGAGCAGGTTATCAACTATAATAATTGTAGATCCTGTAGATTGAGCCACAACCCGAGAGTTGAACAAAGACAAACATTTTATGGACTTTACGTCACTCGAACGGTTGTCTCAGTGGAAGAGCGTTCGCACGGAACGCGAGAGGTCGCGGGTTCGAGTTCCGTATTGTTCATAAATTTCGTTTTCAAAATTAATTTGTGTAATTACATATCCCAGAAGTGAGGGTTATCACCTTTGAAAAAAATATCATTGTCGCTTCATTGTGTGTCTTCTACCGCATTTATCACGTGGAGTGTTCCGAAGAGCTGTTTAACCTGATTCCTGCCGCCGAATTCCACCTTCGCACGACACGCCACAAGTTACGATATCATCCCCACCATATGGATGTGTGGCGGTTCTCCACAGTGCGGTTTTCAAGGAGCTTTCTTCCTCGTACTACAATGCTGTGGAATGAGCTTCCTTGTGCGGTGTTTCCGGGACGATACGAAATGATACACCTTCCTTAAAGGCCGGCAACGCTCTTGTGATTCCTTTGGTGTTGCAAGAGAATGTGGGCGGCGGTGATTTAAGTAATCACACCAGGTACGCTCGTTTGTCCTCCAATTCCATAAAAAAAATAACAAATTTTTAAGTATTTCTCTCGTGTTTACATTCAATGTTGTTGACACTAAACAAAACACCTTAGTAAGCACGGGGTCCAATTCCTTATGTCGCGAAATGCGATACTAAGAGTGTTTTTATCATTGTATACTCCATTGCAGCAAACCAGTTGATAATATATTCAATTATTATACCTTTGTAGTTTTTGACTGACTTAAAAAAATTGTAGGTTATACAATCGTGTGAATTTTTTAACGTATGATTCTCTGAACTGCATTGTTTATGGATGTATTTTTTTCATTTGAAATGGTTATAATTTTAATACTTACGGCTTAGATCATTTATACGTCTAAATAGACTGTGATAGATGTGAAATTGTCAAAATAAGTAGAGGTTGACAGTTAACCTCTGATTTGAGCAATGCACGCACACTAAAAGTGACTTATAAAGCTTGTCACGCACACTAAAGTAATAAAAATGCCTGTTTTCATTGGTTGTCTAACAGGAAGATGCTCTTTCTAAAAGTATAAATTATCTAAGACTTACAACTTGGTCCCATTTAAAAAAAGTAAGTGATCTGTTGATGAAAATGTCTATGAGTAATTGTGAAAATTCTAATTTTATAGGTATAGGTTATATTATATATATTTTTATGAAAATAAGGGACGAGCTGAGCAGGACATTCAGCTGGTGGTAAGTGATACGCCCTGCCCATTACAATGCAAGGCCACTCAAGATTATTGAAAAACCCAAAAGTTCTGAGCGGCACTACGATTGCGCTCGTCACCTTGAGACATAAGTTGTCAAGTCTCATTTGTCTAGTAATCTCACTACCTACGGCGCCCTTCAGACCGAAACACAATAATGCTTACTACATTACTGTTCACGGCAGAAATAGGCGCCGTTGTGGAACCCAAAATCTAGCCGGCTTCCTGTGCAAAGAGAGCCTCCCACTGATAAATATACCACAAGAGGACCACAACATATTGCATATTAGAAGAGTGGTAAGATCTTACCAGCTCACCGACAGTTAGCCAGGTAGATGCTGAAAATCAGCGCTGCAACCAGTATTGGTTTAAAGCGCAAGCTGAGCATATTAAGTATTTAGATTGTATTTTTATGTGTGTGGAATGGAATAAATTTTTCTTATTATTATTCTATATTATTGAGCCTAGATGGGAATACCGCCATGTTCTTGTTAATAATTTGCAGTTAACAACAACACGTGTACGGCTTCGTGGGGCGGGTAAGGAAACGTCCTTACCTAAAATACGATGGAGCGAGGTGATTTAACCTTTGAGGCATTTAACAGTGGGAGGCTCCTTTGCACAGAATGCCAACTAGATTATGGTTACCACAACGGTGCCTATTTCTGCCGGTGAAATAGTAAACAGTTGCATTAATGTGTTTCGGTCTGAAGGACGCCGTACCTAGTGAAAGGTGTCGACCGTAATTGTAGTGCCGCTCAGAATTTTTGCGTTTTACAAGCATCCTTAGTGGCACTGCATTGTAATGGGCAGGGTGCAACAATTACCATCAGTTGAACGTCCTGCTCGTCTCATCCCTTATTGTCATAAAAAAATCTTGAGAAGAAATATATGTATATATACTAGTGGACCCGACAGACGTTGTCCTGTATACACGTCTTAAATTTGAAAAATGAGCAGGAGAATTATATAATATGGACGGAATTGAGAATCTAAACCAATCTCAAATTCACTGAAACAAACAAAAAAATCATCAAAATCGGTCCAGCCGTTTAGGAGGTAGTTTAATTGTGAATCTAAACCATTCTCGAATATACCTGAAGACACACACCAATCTCAAATTCACTGGAACACACAAAAATATCACCAAAATCGGTCCAGCCGTTTAGGAGGTAGTTCAATTGTGAATCTAAACCATCCTCGAATCCACCTGAAGACACACAGAAAGTTTCATCAAAATCGGTCCAGCCGTCTAGGAGGAGTTCAGTGCCATACACACGCACTCAAGAAATATATATATTAAGATGTAGATATAATGTAAGGATACTAACATCCATGTATTGGTTGAGTGCAGTTTGACAAGCGCTCAGCTGATCGGATATCGTGTCAAGCATTGGCCGAAGTCGGGCGGACTCCAGCATGGCTGACAGCCGGGGATCACCTTCGATGATCCTTGTCACCTGCTTGAACACCGCGTCCACCTTCCGGAACCTGGCTCCCAGCTCACCTTCATCATTGTACAATATCGGTTCCAAGTAGAGCCACCTGGAAAGGATATTGACAAAAAGTGGTCTAGCAATGTTTCATGTCGCAAAAAAAAAAAAAATTGCGCAACAACTTAAAACGGAATTCCATACAAACGTGGTCATTGTCCTTTATGCGACATTCAGACATTCTTTTATAGCAATAGCAACGACTATACAATATTGTATATTTTATTAAAAAGAGCGCAAAAACAAGAATGATGGGAGTGTTTCCTGCGCTGTTTCTTCTCTCTCAGAGCGCCATTTGATTCCGAAGCGGTAGCAATATCTAGTATATTAGAAATGACATCAAATAGAAATCTAAAGGGAAGGGAGAAAATAAATGCCTTTAATACCTTTTTATGCCAGAATTTAATTTACCTACCTACCTCTACAGATATCCTATGTATAGGTATCGGTCAGTACCTATATATACAAAGATCATCATTCATAGATTTAAAAAAAAATTAAAACTTATATCGGGATTCGAACCTTTAAAAAAATAAAAAGTAAATTATTTCTATTTAGATATCGATTGTGTGGGTCTTAAGCTGTAAATGATACTAATTTCTTGATATGGCACCGACTTCAAAGCTATCAATATGTAGCACATAGAAATAATAGCATTTTATTAATATTAAAGGTAAAGGTTTGAATAAGAGATGTATTAAATTAAATTTTTAGTTATTTGATACTTTTCAGTTTTTGAAGTCGTTTTTTTTATTTTTTACATTTAAAGAATTACGAAAATCGGATCATAAATCTCAGAGTAATCGGTGTACAAAAAAAAATACCCATCGAATTGAAAACCTCCTCCTTTTTGAAGTCGGTTAAAAATGAATAAAATGCATAGTTTTTCATACTCTTTAATTTGATTTGGTAGGTATTAAAGATGACGACAATAATTTTCAATACAATATTGAAGAACTCTTAAAATTGCTCTGTGCTGCTTTCACATTTATAATGCCATTCCAGAAGTTTCGTTATCTGCGATAATATTATCTGTCCACTTAGATTGGTCTCCGCTACGCTCCAACTAGATAACGCAGGCATAGTCCCAAAGTGCGGCAAATAATACTACGTACTGGAGCAAGTCTGGAACAATGTGTGACGTTGACGTGTCACATGTTCTGTTAATAATTGAAACTAAAATGCCGGGTTGCGTAGTAAAACTTTGTAAAAATAATACTACAAGAAATAAGAAACACACTGGTGAGACAATTCGAGGACTATTGGGGATTGTTATGAGCCAAATTCAGAAAATTTTACACGAAGAATTGTTGGATGCCTCATGAACTGACAGCGGAGCAGACAGACAGCGGGCTCGCGTGGAATGGTGCTCACAGATGCTAATGAAGCACGAACACGGACATTCTGATGCTGTTTATGACACACAGGAGACGAAACGTGGATTTATTGTTTTGAACCCGAAAAAAACAGCAATCCTGTGAAAGGATGTTTGAAAATGAGAACAGGCCAACAAAAGTGAGGCAGGCGAGAAAGGTTGGTAAAAAAAACGGGTCCCATCTGCACAATCCCACTTGAAGATCAAAAGAGTGTTAATGCCGAGTGGTATGCTACCATTTGTTTACCCAGGGTGTTAAAAAAAGTTCGCGAGAGACGACCAAAAACCCGCGTTCTACTACATCATGACAACGCTTCTTTACACACGACCTGCAAAACTCAGTCATTTTTAGCTTCTGAAAAAGTACAACACGTCACCCATCCTGCGCATAGTCCCGACCTAGCAACCTGTGATTTCTGTATTTTCACCAAAATCAAAGATTTGATGAGAGGTTTACTTTTACCAATTCCAAAGAGGCAGTGATAGCGTTCAATCAGCACGTAGAAAACATGCCGTCAGATCTGTGGTCCTCCTGTTTTAAAAAATTGTTCGATCGCATGAAAAAATGTTTAAAATGTAAAGGAGAGTATTTTGAAAAGCAATAACATTTTTTAAGTTACGCAAAACTTTTAGTGTGACCTACGAAACATACAGTCTGTGCTTACATTTCAATATAAATGTCTGTTATACCTTGGTCATACTTTGTTTCTGGATCCTAATAAACAATGTTTTATGAATATAACCGACGAGACGAGCAGGACGTTCAGTTGATGGTAATTGATACGCCCTGCCCATTACAATGCAGAGACACTCAGGATTCTTGAAAAACACAAAAATTCTGAGCGGTAATACAATTACGCTCGTCACCTCGAGACAAGATATTAAGTCTCATTTGCCAAGTAATTTCACTAGCTACGACGCCCTTCAGACCAAAACACAATAATGTTTACACATTACTGCTTCACGGCAGAAATAGGCGCCGTTGTGGTACCCTTAATCTAGCCGGCATCCTGTGCAAAGGAGCCGCCCACTGATAAAAAATAAAAAATGTTTATGATATAATATTGTTTAATTAACTTTTTATATCATTGTTTAATTTAACTTTTTATATAATTGTTAAATTTATCTTTTAAAATAATTGTTGAATTTAACTCTTTTCTTATAGAGAGATACGGAGCTAAATTATTAAAACTTTCGTAAGATATAAAACTTTGTCTAAAACGGCTTCACTGTCTGTCAGGGTTAGTACTTAGTACTGACTAGTTTCAGACCATTTGGAAGTCCTTCATCAGGGTTAGTGTAATAACTGAATACGCGCTAGAAAGTTAAGTTAGAGTAAATTATGAAATATCACAGACATGCTTGCTACTGTCACTTAAGTAGGTACTCGTTACTTTAGACGTAACTTACATAATAAAACTATAAATTATTGTTAATTATTGCCGTTGATAGCATGTGGAATTTTTAGGGTTCACTTCATAGAAGATAAATAATAAGGTACCCGTCTTGTATTTGACAAAGGCCTCAATTTAGTAAAAATATGCATTTAAAAATGTGCAACTTGTTTTAAGAAAACAAATATTATCTAATCTCTTTGGTTATATTATTTAAGTATATCAGACAGGGAATGAAAAAAGCAATTACGGTTAGCATGATAAAAAAAAACAAAAATGAATTATGACAATATTTTATAAACAAATTTATTACGTTTTCTACAGTTAAGTATTTGTGCCTGACTTACAAGAATATTGCGTCTACAATAGTAACATCAAACACTTATCGAAATAATAAAGATAATTAAAACGAATCACTTACATATGAATGAAATAAAATAAAAAATATACCTACATCAAACTTTAAATCATAGGTACATAAATTGCATACAATTAATACACACTTGAAGAATTTAAAAACAGTTAGAAAATATAAATTAAGATAAATTGTACATTAATTAGTACACTCGTACACTAAAATTACTCTTTGGAATAGCGAAAATCTTAATGAATTCCACAAAATTCAAATGACATTCACAAACAATTGGCATACAGAAATACTTTATTTAATTATTAATTATAACATCTTCAATTACATCTATGAAGTAAAATTATTTACATACTAAAATATATATTTCTATAATTAGTTTATTAAATGCTGTCCGTTGCAATAATCATAGTAATGTGTCTATTCACAAAGAATGTGCTTTAAATGTAGTTAAACTACACATAATATTATAAAAAATATTGATCTAAACATTAAAATGGCACCGTGTTATAACTGTACTATAAATGTCAGCCTTTATCTATTTACGTTGTACAGGACCTATAGTTATCTGACCGTTTCGTTATTTCTGATAAATAATAATTCATCTGTGAATTCAACTCACTTATTTCTTTTTCTAGGCCATTCAGCTGGTTGTTATGGTCGTTATATAATTCTTCCATATTAGCCAAAAGTTTTAATTGCATTTGTGTGTCACTTGCAAGTTTAGTTGCGCGATTCAGTAGTAACTGTGCTCGCTCTCGTGAATTAGATGTTTGATTAGCCCTTTCTGATAGCGAAATATTTGTCGTTTTGAAATTCTGACGTAGCTCTCTTGCCTTTTGTTCTGCAGCTTCGGCTCTATTTACAACATCACTTGCTTCTTGTTTAACTTGGTCAGCATCGCTCTCAATTTTCAATATATTTTTCTGTAAATCGGATAGTCTGAGTCGAAGGTTTTCAACTTCGTCCATTGTTTCATTTGCTTTTTTCTGTGCTTGTTCAGTTTCAGTAGCAATCGGTAAAAGATCACTCTTGGCGGCGTCAATGTCATTATTCGCTCTGTCAATTGCTGTCTCAGCTGCACTTTGCGCTGCCTCAGCTTCATCTAAGGCTTCCAAAACTTTGTTTGCCATTTCTAATGTTAGGTTCGCTGATTGATTTACTGCTGTGGCATTCTGTTTAAGAGCTTTAGCTTTATCGAGATCAGGTTTCGTTTCTGTGATAATGTTTTCAATGTTCGTCAATTGTGATACGGTTGAATTGATACGCTGAGAAAGCTCTGTTATCTCCTTTGGTTCAATACGGATTGATAAGTTAAGAATATCGTTGGCTAGGGTTCTGACATCCGCAGGTGTATTTGAGGAATTCGACATAAACTCTTTTAAATCGGAGTTTAGACCCACGCTCTCATTAGTAAGCCTTTCAACCTTAGATTTGAAATCGTGAGCCTTACTAAATAGATCAGCGGCTCGGGATCGAACAGACACTGTATCTTGTTTCACTTGAGTCACAGATCTATACAAGTCCTCGGCTGTGAGTTCATGCTCCTTAATTCTATTTTCTGTTTTATTTGCAAAATCTAAAGCCTGATCAGCTTTAGTAATAGCACCCAGATCACATGATATACCACCACATTTACCACAACCTGCCCCGCCACAAATATCACATGTATCGCTCTCCTGCCCACACATTTTTTCATTTATTTTTGGTAAACGTGAATTTAATTCGGTCAGAATTTCTTGCAGTTCATCTAATTTTTTATCATTTTCATTTTGAGTATTATTAAAGTTGGCATATTGAGATTCAATAAGCCTGTCAGTGTTTTTAATGTGTCGATCTGTGTTTGCAATTATAGTTTGGATACTCTCAGCTTCGTCTGCTGCTTTTAAAGCTCTTTGTTTAGCTTCACGAGTTAAATTTAGAGCACCTTCAAGGTTAGCTTCTTGTAATTTTGTTGCATTATTGCCCAGTTCTTGTGTTTTTGATTTCAAATTCTCAATACTTTTTCTTAAGCCATCTAGTGTTACATTGCCTAGATTAATTTTTGATGTGATATCGTTAAGGTTGTCATTACTCTCCTTTATTTTCTGATCTGCTTTCTTCAAATGATCTTGTAAACTTGATATATTTGAAAGAAGTTCCTTCACCGTTGATTGTCCCAATTTAGCACTCTTAAGCGTATTTTCAACTTCTGAAAGCTTTTTTGTCATTTCATCAAAGTCTCGCGTGTAAGCTCCAGTAGCGCCAACTACTTTAATTTTGCTTGCATTTCCAATAGCATACTCTGTTTGAATTTTCAAATTACCTATTACCAGATCCCAGTTATCAAAACACTCACCACAAGCGTAGCACTGTGGAGCTTCCCCAAGATAGCCTCTAGCACAAATATCACATTTATATCCACCTATTCCAGGTTTACAATTACAAGATCCATTTTCGCGCATACACTGTGGTGAAACAGAACCATATAAATCGCAATCACATTCATGGCATTCAATGTTGGGATCACCCCAATAATTTTCTTGACATTGATCACACTGTCGACCGCCATGACCCGGTTTGCAGTCACATTTGCCTATATAAGGGTTACATTGAGGTGACTTGGACCCTCTTGGGTCACAATCGCAAGGATCACAACCAGTACCGAGAGCAATTCTCCAATGATTTTCGGTACACTGGTCACAATTTATGCCCATTACATTATTAAAGCACGGGCATTGTCCAGTTACTCGATCGCAATTACCTCGAGTAAAGTTTGTACCCAAAACTGAGCAGTTGCATTTGTAACAGGTTTTCTCTAGAGCGTCTCCATAATATCCATCTTCACAGTATTCACAATGATCTCCAGCGGTGTTGTGTAAGCACTGTAAGCATTTTCCTGTGAACGGATCACAATTACCCGGTTTGGTTAAAGCAATGTTGTCATTACAATCACATTTTTCACAGGTTCCTTTGATCGGGTCGCCATAATAATTGTCAGCGCATACATCACAAAGTAGCCCTGCGTAGCCTTCTCTACAGTCACATTCAACATCCTTAGTTTCAGGATTAAGTTCGCATCGGTCAGCATGGCTACTTTTCTTTGAGTCGCCCTTTACACCTGGGCATGGGCATAATCGACAAGGAATATCAATGCCTAATCGAGGATCGCCATAATATCCTTCTAAGCATCTTTCACAACGATGACCTTCCGTGAAGTCATGGCATTCCTTACATGCTCCAGTCTTATCGTCACATTCAACCGCATGTCCGTTACAGTCACATTGTTGACAATTAGGAAAATTGAAATATCCAGGTTGGCATAAGTCACATGCCCGTCCATATGTATTTGCTCTACATTTACATTGACCACTAGTGGCATCACAAAAATTATCAAGAGATCCAATACTATTACAATCACAACGTTTACATCCAAACTTGCTGAATCCATAAGTGCCAGGAGCACAACGGTCACACCTAGCACCTACTATATTTTCCACACATTGACAGTAACCGGTATGAGGGTCACATTGATAACTCTTCGAACCGGTAGGATCACATTGACAAGATTCCGATCCATTTCTTATGTAGAAGCCAATACTAGAATGATAATTTTTGCAAACTTCGGGTATGTTATCTCTATTTAAATCATAATAATAAGAATCGCCACAGTTGTATCGCTCAAACTCTTCTCTATTGGAACTGCCATTAGCTAAAAACGGTAGATCATCAATAGAAGGAATAAGTACAATGGAATCGATTAACACTGTTGCTCTATTGTTTGACACACGACCATCTTGCCTACCGAGATATAGCCGAATCTCAGTTTCTACGTCTTTCTCCAAGCAAATTGGGGGTTGCACCAGTACACTACGTTGTCCTGCAGGTAGTCTAGTTAAAATTGTATTATCCTTGGCACGCACATAAGCACATTTCGAATTTGGATCAATAGGGTAGGGTCTTTTAACAATTATTGTAGCTTCTTCCCAATTCATCGTGGATTGAGGCTCATATCTTATGACGATGTTATAATTCATACTGGTTTTTATATTATTAATGGCAAATACTAATGTGCTACTTTCAGGTAATTTCATGAACCCAGGTCCACTCCAAGTTTCTTTCCTACCTTCTGGGAAATTTTCACGGATAACTACGTGACAAAGCTGGCTTTGTATTGCATTATCATCAATTTCCTTATCGCACTGGCTAGATTCAGCTTCAAAGACAATAGAGTCAAGAGCACCAACAAAAAAGTTTTGAATGGGTTGATCACAACGCCTGCCTGTAACATTTGGTCGGCACTTGCACTGTCCTGTTATTACATCACAGTCATTGTCCAACGCACCACCGATATCACAATCACACGCTAAGCAGCCATCAACACTATCTGACAGTCCATAGAATTCCGTCAAACATTGATCACAATTCCTTCCAGTTACATGACGTTTACAGAAGCAGTTACCAGTCAAGGAGTCGCATCCTCGTTCATATATAGTGCCCAATCTATCACAAGTACACGCTTCACAGCCGTCGGGGTTTTGTGGCTCGAAATTCCAGTATCCATCCTTACACCTGTCACAGCGAGAACCATCAACGTTAGCTTTACAAAGGCACCTCCCAGCTGTTTTATTATTTGCTAAATCAGTCTCGTCATCACACAAATTCTCCTTGTCAGTGGTTCCTTCAGGGTCGCAGTCACACTGCTTACATATGTCAGGGCTTTGTAAATCTAAGCTAGGATCTTTATAGAAAGTGGGTTTGCATCTCTCACAGTTGACACCCATTGTGTTATGTTGACAATTATCGCAAACTCCGCCACTGATTTTTCCCGTCTTATTATAAACAGCCGGGTCAAAATGACAACTTGTTGCGTGATTATTACAATTACAAATTTTACACGCATTCGAAGTTCTTCCCACGGCGGGTTGCCATGGTAAATCATTATAAAAGTCTTCACAATATTCACAATTCAATCCTCGCGTATTATGTGTGCATTCACAGCGACCATGAACCATATTATTTTTCGCATTCACCCCTGGCAGAGGAAGACACTGCGATGCGTGGCCGTAACAGGAACACGAACCTCGTACGGTCATTTCATAAATCGAGTAATAATATTTTTCTTGAATTTCCGCTCTATTGTCCAGTAAATCATCACCGAGCGTATGCAGTTTTGTAAAATTAATTCTTAAATTCGTCATTCTTAGTAAGTTCTGCACCTCCTCGGAGTAGGGGTTTGTAGTTGTATCTATTATATTAGGTGGCAACACTCTAAATATCACTTCACCCTCGGTAGACGGTTCGACACCTGAATAACGAGATTCACAAACCACTTCTGATAAGTTCCGTTGTGTGTGCTTTGGGACGGAGGGGAAAGCTTCGTCGCAGTTGTGCGCAAAGTATCTATACACTCGCCAAGTCTTACCGAAGTCGAACGATCTCTCGATCAACATAGCGGCAGGACGGAACGTCTTGAACTGGATCATCAAATGCGTGAAATGAAACTCCGCTTCCATGTTGAGCTGTATCGTGACATTTTCTTTACCACTCTCGGATTGCCACCAAGTCTTGTAGAGCGTGCCCGGATGGAATTTGTAAATAATATTTTGGATACGATGGTTTAGATAGCGGTTGTTAATGGTAGAGTTTCTAGAATCGCACCAGAAACAATTTTTCCGTTCCTCGAGATGCGAGACGATACAATACCGCTCGGGGCCATCGGAGCCGCAGGTTGAGGAGGCGAAGAGTCGAGCCTCACGGCCGATGAGCAGGTTGCCGGTGGCAGGGTAGCACGAGCTGAGCTCGCAGGCACGGTCGTAGAGTCGCGGGTCGAAGGCGGCGCGGGCGCCGGTCGCCAGGAGCACGAGCAGCGCGGTGAGGGCCATAGCGCGCCGGCTCTCCGCAGTGTACTGCCGGCCCCGGGCGCTCGCCACTCCCGCGCCGCCCGCACCCCGCCTCTCAACCGAGCACAGCTTTGTTGCCCTGACAGGGCCGCATTCGCATCGTTTATTTAATAATAAACTTTACTTTTGTAACAGTTATTGTAAAAGTTAACTGTTTCAAATAGGAAGTGTAATTCCCTAAGACGCTTATAATCCAGATATTTTCGGGGTTTTATAATGTTTGTAAGCAACAATTTTTTTATGGAAGAGGAAGACAATCAAGCGTAGCTGATGTTAAGTTATCACTTTCGCCTACATCCTCTTGCAACACTAGAGGAATCTAGAAAGATATGTGGTATAATATATTTTAAAACTCAACACGTTTCACTTCAATTAATTCGTATTTAACCCCTTATTTCGAGGTTCATGCTATTACAGTAACCTTACTACAGTTGCAGGTTTGACGTTTATAATGAAGAAAAAGGCATTATCAAAGCTATGAGTACTACCTATTTAAACTGAACACTTTCTATAAATAATATTTAAATAAGCGTGTAATTGTAACAGTATTATCACTGTCTCCCTGAAAACGACATCTAGAAAGATCTTGAAACGTCGGGTTAACTAAAATAACTAATAATAGTAACTGTTACTCAAAAATCTAATGTAAAAACACAGTTACAATCACACGCGTTTTAATTGTTTAAAAGTATTTTATTTAAATGCGTTGTTGTATTTAAAATCACTCGCGTTAATCAAAGAAAATACTTTAAAAAATATTGATCACATAATAAAGAAATAGTTTACAGTAATGAAGGCGTAAAAAAGGAAATCTATATTTTTTTAGAAACGAAAAAATGAATAAAGTCACTGCTGAAGATTTTATTAAGCGTTATTTTTATCCATTACTAGCTACCCCGACAGACGTTGTTCTGTATATAATAAATAAAATAATATTTTTTATGACATAATGAAATTGTTTCACTGCAGAACTGCCAAATCATACGTCGAGAAATTCTCTCATAGAAAATATGTCCATACAAAACATATATTGGAAATAAAAATAATTGTTTGAACGAAATCTGGCCGTTTAAAGTGGGTCAAAACCGCGCCCAAATGAGTCGGTTGCAATCAAACATACATACAGGTGAAGCTAATAAAAAGCGTGTCAAAAATAGCACACAACTTGAATATATAATTGATATAGTTGGTTATCAAATGTCAAATATTGTAGTTGCGAAACATAATTTGTGGCAAAACTTAAGATTTATACTACAATTTATACTACAATTTATACTACATAAAAATAATCTGATTTTTAACTTCAGATACAGTTTTGACATTTTGACATTATAGTTCACGATATATGATTGCTTTTTGCTTAAACGCTTCAAACATATCTGTTGGCTAGGAATTAGATCGGCTCCTTGCCAGTACAGACTTACGTAGTACGCTACGGTTGAAAGAAATGTAAAAATTCTAATTAGTTATTAATTTGAACCTATTCCTTCAACGGGGAACACATCAAAAGCAAAACAAATTTGTTGTTTTTATTTAATTGCGAGCATTTTCATATTTATTCACCTTTTAAACCTTCTCTGGACTTCCACAAATAATTCAAGATCAAAATTAGCCAAATCGGTCCAGCCGTTCTTGAGTTTTAGCGAGACTAACCAACAGAAATTCATTTTTATATATATAAATAAGCTTCTGTCATCTGGTGACACGTAGTTTTCCTACGTCGCGGATTTCAGGGTAGAACCTTCACGGATTTTACCTCCGCTGCAGATGGAACATTATACTATAAAATACCTGCGATGGTAATCCTATTTTTCGTCACAATTATACAAACTTCATAAAAGTTTTAAATGCAAATTGAGAAATTTAGATATTTTTTACATGTCGTTTGAAAAATTCATCATTATGACTAGAGAAGCCATATCTTAACAAAATCAAAATTCAAAATGTAGTTTAAGAAAATCTTTCCGTTTTATTTTCAAAACCTAACGTATTAAGTATTTTAATTTTGTAGGTATTATATTTTATTACTTTATTTGAACTTAAAATATAATCCATATTTATAATAACACACACACGTTGTAAATAATATAATTAGGTAGTTATAAAATTAGTTTAAGAAATTATAAGGTTTTTATTAAATAGAATAGTGGTAAATATTTGAAATTGTGTCCGTTTGTTTCCTGAATAAATGAAATAAAATAAAAAACCCAATCGGCGGCACCAAAGACTATCCGTAACATGAATATAAAAAAATACCAATTTTTTTTATTCATTATTCATTACGTAGGATTATAATAATTCCTTTTGAAAACAAAATTTTATGAACGATGCGGGACTCGAGAGTCGCAAGTCAACTTCCTAATGTGCAAATATTGGGGTTTAGCAGTAACAATCAACGATAACATTATCAACTGTAAAGTAGATCCTGTAGATGAAGCCACAACCTGACAGTTGAACAAAACAAACAAGATTTTATGACGATACGTTACTCGAACGGTTAGCTCAGTTGGAAAAGCACTCGCACGGAACGCGAGAGGTCGCGGGTTCGAGTCCCGCATCGTTCATAAAATTTTCTTTTCGATTTGTATGTCAATCCCAGAAGTGAGGGTTATCACTTTAAAATATAAAAGATTGTTTAAATTAATTACTGTTTTACTTATTTTATGGAATTACCAATGATCATCATGTTAAGGTTTCAGCGTTCCTTCAGAGAAATTCGATATAGTAGATATATATAGTTGTGTAGTGTAACCACCGTAATATGATTAGTCTAGGTTTGTCCAACGCATTAAAACGTTCCCATGCGCGGCTAAATAACCAAGCCTACAATTCGGCCCTGGCTGAGGCGACGACCGCAATCGCTTTCATAATCGCTCGTGCGGCCGATCTCACTTCTCCGAAACAGGCATTAGCAGGCAACAAAAATAACGTCGCATTTTGGGATGCGCTTTTTGTTTTGACCATAATTGAGCGTCCCTTGCTTTTGTTAAAGCCTTAAAGGCCAGACCCACATTGAGCTTTGGTACTCGAATCAAATTTCAACGCTGATTTGAATTTGTTTATTCAGATGAATAAAACCTAATGTTTAACACGATCACTGTAATCAATCAATTATCTAAAGATTGACCCCCTTATTCATAATGGTCCGCTAACTTTAAACAGCCGGTTAGGAGTGTTTTTTCTCATTCTGACTTAGGTAGAGTGAGAATTAGCAATGCTTTAAGTTAGCAGACTATTATGAATAAGGGGGTAAAGAATCATTATGATGTTATGGGGTATAAGAATTATATTCAAACACATAACAAAATACTTTATACGCATATTAATATTTTTAATATTACTTCATAATGCGAGAATGGTAAATCCCATTTTAAACACATTATTTAATAACATGTATCACAAGATATATGTACATAATTAATTAAAAAAAAACTTTTTTTTTAATACTGTCAAAGAAGGGGCAAATTTTTAGATAAATCGCAGACGAGACAATTATTAAGCTTCACAATTATTAAGTTTGTTACGATTTATGGCTATGGAATGGAAGGGACAAAAAAGCTTGTCAGCTGATCGTAAGAGGCCACCGTGCTTTTCAGCTTTCAATTTATTTATGATAACACTGGCTGACCTGGCAAACGTTGTTTTGCCATCTAAATTATATATGTAAACCTTCCATGAGCTTCAACGAATCTATTATCTAGATTTGAATGATTGAGATCGATCGAATAGTTTAGGAGTTATTAGGGAACATACAAACATATATTATATATACTAGTTGACCCGACAGAATATATCATAACATCAAGAATTATTTCGTAAAATATGCTTCCTGTTGTTGTAATGAAATTTTTTCACAGCAGAACTGTCACACCGTGCGTCAATAAATTCTCTCATAGAAAATATGTCCATACAAAACAAATATCGGACGACGGGGGACACATCAAAGGAAAAACAAAATTGTTGTTTTTATTTAATTCCGAACACTTTCATATTTATTCACCTTTTAAATCTTCTCTGGACTTCCACAAATAATTCAAGACCTAAATTTTCCAAATCGGTCCAGCCGTTCTCGAGTTTTAGCGAGACTAACGAACAGCAATTAATTTTTATGCATATAGGTATAGATAAAATTTCCGTTAACTTCAATTATTATGCAATGGTAACGATCTTATTTAAATTTAATCACTGTATGGCGTATTTCTTAGCGTCTCAATAAGTAAATTTTTGCCGACTGATTGTAACCGATTTTGTATTATAAGTTGTAAACAGTCAAGCAAGCTTATCACGCATTATCCTTCTGTCAGGTCGTCTTTATTATGAGGTGTAAGTAAAATTTACCGTGAACAGTAACGCTGACTTTAACATAGACTGTGGAATGTGTTGCACCATCATATTCAATGGGGTTCATCAACTTACAATGGGGCCCCCATATTGAAGTGAAGGATTGACGAACAGACTTAGTTCTGCAGCATACGCGGTTAAAAAGATTAGTCAGTTAAATGAGATAGATACGGCGCGATGAGTAAACTATCTTATGTTACTCGTATTTCCATAGTATTGTGTCCTATGGTATATTGCTATGGAACAACGCTGTCGATATTAATACAATATTTGTGCTGCAGAAGAGGGCTATTCGCACTATTTATAACCTAGGTCCTAAAGAATCATTGAGAGCAAAATTCAAAGAAATAAACATCTTGACTGTTGCTTCTCAATATATTCTTGATAATGTTATGTACGTACACAGGCACATAAGTGAATTTGCTAGAAACTGCCATAACCATAATGTTAACACCAGGAACAGACATAAACTTATAATACCTACTACTCGGCTAAGTCGAGTTAGTAAGGCTTTTGTGGGGCGATGTATATGCTTCTATAACAAGATCCCAGAAAATGTTCAAAACAAAAGTATTGTAAAAACATAAACTTTTGTTGTGTCATACAACACAAAACGCAAGTGTAACACGTAGCTTGTCACGCACACTAAACTAATATTCCTGGCCTTTTTTTATCGGTTGTCTCACAGCAAGAGACTCTATCTAGACCTATAAATTATCTTAGTTTAAAACAATGTTTATAATATAAAATAACTGGCCTCAGGGATATGAATGTGTGATGTTCGAACAGAACAGCCGATGCTCTTCCGTCGCAGCGCTCACATCCGCTACTGATAACAGATAACACATTTGCGATCTGAACCCATTTAAATTGGGACTCAACAGTGTTTCATAATAATTGAGGAAAAAATGTACATACTTGTTCTTATTAAAGTTTTAAAATTAGTTTTAACTAAACAATCTATGCCCAAGGAGCAAGGTATCTTATATGAAAAAAAGAGCAAACGGGTAAGATACATAAGGCTCACCATATGAAAAATGAAAACAAAAAGCACTAGAGGTCAAGAGAAGCGATGCCGGCCTTCAAGATAGGTCCCTAAAAATTTAAGCGGTTGTAACTGATCCCACGATATAATTTCCGACTAGTGTGGTGGTATATGCTTGTTTGTTTAAACTTATAAACTTACCTATTGTAATCTTTGGCATAGTATAAGTAAAAATATCGATTAAAAAATTCTATAAATATTAAATTCATTGCAGTCTTATTGGCTCCGGAGCTAACTTCAGTCCGCAGATTATACAAAATGGCTGGGCGAACCAAAAGTTCTTTGCAAAAAGCGCGGTTGTGAATTGCGTAATAGGGGTGACGTCTTTTATTTTGAAGTGATGACTAATTTACATCGATATATGCAGTGGAGGGTGCAGGGGGACACATTTCTATCCAAAGAATCAAGCCGATCGGAGATGACTTGATCGTCAATGATTTGAGCCGCTATTCGTTTTGTTTGTTAGGTCGTTCAGAAGCAGCTGGCCCTGGGGAGCCCCGTCCAGAGGTGAGAATCGTGGGTACCGACTACACGTGTGGCCAAATTGACATCTTATATAGTTACGTAAGATAATACATATTATTCAAAATTTATTAATATTTTAAGTATATCGAATGTGAGACCATCGGAGCAATGAGGGCAGGTTACCTCAAGGCCCTCAACATCTAGGCAGAGAACCTGCCCTACTTATGTACTGCGTCTCTTAAAGGTCATAGGACTGGAGGATGTGATTTAGATACAAATTGAACTTCGAATATGCAAGGGAAATATCTAAACGTTGCTCAACTACGTCATCACAATGAGCATAGTCATCGGTAGGGCGTGGGCGTGCATCCGAGCACAATAGATCAACAGACCAGTGCTTCTTTCCCCAACAACAACAATAATAATAATAGTTCAAGTAACTGCTAAATATCATAGACACTACGTATACACACTTCAGTTATTTTAACAGCATCATGACGTACGGTATATTACTATGGAGTCATGCTGCTGACATTGATATAGTGTTTGCTCCGCAAAAGAGAGCTGTTCGTGCTATATATCAGCTTGGTTATAGACAGTCTCTCAAAGAAAAATTTAAAGAAATAAATATTATGACTGTTAATTGTCAGTACATTTATGAAAATTTAATAAACGTTCACAAAAATCGTCACCTTTTTGCTCTTAATAGTGATTTTCATTATTATAACACTAGAAATAAGGGATAGCTTGTAACTAATTCTAGTAGGCTTCATAAGATACATAATAGCTTTAAGGATAAATGTATACACTTCTATAATAAAGTCCCAGCCACTATTCAGGCATTATCTATAAATAAATCTCAATTTTTTATAAAAAAAATGGCTCTGTCGTAAATCCTATTACTCCACTGCTGAATATCTAAGTGATCGGACAGCCTGGGCTACATTGTGATTATTTTACAATATTGTATATTTTTATTGAAGAGCGCAAAAAAAGAATGCTGGGAGAGTTTCTTGCGCCGCTTCTTCTCTCTCAGAGCGCCATTTGTTTCCGAAGCGGTAGTAGTATCTAGTAGTGATTAGAAATGTCATCAAAAAGAATTCTAAAGGAATCAATTTTGAGAAAATAAATGCTTTTTATGCCATTATAACAAGTTCAATCATACTTGCTTTTAAGTTGTTACGGAACCCAAGGTGTGGCACTTACTAGGTTTTTGTAAGTTAATTAAACATCCACATTGTTGGTAAGTAGTAACTTCACAAGAGTTAATATGTGTAATGAAGTGCGTATTGGCAAGTCAGTCAGCGTTAATGAGTTCTTTGAACTATGAATACGAGTCAGCATCGCTAATCACTAATTTCATAAGTTTGTCTAATCAGCCTGTTAGTGTTGGTGGTTAATAATTTGGTCACGGACAAACACCGAGGGGCTTAATGTTTATAAATATTTTATTATTGCCAATTTGGTGATTATAATTTTATTTTTGTACATGTTCTGTCTTAAATGTAATGCAATGTAAAGATATTATAAGTTTAAAATTACTTAAAATTAACGACCCATATAGCCCAGTGTTTGGTGACCCTGCCTAATGCTAACAGCTAACATTTATATGTTGAATATAAATGTTTGTTTCCGAGTCATGGATGTGTATATTTTGTATGTTTAAGTAAGTATATTGTGTTAAATATATCGTTGTCTTGCATCCATAGTACACGCTATGACAAGATAATTTGTGTCAAAGTGTGTCAATATTACATTATATTATTATTATCACTTCTCCCTGTCATATAATTCAGTAGTGACAAAGCTAAGATAAAAACAAACCCCCTTATTCATAATAGTCTGCTAACTTAAAGCATTGCTAATTCACACTCTGTCTTCTTCTATTGACCTAAGTCAGAATGAGAAAAAACACTCCTTAGCGGCTGTTTTAAGTTAGCGGACCATTATGAATAAGGGGATATAAGTTATAAAATTGGAATAACTTTACATTGCGTTTATTGATTACCCACGGTTTTACGGATTACGGATATTATTACAAGGATTAAGTCTGGCCAAAAATACAATTACAGTTAAAATCTATACATATAAATAAAATTGGAGTGTCTGTTTGTAATATTTTTTACTACATGTACATGAATATATATAGGTACGGGACTTACACCAAAATAACATTTTTTTTTACAATTTTTGTCTGTCTGCCTGCCTGTTTGCTCCGGCTAATCTCTGAAATGGCTGGACCGATTTTGACGGGACTTTTATTGGCAGGTAGCTGATGTAATAAGGAGTAGCTTCGTTTATTTTAGAAAAATTCTTTTATTTTAGAAAAATAAAGTAGTGTTGCAATGTCCAAGAAACGGTCTAACCCTAAAAATAATTTATATGGGAAAACAACGTTTTCCGGGTCAGCTAGTAAAAAAACAATATTACGTTTATATTTGGAACCTGAACCAGCTGCTTAAAAAGAATAAAGTATTTCTGTTTATGTTAAATCAACGCAGCGCTATAAAATACAAAAGGAATATCGTTCCTCTGTGTGTCTTCTACAGTCTATTGTACACGAGATAAAATAGTTTCGGCAGCTCAATGATAACCTCTTTTCCAAAGTCAAAATAACAATGTGTAGATTATTAACGTTAGAATTAGTTTTAAAATTGATAATCTTTCAATTTCATTTCCAATATTAAACTATAGCTTTTAAGTAATTTTTTTTTATGAAAATGAGCCGGACGTTCAACTGATGGTCTTGAAGGACCCAAAAATTCTGAGCGGCACTACAATTGCGCTTGTCTTCTTGAGACGTAATGTGTTAAGTCTCATTTGTCCAGTTATTTCACTACCCACGGCGCCCTTTAAACCGATACACAATAATGGTTATACATTACTGCTTCATGGCAGAAATTTTCGTCGTTTTGGTACCCATAATCTAGCCGTTATCGGAACAGCAAGCATTTTGAACAAGCCACTCTCTTTAACTGTAGGCATTGATTTAGGGCATGTCCTGTCTACCGACGATGAGCACCGAACTTCAGGTCTTTTTTGATAATATGCAGAAGCCTATCTCTAGCAAGAGCCCTGTGCTTCCCCGGGGCATAAAAACAATAGAGAAGTCTCAGGCACTAGGGTGTATGTCGTAAGAGGCGACTTAGGGCTTTAACAAGCTTTTTTATTCAAAAGAATTGTTAAAAAACGTTTGTGCGGTAAAGGTTACTATAACATAAATGACTTTATTAATGATACCACAGATTGGGAATGGAGTGACCGCCCTCAGGCTATTAAATAATAAGTTTAACTGTACAATATTACTTTGTAAACATATTTATTCGATGAAAAAAAAAGCCCGCTGAGTTTGTTGCGCCCATTCTTCTCAGGTCTGAGGCATTCATTTTGGAATGGGTGGTAGTTTTTGACTTTCAATAAGTGATGTCACATCCAATTTTTAATAAAAATATTTGAATTTGAATAGCCAGTTGAAGGCTTCTTTGCACAGGATGCCGGCTAGTTAATGCCGCTCAGACTTATTAGATTTTTCAAGAATCCTGAGCGGAACTGTATCAGCTGAACGTCCTACTCGCCTCGTTTCTTGTCATACAAAAATGTCATGTTCGCTCCAGTAATTTGTCTCAAATTGTCGTTGGCATTATAATTATGAAAAAGCGGCGACAGCATCAAGTCTGTTACCGATAAGGGCCACACTGTTAAAACGCCGTTGACGTGTCAAAGTTCACAAGATAACAACGGGCCGCTGGAGTCTACTTTATCATTTTTAACTTGTTCTTAATAGTAGGATCTAAGCACGATCTTAGAGAATATTCATTTAGTTTAAACACAAACGGCCGCCCGCTTCATATAAAAATAGCTCCTAAACAACCGAGCCTTGCTCGGATTTTTAAGAATGTACAAAACTTGCATTAAAAAAACTAAAAGGAGATCTGTATTCGAATCGGGGTCTTCTGCTTTCCGGATCACCCAATGTCCCATCTGAGCTACTGTAGTCTTGTATATAGTGGCGAAATTTACCTTTGTATTCTTATCTTATTCTAGCTGTTTCTCATTAAAACACAGATAAAACTACATTTTTTAAAATTGAAACCTCTATATCGATTTATCGACCCCGTAACTACCTGTACACTAAATTTCATTAAAATCCGTTCCGAGCCGTTCGAGCCGAGTAATTCTGCATTCAAAGATTTTCTAAAAATTACTTGCCTCGTCTGGGAATCGAACCGACTTAATTGTAAAAAAAACACACTCTTATGATGCCAATCGAAAGAATGGCCAAAAACTAATATTTCTTCTTAAGTAACATAGTATTTTAAAAGAAATTTGTCAATTAAGTGGGTATTATTTGTAAATTAATCAATTAAATGCTCAAAATGTGATATCTCTTGTCCTACGCAAATCGCCAATATGAGTCCGCTGCCTGTTGATTTTCTTATCATTTTATGGTGAATACTTGATATGATATGGCACAATTCTGTTTGTAACTCGCCCACGTTCTCGTATCGCTTTTTGTATAGCATATCTTTCACGTATCCCCAAAAGAAGAAATCTAATGGTGTAAGGTCCGGGGATCTGGCCGGCCATCTAATCGGTCGATTCGTACCAATCCAAGTAGGAAAACATTCATTTCACGTTGTTCCTTTCTTTTAAAATACTATGTTACTTAAGGGTTATTAGTTTTTGGCTATTCTTCGATTGGCATCATAAAAGAAGGGGTGTTTTTCATTTTACATTTCAGTCGGTTCGATTCCCAGACGAGGCAAGTAATTTTTAGAAAATCTTTGACTGCAGAAGTACTAACTTTTAAAAAAAAACAAAGTCTTCTTTCAGTAAAATAGCCTATCTTCGATATTTAAGGTACTTTCCCTTCATGTCCCATAACTTTGGGACACCTGTATATATATATATATATATATAAGAGATTTTGAACTGGTAATTGATTCATCACGAAATCTCAGAAACTGCAAAGCCTACAAACTCGGAATTTGGTAGTTAAGTTCTTTCTAGGACGTAGGTGTCAGCTAAGAAACGGATTTGAGAAACTCCTCCCCTAAGGTGGTGAAAGGGGGGGTCGAAGGTTGTATGAGAGTTCTGTTTTGAGGTGAGAGACGTAAAAATCGACATTAAGGTTATTAGCTATAAATAATAAAAATCCGTGTGTCATTTTGGGAAATCCCCTTTTAGGGTGGTAAAATAGGGGGGTAAAGTTTGTTTAGAAAAGTTGTATCTATAGTTATTTCAACTTTAAATTTGAAATGTAGGTTCTATTATAGGTAGCAAGTGCAAGAAAAAAGGATGCTATAAAAATCCCCCAACCCAAAAGGAGTGAAATGTTGTATGAAAGTCCTATGTTTTTGAAGTTAGACACGTAAATACAGGTAGTTTCGGGGGCGAGAAATCGATCTTCATCCGTGTTTAAACGAGAAACAGCTACAATAACATTTGAATATAAAGGTAAATTTCGTCACTATATACAAGACTATACTCTTATAGTCTTGTATATAGTATAGTGCTCTCTCGGATGGGACATTGGGTGATCCGGAAAGCAGAAGACCCCGGTTCGAATCCAGATGTCCTATTTGTTTTTTTGTTCAAGTTTTGTACATTCATAAAAATCCGAGCAAGGCTCGCTCGTCCAGATATTATTCATTAAAATACAAAATATTTATGCTACCACAGAACTCCAATGGTAGGTAGTATTTTCTTTTAAACTTTTTAAATGATTAAATATATTTAATACTTTATTTCTTTAATCTAATAAATAAAATTCTCGTGTCATGGTGTTAAACTTTGAACTCCCCCGAAACGGCTTGACCGATTCTCATGAAGTTTTGACTGCATATTGGGTAGGTCTGAGAATCGGACAACATCTATTTTTCATCCCCCTAAATATTAAGGGTGGTCCACACTATTTTTTTTTTTTTATATTTTTGACATTTTTTTTTAAATTTGTTTGATTATGAGTCAGCATTAAAAAATACATACAACCTCAAATTTTCGCCCATCTACAATCAACAGTTACTTTTGTATCGCAATTTTAATATCGACAATACAACGTTTGCTGGGTCAGCTAGTTTTTTATAATTAAAACTAACGTTATTAATTAAACCTGACGTTTAGACAGTCCCTTTGAAACAGTTTTTCTGGAAAGACAAATAAGTATCGCCTTTGAAAGTTTGAATGAAGTTTACCCGTGAAGTGAGTTTGGCATTTTCTGGCCTTTGTTGTGAACCTTTCTAGACGTAAAAAATACTCGAAAACAGGTTAGTTAATTCTTTGTAAACAGGGACTAAAATAGTTATTTAATAGGGACTTGAACTGATTTTATTATTCAATGTTAAAATTGATAGTAAAACTTCTTGATCACCAAATAGATTTATACCATGAACATTGTATGAACAAGTATATGGCTGTATGATAAAGTGGGCCGAGCGCGATCCAAATAAAAGAATATTGAAAGTATCTTATGATGAATTTAAATTTTAGAGCATTAGTAACGAGACCTAGGATACACTATCGCCTTTAAAATAGTTGTCTACTCCCTTGGTAAACAATCTAAATCGGTGCTATAGACCAGTGCCAAAGCCTTTGAAAATGATAAAAAGTGAAACAAAATAATAGTAGGATAAAACCCATTGGAAAAGGACGAGAATATAACAAAAATTAAGGGAAAAATAAATAACGGGCGATCTCAGGTCGGGAAGTGGAAAAGGGAGGGTGTTTTAGGGTAAAAAACGGATTTTCTCGATTTACGGCAAAACTACAAGTCCTATGGCAAAAACTTAAGTGGCAAAGTTGTAGGTAATAAAGAGATCTACAACTTTTGTAGTTACACTTTTTTCACATAACCTCAAAATTTAGGTGAAAAATTCAAAAAACCAAGTTTTTGGTTCTTTATTTATATCTTTTTCAAAAAAAAATTTTTTCTACGAAATTTGGTGAAAACTTACCTTACTATGTCCCAAATACACTGTAATTTATTTGATTTAAAATATTTATTTTTTCGCCTTATTCTAACTTAATATCAAAAAAGCACCCAAAAATTTTGGGGGCTTTTTGTTCGTTGAAATATCTACTTTCTGATGGTGTAAAAAAATATAAATTACAATTGTAAATGTTCGGAAATTTTAAGTCCAACAAAAGGCATTTCATAAAGAATTCATACCTGTTGTTTCGTAGCAGCAAAAATATTCGACTGCAGTAGTCAATCAGGCAGTCTTCATCACCAGTTTCAATTCATTAAATGTATACTCAGTGTATACAAATGTTTGTTTATGCTATATATTTTGCCGGCAAAATCTTAAAAGAGAGGAATTATAGGCTTTATATGTCTGCCTATTACTTTTTTGCCAACTGTACCTACTGCTGTAATCACAATTAATACCAGACACAATTTTAGATTATTTTCTCAACTGACCAGGCTATAAACAAGACATAAGGATAAACATAAAAACCACACCATACGTTGCAAGATTTAATTGTACATTATTATAGGTACATGTGTTTGCAGTTTCTCCATTTCTAGGAAGACATATTAAATTTAACGAGCTTCGTTGCCGCATGACATCGCCGTTCTAAATTCGTATCTGGGCACCTTATTACTTATAGGAAGTGTGTGACAGTTCACCGACCTCAGCTTATCGAGATAACTTTAGAAATTTCATCCTGGAACTGCTCCGAATTGCATCATGTACGTAAATACCATAATCGTTAAGTCACCGCGGCCTCGAAATATTAATTTATACGTATAGAGAGAGCCCCTTGCTGGTAGACCACTAATTAAAACAGGCCAGATTTATTATTGGTGTGGGAAATAAGCTACGAGTTACACTCGCGATATGTATGTCACTTTGTGTTAGTGTGCGTGCATTGCTCAAAATAGAGGTTAACTGTTAACCTCAATTTTTTAGACGTTTTCTACGGTAGAAAATCTTTATTTAGTACATAGTAAATGAGTAACAATATCTAATTCAACCAAAACTTGAAATATTACCACGCATAAAAGATACAACGGGCAGTTGTCAAATGCCTACCAACAGTTGAGGCCTACGCTTAAATCACAATGCTCTGTGTTAATATAATGAATGAACGAATTCATTACCCGTATCTTATTACCATTTAAATATCAGGTTGTGAACGAACTTGTTTTGATACGGTCGACCTGACCTACTTCTGTAATGCTTAACCAACGAAAGTTAAATTCTCTATGTGTATGTCTTACATCATTGTGAATTCATTTGATGCTAACAACAGCTGTTTTCAAAATTATTTGATGATGTTATACTTAGTCTGGCCATAAATTCATTATTCATTTTTCAGACTTATACATATAATCCATTATGCAACCAATGCAGGCACTTTTTTGAATACTTTTTTTTTTAATTTCTCTGCTCGTGTGTTATTCATTGTTCATTTTTTTCTTTATTATTGTAAACACTGCTGTTCCTTCCATTAGGTAAACTGTGGTAGACTATAATTGGCTATGTTTTTGTATTTAACTATAAGTGATTATTTTGTATTAAGCTGTTGTCAACCCTATATATATAAAAAAAAATACACAAAGTAGGTATGAAGCCAAATTTTTGTGTACCGGGCTATAAATAGGTTACAATCAGAGGAAGGAATTCCTCTGTTTGTGACATTAAAAGATCCGGCTGTCCACGTAGTGTTCGTGGTCAAAGCAGTAAGGGAAAAAAATTCGAAGAAATCCTGTCCGAAAGCAAAAGATTTTATCTTGGGAGATGAAGATAGCACCTAGAACTATGTCGCGTATTTAAAAGATGACTCAGGACTTGCAGCCACAGCAGAGATCACAGAAAAATTTTGTTTACGGATGAGAATCTTTTTACAATTGAGCAACATTTAAACAAATAAAATGACCTTATTTATGCTCAAAGCTCTAAGGAAGCTTCCCAATTAGTCGACAGAGTGCAACGTGGGCACTATCCGATTTCAGTGATGATTTGATGGGGTATTAGCTATGAAGGAGTGACTGAGCCATACTTTTGTGAAAAAGGTATCAAAACATCGGCACAAGTGTATCAAGATACTATTCTTGAGAAGGTAGTGAAGGCAGTTAACAACACCATGCTCAATAATCAAGAATGGTCTTTCCAGCAAGACTCGGCGCCGGGTCATTAAGCTCGGTCTACGCAGTCTTGGTTGGAAACGAACGTTTCGGACTTCATCAGAGCTAAAGACTGGCTGTCGTCTCATCCCGATCTTAATCCGCTGGATTATGATATATGCTCAGTTTTAGAGAGTACGGCTTGCCTTAAACGCCATGATAATTTGGTGTCCCTAAAACAATCCGTACGATTGGCAGCAAGAATTTTCCCATGGAAAGAGTGCGGTGCTTCTATTGATAACTGTCCTAAACATTTAAAGGACTGTATTACAGCAAATGGAGAGCCCTAATAAGCTTTTTATATTTTAAATTACGAAAAAAATTGTATTTTATTTATTTAATACATCACAGAACGTATTTACACTTGTTATAATAAGACGTGGTATTTGTCTGTGTGTGTTTGTTTGTGAATTACCTTTATTTATTTATTTATAGGATAACCAGTAGTTGTTACATTCTAATACGCTAATAATATATCAAATATTTACAAATAATGAGTTGAATGTACAACAAATTAAGGTGTCACAACATGCACAGTCTTTGCTTCCGTGACCTCTATTTATACTTTTTTTTTTTATGGAATAGGAGGACAAACGAGCGTACGGGTCACCTGGTGTTAAGTGATCACCGCCGCCCACACTCTCCTGCAACACCAGAGGAATCACAAGAGCGTTGCCGGCCTTTAAGGAAGGTGTACGCGCTTTTCTTGAAGGTACCCATGTCGTATCGTCCCGGAAACACCGCACAAGGAAGCTCATTCCACAGCTTCGTGGTACGAGGAAGAAAGCTCCTTGAAAACCGCACTGTGGAGGACCGCCACACATCCAGATGGTGGGGATGATATCGTAACTTGTGGCGTGTCGTGCGAAGGTGAAATTTCACCTATTTATACTTCCTTTAGATTTTTATTAACAACCCTTATATATATTTCTGAATGAAGTATGCAACAAGTCCACGCATGCACCTTGATAACTTGAAGAATTGGCAACAAGATAATATCACAGAAGAGAACAACAAAAGCTGCGCTCACTGTTCAGTTTTTTGTTACAACTTCTCATGACTCATGTGTCGAGCACGTGTTAGGGTCACACGGCCAAACATCTTTACTACGTACTATGTAATTACGCTCACAGTGTGAGATTGCTTTGTCATTTGCTTTCATTGTCAAAAGTAGTAATTACTTTCGAAATAACAATTCCAGGTACCGAGGCAGTTATATTACTATTGATAATTACGAAAATTTTATATACTTTTTGCACTTAATAGTTATTTTCATTAATATAACACCAGAAATGAAGGATTGCTTGTCACTAATTCTAGTAGGCTTCATAAGATAGATACATAATAGCTTTAAGAGTTAAAATGACTTTTACAATAAAGTCCCAACCACTGTTAAGGCATTATTTATAAATAAATTTAAATGTTTTATTCATAAATGGCTCTGTCGTATGTCCTACTTCTCCACAGCTGAATATCTAAGTGATCGGACAGCCTGTGTTTAGATTATGATTATATTATAGTAATAGCAATGACAGTACAATTTTGTATATTTTATTAAAAAGACCGCAAAAAAAAGAATGTTGGGAGTTTTTTGTGCCTCTTTTTCTCTCTCAGAGCGCCATTTGTTCCCGAAGCGGTAGTAGTATTAGAACTGACATCAAAAAGAATTCTAAAGATCAAATTCGATCAAATAATTACTAAGCATTCACTTCTGATTGGCTGTTACCTCTCTGCGCACATTCCTTACGGCAGACAGTATCACTTTCATCGATCAACGCTATGGACAGCAATGCTATCATTGGTGAACACAACACACGTTTGCAGCTCTGACGAAGGCCATCTCGAACGGAACAATTACTAATTACTTTCTCGTTGTAGAAAAAAACTGGGGTACAATAACTACAATATATACAATAATTTACCAGTGTGAGGTTCCTTTACACAGGATGCCGGCTAGATTATGGGTACCACAACGGCGCCTATTTGTATGAATGTGTAAGCATTATTGTGTTTCTATCGGAAGGGCGCCGTAGCTAGTGAAATTACTGGGCAAATGAGAGTTAAAATTTTATATCTCAAGGTGACGAACGCAATTATAGTGCCGCTCAGAATTTTTGTGTTGTAATGCACTGCATTGTAATGGACAGAACTTCCTGATCGTCTCATCCAGTAAGTAACAGTAAGCTGTTAAAAAAATCTCAAAGACGTCATACAGCCTGTCCTCACGTCATCGCGTGCCATTATAAAGGCAGTAGTCCACTGACCTGCGCTGCGCGTGGTGCGCCGCCCTCAGAACATGCGCCGCACTGGTGAGTCGCTCCGCCCACCTCTCCGCCTCCCCGCCCGCCCCTAGCGACCACACCACCCATTGTTGCTCCTCCACCTGCACGTGCAAATGCCAATCAAAAAAAAAGTGTGTGTACTCATGTATGTATACACCGCAAGAAGTTACTTACGCTTACTTCTTTGGCGTAACAAAGCAAAAATTTATTAAAATTATTTATTGCTGCTATTCTACATTTGTAGAAAGAACAATATTGTAATAATCTTGCAAAGATAGCTTTGACAATTAATTATTGAATAACGAATACGGCTGTATGGACTTGAACCTTTTGCCTGTCCTAATAATGGACGAAGAAACCAAAAGATAAATAACGAATGTAGCAAACGTCAGAAAATTTTAGAAACCACCTTCACCCTCCAATTTTAGGAACCAAATTACAGATCACGTTTTCATCGGTTTTTTTTGCGGTTGAAATGAGTCAAAATAATTATTGCCATAGTCGTCATTATGAAATTTAGCGCCACTTACTGCCTCGGACGTGGTATTTTCTGTAGACAGATGGTTTTTGGCAAAATTTACTGACAGTATCCTCTTCTTTTTAGGTTTGTGTAGTTTTGGGTTTTAAATTAGAGATTATTGGATCCCAGGTGTTAGATAATTTTAGACCGTCTTCCATATTTTGTTATTTAATTTCAATAGATTCACGTACCAGTCTTGGGAGAAATCTATTCTCTTTTACCAAAACTTTTTGTTGGTCGAAGCGGATGTAGTGGTTTGGACGGTCTGTTATGAGTTCACATACAGCTGACTTACGGCCGTTCCCAATATACTATCCACAGATAGAGATAAATTACTACTACCGTCCATAAGTTCATTGGGACAGAAAGGTCAACGATAGTTGCGATTTTTTATCTCAAGTAGGATGCAACCGGAGATAGACTGAATATTGGGAACGGCCGTTAGAGTGACGTCTGTGTTTGATATCCGCAATGTGTTCTTTACGTCGGCTTGAGATATTGGGTTTGGTTTGCCCAATGTAAGACAGGCCACAGTCATACTAACCTTAGTGGTTAGATCCTTGAAGTCTTTCACGAGGGGCGTCAGTTTCGTGTGCTTGTCGGAATGATAGGTGATGGGGAGCCTGGCTCCAGCATACCACAGCTCCAGCTCGTTGAGCGCACCCCGTACTGCCGCCTCACTGCTAGCAGATAAGCTCAGCTTCTACACCACCAATGAGAATTATGTCAGTATTAAAGTCAAAGTCAAAGGTATTTTATTCACGTAAAATACAAAAGATTGCCCGTCAACGTCAATCACTAGAAATACAATTCAGATACATGTTAATTACACAAAAGTTTAAACATATACCAACCATGAAATCCATAAAAAAACAACTATAATACTATTCAATTCCATATTGTAATATCATTTACGTAATCTTAATAATAAGCCTTCGACATAAGTCTGCGTTTAATAAAAGATTTAAATTTATTTATTGATAATTCAGATACCTACAATTTTTGGTAATTTATTGTTAAATTTAATACCATTGCATGCAAAAGAGTTGTTTATTTTACAGAACCTAGTAATATAAGGATACTCTATAAGGAAAATAATCAAGTAATTAACGTCTTTAAATGATGAAATGTTTCTAAACAACGATTTACTATTAATATAAAAACCATTGAGATTAATTTCAACTCTTGGGTAATGGCACTCGAAACAAATGGCCTCAAAATTAGTAGAAGCAAGATAGAACACATGCCGTGCGTTTTTGATGACACAGATGCAGATAATATACACATTTCTAAAGGAAGAACGGTACTGCGCAATGTGAAACATTTAAAATATTAAGAATCAATTATCAGTAACGACGGAAAAATTTATAAAGATGTCACTCACTGAACTACAACTGGATGGCTGAAGTGTAGACAACTCACAGGCGTTGTTTTTTTTTTAATGAAATAGGAGGACAATCGAGCGTACGGGTCGCCTGTTGTTAAGTGATCACCGCCGCCCACAATCTCTTGCAACACCAGAGGAATCACAAGAGCGTTGCCGGCCTTTAAGGAAGGTGTACGCGCTTTTTTTGAAGGTACCCATGTCGTATCGTCCCGGAAACACCGCACAAGGAAGCTCATTCCACAGCTTTGTAGTACGTGGAAGAAAGCTTTGACGTTATGTGTCAAAAATCATGCAATGATTTGGGAAGAACTTGTACATTCTGTTTCATTATGACTATAAGTAGTTACTCATATAATGTACAATATATACCGAACCTTGCTTGGATTTTTAAGAAGGTAAAAAACCTGAACAAAAAATAACTAATAGGACATCTGGATTCGAACCGGGGTCTTAATTGAAACCCAGCTAGATTGATTTATCGCCCCTGAATAAATATATACAAAAAATGCTCGTTTAAAGATATAAGATATAAGTTCTAAAAGATAATAAAGATATACATCAAGCATGTATCGCAACGATTTTATTGAATAAATAAATATATCTTGTACAATATACAATTTTTTGCTATTAAAAAAAGTTCATAGAAGTTTTATCTCTAATATGGGATTATAATTAACATTCTTAACAAGCGTATATGAATGACGTATTAAACCTCAGATAAGTCATCATGAATAAGCCCATTATAATTTAAAATACCTCACCTGCAGCGCTTTCATCTGTTTCTTTATATTGAGTGCAACAGACAGAAAATCTTTCAGCAGCAACGTATCAGGTTTCTTGTACTCCATCTCTACCAGGTTGAACACTTGTTGCCAATGCATCTCAGTGAAATCCAATCCGCGGACGTACTTCAGCACACTCGTGATGTCCTGGTACATAAGGGGAGCACATTACTAACGACTCTTAGGAAAGAGTTGTCTCTTAGTATCATAGACTTAGAATATGGGAGTGCCATCTGAGGGAGGCTCCTTTGCACCGGATGCCGGCTATTATGGGTACCACAACGGCGCCTATTTCTGCCGTGAAGCAGTAATGTGTAAGCATAACTGTGTTTCGGTCTGAAGGGCGCCGTAGCTAGTGAAATTACTGGGCAAATGAGACATAACAACTTATGTCTCAAGGTGACGAGCGCAGATGTAGTGCCGTTCAGATTTGTTGGGTTGCTCGCCTCGTCCCTTATTTTCATAAAAAAAATATACTACCTGACAGCCCGATAAGCTTGTTCAATTTTGATTTGTCAACGTGTGCGTTGGTTAGTGTATAGCTTAGTTAAATTCTATGGAGCTAATATCATTTTTTTTTATTAATAGGAAGCCAACGCTATATGTCATCTGTGGCTGTAGTAAGAATTTCCTTTTCTATCTTCCTGTATCTCCGCTAAAGGTGTTCTTCTCTGTCGCGCGCTTTTTTGTCTTTACGCTACCTTATTTTATCTATCTACATAGTACACTGTAAGTCGTGTTGTTTGACTACATAATATTATGATACCTCATTCGCATACAGCGAATAAAGGCCCTATATTCATTTATTATTCCTTTACTTTCCTCGCCACACACTCATTTTCGTTCATAGCTTTCTTTAGCTGTCGCCATTGAGTAAAATAAACAATTACTTAGTACTTACAATCACGAACATTGTCTGAAGTAAAACTCTACCTACGCGTGTATTAGACAGTTTTCATTTAGTTGTGTTTCGACCGCGCTTTAAATACAACGCCACGCAATGACAGTGTTCAGTGAAAAACTGTCCAAATAACATTATATCCGAACTTAAAAAGGATGCGGTGTTGTATTTCACGTAAGTAACCCTTTGATTAAACAAAATTGTGTAATTAACGTGTTCGCATCCTTCTAGTGCGTGACGTAGCGTTACTACTTCTAATAAGCGAATACAAAAGACTTTGAACATTACTGCTACGCATTAAAGTATTAATTTAAATGAATGTTTTAATGTTATCTTTTTTTATAAAAACAAGGGACGAGACGAGCAGGACGTTCAGCTGATGGTAATTGATACGCCTTGCCCATAACACTGCAGTGCCGCAGGATTCTTGAGAAACCGAAAGATTGTCAACGACACTACAATAGCGCTTGTCACCTGGAGACATAAGATGTTAAGTCTCATTCGCCCAGTAATTTTTGCATGCCTACCCGGCAGATTGTTAGCACCTATGATTATAATGTAACACCAATGTACCCACTCAATATATGCAATTAAATGACTTGATTTGATTTGATTAATTAGCTAGTGAGCTAAGGCGCCCTTCACGACCGAAACACAGTAGTGGTTATATATTACTGCTTCACGGCAGAAATAGGCGCCGTTGCGGTACCCATAATATAGACGGAATCAATCTCTATAACTAAGTGTAATACGTATATAATATTCAATATATATTCAACGCCGCTCGGACATTTTTTGACGACCTTCTTATAGGCGTTTGGGAGTCTAGTTATGTATAATACGTCAATGTACCTCGTTCGTTTCACCTGGATCAAGTCTCAGTGACATTCTAAAGGGGTGTGTCTACATCACTTACCGCATATTTTTCCAATTCCTGTTTTATGTACAGCGTTATATTTGTGTATGGCTCAAGCCGACCGTTCCACTTCGCCACGAACTCGTCCAGCAAATGTAACCTCTTTTGAAACACGATCCATTCTTGATTACTTAACGTCTCCAATTCTAAACAAATACAAACGTAGATAATTTCTACGTCTAGATAGTCTCTTGATGTTACACAACCGATAAAAACAGGCCAGGAATATTAGTTTAGTATGCATGAAAGATAATTTATACGTCTAGGTAGTCTTTTGATGTTACACAACCGATAAAAACAGGCCAGGAATATTAGTTTAGTGTGTGATAATTTATACGTCTAGCTAGAGTCTGTTGATGTTACACAACTGATAAAAACAGGCCAGGAATATTAGTTTAATGTGCATGTGAGATAATTTATACGTCTAGGTAGAGTCTCTTGCTGCTAGACAACTGATGAAACCAGACAAAGTAAAGTAATAAATTACTTTAGCGTGCGTGACAAGCTTCGTCTTGCACTCACGATTTGTATGTCACTTTGTGTTAGTGTGCAGGCATTGCTCACAATAGAGGTTAACTGTTAGCCTCAACTTTTGCGACATTTTACAGCTGTCAGTCTATCTAGACGTATAAATGATCCAAGATTATAAATTATGTATAAATATATATCTTACATGTTCAATTAAGTCATATTAGATTACTAGCCGCACTATATTCGATTTAGTGGTGTACCTATTACTATATTTCCGCCCCTATTTCATAATCTACGCAATAAAAAACTTCTAACCATAACACAAAATTATTTATTCCTATAGGCGATTTGCAATGCTAATTTCCAATCGTGTCTACTGAACTACAATAAAAGTATTCAGTTTCATAACATTGGTAACAAAAAATCAGTGTATAAAAACTGGCACACAATGACACTCATAACTTAAAATGGGCATTAAATAAAAAAAAAACTATGCTATTGTATGCTATAGGGAGAATAAAGTATATCTTCACAAAGGGTTCAAATTTGTGGGCGTAACATGAAGTCGAGTACAGCAATCAAAAGTGGTCTATCCCTGAGTTCCTCCACAGTGCGGTTTCTTTCTTTCACGAACAACAAAGCTGTGGAATGAGCTTCCCTGTGCAGTATTCCCGGAACCATACGACATGGGTACCTTTAAAAAAAGCTCGTATATTCCTTAGAGGCTGGAAACGCTCCTACTACTCCTCGGGTCTCAGCCTCCTCATATACCATGGTTTTTTAATATAAAGATTAAAAGGAGGTTGATTGTTATTGCTCACAGACTGAGATCGGAACACATGCCTTTGAATAAGTTTAAATTTTTGATGAAAATTGCGGAGTCACCTCTTAAAGAGCACTTGTTAAAGGAATGTGTCCGATTTCAGTCTAGTAGAGACAAAATTGTGGGTATTATCAGTTTGAACAGATTTGATACGGGCATGTTTGTAAATATACTTGCCCGCCCTGCATCTAAGGATGCCATAAGTCTGTTTGAATCCATAAGTTTTATTGTTTGAACACTATAGATAACTTGCTTTTGGTTTTATTAACTTTTTTTTTAGTTTGTTAAGTTAAGAATTTTGTTTTTCTTTTGTCTTTTTAATGTACTAAGATTATACTGGGGCTGACATGTACATACGTATAAAAGCCCCTAAATCAATAAAGAAAAAAAAAATCCTCTGGTGTTGAAAGAGAATGTGAGCGGCGGTGATCGCTTGATGGTACGCTTCTTTGTCCTCATCTTCCATAAAAAAAAAGATATGTGCCAAGGGGCGCGAGGGCGTATAACATTTCTACCCGCAAAGCCACATCAGCAATAGATTTCTTACAAATTTTCTGCCCGCACATTTGTTTGTAATAAATGACACACTGTAGGGCCGAAAGGCAAAAGTTTTCATGTTATAATTGAAGTCTCCCTGTTTTTTTTATGTAACTATATCTTATTCCCATAAAGGCATAAAAGGCACTCATTTTCTCAAAATTTATTACTTTAGAATTATTTTTGATGTCATGTTTAATATACTAGATACTAATACCGCTTCGGAAACAAATGGTGCTCTGAGAGAGAATAAGCGGCGCAAAAAATTCTCCCAGCATTTTTTTTGTTAAATCAAATATACAGTATTGTATTGTCATTGCTATTTCTTATAGCAATAGATATAAAGTAATCATAATCTAGTCCCAGGCTGTCGGATCACTTAGATATTCAGCTGTGGAGTAGTAGGATTTACGACAGAGCCATTTTTTAAGAAAATTAAATATTATTATTTTATTTTAAATTTTAACATTTAACATTCAAAACTTTATTTAACATTTAAATTTATTTATAAAAAAATCTGAACAGTGGCTGGGACTTTATTATAAAAGTGTATACATTTACCCTAAAAGCTATTATGTATCTTATGAAGCCTACTACAATTTGTTACAAACAATGCCTCATTTCTAGTGTTATAATACATAATTATTAATTACAATGAAAATCACTATTAAGAGCAAAAAGGTGACGATTTTTGTGAACGTATATTACATTTTCATAAATATACTGACAATGAACAGTCATAATATTTATTCCTTTAAATTTTTCTTTGAGAGAGAGATAACCACATTTAACCAGTCGTTTAATTATCAACACAATGACTAACACTGTTCCACCAACCAGCTCCACAATCTTTGGTGTTGCTGACTGCTGTGACCTAGCCTGTGATGATATTATGTTAAAAAACATACCTTCGTTGTAGTCCTTCAAGATACTCCACAGAGCTGTTAGATCGTTACATAATATATCTGCGTCATGCCAAATATCACCAACTTGCAGGTTCATATGAAATTTCATACATTCAGCTCTGAAACAACATTATAACATATATTTTTATTGATTACTAGCTGACCCGACAGACATTGTTCTGTATATAATAAATAAAATAATGTTTTTATATGAATTTGTCAATAATATATCATAAAATCAAGAATTGCTCTGTAAAAATGCACCCTGTTGTTGTAATTTAATTGTTTCACAGCATAACTGTCAAACCGGTGCGTTAATAAATTCGACGGGGTACGCCTCAAAGGAAAAACAAATTTGTTGTTTTTATTTATTTCCGAGCATTTTCCTATTTATTCACCTTTTAAACCTTCCCTGCACTTCCACAAATAATTCAAGACCAAAATTTGCCAAATCGGTCCAGCCGTTCTCGAGTTTTAGCGGGACTAACGAACAGCAATTCATTTATATATATATAGATATATTACGACTTACAATATGTTTTGATTATCATTAAAACTTTTAATTCATAAAAAATAAGGAAGTAAAATATGTTATACACAGGCGGCATCTATCGATAGTTTTAAGAACAACTATTGTTGTTGAACAAAAATTGGAGATGAAGAACTTTTGATTATTACAAATTAAGAAAGTAAAAATTTTATGCAGAGGCGGCATGTATCGGTAATTTTAAGAACAAATATTGTTGATGAACAAAAAATTTAAATGAAGAACATATAATTCATAAAAATTAAGAAAGTAAAACATTTTGCGTAGATCTATCGGTAATGTTAAGAACAAGTACTGTTGTTGAACAAAAATTTGAAATAAATTTAACATCAAGATGGTAGAAAGAGGAAAAATTATGGAATGCGTAAATTTATAATGGTTTACGAGATAGTTTAGATATTCCTAATGGAAAGTTCTCAGAATTTCATTCAACATTAACGACAAAAGCTGTCAAAGCTTTTTGTCAAAATTTACGAAAGTAGTTAGTTTAGTTTAGTTTATTTATGAAAGTTTGTTCTAAAAGTTATAATTTATCAGGTGACCAACTAAAATTAAACCACTTGAAACCGTACCAATCTACATTATCTTGATTATAATAATTTGTGAAATGCTTGAAAAATTGAAAAAAGTTGGATTTAAATTTACCTATTGAACATCAAAAGATACCAACAATTTGAAAACGTAACGCTTAAAATATTCTCATAATCATTCTTGTTTTTATGAAAATAAGAGACGAGATGAGCGGGACGTTCAGCTGATGGTAATTGATACGCCCTGCCAATTAAAATGTAGTGCCACTCAGGATTCTTGAAAAACCCAACAATTCTGAGCAGCACTACAATTGCGTTCGTCACCTTGAGACATAAGATGTGAAGTCTCATTTGCCCAGTAATTTCACTAGCTACAGTGCCCTTGAGACTGAAACACAATACCTAATGCTTACACATTACTGCTTCACGGCAGAAATAGGCAGTTTTATTTATTGAATATGACAAGGAAACATAACAAATAAATCACAAGAATAATTTGGTATATAGAATAATAAGAAAAATCAAAGGTATACCTTCACAAACATACATAGCTCAAGAAAGTTATATTCAAGCAACAAATCATTCTAGAGGGCTCAGTTTCCTGTTACACGATAACTTAATGTATGTACATAAGAACTATTCTAACGAACTATACAGTCTCGACTCTTTTTACGTGGATTGAGTAAAAAGGATTCCATGTTGGGTTTACGTATTCTAGTTGGGCCTCACGAAGGACTTATATGTAGATATGTGTAAGTACTCTTGTCCTCAAAATTGCTTAGATACACGTGTTATGAATCTAGCCGGCAACCTGCGCAAAGGAGGCTAGCACTGGTAAACAAAAACAGTAATAATTATACAAACATAAATATTAATAATTAATCCGAAGTAATTAATGATTTAATAACATACAAAAGCTCATCCCTCTCAGCAACGAGTTTGAGGTAGTGTTGTAGCGCGTCGAACACAGAGCGACATCTGTCGAGCATCTCGTTGTACTCGACCCCACGAGAACTTTCTAGACGTGCTCTAGCCTGGCTCCATCTTGAATACCACGCCTCAATACTGCTGGTCAAGTTGTCCCAATCTCCGGTCATACTCGACTTTACTAACTCGGCCTGTTGGGACATAATTCATTGTTTCTTTAGTGTATTATTATAATTTAGTGAATGTTAAGAATAAATACTAGCTGACCCAGCAAACTTTATATTGCCAAAGAAAGTAATAAAAAAATTCAATAATTTAAATTTTTGGCGTATAAAAAATAGATGACGACCGACTCCCAGACCTACCAAATATATCGTACATAAAATTTATCATACTACAATAATTATTATATATTCGATTGCGTTCTTGCAACCCTATTGGGGATCTGTGAATGGAAAACAATAATATAAAAATCGCGACACAAAAATAGCTGAAAATTAGAAGATGAATATATTTTTCAATGCTAAATCATAATAAAATTAAAATAAAAAATATGTCAAAAAAAAATATAGAGGTGGGTCTTATATATAGGGCTATGAAAAATAGATGTTGGCCGATTCTCAGACCTACCCGATAAACACACAAAATTTCATACAAATAGATTTAGCCCTCTCGGAGGAGTTGGTAACAAACACCACGACACGAGAATTGTACATATTAGATGTTGTTTGTTTGGAGACACTGAAGATATTTCTCAATTTTAAAACATAAGAAACTTAACAGGCCTCTCTTCTGTCGTAAAATATAAATACCTGATGGTCAAATATCTGCTGGTGCGCCGACATCATCTCTTTAATCTTGGTCCACTCCCGGAGCGTGGTGGTACTGGCACCGTCACCACCCCACGTCCGCAAAAGTTGACACTTGCGTTTTAACTTCTCGGACAGGTTATCCATCTACAAGTTAGTTCTTATTTTTTTAATGAAAATTAGGGACGAGACGAGCAGGCCGTTCAGCTGATGGTAATTGGCCAGACAACCTTAATAATTACAGTAAGTAAGCTGTTTATAAACCTTTTTGCTTAGATATTTTATACTACGTCTAGATAGACTGTGACAGCTGTGAAAACGACGAACAATGAGATTAATTATTAACCTCTATTTTGAGAAATGCACGCACAGTAACACAAAGTGACATAAAGATCGCGAGTGTAAGACGAAGCTTGGCTCTATCTAGACGTCAAAATTTTTGTTTACTATATTATCTTCTGGAATAAAAATTATTCTTTACATGATAAACATATAAGATCTACCAGTGGGAGGCTCCTTTGCACCGGTTATTGTGTTTCGGTCTGAGGGGCGCCGTAGCTAATGAAATTACTGGGCAAATAAGACTTGACAACTAATGTTTCAAGGTGACGAGCGCAGTTGTAGTGCCACTCAGAATTTTTGGGTTTTTCAATAATCCTGAGCGCCACTGCACTGTAATGGGTAGGGAAAATCAACTACTATCAACTACATCCTGCTCGTCTCGTCCCTTATCGTCATGAAAAAACCATAATTGGATTGTTTGAGGAATTAAATAACATCATAGAGTTAGTACAAGGTTACGTATCTAACCACGTGACTTACTTGCGGCATCTTCTCTTGCAGAGCTCGCTGCTTCATGGTGACCTCAGCTAGCTCCTTCGCGTTTTTGGGCAGCGCCTTATCTTCTAGCACGAGTGTCACGTTGGCTATGAACGTGTCCAGCTCGGCCGCGTCACTCCGGCAGCTCGCTTGCAGCGAGGATATGAGCGAGCCCCACAGGTTTCGGGACTGTGCTTCAAACTCCCGACGGAGTGACGCCGTACCCACAGTTATCCAATCTATTTTTTCGTCATCGCTGGAATTTGGTATAAATTTTATCAACCCAAATCTTTTCCGATATAGTAAGTCAATCTGAACCATTTTGAAATTCGACCGGAAAGCCGTATGAATCGATCTGAAGCACTTAGAAATACGCACGCCTCATTCGATTTCTGGTTTTATGAAGTGTTATTTCCCTTTGAACTTATAATAGAATGTAATTTAGTTATAGTTTCGAACGGATAGATTCGTACATTCTATAAAAAGTTTACAAAATATTGCGCGGGAACTTAACAGTACTTGCCGTACGCCATATTAAATAGTTAATTTATTTTACTAAACTTTTTGTATAGAAATGTAGCATTTCAGCCAAACTTGTCCTAACTGTTGTTAGGTACTGTTAACTTGCTGTCGCTCTCTCCTCAGTTACAGCGACTGTGAAAATCTTGAGTAACTTTTGAAACTCTTAAGATATTGTCAAACGTACGCGAACCGAACCGAACTGAAAGCATTAAGAATGCGAACCGAAGCGGAGACGTCAAACTACAAAGTATGCACAGCAAACTGAAAGCGAACGGATGCCTCTCGTCTCACTACAACTAACTCGCTCAATCCTCGCTTCGCGCGCTTGCTTTAGTTTGTCCTAGCGTGACACGTCTTTCGGTTCGCCACGTATTCGGTTTGCTTTCTCTTTTCTATGTGACTAGATTCTAACGATACATAACAAAATGAAAACGCTTCGCCACGCTTTCGGTTCGCTGTCTGCTTGACAATAGCTTTATTCTTTTACCCTGGTGATTTTATTTGTTGCAAATTTTAAATTTTGTCATATTTAGAAAGTCATATTAGATATGTCAATAAATTCAAGAACTTTTGCTGTTATTTTTTGACGTAAAAACGAAGAAATATGTACAGGATGTCCCAATGTGATGGGACATGAAGGGAAAGTACCTTAAATATCGAAGATAGGCTATTTTACTGAAAGAAGACTTTATGTTATTTTTAAGATTTAGTAATTCTGTATTCAAAGATTTTCTAAAAACTACTTGCCTCGTCTGGGAATCGAACCGACTGAAATGTAAAAAAAAAAAACACTCTTATGATGCCAATCGAAAGAATGGCCAAAAACTAATAACTCTTCTTAAGTAACATAGTATTTTAAAAGAAAGTAGTCAATTAAGTGGGTATTTTTTTGTAAATTAATTAATTAAATGCTAATTAAAAGTCTTGTTTCAGTAAAATAGCCTATCTTCGATATTTAAGGTACTTTCCCTTCATGTCCCATAACTTTGAGACATCCTGTACCTATATTCACTGACCCGAAATGCGTTGTTCTGTATATAATAAATAAAATACTGCTTTTTTTTAACTTGTCAAAAATATTTCATAACATCAAGAATTATTTCTTAAAATATGCCCTCTGTTGTTATAATGAAATTGTTTCACAGCAGAACTGTCAAACCGTGCGTCAATAAATTCTCTCATAGAAAATATGTCCATACAAAAACGAAATAAAAATAATTATAGTTCCCAGATCGAAATAAGAACTATCCTCTCTCTCAAGTTGGACTAAACTGCACTCCATGAAGTCATCCCCATTAAAATCCGTTCATTAGTTTAGGAGTTCACTGGAAACAAACAGCAGGACACTGGACTTATATATTATATAAATATTAAGTTCAAAAATTTTGTTCAAATCTGACTGCTACTTACAATGTCATTTTCGCAACAGTCTGTCCATAGGCCTTGCAAGCTTTGAAGTTCTGCTCCCAATGCTCAGGTTCAGTAAGGCTCTCCGCACACAGCGCGTCTATTTCCCGCTCTCCCACGCACGCGATCGCTCCACGTAACGTCCAAGTCTCGCAGAGGGCCTCAAGTGATGATAGTGTCTCCTCTATTTGTCGTACTGCTTTGTTGCCGAGCCAACTGTGCCTGTTAATTAATAAATAGGACATTAAGGTAAGAGAGCTTGCATGAAGACATTTGATACAAGCCCTGTGTTACCCCGGGGCATAAAAAGAATAGGGATGTGCCAGGCCCAAGGGTGTTGTAAGAGGCGACTAACGGCATTTACCAGTGGGAGGACTCTTTGCACAGGATTTCGGCTAAATTATTGGTACCATAACTGCGCCTTTTTTCTGCCGTGAAGTAGTAATGTGTAAGCATTATTGTGTTTCGGTCTGTAGGGCACCGTAGCTAGTAAAATTACTGGGATGATGAAACAATATCTTATGTCTCAAGGTGACAAACGCAATTATTGTAGTGCCGCTCAGGATTTTGGGTTTTATAAGAAGACTGCACTGCATTGTCTCGTCCCATATTGTCATAAAAAAATGTAGAAGAAGCCGGGCAAGCACGTTCCTGCAATTTGTTCAAATGTGGCATGTGTCATGTGGCAAATGTAAGTTTCTAATCTCTGTCTCATTGGCATGCATAAACACAAACATACATGCACACAAACATTTACACTACTTACATACATACAAACATGCATACATACAATCATAAACACATACATACACACTCACATACACTACACAAAACATCACCACACTCGTCGGCGAGTGTGTTCTTCTCATCTTTTCATCTTTGATCTTCATTTCATCTTCATTTTCATTCTCTCTCCTCCCCACAAGCATACAGCCGGTCCGAGGTTCGAGTCTCCTTAGGAGACGCCCCTCGACTGTTGTTGCGTAGTCTTTGCGGCCTCCACGGCCTACGTCCTACTTCGCTGTAAAAGCCAAGGCTAACAGCATAGAGGAGGTCTTAGTCGGTATGGGGTGCCCGCATTCGTGGACACTCGAGTCCGACATATTACGCCCCATCTCGGGGCGTAAATACGTAACAGTGTTTCCTCCTCTCAAAAAAAAAATTGGCATGCGTGATTATACAATGTTTGTTTTTTTTTGTGAAAATTAGGGACGAGACGAGCAGGACGTTCAGCTGATGGTAATTGATACGCCCTGTCCATTAACAATACAGTGCCGCTCAAGATTATTGAAAAACCGAAAAAAAAATCACCTTGAGATATAAGATGTCAAGTCTCATTTGCCCAGTAATTTCACTAGGTACGGCGCCCTTCAGACTTTAAAACAGTAATGCTTACATATTACTGCTTCACAACAGAAATAGCCGCCGTTGTGGTACCCATAATCTAGCCGGCATGCGGTGCAAAAGAGCCGCTACTTACTTCTCTACAATAGCAGCGAATACACATTGAGTATCGAGGACGTCACGTTGTAGAGTGGGGAAGTGTTCCGGCAACGAGACCAGGCGCCGCAGCTGTTGGTAGAGCTGAGCCCGGACCTCCTCCATCGGTGGCTGGATGCAAACGCCGTGACCTCTGAAATACATTTACAAGTAAACAGTTTGTTATTTTTAAAATGATATCCCTATATATATATATTTATTTATTGAAAATAGTCTTTGTTTGAGGCTCAGTCACGCCTAAACCACTGATCGTATCAACATGAAACTACAGCCATTCGATGCGAAATTTATCCTAGATTGTTTATGGCCACTTATTTTTTATTGTATTATTTATTTCCTATTAAAATTCGCCCAGCGAAGCGGGCGGGCACGGCTAGTTAAATATGTAACCAAAATTTATTAACGATTCAGGACTCAAACCCGCGAGCTCATGCGCGCATGGTTCGTAAATCTTGGTATGCATTGTTCAACTCTCAAGTTGTTTCCAAGTACAACAAAACACGTGTCGATTTGTTTAAAGACAAATATTGGCGGAATAGACACCAAAGAAAACACAAAACATTTGGATAATTATGGATTTACGCAAAGTAACGCCTACTTCAATAAATTTACTCGAAAAAGATTAATAGTGATAAGAAAAAAGATGATAAAGTAAGAACGAACCGTAAAACTAGATCGACTCTAATGTTCGGGAAATTGGAGTGCAACGAGAGTAATGCCCGTATGTACTGAGTCTCCATCGCTTTATATATCTGCACCTCCCAGTGGCACCGCCACATATCCGTATTCTTATACCCATTGGTTTCCACCTGAAACGAAAAGTAACAGTTTACCATAATAATTTAATGCGAAAAAAACCTGATGAAATTCACCCAATGAACAATGGTTGACGAATTTTACGTTTGAATTGAAAGCGGGACAGCGCAATAACCGGTTAACACACAAAATAGCCAGTTTAATGTAAAAACTGATCTAAAATAATAAGGAACATTATGAAATAAAGAGTGGTCATCTTGTTTAAAACACGTTAAGTACCAAATATTTTGAAATTAAAAGAAAGTCTGACAAAGAATACAATCGTAATATTTTTTTTTTATGTAACAGACACTGCCATTCAAATTTAAATGTGAAATCTAATACCTATTTTGTATCAACGCAGAGACGGGATATGATCGTCTCATGGGCTGCGTTCAATCGGCAGTTGACGACGCGGTGCTTACACAGATTCCCTTGGCCAAAATCATAATCTTGGATGACGACTTCAACGGGCATACCTTACATACTACCCAGGGCGATCTGTGTATGATTTTACGTTGGCGTATGGTCTATCTAAGTAGCTAGTCGCTTACGCGTCGCTTGAGACCTAGACATGCCATCTTTACTGGATCCTTTCGTGACAACATACATTACAGTAGTAGTCATAGTCGACGCTCTTCGGGACGTCCGATTATTGCCTGGCCCGCACTATAAGTCAACAGAATAGGAAATGATGCGTTCCTTTCTTGGATTCTACCCTTGGGGGTGGTTTTATTTCCAATTGGATGATACCAGTGCCTATACATTTAAAGTGACCGATGTGATACTACAGGACTACAGGATATTTTCATACCAAGATAGTATTTATACTCATAGTACTGATCGGTGGCAGATCACAGCCCTGGATCGATGCGACAGCTAAAGCAGAAGCTGAGTGCAAAAACAAACGTATGAAATACAAATTTCTGAACAGAAAATACAACCGCGCCTGCAGATTCTTTTAACGGCAAATCACCCTTACGAAATCTCTTCAAGATCGACGAGCAGCTCTGAGGTTACCCAACTGTAACGCGCAAGTTCTGTTCGTTGTCGAAAGCTGCTCTTGGTAACTTCATCCAGCAAAAATACGGCAAAAGAGAATCCCGATTTTGTGGGAACTCTATTAGCCTTCAACTCGACTCTTTAACACGATGGAAAGACACCGGCGAAAATACCGCGGTGTTGGAGCTCTATGCCGGAAGTACGGTTCAGACATGAAACTGTTCGGGTAGCTTAAGTTTCCTTGGACATCTCTCCAACGATATATCTATATAAGACGACAAGCGAATCAGATGGATATCTCTCCAAAAACATGGAAAGCATAAACGCCTGGTTTTGTTTTTTTTTTTATGAAAATAAGGGACGAGGCGGTCTGGACTTTCAGCTGATGGTAATTGATACGTCATGCTCATTGCAATGCAGTGCCGCTCAGGATTTTTGAAAATCCCGAAAATTCTGAGCGGCACTATAGTTGCGCTCGTCACTTTGAGTCGATGTTAAGTCTCATTTGTCCAGTAATTTGACCGAAACACAGTAATGTTTACACACTACTGCTCCACGGCTGAAACAGGCGCCGTTGTGGTACCCATAATCTAGCCCGCATCCTGTGAAAACGAGCTGGTGTTGTGTACCAGTGGGAACTGGTAAATGGTTTTGGTAGACCAAAGCCCTCTAGGCACATTACAACTTTTGGTCAATCAGTTGACGATCTCCTGGTATACGTTACACATAGTTTGGCGGCAGCTACCGATCGCCCGAATACGTTGGATGAGGGTGATGATGATATATTTAAGATTTATAATACTAAAGGGAAATGTGGAAGGAAGTACTAACCTTTTCAATGATGTCTCTTATATCATTAATAGCCTTCTTCCATTCGTTTTGTTTGGCGAGCAGCTCTGTATCCATCAACTTTTCCACGATGCCACGTATGACAAAATGTTGGCTGGTCAGGTACGAGTTCTGAGAAATAATTTCATACACAATGGATTTACATATTTTTTCCCCATTTATCAATAATAATTGTAAAATATAACTTACATTATTTATTTAGATTTATAAATAAGATCGTCTCGGTTTACGTACGGTTTACAATCTTTTGGTGACCATACAAGTAGATTAAAAAACAATCGAGATATAACATAAAAGATAATAACGTAAAAAGTATTTCAACAATGCTTCAATTTAAAATTAGCTTCATTTTAAAATTATCTTAATTTGGATAATATAATATTCTAAAATATTCATCTCCTGACAAAAAATTTGTTTTCACTTCATCATACATACATAAAATCACTCCTATTCTTCCATTACCCTCGTGTTTTAATTTATAAAAGTTAATTATTAAATCTAATAAAAACCTGTCCCTCCAGCTTCAGCACCATATTCTTCAGGCTCTCAGTATATGTAGCGATTTGTTCCTCGTCACCCCAGTACACTGGTTTCTGGTTCTGCACTAGCGCTGACAGATCCAGTGCGGCCTGCAGCATCATGGGCCGGGTGGAAGGGATCATGCGGTCTGCCAACGTGTTGTGGAACGATGCAACCTGCACAGTAATATGTCCTCCACTCCATTGTTATTGCAACATCAATGTCGTAAATTATAGAAATAAAACGTTTAAAATTTTTATTGTTTTGATTTTCTTGTTTTTGGGGAAGGGATGGCCTCCGGTCCACGACACAAACCTATGCGAAACATAGCGGCACTAGGCCGCTACTTCACGCCGGTATTCTGTGCGAGTGTTGTAATTAACCCGGACGAATCTGGCCCGATTGTGCTGACGTCATAAGACGGCAGCGTGACTCTCCCACTTCTAAAAAGTCCTTAGTCGCCTCTTACGACACCCTTGGGCCTGGGACTCCCCTATTCTTTTTACGCCCCGGGGAAAGTACAGGGCAAACTTTAAGAAAAGCTTAGGTTATTACTTAAATTTTATGTTTAGTAATATGGTTGTTTATATAAAATCTTTTATTGATTATAAATACATTTCGAAGTAAAAGTTCTTTAGGCGCGACTTGGGGATAACTCAGATTTTTTTTTTGACGGAAGTAACGCTCAGTACAAAAGTCAATTGGAATATTTTTAAAGCCGTTATAATTTAATGGTTTTAAAACATATTTCAAATGGCTCAGTAATATTTTTTAAAAACCTCAAGTGTTTTTATTGTTTATTTATTACTACTATTGCAATAAATAATATATAAGTTTTCAGAAATATTGACATTCGTTAATTTGTTCTTGGTTTTTGTTTTTCGTTTCCATTATTAGGATAGGCAAAGGGTTCGAGCCCATACAACCATATTTGTTAATATTTAATAACAACGTCATACTTATATGTGCTAATAATAAAATAACCTTCAATTTCTTATTATCAATTATTTTATTAATGAGTGAAAATTTTAAAATGTGCGAATGGACAATGAACTGAATTATAAATAGAATATATAATGAAAATAATAATCATTCGAATAAAATGGCGGAATCCCAGGAACATTTTACTCTTTCATCAATAAATAAGAATAAAAGAGAAAATCAAGAACCTGATTATGACCTCACCTGTAAAAAGTGTAAGTGTTTATATTCTGATGAATAATAATATCAAAATATAACATTATATCATTCTTTGTAAAATATATAAAATCTAGCTTGATAAAATAATATTAATTATCTATACTAATATATAAAGCTGCAGTGTTTGTTTGTTTGTTTGTTTGAACGCGCTAATCTCTGGTACTACTGGTCTGATTTGAATGATTCTTTTAGTGTTGGGTAGTCCATTTATCGAGGAAGGCTATAGGCTATGTTGTGTTTTTTTTTCAAAATTAGGGATCCGTAATAAAATTGCTATTTTGTAACACAAGGTGTAAAATCGAAAACCTATTTTTGCGTGCGCTGCAAAAACTATTGACAATAGAACAAAATGATGTACAGGCTATAATATAGGCAATATTTTATTACTTATAAAACTATCGCGTGAATTATACTTTATATGGCAAAACAACGTTTGCCGGGTCAGCTAGTATTATATATTAATAAAGGCATTTTTTTATTTTAGGCAGAGAAAATGCAAACTTTGCTCAAAAGATGAAGTCATATCGTCAGCTTTTCCGAGAAAATAATAGCAAAAAATCTAACAATGCTTCTAGCTCTTCAGTAATACGTAAGTGCTTAGTTGGTAACACGGCTTTATTTTAATTTAAATTTAATGTAATATATTAATGCGTCTGTTAATTATTCCTAAAATTAATTATTATTAAGTTTTACTTCAATCGCGCGTAAAGATTACTCGCACACACTTTTTTTGTTATTTTTTTTTTCAATTCTTGAAAATGTACTTTAGAATTATCTGTATGTGCATACGAGTAATGAGTATCATTATTAATTCCTATAAAAGTGACAATCGGTTAGAGTGGGAAAGGAGGAGTCTACCTAGCGCTGCCGTATGCGTGAGAGAAAGGGAAGCTAGACAGACTGGCGCCGTAACGCGTTACCTTACGAAGCGGTTTACCCTCCCATATGAAGTTATCACTTCAAAAAATATGTAAAATAATAATAACCGTCACGATTTCACCCACATATTATTTTCTCCGTATATATTCATAGTATTTTCACCTCTCCAGAACGAAAAGGGCGCTATTGCTACGTGAAAACTCGCAGCAAAACATTTTTTGCTGCAAGCGTGAGGCAAAGTGTTTTAAATTTCGAAAACCCACGTGACCATACTTCCGGGAATTACTCCGCGTTAAAAAAATAAACAATGCGATCCGGTGCGTTCCGAAACTCATTTTAGCCTAGCGTATTATCTCATTGTCACAAAATAGTATATTTCATTACGAGTGCGGAAAGTCTGTCATTGCAAAGAATTCAAAGAGAACAAATGTCTACCCGAGCTGAGGCGCAGCCGAAGGTGAGGGTTGACAGTCGGAACAAGTTGTAATGACGGTTCCGCACCTGTACTGAACAACTATTTTTAATACAGTTGCGAAAAAATGAAGCAATTTAATAGAATAATAAAAACACTATAAACTCAACTAACTAATCATAGAAAATGGCGCCAACCGTAAAAGAATATAAGCAGAAATTTTGTTTTTGTTTTCTTCACCCATTCTGAGTAGGCAAAGGGAACTATGCCCATACAGCCAAGTCTTTAGTAGATTTTTTTTATTGATATGAAATGAAAATGAAATTTAATGAGATGAAATGAAATGAAACTTAACCGAACTCACTGAATCAAATCATTAAATGTGATATTGAAACAAATTAGTAGCTTCTTTTTAGAAATATTTGCATGAATCATAAAAACTTCTATGATTTTTTTTTGTAAAAACTTCGTGGTTGGTTTTTTCTTTTTAATAGACATTATTTTGACAGTTGGGAAAGAGAATGCACGAGTTCGCATAAGGTTAAAGAAAAAGCTCGAGTATGTAATAGCCCACATCCCGAACGCTATACGTCCCTGCAATACGCCACTTTTTGAGCAACTGTATTAAAAATTTATTATCTTAATGGTTTCTCTTAACCTATAACACTTTTCTCGCTAGTCGAGGTGAAAAGTTGTATGTTTCACACGAGAGCAATTTTTTTTGTCTCGTGCCTTTAAATCACTCACTACCTCAGTACTCTATATTAGAATCACTCGCTACGATTCAATTCTAGACTACTTTGCCAATTCGTGATTTAAAGTCAGCACTCGCAGCAAAAATAACTTTGCTCACATGTTGAACAAATAACTATTTTCTCATCTCTAGTCTAGTGCCTAATATCAGCTCGAACCATTTACTTCATGCAACACAGAGCGGTTTCCAGTAGTTTGTGAAAGGCTCGATCACCTGAAGTTCCGTGGAGTCGCTTATTGTATGTGTTCTACCACATTTATCACGAGGAGTGATCCGAAGATCTTCGCATGACACGCCGCAAAATTGGGTTACATCCTCACCATCTGGATGTGTTTTTGCTTCAACAGAGCGGTTGAATGAATTTTTATTGCTCTAATATTTAAGATTGGATATTTATAAACCTTTTTTCAGTCTCATGAGCATTGGATGTTGGTCGGACATGGTTATCACCATAGTGTAGTTCTGTGACAGTTACTTAAAGATCTAGCCTAACGTGTAAGAAGAATGATGTAGCCTAATGTGTGCTTAGCACCACTTTACAGAATTAAAAACTTCACGAAGGCGAAGTTAATAAAATGAAATTTAACAACAGTTCTTCAAATTTAACTGAAATATACAAATTTAATTTGTACCAAAATTAATCAACGGAGCGGGACTCGAACTCGCGCCTCTCGGGTTCCGTCCAAGCGCTCTTATCAGCTGAGCCAACCGTCCGAATTTCGCATCAACCGAAATTCTGGTACGTCTTGTTCAACTCGCAGGTTGTGGTTCAGGTTCCCCTTTTTTTTGGCATAAATTAAATTTGTATATTTAATCGCAGAAGTGAGGGATATAACTTAAAAATAATAAACTATTTTGATAAAGTACTTAATAAAAAATATAGATAATTATAATTGTGTTTAAATTACTCTGATTGATCGCGCTCCCTTAGCTGAGCGTGACGGCTCAGTTTCATAGAAAATAGCATATCAACCCCACCATCTGGATGTGTGGCGGTCCTCCACTGTGCGGTATTCAAGGAGCTTTCTTCCATGTACTACCTTGTGCGGTGTTTCCGGGACGATACGACATAGCTACCTTCAAAAAAAGCGCGTACACCTTCTTTAAAGGGCGGCAACGCTCCTGTGATTCCTCTGGTGTTGCAAGAGAATGTGGGCGGCGGTGATCACTTAACACCAGGTGACCCGTCCGCTCATTTGTCCTCCTTTTTACATAAAAAAATAGAAAAAATATTTCACCACTGCTGTGAGAAGAAACGCACCTGTTGCAGTGCTCTCGCGTACTTGAGCGCGTTGGTGAGCGTGTCGAGCTGCGTGCTGACTGCGGGCGAAGGTGCGGGCAGACCCAGCGAGCACAGCGTCCGCGCCTCAAGCTCCGTACGCACCAGCCGAGGGTTGAAGTTGATCTCCATCAGCTGCGTCTTGCTCGAGAACTCCACTACCGGCTTGTCCGTTGACAGCTGCAGTGTACCGGCTTTTGCTTGAGCCTGGAATTAAGGAAGAAATTATGAGTAATTTGATTATTATCTCAAATTTATAGATATATAAATGTGTAATTCCATTCAAGAAATAGAAAAAATGGTGTAAACTGTCGACATCGGTCACTCTTAAAACATATGTAGTATGTAGTGTGAAAGGTGAGAAACCGAAAATTAATTTTATTAATTATTAATTAATATATAAACCAAAAAAAAACAGTAAAGATAAGCGGACAGATAGGCAGATACATGAGTGATCCTATGATCGTTCCAGATTTTTCACTGAGACCTATGGAAGGAACCCTGAAACATATTATACAGAGTGTAATCGTTAAGTAGAACGTGTAGTAAAACATTAACTTGATATCGAAAATACGTCACCTAATCAATAAAATGACATGAATAACTTTTTAATAATTAAACGAGAAGTTTCCAAAACTTTGATATTAAACACTATTTATATTTTGACTTTGATATCATACTCGTACATTTACCTGACATCTTCATTCTAAACTGACAAAAAAAAAGTTGTAAAAAAAGTGAAAATTATAGAATTATTTATATATTATATATTATTTATATTTATTTGTTATAATAAAAAAACATATAAGCTTCGATAGAAACAAAAAAGAAATGACAAAAAATACAACGTACATGGAATGAATTCTGGATATAAAGAAATTTTTAAAAGTAACATGGCAGTATGATTTAAAACAAGGATCATGAACTCGAGTCTATTGATTTGTTTGACATTAGCATACAAATCGACACGTGTTTCGCCTCTACACGAGGCATTCTCAAGAAGTGTTGTCTCGTTGTGTTTTGAGTTTCGTGCCAGATTTTGGCGAGACAACACGTCCTGAGGATCGTGTAGAGGCGAAACATGTGTCGAATTGTTTAAAAACAAATATCGGCGGAATGAACACTTAGGAAAACTTAAATCATTTGTATAATTATGGATTTCCGCTAAGTAACGCCTACTTCAATAAGTTTTATGACATTAGCATATCAGTGGAGATTCACGGCTAAATCAAGTATAAAATTAGTACCTACCAGCGAGCACTGGAGCGAAGCATGCGCAAGGTTATGGATACTTTCACGCATTATCTATTTATTACGTTTTTTTTTTTTTTTTCCCGAGAGATTGCGATTCGTATTTTACAACGATAAAACCAAACAAAATTCAGTAGTAAAGGATTAAAAACATCATTTTTATCGACTCATGAAGAATGTAAAAAAACCGGATTAATCTAGAAAGTTTTATGATTAGCAATCGAATGAAGGCCTGTAGTCGGGCCAATATATAGACGCACTGCAGATTAAACAAACACCTCTCAATCTTAGGTCTCAGAGATTACAGAGCGTGTAGATGTTAGTAGCGTGACACCCCGTTACACATTCTCTCTGAATGTGGTCCTTTAATGAGACTCGGTTTCATATTCTTAAAAGTTATTGTGTGTATATATATGTATGGATATATACATATTTATTTATTTATAATCGCTTATAACATGCTCACAGAATACCTTTATTTATTTATGGTGTATGTGGATAATGCAGCTACTGTACTCGAACTTTTGTATTAATTTACATTTACTTTTTTGACTTACTCGTGTAAGACATTGACTATTTGACGTTTCAGTGTGTCTGTTGCATCATTTTACATATTATATTGTAATTTGAAATGATTTGTAAATCGTTTTAAGTACTTAAATGTAAATCTTGATATAAAAGAGTGGCAATGAGTTTCTTGCTACTTCTTCTCATTAGCTAAACCCTTTACGAAGTAGCGGTAGATTCAATAAGAATTTTTTTTTGACATTCATAAGTGTTATTTCCGTGACCTAAGTGAATAAACTGATTTTGATTTGATTTGAATGCGTTAACGTAGCATCTCTTTGGGAAGTCCAATTCTTCAACCACTTGAGATACGTCAGCTCACTGCAAAAGATAGTTAAGATTCATGGAAAGAATCAATCTTAGCAGAGAACTATAGTTAACAGTGGCTATCACAATAAACCACATTGGTCGCAGTGAAACAAGGCTGTACTGAACTGTACCAAAGCCACTTTACAAACCATAACGTTAACCATAAAAGGCCTATATTCGGTCAAAGAAATAACAAATAAACTCACCTGAAGATCTCTACACCAATCTTCATGTAACTGGGTGTACATTGTTTTCAGGTCGACGATAATTTTTGTTACCAACGTCGACACTTCGCCGCTTTTATCAAATTCCTTCAGATAATCGTGAACGCAGCTCTGAATATCTTTTACCTAAAAAATTATACAGAAAATGCCAAACTTTTTTTCTAGATGACCTGCAATGGTCATACGACAACACATCAAGGAATAAAATAATAATAAATACTGGACGGAAGTCACGCCCAAGGTTCAGTGACGGATTAACCCCTAATCAAATTAAGCAATTGCCTAAGGCACCACGTCTGAGGGGGCACTAGAAGAAACACAAAAAAATACGTCCTTAGGGCATTACGCCTCACTCTCACGTCACCAAAAATCACACCAAAAAAATATTTCTAGGACAAATGTGAAAAATTGCGCGTTTTAAGTTGACATAGAGTCCGACCTAGAGTCATAACCCCACTCCCGCTTGCCCACTCGCTGCTCGTTTGTGCATTCGACAATTCGAATGCCCCGAAATTAGTTAAAAATAGTATACGTACAAATAAAATAGTATACAATACAATTACAAATTTATTTTCATTAATTATTTATCTCAGTCAGATAAAAGCAAAAAGAAAACAGCTTTGTGTCCAAAGCTATTTTCTATTTGCTTCCCGATGTGTCGAGAGCCAATGGGCTATCATTGGACTACGCAGGTCCTGGCCCACCACCTGGAGGATGCTGTTACACGAGCTACGCAATCTTTCCCAGAAGGAAGATATACGAGCTCTGATGACAGCAAACAAATCGGGCATTCCCGCCTCGACAAAAATGCTCGACGCGCTGCAGTACCGCGGTAACTTCATAAGAATGCGATATGCATCATTATATTGCACCCTTATGGTGCTGAAGGACGCCCTCTTGTATCGGTACCATAAATGGCAGGTATAGAAACACTGGCAGTATGCCCTGAAGAGGGTGCCCTTCACTTCATCACTGCATTTAGCAAATCTGCGCGCGAGCATGTTGCACCGAACCGACAATGACCGCCTTTCCCGCTCCATGTCGAGATCTTCCTTGCGATCGTCAGTGACAATGTGTCAGCTTAGGGCATCAAGTAGTCTTAATCCGTCACTGCCAAGGTTACGTAAAATAACTCATGTAAAAACGGAACTTTTAACAAGCACCTGTTTAATATAAGTGTCACCGACAGTCCGCTGTGCAGGGCCTGCATGGATGCAGAAGAAATGGTCGCACAACATCTTCTATAGTGTAACCTTCTGTACTTCAAGTATTATATATTCTTTGGTACAGGCCCTGCTTAGTTTAGGGAAAGATATGATGATGTGTAATATTGTGTCAATATTATCTTCTAATGCATAAAATTCTTGTGTCATGGTGTTAAACTTTGAACTGCTCCGAAACTGCTTGACCGATTCTCATGAAATTTTGAGTGCATATTGGGTAGGTCTGAGAATCGGACAACATCTATTTTTCATCCCCGTAAATGTTAATGGACCACCCGTCCACACGAAATTTTTTTTTTTAATTTTTTGACATTTTTTTTAAATTTGTATCGCGATTTTATTATCGGCAATACAACGTTTGCTGGGTCGGCTAGTAATATATTATAAATCCAGTCTCCTGATGTTTGTTCCCAGTGAACTCCTAAACTAATGAACGGATTTTAATGGGGATTACAATTACTTAATGGAGTGGAGTAGAGTCCAATTTGAGAGATAGGATAGTTTTTATTTGCCACCTATTATTATTTTTATTTCCACTATTTGTTTTGTATGGACATATTTTCTCTGAGAGAATTTATTGACGCACGGTTTGACAGTTCTGCTGTCAGGGAGCATATTTTACGAAATAATTCTTGATGTTAAGAAATATAATAATAATAATAATAATAATATTGACACACTTTTTACACAAATTATTTTGCCCCAAATTAAGCATATATAGCCTGTGTTATGGGTTGCAAGACAACGATATATTTAATACAATATACTTACTTAAACATACATAAATACGTATAAACATACATAAATACATTTAAACATCCATGACTCGGTAACAAACATCCATATTCATCATATAAATGCTTGCACCTATCGGGATTCGAACCCGGGACCTCTAGCTTAGTAGGTAGGATCGCTAACCACTCGGCTATACAGGTCGTCAAGTATATAGTTGACAAATTCATAAAAAAGAGTATATTATTTACTATGTACAGAACAACGTCTATTGGGTCATCTAGTCATATTGTTTTATGATACATTTTAGTATATTGTGTACTGATAATCAATAAATATGTCGCAAATTTTTATTTTTGTTTTGTTTTATACCTTTGCCTCCATCTGCTTTGCCCACTGCACGGTGTAGACAAGCTGGGACATCTCCGGGGGCCGGTACATCATCACATCCACCTCATCTGTCTGCATGTCACACTGCACGCCTCGCAACATGGACATCAATGACCTCACGAATGTCTCCAACTCGTTGCTTAGCGCGTGTTTTATGAGCGGTCGGTTTATCAATACTTTATAGCGGTTGAACTCATACAGCATCTGGAATTATACAGGTATAATCTATATATAATTACTATTTTTACGAATATTAGAGAGAGGCTTCTGTATTTGTACTATAACATATTCTTCGGTTCTGGTATAAATTTATTTCTAGAATCATAAGTTCAGCTCAATTATACATGGACGGTCATATTATATAGGGTTCAACTAAGGCTGGCTGGATGGCTATTCAACACATGGCCGGTGCTAGCTGAAGAATCACACATAGGATTATGTATAGCCCCGAAGCATGTTCACCACAAGCAAAAGAATATGCGGCCAAAAAGTATTGCTTTGCAACTCTGTTGATTGTAGTCAAATACCACGCAGAAACTCTAAAAAACTTTTTTAGAGCATTAAATCGTATTAAAATCTCGCTTTTAATCTTAACTTAATAATTGAAAGATGTGTATGATATTGGGAAATCCAATTTTAAATTTTAATGTAGTGTATTTCAGTTCAATCGCCGGGTTAGCTAAAAAAATCATAAAAATACAACTTTTACGGAAACAATTATATACAAACACAGTTACAATTACACGGATTAATACTTTAATAAGTATTTTATTTAAATTTATCAAAACGGTCTATAAGAGCGGAGATATTAGGCAAAACGCATGGTCTATTTGTATGCTTCTCCCTTTTAAGTGAGCCGAAAAAATAAAAATAAAAACCTCTCCTTTCACTTCTTACCTGTTTCGTAGAAGTATTGTGTAATCTAGGTTTCAGTTTTTCTGCTATTTTAGTCTCGGACGGTCGTAAGTTTGCTGAAAAAGTTGCCACCGCGACTTCCCAGCCCTGGTTGGGTCCATTACAATTCCACACATTGATATCTGAAATGCGGAAAGACGCTTTATAACAAAAGTATTACGTTATTCAAAAGAATTGTTAAAAAACGTTTGTGTGGTTAAGGTTACTATAATATAAATGACTTTCTTAATGAAACCACAGATTGGGAATGGAGCGACCGCCCTCAGGCTATTATATAATAAGTTTAATTGTACAATGTTACTTTGTTACTTTGTAAATGTTACTTTAATTGTGGATGTGATTCATTTTGGATTGGGTGGTAGTTTTTTGACTTTCAATAAGTTATGTCACATCCTATTTTGAATAAAAATATTTGAATTTCAACAAAATATATCAGCCGCGCATGTTTTCAATAGAAACCTACTTCAAGACAACCTATATACTGTTCGGTTGATACATCAAACAGACGGTTGGCTCAGTTCGTAATAGCACTCGGGCGGAACCCGAAAGGCATGGGTTCAAGTCACGCATCGTTCATAAATTTTGTTGTACAAATTAAATTTTTATCTTAAGTCACAGAAGTGGGGATGTACTTTACACCCACTTAAAAAGTAGATCCTGTAGATGAAGCCACAACCTGAGAGTTTAACAAAGCATACTAGATTTTATTAACGATACGTCACTCGAACAAACAAACGGCTCAGTTGAAAGAGCATTCGCACGGGATGCGAGAGGTCGCGGAATCGATTCCCGCATCGTTCACGAAAATTTTGTTTTCAAACTTTATTTGTACATATTTTCTTTATTTGTTATAATGAAATTGTTTCACAGCAGAACTATTAAACCCTGCGTCAATAAATTCTCTCATAGAAAATATGTCCATACAAAACAAATGGGATTGGAAATAAAAGTAATTATTGTCCCAAATCGAATTAAAAACTATCCTATCTCTCAAGTTGGACTAAACTGCACTCCATGAAGTAATACTCATTTGAAATCCGATCATTAGTTTAGGAGTTCACTGGGAACAAACATGAGGGCCTACCATCAAGTTTTAATAAGCCATGCGATTCCGATGCAGTTTAGTTTAGGTACCAAAACTGAATCACTAAAATTCGTACCATGAAGTGCCTTTTACTGAATGGCGTTTGGATCGCTCATGAAGAATGAACGAAATAAATTTGTCTGTGGTCCGCGGCGTAAGAAAGAGGCATTGCATAAGTTTGTCTCTCTTACTCGAACCAAATGCGTTGCATTTCGAACCTCAAATGATATGATTTTAGCGGTTTTTTTGCGTAGAAAATACTCAAAATACATTTTAAAATTGCGCTCTATAGCGTCAAATTATAAACCATTAAGCCCTTTTTTGTACTTATTAAATAATAGTAATATAAATAAATATAGTTCTTTGAATTAAAAATTAAATGTTTGCTTAGGTGTTTTCGTAAAAATAAGGAGTTATGAGCGCACCTCCATTGATGTTTGATTTGACAGGACCACAGAGTACATATTTTTATTTCTTCTTGCGAACAGGCTATAGCCCGGGCCCTTAATGCCTCGTCTTTAGTATTTTCATTTTTGGTATTTATTTTCAGTATTTTGTTCTACAAAAAAGTCCAATAAAGTATTCTCATTTCATCTTTCATCAATAATATTTTCCTTTTCTGTATGTTTTCACTATTTTTTCAAAGTTAGTAAGAACAAGATTCACTTTCCTCTAAGGAAGTAGGAACTTCTTTCGGATCGCTCACTTTGACATATAAGCTATCCAGTTTAGGGTGAAATATTATCTGATGGTACGAATGAATGAACGAACTATATCAGTTTGCGATTCAATTGACATCATTTTTGAAATTCAATTGACATAATTACGATTTAATCAGTTTATTTGACGTGAACCTAAACTAGATAGCTCTAATCACGTCGTGGTACGAAATAGCAAAGCAGTTCATTTTAGGTTGTCAATTGAATCGCAATAAGAGTTCATGGTAGGCCCGCAGGACACTGGATTTATATATATATTAGGATAACTATTGTTAATGGATCCAAATGTTTTAAGTTTCGCCAAACAGTCCAGTGCAATCTCGTGCCAGTGTTTGGTGAGTCAACATGTCCTGAGGATGCTTCATGTAGAGTCGAAACACGTCTCGAATTGTATAAAGACAAATATTGGCGGAATTAACACTAAAGAAAACTCTAAACATTTGGATAATTATGGATTTCCGCAAAGTAACGACTACTTCAATAATTAGATTTAAACACTGAGCTTTCGTTTCGTGATCATATTATACATTGTTGTAAGAAAGCTTACAGAAATTTGGGTTTCTTGCTTCGTACCGTTAGTGGTTTCACTAACATAAGCGCTATTACAGCAACTGGAAAGTAACGCAGTCATTTGGGCTCCACATGAGGCTAAATATAGTCTTACGTTGGAGCGGGTACAAAACAAATTTATTAGATTCTTATACATGAGGCTTTATGGGGTTTACCCATTTTACCCATTGATGTACCCTACACTATTTGTTTTGGGTATGGTCGGATACAATGAAATAATTAAATTAGCGCTTGTACTTTATATTTTTAAAATAATAAGAGGCAAGATATTTAATGCGGACGTATTAGGGCAGGTGAATCTTCTAGTGCCGGACCGATACGTGTAGCGGAGGCGTAGGCCGTCACTGCTGGGCACACCAATTTGGTCAACAAGGCGCCGGCCGCTGGCTTTGTTGCACTCTGAGTGAACTCACAAGGATTGCAATGTGGGCTATATATTATGATAGTAATTAATAATAATTATAAGATTAGGTTTCTTAAGTATTCTATGATTGTAAGAGTATCTCTATATTTTTATTTTTTAATTAATGCTCATTTTAAATGTTACATTATTTTTAAGGTGATTGTTACACTAGCGTATTAGGAAATTTCCTGTAAGGCTAGACGTAAGTGTTGTAAACAAATAAATAAAAAACAAAATCCTGTTAATGGAGTTAAATTATACGAAGTTCAACTTACTTTGGAATGGTTCCAACAGTTGGTCAGTCTTCAGCTCTGCTTGTTCGCTTTTCGTTAACAGCTTGCTCAGCTGATTGTATGTTGTACGAATGTCGTGCACCTAAAAGTGTTTAAGTATAAATAATTTGTAGATATTAATCTTATATAATTGATACTTATTTATTTATAGATAGAGCCTCTTTCTCCGATAAAAACACGCCATGTTTATAACATTAGTATGCGTGACAAGCTACGTCTTACACTCACGATTTGTTCGTCACTTTTTGTAAGCGTGCATTGCTCAAAATAGAGGTTAACAGTCAACCTCAATTTTTTTTCGACGTTCTCACAGCTTCCATAGTCTATCTAGACGTATAAATGATATTGTAATGTTGATACATTGAATAATTGCTCAAAACAACATATTTTACATGTTGTGTAGATAAAAAAAATTAAAGACGTGTTAGCGAAATTTTTTCCAGAAACGGGGGCTTATACAAAATTTGAAACCTTACACTCACTACTGATTGAATAACACACATTAAATATCCTCTATATTAAATGTTGTCTTTGACAAATAAACCCTTGTAAAGTTCAAATTTAAAAATTTAATGAATCATGATCGAATTTCTCTGAATCTGACCTCTGAGAGACCACTAGTTATAGTATATAGGTAATCGATTCTAAAACAATTTAAACACCTCATACAGTTAAGACTGATATATTAAGATATTTATTCAGGCATTTAAAATTACACGTATTTATAATATTTAGAGAATAAGACAGATATATAGCATTTTCTTTGATTAAAGCAAGTATTACACATTTAAATATTTGTTTTAAGGATAAAAGTGCAGTCCCCTGCAGACATGCTCTGAAAATGTAACAAAACGTCGGGTTAGCTAAAATAATAATAAACATGTAACTTTTACGCAAAAACTAACGTATAAACACAGTTACAATAACACGCGTTTTAATCATTTAAAAAGTATTTTATGATTAGAACTTTCCGTGCAATTCCAGAATCTTACATAAAAAATAAATTTAAAAACACACCTCTTTAAGTCTTTTCTCATAACTAACACAGAACAATGGTACGAAGGTCTTTCCCTTCCATGGATGCAGAGCATAATTGGGCCAATAGGTTTCTGTTAAAGATTTACAAGCGTCCATCCAAACTTTAACAACATCTAGGCTTTCTGATAAAAGAGCAAGTATCTGGTTGTCCTTGAGCCCATCATATGGCTTCCAGAGATTCACTTTGGATGCGGCATTTTGTATCATACAGCAGAGAATATAGCCTGGAATTAAAGTTATTATTATTCGAGCAATGTATATTATTATTAAATATTATCCATCAGATCAGATTTACCAGTGGGAGGCTCCTTTGCACAGGATGCGGGCTAGATTATGGGTACGAAGACGGCGCCTATTTCTGCCGTGAAGCAGTAATGTGTAAACATTATTGTGTTTCGGTGTGAAAGGCGCCGTAGCTAGTGAAATTACTGGTCAAATGAGACTTTACATCTTATAACTCAAGGTGACGAGCGCTATTGTAGAATCTTACGGTATCTCAAAAATCCTGAGCGGCACTGCAGTGTTATAGGCAAGGCGTATCAATTACTATCTGAACATCCTGCTCGTCTCGTCCCTTATAAAAAAAAAGTTGTACCACTTGCCCGTTTGCCCCAATTTATACAAAAAAATGTACTATATTTCTTATCCATTTCAAAAAAAATTTTTCACTTCGGGTTTACAATTTTTACTTCACTACTTATTTTCATGTATATTCTTGTTCAACGTGCTCACAAGTACATGACTTTTTTTATAATAAAGTAGATATCGTGGATTTTCTGGTTTGTTTTCATGGTTGTTAGATTAGATCAGATCTGAGTCATTTATGAATCTATCAGGATTCTTCTAAAAGCAGTATTCTTATGTACATATAATGAAAATGGTCTTTGTATGAGGCTCAATCACGCCTAAACCACTGATCGTATCGACATGAAACTACCACTATTCGATGCGAACCTTATCCTAGATGGTTTATGGCTACTTATTTTTCGAATTCCAACGTTCCTTTGCTAATTTATTTCCTTTTAAAATTTGCCCAGCGAAGCGCACGGGAACGGCTAGTATATTTCCAAAATGGTACCATTAAAACTAAACAGTCTTAATGATGGAGTCCCGGAGAAATTGGGGGATCGTCTCAAATTTTACAGGTATACATATAGCTTGTTTCGAATACCCTAATACTGTACGACTCATAGCCCAGTGCCTAATGAACCTGCCTAGAGCTAGAGGTCACGGGTTTCAAGCAAAGATGCAAATTATTTATTTATATTATGTATGTTTGATGTATGTATGTATATGTATGACACGAATTCATGAATTAATTACATGTATTTATATATATTTAAGTATAAGTATGTACATCGGGCACGTAGTTCGACGGACAGATGGCCGTAGGGGCAGTAAAGTCCTGAATGGCGACCACGTACCGGAAGAGGCAGTGTTGGTAGGCCTCCCACAAGATGGACCGACGCGGACGATCTAGTTAAGATCGCCGGAATACGTTGAATGAGGGCAGCGCAGGACCGAACGTCGTTAAAATCTTTGGGGTAGGCGTTTGTTCAACAGTGGACGTCTTGCGGCTGATAATGATCATGTACATCGTATTAAATTAGTTGTCTTGCACCCATAACTTGTCTTGTTGCGGGCAAAATAATTTAAGTGACATAATAATATTGTGTCTTATATATCAGTTATCTTTTAATGGATAATACAATGACTTTAGTATTGTATATAACCTTCTAGGGCTGTTTCGCATCCATCAGACGGGAGGAAATCAGGGATTGCCACTTAATTCTCTTTTTCCAAACAATCCCATAGACTATTCATTCATGACTGCAGCAGGTGAACGGAAAAGTTAAAAGCTGTGAGTACTGACCGATAACATCAAACATATGAGCCATTCTATCCTGTGAGAATGACACTGGAGTATATCTCCACACATCATCCAGAATTCCTGCTATATTTTCAGCTGAATCCCGAACTTCTTGCATGCTGCTAGATTGGGCTGATCTAAAATATGAAACCAGGAAAATAAATACGGCAATAAAAAAAAGTTTAAGCGCGTGTAGGTCACAATTATGCGGAGGTCCGCAACATTGGCCCAGTAGCAATTAGCTACTTTCAGTGACAAGACGTCAGGGTTGTAACGAAAAATATTACAATTATTAGAAAAACAGACAGCAGTTGCATGCGAATATGACATCTATTTTCAGGGTATTCGCATGCTAAACAGGAGTTATTTAGTTACAGCGTCATCTGATATTGAACGGTCAATTCATTCTTTATTAGGTACTTACTAATAAAGAAAGCGGGCTAAGTCATTTTGTTATTATATTATTTAAATCTTTAACTTTTAAATAATAAGTTTAATTGTACGATATTAGGTACTTTGTAACCATATTTTTTATAAAAAAAAAGAAGCCCGCTGAGTTGTTGCGCCCGTTCTTCTCAGGTCCGAGTTTTGACTTTCAATAAGTGATATCACATCCTATTTTGAATAAAAATATTTGAATTTGAATCAAAAGCGAAACTAACAAAAACTAAGCAAAAACGGAAACGAAAAAAGACTACTTATATAACTTCGAACGCAATCTAAACAGGTTTGAACTTGTTCACAAAATGGCGGACCAAATGTTGACAACTGCTGCTTTCCTGCACCACGAAACATAGCAGCTGTCGTCGACCAGCTGACTCCATTACTGTGTATAAGTGATAAGGACGGAGATAAAAATCGCTCGCTATCACAGTGTAACTCAGTAACGGTCCGTTTGTTTACATTCTTTATCACATCTCGTTGGCCTGAGTATAGATAGGTACCTACCGGATTTCATCACAGATTTCTTCAAACAAAGCACAAAATGAAGCAGCTGCTTCTCTGTCTATTTTATTCACATCTTGAACTTCGCTCAATGTTCTCCAATATTCAACTTCATCTTCAACTGACAGGATCACTATAAAATATAAATTGTTACAATTTAATAGAAATACCTAAGTATCTATTTATTTACCATAGGAGTGACAGTAACATATTGCAACATCTCTTACCCATATTATAAATGCAGTTATAGCCATCTTTTTGAGCACAAAAATACTCCGAACACAATTAAGAAAGAATAATGCTGACTTATAAAAAAATTACGGAGGATCAAGTGAACTAGATAATTTGATGTTGTGTAGAGGTCTCACTTCATTGTGTGTCTTCTACCACATTTATCACAGGGAGTGTTCCCAAGAGTTGTTTGACCTGATTCCTTCCGCCGAATCCACCTTTTTAAGATCCGCCTTAAATTAGAAAATCATTCCCACCATCTGACTGCCTGGAATTCCTCTACATTGCGGTTTTCAAGGATTTCTTCCTCATACAAACTAACTATGGAATGAGTTTGCTTGTGTACTCTTTCCAGATCGATACATTTAAACCACACATTCTTGTGGTCTATAAAGTGCATGTCCTGGTCTCATATAGAGTATTGCTATCATCTCTCGTCTGGCAAACAAATACCAGAAGATGTAGTGTTGGTAGTAGATCATTGTGGGTACAACCACAATGTGCACAGATGATCTGGTCAAGATAGCCAGAACAATTTGGATGTGCAGCACCAATAGTCATGTAGATCTTTGGGGTTGGGCTTTATCTACCTTAGATTTATGTACCTTAGATAGTTCCTATGAAGGTTTATATGGAGGTCCCGGGTTCGAATCCCAGTAGGTACAAGCATTTATATGTTGAATATGGATGTTTGTTTCCCAGTCATGGATATGTATATATGCATGTTTATGTATATATATATTTATGTATGTTTAAGTAAGTATATTGTATTGTCTTGCAACCCATAACACAGGATTAATTTGGAGCAAGATAATTTGTGTAAAAAGTGTGTAATTATTATTATTATTATTATTTGGAGACACCTATTAAGTGAATACAGCTCAATCTTATAGGTATATAGCGGCATCCTTGCCTAGGAGATTATATTGCTTGACTCTATAAATCTACTAGTAAAAGTATAATAATAATATAATAATAATAATAATATCTATTTATTTTCTCCTCACAAAGATCTTAAAGCTAAAACAGTACAGTAGTGTTACATTTTTTTTTTTTTTTTTTTAACAGATAGTATTTTGTGAGGAGCCACTCTGTCAAGATACGCTTGCATTTAGTTCTGTTGAGGTGGTAAAAAGTATATATAAAGTAACATAGTCTAACAGTCTCTCATCTTACCATGTATATCTGTATCCCCTTTTTCCTGAGACACTACTCTTAAATTGGATTCTAAATCATTTAAATTCTTCAATAGTTTACTTGAGTATAAACTATTACCCTGGAATACATAAATGAAAATGTCTTATTTATTTCTAAATAAAATTTCTTTTATGTAGAAATTTTATGCTTTTTTAATTGAATATTTTTGATTGTCTCATAATATTCATACTATATTCAGTGCATGCAATAGCAATTATTATTTACTTGATAATAATGGTGTGTGTAAATTTAAGGGCACTTACAAGCGCAAGCAAAGGAGAATAAATTTGTCGGAGAATTTGGTACAGGGATTGTTCAGCAGTATTGTTTAGTGTAACAATGTTAATATTTTGTATATTATCCTTTTCTGTTACACTAATGCATACATTTTTATAGAATATAATAGACTTTACATTTGGTTTCACCTGAAACACAAAAATTATACATCTGTATTTAATTTTGAACATGTGAATTAAATTTTATAGCAATATGAAATTTTATAAATAGGTTTATTACCATAAATACTTACTTCAGTACTAATTTCTACAAATGAATTATTTGATATTGATGTCTGAATTAAGAGTGTCTGTGGATTGTGTATAAAATCCAGCAATATACTCTCACATTTTTGAGTAATGTTCAATGTTGGAATCTGGTAAAAATTTTCTAAAAGTAAATAGTTTATTATTAATTAGAAGTTGAATATAATTATCTGAACTTATGACTGTTGAAGCACCTGGCTCCCTTCAAGAATTTAAATAGCAGCTAACGAATTAATTGAAGTGAATTAGGAATAATCAGTGTTGGTAGGCTCCTGACAAGATGGACCGACGATCTGGTCAAGATCGCCGGAATACGTTGGATGAGGGCAGCGCAGGAACGATCGTCGTGGAAATCTTTGGGGAGGCCTTTGTCCAGCAGTGGACGTCTTCGGGCTGATGAAGAAGAAGGAGAAGGAATAATTAATACCATTTTGTTAATGTAGGTAAATTAAGCAAGCTTGTGCAAGTCAAATTGATATTTAAAGTAAATAAGAATATATATAGTAATACGAGCAGTACGAAAATATAACTTGATGATGGGCAGGATAACAAATTTAGATATATGTACATGATACCTGTTGTTTTTAAAATAAAATTACGCGCTTGAGACATAATACGAGTGAATTATTATAATACGCATAAACAATTACAGACAACATCTATTACTATCGAGTGTGCTTCTTCAAATAAAATATAATGGTAAATTCTGCGTTAATAATGCAAATATCGATATTTGTTTACAAATTGTTGTTGCCATGGTAACCAGTAACGACAAATACTTGTTTCGTTTTTATGGCTCGGCTACAGCGACCTGACTTTATAGATTTTATTTTTTCTCTACTTAATAACGTGTTTACTTGGAGCGATTGTTATTGATCAACTTATGGTGGCGACGTGGGGCGGGTCGTTCCCTTCCCTAAAATATGGTCGAGGGTGGCGATGGCTGGTCCATGCGTCATGTTCGTGAACGGGCGCTACTTGCGATGGCTGGATGATCCTCTCACCGGGAAGTCTGCTTCATGTCTTTTTTTCTTAATTTTTAAAATTAAAGTTATTATATATATTTTATATAATACGAGTAGCTAATAAAATGCTCGTATAAGCAATATGCACTATATGCATTTATTTTATTTACGGTATGTGTGGATCCACTGTATTGTACTTTAAGTATGTACTCAATAAATAAAATATGTTTTTACTTATTAATTTACATTTTTTTTTACATACTCGTGTAAGGCATTTAGTAATTGGCATGTGAGTATTTTGTTGCATCACTTTGCATATATTGTAATTGAAATGATTTGTTAATTTAATTGAAAATATAAACCTGTAATATCATTCTGTTTTGTAAAGAGCAATCTTAGAGTTTCTTGCTCGTTCTTCTATACGGATCTTCCTTCCGAACGAGCTGTGTGAAAAAATTACATATTTCAAGTGTAAAGCAATTTGCCTACGAAATAAAATATATTTGATTTGATTAGTCTAACCCCTTGATGGTGAATCGTCCGGATTTCAGAATGTCACTGAAGTACCGCAATGGTGGGCCGTCCGAAATTCGGAAGGTTGGGCTCGCTCACTTTGGCCCGTTAAATTCAACGGTTTTATTGTACTATCCTACTCCAACTTAGCAATATTTGAATGTAAATACAGTTGTTTTCAAACTTAGGTATTTGGCGCCAGATACGGATTCCTTTAAAGTTGTAAAAATTAATTCCATGGTTGGGTGTAGTGTGTCTGGATGCCGAAACTGAGGAGATAGCTTCCACACGTAAGTATTATTTTGCACATAAAGGAGAAATGCGAATATTGAATCGATACACATAATATTCAAAGGCTCTCATATTGTTTTCCGGTTTTTGTCGCATCTTGGTGCGAGATAAAACTGCTAAGTACATGAAATAAGACGAAAATTTGCATTGACTCAACACGCGCATGTTTCTCAGTGTCGGTAGCGAGCGACTCGTTGGTTATAACGTTTGCGTGGTATTAACTGAGTATCAGTATGAGCTGGACTTGACGACTGAAATAGAATTGACATTCCTAGAACATAAGTTTAAAAGATTATAAAATTAGACTAAAAATTATTAACACCTTGATGGAATTATCCATTGATAAATAAAAAATAAACTTGTCGTAGCAGTTAATTAGGCCGCGTTCATTGGCATCGAGTGTGAGAATTGTATTGAGAACCGTGCGAATAAGGGGATGCCTCACAATTACAGTTTATCGATACTTTTTACACTTATTTCGCAACCATTATCAAATACCGACCCAAGACTAGGATACAACTATGTTTGTGTTAAGTATTCGAATGTTATATAATAATTTTAACAAATAATAAATATAATACTAATAATAATAATTCTAATTCTTTATATTAAAATCTTTATTTATAAAATCCCATACATAAAATTGATTCGTACAAATAAAATAGTATACAATACAATTATACAATTTTTTTACATCAAATTATGTGTCTTATATATTATTATATATGTATTAATTATGTGTCCAAAACTATTTTCTATTTGCTTCCCGATGTGTCGAGAGCCAATGGGTTATCATTGGACTACGCAGGTCTTGGCCCACCACCTGGAGGATGCTGTTACCAGAGCTACGCAATCTTTCCCAGAAGGAAGATATACGAGCTCTGATGACCGCAATGAAATCGGGCAGTCCCGCCTCGGCAAACATGCTCGACGCGCTGCAGTACCGCGGTAACTTCATAAGAATGCGATATGCATCGTTATATTGCACCCTTATGGTGCTGAAGGACGCCCTCTTGTATCGGTACCATAACTGGCAGTATGCCCTGAAGAGGGTGCCCTTCACTTCATCACTGCATTTAGCAAATCTGCGCGCGAGCATGTTGCACCAAACCGACAATGACCGGACTCTTTCCCGCTTTGACAACAAGCATTTTATTCTTCGTGACATTGTACTTCAGTCCGTGAGAGTTGGCATAACTCTAACAGACTGACAATAACTTTCTGAGACCTTTGATCGACGGGCTAAGGAGCACCATATCGTCCGCAAGCTCAGGTTAAAGCAAACACCATCAATATGGCAGGATGTGGATGCGGTAGTTAAATGGTCACATGATAACGGCATCATAATAAACGCTGACAAAACAAAGATGATAATTATTCACTCCCCGTATTTACGATCTGTTGATAATCCACCTCCTCTGATTGCACACGGCTTTAATTGCTTCAAAAAATTAACTGCACGTGTAATCCTATCGAAAAAGTTAATTGTGTAAATTACCTAGGAGTAAAAATAGATATCTCTTTTTCCTGGGATTCCCACACAGAATACGTATGTAAAAAATTAAGAATATTACTAGAAAAGTTTTATCATTTAAGTATTAAAGTCCCCTTACCAATACTAAAATATATTTTGCACTAGTGGATTCTATAATAAGTTACGCTCTTGATTGCTATGGATTAACATTTAAAACATATATAGATAAAATAGAATCATTGCAAACAAGATTTTTAAAACTTCTCGTAAATAAAAAGACAAAGAATCAATGTAAGGGAGATTACTCTAAACTATATAAAATATGAAACTTTTTACCGGCTAGCCTGAAACATAAATATTTTCTACTTGTAAACAATTATAGTAAACAGGATCGTTTCACTGATTTGGTGCAACATAAGACTGGCACAAGGTCATTGTCCAAAGGTAAATTTAAAATACCCATGGTACAAAATTACTATGGAGATAGAACATTGAAAAAAAGGAGTTCCATACTTACTCAACAGTTTACCTGAGGACATAAGACGTGAGCCTAGACTTGTTAAATTTAAAAGTTTATTAAAAAAATACTTGTTAAATACGTTATAACCATTTATGTAAATTAATTGTATCAATAACTTACTTCATAATAATTTATAAGCTATGTTTATGTAAAGCGAGTTACCTGCAGTCTAACTGCGTAAGCAGTTTTGCGGGGCATGGTGAAAAATAAATTGTAACTTTCATGAATAAATATATTACATACATACATATCCGCATTTTTTGACGCAGGATTCAAATGAGTGTATTTAAGTTTTCTAGTTCATTAAAAAATACTGTTGTTGGAGTACTAACGTAAGGCACTTGAGTGGTTTTGACTGATCGCGTGCTCAAAGTACTGCGAGGACCTTACCTCGAAAACGCCAGTGCTCACAGTAGAATATGGAGGCGATTTATGACGTCATATATTTCCCTAGGGTACTGCGGCAGTATACTGGCAGTCCATAACGGAACGAATTTTTCTACAGTGATAGCACTGTGCAGTGCTCGCAGTGCATATCGGAACATACCCAAAGTTCCTCATTCGCACAAAAAACCGACGTGAATAATAATATGGGTATGTGTGTTCGTTGTGGAGGACATCTGCTGTCAACGTTTCTGTCAAAAAAAAGTCTAATGCCCCTTCTCAGTTGTCAATGTCATTCGACTGCTTAAAGGTCCTTGTCGCACTATAATATCAATATTATTATTATTCAATATAAAAACCTAAATTAATATTATAAAATCGCTTTGAAGTACACGAAAAAACATTTCAGTAAAGGAAGCTAAGAAAATGATGCGCTTACGTGCTGTAAGTGTATGAATTTTCAATATCATATTATTTTTTAAATACAATTTGTATAATCCATGTAGGTTTTTTAATTGAACTTTCTTTGCTTATTTTAGACCTTTAGCTCTATAAAAAAGATTCAAACATGTCGTTTTATGAGTGGTACAACTCAGGGTTTTGATACAACTTACATGGAAATTCCTGTCTACAATGTTGACAAACCACAAACACTGGAAAAGAGAAAAGCTAGGTAAGTATTTAATAATAGCAATAAGTTAAATTGGAAATAAAACATCCTAGAAGTTAAGATTTTAGAAGAATAATAAGCAAAGTTAATGTTAGGGTTATACTTAGATACTTATATTATATTATTATATAACATTCCAAAAATTATTATGCAACATTTAAATTTTAAGCAATTTATATTTACTTGACAGTGAAGCTAAATGATTTACTTAATTATTCAATCCTTTTAACTCAACAGCTACAGAGTTATAGTATGTTATATATATATTAGCTGACCCAACAGACATTGTTCTGTTGATATTAAAAAAATACTATTTTAGGGGAATTTGTCAATAATATTTCAAAACATAAAGAATTATGTCGTAAAAATGCTCCCTGTTATAATGAAATTGTTTCACAGCTGAACTGTCAAACTGTGTGTCACTAAATTCTCTCATAGAAAAATGACCATACAAAACAAATATTGAAAATAAAAACTATTTATGGGTCCCAAATCGGAATAAAAACTCTTAAGTTACTAACTTACTCTAATCTCTCAAGTTGGACCAAACTGCACTCCATGAAGTAACCCCCATTAAAATCTGTTCATTAGTTTAGGAGTTCATCGCGGACAAACAACATGTCTCGTAATTTATATACATTAAGATGAATATCAGCTCATATTCCTGCCAGTAAATTTTGATTAGGGCATGTATTGTATATACAAAAGTCTTGGACAGGGGGATATTGTAATTAATATATGAAGATCCCGATTGTCAAAAAATATTGTGCAAAATTACCTCTGGATAGCCCACAGACAGAATGAAAGACAGTTGCACAGCTGCTATTTCACATAAGTTTAAGTGGGAGAGTTGTATGTTTCTGGGTTTACTGCCCAATTTGTTTGTGTCCCTTAGGACCCAACATGGCACTACCAACTGATTTCGTTTTTATAGTCATTTGACATCCTAGACAGCCTATGCAAAAGGCAAATTTGTGTTTTACCAAACTGGGCTACATTTTTTGTAAGTAAAGTCTAAGTTGACTCTGTAATTATAATTTATAGGTCTCAGCCTTAGAGTAGTTGAAGATATCATTATCCACATGTATTATCTATAGTAATAATACTCTAGAAAATAAGGCTAAAAGGGATTTTTTAAATTTTAATACCTCCTACCAGAAATTCACAAACAATCCTTGACTAATATTCAAACACTAATCAGATATAGTAACACTTTTACTCGACAGCATTTGAAGTGGTAATTTTTAAACTAGAAATTTGTAAGCTATTTAAGAAAAATATGTTTTTTTTAAATTACTTATTTGGAGATACTAAGAATTCTAAACAATAAAATATATTCAATTGAAAAAGAACTGGTATGATTATTCTGTAGCACTTTAGAACATAAATTGCAGTCTTAGCATGCATTTGTATGATCTGCATATTACTCAATAGGAGTATTATCTGTTGCCATAAGCTAGCAAGCTTCCCCCTGCGTTAAACAGATAACTTTAGAGCTAATGAATGCCTACGCAAAAGTTAACATGCTGCCATAACTGAACATGCCAATTTTCAAATAATCTGTATATACAAAAATGTGTTTCAATTTTAAATATTAAAAGAGCTTAGTTTAAGCCTATTTGACTTTGTAGGGAAACACTACATATTATTCAGATGGTGAGGATCATAATATCCAAGTTAGTGGTGTGCGCAGGTAGAATTCAGCGGAAGATATCGAGTCAAATAGCTTAAAAGGCATAAAAAGGCATTTATTTTCTTTTTGAAGTCATTTCTTTTACTACTAGAAGTATCTAGTAGTAGTAACTACCGCTTCGGAAACAAATGGCGCTCTGAGAGAGAAGAAACGGCGCAAGAAACTCCCAGCATTCTTTTTTTGTGCTCTTTTCAATAAAAATATACAATATTGTACAGTCATTTCTATCGCTATAAAATAATCACAATCTAGTCCCAGGCTGTCCGATCATTTAGATATTCAGCAGTGGAGTAATAGGATTTACGACAGAGCCATTTTTTTGTAAAACATTTAAATTTATTTATAGATAATGCCTGAACAGTGGCTGGGACTTTATTATAGAAGTGTATCCATTTACCATTAAAGCTATTATGTATCTTATGAAGCCTACTAGAATTAGTTACAAGCAATCCCTTATTTCTAGTGTTATAATAATGAAAATCACTATTAAGAGCAAAAAGGTGACGATTTTTGTGAATATATATTAAATTTTCATAAATGTACTGACAATTAACAGTCACAATATTTATTTCTTTAAATTTTTCTTTGAGAGACTGTCTATAACCAAGCTGATATAGAGCACAAACAGCTCTCTTTTGCGGAGCAAACACTATATCAATGTCAGCAGCATGACCCCATAGTAATATACCGTATGTCATGATGCTGTGAAAATAACTGAAGTTTAATATCTAGCGGTCGCAACATTCGTGTACTCTAAACTCTAAAATTTACATTTTTTAAAATATTAAAATTGAGAAATGAAATAGTTGATGAATTAACAATAGATTTGACGAATTTTATCGCTATTATTTTAAATAGTTAGGTAAAGATTATTAATTGTTTTAGTTGAGTTGTAAGTGTGAATGATAATCGTTAAAACTATATATCTGGGATTTATAGTTTTAACCTATATTATTTTATTGTACCTAATAGAAAAATGTTACAAGTACCAGCTGGCTGCGTTCGTGAATCAGAACGAACGAACCGCTATAAGATTTTCCATATTTCTGTTAAAAAAATTCCCAAATTCCAATTGCAAAAGCTGTCAATGTTGTACAGTAACTAAAGTATTGTATTGTCATCGGTCCTTGACATGAGTGCAACTAAACTTGTCTTTAATATTATCGTATTGTGGGGGAAATAAAAATAAAATGATTCCATTTCAAAGATAAATCAGGCCGATATAAAGCTTATCAAACATTCTTTGCCTTTGCTTAGTTACTTCTGTGTACTTCATGTGGCGAATCCTGCAGTTATACTGTGCAGTAGATTATTTATGATTAAAAGGCATTAATTTTCTCAAAATTCATTCCTTTAGAATTCTTTTTGATATCAATTCAAACATTACCGACCGCTTCGGTAACAGATGGCGGTCTGAGAGAGAAGAAACGGCGCAAGAAACTCTCCCAGCGTTCTTTTTTATAAAATATATACAATTATTACAAAAGTTATTGCTGTAAAATCTGACCGATCGCTTATGGATTCGGCTGTGGAGTAGTAGGATTTACGATAGAGCCATTTTATAATAAAACATTTAAATTTATAGATAATACCTCAACAGCAACTGCGACTTTATTTCAAAAGTGAATACATTTACCCTTAAAGCTATTATGTATCTATCTTATAAAGCCTACTAGTATTAGTTACAAGCAATCCCTTAATTCTTGTGTTATAATATTTAAAACCACTGTTTAGAGCAAAAAAGTGGCGATTTCTGTGAACTTATTTTAAATTTTATATTAAAATGATCATAATATCGTTATATTCATGAATTATAACTACCTTCTCAATTGACTGAAACTCTTGATCGCCGAGTTACATAGTTACTTATCCTGATGTTAAACTTATTTTTTTTAAGTTAAAATAAGGGACGATACGAGCAAGACGTTCAGCTGATGGTAATTTATACGCCCTGCACATTACAATGCAGTGCCGCTCAGGATTCTTGAAAAACCCCAAATCTGAGCGGCACAACAACTGCGCTCGTCACCGTGAGACATAAGATGTTAAGTCTCATTCACCCAGTAATTTCACTAGCTGTGGCGCCCTTCAGACCAAAACACAGTAATGCTTACACATTACTGCACGACAGAAATAGGCGCCGTTGTGGTACCCATAATCTATGAATATTATTAATACTTAATATTACAGGCTACATTACCAGTCTCGTAAAAGGGGAATGTTGGAAAACGATCTTTTGTTAAGCACCTTTGCGAAGAAATACCTGGACGGATTCTCGGAGCAACAAACCATGATGTACGACCGTCTCATCAACTCGCCAAGTAATGATTGGGACATTTACTATTGGATTGTCCAGAAGAAGCCTACTCCAGAAGAATTTGACAATGAGATAATGAATCTTCTTAAGAAACATGCCAAGAATGAAGATCGCGTTATGCTTTCACAACCCGATTTGCACTAAATTCAACACTTATCATTATGATTTGGTTATTAGTCAGAAGAAAGTATTATTTTATTATAACAAAAAATTAAATTAAATATCAAAGGTATTAGAAAATGAGTGTTATATTTATTAGCTTTAGACTGGATTTATAACCGATGTTGTATTAATATAAATGATGAAAGAAAAATACCAGTATTTCTTTATGGTTCTCTGATATGTGTAATGGTCATTACTTAATTAGTTATAATGTATTAAAGTATCATTCTGAAAAACTCACATTTTACTTCGATAATTTGTTTTTTTTTTCAGATTGTAGATTGATTTTTGTACGAAGTAAAATAAGTATTTTTGAAGATTAAATATGCATTACTACGTCATGGCACAGAATAAAGAGGAATAGCACAAAAGTAACTAAATTACACCTTTTAAAGATATTATTTTAAGATAATTATATTAAGACCTTATTTTTTATTTATTTAAGCCTTAAACTACTTTTAATTATTATGCAAAACTCTTAAACTAATTTAATTTCTAGTTCTATTTCATTTCTACTGCTGGGCGAAGGCCTCCGCCTTTTTCTTCCACCATAGTTTGTCGGCTGTTGATCGGGTGTAGAGTTCTCCATCAAAGGCAATTGTATCGTCGAACCAGGTGGTAGGTCTGCCTCTTTTTGTTTAACGTACCTCAGATACCATGATGTGCTCATATTACTGCAGATATTGCTAGATCTTGTTATATGTTCGGTTCCCGGTTATTTTCGTTATTCTTGCTACATCTTGTAATTTACTTTTTCTCTTAAATTTTTATTTGGTATCTTATCTATTAACCTTATGTTTAAAAAAATCTTTCCATATTTTGCTGTGCTGTTTTGACTTAACTGAGATGACTCTTATTCAATGTCGACGTCTGAGAGCCATACGTGAGGGATGGGATTGTGCAGCTATTGAGTCTTGTTTTTGTTTTATTTATTTAGAGACTTAAAAAAAAGTGAACACCATTTACACCATAATTTATGGACCAAAACTTAAGGCTGGTGATTGCAACTGGCAGTCCAATTAGACCGAAATCTCTGCTAGGGATGTCCAAATATCCTCGGCTAAATTATAAAAAAATATTAAAGTTTTCTAATTTAATCTATTGTTTAAAAATGAAGTATATTAGACTCCAATATTTATTCCAACTTTTTTGAATTCTTTTTACAAATTCTATATCTTGCCAATTATTGAATGATATTGCTTGACCTAAATATGAAAAACTGTCTACAACTTCTAGTTCGTAATTTACATATTACAATAATACATAAAGGTTCCTCAGTACTTTGGTCTCATTACTTATTAAATTGTTCATGTTCATTAACAGTCCTGCTTGTTCGCTTTCTTATTGTCAATCCTGAATCAGTGTTTTTAAGTTCGGGATAGTGTTTGCAAAGAGTATCATATCGTCTGCAAATCTTAAATTTGTTAGCTGTTGACCATTTATCTTTATACCTAGGTCTTTATATGTTTGAAGCGTTTAAGCAAAAAGCAATCGTATATCTTGAACTTATAATAATGTCAAATAATGTAAAAAAAATGTCTTCTCATTTATTGTCAAGCTTTAAGAATATATTTTGAAGAACAAAGTTGAACAGTTTTGGGGACATAGGGTCCCCTTGCCTTACTCCTCTCTCAATTTTGAATTTTTTACCCTTTGACTCTAGTTTTATAAGTGTTTCACTATTTGTATGTATCTTTCTGATTATTTTTATGTATTTGCGTTCTGGTATTCCATCCGCTTCTAATGCTTTCCATAGAGAAAAATGTTCGATTGTGTCAAACGCTTTTGTAAAATCTATGAATGCTATATAATATAGGGTTAATTGGCATTCCTTAGTTTTTTCCAATATTTGTTCAATGCTTTGTAGATGGTCGCAAGTTGAATAGTTTCTTCTGAATCCGGCTTGTTCAGGTGGTTGTTGTATATCTAGGTATACGTTGATTCTATTTGTATGTATCTTTGAAAATATTTTCTACAGGTATAATCTGAGTCCGTAATTGTTTATATTATGATTAATAATTAATTACCTTTGTTAAAGTCCAGCCCACAGCCCTAAATTACTCCGCGAGCATAGATTTACAAGACTGCTTCGCTCGAAATTGTGCGACGACTAGTCAATGGGCTGTGGTAGATCTCTTCTTCTCGGATAATGCCAGAATATCACTGTATGATGAGGTCCGACGTCGGCGAGTACTGCGAAGGCAAGGAAAACGTTTCGTTTTCGTTGGATAGTTTGCTTTGGAGAAATAACCACTTATGGTGGAGGCTCAGTTATGTTTTGGGCAACGATTAATGTATCGGACTGTACCGAGTTAGTGTTCATAGAAAACGGCACTTTGAATGCACACCGGTACATATCAAGACCTAACTCCTTACGTACAACCCGCATTAACGGTTCTTGGAGAAAAAACTTAAAAAGGTTTAGCCTTCTTTTTTATTTAATGAACAGATACGCAACTAGCTGTTTAGACTCTGGGATCATTTTTCATTAATTCCATCGAAATGCAATGATAATAATTGACAGAAACTACATTTTGCGTATTTATTTAAAGTATTGTGATGATACAAACTACTTAGAATAATGAATGAATTTGAAGATGCCAGTGAAACAGGTTATTTACCTAGGTGCCCTTTTTTTTTGCAAAAAAGGTGTATTTGTTATGTTAATGTTATATTACATTTTATAATCATGTTGGAACGAATACAAAATAATATTGTTGGGTTTATATATTATTATCTAAAAATCTACAAAGTTTATCCAGGATATTCACTTCTATACCCTATGCTTTTCTTCATAAGGTTGAAAAAACTGGAAAGATCTGGTGTTATAGTTATTTATAGAAGATTTTGCGTGGTATGGTGATTCATCCAGTCTTACTGAAGCCAATAGGGCTGGGGTACTACAGGGCAAAGGCGACAGCAGGTGCTCGTAATTACGCAGCCTTTTACAGTTGCATTGCTAAATTTAAACGAATTTGCACGTAGGATCGACTTGTTTGCCTGCTCAGTAAACGAGTTAGTAAATGAAGTAGTTGGTGTAAGTTCTATTAATATTAATTAACTAGTAAAGTGGATACAGATTATTTATAGATATTCAAAGATTTTATGTTCGTATAAGTTAATTTAAATATTTAAGGTTAATATAGGTGTTTCCAGGATAATAAGTAATTTTTTGAAAAAACATTACTTATTATCCTGGAAACACCGTGAATTAAGGTCCTTACAAAGGTTTTTGAAAACGGCACTGTGGAAGGATGCCACATCATCATCATCATCATCAACCGGAAGACGTCCACTGCTGAACAAAGGCCTCCCCACAAAGATTTGCACGACGATTGGTCCTGCGCTGCCCTCATCCAACATATTCCGTCGATCTTGACCAGATCGTCGGTCCATCTTATGGGGGGCCTAAAGAGAATTTAAACACTATGTTCGAGGTCCTATCAACACTGCGCATTCCGGTATGTGGTCGCCATTCGAGGACTTTACTGCACCATAATATAAGGATGTGACATAACCGCTTAGAAATGATATTTAAGTTTGTACCGGATTCGGTAGCAGGGGTGATTAGGACAACCGGCCCTCCAGAGCACTGGTACAGTCTCTAGACAACGCCTAGCGATCAGGTCACTAAGTACTGAAACCCCCATTATTTTGTACTAATATAAAAAAATGTGATAAGTATCAGTTAAATTTGCATATGACTATTCGCATATGTACAGGAAGTTCGTGAAAAGCGAGTAGTATTGAATCGAAGTAGGTAATTAACATATTCAAATGTGTATATATTATATACACGGATAGTTGGCGACCCAGTACAGCGTTCAGCCGACCTCTTGCCACCTTCAGGAGGTGCGCGACGCATATTCAGTACGTCGCGACGCGGTCACAAAGTACGCCACCGTTACTGCGTATAAAATTTACCTAACACTGATGTGCGTAATCCTTATTTTGATAGCTCCCGTTATCGTATGCTTCTTGTCGTGTGTTGAGTATGAATGGCTTCGGCAAAGGTCAGGCCACAATCTTATCATTCGCTCTTTAAATATTTATGCTGTAGACCAGGAGAAGTCAGTTAACACTGAGCATCTAACGAATAGACTGTGACAAGAGAAAATATCGCGCAAACAAAGTGTAGAGCTGTGATAGACAGTTAAAATACGTGAATTATTAAGTGAGAACGCATTATTTTGTGACTGCAAATATGCCACTTCGTCGTAGTAAGGTAAGATTTAAACTATGTGTTATTTAAATGACCAGTAATCCATATAATTTAATTTAAATGTACCTTAACATAATTTTTTTCGTAAGCATTTAAAATTGATAGGAAATCATAAATTAATAATTGTTTTCAATAATATTTTAAAATAGAATCAATAATTAATGTATTCAATATATTATAATCGAAAACAAAAAAAAATATCTGAGTGAAATTGAAAAACAAATAAAGCACCTAATAGAAAATATCTTATAATAATACTAGCTGACCCAGCAAACTTGGTATTGCCGATTTTAAAATCGCGATACAAAAGTAACTGTTGATCGTAGATGGGTGAAAATTTAAAGTTGTATGTATTTTTAATGCTGACTCATAATCAAACAAATTTAAAAAAAAATGTCAAAAAAATTTCGTGTTAACATTTAGGGGGATGAAAAATAGATTTTGTCCGATTCTCAGACCTACCCTCACAATTTCATGAGAATCGGTCAAGCCGTTTCGGAGGAGTTCAAAGTTTAACACCATGACACGAGAATTTTATATATTAGAGTAGACACACTCAAATTATATATCTTCAAATTAGATATAGCAGAGCCTGAATTACGGGAGCTAGACTACAGTAGAATATATACTATATTCTTATTATATGTTTATTAGATATGTTAGTACTTAACATATCTAATAAACATATTGATTAGGAAATCGTTTGCAACTATCGGGATTTGATCCCGGGACCCCTGCTCCATAGCGTTCGTCAGGGTCATTAACCACAGGGCTAAGAGTAGTTACCTCCAACTACAAATAAACATCATTTACAATAAATATACCGGTCTCAGTGAGTGGGTCATCTTTTTGCCGTTTGGTGTCGAGACACTTGGCCCAGATGGATGGAGATGGGGTCCAGAGGCGCGAAGATTAAACAAAGTACTATTTACGCGTCTCAATAGGGCTACTGGCAACCCAAGCGCTGGCAGCTATTTCAGTCAACGGATCAGCCTAGCTATCCAACGCGGAAATGCTGCCAGTATTCTTGGTACACTTCCCCGTAATTACAGTTTTAATTTAATGTAATTGTAGTATTAATATTGCGTAATATGTTTGTTTTGTTTGAATAAATATGAATACAAAGTAATCTTTTGAATGTAAATCTTGTAAAAGTTCACTTAACACTGAAAAATATATACAAATAAAATTTTATGAACGAACGGTGCTAACCGTTCGAAAAACCAAACAAGATTTTATAACGAGGCGTTACTCGAATGGTTAGCTCAGTGGGTTAGAGCACCGGTACGGAACGGCGGAGATCGTGGGTTCGAGTCCCGCATCGTTCATAATATTTTGTTTTTCATATTTTATTTGTGTATTAATCCTAGAAGTGAGGGTTATCACTTTAAAAACATAACACATTGTTTTGAAAAATATATTACTATCAGGTCTTGTCCACATACAGCGACTAACGAAAGGTCTTATTATCTTTCACTCACAGTGCCACACACTCTGTTTTGCTTCCGATTTACTAAAATATCTCATCAATACGTAACAGCTAAACGAAAAATATTAAGCGAGTGTTTACTTTTGAGCTTTATATTTCAACTTAATTTGACTTCACTTTGGTTAATTGCAAAACATTTTAAGTTTATTCAGAAAATTAGTTTTCAAATCATCAAATGAACACAACTAAAATAGGCAAGTACGTTTTATCATAATATATACGACGACCTGTATAGCCGAGTGGTTAGCGATCATACCTACTAAGCTTAGAGGTCCCGGGTACGAATCCCGGTAGGTGCAAGCATTTATATGATGAATATGGTTGTTTGTTTCCGAGTCATGGATATTTAAATGTATTTATGTATGTTTAAGTAAGTATATTGTATTAAATATATCATTGTCTTGTAACCCATAACACAGGCTATATATGCTTAACTTGGGGCAAGATAATTTGTGTAAAAAGTGTGTCAATATTATTATTATTATATGTTATGTTATAACATAACATATTATTAGTATACTTACAAAATTATAGCATAAAATTGCATACATGCACTGATAGTACTAATATTTATAATCGACGATCTCTACATTCAGTAACGATCATAAAATACCTGGGGCTCACTGTAAATCGTTTCCTCAATTGGAAAGAACATATACAAAACCTTACTCTACTCTACTGTACTCTACGCCTGAGAAAACTAATTCCCATTTTTCGTAAGCTTACAAATGGAGCTGATCTTGAAACACTAACTACAGTTTACTATGCTCCAGCTCTATTAAAATATATTTTGACAGTATGGGGGAGTGTCGGTTTTGTACATTAATGCAACTAGAACGAGGAAACAGAAGAATCCTAAAAATCCTACTCAGAAAACCTCTCAGATATAGCACTAATTGCGTCTATTCAGAATCGGGTGTACTTACGGTCCGCCAACTTTATCTGCAAACGACTATCCTAAAGAAGCATAAATATTTAACGACCTATTCTGAAATGAAATAAAAGTGAAATATGTAAAAATCCCCCACATTAAACAAATCTGAGTAGACGACTATTCTTCATTTACAGAACCGAATATATAATGCAACTAACGCAAGACTAAACCTATATATATATATATATATACCCACAGACTTTATTACAATGCAAGAAACAACCAAAAACTGGCTCCATGGGCTGAATTTCCATGAGACCGAGAATTTAATACAATAAATGATCTTAATAAATATACCTATACAAATCATAATGACATATCTAAACACTATCAAACCTTATTATTCATTCACATTCTTAGAAGATAAACTTTTATTTTATTTTAATTTCACTTTTGTATTCAAACTTTATTTTTATTTTATTTTATTTGATTTGACTCTGTAGGTCTGTCTGTCTTCTTGTCTTAAGTGTCTGGTATCGAGAAGTCACTTACAGCTGAAACACAGTCCACAATAGTTTAGCTGGCTTGCTGCCTATATTGTATGTATATAATTAATAATAAAATTTTGTAACATATTTTGAACTTGTAATTCAATTATTTATTGTTTTATTTGGGTAAAAATAAAGTTATTATTATCGGTGTGATGAAAATCGTATCTATAAAACCTTTATTCCAATTATTCCATCGATGAGTTTTGCAGGTCAATCCTACTGTCTCCAAACACAATTAATAAACCCATACATGTTGATTTTATTATATTTTTAAGTGAATAATAATAAAAATGTAAATCCCCATTATGCAACCCTTAGGCCCTACCTCCACGAGCATGTGCATTGCGGCGTGTTCACCCAGTCACCGCATCGACACCACTCGCTACGGAAACCCTACTTAAAGGCTACGAGTCGTACAATTGCTTTAATCAATAAAGTTATTTTAGATATTATGTCGCCGCGCTCTATCTTTAGCACGTGGCAAGACGATAACATAGTTAGCTCGTGGAAATAGCGCCTAACATCAGTTGGCCAATCGTTTTATGAGAAATAAAAGATAGATGTACAATACTTCATAAAATTTTTAGCAAACTTTGACCTTGAAAAGTGTGGGTGTGCAATTTATCCGAAATTATCCGGCCTTCGTCAGCTCAGCTATCTCAGACGTAATCTGACTCCGACAAGGAGTTTTCCACTTGGTCGCCGCAGAGGGAACTGCCCCCATGACTATACAATCTCGCATCCTTTCCAGATTTAATAACCTATATATTATAAGAGATTTCCACATATTCACTCACGAAATCTCCGGAGAATTTGTGATTCAGTGATCTATATGTCCAGGCAAAGTGCAAAACCTAGAGAAAAGACTTAATTCAAATTCGAAGTATTTTTGCTTCTTATACCGTCTCCGCGGAGGACGCGGTCGCGGGCATCAGTTCTATCCTAAACACATATTATACTCAAACGGATGTAGGTATTTCACAGCATTAGTTAGGATTTCTTCGGTAATTGATGCTCTAGTAACAAATTAATTTCAATTTTTCGATCCACGCTCTATCCTTATACTGACCACCATGGTGTTTATGAACTAAAATGTGACTCATAGTGGTCCAACAACACAAAAAGTTTATAAAAATTGTCTTATATAGGTACACAGGTTAAACTACTTACAAGGTTAAGCTTATCAGTTAATTTGCAATACAAATTAAAATAGGTTTAACAGATATTTAAATAAGCAATTATCTTTTTTATACATATCCAGCTCAATTTGCATAAGTATTGAAATTCCTTTATTTTAAATAGTTTATTGGGAAAACAATTTATTTCAATACAATAAATTTTTATTGGAACTCGAAATTGTTAATTAAAAGTTTATAAACTTAACTCGACGACTATCAATCAGTGTTAAGCTACACTACACATTAAGGGATTCTTTTAAGGCTTGTACAAAATGATCCCTGAAAATGTACAAAACAAATGTGTTGGGAAACTTTAATGTTTAATCAATTGTTAAAAACTGTTTGTGGGGTAAAAGTAAATAACATAATTATTTTCTTAATGATACCACAGACTGGGAATGGAGGGAACACCCAAAATTTTATAAATGTTATTGTACGACATTACATTGTAACCATATTTTTCTGAAAAAAGAGGCCTGCTCAGTTTCTTGCGCTCGTTCTTCTCAGGTCTGAGGCACACTATTTTTAATGGGTGGTAGATTTTGATGTTTAATAATTGATTTTCTCCTACTTTACTACTAAATGCTGGAAGAGTTACTTGCGGCCTTTCTTCTCTCTCAGAGCGCCATTTGTGTCCGAAGCTGTAGTAGTGTCTTGTACATTAGAAATGACATTAAAAAGTATTATAAAGGAATCAATTTTGAGAAAATAAATGCCTCCTATGCCTTTAATTATTTTAATAAAAATATATGAATTTGAACAGCGCGCCTATTTTGCGCAGTGGGCGGATAATCCTGCGATCCCAACTAAGAACAAAACCTTTAATCCGTGTAAAGATAATCGGATCATATTGATTTATAAGGACTATTCCTTTTTGGTCAGCGATTTTATTTAAATGGGGCAACCCGCTGGGAATACTGATACTGTAGAAAGATGCTCATAGACATCTGCAATATTAGAGACCGGGAGATGCGTTGCTGTCTTTTGAAAATATATCCATGACTATCATGAAGCATCCTTACGCAAACAATGAATTCAAGCTCTAAAGGTATCTAATATACGATAATTTATATTTATACAGTTTATTCTATATTACTTTCTATAGAATATTTGATATTATTTATACACGATTCATATATTGGATGCAGCACCTTTCAAACTAATTAATTGTTATGTATATTACAGCCATTTTAAAATACTCTGTTCGATTGAAAAGTCCGTTGATTTTCTTGCATCTTCTTTCTCACTCTACTTTTTTCAAACATATGGTAGATTCAGTAATTTAAAACAAATATTTATAGTAACCATTCAAAAGCGCTTAGTTTAAGCCCAATTGAATAAAGTTTTTGAAGACTTTGAAAGTAAATATGTGTAATATTGGCAAGCTAAATTTTGACGTTTAATGAATTGTTTCTTAAACAGGCATTAGTAAAATGGATATACGAGAACCAGCACAAGATGCAAACGCTGCGACGATGCAGTTCCACACTTCGGTACAAAGAGCTGGAAGAAAGCAGTGTCCCTTCACTCGAGCCCGTCGCTGAGGTGGCGCCCGCACACGAGCCCGCAACTAAGCCACGCCCACAACTCACACCCGACATTTCCTTCAAGGTAACGACCACCTGCGCAATATCACCACATTACGTAGCAACACGTCAATCTTTTTTGCTATTCAAATTTTTAACAAACATTTGTAATGATAATACGAAATACATACGCAAATATAATTATCTTATCTGGAGAAATCTTTTCCCGTAAAAGGTAAGGAATTACGAGCAGTTGTTGGGTATTGTTGGTTTTTTGCAAATGTTTTAATCATACAATTAAGATAAAACACCTATCTAATGTTTGTATTGAAGCGGTAATGTTGAATTCGTTATAGTAGGCTTATAATGAACTGTTTTACTGCGATCGTAGAAATTAATTATTGTGATGTTAAAATTTAATATCTTTATTGACTTAAATTGAAACTTTATTTGCAACATATTACGTAGTATATACAGTAGAGCCTTGTTAAGATGAAAACCTCCAAATCTCGAAAAAATGTTTTGTTACCCTTCCTTTCTATCACCAAAACCTCAACCCTCTATTATTCGAAATAATCAGTGGGTCACTGTCACCAAGCCATTTTGGTACATAGTTTCCCTCCATAACTTGAAAAATTAAATTTTACCTCTGTATCTCGAACATAGCAATGTTTTGTTTTACAGCCTTTATAACTCGATTTTTGAGACTTATTACCTCTATAGTTAGAAGAAAAATAAGTTACCTTTAAGAGTTTAAGATATCTTTGAAAACTCCTAGAATATATACAATGAATAGAATTACCACGAATTTATGACTCACGTTAACAAGTGTTTTATATTTTTTTTATTTTAAGGAATTTTTTGAAATGTTGATTTATAAATAAAAAAGATTCTGCTATTCAATTTTCAATATTAGATTTTGTTGACCATAATATCATAATATATAAATGTGAAAAATATTGTATATTGCTTTAAAATTTAATTTTATAGATTGATTAGACATTATTGATTCGACAACAAATTGTAGAAATAAATAAAATAAATTAGAAACTGGAGTAAAACTAAATACAAGTCACCCTACTTAGTAAATTTGGAGTTCCTCAAGGTAGTCTTATGGGACCCTTACTATTTTTAATTTATTTGAATGATTTACCCGATGTGGTTGACTATAACTGTGTATTATTTGCTGATGACATATCTATAATTATTCCTGACTATTTAAATTATAATATGACTATTATCAAAAAAATTTGAACTATATTGACATGGTTCAATGAGATTAATTTATTCTATAATATGACAACGACTAAATACATACAAATTTCATTAGATAGTTGTATGTATTTAGTATAATTATATAAAACACAACATAAGGCTTTCAATATAACACACAGTGACATAACTATTAAAGAAATAATCTCTATAAAATTTTTAGGCCTTTTTAACTAATACACTTGCTAACTAGCAATTGTAACAGGAGAGCTCATTGCGATACAGTGGCAGGCAAAATAAATAAGTTTTATTTTCGCTTTGAGAAGGCTCAGACAAACTGTATCCTTTAATGCTGCACTTACTTAATACCACGGTTATACTCGTATTGTTTCAGTTTTACGGTACGGGTTAAAACTATGGGGAGATCCCACGAATATTTCAAATGTTTTTCTGACACAAAAATGTGCTTAAGAGCTTTATGTAATGTCAGTCCTTTAGAATCGTGTAGACCATTATACAAAAAAGTACCGTCTGTTAACGCTTACTAGTCTATATATATTAGAAATTAGTATGTTCATTAAAAACATGCTGAACTTTTTAAACTAGCAAAATCCATATTAGGATTAAGAGATCCAACTCGCCGTTTAATGCCACACTGTAGAACAGCGCTTCATCAAAATAACGAAAATTATAATATAATTTAAAAGGCTCTTTATCCACCTCCAAAAAAATATTAGAGAGAAACCTAAGACAATAATCCATAAAAAATGAATATTTTGTCTAAGAGATAAATGCTTTTATAGTTTCCAAAAAATTCCTTAGCAATATGTAATGGTTTTTAAATGTTATTATTTGAGAGGTACCTTATTTGAGACCTACCGTCAAATATTTGTATGTCATCTTGCATTTACCAATTGTTAAAAACTAAATGACCTATATATTTGCCAAGTGGCACGTCATCGTCACACATTGTTCGCCACGAGAACACACGAGACTGGCTCTATACAAATATACAAAAGGCTGTACAAATATGTGCAGATGTTAGAACCTTAGAATATTTGTGTCAATATTGTAAGGTTAGAAAGTTAATGAATAACACGAAGCGTATGTTACAAAATTTGAAAGATACCATTGAGTGTCAAGATGCCACGCACACAAGCATCTTTACAAATACACACTACACGCAGAGGAGACCAATCCTTAATCTAAGATTGTCATATTGAAATGCAGATGAATTGACGAAGGGCATTAAATCTGGATTTCAAATAATACAAAATACTTAAGATATCGTTAGACTTATTTTTAATCGAGTCTCGGCTATTGTAATAGTTTGAGCTATATTGTCGAAAATGATGTTCAAAAAATTATACAATACAATACAAGATATAGCATGTTTTCGTCGCATTTGCAAAAAAAACCAGATAGTTTTTTTAAATAAATACCGTGGCTTTTGTACACTGGTGAAGGGTCAAGATATTTCAAGTTAAGTAAACATATCTTGTCGCTTCACGAGTACCTTTCTACCAAGCACGTAGCTAAATCTGGTTAAGCTTCGAGTAAGCTCTCGCACCATGCCCTACCAGATTCTACAACCACAATAAATGCAAGTTTTTAATAATATATGAAAGGTTTTTAAAAATTTCAGACTAAATTTACGCACATATGTGTAAGATATAACATTATAATTACCCTTGTAAAACAAATATTTTAAATATTTCATTTATTTATAAGAAAAAATTACGAAACGAGCATGGCGTTCACTTGATGGGTGGGCCAAGTTTTGAGCACTTAGGTCGACACTTTGAGACATAACATGTTAAGTTAACCAATGGGAGGCTCCTTTGCACAAGATGCCGGCTAGATTATGGGTACCACAACGCCTCTGCCGTGAAGCAGTAATGTGTAATCATTTTTTTTCGGTCTGAAGTCTGGGCGCCGTAGCTTGTGAAATTACGGGGCAAATGAGACATAACATCTTATGTCTCATGGTGACTCGGTTTTTCAAGAATCCTGAGCGGCACTGCATTGTAATGTGCAGGGAGTATCAATTATCTAAAAAATTTAAAGAAATAAAAATCTTGACTGTTGCTTTTCAATATATTCTTAATAATGTTATGTATGTACATAGGCACATAAGTGAATTTGCTAGAAACTGTCATAACCATAATGTTATATTAATAACAAACATAAACTTATAATGCCTACTACTCGGCTAAGTCGAGTTAGTAAGTCTTAAGGTTATTATAACATAAATGACTTTCTTAATGATACCACTGATTGGGAATTGAGCGACCGCCCACAGGCTATTAAATAATTATTTTTTATATACGATTTTACATTGTAACCATATTTTTATATAAAAAAGAGAAGCCCGCTGAGTTTGTTTCGCCCGCTCTTCTCGGGACTGGTATATCTCAGACCCGGGTGGTAGTCTAAGACTTTCAATAAGAAGGTGATTTTATATCCTGTTTTGAATAAAAATATTTGAATTTGAATTGAGACTGCGAATGATATGTCCTTTTACGTGCATAGAACGTCATTGCACTCAGCTAAAATTTACGTATTTAAAGTCACAGCAAAGACTGAATACGCTCTAAAGATCTGAGCCTAAAAACGGCCAATACAACGAAGACTTTTATTAATAACCTAGAACGACATTGTCATTGTTTGTGTCACAGCGTGATAACCCTTTATGTCATTGACCTGCTCTTCCGCAGTTTGACGACTTACAAGTGACGTTGGCCGCGCCGTATCAGCTCCAGAAGAAGCCAGAAGCGATAGACCTGGGCTTCGGGAAGTACTTCACAGACCACATGATGAAAATTAACTATCACAGAGAGCTGGGCGGCTGGCAGAAGCCAGAGATCTCTCCGTTCGAGCATCTATCGTTACACCCGGCTGCGAAAGCGCTGCATTATGCTGTTCAAGTAAGTTTGAAGATATACTTTATTCCTTTCCAAATCGGCAGTGCCTCAGAATAGATTCTCGGTACGGCACACTATTCCCTCACCAAGTTATCTTGTTTATAAGATGGTTTTTTTTGCATGCTCTTATAGCTTGTTTCAATAGATTTCAGAAAAATTCACTCAAATCATTCTAATTATAAGCAATCTATTAATACATCTATATGCATTGACAGAACGCTGCGCGAGCGCCAAAATCGCGCCGTTTATATGATGAATATGCATGCTTGTTTCCAAGTCATGTATGTTTATGAGTTTAAATATATGTTTAAGTAAGTATATTGTATTAAATATATCTTTGTCTTGTACCCACTGTACCCTAGTTTGGGGTAATATAATTTGTGTAAAACAGTGTCAATATTATATTATTATTGTCAAATATTGAATACAATATGAGTATAGGTGAACCTATACTATTTCTTTCCATACTAAGAATGTAGAAATGGGCTCCCAAATACATGTTACTGAGTCTACTCAACGCACCGTATCAAGCCATGACGGTTCTAGGAACGTATCAAGCGAAAATGTTTCATATCGAAAAGTATGAGACGTATGTCCACTAGTACACAATAACAACAATATGCATGTTTACGATAACAAAGAACTACTTAATGTTTTCATTTCATCATTCATGTCAATGTGATTGTGACGAAATGTTATTAATAATATTCTTCGATCAAATATGTACTGAATAAAGGTAACGGCCATAAAGCTGTAAAGGAAATATGGCCTCAACTAAACGTACCTCACTGTGTTTAGTGTATAGGCTTACAATATAGGCGTATGGATAAACTCACAGCGCGATAATTTTCGTGGCCAATTTCGATTTGTCGTTTTATATTCAAAGACTTCAAAGCTATCAATATTTAGGACATACAAATAATAGTATTTTATTAATATTAAAGCAAGGTTTGCAAAAGAAGTGTTCTAAATTGAATTTTTAGTTATTTGATACTGAAAAGTTTTTGAAGTCGGTTTTTTAAACGTATTTTTTTTATTTCTTACGTTTTAGTGTCAGTTAATAATAATATAAAATCAACCTGAATGAAAACTCCCAAAAAAAGCCGTACACGGACAACAATTATGTCATCCAGGTAGACGAAAATTTTCATATAAATGTTCATAAAATGAAAACTGCTGCGCCAAACTATGTAATAATAAATAAACCATTTTGGGACCAAATGGCATCTATTTCGCATCAAACAAAAGAAGAATTACGTAAATCGGATCATAAATCTCAGAGGAATCGGTGTACATACATAAAAATAATTACCGATCGAATTGATAACCTCCTCCTTTTTGAAGTCGGCCTCTTTACGAACTGATGTAGTTTCATGACGTTTACCAAGTGTTGTTGCAATATGATCATTTATCGTTATTTAATATGTCATATTATGATGTTTGATCGAAATAGTTATAAGTGCGGCTTAAATACTATAAAACTTCACTTCTTTCGGGTGTCCCTAGATGGCACTGTTTTTGTTATATTAAAATAAATTCAACAGGCTTCCGCCATTTTTAGAGAAAAACCAACAAAACGAATTGCATCACATCTATATGAGTATCGTTTTGACATTTTGTTAATAGTTTGATTTTTTTTATTAATCATACAATGATGCATGACAGAGGCAAGCAATTAATTGTTCTTTTAACAAAATATTCGCTTTTTCTGCCGCAATTGGATATTTTTTGTAAATAGATCGATACATCCGAACATTCTCGAACAGTTTTCAATACAGTCATCATACCTCAAGTGGTGTTATACTTTCCGTGCCTGTTGTGTTCATGGACCGGTCATGTTGTGGCACAGTGTTTTGGGTAGGCTGCTTTACCAGAGGGCGCTGAATTTGTGCTTCGAAGATAGCAGTGCCGGATAAGTAAGAGTAGCAATTGCTACGGGCCCTGCGCGAAAGGGGGCCCCGCATATTTCAACCCACTCATGTCTGCGTGAGCGTAATTTTTTGAATGAGACTTATTAAGATGTGGTTTATTGAATTTACTTGATGTCACAAAAACGTGAAACTTTTCCAACTAAGACAATCCACATCATCAGACACTCGGTAACAGACTATTGCCAATATTGATCAAGGGCTCTTTGAAAGAATTTGTTACGGGCCCCGCGTTTACTTAATCCGGCACAGGTATGTAGGTAGGCATAAGCATCCAATAATGGCCGTCAAAAGATAAATACAATCATTACACCAATAATTGATCGATTTCATTATGAATTTATAAATTACATATAACTACGATGCCGCAGTCGCTCATCGTACCGCTTCGCTGTGGCGTATGTTTGAGCGAAGCGAGGTAAAGTCTGTGTACAAAAACAAAACAAAATTATTATTAATCAATCGTCTCAATTTTTAAATAAATATAAATAGCGCGTGCTAATTTAGAATAATTTGTAAATCATGTTTGTTTTTAATTATAATAATTGAATCAAGTCGAAATTCAAAATTCTGTCTCGACAATAATCTAGAAAATTTTCAAGGCTTTCTATGAGTTCAATTTTTTTTTAAATCGGTCCAGAAATGGCCGTGAAACAATTTAACACAGAAATCAATTGGAGTCACCTGGTGGGAGCTCCGCTCAGCTTCGCTTCGCTTTGCCCAATAATACATTGAGAACACATTTTGATTAAAGATTCGTCTTAATTTGCGCGGTCTCATATAAGTCATAATTTTTTTCGTAAAGAAGTAATTGAAAACAACAAAATATCAATAAAAAACAAATAAAGCTGAACTGTTTTATAATCATTATCTACTTAATTATATTCCGTAATTGGGTATTTTATATTTCCCGCAGACTAATAATTATTTATTCACATGTACAATCACAAGTATAATTTAGGTTTAAATATATTTTGCTGTTTTCATTTCCTTGAACTTCACTTCGCACTTCAATTACTTTATCCTTAATTGATTCTCGAACATTCGGTTTACGATAAAATACTCGGTACATTTACATTTTCGATGAAACTGCGCAATTAAATGTCACCTGTAAACAAACATTATCAAATGACACAGATAGAAAGATTAAAAAATGTTTGTTTTTAGTTGTTCGAAGGATTGAAAGCTTACCGGGGGGTCGACGATAAGATACGGTTGTTCCGACCAGACCTGAATATGCAGAGGATGAACCTGGCGGCACAGAGATCTGGTCTCCCAATGTTTGACGGGGAGGAGCTCATCAAGTGCATCACGAGGCTGGTTCAGATAGACCAAGAATGGGTGCCGCACTCCGAAACCTCGACACTGTATATACGACCCACGTTGATTGGCACTGAGGTAATATACCCTGCAACATTCAAATAAAGAGATGAACTTCATGATAAATCATTACAGCCAGAATGTACGCCGGCCCTTAGTGTATCACCTATTGCCTGTGCTCCCTCGAGGCACAATAGAAGTGGGAAACTCCGTTGCAGAGGATGCCGGCTAGATTATTAGTACCACAACGACGCATTTTTCTGCCGGTAAGCAGTAATGTGTAAGAATTATTGTGTTACGGTCTGAAAGGCGCTGTAGCTAGTGCAAATACTGGGCAAATGAGACTTAACTTATCTTGTGTATCTAGGTGACGAGCGCAATTGTAGTGCTGCTTAAGAATTCTGAGCGACACTGCATTGTAATCGCGTATCAATTACCATCAGCTGAACGTTCTGCTGATGCCATCCCTTATTGTCATAAAAAAAAACTAGAAATGCACCAATGAAAATAGGTTTATTTCTCACTTTGAGTTACTCACAATTACAAGGGAGTAATACATACATTGCGGCTTTAAGATACTTGAGAAATAGTTATTAAAGTAACCGGCAGCCGGTATTCTTATACCTATCGCTATGTCGATTTTTTGATAAATATTCCTTATTTTACGACTCGCTGACAAACGTAGAATTGGCTACGTTTTTGAAAATTTTTGTCTCTCTGTATGTTTTTTATACTTTACTCAAGAATCGCTTGCCCGATCTTGATAAAAATTGATGTGTAGTAAGTTAATTAGAAATAGCTTTTAAGTACTTTGGATGTTGTTTTTAATACTACAAAAGAGGAAAATAAATTAATGTTAATGATTGGAAAAGTTAAATAGTTTGTAAATAGTATAAATCTAGTTTATCTTATCACAGCGGAATAAATTACTTTAAATATTATAATCAAAAGAATCCATGTCAATTCCAAGTTATCAATGAGCATTAATTACTTCGAAGGAGCTCAGATATGACTAGATTGAAATTATTCTTACTTGTTATCGTAAGACGTTTTGTTTTTGTTTGAGAAATGGTTTCCTTTTTGATGATATTTGTGCAAAAACATAATATTATGAAGGTGAGCAGGTGAACTAACTTGATTCTTAGTATAATTTTAAGATTCGGTTGGGGACAAAGTTATAACTAGTACTGGGTGAGTCTGTAATCCGTCCCTATTGATCGTCTTATGGAAAGGAAAGTAGTACCCTCCTCTTACAGTACTAAATTCTTTAGAATAATTCAACAAAGGTAGATTTAAAATAAATCTAACAAAAATAAGTACTATGAGTCCGGCCCTGTATGACTGCTTCAATTTATTTTGTTGTGTACTCGTTTTAATTTTGTCCTAACTCTAAACAGTTTTTTATTTTTAAGTGATATGATATGAAACCAAACATAATTATCAACTGTAAAGTAGATTCTGTAGATAAAGTGACAACGTGAGAGTTAAACTAGACGTACCAAAATTTTGGTCGATGCTTCACTCGGGCAGTTGGCTCAGTTTGTGAGAGCGCTCCGACGGAATCCGAGAGTAGAGGGAAGGGTGGGGGAAGGAGCTCGAGTGCTATGTAAAAAAAGTGCCCGTATAGCAAGCGGGCCCCACGGTATAGGGGCCCCGCATATTTATACTCACCTCTGCCTGAGCGTAACGTTTTGAGTGATACTTATTATTAGTTTACTTGATGTCACAAAAATGTGAAACTCAGACAGGACAGACACTCGGTAACCGACTATTTTCAAAATAGATCAAGGACTCTTTGAAAAAATTTGCTAGGGGCCCCACGTTTGCTTTAATCCGTTACTGTCACCATATTCAATGTCATTTAACATGATCAAGCATCTCTTTATTTTAGCTGTCCTTTTTAATTCGAAGTACATTGCTTTATTTTGCAGCCAACATTTGGAATTATAGAGCCAGAGTCAGCATTGTTGTTCGTGATACTCAGTCCAGTGAGCGCGTACTACAAGACCAACTCGGACGGCGCTGTGTCCATCTACGCGGACCCGAACGTGGTGCGGGCGTTTCCCGGCGGCGTCGGCAATAGGAAAGTCGGATCTAACTACGGACCCACTATCGGTACTATTATTTTATTACTCACTAGCTGTTTCCCGCGAATTCGTCCGCACTAACCAGTGTTTATAAGTTTTTGGTCCAATGCTGCCACATACATATATACAAAACAATTATAATATATTATCTCTCATCGTTAAGGCTGCGTTTGTAAGCAACGTTTTCGTTCGACCGTTCTTTCTCCGACTTACTTTGCAAATCCGACTACCACAACCTTTTCCAGTGGGAGGTTCTTTGTACAGAATGTCGGCTTGATTATGGATACCACAACGGCGACTATTTCTGCCGTGAAGCAGTAATGTGTAAACATTATTGTGTTTCTGTCGGAAGTGCGCCGTAGATAGTGAAATTACTGTGCAAGACTTAACATCGTATGTCTCAAGGTGACGAGCGCAATTGCAGTGCCGTTCAGAATTTCAAGAATCCTGAGCGTCACTGCATTGTAATGGGCAGCGCGTATCAATTACCATCAGCTGAAGGTCCTGCTACGAATCGAAATAGTCTATTAATTTTTTTTCATATAGCCTATAACACTCACAAGTAATGTGGCTTTCTATTGGTAATATAATTTTCAAAATCGGTTCAGTTCAGAGATCAACCCTCACAAACTTTACGTCTTTATAATATTAGTATAAAACCTACTGCTATATACATTGTATTGAGTAGATATATTCTATTTCTTTTTACTTCGATTCATAATGACATATCCAAAATATCGAAGTGGTATTTAAAGGGTTAGCCTTATTTAGTAATCCTTTAACATTAGGTTTTAGGTATAAATAAATTATTACAAAACTCTTAAATTCATTATTGTTATACAGATACAATTTAACATAAAATAAGTAAAAGAAAATAACGGGTTGCACTGCAGGAGTGCCGGTGCATTTTGGAATGGTTCGGGAATAATTTCGCAGGAATTATTTATCAGTATAAAGTAATAGCATTTATATGGTTAAATACAATATTCATTTATTGCGCTATCGTACACAAAAATGACCATTTATATTATATAAAATATAGTGTAAAGTGCTGAAACTGTAAACTTCGATTAAAAAGAGTTTCTTGCCACTTCTTCTAATTAAAGCCCAAATTTTCATAAGTGTCATTTAGGCATAATTGAATAAATGAGTTTTGTTCCTTCTTATTTCAAAATTATGATAGTCAACACTAGTTTCTCTTTTATTATATTAATGAAAAATTGAGTTTTCCTGCGGAATACCACAGCCTTAACACAGATCATTCCTCTTTCTGGTATTCAGGCATCGTGTTGTGAATTATTAATGTCCGTAATAACTTCGATCTAAGAGTTATATTTCAATCCCCCAGGAACAGTATGTTTTCAGAATGAAATCTCTCTTTGAAATATAATTTGATGAGAATATTTTTTTACATCTCTATTATTTTGGTAGGTTCATATTTGCATAAATATTATGGCACGTACTGAGATAAACTTTGACAATATACATAATTATCATACGATGTTTTAACTTTTAAAATATCACTAAGATAACAGACAAACAAAAGAAGTTATCTCGAAAGAGGTTAGTACTATCATTGCTAATATAATACGGATATGATTGTATAATATGACAATTTTTTATCTAATTTTATGAAGAGTTTGCCTAATTCTCGAAACAAACCCATGATGCAAAAATATTATTGATTCTTATAAGGACTGGATCAGCGAATTCCAATTTTGTCACTATTACCAACTTGTTTATGTTGAGAAATACCGATAATAATCTAGTCCTCATTATATTATTCTCTCTTCTTTACTTAGAATATGTGTGAGAGTAGAGAGATTTGTATATTTGTATGTAACGAACAAATTTAAAAATTGCAAGACCTATTTAAAAGTCTTTTATATTTGACATTATAGTTCACGATATACGATTGCTTTTTGCTTAAACACTTCAAACATATCTGTTATATGGAGATATAATAATAGAAAATCATGCTCATATTTTACTTTAAAATACAGCCTGAACGAAGTGGCGAGCGATTAAGCTGCAGACATTTATAAAATTCATGCTTTCCTGAAGAGTTTTTAGTTAGTTTACGCCATCACATGGTTGGTAATTGTTGTTCACTTCAGTAAACCATATTATTATATAAAATATTAAATAAAATGTCGACTCACCCTCCCTAATAAATAAAATAAGCTTTAGAATTCCAAGGAAATCATCTCGTTCCCGCAAATTATTTTCCATAGATATGTGTCATACGAACTATGCAAAGAATACTTATTTTAGAAGAACTATTAACGTGTACAACAGTCCTCTTTTAGTAGTTGATATATTTCATCTTTCAATTGGTAAATTAAGATGCATTTAAGAAAATTATTGCACTCTTTTTAGATAATTGTCAAAATTGTAATAACTATGTATAAGTTGCGTCTATACTTGAAAATTTTCTTTTGTTTAACTTGTATGGGAATCAATCTGGATATTAAATTTACCCATATCATGTATATAATTTGTTACAGACTGTATGTTCCCTGAAAATAAATAAATAATAAAACTAAATATAAGAAAACAAAAAATGTTTAGTAAATAGTCAAATAACTAAAAACATGCTTTTAGTTTCGTTTATTTATAAAAGCGTGATTATTTAAACTATTATTTGCATTATTGAATTAAAAATTCTCTTTGGTTTTCGAAAATTTCCTAATATTAGATAAATCGGTTAAATATAATATAAAATTAACACTAATTCCTGCCTTTTCGACGATACATGAAAATTAAATAAATCTTATTTGCAAATTGAAAAATAGAATAATTTTTATTAAATTAATGTAATGTCATCGGTCCTCGATAAATGTACCAAGTATGAAAGAAATTTGGCCGTTTAGTCTGTCAAAATCGCGCCCAAATGAGTCGGTTACAAACAAACATTCATACAAGTGAAGCTAATAAAAGGCGTGTAAAAGACTAAACATCCTATAAACACTGGGGGTGACTAAGACGCAATATATTAATAATTAATAATTTTCAGAGATAACATCCCGGGCGGCGAAACTGGGTCACCAACAAGTATTATGGCTGTTCGGACCGAACCACGAGCTCACAGAAGTCGGAGCCATGAATATATTTGTTGTTTATATCAATGAAGATGGCGGTGAGTAATTTTAATTAAAACCTTTATGAAAAAAAAACATAGTCCTGAGTTACCCGAATACACATCGCAACTTAGTTGGAAAAAATCGTAACTCTACACGTTTTTGTGACATCAAGTAAATTGAATATCCACATTTTAATAAGTTTCACTCAAAAGTTTTAACTCAGGCATTGTGCCGTACGCCACTCTCGTTTTTGGTGTATCTGAAAAATCTACTGCCCTGGGGCCCCGTTTCGCGCAGGGCCCGTAGCAATTGCTACTCTACTACGTGGTTAATCCGGCACTGATCTTTACAAAGTTATTTTTAGAACGTAACTGATTCTTGACTAGTTCTTAGTGATAATGGAAAAGAGTCTTACCGTTTTCCTTTTGTCTGTTGTGTTATTGTGCTTACAATCATAAAATCAACGCCTCCAGAAGCGATGACTGTGTGTACCTACGATTTTCCCTTTTTCTCGGTCTTGTTATTCATGCCTGTTTTATTCCTGGCAATTCCATTCATGCAAGCTCGTATATTCTAAGCATTCTTAGCATGTTCGATTAAATGTACTTACTTTAAGGTCCACTTTTTCAACACCTATTTTTATTGATCCACTTACCTACCTCTCCGTAAATGTTATAAGGGGGCATTGCCTTTTGGGATAGTCGTACCGACTCTAACACACATGGGAGAAAGGGGGCGAGTCTGTACAAATATCGTGTAACTTTGGATTTTGATTTATCACCGTGACTCTTTGGTAGCCGACAGCCGATATCAATGCCATCTTAGTGCTGAAGAAGAGAGCTATTCGCGCTATTTATAACCTAGTTCCTAAGGTTAGAAAAATTTGAAGAAATTAATTTAACTGTTGCATTTCATTATATTCTTAATAATGTTATCTATGTACATCGGCACATTACCGAATTTACACACACGACAAACGAACACGAGGAACAAACATAAACTTACTAAAAAAAACTAAACAAAAGTTGATGTAATGCATATATCAATTTCACTACAATATAGTGTTATAAACACCAATACAAGTGTCGTGTGTGTATGTGTAAGTTGGTTGTCGCTATCATCGCTCGCTGACCCCGCGACCGACCCACATCTGTAGCAATAAACCTGCTTCGACACATCATCATTCTAGAATTAACTTGTTTTTATCCAATAACAGCTCAAATTGTTTTAACAGCGACTAAAAAGAAATGCCTTTCAATATCAAATAAATAATAGTGGGTGTGTGTATACAATTGAATCAATATGTATAAATATATCATACGGATATAAAATAAAATATATATGTATCATGTAATAACCAGTCCTCCTTTGCACCGGATGCCGGCTATATTATGGGTACCACAACTGCGCCTATTCCTGCCGTGAAGCAGTAATGTGTAGGCATTACTGTGTTTCGGTCTGAAGGGCGCCGTCACAGACATGGATCCAAATAGATGCCGCGAGTGTATGTACTTCGCGTGTCAAAAAGAGGAGTAATGCTCTTCCTTTGACGATTTTCTTTTATTTTTTATTATGATTTATAATACATTGCCAATTTTAGTAATAAGCAATACCAACTATTGATGTACTGAAAACGTCAACTAATGATGAGGTGAGTGGCCATACGTTAGGCTCGATGCAATGGCATTTTTAACGACGCCACAGTACGAACAAAAAAAAGGGCACGCTTGGTTTTCATACAGACGGAGGGATTTGCGTTATCTACTTAGATCTATGTCTGTGGGAGCCCTCAATCCTATTAATAGTGATAAAAGAGGCGTAGCTAGTGAAATTACTGGGCAAATGAGACTTAACATCTTATGTCTCAAGGTGACAGTTGAAATGCCGCTCATAATTTTTGGGTTTTTCAATAATCTTGAGCGTCACTGTATTGTAATGGGCAGGGCGTATCAATTACCATCAGCTGAACGTACTGCTCGTCCTGTCCCTTATTTTCATTAAAAAATGTAGTAAATGATTCATCCGTTCTTTTTGTCTTTATCTTACCTTTGTCGCTACTGAGTTACAAAACTGGGAGTAGTAATTTTAAACTTGGAGTAACATTTCATTGCGTTTATTAATAAGGCAGATGGTGATTAATATCTTAGAGTCAATTCCCTAAAATAGTTCACCATTACATTGTTACCTAGTAACCACAAAGTGGATGATAATTAATTCTTATAGTATTGTTTTAATTTTTTTTTAATTTATTTTGTTTGTAGAAACAGTTTATTAAATACTTAACTTTTAAAGATTTTAAAGAATTCAACAGTTATGAGGAAGCGTGTTCTCACTATGGTATCGACACACTGGAACAAAGAAGGAATCAAAGTGACATGTTACTTCTGCAAGCAATTTTGAGTGGCTCCATCGACTGTCCTAGTCTACTGTCAGCCTTTTCATTAAACGCTCAATCTTTAAGATCGCGTCACACGCGCCTTTTACATGTTCCCAAACCTAATACAAATTATGCCCAAAATTCCATAATTCCGCGTCTGTCACGAATTTATAATAAACAGTACGCTGAGTTTGACGTATTTCACTTATCAAAAATTAAGTTAAAAACAGAAATAATAAAACATCATCGTAAAAAATAACAATAATAGGTAACGCAACACACACAAACACACACGCACACACACACACCACACACGCATACACACACCACACATGCACACACACACACCACACACGCACACACACACACAGACACGCGCGCGCTATTGTAATCTTTTATTTGTTAGTATATATAGTACATTTTTAAGTCTATTCTGTTAATATATGATTTCTTTTTATAATTTAAAATGTATGTAATCCTTAGTGGCTTTATGTAAAACCTAGGTTAATTTTGTAAAAATAATTGTTGTGTAAGCTGTTGATTACTTTTATAATAATAAAAAATAAAAAAATAATGAAATTGCCGATTTGTACTGAAATATTGAATTCATTTATTTTTAATCAAAATAATTACCATTATTATCTATAAATTGCTGCCATCTAATAGGAAGGTCATTTAATCCTTTTGCAATAGAACTGTAGTGATCTAGATTCGACAAACTGAGTGAAAGTATTTTGTACTGCCTCCTGAGAAGAAAACTTTTCATCACGTAGAAAACTGTCCAAATCACAAAAAAATGGTAGTCCATTGGAGGAAGGTTTGGCGAATACGAGGGGCTGTTTCACTACTAGTTTTGCTATCACTGTTTGGAGTTCGGCACTGTAGACATCTGCCGTTATTGCTCGACCAGATCGGAGAAAGCTATAGTGAATAACACCATGCTGAGGCCACCAAACAGTTACCATTACCTTTTTATTGGTAAGCTTTTCTTTAGGACACTGTAGCTGCGTTTGTCCTGGGGTCAGCCATTGCATATTTCGCTTACGGTTATCGTAAAGAATCCACAATCTTGTCTAAAGTGAATAAAAAAAACTACTAAACGTCGATAATCGAATGTTTCACATTTTTTAATAGAAGAACTACATAGGTAGCATTTGAAAGAAGTACCTATTACAATAAAAGGGCAATTTCATACTTTAGTCAATCTATATATATAAAAGAGAATGTATGTTCCCTAATTACTCCTAAACTATTCGACCGATCTCAATGAAATCTTTTGTAATAGATTCGTTGAACCTCAAGGAAGGTTTACATGTGTAATTTATATGGCAAAACAACGTTTGCCAGGTCAGCTAGTACTAAATAAAAGCCACTTGCAATGCCTTCCACAAGACTCCATAAAGTCAGTAATTCTTTTAAATGTCAATTATATCGTTTCCATAATAAACTTCCCGAACAGATATTAAGTCCATAAATAAATTCAAAACCTTCACAAAACGTAAATTAAGCAGAAAATGCTATTACAATATCCAAGATTATTTAAATGAGACAGCAGCCTGGAATGGAATTGATCTACTTAAGTGTGTTTTTTTTAACCGACTTCAAAAAGGAGGAGGTTATTAATTCGAACGGTATTTTTTTTTTATGTATGTACACCATTTATATGGAGTTTTCATTCAGGTTGATTATATATTATTATTAAATGACACTAAAACGTAAAAAATAAACTACGTTTAAAAAACCGACTTCAAATACCGAAAAGTATCAAATAACTAAAAATTTAATTTAATACACCTCTTTTGCAAACCTTTACCTTTAATATTAATAAAATACTTTTATTTGTATGTGATACATATTGATAGCTTTGAAGTCGGTGCCAAGCCAAATGTAATAAAGGTACCTACAGTCGCCACGCGTGACTTTGGGCGGGATAGCTTTGTCTAGAACAAAACAACCCAAGCGGACAGACACGCTTGGCCAGACAACCTAAATAATTACAGTAAGTAAGCTGTTTATAATATTTTTATTTTGTTTAGGGCTTGGCACTGACTCAAAGCTATCAATATGTAGCACATACAAATAAAAGTATTTTATTAATATTTAAGGTAAAGGTTTGCATAAGAGATGTATTAAATTAAATTTTTAGTTATTTGATACTTTTCGGTTTTGAAGTCGGTTTTTTTGAACATAGTTTATTTTTTATTTATTATTATAAAATTATGTGTATGACTGAATTTAAACCATTGTTAATCAATGTTATGAGTTAAATAAACCTTTTCATTTCATTTGTGCTGTAGTAAAAGGCTATTGGCGCTATTTGTAACCTAACCTACAGGTTTAGATCCAAAATGAACCATTAACTCGCTGGATAAGTATAAGTACGCTCTTAAAGATCTTTAGTAGATACAAAATTTAAATAGTGAAAGTTAGGTGACAGTCTTTTGACAGCATTGTATCCTAATTGTCAATGTCATTGTCAACTAGACAAGCAGCTGAGCACGCCGCCGCTGAACGGTCTAATACTGCCGGGAGTGACTCGACGATCTATACTAGAGCTGGCTGGAGAATGGAAGGAGCTTACTGTCAAAGAGGAGGTGCTAACTATGCAAAGAATAGCTGACCTCAACCAACAAGGGCGGGTGAGTGACATTTACGCTGAACTTACCTACCTACCTTTACTTACTTATCGAAACCTATGCCTATAAAGAAAAGGAAAAGTTAACACTCTTATAAAATATGTTAAAAAATCTGTTACAATTAATCAGTATTCGAAATCAGTATTTGAAAATCTGCGAATCTTTTTTGGATCTGCTTTTTATAAGAAATGCCAAAACAATGAAGCCGTTTACGCGAACACTTGCCTTGATCTTTTATTGCTGATTAGACAGAGATATCCATACTATAATGTGACGTCACATCTTAGTTTTGCGATAGTAGCGCTATACAAATTTTGGTTATGCGAGATAGGGACAGGAGACCCTTACACCAAAAGATTTAATGCCTGTAGCTTTGTATTTCTTTGATTGATTTTAATTTTATTTTCAGTTAACATAATTATTTTTATCTTACTTTGTTATAAAAGCTGAGATAATTTATGCGTCTAGATATAGCCTCTTGCTGCTAGACAGCCGTTGAGAACAGGCCAGGTTTATTACTTTAATGTACGTGACAAGCTGTTTTACACTCGCGATTTGTACGCCACTTTGAGTTAGTGTACGTGCTTTGCTCAAAATAGAGGTAAACTGTCAACCTTTTTTCGACACTCACAGCTGTTACATTCTATCTAGACGTATATATGATCTAAGTATAAATAATATTAAAAAATATGTGGGTGTACCAGCGTAAGAAGTGAATCTTCGTTATGACTTATCATTTTTCTACTGTTTACATGTTGACATTTCATCAGAAAATTCTTGTTTCAGTAAGTTTAACTGTTGTTTTCTAAATAAAATATATGGCGATCATTTTTCACTAGGAATTTCGACGTTTTCCAAGCTGCCATAAGTTCAATATTAATATAATCAACAGACATGATGACCAAATAATCGTAAAATTGTCAACAGTTGCTAGAAATGTTCGGCGCCGGTACTGCAGTGGTAGTAACGCCAATCAGCAACGTTGGCTATCTGGACACCAACATCCCAGTGCCCACAATGCAGCAGCACAACCCGGTGTACCAGCGGCTCAAGGACACCTTGCTGGCCATCCAATATGGCCACATAGAGCATCCCTTCGCCAAGGTTATCACGTAGTGAATCCTGTGACTGAGTGACTTAATATTTGCTATGTGCTAGTTGTGTAAAACATAAACTTATCTCCTTGTAAATATTTGTGTAAAGGCCTTATGGTTGATGTGTTTATTGAAGCAATGTTATTGAACAATGAGGCCAAAACAATAGCGTATAGTTTTAGGAATCATTCCTACACATCGTCGAAAATAAGTCGTTGGTACCGAAACACACAAACTAGATGCTTCGTTGGAGGTGAAAACGCGTGTCGGTACGTATTTTCGTCGTGTTTCACATTTTATGTAAATCTTCATATTTTTCTTAGCTTTATGGTTGTGAGTTAGGTGAAATTGTGAAAGTGCTGCTATATTATATTAAGAAAATAATTAAATAATAAGTTTTAGAGGCAAAGCCTAAAGAAAGGTACATATTGGTTGTAACAATTATGGTATTAAGATTGCAAATATTTAGGTGCTTCTAATTCTAGAAATCTAAATAAGAAGATACTAGAAGTGACACCCCGCGTTAAAAATAACGCCACAGACAAACAGCGAGTAATTAACGATGTAATTAATCGAAACTGCATACGTGTAAGAATGAGTCATAATATGGTGTATTGCAGTACTTGTAAGTGCGGAAATTCTTCCACTACAAAGTATTGCATTTCATCGCTAAGTTTTTCTGTTTCAGTAAGATTAACTAAACTGCTGTTTTTTAAATAAAAAATATATTATGGCGACAATTTGTCACTTGGAGATTCATTTTCACTAGTAGATTTATTCTAATTACTGCCGTCATACCATTGTTGCACAAGAGGACAGTCATACCGCAAGGACTAAAGAGCTTATTACATTATTCAATCTGTAACGAAGTTAAAACAACTTTAATTCAATTTAGTGAGGTAGATCTTACATTTTCTTAACTTCTAAATCAATTCCAATTTAGGAACGCATTGCTACGATTTATTTGGCGTTCGTTCATTGTTCAAGACGTCGTTTTCATATGAGACAGATTTTTTTTTAATGTATCTAAACCTGGCACTTTCTCTTCTTAATTCTTCTAATGTCTATTATTAGAGCTAGGTCAAGCCCCATCTTCTGATGTCTTGACAAATAAGGCACCTTCGGAACGTGCGGCCTAATGTAAAATTCTACTTCAGGAATCTGATTCGTCTGTCAAATTTAGTCTAGTGTCATCACTAGCACCCAGCTTGATTGAAGAACAATTGATTACGACTTCTTCTGATTAAAGCTCAACCCTTTACGAAGTAGCGGTAATATGTAAAAAAAAATTGACATTCGTAAATGTCACTTCCTTGACCTAGATAAATAAAGTGAATTTGATTTCATTTAAAGCATATCTAATTAAATTTCCTGCAGATTGAATAATATGTAAAGCTCTTTAGCATTTGTAACATATCTTTTACCTCCTCATTTAGATTACTATGGTTGAAAAGATCGGCAAAAATTCCTGTTACCAATATAACTATGCAACTACGCTATTTAGTAAAACTATAACGTAAGACGGTTTAAGGTGTCGATTTGAGTTTAGTTTTTTAAAAAAAGAGCAAAATTGTGAAAGGCTCTTTAAAACACCAAACAGTTTTTTGAATTTGTGTCAGTTTGTTTGTTTATTAGTGCATGCTAATCTCAGAATCCGCAAAACCGTTACAAATGTTGTTGCACTGATGTGATCTTATTTTAATTGACGCAAACAAAAAATGAGTTAAAGTTTTAAGAAAACAATAATTAAACCTTCGTTCATTGAGATAATGCACCGAAGTAAATAGAAGCAAAGTCTCGGGCGCTTGCTGCTAAGTCTCTTAGATGTATTCCACCAGTGCTTCTTATAACTTAACAGTGGTTTTATTGAATATTGTGAACTGCCAACTATTTAACTAAGTGTTAATTTTATGTTTCTAACGATCGGTTTTTACTTAAGCTGTAACCAAGGACGCACTGGTTTATTGTAAGATATGTAAATTGTATATCTAAGTATGATACATTTATCATACTTAGATATACGCTCCATTGAGCGAAAATACAATTACGCTTTAAATAAATAAAATAATGTGAAATGAACACACACGCCCGCTTCCTTCTTTGATATTCTAAGGCCTATTTATTGCTGTTGATCAAAACGATAGTTTAGTAGAAGCTCGGAGAATTGCCATCACTAATGTGGGAATAGTATTGCCAATCTCTTGCGCTCCCTCGCACGACTGAGTGGGGCACTTATAGTGATGTGGCGTCTCACTGTCGATAATTACGATATAACTTCTTCCCTTTTATAATTAGAAAACTTATTTGTTTTAGGAAATTAATTTAATGTTGATTTCAGATGATAATGTACATTCACGGATATGTACAACTTTTTAGGGGGACTATTTTACTATTATCAGAAACAACCAAACCGCTTACACGTAATACATTATCAAAAAATGAATATCCACATGAACACGTTGCGTTAAATGTGACGCATCGTTTTAACCAGTTTATTTTTTAATCATTGAAAGTTATATCTGATGTATCTAAGTATTAGTTAAAATCATAGATGTAGAATACGACGTTAGAAAATCTAGTGAAATAATTTGTTTTTATGATTTTTTTGTAATATATAACTATGATTAATTGTGAATAGAGGCTAAAAATTTCTAACGGTTAGTCAGTCTTTTCGTACATTAATTTAGAACATTTTACAGCGATTATGGTGGGTTCCTGAGCTATTTAAGCGCGGGTACTGTAACTTGTAAATGTATTATAAACAAAGCTAACTGCTTTTCTAAGTTATATTATAAATGTATTTATTGTTACGAATCACTGGTTGCTTTTCGATCTGAATTAAGTCCAACATACGTAATTATTAGATAATTTTAAAATATTAGACAATATTATTACGCTCATCTCTCAAAAGTGAACCGAAATGTAATAGATAATTCTAGTCTAAGAATATACACGAATTTAAGTTATTATTTACATTATATGTATTTATCTGTTGAATGGTTTTTATTTCATATTTATCTCCTTAAACTGAAATTCAAATAAGTAATCATATTTTTTTAAGATGTGCACTATTATGCTACATCTATTTTTATAAATAAATTATACTTATTGTTGATGTATTAGATAATATAGAATTTGAAATCATTATAAACAAAATTATGTTTTGTGTCTACCATCAATTTGCTTTAAATAAGTAGTCTGGGCTTCACGTACCGATATTTTAAGCTAGTGTTTTTCAGGCATTTTTAGCGGTATACTTAAGTTTACACGGCAAGTGCCTGGGCTGAAATGTTGTACATGAATTCTATATTGTCAAAAAAAAATATTTAAAGCTAAAATACACTTATCGTCTATGTTACGTCGAACACCCAAGAGAACAAACGTACTTCACATCTATATAAATACAGTTTTCATATTTTATGAGTATCATTTGATTAGTATAATAATTATAATGACGTGACGAGAGACATTTAGCGTTTTGGTGTTTGTGAAATTTCTCATATATAATGTAATTCTTCTTAACAAATTTTTAGACACACACATTTTTTTTTCTGCAAATATAGCATAATTTTAGTAGTTTGTACCTCCGAACATTAAGGAATAGTACATGAAAATTGATTAATTAAATGGTATTTATTAGTGAAGTGAACACACATGACTATTTATTACTGTTTATCAAAACGATAGTTTAGTAGACGCTCGTAGAATTGCCGTCACTAATGTGGGAGTAGTATTGACAATCTCTCGCGCACTCTCGCACTGCTGAATGGAGAAGTTATAGGGATGTGGCGTCTCCGGTCTCACGTTCCATTATGACTATAGCTTTTAGATTTTATAGGATAGGACCTAAACGATAATGAGGCGTTTCGGTGAATTCTTCTACCGTCCAGCAATTACTGTACATATGCGAGCATTTTGTATTTCAGTTTATAGGGCGCCGTAGCTAGAGAAAATACTGGCCTTACACTTAACATTTTTATCCAAATGTATTGAGTTTTCTTAAGAGTTAATTCCGCCAATATAATATATTGGAGAGAGACGAGACTGCCGTCTCGTGCCAGAGTTTAGCGAGTCAACGTCGCCTGGGGATACCTCGCGTAGAGGCGAAACACGTGTCGACAAATATTGCCGGAATTAACACTAAAGAAAACTCAAAACATTTGGATAATTATGGATTTCCGCAAAGTACTTCAATAAATTTTCTTAACATCTTTGGCTCAAAATCCGATGCCGCTTAGAATTTTCGGTTCGATCACAAAATAAAGTTACATTTACATTACAAGAGCGCTGTAGTGTAAATCTTGACTTACACAATATAACGAACTAAGTATAGGTACTAACCTATCCGTGAACTTAAAGTGTCTTAATAACAAAATAGTAACAGATTTTTTTAGTTATATATTATATTTTTTAACCGACTTCAAAAAGGAGGAGGTACTCAATTTGTCGGTATTTTTTTTATGTTTGTTACCTCAAAACTTTCGACTGGGTGAACCGATTTTGATAATTCTTTTTTTATTTGAAAGCTGGTGCTTCCCGAGTGGTCCCATTGTAATTTGGTCCAGATCTGACAGTGGAATCCATGAGAAAACCATAAAAGTCTTAAATTTTGCTATACATACGTATAACAAAGAGGATGATAAATTTACGAATAACTCAATATCGCGCCAACCGATTTCGATGATTCTTCTTTTATTGGAAAGCATATACTTCAAAGAATTCGCCAAACTAGGCGAGAGTTTGGTTAGGTTCTGATTACGGAATCCATGTCAAAGTAACGGAACACTGTCTGTAATCAAATTGCAAAGTACTTACGTTCATTGCTGCATTGAAAAATTTAGTATATTTAGACAAATTGTTAGTTAGTCTACTTCAAATTCACTAAAAATCATAAAATAAAAAAAAATACAAAGACACAACCGCCTTCGAAAACACTATTCCAAAACAATAGATATATTGTGCACTAAAAAGTATAAAAATAATTGCGTATTTTTATACAATCTAATTAATTAATCTTATTCTAGTTACGATTATTGTAATTTTTGGAGTCGGTGTCATCGAGGATAGGATTGTTACTACATACATAGTTATAGGTGAGATGTGCTTGAGTCGTGAGGAGGCGAGAGTCGAGAGCGGGGTGCAGCGGAAGGACACCGAGTGAAATTTTAAGATGCGCGCGCATCACTGTAACACAAAAGTAACAGGTTGAAGTTGGTTCCTAAATTTTTCTGACGTTTGCGTCATTCGTTTTTTTTTTTTGGTTTCTTCTTCCATTATTAACACAGGCAATCTATACAGCCGTATTCATTATTCTATAATTAATTGTCAAAGCCACCTTGGTAAGATTTTTACAAGTTTGTCGTTTCTAAAAACGGAGAATAGTACGAGGAATAAATAATTTTTATGATTTTTGCTTCGTTAGGCCAAAGAAGTTTAACTTCTTGCGTGCATAAGTGCACACACACTTTTGATTAAATTAGAGTACCTGCTATAACAAATATTGTAAATATGGCCAAGTCTCGTCTATAACTTTAACATAAAAAAGTGTTCCTGTATTTGTACCCCTCATTGTGAGTGTACTTATATACGCACGCAAGAAGTTATTCTTCTTGGGCGTAATAAAACAATAAGTCTTAAAATTATTCCTCCAGCTAACTGAAGTATGATACAATTGGTCTATTTGGCCAGCTAACGTAAGGGTGTCCAATTTTCGTGACGGCATGCGCCCGCATATTACAAATTCACTCTGATAATTTTTCCTTAACATGCCAAAAGAAGTACTACTTCAGACATAATGTTGTGTGAAAATTTCAAAACGATCAGTGAAGAATTTTGAGCAGATAGGCGGCAATGGAAAAAGACCATTAGATATAATACATAGTAAAGTAATAAAAAATTCTATAATTAAAATTTTTGGGGAATAAAAAATAGAGGACGACCGATTCTCAAACGTAAACTCATATATCGTACATGAAATTTATCGTACTACAATAATCATTATATTCGATTGCCATCTTGAATTTATTTAGTATCTGCGATACAAAAATAGGTGTTGATCGTAGACGGGTGAAAATTTGAGGTTGTGTGTATTTTTTAATGCTGAATAAAATTAAAATAAAAAAATTGTCAAAAAAATATTTAGGGGTGGGTTCACCCTTACCATTTAGGGGTATTAAAAATAGATTTTGGCCGATTCCCCGACCTGCCCGATACTCACAAATTTTCAAACAAATCGGTTTAGCCTTTTCGGAGGTAAGGGAGATTACATTCTCGTGTCCCGGTGTTGATAACAAAAACCGGGACACGAGAATATAATATATAAGATAATATGGGTTGAACAGTTTGTACTCACCTGTAATATTCAGCAAGTCATTACATAGCTGACGCAATAATGGAAAGTTCGGGTAAACAGTTGTATTTTAATTAGCCAAGACAATTTCAGTACGAAATTTAACGTCAAGGACACGTACCTCATTATAATATTTATTTGCTGTGAAAAATTACAAAATTATTATGACGTACATCTACAACAGGGGTGCTCAAACGGTCGATCTCGAGAAATAAATCCTAAATAGAACTATTCACAGATTTAGTTTTAAGTAACTGAAATCGGTAATTACGTACCATCTTATGAAAAGTATGCTCAGGACATGCAGTGTCATGCTGATTCAACATCCAAAGTCACTCTTTAGATAACTTTAGAACTTTAAGACACTACAACGCGTTTGTTTTGTAAAAACCAATAAACTCGCAATTTTGAATAATTATGAGTTTTCTCACTGACATTTTAGAGTAGACCTACACACTTACTTTGACTAAAAAAATGCAAATACCTAGAAGAAAATCCTTCATCACACATGCTTAAAGCCTCTCAGAGTCGATTGATCGTAGTGTAACAATTTTGAGGTAGATCGCCAGCAGTTCAAGCTTGAGCACCCCTGCTCTACAATATTATATTTATTTTATTGTTCTGGTGGCAAGGGCAAGTCTTCGTCGATGTCGTATTTCTGCTTACTGTCCTGGCGGTTTACAGACCGTTTTATGGGCTGCAAAGAACTTCTCGTCTCGCTTGTGTTTCTGTAATTAAAGATTGATTCATGGTCATGTTTATGTGATTTAAAAATAGGGTATGACACGACTGAAATAAAACAAAATATTAATTTATAAAATGGTTAATTAAGTTATAAAATTAAATTACGAAATGACCAAGAAATCACCGTTCGCGTAACGATCACGTAACTCAAGCGTGTGTAAGGAAGTTTTACTTCAAAAAGTAAAATTTTTAACTCAATACATAGCTACATACTTTACCAGTGGGAGGCTCCTTTGCACAGGATGCCGGCTAGATTATGGATACTACAACGGCGCCTATTTCTACCGTGAACCAGTAATGTGTAAGCATTATTGTGTTTCTGTCTGTAGGTCGCCGTAGCTAGTGAAATTACTGGGCAAATGAGACTTGACATCTTATGTTTGAAGGTGGCGAGCGCAATTGTAGTGCCGCCTAGAATTTTTGGGTTTTTCAAGAATTCAAGAGCGACACTGCATTGTAAGGGGCAGAGCGTATTCTTTGATTAACGCGAGTGTTACACACACAAACGCGTGTAAATGTGACTCTATTTTTACATTAGATTTTTGCATAAGTTACATTTTTATTTTTATTTTAGTTAACCCGACGTTTCAAGTCCTTTTCAGATCTCGCCCCCCGTCAGTCCCCCCAGAAAACGTTCTTTTACGCAAAAATCAAATTTAAAAACACAGTTACAATTACACGCGTTTTAATCCTTTAAAAGTGTTTTGTTTAATTATATTTTATACATAAAAAAGTGTTCCTATATTTGCCCCCTCATTGTGTGTACTTATATATAAGCACGCAATATTGTAATAAAAAAGGTATTCTTATATACAACCAATGAAATGAAGGGAGTGCCGCTTGCGCCTCTGTCTCCCCAAAAGAAGGTCGCTTTCGATGAAGGCTTAGAGGGCACCTGCCCAAAGCCAACTGCAGGTGGTGTTTAGTGGGTAGGTACCTAGGTTTTCACGTGAGTCAAACATAATGATGACATGGTATGCATGAGCATTCACCACCTCCCTCCCGTCGTTATCCCGGAGGGTAGCCCTTTCCCTTGTTTGGGCGCAAAAAAAAGTGTAGTAGGTAACACGTACCTACGTGGGTACTACGTTATATTATCTGTAATATATACACACTCGCTTGAATATATAATTGATAAATGAATGAAAACTTAATCAATATTTATATATTTGACCCTATTGCTTCGCTACTTGTTAAGTCCGAGATTTTTGCCAAATGTCTACAATATACTGCGCAGTTTGAATTTAATTTGCATTATAATAATACTTATTTGTGGCAACACTTGTTCAACCTATTGATAACACTAAATGCAACACCATATTGTATTAAATAGGTCAGAGACTATACTTTTAAGAAGTATGTATCTCAGTTATTTTTAAGCGACTTCAAAAAAGGAAGAGGTTCTCAATTCGTCGGTATGTATTTCGACTGGGCGAACCGATTTTGATGATTATTTTTATTGGAAAGGATATTATACTTCAAAGGTAGTTTGGTTAGGTTTTGATTATGGGATCCACGACAAAGTAACGGAACTCTTCAATTCTTAGGAGCAAATTAACGATACACGGCCAAATCTTTTTTATGCTATCTGGATATTTGAGTCACCTTCCGTAACAGTTTTGGTCAAGTAATTGTCGTAGTCGAATATGATGATCAATGGATCTCCTTGACCTTAACAACTTCAGTAAGGGTGCGAACTATGGCAGAATTTCTAACTGTCTTTAATCAAATTGCAAAGCGCTTACGTTCATTGCTGCATTGCAAAATTTAGAAGTTCTACACATATTTAGACAAATTACTAGTATACTTTAGATTCACTAAAAATAAAAAAAGGTAATCCAATGCAAATAATAAATTTGCACACATAGACCTGACAGCCATATTTTGTGTGACCAAATAAATATGATATATCGATAGAGGTTTGATATTTAAAAAAAAACCTAAGGAACCTGTTTAAAATAATAATAATAATGTTTTAGTTATTCCAAATCACTTTTAACATTTTGTTTTTGTATAAATAAGATTTTAAACTTAAATTAAAACAGTTTATTCTAAAGTAATAATAATAATAATGATAATAATAATCCTTTTTATTTCTTGTTAACAATAGTTTGTACAATATATTTTTTTACAGTAAACATAAATTTACATTGTATTTGTAATTTAGCTTTGGTTAATTTTAGTAATATAAGTTTAAGATTAAATTAAACTATATAAACAATTATTCGTTAACAAGAACCCCTGTATCAGTAAAGGCCTCCTCCAAAGATGCCCATTCTTATCGGTCTTGTGCTATGGGGCACCAGTCCATTATGCATTCTAAAGGAACCTAACTTAATACCTACTAATTATTGGTTTAACACGGACCCCTTTCGGGTAAAAGCTTCCTCCATATTTATCCATCGTTCTCTATCCTGTCCTGTTTTCATCCATTCCTTTCCCGGTATCGCTTTTATGTCATCGACCCGTCTCCTGGGTCTTTCGACTCGTCTTTTTCCTATCGGCCCCTTCCATTTTGTTACCTTCAGCGTCCATCTTTTGTCTTTTACTCTGCAGATATGTCCAGCCCACTGCCACTTTTGCCTTAAAGCATGTTCAAGAGGTTGACTTTTTGAGGCTTCAATCAATAAAAAACACTTATTGAACGTCAAAAACTATCACCCATTTAAAAGAGACTGCCTCAGACCTGAGAAGAATGGGCGCAAGAAACTCAGCGGGCTTTTTTTTGTATATGTAAAAATATGGATTACAATGTGATATCGACAATATACAATAAAGCCTGAGGGTGTTCGCTTATTCCCAGTCCGTGGTGTCATTAAGAAAATCGTTTATGCTATAGTAGTTATTAGTAATCTTTCCCACACAAACGTTTTTTAACAATTCTTTTATATTTCGTAACACATATGTGTTGTATGGGATCATATTGTAGAAGCATATATACAGGCTGTCCCAAAGTTATGGGACATGAAGGGAAAGTACCTTAAATATCGAAGATAAGATCCAAGTAGGAAAACATTCATTTTACGTTCTTCCTTTCTTTTAAAATACTATGTTACTTAAGAAGAGTTATTAGTTTTTGGCCATTCCATCGATTGGCATCATAAGAGTAGGGATGTTTTTTTTTACATTTAAGTCGGTTCGATTCCCAGACGAGGCAAGTAATTTTTAGAAAATCTTTGAATGTAGAATTACTAACTTTTAAAAATAACAGAAAGTCTTTCTTCGATATTCAAGGTACTTTCCCTTCATGTCCCATCACTTTGGGACACCCTGTATATCTATCTTGCTCAATCTCTGTTAGATATGTTCTACTCTCGCATGCTTTGTTATGGGTACAACAACGGCGCCTATTTCTGCCGTGAAGCAAATTATGTAGTCTATGGTTAGGGCTACGGTAAAGGGAGGTGACACAGGTTTCAAGCAAAGTGTAAGAATGTATTCTAAGTACGCTATAAGGACTAAGTTTATACTCTGTACTTAGGTACAGAGTATAAACAAGTCCAAGTAGCTAAGCTTAATCTAAATTAAGGTCCAACTAGATACCGCAGGCGTAGTCGCAAAGTGCGGTAACTAATACTACGCCCAAGCAGGCATACTCGAGCCATTCACGAACAATGTGTGACCTTGACGTGCCACATGTCCTGTTAAACTTTGCTAATAATTGAAGCTAAAATACCGGATTGCGGGTAAAACTTTGTCAAAATAATACTACAAGAAATAAGAAAGACACTGGGATCGCATATCATCAGTAAGCATTTTGTATTTGATTAATTTCAATGTAAAATAACACGAAGCGTATGTTACAAAATTTAAAAGAGATGCCATTGAGTGTCAAGACGCCACGCACACAAGCATCTTAACAGAAAGCTAATACACTAAAAAGCTATTGCAGCGGAGACCAATCACTTACATTACTGTAAAAACTGTGACTATTTCGAGTCGCGTATTTCGCTGGTAATTATACCTATAGACATAACGGCAAACAGTTTAGGAAACCTAGTAACATAACATAACTTATAAACGTTTTGTGAATTGATAAACTCAAAACGTAAAGTAATGATGTACAAACAAAGATTACAACACTGACGTATGTAAATATTATGATAGATAAAAATATGTTTTGCCTTTTCTTACTTCTTGGTAACAGTGCGGAGAGTGTTTTTGTTCAGCAATAATAATATGAACACTTGCAAATATAATTCATATTGAAATATTTAAACTTGAGGTATTTTTGTAAGCTTTGAAGTTGATTATTTTTTCAATTGAATTTATGATCACTTCACTTTAATTTTTATTTTATGAAAATAAGGGACGAGACGAGCAGGACGTTCAGCTGATGGTAATTTATACGCCCTACCCATTACAATGCAGTGCCGCTCAGGATTCTTGAATAACCCAAAGATTCTGAGCGGCACTACAATTGCGCTCGTCACCTTGAGACATAAGATGTTAAGTCTCGTTTGCCCAGTAATTTCACTAGCTACGGCGCCTTTCAGACCGAAGCACAGTAATACTCACACATTAGTGCTTCACGGCAGAAATAGGCGCCGTTGTGGCCCCGGCTTCCTGTGCGAAGGAGAGTCTCCTTTGCACTGGTAAATTCTATATATTAATACGTAAAGCGAACACTTTGTACACCTTTTTGATAAAAATGCGCGAACGGATAAACGTGAAATTCAACAGAGTTAAAGTTTATACGGAGAAGAAGCGAATAAAGCTATAAATATTTTACTTATATAAAATGCCTTATTAATACAGGAAATTAATTAAAATAAATATTACACAAGTCTTTGACAAATTAACCCTAAGAAAGGTCAAAATTAAAAAAACTAACGTTAAAAAAAACCGACTTCATAAACTCAAAAGTATCAAATAATTTAATAAAGATTTAATTTAAGACACCTCTTATGCAAATCTTATACCTTTAACCACAATCTGAGAGTTGAACATAGCATACAAGATTTTATGACGATACGTCACTCGAACGGATGGCTCAGATGGTTAGAGCACTGGCACGGAACGCCAGAGGTCGTGGGTTCGAGTCCAGCATCGTTCATAAACTTTTGTTTTTCAAATTTTATTTGTGTTATACCTTTAATATTGATAAACTACTATTATTTGTATTTGTATATTATTAAAAAAAAACCACGAAGGCCAAGCCCGCCAACCCCTTCCACCTAACCTGTCCGGGTCGTATGACTCAAATCTGAAGCTAGTGAAATTACTGGGCAAACGAGACTTAATATCTTGTCTCAAGATGACAGGCGCAGTTGTAATGCCGCTCAGAATTTTTGGGGGTTTCAAGAATCCTGAGCGGCACTGCATTGTACTGAACGTCCTGTTCGTCTTGTCCCTTATTTTCATAAAAAAAAAAAAAAGCTCGCTCGCTTTTACGTCCTAAGTTCTTCTAGTGGCATCACTTATTGTCATCTCACGGAACCAAACCCTGGCATTTCACTAGATTTTTTTTGGAGAAGTGATAAAATCGTGTTTTTCTTTAAACATACTCCGTGATTTGAACAAATCACTTAGCGAATTCACCAAATATCTGTTATTATCATTTCCCTGCGACATACATACATAAAAACAATACCAATCGAATTGAGAACCTCCTCCTTATCGAAGTCGGTTAAAAATTAAATGAATTATGGTGGATCTCGAGTTCTGGGCGACTACTAGCTCTGTATTAAATAATATTTTTATTATTTTCGACACTACTGGTAGATTTACACACTAAGGCTGATTCGAACGCGGTGAGAGTGTACTTTAATAATAATAATAATAAATTATTTATTGCCATAAAAATCATTACAAATATATAATAAACAATTAGGATACGCGATGAAACAAAAGGCAAAAGGAAAAGGCTCAGCTTCACCATTTCCAGTGGAAGTGGTTCAATTTCTCCGCAGCAAGTTGCTTTTTTAGTAGAGCAAAACGGTATTTTTTTTTAAAGGACTCGATACTCATTTGTTTCTTTAGAGTAGGAGGTAAGTCATTCCATATTTTTGCTGCAGAGAATCTGAAAGATCCCCTAAACCGAGCTGTTTTGTGTTTAGGGATTATAAGGACGAGTTGTCTGTTAGCACGCAAGTTGTGTTGTACGTTGAAATCTTTAACCCAATTTATAATTTATTGTTTGTCGCCGGGTCTGAATTTATTAATTAGACATTCTCATCATCTGTTATACAGTGTGTACCAGATAATCTCGGAATACGTTAAGGTTTCATAGAGTTCAAACTAGGCATAGACTATATATGGTTTGCAAGACAACGAAACATTAATTCCGATTGTATTTACTTAATATGCTCGTCTCGTCCCTTATTATCATAAAAAAAACAGCTACTGGCATTTGCGAATTTTAAAAGATCTATAACAACCAAAGAGGATATAAATACTACGTAATAAGAGTCGGGACTGCCTAAGTAAAAATTGAAATTCAGCTTAGTATGACACGTGAAGTCATTTGACATAAGTTTGACATAGTAGTAATTACAGTATTGCGATTGGCGACGAAGTATAATCCGGCTAAGTTTGAAAGTCTCTCGATTTTTTAACCAGATTATAGCCGTCATCTGTCAATCTAACAATGACTGCACGTTTCATACAATCGAGTGAATCGTTTTTATCTAGAGAGTTTCGCTAAGCTGGTAACAACTGTATTGAAATGAATGAAATAGCATTATGCACTGTTGAAATTGTGGGGCATAATAGCAAGTGTTTTTTGTTTCAGAGAAAACAAAGATCAGTAAATTTGTCTTAGCTATTAGGAAGAATAATTATATGCAATGTACTAACAAACGTGTGGAGATGGGTCGGCCACCGCTGGATTGACGATGCGCAGACGCAGGAGTCCGGCTCTCGCTCCTGATACCGCTGTCACTTCGCGAAACTAGACATAATTATGGGTATGTTCCGATATGCACTGCGACCACTATACTGTAGTATGACGTCAATTTAGTACACTGTGAAGCCGTTCCTTTACAGCCAGTTATACTGGTTACTATTTAAAACGGAACGCAATCCCGTATACTGTCAGCCGCATTTTTTGACGCAGCATTCAAATGAGTGTATTAAAGTTTTCTAGTTCATTAAAAAAACTTTTGTTGGAGTACTTTCAAATTAAAAATATTTTAATTAATATTTTAGGCACTCGAGTGGTTTTGACTGATCGCGTGATCAAAGTAATGCGAGTACCTTACCTCGAAAACGCCAGTGCTCACAGTAGAATATGGCGGCGATTTATGACGTCATATATTTCCCTAGGGTACTGCGGCAGTATACTGGCAGTCCATCACGGAACGAATTTTTCTACAGTGATAGCATTGTGCAGTGCTCGCAGTGCATATCTGAACATACCCTATGTGAATATTATGTAAATTTATTCAAGTAATATTAAATACAATATTAAGCTTACACTAATCATTAATTAATTATTCTAAACTTTAACAATAAAAATTTGCAAATTTAATATAAACACCTGAAAAATACAATTTAAAGCATATTATTATAGCTGTGAAGATGCTATATGAATGTTATCACAAGAAATAAGCGTAAAACGAAAGTAATGAGAGTTTTACATAAATAGTGCTTCTAATAATTACTTAATTAAAATAATTTATATTATTTTAGGTGTCACTAGCATTAAACTAGGCCTGGCCACGGACGAGTAAAAAAATAAGGACTCCGTGTCACCTTACATAACAGTGAGGCACCAAAACAAACAAAGCCGGTATTGTGTAAATACATAGCCCCACGCACACTTACACTTATACAAGCCGATCGGCCGCCATTATGTGATTTGCCATCGTCTGAGACAGATCAGTTTGCGTCTCGATAAAATTTTTTAAAAATTCCGTCGTTCGTTGTGAAAAAGTGTAAAAACAATAATATAACAGTATTTGTGGATATATGATTATTTAAGGGAGAAAAAATTGTGTAACTGGTATACCCCGTAACCGCACACACACTAGCATAAAGGTGCTTCACTTACTTAATATCACGGCGCGGAGACCTTCTTTTTTTACTAGTCCGTGGGCCTGGCCTGTTTTTTACAGTTACTGCAGTGCATAAAAGTTTATATAACAATTCATCTTACGAAAACAATTTTTAACAGTTCGACGAGAAAATAAATAGCATTTGTCAGTCAATATAAATCAAATAATCAAAATACGTTGTTTAAAATAAATAAGTCTGATAATAAATTTTGTTTTAAAAGAGTATTTATAATTTTTAACACACTTGCTCGTAAAGTGAGCCTTATTACATCGTTCTTAAGGTCCATAAACTGAACTTTAACACATGTGCATAATAAAATTATCCCTACAAAATTAACTTAGTACCTAAGTGCAAATTATATGAGATTAAACAGAGCATTTTCAATTAAAGCGGGTAATACAGTTGTGACAACAAAGAGGTTTTATGCCGCTGAAAATACATTTACAATAATTATTACATTGCATTAATAAATAAATGTGTGCTTCCCCTAAGTAAATTTGGGTTTTTCAAAAATCTTGAGAGGCACTGCATTGTTATCAGCTGAACATCTTGCGCGTCTCGTCCCTTATTTTCATTAAAAAAAAAATTCAATACGGATACACTTTGGAACCAGACAATTATATCTACATGATAATGGCATTTTTATAACTTGCGTCCAATTCTGTATTAATCAGTTTGCACTGGACGATGTAGTGTCATGTGAGGTTACTGATACCGGTTTGAGCCGGTTACGTTATCAAATTTATATTCGATCCAGTTAGGGTCCGAATTAGTTTACTGTGAAAGTAATTGCATGTTACTTTTGTTAAAGTACTCTGTACGTCTACTGGGCACATCCTACTAATATCTTCCCTTCCTTGGCGTGCGTTCGTGCAGAATGGGATGTCGCTATGCCAACTTGATGGCTGCATGTTTCAGTATGACAACTCTTTAATTAACGCGAGTGTTACATATTTAAATAAAACACTTTTAGAGGATTAAAAGGCGTGTAATTTTTTTTTCTCCCTGAAAACGAGATATGGAAAGGTCTTGAAACGCCGGTTTAGCTAAAATAAAAATGCAACCTTTACGTAAAAATCTAATGTAAAAAACACAGTTACAATTACACGCGTTTTAGTCCTTTAAAAGTATTTTATTTAAATATGACAACTCTCTCTGTTATCCCTACTTAAACATTTTATTGAGATAAAACCTTTAGTTGCGAATACAACGGGCAACTACAACTTATATAATACTAATAATTAAAATCGCTCGAAATAAATAGTACTTAAATACCATCACACAATACCAGTTATTTTTTTTAAATATTCTATGTAGATACAGCCTTTAGTCTATAGCTACTTCAATTTTCTTTCTTCTTTCCAAATTTGCATATTCATTATTCATTGAGCAACAGATTTAAGTATCTGCATAGAGCTCATAAGTAAAACTTATAAACAATAATTTTGATCGGAAGCGATAATTATATTAGATTTTAATACCTATAATAAACCTTGGATAATTTAAACATCTAGATAGACTGGTACAGCTGTGAACAGGTTGACGAAAAAAATAGCGGCGAACTCTTAACCTCTATTTTCAGCAATGCGCGCACACAAAAACAAAGCAACAGACGTATCAAGAGTGTAAGACGTAGCTTGTCAAGCATAAAGTAATAAACCTGTCCTATTGTCATTTGTCACGCCTACAGCAAGAGGCTCTATCTAGCAGATAAAGTATCTAGGAGTTAAACAGCTTTTCGCCTGTCTAGCTGTCAAAATTAATATCAAAGCACAGTGAAGTTGCAGTTTTATAGCCACCAATATGCAAGCTACAAATCTAAATACAAAACAGATTATACTTACTTTTAAATTGATCTATTGGCGACTGACTTGTATGAGAAGAACCGCTTCCAGCCGATGTCACTGTAGCTGCTGCAAAAAAAAATACAAAATTTTGACCAGAATCAAGACTTGGAAATCACCTGTCAGATAAAATAATTATAAGAACGAGAATACGAGAATTAAGAATATTCAAATAACAATGAGGAAGACATGTTTATATATGGACAAAATGTTTTAAAAGAATGGGGAACCAGGGACAAGGAAAATAGAAAACAGACACCAAGGAAGACATCCGATATCGAGGAAAGATGGACGGAGAAGAGATGCATGGAAAGGTTTTTGTTGTGTTTTTTCTATATAGCTTTTAGGAAAACATAAAATTTGATTGATTGATTTTATTAAAATCAAATAATAATATAATAATAATAAATAATTCTATCTATTTTGATTTTCTTTACTCAGATCGTTCCATCAATGCTGCTGCAATGACCAATTATTACGGAAATAGGATCGATTAACTAACATTAATAGTGGTAGGAATACCTAAAAATAAATATAAATACTATAGAACCTGTTTTTATAGAACCCTTATAGATTCGTCATGTCTGTCTGTTTGTCCGTGTATATCACAGCCATTTTTTTCCAAAACTAAAAGAACTTATACTGTTGAAACTTGGTAAGTCGATGTATTCTATGAACATTGATATTTTTCACACAAAAATAGAAAAAAAAAACAATAAATTTTCGGGGTTTACCATAGTTAGAACTGAAACTCAAAATTTTTTTTTTCATTAAATATAATTAAAAATCTATGGATAGGTCTTCAAAATGATAAAAATATTAGAAACCTCAAGGTTTCTAATATCATTTTATTATCTAAATTGAATAGTTTGCATGGTAATGTAACCATGCAAGCTTCCACCGAAAATTGGTTTGAACGAGATCTAGTGAGTAGTTTTTTTTACACGTATAAATGATGAGAGCTCATTTGCAATATGATTTTGAGAAAACATTTTTTGCCTTTTCCATTTAAATATTTTTGTATCATTTTCCTTTCTATGTAACTTTTATATTATATGTATATGTTACTTGCTGCTACGGAACCCTTCATAAGAGAGTCCGACTCGCTGCTTTTTATGTCTTACCTCGATAAGTTAAGGCGAAGAGTAAGCAGAAAACACGCAAACATGGTGTTTTTAGACAAGTTTTGTGGTGAAAGTATAGCATTTCCAGCTATGAACACTCCTTGATCCTGTTACACATATCCTTAAGTCTTATTTGTAGGTTACTAATGCTTGCTGTTGGTTATAGTTAACACTGCCGAGCCTTTTTAAACTACCACTTTTCTTTGAAGTTAAACAAGTTTTTTGGTACTTCTCTCAGAAAAGTTATTCTTATAGCTTGTACTTTTTTGTGTAGGTTCATTTATTCAGATTAGTAGTGAATAACGAGGATTGTAAGCATATAAACTGTTTTGCACCCAAGAATTTTGAAAATATTGGCTATGTTACATAGATGGCGGGCCGGCAGCCGTGAACTCATGTCGCTCAAGGTCGCTGGCATGTAGTGTCGCCTTAAGAACGTCGACTAGGTACTCCAAAAAATATCACATTCGCTTTTCTCTAAGCACCTAAATAAACCGACATTACTTAAAATCCTGCACATGTTTGTAGAAATAAGGTCTCCCCTAATAAACATTTTTTTATAAAATTAGATTAGATTCAGACCGAGTGAACTCTTACTAGTTGGATAGTATAGGACAAGTTACACGAGGGCACTCAGATCACTTGCTTACACTATTCAAGTAAACTGGAGTGGTCATCGGAGCCGCTCGCATATCGTGTTTACACTATACTAAGTCAGGCCGTAAATAATGTTACAATTAAAAATAAACAAAATATTACATTTGAATTTGGAACCTGTCATTTTCATATGATTGTTCATTGAGTTTTATCAGTTTGGTGCCAATAAATTGTACAATTTTGCGATATTTAAATGGAGTGGGGTGATAAAGAGAAACGAATCGCTCTGATTGCATTACACAAAGTAGGTATGGAGCCAAATGCAAGTTTTAAAACTCTCCATACGCTTTATTTATAGGTACAATGAGACCTCCTTTGTTTGTGACAGAAAAAGATCTGGCCGTCCACGTAGTATTCGTGCGAAAGGTGGTCAAAAGCGCGAATAAGCCAACATAAATTGTATTGATATAGACTTCATTTTAATATAAGAGCACGTGCATGTGCCATGTTCAATGTGCCATCTCGATTCATGAGAGATACGCTACATACGAGACGATATTGTTGGATAAGCATTGTTTCAAAGTTATCTTGACCTACATATTGTATTATACAGTACTTTACTTCTGTAAAACACGTTTCATATACAGTAGAACTTCTGTAAGTCTAACTTCAAGTGATACGCAATAATATTTTGAGAGATTTAGGTCTGAACATCCCTTACTTTCATTCCCTTTCGATGAACCGGAAGTCTTACTACTCGAATTCCATGATCCCAACAACTAAACACATGATCTGGACGGCATTATTAAGGATTTCGACGGTTTAGATTATTTAAATTTGAAAGTAACTAAATAGTTACTGTAAGATGAAATATTATGAATTTTTTCGAATGGTAAGAGAAAATATAAATTTCAATGGCTTGTTTGGAATATCAGATTTCTCCGACTTATACAGGGTTTAGATTTTGAGCAATGTAGATAAAAACTCGGACGTGATCGCTGACTATAGGCCTTATGAGAAAGCTATTGCTCGGAGTTCCCCTGCGAAATCGAATCAGAAATGAGGCGATCCGTCGGAGAACCAAAGTCACTGACACAGCCCGGATGATTGCCAAACTGAAGTGTCAGGAGGCTGGGCACATAGCTCGAAGGACGAATGAAGGATAGCTGAAGGAACGCTGTAAAGTCCTCGAATCGCGACCACGTACCGAAAGACCCAGTGTTAGTAGGCCCCCCACAAGATAGATCGACAATCTTGTCAATATCGCCGGAATAAGTTGGATGAGGGCTGCACAGGACCGATCGTCGTCGAGATCCATCGGGGAGGCCTATGTGCAGAAGTGGACGTATTTCGGCTGAACTGAAAAGGTAATGAAACATTTTCGGCTAGTGAACATCTCAAGGCTGGACATAAAACAAGTTACTCTGCAGTTTTTCGGAATATTTCCTATTAGTGATGAACCCAGGAATTAACTTTAGCAAGTTCAAGGGTGCAATATAAAATTAATACTCCGTGAACTGTAAACATATTACAAATAGAAGTCAACATCTATCAATACGAACACATTACAGCTCTTTAATTATCTTTTCTGACGCTCAGAGCTGTAAAAACAACTATAATTAATTGATTTATTTTGTTTGCATTTAAACCGTGCTTGATAGTTCATTTGTTAATTTCCATATTTTTTCAAAACAAACGATGAAATTTGATGTTGGATTTAAAATTTAAAAAAATAATATTATGGCGTTTCGATAGTATGCGTGTGGCAACACTGCACAACGAAAATAATAATAACTCTGTTTCCTTAACTTTTGTATTAACAAATATTTGTTTTACGATTTCAAAAAATATATCTGTCAGTCTGTTGTATGTCCTCCCATAACATAGTACCTAAAAGTTTCACTGTTCTATGATGGTTCGTCTATGATGATAGTAACTCTAAGGCTGAGTTGCATCATATTAGCTGTTATAGTTAAGGTTCAGTCGAATTAACACTAACGATAACGCTGACTTTATCATAGACTGCGTAATGTGTTGCACCATGGCATTGACGACCTGTATAGCCGAGTGGTTAGCGATCCTACCTACTAAGCTAGAGGTCCCGGGTTCGAATCCCGGTAGGTGCAAGCATTTATATGATGAATATGGATGCTTGTTTCCGAGTCATGGATGTTTAAATGTATTTATGTATGTTTATATGAATTTATGTATGTTTAAGTAAGTATATTGTATTAAATATATCATTGTCTTGTAACCCATAACACAGGCGATACATATATGCTTAACTTGGAGCAAGATAATTTGTGTAAAAAGTGTGTCAATTCCTTGACATAGCTAAAGTTAAAAGTGAACTCCCTCAACATTCATTTAAAATTATAGTCGGAAATGTAATTCTAGATCGAAAATGTAAACAAAGAAATGTCACTATCAATATGACAATTCAGAGATTATCAACATTTTTCTAGGAAGTTTAATTATAAACTTATCTATTTTGATTTATAATACATAATTTAATATAAATATATAAAAATAATTTATTTACAAATGTCCTTATTTGGTAATGTTTAGATAAAATAAATAATTTTCACATTAATATTCGCTCGCTGATTCGGGGTCCAAGAGCTTGATGTCAATGAATCGGAATTGGTTAGGTACTCTTATTATAAATTGTATTTTCTGCAGCCACCTTGTCCAGAGTAAAAGTTCGATGATTTGATTTTTCTCTTTTTAAGATTTCTAACTGAGCTTTTATCATATTTTAGCACATTCAATCACGACAAATGTGAGAAACCGAATGAACAAAACAATATGGCGACCAAGATTTTTGTAACACTATTTCCTTTTCTTGTGTAGACCACGGACGAGTAAAAAAGGAAGGACTCCGCGCCGTGATATTAGCAAGTTAAGCACCGTTGTGCTAGTGTGTGTGCGGTTACGGGGGATACTAGTTACACTATTTTTTCTCATTTAAATAGTCATGTATGGCCACAAATACTTATATAGTATCGTTTTTACACTTTTTCACAACGCACGACGGCATTTAAAAAAAAATTTAATGAGACGCAAACTGATCTGTCACAGACGATGAAAATTCTCATAATGGCCGCCTATCGGCCTGTAGTAGTATAAGTGTGTGCATGGTGCTATGTACTTACACGTTAATCGCCTTGTTTTGGTGCTACACTGTTATGTAAGGTGACACGGAGTCCTTATTTTTTTACTAGTCCGTGGTGTAGACGAGTCAAATGTTTACAGCTTCTATCATATTGCCAGTGTCAAAGCAGAGTTTGCACAATAAATTTACATTTTAATTTATGAATGTATTTTATGCTATATTACAAAGAGAAAACGTTACACTATATTTATTTTTATGTGTTTATACTACACTTATAAATTTTAAAATGATACTTTAGTATATTTCAACACGCACAATGGAAAACGTTATTATTTTTAGTTGGCAACATCATTGTTTACATTTTTGATCTCAAATTACATTTCCGACTATAGATTTATCAAAAATCCATACCTGTAGAATCGAGCAGTCGGATCTTAGGCTATGAAATCAATATCGAATATTTATTTGAATCTTTTAACAGGTCGCTATTTAACACTAACAATAGCTTTAACCGGTGAAGATTGGATGGTTACGGTTAACAGCTAAAGTTATTTCATCTATAAAAGTGGCAAATGGTGCAACAAACTGTTTGCTTAACCGGTACTTTAACATGTTTGGTATTGCCAAAGTTAGTTGATGCAACCCAACCTAAACACTTGAAACTATACATATTAAGAAAATCACATAGCACTGTGTGATTTCACCTCATTCTTCACAGATACATTCTTTATTTTGTAGGATGAGTGTTCAGTTAGTTCTAACAAAAAACATTTAGTTGAGTCCTTCGGGTACCTACATAAGTTTCAAGGCATTTAATTTCATGCAACACTAAATATTGGCGAACTTTCGAAGGCTGTCGTACATTCGTCGAGAGTGCATTAAAAGCTCTTGCCCGCGTGGCCTGTCGGTATCTTTTTTTGTTCCACAAAGACAAAGTGAGCGGCATTGATCACTCAGGTTACGCCACAAACAAAATATTAACCTGGATGTGTCGCCATAATGTCAACATTTTATCTTGATTTTATGGCCACACCGTTACGCCTCGGGTTCTATTTGAGTACCTTCAAAAATAAAATCTAAGCCCACTTAAAATACCGGCAACGCTCCTGTAATTCCTCTGGCATCGCAAAAGAGTATGAACGGCGATCATTTACCAACAAGTGACCCGTTCGCTAAGTTGTTCTCATGCTTCTCCAACAAATAAAATATCAACAAATGTCATCTCGGCTTTGCATAAACAATTGGGCAGGTATATATTATAAACATAAGTACATAAGACCTATTTAACAATAAAACATAAAAAAGTCCACCAATACTGGAAATATGCTCTGTTTTCTTACCCCCTTGTTTTTCCATTGCATATTGTTTAAATTACGTGAAACTATTATGTAGTTATAAATCACGTCATATTTAAACAAAACAATATTTAGAGATTTTGCTTACGTCATTCAATCATAAACTGAAACGTTATCGGGGTTCAAAGTTGATAATAACATACACAGAATGTAACTGATCTAGTTATGTCTAAACACTTAATTACAAAATCTATTGCTTCATTGCTTTTCACATGTTTAAAATTATGTTGCTTTCACGACAACTATTTGTACTTCTTTACATGTAATTTTGGTGGGTATGATATTGTAATTGTGTCGTGCAAAGATGGAATTCAGCGGCAGAAATCCAATTCAGTTGACGTTCTAGGCAATTGATAGGAGAATACGAAAGTAGAACAATACGTGGCGTACTTAACATAAACGACTTTGAAATTACGTGAATAGCACCGCTGAACAACTGCAGAAGACTAGAAGACGGTCTGCAGTTGATGGCTAAGGTTAAGTTGAAGTGTTCGGAGAATTTTCAGAAAAGTAATCTGCAGTACCATGAACCATGAACAGAGAGGCGTAGAAGGTGTACATCAATGTTGAAGAACCTGAGAAAGTGCTCTGGCTTGAGTTTTACATTCCTGTTCCGTGCTCAGTCCACAGTCAAAATAAAAAAAATCAAATATCTCTGAAGTCCAGCATCCTTCCAGCATTCCTCTGGTGTTGCTGGAGAATGTGTCACGTAATACTAACGCTCCTTAACCCTCCTCTTACTTTGAAGTGAACCCTAGATTGTGCATCAACCTCTAAGCTGCATATGAAGTCCTGGTACATGTTGCTTGGATGACACATGATTTCAACCGCTATGAAAGACATTACTATCACCGCTACCATATTTATGTTCTCCTGGTGTCTATGTAGTAATACGTCGTGCACATGACGTCAGAACGTATTAAGGTATACTCGCATCATACATAAGGCAATATCTTCTTCAACTATGATCGCCTGGTACCAAACCAATTTATAATGCTTCCTAACTCAATTTCTCCCACGTTAAATCTTATTAATTTATGTGTGTCTCTTTTTACCGTTGCTTTTTCGTTTAAATGTAATGTGATTAACCTACGAAATAAAATATTTCTGATTTGAGTTGATTTCATCATCGCCACCAACATTTCAGCCGGAAGACGTCCACTGCTGGACAAAGGCGAGTGAGTTGATTTGATTTGGTGTAATTACCTCGTTCCAGCTGCTTGACTCTCGCCTGGGCTCGCTGCAACTCCCGGCTCCAAGCCTTCGTTTCTGATAAGCCCTGGTCTCCGCATAACTTCACTAGTAGCTTTAAGCCTATATTTAAAACAATGAACGGTAAGTACTTTATTAAATATTTCACATTTCTTACTAGATAGTATGATACTATGCAAATATTTTACATTGTGATAACTACCTACCTATATGTTATTTGGCAGACATTCAGATCTTAACATTTATGGAGCGTGAAAAATTTAATTGGAACCAAAATTTATGGATGATGAGGGATTCGAAACCGTGGCTCTCGGGTCACGCCCCAACGCTCTTACCAATTAAGCCAACCGTAAGCATAGTTATAGCCCGTTTAGTTTGGACGTAGCGAGGAAAAAGTTTTATATTCCATTAAAATTTATTGAGCGACACTAGAATCTTTTTCAGTTTTTTCCATAAAATGTTTTATTTAAAAAAGGTGACGATGGCTTTTCGATTAACGAAATCTCAGAAGTTTTCATTTTGAAGTTATACTTCTTTTGGCGCGATGGAGAAAAATGATGAGAGTGAATTTTTACGATGCGCGCGCACACCGACACTCTGAATTCTACAACGTGAAGTTAGTTCTAGGTGGCATGAAAATCAATAACTATGTTCAAGTTGTATATTCTAGTATTTTTATATTTAGAACACGTGTTTCGTAACAGTACAATTAAACAGTTTGAATAAATAAATATTATTTTGGTGTTTTTATTATTGACAATTTCATATACGACGGTGATAGTATTTACTAATAATTTATTACTATATAATATATTGAATATTAGTGATAAAACTGATTTGAATAAACTGTTTAAGGTGCATTTATAGATTTGAGGTTAATTGTCGGTATGTATAATTTATTTACATCTTTAATTAAAAATTATTACATTACTATCTAAAAAAAATATTTTTTATTTCGTTTTGTTTTATTTCTGGTATATTAACATTTTATGTATAAATAAATAAAAAATCCTTACTTGTTTATATTAACCTTAAATGCTGAGTGTTTATACTATCTTTGATCTTAACTATTTGTTAAAATTTGATTTATTTTTCCATACGCCAAGGAAGTATAACTTCTAACACGTGTACATAAGTGCACACACTCTTTTTTTATGACTGTTTACGTCTTAGGAACAATATTTTCAAATCGGTAGCTAACACATCAAGACATCAGTAATAGATGTAATGAGTTTATAAAATTAACGACGAAGTATAGTGAAAATCACGTGGTCAATGTGTGGAGATCACGCGCTCTACGAGTGGACATCGCGGGGTTGCCGAAGATGTCGAGTATGTCGGCGATTGGCTCAAGGACTTCACAGCTGTCTACCACAATTGGTGAAGAAGAAAATGAGAGATTTATAGCAGAAAACGACCGTTACGTTCGAATTAAAGTCTGGGATTGGGGGGAAAGTGTGGTTGAGGTCGGACCGCTCGCAGTCCATTGTCTACTGTCCACTCGGACGCTAAATTGGCAGTGCACGGTGAACGCGACACTTTTTTTAAGGCTGGGCTCCCTTAATTATATGACATTTTGACGAGTTTTTACAACTTAACGAAATATCATATCAAAGTGAAATTTAAATAAATGTATTTTCAAACCTTTTTCTTTCCGATGCCAAGACTGAAAACACGATTGGAAGATATTTGGCCGATACTTTTTTAATCGAAAACGATGCCTACTTTTAAGAATATATTGTACTTTGCTTAAGAACTAAATGTTCTATAAAAAGCAAAATAATAGTATAACATAGAAAATACGCTTAGTAATATATTACTAGTAGGTAAATGAATGTATGTGGCAAGAAGGCTAGTGCGTCGCAAAAATATGTCAACTTCCCAAGGGCGTCACAGTTAAAAAAAAGGTTGTGGAATCCCTGGAGCCATGAGGTTACAGTCTCGGACTATCGGCAGCATACGGCGTGGGCACTCAATAGTTTTCTCTTGCCAAGATTGCTTAGCGGCTGTGTAAATAATGTGTATGTGTGAGTGCATTGATTCATGCGCTCTAGTATGAAGTAAAAATACTGTTCTATTACTGTAATGTGCTTAAACTCTTTAATACCCCTTATTTTATATTACAAAGCAATAATTGTTTATTGTGGTTTGGTAATGAAGGTAATTAGAATTTCCCAATGCTATCTAAAACAAATTAAACACAATATTTGCAATGTATTAAGATAGCAAAATATGACAAGTTCCTTTTCTCAATGTCGCTTTGATATAAGCTATCTAATATATAGCTAATTTTATCTTGAAAAATAATTGTCGCCCTAAATATTGTTATTATTATATCAAGTAACCAATTCCTTCATTTATTAAATTAAACCCTATAGTCAGACCTCACAGCATACAATATTTATAAATATAATTATTATTGGCAATCACAATTGACTTTTGATTGTCAATACATTTTCTTCTTCAAAATGTACCGAACCCCCTTTTTTCTGACTATACAAGGAAATTTAAATTTCAAGTTACTGTTATATGTAAATATGTATAGATACAAGTACTACTATAAATGCAAAAAAATCTCGAAAGTAATATACCTGTGCTTATTTATTAAATGCGACAGGCTCCTTTTTAAAAGAATATCTATAATAATAGTATAATTTACTTTTCTTTTTTTGAATTACTCATGCGGGAGAATTATTATCATGGCGCTCGCTGTTGCAGTTGAAAAAGAGCCATTTGCCCATTTTAAAAATACGTGCGTGCATTGAGTGCGAAAAGTTTACTTGTCGCACGCAAATCATACTTGGCACACGCAAATTTCGAAATATCAAAACTGAATTGAGGTTGACGCGTCTGACATTTAAATTTAATAAATAAAATTTAAGTTACAAAAGTTTAACAACGAATATGGACCCGGCAAAATTACTTACATAAAACGTCGCATTTGTAATACAAAATACATAAGTTATGGAGGTTTCTCACTTATCCAGGTCCCACTTAACCAAGTTTCACTGTAGTACATGCAACTCGTGCGACGTTGTCGATTACCCACTCATGCGAATGACCGGTCTCAACCCGCACAAGAATGAACGCTTCCCGTGATAGATGCGGTGGAAGATGCAGAGAGAACCGATTTTGATACTTTGTACAGCATTGTCTCGATTTCAGAGATAATTTTGTTTCGGTTCATCGGCGCCATCCCGAGAGATCTTAGTTCGACCGGTGTACAAATAAGATCAAATCAAAATCGAATGTTGTTCAATGTTATTCAACAACGCTACTTACTTTAGTATATAGATTTGGTAAATCTTTTCTTTTGTCTAATATTAATAATTCTAATAATGTTTGGTTGTAAGTCCTAATAGTTTAGATTAAAGTAAGTAGTAGTTAAGTATGTACATATAATTAAATGTTTTTTTAAGCGCATTAACTTGCCAACAAACTGTTAAAGTTTGGCAAGATATATTAATTAGTTAAAAGTGTAATTATTTAATAAAAAAAAAATGTAGGTAAATTGCATTACACTTGAAATATGTCCTTTTTTCATACAGCTCGTTCGGAAAGCAGATTTCCATGGAGAAGAAAGAGCAAGAAACTCTGAGGTTGCTCTTTTCAAAACAGAATGGTATTACAAGTTCTTATTTTCAATTAAATTTACAAATCATTTCAATTACAATATATGCAAAGTGTACGAAGCTTACCCTGTGATGACGTCTGCAAAGCAACTAATATCACTGATTTGCACCATAATATCAATGACATGTAGACGAAACGGTGCAGCATAAACATTGATATGAATGAACCTAACAAAATATAAAAAAGTGCCACGCAAATTCAAACATTTTCTCTCAGCAATGGGAGCGGTTACTCTGTATTGATTTCCATAATTTTATAAGTATAATACAATAACGCCCCTATAACGCGATATGCGGTTCATATAACGCGATTTAATGAAATGTATAACACGGGCATTACTCGAAATAACGCGGGGACTTCCATAATACATATTTATTTACTGTGAAATTTATAATGATTTTTACATATCTTTTTTCACGTATCTTTCTTTGCACGTGAGTCAATTGTGTTAATACAAAATTAAATTATTTTATTAAATTTGTGTATTAAAAATAAAAGATAAAACTAGGCAAACAATTAGAAATATTTGTTACGAATTGTGATTTATTATTATTATTACGAATTACGAGGCCGTAAAAACGCGTTGTAAAACAATATCTCTATAACACGTCTTCCTATAACACGGAACCACTCTACCGCCTTATAGCGCACATTACCTGTATGCAGTAAATAATATAATCTCACATTGCACATTATCAGGAAAGTTGTACGGGAATATCTCTATAACGTGTCTTCCTATAAGACGGAATCACTCTACCGCGTTATAGCGCACATTACCTGTATGCAGTAAATAATATAATCTCACATTGCACATTATCCGGAAAGTTAGCGTTGAGTTTCTTGTACACTGATAAAGCGTCCTGGTACCGTCCACTTGCCCGTAGACAGCTGCCGATCAAAAGACCCCATTTAGGCTACGAGGAAGAAAAAAGGAAAACATTAATTTCGCCTATTTATCTTTAAGAAATATCGAAATCAAAGTAAATATTTAGGTACATTAAATTGAGCATTTGGAGAACCATAGATGTTTGTTACTGTTTCGCGCTAAAATACTGAATGGATTTTGATGAAAGTTTACAATTTAGTATAGCTTAAATATAATAATAAGTGGCTGTAGTTAATAAAGATATTGTTTGAATTATCCAAAATATAACGATAGTTGTCAAGTAAACAGGAACTAAGCATATGGCAGAATTGCGAGCTATCCTGGAGTGCGCCGCAAAAACCGTTGGAGTCACACGAATATAATATTATGGGAATCCTTATCTTAAGTAGTCCTACAAAAAAGCCCGGGACAGCATATATGTCTTTTATGTGTAAGTTATTATCGCCAAAATAGTGAACCACGTATACAATAAAATATATTGATAATTTATTTCTAACACACGTTTGGTAGTACAAATTGATTCTTATATCAAAATAAATAAAATTTTTATAGCATCTGGTATTTAAAGTAGAAAAAACTTGACACTTACACTATATCATTTGAAGAAATATTTGAATAGTTATGACGATGACGATAAACAACCGAGTGCACGATACAATGGTGCGGTCCAGCAGCGAGCGACCTACTGAATAGATTAAAGTAAAATTTTGCAATTTTAACAAGAGAGCTACATACAGCCTACATTATTGTCACGCCAGCTACAGACATTTTTTTTATTTGCTGCTTTAAAGCGTCCACGTGGAAAACGTCGCGGGCAGCATTTTGTGCGCCAAACGAGCTACCATCCCCAAGAAAATTTTATATATTTAAGTTCTTTGCCACAGACTAATCCTACTTTTCATTTTAGGTCATCAACATCGGATAAAGCATTAAATCTCGATATGGTCCCGCATCGTTGATAAATTTCACCAGTGGGCCTCTAGTTTACGGGTACCGTACCGGGCACCGGGTGATGCCGGCTAGTTTACGGGTACCACAACAGCGCCTATTTCTGCCGTGAAGCAGCAATATGTAAACATTACTGTGTTTCAGTCTGACGGGCGCCGTAGCTATTGAATTTACATGGCAAATGAGACTTAACATCTTATTTTTCGAGGTGACGAGCGCAATAATTGTAGTACCACTCAGAATTTTTGTGCTTTTCAATAATCCTGAGCGGCACTGCATTGGGATGGGCAGGGCAATCACCATCAGCTGAACGTCCTGCTCGTCTCATCCCTTATTATCATGAAAGAAATTGGTAACAAATTTAATTTGTATATTTCTTCACAGCTGACGTAATAAGACGCCGCATGGCATACGAGAATGATCTCCTCACGTTAGTCGGCTGTATCCTCGCAGCTCGTCTGTAGTATTGCAGAGCTTCGTCCGGAGTTGCTTCCTTGGCCAGCCACTCCAGTGCCGACAGCTCACAGGGCCAGACTGCTTCCACCTTAAATACAGAGGCTATTCAATAAAAAAATAATTTTGGAAGCGAAGCTTTTAAAAATTTAAACGAACGTCCGGGCCAATCGCTGCGCGGCAACTCTATTAGTGCAAAGCGACAGATTTTAGCGTTACACGAGAGCGTCAGATTTGCACAGTACCGTTACACGATATTGTGGGCTTTCTCTTTGTCTACTCTATGCTGTTTAACCTGTTTCGTATATCCTTTCTGTTGATTATTAATAAACCGTGTAAATTGTCTCTCACGTATTTTTTTCATTATATCATACTACATTATTTAAAAATAACAAACTGTTTAAGTATTTGATTTCAAGGACGGAATAGAATAGAAATGTATTAATTAACTGTAGAGCGAGTGACAATAATATATTGTAATTAGCCTATTTAATATAGTATCATACAATTTAGGTGGCCTGCTCAAAATCAGACAATAATTATGCATTTTTATCTTCTATTTAATCTACTTACTATACAAAGTCTTCTTTGTCAAAGAAGCTTTTAATATTAGTACTAATCTAGTATTTTATTGTAAAATTGAAGACCTATGAAGGAGCCCTTAACAAGCAAGGGAGAAAAAGTGAGCGGAAATAACTTTGAGTGGTCAAATAATAGCTTAAGCACATGGTCGGATTTGGTACGGCTGGACCATAGAACGGTCTGGTGGGCGCCTACCTATTGAATTTAATATGGTCGTTACTATATATATTATGTCGTACTCGGTACGTTCCGGATGCTAATAATAATAATAATTTTGTGCGATGGACAATGTGACATATCTTCGAATTTGTTCCGGCACCGGACCGCGTCCGAAGGTTCGGCCGTATCGAATCCGATCTTGTGTTTAGGCCAGGGGTGCTCAAGCTTGAACTGCTGGCGATCTACCTCAAAATTGTTAGACTACGATCGATCGGCTCTGAGAGGCTTCAAGTATGTGTGATGATGGATTGTCGTCGAGGTAGAATGTCACGATGACATAGATATTAGTTTTGCGCAAAATATGCATTTTTTTAGTCAAGGTAAGTGTAGCTCTTAAATGTCAATGAAAAAGCTCATAATTATTATTCAAAATTGCGAGTTTATTGGTTCTTACAAAACAAACGCGTTCTAAAGTTCTAAGTTTAACTAAAGAGTGACTTTGGATGTTGAAGCGTGACACTGCATGTCCTGAGCATACTTTTCATAAGATGGTATGTAATTACTGATTTTAGTTTATTATACCGGATTTATTTCTCGAGATTGACTCAAAAAGCACTCGCGACCGACCTGTCGATCCCGATCGACCGTTAGAGCACCCCTGGTTTAGACTATAAGAGTAAACAATGTAATGGTTTCCTTACATCTTGGTAATGATGCTTAGCAGACTGCGTGTCGCCAAGATCGCTGTAGAGCTTGCCGAGAGCGCACGAGGCACTCACGCCGCATGTACCGACTGTGCTGTACCTGTGTTGTGCACATAGACTTACAATATTCCAGAGTATCAACGACCTGACAGCACAATAATACCAATGACGTGAAGTGACCAATTTTTATTTGTCAATGTGAGTGCCTCATTGTTTTTTGTTTTTTTACAAGTGGGAGGCTCCTTTGCACAGGATGCCGGCTAGAATTTGGGTACCACATCGGCGCCTATTTCTGCCGTGAAGTAGTTGTGTGTAAGCATCACTGTGTTTCTGTCTGAAGGGCGCCGTTATCTAGTGAAATTACTGGGCAAATGAGACTTAACATCTTATGTGTCAAGGTGACGAGCGCAGTTATAGTGCCGCTCAGAACTTTTGGGTCCTTCAAGAATCCTGACCGGCACTGCATTGTAATGGGCAGGGCGTATCAATTACCATCAGCTGAACGTCCTGCTCGTCTCGTCCATTATTTTCATAAAAAGAAAAAAAGCTACATAAGACTGGTCAATCAAAATCAGTAACAATCACAATAGATTCGCTTTCATTTTCTATCTAGCTGTATCTCCGTAAGATATACCTCTTCTTCTCTCTCGTTCGCTTTGTTCGTCTATACGCTTATATATTGTAATTCTGATAGGTAGGATGTAAGTGATATAGGGAAAAAAAAACCAACTGGTCAACATATTACACACAGCCTTCCAATTTCATCGCAGGCTTCCTGAGTATCTATTCATTCACCATAAGAGTTTCGACCAAAAGTACATACGTATTCGATTTGTAAATTGCCGGTATGTACTGAAAAATTTAAATATGATTTTTTTTTTTAATTTAACATATTTATTATGTCAAAATAATTACCATTATTATGTATGTTGGAGAATTAGAATATAAAAGTAATATGGCCTGTATGATTATATTCTACTCTGTGTATTGGGCTGAACTGATGGCGAACGTCATCTTTCAAAGTGTGTTTGAAGTTGTCACTGTGTACGTCACTGTCTGTGACGTGATTGAAGTTAGTTATTATAGTCCATCAGTAGAACGCTCATTGAGAAGTCACAGTCGTCTTCAAGCTAGCACCCGCGCCGGTTGTGCGCACTGATCGACTTAAATAACAGGGACTTAAATACCAACACCGTGACGCCCGATTATAAATCCAAATAAATTTCCGAGATGTATTCATTGCTGCCATCTAATAAGAAGGTCATTTATGCCTTTGCGATAAAACTGTGGTGATCTAAATTCGACAAACTGTGTGAAAGGATTTTGTACTGCCTCCTGAGAAGAAAACTTATTATCACGTAGAAAATTGTCCAAATCACGAAAAAAATGGTAGTCCGCTGGAGCAAGGTCTGGATCGTCGACTATAATTGCTACATGGAGTAAGCTGGAGGAGGCCTATAACCCACAGCAGGGGTCAATAACATAACTTTTATATTATATTATGTATTCGAAGATTGTTGAAATCAATTAAAAGCTTATTATTGTTATAATAATTGCCCAGTGAGTTGGCCAATTTCATACACCTTACAACTTTTTAGTTTCTTTGCCACTGCAAAGGTAGTTTGTAGAGGACTGCACGATATGACAAATAAATTCGAAAATCACAAACACATTTGTACATGCCAGAGATCGAGGCAACGGCCCTAGTTTATGCGCAATAAAAACCAAGAGTAGTTTTGATCGATATCGATCTCCATATGACTTACCAATGCTCCAGGGCGGGCGCAGTCTCCGGCGACGCCAGACGCGCCAGTCCGCACGCCGCAAGCGCTCGCAGCGTCTTACCCGCGCCCGCTCCCGCTCCGCTACGGATCCGCTGCCACCGGGCCTCAGCCCCATTCTCTTCCCCGCTCATCTCTAGCACTAGAGCTGTTGAACAATTATACTGATTCACTAATCTACGTATCGATTAACATCTATAGTCTTGCCATAAATGAAATAAAAAAATAAAAGACGTGTGGCACTTGGGGGCTGCCGCGGTAAAGCTATTGCATAGCATTTTTTATCAACTTATGCAATTATAATTATTTATTTATTTTATTTATGCAGTATTTTTTTTGATAAAATTAATTAAAAAAAGCAAACAGGAAGTGAGTAAATTTTTACTTGCAAGATTTGATTACAGACAGACAACGGGACAAGTGAGACTAAATAAAAATGCTTGTCATAATAATAAAAATTAAAAAAACGTGAAAAAAAATAATGAAATTAAAAAAAATCAAGACGTAACCCCAGGCTCGAACCTGGGACCTTCTGCACACAAAGCATACGTGATAACCGCTGTTCCGCGGCAACTATAATTACCGTGGCGAAATATCTATATAGATCTAGTAAGTGTTAGGTTATTTTCGTTACGGAATTTCTGGATTCGGTCTCCACGCTCAAGGCCCGCTATAGACGCTATGCAATAGCTTAAAATAAATTTTCTATTGCAAATAACATGTACTTTTACAGTGCGTTAGTTTTTAATACATAAATATAAAACAATTTCAAAAATAAAAAGCTTATTCCAAGTGGTCTCCATTGGCTGCAAAACAGTCCTTTAAACGTTGAGGTCGGTTATCAATAGAACCACGCACTCTTTCCATGGGAAAATTCTTCACTACCAATCGTACGGATTGTTTTAGGGACTCCAAACTATCATGGCGTTTAGAGCAAGCCATACTCTCTAAAACTGACCATAAATCATAACGCAGCGGATAAAGATCGGGATTAGACGACAGCCAGTCTTCAGCTCTGATGAAGTCCGAAACGTTCGTTTCCAACCAAGATTGCGTAGACCGAGCTTTATGACCCGGCGCCGAGTCTTGCTGGAAGGACCATTCTTGGTTATTATTATTAAGATTTTTATATTTACAGTAGGTACTATAAAGTCACAAATAAACATTTTTCTTTATTTGTTTTTTTCTTTCGATACTCCTGCCCAACTTCTAAAGAATTATAGCTAAGAAGAACGAAGAAGAACCTAATTGATCTAATCTAATCTTAATACCTAGATCGTGCATAGCAATGACGTTAGCTGGGTCGAGATGGGTGGCAGCCGACAGTTGGTTGACAACGGCTGGTACGGTGTCATCGGCGCCATTACTCGCTGCCAACTCTGACAGGGCCGCTGTCACTCGAGCCGCGCACGAGTAAGGATCGTCGCGACATGCTGCCTCGCTGAGAGATCGGGCCTCCGACCATTTGCTGAGCTGAAATGGTTTTATTTTAGAAAACTAATGAGCAGATACTAACATGGTGTCAATCGGTCTGACCATAGCATTCCTCGACGAGAGCGCCCGTACTCCTGACTCATATTATTATAGTATTTTACGCAACAGTTGTAAAAAGAGGGTCAAAAAACGCTGGTGGTCTGGGTTGTGCGCAATTAATGACGCCACGCGATACGTTTTTTTTATGAAAATAAGGGACGAGACGAGCAGGACGGTCAGCTCAAAGTAATTGATATGCCCTGCCCATAACAATGCAGTACCGCTCAGGATTCTTGAAAACCCCCAAAAATTCTGAGCGCCACTACAACTGCGCTCTTCACCTTGAGACATAAGATGTTAGGTCTCATTTGCCAAGTGATTTCACTAGCTATGGCGGCCTTCTGACCAACAATAGACAGACATACCTGAGGTTCGAGGAAGAGATGGTCTGCAGCTAGGGCTCCCGCTAATCCTCTAGAAACTCCTGGTGCTTTTTGTGTTACTGTGTTCGCTCTGCGTTTGGTGGAGGAATTGGTTACACCGAGTATTTACGCGATGTGATTAGGCCGTTGACCACTGATAAATTATTAATGCGTACGATTGTGTTCGATGCTCGGTGACAATTGGTTATTAACCGGTGCGAGAGTCAATTTGCATTAGATTAGCCAATCAGATACCAATACGTATGTTGTCTATAGGTATCTCACTATTTCTACAGGAACTATCTGCACTATAGTTTGCCATAACAAAAAATTACAATAAAGAGAAAAGACAATTGCGGCATATCCATAAGCATAAAAAAAAGAAACTAACAGCGTAAGCAATGAAAGCCGCGTCTGCGTTGGCCTCTGCCCTCAACACTCGGTCGTTGGGGTGAGAGCGCGCCACCGTTTTCAGCCTCTGCAGCGCTTTAACACCCGCAGCCGTTCCCCCTCCGCCGGCCGCTGTGGCGCTGCGAAGCGATGCAAGCGCACTGCCGAGCTCTAGACGCGTCCCAGCGCCGCCGCCTGAATATCCACGAAGTGCCTCCACGCACCAAGAAGCGCTTCTACAAGTTAGCATTTTATTTTTTATTGAATTACGCGTTATTTTTTGGTTGTCCATAATTATCCAAATTTTTGCTATCATTTGTCTTTAATCAATTCGAAATTCGAATTTGGCGAGTCAACATCTTCTGAGGATGCCTCGTGCAGTGGCGAAACACGTATCGAATTGATTGAAGAGAAATCTTAGCCGAATTTATACTGAGGAGAACTCACAAATTGTCTTTAGTTATCAACGAACTATAAAACTTTAAAAAAAATCTCAATCTAGAACCTCTTATAGTCCGGTGTTGCAAGGTTGTAGAAGCGATTTTTTAGTTAGTTACGGTAACGTGTAATAAATAAAGTAGCAAGTAAAAAATTAATTCGATTGCAATAGTACTATAAGTTAAATTGATCTTGTATCTATAATAATGTTCAATCAGTAAATATTTTTACAGAATTCTATTAAGTTCTATACAAATAGACCAATCACGTCATATTAAAACGAGGCCGAAATATGGAACATGCCACAAATAACACCATAATAAACTTCGGCTGCTATATCTATACATTGCCGCATTTTCTCCGGTTGTTTTAAATATTCTTGGTCAATAAACAGCAATGTAAAACATTTATTCAGTTCCGATTTGATTCGGACAGTTGATACACGACTATGGAGAAAGGTGTGGTTACGTTGTCTTTGTATATATGTATGTATATATATATATGTATATATTTTTTATTTATATTCGCTTATAAAATGCTTACAGAATACCGTTTATTTATTTACGGTGTGTGTGGATGATGCAGCTATTGTACTCAATAACTTTTGGTTTGTATTAATTTACATTTACTTTTTTGACTTACTCGTGTAGGGAATTGACAATTTGACGTTTGAGTATGTTTATTTCATCACTTTACATATTCTATTATATTGTAATTGAAATGATTTGTAAAACGATGAAAACGTAAATCATGATTTAAAAATGAATTTCTCGCTGTTTCTTCTCATTAGCTCAAACCTTTAGGAAGTAGCAGTAGATTCAATAAGAAATTTTATTTGACCTACATAAATAAAGTGATTTTGATTTGATTTGATTATGTATTATGAACGTCATTGACAAAATGAATATAAAATGAACCCAGAATCTTCATCTCGCAGTGCGTGCCGGCTCGGCGGTCTCTCGAGCGCGGCCGCTGCTAGCGCCAGACAGCGGTCAGCATGTGAGGCACCAGCCCTTGACCAACGTGACAGTCGGTCACCACGGACCACGTCTCGGACTACGCACTCGTACGCGTCGTTCTCCTGTCAATGGGGACATTTTAAGTAATGTAAAAACGTTAAAAATGTATTTTGGTAAGAAATCATGAGATGTACATGCAGGTGCATTGGATATTGCACACACATTTGCTTCATCATTAAAATTTTACTGTTAATTATTGGATTTTATTTTAATGCCTTTCTTCCACGTACTACAAAGCTGGGGAATGAGCTTCCTTGTGCGGTGTTTCCGGGACGATACGACATGGGTACCTTCAAAAAAAGCGCGTACACCTTCCTTAAAGGCCGGCAACGCTCCTGTGATTCCTCTGGTGTTGCAAGAGATTGTGGGCGGCGGTGATCACTTAACAACAGGTGACCCGTAAGCTCGTTTGTCCTCCTATTCCATAAAAAAATGCTTATTTTATTTGTGAACAATATTATTTTCTGTGTTAACAAGTGTAATTGGTTATAGGCCGTTCTTATTAACAATAAATAAATAAATTTATTTTCCAGCAAGGTGAAAGTGAAGATCTAACTAGTCGTAGTTGCTTTAGTCCAAAAAGCGCTAGGTTTTAAAGCCAAAATATTGAAGTGTTTCGCGTATAATTTCGTGACCGTTTTTAAGTGCGATGTCAACACTCGCTAGTTTCAAAACTCGGACCTTAGGGTCCGAGTTCGCTTAGGCGAACGAGACAGGTGATAATAAGAACTCATAGTCTAGCGGCCGTTTTCTATAAACTAACTATCCTTAGTTTAACTTACGGATACATTGCTTTCACCGTTTAATGACAGTTATGTCCAATATAATTATGGTCCAATGCTATCTGTCAATAGGTTATTGCAATGTTACTTACATTACAGCGTAAAAGGATAGATTTATCTACCTCTAGTAAGTTAAACTAAGGATAGATAGGTTATTGAAAATGGCCGTAGTTGTAATTCTATCTTTGGTATATTCCGTGACAACTGAAGTTCGAACTGTCATAATCTAGTTCGTTATATTATATTTTATACAGTACATTAATTATTTAGGGTCATAATGCAGTAGACATTGTCAACTTGCCTATATAGTATCAGCACTCAGCAAATCTCCTTATAGCTTGATTATTACAAAAAAAAAATTAAACACCATTATTTTATGTGTCAGCTAGCTTACCTTCGCGTTATAAAAACATTAACATTACGATTTTAACCGATACTATTTAAAAACATGTGTTACTAGGTTATATTTTCAGTTATTCAACGGTGTGGTTCTCCTGTCCCATTTATAAGCAAGACTCACGTCATCGATAGCTATGTCGTGATGGTAGTTAGGAGGCTCTACATCGAGCATGGAATGAAAGGCTGCCTTCCCACCCTCGGCGTCGTCTAGCGCAACTGAACAGAGTACCAGGTGTAGACCTAAAATGTATGGAATATTTAATTGATATTTTGTAATGCACGTAGCATTGGATTGATAATCAACTTCTACAGTCAATTAAGTCTTACAATTTCCAAATATTAAATACCTTCCTGAAGTATTTACATTTTAAGTATATTTAAAACATTTTAACTTCATAATGTTATAAATTTATAGTCCATGTGTATGACACTGAACCGTACGATGCGGTAAGAGAACAGTACTTTAACTTAATACTAGAGCGCCAGACGCACTCACACATACACACGACTTACACGGCCGCTAAACAATCTTGGGGAGACAAAACTATGGATATCCACGCGCGCCGGTCGCCGACGAGACTGGTCGTTACTGCTTCACGGCAGAAAAAGGCGCCATTGTGGCACCCATAATCTAGCCGACATCCAGTGCAAAGAAGCCTCCGACTGGTACAAAGGAGATATGCGATTAAGGAGATCCCGAGATAGTTTAAATGTACAATTTGTTTCTTTGAGTTCCAAGAACTTATCATAGACTGAATGACTGACATAGAAATAATCAACAGATTATTTCTATGTTTCATAACATAATAATAACCCCATAATTTAAAAGTTAATCAGTTCCTCCTTTGCTTGCTTTTATTTATCTAATAATTGTATGAGAAGCACACGTCCGTTCGCTGCACTAGAGTTATAATAAAAAAATATCTTACCAAATAAATCTGTTACTCTGACCACAAAAGATCGCTTTTGCTGTGAACACAGTGACGTCCATACACAACACTGATAGCGGCGCGTAATGTAATGACTTATGACATCACACGCGCATTTCGCTTGTTTTTTTATAGAAATAAAGAAAAACTAGTAAACTTCTTGGCATATTAGCTATACGCTCATAGGGTGATCGATGATTTTAACTTTCCAAGAACTGTAACTTAGTAACTACAGTTACATGAGCGATTCGACAGTTAGCCATCACACCCACACTTATTTTAAGGTGCCCATGTCGTATCGTCCTGGAAACAAGACGAAAGGAAACTCATTCCTCAGTCTGGTTGTACCTGCATGCACAATGCATGGAGCTATCCTTTTTTTGCACGTGGAAGATTATTACACATACGACGTACACTGCACTTACAGAGCATATAGCTGGGGATACAAATGTCCGTAGTTTGCTGTAACTGGTATGCCTGTAACTGGCATACATGTAGCAAGCACAACATTTGATTAACTTGCATGCCCGTTGAGGGATAGGGAATAGACGCGATAGCTACGGGCATGCCAGTAGCTGACTCGTTGATTTTGTTTAATTCACTTCGATTATCCATGTTATCCATTTTTAGCGCACAAGAATAGGTACGAGTTGTCTCACGAACTGTCCTGTGTATACGCGATGGTATTACTCGCATGCAAGGGCAGAACATGCATGCTAGTATTAGTTGCAAATGTATCCGCAGTGTGCAATTTACTTATAAATGCCACTTAACTTTCATGCCAGCTTTACTGGCATGTGTATCCCCGCCTTAAAACGCTTTCGGGATTATTGTAAATATTTATATTGCCTGTTTGAAAGTCGCCTTGCTCCTGCATGATGTGTTGGAAGTTAGTCACAGCGTCGCGGAACTTTCCCATCCGTACCAGTAGCAGGCCGATGTTGTGCATTACCTTCATTCTGGACATATCATACACGGATAGTTATTAATAATTAAAAAATGGTCGGGACATGTAGAAAAGTTTTTTTGAAGAAAGAAAGGGGACAAACGAGCGTACAGGTCACCTGATATTAAGAAATCACCGCCACGCACATTCTCTCGCAACACCAGAGGAATCATAGGAGCTTGCCGGCCTTTTAGATAAGTGTACTCGCTTGTTTTGAAGATACCCATGTCGTATCGTATTTGAAACACTTGCTTGAAACACACAACAGCTGGTTTGTACGTGGAAGAAAAATCTTTGAAAACCGCACTGTGGAGGAACACCACACGTCCGGATGGTGGGGATGATATTTTAGTTTGTGGCGTGTCGTGCGAAGGTGGAATTCGGTGGCAGGAATCAGTTCAAATAGCTCTTCGGAACACTCCCCATGATAAATGATTATATGAATAATGCGATATAAGACCCAAAATAAATCGATGTCTCTACGCAATGCCGAATGATCTAGCCGTTAACAGAGGACTGGGTCCCGAACAATTCGAGCAACTCTGTAAATAATATCTAATAATAGTTAAGAGACCATAAATAAGTACTGGACAATAACAGATTTACAAATATTAAACTTTCCAAAAATTCTTACTCGCTAACAACAATAATACTACTGTTTACTAATGAAAGTACTTATAGTAATTATAAAAATTCTTCCGGAGGACTAAGCGGAGCGTGCGACGTTTTTCTAGCAATTTATAAATTACATTGAAAATTGTCAACGATTTGATATTTCGTTGGAAAATTTTTTTGACTGTCCTTTATTTTTCTTTTCCAAAAATTCCTTTAGTTAAGCCCGGTATCCACCAAAGCGGAGAGGAGAGGAGACGAGAGGAGGTAAGCCGCGAAGCTGTCAGGCTGTTTCCACCACAGCGGAGAGGAAATGTCGAAATAACGAAATCTGATTATCAAAATACATCTCCTTCCCTCTCCGCTTTGGTGGATACCGGGCCTAATTGTCTGTGATAAGTAAACCAGTTATTATATAGTGTACCTCAAATATACATATTACACATAAATATACCTTGTATGTTGTCCTAAAGCAAGTCAGAGTAGCAATAGCAAATCATGTAAGTAGTTTTATATTATACACTTCGTCGTCACTAATTGTTCCGACTTAATTTTTTATATCCTTCAACCCTTCTGAAACCTGTATACGCACGTAGTGTAAAATGTAGAATATTTTTGTGTTATGTATTTTTCTTGTTACGCAACTGCGTCAGAAATGGAGGTTTAGTTAATCGAGAGCACATACTACCTATATGACTTTACAGATCACTTCTAGAAAGTTAGTAGACTGAACTTTCTAGAATGGATCCCGGCTGCTACAAAATTTCTTGTGTTTAAAAATATTGTTAAAAATACAATGAGCTGCTATTCTATAACTACCTACCCCTATTAGTCGGGTTCCCGTTTGCAATAAACTTCTTAAAGCGCCTAAAACTATTAAGGTCTCAATTCTAATTTTTTGAACGGATTTAACTCTTATAAGCGTCGATTTAGCAAGTTTAGCAATGTTTTCAATGAAAATAAGGGACGAGAGGAGCAGGACGTTCAGCTGATGGTCATTGATACGCCCTACCCATTACAATACAGTGCCGCTGAAGTTTATTGAATAACCCAAACATTCTGAGCGATACTCCAACTGCGCTCGTCACCATGAGACATAAGATGTCAAGTCTCATTTGCCCAGTATTTTCACTAGCTACGTCGCCCTTCAGACTGCTTCACGGCAGAAATACACGCCGTTGTGATACCCATAATCTAGCCGGCATCCGGTGCAAAGGAGCCTCCCAGTGATTCTTATGTTAAGTGCAATCGGGTATGATGTTTTTTTGTTTTAGGGTTCAAAATACACAGAAATGCATTTGGGTTTTTTGAATCCATTATAGCTATATTATAGCAGAAGTTCCTTACCTTAGATCCTTTTCAGCAGTCGGTGTTTGATCCAACGCCATACGATACAATTTCAGAGCTTTCGGATGTTCTCCCATTTTGAAATGTATATTGCCCATGTTTACCTAAAACAACAATTTTGGTAACACTTGTCCAACATTTTGTAAGTTTGTCATTTCTCAATAAACGCGAAGGTTAACTTACTTTAAGTCTGTTGGCATGAGGGAATAGTTTGTTTTTTGTAAGCAGCTGGTAAGTGTTAAGTGCTTCGGTGTACATTTCATTGAGAGCGTACTGATCTGCGAGATTGCAGAGGACCTGTGGCAGACAATAATAAGTATGGTAGACTATGACGTAATGACATAAACGTACCTAAAGGCAGTGAAGCGATTGATCACTTAACCTCATATTTGCCGGTGACAAACTGTGGAAAACATTAGTACATAAATATTATTAGTAAACAAGCTGACCCAGCAAACGTTGTATTGCCATATAGAGTAATGAGAAGAAATCAATAATTAAATTAAAGTTTGTTTTTTTACCTCCTGAGAAAGTTAGAAAGATGTAAAGATTCTATTTAGTTATTCATATTAACCTATTCTTTCAATTTGATTTCTGCACGACAGGGGCCACATCAAAGGAAAAACAAGGTTGTTGTTTTTATTTAATTTCGAGCATTTTCATATTTATTCACCTTTTAAACCTTCTCTGGACCTCCACAAATAATTCAAGACCAAAATCGGGTCACTTGGTGTTAAGTGATCACCGCCGCCCACACTCTCTTGCAACACCAGAGGAATCACAAGAGCGTTGCCGGCCTTTAAGGAAGGTGTTCCTACGCGCTTTTCTTGAAGGTACCCATGTCGTATCGTCCCGGAAACACCGCACAAGGAAGCTCATTCCACAGCTTCGTAGTACGAGGAAGAAAGCTCCTTGAAAACCGCACTGTGGAGGACCGCCACACATCCAGATGGTGGGGATGATATCCTAACTTGTGGCGTGTCGTGCGAAGGTGAAACATTCTTTCGGGCTTCCAAATTTTCTATTGAATCTCTGTGTTCTGGGCCAGCCCATTTGAAGAACTTTAAATAATTATAAAATATCTGTAATTTATGGTCTTACACAAAACGTTAGATCCAGATTGTGTGAGTCTCCTAAATTCGCCTGCTCTTGCATTCTTATCAGTTGTCTTTCTAGTGCAGACGCTTCCTGAGCTTTCGCGAGGGCCTGAAATTTCATTTCGTTATCGTGTTTATTGTAACAATTTTAAATAAAACTCTTTTAAAATGTATGAAAAAACTGAACTCTAGATTGAAAATACAATACACATAAGTACCTTACTATTTGACTAAGTATGTTATGTATAAGGCTTTGCCGTTTTCGTTCTGAAGGAGAACTGAAGTAGACAAAAATTACCTATTCTTAGACACTCCCTCAATTACAATTCCGAAAACGTGATTAAGCTTCCTAACCTAAGTTACTTTCATTTAATTGAAGAATAAAAACGATAGAATTTTAATGTTTATTTATATTGATGAAATTGTAGACGCTCAAATCATAAATGAATTCATTTTCGTTAGTTCGCAGACAGCGTAAGATTAAGCGAGTCCCGCATCGTTCATAAAATTTTGTGTTCAAATTTTATTTGTGTATTTACACATTACTGCTTCACGACAGAGGTGTTGTGGTACCCATAATCTAGCCGGCATATTGTGCAAAGGAGCCTCCATTGAGCCGCCATTGGTTAACTTAACATGTCTCAAAGTGTCGACCTAAGTGCTCAAAAATTGGCCCACCCATCAAGTGAACGCCATGCTCGTTTCGTAATTTTTTCTTATAAATAAATGAAATATTTAAAATATTTGTTTTACAAGGGTAATTATAATGTTATATCTTACACATATGTGCGTAAATTTAGTCTGAAATTTTTAAAAACCTTTCATATATTATTAAAAACTTGCATTTATTGTGGTTGTAGAATCTGGTAGGGCATGGTGCGAGAGCTTACTCGAAGCTTAACCAGATTTAGCTACGTGCTTGGTAGAAAGGTACTCGTGAAGCGACAAGATATGTTTACTTAACTTGAAATATCTTGACCCTTCACCAGTGTACAAAAGCCACGGTATTTATTTAAAAAAACTATCTGTTTTTTTTTGCAAATGCGACGAAAACATGCTATATCTTGTATTGTATTGTATAATTTTTCGAACATCATTTTCGACAATATAGCTCAAACTATTACAATAGCCGAGACTCAATTAAAAATAAGTCTAACGATATCTTAAGTATTTTGTATTATTTGAAATCCAGATTTAATGCCCTTCGTCAATTCATCTGCATTTCAATATGACAATCTTAGATTAAGAATTGGTCTCCTCTGCGTGTAGTGTGTATTTGTAAAGATGCTTGTGTGCGAGGCATCTTGACACTCAATGGTATCTTTCAAATTTTGTAACATACGCTTCGTGTTATTCATTACCTTTCTAACCTTAGAATATTGACACAAATATTCACTAACATCTGCACATATTTGTACAGCTTTTTGTATATTTGTATAATCGAGCCAGTCTCGTGTGTTCTCTTGGCGAACAATGTGTGACGTACGAATTATATAGGTCATTTAGTTTTTAACAATTGGTAGATGCAAGATGACATACAAATATTTGATGGTAGGTATCAAATAAGGTACCTCTCAAATAATAACATTTGAATGCCATTATTTTTGGCTAAGGATTTTTTTAAGCTATAGAAGCATTTATCTATTAGCCATGATATTATCTTTTTATGCATTATTGTCTTAGGTTTCTCTCTAATATTTTTTGGAAGGTTCTTAAAGATCCTTATAATTTATATTATAATTTTCGTTATTTTGATGAAGCGCTGTTCTACAGTATGGCATCAAAAGGCGAGTTGGATCTCTTAATCCTAATATGGATTTTGCTGGTTTAAAAAGTTCACCATGTTTTTAATGAACATACTAATTTCTAATATATATAGACTAGTAAGCGTTAACAGACGGTACTTTTTGAATAATGGTCTACACGATTCTAAAGGACTGACATTACATAAAGCTCTTAAGCACATTTTTGTGTCAGAAAAACATTTGAAATATTCGTGGGATCTCCCCATAGTATTAACCCGTACCGTAAAACTGAAACAATACGAGTATAACCGTGGTATTAAGTAAGTGCAGCATTAAAGGATACAGTTTGTCTGAGCCTTCTCAAAGCGAAAATAAAACTTATTTATTTTGCCTGCCACTGTATCGCAATGAGCTCTCCAGTTACAATTGCTAAGTAAAAAGGCCTAAAAATTTTATAGAGATTATTTCTTTAATAATAATCCTAGAAGTGAGGGTTATCACTTTAAAAACAAATTGTTTAGATTTGCAAGTGCGACATATCAAGTTAATCTCCTAATATGCAAATATTGGGGTTGAGCAGGTTATCAACTGTAAAGTGGATCCTGTAGATGAAGCCACAACCTGAGAGTTGAACAAAGCATACAAGATTTTAGGACGATACGTCACTAGAATGGTTAGCTCCGTCGCACTCGCACGGAATGCGAGAGGTCGCGAGAGTCCCGCATCCCGTTCAAATTTTATTTGTGTAGGCATGAATACTTTATACCTGAGCAAGATTATTTTCCCTCTTTTGCTCGTCAGCATTGTCTTCTGCCGCTGGCCGCGCACTAAGCATGCACGATTCTTCGACAAGAGACATAATTCGAGCTTCCATTTGCTTGACTTTGTCTTCTATCCTGAGATTATATAAGTTGTTAGATGCTATTGTATTTTGCGATAACATACAGGATGCCGGAAGTCGGAACGGTATGTCATCATTATTGAAACTTGTTTTCGTCCTATCGTTGAAAGAGATTCACGCTTTAACAGAAACACGTGGTTTCAGCAAGATGGCGCCACCGCCCATACCGCGAGGGATACAATGACCGCGATCCAGACGCTTTTTCCCCAGAAACTGATATCCCGGTTTAGAGACCTGGCCTGGTTATCTAAAGTTTATTCAAAGCAGCCGCTGACAGGTAATGATCTTAAAGGAAATATCAAAACAGAAATCAAAAACATTTCTCCGCACCTCTGTAAGAGTTTTAAACAACTTACAGACTCGATAACAAGAGACTGTACGAATACGCATTTAGACGTCATTATCTTTAGAAAATGAAACCCACCTTTTTATTCGTTCCAATAAATATTAAATTCCATCCAAAATGCTTGTTTTTCTTACTGTTGAAAATTAAACTTTCCCAGTGGACACATTGTATAACAAGTAGAACCACAGAAATATGGAACTATAAATAAGGGTGTTGCGACAATCGCTTCAATCACTTAGGTCCAGTATATAAAACTTATGAATTTCAAAAGTTTTTCTATACCGATTTACAATTACCACCACTTGGCTTGAGTTTTAATGAGAAGAAGTGGAAAGAATCCACTTACCACTCTTTAAAATATACATTTTAATTACGATCTATGTAAATTGGTGCAACGAAAATAAGTACTCAAATGTCAAATACTCAATGCTTTACGGCCGTTCCGAATATACCAGCTATAGGTAGAGATAAATTAATACCTTCTACTGTCAGTAATTAGCTGTCAATAATCTGAAGCTGTCCCAATATACTTGATTAGTCATTCTTATCGCCTTATATTGGGACGCGTGAATTGCAATTTCCATACAAACTTCTATCGCTGGTAAGCTATACGTCCTCCCATTGACAGCGTGTACGGATAAGGTGAGTTACCGTTGATAAGTTTATCAGGACAGAAAAGTCAACGATAGTTACGATTTATATCTCAAGTAGGCCACATCCGGAGAGATAGACTGAATATTGGGAACGGCCGTTAAACGAGTATCGCCATGGACCAGTCATTGCCTCCCTCGACCATATTTTAGGGATGATAACGACATGAGATTGTTTACAACATGATAGGCAACATTGGTAAATTGTTTTGGACGAAAGTTTAAATAAAGATCATTGTGGATATAGATAAAGTGCTCACGTGTCTTCCTTCTTCTCGTCTTTGGCGCTGGTGTCTCTGGTGGCGGACGTGAAGCCGGCCGCTCGGTGAGCTGTGACGGGCCTCGTGCTCGCCGTGCCCGCACGCGACGCTCCCGGCCCCCGTACGTTCACCGTGCCAATACGAAACATCTATAATAAGGCCAACGAGAAGAGATAAAGAATTTAAACAAAGTTTCAGGGGTTCAAAACATTTTATTAGAATAAACTATACATATACAAATTTTGGATTCAGTAATCTAATCGCTGTCGTGTTTATTAGGGATAGATGATTCTTCGGAAGAGTCCGTTTGTCTTTCAGTATATGTCATAATAATTAAGGCATCGGAACCAGAATAACGCGATCTGAAGCACATAGAAAGAAACGATTCCAAAAAAACATAAGCGTGATTTTTTGGATTCACCACGTCATCGCTAATAGGGACATCACTACGGTCCATGCTTTATTGGCTTTACTTAAAAATGTTGAAAACTCTTCTCTTAGACAGACTAATAATGTTGAAAAAACGGGTTGTGAACAAAATAAAATATCATAAAATGCAACAAAAGAACGCACTATACTTTGTGATTTGAAATTAACTATTCATTTTATTTTCCTAGTTTTGTTATTCGTGTCGTATCGGTTTATATACTACATCAATATCTCAAGAATCGAAAAATACAGGTACCCGATTCTCTCGTAAGTTTTGGAAAAGCTCATCAACATTGTACTGGTAACCTACCACAATGTTGATGAGTTCAGCTGTATGTCAAATAAGCTGTCCTACGCGTAGATTCCCGATCTGGTCGCAGAATGTATCTACAGTCTGTATCTACACCTGTCACATATTGGTTATAGTCCAAATAAGTAATTCTATTCGTTTATTGGGTGCGCTGAAGAAAGTTCATTCCATAATTTGATAAATCAAAACACGAAAGCAGTACCTAATCACTTATGATAAATACAACTTTGCCTAGAAGTCTAAAAATTTCGTGAAAATAGGGTACTTCATCACGAAATTTTTCTTGAGGGTATTTTGATCTATTGGAGAGGTAAGGCGGGAAGTTTTTAAATTAGCATTTTTTTGATGGATGAGGAGGACAAGACAAGACGAGCGTACCCGTACACCTGGTGTTAAGTGATCACCGCCGCCCACATTCTCTTGCAAAAGCAGAGGAATCACAGGAAATTCCAGCCTTTTAGAGATTTTGTATGTATTTGTGAATTACCTTTCGTATCATGTGTCATAATATAAGATGTATTTGGCATGCGACTACAATAATAATAATAAAAAAACAGCAAATAGGTAAATTTACAGCCACAAAACTTTGGTATGTAAAGATGTCAAAAAAATTATAATACATATAATATAGTGAATGGGATTTAATAATGAGTGTTGCTCTTTCAAACAAATTATCTAGTCCCAAACTAGATATAGATCCCGTACTATGGGTACCAGACAATGTAAAATATAATACCTACTAATTACTAAAACATACGAATGACTCGGAAACAAACATTCAATTTCGTTTAACAAATATTTGCAGCTACCGGGATTCGAACCCTTAGCTCATAGATCTTAGTGAGCCCTACGGTATGAAGTCGCAGGCAGGAACTACCGTTAGTCGTATGCAACAATTTAATAACTTACACCAGTTCCCGTTCTACTTGGCATCTGTCTTCCGATGCCAGCTGTCCTCAGGGTCTGTTGCAGTGCCGTATCTTCCCGGATGCCTCTCGTATCCAAAGCCGGCGCCACGTCATTGAACCCGGCGTATAAGGCTTCATCTTCGTCTATTATAGCCGTACGTGGCTTATCAAGGCCCTGTCTAGATACACTATATCGCATCTCTAACATCTTTTATATCCTTAAAATATTACCAGCACAACAAATATGCTTGATCATAATGTTGTGACGCGGTTTCCATGGTAACTCCAGTCAGCCTAGCGAAACTCTTTTTTTTTTAATTTATGGCCTGGAGCCGAAACTCTCTAAGAAAAAAGCGATTCACTCGATTGTATGAAACGCGCAGACATTGATAGATTGACAGATGACGGCTACAACCCTGTAAAAAACGGAGATAGCCGAAATCCACTACGTTTTAAGCAACTGTTCGCTTTCAGACTTAGCCGGACTTTTTCGCCAATCGCCATAGGTACTGTAATTACTACTACATGGGGCGCACTAAAAGTTTTGCACTTCTAGCTAATCGGAACTATTTGAATTTCGAATGATATATTTTGTGACACTTTGCAATCTTCAGTAATACAATAAAAAAATTGGGGGGAAATCATTTGTCAATTGCTTTTTTATCCCACATCAAAGTTACGTACGTACGTACTAGGTACGCAACGAAAATGGAATTAAGTCAAAAAGATTATAGAGCGATGATTTTTTATAACTTTAAAAGTCCTCCCTCTTCGCAAAACTTCCGCTCGTCTTCAAAATGCTTTTGGGAGAGAAGCACCTAGATTGAGAACCGTGAGGCGATGGTTTGCTGAATTTGAGAGAGGTCAGGTTTCTTCATATGCCGAATTTCGTGAACTGAACTGAACCGGCTACTGTTAAGCGGCTAATTGAAGAAAAACCACGGATTACCTATCAGACGATTCGAGGACTATTGGGGATTGGTATGAGTCAAATTCAGAAAATTTTACACGAAGAATTGAAAGTTCGGAAGCTATGTGTTGGATCCCTCATGAACTGACAGCGGAGCAGAAGCGGGCTCGCGTGGAATGGTGTTCACAGATTCTATTGAAGTACGACCTTCTAATGACGGACATTCTAATGCTGTTTATGACATTGTCACAGGAGACGAAACATGGAAATAACAGAAAACGTGAAAACAAAATTGTTTTGAACCCGAAAAGAAACAGCAATCTTGTGTATTGGTGTTTGAAAATGAGGACAGGCCAACAAGTGAGGCAGGCGATTGTATAATAAACTTGAATGGCTAGGGCAACGCAGTGCTAATAATATAAAGACCAGATCTGCCTCGCAGATATTAGCGGTGCCCCGGCATCATTCAACAGCGTTCAGGGGTAGTTTTCGATACAGTGCTACTAAGTGCTGGAATAATTTACCGCCACCATTAAGACTATTAAAAAATGTCCAAAATTTTAGATTGAAATATAAAAAAACTATTTTAGAATCATTATATAATATCCTTGATGTGCAATGTATCTTATAAATTAACACAATTCTGTATTTCTATCATTATTTAATGTTCACCAATATATTTATATCTCATTTATAGTACCTAATGCTACTTTTATTATACATATTATATACAGTTACGAAGAGATTATACTATGATTTAAAATTTATTATTATTACAATTATTTATTTATTTTTATTTTATTACACTACTTATGATACTGATACCTACGCAAATTAATTTGCAATGGGAAAACTAAAAGAACTTTCTACTTCAAATGTCACGAGGGGCTGCTGAAAACCAGTGTTCTGTTGGTGTCTTCTACACTGACACAACAATATACTGAGTCAGCTCCTTTTATCAGGCAATCACGCTCACTGTTATTTTTATTTATTTATTTTTAATTTTTTATAATATTTGTTACGTTATTTAATTTAGTATTTTAAGATTTTAATTAATATTGTAAATGATTGTTTTTTGTGTTTTTTATTGCTAATAAAGTGTGTTTCTATTCTATTCAAACGTTGGTAAAAAAAGATGGCATTTTTTTCTCAGCTACGGGTCCCATCTGCACAATTCCACTTAAAGATCAAAATAGTGTTAATTCCCAGTGGTATTCTACCATTTGTTTACCCAGGGTGTTACAAAATGTTCGCGAAAGACGAGCAAAAAGCAGCGTTCCCTACGCCATGACAACGCTTCTTCACACACGGCCAACAAAACTAAGTCATTTTTAGCTTTACACTATTACCAATTCCGAAGAGGCAGTGATAGCGTTCAATCAGCACGTAGACAACGTGCCTTCAGATCTGTGGTCCTCCTGTTTTAAAAAATGGTTCGATCGCATAAAAAATTTGATTACTACTGTTAATTATTTAAATGTATGTAAAACCAGCTGTTGGCTTTCTTAAAAATATTAAATAAAATAAATAAATAAAATAAAAATGTAAAGGAGATTATTTTGAAAAGCAATAAACATAATAATTTGGTTAAACATGTTGTTTTTTTAAGTTACGCAAAACTTTTGTCAAATCACTGCACGTTCCATACTAAATCAAATTTCAATTTTTATTTAGGCAGTGCCGCCTCTACATAGTATTTACATCCTCTTTGACTCCAGTAATTCATTATCTATGATGGTAACTAAGGTGAGGTACGGGTACGGTATAGCTCAAGAAAGTTAGCCCCACAGATTTTTTTTTTTTATTTTTTTTTATTACATCGTTAGTTCGCCATTTGTTCTTGATTGTTCTCTATAAACATTTGATTGTTCTCGATTTTTTTTTTAATTTGCAATTCATTAAAATTGGTTAGGTTAGGTTATGTTAGAACAGTTAAAACGCCGCGGCAGCGGCCGGCGAGTGCCAGAACCAAATAGTAGGCGTTTCCCCCATTTTTAATTAATTGTTTTTAAATAAACAACAAAAGAACAAACAATTATTTATAGCGAACAATTAAGAACAAACTACAACTAACGATATGCGATATTGAAAATTCAAAAATAGAAAAAAATTTTTTTTGGGGGGCTAAGTTTGATGAGCCGTACGGTCTTAGAATATTGACGCTATATTCTAAGTGTACGGTACCAAGTAGCCCGGTTAATATTACCAAAGAATATATAATAGTACAAAGATTACCTTTCAGTGTCTTTAGGAAGACAAAAAAATTATTTTTGGATCGCAATGAATGCAGTGAAGTAGGTGACGAGCAAAACTCGCGCGTAGTCACTGCGCGCTCTTTTGTCCCTAGTGGCACAAAATACATTACTAGCATAGATAATACACTTACGGCCGTTTTCAATAACTATCTGTCCATAGTTTAACTTACTAGACAGAGACATTACTTACTTAATTACTAGGTAGAGATAGGCAAACCTATCCTTTTATACTTACTTACATGCTTACTTGCAATATATCCGATATTAGATACGTTATTGAAAACGGCTGTTATATAACAAGATATAGATAAGTCACTCGCGTACAACATTGTTATCCTATCAAACGGCGTGACGTGCGCGGGCGCCTCCCGCACTTCCGCCGGCCATCTGACAGACCTTGAAACGAGAGGCTGCGACGGGTTCGAAAAGTTGCATTGTTTTTCAAATATCTTGTTATTCTGAAGGAACGCCAAGGAATATTTAATGAAAATTATCTTGAAATTCGTAAACTAGAAGTCGTCTTGACAGTAAAAATGAATAACTGTGATCTACGTAAAGTAGGAGGAAAGAAAAATAATTGGTGAATTTGTATTGAATTATGTATATTTTTTAAATAAAACAATTCCAATCAGAAAATTATGTTTTTATTTATAGCTGAATATATCACTTAAGACATACAATTCTCAAAAAGCATGTTGTAATACAATAATTGTTCACAAAATATATCTATAAATCCCTGTAATCAATAAAATATCTGTATAATGTTCTTGCATGGTGTTCATCTGTTGTGTTTAAGGGTGGTGTAATATGAAGCAAGAAGACGGCGTATTAAAACAAAGAGCAACGTTGCATGCACGGCACACAAAATGGGTCCTCTTTTTGCATATGCACCATATGCGTCTTTGTCTGCCTGCCTTCATGCCGATTGGAAGTGTCGGGACTGCTGTGGGGAAGTGCGAAAGAACCTCAGCCGAAAATTTCAACACCCCACGTAAGGTGACAATAGGGAGCACTGATCTCCGCTGTTAGAGTTGCAGGAGTTGAGTGACCAATTCCTTGACGGAACCCCTGGTGGTCTGTTATGGGTGCGAAGTGTTGATGAATCATGTAAGCATTCAAAATGCTAACATTTACAAGGCGCCTTTTTTGTACCAGATCTTTGATCGCGTACGCTCCATTGGGTACATGGATAGCATCTGGTCTTTCTGTCTTTCTTGTCTACCCCCCCCCCCCATTTCAAAAATTGTAGTCCTTGATGAGGACGGGTTTGTTGTCGGAATCGGCGACCCCATAGTACGTCGAGATCATCGCCACACGGTTTTTATCCCGCCATAACATCTAGTCAACATCTCCCGAAGTGCATCCGCACACTTGACCCTTCCTCATTTCAGACTTTTTCAAGTTTGTAACTTGATCTGGTACAAATTGACGGTTGGTACGGAGGGAGGAGGATAGGAAATCACAGGCCTCGTAGACCTCTTTATCCTACTGCTGAGGCTTTATTGAGAATGAATTGCTTGATGTCCAGCCACCCCTTCCACTGGGTCAAGTATTCAACCAGTGTATCGATATTTTGGCTTGAACTGTATAAGCTGGAAACTTTAAATGTAAATGTTGGACAATGGGCTGTATTTTAAAAATTTTGGACGAAAATTGGGAATTATTATTAAAATGGAGACACCGAGATCGTAGTTGGAAGCGTTCGAAGGGCATAGAAATAGAAAAGCCTGGCGTCGAGAAGATTGTCTTGTCTGTCGTCCAACAGTCCTCTAAACGTGATTTTACTACAATACCCATTGCGATAACAGGAGCAAAATAAATGTATAATTCGTCCGCGTCACTGCATTATCCGACTAGCTGGCCCCATTTCCCCTCGATTAAAGAGATAGGTGGCATATTCTTTTGCATATCTATTGGTTGCATTTGCAATGTGCTCCATGATTGGCCTATCCCATATCGCTTGAAATGCAGCATAGGTGATGCGGTAGCACCAATCATGGGGCCACTTGCACCAATAAACTGCTCTCTCCTTAATTGTGGGGAAATAGGGACAGCTGAAAAAACGTGCCAGTCAAATTGGAAGAGTGTGGTTGGCCCATGGATGTTGCCCATGCTCAGTTTCACAGCCATCGTAACCACACTAGAGCATACGGCTTCCTCCGGGGTATCTTCGACGGCCTGACTGAAAAACAGGCGAAGACTTCTGGGGACCACAAGCTGAGCCTCAACTTCTTCATCGTCCTCTTCTTCTTCGCTTCCTTCGTGTCAATAAAAAAAAAAGAAATTTAGTAATCATTAACCCTTCGCGATCCGATCACTCTAAGCTAAGTACGGTTGATTACAGAGTGATTTTTCGCGAATTTATCGCACGCTAAAGTTTATCTTTGCATATTATTTTACGTGTATTAAAACAATGCTTATAGTTAGCATAATTTCAATAAATGTATCTGAAAGCTATCAAGACAATAAAAACATAAATTATTCATATTGTGTTTTATTTTATTTTACAAACACGACACAAAGTTGAAAAAGCGTTATATTTTAAATGTAAATTATTTTACTTAATAAACTTTTCAATGTAAAACATTAGTTCTATTTAAAAGTGTTTATAGTTTTATCTTCATCTTTATATGTTCTTTCTTAAATAAAACTAGAATATACTAGCTTTCATAGTAATAATTTGAGATATTCATTCCGAAAGACTAAAAAGAATCCCCTGACCTTGATGGACCTTGAAGTGCGAGATTGCTTGTGTATGTTTAACATGTATTTATATTACATTTGGACAAAATAAATATATTTTGCGATAGTTTTTCAAGTAAAATAAAAGTATTTCAACATATTCCGGAATAAATAAATAATAAAAAGCAGACAAAGATATCTCTAATTTGTACAGAATTTAACGGACTTTTATTCTATTATGAGTTCAAACAAAAAAAAACGAATTTCTAATAACAAAATAAGGCGAGAAATCGAATAAGGTCGTGTAGATTTCGTCGCTGTTCCATATGTACCGGTGGTGTCATATTACGTTCTTCTAAATGTTACATATGGAACTGCTTTACGCTAAAAGTTAAAAAAAAAAAAACGGTGCATATATACCAACCGTAGTTCAGCAAGGGCGATGAGGAGGCACAGTCAGTGTCACCACAGTCGGTTATTGGAAGAACCTAAAACCGAAATTGTATTTAATTTAGACTGGTAATGAATTGATTGATTGAAAATGAATTCTTTTGGAAGTAAAACTTTACCAGACATTCAAACATAATAAGTAAATGAAAACAAATGTTATCTTAATATTAAATATAAAAGAAAAGAAAGGAAAAAGAAGCACTACAACTGGAGACTACTCAGTTATTATTTTCCTACCCTTCTCGATAGATGGCGGTGTCTGGGCTAGTTTTATTAAAAACCTTACTACATTGCGTTGGTTTAAAATTGTTCTTCCTGTTAATAATTATTATAATATACTAATATTATTTACTGAAATGTATGTTTGAAAAATACTTGCAAAAAACCCACGAAATAGTGCCATAAATAAAAATAAATAAAACCAAATTCTATTTAAAATAAAATATTATATCAGGGCATTTTTTGTGCTTAACTATACAATGTGTGAAAGTGTTAAGTTTTTCATTTAAAATACAATTTATTCCCTCACACCAACTTTGAATAATTATGCTCGTTGATAATTTAATAATACATTTTGTAAATTCTATTCTGGGATTTTGACAAATTATTCTATTTAACTTACAATAAATTAATAAAAACTATCCCTACTAATATTACAAATGTGAATGTATGTTTGTTTGTTACGCTTTCACGCCCAAACAACCGAACTGATTTTGATAAAATTTTATACAGAGATAGACTAGAACTTGGAAAAGGACATAGGCTGCTTTTAATTGCGAAAAAATAAATGGAGGGGTTGAAATAGGGGATGGAAGTTTATATTGAAATACGTCAATTTTGGAGATAAAACCATAAACTTTGTATTTAGGCACTTGATAAGTAGTAATTCATAAACATTTGTTCGAGCATTTTTGAAACTTTGACCTACATGGGGATGAAATAGAATATTAGAGTTCGTAGGGAAATAATAATAACGATAATACAGACTTCCCAAGAGACCGTCCAAAATTACAGAGGAGATTCAAGGAACTTTCTTCCACGTACTACAAAGCTGTGGAATGAACTTCCTTTTGCGGTGTTTCCGGGACGATACGACATGGGTACCTTCAAAAAAAGCGCGTACACCTTCCTTAAGGCCGGCAACGCTCCTGTGATTCCTCTGTTGTTGCAAGGGACTGTGGGCGGCGGTGATCACTTAACAACAGGTGAGCCGTACGCTCGTTTGTCCTCATATTCCATAAAAAAAAATATAGACTCCCAAGAGACTGTCCACAATGACAAGGGATATCCGCTGTATCATAAAAGAGCGAGAGAATTTAATAATGGTACTTTTTCATATTTAATGACATAAGTACCATCTTTTTGTGCTTATGATGTGGTGATGGTGGCCAATTACTATCTCATTTCCTGCCATTAAAAAAAAATCTCCATTTGGCCTATCGCAGACAACAGTGAACAGACTATCTGTGACGCACTTTTTAGTATGTGATAATAAAACATATAGAATTATATGCAAAACCGCAAATGACGCACAAAAAGTCTGACACAAAATATCCTCCAAGATCTGATAGACCGCGCCACAACGCGCCACACAAAAAGTGTGCCAAAAACTTATAATGTTCGCGGTAACATGCGCTAATGCAGACGACGCTCACTTTAGTATGTCGTCTGCACTTGCTAGTGATTGACATGTATCATGGTGCTAGACAACAATGTATCGATGTTGATTCTAGAAATAGAAAACAGAACAGCACTGTATGATACATCTTTGGCAGATTTGGATAGTTTTAGAACTGAATTTTTAATATGAAACAGTCCTTTTAATAATGGTTCGAAAGAATAGGATGAACCCAAAATTCTCTATTTATTCTTCTTTTTTATATCTCAAGTACGAAATAATACACCACAATCTCTGTACTTCCATTGCATGTACATCCCTACAGTTCTGCGGACAAAATGAGCGAAAGTGTACATAGTGTGTGTTGAGTCTGTGAAATATCTGCCAAAGACATTTTGCACCCAATGCAGACTTTTTGTGTGCCGCAGACTTGATAGCACAAAAAGTGTGTCATCTGCAATAGGCCTTCCAACACAATGCTTCTACAACGGCACATAGTAGTGGTCTGTCATGATATGACATGTGGGGCATTTTTATATTCAATAGAATTAACATTTCATAAATAATAATTACTGACTCTTAAGGTGTCAAATGGCCACATATAAATACAATCTTAATCTCACATTTACCTTGTACCCTTATTTCTAAGCATGTATCACAGATTTTAAATATTACTCACAAACAAAGTAATTGTAGAATAATAAAGTAGAATTAGTAGCAACAGGACTTCAGGAAAAATAACAGCTGGTCAAGGTTCAATCGAAGTTCCAGCTATATAGCATACTACACTATATAGCACTGTTCTTCGATGATTATTGTAATCAAATTCAGAAAATAAATATTTTTAGCATGTATTATATATAAATCAATTCAATTCAATTTTCAATTCAATTTATTTACTAAGACATTATTAAAATACAAAATAAGAATAATAATACAAGTTTTACTTAAAAGCTAGTTAGCACTGTGCCTGAACTAGGTAAACCTGTGTTTCAGGCGTAAAGAGCTTATATTAAAACTAAATAAGCACAAAAAATAGAAACTTAACAAAGTAGAAAGGTATAAATTAATCAACAGGTTAAGTAATCAATTTCTTCAAAGTAATGCCTATAAACTAATAAAAATAAAAAATAATGTTTATTTTAACACTATTAGTAATTTTTCTGTATCTTCATAGGACATATTTTGGAGCCTTCTTACAATGAATATAATTTAGGGGATAGATGTTTGTTATTGAGTTTAGTTTATTGTAAAGATATGGTCCCAGGAATACATAAAACTTTGATGTAAAAACAAAGTTTGTTATTGTTTTTTGAATAAATCTAAATAAATAAATATAGTATGTCCAAAACTATATTTATTTATTTGTGGATATGCAGCATCATATCTTCAATCTTTTTGAAAGCCATTTTGCGTAATGAAGATCACTTTGAAAGTTATATTTATCTTTATCCAACTGTCCAATTTGTTTTTAAGCAACTTTGGTTTTTTTTCATATTTTTACTTTGTCAAAACTATCGTACTAAGTATTTTTTTTACATAACAGATATCAACATACCTATATCCAATGTAAGTATTGTATTCCTCCTAAGTAGCTTACTTGGTAAGCAGTAACATGACTCGAAATGCCTATAGCATGTAGTTACAAAATACAGTTGTCACCCAACGTTTGAGTGTATTGTCTCACTACAGTTTCCAAAAATTAATCTTTTCATGTGAGGCCATAGTGACTTAGGGAAATGATATAGTGGACCTAATTCTTTAAAGCTTGTTTGAGAGGTAGAATGAATAAATCACTTCGATGATTTCGTACTTACCATCAAAAACACATCCAAAGTAACACTTTAAATTCTGCTTCTACGCCTCTTCTATACGATCATCAAATAAATTAAAACCAAAATCGTTTTGTTAACAACAGACAAATAGCCCAAATAGGTGAAATCAAAACAAAATGTGGTGCATACTACATAAACTTAATTATTATTTATTAGTCATAAAATCATATTTTTGATGTTTGATCTTTTTTTTGTTAAACCGCCATCTAGTGTAGTAATATGAAAATGTCATCTTGATTTTTCTGTAACCCTTCCCGCTTGGAGCTTTTTTTTACGAGCTTTATTTACGAGACTGCCTTGGGCATATAATTACTAGATAGTAGATAGCTGGCGTGTCAGCCGCAAGTACAACCTGACGTTTTCGACACCTACACTGGGAGCGAGATAGGCCTGATATTATATAATTAAGTCCACAGATGGCGCATTTTTAATAGTAAAGAAGGTACAATATCTCCGGGCAGGTATTTACTATTTTGTCGACAAATCCCTTTCTGCCTTGACCTCACTCCTCTATGACCGCCATTTATAATGTTGTTATATTTTGTTGCCGGCTGTTATTCATGATCAAATCATATCCCCAGTAGCACGTGGTATTTAGGTTGAATTGTCTCTGTTGGTCCCCAAAACCACAAAACTCGGCGTTCCTGAACGCAGCCAAAACGAATCTGTCAAATATAACAAAATGTTGGATGAAATATCAAATTCATATATTTTTTTAATTTTTATTAATCTATACTCTCTTCAAATGTTGAAGGTATCTTGTGTGTAAATTAAGCTCACCCCTCGTTTACACCAAGAAACAAGTCTAACTAAAATAAAACTTGTTTGTTGCCAACAATCTGCACACAACACATCTGCTTGCACATAATATTGAGTCTGAGACATGTTTGATCCAGTCTGATACATTGACAGCGTTAGTGACATACACGTTGTTAACAAGTATTGTCAATTTTAGTGAAGGTTATGTTTAATACTTGTTTAAAACAAGTTTTATATTGTATCCATGCTTGTTGGATAAAGTTTTAAACATTTAACGGACAGACTGCATTTTATTATTAAAGTGGAAAAGAAGAAGACAAATGGAGTGGTCAAAGAAACAAACCTTAGATCTCATTGAGCTCTTACATGTACATGAATGCCTGTGGAATGTGAAAACTGAAGCTTATAAAGATCGTCAGAAAAAAAAAGACGCATTGGCAGCAATTGCTCTGCAAATGGACCTTAATGCTAACGATATTGACAAAAAGATTACAAACCTTAAGAATCAGTTTAATAGGGAAGTAAATAAAATAAGAACTAAATCAGGACGCGGTACCGATGATGCATACGTCAGCCTCTGGTATGCCTTTAAGCCGCTAGGTTTTTTAAGACATAATAATTTACCTGAGGTAAGTGCTTTTTGATTTTAACATAGTTGGACACAATACGAATGATATTTAAATGCATAGATAGGTCACCTAGATAACATACGGTGTTTGTAAATGATACACTATCACACACATGAATAATTTAACATTGCAATAGCACACTTCATTACGATTATGCGTCAAAGAAGGATAGCAAATGCAATTATTGCAAGCGAAAAAGAGATAAATCTAGTTTGCTAATTGCTTCGTATTTGAATAGAAAAAATACAGAATAATTCATCAGATATGATTTTTTACCGTACATCGTGATTTATGCCTAAAATACGATTCATTCAAGTAGTAAAAGTTATAAATGACTAAAACTCCATTGAAATTACGTAAATAAAGTGGCATTGATTAATAAAAATTTGATTTAATAATATCTTTACAATTATTAAATAATTATTCTATACGTGTGTTGACAGTGAACTTTTCCTAAACGGCTGGACCGATTTGAATGAAATTTTCTGTGTGTGTTCAAGTGGATTCGAGGATGGTTGAGATTCACAATTGAAGTACCTCTTAAATGGCTGGATCGATTTTGATGATTTTTTTAGAGTGTTCCAGTAAATTTGAGATTGTTTTAGATTCTCAATACAGTCGACATTTAATTCTCTACGTATATAAGTGGTCTCCTAACGTCTGAACCGATTTTTCAAATTTAACACGTGTGTACAGGACGTCTGTCGTGTCCGCTCATTGATTACAATATATATACATATATATGTTTGTAGTACCACAATCTAAGACTAATCTGGGTCAAAACGCAACTATTTCTAGGCTCTATAAATCATATAACTCACTGGCCAAATCGCATAACATTGATTTATTCATTCCGCTTGCTTAATATAAAAAGAAAATGCTTAATTTACACACGTGACTTAGAAACTTGTTTTCATATTTCATTTTTATTTTAAATATATTACAATATTTTTAGGTAATAGTTTATAAATTGTTAAAATTACTGTCCTATATGCATATTAAAAATTATGAATGCCGTGGTAGCTTATAAGTGAATTAACTCTTATCCATATTATTATTATATTTTAAGTTTAAGCATGTAAAGTGTGTAATTTGTTAGTTGCCCAAATATATAAATAAATATATAGCCATAGCAATATATACATTGATGATATCAATTATTTGTACATAAAATAATAAAAAAACATACAGATTTAACAAAACAAAACCGAAATGTATACAGTACAGTAAGGGTCCCATTTTTTCAATTTTACTAACGACGGCTCCCAAAAAGTTCTAAGTTTACAATTATTATATTTAGTGTCTTATATTATTTATGAATGTCTTTTTGTTAAGGGTTTATTATAATAAGATAATGGGAGAAGAAGAAGATGATCCATTGATTCTTCTGCAGTTAGCAAGGAATACACCGAAAGGGTCAGTGCTACTGAAAAAACTCCTATGTAAGCAAATAGCACTGTCTACGTCCGCTACCTACCCTTAAACTTGTTTTTGTAGTTTGATAGTTCAGCTGCCTGTATACGAACTTGTTTATTAAAAAAATATTATATTTCGTATTACATTCACTGCAACAACGCCTTTTTACATCAACATTATTTCCTAAAATATACTATCTCAATCATCCCGCAACAGACAGCATATTTCGTCATTTCTGTTCGTTAATCTATGTTCGCACTCGAGACTCGAATCGCGTTGCGGCGTTTTTTTTTTATGGAATAGGAGGACAAACGAGCGTACGGGTCACCTGTTGTTAAGTGATCACCGCCGCCCACAATCTCTTGCAACACCAGAGGAATCACAGGAGCGTTGCCGGCCTTTAAGGAAGGTGTACGCGCTTTTTTTGAAGGTACCCATGTCGTATCGTCCCTGAAACACCGCACAAAGAAGCTCATTCCACAGCTTTGTAGTACGTGGAAGAAAGCTCCTTGAAAACCGCACTGTGAAGGATCGCCACACATCCAGATGGTGAGGATGATATCCTAACTTGTGGCGTGTCGTGCGAAGGTGGAATTCGGCGGCAGGAATCAGGTTAAACAGCTCTTCGGAACACTCCCCGTGATAAATGCGGTAGAAGACACACAATGAAGCGACGTCTCTACGCAACGCCAAGTGATCCAGCCGTTCACAGAGCACTGGGTCCCCGACAATTCGAGCTGCTCTGCGTTGCACGCGGTCAAATGGATTGAGCTGATACTGGGGTGCGCCAGACCAGAGATGACAGCTGTGTGTGGACTCCATGTGTGGCCGGACCTGCGCTTTGTAGAGCGCTAGTATGTGGGCCGGCTTGAAGTATTGCCGTGCTCTATTAATGACGCCCAGTTTCTTTGAAGCCTTTGCTTTCTTTTAGAATTTGGCTTTGCCTTCCAGATGACCACGAAATTGGCAATCGCTCGAGATTTCGAGACCCAGTATTCCGATACTAGGCGAGGCTTTGAGGGAAGTGTTGTCGAAGAGCGGTGATACGACAAATGGGGTTTTTTTAGTGGTAAACGCGCAAACTTGAGTCTTCTGGGGGTTAAATTGGACAAGGTTCAATTTTCCCCATTGCGCGACCTTCTCAAGAGAGGACTCGATAGAAGACACAAGTTTCTCCCGGCACTGGTAGACGATTTCCCGAAAGAGACCTGCATGGCCCGTGTATATGGCATCACCAGTGCTGTCGTCTGCATAGCAATGAATGTTGGAGGTGTCCAACATATCATTGATATGCAGAAGAAACAGCGTGGGAGACAGCACACAGCCTTGGGGCACTCCAGAATTCACGGGCTTCGGGTTCGAGCAATATCCGTCGACAATGACCTGTATGCTACGCCCAGTGAGGAAGCTGGAGGTCCACTTGCACAAGCTCTCGGGAAGCCCAAATGATGGAAGTTTGGAGAGGAGCGCCTTGTGCCATACACGATCAAAGGCCTTCGCTATATCCAGGCCTTCCCCCTTGCTTTCAATAGCCGCAGCCCATCTATGTGTCAGGTATACCAGAAGATCACCTGCCGACCGACCATGGCGAAACCCGTATTGTCGGTCGTTGATCAATTGGTCACCCTGTAGGTATACCAAGAGCTGACGGCTGATTATGCTCTCCATGATTTTGGAGAGCAGGGAGGTAATAGCAATAGGCCTGTAGTTTGCCGGATCCGAACTGTCTCCTTTTTTTTGGATCGGATGGACAAGGGCAGACTTCCATGAGTCAGGGACCACGCCTTTAGAATAAGAGTGCCGGAATAAACGCGTTAGCACCGGCGTCAACTCAGGGGCACACGTCCTAAGCACGATTGGAGAAATGCCATCCGGCCCGCTCGACTTCCTGACGTCCAACGAAAACAGAGCTCGCCTAACAGTTTTCTGTCTGAACTGTACTTCAGGCATAGAGCTCTGACACCGCGGGATGGTCGGCGGTGTTTTTCCGTTGTCGTCAAGAGTCGAGTTGGAGGCGAAAAGAGTGCACAAGAGATCGGCTTTCTCTTTTGCCGTATGGGCCAGGGTGTCATTCCTCATGTGCAACGGCGGCATGGACGGCTGGCTGAAGTTACCAAGAGCAGCTTTCGACAACGACCAGAACTTGCGTGTTCCGGTCGGGTAACTGGAAAGCTGCTCGCCGATTTTGACGACGTGTTTTGACATTGCACGGGCGATTTGCCGCTTAAAAAATCTGGAGGCACGGTTGTATTTCCTCTTAAGAACTGTGCAGTTCGGCTTGGATCAGCTTGGATCGGCAATGTCATATTTATTTTGTTAGAGAAATAATGAAATCAAATAAAATGTTATGATTTCTTAACAGTGGTATTTAATTCTAGGATTTTTTTTGCATCTTCCCATAACACAAGACGGCATTTGTACCTATATCAAATTGTAAGCAATTCTGTCAACAACAAACGCGTGCGTACCGTTTTCCTATCGAGAGAGCGACTACTACCAAAGGAGCCAATTGCCTCCATTTAGGCAATTCAGCGCGCTAGTGACATATCTACCTCTTTTAATACTATTATTATTTTTATAATATCATTGCATAATACTTAAAATTTCGACATGAGTAGGATTCAAACCAATGAACACTGCAGGCAATTTTTTCATCTCAGACATCTACTACTGGACAAAGGCCCCCCCGAAGATAGCCATGACGATTGGTCCTGCGCTGCCCTTATCCAACCTACTCCGGCGATCTTGACCAGATCGTCGGTACATCTTGTGGAGTGTCCAACATTACGTCTTCCAGTAAGTGGTTGCCATTCGAGGACTTTTGAGGTTTTGCAACCATTTGGGTGGTAACTTTGGTTCTGCTACGGATCTCCTCATTTCTGATTCGATCTCGCAGGGAAACTCCAAAGATAGCCCTCTGCATTGGATGCTAAATGGAGCAGACAATTTATCGTGCCATAATTAAACTTGCTAATATTTTTTAAATAAAACATGTTTTTTAATTAAAATCTTTTATCAAGCATAGTGATTTTCTCAATACACCTAAGTCAGTTAAAAAATATGCAGCCACACAAATAAAATTATAAAACAAAATGGAGCCACAACCTGAGAGTTGAACGAAGATTTTATCAATGATACGTCACTCAAATGGTTGGCTCGGTTGGTAAGTGCGCTTGCACGGACCGCGAGAGGTAGCAAGTTCGAGTCCCGCATCGTTTATAAAATTTTGTTTTCAAATTTTATTTGTGCAACCTTCGCACGGCTCCGATCCGTATGGCACTCACGGAAACTGACACGGAGAGTTAAGCTCAAAATATTACGGTCCAACGTGAAGACCGTATTGATGTATGGGTGTGAGACGTGGAAGGTCACAAAGCCCATCTCTCATCAACTTCACGTTTTCGTTAATCGATGGCTTCTAAATTTCCTTGGTATTCACTGGCCCGACATTTCCAACGATCATCTTTAACAACGCTGTCATGAAGTCCCAATCGACCAACAAATAAAACGACGCTTATGGAGCTGGATAGGCCAGACACTTCGGAGGGATCCCAACCATATACAGAGGCCAGCCCTAGATTGGAACCCTCAAAGAAAACGCAAACGTGGCGGTCCAAATCAAACGGAAAAACCTGGAGTGAAATTAAGAGAGATGCTCAGGACCGATCGCGCATTCACTAACACCATGAGTGCTATGCTGTACGACTTTTTGTAATAAGCTATTCTTCAATTTTTTGTAAATATATTTTTAATGATCGTAATGATTCGAATACCAATTGGTACTAGATGATTCGAATACCAATTGGTACTAGTATATCTTCAAAATAAGTCCACTTTATGCTAAAAAAAATGTTTTACATTTAAATCATCCTTATCATCATAGTCCGTATCGTTGCTAAAATCAAATTATTTCTGCTATAGTGACGTCACAGAATGGTGGTCGGAGTTTTGGGTCACGTCAAAATATAAATAATTCTCAAGTTTTTTTAGTATTGAATTCGTATATCTAGTGGCACACTTTCATAATTCATTCATTTAATTTGGATAGATGAAACTGACCTAATAAAGTACTCAGTGCCGCTTTGTTTTTTTTTATGGAAAAAGGAGGACAAACGAGCGTACGAGTCACCTGGTGTTAAGTGATCACTGCCACCCACATTATCTTGCAACACCAGAGGAATTACAGGAGCTGACCTTTAAAGAAGGGGTACGCGCTTTTCTTGAAGGTACACATGTCGTATCGTCCCGGAAACACCGCACAAGGAAGCTCATTCCACAGCTTTGTAGTACGTGGAAGAATGCTCCTTGAAAAGCGCACAATGGAGGACCGCCACACATCCAGATGGTGGAGATGATATCCTAATTTGTGGCGTGTCGTGCGAAGGTGGGATTCGGCGGCAGGAATAAGGTGAAACAGCTTTTGCGTAGAGATGTCGCTTCATTGTGGATCACGCCAAGTGATCCAGCCTTTCACAGAGCTCTGGGTACCCTACAATTCGAGCTGCTCTGCGTTGCACGCGGTCAAATGGATCGAGCTGATACTGGGGTGCGCCAGACCAGAGATGACAGCAATACTCCATATGTGGCCGGACATTTGTTCTGGCTTTATTATCTGTAGTACATGTTTACCATCTAAAGCTCCAATATAATGAGGGTAGTTCCATTTCGTTTCAAATTCTTTACTTATTTTATCCATTCTTGTGTTGTTTCTGATATCTTAAAAAAGTTAGTCTTTATAGTAGAAATAATTAAGCACGTTTAAATAATAATAAAAATAACTATTCGCAGGTACAAAATGACAATGTAGCGTCAAACTTATTGAGTGTATCACTGATCGAAGATTATCATATACCTAGTGTATCGGGAGCATCGGATGTGTCACTTTTAACCGAATTCAAAAAAAGAGGAGGTTCTCAATTCGTCGGTATGTTTTTTTTATGTTTGTTACCTCAAAACTTTCTATTAGCTGATCCCGTTTTGATAATTATTATTTTTATATATTTTTATTTGAAAGTACGTGCTTCCAGTGTAGTCCCATTGCAAGTTTGTCCAGGTCGGACTATGACATCCATGAGAAAACCATAAAAGTCTTAAATTTACTATAGGTGCGCGACAAATTTACGAATTCAAATTCAAATTTAACGCGCCAACCGATTTCGATTATTCTTTTTTATTGGAAATTATATACTTGAAAAGTAGTTTAGTGAGAGTTTGGTTACGTTCTGATTATGGGACCCATGACAAAGTAACGAAACTCTTCAATTCTTAGGAGCAAATTAACGACACTCGGCCGAATCTTTTTTATGCTATCCGGATATGTTAGTAACGTCAAGTTATTGTCGTAGTCGAATATGATGATCAATGGAACTCCTTACCGCCTTACAGTAAGTGTGCGTTCTGTGGCAGAATTTAACTGTCTGTAATAAAATTGCAATGCGCTTACGTTCATTGCTGCATTGCGAAATTTAGTAGATCTACACATATTTAGACAAATTATTAATTATTGCACTTCAGATTCAGTAAAAATAAAAAAATACAATTTTCACAGAAAAAAAGGGTGTGAAAAGAAGGAAGCCTTCAGACGATAGGCAAAAAGAAGTGCTGTCTGCGATGAAGGGGTCACGTGACGACCTCATCAAATGCCCAGCCAAAGATGAGTTTGATGTGTTCGGTGAATATGTTGCTTTCGAGATAAGAGGTGTTAATAGGAAAAGAAATATTTTAGACCTAAAGAAAAAAATACAAGACTTAATTTATTTAACTAAATTGAGTGAAATGAACTATAAGCCTGATTCTTTACGGTCGCCAGCGAGCCAGGAGCTACCAAGTGTACCAAGAGATTTGACTGAAGACAACCCAGACATGGAAGTTGGTGTCAATATAGAAATAAGAGATTAATTTTTGTTATCTTTGAAACGAACTTGAAAAAAGGAGTGTGGAACCGCAAATTTTATTATTTTTTGATGCAATTACATTCAAACGATTTATCAACGATACGTCACTCGAACGGTTGGCTCAGTGGAAGAGCACTCGCACGGAACGCGAGAGCTCGCTGGTTCGAGTCCCGCATCGTTCATAAATTTAATTTGTGTAATTAATCCCACAAGTGAGTGTTTTCCCTTTAAAAAATAACAAATTGTGCACTCCAGTAGGCAATTGAGATTAATGAATATTCATTATACCTACTTCAAGACTGACGTGTATTAATTCTGCAAATTTAGCTACAAGCCCATAACAAGTATAAAAATATGAGATCATAAACATGTAGACAACAAACAGTTCACAAACAATTTCACCCAACAAGTTTCATACAAATATTGTCTGCAACAAGTTTTATATTTTGGAAACATTACATAAACGTTGTGTTTGAAATTTGCATGAAACTTGTATAATACATGTATCACACCTTGGTGTCAACGTGGGGTGAGAAATATACCTACTCTACACTCTGTATTTGCCCTCTCTGAAATCAAACATAGAGTATGTTTGATTTCTCTTACTTCTTTCAGATAAAGTTACCAACCACACTAATTTAATAATTAATACAACTAAATATTTTTGTCAGAGTTGTGTTTTATTTTCTGTCTACATAAAAGGTTCTAGAGCTAACGTATAGCCGCGTTAAACAGATAAATATAGCCGGGTAAGGTGTGATTTAGTATTAATCAGAACGCCGTAGGTGAAAAAACTTTTAAATCAGGTGTTTTGCAGTATATCTAACTGCGGAAACTCTTGTAAAAAATACTATTTGTAAATCAAAATATAATATTTTGATTTATATAACCTTCGGGACGTTTTCCCTACTATACTGCTGTTATTTTTATTGAAATATATGGCGATTATTTTATACAAGAGATACTATTTCCTATTGCCGTCAGTGTTCCAACTATTGCTGTACAAGTTATTCAATATACGGGGCGTTGCAAGCGTTTATTCTTTTACAAGTACTTGTAGTCGTCGAAGAGTAAATAGCAGTAAAGTACGTCTTGTATTATAGGTGACAGTGGTCCCGCAAGGAATTAGCCCTTACAGTTCTATTACATTCTTATGTATATTTTATAGGAACTACAGATAAATCATCATAAACCAAATTGAAAGGCAGTATGAGTTGTCAATACGCAATACGTAGAGGCTTTTACCAGGCACGTGGGCACGAACAATTTGTGGGGTGTTAAATGCATATTTTGCCTTTATATTATAAATCAAGTAAATGGTCGTAAACATTAGTTAATTAGTAATAATATTATTCCATAAAATTTACAAATTCAAATATTTTTATTCAAAATAGGATGCGAAATCACTTATTGAAAGTCAAAAAAAACTAGCACCCATTCCAAAATGAATGCCTCAGGCCTGAGAAGAATGGGCGCAACATACTCAGCGGGATTTTTTTTCATCAAAAATATGTTTTACAATTAAAGTAACATTTACAAAGTAACATTGTACAATTAAACTTATTATTTAATAGCCTGCGGGCGGTCGCTACAAGTTAATCTATTTCCGACTAAATGTTTTACAATAAAAAACGAGGTTAATTTCGTATTTTTTTATTACATAGGTACATAACTAAGATTCAATACATTCAATATCCTTCTCAATATCGTCACACCAACACATATATAAGAAAACAAGACTCAAGTCGGCATCACAATAATAACACAAAACCTGAAAACAGTGCTGTTGGAAGACACCGGCGTTAAGTGTGCACGAGTATCAAATCACATACTTGTGTAAAACAATTAAAAACCATACGCTTACATACACTATACGCCACCGAAGCCCACTCCATTTCTACTCAGTTCCAGCTGCGGTTTCATTCAAAATATTAGATATAAAAATATCGGGGAGTTCTACACCGTCCAATACCAAATAATAAAATGGATCTTATATACAATATCTAGATTTTTAATGATTTATCGTGACCCTACAGACTAGTTATATTTTTTTTTTACAATCTCGACTTATTAATAACGCAACAATCGTTAACAGATAAAATATGACTTAGATGTTGAAACAAACATACAATCACGCCAGTCATGAAGATGAAATAAAACATTCATCCTGAGCTCTAAACAAAACCACACCAACGGTGCTGGTGATGGAAGAAAATTTAACAAATGGTCAACGTTTATTAGCGTCCCTCTATGCCCCTTACGGCGGAAAGTGCGAGGGAGCGCGCGATATCGACAATACCGTTCTAACTTACCACATGAATTAGGCTCCGTACGGTATGTATTCATTCAGACAATCTGCACTTTAACGAGTTCTAATAAAGACTTTTTGGTTATTTATGTAAATAATAACAACATTCAATAGCCTCTCGCTTACATACTAAATTTATATTGGAGCATGACCTAATATAGTTATAATAGTCATAGTATAAAAATTTTACATAAAGACTTTGTATGTACATAAAAACATCATAATCTTAACTAAACGAATCAGTAATCTACATGGCATAGTTATGTGCAAGTCGTTAGAGCTATTGTCGTATCACTAAATGCTATTAAGGAGCATTATATGTATGGGGGTGAGGGTCACAGATCACATCTTCAAAGCACCAACTTGTACAACGTCTGAAGCACGGAGTATCACTATGCACAACACTATAATATTGACTTCGGGTCAGGAGTAGGTCTTGTCCTTATACACTAAATACTAGGACGTAAACACAATTGCGACTTTAGTGAAGGCCATTACTTATCGATATTTAGATACCTCGTTATGAGAAAAACTTTTCCAACATTTTAATACTCTAATGAGTGTTGGTTGTTAATATATATTGTTTCCAAATTATATTTGTTTATGTCCTTACCAAACCTTTTGTTTACGTTATATACTTCTGTCTTCTCACATCAGAAGTGGGATAAAGTTCCTAACTAGCTGCATTCGGTTAATATCGACAAATGCCAAGCCTTTTTATTGGAGGCAATGCAGACCAAAAAGACGTTGTAATTCATTAATTGCTTTGGAGTATATTTATAATATTTGTGAGATCATATTAGTCTTAGTCTTATCATTTTGTACTGTTCGCTAAACCCTATGGATTTGAGCATATAACATTTGAGCTCCCTGTTACCGATCGCAATCATATTTACGTCACAAAAACACACGTAAGTTGATCTATGAATACGACATTTGTAGGGATAATATTTTGGCGAAGCTCGCTAGATCTGTGTGGAGAAGCGAGGTCTGGGCAGATCGAATACGTCACTATGGACGGATCGAGCGAGTGCCTTGATACTGGCTGCTATATCTTGTGTTTGTTCCTGGAGTAAAGAAACATTATCGTTAAAAATTTGGTGGGGAAAATGAAAATGGTTAGTATCAATATATAAATCTGATTCTCAGCTGTTATAAAAAGTTCTAATAGCACTGTTCTCAACTCAAGCAATGATTTTTACAGTCATGAATCATTTCTTTAAAATACTAAAGAAGCAACTTTATTCTTTATCATAATTTTATTTTTAATTAAATAACTCTTATCTGAATTGAAACTTCAAATAATTGGCTACTTGAATGGTTATCAATTTTTTTTTATATTTACAAATATTTATTTTACTTCTGCAAACATTGATGCACGAAAACAGTGAAATCACATTTTAACAAACAGACAGTTCTTCTCCGGATTCTAAGTCAAAATTTGAAATAATATTTAGGCTGAAGATTATAAATTGATGTTTGAAAATTAATACCAGCCCAAAAGTGTTTCATGCCAATGTGATCAAGTACAACCAGAAAATATCATGACAAATTGTTTAAACATTTTTAAATATCCAAAACGTCGCAAGCATTGCTTAACATTAGAACACCCAGACTCCTCAATTCGCATGTAATAATTCTACTTTTGTTTGGGAAAACCACTTTGGGTGCAAGTGATATAGTTAAACAGAAAGGACTCAAACCACACTTTGGTCATAATAGAGTCAAGTATACCATCGTACCCCTGAAGGTCGAATTTGTCATGTAGTGAAAACCCTATTTTTAAAATGTACACAGAAACTGTTTTATTTTTAAATATTTATATGGAAGATTATTTAGAGCTGAAACTTCAAATGCCTATATTTTTTTTTATATATTTATTAATAAAAAACAAATTTTACATTGCGGTTTCAAAGCAATAAAAACCACTGAGGTTTGTACAATTGCTAAATTACACCAACAGAGTTAAACTAATAAAAGAAAAAATAGTTCACAATCGTTAGAAACTTAGCTATACATTATAATTTTACAAATAAAAGTAAAACTACTTGATACAATTAATAGTTAAGCACGATAAGTTGATCGGTGGTCAGTCAAATCTTAAAAAGTATTTTTTTAAATTCTGTTTTAAATTTGTCTCAGTCAAGTCACATGGCAGTTTATTAATGTGTCGTAAACTCAAAAGTGTCTTTGTATGGATTGAGTCCTTTCTGCTTAACTATGTCCAAATAATCTAGTAAATGCCATTAATTTAGCCTCTGCTCTCCTACAAGCAAAAAATAAAGCCTGACCAAAATTGTTGTCTTCCATTTGGAAACTTAAGTAACTCTTTGTAAACATAAATATAATATTATCATATTATGTGTTCTTTGCAGTTACCTAATAGCGTGAGAAATTACATTATTTATACAGTAAAAGCTCCTTATTCACGCTTCCTTCATTCGCGTTTTCATTATTCGCGGATTAAAATATCGTGACCTAAGTCCTATATTCGCGGCTAAAGATTTCTTTATTCGCGGATGTAATCGGTACATAGTACATGCATATTAATAAAAAGAATTCCAACATAGCCGAAGTTGCAAATGGAATAGGACGAGATGGGTACGAACAGATAGAATCAAGTGACATTCAGGAGTTGCTTGAATCGCAAGATGAAGATTTGACTGAAATCGACTTGGAGGCAACGTTAAATTCACAGCCCATTGAAGAAGACGCTTCAAAAAGCACTGGAAATGTGACATCTAATTCTGAAAAATCTTAGTGAAGGCTTAAAAATGGCCAATGAGCTTTGTGATTTCTTTATGAAAATTGATCCGTCTATGGAACGAAGTCTTATTTTAAAGAGGCAAATTGCTAATGCCAGTGCTGAATATCAGTTTGAAACGAAAGACCTTTTAAAAACTGTCAAGCAAGAAAAAAATTACAATATTCTTTAAACCGTTGCCTAAGCCTGAAGATAATAATTAATAAGCATGGTCAAAAGCTTCAATTAAATGGTTTTTTATATGTTTGTTTTTTATTTTGTCACCTAGGAACGTATCCCCTATAATCCCATATAAATTACCATTCCGTATTCACGGTTTCTGTGCTCGCGACATATTTACGGAACATTTTATACCCTGCGAAAAAAGAGCTTTTACTGTACTTCGATATTTGTCACAGCGAAAACCAACAAACAAACGTAGTTGATACTTATATAGTGACAATGACTGATTTATAAATGTTCGAACGAATACCAACGAAAAAAGGCAATGTACCTAAATGAACTTAATACTTTTAAAAATGTGATGAAGGAATAAAGACACCTGAGCGTATCTTTTTCATTATAGAAGGCATAACAAAAGTTACAATTTGTGACAAAAGACTGGAGAGATAAACAGCTTTGTAAAATAATAAATTAGAAAGTTTAAAGTAAAGTTCAGTAAAGCAAAATTTGAACAAATATTACTAACTCTATCTTTATTATTTCCATATTTATTACAACCGTGCGATCTATTATTATTTTTTAAAAGCTATGTTTGGCTATATTCATTATAATACTTATTAATTTAAAAATTAGTATCTCACACAGCAGTGGACAGGGGCTCCACAAATGTTACCACCCGTGCCACAAGCATGGTGAGGGGGGTTAAATATTCATAATGGATGGCCTCTTAACACATTTAATGTACTCTTTCGCTTTCGAACAAAAATTTCATCATTGTTTTGCCTTTACTTGATTTTAGATCCCATAAATTGATATTTTGAGTTATAATAGATGCAATAAACTGTCTCAAGGAAGATATTATAGTAGCATCTTAAAATAATCACTTACATGATCATCAATATCAGCACGAGCCCGCCGCTCCTGGGGGAACTTCGGCATGTCTATGGGCAGCGAGCGTGCCATCTCTGAGGTCACGGCGCGGCCGCGTGTTATCTGGATGCCCTCGTCATTACTGTCTTCCGCTGTAACATTATTGTTTGATGGAATGTATATATTGATGGGAAAAAATTGCAACGTTAAAAATGAAAAAAACAATAGTCAATAGTAATAAATGTTCAATCTATATATACTTATATGAGATTTCCACCTATATATTTCCACTGTAAATCTCTGGAACCATTAGGTCTAGAGACTTGAACTTTGGAAGGAATATTCCTTTTATCGAGTAGATGTCAGAACGGATTTTACGAAATTTCACTCGCAAAGTGGTTTGCGCGGGGTTATGTAAAAAAAAATTTTTAAACTTTAGTACTAATTCGCATTAAATAGTTAATAGATAGTCAAAAAATTATCATATTATGAAGGCATAGTATTTTTTAGGTGGATCTTCCTTAGGCGTACATTTTCAGGCTGGACAGTACTTGTAGCAGAGAGGAAGATCCTGGGCCATCCACCCTATCTGAAAATGGGGGATACAGACTCCGCATGAATGCAGAGATAGAAGACCTTGCGGCTGAGCCAAACATTATTGAAGAAGTTAAGGCCACCTGTCTCCACTAGCTTGGCCACATAGAACGCATTGGAGATGATCATGGAGTGAGAAAAACATACTCGGGACTTGTTGAGGGCCAACACCTAGGGTCACCCTAAGTACAGGTGGAAAGACCAGGAAAAATAACTAATTCCTATTTGAAAAACTAAACTTACATTCACATTCATAGTCATCACAATCTGAACCCATATTCCGTGAGTCGGTTCCTTCTAAGTCAAATATATCTTCCGCATCTAACGAATCTTCTTCATGCGATATTTGTTGACTTGCCTAGAACAGATAATAAATATTCTTTTTAATCAATACTAATACAGCACTCTCTATTGGTTACCTTAGTTGCAGGATGCCGGCTAGCTTATGGGTGCCACAATGGAGCCTTTCTCTGCCATAAAGCAGTAATGTGAAACATTTTTGTGTTTCAGTCTGTAGGGCGATGTAGTGATTGAAATTACTGGGCAAATGAGACTTAACATCTTATGACTCAAGGTGATGAGCGCAATTGTAGTGCCACTCAGAATTTTTTGGTTTCTTAAGAATCCTGCACTGCAAGGCACTGCATTGTAATGGGCAGGGTGCTTGTCTGATCCGTTATTGTCATTACAAAAAACAAAACACAGTATTCTAATACTGAGTGAGCTATTACGAGAAGTTTTATTGAATGAGGAATGTTATCCGGTGAAGAAGCTGATGGTCCATTTGGAAAAGCCCATTGGATGTAACTTTAGAGAAGCACCTTTTGCAATACATAAAACAATCACACACCCTACACAAAAGGATACATACCTTTACCAGGTTGTTAGTGTACTTCTTTGCATCTTTTAGTGAAGAGAGCCTACGTCTTTGAAGAGGTGGTACAAGTGGTGAAGGTGGGCCATTGTCATTAGTGGTACTGTCCATCCAGATATCACTCTCCATATTGCTTCTGGCTTTGCTTATAATACTGAAACAGAATAGATAAACATAATAAATCTATGAGTGGTGATAGTATTTTATAAATATTTTGTACATTTGATACAACACTATGTCGGTCCCCAAAATAAGTTTAAAAAAATTGGGGCCTTCTTGGAACTACCAGGAGCAAAGATATAGTTTACAGTGCTTTTTCAAGGTAGCAATCATGGCAACTGAGAACCATATATTGTTGAAACTGCCAATTTTAGACTCTCATTTATGTCATTGATTGATGATCAAAATTGAAACCATCCAGGCTACCAACCATACAACCTCCTCTTCTGTCTTTCTCTTGTCCCCCTAAATTTTAAGTCATGCATATAAATTAAAAAAAAAACTGAATTTGACTTTTTTGCATATACCTATATTTAAATAGTCTTTTTAGGACAAACATAAAGTACTATTCATTTTACCACATAGCATTAAAAGGTCTATTGTGGTATTGCTTTTAAATGGCTTATTTTTCACTTAAATTTGTTCTTACACAATTTCAATTTTTCTCTAACATGTTTTCTAAATTCATCAATTATTTGGAACATGAAAGTTAGTTAAGTAAAATTGTAATAAGTGTTGCAGTCAAAAATAGTAAATATAGATGTAAAAGATTTCAAAACGTAAATAAATAGAATCTATAAGTGACCAACTTGCAACAATGTGACACACAAAATATTACACTTACAAATATTACTAAGTCATGGATTTGTGTAAAAACAAACAGATCAAGATATCCCATAAATAACTGCAACCTAATACAAATTTAACTTGTTTACATTACTGGGCATGATGAGAATGCTGGGTTAGCAAAATATAGTCTGTTTTAGATTTTATACAATAGAATTAATATTATTAATAATTGGAGACTAAAACCAATAAGTACATGTTTGTTTATGTACACTTTATGTTAGTCACAACTCATAGGCATACTAGGTAGGTACAGCATTTCTTTATATTAATGAACTAGGATAATAATAGAACAAGTATTTGTTATTTGAAATTTGTTGCTGAAAAGCCTTTGTGAATCTTTTTTTTTATGAAAATAAGGGAAGAGACTGCCCATAACAATGCAGTGCCACTCAGGATTCTTGAATAACCTCAAAAATTCTGAGTGGCAGTATGATTGTGCTCATCACCTTGAGACACTTATGTCTATCATCATCATGTTAAAGTCTCATTTGCCCAGTAATTTCACTAGCTTTGGCACCCTGCAGACCGAAACACAATATTTTAATTAATTATTTTATTTTATTACAGTTTCACAGCAGAAATAGGCACCATTGTGGTACCCATAATCTAGCCGGCATTGCTGTACAATTAACATTCCTATTCTATATGAGTATTTGCAGTTCTTACAGTGTGTAGGGGAACATACATATTTACATAGGGATGATATGACAAGGGTACCTTCAAAAACACAAGGTACACCTTCTTAAAGGCCGGCAACACTCTTGTGATTCCTCTGGTGCGGTGGTTAGGAAACCTACAGACACACTCCTTGACAGGAACCCAAGGCATGCTCACATCATTAGTTTACATGGAAATACTGAGCTCTGTTTGGGTAAGCTAAGTAGCACATGCTGATCTATTGCTACTTTGTTTTAATATATTATTAACAATATAATGGCAATTTTAGTATATTCACCTTATTTTTAATAAATTGAAATTTAAAAAAAATTACCTAGCTAAAATTTTATGGTCCTTTTGTGCTCTTTCTCTGAATGCATCATATTCTGCATATTTTTGATCTTTGAATTGCCTTACACTTTCCTCTATCATCTCTATCTGTTTCTGCAATGTCTGATTGAGCTGTTTCCTCAAACCAATAATGGCCATTGATGGTAGAGAGTTTGGTTCATAGATTATTTGGTTATTAACATCATTAATATTTTCTTTCATTTCCACATCATTTGTCACATCAGGAAGTAGTAAGTTGAAGACAGGTGAGTAATTACTTGATTTTTTCAAATTATTGATGTTCTCCTGTGTAGTCTGAAAAGATATAAACTATGTGAAATATTTTGATAATAATTATAATTTAATTAAAATCGTGTTTTATTAACAATACTATTTACAACAATACAATAATTAGAATATTTAAACTATATTTTAATTTGAAAATGAAAAATATTTATTATGTACTCTATACTAAGACATGTAATTTGTTATTGAAGGATTATACCTGTAATGATTTATTTATAAGCACTTGTTCCTTGTCATGTAGTTTCGCATCAACTGATTGGCCACAAGATAAGCATGTTTCTAAAATCCACTGGCCAATAGTCCGTTTTCCAACAAGAGCAGGCTGAACCACAATACATTTTAGAAGATTTAGAGGACATGATATCAATTTCTAAAAATGCACATAATTAATTTAATACCGAAAATCTGCAGGTAATACAAAATACGTTGATTATTTCAAGTTGCAAAATACAATAACTAGGATATGATTGAAACAGGAGAGAGATTAATAAATTTCATAGTACACATACATAATCAATGTAACATAAATATCAACCAGTCAAGGTTAATTACAGTATTTATAAACATATACTTATATTGTATAGATTTAGCTAACAAGTAAACCGAATCATGCAAAAATATAACATAGCTGACTCGAGTCAAGGCTGACAATAATATATTATGATTACAAATAGAACATACCTCACAGAAAAAAATATCTCTTTGTTCGGAAGCTGAGAGTTCCAAACGTTCGATATCAGTAATTTCGTCAATTTTATCGCTTTGCAATACAATGTTCAAACATTTACAAGCAAAGAAAGCCATTTTTAACTAATTAACTGCTGCTTTATGACCAGTGAACTACTGTATAAATTTTGTATCATAGGACCAAATCGAATCAGAACAAATAAACAAGTACTAACAGTAACAAGTTACAAGAAACAAGCAGGTAGGTACCAAAACCAAAGAATATATTTATTATGTAGGTACCTACTACGTATGTATATATTATGGACCTACCACAGAATACTATTTCTCGAGCCTTTAACATTTTTAACATTATTCAGTCTGCCGAAAATCTACTTAGGAAATCGAAAGATGTAATCAAAGTTAGAGTCAATTTAGTCATGTTGCAAGGCCCCGACCGTACTTGTTCCTAATCTTCACATTCGACTAATTTACTATTATTAAGGCTAATAATTTTTGCGTATGTCTATACGTAGCGGTATAGATTTGTTCCATCGATATTATACACATAAACCATAATTTGTTCCGTCGTTTTTTTTTAAGTCAACCTTCACCTAGCGGAGTAATTTTTAATTACTTATAACAGGAACTTCTAATTAGCATAGATAATTAGGGCTGCATTAGATCTTTCGAAATGTATTGTTACTTTCGATCTCTGTTAATGAATTACATCTTCTTAAAGAAACCTTCGTCCAGCGAAATAATACCAAACTACCCTAAAATTATGTTTTTTGAGTTAGTGTTAGTGAGAAGTGACTACACTACTTTTGAATTATGAAATGACTAAGTACTTCATGACAACTAAGACAATTCCTATTGTCACTCATTTCAACCGTAGTTTCCCTAACTCCCATAATGGCAAGCCGTTTCAAACCGCGCGAACGCGGTGTGCCTACTGCCTAGCGACTTCAAGGTTACCGCATGACGCAACGGCTCGAGTAACAATATTATAATTTATTGCTCTTCAAGTGTTTGGGTTTTGGTTATACAAACGAACGTCAACGTTTTTGTTTTTAAACCTTTTACGCAAAAATCTAATGTAAAAACAAAGGTACAATATAAACGCGTTTTAATCAAGTGATTTTTTTTTAAATGTAACATTCGCGTTAATCAAAGAAAATACCTTGTGCAACAGTTTAGTTCGTACTTAATCGGAAAATCTCAACAAAATATAAAAATATTATTGATATTGAATCAATTTTATTAATTTGTAAACTACTGGTTCAGAGCAAGAGCCCGTGGACCCCAGACCTACGTCATTTTATAAAAGCTGAAAGTTTGTCAGCGCATGCTTCCAACACAGGTAAGAACGATGGTCCATTATGGAGTTTGGGTTGCAGTAGCTTTGGCAGGTAAACGGTACTAAAGGTGTGTAAAATACCGGTCTAAATACATCAAAGAATAAAGTGCGATTTTTCAAAGTATTACCTTCAGCATATAATTAAAAATCACGTTATTCATTGCCAGACACTTACCATCGTGGCAACCCCTTGCCAGACACCCTTAATGTTCACGAAATTATAATTTTACTTACGTCATAGTATAAAAGCTGATTTTTATATATAATATTTAGGTAATAAGTAGATGATGTTTCCTCATTAGCCAGACACTTTTGATAGTTCCAACCCCTTGCCAGACACCCTTAACGTTCTTGAAATTATAATTTTCTTACGTCATAGTATAAAAGCTGATTTTTATATATAACACTTGGGTAATAAGTAGATGATATTTTCTCATAAGCCAGAGACTTTTAATAGTTCCAACCCCTTGCCAGACACCCTTAAAGTTCATGAAATTATAATTTTCTTACGTCATAGTATGAAAGCTGATTTTTATATATAATACTTGGGTAATAAGTAGATGATGTTTCCTCATTAGCCAGACACTTTTGATAGTTCCAACCCCTTGCCAGACAAGCATGTAGGGTAGTTGTAGGAGTGCGTGAGGCAGTATGCATATGGATGAGTGAGAGTGAGATGGCGAGTTAAGTCTACCGCGGTCCCTCACCTCGCAGTTGCTATTTCTACTGCGCATGTATTGTTTAGCACTCAGTACTTATTTACAACAGCTAAAATAGTATTATATACTATCTTCAAGTAATATTATTTTTATATTCATTATTAATTAACAATATAAAATATTTCGAATATATGAAGACAAGAAGAAATTCAATACGTAGTATGAATGGTGTATGATACGTAGATTATATGTTTACAATTTGTTTATGTGACATTGTAAATAAAAGTAAGTTTGTTTTAAAAAACAAGTCATGAATGATACATTAATTTGTGTTATTTGCAACAAAAGTTAACGCGAGCCGCTTTTTGCTCTTCACAGAGCAAATGCGGTATCCATCGGGAAAACAACTTTTGTACACCTAATTGTTCATGCAAGATTATTTGTATTTGACTCATGCCAATTTCTAAAGCTGCCTGAATTTCGCGGTTTTTTTTTCAGATATCTTGCGACTGGTGCAAGCTTTTACTGTCTGTCATATGATTATCTACTGGGTGTTACTAGTTAGAGAAGTAGTAAAATCGACGTGTACGCGGATACTTGTGCATCCTCTTTATATGCCACAGAAGAGTGGATTGGCGCAACATTGCAAGTCAATTTTATGGAAGAACAGATTTTCCAAATGTTATTGGGGCTATGGACGAAAAACACATTCGACTGATCCAGCCAGCCGGGAGTGGCTCAGAATGCTTCAATTACAAAAAATATTACTTTATCGTTCTCATGGCCTGAGTTGATGCAGATTATAAATTTGTGTACATTGACATAGGTGCAAAAGGAGCAGCCAGAGATGCCAGCATATTTCAAAATTCAAACATGGGGAAACGCTTACAGCAAAATCAATTAAACATACCAGATGACAATACTTTGCCAAATGATGATAATGTAAACCCATGCCATTTTGTTTAGTGGCAGATGAAGCATTTGGATTGTCAAAAAAATTATTACGACTATTCACGAAAGGCACTGACTGTTATATAGAAGATATATAAGTATCGGCATACTCGAGCACGACGTATGGTTGATTGCACATTTGGAATACTCGCCAACAAGTGGAGAATTTTACACAGGCCACTTGACGTTAATTTTGAATTTTGTGACGTAATCTAAATAGTAAGTAAGTAAAATAGTAGTCAAGAGTGCTTGCGTTTTACATAATTACGTGCGTTGCAGAGATGACATTCGATTTGCTGAGACTGCTTATGAATGTCCACTGCAAGCAGTTTCTACAAAGCGCGAGGATTTCAGTGCCAAACAAACGTAACTACTTTGCATCATATTTTACTACTCCATGAGGTTGTGTTTCTTGGCAATATAATAAAATATAGTGACTACGTTAAATAAAAGATCCTACTTAACACTGACCTACCAACAAATGGGCCTCGTGTTGTTCATTACATTGAATCAACATCATCATAATGCTGTAATCTCCTATTTAATATTTACGAATGTTTTTATGAATTTTGTGCAGTCAGCTGCAGAGATATCTCACCCCCTCAGCCTATAAGATTTAACTTAATTTAAAAACCAATAAATATTTATATTTTTAGTGTAAGGTATCAATAAGGTAAGTGTAGGTATCAATAAACTGTGTAACATAGCTTTGATTTAATGTAACCCAGGGCTTTAAAAGCCAAATTTTTAGCCAAATGTGGTTTGGCTTGTTTCAGTGTATAATAGTCCTGTCCATTTGGTGGTAAGTCAGTAACAATAAATAATTTTAAGTAACCACCTAACCTACTGAATAAACGAAAATATTTATATATATTATATATTTATATTAACTATTTTATAAGTACGAGCTTATGCTCGTAATTATAAAATTCATTTTTAATGTTATGACGCAATTAAATAACTAACTCTACTTTTTAATGTAGTTATTGCAATTTTGACCATGTTGAAATTGCGCGTAGAGTTAGTTATCTAATTTTGTCACAACATAGAACATAAAGGATAGATTTAGTAATGTAAATATGCAAAATGGAACACGAGCGCTACATACATGTGCAAACGCTAGGCGGAGCCGCCATTTTATGACCAGTGGGCAGTAACACAATTACACAAATAAAGAAAAGTTGAAAGGTTTCAAAGCGAGCGACAGCTGCCAAAGCCTTCATTTTCGGAAAACGTCACTTTAAGGCATCTGTCGACTTTTGTTCAACGCGTGGTTGAGAGAGGTTGTTGAATTTAGGTTATTTTTTTTTGTTAACGCTGATCGTGGTGTTTGTGAATCTGAATTTTATTGTTAGTGTTGTTTTGGTGGTGGTAGGTATAACTATTGTATGTAAGTATATGGTATTTTTGTAATTATAAGTGGAAGTGAGTATGGAGGAGCCGACTGATGATAGGGGGGGGGGATACCCCCAGACAAATCAAGAACTTTGAAAAGAACGGCAGAGATCGAAATAACTAAACCCGATGGCAAGAAGATTAGGATACCGGCAGAATCGATCCAATCAATTTATTCGAAACCTGGTTTTGACTCTGATTGTAACCTTAAATACTCTGATGAAGACATATACATATGTCTCTAAAATTGAACCAGACCCCGCGTCGGGATACGCATTGAAAATCCCTAAATTTGCACAATTCCTCCACTAAAATAATATAACTGGTATTAAAGAGGGAGGCATTAAGAAACTTGGCCGCAATAAGATCTCAGTTGATTTTATTTCAGCTGAAAAAGCTAACAAATTCTTAGACTTGGATGTTCTAGAAAGTAACAAATATTCTGCGTATATTCCGAAATTTCAAATATTTCGTATGGCACCCCCATACGAAATATTTGTCCGCGATATACCACCTACAGATTGGTCCCTCGAAGAACTTATTCAAGGCATAGTGGTACCAGTAAATTGTGGAGAGGTAATTCGAGCGAGAAGGCTAAATGTTAAGGTTAGGAATGATGGCATCACCACATGGGTACAATCCAACTCGGTGGTACTAACTTTTTTGGGCCAAACCCTACCCGATAAAGTATATTGCTACCATGCTTCTCTCCCAGTTTCCCTTTACCAGCTTCCCACGATTCAATGCCGTAACTGCTGCAGATTTGGGCATATAGCTAAACAATGTAGATCTCAGCCACGATGTTATAAATGCGCTCAACCTCATTCCGGAGACTCTTGCAAAACTAATGACTTGGAGGCTTCCTGCTTCCTTTGTCGTGGTGGAAGTCATATGGCCATCGATGGTAAATGCCCCGAACATGCTCGCCAAAAATCGATTAAACTTGTTATGTCACAGGAAAATATAAGTTATTCGGAAGCCTCAACCAGGTTTAATAAACCAAGACGACTTTATTCTGAGTTCTCCAGACCCCATCCCTCCCCTGTTACTCCTCAAACTTCTCAATCCCAACCAGCGACCTCCACTCCCCGCACTTCTTCAACATCTTACAAGAAGACATTCTTACTCCCAGCTAAACCTAAACCAGTTTTAGGGAAATCCTATGACCGTCAGGCTCACCAAAATATTATCTCCTCTCCTTCCTCTTCCCAGCCAAATGGCTGTGCCTTACAGCTATTGCCATCTATAGAATCAACCCCTCTCCCCACTACAAATGATAATCTTGCGGAACTACTTCTTTGCTCTCTTATTAATATGCTGTCCAAATTCTCGGACGCCTTACCGAACAATGTCTCTACCCTGGTTGAACAGTTACTTGAAGTCCTTTCCCGCAATAATGGCTCCTATAGGTCTCCAAATTCTCCAATGGAATTGTAGAAGCATTCGCCGTCATAAAAATGATTTGTCATATTTGATTAATCGACACAAATTGTCTATCCTTGCCATTTCGGAGACGTGGCTCATGCCTGGGTCCCATTTTAGGATTTCAGGCTTTTCTTGCCTCGGGGATGACAGGGATGATGGTTGGGCAGGCTGCGCACTGCTGATCAATTCATGTATGACATTCTCCCAAATTATTTTGCCTATACATAATCCAGGTTTACATGTAGTAGCTGCCAGAGCTGCTAATATATCTTTTGTTTCTGTTTATATTCCTCATCCCAATTCTAACATCATTCTCGAACTAAATACTATCCTCTCCTCAATACCTAGCCCCATGGTGGTATTAGGTGATTTTAATTGCCGACACACCATCTGGGGTTCTCATTGTATTGACCCATCTTCCTCGTTCCTTTTAGATCTTCTTGATGACATAAATTTATGTATCCTCAATGATGGATCTGCCACTCGTAGAGTTTCCCCAGCACAAAATATCAGTGTGCCTGACCTTTCTCTTGCATCTCCTTCTCTAGTCTCCCTCTTATCTTGGCTAGTGCTACCAAGTTCATTGGGTAGTGACCATTTTCCCATTATTATTTCTTATTCCCATCCATCCCCCCACTTTTCTCCCTCCCAACCTCTCCTCAAATACCAAGTCGCCAATGCCAATTGGCATCAATTTTCATTGCTTATGGACTCAGAAAGTGATTCTTTTACAGAGATAACAACATCCAGATATATGAGAAGTTCATTTCGTCAATTTTACAAGCTGCTAATGCTTCAATTCCCTTAAAAAATCCTGACCGAAAATTTACTTCTTCCCCTCCTTGGTGGGATGCTGAATGCTCCGCCATGGTCCGAAAAGAAGCTGAGAAAATATTCTCCACATCTTGTAGCATGGTAGATTTTATTTCCTTTAAACAGATTTCTACTCGCACATCAAGACTTCTTTCCAAAAAGAAATCCCTTGGATGGCGTCAATTCTGTGAATCCTTATCTCCTCGTTCCCCCCTTTCCCTCGTTTGGAAATATATAAAAACGTATCGTAGAGGTTTCGACAAGCCGGAAATTTCAAACAATGACCCAAACTCTTTTATTAATGACTTCTTTTGCCATCTAGCTCCTCCCTACGTCCCTGAATCTGATTGCCTTTTTACTCCCGATCCGATTTCTACCCTTTCCGACTCAGACAAAATGAACGATCCTTTTTCCTTCTCCGAACTAACATCTGTTCTTGATCACCTTCGTGATTCCTCTCCTGGCGCGGATGGTATACCTTATTCCTTCATTTGTAAATCCTCTACCACTAGCAAAAAAGTCCTTCTTAATATTCTCAATTCGTTCTACTCCTCCTGTGTAATCCCGAATTCTTGGAGAACACAAATTATTATACCCATCCTTAAACCTGGCAAGGACCCATTGGTTGCTTCCTCCTATCGTCCCATTGCTTTGTCGTCAGTTCTGGCCAAAATTATGGAAAATTTGGTAAAAAACAGATTAGAATGGATAATAGAAAATAAAAATCTCCTTTCTAATAGCCAATATGGCTTAAGAAAAGGTAAGGGTACGCTGGACAACCTAAGCATCCTTACTTCTGAAATTCGTTTAGCATTTTCTAGAAGCGAGCATGTTGTTGGGGTCTTTCTAGATGTCTCAGCGGCATATGACAACGTTCACCTTCCTCTACTCAGGCAGAAAATGCACCAGCTGAGTATTCCGGTTAGGTTGATCAATATCATTTGTAATATGTTAATGGGTCGCTCTATTTCCGTCCGCCATCAAGGAACCCTCCTCCCACCTCGAACTGTCTGGAAGGGCCTCCCACAGGGTTCGGTGTTAAGTCCTATCCTGTATAATATATATATTTCTGACCTAGGTCTTACTGTAAGCCCATTCTGCAAAATTCTTTCGGGGATACGCTGGGGTGCCCACCCATTTTGTCAAAAACTTTTATACAATGCTATCGTTCGTAGTCATTTTGATTACGGTAGCTTTCTACTTGAGCCGTGTAGCAAAATAGCCCTGTCCAAATTAGAGAAAATCCAGTCCAAATGCTTACGAATCATAACTGGTGCTATGAAATGTTCTCCCGTCAACGCTCTCCAAGTGGAGTGTGTAGACCCACCTCTTCACCTTCGCCGTCAGTACCTAGCCGATAGATTCCTAACTAAAGTAATCCAATTTAGCGCACACCCCCTTCTTGATATTCTGCACTCTTTGTCTCTAACTATTCAAACTTCTTTATATTGGTCTCATAAAGATCCACCTCCGTTAATTAATTCTTATACTAATTTTAAAGCCTTTCCAGTTCCCATTTACCAATCAGCCTTATGCCCAGTCTTTGAAGTAGAATATCAGTCTCTCATTTTCCAACCTAAAATTTTCTTTGACTTTGGAATTACTAAACACTGCCATGAAGCCAATAGAAAATTTAATTCCATTCTATCTTCTGATTGGTCTGATTGGGTGACGTTGTACACGGACGCATCCAAATTATCCAACAATAGCTGGGTCGGGATCCCTAAGTTCCGTATAATTTTAAATTACAAAAGTCCCTCGCAGAATTCCATCTTTACTGGCGAATCAATTGCCCTGTCAGAGGCGGTGTTATATGTTGAATCACATAAGATCAACAAGGCTTTAATCTTGTCTGACTCATTAAGCTGCTTGTTGGACCTACCAAAAAATCCTTTCAAATCTTCAAACAACTTCACAAGGCATCCCTGTACAGATGTCACATAATGGGAATAGAAGTTGCATTAGCTTGGATACCTAGTCATCTAAGGATAACTGGCAATGAAATAGCAGACTCGTGCGCTAAAGACGCGATTCAGTCTGCAACATTAAAATTTAATTACTGTTTTCCTCGAGATCTACGCGCTATGTCTAAACACTTTCTGGTTGATTCATGGAATGCTTTATGGCAAATCACAAAACAAACTACAGGTAAATTCTATGGCTCTATCCAACCCTTTATCCCCTCTAAGCCCTGGTTCTTTCCTCAAAAAAAACAAAATAAACTTTTCACTCCTGTCATCATACGACTTCGCTTGGGATTTGTCTGTTCCCCAGTATTTTTGGCCAAGATCCGGGTAAGGGACCATGTGAATGTGGCCTTGAGGAAGGTACTCTTGAAGATATTTTTTCCTATTGCCCTAAATTGTCAATTCCTTTACCTTCTACCGAAGGATATCCCTCGCCCCATCAACATCCCTTTTCTTCTTACTTTATGCCATTCCCCTTTCATAAAGATTCTTTACAAATTTATCTCCCGCAATAATATTAAATTGTAATTTCTATCCTCCATACTTTCTTCGCTTCTATTAGGCACATATTCCCACTTACATTCACACATTTCTCCCTTAAACTTAGATTAGATACTACAAGGTAGTTAATATTGTTGTGTGGGTGTTTATTACTAACCGTACTAACTCTTGTTGCCTATTCTTCAGTTCACAAAAAAACCACAGCTATATCAACCGATCATTTCCTTTTAAATCAGCTCTTTATATACTTCAATCAGCTAAATAAAAATAAAAATCTCTCCACCTTGACGTTGGCCGAATCGTCGACATTCAGTCGACGGAGCCAGTTATATAAAATAAAAAAAGGCATCTGTCTCACCCCTGGTTTAAATTCTCTTTGGTTAGCACTTCGCCGTGGCCTGTAATAATTGTAAACAAGGTTTTGTCTAACATGAAACATCTGTAGGTAATGTAGAAATATTGTACGTATACAATTATTTCTGCCAAATAGGTATGCAAATAATGTTGAGTAAAATACTTCATATCATATTTTTTTTAATTTCTGATTTATTTAATTAATTCAACCTTGGTATTTAATAGTATTTTAGGTTAAGATTTACACAAATTACAATGTCTAAAAGAAGTCAACCATCGTGGTCTACTCCAGTACCAACGGAGAAAAGAGCAGTTCTAAAATTATTTAATAGCTTGACCAGGCAGAAGGAAGAGTTTATTTGTTCAAAAGGAAACCATGTAAAATGGTACAGCTGTGGGCCAACGGTGTATGATGCTTCCCATATGGGTCATGCAAGGTAAACAAAATTTTTGAGACATTTTAAAATATCGATATCATTTTTCTATGAAGTGTTTATTCATTTTAGGTCCTATATATCATTCGATATTTTAAGAAGAATATTAGCAAACTATTTTGGCTATGATATATTGTTTGTTATGAACATAACAGATATTGATGACAAGATCATCAGAAGAGCTAGACAGAATTATCTTTATGAAGAATATTTGAAGGAAGAAAAAACTTTAGCTGATATAGTGGATGATTCAACCCAAGTGGTTAATTATTATGAAGATTTGGTTAAAAATACAGTTGATCCAGATAAAAAAGCTTCCATGCAAAAAACATTTGATAAGTAAGTACAACAATTAATATACTTTTTTTTATGGAGAAGGAGGACAAACAAGTGTACGGGTCACATGGTGTTTAGTGATCGCCAACACCTCCATTATCTTGCAATAACAGATGGATCACAGGAGTGTTGCCAGCCTTTAGGGGACATGCTTTTTTTGGTACCCATGTCATATTGTCCCTGTTATTTTCTCTGTTAGACCTAAATTTGTTCTTTAAGTTGTTTCCTTAGTTTGTTAGACTTGATGATAGAAGTAGCTATTTAAGTATATTCTAGTTATCAGAATGTTTATTTTGGCCTTAGATTATGGACCTCCCCAGTAAGTACTTGAAGGTGAAATAAATATTCCATTTTGAATAATTTGATAATTAACTTAATTATTATCCACCCAGGGCTGCCAAAAGCATTAACTTATTTGATGCCACTCTCAGTAACTATACAAAATCTTATCTCACTTTACAAGCCAATAATAATTGTAAAATAATTTGTTAAAAGCAATCTTATTAATGTCTCAAAAGTTTCTTTTTCCAATACAAATGACAATATCTACATCAACACTATATTATACACATATTGTATTAAATTATTCAATCAGACAGTCCTCTGCACCTAGAATTTAATAAGCACACTCATCTTTTGTTTCTTTGAAGTTAAACCAAACTAAAAATATTGGCCTAGGTAGGTAACAAAATTTGTTTATTAAAGTCTGAATAAGCTATGATTGTAATAACCAACAACTCAAATCAATTAAATAAATCAAATCATATAGTTCAGTAGTAAAATTTATAAATCAGTTGATTGTTTTTTTTAGTAATTGCTCATTGGTAAGAATTATGTATTTTTGTGACATCAATTTTACACATGGCTAATGATCTCCTAATCCGTCCATCCGTCGACATTTAGACACTGGTAAGAGACCAGTGTCTACACATCATACTCACCCAACACATCCGCTTATAGTCTTGCAACTGATTGCAGATCCAACTTAGATAAAAAAAAAATTACACATTAGTCATGATGAAAAACTATAATGTTAGTTTTTATGGAGTATTACAGACAGTGTATTGTACTTGTTAAAACTATCTTTTGTTTTTAAAAAAAATATAACATGCTTCATTTAAGATTTGCTAATGCAGTGAAGGATTTGAAAGTAGCTGTTGAGTCACAAGATGAGGAGAAAATGAGTATAGCAAAAAGTGATATGTTACAAGCATCTAGAGATCCTTTGTCTGATTGGTTGGATAGTAAGTTTGGAGCCACAGTCACAGACAATGCAATATTTACTAAGCTATCAAGATTTTGGGAAAATGAATTCCATAAAGATATGAAAGCTCTCAATGTAAGTTACTAGAAATAAATATATACATAATCATTTCAGCCGGAAGACAACCACTGCTGGACAAAGGTCTCCCCCAAAGATTGCCATGACAATCAGTCCTGCGCTGCCCTCATCCAACCTATTATGGCGATCTTGACCAGATCATTGGTCCATCTTGCCTACTAAAACTACATCTGGTATGTAGTTGCTATTCAAGGACTTTACTACCCCAACGGCCATCGGTCTGTCTTTGTGCCCTGCCCACTGCCACTTCAGTTTCTCAACCATCTACATGTCTTAATAATAATCGCAAATATATACATATAATAATAATATTTCTAAATTAATATATTATATTTATTATCTGGATATGTTCTGTTAATCCATGACTTGCCTTTGATAGCAATAGCTACTTTTAATTTAGTTATGAAAACTATAATTCTTCTAAAAGTGTAGTTAAAGCTGCAAGTTTATTATTTTTGCATTTTTTTTTTATAACTTTTTGGTGGAAGGTATTCTTGGTTAAAAGTATGACCACAGATCACTACTGTAGGGCACTTATATATAAACTGTGAAGTATCAACACTATTTTTGAAACTGTATTGATTTCTGTAAAACAATTCTTACAAATTGAGACATGTACAAAGCCAAACTCTTTGGCTTGGATTTCCTAAATTTTATTTGAAATGTACACTATATTTGTATGAATAATGTATAAACATTAGAGATGTGCCAACAAGTTGGTAAAGCCCACTATCAATTATTGTAGTCGGCCACTAGTTAGAATTTTTTTTAGCAAAACGTTGACTATCCGGCTTCTTCCTTGTTTGTTTATTAATATTTTTATTATATAATCAGTTTATACATAAAAAAATAATAAAAATTAAATTATACGTGCTAAATAAACGTTCGACATTTAAGTATCAATAAATTGGTCGACTAGTCACCATCTTTATGACCAACTAATTGGTTAGTCGCCAATGTCATAATTGGCATATCTCTAATAATACGCCTATGTTTTTAATAAGCTTTGTATACAAATAAATCAATATTATAATATTACAGATATTGCCTCCAGATATTCTAACAAGAGTAACAGAATATGTTCCACAAATAATTGCATTTATTAAAAAAATTATTGACAACGGCTTAGCATATGAATCAAATGGCTCAGTATATTTCAGTGTCAGTGAATTTGATGGCAAAGATGAACATTACTACGCTCGGTTGGTACCTGAAGCTTACGGAGACACCAGATCTCTACTAGAAGGAGAAGGTAATTTATAATATTTAGTTTAGATGCAATATTGATAGTGATTTTCATTATTATAACACTAGAAATAAGGGATTGCTTGTAACTAATTCTAGTAGGCCTCATAAGATACATAAAAGCTTTAAGGGTAAATGTATACACTTCTATAATAAAGTCCCAGCCACTGTTCAGGCATTATCTATAAATAAATTCAAATGTTTTATAAAGAAATGGCTCTGTCGTAAATCCTATTACTCCACTGCTGAATATCTAAATGATCGGACAGCCTGGGATTAGATTGTGATTATTTTATAGCGATAGAAATGACTGTACAATATTGTATATTTTTATTGAAAAGAGCGCAAAAAAAGAATGCTGGGTGAGTTTCTTGCGCCGCTTCTTCTCTCTCAGAGCGCCATTTGTTTCCGAAGCGGTAGTAGTATCTAGTAGTTATTAGAAATGACATCAAAAAGAATTCTAAAGGAATCAATTTTGAGAAAATAAATGCCTTTAATATTGAGGTTGCCTTTTGTTTATGCATGGTGGATTGTGGTCATGTCATCACTAATATGTAATCAAAAGTAATAATTTTTCAGACTTTGGTAAAGTAAAAGACACAAACTTTATTCAATAAATATTTCTCTTAAATTATGTAATCTACCATATTTATGGAAAAAGTAGAGCTTGTGAGAAGAACATATGAGAAACTCAACAACAACTCTTTTAAATCAAAAAGAGTATCTTACAATGGCTGCATATATAACATAAGGAATTACAGTAGAAACTTGATTATCCGGCCCTCAGTTGTACGGATTCGCGATATTCCGCACTACCAACCACCACCATTACCATATCTCAGGATTTTTGGACTCTTCTCATGATTGCGGCTGGACTTAGCAAATCTTATGAAATCTCAGGATTTTTAGAACTATTAATAAAATACAGTTTACATTTTAAAGATTAATTCTTTAGCAAAACCTCAACCTTTAGAGCTTGAATTCATTAATAAGAATGTTGAAGATGTTATCAAATTACAAAGTTACATTTTTTTTAAATCATAAAATTACATTAGAGAATAGTGTGGTATAAGTAACTCATATTGTTGTAAGGAAGTGTGACTAACGAGTAACCCACTCACTTATCATGTCTAAAACAACAACCACATTTTTTTTATATATAAGAAGGGACAAGAGGCTCACATGATGTTGCCGGCCTTTAAGGTGGGCCTACAAACAACTGCTCTGAACAGTCCTCATGATAAACATGGTAGAAGATGCAGAGAGAACCCACATCTCTATTCAGCGCTAAAGAATCAAGCGAATCAGAGATGACTTAAGTATCTTGAATAGCCCATTGTTATTAAAATGTTGAATGTAGGATTCCAGCCGGCCAATGATTAAAAGAATGTGATAGTAACATACCTATTATGGTTTTTACAAATATAAACAAACATTCTTAGTGTAAATAAAATGTAAAATTCTGTCACCTGCATCATTTTCATCATATATTTAACTAAATAATTAGAGCTTATTAGTATTTTAACCTCCTGTATGCTAAACGGCATTAGACCACCGTTTAGTTCTCTGTTATTTGTGTAGCACACAAGACATTAATTCAACTGCAGTATTCATTCATGAAAATGTATTTTAGGTGATCTTAGTGATGAAACTGCTGAGAAAAGATCACCTAATGACTTTGCTTTGTGGAAAAAGAGTAAACCCGGTGAGCCTTCATGGGAGTCTCCATGGGGTGGTGGTAGACCAGGCTGGCATATAGAATGCTCAGCCATGGCTGCTGATATCTTAGGATCTAAGGTGGATATTCACACAGGAGGAGTCGATCTCAAGTTCCCGCACCATGACAATGAGCTAGCCCAGAGTGAGGTCAGTTTTTATGTGTTAAAGCTTTACATAGACAAGATAAACATATTTCCATAAATTCTTAACAATTTAATAGGTTAAAACTTAGTATCGTTTAGCACGAATTTTGAGGTAAAAAATATTGTAATTGATAGAGCTTTTGTCCAAGATTATAATGCTACCACTCTTATTACAAGATAATGCACCGTTCCAGAGAAAAAAAACATTATAACCTGGGCTGGAAAATTTTTATGGGGAAAAAAGGAAAGGAGAACACCTTCAATTCGTTTTTGGCGTTGTTTTAACTGTTCTAACACACCCTAACCTAACCAACTTTTATAAATTATAGTTGATAGTTAATCCTATTACAAGGTAATGCACAGTTTTCAAGAAAATAACGAAAAAAATTCTAACCACTATTGACAGTTATTAGCAAGTTTCTAGCCTCCCGCCGGCGGCCTCATGTGCAACCCGCACGTGCAATATTAACGTGATTTACCCGTTTTAGGTTTGAGAGTGGTATCATTATAATTGTGGACTAAAGCTCTATCAACTACTTACAATATTTTTACGTCCCAATTCGTGCTACGGAATACTAAGTACAACCCATTTAATATACTTAAAATGAATCTGAAATAAACTCGCTTTACATTTTACCCAAGCTACGCAACCCAATCTATTAAAAAAATTTACTAGTTTTCATTTTTTAATGAGGGTAGGTAGGGTACACAAGTGTTACTGCCCTGACTTTGCACTCTTTTTTTAATGGTGCCCATGTCATGTCACTTGGAAACACCATGCTAGGAAGTACATTCCACGGTTTGTTGTACGTGGAATAAAGTTTCTTTAAAATCACTGTGGAGAAAGTTCATCATGTCATTTTCAATTTGAATATCTGAGTGAAATCTAATATATAAAATTCTCGTGTCGCGGTGTTTGTAGTTAAACTCCTCCGAAACGATTCTCATGAAATGTTGTGTGCAAATTGGGTAGGTTTGAGAATCGAACAACATCTATTTTTCATCCCCCTATTTTTTTTTTAATTTTTATTATTATGATTCAGCATTTAAAAATAGAAACAATTTAAAATTTTTGCCCTTCTACGATCTACAACTATTTTTGTATCGCGATTTTTTTTTTATTCTGTTCCATCCGCAAATCCGCTATCGAGTTGCAAGATGGCAATCGAATACAATAATATTGTAGTACGATAAATTTGGTACGTCTGAGAACTTTTTATACCCCAAATTTTTTTTAATTACTTCATATGGCAATACAACGTTTGCTGGGTCAGCTAGTATATTATAAAATTTTAAAACAAATATTGAATGATTTGACAATAATTTTTATAGGCCTACTTTAATGAACCGGGCTGGATAAACTACTTTCTTCACACTGGCCACCTGACTATATCCGGTTGTAAAATGTCCAAGTCACTCAAGAACTTTGTGACAATATCGGAAGCTCTTCAACGATATACAGCAAGACAATTGAGAATCGCTTTCCTGTTGCATGGATGGAAGGAAACACTTGATTACTCTGATAACACCATGGAGATGGCGATTCAGACTGAAAAATTATTTAATGTAAGATTATACTTATGCCAATATGAATCATTGCTTGCTTTGAAGTTATAACACTAAAATAATATGGTTGGATTGCAATCTATAGTATTTTTCTGGTAAGTTGAGATTGTATGTAGTTGTATGTTAGATCATTTATACGTCTAGATAGACTATGTGACAGCTGTGAAAACATTTAAAAAAAAAAGAGTTTAGAACTAATCTCTATTTTGAACAATTCACGCACGCTAACACAGTGTCATATAAATCGCGAGTGTAAGACGTAGCTTTTCACGCTAAACTAATGTTCCTGGCCTGTTTTTATCGGTTGTCTAACAGCAAGAGACTCCTACGTATAAATTATCTAAGTATGTACACTGTCACTACTCCTATGAGACTAATATATATAACTTAATATTATGTAGTAATTATATTATAATTCCTTTTATAAAATAAATAAACTCTCTCATATAATTATGTAATTATATAAGTGTGTTTATTTACAACAGCCCTTTTGCTATTTATAATGTAGGTTTTAAAGAATCAACGTGAGATTTTTTTAAGGACGTAACTTAAAATTAACTGTTGCCTCCACGGACTAGTAAAAAAATATGGACTCCGTGTCACCTTACATAAAGTGTAGAACCAAAAGAAGCCGATTAACGTGCAAATACATAGCCCCACGTACACACACTACTACAGGCTATAGTAGGTCATTATGAGAATTGTCTTCGTCTGTGACAGATCAGCGTCTGCGTCTCAATAAATATTTAAAAAATGCCGTCGTGCGTTGTGAAAAAGTGTAAAAACGATACTGTGTAAGTAATTGTGGCCATATATGATTATTTAAGGGAGAAAAATATGTGTAACTAGTATTCCCCGTAACCGCACAAACACTAGCATAACCGTGCTTCACTTGCTAATATCAGGGCGCGGGGTCCTTCTTTTTTTTACTCGTCCGTAGTTGCCTCTCAATATATTCTTGATAATGATCAACAACACGGTTTTGTTGCCGACAGATCAACTCTCACCAATCTTCTCGTATTTACCAACTTCATTTTCACCGGCTTAGATTGTAAAACACAAATAGACACTATATACACAGACTTCCAGAAGGCTTTCGACAAGGTTGACCATGTATTACTCTTACAGAAGCTTTCTTTCAATGGCATTAAAGGTAACCTCTTGAGGTGGTTTGCGGCCTTTCTGCAGGACCGCATTCAGTCGGTAATTGTTAATGGATATCGTTCCTCTCCAGTTCGCGTGACATCCGGTGTACCGCAGGGCTCTATTCTTGGACCCTTGCTCTTCACTTTTTTTATCAATGACATATCTCAGTGCTTTTCACATTGTCATTATTTACTTTACGCTGATGATTTAAAGCTGTACAAAACAGTTACTTGTCCATCTGACGCTGTCCGTATTCAGGAGGATCTTAACAGACTTGATGCATACTGCACACGTAATAAACTATACTTGGCATACAAAAAGTGTAAACATATCGTGTTCACCAGAAATAAAAATATTATCACGACTCAGCTCGGCAATCAACAGCTGACGTCAGTTTCTACCATCAAAGATCTGGGTATTCATTTAGACCGCACACTAACCCTCGGCACCCATATAGACCATATTCTAAATAGCTCTCTTCGCATGCTAGGCTTTATTACACGTGTGTCCAAGCAATTTAAGGACAAGTGTACTTACACATATCTTTATGAGTCCCTCGTGCGACCCCGACTAGAATATGCAAGCCCAATATGGAATCCTTTTTACTCGATCCACGAAAAAAGAGTCGAGACTGTTCAAAAAAAGTTCTTACGCACATTAAATTATCGTGTAAAAGGAAATCGAGCCCACTATAATGATTTGTTGCTTGAATACAACTTTCTTCAGCTATGTCAGCGCCGCACTATAACAGACTGTGTAACTTTAAAGAAAATATGTACTGGTGAGCTGACATCTTCTGAGCTCCTCAGTCTCGTAGGCTTTCACGTCCCAGCCAGGTCTCTCCGCACATGCATTACTTTTGAGCTATCGTCCCCAAGAACAAACATTGGGTTTCGCGCGCCATTACACAGAATGTGTAAATCTTACAAAAATAGTTTTCTCGATATCGACATATTTTCGTGCTCCCCTGCTGTGTTCAGACACAGTTTAGAATTAAAATTAAAATCGTTCTTATCGTTGCCCCAAGTTTAGCTTTAATTAATTTTATTTGTCTACATCTTTTAAATTTGTGACTGTATACCTTTGATTTTTCTTTTTGTTATTATTGTATTTGTGAAACATGTGTTAGGACGCATCTACATTTATATTTTGTATCTCTTTCCTATATTGTTCCGTTCTTGTGATGTGTTTGTTATGTTTCCTTGTAATAATAAATAAATAATGTACATAGGCACCTGAGTGAATTTTCTAGACACTAAGATAATCAATAAGTTAGCACCAGGAACAAATATAAACTTATTATACCTACTACTTCGTGAGGACGAGTTAGTAAGTCTTTTGTGGGCCGATGTATATGGTTTTGCGTCATGATTCCAAAAAATGTACAAAACAAATGTATTACGTAAATCAAAACTTTTTTGACGTTAACATCACATCATTGACGTATAGAAAACAACTAGACTTACAATCACGCTCAAAAAATGTCCTCAGCAAATCTCTATCTTTTTCATTAAGTTGTGTTTCGACCGCGCTTTGTATAGATCGCCACGCAATGACAAACTGTTCAGTGAAAAACTGCCCAAATAGCAGCATATCCAACCTTAAAAACTTGGGAGTGTCGTATTTCAGGTAAATGCCCCTTTAAATTTACAAAATTGTGGAACCAACCGGACGTTTTTAAATATTTAGGTAAATAATTAAATTACATAAGTGGAACTACTTTTAAAGAAACGCAAACAATAACGTGTTAATTTTAACGAATTTATCTTTTAATGTTAATGAATTAATCTTTTAATGTTATCTGTTTAGTTTACTTAATGTATACGCATATACTATCCTGCTAGGACATTTATTGACGACCTTTGAATAGGCCATTGGGAGTCTTAATTGCTTATTGTACATCAATGCTTCACACGCAACTTTTGAATTTATTCGCAGGTGTGTTTTATGACAGTTACCTTAATATACTTACTGCTACCACAGTTAACTTACCCTTCGCAGTCAGAACTCCGAATTAGTTAGTTATTTATGCAACTGTTGTGTAATAAAGGGTATTAAAACACGAATGTGGTTAGTATAGTATCACATGAGTGTTTTAATACCTAATTATCAACAGTTGGATAGAAGACTTTATCTACACCAATAATATGAATGCTCTATAAAAGATTCTGAAACAGTAAGCTTACTGCTAACATTAAAAACGCCAGTCCTACTAACCATCATATCATCCAAAGGAATGTTATTATGAAAACGGACAATGTAATGTTGTACTGAATTTCATTACAACACTCGTTTGGATGATGTAATGGTTATGAAATGCCCATATTCAGTTATCTTATTCTGTGACGCGCGATCCGGTTCTGTTTACATTGTGTGCTGTAACCATATTTCATTTATTGTTCTAGTGGTTTGTGACTAATTGTAAATTACTTACTTTTTACATTTAAGATAATTTAAGTTTTCTCATTAAGTGAATTGTTAATTCTTTTGAGAAATAAAGATTATTAAACCATATTAGGACATTGGGTGTTTTAATGTTGGCAATAAGCTAACTGTTTTAGAATATTTAATAGAGGATTTAAAGCATGAGTGTAGATAAAAGAATAGAATACACACATGAATTTGAAAGTTGTAAACACGAAAGTAACATAGATCGATTATCTTACAGGAGTTCTTTTTAACGGTGAAGGATGCAATTCGTAGTGGATATGATGAAGGTTGTGGCGGCGTATGGACCGACAGTGAACAACAACTCTCCGCCAAACTTACAGCGGTCAAGGAACAAGTGCACGAGGCTCTGTGTGGTCAGTATCTATATTTTTTTAATCGAAATTACAAAATAAACTTATACATAACGGCGGAAGAGGGTCACCGTCATTAGCAGGGTCCATTGTCCTAACCATTGTCATCAAGTCTAGACTTCTAACAGTGGGCGTCGATGGGTAATGTCAGTGCAACGAAACAAACTTATTCACACAATCAAATTATAATGTAGAATCAATTTAAATAAACACACTATGGGATATATGGAACGCGCGATGGTTCAAGTTCAACCGCTCTGGCCGACCGCTGCACAAGAAGTGAAGTGCGCTCCTCTCGGCCGCTGGCGTTCCGTGTAACGACACGACAGATGGCGCTGGCGTTCCGTGTTACGACATACATATAAAGGGAGTAATTATTAAGTGTGACCAGGCGATTATTCCGTAAGTATTACAGATACCAAAAACTGATATCGAAAGTAGGTTACCTAATCAGTAAATTGTCATCAATAACTTTTTAAAAATCAAACGAGAAGTATCCAAATTTTTTATATTACAACACTTACATAACAACATAAAGAAGTCAGAGAAAATAAAATAGTATCATTTCACAAATAACTTTATATCATAGATTTTACAATTAAACTATTAATTTTCAAATTTCACTGGAAATTATTTAACAACAATTTAATACTGCAGCATAATTAATTCACTCCCAAGCAAGACAATTATATACCCTACGCCATCACCTTTTCTCTACTCGCCCCACACTTCACACCGCTACACTAGCGCCACCTCTCAGACACTCGCTCCTCACTTCACTTTACTCATTACAGATAACTTGGACACCCGCCGCGCTATAGACAGTCTCCGTGAGCTGGTGGGGGCGACGCACGTGTACTTGCGGCAAACGGCCCCGCGGCCATCACCCCTGCTGGTCACCGCAGCTCGCTACGTCACCGACATGCTGCACATATTCGGCGCTATCGACGGACCCCGCGGTCTCATTGGCTTCCCTGTTGGAGATACCAATGTTTGTGTGAGTACCGAAAAGTACATGTTTTTAATCAGAGATTCCCAGACTTTTTTTCTCATAAAACACTTTCAAAACTTATCTGGTTTCGGTGGATCCTCTGCAGCTATATTTCCAAAACTCGACAAACTATCTGATCATTAGATCTAACTATGGAAATTTGCGTTGCGGCTGAGTTGCATACTTTTGAGCGGCGGCCATCTTGGATTTGAAAACTGATCACAAAATCGTTCTCTGCACCCTCGAGAACCTCGGATACGATACCCATAATCTAGATTTCTAACTTTTGAGCGGCGGCCATCTCAGATTTAACGACGAATTAATAGTTTTCCGAAAAGAAAGTGACCATTGATTTTTAATCATTTAGCAAATAAATACTCTTTTTTCTGACACTGGCAATCACTGACATCGTTTCACTTAACTATACTTTATTGTTGACATTCGTATTTATATTGGTGAAGAATCGGACAAATTCATGCAAGATTGAAAGCAAACTCAAACAACAAGTCGTATTTCGTAGTGATGTGCCGAGTCGCTTTCTTGGTGGATCGAGTCGACTCGAGTCGATTTATACGGTATTCGAATAATGACTCGAATCCGCAGTTCGAGCCCAGTACTCGAGTGTTTGAGTTGATTCGAGTCCAGAACTCTATGCTGGAAATTCGAGTCCGCTACCAATTTTAGAACAACAAGGAAAATAATCGAAATGGAGTTAAAACAACACGTACGTTTCATATACACAACGATAATAAATAAAACATTTAAATGAAAATATTTTTAAACATTACACAAAAAAAACATAGCACATCCTTAGGAGGTATCTAGGAACCAGAAATGAGATCAAATTCTATAAGTTTTATTACACACAAAAAAAAGATTCTTTTAAGAAGCTATTTAAGAACTTAATACTATAGAATCGAGTCAGCGGTTACAAAGTCGATTTTCCTGACTGGAGTACCAGAAGCGAGTCAGGCGTACTCGAATCAAAATAAATTAGTATTCGAGTAGACGAGTCCAAAGCGGGATTAATCGAGTCCAACTCGAATCAAGCCGTACTCGGCACATCGCTAGTATTTTGTCCCTTTGCGCGTTTGAACAAGCGTTGCGGACGACGTTTTGCAAATAGTCTAGATAGAGCCTTTTGCTGCTGACTTGAGACAACCGATGAAAACAGGCCAGGTTTATTACTTTAGTCTGCGTGACAAGCTACGTCTTGATTTGTGTGTCACCTGGTGTTAGTGTGCACGCATTGCTCAAAATAGTGGTTAACTCTTAGATCATTTATACGTCTAGATAGACTAACGAGTAATAGAAATAACCTCTATTTTGAACAAGTGTCATACAAATCGCGAGTGTTACACGTAACTTGTCACGCACACTAAATTAATATTCCTGGCCTGTTTTTATCGGTTGTCTAGCAGCAAGAGTCTCTATCTAGAAGTATAAATTATCTAAGGGTTAACTGTAGACTTTTTTCTACATTTTCACAGCTGTCACAGTCTATCTAAATAAATAAATATAAATATTGACACACTTTTACACAAATTATCTTGTCCTTTGGTTTAGTTTGCTAGGCATAGCCTGTACTAGGACACAAGACAACGATATATTTAATACAATATATTTACTTAAACATACATAAATACAAATAAACATCCATGACTCGAAAACAAACATTCATATTCATCATATAAATGTTTGCACTTACCGGGATTCGAACCCGGCACGTCTAGCTCAGTAGGCAGGGTCACTAACCACTAACTCTTTAGATCATAGTTTCTCAATCTTATTTTGCTCACCACCCATTTTGAGAATATGTTTTTTTCTAGAGTATTTTCTCGTATATTATTTTGCCTTTTTAGACTTTATTTTTTAATCTACCCACGTCCCATCTGCGCCATGTCAATGCCCCCTAATTTTTTCTGGGTCTTCTACTGCCCTCCCCGAAAGTCTCAAACGCCCACAAGGGGGCGTTATCGCCCACGCTGAGAACCTATTTATTTATTTATTTATTTAATAGGTACACACAACAGAATTACAACAAATACATAATAAAAAAAATAAACTATCAGCCAAATACAAGATAGGCTGCAACTCCACGAGGGTGTGTACTCAGCATGCTTAGCCTAAAAATAACTATGCAAATACAACAGAAATAGCGATTTTAAAACTAACTTTAGGTAATGTAGTATTATAAAAGAAAAAGATAGAGAGAATATATATTTGGACAAATAGAAGTGAATAATTATGGTAGTTAATTAAGATGCTTTTTTTAAAAATTTAAACTAATTAAGGAATTTATATAAACTAGATTTCCATTTACAAACAGATGAACTGTGGATGTCAGGTACTTCACTGATTTCGAGTAGTAGTCCATTGTATTGACGACAAATTCTATAGATAGGGTTATGGAAGGACACGTTATTATTGCAGAACGGAATGATAAAAGGCTGTTCATGTCTTGAAGACCGATTGGGAACTCTTAGATGGATATTCGACAAGAGGGAAGTAGAAATTGTGCCATCCAGTATTTTGTATAAAGTCGTTAGGCCATGCAATTTGCGACGACTCTCGAGGCTCAGTAACTTGAAGTGAGATAGCCTTTCCTCATATGTAGTCAGCTCCCTTTTTAGACCAAACCTAATCGTCAATACGCGAAGAAGACGTCTTTGAATAGACTCAAGCATATCAGTATATGTATTATATTGAGGTGACCAGACAATGGAGGCGTACTCGATTTGGCTCAGGATTAGCGACTTATAGAGTAACAGTAAACTATTTGGTGACTTGAATTCTTTAGTAGCTCTGCATATGAAGCCAGATAGCTTATTACATTTCTTGGCTATTTCTTCATAGTGATATTTAAAAGTTAGTTTCTAGTCAAAAGCAATACCTAGATCCCATAAAACAAACTTCCGCTCAAGTGGTATATTATCAATTTTATAGTCAAACAAAATTGGGTTTTTAATACGAGTGAAAGATATAATGGAGCATTATTTTATACTCAAACTCATACTGTTAGCACTACACCAATCGAGTAGAGTATCAAGATCCAATTGTAGATCAATACAATCACTAACAGTTTTAATTCGACTAAAAATTTTAAGGTCATTCGCATAAAGCAGGGAAACATTTCTTAGCCTAGGGATCAGATCATTAATATATATAATAAACATCAATGGGCCGAGATGGGATCCCTGAGGAACGCCGGATATTATAGAGACTCGTCGTGAGTAGAATCCCTTCAGAGCTACTAATTGACTACGATTGGATATATAAGATTTTATCCAACGTAAGAGGCAACCATGCAGACCAATAGTCTCCAATTTACAGGCCAATATACTATGGTTTACTCTATCAAAAGCCTTTTGGAAGTCAGTATAGATAGAGTCAACTTGACCATGATCGTTGAAAGCTCTACAAATAAAGTCTGTATACTCCATCAAGTTACTGGCGGTTGACCTTCCTTTTAAGAAACCGTGTTGCTTCTGAGTGATATGCGGGATAAAGTGGTGGTATAAGTGGTCGTAAACTAAGGACCTTAATATTTTGGCAAAACTGATAAGATGCTTATAGGCCTATAATTAGTACAGTCGCTAGGGTCACCCGATTTGTGTATTGGTATGATGTGTCCTTCTTTCCAAGCATGAGGAAAAACACCAGTTTGTAAAGATTTGTTAAAAATCAAGTAAAGAGGGTCTATCAGAGCCTCTGAGCAATGCTTAATAAAGTAGGGAGGAATGCCATCTGGCCCAGCTCCTTTGTTAGGATCCAATGCATTGAGTTTCTTTAAAATATCCTCTTTAGATATGTGCACTGAAAATAGAGGATAATTAATAGTAGGCTAACTTGATAAAGAATCGTTCATGTGCCTATCTGGTTCAAAAACTGATGAAAAATACTCGGAGAAGAGTTCGGCTGCGGCTTCACCACCAGTTGCAATTTTGTCACCAAACTTAATGGTCTCGGGGATTGACGGTCCAAGTCTTTTACTTTTAATATAAGAAAAGAATAGTTTGGTTGAATTATTAAGCGACTCTTCCACACTTAAAAGGAATGAGTTATAACAAGCCTTAATCAGAGCCTTGGACCTAGAGCGTAATAACCGAAACTCGTCGAAGTCCCTCGGATTATTGGTTTTTTTATATTTTTTATGGATACGATTTTTCTCTTCTATACAGGCTTTCAAAGATTCTGAAAACCAAATAGAATAGTTCAATCGACCTATTCGCTTATATTTTGTGTTTCTTTTTATTGTGTCGTTAAGTATTTCATAAAAATATTTAACACTCAAGTTGACATCACTATGGCTTAAAATACTGTCCCATGTGTTATTATTAAGTTTTAGTATACAACTTTTTGTGTCACATTTACGAAAGTTAGGCACCATAATAGATTTGTTTTGTATATTTTTAATATTAGATTCAATAGACACATCGATCTCAATGGCTGGGTGGTGTCGGTCGGGCACACATAATGGGGAACTCTCAGATAAAGATACGTCTGTCAGATCTGTCATAAAAAGGTCAAGAGTACGATTATTTGAATTGCGAACATAATTATATTGCGACAGGCCACCCACCTCCAGTAGATCAATAAGTAGCGAAGATTTGGTATCGTAGGCTTTACTAGGGCACAGACGAGGAATGGAAATGTTATCTCACGACCATGTGATACCAGGCACATTAAAATCACCGAGAATAATAGTTTTAGAATTGTTTAGATTTAAAAGCGTATTACAACAATTATCATAAAAAGTGCGACATTGAGTGACATTCAGATCGGGAGGTAAGTATACAAGGTATATATTTAAGTTAAATCCACGAGGTCCTCGGTTCTCTCGTACTGTTATCGATATATCCTCTAATGAGCTTTCAAGTTCGGGATGTCTTATTGCAAATAGATTTTTCTTAAGTGCTAACAGAACACCCCCACCGGATTGCTTTGACAAACAAGTAGATTCGCGGTCTCTACGAAATACGGTATACCTGTCATCCACAAATTCACTATTAGAGAAAGAGCTATGTAGGTTTGTTTCGCATAAACAGATAATATCATAATTCTCAATTAGGATATTTTTGTACAATTCCGTTAATTTACTTCTTATTCGGTTAACATTCTGATAAAATATTTTCATAAAAAAACTGCTATTTAAAAATCCAAATAACGTAATAAACGTATAACCTTAAAACTAAATATTTATACAAAACAATAAGTAATATATATCACAAAATTAGCTTCTCAAGACTCATGATATCTTTAATGTAAATAGCGGGTGAGGTGTCGTCTTTTCTTATATATAATCGGCCGAATTTAACCCATACGTACTTACATCCCTTATCCTTAGCCAGATGTCGCGCGGCTGCATGCAAGTCCTTACATTGCTTTGAAAGGTGTTCACCCACGAAAATAGGTATTTTATCTCCACTAACTCCGATGTGAACGGAATTTAGGTGATCCATCGGATTACCTCTGTTGTATCTCTTGACGCCTGATATAATTGCATCACGGTGACGTTCAGATGGAAGTGTTACAAGTACATTTCGAGGCCTGTCAGATGAGGGGTTAAGTTTGGCAATTCGACGACACGAGCGTATATCACTGTCCGATATGGGCATTTTTATTTGTTCACAAAGCTTCTTAAACAACATGGCTAAGTTCTCATTCCGGCGCTCTGGAATACATTGAACCTCTAAGTTACAGCTCCTTGAAGCTTTTTCGGATTGACAAAGACGATACTCCAACTTAGCCATATCAGATTGTACCTTGGCTTTCTGTGCTTCGAGTTCAGTAATTCTCTTAATAGCCTGATCAAGATTTGTTCTTGTGTCTTTTTGTTCTTTAGATATAAAGTCTGTAGTTTCAGTAAACTCTTGTTTAATTGTTTCCACAACAGCTTTCACTTCAGATTTCACTTTTTCCTGAATTTCAAGGGAGAGTGTAGATCTGATACTATCTAACTTTAAATCAATAAGCTCACTAAATTGTCTCATGTTGATTGTAGCTCTTGAATCAATATTGAGTGATTCACACCCATAATTCGAATTAATTGATTTAGAAAAAGAGTTATCAAGTGAGTCATTGCTTGAAATTTTGCCATGAGAGGGTTGGGAAGCAGGCAGTGATTGAGCCGAAGCCACTGGAACATTGTTCAGCCTATGTCGCGATCATTTCTAGTTCTACGAGTAATATTTACACATGACTCGCAGCACCACGATCGATTCAGTTCTCTAATATTTGACTTAGAATATGCTGACGAGTAATCAATGCATTGGTAGTGATAGCACGCTTTACATGCAACACATTTAAGTAAGTCAGACTGGCTGACAGCTTTCTTACATCCCAAGCAGTTCATAGCTAATTAGCGGTAAACACAGTATCGTAACTTATATGATCTGGATGTATAAATGATCTAAGCAGGTGGCGTTATAAATATCCGTTGTTCAATAATTGACAGTTGGAAGAAGTAGTGATGCCGTACTTGGAGGCGCTGAGCACGTTCCGGGGCAGCGTGCGGGAGGCGGCGCGGGGCGCGGGGTCAGGGCCGAGTGTGTTGGCTCTGTGTGACGAGCTGCGGGACGACGTGTTGCCCGCGCTGGGGGTGCGTCTTGAGGATAAACCTGGTATGTAGTGGGTTTTGGTGAAAAACCAACAAGAGAGCTCTTGAGAGTTTCGTTTCAAATTTAATTTGTATAATCTTAAAAAAAAACAAAAGAGTTACGAGGACGGTATAAATAAGGGAACCATGCTAATATTTATTAGCCACTTAACAGATTACATATAAATATGTGATAAAGACAAAATTGTTACCAACATAAATTTAACGATAAATTATCTTTGCATTTCAGACCGCACGATCGTGAAGCTCGTGAGCAAAGAGGAACTCGCAAGAGAACGCGAGGAAAAGAAGCGCATTGAGGCGGAGAAACAGAAGAAGAAAGAAGAGTTGTTGAAGGCGCAGCGGGCGAAAGAAGAACAGAAGAAAATACCGCCCAACCAAATGTTTTTACGTGAGACTGACAAGTATTCCAAGTTTGATGATAAGGTGAGCCATCTGTTCCACACATTTTCTTATCGTTTCTATTTTATGGTTAGAGAGCTGATACCCGCGACTTCGTCCACATGACTGAGCACATTGTGCTTATAAAAATCGTTGTTTTTTTAAACTTTTATAACTTTATATTACATAAAGACATTGCAATATTTTATGAAGTGAAACTTACTTATCGATGTATGAGAGAAATTTTATAGAAAATCGTTACGACTATCGGTTACGCGGCATGTTGTTTTTTTTTAAACAAGGAGCCAAGTGCCCTACTAATATTATAAATGTAAATGTAAGTTTGTTTGTTACGCTAAACCACTGAACCGATTCTGATGAAATTTAGTACAGAGATAAACTAGAGCTTGGAAAAGGACACCGGCTACTTTTAATTGCGAAAAAATGAGTGGAAGGGTGGAAATAGGGTATGGGATATTGTATGAAAGTTCGTCATTAGGGAAGATGACACCGTAAAATATTGTATTTAGGCACTTGATAAGAAAATAATAAATATTTATTCTTGCATTTTTAAAATTTCGGCCTGTGTAGGGATTAAATAGGGTATGAAAATTCATATGGAAGTCCTAACAACGTCACTCTTTCACACCTAACTCCAAATTCGAATTTGGTTATATTTGGTACAAAAATAGACTAGACCTTGGAAAGGACATAAGCTAACATTTTTTCTTGTAAAAGGGCATGAGCTGAAATAAGGGATGAAAGTCTGCATGGGAATTCTTCAGTTTCGGAGATAAAACCATGAAAATTTTTATTAAGGCATTTGATAAGAAGTAATTTATTTATCATTAGTGTTCATATAGGACTCTGTTCATTATCTTTGTTTATGGTTTCATTAACCTTTTCCAGGGTTTGCCCACGCATGACAACGAAGGTAAGGAGCTGAGTAAAGGTCTCGTGAAGAAACTACAAAAACTGCAACAGGCTCAAGAGAAGAAGTACAACGAATATATCGCGTCCGCTAATTCTTCTTAATCCCACATAAATTTAAATTTTTGATTTGATTGATTTGAGTCATGACAAAGATTTTGTATTTTTTTCCACAAATCAGCGTAGCGCGTTCTGTCGCCGCCACGTACTAATTTATTTTTTTTATTTATAAGTTCGGTTATTTGACGGTCTCTTACGGTACGGAAGCATATTGAGGGAACCTGCACACACCTGTTAAGAAATTAAAAGGTTGTACGTGAATTTGAACAACTTATACTGAACCAGCATGGCCGAGCAAAATTATAGGCTCCAAATATAGATTGAACCCAAAGCCGTAAAATAAGTTGGTAAAAAATATTTGGTGGTGCTGCAAAATAAATAATTTTAAAGTTATACTTTTTTTAGGCGCGTTATGAAAAATGATGTGAGTGAAATTTTAAGAAGTTGGTTCCTAAAATTTTCTGACGTTTGCGTCATTCGTTATTTTTTTTTTTGGTTTTTTCGTCCTCTATTTATAGGACTGGGAAAAGGTTCAAGCCCATACAGCCGTATTCATTATTAAATAATTAACTGTCGAAGCCATCTTTGCAAGATTTTAACAAAATTGTTCTTTCTAAAAACGTAGAATAGCACGAGGAATAAATCATTTTAATGATTTTTGCTTCGTTAGGCCAAAGAAGTATAACTTCTTGCGTGCATACATAAGTACACACACACTTTATTGCTAATCCTAGACAGATTTAAAACAGTTACGTCAATCACCGTATGGGCATTGGGACGCTTCATATGACACTTGCGAGTTTAATAAATTATTTTATTGTTAACATAATTGTGGTTACAAACGTGAAATAATATATGAAATACCTAATATTAGATTGTTTATTTGTAAGGCACAAATTGATTGAGAACATTTTAAGCTTTTAAAGTCGTGCTTGCTTATTTCATATTTTTTTTTACTTAAAATCTTACCAACTTAAGTATACCATTTGTTTATGCTGATAAAATGATTTTATACATTCTGATGTGTATACAGTATTCTGTAGTGATGTATAAAAGTTGCTATACTAAAGGATATATATATATATATATATTAAACTATTTAAATATTTTTTAATTGTTTTATTATATCTGACGCAGTTTATAATTTGAATTTAATACAAGTACATAGGCCCGACCTTATAAAAATTATGATAGACACCTAATATTCGGCGAAAAGTGTCATATACCACATTAGAATTACAGATCTAATGTAAATCCACAGCAGCCAATAGCGATTGTTAATGATCGTTAACTGACCAATGAGCATCCAGTACCCTGTGCCCGCTCACGCCAGATGGTTGGCTGAATTGAATAGTGCAAAAAACTGCTTGTTATTACTATTTCCTATCGGTTTATATACAGGGTGTAATAGTTGTGGCGATTATTCCGTAACTATTACAGTCAAAGTACAAAATCCCATTTGTCGCATCATCGCTCTTTTCCAGCACCTCCCTTAAAGCCTCGCCTAGTATCGGAATACTGGATCTCCTAATCTCGAGCGTTTGCCAATTCCGCGGTCATCTGGAAGGCAAAGCTATATTGGCTTCGAAGAAGCTGGACATCATAAATACATCACAGCAATACTTCAAGCCGGCCCACATTGGTCTGGCGCACCAGCAGCCATCAGTTCGAACCATTTGAGCGCGTGCAACGTAAAGCTGCTCGAATTGTCGGGGACCCAGTGCTATGTAAACGGCTCCATCACCTGGCGTTGCATAGAGACGTCTTTTAATTTCCATTCCGAAGAACTGTTTCACCTGATTCCTGCCGCAGAATTACACCTTCGTACGACACCTAAAATTAGGATATCATCCCCACCATCTGGATGACTGGCGTTCCTCCACGGTGCAGTTTTCAAGGAACTTTCATCCACGTATAATAAAGCTGTGGAATGAGCTTCCTTGTACGGTGTTTCCAGGTCGATACGACATGGGTCACCTTAAAAAAAAAGCGCGTACACCTTCCTTAAAGGCCGGAAAAGCTCCTGTGATTCCTCTGGTGTTGCAAGAGAATGTGCAGGCGGCGGTGATCACTCAACCCGTACGCTCGTTTGTCCTTCTTTTCCATTAAAAAAGCATTTAAACAATTTTTAGATAATATAATAAAGCTTTTTAACTTTGATATTTAATACGTCTAGATAGAGCCTCTTGCTGTAAGGCAACGCATAATAACAGGCTAGGTTTATTACTTCAGTGAAAATGAACATTTTTATAATAATTGAAGTCATTAGATTTTCTAACAATGGTTTAAATTAGTCACACAACAAATTGAGAAATGTGCGTGCCAAGCTACGTCTTACACTCATTATTCGTCAGACACTTTGTTTTCGTGTGCGTGCGTTTCTGAAAATAGAGGTTAACTATTCTCCGCTATCTTTTTCGACGTCTTCACAGCTGCCACAGTCTATCTAGATATATAAATTATCTAAGCTTTTAAATTTAATAATAGTAGTTTCCGAGGATCATCCTGCCAACACAAGTAGAGTCAGTTCACAAGCATGACGCATGTCGCAGCACTTCTCTTGACCATATTAGAAGGTCCTCTCCACGATTCTGCCCACTACAGCTGAAACAATAATTATTTTTATTCAAAATAGGATGTGACAGCACTTATTGAAAGTCAAAAACTACTACCTATTCCAAAAAGATTGCCTCAGACCTGAGAAGAATGGACGCAACAAACTCAACGGCTTTTTTTATCGAAAAAATATGTTTACAATGTAATATTGTACAATTAAACTTATTATTTAATAGCCTGAGGGCGGCCGCTTCATTCCCAATCTATGGAATCATTAAGAGAATAATTTATTTTATAGTAACCTTTACCACACAAACGTTTTTTAACAATTCTTTTGAATAACGTAATACTTTTGTTTTGATCATTTTCTGAGATCTTGTTGTAAAAGCATATACATCGCCCCACAAAAGACTTACCTTCTTACTCGACTTAGCCGAGTAGTAGGCATTATAAGTTCATGTCTACTCCTGGTGTTAACATGGTTATGACAGTTTCTAGCAAATTTTTTTATGTGCCTGTGCACATACATTACATTATTAAGAATATATTGAGAAGCAACAGTCAAGATGTTAATTTATTTGAATTTTGCTCTCAATGATTCTCTAGGACCTAGGTTATAAATAGCGCGAATAGCCCTCTTCTGCAGCACAAATATTGTATTAATATCGGCAGCGTTTCCCCATAGCAATAGACCATAGGACATAATACTATGGAAATTACTAAAGTATACTAGTCGCGCCGTATCTATGTCATATCATGTCGTAATACCAGCCGAACTCCAAATACTTAGTACCTAGAATATTTTAATCGGATGGGGTTCAAAGATTAGCTAAGACATCCAAATTTACTAATATTACCTAACCTTTTTGTACAAAAAAATTTCGTTTGACGTTGTTTGTCCACGATGAACTCCTACGTACTGAAACGATTTTAATGAAATTTGCACACTGTGTGCAGTTTGAACTTGAGAGATTGGACAGTTTTTATTTCGATTCGTGACCCTTGAAGCTCATTGCACAGCTTTAAAGTACGTGGAAGAGAGTTCCTTGAAAACCACAATGACCGCCACACATCCAGATGGTGGGGATGATATACTAATCTGTGGCGTGTCGTGCGACGGTGGAATTCGGCGGCAGGAATCAGGTGAAACAGCTCTTTAGAACCCTCCCCGTGATAAATGCGGTAGAAGACACACAATGAAGCGACGTCTCTAAGCAAAGTCAAGTGATCCAGCCGTTCATAGCACCGGGTCCCCGACAATTCGAGCTGTAGGCCTTTTTTTTGGATCGGATGGAGAAGGGCAAACTTCTGGTGAGTGCCGGAATAAACGCGTTAGCACCGACGTCAACTCAGATTGGAGAAATGCCTTCCGGCCCGTCGATCCTTACGTCAAACGAAAACAGGAGCCCTATTACGAAAATCGAAATACGAAGTTTTGGTTGACGGATCGTACATTTTTCTATTACGAAAGTGTTTCGAATCCGAAGATCGAAACGAAGTTCGAGATTAGACATTTTGTCTTTCGTTTAGCTTATTCCTAAATTCACTCGACACATACGTTTTCGTTGTTTGACATTGTTATGGTCGTAACAACAACGTCACTTTTAACGACAGACTTATATGTTTCGTTTTAGATAAAACATATTTATTTTATTATAAAATGGCACGTTTTTTAATGTACGAAGAGGTCTTCTTGTACGAAGAAAACCTTGAAAGAGCAAGAGAGCGACGTCGACTCCGGCAATATTTATTAAATAAACAAATTCCCGATGGTTGATTCCCTAAATTGTTATGAATTATCGCCATAATCATACTTTATTTGAAAAACTTTGTGAAGAGATTATACTAATAAAGCCACTATAAATGTTTCTATTCTATTCTATTCTAAATAATACTTACTCGCATATAACTTTCACTTTACTTCTGAAAAAATTTAAACTAAAAAACCGCGAAAGTATGTTAAACTACCACAGACTAAATAAAAATATAATGCAGTAGATGACATGATACGTCAAATTTAATTTAACTAATAAAGCATAATTTCTTGCAGTAAAATAGGATTATTTTTTAAATAGATAACTCAAACGGAATATAAAGCAATTCCATTATTTAAATACATGTTAACATAACGAAAAACTTATTTGTAAATTTCTAATTTGTTATCGGTGTTGGCACGATTTACCGGTAATATAAGTATGTACATTCATATCATCTTTGTACACTTTTTTTATGTCTATAGTTCCGAAACGAATTACGGCCGCACTATACGGATCCGAAGTACTTTGGTAATAGGATTAAAATCGAAGTTCGTCGTTCTTTCGTTTCGGACCGAAACTACGTATTTCGATTTTCGTAATAGGTGCCCAGAGCTCGCCGAACAGTTTTCTGCCTGAACTGTACATTAGGCATAGAGCTCTGACACCGCGGGATGATCGGCGGTGTTTTCCGTTGTCGTCAATAGTCGAGATAAATCAGATATTATAGTAAATACAACTTCTTTTAATACAAACAAATAATATTAGGCACTGCACAATAATTCATAAATACAGCTTAATATTTATAACATAATATTATAAATGTTTAAGTGAATTTAAATAACTTCAAATGTTTTATATAATACAAAGGTTTGTTCAAACAAAACAAATAATGTAACTGTATTTACAATGCTATGACTACATAAAATTAAAACTATCATTACGTGGAAGCGTACCAAGAATACTGGCAGCATTACCGCGTTGGATAGCAAGGCTGATCCGTTGACCGAAATAGCTGCCAGCGCTTGGGTTTCCAGTAGCCTTATTGAGGCGCGAACATAGTACTTTATACATTCTTCGCGCCTCTGGGCCCCACGGGCCAAGTGTCTCGTCACCAAATGTATGACTCACTGAGATCGATATATTTGCGACGCATGCTGTCTTCGGCAGTCGAAGCAGCAGTCCCAGCACTAACTGACGTAACTCAGACATGAGAAGGAGCCAGGGTATCGACGCAAGTCGCACACCAGCGCCCTTCCCCGTGCCCAAGCCACCAGCTTCATTCCATTAGGACGCTTGCGATCGTGGCGCATTTGGCTCTAAAACAGCTGGTATATTAAGAGCGGCAAATGCCCTGCGGATGACTTCATCAAGGTTTAGTCATTTAATTTGAACAAACATCAGTTAACTACGAAGATGATTCTTTACATTAGATACTTACATTAAAGTTTGATACAGAATTATTATTAATTTAACATATCATCATCAATTAAGTATTTTAACAGTTAAAACAGTGTTTATTAAATATCAGACCTTATTAAATAAACGTTTTATGTTTACAAATAGCTATTTGTATTTAAATTTTATTTAATATTTAAGATATTTCTATAATAATATTATTATTATACTCACTTTAATGATAGACTAAACCTTAAATATCAATAGTTGCCGATTATTGCCGGTAGGTGGCGATTTGCGGCCATATATTAGTACTACATTCCAGTCAAGTTTATCTAAACCGTTTGAAGGACGGGGACCTACTTTTCATAGATATTGAATCATGAAATTTGGTGATTATTTGTTATTATAATAAATGTTTGTTAAATTTCAAGTATTTTATTTCTAAATATGATTTAATATCACGTATTAAACGTCAAAACTAGCACCCATTCGAAAATTTATTCCTCGGATCTGAGAAGAACGGCCGCAAGAAACTCAGAGGGCTTCTATTTTTTTTAATGAAGTTCCGTCACCATAAAATTTATTATATATGGTGTACGTGGTATCCCAATCCCAATGTGGTATCATTAAGAAAGTCATTTATATTACAGCAACCTGGAGATACCACATAAATGTTCTTTGGCAACTCTTTTGAATTTCGTATATTTTCTGGAATCATATCCGCCCAAAATTTTTTTATTAACTCCACTTAAGGCTGGGGAGCGTTGAGGAGTTGGTTGGTACGAGTAGAGCTGGTTACCTCTCTCGCACAAGATCTCCATAGTTTTAATTCAGAATTAGAAGCATTTTTGATTTATTATAAACAATACAATTTTCTTTACAAAACTAAAAAAAGTATGTCATGTTGAATAGTACGGTGTACAATTAATAATATTTTATCTGGATTGAATAATAAGCATGGCTCCAACTGTGAAAATTAGGGGTATTTTGGTGAATTTTTTTCGCACTGTCTATAAAAATTGAAATGGAAAGCAAATATGTAGTTCCTTCACATACTCTAGACATATAATTATTTTTTTGCAAAAATATAAGCGGACGGTTAAGTATATAAATTAAACCGTCAAGTAATGGTTACAACTATGTGCTATTTTGGTCATTTCTTAGGATAGCGGCCTTAACCTACTAGCAGGCATAACAAGAAGTTGGAGGTTTTAAAACTATGTGCACTTATTTTCAATATAAAATAATAATTAATTTTATTTAGGTTATTTTAACATTGAATTTCAGAATAGCAGACATTTTAGTTAATCAATTAAAGCAATAAACACTCATCATTAAAACACAATAACTGTATAATAGGGCAGGACAAATCCTCGGATTATCCATATTAAATAAACATTAGAACGAATTGCTTCACGTCGACAACTCACAATAGATACGTACTGAGTACGCATCAATGAGACATCCATTCAAGCGGTAGCCGCGTGCGCGACGAAAATACCTTTAAAAAGGCGAAATGACGTTAAAAAAGGTAAAAAATGAGGTAAACAATCTGGGTTGTTTTTTGTTCGGTAATGTTTTGGTGGGGTGGCACAAGTACCGCACGAGCGAGTCACTACATCTGCGGTTCGCGCTGCTATTTCGGTAGCTCGCTGCCTGTTTTATATGAAAACAATAGGAATGTATTCATATAGTCAAAACCAGTTTATACTAGTTGAAGCTAGTTAACATTTGACGTCATTTTTAACCGACTTCAAAATAGATGAGGTTCTCAATTCGATCGGTAGTTTTTTATGTATTACGTTTACGCTGAGATTTATGATCCGATTTACGTGATTCTTTAGTTCGATGCGAAATAGATGCCATTTGGTCCCATAAAAATTTGACATAGTTTGGCCAAGCAGTTTTGATTTTATGAATATTTTTGTTTCCGTGGATGATGTAATTGTAATTTCTGTACGTTTTTTTTTATGTATGTACATCGTTTACGATGAGATTTATGATCCGATTTAAGTGATTCTTCTTCAGTTTGATGCGGAATGTTTCTCGCTTAGTCCCATTAAAATTGACATAGTTTGGCCCAGTAGTTTTGATTTTATGAATATTTTTGTTTACGTGGATGATGTTGTTAAAGTTTGTGTACTGGTTTTTTATGAGTTTTCATCAAACTATGATTATATATTATTATTATTAACCCGTTCGCCTAAAAGTGGGTCTTAGGTTAGCTGTCATAGCTAACAAACGTTCTTCACGATATTTCAGTGTCTCACAAGAACGTGAAATAGGGGATTTAATTTAATCATACCAAGCCATATGTAATAGCAGGCGACCTTCACTCACCACGCGTGACTTTGAGCGGGATAGCTTCGTCTAGAACCAAACACCCAAGCGGGCAAGCACCGACCTAAGCCCTATCAATATGTATCACATACAAATAATACTATTTTATTAACATTAAAGATATAAGAATTGCTATATTTAGAGTTTTTGAAGTCAGTTTTTTAAACGTAGTTTTTTTGTGTATTTATATCTCACAGCAAATTAAAATTTTATTTGGATTTTCTCCTTTTCATTGCAATTAAACGAAAATGTAATGGTTTATTCTAAGCTAAATAGCTCGTATGCAGTAGATATTGTTTTCTCAACTAAGAATTCCAATAACCATTACATTTTTTTTAAAAGGAAGCAAACGTTCCATCGTTTTTTAATTCGAAAAATAAGCCATAAACATATACACCATATACGCCATACACATATTATACATCTAATGGTAGTAGATTCATGTCGATACGATCATTGGTTTAGGCGTGATTGAGCCTCAAATAAAGACCATTTTCATTGTATTTATTTATTTATTTATTTATTTATTTATGATTCCTTACAGCTAACAAAATGAAAAGAGTATATTAAAAATTATACAGAATAGATACGCCAATTAAAAGGAATACTATTAACAGTACAATAAGTATGTGACAAAGTAGTTTAAGACAAAAACGAAAATTACTAGAAAAACTTACAAGAAAAAATTACATAGAAAGAAAAGAAGAAATCGTATCCATATTGAGTAACTGAAACGGTGAGTAGGTTGTGTGGTGTGAGTAGTGTGAGTGAATGTGAGTAGTGTGAGTGAATGTGATTGGTGTGAGTGAATGTGATTGGTGTGAGTGAATGTGAGTGTTCGAATATAATGTTTAAATTACGATGTGAGACTAATAATTTATCCTGAATATACTGATGATTAACTCCTGCAATTTAAACAGTTTAATATCAGTTTTTTGAACCTCAGACGTGATAAGTTGAAAATGTCGACGGAAGAAAATTTCTTATTATATATGTCAGGAATTCGAAATAGAGGTGAATATTTAAGATACTTAGTTGAGGCAAAGGGAATGTTAAATAAATTAGTATGCCTAGTACGTAATGTTGGTACCTGGAATGATATTTTATTTAAGATATCTGGACAGTCAAATTTATTATGTAATATATAATAAAGGAGTAACATATCAATTACATCTCTTCTATCTTCCAAGGTATCGATTTTATGATAATTACAGGCTTCTTTGTAGTCTATAGGAATGAATTGAGATTTAAAATTCAATTTTTTTATAAATATCCTTTGTATTTTTTCAAGGCGGTCAATATAACATTGATATGTAGGCCTCCAGATAGGACTTGCGAATTCAAGGATGCTTCGCACGTAAGCATAATATAGCACTTTTAGGCACAAGATGTCATTGAAAGGTTCGCAAGTGCGAAGAATAAACCCTAGATTTTTATAAGCCTTCTGTGTTATTATTTCGGCATAATAACCACATTATGGGTTAGTTTGCTATCATGGATCACACCTAAATCCCTTATTTGAGTAATTTTTGGAATAATTTCGTTATTTAAATTATAATCAAATTTTATGTTATTATGCTTTCGTGAAAATGTAATAATTTGACATTTAGCAATATTAACTGTTATTTTATTTATTTTATAATATTGTGACAGTCTATTTAAGTCATCTTGTAACATAAAGCAATCGTCTATTTGTGAAATCTTTTTATAAATCTTTTTGTCGTCAGCATACAGCAAGAAGTTTGAACTAGCAAAACAATTACTGATGTCATATAAATATATATTGTATAACAAAGGACCCAGGTGCGATCCCTGAGGTACACCAGAAGTCACCTCAACAAAGTCTGATCTAAAACCACCGAGGACGACGGCCTGACAGCGATTTCTTATATACGATTCTGTCCATCTAAGAAGGTTCCCTCTGATTCCAACTGCGTAAAGCTTCTTTAATAGTATACTGTGGTTGACTCTATCAAAAGCCTTTTCAAAATCTGTGTATATTACATCTATTTGTGATCTATCATTCATGTCGCACTTAACGGTATGAGTGAACTCAAGCAAGTTAGTAAGGACACTACGAGATTTAATAAAACCGTGTTGGTTGATAGGGATGCATTGTAGGCAATTTCTATAAATATGATCATATACAATTTTTTCTAACATTTTACCAAATATATTCAAAATGGAGATACCTCTATAGTTACTAATATTTGTTTTTGATTCCTTTTTATGTATTGGTACTATTCGGGCTTCCTTCCAACATCTAGGGAAGGTCCCTTCATTAATGGAGCGCTTAAAGAGTGTTAGTAGCGGAGGTAATAGGCCCGATTCACATTTCTTTATAAAAATAGCTGGTATACCGTCAGTACCGGCGCCCTTTCGGATATCCAATTTACTAAACAACCTCCTAAGTATTCTTTCATCGATCTCAATTGTGTGAAGATTTTCGGAAATATTTGATTCCTCGTTCAGGGTCTCATCATTTAGGTCACTAGGTTGGAATACACTTTGAAAGTATTCATTAAATGCATTGCAGATATCATGTCCATTCGTAAGTAAACTACTTCCGTAGTACATGTTGTGAGGAATACCAGAATCAGTGCGTTTATTTTTAATAAATTTCCAGAATTCTTTAGGCGAAGTTTTGATATTACTCTGACAACGATTCATATATTTTGTATATGATTCGATTTGCAACCTCTTTACTCGGGCTCTCAGCAAGGAGAACATGGCATAGTCTCCTGGATTTTTAAACTTTTTCCACCTAGTGTGAACTTTGTACTTCTCTCTTATTGAATTAATTAGAGCTGGAGTATACCATTTCGGGTATTGATGACGTGAGGAGATTTTTATAACAGGTATATGAGATTCTATGAGCGAATGAATAATTCTGTAAAAATTATCCACGGCCTCTTCAACGGAGCCATTTAGGATGTCGGACCAGTTTGTATTTTTTAATTTTAAATTTATCGTCTCATAGTCACCCTTAAAAAATTTCTTTATCACGCAAAAATGTGGTTGTAGGGCTTTCATAAAAAGGTCTTTTACGACGATAACCAGGGGACTATGAAAGTGGTCAATATTTACAAGTGAATTGCTACATATGTTACACTGTAAGTAAATATTTGATAAGACAAGATCAAGAATGTTACCACAGCTATTTTTGTTGAAATTATATTGTTTTAATCCCATCAGATTGTAAGTATTTAGTAAACTCAATGCCGATTCTAATAATTCTGAGTTACAGTATTTTGTAATGCTGTAACTATTATCATTACCATACCATGAAATGAAAGAAAAATTAAAATCTCCTATTATGAGAAAATTATCATTCGAATGTTTATCGTAAAATGATATTAGGGTCTTATTAAAGTTACGTAATAAATTATTCGCATCCGAGTTAGGGGGGATGTATGCCGCTATAATATATAAATCCTTGTCACTACGTAGCGAGCGATTGCTTAAATATATACCCTTCGGAATAGTTAGCCATATACATTCTACTTGCTCGCAGTTTGAGTCCTGTGAAATAAACGCAGCAAGTAATTTCTTAATACATATCAAAACGCCCCCGCCCCTTCTCTTGTGTTTCCTGTCAAATCTGAATACATCATAACGACTGTCACATATTTCCGTGTTTAAAATTCCATCACATAGCCAACTTTCTGTTAAAATTATTATATCATAATTGCTTGTTTCTATATTATTATAAAGTGAGTGTAATTTCGTGCGTAACCCGCGAGTATTTTGATAATAAATTTTGAGATTATTTAAATCCATCATAAAGAAACCTAATTATTATGAAGTAAAAATATTTAAAATATAAGGAAATGTCAAAAAGAACACGGTTACGCAATATAATGTAAATACAATTACATAATTTCTAATATAAAAATTTGTTGCAATAAAAAGCAATTGATAACTTATTAAATGCATAACATGGCTAAAAACAATAACAGATAAGAGGGTAGATATAAAATCATTTACTAAAAATTGTACGGCAGTGATGTGAGTACTGAGTGTCAGAGGTTTTAAACAATTTAAGTTTTTGTTTCTTAAGATTAATAATAATGTGTAAGTGTGAATGAATATAATTGGTTTGATTTTTTTTGAGTGGTAAAAGTGTGTGTGATGAATATGTGTGTGTGTGATGAATATAAGTATATATATTAGATTAGCTAGGTCTAGTTCACTGAGGGTGATAAAAAACTTAAAATCGAACAAAAAAACCTTGACAAAGTGTTCGCTCACAGCTCCAAAGAAGCTTCACGAGTGGTTGGAAAAGTGGAATCAGGTCAGCGTCAGTCATGATTGGGTGTTATCAAGGAGTCTTATGAGGAAGCTCATTGTTGCTCAGAGGGCAATGGAGGGGGCTATGCTCGGAGTTTCCCTGAAAGATCGAGTCAGACATGAGGAGATCCGTAGGAGAACCAAAGTTCCGACATAGCCCAGATGGTTGCGAAACTGAAGAGGCACTGGGCAGGGCACATAGCTCGACGGACAGATGGCCGTTGGGTCATTAAAGTCCTCTTATGGCGACCACGTACTGAAAGACGTAGTGTTGGTAGGACACCCACAAGATGGACCAACGATCTGGTCAAGATCACCGGAACACGTTGGATGAGGGTAGCGCAGGACCGATGGTCATGGATATCTTTGGGGGAGGTCTTTGTCGTTGAAATGATGACATCAAGAAGTTCTAAACTTCATTTTAGTTAAGCTTTCATTTAGCTTCTGCCAAAGTGTCTGCCAGATTGTCTTGAGATCTATAGAACTTACTTAGTCTTTGCTCAAACTTTACTTACCTAAATAAAAGATGAGTTCAAGCTCAGCGCAATCTTCCATTTGCTATTTATAGCCACTTGACAGCTTCGATGATGCTGAGATTAAACTAAAACAGCCCAATAGACAGGTTAAGCGCGCTATAAATCTCAGCCTTAGATCGTGCTGTGAAACCTCTTAGTAATGCGCTTTTAAAAAAATGTATCTTCCACTTCCAGCGATACTGCACCCCATGCATGGCTAGAAGCTAACGTTTCGGACTTTATATACGAGCTGAAAACTGACAGCTTTTTACTCCTTGGACTGCGAATTATGATCAGTATTAGAAGACATGCCAAGTTCTTAACGATACTCCGACATCGAGTCGCTTATGATAACCTAGAGCAAGCAGTGACAAAATTTCCCATGAAAACATTGCTTAAATGCATAGATTGGTGGACAGACAGATTTAAAAGCAAACGCAGTCATGTCAAATTTTTATTTTGTGCTGAGACTTCAATTAATAAATAAATATGAGTAAAATAGGTACGTCATAAAAGAATGCATTTTCTTGTAATAGAATTTTTGACCAGACTATTAAGGCTGGGTACCGAGCCAATGGCCTTGAGAAATCGAGCGGAGCTAGGTTACCTCTCTCGCACAAGATCACCATAGTTTTAATTGAGAATTAGAAGCATTTTTAATTTATTACAAACATAATACAATTTTCTTTACAAACTAACAAAACTATGTCATGTTAAATAGTATTGGTGTATATTTAATAAATTTTCGTACAATTTTTATCTAGATTAAATGAATAGCATGGCTCCAACTGTAAAAGTTAGTGGTATTTTGGTGATATTTTTTCGCACTCTCTATAAAAAATAGAAAAATAAAGAAAAAATGAATTTTCTTCACATATTCTGTAGATACATTATAAATATTTTTAGGTAAAATATAAGCTTTATATAAACCGTCATGAAATGGTTTCAATTATGCGCTATTTTGGCGATTTCTTGGATAAGCGTATAATATGTATATTTCATTAAAAAGAGCGCAAAAAAAAAGAATGCTGGGAAAGTTTCTTGCGCCGCTTCTTCTCTCTCAGAGTGCCATTTGTTTCCCAAGCGGTAGTTGGGTGTAGTATATTAGAAATGACGTCTAAAAGAATTGTAAAGGAATCAATTTTAGACAATAAATGCATTTAATAGCTATGTGTCTTCTCCATTTGTTAATGTATTTACATTAGTTTAGTTTGATAAAAGTATTTGAATATAACAAACTAAGCTTATGATTTGAGTAACCTGGTATTAAGTGACAGTCACCACCGGCCACACTTGTAATACCAGAGGAATCACAGGAGCATTGCTAGTGTTAAAGGTCTACTCTCTTTGCAAAGTTTTATAGTAGTTTTATATAGTAGGATATGGGCAGTTTTAATTCGATTCCCAATAGATAACAATGAATATCAATTCTTTAAATTCGTATCAACCGGTTTCATCTACCCTTGTTAGTTCATTTGTGTAGAAACGTCCAAATTTTAACAAATTTTCTCAAGAATTCCTTATATTTAAAATAACTGCGACTTGCAAATAATAGATTACACTCGGAATCAGATTTATAGTGGGTCATCAGAACAATGCCGTATGAAAGTTGGTCCATGGAGGGTGAAGCCACATTATTATCGAGTACGGCGATTGACCGCCTGTTGAGATGTCAATCATTTAAATATCTACATTATAACGTAATCTCAGATTCTCCGATAGTACAGTAATTTCATTATAATGAATCAGCGAACTGAAATTTTTACGTAAAACTTACTTTCCAGAAGTTTCTTTATTAACATTTGAATGGAAATAATTTCGGAACTGTTCTTGCGGAATTTATTCGTAACGGTCTTTATATTCTTATCATGACTGAAGACGTGAAGTACAAGATATTTTATTTGAATTTGATTTGACAAGAATCTGTAGAATTATTATTATAACTATGCAGATGCGGATTCTGTTAACGGCAATAGATACAAAAGCACTCAAACTGTCTCTGCGCGAGTGGCAATTTAATTCAGTCAACGTCCTTTTTGAGGTGGTAACCGTCTTAAGGAGTAAGGAGATAATAATATGTAATTACAAAACGGCCTATCTGGGAAACTGGAGCCCTATTACGAAAATCGAAATACGAAGTTTTGGTTGACGGATCGTACAATTTCTTATTACGAAAGCGAAAACCGTCCGCACTATTCGGATCCGAAGTACTTTCGTAATAAGATTTAATTTGAAGTTCGTCGTTCTTTCGTTTCGGACCGAAACTTCGGCTTTCGATTTTGGTAATAGACCTCCTGATCTAGTGTCATTATCATTACACAGTGTATAATAAATTCGCTTTCCGCTGTCATTTCATTTCATTATTTATTTGTAGTTATATTTATTATATATATTTATGTATATAATATACATAAGATATTACAAATCACAATAAAAGTTCTCCATTCTTTGCGCGAATGCTGTGGCATACAAAAAATAATTAAAAACAAGTTGTTAAAGTAATAGAAATATACACTATGTCAGTAAATTGATATCAAGATTATTGAAATTGGTAAAACAAATAGTAAGTAAGTAATTAAATTAAGTAAAATGATATTTAAAATGTCAATTGAGTGAAGTATCTGAGAAGAAGTCTTATAAAGAATAGTACGACGTTATCTATCTGTCCCTATGTATGCCTAGATAGATAAAACTATGGAATCGATTTTGATACAATATCTAAATAGATAGTGATACTTAGTCTTTCCTTCTGAATAGGAAGGTTTACATGTATAATACATGCATAGTAGACAAACACTGATAATTCTAGATGTTTCTAATGTGTTGTGACTCACTCGTGCTACAATTAGCACTGCAGTACTGTTATTATCTACCTGTTGTACATAACTTTATCGTTTTTATAGTATACTAGTGGACCCGACAGACGTTGTCCTGTACACACGCCTTAAATTTGAAAAATCGGCCCTGCCGTTAAGAGGAGTTCACTTACATACACATCAGCAGGAAAATTATATTATACGGACGGAATTGAGAATCTAAACCATTCTCAAATCCATCTGAAGACACACAGAAAGTTTCATTAAAATCGGTCTAGCCGTTTAGGAGGCGTTCAGCTACAACAGACGCACAAAAGAAACATATATACTATAAGATTATTAAATTGTGTATTTATAAGTTAATATTAATTGTAGACGATAAAACTATTTTGCTAACATGCCGGACAAACTTTAACATGTGGTTTTTGGCCTGTTATATATTAATACATTGTAATTCTATTTTTCATAATAAATAATGAAAAAAAACACATTTTTGCGCATTGCAAGCGCTGGCTGAACACGTACGCTTAAACGTACGCAAAAACTACTGCAAAATGTGTATGAATAATACTAGGGTAGATGCAGGCATAGTATTTTTGTTGCCTTACAGCGTCCAGGCGGACAATATATATAGTAATAAATAATTATAGCGGCCCATTTATTTAGAAACACAAAATTTATGACTTTAATTTTGTGTATCATTTATGAAATACTGACGGAGATTTCCAACTCCCTCTGCTGGCAACTTTCGTCAGCTCAAATACGAATAGTCCCCATCTCGTCTGTGGGTAGCAATTAAGCGTTGTTTTTCATCGCGACCCCACTCAGAAGCCATTTGCAAAAAAAAAAGTAATTTTGCACGCTCATTAATTATTTAAATCTCATTAAATGCAGTGAAATACTCGCGCATCGCCATCCGTCTCTAGTTACAGTATAACGCGATGGGGGTTGAACTCAGCCAAAATAAATTTTACAATTCGACACTGTTTTGTAGTATTATTATATTTTATACCAGTAGACTTTTATAATTATTACATTAGCTTGACCTGTAGTTATCTATGCTACGAAATCTTTTAAAGAAATTTTTCAGTACATTTTTTTTTATGAAAGTAAGGGACGAGCAGGACGTTTAGCTGATAGTAATTGATACTCAAGATTCTTGAAAAACCCTAAAACTCTCTCGGCACTACAATTGCGCTCGTCCACCTTCAGACGTAAGATGTTAAGTCTCATTTGTCCAGTAATTTCACTAGCTACGGCGCCCCTCGGACCAGAACACAGTAAAGTTTCAGCATTACTGCTTCACGGCATAAACAGGCGCCGTTGTGGTACCCATAATCTAGCCGGCACCCTGTGCCTGTACTAGTAAAAAAAATCGATTTACTTGAAAACTTGAACACGAAACCATATACAAATGACAATATATAGACATAGTATAACTACTATTTATTATAACTATACTACTCGGCAATTATTTTGACGAAAACGAGTCTTAAGATCTGAATCCTAAATTTGTAATCATGTAGAGTTCTGCTTTTATTACTTAGTGTTTCCTGAAAACCGTGGTTACAAAAAATTATGTTTTAAACGCGATTTATTCTTTTTTAATAAGGTCATCTGGTTATAAATTGTTGATTCTGTATGTTTAACATACATATTCAGGTTTTTATCTTTAAAATTCTCTGTGAATCTCTACTATGTACTATGAAAGACATGGCATTTATAAATTTACATTTAATAATACCGTCATTTACCATAGCAGAATCAGAATCAGAATTTTTATAATTATCAATTAGATTAACATTGCCGTCAAAATGAGAAAACACAATAGTTATTCGCGAATGACACATTTTTATTTATTAAATTAAACGAGTTCTGAGCAGCAATACAATAGCGCTCGTCACTTCGAGACATAAGATGTTAAGTTTCATTTGCCCATTAATTTCATTAGCTACGGCGCCCTTCAGACCGAAACACAATAATGTTTTCACATTATTGTTTCACGGCATAAATAGGCGCCGTTGTGGTACCCATAATCTAGCCGGCATCCTGTGCAAAGTAGTCTCCCACTGGTAAGGTGGACGAAGAGTGTCAAAAACTGCATTTCGGTCCATTCCTACTTTGTATAATGCCCTTACAGCAATTTGCTATTCATCACTCAATTTTAATTACACAAGAATAATTATTAACTTTGGCGCCAAAATGAGAAAACACAATAGTTATTCGCGAATGACACGTTCCGAATTCAAAGGTAATGTTATCGTTATCTGTTAATTGTTAGAGCGCTTTCGCACTACGTACGATCCGAATCCGATCCTTACCACAGAAAACAGGGTCCGAAGTAGTTGTAAAACTATTTCTGTGGTAGTTTACGCACTAAACTCGGCTTCCGTCATCCGTATGTTCACGGATACGGATCGGATTGGGGAAGCGCTCTAAGAGCGCTTTCCAATTACGTCCGATCCGGAAGTCGGATCTAGTGCTTAAACTACCATAGAAATAGTTCTACGACTACTTCGGACCGTGTTTTCTCGGGTACGGATCGGATAATAATTATTAACATTGGCGCCAAAATAGAAAACACAATAGTTATTCGCGAATGACACGTTCCGAATTCAAAAGTAATGTTATCGTTATCAGTTAATTGTAAGAGCGCTTTCGCACTACGTCCGATCCGTACCCCATAAAACACGGTCCGAAGTAGTCGTAGAACTATTTCTATGGTAGTTTAAGCATTAGATCTGACTTCCGGATCGGACGTAATTCGAAAGCGCTCTTAAGAGCGCTTCCCGAACCCGATCCGTATCCGTGAACATACGGATGACGGAAGCCGGGTCTACTGCGTAAACTACTATAGAAATAGTTCTACGACTACTTCGGACCGTGTTTTCTCGGGTACGGATCGGATTCTGATCGGACGTAGTTCGAAAGCGCTTTAATACTATTTTTCGCATCCAGTTAAATATATTTATTAATCACGTCTATGCCTATTAACAACGATCTTACTGCGACATAAAGCGTGATTCCAATAATAAGCCTACACATTTTTTAAAGATTATTTATTGAATACTTTTATAAAATTGACTTTGAAAAAGTTTTAGTATAAAGCTCACTGAATAGGCTATTATTTATATTTCAGCGACTTTCTAATAAATTAAATTCCAAACGCTTTCAATAGCAGTCTAGACGATAAACAACATGAATGTATTTATTTTTATTATATTTCGATTAATTAATTACATGAATCTATAATTAAAATTAGTGACACTAGCTAAACGTTGTTTTTCCATTTATATTAAGTAGTATAATTTCTAATATATAATGTAATGAAATTTTTTGAAAGTTTGACTTGACATTGACTAAATTATTTGTATTGCGAATATATCGATTTTTTATAAACCAAAAAAATATAGGTTCAGCATAAGTAATCACCAACATATATTTAAATCTTCTGCGAAACACGCTGCATCTTATGGCAGGTATAAGTATTATTCCGATCGGTTCAGTAGATTTCGCAGTATAACCGAATAAAATAATGGCTCTCGATCTATAAGTATAGGTGATCACTTAACATCAACATCTACCATAAAAAACAGCCGATCATCAAATATACACACACCTTGGGTAGGAAAAGACAAAGGGTATATTATATGCCGAATGTTTTTAATAATTTCCCGAAGATGTGCAATTACAAATTTTATACCTACGAACTGGAAGGAATCATAGAATGCACTTGGTATCTTCGGTGATTTATCTTAGGCTTTAAACGTTTTATTTTTAAACGAGTTATTAAACGTTTCTTTATCACGAAATTTCGCTTAAAACTGTAATTACAGACGGAGGATAAGCAGTAAAATCTATTGAATATGCCATTATTTTGGAATTCCATAATTATCCAATCACCTCTACCCGAAGCATCATCAGGAGATATTGACTCGCTAAATTCTGGAACGAGTCACGAACCACGTTTCGAATTGATTAAAGATAAATCTTAGCATAATTCACACTCAAGAAAACTTACAATCAATGGATGAGCAGTACTTAAGGTAAAATATACCAAAAACTCTGGATTGATCATTATAAAAATTTCCTCATAAAGTTATTTTCAAACGAGATTAAAATTCCACAGATAACAGACATCAAAGTAATTTAAGTTAAACAGGAAATTATCCAGGCTTATTGCGGTACCTACGTACTGCTCAGTAGATACTCGTCGCTCGCTGTGACACCCGCTTCCGATGAGATGATGTCTACAAGCTTCTCTCATTTATTCCAAATTTATATGAATTTTCGGAAATTAAACTGCCAGATGCTTTCTTCTTTTTTGGCGTATAAGAAATAATTTGCCTCATATTAAAACAAAATACTGAACAGTTATAGACTTTTTAATTACCTTTAACGAAATTCAATTAAAGAGGCTTATATTTACAATACTCAATATGATTACATGAACTTAAAACTTACAATTTTCTACGTGATAAAAAATTATCTTCTCAGGAGGCAATAAGAAATGCTTTCACACAGTCGAATCGAATCTAGATCACCACAGTTCTATGGCGAAGGCTGATGCCTTCCAATAGGATGCCTGCCATCTAATAAGATGGCAGCAATACATAGACAATATTGGTAATTATTTTGATAAAATTTATATGTTAAATTAAAAAAAACAAGTTTTTTCAGTACAAAGCGGCAATTTCATACTTTAACCCCTAATATTACAATTCCTTTGTTTTGCATGCAATTTATTCCTGAAACTTATCAAATTTATAATAAAACTAGCTGACCCGGCAAACGTTGTTTTGCCATATAAAGTATAATTCACGTGATAGTTTTATAAGTAATAAAATATTGCCTATATTATAGCCTGTACATCATTTTGTTCTGTTGTCAATAGTTATTGCAGCGCACGCAAAAATAGGTTTTCGATTTTACACCTTGAGTTACAAAATAGCAATTTTATTACGGATCCCTAATTTTGAAAACATAGCCTTCCTCGATAAATGGACTATCCAACACTGAAAGAATCATTCAAATCGGACCAGTAGTACCAGAGATTAGCGCGTTCAAACAAACAAACCAACAAACAAACACTGCAGCTTTATAATATTAGTATAGATGTAAAATATATATATATGTGTAAAATATGTGTATAAAATGAAATATTAATTCAATTTATTGTGATATTAATTATATTTTCTTCACAGTAAATATATCACAGTCCACTTCTCAAAATATGCCTCTTGATTGGGCTATTCTGTCCACGTACTTTTATTATAAGCGAGCATGCAGGTTAAAGGTTTGCCCGGTTGAACGTGATGGCTTCCTATGATCTCTCGTAACATCAGAAGAATCGAAGAAGTGCTGTCGGCCTTTGAGGTAGGTATACCCCTCACCAAACTTCTAATTCGCTCTGAAGTTGTCACGCGCACTTAATTACGCAGGGACATTCTTATATATCAATATCATAAATGGTTTCGTGTCTTTATTCAAACAAAACAAATCTTATAACTATATTTACAATACTACATAAAATTATAACTATCATTTCGTGGAAGCGTACCAAGAATACTGGCAGCATTTCTCGTTGGATAGTTAGGCTGATCCGTTGACCGAAATAACTGCCAGCGCTTGGGTTTCCAGTAGCCTTATTGAGGCGGGAAGATAGTATTTTTGTACATTCTCCGCGCCTCTGTGCCCCACGGGCCAAGTGTATCGACACCAAAAGGCACGAAGATGTATGACTCACTGAGACCGACATAAAAGGTATAGTTTACTTTATAATCGAAATCAAAAATAATCCTATAAACAGAAAAGATTTGATATTTTGTAACTAGTAATGTGGGTCGGAAAGATATATCTTATAGAGAGTGTTTGTATCTTATAGAGATCCACAGTGAATCTTAGCAGCGTCACAGAATAAGAATAGTAATACAGAAGATTCACTTAGGATTAGATTCTCTAGAGTCTAGACTCTCGATTCATTTGAAGTCGTACTCAGTTCGAAGCTAACGTTCATTTTCAATTAGTTTACGCAAATAACGATCTATTCGTATTTACTCATTTGGTACCTACTTAGTACTGAGGTACAAGAAAAAATTAACAAGCGCCATTTTTACGCTACTTCGTTGTTTTAGTGTCGAGTACCAATCTGATAAAGCTAAATCAACTCAACATTTTGCAGGAAAGAATTACTACTACTTTTCTTAATTAAGTGTCGAGGTGTATTGTTTAAGTTTAAATATGTACCTGTGACTGGAATGGAGAGCACTGATATTTCGATAAAATGCCTTTTTTCCCAGTTCGCACCATCCTTCCACCCATTCAGACCCCCCTGTGTTGAAACATGTCATCCAAATCGGCAGCGCCATTTCCAAGGAACAGACAGATACTCAGATGTTCAGACAGTAAAGTGTACCTTCAAAACGAGCCCCTACATCCATAATTCAGGGACATTTATGGACACTTCCTCTGGTGTTGCAAAAGTATTAACGGCAGTGATCACTTAACAAACAGATGACTTTAAAATATTTTTAGCACCCTATCCATCGAAAAGTTATAAAGTTAATCGAACCGCATGACGCATTTCTCAATTATATCGTTAAACTAACGAGCTCGTCAAAGCATAAAGACAAACTAAAAACGATGTGTTAGTAGAATGTTCGAGAAAATTAAGAAGAAATCATTAAAGTATCGGGCATCGCTCAGATTTGTAACGCTGCCTGCGCCTTGTGAGGTAGCGAGCGGGAAACGCTTTCCTCTTGTTTTTCCAACGCGCCTCATTTCCGGGAGGGGAGACGCGTCGCTCGCGGGGAGGCTCGGGTGGCGAGGGCCTAAGTAATTTCGCTTAAGAACTCTAAACGTAATTAGTGTAGGGCGTGCAAAGGGAAGGGCTTGAAACTTGGAGAGGGTTGTATCCGAGCCCGGCTGACTGAATATTTCATCGTGCCCGTCTCGCGATAATATTTACACGAGCTTTCCATAAACACGAGCAACTTCTCTCCGTCTTAGATTTTCCTCGACATTTTAAAGTTGTCGCCCGCTTTTAATTGGAACTCCTGTCTCGTAAGTAGACTTACAGCGTATTAAAAATTTGCGCAACGCTGCCCATGAATACTTTTGATGTTATTAATTTTTTGTTAAAACGAATTTCCTTTTAAGAATATTTTCTACGAAATCTTTACACTCGAATTTATTAAGAGCAGTAAATTGAAATACTTTGTGTTATGTTTATGCTTATTTCATATAAAATCAAAAACATTACTGATGTACAACATTTCTTTTAACTAGGCTCGGCTTAATTGAATTAACCGATGTTTTTGGTACAGCAAACTAATTAAATTCTTTAAGTATTCAAATTCAAGTTTAATATAAATCTAAATATTCATTTATAGCCTTAAGGGCGATAATTAACAAATTCAAAAGCCCTGCTAAACAAGAGAGGAAATTAGAATTTGTAATTAGACCGTAGTAACGCCAAGGCTGTTTTTACAACATTTGATTAGCAATTATGGTAATTTGACTCAGAGCTGGGTAAGATTTCTGGTAATTGGTAAGTTAAATTATGAAATAATGTCAAATTATTGACTTTATTACAAAAACAAAGAGGTTCTTCAATTGTCTATTAAATTTCATTTAGATGTTGTGTGTTGGTTTTATTTACATCAAGGAACTACGATAACTTTTATGTTGACTAGTTTGGGAGGGGGAAATAATAAATATATATGCAGCATTTGGCATACACTTTTTTCTTGCCTTCTCCATTATAGTTTGTTTATCTGCTGTTTTGTATTGATATTATCTGAAATTTGGCCTTTATTAAATGGAATAAGGGAAAACTTAGTATTTACAAAATGAGTGACCTACATTATTTTAAGCTCTATTTTTACCACACGCTTACAAAATCGTATGAGGTGTTTCAATTACTGATAGGTATAGCTTCATGACCTTTAGCAAGTGTTGTTGCAACATGTTCTGTTAGTGTCAATCCCTATGGTAAATAAATATAATAATATTTCTATTTCATTTATGTTGTTTGCCTATATAGGTCCCTTTAGGGTAAAAGCTTCCCCTATCTCTTTAAATTTTTTTCCTGTCTTCAGTCTTTTTTCTTGCTAACTCCACTGAATCATCTGTTCACCTACTATTTTCTCTTCTTACACACTTCTTTTTCTTGACAATTTAATTTTTTTCAACATCTTCATCGTCCATCTCTTGTTTTTTGTATTTTTGTGAAGTTTTAAACCATTTTGTAAACTTTTTTTATGCAAATAAGGGACGAGATGATCAGGACGTTCAGCTGATGGTAATTGATACACCCTCGTCATTATAATGCAATTCTTGAAAAACCCAATAACTTTGAGCAGCACTAAAACTGCGCTCGTCGCCTTGTGACATAAGATATTTAATCTCAATTGCCCAGTAATTTCACTAGCTACGGCGCCCTTCAGACCGAAACACAATAATGCTTACACATTACTGCTTCACGGCAGAAATAGGCGTCGTCGTGGTACCCCTAATTTAGCCGGCATGCTGTGCAACGGAGCCTCCCACTGGTAATGACCAGCATAATATTATTATGCAAATAATATAATATATAATCAAAAAGCTGTCAAACAACAGAAATATGCAAGATCATTAGAGATTGTAGTGGATACATAAAACTTAAGAACATTAAGGACAGAAGACCGGCTCAAAGATCGATGCAGAGACTGCAGGAACGAACTGAATGGAAGTAGCATAAAACCGGGCTGAACGGCGCAATCTGAAGGAGGCCTTCACCAAACTGGTAGAAAAAGAATGAAAGAAAATTAAAATAGGCAATATGTTTGGTAAAATTACATTTTGCTACTATTCCTTCCTGCTCAATCCAAAGAACATATCAGGTGCAGAATGTAATTAGGTTTGATGAAAAAGTCGATTATGAAAATAAAACCCTAAACTATTTATTAACTAGTTTTTAGCCGGCTATCCCGATAAATTTTTAAATTACTTTTAAAGGAAGATGAACTCAATTCAAGTATGTTTTTATTTCTTTCTATACTTTCTGTTACAAAAATTCATTGAATTTGGCGTTATTTTACGGATATCCATATTTATCCAAATGTCAAGAGTTTGCTTGACTGTTTCATCATCATCATCATCAGCCGGAAGACGTCCACTGCTGGACGAAGGCCTCTCCCAAAGATCTCCACGACGATCGGTCCTGCGCTGCCCTAAGCCAACGTATTCCGGCGATCTTGTGGGGTCCTACCAACACTGCGTCTTCCGGTAGGTACGTGGTCACCATTTGAGGACTTTGCTGCCCCACCGACCATCTGTACGTAGAACTATGTTCCCTGTCCTGATTCGATCTCGCCTGAGTGTTTATTTTGCTATGATTTATTTTTAGTCTAGATTGGTGCAATTAAAAAAGAATCAGATTAATGAAATAAATTTGTGCTAAGATTTTTACTATTAATTTTTCTATATTACATAGCCACGATTTTTTTTAATTCTACGATATTACTTCTTTACACATTTTGTTTACCACAGAATAGAAATCGATAAAGTAAAAGTCGTCAAAAATTTAGGAAAACAAACATTATACGGGACGCTAGAACGACGGTTCTAATCTTCAGCTTACATATGAATGACATTGCAACAGAGTTCGCAATTTAATTATACGAACCCACTCGCTGTTACCCCTTTGTATCTCAGCCCTCAAATAGAAAAAATCTCACCCATAAAATAGAGTACGGGCACCGAAAAAAAAAGCAGTATGCAAATTCGGGATAAAATATAGCCCGTAAATGCCACCGTTCCTAAAAGAATATTAGAGACGTTTTAGCGGGTGGATGGGGTCGACACTTTGTACTTTGTCTTTGTTGGAGCGTTGTCTATGGGCCTGCGGGTATCTGTTCTGTTAGCATTAATTAGTTATTTCATTACTTTTCACAGATTAATTAATGATGTTATAATATTTTCGCGTTAATTTTAGCTGAAATATTTTATAAATGTACTTAGGTAGTTTAGCGACTATCTAGAATGAAAAAGATACATATTAGCTATCTGCGTAGGTACTCATGAGTTAAAACTATAATTTCCTACTTACCTACTAATAATTTGTTATTAATTATTATTTTCTTTAAAATGCTATTTTACATACTTAAAATATAAATTTTAAACAGCTATGTAGATAAAATGATCTCTAAACCTTTATGAATTTAAGTAAGCGATTTTGTTTAATTCTTTTGCTCCTATAATGATTTGAATTGCAAATGTTTCATCCATTTAATTTTATTATGAAATGATCTTATCCATTTCTGGATTGCACTAAATTATAGGTAGGTTCATCTTAGAAATGATAAATGGCGCTTGTGGACTACTCAAGGGTATCTATGGTGTCCAAGCACGGTGTCCCATGTCTGACAGACTCATCGACGTCAATCTGGCTGCCACTTTTTTAGTTAGTTCAAGGCAAAAGAACATAATTTTGCCATTTTACTCGGCAGCTGGCTAAGTGTGAAAATCCAAACATGGAATAATTAATTGAATTGCTAGAAATATAATAACCGTGCTACGGACCGTAGACAAAAACGTATCTATTCATTTAAAAAGAGCCAAGTGAGTTAATAGCGTTGGTAATAGTAGCAATTTGAGTAAAAGTACGTAGTTAATGATGGGTCAGTTGAAAGAAATCAGTTAATAGGTGCTTTAATTATTATTGATGTGACGGTGAGCCCGCGGGCCGCGGCCGCCGGTGTCCGGGCGCGGGAGGGGTCGGGCGACGGACGGGGTTGGGAGCGGGTGACAACTGACAACAGGACAAGAAAGAGACAACATCAAATATTTAACGCGTAATGCCGGCCGCGCGCCCGTTCGTAATTAAAGCTCTTTCCTTTTTTCAGAGGCCTGATACAATATTCAGCATGAGAAGGAAGCGCTCCGGTGGCAGGGTGGCGCCTCCATTGTATTCGCTAAGGAAGATAAATTAAAAAATATAATTACAAGGCGGCCGCCATAATTCTCGTCGGGTGGAGATGGGTGACGCGGCGAGGGGCGGGGAGGGGAATAGTGGAGGAACGGGCGCTCCCGGAGGAGGCTTCTTAAATATTTGGGGATAGCGCGTACCTACGCATTACGTAAATTAATGACACGGATTCGAGGAAGGATGGCAACCCCCGGCCCGCGCCGATATTTGTTTTGTTTTAATGCTCCTTGTTAACGATGTTATTAGACGGGAATAATAAGGAACGAGCAGCCTGCCGCCGCCGATCTATGGCCGGGATTGATTGCTCTAATGACTCTCCGCTATTCGGATAATTGCGAAATCTTCAGGCTTTGTATTCTCCATTTTGTATTTCAAATAAAATATGAGGCGCGATTTATTTTGAATATCTTATCACTGTAATAAAGAAATATTACAGCTAACTTTTCGAAGTAATAGCTATAATTATTATATAATACTTCTTAACTTGACATCGTTGTCGCATTCATTAAAATAGCAACTTGTGAAAAAAATAAGCATATAACTACAATACCTACCTACTGCATGAATTTTTGTAAGTACCTATCTATCTATATTAATGGATAAAATAATGAATAAAAACTTTAGGGTTATAGTATCTGTCATTCTTAAAAACAACTGTCTAAACACATACTGAAATACAAACACAAAACAGGCACGATAGTTCGACAATAAACGTATGTAGGTAGGTACACAAAAAGTATAGGTATTGTTTAATACGTAAGTATCCATCCCTACTCTATGGTATTAAGTATATACAGAAAAAGACTAACAATAGTTATCTTCAGTCGATATTTGAAACCTTTTATGCTAAAGTGATACAACAAAGCCATGAACTCAATACAAATACGTTTGAAAATCTCAGGAAAGTCCCGGGCGCTGCGTCGTCACTGAATGTCTGGAATGCTGTTTGTTTATGTAAACTTGAGGCACAGACGTGTGATAGTGTTTGCGCATGTCCACACACTCGTATCAACAAGTGTGACCATGTGCTCTCTCCTTTGCTGTATTTATGTCGAAGGGAAATTATCAAAACAGCGATTTGATTACTAAGGTGGATCATAACATGAAAGATATTAATATGGGCTCTTACGGAGAAAAAAAAATTGTGTGTACTTATGTATGCACGCAAGAAGTTATATTTGTTTGGCGTAAAAAAGTAAAAATACTCAAAATTATTTATTCCTCATGCTATTCTACGATTGTAGAAAGAACATTATTGTAAAAATCTTGCAACGATGGCTTTGATAATTAATTATTAAATAACGAATACGGCAGTACAGGCTTGAACCCTTTGTCTATCCTAGAAATTTTTGACTTATCGAACCCAACCTATAATAACCTTTGTGTTTCAATGACTATTGTTAACGCCTGTCAAAATCACTTTAGATGCTCTGTGGTAATGTAAAAATCTAATTACTCTCTGTTCATATTCGAACCTACTGTTGAGATTAAACTATGCAGGTCATTACAAAAGTGGTTTATTATAATTCATCTCATTATGTTTGCTACGAGACTTTAATTGTTGCATCTACATCTTTATATTTTATAGAGCATGGCTTACTTTATTTATTCCATAAACAATATTATATTTTCAATATAAAAAGGATGTCATCGTTGTTTTTCTGAAATCTTTCGTAAATTATCATGTACTATTAAATTTCAATGTTCATAATCTCTCTGTGACATTCAGTTGGTAAAGTTCTGTATTTTGGTCAATTAGTATTAAGTACATAACTATATGTTAAATCTGGAAGTGGCCCTCACCCATAGTTTTTAAACTGAACACTTTCTTTCAAGACAAACCATTGCGAAGTCAAGTTCATTTCATTCCTGATTTCTTAATAAACACTCATCTACATGCAACGGCATCGGTACAAGGATGTGAAAAAATAATGATATGATTATCTATATATAGATATCTAATAGATTATGCATTATATTGTAAAAATAATATATTCACTAAACAAAATATATATCATAAACGAGACAATTGCAGATTATTATATGATAACCGATAACCCAATTATTATAGGTAAAATTTAACGTCATTTATACGAACCAATAATAATTTATGTATTAAAGAATCAAAACAAGCCCAAAACATCGCAAAGTATAATCAAAGAACGCTGTTGTGTTTCGCGTTTCGGAGCACCCTCCAAGAAAAACTTATTAATTTCAGTCATTATGAATTCCGCGAGCGAAACTCGAACGTCTAATTTCAACCCTAACTTATCAAGACGCGAATAAAAAAGTGCCCCCTTTACCACCCACCACCCTACCCCCTTGTTTAAAACGCCGACAAAAAAAGAAGCACATAAAAATGCATGAGGCCTTCCTCGTTATAAGGAAAGGGTAGCCCTTCCCACCACCATTCGGGAGGTAGCTGTAAAAATCGTCTCTAATTTAAATTTGGGAAGTTTCGTAAAGCGAGGCTACGGTGATGTCTTGATAAATACGAGCGTATTCCACTAATACGGAGTCCTCAACTCGTGGAAGTTTTAATTGGACGCGCATAAATCTGGAAGCAGTAATGGTGGACGCATTAATATTTAAAAAAAAACGGCCCATTTGTTAACATAGATTATAGGTATACAGCTCTGGGTAGTAAATATCCTTGTAATTTAAGAGATATCAGCTATATTTATAAATTTTATGTAAACTACGATTTGTATTATCTATATTTGTATATGTCATTGGGCCAAGGCAACATCATTGATTTTTTTTTAATTTGATGAGTGCACAGGGCGGGTGTTCGATTCAGCATATTTTAAGTTTGTACTGAGAAGGACACTCTGCTAAAATATTTTTTTTTTTTGGTTTTAATCCAACATTAAATTAATTAAGTACCTATCTCATTCTTTGTTAACGTTCTTATTGACAATGTGAAATTTGAGAATGTAGATTGTTCTGTTCCAATTAAATTTCCTGATAATTCAGTTTAGTAAATCTATAAAAAATTTAAATGGGTAAAAATGTTTCAAATTCTCAAAAGCCTATGTATTTTGTTTTCAACTGACTTCAAAATTCTAGTTTGTCTCATGATTTTATAATTTAAAAAAGCATACCTACTAAATGGAATCAATTTGTAAAGGAGGGATCTCTACAAGGTTAGTTAGGGAGTTAGGACTACCTACAAATAATTAAGTAAATTTAAAGACATTAAAATATGGTCTGGTGATGAAACCGAAAAGTAATCGTTATATAAAATCAAAAATATTTTGATAGAATAATGGGTTTATTGTTATGTGACGCCCAACCCCAACAAAAAAGCTTAGTTCATTTATACGTCTAGATAGACTATGACAGCTGTGAAAACGTAGAAAAAAGACTTTAGAACAATCCTCCATTTGAAGCATTTCACGCACATTAACACAAAGTGTCATACAAATCGCGTGTGTAACACGTAGCTTGTCACTAAACTTATATTCCTGGCCTGTTTTTATCGGTTGTCTAACAGCAAGAGGATCTGACGTATAAATTATCTAAGCAAAAAAAGTATAGAATTATAAATTTCCTTATTTTAGTTTTATATGATAATAATTTGGGTTAGTAGGTACTAATAAGCCTATTTGTGCTTGAGTGAAATTACATCTTTAACTGTCTTAAATCAAGTGCCGTCTTATATTTTGAACTGGATAAGCATAAAATTTAAGATATTAAATATTTACTGATCTGTCCATTATAATATATATGCCATTACGAAGTGTATCTGTTGGTCTCTGGCAAATATTAGATACCTAATATTTTCCAGATAAAGGTTTTACCTTAGCACACCAATGAGTACACTAGTATTACACTGCGGACTGCGAGTTTTTAATATAATATAATGATGTAGAGTTCTGACTATTGAGGTCTTAAGAAATATGAATTAAGTTAACCTTAGATCATTTATACGTCTAGATAGACTATGGCAGCTGTGAACACGTGAAAAAAATAGCGGCGAACTGTTAACCTCTATTTTCAGCAACGCACGAATATTAAAACAAAGTGGCATACGTGTTGCGAGTGTAGAGAGAGGAGAGTACGTAGCTTGTCTTGCACAATCAAGTTACATAAATGGCCTGTTGTCTTGCGTTGCCTAACAGCAAGAGGCCCTATGTATATTTCCTCCAGAACGGCTTTGTATGAAACTTTGTGTGCACATCGAGTAGGTCTGAGAATCAGCCACCATCTATTTTTCATACCCTAAATGATAAAGGTCACCCACCCCTAAATATTTTTGATATTTTTATTTACAGCTTTTTTTATTGTGATCCAGCATTAAAAAATACATACAACTTCAAATTTTCACCCGTCTACGATCAACACCTATTTTTGTATCGCGATTTTAATCTTATTCAATTCCATTCACAGATACGCAATAGAGTTCCAAGATGGCAATCGAATATGTATGATTGTTGTAGAACGATAAATTTTAAGCATGATTTATTTGGTAGGTCTGAGAATCGGTCGTCATCAATATTTTATACCCCAAAACAAATTTATTTTTTATTACTTTGTATGGCAATACAACGTTTGCTGGGTTAACTAGTATCATATAATAATTAATTATTTAAGTAGTTAACATTACGCAAGGTTGACCAACGTGTAGGTCCTCAAATGTAATATAATTTGGCGGAGTCAAAGGTTGTGTTTGCCAATATATATGAGTACGCTGAGAGCGGACGGTGGCATTTTTTCCATTCGCCGCGTTCCATTAGCGTGCCTTTGTTTGGCGGGAACGCGCGCAAATTAATTTAGCTTTGCCGCCATTTGCACGCGCCTCCGCCCGCTCGCGTCACCCGCTCCGCGCCCTTTGTCTATGCTCTGCTCTACGTATCGCCTTCTTCTTTATGGCTCATTAGACATCATCGTCGCCATTGTTTTCTTTACCTTTAGAATAATGAAGTATCTAGCTAATTTATTAACTTTGTTAGAAGCAGATATTATATTAATTCAAAGATAACAGAACTGAGCTTGTTATTTTTAGTGAAGCTTTGAAATTTTGAAAATAGCCGTACCTACTAATAAACTCTTTTGACATGCTCAACTACTCAATTATCTCGACACAAGAAAGAAAATTATCTGTATTTTTTTATAACTCATCTCTGTTGTGGTATAACCTACATCATTTCATTAATAAAATATCTACTAAAAGCAAAACAGTTTTATAAACAGATCCATTTGAAAAAACATATATTAAAGCTTATATTAGGTACTATAAATATTATACATACCTACCCCTAATTATTAATTGAGTTTAAAATACATTTCAGTCTTTAGCTAGAGTACGGTTAATAAGGATTTACTGTACTCTATAAAAAAATAAAATAAAAAACATTACATAATATATTTTTATAAAATGGCACAAAACCGGCCGCAAATTATTTTGACACTGGACTTGGTTTGTCTTTGACATTCTAGGGATCTAAGAATGTTGCAAATAAAAAAAAATATGACATTGACAGATACTGTACTCTTTAACGTATCTTTATTATTGTCATGTTATCAATTATTCTTATCAGCCTAGCGAAACTCTTTAAGAAAACAGCGTAAAAAGCGATTCACTCGATTGTATTAAACGTGCAGTCATTGACAGATTGACAGATGACGGATATAATCTTGTAAAAAACGGAGAAAGCCAAAATCCACTACGTTTTATGCAACTGTTCGCTTTCAAACTTAGCCGGATTATACTTCGTCGCCTTAATATTGTAATAACTATTTCAAACTATCGTCAAATCACTGCACGTTTCATACTAAACTAAATTTCAATTTCAACTTACGCAGTCCCGCCTGCATTACGTAGTATTTACATCATCTTTGATTCTACTTTAAGTACAGTAAGCGTATTATCAAATAAAGTCATAGGTAATTAAAATATAAATTGTTATCAAGCTTACCATTGCTATCACCTGCGCAGGCGCCACTTAACGGTCCTTAGATCGGCTAGCGACAAAAAAGTAACTAAGAAACGTCGGTCAGGCGCGAATGATGCAACACATCTACGGTGAACGGTCGGGACTCGGGAGTCGGGAGGCATCGAGCGTGTTGTAACCCACAGTTTTTTAACCCGCGGGTGATTCTCTCACCCACGTATAACAACCCTTGCGTATTCATAAACCGTTCCACTGCATATCATTAATACAAGTAAAAGGCAGGCAAGTGCGTGACTGCCTCGCGCGTACAGAATTCCGTACAGATAATATAGTAAAATATAAAATCTTAGATAATTTATAAAATTATAAACAGGCCAGGTTTATCACTTTAGTGTGCGTTACAAGCTCTTACGTCTTACACACTCATAATTCGTATGACACTTCGTATTAGTGTGCGTGTATTGCTCAAAATGCAAATTAACTTCAATTTTTATTAGACGTATAAATGATCTAAATATAAAACCTTTAAATCATAGGCTTACCTTATTAGAGGTTAAAGTTTCGTTTCATATTCACATTGTATTAAACTTGTAATGTAATAATAACAAATAACATATTTTAATTATTTTTGCTTTGAAATTTTGTTACCCGACTTTTATGATTGTAGTTCAACGGGAGGAATCGTATTGCTTAAAATTTTGCGTTTTTTTACTGAAATATTTAATATATATCCGTAATATATAAGATTTAACTTATTAAGTCTTATGTTTTATTCTATTACCCTCTTTAAACAATTAAGTTATTTCTTATGATAGAGTACAAACCTCCTGTTTCTTCAATAATTTTATATATTATATACTTTTATGCATCTCGTTTTCGGCGTTCTCTATTTAGTAATCAATCACCGGTTGCTCTTCTAACTTTTATTTTGTATAATATTAGTCTATTCCATTTTGTAATAATTAATGGCCATCGATAACGTGAGATATATGAACTTACATACACAATATGTTTGGCATGTTTTTGATCAATATCCAAAGAGAAAGTGAATACTACACTACGTAATAAGAGGCGGCTTAGTAAAAAAGGTTTAGTATGTAATAATTATGTCATTTGACATAAGTTTGATATAGTAGTAATTACAATGAGGCGATTGGCGACGAAGTATAATCCGGCTAAGTTTGAAAGCGAACAGTTGCTTAAAACGTAGTGGGTTTTGGCTATCTCCGTTATTTACAAGATTATAGCCGTCATCTGTCAATCTATCAATGACTGCACGTTTCATACAATTGAGTGAATCGTTTTTTTCTTAGAGAGTTTCGTTAGGCTTTTTCATAAAAATAGAGATTCACGAGGGAATTGAGTGAAACAGTAAAATGTTTTTTTTTATATAATTGGGGGCAAACGGGCAGATAGCGTGATGGGAAATAGTGAGGCAACCGACCGTGGACATTTGCCAGACTCTAAGTTGGGAGTATGCTATAATTTTGAAGGTCCCTAAGTCGTATCGGTTCAGTAGTGGCTGTCTGCGGTTGCAGAATGTCAACATGATGTGGGTTGAATTTCGCATTTTTTCGTCATGTACTAATTAGGTCGTAATGGTTCTCAAGAAAGCGTTCGAATATGTAAAGGCCTGGTATTGCTATTGTAGGCCTCTAGTCTTACTGTGAAGAATTACTTACCCATCAAATGACTCTATACATCGCTTGTCCCCGTTAAAATATAACCGCGTTAATAAATCCTAGTAGCAACGCTAATTCAAGAAAGCTTTACGAAACCTAATCAATTCCGTGACTCGGCATTTAAAAGCGTAATTTACGGCACAAGAATGTTTTATATTCGAATTTTCAGACTTGCTTATATAACTAATTGCTCAGTAGACACATTTTAAATTGTTAATTAAGCAATTCCTACTTTCGCTCGGCTATAAATTAGATCGGGCCGTTTCCATAGAGACTCATCCTTTAAAGCAAGAGGGAGGTATGGGGGAGGGGGGGTCTTTACAAAAAAATATAACTTAGGGTGAGTTAAAAAACCGTGGGGTGATTCAGCCGGCCGGTGCACCCCACGGAGAAATCCTCGATCAATATTAACTCTTTTTTTCAACGTGGATTCGTTGAATTTTAAATTCGTTTTAAGTGTAAGTTATGAGTTGTAGATTTAATTTGTCATACACCCAGTGCGCTCAGCTCGTGTATGATATTGCACGGGATAAGTTAGAACGCAATAAATCATTGAACCGCAGTGTCTATGCATTCGGCAAGGTCAGACAACATATGCGAGTGACGTATGGAATAGAGTTATCAGAATTATCAGGCTTCCGGTCCGAGCCAAAAACACCAAAAAAAAAACAGAACATAGGGATAGAACTAAGTTTTCTCTAACGAAATAAAATGCAATTAAGCAATTAAGACATTGCATATAATATTTCAAGAATCGTTGTTTCGTGATGCGTTACGGCTCAAGTAATGTCGTCACTGTTATGGGCAAATGATCCGCCCGGTAGGCCGTCTGCTCGTTTTGTCACTTGTTTTTATAAAAAGGCGGGGTGTGAGGCTGAAATCATAAAAACGTAATTATTGTAGAAGAGTTTTTTAGTTTATTAAGAGCAGAGATTTAGATAATAATTTTAAGTAGGTAAGTAAATGACATGTCTGGTGGCTTGGGCACGGGGAGGTCGACACTCTGGCTCCTTCTCATGTCCAAGTTACGTAAGTTGGTGCTGGGGCTGTTGCTTCGACTTCCGACGACAGGAAGCGTCGGAAATATGTCGGTCTCAGCGAGTCTTCGTCTTTGTGCCGCTTGGTGGCGAGACACTTGCCCGTGGCAGAGGCGCGGAGAATGTACAAAGTAGCTATGTATAATCGGCTACAGGTAACCCAAGCACTGGCAACTATTTCGTTCAACGGATAGCTATCCAACGCGGAAATGCTGCCAGTATTCTAGGTGTACCCTTCTACGTAATGACAGTTTTAATTTAATGCATTAATAGTATTGTTAATAAAGTTATAAGATTTATCTTGTTGGAATAAATATAAGTAGGTAAGTAAGTTTAAATCTTTATAATAATATAACTTACCATTGACTAGGTTAGACTTCCTTTATTTGCATTTCTTTGTATAGATTATTGTAGAGTATTAACTTTATAAGATGAACTTTTTACGAACAGTATAAACAACATAACAGAACAGTATAACATATAATACTTATAAATAGTTTCATTTGTAATGAAACTATTTATAAGTATTCCTGCCTTTTTCAATCAAAAGACACCTGTCCATAATTCAAAACCTACAACTTTTTAAAATTTTGATCAAGTTAGATATCACGACATTAGTTAAAAAAATGTATATCGTTAAATATGCATATAAAAATTAAAAAATATAGAAGCCCGGTGCCCGTCATAAGGAGTAAAAAACACGAAAAAAGCGTTCGTTATTTAAAAAACTATTTATGACAGCGACCATTATCGTCTAATAAATCAGCTGCTCGCTCTTCTGTTTTCTATAATGATTCTATTATTATGGAAACGCGTTATGTAACTGTAACATTTTTTTATTATTCGCATAGTATGGAAGTAACTCTTTTTAACCGCTAATAAAGTGTTCGCACACTACCTTTTATTTTTTTTACAGTGTGTATGAATTGATGCATCTACTGTACTCAATAACTTTTGTAGTATTTTTTTATAAATTTTCATTTATTTTTTAGACTTGAGTATTTTTTTGCATCACTTTACTTATATTATAGTTAAAATAATTTGTTAAACGATAACGCTAAGGTAAATGTTTATTTATAAGACTGGCAATGAGTTTCCTACTTGCCACTTTTACTCATTAAAGCTCAACCATTTCCGAAGTGGTGGTAGATGGTAAAAAGAGAGAGGCTTTTGACATTCTTAAGTGTCATTTCCTTGAATTAAAAAAGGTTATTTTTATTTAATTTGATTTATCTCTGTGTATAATCACACTTTGATTTTGAGAAGTTCTGCAAGATTTGAGTTAGGAATTTAAAACAAGAGAATAGTTTGTAAGAAATTCATAACTTGAAGTTATTCTGATACTAATTCAACCAAAATTACTTCATCTACAATATTGTAAAATATTTGATTTTCTTCAGTAAAGATTATTTACTGAAAGACTTATTTTAGTAAACTAAAATAAACTAAATTTTTTTTGAACTTATTGCTTAAAATTTTCGTTTAGTTAAAAAAGTTATTTAAATAAGACGCTTTTAGTCCTAATGTTTATATTTTTGGGCGGTCACTTAGTAAAACGTTTGCGAAACCGTTTGAATTTGTTTCGTTTAATGGTCTAATTTAATTTAACATAAATAAATTATTATCACAATTACTGTTAAATTGATGACTCACAAAGTTTTGGTCTAAAGAGTCACCTCCATGTTATATAGCGCCTGTGGGTCGCGACTCGCGCGTGTCGGTCGGGTATCCACTGCACGGGTTACGAATTGTGGGGAGAAAGGGGTAGTTTTTTCTAATCGACTTTCCTAACTGTAATAAACGATATTTATCTTTCTTAATTATAGTTTCACTCCGTTATTCGGTAACTTTGTTCATGTTTCAAATGAGTATTTTTGTAATTATCGAGTTATGAGGGTATTGTTAAAACTTAAGTTCGGGATATGAACCTGAAAGTTCTAAGGAGAAAAATAATAACGACTTTAATAAAGTCCAATACATAAAGGGTATACATTTTAACAGTTTATTCAATTAACTGTAACAATAAAAACTTAAGATTACAGACTTCAAGCAAGAAGCTATGAAAATTAAAAAATAGATATTTTACAAAAGTACTTAAAAAGGACATAGGATTTTAAAGGCCCGCTAACTCAGTTTAAATTCGTTCAATCACTAACCCCCCTATTCATAATAGTCTACTAACTTAAAGCCTTGCTAATTCTCACTCTGTCTTCTTCTATTGACCTAAGTCAGAATGAGAAAAAACACTCGTTAGCGGCTGTTTAAAGTTAGCGGACCATTATGAATAAGGGGGTAAAAATATACGTGTAATATTATTTATTATTTTTGATTAAGTAGGTAACTTTATACCTTTGAATTTGTAAGTAATGTTACATTTTAATAATATTTCTATATGAAACATGTTACATGAACAAATATGTAAACAAAAAATAACATTTAATTTAAAGAGTTCAATTAATAGGTTTATATCTTTTCAACTATTGTGTTAAAATAACTCTAATTATTTCTAAAATCAAATCATTTGTTCAGTATTATTAAATTCATCGTTACACAAAAAAAAAACAAAATTTTATTAACGATGCGGGACTCGAACCCACGACCTCCGGCGTTCCGTGCCGGTGCTCTAACCAACTGATCTAACCGTTCGAGTAACGCCTTGTTATAAAATCTTGTTTGCTTTGTTCAACTCTCAGGTTGTGGCTTCATCTACAGGATCTACTTTACAGTTGATAACCTGCTCAACCCCAATATTTGCATATTAGGAAATTGACTTGAGATGTCGCTTTTTCATCAATCCATCGTTGATCCTGCTGGTGGCAGAGATCCAATTCTATATCAACACTTATTTTGTTGATTACATTTTAAGGACATACAAAATTTAAAGCATGGTATTCGAATGTACGTTTATTCGACGATTTGTAAGGTCGGCGATGCTCTTGTGACAAATAAAATCAATCAAATCAAAATCAGTTTATTCAAGTAGGTCACGAAAATGTTATGAATGTCAAAAAAAATAATAAGACAAGAAAGTAGACCTCGGTGATCACATACCATCAGGCGATACTTATATATACTCAGTTGTCCTCCTGTTCCATAAAAAATTAAATTTATTCCATAGCTATAAAACTCTATACCTTCTACTTGTTTTTTGATATAATATAATGTATATTTCTACTCACATAGCCACAAAGTTAAAGAAAAGTGAAGCATAAATAACAAATAAAGAATTTCTATCGAACGGTTGTTCAGTGGCCAATGATCTGTAAGTAATGGTTACCGCACACTAGATTACAGATGACAATGTGACACTTATACAACCTTATACAATGCTTAATGATGTAAGTTTTGATCACATTTTGGGCTTCAGGATGTCACAGTCTATAAACGTATTTATAAAAAGAGAATGACATTTCTTTCAAGCGCAAAAAATTGACGTGTTTAAGGCTAATTACCTACTTTGCTCAAACGAGCGTACGGGTCACCTGTTGTAAAGTGATCACCGCCGCCCACATTCTCTTGCACCAGAGGAATCACAGGAGCGTTGCCGGCCTTTAAGGAAGGTGTTCGCGCTTTTTTTGAAGGTACCCATGTCGTATCGTCCCGGAAACACCGCACAAGGAAGCTCATTCCACAGCTTTGTAGTACGTGGAAGAAAGCTCCTTGAAAACTGCACTGTGGAGGACCGCCACACATCCAGATGGTGAGGATCCTAACTTGTGGCGTGTCGTGCGAAGGTGGAATTCGGCGGCAGGAATCAGGTTTAACAGCTCTTCGGAACACTCCCCGTGATAAATGCTTAATCTTTGAGAAGTGAAAATCTTAGTAGTTTGTTCTCTTTATCCAGTTAAAATATACCTATAACCTAGCTGAATATTTTTCTTTTATAAGAGAAAAAAAGACACACAGTGAAGTAACTATCGAGTTGTTCATAGAACACGCGAACGCAGACTCGCGACATACCGAATTTCTATGGTATTAAACTGTTTCACACTGATATAGAGAGGTAATGCGTGGAGCTCACGGATAGAGCTATAAATAATATAATAATAATAATAAAGAAATAAATTTTTCATAATATCATTTCGAAATAGAGAATTAGAAAAACTCTATATATATAGAATATATATATAGAATATAAAAATATAAACTCTATATATATATATAGAAAGTTATCTAGTAGCCGCGCTCGAGCGTAGACACTACTTGTCCCACGCGGCAGCGAAGGCGTTTCGAACTCGTAGACACGAGCTGAGTAGCGCCCACGTAAGGGTGATTAAAATTTTTGTGTAAAAATTAAAAAAAAAAAACAATTATTTGCTTTAACTTTTAGATTTAAGTTTGTTAAGTTAAGTATAATATGCTATCTCAACCTATGTTTTCTGTATAAGAAACATTTCTATCATAACTAATTAACCAATAAGTATTAACTAATTCAATAACAACACAAATTATTCATTTAAATACAAATACATGAGTAATAATTACAGAAAGATCGGACATTGACGTAATCAAAATTCGCTTAGCAGATCGTATTGAAACGGTGCGTGGGCGTCTATAGTCTCATGCCGTGCATGAAAAAATACTTACTATAAATTTTCTCAAGGAAGAACGAGAGAAAAGAAGAAAAAAGAGAAAGGAGTACTTCTGTTTGATATTTCCTTCACGAAGCTCCTGGATATTGTAAATAATTTCAAACACCATCAAATAAATCTTAACATTTAAAACACGTAGGATTCTATGAAATTATAAACAGTGTTGGTACTTTATTAAAAGGCAAATGTATACTAATAGATGAGACCTTTTAGATGGGCTAATTGGGAATCTACTAGCAACTTTTCCGAGGCAGTAGAAATCTAATAAGTATTTGCTTTAAAAAAATATGAAGCCAAGAATGATATGCAAATACAAAACACGATCATTACAAAATTTAAAAGCGAGGGCACTGATCCCACGCATGCGTAATATCAACCCTTTTTTACCCTTTCACTACCCTGATAATTTTTTGTGCGTCTTTTCTAAAGGGTTGTGTGGGGTACCTGCGGAAGGGTTGAGTTTTTCTGTATGAACTTGTCGATCCAACCCGTACCCACGTTTTTTCTATTCATACTTTGTGACGAGAAGAATAGAAAGTGCATTGAACCCTTTCGATCAGCTGATGCTATAATAGTGCACTTGTTCTATAACTCTATTGATTTTTACTACGGTTCAAGGTTGATTGTTAATCTGTATACATTTTTTTCTTTTTTTTTGTTGCCATCAATATTTTTTATTTTTTTTATTTAGAAAGATGAACAAGGTCATCTGATGGAATGGGGCTTTATTTATTTAGGCTTACCAACTTGATAAATATATTTTTTTTGGAAAAGTAGGACAAGCGAGTGTACCGGGTCCTGGTGTTAAGTGATCACCGCTGCCCACATTCTCTTTCAAACACCAAAGGAATCACAGGAGCGTTGCAGGCCTTTAAGGAAGGTGTACGCGCTTTTTTTGAAGATACCCATGTCGTATCGTTACGGAAACGATCATTCCACAGCTTTGTAGTTAAATATCACGCCATCATAAGTGTTTCCATTCAATTGACGTATATGTTAATCATAGTTTACTTAAACTAGCGTTATTTTGTAATGATTAATATATGTTTGTTGTTTGGGAAACAATAAATAAATAAAAAAATATCGCCACACACACCTTATTAGTGTAAAGTACTACTTAATGATTATAGATATGAAAGAGCGGGATCTTCTAACACAGGTTTTGTCACCTAAAAGAAGGTCCCAACCAATCATGTAATACTTTTGGTACCAATCAAAAAAAATGCATTTGAAGAGGTGGGAAGATGACCTTCTAAAAGAATGGAGAATGTGGGCTGGTGGCAGACATGTAGATCATGCTCTATGAAGGTCTTTCAGTTACGGTTCCGGTAATTGATTGCACAAAGTGGCTGTGCAACGCAAGCATTTCCTTGCAAATTGCGAGGATGTAGAATGCCTGAAGTCAACATGATGCGTGGATTTTTTTAATGATTGAAAGCATTTTGTAATGATGCCGACACGAGAGAATCCTAGTGGGAATCTTTTTTTACGTGATAAAGTTGGTTTCTTATGGTGGCCATACACGTTAAGGTTTGCAATGTAGTTGTAGCCTTGCATGTATAACACATACAAGTTAGGGTCTGCATGCACAGTTTTGCCAAAAAGTCTTAGTTCAGCTAAACGAAGGTGTGTAGGACGTGTATGGTATAGCAAACTTCAATGAGCTTCCCCAGTCGCAAATAATCAAATACTAATAAGCCTAAGCACATGTTTGGATTTGGTACGGTCGGACCATCAGACGGATCGGTGGGCGTGTGTGGGCGCCTTTTTTTAATGAAACTACGGGACGAGGCGAGCAGTACGTTCAGCTGATGGTAATACGCCCTCTCCATTACAATGCAGTGCCGCTCAGGATTGTTGAAATCCTCAAAAATTCTGAGCGGCACTACAATTGCGCTCGTCACCTTGAGACATAAGATGTTAAGTCTCATTTGCCCAGTAATTTCACTAGCTACGGCGCCCTTCAGACCGAAACACAGAAACGTTTACACATCACGGCAGAAATAGGCGCTGTTGTGGTACGATGGCTAGATTATGCTATGGTCAATGTGACACCATCGAATATGGTTCGGTACCGGACCGTGTCCGATGGTTCGGCCGGATCATGTGTTTAGGCTATAAGAACTGTGCACGCAAGCTCACGCCCTGCGCCATACACGCTCGGGTTTGCTCGCGCGCAAACGTAACCGAGCGGCATAAAATACTAAATATTGTTTTTGCTTGGTTGCATGTACATGCGCCGATAACTGTACGGCTTGCTCACTTACACGCTAGGGGTTGCCTGTCGGTTATGCATGCAAGACTAAAACCATCGTGCAACCGTGCCACCATTAGTAAAAGAAGTTCCCGTTGGTATCGTATCGGTTACACATCCCTAAGCTACTTTTTGCGATTTAAGGTCGAGACGTTAGCTTTAAGCGCGAAAATCGTACTATAAACTTTGCCACGAAGTGCTCACTTATGAGGTCTGAAGCACATACTATTTTTTATCACACCCGTTGCTTGATTAAATACATTTGGAGTTAAGCAGTTAAGTTTTACCACCGGATGGTGTCCGCTTTCATGCGCGCAACACCCGTTCAATTTTTTGGCAATCGGCGTAAAAAAATTTGCTGAATTCTAGTAACCCACATTTATCAAGGTGTTAAGGTTATCAAGTTGCAGCCCGTTAGCGCATTCAATCTTTGAAATGGTTTTTTTAACTCTTTTTTTGTGTAAAGCATCCCCTTTCAAGTTACCCGTTACGCGTTACTTTTTTGTGTGGAGCTTACAGATACGGGACTCATCACAAACACCTTGCATTTTACCACATGTTGAATGAAGTAACACTGTTACTAATTCTTAAACTAACTGTTTGCTATACTTTAAACAATGAGTTTTTATGAGCGCGTTGTTTGAAAAAGTTTGTAAACGCTTATTTAACTCATTTCTTTCGCATACATAATTAAGCTGAAATGCAATTCAGCATTATCGTAAAGCGAAAGTGCAGATTGTACTTTCTGGCCTCTGTTTTACTCGAGGATTTAATAGGTTGCGTATCATATAAAACCGGTCTTACATTCATATGCTATTTGAACTATGTCTGTTTTTTTGAATAATTTTTGTATAATCCGCCATTTTGTTTAGGGTAAAATATACCCAAAACAAAATGGCGGACTAAGCGCTGAAGTGTTAAGATTATAAATTAAGCAAAGCTTAAACAACCTATTTCTAAAGCCATAAATAATTAAACGTGTATTTAAACTGTATTATTAAACTGAGTAATAAAAGTTGTGCTGGAAAATCTTTAGTTACCTGAGTTCTGCAAATAATTTGCAATTTATACGAACGTATTTGATTTCACAAAGATAGAGTTTCAATTCCAAGTCGATATTTCTATGAATTCTTTATCTTCGCCTTGTACTTTTATACTCAGGTAGTGAAATATATAATTTGAATGGATTAAATTATTTTTATATTATATATAATTGTACTATGAGCCGTTTTGACAATTTTATTAGGTAAAATCTTAGAAAATTTATACGTTTAGACAGACTGTGACGTTGTTAGCCTCTATTTTCAGCAATGCACGCACACCAAAACAAAGTGACTGACGTATGGCGAGTGTAAGACGTAGCTGTCATGCAAACTAACGTCATAAACCTGGCCCGTTGTCATGCGTTGCCTAACTTTTGACATTTTATGAATATTGACATAGATATAGCTTTGAATATAGCCCAGTGGTTGGTAACCCTGCCTACTGAGCTAGAGGTCCCGGGTTCGAATCCCGGTGGGTGCAATCATTTATATGATGAATATGAATGTTTGTGTCCGAGTCATGGATGTTTATTTGTATGTATGTTGAAGTAAGTATATTGTATTAAATATATCGTTGTCTTGCACACATAGTACAGACTATGCCTAGTTTGGGTCAAGATAATTTGTGTAGGAGAATGTCAATATTATTATTATTATTATATCAAATAATAGATATTATAGGGATTATGAAAACAGCGAACGCTTAAAATAATTTTGATCAGAGAAAAGTTTTCTTTGTCTAAGCATGTTTGTAATGTCGAATTCTGTCTTCACTCGACACGCCACTTGGATTTCACCATTTGGATTTTCACCTCTTAGATAAAAAAAAACTTAATTTTATACGACAGTGTGGCACTACAGGTCAGCAGAGTGGGACGAGATGCGGTGCTTTTTTGCATCCTACCCGTGGAGGCAGATCTGTTTTTCGCTGGGAGATCCAGATGCCGCTGCTGACGCTGTTGCTGATATGGTACTGCAAGGTATGGGACTCTTCATTCCATCCTCCTCTGTGCCTATCGGTGGCAGGTCCCAACCATGGTTTGACCGCTCCTCAAAATGGCCTCTCGCCGAAAGCAGGAGTGCTATCAGGCTTGGGTCAATGCGGTGGTATCTAAGGATTTGAATTCCAGCGAACTTAAAAAACACTTCAATCATGCCTCCAGGTCCTTCAAAAGAGTAATTGCTGACGCGAAGTCGAAGCACATTGGCAGAATTGGCGAGAGACTTGCACGCCTTCCCTCAGGAACTCGTGCGTTCTGGTCGCTCGCCAAGGCTGTCCAAGGAAACTTCTGCCAGCCAGCCATTCCGCCACTGCACAGGGATGATGACTCGCTGGCCCATGACGCGAAAGAGAAAGCTGATCTCCTGGGCTCCCTCTTCGCGTCCAACTCGACTCTGGATGACCAAGGTGCACCACCACCGCATATTCCGCGGTGCGATTCATATATGCCGGAGGTAAAAATCCGGCATAGTGCCGTGCTCAAGGCGCTTCTCACCTTGGACATTCACAAATCTAGCGGGCCCGATGGCATTCCGCCGATAGTGCTGCGGACATGTGCTCCGGATCTGGCGCCGGTCCTTACCCGTCTTTTCCGGCTCTCCTACTCGTCAGGCGTAGTCCCGAAATTATGGAAGGCGACTTTAGTGCACCCGATCCCTAAGAAAGGTGTACGCTCTGATCCGTCCAACTACCGATCTATTGCCATTACCTCCATTTTCTCCAAAGTAATGGAGTCGATCATCAACCGCCAGCTCTTGGGATACCTAGAGGGGCACCAGCTGATCAGCGACTGCCAGTACGGTTTCCGTCAGGGTCGCTCAGCTGGTGATCTTCTTGCATACCTCACCCATAAATGGGCGCAAGCGCTTGAGTCGAAGGGAGAGGCGTTGGTGGTGAGTTTGGACATAGCGAAGGCCTTCGATCGGGTGTGGCATAAAGCGCTTATAGCGAAACTGCCATCCTATGGGCTTCCCGAGAAGTTGTGCAAATGGGTCACTAGCTTTTTGGCTGATCGGAGCATCAAGGTTGTTATCAACGGTGCATGCTCCGACTTAAAACCCATAAACGCTGGTGTCCCGCAAGGCTGCGTGCTATCCCCTACGCTATTTCTTCTGCATATCATTGATATGCTGCAAATCAGCAATATTCATTGCTATGCAGACGACAGCACAGGGTATGCTTCCTACACCGCCCGTGCCAACATGTCCCGGGATAGCGTCGACGAGAACCGGAACAAACTTGTGTCTGAAATCGAGACTATGCTTTGCAAAGTCTCGGAATGGGGCCGACATAATTTAGTCCAATTCAACCCCAAGAAGACACAAGTTTGTGCGTTCACCACTAAATAGTCTCCCTTTGTCGTTTCCCCTCGATTCGAGATCACTCCTCTAACTGCCACAGCCTGTATTGGCATACTTGGCGTCGATATATCGAGCGACGTTCAGTTCCGTGGTCACTTCGAAGAGAAGGCCAAACTGGCCTCTAAAAAGCTTGGTGTACTCAGTAAGGCGAGACAGTACTTCACTTAAAAGCCACAGCCTGCAACTTTATAAGGCGCAAATTCAACCTCACATGGAGTACTGTTCTCACCTCTGGGCGGGTGCTCCCCAGTACCAGCTTCTTCCATTTGACCTCATACAACGAAGAGCGGCTCGAATCATCGACGATCAAGTCATCTCCGATCGGCTTGATTCTCTAGCATTGCGTAGAGATGTGGGTTCTCTCTGCATCTTCTACCGCATTTTTCACGGGGAGTGCTCAGAGGAGCTGTTCGGGTTGATTCCAGCGGCCGAATTCCACCATCGGACATTACGTGCAAAGTACCATCCGCATCACGTAGACGTCTGGCATTCCACAACCGCGCGTTTTCTTCGAAATTTCTTGCCTCGCACAGCCACTTTGTGGAATCAACTACCGGCAGCGGTCTTCCCGAACAGATACGACTTAGGGACCTTCAAGAAAACAGCATACTTAAACATACAATCCCACCTTAAAGGCCGGCAACGCATTTCTTGACACACCTGTTGTTGCGGATGTCCATGGGCGGTTGCCTCACGTCTCCCCATCCCGTGAGCCTCTTGCCCGTTTGCCCCCTCTCATATAAAAAAAAAAACGACAAAACAACCTTAGCCGGGTCAATACTTAATTATATGTATTATTATTAGGAATTTTTAATTTCAAGATTTAACTTCAGGTACGAATTTTCTAAATTGCGCGGCGTTTGTATTAAAGTAAGTAATTGCTATAAATACGAACACAGCATAAGATGATCTATTATTATAAAAATGTTGTTAAAATTCTGGACAATGTTATATGTAACAAAATAAACAGTTTGCATCAATACAAAAACTAGAGGCGGCAATACCCTTTGTATAACAACATCACAGACAGTATTATGTGAGGCGGATTAAATGTAAACATTCCCATTTCTCAGTGACCATGTTGTTACATTAAGTCATGCAAATCCCATGAAAATAGTGTTTGTCGGTGTCCATCACACCGCCCTATAGTGTCTCTTGTACAAGAAAATGCTTTGTTTTGGTGACAATCGCCTTTTGTAGAGTCGGCTACCGTGCACTGATACGGATTAAAGGATTACATACAGATCTTGCTAAACATCTTAGTGTGAAATTTGCTTCTTATTTTTTATTTTGTGCTAATCTGCAGACTTCTCGTATACATCTTAGTAAATTTTGCAAAACGTTAATGTAAATAAGATATTTATTTAAAAAAGGGAGTCTTATTAAAAATATTTTAGATATTTTGTGTGCATTGAATTTATGATTGCACTAGATAAAAAACTCAAGAGTACCATATTTTTTTTTTCATTTCGATTACTTTGAGAATATAAAAATCTTTAAAATTGTAGAGCTCGGTGATTTACCAGTGGCAGGCTCCTTTGCACAGGATGCCGGCTAGATTATGGGTACCACAACGGCGCCTATTTCTGCCGTGAATCACTAATGTGTAAGTTTTACTGTGTTTCGGTCTGAAGGGCGCCGTAGCTAGTGAAATTACTGGGCGAATGAGACTTAACATCTTATGTTTCAACGTGACGAGCGTAGTTGTAGTGCCGCTCAGAACTTTTGGGCTTTTCAATATTCCTCAGCGGTACTGCATTGTAATGGGCAGAGCGTATCAATTATAATCAGCTGAACGTCCTGCTCGGATTTGTATATCACGCACCGATAGCGTCTTAACTCGATGACCGGTTTCTTCGTTGCGTTATTATAAATAGTAACAGTATGCTATATGTCTTCGTATATGATGAACTAGCTGACCCAGCAAACGTTGTATTGCCGATATTAAAATCGCGATACAAAAGTAACTGTTGATCATAGATGGGTGAAAATTTGAAGTTGTATGTATTTTTTAATGTTGACTCATAATCAACCAAATTTAAAAAAAAATGTCAAAAAATAAAAATTCGTGGGGACCACCCTTAGGGGGATGAAAAATAGATGTTGGCCGATTCTCAGACCTACTCAATATGCTCACAAAATTTCATGAGAATCGGTCGAGCCGTTTCGGAGGAGTACGGGAACGAACATTGTGCACGAGAATTTTATATATAAGAATAGATAATAACATATTACTCCTATGTTAAATACTTTCACTCATATAACTACTCGATAGATTATGAATTATTTGGTGTCTCTACTTATATTTGAAACTGTTTGAACTGATTCCTGCCACCGAATTCCACCTTCGCACTACACGCCACAAATGAGAATAATACCCCCACCATCTGGACGTCTGGCATTCCACTACAGTGTAGTTTTCCAGGAACTTTTCTTCCACGTCCATTCAAGCTGCGGAATGAGTTCCCTTGTGTGGTATTTCCGTGTAAAAAAAAATGTAAAATGACGTGTTACTTTACTCACAATGTACACACGATAAATAAGTAATATATGAATTAAATCTTACGTTAATACAGACTTAAATACAATTCTTATTTAGATTTTTAGACCTCTACCAGATTCCTGCACCTCTCGAATTGGAAACTATCATCAGCTCTTCAAGTCCATGCTGCGTCTACTGCCTTCTATTTGCCTCATGTAAATTTCTATAAGAACTGTTGACATTCAAATTAAAAATAAAATATTTTCATTTAAGATATAGAGTTATACCTCAGACCTGAGAAAAACGGGTGCAATAAACTCTGCGGGCTTTTTTTCAAAAAATATCGTTACAATTTCATGTAGTTATAAATAAAAAAGTGTGTGTAAACTTAACAAAACAAATCCGTAAAATTATTTATTCGTCGTGCTGTTATACGTTTGTAGAAAGAACAATATTGTAAAAATCGTGAAATAAATTATTGAATATTAATGAATACAGCTGTATTGGGTTGAACTCTTTGTCGGTCCTATTAATGGACGAAGAAACCAAAAAAAGAATAACGAATGACCCAAACGTCAGAAAGTTTTAGGAACCAACTTCACCCTGTTACTTTTGTGTTACAGCTATGCGCCCGCATCTTAAAATTTCACTCTCATCATTTTTTCATAACGCGCCTAAAGACGTACCTATAATTTCAAAAACAAATACGTAAATTCAATACCAACTCAAATTTAGTTATAGTAAAGGTAAAATATAACCGAGTCTCTTACCGTTGCTTAACAGTGACGTTGCTTTAAAATGCTATTGTAAAGTAAATTTCATCCGAACTCATGTTCAAACACAATCCATATAATAAATGATATGAAGCATCCCTTTATGCGATCTATCAAAACGCGATGTTAAAGGAAATCATAATTGCGATGAATAGAACCTTTGATAAATGCAATATTTGGCGTAAAAATCAATAATGAACCGGCTGTGTGACAATAGTGGTTGGTTAACCCAACGCAGTATCAAAATAATGGCCCCGTGATGGAGCGCGGGTGGATTTTTTTGTGTGTTACTTCGCACTGAAGTGGTGGCACGAATTCGTAACGTCATAGTCGTGAGATAATGTTGGTTTCTATCAATGACATTCAGTTTATATAATCGCGACACTCTGGCTGCATCTCAAGTCCAAGTTACTTCAGTTGGTGCTAGGGCTGCTGCTTCGACTGCCGGAGACGGCAATGGTGAATATGTTGTTCTCGGTGATTCTTGCATCTTTGTGCCGTTTGGTGTTGAGAAACTTGGTCCGTGGAACCCGGAGAATGTACTAAGTAAGCATCTCATTAGGACTTCTAGAAACCCAAGCGCTGGCAGATATTTCGTTCAACGGATCAGCCTAGCTATCCACGAAAATGCTGCCAGTATTCTTGGTGTACTTTCCCATAACGATAGTTTAAATTAAATTTAACAGTATGAAAATCAGTACAGTACTTTTTTAGTTTATCGCGAACAAACAGACACACAGACGCGGCGGAGGATTTTGATCTATAATATGTTATGATTATAACTAACAATTATACTACTTAAGCAACAAAAACATGCATTAAATTTGCAATAAATAATAATACTCATGAATTACATAAAGCAGGTACCTTACAGTCAAAATATATAAATAAATTACGTAATAAATAAGAAAGTGCTTAGTCTCCAGATGATCCACTTTTGTTCCCGCCACAAATTGACAGTGTCAATGTCAAGGCACACGTGCAGTTACGCCCGATTTCACAATGCAAGCTTAACTTTCTGGATTATATGCTGCGAGACGTTCATTGTCGAATACTTTTGTAAAAACACAATATCATCTAGAATATTTACAATACTGTAAGTGACATTAATATCTACTACAATTTACGTTGTAAATATTCTTCGTAGGTAGGGAACATTTAAAAGTTGCATTGCATTAATCTAGTAGGTATGTCGCTTGTACCAATTTGAAAGTAGCAATTTATGGTTACTGTATAAAACATTTTTGTGTTTGAATAAAATGATTTTTATTGAATACTAGTTGATACTCGCGACTACGTCCGCGGACACACATGACTAAGCACGTAGTACTTATAAAAATCTTTATTTCTTATGACAAAACTTAAGATTTATCGTTCATAAAACTTTTGTTATCATATTTTATTTGAGCTAAAATTAAGTTTATATTTTACTTGCTGAGAAAGTTGGAAAGATATAAAAATTCTAATTAATTATTCATTTTAAACTATTCTTTCTGATTTCTGAACGACGGGGGACACATCAAAGGAAAAACAAAAATGTTATTTTTATTTAATTCCAAGCATTTTCATATTTATTCACCTTTTAAACCTTCTCTGGACTTCCACAAATAATTCAAGACCATAATTAGCCAAATCGGTCCAGCCGTTCTCGAGTTTTAGTGAGACTAACGAACAGAAATTCATTTTTATATATATATAGATTTATAAATTATATCATAGGTATTTTTTTAATAAAACTAATGAGTCTGCTTGCTCACTTATATGTCATTCGGAAATTAAAACATTTACATATTATATTATTATGATTCCTTTTCTATGTCTTTTTACCAGTTAAATGATATTCGTTTCATTTCTATTTTACAAGTATATTTACATTTATTATAATACCAACATAACAACATAATCTTAAACGTATTATTGTATCACATAAATAATATACTCGTACGAAGCCGCCATTTGGCAAAGACAAGAAAGGTATGTTGCGGTGTTTCAATGTGTGAACAAAAACTATCGACCTCTGTTGGTTTATTAGTTGCAATATAAAAACTATCGTTCCGTTTCGTCTTCCGGTGCACAAGAATTCCTTAAGGACTTTGTATTCGGGAGTAGATGACAGATTAATGAACAAAATTTTGTAAAAACAGACTCGGGTTTGATTGAATGTACGAGCAGCTTTAAAATAAAACATAAACTATATAAAACAATAATATTTACATTTGTTTTTTATGAAAACAAGGTACCATACCTTATTTTTATACGCCCAGCTTATTAGAATGCTGTGCCTCTCAGGATTCTTGAAAAACACAAAAATATTAAGCGGCACTACAATTGCGCTGTCACCTTGAGACAAGATGTTAAGTCTCATTTGCCCAGTAATTTCACAAGCTACGGCGCCCTTCAGACCGAAACACAGTAATGTTTAGGTACACATTACTGCTTCACGACAGAAAAAGGCGCCATTGTGGTATCCTGTGCAAAGGAGCCTCTATAACATTTCGTCTCAAAACCAATTGTTAGTTATATATATATATATATATAAGTAAAATTAAAGGCTTCACAATGACCACAGAAACGTGATTTTTTATGAGAAGAATTGGCGAGAAATTTATTACAACATATTAATTGAATATTTGTTACTTCATTATTTATAAAATAGTTATAACTTGATTATGATTCCACTTGCAATTGTTTTCAAATTGCATTTTATTATAAAAAAGTTTAATGTTCAATAGAATTTGTAGTGAAATAAGGAAAAAAAAAAGATGACCTCAGTGGCTTATGATTGCTAAACTGCTGTTAGTTTATTAAATTAATGTTACCTATGCAAAATAATTAAGCCTTCCTCCATAGAACAGACGGATGACCGTTGGGGCAGTACAGGCTCTACTGGCGACCACGTACCGGAAGACGTAGTGTTGGTAGGCCCCCACAAGATGCACAGACAATCTGGTCAAGATCGCCGGAATAGGTTGGATGAGGGCAGAGCAGGATGATCTTTTGGGGAGGGGGGAAACCTTCTCTTCTCTCTTCTTCTCTTCCTCCTGAAATGGAAAATGTAATATAGAACAGAATCCTAGATATACAAAATATTACATATAAATAAAAAGAGCGATGTAATTGAGTTATTTTCCATAATCCAAGTTAAATATTGAATCAATAATTTAATTAGAATTTCGTAATATAAGTCGCGCATAGTGCTACATAACTTACAGTATGCATGAAGAGAATATATCCACGAACAGGTCGTAACACAATAGCTATGTCCTCACCAAACGCCCTCTCTCTCCTTCAAACAAGATATTCTGAGGTCCAATTGACTCCATCCATCCACCTAACTGTCTACGATTGATCGTTATAAGACTCATCAATATATATTTAGTAACTTGGCTTTATAATAAACATAATTTATACGTCTAGACACCATATTAGAGCCTCTTGCTGCTAGACAACTGATGAAAACTGGCCCGTTTTATTACTTTAATGACAAGCTACGTCTTACGCTCGCGGTTTGTATGTCACTTTGTGTTAGTATTCGTTCATTGATCAAAATAGAAGGTAACTGTCAACCTCAATTTTTTCCGAGGTTTTCACAGCTGTCACAGTCTAACTAGCCGTATAAATGATCTGCGAACAAAATTATGTACTCTATAAATGGATCCAAACAGATGTAAATATTACTCAAGTTTTTTTACTACCAATTTTTTTTCTATAATGGTTTTCAAAGTTGAATTTTGAATAGAGAAATGATTTAAAGAATAGCCAATAGGCTTATAACTTGTAACTGGAAAAGGTATGAGGATATATTTAAAGGGGACGCGTGGTGTATTTTTGCGAATATAACAAAAACAGAAGTATAAAAAGATTATCATAGTAATCAAGCACCTGTCGTAAATGCAAGCGGACGCACATATAATCAATAGGGCCCAAGACGTTTCCGCCAGCAAACAGAAAAACAAAACGCCAACTCATAACAAAAAAGGTAACATAGACGAAAGTGTTCCAAGCCACAGATTACGAGCACATTCATTTATTAATTTATACGAAACGATATAAAAAACTCAACCCCATGATAAAAAAAACGTAGCGCGCGTCCCACAAAAGGGAAAGGGTGTCTCAACTCGCGTGCTGAACTTTTTAACAGTCTGCGGTTTGCTTTTTACGGGTGCGTTCCTGTTTTTTAAGATGGTTGCTGTTGAGATGTTTTTTGAGAGCGTCATACGCTGTATAGCCTCCGGCAGACGGCGCGAGCGATTGTTTTTTCTGACACAGTTTGATTAAAAGGGCTGCGCCTCGAGCAAATTGCAACCCCTTACTGATTCGAGATGGATGCGAAGCGAATATGGTGTCACTAAGAAAGGTGAACGATATCGTAACCAATTTAACAGAGACTATTTCTGCCGTGAAGCAGTAATGTGTAAGCATGATTGTGTGACGGTCTGAAGGGCGCCGTAGCTTTTTTTTATGGAATAGGAGGACAAACGAGCATACGGGTCACCTGGTGTTTAGTGATCACCGCCGCCCATCTCTTGCAACACCAGAGGAATCACAGGAGCGTTGCCGGCCTTTAAAGTAGTAGTAGCTAGTGAAATTACTGGGCAAATGAGACTTAACATCTTGTGTCTCAAGGTGACGAGCGAAATTGTAGTGCCGCTCAGAATTTTTGTGTTTTTCGTAGTGTTTTAGTTTAGTGGCACTGCATTGTAATGGGCAGAGCGTATCAATTACCATCAGAACGTCCTGTTCGTCTCATCCTTCATAAAAAATGGTTTATTACAAAGCCAGCATATCTGAGTTTTAGTTAAGAGTATTTTCGCATGAACTTTCTACTACTATCACATTTCAAACCTATAATGAATAATTTGAATAAGTGTCAACTTATTTCCATCGACCAATAAAAAATACAAAGGTGGTTTAGTTTTGCATAGTGTTGCTTTTGTTGTATTTAAGTTGGTGCAGAAGTCGTAATAACACGTTCTTCTTTTCTCTAGAAAATAATATGGCAAAACAAATGGCGATTTATCGCCATTTGTTTACGAACTGATAGAGGTGCTTTGAATGGTTCATGTTGTATATACATACCTATAAGTAAATATTGTACATTGAATATTTTTTTTAAAGAATGCATGCTGCTTGTTCAACAAACAATACTAAATCCAAAAATGTACTTTATAGTTTTTTTGTCTGCTTGGCTGTGTGTTTGTATGTTTGTCCATTCAAAAGGCAAAACCTAAGCAATAGTGGTATACATACATATACATACATATTATCATTCTAGATGCAGACATAATATTTTAGACTGTTCAATAGCGTCCGGAGAACGTCGCGGGAAGCAACTATATTTTGAGAAGATAGACAACTTTTATGAATTTATTTTATTTATTAATGCCAAAAACCCGTAATATTTTCTAATCTGCCATGTTCATTAACTGTGCCATTGGTAGGGTAGTGTCGAGTGATAATTGATAATTTTTGGGAGTTGTTATGCTAAAGTTATCTTCTTAAATCGAGTTATTAAATCTCAATTTTAATCGACATAATTCCAAATCAAATATAGAAACTTTCACGTTATGATAGTTTAAATTTTATGTAATGTTTTGTAAATGTAGTTATAAAATTTGTTTTATTTGAATAAATTATATAGTTACTAATATTAATAAAATAACACACGGCTATTGTTATCTATACTAAAGTTATAATGAGAATTGTTTAATGTACTGAATAAAATAATATATTGGATGTTTTCTATTTTCAGTAATTTTTTTTAATGGAATAGGAGGAAAAACGAGCGTACAGGGTCACCTGGCGTTAAGTGATCACCGCCGCCCACAATCTCTTGCAACACCAGAGGAATCACAGAGGCGTTGCCGACCTTTAAGGAAGGAGTATGCGCTTTTTTTGAAGGTACCCATGTCGTATCGTCGCGGAAATACCGCATAAGGAAGCTGTGGACAGTTTTAGTACGGGAAGAAAGCTCATTGAAAACTGCACTGTATGTACACCGATTATGCTGAGATTTATGATATCCAGATGGTGGGGATGATATCCTAACTTGTGGCGTGTCGTGCGAAGGTGGAATATAATAAAAATGTAACAAATACAGCTAGAGTCGACGAGATGTAAAACAAAACATTAAAATTATAATTCACATTGTGAACATTAACAGATAGCGATTAAAAGCAAAAACGGAACGAATAACATCCATAACTTTAGGAATTCGTAACTGTGCTATAAAACACGGGTCATGAAAGTGCTATTAAATATTAAAAGTGGAGAAATGGAGAGCTTGACAAGAAATAAAACATCGTTATAAGGCAACGAGAAGAAAGTCGCCCGGCGCGGCGCGGCCGGCTATCGGCGTGCCTCACTTAATGCCTACTTATAACTTATTATATAGCGGAGTTTGCGTTGAGGAACAAAATTAATTGGTTAAAACTCCTCTCGGTATCCAGGGCGGGCCTCCCACGCCTCTCCCTCTTAATTCTACTCCCCCCCTGCGCCCGAGCCCCGTCAGCTCTTTGAACACAACCTACCTAAAGAAAAAAACAGAAAGTTTGAAGTTGCGAGCCGCAGCGTTGTAACTTAATTAATAAATTTGATTGAAACCCCTTTTTTGTATTATTTTCACATAAATTGTGAATGCATCTTCAACAAAAGTGTTACTGATGCATGCGAATTCCACTTTTTTACCTTAATTATTAAATTTGAATATAATAAAAGTAATATGAGCTACATTGTAGGTCGATTCTATATTATATTATTTAAGACAATATAAGGGCTATTTAAGTTATTTTTTTTAAATATTTAATGGTTTTACTTTCCATGCAACGAAGCGAACGCGAAGCGATAGCGAAATTGACGCGAAACTAATTTAATTAATGACAACATTACAAGCTTCAAGCTCAGCGTTCAATAGATTATTCTGGTTTGGTTTTTATTTGTGTCGATAATATTTGACTAAAGGTGCTATAATTCCGTGAGTCCTTAGATATTTTATAGAGACATAAATGTAATAATTTAATAATAAATACATAACAGCAAAATAAGAACCTCGAAGCCGTCTTTTGAGAACTAACAGACCAGAAAAGGAATCAAGTCTGACTGTCTGTTTCGTGTGCAAGATTAAATTTTTTCGATTTCCTCTAATCTAATATTGTATAAATAGGAATTTAGTTATAAATAAGAGTTTTCATACATGTAGTCGTATCCTTTTGGCGTTGACAAAACAAAAATTACTTCAAACCTTATATGAGGTTTTACTAAATATGCTAGAAAAAACCAAATATTCGCTTTCTTGAGACCCCGCAGCTCTTATGCTTCTTAAAGTTAAAATTATTTTTAAAGACAAACCTAAGAAGAAACTAAAAGTTACCTGTTACGTAATGCTAGTGTCACTTTTGAATGTACTACGACTAACTTTACGTTGTAGGAAATTCATGAATTTATGGGAGCGTATCGTAAAAAAATTAATGTCATGTTTTTTTCCAAATGCGCTTTTAAAGGTGTAACAACGTGTTTTAAAAAGTTTCGAACTTTTAAATATCATTGACTTGTATCATAATATCAGGTAAGTAAAGTGAAGCAGTCTTGTTTCGAACGTCCGCGTCGTGTCGTCTCAGCGCCAGTGTCGCTTTGGATTCGCGTCTAGTTCGCTCAAACAATATCAATACTATAAAATTGTATTGTTCAGAAAAAAGATATAATATATAGCATGAGAACTATTTTCACTCATAGAATATATTATTGCACACGTATGATATCAATGATAGTTTTATATTGACTTTTATTAGTCACACTGTCATCATAAAAAAAAAGTTGTTATGCAGGTCTTGATAATTAGATAACGTAATCTGATCTGAATCAATTTATTAATAACTCTAAATTAGTCATGTTTTAGTCTAATCACTGAAATGAAAATAAAAAACGTAAAATTATAGGAGTTACAATGCTTGGAGTGTGTGTCGGTAACGAAGGGCGAAAGCAAAGGGTAGGGCGATCGCGGGGGTCGGGCGGACGACTGCCGCGGGGTGCGGGGGATGAGGCGGCTCGTTGCCACTTCTCCAAATAAATTATAATTCGCCCGCTTTCGTCCTTCTGCCGATTTACCTCTCCTACTGTTTAAAAGATATTCATTAGACAATAATTATATAAAACAATTCTGTTTACAGCTCAGTTCATATTATTTTAACATGATATTTGCAATGATAGAACAATTATCTTTAAGGCCTAAATAGATCAACAGCTGTAAAATTTCACAATTTCAAGAATTTTAATTACCCATTTATACTTGGGGCGCTTTTATGATGGCATTCGTTTGCGTGGCAGCATTTAAGAGAAAGAAATTTTGAGAGACTAGTTTTAATGGTGAAATTAATAATTTTATACATTATTTTGAAGGTTTATAGGAAGAGGGGTAAAACAGGAGTAAAAATATGGGTCACATGATGGGTATGCATTCACTGAGATACTCTCTTGTCACACCAGAGGAATCACAAGAGCTTTGCTGATCTTTTATAGCAGCGAATAACGAGAGAACGTGGCGGGCGAGAATCGAACCGTGGTTACCGTGGTGGGAGTCAATGGTTCAACCTATTATTTGGCTAAGTCGAGTTACCAAGTCTTTTGTGGGGCGATGACTATGCTTTTACAACAAGATCCCAGAAAATGTTCAAAACAAAGTTTTAGGATTTTCAAAGGTTTAAATGAATTTTTCAATACAACAAGAATTATATTTTTTTTTGTTTTTTATGGAATAGGAGGATCACCGCCGCACACATTCTCTTGCAACACCAGAGGAATCCCAAGAGCGTTGCCGGCCTTTAAAGAAGGTGTACGCGCTTTTTTTGAAGGTACTCATGTCGTATCGTCCCGGAAACAAGGAAGCTCATTCCACAGCTTTGTAGTACGTGGAAGAAAGCACCTTGAAAACCGCACTGTGGAGGACCGCCACACATCCAGATGGTGGGGATGATATCCTAACTTGTGGCGTGTCGTGCGAAGGTGGAATTCGGCGACAGGAATCAGGTTAAACAGCTCTTGGGAACACTCCCCACAATGAAGCGACGTCTCTAAGTTAATTAAGTATGAAGTGGTCTATTTGATAATAATATAAGTATGTAAATTATATACTTTTGTGACATTAAATTTGTTGACATTATACATAGGTACTAAAGGAATTATTAAATTATTTACATCTTATATTTCAATGTTTCTTGCAAATAAACTTTCATTTCATTTCAAAAGAATCGTTAAAAAACGTTTGTGATGTAAAAGTTACTATAACATAAATGACTTTATTAATGATACCACACATTGGGAATGGAGCGACCGCCCTCAGGCTATTAAATAATAAGTTTAATTGTACAATATTTATTTGTAAACCTATTTTTGATGATAAACAAAGCCCGCTGAGTTTGTTGCGCCCATTCTTCTCAGATCTGAGGCATTCTTTTTAGAATGGGTGGTAGTTTTTGACTTTCAATAAGTGATGCACATCCTATTCTGAATAAAAATATTTGAATTTGAATTGCGTCGCTGACGATAATTTATGTCAATATAGATTATATTTCATGTCTGTTAATAAGATTTATATTAAATAACAATGGGAATAAACTAAAGCAATGAAAAAGCTCATGGTGGCTCAGGGGGCAATGAAAGGGCTATGCTCGGAGTTTCCCTGGGAAATCGAAGCAGAAATGAGGAGATCTGTACGAGAACCAAAGATACCGACATATCCCAAAATGATTGCGAAACTGAAGTATGGCCGTTGGGACAGTAAAGAGGACACCTCGAATGGCGACCACATACCGGAAGACGCAGTGTTGGTAGACTCCCCCTGGTCAAGATCGCCGGAATACGCTGGATGAGGGCAGCGCAGGACCGATCGTCATGGAAATCTTTGGGGGAGGCCTTTGTCCAGCAGTCTTCTGATGATGATGATATAACAAACTATGCAAATCTGTACAATCCACAATCAGTGAATACCGATTCAAACCCTCGTTAGAACTCATTGATTATTGCTTCTGAACTTTCTGAATTAACAATGGGATAGTGGAAAAGTATACAATATTAGTTGGATCGAACTTGCTACCTGTTGTTCGATAAGTAAACATATATTAAAACAATATGTGATGTTTTTAAAGTGATAATCCTCACTTCTAGGATTAATACACAAATAAAATTTAAAAAACAAAACGAGGCGGTACTCGAACGGTTAGCTCAGTTGGTTAGAGCACCGGCACGAAACGCCGGAGGTCGTGGGTTCGAATGCCGCATGGTTTTAAAAATTTTGTTTTTCAAATTAAACATATATTATACCTCAACACAAACGGGCTCGTCTTCATCCTCACAGATAAATGTCCAAATGATACTGCTGGTACAATATTTTTTATGACAATAAGGGACAAGAAGGACGTTCAGCTGATGGTAATTGATACTCCCTGCCTAGTACAATGGAGTGCCGCTCAGGATTCTTGAAAAACCCAAAAATTCTGAGTGACACTCCAATTGCGCTCGTCACCTTGAGACATAAGATGTTAAGTCTCATTTGTATAGTAATCTCACTAGCTGCGGCGCCCTTCAGACCGAAACACAATAATGCTTACTACATTACTGCTTCACGGCAGAGAAAGGCGTCGTTAATTCATAATCTACCCGGCATCCTATGCAAGGAAGCCTGATGGAAAGTGGAAAATTTAAAAACTAGTTCAGTTATTAGGTTTGTAGGAAGCTTTTATTAAAACTAAATGTTTACCTGGCAATAAGTGAATCCACACTGGTCTGTTATACGGTAAAGGTCACAGCCATGAACTCAATCGTCCCGCAGCCACCTGTTGTATGCTATCACTGCGTATAGAGTATATCACTGCTTAAGGCGAAGGGTAAGCAGAAAACACGCAAACAAGGTGTTTTTAGACAAGTTTTGTGGTGAAAATATAGCACTTGGAGCTAATTTTTGCTGTTGGTTATAGTTAACACTCCAGAGCTATTTTAATCTACCACTTTTCACGTAAATAAACACTACTGACATCACGGCGGGAGTATAGAAACTGTCATAAAATGATTTTGGTTTCTTCCTAAAATATTTGGACAGGCAAAGAGTTTAAGCCCATATAGCCATAAATTGTATGAAAAACAGTGAAATGAAATGTAAAAAATAGTCTATGACAGATTAGACGGCTTCATCAATAATTATTTTTAGATAAAAGGAAAACATTTACAAAAGGTTTTATTGTTCATGTTCATCAATCCCCAAACATATATGTTCTAACATAACCTAACCTAACCAATTTTAATGAATTGTAGTTGATAGAGCTTTGGTCCACGATTATAGTGCTACCACTCTTATTACAACGTAATACACAGTTTTTATGAACACCCAAATTACAATTCGACCCTCCCCCCTCCCTAATTTGTTAATGGGGGGAAACGCCTACAATTTGGTTCTGGCACTCGCCGGCCGCTGCCGCGGCACGCTACGCTCGGCTAGTGCGTTGGTTTAACTGTTCTAACATAACCTAACCTAACCAATTTTAATGAATTGTATATGATAGAGCTTTGGTCCACGATTATAGTTCTACCACTCTTATTACAACGTAATACACAGTTTTCAAGAAAAACCAAAATAAAAGTCTACCCTCTCCCCTCCCTAATTTGTTAATGGGGCGAAACGCTTACAATTTGATTCTGGCACTCGCCGGCCGCTACCGCGGCACGCTACGCTCGGCTCGTGCGTTGTTTTAACTGTTCTAACATAACCTATCCTTACCAATTTTAATGAATTGCAGTTGATAGAGCTTTGGGGATTTATTACTTTTACTAATTTATAGTCACTGGCGTTTAGTGCCGCCTTAACATTCCGTACTATACAATGTTTTACTAGCTTCTGACTAAATAGACATGTGGGGACACACATAGAAATAGTGTGTGTAAAATCATTGTGAGTTCAACAAGCAAATAAAAGTATTGTATCCGTATCAAATAAACCAGTTGGCAATTGACTCTCGCTTAACAGGCATAGTGTGTAAATATTAAACACATAACTGGTTGCACTCCGGGAGTGCCGGCAGAAGTGAAAACTTGAACATTAACTTTGTGCATTGTTGAATATATGGAATGGTTAGGGAATAATTTCGCACGAACTGCTTTATTTATCAGAATAAATGTACTTACTAGCATTTATGTGATTAAATACGCATTATCGTATAAATAAAATTCTCATGTCGCGGTGTTTGTAGTTAAACTAATGAAATTTTGAAAGCGTATTGGGTAGGTCTGAGAATCGGACAACATCTATTTTTCATCCATCATGTTAAGGGTGGTCCACGCAATTAATTTTTGTCATTTTTTTTTTTAAATTTGTATGATTATGAGTCAGCATTAAAAAATATATACAACTTCAACTTTCACCCATCTATGATCAACAGTTACTTTTGTATCGGGATTTTAATATCGGCAATACAACGTGTCAGCTAGTATATAATTATATATATATTCATTTAGTGCGCTATCGTACACAAAAATAACAATTTATAGTACATAAAAAATTTAACACTTCATAACTTATACAATTATCTGATATTAAAAAGTTTATCTCTCAGAAAAATCAACTCTCATTCATAATAAACTGTAAAAATATGTCACGGCTGAGATTTGATCGCTCGACCTCGCGGTGTTTCGTCTTCGCAATCACAATGATTCAACCACTGGTCCAATGACCGTATGATCATTAAGTTGAAATAGCCGAACTAAAATTAGAAGTATAAATCTTTCATCAATAATTTCAACGACTGTCTTACGAATTTTTGATCAGGCCACGTGTTCTGACAAGAGTTTAATATTTTATACCCATCCCAAGAAAAGTGCTCAAAGTCGCTAAAGAAGTTTTCGCCTCAAAAATACGAGACAGCCAATGAGAACTTATGTATGGTATATACTCAAATTTAAAAGTTTATATTATGTTCGAAATACGCCATTAACCTAACATGATAGACTATCATTATTTATCAATCTCAAATATTAATCATGTGAATGTTATGCTAACGAAGGAGTAAAACCGCATCTAGCATCACTTCATCGAGTTGATATCATCGCTATTCTGACGACCTGTATAGCCGAGTGGTTAGCGATCCTACCTACTAAGCTAGAGGTCCCGGGTTCGAATCCCAGTAGATGCAAGCATTTATATGATGAATATGGATGTTTGTTTCCGAGTCATGGATGTTTAAATGTATTTATGTATGTTTAAGTAAGTATATTGTATTAAATATGTAAAAATATGCTTAATTTGGGGCAAGATAATTTGTGTAAAAAGTGTGTCAATATTATATTATGTGTCAATATTATATTAATTCAACACAGACTGATTTAACCACTTTTGTTGCAATTATACATTCAGATGATACTAGATTTCCCTTATAACGCGCGGTTAGCTTAATTTATAATAATAAATTAAAATTAATAATAATAATAATAGAAAAGAAAATTGTTTCACATTTGACCAAGGAGAGGGGAATTTGTGGAGAACTTAAGACTAGGGCTGAGATTTATAGAACATACTTAGACTTTGCTCAGGCTTTACTTATGTAAAACTTAGCTGAGTGGGATAAAACGTGAACTTGTCTTTTGCATTGGCCTGTCATAGCTTAAGTGCAGCATAATTTCAGTTTTCACAGGCCTTTAAAAACGTTAATAAAAAATTATGCTAAGATTACACTATGCTAAGTTATACGTAATTAAAGTCTGAGCAGAGTAAAATTACGCTCTTTATGTCAACCTAAGACTGTAAGATATCATTGAAGAGTTAAAATATACTCTTAAATAATTCTGCTTTAAAAACTTCAACAGAACTTAAAATATTTCTAAGATTATTTCTTAATAAATTAAATAATGGGAATCATTTATCTCTATACATTATTCCTTGAAAGTATTTTTCTATTGACAACTTCTATAATTCTTCAACAATTTTAATTATTAAACACTATTTTAACGATATATATATCAGTTAGCCATTTATGAAAAAATAACAGCACAATCTGTAAACACAATTTATGACTACGTGCATAGACGTTTTATGAAAGCGCCATCTGTTATCGTTATCTTACAATCTTTCAATGTGACCGTTCGTTACGTTTAAAGTCGTCGTAACAACTTATACTTACACAGAGTAGGGATGCATACAGTTTACTTATTGAATACTAATTTATTTTAAGATTTTTTTTCACTTCACATCATTTTAATAAAAAGAAACCTAATATTTCAACTTGTTCAACTTTAACCAATTTAAATAAAACACTCTTAAAGAATTAAAACGCGTGTAACTGTAACCGTGTTTTTATACATTCGATTCTTGCGTAAAAGCTACATTTTTATTTAAGTTAACCCGACGCATCAAAACCTTTCCAAATCTCGTTGTCAGGGGGACTGACCAGTCCACCAGTTATAATCCTTAAAAAGTGTTTTATTTAAATGTGTAACACTCGCGTTGATAATAATATGTTATCCCGTATAAGTTTGTTTTTTCCGCCACTGTTTACAGGTTTGAGCTACATTATTCCAGGAGTACCTGTGACCATACCATAGTGAATCGAACAGCTGTTTACAAATTTAGGGCAGTGCAGTTCAGAATGCTCGAGTCGTCCTTAGCCATATTGAATCGTCTCAGTATTCGGTTTTTACACGCTTTTTATTAGCTTCACGTGTATGTATGTTTGTTTGTAACCGACTCATTTGGGCGCGATTTTTGATTAACTCACTTTAAACGGCTAGATTTAGTTCAAACTTCGTAGATTTATCAAAGACCGATGACAATACATTAATTTTATAAAATTATTCCATTTTTCAATTTGCAAAATAAGATTTTGTTATTTTATATAATTTTCATCTATCGTCTATAAGGCAGGAATTGATATTCATTTTAAATTTCTTCTCTATTTTTTAGTTCGGTTTTCATACAAAGCGTGTTTTTAGTTTTTTTTTAACTTCTATTTATTATTAAATAAAACGTCAACCGTCAGCGGATTAGTTCTTAATCATCAACCAATATTAATATCAATAGTTTAGCGTCTTTGGCACATTAGATTGAACCGTTGTCTTTCACCTAGGAGCTCCGGGTTCAATCCTCGTCTGCCACGTACCAATGTGCTTTCGGTTTTCAAATTCAAATGTACAATAATTATTTTACGCTTTCTAAGGTCGGCAGCGATCCTGTGATTCCTCTGGTATTCCAGAGGAATCACAGGATCGCAAATTGCAAACATTGCAATAGCAAGAAAGTTTGGGCTGCGGTGATTAGTTACCATCATGTGCTCGTTTGTCCTCCTGTTCCATAAAAAAACCATCATGCATGCCTCATGCACATGCTGTAATAACTAGCTGACTGAAAAAATGGCCTAGTGTAAGTTAAACTCACTCATGAATTGGTTCCTATCATTCAAACATTTAAAGTCAAAGTCAGATAAACTTAATTCAATTATTTAATTATATTTTATTAAATTAAGCGCTTTTGAATCGTCAATATAAATTGTTCTTTAAAATTACTGAATTTACCATAATATGTTCGGAAAAGTTGAGCTTGTGAGAAAGAAACAGAGGAAACTCAACGGCCACTCTTTTCAATCAAACAGAGTATTTACAATTGCTGTAATATACAAAACAATTAATTAGTTTGTAAGGTGCTGCATCCAATATATGAATCGTGTTTTAATAATAAATTATTTCCTAAAATGTAATAAAGAATTAATTGTTTCATATATTGGATGCATCAACCTTTACAGCTTGAACTCAATGTTTGTGTTAGGATGCTTCGTGAACATGATGATCGTGGTTACTGTCTTAATTAGAAATTGCAACCAACAAATACAATAATTTGTGTCAGCATTTTTCGTCATGTTAGTTTTATAATTAGTTCTTGTAGCGGCAGAATTAATTGAATACGGTGTTATTTTGCATTAATCCATAATTATATAAATGGCAAGACTAAACCAAAGCGTCCATCGGTACGATTTGTCTTCTACCAATTCGTCGCGTGTTTCGCTTCTACACGAGGCATCCTCAGGAGATGTTTGCAAGTTTTAATAGACTTATTAGAAATACATACTGTTAAAAAGAACGAACGAATAGGCGGACAGTAGAGTTTTAGTAATAGGGTTTCCGTTGATTACACTTATAGGTAACATAGAGTAATTATTTTGTGGTTGTTTTGCTGTTCTTAGGTAAATTTGCACAATGCTATCGAAACGGTTGGCATAGCATCGGCATCAGCAATTTTATCTAGCTGATTTATCCACTAGTTATCTTTGCTGCAGATATGCGTATAGAGTCGTTAGTGATTTTGGTTGAATTATTTATAAGAGGATTAAACGGTTGGCATAGCATCAGCATCAGCAATTTTATCTAGCTGATTTAACTAATTTTAACTATAATAGAGATATATGTTCATGTATAGATTCGTTAGTTAAGTAAATGTAATATGTTTCATATATCCTATTATCTACTTTTTTGCGATTATATTTAATGCAGACAAAATGATGAACAATAAGTTTCCTTTGCACAGGATGCCAGCTAGATTATGGATATATGGGATTATATATTACCACAACGGCGTCTATTTCTGCCGCTAAGCAGTAATGTGTAAGCATTATTGTTTCGATCCAAAGGACGCCATAGCTAGTGGAATTGCCTACTTGGCAAATAAGACTTGACATCTTATGTCTCAAGATGACGAGCGCAATTGTAGCGCCACTAAGACTTTTTGGGTTTTTCCAGAGTCCTTAGCGGTACTGCATTGTAATGGCAAGGCGTATCAATTACCATCAGCTGAACGTCCTGCTCGTCTTGCCCCTTGATAAAAAAGTTTTCCATTCAATTCCACTTGTTATCTTTGATATAGATATGTGTATAGAGTCGTTAATTAACTTAGATAGTGGTTTTGAATGAATTAATTATAAGGGGATTAAACGGTAGGCAAAGCATCAGCATCAGCAATTTTAACTAACTGATTTACCTACTTTTAACTTTAATAGAGATATAGGTATAGAGTGGTTAATTAACTTTTATAGTGATTTTGGATGAATTATTTACAAGAGGATTAGAATATAACCTTAAATTAAACGCGATTGAACAATTGGATTCACGCGTGTATGTATAATCGTCGAGCCTTTGATAACTGTTGAAAAAAAAAATAGTTTTCAATTTGAATAAATGAAATAACAATTAAATAACAAACATCTCTTTATTTATGTACTGGATATCGATAAAGGAATACATAAATTCATAATACTTACAAATACAGAGACACTTTAATTAAAATCTTATAATATCTTTGTACAAATCTGTTGTATGTATGTATATAATGTATTTTATGTTGATTCGGTCAATGGACATTGAGGTAGATAATGAATATTGGAGACAAAGGTATTTCTGTGAAAACCTTTTTATCACATGATTTCTTCGATATGAAATTACGCAAAAATGGCACAAAAATTAAGAACTTTACCTTACGACACTAAAAACAAAGTAAATGATACAAAAGAAACAATTTAAATGTAATAGGAACTTAAAACGATTGCAAAATAATAGCAATTAGGTATTAGCTAATTAAAACAATTAAGGATAGGATTGTAATTAAAAGGTTTATCAAATCAGTCACTGACATAAATATTTTGCACAGTATCAATATAGAAGATATAGAAAATATTCGAAGTATTTGGCTGTATACCCTGATTCAGTAATATCTTGTTAATGAGGTAGTTATGGTTAAGCACTTATATTACGCTAACTACATAAATTGCTATAATCATTATCATTAAACATTGCAACAGTATGTAATCTATTTAAACCGAAATTTCCTTGTACATATTTAACTTTGTACTAATAATTTCTTTGGGATTTGTTTCTTATTAGTACACCCTAGATTAACCCTTATTTCCTGGACACTTACAGCTAGCGAAAATAAAATAGTAATAATCAACAATCTATACAATCTTAGACGATCCATAATAAATGGAACGTTGCTCAAACAAACAGCCACTTAATATAAATTAAAAACGAAAATAATCAGACTACCTCTAGTAGGAAACTAATACCCGTAAAACAAATTGCATTACATAGTTATCGAAAATACGACAATCATCTCAACTTACTTTGTATAATTTTACTCCTAACATCAAAAACTGCACCGAACGCACAGATAATGCTAATAACCAATCAACTATGTACATTTATATTTGCTTAAAGGTTTTCTTCAAACATTTACAAGTTTTCACAACAATTTAAGTTAAATATGGCTCGTTTTGCAAGCATTTATAATTACAAGTATTATTAACTATAGACAGCCATACTTTGACAACACGAAACTATAATAATTAAGATTAAGTCAGTTGTACACCCATGTACATTGATGACTTGGTTTCTTATTTACATTGGTAGAATAAACCACGAATATTAAATATTTATTAACTAATATAAATAAAATAAATAATTTACGTAAACATAGCGTTATTTACACAAAGCTCGCAGCGCTCTTTTCAATCTTATTTAACGTCTTACACATTCGTTGCAACCCTGGTTGAATATCAATAATTATCCCTTATAATGATGAATCAATTTCGAGATTATAAGAGTTCCTGTGAAATATGAACTTAATAATAGTTTCAAACGTTAAAAATTTAAAGTACAATGAAGTAAACAGTTTACAGTATTATGTTATAATAAGGGTGATACGTAGAAACTGGTTCAGATCTGAGGCGGGCTAGATGAGGGATCATACAATAGCCTCGACTTTGTCAAACGAACGGAACTGCCACCCGAATCAATACTTCTTAATCACTGATTGTTAACAAGCCTTTGTTACTGAAATAATAAGGCAATGTCGCGACCTTCTCGGAGACGAGAAACTTATTCCGGTTAATAAACGTTCCAACAATGAAGAGTACCAATTCGAGATCAATATTGCATAACGTGCTTATTTTTTCTAGAACAAAAGAGCGATAAATCAAAAACATCTTTTGTGCAACATACTTTTTCTTAGCAATAGGACAATAAACAAAAACTGTCTTGTTTTTGCATCCCATCGCTCTGCGATTATGCAAATGGTACGACAATAAAACTCTAAACTGTAACACGGTTGAAAAACATTTTTACGACGAACATTGCGAATATTTTATTTGTTATCGTAAAAAGTGAATAGCTCACTACCTACCAGAGAGACTACGCCGGTAGCCTTACCGGGAATTATCGACAAAAGACGACGTGTGGCCGTTACAATTTTTTCGACAAACTGCAAAGCATATTTCTTCGTGGAAAGTTTTAGTTCATTTTACAATTTGGGTTTTGAACATCGAATGCGTAAGACGGTAATGAAGAAGTTATCGGAGGCGTGGCTCTACGCGAAAGGAACTCGTATACCGGCTCAGGAGCGCGCGGCGCGAGGCCTCAGGTGCGCGCCCACTACATAGTGTGCACGCGCAGGTCAGTTGGCGAATCCGGCGTGGCCGGCCTTCGTGGGAGAGACAAATCTTCTGGCTCTGTTTGTTCGGGCCAATCGTCCCAACGCCAATCTGCAGCCATAGCAGCTGGAGGACTCGGGGTGTCAGCTTCGCAGCCACTGGGACAGCGGTGTAGAGCGGCCGCTTGTCGCCTTCTAAATCTGGCACCACAGCGACACGCAAACTGCGCATCACCCTCGTGGACTAAAGCGTGCGCTTTTAATTGGTTTGAATCGGAAAAGCGCGCCGGGCAGCGAGCGCAAGCATAAGGTCGCTCACCCGTATGGACACGCAAATGTCTCCGCAGGTTTGCAACTTGTACAAAATGGCGTGGACAATGTGGACAGCTGTATGGCTTCTCGCCAGTATGTAGGCGTAGATGAGTTTTAAGATGATGGTCGCGGGTGAAGCGTTTGTGACATTCTCCACATTCGAAAGGCTTCTCTCCTGTGTGAGTGCGTTCATGATTTTGCAGAACATGCTTGTAGCCAAATGAACGCGAGCAGACTTTGCATGTGAAGAGTTTGTCACGAGGTGGGTCTGCCGCTCCTGGAGAAGAGCCGGATGATGGAGGTGAGGGTGGTGCTGATGTGGAATCATCTATCTTGGGAGTTCTTCTTCTTTTTCTGGCACGTTCTATCTCTGGTGCCTGAGGAGGCAATAATGGCGCAGGGGGTGATGGAGGCCATGCAGCAAGAAGAGCTCCAGAGTAAAGCTCTGCAGGAAGACCAGCTACCAGCGCCGCCGCTCGACTTGCCAGCAATCTCTCTGCCAGCATCGGCAGTGAATCTTCACGCATACTCGATAGTGACCTTACAGACACACCTGCGAAGAAAAAAAAAATCTAATGAAATTTTTATTTACATTGAACTATATATACATATATGCATACTCAGATGTTGTTTCAAGTATTTGTCGTGATCACTTCCGATATATGTTGGCGTTGTCCTAAGCAAACGTAAAGTCAAACGTATCGATGGCCCACTTATCAGCGAGAGGTAGTAAAAAATGCAGCAAAAACAGAACCGAGACGTTTTGGAGGAAACATTTGGTCGCAATCACTGCAGTACAGGTCGCTTCCGCCCCGACCTGTTGCGCAAATTGCTTGCCTTAGTTTCCTCCCAAATATTATAAAAATAGAAAGAGGTTGAGGTCCCGGGTTCGAACCCTGGTAGGTGCAAACATTTATATGATGAATATAGATGTTTGTTTCCGAGTCATGGATGTTCATATGTATTTATGTATGTTTAACTAAATATATTGTATCAAATATATCGTTGTCTTGTAACCATTGCTATGCCAGGTTTGACGCAAGACAATTTATGTAAAATTCTGTAAGTATTATATTATATATTTCAAAACCTAAAGAAAGCCCTTCAACTACACTACATAAAGGAATTCAAAAAAAGAAATACAGGCGTCATGTTAAATTTAAGGACAAAAATTAATTATTTCTCAACGAGATCCGTCCTCGCTCCGCGCAAATTGTATTTAAATATTAATTTCGACGAGAGAAGCCTTTTGAAAGCTCTTAATTAAAATTAGACGAAATCATAATTGAAAGTTCTCCCCGAGGCGCTAAGTGGTAAGTGTAGGGGGGAAGCATCCTTACATTATCTACTTAGACGGGGAATTAATTTTTATTCACTTAAACTTAAGTTGACATTACCCCATGATATATAAGATATTAAAGCTTTTGTTTAACTATTTATATTTTATAAGATATGTCTATACTAATAAAGGAGAGCCGTTTTTTCAGCCGGCTATACTGCGGAAACTACTGAAGCGATCGGAATAATACTTATACCATAAGATGCAGCGTGTTTTGGAGAAGGTTTAAGAATATAATATATAGTTATTACTTATTTCAACCTATATTTGAACTTACAATAATCTCAAATCGACTCCAAAAATTACAATAATCGTAACTAGAATTACATTAATTAATTAGATCGTATAAAAATACGCATAGGTAGATATTGTTCATTAAGTAATTGTACTGGTCATATATATTAGTATATAAACAATACCTACGACGTACGTAGTAGAAGGAAGAATGAGAAGACTTCGTCTTAACTACAAATATTAAAACAACTACGGTTATAAAAGTTATGGTAGATAGTTCAACCAAACAACATTTGTAATCTTTCTCAGAACGGCCACTATATTAGGTCGATGATGTATATTAATTTATAAAAATGTCTTTAATGCATAACAAGATTTATCTTATACTAGCTGACCCGGCAAACGTTGTTTTGCCATATAAAGTATAATTCACGCGATAGTTTTATAAGTAATAAAATATTGCCTATATCATAGCCTGTACATCATTTTGTTCTATTGTCAATAGTTTTTGCAGCGCACGCAAAAATAGGTTTTCGATTTTACACCTTGTGTTACAAAATAGCAATTTTATTACGGATCCCTAATTTTGAAAAAAAAAAACATAGCCTATAGCCTTCCTCGATAAATGGACTACCCAACACTGAAAGAATCATTCAAATCGGACCAGTAGTACCAGAGATTAGCGCGTTCAAACAAACAAACAAACAAATAAACACTGCAGCTTTATAATATTAGTATAGATTAATTTAATGATAAATCTATTGACAACATATTTGACAATACTTTAAATATGTACTATGTTATTTATGAACGCGAAGTATAGTCATTTGAAATTTAAGTTAAAATAAAGTTAAAGTTGCCTAACTGGCCTAAGTGTGGTCGGAATAAAAAAAAACTTACAGGCCCATGAAACGCCTCTCAGTCTTCTTTGCGTTTCAAGCCACTAATGCATAAACGTAACACCATCCTTGGCGACTACGCCCTGCTCCCAGGTGATGTTTGTAATACCTGTTTGCCTATTTCTGTCTTGAAGCAGTAATGTGTAAGCATTATTGTGGTTCGGTCTGAAGGGGGCCATAGCTAGTGAAATGACTAGGCAAATGTGACTTAACATCTTATGTCTCAAGGAGACGAGTTCAATTGTAGTGCTGGTTAGAATTTTTGGGATATTCAAGTAACCTGAGCGGCGCTACATTGTAATTCGCAGGGTGTATTAATTAGCTACAGCTGAACGTCCTATTCATCTTATTACCCTTATTGTCATAAAAAAATACTCGCGGTAAGAAGATACTGCGGTTTTTAACGCAGTAGGACTTGACGAGTTCAATTATGGACGCGGTGTTATTAGGACTCATTAGGACTAGCTATTACTCACCCTCTCCAAATAATAAATAATAATGCCTGGACTTGAGAAGGACCCAGTGTTGACGCAAGTTCCAAGCCTAAGACCCAATCATATTATCATGAAGATTACTAATATTTTGTTATAAGCGGCCTTTCAATCTTCATTGTTGTTTAAATTGATTATAAAACACCTTTAAATTACGAGTCGGCCTCGAAACCTAATAGCCTAGACACATGGTCGAATTTGGTACGGCTGGACCATCGGACGGTCCGGCGTCGTACTCGATATGGTCCGGAGGGTAATAATAATAATTATGTCCGACGAACAATTCGACATACCGTCTGGTATGTAATGTATGTAATAATGGTCCGGTACCGCAGCGCGTCCCATAGTTCGGCCGTACCAATCCGATCATGTGTTTAGGCTATAAGGATTCCGTGCCATTGTAAAAGCTATATAACTCTACGTTTGAAATTGATACCTACTTTTGTAATAGAACATTTCGTTTATAATTTGCATGTTGTCAATATTGGTTTGTCATCATCATGATTTGTATGTTGTTACAGCGGAAATAACTACAAATTTCAACTCTTCAGATCTGTATATGGATCTACAGACCTGTATATGGGAACAGTAACGGACAGACAAATGGAAAGACAGCGGAGACTTTGTAATAGAGTTCCCGACGGTATGGAACTCTAAAGATTTATGTTTTAAGATTGTGATAGAAGTATTGGTGATTTGTAATTGGGGTATTTTAGTGTCGCTATTTCCATTGTTATAATATATGATAAACTAACGAGTATACATATATATACAATATATGTACAATGTATTCAGTAGAAATAAAAACTAATTAATATTAAACGTTAACAAACTTATAATCTTAGAATTTGTTTGATTGGTACATCCGCGTCGAGCTACATAAATAACTCAGTTACGCAAAAAACAGGAAATAGCTTACAAAAATTAATTGTAACTTGGTTGGAGGAACATAAAAATTACATACATACATACATACTATACATTAAATAAAATATAAAAACAACATTAACGACAATTGTATAAAAGCAAGGCGTTAACAAATAACATTATTAATGTCATTGACTCATTGAGATCCCGACGGGGCCGCAATAAAGACGACAATCATTTTTGAAGGCACGATGCACCCTTCCGTGTGCCGCTTTTTATGTGCTAAAGAGTTGTAATTATACCCTCTTTATACGCCATAAATATTTGTCAATAACCCATAGTCAATACTTTTATAGACTCGCCTGTGGACTTCCACTCAATAACTCATTATTGCGCAAGGGTTGCTCTCGTTATAACAGTCCGTGCTACCGTGTGGTTTTTTTACGAAAATAAGGGACGAGACGAGCAGGACTTTCAAGCTGATTACGGTAATTGATACGCCCCGTCCGTTACAATGTAGTGCCGCGTAGGACTTTTGAAAACCCCAAAAATTCTGAGCGGCACTACATAAGATTTTAAGTCAAATTTGCCCAGTTATTTCACTAGCTACGGCGCCCTTCAGACTGAAACACAATAATGCTTACACATTACTGCTTCAAAGCAGAAATAGGCGCCGCTATGGTACCCATAATCCAGCCGGTATCCTGTGCAAAGGAGCCTCCTGGTAATTTGTTGTGTTGTCATTTTATTTGTTTTGTTTAAACTTAGACTCAATAATGAATATGTGGGTTTTTAATGCGGAACTTCAATCACAATAATTAAAATTGTTCGTTAAAATATTAATTTTAACCTTTTGTTCTTTTACAGGTTGCTACCTTGTTTCCTTGAATAGTAATCATTTATTTTATTTATATAGCGGATACTGGTACAAGTAGGTTATAGATTGGCAGCCTTGGGTGAAAAAGCGATCATGATGAAATCCGCAAATGAGAAAAAAAGTTTCCTGATACAAGAAGGATTTAGAATGGTAACTTTGGGTAAAGTACTCAAGAGTAATACCGCAAATACGTTGAATAAATGAGATATAAAGGCTGGCAGAGAAGAATTTTATACACAACACATGGCGATAACTTTTGAGGCCTACGCCATTATGCAAAAAAAGGATGAATAAAAGAAAAAGACGCGAAAATTTAACTATTTTTGAGACTACCAGGTAAACTATCAAACAGCGTAAGATCTCGTACGGAAAAAAGAGGTGTTGGAAGAAGAAAGAATCCTGGGCTGAGAAATGTGAGGGAGTGGAACTATTCCGCTTAGAGATGGACAAGGAGAAGCTTAAAAACGGACTGCTGACCTCCAGTAAAGGAGAAACACGTGAAGAAGAAGAAGGTAACCTAAAAATAAATTAAACTTCCATATTGTTACCGGATTGTAGTGCAATTGATCTAAAAAATCTAAATCTAGTTTTTCTAAATGAGGACCTTTGCTAAACCGGCTTCATTTTACTATTGGCATAACTATCTATCTAACCTAAATACCTTTCGAAAAGTTTCTTAAACCCATAATTTAATAGGATTAAGTTAACATACCACTACAGTGAATCATTGATAAAGATTATTGGATTCGTATGGTTTCGGGCTTTTTAGGGTTAGAAGTTAATACCGGGTTTAAGTTTTTTTGGCTTCTTGTAACCGAGACACTAATAGCCCAAAATATATTAAGTGCGTAAAACAGTAATTTAACCTACGAATAAGCTACATTACTAAAAAAAAGTACTGAACATAATTAAATTAACTTTTATGAGACTTGACCATATGGTATCATTGTATATTATAATAATAATAATATTGACAGATTATTACACAAAATATCATGCTACAAATTAGGCATAGCCTTGGGTATAGGTTGCAAGATAACGATATATTTAATGCGATATGCTCACTTAAACATACATAAATACATTTTACCTTCCATGATTTGGAAATAAACATCCATATTCGTCATATAAATTTTTGCACCTTCCGGGATTCGAACCTGGAACCTCTAGCTTAGTATAATAATATAATATCCTTACATTTAGTAATGTGATATGGTTTCAGTTCTGAATATTAACTAATTATCAATAATTTGTATAATAATTAATCCTTGAATAACTTTATACAATAAATTATATTAGTGTTTTACTAATCGCGATAGAGAGTTACGCAAAATGTTCTGTGATTAAGTTACTTTCAAATGTAGTGACTAATTAAACTGCATTATTAATTACGTAATTGCGATGGAGCAAGTCAAGAATGGGATTTAGACTAACGTGTTATGTCGTTTTAAATAGTACTACTAAATCAAATATTACTTCAATAATTCAAAATACGATACCTTAAATTATAACATGATAAATTTTAAAAACAATTGAATTTATTATAAGCTTTTGTAACAAAACAAATATTGCTACGTAGAAAGTTTTCGTAGCGCTCTCGTAGCGTACGTATACGTAGCACCGGCGAGCTACGGATGACTGACTCTGAAAGTTCGCATGCAAATAAAGCATATGTGCGCCTCGATCGCCCAATCATCCTCGCCCGGCCTACGCATGACAATCTCCTGCCACAAAAACTTTCACACGTCAAACTTACCTCTAGAGTTTTGGGTCGACTGCAACGATATCGCCATCTCACACCAATTTCACGGATGCATTTATACACTACAGTTCAAAATCAGCGCTCGATTAATATTTAGTATGATACGTTAACAATTCCGTACGGAGTCACAGGGAAGTTTGATCGCGACACGACCGTTCTCGGCGGGACCTACCACAACACTGTGTGAACACTGAAGATGCCGGCCGCCCCTGTGCGCGGTAAACACACCCCCACGCCCCTCCTTATTGCCCCCTGTCCCCCGGCCCCGCAAGAGTCGCACGCACTGCATTCGTGCAGGCAATGCATTTTTATGGTCGCTACTACATTATGTTTCTGTGGAGTAGTTTTTTAGCCCCCATAACAAGCAACACATAAGCACTTTTTTATGTTTACGACGCGGCCGCGGGGAGTTTGCTACTTTCTTTTACAGCGACTAATTTGAGAACCTTTCTTACTATCTCCTACTAGCTGTGGCTTCTGTTCTATTGTCGATGTACTTTCACTTTTGTTTCATTACTCTCTTTATTAATTGTTCGAACGGACGATGAATGCGTATTGTTTTTGATATCGACACAGTAGTTGTGTTACTTAATTTAAAATGTTATAATTTTATTTTTAATAATTATTATTTTATGAAAATTTGAGATACTAACTTTATCTAACCAATTGCCTAAATCTTCTATTTTTGTATATTTGTTTGTAATTAATTATTGTTCTATTGAATTAAATATAGAAGTACCTAGTTGCTAAAATTTAGACAAGCCTACACTTAAAACAAATACAATACCTACTTGTATTTAAATACAACACTTTTAAAGGATTAAAATGAGTGTAACTGTATTTACATTAGGTTTCTGCGTAAAAGTTAAATTTTTATTATTATTTTAGTTAACGCGACATTTAAAGACCTTTCCAGATCTCGTTTTCAGGGGGACTGCATATGAAATGAGTCAAAGATAGTATTAGTCGTAGTTGTCATTATGAAAACACAGTTACAATTACACGCGTTTTAATCTTTTTACAGTGTTTTATTTAAATGTCTAACACTCGCGTTAGTTTGTATTACTAAAAATAGCAAATTTATTTTATGACATAGCACCATATATGAATATATGTTATGGTGTTACACTAAATATTACATAACTCTACAAAATTCGTGAAAAGCAATGAGTAAATTTATGTACTAAAGCAACGTAGAGTTGCTTACGTACATAAATATTGCTTCTATTTAAAATATTAGCTATTTATAATAAAAAGTTTTTTATGCTTTAGCTACATTACATACACATACGAATTGAAGTAGCGGATATAGTTAGATATAGTTAGATATAGTTATATATAGTACATAATAATGTACATAATCACTACTTAAATAATTTATAGGTTTAGGTTTTATCACATTATACTTTAGTTACTTTTATAGTATTATGTTCTATGGTATATTGCTGTGGGGCAGCGCTGCCGATATTAATACAATATTTGTGCTGCAGAAGAGGGCTATTCGCTCTATTTATAACCTAGGCCCTAAGGAATCATTGAGAGCAAAATTCAAAGAAATTAACATCTTGACTGTTGCTTCTCAATATATTCTTGATAATGTAATGTATGTTCATAGGAACATAAGTGGATTTGCCAGAAACTGTCATAACCATAATGTTAACACCAGGACCAGACATAAGCTTATTATGCCTACTACTCGACTAAGTCGAGTTAACAAGTCTTTTGTGGGGCGATGTATATGCTTTTACAACAGGAACCCAGAAAATGTTCAAAACAAAAGTATTACGTTATTCAAAAGAATTGTTAAAAAACGTTTGTGTGGTAAAGGTAACTATAACATAAATGACTTTCTTAATGATACCACAGATTGGGAATGGAGCGAACGCCGTTATTAAATAATAAGTTTAATCGTACAATGTTACTTTAATTGTAAGACATATTTTTGATGGAAAAAAAAGCCCGCTGAGTTTGTTGCGCCCATTCTTCTCAGGCCTGAGGCATTCATTTTGGAATGGGTGGTAGTTTTTTGACTTTCAATAAGTGATTTCACATCCTATTTTGTATAAAAATATTTGAATTTGAATTATGTTTGATTTTTTTATTTATTTTTCAACTGTTTTAAGAAAATAGATAATATAATATGATTGATATTATATTATCTATTTTTATAATAGCATTATGGTTATTGATTAAACATAGGTATATATTATAGATATTTAGATTACGCAACTAAAAGTATTAAAAAAGTACATCAAGAGATTAAATTAAAGTAATCGAAATTCGCATTCGCTTCTTCATCATCATTCAATGCAAAAGCGTTGAACCCAAATCGTCGATATTACTAGTGTCAAATTTTCAGTAACAGCTACTTTTTTTAATAATTTTTTGTACTTCATTAGGTTATTAATTATAACAACCCATTTCCTTACCAGCGATAATTAAAAAAAATATTTCCTAGTTTTGGCAGATCTAATCTTAATAATATATATAAATCCAATTTCCTGGTGTTTGTTTCTAGTGAACTCCTATGTTAGGTTCTATTTGATGGAATGCAGTTAAGTCAAAATTGAGAGATAGGACAGTTTTTAACAGTTCGATTTGGGACCCAAAATTATTTTTATTTCCAATATTTGTTATGTTTGGACATATTTTCTATCAGAGAATTTTTTGACACATGGTTTGACAGTTCTACTGTGTATTTTTTTTTATGATAATAAAGCGCGAGACGAGCAGGACGTTTAGCTGATGGTAATTGAAACGCCCTGCCTTCTTGGGATTCTTGAAAAACCAAATATTCTGAGTGGCACTACAACTGCGATCGTCACCTTGAGACATAAGATGTTAAATCTCATTTGCCCAGTAATTTCACTAGCTACGGCGCGCTTTAGACCGATACACAGAAATGTTGACACATTACTGCTTCACGGCAGAAATTGGCACCGTTGTGGTACCCATAATCTAGCAAGCATCCTGTGCTCCCACTGGTAAACATCATAACATAACAACAGGAAGCATTTAGCAGTATTTTACGAAATAATTCTTTATATTATGAAATATTATCGACAAATTCATAAAAAAACAGTATTGTATATATTAGAAAGCCTGTCGGGTTAATATTTAGTACGGGTAACTTAATTTAAATCACACAATAGGCACCTGACATTCTTTTTTTTTAATTCTTCCCAAGTTTCCACAACCCAATCATCAACTTGTAGTATGAGTTATTTATTAAAATCGGCCATTTTGTCGTCACTGCAACCGGCATGTCGCTCTCTCATGCCGCATGCATGCTAGATGCTAATTAGTCTAACAAGAAGAACAATACAAATTACTGTCTAATGTTCCAATTGTTGTCTTATTGTCAAGCGATACAATCCACTTTCATTTATTACTTTTCTTTATAATTTTATTGGTTCTTATTAATCAGAAATTTGAATATTCACTATAGCGTATTGTATCTGCTGAGCGTGACGTCTACATTTTTTTTTTTAATAAAACGATATCAGGAACAAAAGCTAATGACCATTTACTTTTAAGCCGAAATACAGTTTTTTTTATGACAATAAGGAATGAGACGAGCAGGACGTTCAGCTGATGGTAATTGATACGCCCATTACAATGCAGTGCCGCTCAGGATTCTTGAAAACCCCAAAAACTCTGAGCGGCACTAGAACTGCGCTCGTCACCTTGGAGACACAAAACGTTAGTTAAGTCTCATTTGCCTAGTAGTTTCACTAGCTATGACGCCCTTCAGACCGAAACACAGTTATGCTGATACATTACTGCTTCACGGCAGAATTAGGCGCCGTTGTGGTATCCATAATCTAGCCGGCATCCTGTACAAAGGAGCCTCCGACTAGTAAACTGGTTAGTGAAATTACTGGACAAATGAGACTTAGCATCTCTCAAGGTGACGAGCGCAATTGTAGTGCCGCTCAGAATTTTTGGGTTTTTCAACAATCGACAATTGTAATGGGTAGAGCGTATCAATTAGCATCAATCTAGTCCCTTATTTTCATAAAAAAATATTAGCGTGCGTTATCGTATAGGTACATATGATTTGGCTTGAAAAGAAACTAGAACAGTCGAAGCGTATTGACTCAAAGACAACACATAAAAGACATAAGTGTCGAGACAAGCTGTGTACGGTCAACAGCATGTCGACTGTACATCACGTTTCGCGTGTCAGCGTTTACGTCGCCTCGCGTTATTTCCTAAGTAATATTGTAACCAGTTCGCGACAAGCCGCCGATCGATTCGCGTGCTCATTACCATACCAACATTTTACCATTTTACCATATAGCATAAGTTAAGGTTTCAATATACCATTTGAGCCTAACTTGTGTTTTACTCTGTACGGAACCAAACCACCGTACATTGTGGTCCTTCGGCCTTTTGTTAACCAGTGACCAGAATTTTTTTAACCATTCCAAGGACATTGTGGTCCTTCGGCCTTTTGTTAACCAGTGACCAGAATTTTTTTTAACCATTCCAAGGACATTGTGGTCCTTCGGCCTTTTGTTAACCAGTGACCAGAATTTTTTTAACCATTCCAAGGACATTGTGGTCCTTCGGCCGTTTGTTAACCAGTTAACCATTTTAACCAAAATTCGTCGCGTGTGTAGTGAACCAAATTAGTGTTGACCAAAGTGCTTGTGTGTGGAGTGTAACCAGTTCACCAGATCGGCGATACTACCAGCGACTACCAACGGGGAGACTGCTGAGGACACACCAGGTCACCACGTACCAGTCTTCAAGTAAGATCTTTCCTTTTTATCACTCACCACTCTTTACCACTCTCTTTTGACCCGTAACCATGGAGGCTCTATTAACCACCCAAAACCAGATTATGTCCGCGATTAACACGCAGTGTGTTAATTTCAAGAAGGACGGGCCAGAACGAAAGACACCCGCCTATATTGAAAAACGTCTCAACGCTTTAGACTCGTACTGGAGTGAATTCCAGACCAACCATACTAGGCTTTGTGCTGAGTTTGAAGACCCTAACCATCGCTACTTCGCGGAAAACCATTACCAGCGGACGAAAGATTTTTACCAGGAAGTTAGGAATATGATTTCTAATTACGTAACCAGCGATCCCAGCAAACCATTACTGAGACCTGCTACACCATTATCGCAGGGCTCAGATAGGCGCGATATTTTCTCTCCCGCTCAGGAGGGTCCCTCTTTTAGCTTCCCTGCACCAAAGCTATCGAACCAGGGCAACTCCAGTAGGGTCGAAGAAATGCTGCGAAAGCAGAAGAGCAACTTCAAGGCGCTATCCCGTACCATAGAGGCTGTCGACCTTGAAAGCTGCTCCGACCGCTGGGAGTTCGAAGATATTTTACGAACTATCCAATCAAGATGGTCGGTCATCGATTCTCTTCACTGGGACATCGACAGCGAAGGGCTGCTCGACAACGAAGAGTATGAGACAGCATTCGCTGAGATGGAGAAGAAATACAACACCATGAAGAAGGCAGTGAACAGACAGATGTGGTCGTCATCTTACAGGGAACGTTCAACCCCACAAATGGACATTCCCACCTTCAGCGGAAACTACCAAGATTGGATATGTTTTAAAGATTTATTCTCCGAAACAATTCACCATAATAAATCTTTACCAAATGCGCAGAAAATGCAATTCTTGAAAAGTAAGCTCCGTGGCGAGGCTGAAAAATTAGTTCACCATTTACGCATCAATTCTGAAAACTACGAAGTATGCTGGGACATATTAAACCAACGTTACCATAATACTAGGTTAATATTTAATTCTCACATACAATTGTTACTAACCATGCCTACGATTCAACATCAATCTGCAGCGGTCATCAAAAGGTTACATGACACCACCAACGAGTGTCTTAACTCTATAAAAGCAATGGGCATCGACATTTCCAACTGGGACCCATTGATCGTCTATATTTTGTGCCAAAAGTTAGATACTGAAACCCATAATGATTACATTGTGTCGCTTAAGAATCCAAAAGAATTGCCTACTTTGTTAGATTTTTTGAAATTTTTAGAAATTAAATTTACTTCGTTAGAAAGCTCTCGTCGTAAGCAGGACTTCAACAAATCAAATTCATCCCAGGTACACCAAAACCAATACCAAAAACCATGGGCTGAAAAGCATACCAATAACCATTTACATAATTTTATGAACAGAAATTTTAAACCAAGACCAGCTGTAATAAACCACGTCAATACGAAACCAGTACATATTGCGCCACAACGGAAATGCATACTCTGTAAAACGTGTTGCCATGAATTGTTTAAATGCAAACAATTTCTAGAATCCGCACCGCTGAATCGACTTAAGGTCATTGAATCCAACAAATTATGTAAAAACTGTTTAATTAACCATTATGACAAGGAATGTTCTTCGGAAAAAACTTGCCGTTTTTGTAACCAGCAGCATAATACTCTTCTGCATAATGCTCTTGTCACTTTTGCACCATCTACTTCTAGAAATACCGAGATCGAAAATTCTCCTAGAAGATCCAATATATGCGTTACCAATGCCCCACAAGAAACCATGCCCAAATTATTAGCAACAGCTAAAGTTAATATTATGTCTATGGATGGCTGTCACCATACCATGCGAGCCCTCATAGACCCGTGCGCGGAGTCATCTCTCATTACAGAGAATGCCGCTCAACTTTTAGGCCTACCCAGGATTAAGCGCCACTGTGTGGTGGTCGGAGTAGGCGCAAAAGCCAACAATAGTAAGGGAGTCGCACAGCTTTCAGTGTCATCTCTTCATAATAATTTCACATTTAAAACGGAAGCCTATGTGATGAAGCATGTCGTCGGGAATTTACCACACGAAACATTAGAAAAACCAGCTTGGCCGTATTTACAAAAGTTACCACTCGCAGATCCAGAGTTTTATAAAAGTAGACCAATAGATTTAATTTTAAGCGTTGAAGTTTACGAATTAATTATTTTACCAGGTTTAATTCGTAATGGCACATCACTACCAATCGCGCAAAATACCAAGCTCGGTTGGATTCTTAGTGGTACCATAAAACCAAACCAAACATATTGCAACGTCGTCATGGTCGACTTGCAGGATATACAGCGGTTCTGGGAGATTGAAGATATCTCAGACAACTCTGTAAATATTACGGATGAAGATAACCATTGCCTTCATCATTATCAACAGCATACTACGCGCAAACCAGACGGACGTTATGTTGTACGGTTACCATTAAAACCAGAGATTACCAAAAAATTGGGTGAGTCTAAAACCAAAGCCGTAGCCCAATTTCGGCAATTAGAACGCAGATTTTGTAAAAATAAAATTATCGAACAGAACTACAAACAATTTATCCATGAATATATTAATTTAAACCATATGAAGAAATGTAATAGTAATCCGATACTTCAGTGCTATTTACCTCACCATTGTGTAATCAGAACGGATTCCACGACGACTGCCACGCGAGTTGTTTTTAATGCCTCAGCGAAAACTTCGACTGGACTTTCGTTGAATGACCTTATGTACTCTGGACCAAATTTACAAGAGGATTTGTTTACTCTCATATTAAAGTGGAGGCAGTACCAAATAGCCTTCACAGCCGATATAGAGAAGATGTTCAGATTTATAGATGTCCATGATGATGACCAGCCGCTCCAGAAGATCGTGTGGAGGGACTCTGAAAAGCAACCATTAGAAGAATACCAACTTACCACTGTCACATACGGCACCAAGGCCGCACCATTCCTAGCCATGATGACATTGAAACGTCTGGCTAAGGATGAAGGTCACCGTTACCCAGAAGCAGCAGAAGTTCTGGCTACCAGGCTCTACATGGATGACCTCCTCCATGGACATCATGACCTCCAGTCTGCAAAGAGGCTGATTTCCGACCTCATAAATCTCCTTAAGTTAGGTGGATTCAATCTAAGGAAGTGGTCGTCAAATCAACCAGATGTACTACCAGATAACCAGTTACCATGCGAAGACCAAGCATATGTTTTTAAATACCAGGAATCAACCAAGGCATTAGGACTTAAGTGGCATCCCGACGAAGATTATTTCACTTTTCAATTGAATTCCGAACCAGTCAGTAAACTCACCAAAAGAAGTTTACTCTCGAATATATCGAAGATATTTGATCCGCTTGGATGGCTTTCACCAGTTACCACCAAGTTGAAACTACTCTTCCAGGAAGTATGGCTCTTAAATCTTCTGTGGGACGACGAATTACCAGCTGACATCAACACAAAATGGAAAACCATAGAGGCTGACATCACGAAAATTAGCCATATTACCATACCAAGGTGGTTGCAGTCTTCTAAGAACGACACCATTGAATTACATGGGTTTTGTGATTCATCACAAAATGCCTACGCTTGTGTTGTATACTGCAGAGTCAACAATATTACCAGCAACCAGTCTTCTGTAGTATTAGTAGCTTCGAAGTCTCGTCTCGTACCTGTAAAGAAAAATGTATCGTTACCTAGATTAGAGTTATGTGCAGCGGTTCTACTTACCAAGGTCATGAAGATCACCTGTAAATGCCTATCAGATTACAACATCAAAATCTACGGTTGGTCTGATTCGACAGCTGTGTTAGGCTGGCTCAACGGCGACCCATGTAAATGGAAACCATTCGTCGCGAATAGGGTGAAGCAGGTCATTGACATTATACCATCGAGTAGCTGGCATTATGTGTCAACAAAGGACAACCCAGCTGACTGCGCAAGTAGAGGCATTACCACAGAACAGCTGATTAACCATTCCATGTGGTGGATAGGTCCCCACTGGCTACGATCGTTTGAAGAGTCCAAATTAACCAATAAATTATATACAACCTGCGAAGAGCTTAAAAAACCATTATTAAATATAAATGTAAACACAATTAAATATCAAAACAAGGTTATAGATAGTATAATTAGCAGATACAGCGATTTTACGCGAGCTTCAAGAGTGCTTGCGTGGGTGTTACGTTTTACACCTAAGTCATTTAATACTAATAAAACAAACTACTTAACTATATTAGAAATAAGAAAAGCTAAAAACTTAATTATAAGGCATATACAACAAGTAGAATTTTTAGAAGATATACAATATATTAAAAACCATAACCAACCTAACCCTAAGAGTAAATTATTAAAATTGAAACCATTTATTGATAACCAGGGGCTCTTGAGGGTTGGGGGGCGATTGACCAACGCCAAAATAGAAGATAGTATGAAACATCCGTGTATTTTACCACATAACCATTTGCTTACTGACATGATTATTGACCACGCGCATAAGATGACCTTTCATGGGGGTCCCCGGTTAACCCTTGCTTGGCTGCGTCAAGAATATTGGATCCTGGGAGGAAACAATGCTGTAAAGAAGAGGCTACGGAGATGTGTGCTATGTAGAAGGCACGACCCCCTGAAACACGACCAGTTGATGGGAGACTTACCACCTGCAAGAATCAACAGGACCCGCCCCTTTTACCATTTGGGGGTTGATTTTACTGGTTTTGTTGACGTCAAGTCTGCGAAGGGTAGATCAGTGAGATGTACCAAAGGATATGTCGCCGTCTTCGTGTGTATGGCGACCAAGGCTGTACATTTGGAGTTGGTCTCTGATCTCACCGCCTCAGCATTTTTGGCAGCCCTCAGAAGACTTGCGGCCAGGAGAGGATCGCCCGGTCACATTTACAGTGACAACGGGACGAACTTTATAAAAGCAAATAGAGTTTTGCAAGAGGAGATTGTTAACTTGAAAACCATATTGAATGCCCAGTTTTATGCAGAAATAGCTGAAATGTCGATAGAATGGCACTTCAACGCACCATCTTGGCCAAGCGCAGGCGGTCTCTGGGAGGCTGCAGTGAAGAGCTTGAAATACCACCTGAAGCGAGTAATAGGAGAACAAAAACTCACCTACGAGGAGTTCTCTACTCTTCTAGCTCAGCTAGAAGGATGCCTTAACTCCAGACCTCTGTGCCCGCTGAGTGAAGACGTCGAAGACTTAGATTGTTTGACCCCTTCTCATTTTCTGTCCAGTGGACCAACATTGACCATTGTTGAGTCAGAACACGACTTACGAACCAGATGGCAGTTAGTGCAGAAGATTTACCAAGATGTGTGGAAGAGATGGAGAGCGGAGTACCTCACACAGTTGAACGCTAGGTCCAAGTGGCGACGTTCACAACCAAATTTAAATGTTGGCGGCATTGTAATTATACACGATGCTAACCTGCCACCGGGTAAATGGGCTCTCGGTCGAATCGTGCAGCTACATCCGGGGCAAGATGGGCTAGTTCGAGTAGTCTCTGTTAAAACCAAAAATGGCATTATGAAGCGACCAGTAGTCAAACTATCTCTTTTACCTATTAACCACTCCAACGACGAAGACAGTAACCAAATTCATGAAACCACTGACCATAACCAGCCGAAACACCAGTCGAACGACGATTTACCAAAACCAAAGCGACGAGCTAGAAGAGGAATTGTTAATTTATTTACCATGGCACTTATGTTGTTTACCTTTTTATTTTCACCAGCCACGTGTGCATACAACGCTATAAACTTCAACGACAGTCAAAGTTTATATTTAGATAAAATATCAACCATGCGACTAGTTCAGGACGAATGGAAACTAGTTGTATACTACGATTTAAAACCATATTGGCAAGGCAGTAAATTGTTATCCAAATATATTGATCATATGGAATATATTTGCAAGGAATCGTCAGTCAGAAACCATTGTGAATCTATTTTAATACAATTACAGCACAGTTATACAGAGTTATCGCATTACAATAACATTCTGTCGACGCAGCAGTTCCCACGCGGGCACGCGCGGCGCAGGCGCGGCCTTATCAACGCTGTGGGTAATGTTGCACACGCGCTGTTCGGTGTACTCGATGACCAATTCGCTAAGCAGTATATTCAGGACATCGATTTAATTAGGGAAAACCAAAACCATCTTGCTGCTCTATGGAAAAACCAGACTTCCGTAATAGAAGCAGAATATAATGTATTGAAGAGGATGCAAGGCTCAATTGACAAACAATATAAAATATTTACTCATTACCTTAACCAGTTAAAGAACGCTACCAATGATGTCAAGAGTCAATTGAAAGACGTGGAAAACAATAATGAATTTTTATTATGCGCTATGGCATAGAGGCTGTCGACCTTGAACACAATGTACGGTGGTTTGGTTCCGTACAGAGTAAAACACAAGTTAGGCTCAAATGGTATATTGAAACCTTAACTTATGCTATATGGTAAAATGGTAAAATGTTGGTATGGTAATGAGCACGCGAATCGATCGGCGGCTTGTCGCGAACTGGTTACAATATTACTTAGGAAATAACGCGAGGCGACGTAAACGCTGACACGCGAAACGTGATGTACAGTCGACATGCTGTTGACCGTACATGCTGCCACCGCGAGAGAAGAAAGAGTGGTGGTGAAGATGGTACAAAAAAGAAATGGTTATGGTTAGCGAGTGACGTGAGACAAGGTGATAAACAAATTTGCATTATCTAATGGTAACCTTAATGTCTCTAGCCACAGTAATCACTAAAATTATGCCTATGCACTACAGGAGAAGTGGATTGGTCTTTCACTTCATCACTACACTTATCACTATTTTTACTAGCACTAGATTGCCCGTGGTTAACTACACTTACACACTGGTCACTAACACTATACACAAACGCTGCGTTCGTCAGACCCCGCGGCTCAGGGCGCGGCGGGTGCGACGCGGCTGGCCCTGCGCCAGCGGCTGCCGGCGCGGGCGGCGCGCTGGAGTCCTGGCGTCGGCTGCGGCGCGGGCACCACCGCCGCACGGCGTACGCGGCGGCCCCGGCCACCAGCACACCCGCCACCACGTATATCGCGACGTAGTGGTGAACGTCGTGATAAGATATACCACCCTTTAGACCACTCTCTGAATTCATTTGTTTTATTTTTGCGCCTATATCATCTAGCTCCTGATCGTAACCACCCATCACTGATGCTGGCTCCGAAATCAGCGACACGAACGTCTTATTCTGGTTAAAGATGTGGTTGATGGGGTGAATGTCTATCGCTGGTATATCCGTCTGTATGGTTAATGTATTGTTCTGAAGCCTCCGAGCATAAATGGTAATGTCTTGTCCTTTCAGAACACAATCTGGACCCAACCTAATAATGCCGCTATTATTAAGATGATTGGAAAACATTTGCTCTCCACAGATGATACGTACTGGATACGAGTCGCAGCAAAAGAAAAAGTATGTATTGACCTCGCTTAGCTGAGACCACCAATCTAGACATTTGGCAGTTTTGGTTCTGCACTGCTTCGTCTCCTGGTCTTTGGAGCACATGACGTCATCATGACTCATATGAGAAATTGGTTTTTCCAAAGGACAAAGTTGTGTCTCAGTATCTAAATGAAGACAATTATTTAATTCTAAGTGTGATATGGTCATAAATGAGTCTCTTCGTAAGTTGATCGCAATGTAATCCGAAACTGGAACTAGGGTGACCATGGTTTTGCCGTTCCGTCTTGGTACAGGATAAATTTTATATACTTGGTAATGGTCTCTACTCACTAATGGTATTCTAATTTCAAAAATAAAATAGTCATTTAGCATTTTCGCTCTGACCTTGAGTAAATGGTACATTTTGGTTAATTCTGTATGCGTGTTCTCTATTGGTAAACTTAAATCGTTGGACAATCTTCCGGAAATAATATTTAATTCTTCTAGAAGCTGGTCGGGTTTCAAAAGATGTATGTTGAACTTCCCAAAGTACACCTCCGAAACAGTATCTAAAAGAACATCCTGCACATTCTTCAAATTCGACTCCAAGCTGTTAGCTGCCATATCGCGTAAATTAAGCATGTTTATCACGAGCTCTGCGGTTATTTTTACCGTTTTCACTATTTATTCCTGTTTTAGTAGCACGCGCCCCAACCGACTCAGCTTTTTATCCCGAAGCAGTCGAAGCCCTGCTCCTTACGTCTGTCTGTCTAATAACTCTATTATTAGGAAACGTTTCTTGACATATGGTAGATAAAAGCTCTTAAGTATGTATACTGTTTTTACATAGAGTAAGGAACGATTTGGTTATTATGTACATTATGCAGAGCTCGAATACATTATGACTTATGATTTAAAGAATATTCTATAAATAAGATACCTACTACCTAAATTGTATATTATCATTGTATACTATATTCTTTTTTTTTATGGAAAAGGAGGACAAACGAGCGTACGGGTCACCTGGTGTTAAGTGATCACCGCCGCCCACATTCTCTTGCAACACCAGAGGAATCACGGGAGCGTTGTCGGCCTTTAAGGAAGGTGTATTTCTCATTCATTTTTTTACATGTATACAATTAACATTTTCGGCCTTACAAATAAAATTGTCATATATTTTAATATTAATATTTAATATTATACAAAATGTGTACAAATAGATATTTTGCATACGATTGGTTTATTCGGACGTATAACGTTTCCCGCGTTTATTTGCAAGGCTGCTTGACATTTGGAAAACTTCAGAATTATCTTATTTTTTTTAAATTTAATTAGTGGCACAGGATGAAAGTCCATAAGCCAGAGTTATCTTTGTACTTACAGTGTTGTCAGCGATATATTCAACATTTTGCATATTCTTGTTTTATTATCAGGTATAACTTTATGCGAAGTTTATTTGCAAGGCCGTATGAGTTATATCTAATCTTGTACAGATAAAAGTATTTTTTTATTAGGAATACAAACAGCTTACATCAACATACATAATTATATGTTTAATTAAGTCTAATATTACATGCGCCTATTAAGTTTTCACACTAATAAGTAATGATTTTTAATTTTACGGGTAAATTGTTCATTGAGTTAACACTAAAATTCATAATTTGTTACATATGCGATAGTTTACACAACGTTTTTAATTCATAACTTTTTTACCTATATTTAAATAATAAATTTATTTTAAATTTATTGATTTTATGCCAAGATTAGTCTAAATCTACATACTTTCTATTGTATAGGTCACAAGCTTGACAAAACATAAACTTTTATTTCACACCTAGACAGTCTAGGTACAAAATATGTAATTTTGCTTGACATGTACGGTGCTAACATCAATTATACATCTAGATAGACTATGACAGCTGTGAAAACGTCGAAAAATTTAGAACTAACCTCTATTTTGAGCAATTCACGCACACAAACGCAAAGTTTCGCAAAAATCGCGAGTGTAAGACTAAGCTTATCACGCACATTATACTAATATTCCTGGCCTGTTTTATCGGTTATCTAACAGCAAGAGACTCTATCTAGACGTATAAATTATCAAAGGTACGGTGAATCAATAAAACCGTTTATAATTTTATACAGAAATATTTGATCCTTTTATTCCCTCCGGAGTTCCAGCGAAACTAATTTACTGGTATTAAATGAACTAAATCTCTTATTTAAACATTTTAAAAACTTGTTTTAAATGTTGTCTAACATATACGTAAACGGCGTATTGTGAATTCCAATAAGATAACTAAATCATTGTTATTATCACAAAGTTTTTCTTTGTTTATTTAACATCAACAAGAGAAACACTAACAAACGCATAATAATATTATTACAATAAATAATAAATTCCAAGTGTTGGCTTAACTATAGATGTTACATTTCAAAGACATAGACACAAACACAAGATTTAATTAAATTGATTGCAAAAAATATCGGAATATTTACAAATGGAAATGAATAAGAAATCAATAATTTCTTATAATAATTAAAACGTGCATCATTTTCCAATTATATGATTATTATTCTACGATAAAAAAATTAATTAAAAAATATACGGAGCTAGTTTGCACGACTTCAATGTGACTTTTCACAATTGAATAACTTTGCTATGAACACTATACCTACCTACTACTCTAAAAGTATTAAGGCGACACTAAATGCCAGCGACCTTGAGCGATTTGAGTTCACGGCTACCGGCCCGCCATCTATGTAACAAAGCCAATATTTTCAAAATTCTTGGGTGGAAAACAGTTTATATGCTTACAATACTCATTATTCATTACTAATCTGAATAAATATACCTACATAAAAAAGTACAAGCTATAAGGATAACTTTTCTGAGAGTTGTACTCAAAAAATGCGTCATGCCATGCCAAAAAACTTGTTTAACTGCAAGGAAAAGTGGTAGTTCAAAAAGGCTCTGGAGTGTTAACTATAACCAACAGCAAGCATTAGCAACCTACAAATAAGACTTAAGGATATGTGTAAAAGGATTAAGTAGTGTTCATAACTCAAAATGCTATATTTTCACCAAAAAACTTGTCTAAAAATACCTTGAATGCGTGTTTTCTGCTTACTCTTCGCCTTAAGCAGAACTTTAATAACTTCTATAATAAAAAAATAGCATTCAAGGATCCAACAACGTATGCAATATTTAACTATAACTGTTTACATTATACTGTGATAAAACATCTAACAGAGTAGTTTAATTGAATGACTCAAAGCATGTGTACTCTGTGCCACAGCCCCTTGTATTATTTAGCTACAGATAATTAAAAAGAAAACACCACTTCTTCAGTCACAATGCACGGCGAAAAGATTGTTAGTTTTTTAAGAATCGTTCCCACCTGCTGTTGTCGCGTGCCTCAACACTGCATTCGAAAGACATCTTTATTATTTTAATAATAAAGTGTAGTTCCCGGATGAAAGGTTGTATAGAGCTGTTTTTTAATTTTAAAAACATCAACTCTCTCGTTTTATCTGATGCTGCGTCCTTGTTTGGCAGGATGTTTAGAGTTCTTTATCTTGGCACAAGCCGCACCTTGCCTCACATTCAGAAGCACACCCTTGTGCAATGTTTTACTTCACTATCGATAAATTAGATTAGTAGATCTTTGTCCCCTGTGCTATTTGCGGAACACTGCAGGTGTTGCCAAATCTTATCATAGATCGGTAGAAGTTATAACAAACCTTAATTAGACCGCTGTTCCGTAATAAAGTATAATCTTAGTGTTTTCTTTAAGTTATATCGAGATTTATGAGATGCAGAGTTTCGATAAAAATCAGCGGGCGAAATAATTTAGTGCATTGACTTTTTAGTTTATTTTAACGACATTTCGAAAAAAGTGTGTGTGTACTTATCTATGCACGCGAGAAGTTATACTTCTTTGGCCTAACGAAGAAACAATTATTAAAATGATTTATTCCTCGTGCTGTTCTACGTTTTTAGAAAGAACAATTTTGTAAAAATCTTGAAAAGATGCCTTTCACAATTAAATAATGAACACGGCTGTATGGGCTTGAAGCCTTTGACTGTCCTAATAATGGACGAAAAAACCAAAAAAAACAAATGTCGCAAACGTCAGAAAATTTTAGTAACCAACTTCAACCTGTTACAGTGATGCACGCGCATCTTAATATTTCACTCTCATCATTATGTCATAACGCGCGTAAAGAAGTTTAACTTCAAAAAGGTTGAACGTTCAGCTAATTATGAAGAAATTAGAGATGACGATTTGACCGGAAACAGGATGTAGCAACTATACTACAAGGGCTAATTAAATAACTACTCAATTTATGTTATTACTTACTAGACATAATATAAGAGCGATAATTTTGAATTAATATTTACAAATCCTTGGCAGTTAATTAAAGATCGTTATTTTAATTTGTTAATTATCATGTTTGGTATTTCGTTTCTAGTAATAAAGTTATTCATAAATTATATTTCATTCCCAGATTTCTTGTTGCATAGAGAAATTAAAAAAACTGAGATATGAGAAAATGGAAAAAACATAAACTCTGAACAAGATGTTAAGTCTCGTTTGCCAAGTAATTTCACTAGCTACGGCACTCTTCAGACAGAAACACATGTTTACACATAACTGCTTCACGGCAGAAATAGGCGCCATTGTTGTACCGATAATCTAGCCGGCATCATGTGCAAAGGAGCCTCCCATAAGTAAAATTTAATAATAATAAAATTCATACCCAACCTTTCTTATCACAAATACTTTCATAAATTTATTGGCACTTACATACCTACATAGTACGTCTTAGTAAGTACAATTTCAATCAGACATTTTAAAACGCTGACATATCTCAAAAGTAAATCTTGACCTCAGCTAAAAGTAAAGCTCCCCTCATTAAAAGTGAAAGCTGTACACTTTTGTTTTGTAGTGTCTGGTGTGATACTCGTATTGCAAGCTCAAAGGGGCAACTCTTTGAAGCCGCCAACCACAAGTCTTGCCTTAAGGACTTAAAATTTCAACTCGAATAAAAAGGCCTTTTAAAATTCAGCCGTCACTTTTACTTATCTTTTATTCGCACAAGTGTATTGTTTGTCGGTACGTCTGTTGAAGAAACCCTTTCACTTCACAGCGCAAATTAATTGCCCCTAATAAAGTTATTGTGTATATAGTGACTTATTGGCATACAGCCTGCATGTTTAGCTTGCATTGTCCTACACATTATTATTATTAATTCAGAGTACATAGATCTGAAGTGTTACATTTTTTATGTAATATAAATAGTCATTTTTGTGTACAATACGCAATAAATGAGTATTGTATTGAATCACATAAATGCTAATACTTTTATACTGATAAATAAGCGTTTCGTGCGAAAATTACTCCCAAACCATTCTAAAATACTTCGAAATTGGATAAAACTGTATAGCCGAGTGGTTAGCGATCCTACCTACTAAGCTAGATGGCCCGGGTTCGAATCCCGGTAGGTTTCCGAGTCATGGATGTTTAAATGTATGTCTAAGTAAGTATATTGTATTAAATATATCGTTGTCTTGTAACCCATAACACAGGCTATATATGCTTAATTTGGGGCAAGATAATTTGTGTAAAAAGTGTCAATATTATATTATTATAAAATACAATTTACATTAAATTATAATTGAATACGTATAAAAATTATGTATACAAGATCAGATTTTAATTCTAATTTCAAACATGCTTTTCAAGAGAGGCCTAAATTTGGATGTTTAATTATATCTGATAAATTAAATTTTAGTAAAAATACAATACTGAGTTTGTAGCAGATACTTATTCTTGACATTAAACGCATTTGAGTAAGTATGTTTTGTTACTAGTCATTATAGTTATTTATTGTTAGACTAACATCAACATTATAAATACTTACATATATTATATCAGTTAATTGTAACATAATAAATATATTAGACAGATTCTTCGTTTCTTTCGTTTTCTTCCGACCGATGTATAGTATCAATGATTTCAATCCACTCCAAGGCTTTCACGAGATTATCATTTTTAACAGGTTTATCCTAGTTCCAATAAACTATATCCTTGAAGAGAGATGCTGCATGGAATTTTCTGTCAGAATTCGTGGACAAAGGTCTGTGAGCTTCAGTGAGCATAGCCAGTCTGTAGTCTTCTGGCAATGGCAGTATAACTTGACCTAATGCATGTTACTGAATGACCTTTTAATGCTACTCTCAATTCTCAGTTACTGTCACCGTTACTGACACTGTCAACATACGGCACAAAATATTGGCCAACATTAACAGCACCACTTGCTTCTATTTTACATGGAATATATTGAGCTTACCCGTGGCTAGATTATGGGCACCACAACATGTAATGTAAACATTATTGTTTTTCGGTCTGAAGGGCGCCGTAGCTAGTGAAATTACTGGGCAGATTACTTCATATCTTATGTCTCAAGATGACAGGCGCAATTGTGGTGGCGCTCAGAATTGTTGAGGTTTTTCAGGAATCCTGAGCGGCACTGCATTGTAATGGGCAGGGCATATGAATTACCATCAGCTGAAAGTCCAGTTCGTCTCGTCCCTTATTTTCATACAAAAAAAAATCTTTTTGTTCAAACACGTCCTTGCTGTTTGAGTCTTTTAAATTATTTAGTCATATTGTATATCACAAAACCTTCGACATAACTTATAACAAAGTTATGTCGAAGCTTATGTAAAGTAAACCGCTGTTGGCAAACAATCAAACAAGATGCAACAAAGGGTTCCGAAATGCGCAAGCGATTTGTCCTGCAGAGTTGTTATCAAAAACAATAGAGATTTGGACTATTTCGCAAATTGGAGCACAACATTTTCGCTTTACGACACGACCAGCCGCCTCATTGTTCGCAAGAGATAAATCCTTGCAAATTTTAGTAACAATAGCCAATGCCGAGAATATTTTACGACGAGGCCGATCGCCATACAATTAAAATTACGTAAATGATACCATTCTGTACTTTTTACGGCGGCTGTAAAAGGTTTTTTAGCGGTCATTTATCAAAGTTTTATAATTAATTGCTTATAACAAGAATGGGAATAACCCGTGGTTATAGAATTTCAGGCATGTAACGTCAACATGATGCGTTTGAGATTTCGCATTTTTACGTAATGTCCGGTGGTATTCAGGTTCTGTTATCTGGTATCGATAAACTCATCTGAAAACTTCCTGTGATCTGCAGAGAGAAGCCACATCTCTCTCACCGACTTGAATCAACCAAATCCAGCTTCAGAATAAATTAATTTACTCAGTAAGGCAAGACAGTACTTCACATAAGCCAACGCCTGCTACTATATAAGCCGTAAATTCAGCCTCACATGGACTACTGTTCTCACCTCTGGGCAGGTGCTCCCCAGTACTAGCTTCTTCCATTTGACCGCATACAACGAAGAGCGGCACGAATCATCGACGATCAAGTCATCTCCGATCGGATTGATTCTTTGGCGTTGCGTAGAGATGTGGATGCTCTCTGCATCTTCTACCGCATTTATAAGCCCTCTTATTAAAAAAAACGAGTATAAAATAATACACACAGCATATTAAAATAAATGGAGTATTGCGTATATATATTTTTGTCTTCATATCCTTTTAGGTAAAAGCAGCCTCCAGCTATCTTTGCCCAGTCTGCTATCATCGGTCTGGTCCTTGGTGGTCTATCCTGATAGCCAACGATGTTGTCTTGCTACCCGGGTTTATTTATTATAATACCTACATGTTTATCTGCCATAGTGAAGTACCGTATACATACCTTCTTTGGTCACGTATTGAGCCAGTCCTGTTTGTAAATGGAAATCTAGTTTGTACTAATATCGAGATTAGTATACTATAGTTATTTTCATAGTATTATGTCCTATGGTATATTGTTATGGGGCAGTGCGGCCGATATTAATAATATATTTGTGCTGCAGAAGAGGGCTTGTCGCGCGATTTATAACCTAGGTCCTAAAGAATCATTAAGAGAAAAATTTGAAGAAATAAACATTTTGACTGTTGCTTCTCAATACATTTTTGATAATGTTTTGTATGTTCATAAGCACATTGAGGAATTTTCTAGAAACTGTGACATTCATAATGTTAACACGAGGAACAAACATAAACTTGTTGTGCCTACTACTCGGTTGGGTCGAGTTAGTAAGTCTTTTATTGGGCGATGTATATGCTTCTACAATATGATCCCAGAAAATGTACAAAACAAATGTGTTACGAAATTTAAAAGAATTGTTAAAAAACGTTTGTGTGGGAAAGGTTATTATAGCATAAACGATTTTCTTAATGACACCACGGACTGGGAATGAAGCGAACACCCTCAGGCTCTCTAATTATTAATGTTTATTGTACGATATTACATTGTAATACATATTTTATACAAAAAAAAAGCCCGCTGAGTTTCTTGCGCCCATTCTTCTCAGGTCTGAGGCAGTCTCTTTTGAATCGGTGGTAGATTTTGACGTTCAATAAGTGATTTTAAATCCTATTTTGAATAAAAATATTTGAATCCTTCCTTAATTAGTTTAAATTATTTAAAAAATAATTAATATACCCTTACCATAATCATTATTATTCACGTCTATTTGCACAAATATATATTTTCTCTCTCTTTTTCTTTTATAATATTACATTACTTAAAACTCGTTTTAACATCGCTATTACTATTGTATTTTAATAGTTATTCATTTCTGTTAAACATGCTGTGTACACACCTCATAGAGATGCAGCCTATCTTGTATTAAGCTGATAGTTTTTTTCTTGTAATTCTGTTGTGTGTACCTATTTAATTTATTTATTCAATTTAGAGAGATCTCCATATATTAGTGAATGTATAATTAACAATATTTCGTATGAACTATATTAGTATTATTCGTGAAATATATTTATAAACCTATAGCTAACTGTATCCAGTGTTTCTGGAAGGAACAGTCAGCTCTGGCAGCAATCATCTTTAGGATGCTGTTACTGCTTACACATAGACGCTGCTACATGAAGACCGCTTTTTTGGGCATTATGGCATGGAAACCATCCACAGATGCATCAGCAAACATTCCAGAAGCACTAAAACACCACGGTAGCCCCAACAGCCTCCTAAACGCATTGTTATAGGTGACACGTAGAACGCTATAAGCCCCGCGCGAATAGGACACCCACAAGAGTTGAGTAAAAAGACTGGCAGAATTCTTTGAATAATAACACATTCATCTCTCTAGTCATTCGAAATGATTCACCAGTGGGAGGCTCCTTTGCACTGGATGCCGGCTAGATTATGGGTACCACAACCGCGCCTATTTCTGTCCGTGAAGTAGTTATGTATAAGCATTACTGTGTTTCGGTCTGAAGGGCGCCGTAGCTAGTGAAATGAGACTTAACTTTCGGTCTGAAGGGCAAATGAGACTTAATATCTTATGTCTCAAGGTGACAAGCGCAGTTGTAGTGCCGCTCAAAATTTTTGGGGTTTTTCAAGAATCCTGAGCGGCACTGCATTGTAATGGGCAGGGCGTATCAATTACGACCAGCTGAACGTCCTGTTCGTCTCGTCCCTTATTTTCATATAATAAATACCTAAATATTTGAACTCATCAACGATCGTTAGCTTTTTATTTGCGAGTAATAAGCAAAGATAATTTCGTTACTTCTGTTTTGGAGTTGGAAATATCATAACTTCACCTATTAAATAAATGAATAAATATTAGACCGCAGGGAAGCACACCTTTGATGACCAAATCAAATATGCTGTGGGTTGTCTCCTACATGAGTTTACTAGGATGACCACGAACAGAGAGAGATGGCGAATATTGAAAGTGTTTTGAAAGAGAATTCCTATATAGTATGTGGAACATAGGTACTCAAATAATATTGTGGATATAAGGGCCGGTGAAATGGCCAAACCAATCGTTTTCTTGCGAATTATATTCGTACAATTCCACCAATAGATTCGTCAAAATGTTATAATAAGTTCTCTTTGTTTTGTTCTATAAAAATTGCATAGATTGTCGCCACTCGCTCCCTATCGTGTTTAACCGACAGATGTGCGACTGCGCGTAGAAATTACAAAAATTGTGAATATTTCATTCGCATTATTGCGTATTCGGCCGTTACGAATCAATCGAACACAATGGACTCGAGCTTTAGGCAACTTTTTTTGTATTTGCTGTTGATTTTAATGTAAATTTTAGGTAAAATACATTTTTGACGTGTTAGCTAGGGCCCTTGAGCAAACTTCAATATAACAATCTTGTGATTGATTGGAAACTTGTTTGAACAGAAGCGGTCTCATTGTAAAATCTTTTAGTTTACGAAACCCGTTTTGCAAACGATTCATTTTACAAATTTTTACAAACTCAATTAAAATCTCTTATTCTCTTCGTACCCCAAATTAATAGATTCCGCTCAATTTATAACAATAAAATGTTCGTTATTTGTGGGATATAAATCTATATATAGCTATCTACATATAAAAATAGAGGTGTGTGTCCCTTTATTTCGCTTTGCAGCTAAAACTTCACGTCGCAGACACACAGTGTTTGTATGTTACAATAGTTGCCGGCTAGATTATGGAGACCACAACGGCGCCTATTTCTGCCGTGAAGCAGTAATGTGTAAGCATTACTGCGTTTCGGTCTGAAGGGCGCCGTAGCTAGTGAAATTACTCGGCAAATGAGACTTAACATCTTATGTCTCAAGGTTACGAGCGCAATTATAGCGCCGGTCAGAATTTTTGGGTATTTCAAGAATCCTGAGCGGTACTGCATTGTAATGGGTAGGTCGTATTACCATCAGCTGAACGTCCTGCTCGTCTCATCCCTTATATTCATTAAAAAAAAGGTACAAGGCTACCATCGTGCACTATGGTGGCTGCAAGTTGATACCTATAAGGGTGTAGAAGATACGGGGGTTGAAACATATGATTTCTAAAAATGTGTGATTATCATTATTCTAAAATGATTTGGATTATTCTAGCAAATTCTAGAATGATCTATAATCATTTGGAAAGCTTTGAATTGTTAGCCATATTCTAATCAAATGAGAGTGATTTAGAAAATTTTAGAATGATCTAGAATTTTTTTAAATCAAAAAAATTTTGAAGTAAGTTGTGATAGATTATTTACAAAGTCCTATCTTCTCGCCTCAATAGGGCTTCTGGCAACCCAAGCGCTGGCTACCTCGTGCAACGGATCAGCCTAGCTATCCAACGTGGAAATGCTGCCAGTATTCTTGGTACGCTTCCCCGTAATGATAGTTTTAATTTAATGTTATCATAGCATTGTAAATAAAGTTACAATATTGGTTTTATTTGAATAAATCATGTATTAATGTAACAAATAACTATACAATCATAAATGACCCAGCGAAGCGGGTATTCACAGATAGTATTTGATAAAAGTATCGAAAGAAGTCTTATAAAATTTTAATGTATTATTCTTTCATCGTTCCGGGTATCACGCAGGTGAGAGCTACGACAATTGAACAAGCAAAAGTATAAAATATCGCTTCTAAAGGATTCACAATGAATATTTATCCCTGACCATGTAACTCCATCCTATCCCCCTTTTGTTCTCAACGGCGACCGTTTAAACTTTTGATTCTGCAAACGCTACAGTAGACTGGACCCTCGGAACTAACAATAATGCCCATGCGAATACACTAAACTGCAAACAATATTGAACTTTACTACAAAAAAATACGGTTGCCATTACCTATTACGAGCAATGTAGACTTGGGCTATTTTAACGAAAGCAGGTGGCTATTTCTATTCTTGCGTCACGGCGTCTCCCCTTCCGGGTGTGATGAATAATTCCCTTTTTCTGATAGAAATTGTCCTTGCGATCCAGTGACGATACGCACTGACGGTCAATTCGTATAAAATATAAATCTATGCTAACAATAAGCTTTTATAAAATCTTATCTGTGGTAGAGCATTACTAATTTCATATCGCTAGTTAATTTCTAGATTTTTTTGTACTTTTAATATATAGAGTTAAAAATTGAACAGGCAGAAAATATGACTTACTTATAAACTTAGGGCTGTTTTCACCATTGAAGTAGTGCGCCATTAGAGCACTTTGAACTAAGCTTAAGACTGTAAACGAGTTAACAGACAATTCGCAACTAAAAGCAATTATTACAGCCTAAACGCGCTTAAACACTGATCGCCGGATTTTGGACCTTTATTTTATCGCTTTCAAGATCTGCCACTTACTAGTACCGCTACTTATCGTAAGAAAAACGCTGACCTATAAGAATTTTGATTTATTTCATTCTTATCATTGATATTTTTAACAGTTATTTTATACATTCTATTGTTTATGGCATGTATCCTCAGTTTTTGTAAACGCGCGTAAATTATATTAGTGAAATGGCTTTGTCTTTAATCGAGATCAAGACTAGCATTTAAACTCGTTTAAGTAAAAATGAGTTTTATTAAACTCAGTTTGAAGTGAATTGGTGAACTCGAGGCTTAGGGGCTATTGATAAGTGACTGTTTGGTTTCACAAAAGTAAAACATAAATAGTAATAATTTGATTTTAAAATAGATAATGAATTGATTGTCTTTTTTTAAATCATTAAAGCATTTTGATTGTAGCTTGTTGTAGAGTAGGATAATTTTAATACAGAATAAGTTACTCAAGACTTAACTACCAAAAATGATCTTCGCGGATAAACGACAATGACCTGAAGGCATTCTGATAAAGAAAGCAGAATACTTAACATTGTTTTCTACAGGCTACAGTTTTTTTTTATATAAAAGTGGGCAAACGGGCAAGAGGCAAACGCCCATGGACATCCGCAAATCCAAGGGTCAAGAAATGCGGCCTTTAAGATGGGAGAATTCTCTAATCCTAAATATTCAGTTAAAAACTGCCCAATAACAGCATAGCCAAACTTAAAAAGCATGTTGTTTTTTTTTCTTATGAAAATGAGGGACGAGTCGAGCAGGACGTTCAGCTGATGGTTATTCAGGATTCTTGAAAAACCCAAACATTCTAAACGGCACTACAATTGCGCTCGTCACCTTGAGACATTAGATGTTGAGTCTCATTTGACAGTAATTTCACTTACTACGGCGTCCTGCAGGCCGAAACACAGTAATGTTTACACATTACTGCTTCATGGAAGAAACCTTTGTGGTACCCATAATCTAGCTGGCATCCTGTATAAATGTGCCTCCCACTGGTGAACTGGGAGTGTCAAACTTCAGGTAAGCGCCCTTTAAATTAATAAAATTACGTAACACCCTTGACGTTTCTAATAATTTTTATTATATAATTTCAATGGCTAAAACAAAATACATCGCCGACATTATCACTGAGATTCTTATAAACAATAGACTTTGAACATTACTGCCACGAAATAAGGTGCTAATTTGAATGAATATTTTAATGTAATCTGTATAAGTTAATATATATAAAGAAATATGGAAAGAAACTTATTATGTATTAGACTAAAAGACAAAAAACAAAGAATGAAATACAAAAAAGTAAACTAAAAGTAATAATAAAAATCGCAAAAACTACAAAATGGAATTGGGAAGGCCACATATGAAGGGCCAGTAACGAAAGATGGAGCACTATAGCAACCATTAGACGCCAATAGAAGAAGAGGTAGACCTGGTACTACATGGAGAGACGGTCTAGTAAACTACGAAGGAGTGATGTGGTCCCTGACAACACACAATAAGGACGAATGGAAGAAGAAGGAGGCCTTTGCCCAGCAGTGGGATAGTATAAAAAATATTGTAAATAATAATAATAATAATATTGACACACTTTTACACAAATTATCTTGCCCCAAGTTAAGCAAATATAGCCTGTGTTATGGGTGACAAGACAATGATATATTTAATACAATATACTTACTTAAAATACATAAATACATTTAAACATCCATGACTCGGAAACAATCATCTATATTCATCATATAAATGCTTGCACCTACCGCGATTTGAACCCGGGACCTCTAGCTTAGTAGGTAGGATCGCTAACCACTCGACTATACAGGTTGTCAATAAATTAGTAATCGTATTAATATTGTAATAGGCTTTAATAAATAACAAATAAATATACAACGTCGCTCGGATATTTTTGACGACCTTTTAAATAGACGCTTGGGAGTCTAGTGATTTATTGTACGTTAATAACTAGGTACCAAATTTTGATTTAAGAATGGGTGTCATCTATGTGATAGTACCTATGTGCAAAAAAAATCGCATTATCCAAATTTTACTTTGATAAAAATAAATGGGTTCCGATGCTGAACAAAAACTCACAATTCCGTCACTCCTTTGAAGCCTATTCATAATGTCTTTCAAACATCTCGGGGTGTTTGTGTCCACGTCACCTTTACAATATACGCGTCGTCCCGGCCGCTGTCAAAGTTCTTGCACAAATTCAAAAATAACAATCTACCCTCAGTACCTTTTTTCCGTGTCCCTGTGCAAACTACGTCCGATAAGTTTAGCGGATTGTTTCTTTGTTTAAAACAAACAAGGGCTGGTTATCTTGTGACCATGTACACGGTTGGACATTGGGCCTTGTTTTTAAGATATTATAAATCTATATCTATACATATTATAATATTATTAGTAGGATGCCCCAACACAGGTTTTTTTTTATGAAAATAAGGTACGAGCAGGACGTTCAGATGATGGAATTGATACGCCCTGCCGCAGTGCAATGCAGTGCCGCTCAGGATTCTGGAAAAACCCAAAAATTAAGCAAACTACAATTGCGCTCGTCATCCTGAGACGTAAGATGTTAAGCCACATTTGCCCAATAATTTCACTAGCTACGGCGCCCTTCAGTCCAAAACACATTTACACAGTACTGCTTTACGACAGAAATAGGCACCGTTGTGGTACTCATAATCTAGCCTACATCCTGTGCAAAGGGGCCTCCCTAATTCATTATCAATTAAGGAGTTCATAATAAAATAAAACTCTTGCAGGCGGAATTTCGTAAAAGCCGTTCTTAGTTGACCTCTACTCGGCGAAAGGAATATTCCTACCATATTTCAAGACTCTACGCCTTATGGTTCCAGAGATATCGTGATGAGTCAATATATAGGTGGAAATCTCTTATATATAGTTTAGAAAGTTGCCGTGTGTGTACACTTACGGCCTTACAAATAAACTTGTATTAAATAATACATGAGAATAAACCAAGAATATGCAAAATGTTGACTATACCGCTGACAACACTGTCAAAACAATGATAATTCTGAAGTTTTCCAAATCTCAAGCAGCCTTGCAAATAAACGCGGGAAACGTTATACGTCCGAATAAACCAATCGTAAGCAAAATGTGTATTTGTAAATATTTTGAATATACTTGGTTTATTCTCAGGTATAACTGTATATCTAGTTTATTTGTATGGCCGTAAATGTTTTTTTCAAATAAAACAATTTATTTTCACCTTGTACTTAAGTAACCAATACTAAAAACGGTTTATATATTTTTTGTCTGTTAACTGGTTCGTCTGTTTGTGCAGTTTTGTATTATTGTCATTATAACTGCACTGAAATACCGGAAACAGCTAAACCGATTTAAATTTATCATTAATCGTGATCAATTCAAACTTTGGCAAACTACTTACAATGATTAATGTTTGTTTCCATCCAATCGGTTCAAAACTAAAATAGGTAAGATGAAATAAGCCAAAATCTAAGCAAGAAAAATGGGGTAAATCCGCACGTGTGTAAATCTAAATAAAACTCTATAATAAACACACAAAACCTTAACAGAATTCAAATGGTTACTAAAAAACTGTTATATACATAAAAGAAATGACTATCAAGTTCATATAGAGGGTAAACAAATTGATGCGTGGCAAGAAGTAACCACTAAATACAATGGCCTCTTAGCTTGACATCAAATCGCAATTTTTAAAAAATATAATAGAATAGCTCTCGTGCCGCCGCAGACAACGTACGTCGATCTATTGTGATGCAACGAAATGAATAATTTGTCGAGCACATGTCGATTTTTGCGAATAAAAACACAAAAAGTGACCTATGGATGATGCGACTGTTGGATATTTTTTGACCCGTGGACATCTAGATATAAAAAACCGCCAGCTGCGAGTTTATAAAAGATTATTTTAAATAATGTTTTGATGGAAAAGAATTAAAATAGGTTACATTTTTTGTCGAGCACGTGCATCTATTGTAAATGAAATTGAATGTATTTGCAAAAACTATTTTGGTAATACCGTTTTTGGTAGCAGTAATATGCAATTTTAAAAGGTCAAGAAAATCGCCTTCATGTAGGTACCGAGGTAGCAAACAATTTATATCCAGCTGCGATAAGGTTGCATGCACAGAAAATTTTTGTTGTTTAATAAAAAAAATCATTAACGTGTAAAAAGGGTTTATTTTTATTTAAATTATTTTTTGAGGATTCAAATAACTGTTTTTTTAAGGAAGTTCTTTGCATAAAAGTAATTTTTTAAAGTCATTTAACCCGACTTTTCGAACTATTGCAGTTCAAAGTATTCAGGGTGCAAAGTTTGAACTGCACTTGACAGGAGTCGATAAATTAATTATTAAAATTGTTACGGTGAAGTTTATAACGCTATTTATTTCTTCAGAAGTGGGATTTGTTGTAGATAATAATAGAAGGATGGGTTTTGGAGAAATTGACTGACAGTAGCCTCTTTCTTCTCTTTTGGTGTGTGTAGTTATGAGTTTTTATAAAGATTTAATAGATTTTACGAAGTTGCATTTTATTGGCCAAAAATAAAGATTTTTATTTTATTTTACATTTCGTCTATCATTTTACAAGTAACAGGATTTCACATATTATTTTATGTATCGCTGACTGAAACTTGAGAGAATGAGAGAAAACTGTCGCATAACGTATTATTTATAGAATGCATACTACACGTGCATCTATATTATATTCATATTATCTATGTACCAATAATCTAGTTATATATGAATTAACAAAAAATAAAACTGCTGTTAAGTCCAAATAGAAACCCTTAATAAATGATAATATATTCAAATCAGTCTAAAATGTTATTAAGTCTAATGTGTTGTTTGAATATTGACTATAAAGCTATTGTTTTCGAGGAAAATGTATAATTTTTTTTTTGTATATAAAACTTTAATCAACTCTCAATGAATTCATATAAATTGTTCTATTTACAAAAAGAAATTTGCAGTTTTAGAGACTGTGGATAGAAGCGTAAACTTAGAAGTTTTAGTATTCAAATTGGAAATTTTATAATGTTGAAAAATAATTAAATTATTAATTTCAATTTATTTTTGAAACTTATTTTCGATATTATATTAATCAAACAAAAACGCCATTTCAACACTGCACAGTATTATATACACATTGAACTTTTCACTAAATCCATTCAATTTCACTTATAAGATATACACAGCACTAATGTTGCACAATACGTCAGCTGTATAGCTACAGATATAATGCATTAAGCATAAGCATTTCGGTGTCGCGACGCGTACAAGATTTCATTAATCCAAAAAGTGTCCAACTATGTTTATGTTTTTTTTTTATGATATATTTATCGCGTGCGCCAGTCAAGAGCATGTCGATTTTCACTTCAAAAATGTTTTTATATTTAAAAATTATCGCTTTCGCTTATCACCCTAACCGAGGCCGAATCTCTGGACACAGCAAATCCTTTCCAAAACGTTGACGTAGCCCGAGTACTGGTCGACCTTTGAACGCAAGCCTGTCATTGACAACACTAGGTAACTGCCTCTCTGTAATCTCGACTGCGAAAATATCTCTGATGTCAAATGTCAATAACAAAATACAACGCAATTGGCGAATGTTATTCTTAATTGAATTTGTGATCAAATTGATTGAACAGATATGTATCTAGAGATATAAATATCTAAATATGTATATAAAAATCGAGTGTCCTGATGTTTGTTTCCAGTGAACATCTAACTTTTATTATCTTTAACCAATCATTAGTGACTAATGAACGGATTTTAATAAAGATTACTTTATGAAGTGCAGTTTAGTCCAATTTGAGAGAAAGGATGGTTTTTATTTAGATTTGGGACCTATAATTATTTTTATTTCCAATATTTGTTCTGTATGGACATATTTTCTATCAGAGAATTTATTGACGCACGGTTTGAAAGTTCTGCTGTGAAACAATTTCAATTTAACAACATTTTTATTGACAAATTCATAAAAAACAGTATATTATTTATTATGTACAGACCAACATATGTCGGTTAAGATAGTCTAGTAGATAATAATTAGTGCATGGATAGAGTAGATTCTTAAATCTACTTTAATAATTTTACCGAGCTTGAGTATTGATAATTAGTCAACTATGAAAATTACAGACATTCTCATAGATCAGAGTAATATTTTATTATATTAAAACTCTAACTTGATAGGTACAAATGTGACAATTTAGTTTTTGCTGTATTGATGTTTGTTCTAAAATATATATTGCAACTCAATTTCCATATGACAATATGATATGGTTTACTATATTAGGCATATGCCTTTAAGGCACAACTACAGATAATTTATAGTATGAATACGAATTTGCAACACTTTTTTTTATATATATTTTATAACGAAATATTATTTTTTTAAACTATAGCAGTCATAATGACTCAATTGCGTACAAATGGATTACAATAATAATAAGAGGTATTAATTAATTTTATTTTCTGATTATTACTAAATACTAATATTATAAAGAGGAAAGATTTGATTGTTTGTTTGATTGCATTGAATAGGCTCTGAAACTACTGAACCGATTTGAAAAATTATTTCACTATTGGGAAGCTACACTATCCCCGGTTGACATAGGCTATACTTACTAACCTTAGGCTTACTAACCCAAGTTGTAAAAAAAATACCTAAAATATTATTTGCATCGCGTGCGCTGCGAAAAGTATTGATTATAGAATAATATAATGTACTACGATTTTGCATAACACATCATTATTTACAGAAACGTGTCGCGACAAAATATGTTATAAGTGTTCTATTATTTTAATAATCTATGTTAAATAATATTAAGCATACAAAATATATTCAATGAATGTCACTCCAGTCATTTGTATAAAAAAATCACAGTGGAAGTAAAACATAATGATCGGATTATCGGGATAGAGGCCAGCTGTGCGCGTCGGACTACTCAGTGGACGCCATTTTTTTCAACCACTCGCAAATAACTATCAAGAATTGCATCATTCAACAATCCATACTTCCGATCTCAGTCCAATTTCAATGGCTTTGAACGTATCTAATTCAAAATTCATTAATCTTGTAGTGGCGCTGCAAGTCTGGGAATATTTATAACCGCATGGTCAGTTGCTGACAGGAAATTGATTGTTCGAGAACATAAGCTACCTGTGAACAATCATTTGTTATTAGTTGCAATCAGGTGAGTCTGATTGGTTCAAACATAATGAATCAGATTTAATTTATAACAACTAGCAAATCTGATGTCGTCTTCTGATGTAGAAAACTACAAGAACTTTTAGTTAGTATTGTGAAATTGTTATGGGGCAGAACGGCCGATATTAATACCATCTTTGTGCTGCAGAAGAGGGCTATTTGCGCGATTTATAACCTAGGTCCTAAAGAATCATTAAGAGAAAAATTTAAAGAAATAAATATTTTGACTGTTGCTTCTCAATACATTTTTGATAATGTTCTGTATGTTCATAAGCACATTGAGGAATTTTCTAGAAACTGTGACATTCATAATGTTAACACGAGGAACAAACATAAACATGTTATGCCTACTACTCGGTTGGGTCGAGTTAGTAAGTCTTTTGTTGGGCGATGTATATGCTTCTACAATATGATCCCAGAAAATGTACAAAACAAATGTGTTATGAAATTTAAAAGAATTAATAAAACGTTTGTGTGGGTAAGGTTACTATAGCATAAACGATTTTCTTAATGACACCCCGGACTGGGAATAAAGCAAACACCCTCAGGCTCTCTAATTATTAATGTTTATTGTACGATATCACATTGTAATCCATATTTTATATTAAAAAAAAAGCCCGCTAAGTTTCTTGCGCCCATTCTTCTGAGGTCTGAGGCAGTCTCTTTTGATTGGGAGGTAGTTTTTGACGTTCAATAAGTGATTTTAAATCCTATTTTGAATAAAAATATTTGAATTTGAAACTAATGTCATATTATCGTCAATCACCTATTAAAAAGTCGTCAAAAATGTCCGAGCGACGTTGTATATACATTCATTCAAATTGCTACTTTATTGCGTGGCAGTAATGTTCAAAGTCTAATGTATACGCTCATTAGTAGCTCAGACCCGAACGCGAGGCAAAAACATTTTGTTTTAGCCATTGAAATGTAATTACTTAGCAAAATGATTTAAAACGTCCAGTTAGTTACACAATTTTGTACCTGAAATATAACACTCACCCATTATTAATTTGGATAGTTTTTCATTGAACACTGTGTCATTGCGTTGCGTTGTATTCAAAGCGTGGTCGAAACACAACTGAACGAAAACTCTGCCGGAAGCGAATACGCGTAGGCAGAGTTTTGCTTCATACAATTTTTGAGCGTAATTGTGATTCTAGATGTACATTGAACGTCATTGAATATAGTTTTTTTTTATGACATTAAAGGATGAGACGAGCAGGACGTTCGTCTGATGGTAATTGCGCCCTGTCCAATACACTACAATAGTGCAATGTACCGTGAAAACCGTCTTCTCCTTAATTGTTAGTATGGAACTATAAATGTATCTTTTTAAGGGAAAAGAGGACAAACGAGCGTAACTGGGGTCAAGTAATCACCGCCGCCCATATATTCTTGCAACACCAGACGAATCACAGGAGCGTTTCCGGTCTTTAATAATAAAACATTTATTTCGGATCAGATCCATCCATACAGATCCATGTTACTTTAAATCAAAATTATTTTATATTGGTGTGAAGCCGCATCCACTTCTGTAAAGGGACTCCCACCGATCCGCAAAAACATTTAGGAGAGTGTTGGTGCTGCCATGGACTCGATAGAGAAACGCATTTTTTTCGAATAATGGCTGCGAAGCTATCAATGGACACCTCCGCGTAAATCCCTGACATACTGCAACGCTGTAGCGTCAGCCGCCGTACCCTGAGTGCATTATTATATTGCACACGTAGATCACTGAAGAAAGATTGGCAATTAAGGAAGTTATGCGCTTTTTTTGAAGAATTTACAAGCATGGTTAGGTAAAGAGCCCCTAGTCCTCGGATGGAGGTGCCTGAAGAAGACAACTGTGAGAAGAACTCTTGGTCAAGTGGCTGGTGTCCGCGGCGCCTCCTGAGCTCATTAATATTAATTAGGCTCGCTCCCGCCGCCCGCTCCCCGCTCCCCCCAGAGCCTCTTTGCTCCCGACTCGCTGCAAAAATTAATTACTCACAATCTTTATGTTCCAATTATAAAGGCCTTCGCAACAAATTAAATCTGTCGGGCGCAGGCTTCTTTTGAGAGAGGTTTCACTTTCTTTGTTAATTTGATAAATGTTCCACGAAAAAATTTCTTTGAATTTGCCAAATCGCGAACGCTTCGATTAATACTTGAGGTTTCATAAAGCCATGAAATTAATAAAAGCTACCGAGGAGAGTGTAATTATTAACGATCTACGATGAATGAATTGTATATAATTGTACGTTATTTGCAAATGGCGGTTGCTAAAAGCGAAATCGATGCCTATAACCAGCTTTTGCATAAGTGTACACTACTTCCGTGTTTGAGGAGCAAAAACGAATTTTAATGTAAAAAATTTGTAAGTTTCCCTTTCATCGGGAGCCAAAATATTGAACAGCAGTAACCGGATACGTTGGTGCGGCTCTTCGAAACAATAAATGCTACCACCAACGTGTTATTACGTGAAACCAACATTTAATAAATATGTTTTTTATTTTGCATGGGTTTTACTTATCCATTAATTCGTTGGTTGTGCAAAAAATTATCGGTTCACCCTCAGCGTTCGATATTTGAATAGTTTGATGGCGCATTCATTGTTACTCGAAGATGCGGAAATGGGATATTTTCTATCGAGAAATATAATATCCTTGGCATTATTTTGACCCAGGGCAAAAAGTTTACATTAAGAAATTACTGAGTTATATTAACTATTAGTATTGTCATTGAACAATAATAATAACTTTACTTATTTACTCCTATTTAAGCTTGGACTTGTGTTTTAATATTTTTGAAGATTTGAGAAACATTTAGAAGAAAAGCAATTGGGTGTCAAATAACATACATACATAATATTAATATCAGCATAGTAATCGGTAGAAAAATCAAACGTATTTAATGCTTTATTTATTACTAGCTGACCCAACAGACGTTGTTCTGTATATAACAAATAAAATAATGTTTTTATATGAATTTGTCAATAATATATCATAACATCAAAAAATTATTGCGTAAAATATGCACCCTGCTGTCGTAATGAAATTGTTTGACAGCAGAACTGTCAAACCGTGCGTCAATAACTTCTCTCATAGAAATTATGTATGGACACATCAAACAAAAACCAAATTTGTTGTTTTTATTTAATTTAGCAGCATATTCCTATTTATTCACCTTTTAAACCTTCCCTGGACTTCCACAAATAATTCAAGACATAAATTAGCCAAATCGGTCCAGCCGTTCTCGAGTTTTAGCGAGACTTACGAACAGCAATTCATTTTTATATATATAGATTATAAAAATATCTTTTTCAGGTGTGTGGGATTCGAAAACACGCTCCCTTTGCGGAACCAGAGCTTAAATCGGGCGCCTTAGACTTCTGGGCCAACTTGACTTGAACTTGAAAGCAGTCATTGAAATTAATAATCCAATTCTACCCCTGTTCCGTGGCCGACTGTAATGCTACATACGGAGATGGACGAAAAATATTGAGACTTTGAGAAAATAACAGTTGTGCAAAAAACAATAATAATTAACTGTTTTACTAATAATTTAATAACTTTAATATTATTTTATTAACTATACTAATAATCAATGTAATAACTTTGTTTAGTAATATATATTGTGAGGAATATAACTATTCATTTATTTTAAGGAAACATTTTTAATTACTTAACTGTATTCAAGTGTTATAAATTATATAGCAGGTTACATTTATAATGGGGTATTACTACATATGGTTTATGGTTACAATTTATAATTCAATAAAAAAATGTCATAATAAGATTGATTAGAAGTTGTAACCATACGACCCATTTTTTATACATCGTTCAAGTAAGTTTCCAATAATTTATAAATACAATGTTAAAGTTAGTTACAATTTATAACCCAACAATAATCTTCCGTAATAAAGATTGATTATAAATTCTAACCATTTTTAAATAAAATGTTAAAGTTAGTATCCCATATCTTTTTGAATCAATGTTTAAGTATATTTCAATTAATAATCCAATGATAAATTGCCGTAATAAGATTGATTTAAATTGTAACCATACGACCCATTTTTAAATACAATAATAAAATTAAATAAAATTAATATCGAATGATTTTTTTAAAATAATGTTTAAGTTAATTTCAATTTATAATCCAATAATAAAATGCCATAATAAGGTTGATTAGAAGTTGTAACCATACGACCCATTTTTAAATACAATGTTAAAGTTAGGATCCAATTTTTTTTTAACAATGTTTAAGTTAATTTCAATTTATAATCCAATAATAAAATGCCATAATAAGGTTGATTAGAAGTTGTAACCATACGACCCATTTTTAAATACAATGTTAAAGTTAGGATCCAATTTTTTTTTAACAATGTTTAAGTTAATTTCAATTTATAATCCAATAATAAAATGCCATAATAAGGTTGATTAGAAGTTGTAACCATACGACCCATTTTTAAATACAATGTTAAAGTTAGGATCCAATTTTTTTTTAACAATGTTTAAGTTAATTTCAATTTATAATCCAATAATAAAATGCCATAATAAGGTTGATTAGAAGTTGTAACCATACGACCCATTTTTAAATACAATGTTAAAGTTAGGATCCAATTTTTTTTTAACAATGTTTAAGTTAATTTCAATTTATAATCCAATAATAAAATGCCATAATAAGGTTGATTAGAAGTTGTAACCATACGACCCATTTTTATATACAATGTTAAAGTTAGGATCCAATTTTTTTTTAACAATGTTTAAGTTAATTTCAATTTATAATCCAATAATAAAATGCCATAATAAGGTTGATTAGAAGTTGTAACCATACGACCCATTTTTAAATACAATGTTAAAGTTAGGATCCAATTTTTTTTTAACAATGTTTAAGTTAATTTCAATTTATAATCCAATAATAAAATGCCATAATAAGGTTGATTAGAAGTTGTAACCATACGACCCATTTTTAAATACAATGTTAAAGTTAGGATCCAATTTTTTTTTAACAATGTTTAAGTTAATTTCAATTTATAATCCAATAATAAAATGCCATAATAAGGTTGATTAGAAGTTGTAACCATACGACCCATTTTTAAATACAATGTTAAAGTTAGGATCCAATTTTTTTTTAACAATGTTTAAGTTAATTTCAATTTATAATCCAATAATAAAATGCCATAATAAGGTTGATTAGAAGTTGTAACCATACGACCCATTTTTAAATACAATGTTAAAGTTAGGATCCAATTTTTTTTTAACAATGTTTAAGTTAATTTCAATTTATAATCCAATAATAAAATGCCATAATAAGGTTGATTAGAAGTTGTAACCATACGACCCATTTTTAAATACAATGTTAAAGTTAGGATCCAATTTTTTTTTAACAATGTTTAAGTTAATTTCAATTTATAATCCAATAATAAAATGCCATAATAAGGTTGATTAGAAGTTGTAACCATACGACCCATTTTTAAATACAATGTTAAAGTTAGGATCCAATTTTTTTTTAACAATGTTTAAGTTAATTTCAATTTATAATCCAATAATAAAATGCCATAATAAGGTTGATTAGAAGTTGTAACCATACGACCCATTTTTATATACAATGTTAAAGTTAGGATCCAATTTTTTTTTAACAATGTTTAAGTTAATTTCAATTTATAATCCAATAATAAAATGCCATAATAAGGTTGATTAGAAGTTGTAACCATACGACCCATTTTTAAATACAATGTTAAAGTTAGGATCCAATTTTTTTTTAACAATGTTTAAGTTAATTTCAATTTATAATCCAATAATAAAATGCCATAATAAGGTTGATTAGAAGTTGTAACCATACGACCCATTTTTAAATACAATGTTAAAATTAATATCGAATGATTGTTTAAAAATAATGTTTAAGTTCAATTTATTATCCAATAATAAAATGCCGTAATAAGATTGATTATAAATTGTAACCATACGACCCATTTTTAAATACAATGTCAAAATTAATATCGAATGATTGTTTAAAAATAATGTTTAAGTTCAATTTATTATCCAATAATAAAATGCCGTAATAAGATTGATTATAAATTGTAACCATACGACCCATTTTTAAATACAATGTTAAAATTAATATCGAATGATTTCTTAAAATAATGTTTTAGTTAATTTCAATTTATAATCCAATAATGAAATGCCGTATTAAGGTTGATTATAAGATGTAACCATACGACCCATTTTTTAAATGCAATGTTAAAGTTAGCTTCGGCGTCCGTTGTCAATGAAATATATTTAATGTTATTATATTATTGATACAATTGTAATTTTTGAGTGACGTAGGTGTCCGCGTGCCTTCGCCACACAATAGATCCGCATTACCTAAATGCTCTTTTTGAGATTAATATTTTTGCAACTAAAGAATTAGTGTCAATTTGGACAGGATATTGTATGATAAAACACATCTACACAATTCAACTGTCGAAATATTTTCATGGAATATTCTAGAATGTATTTTTAAATATTTCTGTATATGGACATATATTTCTTCGAGTTTTGACTTCTTTACATTATGCAATAGACCATTTGACATTAGGTTGAAGGTAGCGCATTTTTCTTTTCATTTATTCTCTTCTCATTTTAGAACATAGTTATATAATATACTAGCTGACCCGACAGACGTTGTTCTGTTCATAATAAAAAAAACTCTTGCGGATGGAATTTTGGAAAATCCTGCTGACCTCTACTCGGTGAAAAGAATATTCCTACCAAATTTCAACTCTTTAGCTCTAGTGGTTCCAGAGATATCGTGATGAGTGAAAATACGTGGAAATCTCTTATATATATATATAGATTGAACTTCGGAAATGGATTGTCTTGATTCATAGCACAAACTTTGATAGCCTTAAGATTTGAATGGCGGGCTAACTCGTCATGCAAAATGTTCATTAAGTAGTTGCTGCAGATCTGAAAAATTGCTATTATCATTGCTGCATTGATCTCTTGACATCGATCAAGTTATTTGTCCATGTTGCCCATGAAGTATAATTGTAAAAATTTAAGGTGTGCATCTTCGAGAGGTTGCAGTGATCCAATACGATGGTGAATCTGTCCTTATATCTACAATATCAAAAGCAAAACCCGTATTACTGATTTATAAACACTTTTTTTAGAATTAGCATACACAATACATAGGAATAAGTATTGTACGTATGTTATTCTTTTACTGTATTGTGTGTAAGTATGTTAATAAATAAATACCTTGAATGTCGGATTAAATCCTCGTTCTTAGATGTCTGCCCCAAATGAGGTCATTTGGAAACAAACATTGTATTTTTGAGTGTTTTCTAGAACATGGCAGCACAATTCTTGCGTTTCTCCGCAGAATACTCGCAAACAACGTCCATCGGCCCAATGCGAAAGCTAGTATGCAAGCAGTACTACAGTACAGTATAAGTACTGCAATGGTATCGAAACGCTGCTCGCTGCAATTTCTTGTTCTTCTTCAGTCCTTTCATTCGCAATATTTCGAATTCTAGTTGCATTACATTGTTAATGATAATATCGGCACAATAAGCTAATAGAAACTCGAAACAAACACACCAACCGGTCAACTTGAATAACATGACGTGCACTGTCAGTTGTATTTTATAACTCATGTAGCGTGATACTAACAAAGCAAAACTTTATTGAATTCTTTCTATTCTCGAGATGTCATCAAAATGTCAATCCATACAAAATGGATCAGAAAATAAATTTTTGATATTTAATGACTTATTATTATTATCCTATGTCCGTCTCCTGGCTCTAAGCTACCTCCTCAACAATTTTCAGCCATATCGGTAACGCCGTTCTTGAGTTTTAAATAGTGTAACTAACACGACTTTCTTTTATATATATAGATATTTGTATTGATGTTTTATATTTTATTTACGATACGTTTAAATGATTACTTGTATTGAAAATGAGCTTGGCAAAAAAATATCTAAAACAGATCCACTATCATACGATCGAAGATAAATTATACGTCTAGATAGAGCCTCTTGCTGTTAGGCAAAGCATGAAAATAGGCCAGGTTTATTACTTTAGTGTGCATGACAAGCTACGTCTTACAACCGCAATTTGTTGGGCACTTTGTTTTAATGCTGAAAATAGAGGTTAACAGGTTCATATTTTTTTTGACGTGTTCACAGCTGTCACAGTATATTCAGACGTAAATTATATGAATATACGATTTAGATTTCCTCGTAGTTTTCTAAAGATACTAAAGTTGTCAATATCTATAGCGGTAACAGAACAAGCAAAGTTTTTTCTGAGTAATCAGTATTGATTGATATTGTATTGTGCCCTGGTACATAGGTATATGAATGTGTTTGAGGAGGTGTGGTGGGTTGGCGGTGACCGATGGGATCTGGGCGTTAAAAGCCGGACGGAAGCCGCGGACCGAACGCTCGGGTTACATGCGTGGGACCCGATGCAAACGTTTCTAGGGCTGTCAACTGCAACAAACCATTTAATATTCAATTTGATTGGTTAAAAGTGATGATAATGGAAAATATGTTTTACTAATGAGTTAGCAGATTGCCCACCTGATGTTTATTGCCCGTCTCCGATCATCTGCCCATATGGGTAGTGGCAGGCCCCTTCTATAAGGGCTAACACTCACTCAATCTCTCAGAAGCTATCTGATGTCACACAGCCCGTTCGTTTTACAATTATAACAGTGGTATGAGTTACTTTCTCATTTAGTGTATTTTTTCTGAAATGGTATTGCCAATATTAATATATTCTGTAAATTTTGATGTAAACAAATAAATGAAGTTTAGTTGTTTTTGTTGTTAAAGTCAAATATTTTTATATTTAAAATAAGCTGTAATATCACTTATTGAAAATCAAAAACTACCACCCATTCGAAAAACTATGCCTGAGAAGAACGGGCGCAAGAAACACAGCGGGTTTCTTTATTTTTATTAAATTTCAACACAATCAAATTTATAATTTAAATAGCCTGACGACAGTCGCTTAATTCTAAGCTGTGTTATCATGAAAAAGGTCTTTTATATTATAGAAACCTATACCACATAAACGTCTAGATGTAAATGTTGGCAAGGACGTCTAGAGACTAGAGGTACAAAAATAGCTGTACTTTCTCCGGAGCGTAAAAAGAAGAGGGATGTCCTAGGAGTCCCAGGTCCATGGGTGTCGTAAAAGGCGACTAAGGGCTTTTTAGAAGTGGGAGAGTCACGCTGCCGTTGTATGACGTCAGCACAATCGGGCCAGACTCGTCCGGGTTTATTACCACACTCGCACAGAATACCTGCGTGAAGTAGCGGCCTAGTGCCGTTATGTTTCGCATAGGTTAGTGTCGAGGACCGGAGGCCTTCCCTCCCCCCCAACAAAATATGAGAGCGGTCCGAAAAAAGATATTACCCCAGGAGGGTACCGGCTCTAGTAGAACCGGAGAATCCCTCCCCGAGCATTCGCGCTCGGGCTGCCCCTCGTATTCTGGGGAGGGCACAGTACCGCGTATGTCACAGGACAAACAGGGCGTACGTACGCTCGTTTGTCCTCCTATTCCATAAAAAAAAGAATATAATGAGTAATAGCTTAATGAAATAATGATATGTTGACAGCCCTGATATTATTGCACAAACATAGGAGAGTGGATATATTCCGCGAGCCTTCCTGTCCATATGCGAACCATCTCGTCCTTGCCACTCTCGGCAGCACAAACAAACTTCACACCAAGCTATGTTTTTTTTACTAACGATTAATTAGAATCTTAACATACAGAAGAAAGAACTCAAACAGCATTACAAATAAACTTGGCATAAAGCTATATATAAATAATAAATAAATAAAAAGCCTTTTATTTCTCGCATTATAAAAAGTAAAGATTACAGACATATTTTCTTAGATTATTTACATTTAGATTTTAGGTAGTATAGTAATGTGTATAATCTTAGTTAAATTTCCGAAAATAGAAATTATAAGATTTAGAAAGGTATATAACCTATAATTTAACATGCTGTAATGTGTAAACATAACTGTGTTTCGGTCTGAAGGGCGCCATAGCTAGTAAAATTTCTGGGCAAATGAGACATAACATCTTGTGTCTCAAGGTGACGAGCGCAATTGTAGTGCCACTCAGAATTTCTGGACTTTTCAAGAATCCTGAGCGGCACTGCACTGTAATGGGCAGGGTGTATCAATTACCATCAGCTGAACCTCTCGTCTCCTGCTCGTTTCATCCCGTCTTTTCATTAAAAAAATGCAAGAACCCCGCTTATTTGAGCGTGGAGGCCTCCTTCAGACTTTTCCATTTATCTTTGGCAACTGTCTTCCAATTTTTACCACAAAGCTATAGCTGAGAATAAACCAAGAAAATGCAAAATGTTTAAAAATACACATTTTGCTTATGATTGGTTTATTCGAACATATAACGTTTCCCGCGTTTACTTACAAAACTGTATAACATTCGGAAAACCACAGAATTATCATTGTATTGACAGTGTTGTCAGCGATATTGTCAACATTTTGAATTTTCTTCGTAATTTTTGTACTTCATTTTTATATATTTTGTCATTTACGAAAACTAGATCTTACTCAAGAAGCGGCAAGCACCTCACTCCTATATATTTTATCCTTTTATATCATTTCATCTATTTGTTTTATAAAATGTTACAAGTTGTATAGTCTGAACTTACCTTTAGCCACAGTCGTGTCAAAATGATGTCAGATTATTTAGTAGAATTCGTCTAGTAAACACTTTAATAGGATTCCATTACTTGCTAGCTCGAAAATTACTTAAGATTTATTTTCATTGTGTCTATGCAGTTTTTTGCCAGTGGGAGGCTCCTTTGCACAGGATGCTGGCTAGATTAGGGGTACCACAACGGCGTCTATTTCTGCCGTGAAGCAGTAATGTGTAAACATTACTGTGTTTCGGTCTGAAGGGTGTCGTAGCTAGTGAAATTATTGGGCGAATGAGACTTAACATCTTATGTTATATATATATCTCAAGGTGACGAGCGTAACTGTAGTACCGCTCAGAATATTTGGGTTTTCCAAAAATCCTGAGCGGTACTGCATTGTATTCTGTCATGCTCGTCTCGTCCCTTCTTTTCATAGTTTTAGTTGATTTTCTACTTATCGAGGCTCATAAATGGCCTTAACTTGTTTACATGTACATACATATGTTCTGTTATGTCCCCCTAATATAAATAAATAAATATAGATGTCACTTCATACTATACTAGTGAGAAAACAAACAGCTAATTTCTATAGTTATATTTATTTAAAAAGAAATATGAAATGATCGGACAGCCTGGGACTTGTACAATATTGTATATTTTGTTAAAAAGAGCGCATTAAAAATAATGCTGGGCGAGTTTTTTCTTCACTCACAGAGCGCCATTCGTTACCGAAGCGGTGATAGTATTAGAAATGACATAAAAAAGAATTAATTGTAAAGGAATCAATTTTGAGAAAATAAATGCCTTTTATGCCTTTTATTACCGAAAATAAAAACTATTGCGCCAATAGATTTCAGATATAATACATACGGAACAAATTACAATATATATTAATTATGGATCAAATAAAAGGATAAAAAAGATGTTACATGTGCATTAGAATTGGCAACATCTACTAAGCCTTGGCGGCTTCACTTGCACAAAGACCGAAGCAAATGTAGGTAAGAAGGTTATAATCGAGTCTAAAGTGGGTTAAGCAAAAAGCGGCATATGTTTTATTGTAAAAAATCCATTGAAAGCGCAGTTTGCACGTGTTCAGCCCTCGAGTGCAGGCAAGCGAAAGTCTACGCGTGCGATATCCTTCGTCGTCGACTTGACTTTTCATTGCTACGTGAAGTAAACTACTTACAAATAATAGATCTTTTGTGGACTCTTGTTGTCTCTACCGAGAGCATTAACAATGTACATATTTGCAATCGTTTTCAAGGTTATCTTAAAGAATTAAGAATAGCCCCCTTATTCATAATGGTCCGCTAACTTAAAACAGCCGCTAAGGAGTGTTTTTTCTCATTCGAATTATGAATTGAAAATAACCAATGGTAACCTATACCTACCATTAAGACCATTACCAGAGTTAAGCGACAGCTGGCTACTTTAGTAGCTTATAGTCTTAGTCAACAAACTACTTCCTCTGTAGTATTATTTAATAAACATGCCTCTATTGGGCAAAATTGTAAAATAATCGACATACAAGCTATTGGGGAATGTATTAGTACTAATGTACAAAAATATAACAATGAAGATTTTTCTTCAATTAATTTAAATTAAGTTATTTGACAAGGGAGGACAACTCTTGCAATATCATACAAAATAGGCAACATTCACCAAATATAAATGTTACTGCTATAGATAATAATAATATAAAGCTCATAAATATTGTTCACCAGAATATACAAGGTATCTCAAGTAAGGAACTAGAAATTGAACTGTTTTTGAGCTGCTGTAATATAGATATATTATATATTACAGAACATTGGCGTAAGAGTCATCAGCTCCAGTTTAGTTTTAGAGAACATAAAGTAGTCAGTTCGTTTTGTAGAAGTAGGGCAACACATGGAGGTTCCCTAATTATTATTAATAATAGATTAAAATGTAAAAATAGAAGAGATATTGTTAATCTCTCTATAGAACAACTAATTGAGATAGCTTGTATAGAACTAGAGCAATTTATTATTGTAAGTGTATACCGCCCCCCCCACTGCATCATATGAACAATTCCAACATAGAATGGAGGAGGTACTATCAAAATTTAGCAAAACTAGCAAGTCAATTATAGTGTGTGGAGATTTTAATATAAACTTGCTTGAACATTCGGCCAATTGTACTAGCCTTAAAAGCTTATTTCAAAGTTTTTATTTGTTCAATGTATTTTGGGAACCTACTAGAATCACTTCTACAACAGCAACCTGTTTAGATAATATTTTTACAGATGTTACTATTACTAGTAAACTCATAATTAATAATCTTCAGTCCGACCATAGTGGACAACTTATAAAAGTAAATACAAGATTGGACAATGTCAGACCAAAAAAGACGGTTGAAAGAAGGTGACGATTATACCAGTTACGGGTAGCCGTCTTGTGAGGTTTAGAAATAATTTGGTAAATACGATACCATTTTTACACTGCAACAAACCATTTAATATTCAATTTGATTGGTTAAAAGTGATGATAATGGAAAATATGTTTTACTAATGAGTTAGCAGATTGCCCACCTGATGTTTATTGCCCGTCTCCGATCATCTGCCCATATGGGTAGTGGCAGGCCCCTTCTATAAGGGCTAACACTCACTCAATCTCTCAGAAGCTATCTGATGTCACACAGCCCGTTCGTTTTACAATTATAACAGTGGTATGAGTTACTTTCTCATTTAGTGTATTTTTTCTGAAATGGTATTGCCAATATTAATATATTCTGTAAATTTTGATGTAAACAAATAAATGAAGTTTAGTTGTTTTTGTTGTTAAAGTCAAATATTTTTATATTTAAAATAAGCTGTAATATCACTTATTGAAAATCAAAAACTACCACCCATTCGAAAAACTATGCCTGAGAAGAACGGGCGCAAGAAACACAGCGGGTTTCTTTATTTTTATTAAATTTCAACACAATCAAATTTATAATTTAAATAGCCTGACGACAGTCGCTTAATTCTAAGCTGTGTTATCATGAAAAAGGTCTTTTATATTATAGAAACCTATACCACATAAACGTCTAGATGTAAATGTTGGCAAGGACGTCTAGAGACTAGAGGTACAAAAATAGCTGTACTTTCTCCGGAGCGTAAAAAGAAGAGGGATGTCCTAGGAGTCCCAGGTCCATGGGTGTCGTAAAAGGCGACTAAGGGCTTTTTAGAAGTGGGAGAGTCACGCTGCCGTTGTATGACGTCAGCACAATCGGGCCAGACTCGTCCGGGTTTATTACCACACTCGCACAGAATACCTGCGTGAAGTAGCGGCCTAGTGCCGTTATGTTTCGCATAGGTTAGTGTCGAGGACCGGAGGCCTTCCCTCCCCCCCAACAAAATATGAGAGCGGTCCGAAAAAAGATATTACCCCAGGAGGGTACCGGCTCTAGTAGAACCGGAGAATCCCTCCCCGAGCATTCGCGCTCGGGCTGCCCCTCGTATTCTGGGGAGGGCACAGTACCGCGTATGTCACAGGACAAACAGGGCGTACGTACGCTCGTTTGTCCTCCTATTCCATAAAAAAAAGAATATAATGAGTAATAGCTTAATGAAATAATGATATGTTGACAGCCCTGATATTATTGCACAAACATAGGAGAGTGGATATATTCCGCGAGCCTTCCTGTCCATATGCGAACCATCTCGTCCTTGCCACTCTCGGCAGCACAAACAAACTTCACACCAAGCTATGTTTTTTTTACTAACGATTAATTAGAATCTTAACATACAGAAGAAAGAACTCAAACAGCATTACAAATAAACTTGGCATAAAGCTATATATAAATAATAAATAAATAAAAAGCCTTTTATTTCTCGCATTATAAAAAGTAAAGATTACAGACATATTTTCTTAGATTATTTACATTTAGATTTTAGGTAGTATAGTAATGTGTATAATCTTAGTTAAATTTCCGAAAATAGAAATTATAAGATTTAGAAAGGTATATAACCTATAATTTAACATGCTGTAATGTGTAAACATAACTGTGTTTCGGTCTGAAGGGCGCCATAGCTAGTAAAATTTCTGGGCAAATGAGACATAACATCTTGTGTCTCAAGGTGACGAGCGCAATTGTAGTGCCACTCAGAATTTCTGGACTTTTCAAGAATCCTGAGCGGCACTGCACTGTAATGGGCAGGGTGTATCAATTACCTAAAATAGCTAGTGAAATTATTGGGCGAATGAGACTTAACATCTTATGTTATATATATATCTCAAGGTGACGAGCGTAACTGTAGTACCGCTCAGAATATTTGGGTTTTCCAAAAATCCTGAGCGGTACTGCATTGTATTCTGTCATGCTCGTCTCGTCCCTTCTTTTCATAGTTTTAGTTGATTTTCTACTTATCGAGGCTCATAAATGGCCTTAACTTGTTTACATGTACATACATATGTTCTGTTATGTCCCCCTAATATAAATAAATAAATATAGATGTCACTTCATACTATACTAGTGAGAAAACAAACAGCTAATTTCTATAGTTATATTTATTTAAAAAGAAATATGAAATGATCGGACAGCCTGGGACTTGTACAATATTGTATATTTTGTTAAAAAGAGCGCATTAAAAATAATGCTGGGCGAGTTTTTTCTTCACTCACAGAGCGCCATTCGTTACCGAAGCGGTGATAGTATTAGAAATGACATAAAAAAGAATTAATTGTAAAGGAATCAATTTTGAGAAAATAAATGCCTTTTATGCCTTTTATTACCGAAAATAAAAACTATTGCGCCAATAGATTTCAGATATAATACATACGGAACAAATTACAATATATATTAATTATGGATCAAATAAAAGGATAAAAAAGATGTTACATGTGCATTAGAATTGGCAACATCTACTAAGCCTTGGCGGCTTCACTTGCACAAAGACCGAAGCAAATGTAGGTAAGAAGGTTATAATCGAGTCTAAAGTGGGTTAAGCAAAAAGCGGCATATGTTTTATTGTAAAAAATCCATTGAAAGCGCAGTTTGCACGTGTTCAGCCCTCGAGTGCAGGCAAGCGAAAGTCTACGCGTGCGATATCCTTCGTCGTCGACTTGACTTTTCATTGCTACGTGAAGTAAACTACTTACAAATAATAGATCTTTTGTGGACTCTTGTTGTCTCTACCGAGAGCATTAACAATGTACATATTTGCAATCGTTTTCAAGGTTATCTTAAAGAATTAAGAATAGCCCCCTTATTCATAATGGTCCGCTAACTTAAAACAGCCGCTAAGGAGTGTTTTTTCTCATTCGAATTATGAATTGAAAATAACCAATGGTAACCTATACCTACCATTAAGACCATTACCAGAGTTAAGCGACAGCTGGCTACTTTAGTAGCTTATAGTCTTAGTCAACAAACTACTTCCTCTGTAGTATTATTTAATAAACATGCCTCTATTGGGCAAAATTGTAAAATAATCGACATACAAGCTATTGGGGAATGTATTAGTACTAATGTACAAAAATATAACAATGAAGATTTTTCTTCAATTAATTTAAATTAAGTTATTTGACAAGGGAGGACAACTCTTGCAATATCATACAAAATAGGCAACATTCACCAAATATAAATGTTACTGCTATAGATAATAATAATATAAAGCTCATAAATATTGTTCACCAGAATATACAAGGTATCTCAAGTAAGGAACTAGAAATTGAACTGTTTTTGAGCTGCTGTAATATAGATATATTATATATTACAGAACATTGGCGTAAGAGTCATCAGCTCCAGTTTAGTTTTAGAGAACATAAAGTAGTCAGTTCGTTTTGTAGAAGTAGGGCAACACATGGAGGTTCCCTAATTATTATTAATAATAGATTAAAATGTAAAAATAGAAGAGATATTGTTAATCTCTCTATAGAACAACTAATTGAGATAGCTTGTATAGAACTAGAGCAATTTATTATTGTAAGTGTATACCGCCCCCCCCACTGCATCATATGAACAATTCCAACATAGAATGGAGGAGGTACTATCAAAATTTAGCAAAACTAGCAAGTCAATTATAGTGTGTGGAGATTTTAATATAAACTTGCTTGAACATTCGGCCAATTGTACTAGCCTTAAAAGCTTATTTCAAAGTTTTTATTTGTTCAATGTATTTTGGGAACCTACTAGAATCACTTCTACAACAGCAACCTGTTTAGATAATATTTTTACAGATGTTACTATTACTAGTAAACTCATAATTAATAATCTTCAGTCCGACCATAGTGGACAACTTATAAAAGTAAATACAAGATTGGACAATGTCAGACCAAAAAAGACGGTTGAAAGAAGGTGACGATTATACCAGTTACGGGTAGCCGTCTTGTGAGGTTTAGAAATAATTTGGTAAATACGATACCATTTTTACACTGTGGCAAAACTGCAAATTTTCACTACAACTTAGACTTCAATTCCTCCTGTGAGGAATTTGACAGGATTTTTACTCCAGTAACGGTGACAGTAAACAACAAACATAGTTTTAATGATTGGGCAACAATGGGTATCCACAAAAGTCGTAAACGCTTGCTTAAATGTTTCTCATATTAAAGGTCATATACCTTTAATATGAGAAACATTACAATAATAGTGAAGAATTTAAAATATATGTAAAAAAATACTCCAAGCTCTTTAAAATAGTTTGTCATGAAGCGAAAACACGTTTCATTGCAGATAAAATTAAAAACAGTAATAATAAAGTAAAAGCGAATTGGAGTGTAATTAACAATGAAACTGGTAGATCGAATTGCCGTAACACCTCTATTTGTTTAAATATTAATAATCGCGTTATAAATTCGGAAATAGAAATTGCAAATGAATTTGATAAATACTTCTCCGAAATCCCGATTGTCACGACCAAATACCTTAACTCTTCGCCAAAAGCAGCATATGATATGCTTAAATTACACGTACCAACGTACCTTCCCCTGATTTGAAATTTAAGTATGTTACAGGTAGCGATATAATAAAAATCTTCAAATTAATTAACCTAAAAAATACAAAAGACCTATGGGGCCATTCGACTAATATTGTAAAATACATACTTGACATTATAGCACCTGAATTAGCAATAATATTTAATGAATGCATAGATGAGGGTGTGTTCCCTGACCTCATGAAATACAGCAAAGTTATACCTTTGTTTAAATCGGGCAGTTCTTTTGACCCTGCTAATTTCAGACCTATTTCAGTGCTGCCTGTTTTTAGTAAAATTTTTGAAAAACTTTTGCTTCAACAGCTACAAATACATTTTTGTAAATTAATGAACAAAAATCAGTTTGGTTTCACTAGGGGCTTATCAACAATTAATGCGGGTACTAGACTCATTGAGCACATCTTTGACGCCTGGGAAGAGTCACAGGATGCATTGGGCATTTTTTGTGATTTGTCAAAATCATTTGACTGCGTGCACCATGAAACTTTACTCCTAATACTAAAGCATTATGGAGTGAAAAATAGAGCCCTAAATCTGTTGAAATCATATTTAAGCGAAAGAGTTCAGATAGTCGATGTAAATGGCAAACGGTCTTCGGGTAAACCTGTGGGAATAGGTGTTCCACAGGGTTCTATTCTCGGTCCTTTCTTGTTTCTTATATATATTAACGATCTACCGTTTGTGGTAGATGATAGCCATGAGATTGTATTGTTTGCTGATGATACTTCACTTATTTTTAAAGTGAAGCGACATGCGGATATTGATGACGAGGTAAGCAATGCACTCTCAAAGATAGTGCGTTGGTTTGAGACGAATAATCTGCACTTAAACAGTAAAAAAACAAAGTGTTTACGGTTCATTACACCAAACACAGCGGAGGTACAAACCAACGTACTTATAAATGACCAGAGATTGGAACTTGTGGACACTACGGTCTTCTTGGGTATCACGTTAGATAAAAAGCTTCAGTGGGGTCCACATATTACCCATCTAGCAGATAGACTCAGCTCTGCGGCATATGCAGTTAGAAAGATTAGAGAGTACACGAATGTTGCGACCGCTAGATTAGTGTACTTTAGTTATTTTCACAGCATCATGACGTACGGTATATTACTATGGGGTCATGCTGCTGACATTGATATAGTGTTTGCACTGCAAAAGAGAGCTAGCTGTTCGTGCTATACATCAGCTTGGTTATAGACAGTCTCTAAAAGAAAAATTTAAAGAAATAAATATTATGACTGTTTATTGTCAGTACATTTATGAAAATTTAATATATGTTCACAAAAATCGTCACCTTTTTGCTCTTATTAGTGATTTTCATTATTATAACACTAGATATAAGGGATTGCTTGTAACTAATTCTAGTAGGCTTCATAAGATACATAATAGCTTTAAGGGTAAATGTATACACTTCTACAATAAAGTCCCAGCCACTGTTCAGGCATTATCTATAAATAAATTTAAATGTTTTATAAAAAAAAGGCTCTGTCGTAAATCCTATTACTCCACTGCTGAATATCTAAATGATCGGACAGCCAGGGACTAGATTGTGATTATTTTATAGCGACTGTACAATATTGTATATTTTTATTGAAAAGAGCGCATAAAAAAAGAATGCTGGGAGAGTTTCTTGCGCCGCTTCTTCTCTCTCAGAGCGCCATTTGTTTCCGAAGCAGTAGTAGTATCTAGTAGTATAAGAAATGACATCAAAAAGAATTCTAAAGGAATCAATTTTGAGAAAATAAATGCCTTTTATGCCTTTTATGCCTTTCAATCACATCTCTAGTGAATGCCCAAAGAAAGACAGAAACACGCCTGCGCAGTGTTGCAACTGCAATGAAAGTCACCCTGCAAACTATCGACAATGTAGAGAACGACAAAAATACCTCAAGCTTGTCGAGTCAAGGAAGGAAGAACTTAAATTAATCCAAGCGTCTAAGCGTTTTCCTAAAAATGCTGGAATTGATGGTCGTTCTTGGGCAAGTGTGGCAGGTGCCAATAAGAAGAAAATCCCTATGTTCGAGAATCCAGCCGAAAACGATGTGACAACTGCAGCACCATCATGTCATCCGGATAGTGCTACTGCAGAGATGTTAAGGATTTTTTTTTTATGGAATATGAGGACAAACGAGCGTACGGGTCACCTGTTGTTAAGTGATCACCGCCGCCCACAATCTCTTGCTACACCAGAGGAATTACAGGAGCGTTGCCGGCCTTTAAAGAAGGTGTAAGCGCTTTTTTTGAAGGTACCCATGTCGTATCGTCCCTGAAACACCGCACAAGGAAGCTCATTCCACAGCTTTGTAGTACGTGGAAGAAAGCTCCTTGAAAACCGCACTGTGGAGGACCGCCACATATCCAGATGGTGAGGATGATATCCTAACTTGTGGCGTGTCGTGCGAAGGTGGAAAATTTTTAGCAACAATCAAAGAATTTAAGGGACAGTTTATGGCATGTCATTCAATGATTGACAAAGTTATGCTGATCCTTTCTCATCTGGGTCAGTATGTCTAAGTGTAGTGAATACACTTATGAAATCGAATTTGAAACACAATGTGTTGTATCAATTAAAAAAAAGTGTGTGTGTACTTATGAATTACACGTAAGAAGTTGTAATTCTTTGGCGTAACAAAGCAAAAATCTTGCAAAGATGGCTTTGACAATTAATTATTAAATAACGAATAAGGCTGTATGGGCTTTAACTCTTTGCCTGTCCTAATAACGGACGAGAAACCAAAAAAAAAATAACGAATGTCGCAAACGTCAGAAAATTTTAGGAACCAACTTCACCCTGTTACAGCAGCAGTGCGAGCGCATCTTAAAATGTCACTCTCATCATTTTTTCATAACGCGCCTAAAGAAGTATACTACAAAAATAATGTTTACACCTACAATCTTGAAATTGTTTGAAAATATACCATAGAATTTATATATTACAAACATGAAATTGAACATTGTAACATTCACTCAAAATAATCGATTCCTCAAATAGCAGCGATTTTATGTGGTCCAGTAATGCAGCCATGCGGCAGTTTACAAGTTACTCTAAACCACTCGACTGTGAAATCATCCGATCAACATTCTTTGACGTACCTACACTGTTAAAGCACCGACAGACGCATAACATGTTCTTTTCGAATACCTTTGTACACAGTAATTATTTATTTAATATTGCTAAGGATTCGCGATACCGCAGTTTCTTTCTGATCAGTTTATGTGAACTGTTTATACGTTTGTAAATCTTATATTTTCCTGTAGACGGTCACTAACACAGAAATGTTAAAAAAGTATAAAGTTGTTAATTCAACTTCAAATTTAAGTCTAATTAAAACAAAATTACTAATAAAAAAATATAAGTATGTTTTTCGTAAACGCAGAATTAAATACATATCAAGCAGATAAAAGCTGTCGAATTCAATAAAATAGATATATATCGGTTGTTTTCTATTTCACATAATATAATATTAACTGATGTCTTTCTTATATTAATAAATATAATTACATTGAATAAAACTAACGCTTAAAGCAATATTCAACATTTTGACGTCAAAATCGATGAACGCCGGCTACACGCACGAAAAAGTGTCACGTTCCGCGTGAGCCGAGTGTGCAAGAGAGAGAGGTACAATTGATAGAGAGGCACGACCGGCCTAAGGTGTGGCTTAAATTAAACACCAAATATTCTAATTAACAAGTGCTAATAATAATAATATTGACACACTTACACAATTTATCTTGCCCCAAACTAGGCATAGCCTGTGGCCTATGGGTACAATACAACGATATATTTTGTACAATATAAATACTTAAACATACACATAAACATCCATGACACGGAAACAAACATTCATATTCATCATATAAATGATTAAACCTACCGGGATTCGAACCCGGGACCTCTAGCTTAGTAGTCAGTCTTAGTAATAAATGTTTATTTATCAAAAAAAATGTAATTTTCAATCTACTCCTTAGCATTATGCATTCTAATGATAATTCAGTGATAATAATTCAAATCAATACATAAAAGCATTGTAATATTGATTCAAATTATTAAAAATCACTTAATCATTACATCATCATTTCAGCCGGAAGATATCCAGTGCTGGACAAAGGTCTCCCCCAAAGATTTCCACGATGATCGGTCCTGCGCTGACCTCATCCAACGTATTCCGGCGTCCTTGACCAGATCGGTCGATCTTGTCAGCCTACCAACACTGCGTCTTCCGGTACGCGGTCGCCATTCGAGGACTTTACTGCCCCAACGGCCATCTGTCCGTCGAATTATGTGCCCTGCCCACTGCCACTTCATTTCTTCGTTAATATACCATTTAATCATTACATACCTACTGCATTAGACAAGTTTTCTTCCTTCATTTCTTTAGTAGCGGGGTGTTATTTATTTTTTGAATAAGGTACAGATAGATAATACGTAATAAAAATACTATTATTAACAATATTTAATTAAAATTTTCCATGAATGCTCACAAAATGTCGAGAAACATATAGCCTAAATGCGGGCATAGTATTTTTGCTGCTTCATAGCGTCCACGCAGACGACGTCGCGGGCATCAGTTAGTTTAATAATAATATAAATACTGCAACACGTGTGGATTCAATTCTGTCATTCAATTCAAAGGAACAAACAATAAAAGGAAAGTGCAAGTGTTGCAATAATACTTCATTTTACTTCATCTCCACAAATTCCGACTTTTTTCTGCGTCGTCTTTTTTTTGCGTTGCGTTATAAATGATCGAACCTTCGATATCAACTTACACAATAACTCGATGCTGCGGTCTATTATAGTCGTTATTACAATACGGATAAGGCTTAACAAATAATATTACTGATTTCTGACGATTTCTTCGTAATTTTACCTGAATTTGAAATATACGAAATGTGAATACTGCTTAACTACAAATCAGAGAGAAATATAGACCTATTTTGAGCTATACAACGACTTGCGGTTGCAGTTAGTAAGTGCATACCTAATTGTTAATTATAGTAACACTAGCATATATTTTTTAAACCTTATTAAGAATTTCAATGATAATCCATTTACTTATATTACAAATATTAAGTCAATACTTCTGTTGTTTTAACTGCACTATTTTAGCAATTTTAATTTAATTTTGGAGGTATTGTACAAGATATAATTAATTCGGAAATTTAACCATCTCAAATCAAATCAAAATCACTTTATTCATATAGGTCACGGAAATGACACTTAAAAATAATTGAATCTACTTCGGAAAGGGTTGAGCTAATGAGAAGAAGTAGAAAGAAACTCATTGCCACTCTTTTAAATCATAATTTACATTTTCATCGTTTTACAAATCATTTTAATTACAATATAATATGTAAAGTGATGCAACAAACATACTAATCAGATACGATTAGGTAATAGAATATATACTCTTATATCATACGATGATACACAATCGCGACCAGAAGTTAGATGTAAGTAAGTAATTTTATAATAATAACATTATCTAGAGAGATATTACATTACAAACTACAGAAGAAATAAAAAAAATATGATTCTTTTAAATACCTACTTCATATATTTATTGGTATCTCGATTTGCCCTAAATAACAAAATACTCAAAACAGACAATGTGACTTGCATAATGAATAAAGAGATTGATCCTTTCACAGAAGGGTCGAAGAAGAGTAATTAACCGGTTTTTTGCAACAAACCCATACAGATTTGATTTATTTAGGGATCCATTGGATATAGAAGAATTTGCGAAATATTGCAGCCTATTGGGTAAGCGATAACGTTTCTCAAACTTACCCAGACGAAATATTTAAATTTTTTGCATAATTATGTAAAGGTTCAATTGAATGACATACATAGTTTTATGCCATTAACTTTAGTGCTTAGCTTAGCTTATCCCTGTGGCCTATCTACAAATAATAATATATAGTATTTTTTTTTAAATAGAACATCATTCGCTTCTACTTCCCTTGTATATCATCCATCAATGAACCGGTGTTCACTTGATTAGTTGATGATGAGTGATCAACCAATTCAATAATTACATCACTGATAGATAACGTAAAGACATTTGAGATTTCTAGCTACATAAATGAAAAACATCACAAACACCCTGACGTGGGATAAAATTACAATTTCAATGGTTCAATTCCACACCTTTACTTATTTGGCTGAAAACTACTTAACCAATGAGCTTGTACGCAAGCAAATCCTTCCAAAAAAAATTCGATTATTTTTAGAAAACTCTTTCATTCAAACTCATACCATGGAGGTTCATTGAACATTTCTACGCTGTCAAACATAGTTCGACGGACAGATGGCCTTTGGGGCAGTAAAGTCCTGAAATGGCGACCACGTACTGGAAGAGGCAGTGTTGGTCACACAAGGAAGACCGACGATCTGGTCAAGATCGCCGGAATACGTTGTATGAGGGTAGCGCAGGACCGATCGTCTTGTGATGATGATGATAATGACACTTGACAAATAAAACTGGCTTCCATTATTAAAAGCGTATACAATATTTTGTAGCTGTACTTTTTAACCATAAAAAGTTCCTTTATGTGATAGATCCTTAATGATGATCTAAGTTATGCTTCATTCGTAACATGTATGTAGAATTTCAACTCAATCGGTCTAGGGTAAGACGTCTTCGATGTTTCAAAAAGCGGCAGTCACGAGAATGACATCAGGATATAAGGAAAGTAATTCAATCTGATTACTATCCCCTATTCACTCATGTTTGCCTGGTACCAATAAACAAAACAAAGTGTTCAGAGATTACCAGTGGGAGGCTCCTTTGCACCGAATGCCGGCTAGATTAAGGGTACCACAACGGCGCCTATTTCGGCCGTGAAGCAGTAATGTGTAAGCATTACTGTCTTTCGGTCTGAAGGTCGCCATAGCTAGTGAAATTACTTGGCATATGAGACTTGGCATTTACATCTCAAGGTGACGAGCGCAGTTGTAGTGCCGCTCAGAATTCAGAGCAGGGCATATCAATTACCATCAGCTGAGCGTCCTGCTCGTCTCGTCCCTTATTTTCATTAAAAAAAGAGCGCCGAAGGAAGTTGTCAGTATAAAAACTATCGATTATCGATACAGAGTCAAGTAATAAAATATTGTCAACTTAACTCATACGAGTATATCTAACAATATTTACACAGAGGACGCTTATCAGAAGTTTGACAATCGTAGTTCAATAGTGCCATCTTCGAAATGTATTCCGGGAACAGTAAAAAGCGCAGGTATAGATTGAGAGTGAAAGGGTCGGTGCAATACGAGACACAAACGTAGCCCAGTTTCACCCACAGTCGTTGACTGACCTCGCTGTTTTTGCCACAACGATGGTTGTGACGATGGCCTATTGCGTACGTGCATTCGTAACGAATCTTAACTGGAAACACGTGGGAATACGTCCTTTCCACAAACTGATTGTACAGATACGCTTTTATTACCATTTATAAACCTTTCTGAGTTATTGAATTCTCTTGCGTAAATCTTTTCTATGTATATAATCATTTTCTGTGATCTGAGTTGAGCGGCTTAGGTAGGCAAGTATCATCTTGACGAATGCTTGCATATCCTTTCAACGTGAAGAAGTGACAAAGAAGTAACTGCCACATTATGTAAAATGACACAAATATACAGCAACATAAGTTGCTATTATTGTTATTATATATCTTTTAACTATAATACACAGATTGGTAAATAAATAAACTTTTATTTAAACATTCATGTGAAAAGTTTTTATAAAAAAATAAAAAAAAAATGCCATGTATTTTTTTAATAACAAATACCTACTTTAATACAAGGAACTAAAAAATAAAAATTCTACAATCTAATTTTACTTGTACAATCAACATTAAGTTTTATTTTATATATATTCCTTCCGTAAAAAATAATGTATGTGATGGTGAAAACGCCATCAAAATCAGTTGCGAGGCTTATCAAATTAATGAAATCATTTTCAATTTTATTCATTTGTGTTATAAAATGAAACTGATTGATTGCCAAATGTCATGATGGTTATATACTATTATTATTATGACAATTTAACATTTCGCAACAATTCTGAAAACGAACTTTATTGAAGAAGTTCTCAGATACTCAATGCCATATAACAGCTGTTTTAATTCAGTACTAAGAGCACCCGCGCACTGGAGAGGCCAGGGCCCGGCTACCACCACAGCCACGACCACACGGGTCGCCAGGACATTGTTTTGTTACCCGACGAGACGTTAGTCCTCGTCCTGTAATCGTTACACTCCACTCAAACTCACACACGGACTGGCTGACTGACTGACATACATCACATACACAACCACAAACACACTCCACAAACAGACACCAACACAAACATTTCCACTTACATTGATACAAACATACATGTACACACATGCATACACACTTTTACAATACACAATACATTACCGCACTCGCCGGTGAGTGTGTTCCTCTTATTTTTCATCTTTCATCATCATTTCATCTTCATCTTCATCCTCTCTCCTTCCCACAAGCACACAGCCGGTCCGAGGTTCGAGTCTCCTTAGGAGACGCCCCTCGACTGTTGTTGCGTAGTCTTTGCAGCCTCCACGCTCACGTCCTATGTCGCTGTAAAAGCCTTCAGGGCGAACAGCATAGAGGAGGTATTTAGTCGGTTGGGGGTGTCCGGTTGCGCGGACACTCGAGTCCGACATATGGGCCCCGTTTCGGGGCCTAAATACGTAAATGTATTTTCCTCCTGTCGAAAAAAAGGATCGCCAGGACTTTTTAAATCCGGACAGCCGTCCGGATGGCTGGCAATGGGGTCGCATTGTTGCCGTGGCGGCTGCAGTTGATGAGTTGACATTAGAGGTGATGGACGTCGAGGAAATGGCAGTCATTGCTTTTATTTTATGTTTGTTACCACAAATCTTTGGGCTGGGTGAACCGAATTTGATAATTCTTTTTTTATTGGAAAGGATATATGTACTCCAAAGGAAGTTTGTTTAGGTTCTGATTATGGGATCCAAGTCAAAGTAACGGAACTCTTCAATTCTTAGAAGCAAATTAACGATACTAGACCAATTCATTTATATGCTATCCGTATATTTGAGTCACCTACTGTCACGTCGTTATGGTAAAGTAATTGTCGTAGACAAATATGATGATCAATGGAACTCCTTAACGACTTACAGTATATAATATAATTATGTATGTAATATAATTTAGTAGATCTACATAAATTTAGACAAATTATTAGTAAGCATAGTTCAGGATCACTAAAAGTCTAAACATAAAAAAAATAACAAAAAAACAACCGACTCTAAAAACACTATTCCAAAACAATAGACATAATATTATGCACTTAAAAGTATGAAAATAATTGCGTATTTTTAAACAATCTAATTCTAGTAACGATTGTTGTTATTTTTGGAGTCGGTGTCAGCCAAGTTACGTGTGTAACGTTCGTTCGTAATCGTTACAAGAATTAGATTAATTAATTGGATTTAAAAAAAAATACGAGATTATTTTCATACTTTTTAGTGCATATAAAAGTTTTCATATTCATAATTATCATTCCCTTAACCTACATGATTCAAGTGATTTATATACAAAACAATCATATATCTCTCATACTTAAGAAATTATTTCATTCGAGCATTATTTTTTTCTACTTACTTTGCAAATCCGACTACTGCGAAAAAGTTTTTTCATGTTTCGGTTTAATATATTGCATATGACACTCGCAAATATTGTGGTTTACAAAATCGGTTCAGTAGATCCAGCGAATACTCCCACAACCTCACAAACTCAGAAACTTTACCTCTTTATATTATTAGTTATTATTAGTAATAAAACTCCAATAAATCCTATTGTAATATGTTCCTCTTTACATCATTCACCGTCGGTTATAGAAAAATATTTCCCACGCATTGGGTTGCTTGCACATATTCCGGTGGTATTAAATCGGACCCTTTCTTGTTACATTTGAATGTTTGTCAGTGAATTTCATTTGCGCAACTTTTTTTTTTGATTAACATTCAATAGATTGTACTTTCTACGTGTGGCTGAATCGTGGGAATGCAGGTGAAGAAGGGTTCTACCTACGCACTTTTTGCACGGTCCGAATCGGTGCGGTTGCACAAAACTCTGAAATTATTAGCTCTTTGTGCAAACGTCAAGTGATGTTCGACTAATAGATTATTTATGGAGACGCCACAGAAACTTTAAATTATTAGGGTTCGACTTGGGCTACTACATATTGTCTTGTTGCGATCGATGTAGATAACAACTCTTATTTGTGCCGACAATAACGAGATACAAATGTATTTTGTAATCTATACAGCTGTTCTTTGGAAGGAAAACATATGAAATTTATATATATCGAATTTAACTAACTTTATTAAAAAAAAATAAAATAAAAAAAAAACTTTGGTAAATTCACAAATAAAATAAATAAGCCATTTATTTCTTGGTTTTACAAAGTTTTTTAAATATTTTAAGTTAATAATTATAACTAAATTTGTTAGCAATAACCCCGGATTGGGTAAAGGCGTCCTCCAAAGATGCGACAAATATCAATTATTATTAATACGACAGGCGAAAAAAAAAAAGATAGAATAAACATTTAAGTGCATCAACTCAGATTTGGCGTTAAAGATTATATGTAGAATAAGTGCCAGTAATCTAGAATTTTCACAAAACTTAGGTATATTGTTTTTTTACAACATACATCCATCTACGAAATAACTTACTAGTTCTGAAGAGAGGCTTTTTGAAGTGACAACGTCTTTAGCGGCTCAACGCCGACAACAACTTTTCTTGAGATGGGTATAAAATGTTAAACTCACGTCAGGACACGTGACCTGGTCGAAAATTCGTAAGACAGTCGGTTTAATTATGGATGAAAGTGGATTTTGCTGAGAGATAAAATTTTTAATGTAAAATTATTGTAATATTTTTGAAATGTTAATGCTTTTATATTATATAAATTATCATTTTTGTGTACGATATCGCAATAAATGAATATTGTATTTAACCATATAAATGCTGGTACTTATGTACTGATAATTATAGCAATTCGTGCGATATTATGTTTAAGTTTTCACTTCTGCCGGCACTCCCGGAGAGCAACCCGTTTTTTTTATCACAAACACTCAATGATAGTTAATTATACAATTTTAATAAATTAATCTCGGATCGCGCCGTCTAGATAACCATTTGTAATGCAAAATAATTTATTATAATACACTTTCTTGGTATTAACTAAGAATAACAGTTAACTGAGAGATAGTATATATTATAATTTTTTATCAGATTCGGCCGAGTCACGGTCAAAAGACAATATTAAATGTAAAAAAATGCATGATCGTATCACGGACGAGTAAAAAAAAATAGGCTCCGCGCCGTGATATTAGCAAATGAAGCACCTTTATGCTAGTGTTTGCGGTTACAAGGGATACTAGTTACACAAATTTTTCTCCGTCAAGTAGACAAATAGCCACAAATACTTTTATAGTATCGTATTTACACATTTTCATAACGCACAACGGCATTTTTAAAATATTTTATTGGGCGCAAACTGTTCTGTCACATACGATGGCAAATCCCATAATGGCGGCCGATCGGCTTGTATTAGTGTGAGTGTGTGCGTGGGGCTATGGATTTACACGTTTACCGGCTTGTTTTGGTGCTTCACTGTTATGTAAGGTGACACGGAGTCCTTCTTTTTTTACTCATCCGTGGATCGTATGTATATTAATAACGAAAATTAGTTTTAGAAATATAAAGTGTTTTTTAATGGAGCTCATAAAGCTATCATGAAATATGTTCACGATAGTGTAGGTGGCTCCTTTCAATTTGTTTAATAATCAGTAGTTACAAATTTCTTTGAGTACAATCAAGGCTAACTGCACAATTTGTATAACATTTAAATGTTAAACAATTTGGATAGAAAAATTAACATGTATGTATGTAATATTTATACATAAAATACTTTAAATCTATTTTGTAAATAAGTAGAATTTTTTTAAAAGGAACTTTATATTTTTTCATGAGAGTGAAATGTTATTATTTATTTGAATAATAATTATAAAATATAAACCATTGAATCAGATCTTAAAATCAGTGCAAACAACTAAACGGACGTATCCACAGGCGATCGTATATATTTAGTTATTGTTATTTACTTCTGATAGTAGATACATATTATAGTATATTTACTTCTTATTGTGGCTTTTATCGAAGGCCTACCATAATTTAGCCAATGTCAGGTTTTGGTAGGCAATCAAATAGGAATAGAGTATTTGTAGGGTGATGGTACAATATCTAGTTTCTAATAAATAGGGAGCCTAGAAAAACTTTCTAAGAAAAAAGCCATTGTATGAAACGAGCAGTACATCATCATATAAATTAACAGATGACGGTTATAATGTTGTTTAAAACCGAAATCCATTAAATTTTAAGCAACTGTTCGCTTTCAAACTTAGCTAGATTATACTTCGTCGCCATACTTATATTTGCAAATTATTTTTATATTTCAAATTACTATTTCAAATTTATGTCAAACCACTGCACGTTTCATACTAAACTTAATTTCAATTTAATAACTTATTTTCATTTATTTAGGCAGTCATGCCTTTAATTACCGTAGTATTTACATCTTTTTTGGGGACCTGTAGGAAAAATAACCGTGGGCAGATCGCATAAAAGGTGGTCCAGTGAAATTATATAGATTGGCGAAACTAACTAGCTCGAAAAAGGAAAAAATAGAAAGGAATGGAGGAGGTCTGTAACCAACTGGGATCCATTTGAAAATTAGAAAAATATGAACTTAACTTACATAGTTTAAAATGCAAATTATTATTACTAATTAGCATAAACGTTAAGAAAAAAATAATCATGTTTGTCCATTTACTGTACTAACATACCGCTCCAACTAGATACCGCAGGCGTAGTTGCAAAATGCGGCAACAAATACTAGGCAAATAATACGTCCAAGTGGGCGTACTCGAGCCATTCTCGAACAATTTGTAACGTTGTTAATGTTGCAAGGTTGCGTAGTAAAACTTTGTCAAAATAAAAAATTTCTTGTAGTAACAAGAAATAAGAAAGACACTGGGATCACATATCATCAGTAAGTATTTTGTATTTTATTAATTTCTTAAGTATGTTACAATATTTGAAAGATACCATTCAATGTTAAAATGCCACGCACACAAGCATCTAATAGTTGCATTAACAAAAAAGCTATTGTTCTTAGGTAGTACGGTATTTAGTTGGAACGTAGCGGAAACCAATCCTTAATCTTAGATACATACTAACACTAAAATATAAAAATCAAATAGAAAATTAATAAAAGGCTTAATTATAATTTTTATTATTAATGTTTTCTCTCCGACTGTACCTATTCTAATGTTAGTTCGTTGTCTTCAATTGATCGAAGCGGGTGACTACAGTCCATTCATTGGTGGACGGGCCCTATATGCGGGAGTATTTTACAATTTATAACAACTAAACATGCCACTGAGTCGTCATATTAATACACATCCTTCCTTTACTCCCAAAATTACCCTTAAATTTTATATTGTACTGGTTAACAGAGCAACTGTTAACATACCCTCTATATAATATCAAAATAACTATGTATATGCAAACAACAGAAGGACATGCGCTATGTATTTTTTTAATTGCATGGTAGCCATTTAAATTTGTAATTTTTTTTGTTATTTTGTTGTTAATGTGGAAAATACTAATAAATCCACTGTCAAGAAACAGACAAACGCTCTCCTCATTACGGCGAGACTAAATTTAAATGTTCATGTGTGCTAGTTTTACAGATGTGTTCGTGAGTTAGTGAAGTATGTAGTATTTTGCATTAGGTCGATGCCTATGACAAGTATTGATAAACGGCGTCATAGGCAATATTTACACAATACTAAAACAATATTTTATTTTCTAACCACGGACGAGTAAAAAAAGAAGAACTCCGCGCCGTGATAGTACCAAGTGAAACAGCGTTATGCTAGTGTGTGTGCGGTTACAGGGGATACTGGTTCCACAATTTTTTCTCCCTTAAATAATCATTCAATCATATGGCCACAAATTTTCTCCGTCAAGTAGACAAATAGCCACAAATACTTTTATAGTATCGTTTTTATACTTTTTCACAACGCACGACGGCATTTTTAAAATATTTTATTGAGACGCAAACTGATCTGTCACAGACGATGACAATTCTCATAATGGCCGCCTATCGGCCTGTAGTAGTGTAAGTGTGTGCGTGGGGCTATGTATTTACACGTTAATCGGCTTGTTTTGGTGCTACACTGTTATGTAAGGTGACACGGAGTCCTTATTTTTTTACTAGTCCGTAACCGTAGTCCGTTCTAACACATATTTTTTTAAATTAATGTACCTAATGTATTTAATTTAAATATTTAGTATTTTAGTGCATGTTCTACGAAAATAAACATCATGAAAGTAGTATTGAAGAATCAGTATTTACCTGTGAAATATTACTTCCTGTGTATTGTTGCTATATGTAACAACATAATCTAATACAGAACACGACACTATTATATTTTTTAATTAATATCCGTTAAAACACAGAATAATAACAATAAAAACACTAAAATTAAAACGCGGTCCAATTTGACAGGAGACTAATGGACACTAAATGGTTTCAAAACGATGGTTTTTATGTAAGGATAGTTACCTCACATTGGGTTCGTCTATTACAGTAGTAGGAACCTATACTAAGCTTATGCCTTTTATAGACTTAATACAGTAGCGTTAATCGAACTAAAAGTCCGATAATACGGGAACAATTTTGATTTGTCTGTGTGTGTTAGCTAGTGAGTTATATTATATTTATATTTAAAAATACTAAGGAGTTATGTCTTGCGTGGAGATTTGCTTTTGTTTTTCTATCTTGCTGTATCTCCGTTACACATGTTCCCTCTCTCTCGCACGCTATGTTCGTCCATACTCTAGTAAATTATAAATCTATGGTGTTCGGGCAATAGCCTATCTCAATATAGATACGAACGAACAACCAAATCTTAGAAATTGGGTTACGAATTTATCTACGGGTGTATCTAACTAACTAATTATTTAGTATCATTAGTTCGTTTCAAAACTAAAATTAATTCGTACTTATTATACGTATATTATATACGTCAATATAATGTATTTCTATATTCCGTATCGAAAAGGGTTAAAGTACATGATTTAATTGATTACATATGAACCACGCCTCACTTGGGATTGGTTGGTTAACCCTTCTAACGAACCGAACGTGAGAAAGGGTTATTTTAAGCCCCTTCTGATGTAACAGCGCGCGCGCCGCTCCTCGCGTCTTTTTACGTTTTTTACTCGCGGCCTGTGTTTGTTTTTTAACAGCCGACCTCGCGATATGATTGGATGCAGTGAAAGGGTTATGTGTATATAAATGAAGTGATGCTGAGCCAATAGACGGCCGATGTGGGAAGGGGTTTGACTAGTTTTTTGATTGATTGTCCATAGTATGTATGTTAAGTTTCTGATTTAAATTAATAGGTGTTCTTTTTTGCTCTTAATAGTGATTTTCATTATTATAACACTAGAAATAAGGGATTGCTTGTAACTAATTCTAGTAGGCTTCATAAGATACATAATAGCTTTAAGGGTAAATGTATACACTTCTTTAATAAAGTCCCAGCCACTGTTCAGGCACTATCTATAAATAAATTTAAATGTTTTATAAAAAAAAATTGCTCTGTCGTAAATCCTATTACTCCTCTGCTGAATATCTTAATGATCGGACAGCCTGGGACTAGATTGTGATTATTTTATAGCAATAGAAATGACTGTACAATATTGTATATTTTTATTGAAAAGAGCGCAAAAAAAGAATGCTTGGAGAGTTTCTTGCGCCGCTTTTTTCTCTCTCAGAGCGTAATTTGTTTCCGAAGCGGTAGTAGTATCTAGTAGTTATTAGAAATGACATCAAAAAGAAGTCTACAGGAATAAATTTTTATGCCTTTTTTTTTAAATAGTATCTGTTCGGTGAAATCTTAAGGTTATTGTTATTGTTAAGGCTAAGCGCGCACTACGATAAAAATTGTTAATCTGTGAACAGCAGAAAATACACTTAAATCCGCGCACTGCAAAAATAAATGGTTTGCGATTTAAAATTATTGTAGATGCGAAATCTTACATATATTTTCTAGCCAAGTATTGCCGAGCTTCGCGCATTGCGATTTTTTTTTTGCACTTTAAAAATCTGTGCTTTTATAAAAATTATGAATTGAATACGCAAAGTTGCAGGCTGAGGGTAGTTTAGAATATAATTCGAATTATAATCGCGTGGAACGTGTTGATAACGAATTTGCAAAATTACGCGTTCAGGATTGCGTGGAGATTTAAAGTTAATCTGATGAAAAATTAACTTTTGTGAGTGTTGAACTGTTGAGTGCTCGCGAGCGGCGGTAGAATGAATAGCTCCGCGTGGGAGATGACGTGCCGCTCGCCCGAACACGGAGATTACAGAATCCAGCACCTTTCATTCATGACACTCAAAGCTTTTCAACGGGCGGATAATTATAACTGCTTAAGTCTCTATCTCAATATTTATTGCACATAAATGAAATATTATTGATTTAGGCGTGTTTGAGAATGTGTCTTATAGTTTACAAATGTCAATCAATGTCGTGACAGCAGTTGACAATATTTTACAAAAGTAACGAGATACAGCAGGATAGAAAAGGAAAGCGAATCCATTGTCACTGTAACCGATTTTGATTTACAAGTCGTAAACAGTCAGCCACGCTTGTCATTAGCTACTCAGTATATTGAATATTAAGGCGACACTAAATGCCAGCGACCTTGAGCGATATGAGTTCACGGCTGCCGGCCCGCCATCAATGTAACAAAGCCAATATTTTCAAAATTCTTGCGTGGAAAACAGTTTATATGCTTACAATCCTCGTTATTCACTACTTATATGAATAAATGAACCTACACAAAAAAGTACAAGCTGTAAGAATAACATTTCTGGGAGAAGTACCAAAAAAATGCGTCACGTCATGCCAAAAAACTTGTTTAACTTCAAAGAAAAGTGGTAGTTCAAGAATGCTCTGCAGTGTTAACTATAACCAACAGCAAGCATTAGCAACCTACAAATAAGACTTAAGGATATGTGTAACAGGATTAAGTAGTGTTCATAGCTCGAAATGCTATACTTTCACCACAAAACTTGTCTAAAAACACCATGTTTGCATGTTTTCTGCTTACTCTTCGCCTTAAATCACTACGTGCGTAAATTGTCAATGTGTGCGTTACCACACATTGACAATTCAAAACTAGTCTTGCAGATTGTCTATACGCTCATTAAAAATATTTTAATCAATTAATTAAGTTTAAAATAGGTACCTATAGGTATTACCATAATCTAATATATAAAATTCTCATGTCGCGGTGTTTGTAATTAAACTCCTTCGAAACGGCTTGACCGATTCTCATGAAATTTTGAGTGCATGTTGGGTAGGTCTGAGAATCGGCCAACATCTCTTTTTCATCCCCCTAAATGTTAAGGGTCCACACGAAAGGTTTTTTTTAATTTTTTTTTCTTTTTTTTTTTAATTTGTTTGATTATGAGTCAGCATTAAAAATACATACAACTTCAAATTTTCACCCATCTACGATCAACAGTTACTTTTGTATCGCGATTTTAATATCGGCAATACAACGTTTGCTGGGTCAGCTAGTATTTATATATAAATTCAAAATTTATGGTATATTCCAAAATCTTGATTGAATGTTAATTTTGTTTACGTGGTACATGACGTAATTCTATGAGCTTTAGGAGCTTATTACCAGTGGGAGGCTCCTTTGCACAGGTTGCCGACTAGATTATGGGTACCCCAACGGCGCCTATTCCTGCGTTGGATAGCTAGGCTGGTCCGTTGACTGAAATAGCTGTCAACGCTTGGGTTTCCACTAGTCCTATTAAGGCGCGAAGAAATTAGATAGATATTTTCTTTACTAAAGTAAAGAATTTAACACATTAGTAGTCACATAAATGTGTATAATACTTATATTTGATGTTATAACAACAATAAAAATAATTAATTCATGTAGACTTCACTTGAATAATAAAATTGTACAAATAATATTTAATCATTTTATGTTCAGTAATGTCCAGGGTGTAATTTATATCTATCTACACCCATGCTTTAAATCCTCTATTGAAGATTCTAAAACAGTTAACTTATTTTCAACATTAAAACACCCAATGTCCTAATAACCATTACATCATCCAAACGAGTGTTGTAATGAAATTCAGTACAACATTACAACACTCCTTTGGATGATGTAATGGTTACTAGGACTAGCTTTATTAATGTTAGCAGTAAGGTAACTGTTTCAGAATCTTTTATAGAGGATTCATATTATGGGTGTAGATAAAGTCTTGTATGCAACTGTTCATAATTAGGTATTAAATCACTCATGTGATACTATTATCACATGCATGTTTTAATACCCCTTATTACACAACAGTTGCATAAATAACTATTATACGATAGTCTGATGGAACTATGGCGTCATAATTAGAAAATAAATTGCTGAGTGCAATGATAATTCACGACACAAGTGAACCAGCAATGCCCTGTATTACAATACGCTCTGCTGGGAAACATAAAATTGTCCCCTATCTGTTAACTAACTTTTACCAGGGCTTTTTACGAATGGCCAATGGCGTAATGAACCTTTTACAATATCAGCATTAAAGTGCTTTACAAAAAGCGGCGATACACTGTTAAGATAGGGGCTTATTCACAGTGTTTGGCTAGATGTGGGCGATTGTTTTACTTGTTATAAAACTAATTGAGTTCGGACACGACATATTTAATAAACACGCAAGAAGACGAACTCGTTATCGAATAAATTTAAAAACTTGTTTTTGAGTAACGGGTTTGATGCCTACGATGCCTCTAAGCGTTTTTATTAAAGCATTTTCGTGTAATAGATACATATTATTATATCAAATTACTCCTGTCTCATATGCTTGAAGTATATACTATCCAAACATTCATTATTTTCTGTGGCAACCCTAAGCTAGGCGTAGTTAGAAATAGAACTTCTCCCAATTAATTTTAATAAAAATTATTGTTTAGTCAGCTAATTTAGTGTTTATATCTAATTAATTAAGTAAAATATATTATTAGAATCTTGGCCTAAAAAATAAACAACAGTGTTATTGTGTATTAAGTTTTATAACTTTAGCTTTTGTGCACCTCCCGTGATACGTCAGCAAAATGATGACCCCAGGAAACAAAGCCCGCCAAACCAAAGAACAGCTCCAGCTAACCCTTGTGGAGCTAAAAAGTACAAGGGTCAGTACGAACAGCTTCTAAAAGAAAGGGACGACAACGAAATCGAGGTTATAGACATTATAAATAAAAATAATAATTTAAAACTGATCGATGTCAATTGCACATAGAAAACTCAAAGTTCTTAGAGGAAAATAAATACTTGTTCGCAATGGTCAATGGGTTTGAGCAGTATAGAAACAATAAGAGGAAACCTTGGATCTGGTAGTGAAACTAAAATCCCAGCTATAGGTATGAGACTGAGGATGTTATAAAATCATTAAAAAGTGCAGATCAAAGTTTCAAGACATCTCAAACCCATTGAATATTTAATGGGTTGGTTGGATGTGCCCCAGATTTAGTCTCACCAGCCAAAATCCGTATTAATAAATCTCGAAGAACAGAACGAAACTTCATCATTCATTTCAGCCGGAAGATGTCCACTGCTAGACAAAGGCAGCAGATGCATTCATTCAACCTATTCTGGCGGTCTTGATCAGATCATCAAACCATCTTGTGGGGGGCCTACCAACCTCAGCAATTTTTTTACCTTGCCAAACTACTCACGGATATTAACAATAGCAGAAGTCTTGAATTTGCGTTGCCAGCTTAAAGTTTACAGCACCCTATAAACAGTAGCCATGCAAAGGCAGAATGCTCAATTAATTTAATTAAATTTTATGGTGTGGGTACTTCTAATTGTTATGTAAATGTAATGTAACAAGCTTTACATTGTCCGATGTTGATTTACAACACGTTCTGCTGTTTTACAGTGCTGTAATCCAGCTACGGGCATTAGTCAAATTAACACGGAATAAAGTTTGGCGTGCCCTCTGATTAGCTGGAGGACACCAAGGGCGTGACTCTTGCCTAATTGACCTAAAAGTGTTTATCACGAATCGGTCCAAATTACTCAACCGCAAGGGCTACCAATTGCAAAAAAAACTACTTTTAAAAAACCGAATTCAAAAATTAAAAAGTATAAAATAACTTAATAAGCAATGCATGCAAATGATACCTTCAATATTAATAAAATACTATTATTTGTATGTGTGTTGTTATTTGTATGTGTATCACTATTGATGGTTCAATAGTGATAGATTTTAAGTCGGTGCCATTTTCGCATAATTTTATGGGACCGAATGTCAACTATTCCGCATCTAAATAAAGAAGCATGATTTAAATCCGATCATATATCTCAGCGTAATCGGTGTACATACAGTGCAGTTTTCAAGGAGCTTACTTCCACGTACTACAAAGCTGTGGAATGAACTTCCTTGTGCGGTGTTTCCGGGACGACACGACATGGGTACCTTCAAAAAAAGCGCGTACACCTTCCTTAAAGGCCGACAACGCTCCTGTGATTCTTCTGGTGTTGCAAGAGAATGTAGACGGCGGTGATCACTTAACACCAGGTGACCCGTACCCGGGGAAGGGGGGGGATAGCCTACTACTTATCCATCAAATTCTGTTACAGAATCAATAGTTCGGATACCTTTACTATCTGGCTATATATACGTTAGAGATGTTCTTCTCTCTTGTATGGTTTGTTCATCTATACGCTGCTGTATTGTAAGTCATATTCAGACCATGTCCACCAGCGTCCTAAATATCGTTAGTGGCCCCATAGGCAGAACTGTTAGCTCACGCCAAGGTACCCCAGTTCGAACCTTGCACTTATTTACGTTTTTTAGTATCCATATGTATGTAAGTTTATTGAACTCTTTAAATAATCGGTAACGCTCTTGTGACTCCTCTGGTATTACAAGAGTCCTTTTGTATAATATCTTATCATATTTGCACACTATTACACAAATTATTTCGTTTAAGTACCTACGGGTGCAAGACAACGATATATTGAATACGATATACATACTAAACTTTCATATATACATATAAACAAACATCCAAATTCACCCACCGGTGGGACCTTTGGGAAGCTCAGTGGGCAGGCTCACTTACCAGAAGTAGTATGGGTTGTCAAGTTGTAAGTACAAAAAAAACAGGTAGTTAATATCGCACTATGCATAAAAGATTCAAGTTTGTCTCGTAAAAACTGCATTGTAATTATGAAAATTGCCAAATAATAATTTCAATAATAGCTACATTACTGTAGCTAAATTTGCCAAATTGTATTTTATGGTTAAATACCTACTCTTCAGTTGATAGCCCTGGTGGAAGTGGGCATGTTAATGAGTAAGATTGATACTGCCTCGCCCAGTAACCCTAATCAAATTAATGGCGACTAAACACTGATTAACTTGAAGCAACAATAAATTTTCATACTATTACTTCCGCTGTATCGATAGGAGTGCCTGATTTATCTTTTTCTGTGATTCTTTAATTGTTTTACCAACAGCTGAAGATGTTAAATACAATATATCTTAAGTATATCTACGTTACACTTTCATTAATTGGCGTTGTGAGGAAGATTTTTAAGGTTATACTTTTTTGGCGCGGTAGAGAGGTAGAATTATCATAATAAATTTTGAAGATGCGCGAGCGCACCGTCACGCAAATTCGATACGTTAGCTGGTCAACTAACGGCCGGTCCCAATATTCAGTCTATCTCTTACTTGAGATAAAAATCGTAACTATCCTTGACTTTTCTGTCCCAATAAACTTATCGACGGTAACTCACTTTATCCGTGCACGCTGTCTGTCAATGGGACGACGTATAGCTTACCAGCGATATAAAGTTTGTATGGAAATTGCAATTCACGCGTCCCAATATAAGGCGATAAGAATGACTTATCGGGTATATTGGGACAGCTTCAGATTAGTGACAGCTAATTACTGACAGTAGAAGGTAGTAATTTATCTCTATCTGTAGATAGTATATTGGGAACGGCCGTAAATCATTCATTAGCCATCAGTATCATATCTAATGAGAACAGCGAGAATTAAATGTATAGTTTATACTATCCTTATGGATAAAACTAAAAAAAAAATTCATTCTAATTATACAAAAATACTTTAATGATAATTTAACAAAATTATTCGGTTTAAGAATATTTGCATTGATTGTATCTAATAACTTCTAATTGTTATTTATTACACAGAAAAGTATAACTTCTTGCATTCAAGCGTTTGCTTAAAATAATCCGAATAAAATTTTATTTTAGGCATTTTCCCATATAAATCACAAATCACGATACAAAATTAAAATTGCATTAAAATCAATATATAAAGTTAAAACTAAGATAAAAATCAACATTCATTTAAAAAAAATTATTGAAGTAGGCGTTACTTTGCGGAAATCCATAATTATACAAATGATTTGAGTTTTATATGAATATGTAATGTTGGCGGAATTAACACTAAAGAAAACTCAAATCATTTGTATAATTAATTTTAAACTAAAATAAAATTGAATATAAGAATAAGAATTATTTATTTAAATTGATCTTTTTACATAAATTACATAAAGTTAAATATTTTACAAGCTTATATATAAGTATGACTAAATTATTATTGCCATAGAATCACCACACTAGTCGGAGACTGTATCGTGGGATCAAATAAAGATATGATTTGAAATTAAAATTAAATCAAAACTAAAATAGATTACAAATAATAAATTAGTAGGTACTGTGATTAAGCCTTATGTTCTTAGCTAACCTCTTCTGTAGCCAATGTGTACACCATTCCAGTACCCGCATAGAGGGCTATCTAGCTTTTTACCCCATGAGCTGAGGAGGGTGTTGGTACTGTTTATGAACCTGCACATCATAGACGTAGAGTACGTTTGCGCATCATCGCGTAGAAATCATCCCCAAGAGCATCCGCAAACATTGCTGACTCACTGCAGTATCAAGGCTTTCTCATCACCGCCTTCATCTTATATATAGATATTAGTGGGGCTGACAGTGTTAAATGTAAATGATTATAAGTAAGTAATATTTTTATTCAAATTAGGATGTGACATCACTTATTTAAAGCAAAAAACTACCACCCATTTCAAAATGAATGCCTCAGACCTGAGAAGAACGGTCGCAAAAAAACTCAGCGGGCTTTTTTTTTTCATCGTAAAAATATGTTTACAAAGTAATATTATACAATTAAACTTATTATTTAATAGCCTGAGAACGGTCAGTCCATTCCCAATCTGCGGTATCATGTATATATATGTTATAGTAACCTTTACCACACAAACGTTTTTAACAATTCTTTTGAACAACGTAATACTTTTGTTCGTACATCGCCCCACAAAAGACTTACTCACTCGACTGAGCCGAGTAGGCATTATAAGTTTATGTCTGTTCCTGGTGTTATTTATGAGCCTCCACAGGTAAAAAGTCAACTGAAAATTACAATGCTTCACACTTAACTCTAGGTAAAACATTTGCATTTAAAACATATAAACTAGATTATATACAATACAATCCTATTTACGATCTAACCCTAAGTTACATTTAGCCAAAATTATTTTAGCTTATTGCATGTCAGAGCAGAATAGGTCAATATTATCCAAGTGTTTTAATTTATTGAAAATATTTGAAGTGCTGTGGACAAATGCATTAGCTCTGTAATTGGAACGGTTATGGTTATACTGTAAACGTAGAGCCTCATAGGCCCGCTGTGTATATTCCGTCCACAGACTACACGTGTAGAAAGATTGGCAGTAAGCATATACTTATATCTACACAATTGTGTTTAGCTAGGTGTTTTTCTTATGGAAAAGGAGGACAAACGAGCGTACGGGTCACCTGGTGTTAAGTCGTTAAGTTATCACCGCCGCTCACATTCTCTTGCAACACCAGAGCAATCACAGGAGCGTTGCCGGCCTTGAAGGAAGGCGTACGCGCTTTTTTTTTGAAGGTAGCCATGTCGTATCGTCCCAGAAATACCGCACAAGGAAGTTCATTCCACAGCTTTGTAGTGCGTGGAAGAAAGCTCCTTGAAAACCGCACTGTGGAGGACTAACTAACTTGTGGGGTTTTGTGCGAAAGTGGAATTCGGCGGCAGCAATCAGGTGAAACAGCTCTTCCGAACTTCCCCATGATAAATGCGGTAGAGGACACACAATGAAGCGATATACGTGCTTTTTTGATGTCATATCGTTCACAACTACAGCTAACAAGTGACTCAAAGTTTACAATTACCGACATTAGTCTGTGGGTCACCAAGCTTGTAGCTTGTATTAACAATACCTATACCCATCTTTGCAATACTAATGGCGGACGATGGACTCAGCAAAGTTTTGTTGGAAAACTTTGTTTGACGTAATTAAAATCCATCTCCCTGTACCGGCACGCGGCCATCCGACGCGTAATTTTTCCTTTCAAAGAGAACTTCCGTTACAGCTCCTCCCCACCCAGATGAAAGATTACTTTCCTCAGACTAAAAAGGCTTTTAAGCACCGCCAACAAAATGACTGAAGTTTTATACTTTAATGACTTAGTGCAAAATTTGCCGATTTGCGGAAAATTTTTAAACTTAGATTAGGATTTCGAAACTGCGATGTTTTCCAGCGTTCCTTTGAGCCAACACGATATGAATTTTAAGCAGTTCTGTAATTGCTTTTTAATTACTTCAGCTGAAAGCGGTTGAGAGATATAACTTATACCGACAAATAAGCTTAATAACTAGCCTCTTAACTAAATATAAAGCCCTGGTACATGTCATTAGGATAAAACGTGATTTCTATCACTATCACCACTATAATATTTACGTTCACCTACGACCAACGAAGCATTCGCGAAAGCGGCAGTCTTGTGTATGAAGACGTCAGGATGCATAATAAGACGCATCCATACTCTTCAAATAGATTACTATGACGTCTTCTTCACTCATGTTCGCCTAGTATCAGTAAAAACTAACTTAATATGCAATATGCACAAAATAAGAGGCCACCTAATCACCTCTACCTAAACAAGTTTTCACTAGAATAGTCCATAGTATAGGTATTTTACCAGTGGGAGGCTCCTTTGCACAGGATGCCGGCTAGATTATGGGTACCACAACGGCGCCTATTTCCGCCGTGAAGCAGTAATGTGTAAGCATTACTGTGTTTCAGTCTGAAGGACGCCGTAGCTAGTGAAATTACTGGGCAAATGAGACTTAACATTTTATGTCTCAAGGTGACGAGAGCGCCACTCAGAGTTTTTGGGTCTTTCAAGAATCCTGATCGGCACTGTATTGTAATGGGCAGGGCGTATCAATTACTATCAGCTGAACGTCCTACTCATCTCGTCCCGTATTTTCATAAAAAATTAAGACGTCAGGACATAAGACGCATCCATACTCTTCAAACAGATTACTATGACGTCTTCTTCACCCATGTTAGCCTAGTACCAGTAAAAACCAACACTATGCAATATGCACAAAATAAAATGCATCTAAGTAAGTAGTTTTCACTTCAATAGTCAATAGCAGTAGGTATGTTTCAAATCTGAAATATCCTTAGTAGAAAAATTATCAATTTTAGCAAATAATTCAAATATTATTGGAGCCATCAAAAAGAGTTTATTAACGGAAATGGGAAAAGAAAATGTTAGAAATAGGTGTGTTTGAAGGGTGATGGACAAACATCGCGACGCGGGCATCGGTCACACAATTATTAATTGCGAGCTCCCTCCTCCGCACCGGACCCGCAGCGAGGGCGCAAAAACGTCCTCCCGAGTGCTGTCAGCGAGGGAAAAAATCAGTGAGCGATCGTCCCCCAGCGGGTGAGTCCATCATATTGATTGAGGGTGGGGCTACCATCGGTCAGATTCCCCGCGCCGCTTCATTTATTATAGACATTGATGCTGCCTCGCCATGCGTTATTTGCCGCCAATTATTTAAAAAAAAATTTGAAGTGTACCAACGAGAGCTAAAACGAAGATGTGTTAAACTTTTGTATTTGAAACTTGTTCAATTACTTTATAAGCTCTTCTCTTTTGGGTCTACGATACAATTGAACCATATATAATTAAACCATCATATATCTTATATATAAAATTCTCGTGTCACAATGTTCGTTCCCGTACTCCACCGAAACGGCTTGACCGATTCTCATGAAATTTTTTAAGCATATTGAGTAGGTCTGAGAATCGGCCAACATCTATTTTTCATAGCCCTAAATGTTAAGGGTGGTCCACACGAAATTTTTTTTTTTAATTTTTTTGAATTTTTTTTTTTAATTTGTTTGATTATGAGTCAGCATTAGAAAATACACACAACTTCAACTTTTCACCCATCTGCGATCAACAGTTACTTTTGTATAGCGATTTTAATATCGGAAATACAACGTTTGCTGGGTCATCTAGTAATATTATAAATGTGAATGTAAGTTTGTTTGTTACACTTCTACGCCGGAGCTACTAAACCGATTTTGATGGAATTTGGTACAGCGATAGACTAGAACTTGGAAAAGTACTTGAAAAATTTTATCTCGGAAAAATGCATGGTTCCAATCGCTTTGTGAAAAATTGAAATTCACATTCATGGACTATAACTATACCAATAGCAGGTTTAGTTTGCCATAGCAATCTTCCTCGAAATAAAATACATATAGTATGTTGGGAATGGGAACGAAAACGGGAACCTGGAATAGGACATGAGATAATCATCAATTCTAAACTTGCTTATTATTTTTAAGAACTCTTTATCTACGCGGACGAAGTCGCGGGCTTCAGCTAGTAATAATAATATATTAATTGCATGATAGACTTAAATGTTTTACTATACATATCGATTTATTATAGTGATACAAAGCGTTGCAAGATAAAAAGTATGAAAAACTATATATCCACGTTTTTAACAAAAATACTGCAAATTTCGTTAAATATAAAAATTCTTAACAAGTAAGTATATTACAACTGCAAAGAGATAGATATTATATTTTGTTTGACTGACTATTTCGCAATATTTTCATGAGAGGCTGCAACTATCATTCTATTACATTTGTAAAGTATTTAATTTGTGTTCCTAGGTACTATTCGATGGTGTATTTGAATAATAAAAAAATAACTATATATAAACACGGACGAGTAAAAAAAGAACGACTCCGCGACGTGATATTAGCGAGTGAAGCACCGTTATGCTAGTGTGTCTGCGGTTAAGGGGGATATTAGTTGCACAATTTTTCTCCATTAAATAATCATATATATGGCCAGAATTACTTATATAATATCGTTTTTACACGGTTTCACAACGCACGACGGCACTTTTAAAATATTTTATTGAGACGCAAACTGATCTGTCACACACGATGACAATTCTCATAATGGCCGCCTATCGGCCTGTAGTAGTGTAAGTGTGTGCGTGGGGCTATGTATTCACACGTTAATCGGCTTGTTTTGGTGCTACACTGTTATGTAAGGTGACATGGAGTCCTTATTTTTTTACTAGTCCGTGTATATAAAATCTACTTTTGTGTTGATAGCACGCCTCTGGCGCTGGCAGTTAACCTATAAATACATTTAATTACAATCCCAGTAGAATCATGAAGACAACATTTTAAGCCCTACTTAAGTTGTCACAATAACTAATACGACAGGTGAGTAACGCAAAACGATACTTAATATTTTTATACACAAAACGAAAAACCATGTCTCTACAAAACACTTGAAAACTTGTGATTGTATAAAGCTTGAGGCACATTAGGCTAAATTATATAAGAATTATGTATATTTTTTGCAATACTGAATGAACGTACATCAACAACTTGGCTATGGCTAGATTCATTCGTGTAGTTAATTTTATAAAAATTATAAGTAAATTTTTGAGAAATATGTTTACAGATAAGTTTAGGTATGATAATTCAACAAGACTATAACAAAAATATCTAGATATTGACCAAGCCGAACCTCTTGCCGAATCTGCTGGTGCTTCGTGGGCGAGGAATCACTCAGTCAATACCTATGTAAGTATAGAGAAAAAAAAAATACATTTTACTAGTAATTTACCTATGCAACTTATGAAACCCGTTGTCAGCGCAATTTTACTCTATAGTGTTACTAATACTCGTGTGATCTAATTATCTTACACATGGATCTAAATAGCGCAGCAAAGAGTTATTTCGGAAGAATACGAGATTCTTTGGTTTTTTTATTTCACCTAACACCCAAAGACCCAGTTCCAATACAGTTTTTTATATTTGATCATTGCATAAATTCACAATATTATCAACTTCTTCCAATACATGAAGACTCATAATAACTATAACCGAAACCTACTCAGAAACCTACATACAATAACAAGTGTGTTAAGTTAACACTGAAACAAATTCTGAAGAGCACAGTGCGTCCACAACCTTACTACAAGGAAAAATAAAACCGGGGAGAAAGGAAAGTTTTACTCGTCTTAAAATATGTAGAGAAAGTGAAAAGTAAGTGGGTTGTTGGGTGGGCTGGGGCATCGGTCAGTGGAGGCGGCATGATGGATCACCTCGCAGCCAGACCTCGATGAGCCTTCCTCACACAATTATTGTTCTATCTACTGGTGGTGTCTATTATATCTAGTATAAGAAGACTTGGTTTTTTATTCCCCTTATACAGTAATCTATATACTAATACGTAAAGCGAAAAATTTGTACCCTTTTTAAAAACATACGGGTTCTACACCCGGAGAAGTGAAAACTTGAAAATTAACGTTGGGCATTTTTGAATGGTTAGGGAATAATTTTAAATAGAACTAGCATTTATGTGGTTAAATACAATATTCATTTATTGCGCTATCGCACACAAAATTAATATTTTATATTAAACTAGCTGACTCGACAGACATTTTTCTGTTCATAATAAAAAAAAACACTTGCGGATGGAATTTTGGAAAATCCTTTCTTAGCTGACCTCTACTCAGTGAAAAGAATATTCCTACCAAATTTCAAGTCTTTAGCTCTAATGGTTCCAGAGATATCGTGATGAGTGACTATGTACGTCGAAATCTCTTATATATATATATATATATATATATATATATATATATAGATAAACAATTTAACACTTCAGAATATTTTACATTAAAAAGTTTATCTCTCAGAATCATCAAATTTCATCAATAATAAACTGTTAAAATATATCCACGGCTGAGATTCTATGATCCCTCGACCTCGCGGTGTTTTTTTGATGTTATTTCTAATAACTACTAGATACTACTACCGCTTCGGAAAGAAATGGTGCTCTGAGAGAGAAGAAGCGGCGCAAGAAACTCTCCCAGCATTCTTTTTTTGCGCTCTTTTCAATAAAAATATACAATATTGTACAGTCATTTCTATCGCTATAAAATACTCACACTCTAGTCCCAGGCTGTCGGATCATTTAGATATTCAGCAGTGGAGAAATAGGATTTACGACAGAGTCATTTTTTTATAAAACATTTAAATTTATTTATAGATAATGCCTCAACAGTGGCTGGGACTTTATTATAGAAGTGTATACATTTACCCTTAAAGCTATTATGTATCTTATGAAGCCTACTAGAATTAGTTACAAGCAATCCCTTATTTCTAGTGTTATAATAATGAAAATCACTATTAAGAGCAAAAAGGTGACGATTTTTGTGAATATAGAAATTAAGAAATAGAACAATATACTTAATGAAATAAAAAAATATCTAAGTACAAGAACAATAAACCTAAAACTAAAAACCTTAAAAAATTTAATATAATAACTAATATATATTGTTAAAAGGAGTCCCTTCAGGTAAGGTTCCGAAGATACTGGCAGCGTTCCTCCTTTGAATAGCTAGACTAATTCTTTGTCCGTGGTAGCTGCTAGCTCTTCGGTCTCCTGTGATTTCGACTAATCTTTTTGCTATTTCCTTAAAAAAGACTTAAAGCCCGCTAGGACCCCACCGACTGGACACCGTATTGATTAAATTAAATTTTAAATTATTAGTTACAAGACATTCGTATGCAAATAAAAATAACATTTAAATAGTCCTCAAGTTAGTACTTATTAGATATTGTTTCAATTTTGTTTTTAATTAATAATTTTGCTTTCATGTCTGATGTTAGTAAATTACTTAAACTATAATTGTAGCACAGACGATGCGGATAGCGCGAGTGGACATATAGAAAGAGACAACCAATATCCACACGTTATCTGCATCTCTCTCTTATTACATTTTAATCGTTTATTTATTCTAAGTGGATTATTGTAATATTTCTTTAATAATCTCCTTAAAATAATACTTTGAAAAGTGCAATTTGATTATCTAGAGTTTTTTCAACGAAAACAACTAAAATTCCATTATAGTTAGATAATTAGCGAACATTGGCGATCCGGTCTGTTATTCAACTGGGATGCTCGTATGTCATGTGTAGGGGTTCTGCCTCCCCCCGCGGCCCTCCTCACACTGCGTTGCTAAGCAACCGTTTGTTTTGCACGGGGCGGGATAGAAGGGGTAGGCTCCGTGATTGATCAGCCTATCTCACCAAATGCCTACAGCCACACTTTTATTTTAGATAAGCTTCGCAAATACACTATAAGAACCTTCTCTATGAATTTCTCGCACAAATACGGTGCTATCTGTCGTTACTGTGTTAGTAATAGGCGTTTCATGTTAGATCCATTCATAAGCAATATATCTTTACAACTATTTGTAACATTAACTTTTTAATTTGTACGCTTAGAATAAGGATTGGTCTCCGCTGCGCTCCAACTAAATACCGCACTGCCTAAGAACAATAGCTTTTTACAGGCAACTATTAGATGCCTGTGTGCGTGGCATCTTGACACTCAATGGCATCTTTCTAATTTGTAACATACGCTTCGTGTTATTTTACATTGAAATTAATAAAATACAAAATACTTACTAATGGTAATATGTGATCCCAGTGTCTTTCTTATTTCTTGTAGTATTATTTTTACAAAGTTCTACAACGCAACCCGGCATTTTAATTTCAATTATTAGCAAAGTGTAAAAGTACGTGTGGCACGTCAACGTCATACTTTGTTCGAGACTGGCTCGAGTTCACCCACTTAGGCGTAGTATTAGTTGCCGCACTTTGCGATTGCGGTTTCTAGTTGGAGCACAGCGGATACCAATCTGTTTTTTACTTTAGTGTGCGTGACAAGCTACCTCTTAACTCGCGATATGTATGTTTTAGCGTGCGTGCATTGCTCAAAATAAAGGTTAACTGTCAACCTCAATTATTTTCGACGTTTTAATAACTGCCACAGTTTATCTAGACGTATAAATGATATAAGATTTACGGCCGTTTTCAATAACGTATCTCTAGTTACGGATACATTGCTGTCACAGTTTAATCACCAGATCTTATCTATCCATAGTTATGTCCAATATAGTCATAGTTCAGTGTTTTAGATTTGTCTACCTCTAGTAAGTTAAACTAAGGTTAGATAGGTTATTGAAAACGGCCGCTAACGTATATATCTTATGACAGATAGTAGTAATATGGAAGTATGAAAGATTACCAACACATTATCTACAGAAAAAGAATAGTAATATTTTATTTTGAATACAGAATGTTATTATGCTAAAGTGCGCTACTTATAATCAAGGAACAATGGCTCAATACAAAAAATGGGACCATCTATTTGGTGCAAACCTTTTTGTAATTTCCAGAAAGCGTGTCCAAAAGAATTTTTGAATTCGCAATAACTTTTTAATGAGCCTGAATGCCTCGAACCTTTGTCTCTACAATTTTTTTTAATGTCCCTCAAAAGAGTACATTTGTGTCAATATTATATTCTGGGAATATAATGCGCAATTTTGTAACTGTTTTCTTTTAACAGACTATCTCATGAATGCCATGATTTTTTGGACCAAAAAAGTACATTTTTTAGGCATTACACGGTATCAATAAAACCTTAGATTTTAAATATTTAAGTTTTAGTTAGGTACTGTATTTTAAACGATTTTATTACGTCGAAGTCGATATTTTTAATTGAAAGGTATTTTATGGTTATTTATTAAGTAAGTAACGTTAGATTAAGGATTGGTCTCTGCGCTCCAACTAGATACCGCCGCATCTTCATTTCATCTTCATTTTCATTTTCATTCTCTCTCCTTCCCACAAGCACACAGCCGGTCTGAGGTTCGAGTCTCCTTAGGAGACGCCCCGCGACTGTTGTTGTGTAATCTTTGCGGCCTCCACGGACCACGTCCTACTTCGCTGTGAAAGCCAGGGCTGCTAACAGCACAGAGGAGGTTTTAGTCGGTATGGGGCGTCCGATTACGCGGACACTCGAGTCCGACATATTAAGCCCCGTTCCGGAGCGTAAATACGTAAAAGTATTTCCTCCTCTCAAAAAAAAAAAAAAAACTAGATACCGCATGCGTAGTCGCAACGTGCGGCAAGTAATACTACGCTCAAATGGACGTACTCGAGCCAGTCTCGATCAAGTGTGACGTTGACGTGCCACATGTTCTATTAAACATTGATAATAATTGAAACTAAAATGCCGGTTTGCGTATTAAAACTTTGTAAAAATAATACTACAAGAAATAAGAAATACACTGGGATCACATATCATCAGTAAGTATTTTGTAATTTTATTAATTTCAATGTTAAATAAAAGATGCCATTGAGTGTCAAGATGCCACGCACACAAGTATCTAATAGTTTCCTTAATAAAAAAGCTATTGTTCTTAGGTAGTGCGGTATCTAGTTTGCATAGAATATACTCGTATGCTTAGATTATTTATACGTCTAGATAGAGTTTTTTTCTGTTAGACAATAAGACTGACAATAACAGGCCAGGAATATTAGTTTGACCAGTGGGAGGCTCCTTTGCACAGGATGCCGGCTAGATTATGGGTACCACAACGGCTCCTATTTCTGCCGTGAAGCAGTAATGTGTGAGCATACTGTATATCTGTCTGAAAGGCGCCGTAGCTAGTGAAATTACTGGGCAAATCAGACTTAACATCTTATGTCTCAAGGTGACGAGTGCAGTTGTAGTGCCCCTCAGAATTTTTGGGTTTTTAAAGAATCCTGAGCGGCACTGCATTGTAAAAGGCAGGGAGTTAAAACTACCATCAGCTGAACGTCCTGCTCGTCTTGTCCCATATTGTAATAAAAAAAAAGAAAAAATAGTTTAGTGTGTGTGACAAGCTACGTCTTACACTCGCGATTTGTATGACACTTTGTGTTAGTCTGCGTGGTTTGGCCAAAATAGAGTTTAACTCTACACTCATTTTTTTTCACAGCTGTCATAGTTTATCTAGACGTATAAATGATCTAAGCTCGTATGTGACTATTTATGCGGCGCGTAGACGTACTGGCTGACAAGAAACATAAAAAAGCCGGCAGTCAAAGTACACATGTCAGAAGTGAAACTTCGTTGGCAAAGTAATTTTGTAAATCTCGTTTATTTTAATAATAATCTGTCCTCTAAATAATCTCAATCTAATGTTTTTGTCAATATTAGAAATTATTAATAAAAGTTCTTCTGTTCTCTCATTTCTTTTCTAACTTCGCTCTCTCCTTCTTGGACAAAAATGTTCCACATTTTCGTGTCACTAATATTTCGTTTCATCCGTAAACATTTTACCCTCATGCGCAGACTTTCACATCGAAAACGATGTTTAAAATAAGATTAAAGATAGCTTTTCACCACATTTTAAGTATTTAACTAGGAAAAAACTCAAACCGTAGCTTACGGACACACCAGGCAAGGCCATCCCTCTAATTAAGGCATTGAAAATACCCAACTTACAATTTTCTTAATGAGACTTAACTTCAAAAATGTAATAAGGCATATTTCCATGCATATCTGATGAAGGAATTCCCGACAACAGCCTGGCGAGCGCGTTCCGTCCCAAATTACTCCTATTATTTTATAATCCCCTACTAACGTTTTGAATATTAATGACATTCCATACTTTTTCCTTCATACGAAACATTCTCTAAGAATTTTCCATTCGGGGACCTATATCCATTCCATTATACCTATTAAAATACACGTTTGTATGTAAAACCTAGAAACTGCGCTTAGATGTAATTAAATACCTAGTCTTGCTCAATAGTAAAAAAATTGTCATCAGTAGTTGTTTCGATTTTACCACCCTATTCTTTTTTAAGTTATCAATGTACGTCTCTTATAGGCTGCAAGTCCTAAGTCATCTTTTAAAATACGCGACATGGTTCTAGGTGCTATTTTCATCTCCCGCGATAAAATCTTTTGCTTTCGGGCAGGATTTCTTCGAATTCTTTCCCTTGCTTTGACCACCTTTTTCTGTCGAACACTACGTGGACGGCCAGATCTTTCTCTGTCACAAACAGAGGAGGTCTCGTTGTACCTATTAATAGCCCGGTACATAAACATTTTACCAATACCAAGCGTATGGAGAGTTTTAAAAATTGCATTTGGCACCCTACCCACTTTGTGTAATGCCATCACAGCGATTCGGTTCTCTTTAAAAATATTGTACAATATAGTGGCGCAAAAATGAGAAAACTCAATGAACAATCATAAAAATGATACATTCCAAATTCAAATGCAATATTTTGTTTATTTTTAATTGTAACAGTATTTATGGCCAGACTAAACATATTGTACTTTCATTATATTTATAAAATAATCCGTGGTCTGATTATTACCTATATAATGCCAAGTTTTGTATTGCTATCGGTCCTTGACACATCAAGTATATCTGACATCTTAGAAGCTGTCAAAATAACGTTACATTATCCTGAGAAGATCTCCGGGAACTTCTGTGTATTTTCTTAGATTCTATACTGGAATGGTTGCGGACTTAGATACTAATACCAGTGGGAGGCTCCTTTGCACAGGATGCCGGCTAGACTGTGGGTACCCCAACGACGCCTATTTCTTCCATGAAGTAGTAATGTTTAAGCATTACTGTGTTTCGGTCTGAAGGGCGCCGTACCTAGTGAAATTACTAGGCAAATGAGACTTAATATCTTATGTCTCAAGCAGCAGTTTCTCGGGCAGTTTTAGTACCACTCAGAATTTTTGCGGTTTTTCAAGAATCCTGAGCGACACTGCATTGTAATGGGCAGGGCGTATCAATTACCATCAGCTGGACGTCCTGCTCGTCTCGTCCCTTATTTTCATTAAAAATTATTTAATAATAATAAGGTTAAGGTCGCTCTTGCTAAATGTTCAATATGTTGCCTAAATATTAATTGAAAAACTCATGCGGGAAAGGTAGTATATTGGCGCTCGCTGTTGCGGTTAAAAAAGAGGCGTTTGCCCGTTTTAAAATTACGTGCGCGCGTTGAATGCGAAAAGTTTACTTGTCGCACGCAAATTATACTTGGCACACGCAAATTTCGAAATATCAAAACTGAATTGAGGTTGACGGGTCGATGATACGACGATGAGATGATGAGACGAGCAGGACGATGGTACTTGATACGCCCTGCCCCTTACAATGCAGTGCCGCTCAGGATTCTAGAAAAGCCTAAAAATTCTGAGCTGCACTACAATTGCGCTCGTCACCTTGAGACATAAGATGTGAAGTCTCATTTGTCCAGTAATTTCACTAGCTACGGCACTTTTCAGACCGAAACACAGTAAAGTTTACACATTACTGCTTCACGGCAGAAATACGCGCCATTGTGGTACCCATAGTCTAGCCGGCATCCTGTGCAAAGGAGCCTACCACTGGTCCCAAATAAAATTTAAGTAACAAAAGCTTAAAAACGAATATGCCCTCGGAAATAGTACATAAATCGTCGCATTTGTAATACAAAATATTATGTGCAACTGCACTCGTATTACAAGTGCAACAACTTGTTGCACTTGTAATACGAGTATACTATTTTTACATCGTTATCAAATCTTACATCAATCATTAATCTTACAAATGGACAAAAACCGTTACAGAATGGTATCCAAGAGACGAGAAACGAAGGAAAGATAGACAGATTAGAAAGTGGGAGGACGATTTTAAAAGAAGAGCAGGACCGGACTGGATGAGAGTAGCTAGAGACCGAATAAGGTCTTTAGAGGAGGCCTTTGTCGAGAGACAAATTACTAGTTAAGCTAATCTAAGTTTTATTTATAAGAAAAATTAAAACACTGGTAATAATAAAGGCTATTTTATTTATTTTATTTATATATTAAATCTTAACAATTTCTACTGATAACTAAATACACAGCCCCGTAAGTAATAATTGTAACTATTCTACTGCATGTCTCATAACCGACACAAATTCAATTAAAACCTACACCATGCTTTTGATATAAAAAATGACCCGACAGTAAGGTGGATTGAGGTTTTTATTAATGCTCATAAAAACTGCAGACACGCTCCTTCGATATCTGATTAAAAAAGGGGTTAAGACGCGTGCCTTGAGAAAAAACAACTGAGTATCGTATAACCCTAATTCTAAGGGAATTTGATAGAGCTATTGGGGCACCCCGAACGATTGTTTCGATATATCTACTAATTGGATCATTCGGTAATCGATAACGTTTCTGTTGCAATGTGTGCTAACATCTGCTTTTATATTTTAATAAAATTGTAATGGAAATATTTAAATGTGTTATAAAACGGCTTTAAGGAGACAATGTGTAAAAAGCACTTATTTCAGTAATCACTGTGTAAAATTCTAGTAGGCTTCATAAGATCAATACTTTAAGGGTAAATGTATACACTTGTATAATAAAGTCCCAGCCACTGTTCAGGCATTATCTTTAAATAAATTTAAATGTTTTATAAAAAATGACTTTGTCGTAAATCCTACTACTCCACAGCTGAACATCTAAGTGATCCGACAGCCTGGGACTAGTCACTAGATTATGATTATTTTTTAGCAATAGCAATGACAATACAATATTGTATATTTGATTAAAAAGAGCGCAAAAAAATACTCTGAAAGTTTCTTGCGCCGCTTCTTCTCTCAGAACGCCATTTGTTTCCGAAGCGGTAGTAGTGTCTAGTATATTAGAAATGATATCAAAAAGAATTGTAATGGAATCAATTTTGAGAAAATAAATGCTTTTTATGCCTTTTTAATGACAAAATGAAAAATCTTTTCAATTATCGCATATTCATGTGTTATATCAATATCAGTATTGCGAATATATAGGTATTTCTAACAAAATATATGTATAGGTTTTTGGATAAGTAATCACCTTAAATAATATACATAAACCTTCTCAGAAACACGCTGCATCTTATGGCATAAGTATTATTCCGATCGGTTCAGTAGTTTTCACAGTTTAACCGGAAATAACGGCTCTCGATTTATAAGTATAGATTTTACATAGTTTGTGTTTGTCGTTCTGAAATCTACTTTTATTAATGTACTAACTGCCGTTAATAAAAAAAAGTTGAAGATTGCCAATTGTAGTTAAGTCATTACCATTTGAAAGATAATTAATAGCTATATAATATTTCCTTTGGCTTTTGACATCACATTCAATCAAATACATTTCTGCCACGATATACATCCGTATTTCAGACTTTAAAAAAGTTATTATGAAATGCGTACAAAGAAAATTGCCAATTGAAGAGGCTGACGATAGTGAAGATTTAGAACTTACAGTAATAAAATTTGGAATTTCAGAATGTTTAAATACCATTAAATTATTAATTTCAATTTATTTTTGAAACTTATTTTCAATATTATATTAATCAAAGAAAAACACTATTACAACAATCCACAGTATATACACATTGAACTTTTCACTAAATCCTTTCAATTTCACTAATAAGATGTACCTACTAATGTTGCATAATAAGGCAGCTGTATAGCTACAGATATACTGCTATAAGCATTTCGGTGACGCGATCTTTCGAAATTTCACCTATCCAAAAAGTATCTATATATATATATTTATTATTTTAATTATTTATTAAACGCGTGCGCCATACATGAGCATGTTGGTGACGCGAATGAGTAAGATTTTCTTCTTGTAAAAAGTGCCCAACGCGTGTAAAGATACACTGCAAAAAACACCACTATGTATTATCGAATACCTGTCAGTAGCCACCGCCAACCATACACAGGAAAAACAGAAGCGTTGCCTCCGTTTCGACTTGAAAACACAATGTTAATAAATCCGTCTCATAGATTAGCTATACGACAAAAAACCGCAGAATTAAATAGTGATTTAAATAAAACACTTTTAAAGGATTAAAACGCGTGTAATTGTAACGGTTTTACATTAGATGTTTGCGTAAAAGTTACATTTTTATTTTAGTTAACCCGACGTTTCAAGACCTTTCCAGATCTCGTTTTCAGGGGACTGCAGATGAAGTGAGTCAAAGATAGTATTTGTCTAAACATCCAATGTAAAACCGTTACAATTACACGCGTTTTAATCCTTTAAAAGTGTTTTATGTATAACACTCGCGTTAATCAAAGAAAATACTACATAAAGTAATTCTCATATCAATGTCAATCATACAAATGTCAACTCACTTGTACCAATATTCAAATAGATTCTCATGAGTGCCTCAATTTTAGGACCTTTGCAAGCGGACCTAGTTATGTAATGTATATTTATCTACACCGATGCTTTAAATCATCTATTAAAGATTCTGAAACAGTTAGCTTATTGCCAACATTAAAACACCCAATGTTGTAATAACCATTACATCCTCCAAACGAGTGTTGTAATGTTGTACTGAATTTCATAACAACACTCCTATTTTTTTTTCAATCCCTTCATGCTCAAAGAGTTTGAACATACAGCCACATTCTTATTGCACGATGCGTGGTATCTGTATGAATTTAAAAAAAAGAACATTTTCGTTTACGCGCGTTCCACACTAACAGAACGTCGCGCGCCGTAAAAAAAGTAGGTTATTCGAATCCCCGCCATTTTTCTTCGATATTTTTATTGTTTTTTTTACAAAAAATGAGCGATTCATTTTAAACGCTGCAAAAGAATATAATATTCAAGTGAATTTTAATTATTGCACTATACAAACTGTGAATTACTACTAAAATATATAACTTTTTCATTAATACTTAGTTTATTTGTATATACTCAGTAATGGATGATATTAGGTTACTACTAGGACTAACTGTTTCAGAATCTTTTAGAGGATTCATATTATGGGTGTAGATAAAGTCTTGTATGCAACTGTTGATAATTAGGTATTAAAACACTCATGTGATACTATTATCAGACTCGGCTTCGCCTCGTGTGATAAATCCACATTCGTGTTTTAATACCCCTTATTACACAACAGTTGCATAAATAACTATTATGTGGGCGAATGTCGTCCCGTAAGAAAAAAGCACTTATAGTATCACTATTACCTTCTTAATTAGATTTCTATTGTAACATAATTAACCAGTGGGAGGCTCCTTTGGACAGGATGTCGGCTAGATTATGGGTACCACAGCGGCACCTATTTCTGCCGTGAAGCAGTATTGTGAAAACATTACTGTGTATCAGTCTGAAGGGCGCCGTAGCTAGTGAAATTACTGGGCAAATGAGACTTAACATCTTATGTCTGATGACGAGCGCAATGGTAGTTCCGCTCAGAATTTTGGGGTTTTTTAATAATCCTCAGCGGCACTGCATTGTAACGGGCAGGGCGTATCAATTATCAGCTGAACGCCTTGCTCGTCTCGTACCTTATTTTCATAAAAAAAAATATGAAAAACATGAAATATTCTTGTAATTCCTCTTGTAGGTAGGTAAGTTGATGACTTACCTACAAGCTGCATGAATATATAAAACCGAACCTATCCACTCCACGAATAATAAATTAAAGTACACCTGATGATAAATGTTAAACTTCAGATTATTAAAGTTTAAAAGTCCAGTAAAACTTTATCTAAGCCGCTTTTTATATCTTTAACAGGTGACGGTTTAAAAAAACACCATGTCCTGTGAGGGTTATAACCCACAGTTGTTTTACTGTCACGGCTCTGTTTGTTTTTTATAAGGCTCTCGCGGACCCGACAGACATTGTCCTGTACTCACGTGTTAAATTTGAAAAATCCAGACGTTAGGAGGAGATCACTAACATACGCAGTAGAATTATCTAAACCATTCTCAAATCCACTTGAACACACACAGAAAATTTCTTTCAAATCGTTCCAGCCGTTTAGTAGTAGTTCACTGTCAACACACGTACAGAAGAATTAAATATATAAAGATATAGGTTGATAATATTTAATAATTTGTTATTTTTAAGTCATTCTCCGTATCCTCATCATCATACCAATTGAAACACGTCCATTGCTGGTCGAAGGCCTCCCCCAAATATCTCCACGATCCTCTTGGCCAGATCGTCGGTGTATCTTGTTGGGGGCCTACCAACACTGCGTCTTTCGGTACCGACATTCGAGGACTTTACTGCCCCAAAGACTCCTATGTACCTTGCACACTGCCACTTCAGTTTCGCAATCATCTGGGCTATAACTTTGGTTTTTCTGTATAATGGCGATTGAACATACAAATTAATTTATACCTTTATTTATGGTCGATGAGGCACCTATATCTCCTGAGATTTCGCTTCCAACGCTTTTCTAAACCGCTTAATTAAACGTCCGATGACGCTCAGTTAATAAAAGTAATGTTGGGTTGCATCAACTAACTTTAGCAATAACAAACATGTTAAAATACCGGTTAGCGCAAAAATGAGTTGCACCATTTGACAATTTTAGGTGACGTCATAACTTTAACTACTAACCGTATCTGTCCCAATCTTCGCCGGTTAAATCTATTGTTAATATTAAATAGCTAAATAGCGATCTGTCAATTTTCAAATATCTATTAAATATTGACTTGACATTTCACTTTTTAACTTTAACTATGCCAAGGATTACGATGGTGTAACACATTCCACAGTCTATGTTAAAGTCAGCGTTACTGTCAACGTAACTATAACAACTAATATGATGCAAGTCAGCCTTAATTGTGGAAATGATATTTTCTAATATGCAATTATTAATGATAATATTAATAGTTTAATAACCATTCCGTTATTAGTATAATTGATGTTTTTAGTAACCCTGACCACTGATCTAAAGGTTCCGGGTTCGAATCCCGGTCGATGCAAACGATATTATGATGTATGTTTGTTTCCAAGTCATGTATGTTTATATCTATGTAGTTTTAAATGTCTCGATGTCTTGTACCCATAGTATACAGGCTATACCTAGTTGGGGCTCGATAATTTGTGTAAAATCGCTTTAATGACACAACTATTTGACAATAACAGCCTTATAATACACTATCTCATAGACGACTCGACAGCCCGGTAATGCATGTCCAATTTTGAATTGTCAGTGCGTGCGTTAACTAGTGGTTTTAATTTTCAAAATACTGAGGAGTTGGGCGTGAATTGACTCTGAATACAGAAAATTAACTCTAGTTAAAACCGTTTTTCTCTAAATTTATATAACTGGCACTTGTAAAAAAATAATAATGTATTTTATTGTTGTTGTACTTTTTATTTTTTCAAATCACATGTTGTAACTAAAAAAATCAATCACTCGGAATATTTAGTTTAAACCTAAACGTTCGGTTAACATTACTCCAAAAAACATATAATAGTTTAAAAAAAAAATTGTGTGTGTGTACGTTTGTATGCACGCAAGAAGTTATACTTCTTTGGGCTTACGAAACAGAAACAATTAAAATGATCTATTACTCGTGCGTTTCTCTACGTTTTTAGAAAAAACAATTTTGTAAAAATCTTACTTCAACCTGTTAGTTTCGTGTTACAGTGATGAGCGCATCTTAAAATTTCACTCTCATTATTTTTTCATAACGCGCCTAAAGAAGTATAACTTGAAAAATGCACAACAGCAAATACGTCGCAATTTGTTTTAGCCATCAATTATTATTTATTTGAAAAACAAAATTTTATTAACAATGCGGGATTCGAACCCACGTCCTCCGGCGTTTCGTGCCGGTTCTCTAACCAACTGAACGGTTAGCTCAGTTGGTTAGAGCATCCCGCATCGTTCATAAAATTTTGTTTATCAAATTTTATTTGTGTATTAATCCTAGAAGTGAGGGTTATCACTTTAAAAACATAATATATTTTTATTTATTGATAATCATCTAAACCCTTAAATACGTTATACCACCCAACCTCGGCCTATGAGCAAGGTCACTTGCATGTATTAACGCCTTAGTGCCCAACGCTGCTGACTTTTTACGACTTGTCAAACAAAATAAGTTACAGTAACAATAGATTCGCTTTCCTTGCTGTATATCCGTTAGAGACGTTCTTCTTTCTAGCTCTTTTTATTCGTTTACTAATCTATACTGTTAGTACTACTTTAACAGCTAACTAAATTCTTTGGTGTATAGTAAGAATCATATCTATCAATCTTTGTGTGTCATAACATTCTGCGTGAATATTCCTCTAAATCACAAATTTAATATCAACCTTTAAAGAATAATTGAAATATTTGTATTCAAACCAGAAAAAAAAATGTTAAACTTGATTCGAAATAAGCATAACATCTAGTACTGGAAAAAGCCTGTGAAATTTATTAATAACTAATTGTGTTTATCCACATAACGGGTATGTAATTGATATGTCCGGTACACACTTGTATTAGCTACAACAAAAAACTTATAATGCAAGGGCTGGGGAAGGGTTACAAAGAGTAATGTCCGTGTAAATATCGTGTAATTACTTCAATACTTGAGCATTTGCAGGTAAAAGGGTTGTATTATGGTAACATTATTGATTTAGGACTGTTAAATGATAAAAAAATGTAGACACGAAGTTTATATCGTGGCTTTCGTAATCTATTCTAAATAAAAACGATAATATTTTGACTTCTATTATATTTGGTATAACTACTTTTTTCTTTATTGTTCTTTTTATTATTAACAACTTAAACTTAGAATATATTTAGTGTTTATGTTATATAATTATTAAAGAGTTTATCGCTGTGTCTTCTCTGTCAGATCAAGATGTCATAATAATTCTAAAATAATCTATTTTAACAAATGACTTTCAGACTTATCGTATTATCTATGACAAATTGCGGAAAAGATTAAAATTTCTTGAATTTTATGATAAAATACCATGTTTATACATCAATTTAGAACTTAAACTCAAAAAAATGGATTTTACAGGAACGACTTTAATAAGTATAAATAAAAATATTTTTGAAGAAATCTTTAACTTAACATACAAGTGTTACACATTTAGATAAATTACTATTATTCGCTAGAATCCCGGAGTAAATCATAAATTTTGGTGACAATAAATAAAAAAGCGTCGCTATAAAAAAAGTCGCTAACAATCGGGGCATACCCTTTATTACCAACGATTGAAAAACCGATAAAGGGATGAATAAAGCAACTGTCCGCGAAACTAATTTATAAATAATTGAGATTTCATTTTTTGCAATATTTAGGGGAAATTATGGTTGTGATAAACCAGCTCTACCTTATCTCAAATCGATTTTTACCATATATTGTATCTATTTATCTTTAGCTACTTTTTTTGCTACCTTAATTATTATTATTTGCAAAAGGACGAACAGGTAATAAGGTAGGTAGGTACTAATAAAATGGCGGCCTTATTAGGTATCTGCCTACATACTTAATTCAAGAGCAACTTAGTACAGTTTGTTATGTTTAAGTGACATCGTTCACTTATTGGATTAAGTATACAAATTATACGTAAGTATCTCAAGTAAATTTCCGAATATACAATTATTGTGGTTGAGCAAGTTATCAACTGTAAATAGAGTACTAGGATCCTGTAGATGGAGCCACAACCTAAGAGTTGAACAAACATACCAAGCTTGGCTTAGTTGGTAAGAGCGCTGGGACGTAGCCCGAGAGGCGTAGATTTAAGTACCACATCGTCCACAAATTTGTAAATTTAAGTAGTACTGATTACAACAATAGTTTCTAATAAGTGTTATAATATTTCAACAATGAACTATATTATAAGAATAAGAATGAATTTTTTTCATTTGATAACAATAAATTTAAACATTTTACAATAATTATACGAATTAGTTTAGTTTGTCAATTATTCGCTACTACTGTGACAGAGCCCTTATTATGGGACAGATAAAGCTATGCTGTAATAAACCATTTAACTATCAGCTGTTATCATTTAGCATTGCTGTGGGCTATTTTGATCTGTAAATTACTTTCAGTTGACATGGAGTTAGAAGAATTGCGGCAAGCAAATTTCAAACTGTCATTTCTTTATCTGGAAATAGATTTGATACTCGCTAGTCAAAGTCTAAACGTCTATCATACACAAGTGCTGACCCGGCGAACGTTGTATTGCCATATAAATTAAGTACCCCGCGCCTGCTCAGTGTATGAATTGTCATATGTAGAGACCTTTTCAGCGGTAGTTGCATATTTTAGAAAAAAAAAAATATGCAAAATTTACGCTGGATCTCGCTCATCGTTTGATGCTTTTCATAGTAAGCCCAAATATTGCACTCAAATTTAAACTCTGCCCAGTAACCTCAGTAGACGTAGAACGCTCCTTTTTTCGCTTACAAAAATTTATTAAGAGATCGTAGACACAGTTAGTCTACAGAAGATTTAGAACAGTACTTAGTAGTACATATTTTTAAAGGTAAATCTTAAATTTCATTGTTAATCTAAGTAGGTATATCTTGTAATAGTTTCTTTCACAAATACGATTGTTAGTAGAAGCCTTTATGAAATAAAATAAAAATACCTATGACTATTTTTTTGGTCTCTAGTCATATGTAATGAAATATAAGTATCTCTCCATATCATCTCCATTCAAATCAAAACAATTTATTGAAAGTAGGTATTGAAAATAGGAACAATACACTTTTCCACGTCTTTGAAATATTTACAATATAAAAATTTAAATCATTGTCGTAAGAACATAAATGACAATAATAAAAATATGAATGTCATCGATGGTATTGTACATATAATACCTGTTAACTATTATCTATTTATTTTGTTTTGTCACTAAATTACAATTAGTGTTCCAAATAATTTTGTCATTTTTATATTGTTCTGTCTTATAACACGCTTTTTGTGATAGTATGCGTTTAGTAACAATCTTAAACTTATTATCACTAAGACTAATTAATTAGCATAGATTTTGTGCTGAATTATCTCGGGCACATCCAGTGTTGAAAACCTTAAATAGAAAAATAATAATCACAGTAAACCAGATATAACATTTAAGTATCCTTATTTTCACCCCAACCTAAAAATTCAATTCTTAGTCCTCATTTTTATAATAACTGGAATCGATCAACTCAAAGTAATGATTACTAGTTATAAAGCACCCTTTTCTGACCCACTTTTTACCCGTTTTTAACAATTTTTCTCTTCCCTCTTCAAAAGCTCCCATTGAAAGGCCGGGCGTGAACGAGTTGATGATATTACGTTTTTTCCATAAAAATTTACGAACAATCTGTTGTATTAACAACAAAACAGCGATGTTGAGCGTATTGTGTTAGTTTTTTGCGAGATCGCGTGCGCTTGCGCGTCGGCGGGCGTCCTTGCGAACCCTTCCTGGTGCGCGGATTGAACTAGGAACCCTTCCGTGGCCCTATGTGCACGCAAGGGTGATGCACGCACATGAAACACACTCAGAACCAAACGGGCCTATAAGCCCCAACTGTGGTTTACGCCACGACTTTTCGTCTCGGGTATAGGTCGCTACAATTCGCATGTGTGGTTCGAGACAGCTGCATCCAGTTTTTGTATATACGCTCTCGATTTTTTCATAATGCCAGACCCGGCGCACCCTTGAAACAGTTTGCGTAATCGATGAGAAAACTAAACATTCCGCCCGATGATTTCCGTATTTCTGGAATGGATTCAACAATAGTGCACAGTTAGAATAGTGAAGTTTTATAATTGAGAGCAAAATTGTTATAGCTTTGTACCTAAAAGACGCTAAGATATACTTTTTATGAGAGATGTGGGCTAAAGCCTGTTATATAAAATAAAGAAGAGAATACGGGATAAATATATTTATTATACACTATTACTTTATATTTAGGAAATTTCATATTTATTACAAACTTAGAGAGTTAGAAGACGTTTTATCACATAAAAACCTCGGCAGTCTCTTCCTGTCTAGTGTTGCCACTGTCTATTTACCTTACATCTCCCTTTATTCAAAAGACTGATGTGATGACATACGAGTGGATATACACATATTTGACATGTAGTAAAAATGATTTTAAGTTCAACTTAAAGTAATATGTACATCTTATTATAATCTAAAACTTATTGTTAAAATGTCGGCTTGCTGGACATAAAACAACGCAAGCCCCACTTTCTTCTTGCCTACATGTACTTGTAATAGACATCAGATGAATTCTCTTTCTTGCAATTGCAAGAGCGTTGCCCAAGTTTCAAATAACATATATTTCACAGCAATGTCATTTAATTTGATTAACGTTATAAATATTCAATCCGGTAACCAAATACAGTAAAGGAAATTATTATTTTTAGCCAAATACTTCCAATTAATATAAAAACTCTTTGAAAGTTTAAATTACCAACCTTCCTCCAGACATACGCCCAAGCACCCTTACCACTAAGGCCTTAGCCAACAGTCTAGATGATGCATGATCTACTTTACTACCTACGAATCCCCTTTATGTATAAATGTTGGTATATATAAATTATTTTGAATATTTAATCTGAAAGTGAGAGGAATTGCTAATAAATAACAAATTTTCGTTAGCATTTCTTTGGATTTCGACAGAGTAGATACGGGTGGACGTATTGACAAAAAAAATAATTATATTATTATTAATTAAGTAATAATTATGCATATGGCATGCTGTATCTGCCTTAAAAGAGAATGGATGTATAACTTTAGAATGAATACTGTATTAATACTTGTATTTATGTAATTATCACTGGTGGATTAAATAATTAATTATTTACAAATAAAAATATATGAAACTTATCGAAGACTCGCATGCCAAATGTATTTTAATTTACAATAACAATGTATTTCACAGCTCCTATCCGAATGATCTGTTTAATGTCACCAATTTATAAATATGTCAACGGTAGCGAAATGATAAATATTTATTGCACATTGTTCTAAAACACTCAAATCGATATAATCCGACAATAAAATGGCGCTATTCAACAGTAAATAAATCAAATCGTTTATAATTTAATTCTAATGTGTTAAAAGAACACAATATCAACACGTCCCATCAAATTTCTGAGAAAACGCCTCACGGCATTCAAATATTCATACATAAATTGTTCATTTCATGTATACCTGCTAAATGCGACTAGAGATGTTGAATTGAAACTAAGAATAAGTCAAACTTGTTAAAATTGTATTTCGAACTGATATACTGTTTAATAATTACGTAATAGTGATACTTATTAGCAGAGACCGTATTATATGCAAATGCATATTGCATGTGCTTTTGCATATTTCGTACCTTTACAGCGGTAGTTGCAAATTTTAGAAAAAAAAATTTTCATAGTACGCCCAAACATTGCACTCAAATTTAAATTCTGCCCAGTAACCTCAGTAAACGTAGAACGCTCCTTTTTTCGCTTACAAAAATTTATTAAGCGATCGTAGACACAGTTTGTCTACAGAACATTTAGAACAGTACTTAGTAGTACATATTATAAATGTAAATCTTAAATTTCATTGTTACTCTAAGTAGGTATATCTTGCAATAGTTTTTTTCACAAATACGACTGACAGTACAAGTCTTTATAAAAGAAAAAAAATATTTAAAAATATGACTTTATTTTTTCCAGTTTAATTGTATGCATATTTTGACCCTTTTTATGGATTTTCGTGCATATTTTAGCTATATTACTTGCATATTTGCATGCATATTTTGGGCATTTTTTGTAGCATATAATCCGGTCTCTGCTTATTAGTTTAATTTTAGGTACTAATTAAGAATGATTATTATTATTATTTATAATAGACTAAGCAACTTTCGCTGATGTGTCTAAAATCATTTACTGAAGCGCTTTGAATTATCCAATTGTTTGTCCTGTCTGTTCTTGAACCTTGATAAAACCACTCCCTTGGGCAATTTATTCCATGTAATATGAACAACACTGTTGGTCAAAAAGTGTTTTAATCGATTTGACGATGCCATTTACGACAGAGCCATTTTTTAATCATCATCAGCCGGAAGACGTCCATTGCTGGACAAAGCCCTGCCCCAAAGGTTTCCACGACAATCGGTCCTGCGCTACCCTCATCCAGTATTGCAGCGATCTTGACCAATTCGTCGGTCCATTTTGTGGGACCAACACTGCGTCTTCCGGTACGTAATCGCCATTCGAGGACTTTACTGCCCCAGCGGCCATCTTTATCATATTTATAGAAAATGCCTGAACGGACTTTATTATAAAAGTGTATACTACATTGACAAGGTCGGCAACCTCCTGTGATTCCCCTTGTGGTGTATGAGTATGGGCTGCGGTGATCACTTACCATCAGGTGACACTCGTTTATCCTCCTCTTCCATATTTTTTTTTTGTAAAAAAAAACTGGTACTTGTTACTTCAGCAATCCAATTTTAATAAATATATTTACATAAATTAATTAGAAAACAAAATTTATAAACGATGCGGGACTCGAACCCGCGACCTCTTGGCGTTCCGCGCGAGCGCTATTCCACGGAGCCAACCGTTCGAGTGACATAAGTTTCATAAATCTTGATATGTCTTTGTTCACATCTCAGGTTGTGGCCTCATCTACAGGATCGACTTTACAGTTGATAACCTGCTCAACCCCAGTATTTGCATATTAGGAAATTGACTTGAGATGTCGCTCTTGTAAATCTAAACAATATGTTATGTTTTTAAAGTGATAACCCTCACTTCTAGGATTAATACACAAATAAAATTTGAAAAACAAAATTTTATAAACGATGCGAGACTCGAACACACGACCTCCGGCGTTCCGTGCCGGTGCTCTAACCAACTGCGCCAACCGTTCGAGTAACGTATCAATATATAAATCTTGTATGCTTCATCTCAGGTTGTGGCCTCATCTACAGGATCTACTTTACAGTTGATAACCTGCTCAACCCCAATATTTGCATATTAGGAAATTGACTTGAGATGTCGCTCTTTGATGTGTAAACAATTTGTTATTTTTTTTTAGTGATAACCCTCTGACCTCTACTCAGCAAAAGGAATATTCCTACAAAATTTCAAGACGCCTTATGGCTCTAGAGATATAGTGATGAGTCAATACATAGATGGAAATTTCTCATATATTTAAAAGTATGTATAGATTTGTGTCTTAACATTTTGGTCATAACTGAAGAATTATTATTTTTATCCGCCATTTTTACAAAATAACAATTTCATCATATTCGTACAAATAAAAGTGCAAATGAATTCGTGTGGCCGACCCCTAGTGCCGCACCCTTCTTATCCCTTATAAAAGTGGACAATTGCATACAGACTCCTTATTTTACATAAATCACTGGACCAACCATTGAGCTCGGGACACTAACAAGCTTGACGTGCAGGATTATTGCGCGTATAACATATTTTTTTAATTCTTATTATTACTACGTATTCTTAGATAATTTATACTTGTAGACAGAGCCTCTTGCTGCTAGAGAACAAAGAGATTAAAACAATCCAGGTTTATTTCTTAAGTGTGCGCGACAAACTACGTTTTACTGCTTACACTTACGATTTGTATGACACTTCGTGTTAGTTTGCGTGAACTGCTCAAAATAGTAGTTAGTTCTAAACTCAATTCTTTTCGACGTTATCACAACTGTCATAGTCTATCTAGACGTATAAATGATCTTTGTTTATTATATTCTAGAATCGTCAAAACTTTATTTTGTTACTATCTCTCTTAGAATATAATCCTTGGCATACTTATAAAAATAAAATCGATAACAAGAGTAAATTTTAACTCTGATATCTTATGTTTTCTTTAACGAGTCACATTCAAATTATAGTTCTTAAAAAATAAGCTACAACCAATGACAGAACGTGTCATTACTCATTGGCTAGAGCAGCAAAATTTTAAATTTAGAACGGTGCCCAATTAGTCGCAATAGATTTGATTTATAATCTGTAGTGCAGAATTTTTATGCCACGAAATGGCGCAAAAGAAGATACGGCGATTCACGATTCGAGATTGTGCGGTTTCTGAGTATTGATTGAGAGACACAATTAAACTTAGAGTTACCTAAACTGCGCACGTTTGAGTCATATGTGCGTGTGTGCTAGTTGCTTAACCCCACGAAACTTTCATCTCCAGAGACCCTCTCGGGGAGGGCGCTCTCCCCTCGAAGGGAGTAAAAACTAGGAACTTCACCTCTTTCGCTGTCACCCTCCGATACTCCTTATTTACTATACTATATAAACATAACCGTAGCTTTATTGTCACAGAAAAGTTATTATCGCAGACTATACGACAAGTTTCTGCCAACATAAAATATCTGTTAACAATTGGTTTTTTTTATAAGTAGCTGGTTAAGGAAGGGATGAAACAATCACTATTATAAATATGGTCAAATTCAGTTTATTTTTTGTGTGACAATAAGGGACGAGACGAGCAGGACGTAATGCTGATGGTAATTGATTCGCCTTGCCCATTACAATGTAGTGGAACTCAGGATTCTTGAAAAAACCTAAAAATTATGACCGGCACTACAATTGCGCTTGTCACCTTGGGACATAAGATGCTAAGTCTCGTTTGCCCAGTAATTTCACTAGCTACGGCGCCCTTCAGACCGAAAAACAATAATGCTTACACATTATTGCTTCACGGCAGAAATAGGCGCCGCTGTGGCATACCCATAATCTAGCCGGCATCCTGTGCAAAGGAGCCTCCCAACTAGTAAATCCAACTTATAAATAATATATAATTTCCACTTATAAGTAATATATCGCCTTTCCAAAAAAATATGTGATACCTATTTAATAAATTAGAACATTTGGCTTAAATTTTGTAATATAACAAAAAGTGTAAATCAAATTACTTAATTGAAGCAAATAGAATAAATTGATATAAGATTAATCATAGGTATATAATATATAAATGGAATATTAGTTTGTTCAAAATTGCTAAACAAGTTCTTTGTCAACTTTTTGTAATTTTTACAAAACATTTATCTAATATTCGTTTGCTTAAAATCGGAAATATAACTTAAATAATTTACCTTTCATTTTGAAATTTTTACAAAAGATATACAAGCACATATTTTTAATATAATAATTATTATAAATAGACCAGCCATGTAAATCGTGGCAGGGTTTAATTGTACTAGTATTTGATATAATATTTATTGTATAGTCAATCTTTAAATAAAGATATCTGTTTATTTATATTTTCTGTTAATTCTACAATTTCCCCCACGAGACAGGCTACGCCTAGTGTGGGGGTCAGTATAAAATGTTAATTTGTACATGAAAAGTGCGAAATAAATGTTTTTTTAACAACAAAAACACAACACGAATGTAAAAAGATGCGACTTTCACTCGATGTAGATACTGCAAAATGTGCAAAACCAAAATGATGTCATGTTAAGTTATGTTAATTACAATATAGGGTTAACATCCGTGCGGATTAAACTAGACATAACCGGACATTTAGAATCTAGTCCGGATATAGTCCGACTCTCTTACTTTTCCGGATTTTAGTTTTAATTAGGTGGAATACAGTAATAAAACAACATATTATCTTATATCAAATAAGTCTCAATATAAACAGCCTAGCGAAACTTTAAGAAAATAGCGATTCACTCGATTGTATGAAACGTGCAGTCATTGATAGATTGACAGATGACGGATATAATTTTGTAAAAAACGGAGATAGCCGAAATCCACTACGTTTTAAGCATCTGTTCGGTTACAAACTTACCCGGATCATACTTCATCGCCAATCGCAATACAGTAATTACTATTATCTAAAACTTGGTCAAATTACTGCACGTTTCATACTAAACTAAATTTCAATTTTTACTTAAGCATTCCCGCCTCTTATTACGTAGTATTAACATCCTCTTTGATATAAATCAAAGAGATCAACTGAACAGTCCGGACTTTTATCAAAATGTCAGGCTTGCTGTCAGTATATAGTATTCAAATTATTAAAAAAAGTAACTTAAATTACAATAGAATAAATAGGTACTACATCGAGTAACAGATAAGTAAGTGGGTTCGAAACGTAAGTGTATAAAACTATCTCAGAATGCACCACAAAATATTTACGTAAGTATAATTCCTATCGTGAACGGCGTGCGCCGTAAAACATTGCACCATATATTATTACTGTGGCACACACCTCACAATAAAAAATCCCTTACAAAATGAACGCGTGCTCGTTCGCCACGCAACAATTGAACTTCACTGCGGGGACACACTTTCCTATCTAAAAAACTGGATTTATTTTTAAAAAATATCTTTCCCTAATAGTGACGTTTTAAAAAAGCTGTAACGCGTCCCCGAGCGACATCGTGAGCCGGCTGAAGATTTGACGCGCTCGCGCATGTGCTTACAATCAACCCCTCGGAATTTACAATTTTTCCCTAAAAATTCAAAAATAATCCCGTACGCTACTAGTTGATGGCGATCAATGAAATGACGGAAAAAAACTGAATTGTTACACGAACGGACATCAAAGGGATAAAAAGAATTTGAACAGACACAACCGTACTTTTTCACCGTCAATGCAAGGGTCGGGACTGGACGTTATGGGCATACTGTATAAGTTCAACGGTTTTTATCTGACCCTCAATTTAATACAGGGGAGACCGTACCTTCACATCTAAGCGACCAAGAACTTTAATGTAAATTCGCTCCTTAAATGGGCATTTAAATATGTGCATCTCTTATATCCAGCCCTTCGCATAAAATGGCCGTTAAGCCTGTCCTCGAGTCCCTTTCATTCAAGTTTATTATACACTTTTTATTTAATAATTTTATCTACTAATATTAAATCCTCTATTAAAGATTCTAGAACTGTTAGCTTATTGCCAACATTAAAACACCCATGTTCTAATAACCATTACATCATCCAAACGAGTGTTGTAATGAAATTCAGTACAACATTATACCATCCGTTTTCATAATAACTGATGATATTATGATTACTAGGATTGGCTTTTTTAATGTTAGCAGTAGGCTAACTGTTTCAGAATCTTTTATTGAGGATCATATTATGGGTGTAGATAAAGTCTTGTATGCAAATGTTGATAATTAGATATTAAAACACTCATGTGATGCTATTATCATATGATAAACCCACATTCGTGTTTAAAACCCCTTATTACACAACAGTTGCATTAATAACTATAACAGATAAAACACCTACATTTATGTATGTGTAACGTTATCTAGTGAATATCTTGTGTCGTACAGGAAATTAACATGATCCGAATTTTCCTCTGGGTTCAAGATGAAATATCGCCAATAAATAAAATTGCCAAAAAGCATTGGGAAGCGCGTGGGTGGTCAGCGGGAGGAAACAGAGTAAAAAACCACCAAGAATAATGACTTGTGGCCCTCTCCTTATACGACTGTGTTTTCCTTAACATAGTTACGATGTATCTAATGTACAATGATACTGTTATTGTCTACGTAGTTCACATTAATACTATTCGAATGAGTTGTGAAGCAATGTAATACTTCTGGACTTTCATTACATTAATACTAACAATGAAATGAGATGAAAAATATTTATTTGAAACGTATAGCACATATAAATATACAAATAACTTAAAATGAAAAATCTGAAAGAATACTACCTATATGTTACAAAAATGGTCCCAACTCAGGATATTTGCTGGTGTGAAAACAAACGCTGGCCTACCGTTGGGGCATTTGGTGACGTCACGGTAAATATAATTTTAAATAAAATAAAAGTATATATATATTTTAGCTAGTAAATTAACGTAACGTGAAATCAATACTTAACTAAAAACTTATAAACTTATATGTATAGTTTTACGTTTGTACTCAGGTGACTGTATGTTGCATCTTATGTCAACTGCCAAATTATAACTTATGTCAAAAAAATTCAATTGTTTTTCTACTACATAATAGCTGCCAACAGCCAAAGTGAAAGTACTAACTGACAAGTGCTGGATTATTTTTTTTAAAGATCTAATATAATAATAAATAAATACTTTAATCTTTAACAGATATTGAAAATCCTTACATACAGCATGAACAGAACTTGACAACAATGCCGTTGCCGTGCTTGAAACTACTAGTTTATACGTAAGTGTCTGTCCATACTCTGTGCTATTGGTAGCTTATTATGGAACAGGAGAACAAAGAAGCATACATACATACGGATCACGTGATAGCCCAAACTCTCTTCTATCACCAGAGGAATGACAAGAGCGTAGCCCACTTTATAAAGCGACGAAAAAATGTATAATGAATTCGAAATCACATTGGTGCGTGTCGGCCGAAGATCAAAACGGGGGACGGAGATTCAACGGTTATACCTATTCCGCTATTGAAGCTAATATGTAAAAATATTTGCATTAATTTTGCAATTTTTTATGAATGCTACTAAGATTAATGAATAGCTATAGTTCTATATATGGGTGCCTAGGTATCTGCTGTATAATTTAACTAGCTGGCACAGTAGACGTTGTTCGATTGGGCGAGCTAGATAATAATCTCTTGCGGGGCGAAAGGAATGTTCCTACCAAATTTCAAGTCTCTACGCCTTATGGTTCCAGAGATATCGTGATGAGTCAATACATAGCTTAGGAGGTATAGGGCGAGTAAAGGTCGCTAATTTAAGGTCAGCGAAATTCCACCCGCAAGATTTTTTTATTATGCACAGAACAACGTCTGTTATGTCAGATAGTTATATAATATAGATAATTTTCATATTAATTATAATATTACGTAAGTAAATTACATTATGGAATTTAAGGCCATTTTTTTAGAATTATCTCCTGTTGATATGATTTTAATGGGCTACCTATCGTAAAAACACCACACTCAATATGTCTCGTACTCACTTTTTTTACATATTTGGACAGTGACAGTTGACAGCTGTCAAATTCGAGACTTTGCCAGCAAGATGTATGAATTCGTACAAAATACAAAATTATTACGTAGTATTTACATCCTCTTTGTACAGCATAATATATTTTCTAGTAGTGTGGCGTCGCGGACGGCGGCATAGACAAGGAGACGGCCGTGAGTTGCAAAACTGCTGATCACATTTACATCAAATGCTCGTTACTATTCTCCCGCAAGTCATCTTTAGCTACAATTCAAAGGCTCATACATCTCAAGGGAAACATAGAACAATCCGAGATTTAAGCCATTCGCAAATATTATTTTTACATCTATATTAAAAAGAACCTAGTAATCTATTTCTAATCCATTTTAAATCTATTGATTGTACCACAGACTAAGGATGGATAATTACGTATTACTGTACTTCCTTATTACTTAGTGTGTTTAGAGCTGAATTCTTACAGTAAGAACATAACAAAGTCAAAATAATTTCACTCTAAACATAAAAAAAAAACTAATGAATTTATGCCATGTGGATTTTGAATAAATGCGAGAAATTAAAATTTTAACATTTCTCAAAATAGATACATATAATTTTTTATGAGAAAACTGACGAATCGAGCAAGACCTCACCTGATGGTAATTGATAGGTACCTATGTCCATTACAATGCAGTGCTGCCAGGATTCATGATTTAACCCAAAACTGTAATTGCGTTCGTCACTTTGATATATAAGATGTTAAGTATAAGTCTCTGGCCAGTAATTAAAGAACGGAAAAAAAACACCAGCCGGCATTCTGAGCAAAGAAGCCTCATTTACACAAATAAAACTGAAAACAAAATTTTATGAACGATGCGGGACTTGAACCCGCGACCTCTCGCGTTCCGTGCGAGTGCTCTCCCAAGTGTGCTAACCGTTCGGGTTTGGCTTAATCTACAGGATCGACGTTACAGTTGATAACCTGCTCAACCCCAATATTTGCATATTAGGAAATTGACTTGAGATGTCATAAAATTTTGTTTTAAAAATTTATTTTTGTTATTAATTAATCCCAGAAATGAGGGTTATCTTTACTTTAAAACAAATTGTTTAAATGTGCATTGCTCAAAATAGAGGTACGACAAAACATTGTAACCTAAAAGTTAATCTAATGGTACGTTCAATTGATGTTTTGAGGATTCTATATACTAGTTTATTGGATGTGATCGTGTATGTAGCTATATAAGTTTAGTGTAGTGAAAGGAGAGGGTTATCCGGGGTAACCCTTTAATGTGGTGGTGTGAGGTGAGGCGGGGCTGGGTGCGGAAGGGTTGGCTGAAGGGCGGCGACGAGAAAGCGGCCAAGACCCCGCGCCATACAGCTTTTACGATGAACTTTTTATCGTGCGTGCTGTCGTATTTCCTTCTCTATTTTTTATGTTTATTTCCCCGAGATCATAAATTATGTTTGAAGGAAGGGAACTCTCGGACTTGGCATGTGCCGGGGTTATCCCGAGTCATTCTGCATTTTGTTTTTTATGGCCTCTCGTATGTTGTCGTAGGGCTGCCCGTTGCCATGGCTACTGCATTACATTAGCCAGAAGAGGGGTGAAAGTAAAGTTACATGCGAGGCTGATTGTCGATGCCGAATAAATATACAGACATATTTGTTATTGTAACGCGATCTGGAAGCAAACATGGCTGTATTCATTGTGTGTTTGCGAATAAACAGCGCCGATGGAAGCTCCATCCCATATGTTTGGTCACACAGTCTCCAACTTATGCGTGTAATATTATCTGACAATATCTCGTATTAATATCTCGAACCCATGCCATGCAATTATCCGAAACGATGGTTTCAACCGTGCATAGAATATAGTATGATTAAACTAAAACACATTTTAGATAATGCAAGGGTTTAATTTAACGATTTAAGCTTACAATTCTTTTAAAGGGGTTAAATAAAGCGCGCTTATAAATATACTAACTTTTTGTTTTGGTAAAAAATTATATTATTTATTAGTCCGACGTTTCGTTGTCTCGTTTTCAAGAAAACTTCTCTAGCAATATCACATTAAATTAAAATACGTAAATACTGGCAGCATTTCCGCGTAGAATAGCTAGGCTGATCCGATGACCTAAATAGCTGCCAGCGCTAGTTTCCAGTAACGCTATTGAGGCGCGTACATAGTACTTTGTACATTCTCCGCGCCTCTTACAGCCAAAAGTCTCAACACTAAACGACACAAATATGTAATACTCACTGAGACCAACATATTTACGACGCTTGCTATCTTCGGCAGAAGAATTTAAATATTGATAATTATTAGAAAGAAAATGTTCTTATTTTATAATTTTAAAGATTATTACGACACTCATACTCCCAAATCCAGTACCTTACATTTATGAAGGCACAGGATGCCGGCTACATTATGGGTACCACAACGGCGCCTTTTTCTGCCGTGAAGCAGTAATGTGTAAGCATTATTGTGTTTGGGTCTGAAGGGTGCCGTAGCTAGTGAAATTACAGGGCAAATGAGACTTAACATCTTATGTCTCAAGGTGACAAGCGCAGTTGTAGTGTCGCTCAGAATTTTTAAGGTTTTTCAAGAATCCTGAGTGGCACTGCATTGTAATGGGCAGGGCGTATCAATTACCATCAGCTGAACGTCCTGCTCGTCTCTCCTTTATTTTTAATTTGAAAAAATAAAGGTATATTGTCTTATTAATAGCCTAAAACTACAACTCCCCACCCGCGCTGAGAAAAGTACTTAGCAATAAGAATTGAATTCGCAAGTAAATCACTCAACTGTACACATCTTGCACTACAATACACGTTTTATGCAATTAATTCACACTATTGGCTTCTTATTTTAATTTGACTTACTATTGTAATCTCCCCACTCCTTTCTATAAAACAGAAATCACATCAAAAGAAATATCTTGTGATAAAAATTCTTCGTAATATCTGCTTACTAACCGCAAGTCTACGCACTCACAGAAATCCACAATTAAATGTAAACATAATTTATAACAATAAAAGATGGACCGCAAGGCCCAACAATGGCAATATCGTATCCAGTTAATTGCTCACCCTATCCCGCGACAAAAAAGCACCATATTGCGTCCAGCGAACTAACCACCCGAGAAAGAGAAATTAGAAATGAAAGCCAGCATAGTTACACGGTGCATTTAAAATTAAAACCCTTTAGGGCGCCACGCCGACAGACAATGCGAATAGCGAAATATCGGCAGGTAGCGAATATGCCAGGGTGAGCCCAATAATTACGAAGGGTTTAATAAATGGCTCTTTTTCTAATTTAAGGGCCGATCGCGCCATACGGACATACCTGCAGTAAGCCCTTCGATATAACATAATGAGTTGAAACCATACTCTTAGCGCCGATACAGAAAATTGAATTAAAATATAAGGGTATCATGGGCTTCGTCAATACGAAAGATTTGTTTAAATATATTTAAATTTGTAGTGTAATATGGATGTTTTCTTTAGGGAAAACTACAACGTAAGAAATATGATATGATACCTACACAATTTTGAAAGTGGTACCAAGGTAAACATAACGTTAGCTGTAGAATAAAAATGCAAAATATATAAAATAGGCTGCAGAAATATAATAGTAGGATGAAACCCATTGGAAACGGGAGTTGAAGAGAATATAAGAAAAATGAAAGGAAAAATTAATCACCGGTGATCTGAGGTCGGGAAGTGGAAAAAGGAGGGGTGTTTTAGGGTAAAAAACTTTTTTCAAAGTTGTAGGTAATAAAAAGATCTACAACTATTGTTTTTCACACTTTTTCACATAACCTCAAAATTAATGTGAAAAATTCAAAAACCAAGTTATTGGTTTTTTAATTTTATCTTTTACAAAAAAAATCACAATATTTGTTGGAATGTTACCTTTTTATGACCCAAATACACTGCAATTTATTTGAATTGTAATAATTATTTTTTCGCCTTATTTTGACTCAAATATCGAAAAAGAACCCATATTTTTAATCGAAAATTCAGCCGTCAAAATATCAGTTTTTTTTTTAAAGTTCGTGTGCTTTCTGTTCGTCGATCTCTACTATCCGATGGTGTAAAAAAATAGACATTACAATTGTTATGTTCGGAAAATTTAAGCCCATCAAAAGGCATTTCATAAGAATTCATATATTTTTTTATGGAATAGGAGGACAAACGAGCGTACGGGTCACCTGGTGTTAAGTGATCACCGCCGCCCACACTCTCTTGCAACACCAGAGGAATCACAAGAGCGTTGCCGGCCTTTAAGGAACGTGTAAGCGCTTTTCTTTTTGGGTACCTTACCCATGTCGTATCGTCCCGGAAACACAAGCGCACAAGGAAGCTCATTCCACAGCTTCGTAGCACGAGGAAGAAAGCTCCTTGAAAACCGCACTATGGAGGACCGTGATCCAGCCGTTCACAGAGCGCTAGGTCCTCGACCATTCGAGCTGCTCTGCGTTGCACGCGGTCAAATGGATCGAGCTGATACTGGGGTGCGCCAGACCAGAGATGACAGCAATACTCCATGTGTGGCCAGACCTGCGCTTTGTAGAGCGCTAGAATGTGGGCCGGCTTGAAGTATTGCCGTGCTCTATTTATGACGCCCAGTTTCTTCGATTTCATACCTGTTATTTCATAGCAGCAAAAATATGGATTTCAATTAATGAAATTTATTTATAGATAAATGTAAAAACCATAATTTTTCAGTGTTTTATTTTCTTTATTATTTATTAAATTTATTCCTGATTTTGTAAAAAAAAAATAAAAAAAAAAACAAGAAATAAGAAAGACACTGGGATCACATATCATAGGTAAGTATTTTGTATTTTATTAATTCCAATGAAATATAACTCGAAGCTTATGTTACAAAATGAGCAGGTGCTATTGAGTGTCAAGATGCCACGCACACAAGCATCTAATAGTTGCTGTAATAAAGAAGCTATTGTTCTTAGGTAGTGCGGTATCTAGATTGAGCGCAGCGGAGACCAATCCTTAATCTAAGGTATCTACAACAATTTTTTTTAAACTATGTTATTATTCATACAAATAAATAAATTTCTTTTCATGTATGTAGTCACTTAAGATAACAGATATTGGAAAAAATCTTAAATAACAATTATAGTATTTTGTTTAACTTTTTTTTTAAATTCACTTTCAAATTTTTATCCAACGAGGATTTATTCTTTCAAGTGTCTGAATTACTAATTACCATAATTTATTAAAAAATAATTAGTATTTCTTACTATAAACTAGTTACTTAATGCGGTACACCGTCTTTTAGCATCAGTGCGTCCATATCGTAATGGCCACGGCATAGAATTAAAATTATAGAAATAGAGTTCCAGATATTCAGAACTTTTTGATTGTAATTTTCGTCTCTCTCTTTTAGGATCTTCTATCAATTTCTTTTTTCATTTTCAATTCCTAACATATAATAGTTATTGAGTAACGAATAACTAAATGCTACCTATTATTCATCTTATTTTGTTAATAACAATTGCATTTTTATGGGCTTAAACATACTTTCATACATTTTCAGAACTCCATTCCGAATGGAATAAGCCATTCATCATATTTTTGAAGACTTATCAAGAATTTACACGTTTTGACTAATCTTATTAAACATATTCGTTAACAAAGTTTTAGAACATGCTAGAAAGAAGAAAAGAAAAAAAAGATTGTGTGGTAGAAACCACGGTTAAAGTGAAACTAACTAATCACTATTCTTTACTTTTTCCTCGTTGATCAGTTTTTTGGACTCACTAGCTGTGTCTTTGTTCACCAAAAGCAAATAAATGCTTCACTTTAATAAATAACAACATTTAAATTAAACACTGACAAAAACAAACAAAAAAGCGTGGAGCACTGGCACAAATGAGTAATAGTCTATACTCTATATACTACACGGTCAGTTGCTGCGAACTATAGGCGCTGCCCGACCGTCACGCGACACACAGACGAAAAAGTTTAAGACGTTGTAATAAAAGTTTCACTTTAATACATTTTATATTGTCTTGTCGATTTGTTTATTCGTTTGTACGCGCATCATTTACAATTTGCCAATCATTGGAATAAAAACTGCAAGATATGAAGCTCTGTTTTAAGTAATATTTTAATTCAGCAAAATGTTACTACAGAATGAAATATTATTATTTTTTTATTTTGTTAACCTAAAAGAGCCTGACAGAGCTTGAACCACGCAGTTTAGGTCCATCTGTGAAGCTTCTTTGGTGCTATAAACGTTCATTTTGTCAATTTGGTTGTTACTCTTTGATTGAAAAAAAATTAAAGTTTTTTAGTCATGACAACAGTCTAGCGAAACACTCTAAGAAAAAAGCGATTCACTCGATTGTATCAAACGTGCAGTCATTGATAGATTGACAGATGACGGTTATAATATTGTAAAAAACGGAGATAGCCAAAATCTACTACGTTTTAAGCAACTGTTCGCTTTCAAACTTAACCGGGTTATACTTCGTCGCCCATCGCCTTATTGTAATTATACTACCTTCTATTTCAAACTTATGTCAAATGACTGCACGTTTCATACTAAACTAAATTTCAATGTTTATGTTTATATAAAAGGTTAATTTATATATTTATTCACACAAATTTAACTAAATGGTCGTGTGATTCCTGTTTTGTTGCAAGAGAGCTTGGGCCGAGAGAGATTTAACATCAGGTGACACGTACTCTCGTTAGTCCTCCTCTACCATGAAAGAAGGAGATAAAAGCTCATTTTCAGCGAAAACAGGAATGAAGACTTCAACATAAATGTTTTTTTTATGACAGTAAGGGACGAGACAAGCAGGACGTAATGCTGATGGTAATTGATACGCCCTGCCCATTACAATGCAATGCCGCTCGGGATTCTTGATAAACCCAATAATTCTGAGCGGCACTACAATTCTGCTCGTCACCTTGAGACATAAGATGTTAAGTCTCATTTGCCCAGTAATTTCACTAGCTACGGCGCCCTTCACACCGAAACACAATAATGCTTACACATTACTGCTTCACGGCAGAAATAGGCACCGTTGTGGTACCCATAATCTAGCCGGCATCCTGTGCAAAGGAGCTTCCCACTGGATTGTATCAAAAAACAGTCTTAGATCGTATTGAGATATCTCTAATAGTAAGAGTACCTAAAAAATATTTTTATTTGTTACTTGGACTTTCCAGTGAGACTATGCACCTGGGCACAAGACACGAAATAATTTCTCATGGAAACAGTGCATAAGTCCATAGACTTAGATTATTAATACGTCTAGATAGAGTCTCTTGCTGTTAGACAACTGATAAAAACAGGCCAAAATATTAGTATAGTCTGCGTGACAAGCTACGTCTTACACTCGCGATTTGTATGACACTTTTTTTTAGTATGCGTGAATTTCTTACGGCCGTTCCCAATATACTATCTACAGATAGAGATAAATCACTACCTTCTACTGTCAGTAATTAGCTGTCAATAATCTGAAGCTGTCCCAATATACCCGATAAGTAATTCTTATCGCCTTATATTGGGACGCGTGAATTGAAAATTCTATACAAACTTCTATCGCTGGTAAGCTATTACGTCGTCCCATTGACAGGCAGCGTGTACGGATAAGGTGAGTTACCGTCGATATTGGGACAGAAAAGTCAACGATAGTTACGATTTCAATCTCAAGTAAGAGATAGACTGAATATTGGGAACGGCTGTTAACTATTTTAAGCAATTCACATTCTAACTATTTTAAGGTTAGTTCTAAAGTCAAATTTTTTTCAAAGTTTTCACAACTGTCATAGTCTATCTTGAAGTAGGTATAAATGATCTAAGTATTTGTCCACAAATAAAATTTGAATAACAACATTTTATGAACGATGCGGGATTCGAACCCACGACCTCAGGCGTTACGTGCCGGTGCTCTAACCAACTGAGCTAACCGTTCGAGTACCGCCTCGTTATAAAATTCTGTTTGGTTTGTTCAACTCTCAGGTTGCGGCTTCAAAATGTTGTTTTTCAAATTTTATTTGTGTAATAATCCTAGAAGTGAGGGTTATCACTTTAAAAACATAACATATTGCCAAGTATTTGTGTTTCATTTTAACGTTATAATGTAAGTGCCTACAATTTTACGTGTACTAACATGTAACGAAACGAATAACAATATAAGTACTATATTGACATTAAAGTATTGGTTGTATCGCGTGCAGAATGTATGTTTGTCGAAACATTACAATAAAATGAAAGGGTAGAATGACAACAAGCACCTTTCTGCCCGGAGGCACTGAACTGAGTTGCAATGACTTGTAATTCTAATGTTTTCATCGTTTAAATCCTATTTCCTCAAGGCGAAATTCATCTAACTCACTGAAGCGCGTATAAGCATCTAATAGAGAACGGATACACAAAGAATAGACTAAACAATACTTTTGGAAACTATTTAAAAAGCGTCCCCAGACAACTCCTACACGTTAAACATCTGACGGTTGGTGCAAGTTATAAGCCGATGCTTTTTTTATTTTAGAAAACAAGGTGGTAGTTTCTTTTTCTGCAGTGTTGTTTCGCTTAATTGAAAAGTGCAGTTTACTTTATAATATGATGCTATAGTTTGTATAAATTTTAATAACACTTTGAACAATTTTGTAAAATCAAGCAGGCAGTATACGAGTCTACTCGAAATCAAGCTGTCAAATCGACTGACGGAAAAATAATTATAAATTATTTAGTGACTCATTCATTGATGACTGATATAATATTAGTAATATAAGATGTAAAAGAAACTTAAAGTATATATTTTGTATATCAACTCATTAATAATAAGCAGATATGATTATTTCACATTATGAACCCAAAAATGTCTTATATTTCAATAAAGATAACTTACTGTAGATGTTATAGGTAGTAGGTACCTTGGCAAATTTTGATTCTTTTGTGCATTGATAATTTTACTGTGATATCAGTGAATATCGATCAGTCTTCGTGAAAGACATAGGTAAAATCTATACATATATATTTATATAGTATAGTATACTGTATAAATATGTAACCTGCCTGTAATTACATTGTTTTTGAGAAACTTTGTAATGAATAAACGTTGAATGACTGAAACTTCAATTCAATTCTACTTTTTTAAATGTCTGTCTGCTTGTCTGTATTTCCTTTTATAATAAAAGAACCTTTTTTTATGAAAATAAGGGACCGAGACGAGCCGGACCTTCAGCTGATGGTAATTGAAACGCCCTGCCCATTACAATGCAGTGCCACTCAGGATTCTTGAAAGACCCACAAATGTTGAGCAGCACTACAACTGCGCTCGTCACCTTGAGACATAATATGTTGTCTCATTTACCCAGTAATTTCACTAGCTACGGCGCCCTTCAGACCGAAACACTGTAATGCTTACACATTACTGCTTCACGGCAGAAATAGGCGCCATTGTGGTACCCATAATCTAGCCAGCATCCTGTGCAAAGGAGGCTCCCACTTTGTGTGCTTGCATTGCTCAAAATAGAGCAATGCAAGCACACTAACAGTCACAACTAACACAATAAACAGTCAAACTCAATTTTTTTCGACGTTTTCACGGCTTTCACAGTCTATCTAGACGTATAAATGATCTGAGCGTTTTAGTACACAAATAATAAGATCTCGAATGAAAAAATACTAATAGAAAGAATTTAGTTAAATCGCTCTATCTTCCATTTTGCGCCCGGACACGGAAACAAACAGTAGTCTGAAGCGAGTAGCAATATCTTTTAGAGTGCAACTACACAGTCAAGCATAAAACACGGCCGGTAATCCTTCACTGCGACAAACCTTTCACGAGCGATAGCCTAGAAATATTTGTTCAATATTTTGGCGGATGATCCATTGTACCCTTTATGCAGTTACGTTTTACAAACCCGTTTACAATAAGTACAGGAAATCATTATAGGCTTTTTTATGTTGAAGCCATGTTAAATCGTGGGTTCCATTCCCGCTGTGATCTTAGATGCAAACTCTTTGAGCTATGTTATGTTTGTGTTAAAAACTCGATTGAATTTTGGACTTGAAAATCATTTAGATCTGAAGAGCGACCTTCTTACGTCAATTTACTTTTGCGTGAGCCCAGTTAGATGAATCACTTAATTCACAGTTATTTATTATTTCTATTGGAGCTCTACTAGTCATTAAAACATACGTCAGTATCTCAAAGATTGAATGTATTGTGATATTCTTTTGTTCTTCTTGAAGTCGTTCAAATAGTTCAACCTACCCTAATTAACTTTGGATAACTTTACTTAAACCTAAAGAACACGTTAGAAACGGCACTGCAAATGAGCAGGGTGATCACTTACCATCGGGTGGACGTCTCATAAAAAAACTGTATATTATTAAAAACAAATATATTAAATTAAATTTTACAAAATCGCCAAACGAAGTTCAGCCATTTTGTTAACGTGGCATTCAACGATTGGCCGTTTCATTAATAGACGGCTAGTTGTGAAATGCGTAAATATGGACCCACGCAGTTTTAAAATATAATTATGTAATTGTAACAAATAAATAACAAATAAATTTAATCCTACAAAAGAAATTATAAAATCACTTTCATCCGTTTTAAAGTAAAACTTGTATTACATCGCCTCAAATTATTTCGCCCATCTATCGCATGTCGCATTGTATGATTTATTTCAACTAAGTACTGCTTTCCAGTCCGCCGTCTAAGACGCCAGATTTAAGCTCTGGGTCCCGAGAGGGAGAGAAGGTTCGAATCCCACACCTGACAAAGATTTTTCTTATTACATTATATTTTTAATTTTATGAATATGTTAAGTTTTAAAAGGTGTTTCAAAGACGATACGACGTAGGTACTTTCAAAAAAAAGCGCGTACACCTTCCTTAAAAGCCGGCAACACTCCTGTGATTCCTCTGGTTGCAAGAGAATGTAGGCGGCGGTGATCACAACACCAGGTTACCCGTACGCTCGTTTGTCCTCCTTTTCCATAGAAAAAATCATAATATATATTTTTTTTCAATGCTGATATTAATATGTTATTTTGTAAAAAAATTCACTTGCATGGTGGTTTCGTAAAATAGCACAATTGCTTTTTTCATTTGCTCCAGTTTATTTACTTACGTAAGTTAAGTAGACGAACAAACAGAATGATCTGGACACAATCGTCGATCATTAATCCTCGTCATGCAGAGGCTACCAGAAACCTTCGAGCTAAGAACACATCATTAATATTATAGTGCTTGTAGGCGGTGCCGGTGAAAGGATAAATTTCATGGATCCACTCCTATCCTTTATAAGTCTTATTTGTCGCAAAAGAATTCTCATATTCAATACGAAAGAATAGACTATTTGCTTCAATAAGCAAACACGACCATTAATTATTATAATGTGACATAATGACAAAGTTTGCAGGTTCTTTGTGATGCGATTTAATTACCTTTCTGTTCTAGACATAATCAAATATTGCGTGAATTATTAGTTTCTACTTTCATAAATTTTGTAAAAATAGTCATATTTGGACACTTCGTTCATGAAAAAGAAACCTAACCTAACCTAACTTTTTTTTTACGTGTGGAAACCCCCACGGGCCGTCACCCCACCGTGGTTTTCGGTAGGGTGGTGTGTCGGAATCGAACCGACTAAAACCACACGGTGTACCATACCGCGCCTTTGTAGGAGGAGTCCGGGAACAGCAACCTAACCTAACCTAACCTAACCAGTAACGCAGAGGCTATTGCCGCGAGCGCCACGGTTCTAGGCCGCTCCACGCTCATTAAATCGTACGGGTGGGTTAATTTTCACCTACGATACCGCGCCTACCCTCAAAATGTGCGTTAACTCCTACCTATCCAATGATATATATATCAAAACTATTTACCCAAATGTACAGTGAAAAAACGACCAAAATAGTGCCAGTGGAAATTATTTCACCATAAAAATTATTCTTTCTATCATTTACCGGTTCGAAAAAGTTGAGCTTTAATGAAAAGAAGTGGCAAGCAAATCATTGCTTTTAAACGCAACACGTTTTTAAATAATTATTTACAGCATTGTTAAACAAATTATTTTAAGAAAAATCTATGCGATCCAACAAAAGAATTTGAGCGTTACTCGAGTAAGTAAACAAAAAAATATGTAAATTCAATTTAAAAAAATGTACGAGGATTCTATAAAAAATCAACTTTCTGAGATAAAAATAAAAATAAAGCAATAAATATATTAAAAAAAAAACTTTAAAAACTGGAAACAGATTTCTTAATACCAGGATTTGGTTTTCATCTTATCCTTCGGCTGCGGATCCCGAAAAATCCGGAAAAACGTATGGTTGAGAAAAGTATAACCGACAAACTTATAAGGATGAATTTTAATCTTACTATTCAAATATTACTTGATTTCAGCTCTGTGGATACATTATAACTTACAGAATATTGGAAAAAGCTGTTTACGCCCCTAACACTGGAATGTTTAATTTGATCCAAACCATTCGATCCGATTCCGAGACAAAAGTTCCAAAAATTGCTCGTTTAATAATATATTATTAACTGAACTTTCTAGGCATGTAAGTAATAAACCAGAGACACACACGCTTGTATAAAAAGCCGAGTTGCATCCAGAACTGTCAAGCTGTAATTTATTTGCTTAACGATGCATTATCCTTTCACGTATTCGGCACAAAGATCGGTCACAAACTCAACCCATTAACCGGCCGGAGCGTGGCGGGACATCATGATCACTCTGTCCATGTTAATTTATGTTCTTTGTGTCATTGTGCTCGTCACAAAAGACACATTTTATTGCATTCGGCTGCTGGGCACTGGACACCCAGATTAACATCGTTTGGTTATGGCTTTCACCCGTTTTGTGCAAGAACACAATGGATACAACTCACCAATGCACCTGGCGGTAATGGATTTAAACTGGACATTAACCGTCAAAAAAAGCTAGTAGTTTTTTCATGTTGTGGAAAGTAAAAGATGCACATGATATAAGTAGGTAGCACTTTTCAAATCCAAATATTTTTATTCAAAATAGTATTCAATATCACTTATTGAGAGTCAAAAACTACCACCCAATCGAGCATCAATAAAAGATCATTTGAGCTTGACTTCATTGTTTGTGTAAGGATGCTTCGTGAACATGATGGTCGTGATTACTGTCACAATTAGTAATTGCATAGGGATGACGTCTATCTTTTCAGGGAATGAAATCAAAATGGTGTATTTGACGTCAATGAGGAGGTAAGCAGGTTAGATTCTCATACCAGGCTTCATCATGCTCGCTTAAATGTCATTGCTTGCGGATTTGTAATGGGACGGGTTCAGGGCATTGTCTTTTTCGAAATATGTTCGAGGGAAGCGATGGCTGGCCCATGCCTCATGCTCTTTGCCATTACTTGCGGTGGCCGGATGACTCTGTTATCAAGAAGCCTGGTAACTTGTTCAATTTTATATGAATATATTTTATATAACCATAACTTATTTATATTATTGCGGCCGGTTAGTTTATGAAATTAAAGTGAAAAAAAAATCTTTTTCTAATTGTATATTAAACAGTTTTACAGATATCATGTAAAATTACGTTGTATGCTATAAGTAGGTACTCTTATTTATGAGAGGTTTAAATTAATAAATCGATATTAATTATAGACTTACAATATACTAGTGTATAGATAGAAAATTGATACTATTGATACTGTAACCGATTTCGATTCACAAGTCGTAAACAGTCAGCCACGGTCTAAATAAGCTCCTTAGTACTTTAAATACTAAACCACTCGCTAACGCACACATAGAAAATTTTAAATTGGTCTGTCATTGTCGGGCAGTTAGTTCGTTAGACAAACAAAATGTGCAAGAGATAAGAATATCTGTAACGGAGATACAGGAAGATAGAAAAGGAAAGCGAACCTAATGTTACTGTAACCGATTTCAATGGACAAGTTGTAAATAGTCAGCCTGCGAGAACGGAAATGAGAAGATCTGTAGGAGAACCAACGACATAGCCCAGATGGGTGCTGAACTGAAGTCGCAGTGGGAAGGGCACATAGACGGACAGAAGGCCGTTGGGGCAGTAAAGTCCTCGAATGGCGACCACGTACCGGAAGACGCAGTGTTGGTAGGCAACAAGATGGACCGACGATTTGGTCAAGATCGCCGGAGTTGGTTGGATGTGGGCAGCGCAGGACTGATCGTCATGGCTATCTTTGGGGGAGGCTTTTGTCTAACAGTGGACGTCTTCCAGCTAAAATGATGAAACAGACAGCCACGGTTTGCATTAGCTCCTTAATATTAACCCTCTAGCTAACGCACATTTTCACAAATCAAAATTCGCCTGCCTTTATCGGGCATTTCGTCTATAAGCTAGTATATTTTAAGGCTATGATATATTTTTTTTATGAAAATAAGGGACGAGACGAGCAGGACGTTCAGCTGATGGTAATTGATACGCTCTGCCCATTACAATGCAGTGCCGCTCAAGATTATTGAAAAACCCAAAAATTTCAGAATTTTTCGGCACTACAACTGCGCTCGTCACCTTGAGACATAAGATGTCAAGTCCCATTGCCCAGTAATTTCGCTAGCTATGGCGCCCTTCAGACCGAAACACAATAATGCATACAGATTACTGCTTCGCGGCAGAAATAGGCGCCGTTGTGGTATCCATAATCTAGCCGGCGCCCGGTGCAAAGGAGCCTCCCACTGGTAAATGATATACGAGTTGTTATTCCTTGTCAATTTGAAGATAGTCTTCTTCCTTGAATGTTTTCAGAGGTTGTTTCTGAACAAGTTCTCCGTGTACCCGCACCCGATACACACAAGTGTACACCGAATGGCCCCAGTTGGAAATAACTTTAATTCGAACCAAGTCGAATCCTTTGTTGGACGGATGTTTCACGTCAAAGTACTGTATCGGTTTGCCGTCTTTATTGTACTCAAATGTGCCAAAATCGTGCGGGTACACGTCGCGACGATACTCCAGACCTTCCATTTGAAAGAGACGTGGTGCTGACGAGATTTCTCTGAGGAAATAAAATTAAAATTAGAAGTATTAAGACTCCTATATTTAAGAATTAATATTTATTTAAAAAAAGTTCTGATTTATCACGAAAATATCTCACCAAAGGTTAGATCTTAGATCATTTATACTAGATAATGTATAGGTAGAGTTTGTTGCTGTTAGACAACCGATAAAAACAGGCCAGGAATATTAGTTTAGTGTGCGTGACAAGCTACATCTTACACTCGCGATTTGTATGACTCTTTATGTTAGTGTGCGTGAATTGCTCAAAGTAGAGGTTAGTTCAGGTGTCACAGTCTTTCTAGACATTTAAATGATCTAAAGGTTAGATAATTTACTATTATTTACAGGTAAAGGTACCTACCCTTTGCAATATTTATATTAAAAAAATTAGTCAATATTTCATATATGAACACTTTAAACTGTGCGCATCAACATAATAAATTTCTAATGCAAATTATATTAAGACTTAATTATTGACAACGCTGAGATATGTAGGTAATGTATTTGTTAATCATTTGTTAATCAATAAAAAAATACAGTCATTTCTTTATAAATATTCGCAATTCCATCACAGTGATAAAAAATACTATTATTTACCGAAAATAAGAAACGCCAACTTAGAAAGGAAACATGTCGTAAACTTAGTAGAAACATGTCGTAAACTTCAAAAAACAAACGTTTAAAACTATTTGAACAATTAGTTATAGGTAACACTGTTTGTATGATTGTTTTTTGTCCTAAATAAAATAAAATAAATAATATTTTTTTTGTCCTCCAATAACTATGACTGCCATATTTAAAGGAGCGCTTCTGTCCATACACAACTACAATTAATCTGTTTGTTTTTGAAGTTATACTTCTTTAGGCGCGTTATAAAAAAATGATAAGAGTGAAATTATCAGATGCGCGCGCATCACTGTAACACAAAAGTAACACTTGAAGTTGGTTCCTAAAATTTTCTGACGTTTGCGTCATTCATTATTTTTTTGTGGTTTCTTCGTAAATTATTAGCACAGGCAAAGGGTTCAAGCACATACAGCCGTATTCATTATTTAATAATTAATTATTGTCAAAGCGATCTTTGGAAATTTTTTACATAATTGTTCATTCTGAAAACGTAGAATAGCACGAGGAATAAATCTTTTTAATGGTTCTGCTTCGTTAGGTCAAAGAAGTATAACTTCTTGCGTGCATACATAAGTAGGTACAGAAACACTTTTTTATTTATTTTTTATACAAATTATTTGAGTTTTCTTTAGTGTTAATTCCGCCAATATTTGTCTTTAAACAATTCGACACGTGTTTCGCCTCTACACGAGGCATCCTCAGGACGTGTTGTCTCGCCAAAATCTGGCACGAGATTCAAAAGTTTGAGTTTGTATAATTATGGATTTCCGCAAAGTAACGCCTACTTCAATAAATTTTCTTTAATTTTCATACTTTAAGGAATTGTATATAGATACAGAAGATCCTCGGAGCAATCATAAATTTAAAAGATTCAGAAAACTACTTTTTAGACTTACTTTGTTGGGGATATTTGAGGCGATATATGTTCTAAGCTAACTCCGGTTACACGAACATTTCCCAGTAGCCGAATGGTGACTTCGCCGCTGGGTCCTTTGAACGCCCAACATTCTCCAGGCAGAGCGCCGGGTCGGATGACGGTGGTAGCGCCCAGGCATTCCCGACACATGAAGGCACTGAGCGCGTAAAGTGCCCAGCTTATTGGGGACTCGTATATAAAATGCTCGATAGTGTCTCCGGTGTCTATCACTCTACCTCCCGCAGTCTCCAAAGCGTAGTCTACGACCTAGGGGATATATACAAATTAATCAATTTTTTATTGAGAAGAACTAGATAGTAAAGTGCACTAAATGGTTATTTTCATTATTATAACACAAGAAATAAGGAATTGCTTGTAACGAATTCTAGTAGGTTTCATAAGATAGATAATAGCTTTAAGGGTAAATGTAGGTATACACTTTCACATTAAAGTCCCGGCCACTGTTCAGGCATTATCTATAAATAAATTTAAATGTTTTATTTAAAAAAATTACTCTATCGTAAATCCTACTACTCCAAAGTTCTACGCGCTCGTACAGGGACTAGCTGATATTATTATTTTACAGCAAAAACTTTGTTATAATTGTATATTTGATTTAAAAGAACGCAAAAAAATCTTCTTGCGCCATTTCATCTCTGTGAGAGCGTCATTTGTTTACAAAGCCGTGGTGGTGTTTTACCTGACATCAAAAAATATTCTAAAGCAATCAATTTTGAGAAAATAAATGCCTTTTATGCCAACTCATACTTTCAATGATCTCAGACACTGCATGTTCTCCTATCTAATCTATGTAAAGAACTAGACAAAAATAGAGGAAAACTACCTCGTAGCTGAGGTATGGGTAGATATTACAAGCACCACCTACTTTCGTCATTTTCCTGCAATCTTAACCCTGCTGATTAAAAGATTCCCCCTGCAATGTATTAATTATAAGAAATATTAAGAATGAAATTGTAAAATGGGATTATAATTATAGTTACCATAATCATTTTGATGTTAAAAACCATATCAGAAACGTTTCCCTCTTATTCAAATTAAAATATTTCCAAAGAGGATTAAAAAGTAACTTATTGAACGTCAAAAACTACCACCCATTAGAAATAGTATGCTTCAGACTTAAGAAGAAGTTTAAAGTAAATACATAGACCTTAATGCGTAAAATAGATACTTAGCGAATCATTCTTTTTGCTGGCTGGGACATGCACCTACTATAGAGCAAAAAGCCACACGCTTTTACGCGTTTCATACTAAACTAAGTTTCAATTTTTACTCAGGCAGTCCGGCCTCTTATTACGTAGTATTTACATCCTCTTTGGTAAACATGACTTTCAAAGAGCTTCACATATTAGCATATTATTTTTATTTTAGTTTGAAGCTACTACCAACCTGTCTGTCGTAATTGTTCAGGTCTAGGGCGCGTTTTGGTTGGTGTTGAGGAGGTCCCAGCGCATCTTTGGCACGATCTGCCGCAGCCGCCACAGCAGGTAGGGCTGATGCTATATGATCCATTTCAAATTGCAATTGTTCGTGCTTGCGATTTATCTGAATAGTTTTAATAAGTTTTGAGTAATCAACCACTCATATCTGTAAGAGCAGCCACACAATGTGCTCTGTGCTTCCCCTGGGCATAAAAAGAATAGTGAAGTGCCAAACCCAAAGGTGTCGTAAAAGGCGACTAAGGGCATTTAGCAGTGGGAGGCTCCTTAGCACAGGATGCTGGCTACATTATGGGTTCCACAACGGCTGTCATATTTTACATTGACATACAGGAGACCCCTCAAGCAGTCACCAGAATGACAAGTGTTGATGTGCACACTTGTCGACCTATAGAATTACTCCACAAGCGGCTTGCGTTATACAAAGAAGAATCCCATGGTTTCGGGGTGTGGATATGATAAGATAACGCTAGCAGTGACAAATCTGTTAAAAAACAATGTAAATGCATTGCCACTTAGATAATTTATGCGGCAAGAGAGAGACTTTACTTTTAGGCAACGCATGACAACAGGCCAAGTTTATTACATTCGTGTGTATGAAAAACTACATCTTATAGCCTAAAACACATGATCGGATTTAGTACGGCCGAACCATCAACACGGTCGGGTAGCGGTACATATTCGATGGTATGTCGTATTATCCATCGCACAAAATTATTATTATTACCGTCAGACCGTACCGAGTACGACAACGGACCAATCCGACCATGTGTTTAGGCTATTACACTCGCGATACGTAAGTCACTTTGTTTTAGTGCGTTGCTGAGAATAAGGCTAACAGTTCGCCGCATTTATCCGACGTATTCACAGCTATCACAGTCTATCAAGACGTATCAATTATCTATCGATCTAGCATTCCTAATAATCAAAATGAACCTTCAGTGAAGAGGTCCAATACAATCCGCTCCAGAAACTTAACTTGTTACCAAGTTGGTTACCAAAAAGAAGGCTCAGCTTATGCTCATTTCAGATTCGGTTTTGTGCCGAAAAATAAGCGTCCCATACTGTATTGATGATTGAAGGGAAAGTCAAGACGAAAGATAGGCATACGCATAGCTCTAACAAATGTGCAGTCTGGAGGCCTATCTTCAACGAGCGGTATGAAGATCTACGTAAGCACTGGGGAGCCGGACTGCTTGGCAAGAAGTGGAAACACACATTACCAAGCTTGAAAAGGTTGCTAAAGCTAGAGAACTGGCACAAAAACAGGGCTAAGCCAATAAAACCTATGTTATAAAAAGAAATCAAGAACGTTCAAATTTTATCTGTTTTGCTTACCTCAGAAAGACCATGCGACAGTTGATTAATAATATGCTTAATATCTGAAAAATCTCCATTAACAATTTCGTGGGGAGTTAATAAATATGAGTAGACTTGAAAACCAAGGAGTAATGACAGAACTACACAGACGAAAGACTTGAATGCGCCTCGCAAAAATGTATCTTGCTCGTCATCATAATCCATTTGACTTATATTTTAAATTGCTTATACTTAATATGTTAACTAGCTCTGTTACTGAAAGGAACATTTATTGGTTTCAGTAAGATACACTGTTTTGATTGGCTTCATTTTTGTGTCCATTCGTGACGTAAATGTGATTGATAGAAATAGGAAAACCACAGACAGTATAAACTTAGATACTAGCATGTATGTAGTATGTATTTACCCGTCTGTACAGGTTTGATTTCATTTGCTCATGGTCGCTCAGGGTCAATGGAGAGGGCTATGCTCGGAGAATCAGAAATGAGGAGATCCGTAGTCTCCAACGGATCCACATTTAGTTCTCACCAAAGTTATCCACATAGCCCAAATGACTGCGAAACTGAAGTGGCAGTGGGCAGAGCACATAGTTCGACGGACAGATGGCCCTCCACAAGGTGGACCGACGATCTGGCCAAGATCGCCGGAATACGTTGGATGAGGGCAGCGCAGGACCGATCGTCGTGGTAATCTTTGGGGGAGGCCTTTGTCCAGCAGTGGTTGTCTTTCGGCTTATGATGGTGACAGGTTTGATTTGTCTGTGTATCTATATAGGTCTAAGGTATTACGGTTCTTATTTAAAAATATATATACTAATAAACACCACAAAGCTTCTCGAACTATTTCATACCTTTGCGGCGTGGCGGTCTTCTAAATCCTATCTAATAGAAAATCCTTGGATACATCCAGTTTCCAGTACGTAGGTATATGGTGAATTGGTCTCAGAGATTCAATGACGTTCTATATACACAATATATGGACATCATTCGCAGTCTGATACCGGAACGGCAAGTGTGCATAAAGACAATGTAAGCTGTTGACGGGTGTCAACTGTCACTGTCAGAATAAAACCAAAACTGAATAAATGCTTTACATTGCTGCTTATTGACTAGTGCCTTGTGAACGGCTGGATCACTTGGCGCTGCGAAGAGACGTCGCTTCATTGTGTGTTTTCTACCGCATCTATCACGGGGAGTGTTCCAAAGAGTTGTTTCACCTGATTCCTCCCGCTAAATTCCACCTTCGCACGACACGCCACAAATTAGGATATCATCCCATCTGGATGTGTGGCGGTCCTCCACAGTGCGGTTTTCAAGGAGATTTCTACCACGTACTACAAAGCTGTGGAATGAGCTTTCTTGTGCGGTGTTTCCGGGTACGCCGTGGGTACCTTCAAAACAAGCGCGTAGCGGCAATGCTCCTGTGATTCCTCTGGTGTTGCAAGAGAAGTTGGGCGGCGGTGGTCTTTTAACACCAGGTCACCTGCACGCTCGTTTGTCCTCCTTTTCCGTAAAAACCCATATTTTAAACTACTGGAGTAAATGCGGCCTATAGATATAGCTGTCGAAGCTGTAATGATGTTGAAAGTGTAAGGACGGCGTGATTTGTCTATTCCACTGACCTGTATAAATACCACTGGACAAGCTGTTCCATATGTTTGACAGCAAATTTTTTGTGCGTTTGAAGCGCCACTCACGAGCGTCCAGAGAACTTATTTTGACGTATAATACAAATGGCTGCGAAGGAACGTACTATACTCTGAAGTATTTTTGGATTTTTATTTCGTTAATTTTCCGTGTTATTTACACTTCAAGAATCAACGTAATAATCTATGTTTGATGTTTGCGAAGGTTGTCATCACTAGTTTAAGTAATGCATACTCTCACTACATGGCCAACAGCGCTAAAATGGCGAATATCAAACAGGCACAAAAGCACTTTGACAGCCGCCAGTCCAGTATATTATAGTAGAGATCACTACTATGTATAAAACGTCATTGCATAGACTAGATAACGATTTTGTTACATCTGTATACATAAAAAGCGCTAGGAGCGCTGTATATTTTATCGTATAAATTACCTATTAAGACAATTTACTAAATTAGGCGTTATTATAAAATCGATGATTATTTTAGTGTAATGAACAAATATCCTGAATTCCGCTAAGTTTTGTTACTCTAATGCTGAATGTACCACCGCCTGGAACGAGAGTCTCTCTGGAGAGAGAGTTAACTCCTGGGGATGCCTCGTGTAGGGGCATAAAATGTGTTAAATTGTTTTCACATACTAACCCGGTCGTTCAGTTAACAGTTCGGCAAAAGCCGATTCTTCCGAGCCGATAAAATATGTTACACGTAAATTAAAACACTGACACAATATGGCAGAAAGGACTTTATTTAGAAGTTATACAATGGTCAAGTAATTCTATATATTATTTCGACAGACTGTTTTTAATGTGTAAACATAATATAGATCCCGGGATTGGATGTGCAGAAGTCAAAAATTTTGTTTTATTATAAGTACTATACATACCTAATATAATTATCATGCGCATAAAACTGTATATAATTGTAATTTTTATCTGCATTAATATGAAAGGTGTTAGCCTTCTTATAAATAAAACCATATACAGCCTTACTAACAAAAAGTATAATAAATATAAAACTAAACTTGGCATTAAGTTATATAAACGTATAAACCTGTCTGTCTATTGTTCCGCCTTAACTAATTTTGATTTTTAATAACATATGTTTTCCAACGCACGTGCTTATACACCAAGAATATCCAAAATATTGACTATATCGCTGTCAACACTGTCAATGCAATGTTATTTCTCATCCTGTGCCACTAAATAAATTAAAAAAAATATATAATTCTGAACTTTTGCGAATGTCAAGTAGCCTTGCATATAAACGCGGGAAACGTTATACGTCCGAATAAACCAATCATAAGCAAACATTTTGCGTATAAGTTTTTTCTCAGTATTGCATAAAGTAAAGGTTTATTCTCAGATATAACTTTATGCCAATTGCATTTGTTGGGCCGATAGTGTAGAAAGTGAGAAAAGAGGAAGGTGGAGACATCTATGAAAGGCGATGTCTTACTGGCTTTCGCTTCAACTGTTGATTAGGTTGTTACTCTGTCCAATTACTGTTTGAATATTACTCATTATGTCATTATTCGTAATTCATTCTTATAAGCTTAGTAAATTGATTATAAATAGTTTTGTAACATTTTTCTTATTACTTTTACAGTTAACTATTTAGATGTTAACTTATTTGTGAATTTTTGTGAGGTGGTACTAAAATTTGCTATGAAAAATCACTTTTAGTTTTAGAATAGTTAGTCTCATTGCTCAAGATCCTTCCCGGATCTATATGTTTCTGGCTATTTCTATTCGTCTGTAACCCTGCTTGCAGAGATATTACGGGAATATTCAATTGAAATGTTCAGGAATTTTTACTGATTTTCGTTTCAAAAATACAAAATGTACAGAGCTATAATTAAAACCCCGCAGTTCCTGCTACTAAGGCTGATTTTCAGAGACACAATGAATTCCGCTAGAATGCTAATTATTGTAGTAAAAAGTTAATAGTGAAAAACAAAAAAAGTACAATTTTGTATATAACTAATCAATCTGAAACAGTAAGATGAAATGTTAACAGACTGTATCAATATTGCCAAAATTTTTTTCTAATATGTTACTTTAATAATTTTCTTTGTTAATCAAATAAACCCTTTTTAAAGTATTAAAATGCGTGCAATTGTTTCAAGGGGACTGCGTGATCGTGAGGTGATCTGGAAATGTCACGAAACGTCGGGTTTACTAAAATAATAATAATGTAACTTTTACGCAAAATCTACTGTAAAGACATAATTAAAATAACACACGTTTTAATCCTTTAAAAAATGTTTTATTTAAATATGATACTTCTACAAAAGTATTTAAAAAGTACATATTGTAACTGTTGTGTTGTATTTTTTTTTAATATGACAGAGTGGTAGTTGTTTCTGAATATCAGCCAGGTGGCGGTGGCGCAGTGTTCAGGGTTTCTGCTGCGTGTACTCGAGCTGCGCCGCGGTCACGGAGCTCATGGACTCGTGCGCCTGCTGCAGGTTGGTCCGCCACAACAGCAGCACGTCCCGCAGGTGCTGCCACTGCGCCCGTCCGAACGTGCGGTGCATGGTGCTCGACACCGTCACCGACCGCTGCGCCTGGTTCATGCGCGCGCGCACCAGCCGCGTCTTCAGCACTGCACATCAAAATATAACATTTTTTATGATAATAAGGGACGAGAAGAGTAGAACGTTCAGCTGATGGTAATTGATACGACCTGCCCATGACACTGCAGTGCCGCTCAGGATTCTTGAAAAACACAAAAATTGTGAGTGGCACTACAATTGCGCTCCTCACCTTGAGACATAAGATGTTAAATCCCATGTGCCCAGTGATTTCACTAGCCACGGCGCCCTTCAGGCCGAAACATAGTAATGTTTACACGTTACTGCTTCACGGCAGAAATAGACATCGTTTGTGGTACCCATAATCTAGCCGGTATCCTTTGCAAAGGAACCTCCCACTGGTAAACTGTTTACTGGTAACATTATAATATACAGGATGCGATCGTTATGACGAGGCGATTATTCCGTAACTATTACAGATATCTCAAAAATTAAAACTGATATCGAAAATACGTTACCTGATCAGTAAAATGACGTCAACAACTTTTTAAAAACCAAACGAGAGAAATACATATTGTTGATATTAAACATACATACATACATACAACATACATTTAGTATGATATTAGTAGAAAGGTTGTAAGTATAGGGGTGTTTAATATCAAAAATTGAGATACTCCTCGTTTCCTTTTAAAAAAGTTATTGATGTCATTTTAATGATTAGGCAACATACTTTAGATATCAGTTTTAAGTTTTTTGATTTCATCCTGTATAACCCCATGTATTGGTACACGGACTTAACTTTGTCATATTAACGACTATGTGCAGTCAGCATTCGTCAGATTGCAAAAAGTACTTTTGATTTTTGATTTTTATCGTCCTGTCGTCACTATGACATCGTTAAGATGGCCGCCAGTCCCCATGCCATCGCACGTGGATTTTACCAAAAAATTACATTTATGTGGCAATCAAACCATTAAATTAGTAGTAGCTATTGAAATTACCCAGTAATTTGACTAGCTACGGCGCCCTTGAAATGATACTTAGCATCTTGTCTCAAGGTGATGAGCGCAATTGTGGTGCCGCTCCGAATTTTTGGGGTTTTTAGGGAAATCCTGAGTGACACTGCATTTTTATGGGAAGCGCGTATCAATTACCATCAGCTGAACGTCCTTCTCATCTCGTCCCTTATTTTAATAAAAAAAATGAAAGATCTGGATTTACTCACAAATTAAATACATTTCAAAGGATTAGAAATACGTGTAATTGAAACTGTATTTTTACATTAGGTTGTTGTGTAAAAGTTACATTTTTATTTTATTTATATTTAACCCGACGTTTCGTGACTGTTTCGGGGGACCACCTTCGCACTACACGCCACAAATAAGGATATCATCCCCACCATCTGGATGTGTGGCGGTCCTCCACAGTGCGGTGTTCAAGGAGTTTTCTTCCTCGTACTACTCAGCTGTGGAATGAGCTTCCTTGTGCGGTGTTTCCGGGTTTCAAAAAAAGCGCGTACACCTTCCTTAAAAGCCGGCAACGCTCTTGTGATTCCTCTGGTGTTGCAAGAGAATGTGGGCGGCGGTGATCACCTAACACCAGGTGACCCGTACGCTCGTTTGTCCTCCCTCCTATTCCATATAAAAAAAAAAAAATACGCAAAACCTAAAGTAAAAACACAGGTTCTATTTACAAGCATTTTAATACTTTGAAATGTATATTATTTAAATGAACACTCGCACTAAACAAAGAAAATACTTCGTAAAGTATTACTAGTTTTACCTTCAATAATAAAAGCCTCGACATCTTTATCTTCAATCTGCAGCTCTGACGTGATCTCATCAAATGTGAGTTCTGGATTTGACTCTGCCATTTGCATGAAGGACAATATCCGCATCTTTTTTATATTTTGATCGTGGTTCAAACCTGGAAATTGAATATATAAAACAATATTCCAATCATGTTTGTTAATATCCATAAACTGTGTCAGGTTTTAAATCTAATTTGTGATACTATCCGCCATACTCATAGTTGTTTAAGGAATACTTAAATAGCTACTTAGTATAGCATTAAAAATGTTCACTCCTATAGTCAGATCCGACCAAAATTTAAAAAATAGAGAAACACAAATTAAGCAAAATCAATTTCGAAAATTTTTTGAAGCTTCCTAAAGACCCTGAAATAATCTTATTTAAGTTGATTATTATTATTATGAAATTACCATTGATGATGGCTATACTAAGTAGGTTTCAATGTGTTGTGGTCTTCCAACTCATACATTACTAATCTGCAACTAATCTAGATTTTGCAACGAAACAATATTGATTTAAAATAACTATTTATACAATTGAAAACATTGAGTTATTTTTACAAGATGACCTTTTATGAGGTAGGTACAGATTTAGGTAAAGAAATCAGCCCTAATGTCACCCAAGGATTCTTTAATAGGTATAAGGAATACTTAAGTTTAAGTATCTTCGGACCTATACTTAAATGGTTCAGGAATGGCTTTGATGTGTAAATATTGAGATTCACATGTCTATTTCTGTATTAATAAATGCAATATTATATATTACTATAATTTCATTTAAATAATAAATCAGTAAATAGTTACAATAAATACAATTCGGTTTAAAAATTTAATGATAGTGCACTCATTTTCTATCTGATGAGGCTGTATATTAGATACATCTTCAAATAAAGTGAGAAGGTTTCCATCGCTATCTGTGGAGGTACAGATCAACTCAAGCATTACCCATAATCTGGCAAGTATCATGTGTGTAGGAGCCTCCCACTGGTGGGAGTTGAGTATACTTTAACGAATAACTTAATTCTATGCATATTACCGTGTAAATAAAATGTAACTAACCTTGAGACTGAACAAACTCCTTATGATTATTATAAAACTGCAGATAACTTGATAATTTCTCAGACACGAATATAGTTAATAGATCATGTATTAATTCTCCCTCCAGGAAGCGCACGGGTTTGAGAGATAATAAAGGATCCAGTAGGAATGAATTAGGGTCTGCCAGTGCTGTAACTATACATTTGATTGCATCTTCTCTTGCGTATGAGGCATTTTCATCTGTATAGGTGCCTAGTAATTCAATCATAACTTTTGATGCAAGTTCACTGGAACAAATAATTTGGGTAAGTACAAAATAAATGTTTAATGTTATAATGATGTGAATACTAATCATGATACAGGATCATTTTTCTTTATCTGTCATGATATATATTCTATTAGCTGACACCCCAGACTGAGCATGTAGTAGCAACATTTCAATTAATTTTTTTAAAATAAAGGTACACTGACATTTTTGTAAATAATGATCTGTTCTGGAAAGTACACCTTCCTTAAAGGCCGGCAACGCTCCTGTGACTCCTCTGGTGTTACAAGAGAATGTGGTTGGCGGTGATCACTTAACACCTGTACACTCATTTGTCCTCCTTTTCCATAAAAAAAAATATAGCATGGTATGTGATGTAAAGAATATTTTAGCTAGTTTTTTTACACCTCACACTTTAATGGAGTTTTAATAAGGATACTAATTCTTTTTAAATATATTAAAGCCTATGTCACCCGGAGATAGTGTAGCTACCCAATAATGAAAGAATTTTACAAATCAGTTAAGTAGTTTCGGAGCCTATTAAACACAAACAAACAAACAATCAAATATTTCCTCTTTATAATATCAGTACAGATATTAGACAAAAAACATACCTATTCTGATCTTTCAAAACTTGATGCAACAATCTGTATAATTTTTGCATTTGTTCGTTGGATGGTGGGCAAGATGCAAACTCCTTCTTCAGCTGTTCCACATTCTTGAAAACCTCTCCAACACCACCAGTCCTGGCTGCAAGCTCTATCACATGATAGTAAACATGATACCGTAACGGAGAGTCCTGCTCCAGATTGTTATATAGCCGCCATAAGCTGCAACAAATTAAAAACATTATGTGATATACAAATTAAATTTGAATACCAACATTACCAGGCAAACTCTATAAGTACAATTATTTCTACGGCTAATATATTATCCTGCATTACCTATACCAAAATATACTATCACTGTATAATATATGAAATAACTCAGACTTTCCAGGAATTAAAATAATGATTATTTTTTACCCAACAAGTAAGGAAACACTATGTTCTTTTTTTAATCCATAGATGGAACTAACATTAAGATTAAAGTTATTTGGGCTCATAGTTGTGTGATCAATTGAAATATGAGGTTTTTATTCATATTGTTAATAAATAACTGTGTTTTTTGATATATGAGATTGATTTTTGGTAAGTTCTTTCAACAGCAACAATATATTATTATGAATCTTAATAGAAAGATTAGATTTTCTTATGGTATTACACTCAAGAAGAATTACAGGACTGTTGCCAGCCCTTTAGGTCGCTATACATGAATTATAATTAAAAGAATAATAATAATATTTATTTTAAAAGAAATAGAACATATACATGAGGAAGGAAGAACATAGACACTAGCTGTAGTCATAGACAATAATAGAGGACCACAGATTACATACATATAGAACAGTACTCGCTTTAAATAAGGTACTCATGTTTTATTGTCAACATGGGTACATCATAACCACAGCACTTTCAAATGGATTTGATGCTTTTTTAGAAATCAGATGGAACTGAAGATGAAAAGGTCTGACTTTCATAAGTCAGTTGTCATAACTGAGCCATTTGAGTATGAGAGATAAAATAAACACATTAGAACTGAAGTGCCAGTTGCACATATTCTGAGTGTACTTATAAAATGATATTTGGCACACTCATCTTTTTACCATCCAAAGAATACAGAGCTCACCTCAGAGTTTCGTCTGGACTGTAGAAAAGCAGAGAGCTCTAATATCATAAAAGAAAGAAATTACATAAACATAACTTTTGAAGTTGAGTTATACTCAGTATAAATAAATATTAAAGTACACTTACGATTGTAAAGCCACGAAACCAAGCTTAGGTCCTGGAGCTTTGCCAAGTCTTTGACTAAAAGCTACAATAAGATTTTCTCCACGCTCCAATGGTATCTGTGAATAATATTTTAAAAAAAATTACAAAAGTAAAAGAAACGTCAGGCTTACTCTTCGAAGTTAAAAATAATTTTATGCTTACAAATTAGAGTTTTTGCATTATTAATTGCTTTTTTAATGCAATTATTCAATTAGGTCTAGATAGCCCCAGATTATAATTTTTTAGTCATACATAAGATCATACCGGAATAGGTTGGATGAGGGCAGAGTGTGATCGATCATCATGCTTCTTGAGATCTTTGGGTGAAGCTTTTGTCCTTCAGTGGATATCTTCCGGCTAATATGATGATGATGATTAGGTCTATTCTAATCTTTTTATTACGGATTTTGCCATAAGAATTTCAGGTTGGGGTAGGTAGTGATGACTACATCATATTATTTGTTTGACATTAATCATTGTCAATTTTCACCACATAACATTTTTGTTTTAATGAGAAACGAGAGCATAGAAGTTATTTATGTATAAGCTTGAGCATTTTACATATTGTTTACACAATGAGTGCAAACTTATGCAACAAAAGAGTATAAATACTATAAATATAATACCTTTGAGTATAAATGATCAATGGTTTTACAGTAGCATTTTATCATCGAAAGAAATAACTGAACTCTATATATTACGAATTTCTTTTTATATTACGAAAATTATTAGGATTGACCGGGTAACAAAAGCGGAGGCCATGAGCAAGACACAAGCACGACCAGCAATTGCTTCCCCAAATAAAGTAATAGGATATACATTATTTTTAATTTAAAAAAAGCAACCGCCCATGACACTTGCTAATGGAGAATTATGTAGGTGAAATAATTTTTTAATGTCCTTGTTACATACAAAAATCTCAAATAAATATCATGTTATAAAAATTTATAAAAAGAGCACAAATAATTCTTGCTACACACTACTACAAACAACATACAGAGTGTTTTTAAAGGCTCTTGAGTCATGTAATGGCCTCTAAGTAAAAACACAGACATATCTATAACATTTTTTTGAATTTAATCCCTTAGAAATAACTTCAAACAAATAGGTATTCTTCCAATAGCATGCCAAATCATTTATAATAATATATGGATATTTTATAATAGAAGGAATGAATACATTCAAAATAAAGAGGAATCAGGACCTTTAAAGGTTTATGCGCTTTTTTTGAAGGAATCTTTCCGGCAACACCTTTTCAATAAGATTTGTATAGATGATTTAATTGGTCTCAAGATGATAAACAATTATAGATAACTTTAATAACTTAATGCATTTAATCATCATGCATTTAATTATTAGTTAGTGTACACACTATAAGAAACTAAAATGCTAGGGTACTTACAGACACCATTATGGACACAATACTGTTCAATATGGCTTCAATATCTGCTTCATTATTCTCCTTGTAGCATATATCACATACACCAACAATTTTGTGCAAGTCGTCCTCAATACCTTTTGGTGATTTTTCTTCTGATATTTCAGCACCAAGGCTTTTGAAATATTTTCTCAACTCCTGCGCCTGCAGTCATATTTAGATTTAAGTATTTAATGAAGCATAGAAAAAAAGGTGCTCATCTTTTTTACCATAGTTGAGGAAAATCAAATTAAAGTTTACATTATATTTTTAACTTCTAATAAGTAGAATTCCATTAAGAAGCTTTAATTATTGTATTTTGTGCTAAAACATATAAAACTTAAGAAGGGTTATGTTGCGTATTACCTGATCTTCTAAGGATATATCCATAAAAACTGCGGGGCCCTGCATTATTACAATTTATATGTTCTTGCCACTGGATTAAATGGACCATTCATATGTCTGTAATATAAGAATTATATTATATTTCCGTGAATATATTTATAACCAAAAATCGTCAATCGCCACAATCACAACTTGGCAAGAGCCAAAGAGGAGTAACTGTTTAATAGGACATCATTACAAAGAGGACTGCATTGGTTGATAATGGTTGGTTGATAATTATTATCAAAGGCAGCGCTCTGCACATTTTGTTAAACGGAGGTCACACACTGAGGTCTGAGTTAGGCATTAGTATAATTTAGAAACAGGGTTATCTATTACCATTTCCCTCATGTGCTCTGAATTTGAGAAATCTGGAGCTAAAGTAGGTCTAGTGCTTGACGAAAGATCTTAGTTAACAGTTCACCTAATTCTAATAAAATAAAACAAAGTAGTGCTTTGCTTGCAGCTTTAGCAAATAATATGTAGTAGAATAAACCTAACGGGGGTCTTTCTTGTAATGGAGTGAGAGAGATAATGTAATATTTTGAAAAATCATTTATATATTCGTCCTTTATTGTACTTTGATATGAGCTGATGGTCTTGTTACTAATGCTCTAAATAAATAAAACTAACTAAAAAAATATATAGTAGCACAAATCTTGGAGTAATAATATAAACTGGAGAGCGAGCACTTTTTACTTGAACACCTTCTAAGTAATGGCACTCTTTCATCAGATACATACACCTAGTAGCGCGATAGAAAGAGCCGACATGCTGCGATTGACTTCAATTTAAATCCATAAATAGCCGTTTTTAGGCTTGAAGTATTGACTTGCTCTATTTCAACTAGCTTCTTGCCAATTTGGCTTAGCCGTCCGGATGATCACGGATTGACAATCGCTCGAGCTTTCGACACCCAGTATTCGGATGCTAGGTGAGGCTATAAGGGAGGTGTTGTCGAAGAGCGGTGATACGACAAATGGTTTTTTTTTGTGGTTGGCTCGCAAACTTGTGTCTTCTGTGGATAATTTTGAAAAGGTTCATTTTACCCTGCTACCTTCTGAAGAGAGGACTCCTGAGACCTGCATGACCCATGTATACGGCATCACCAGTGCAATGATATGCCGATGAAACAGAGTATGAGATAGCACACAGCCTTGGGGAACAATAGATAGAAACAAAATGCTTTGAGCTAAGCCGAGAATGTTTTGAAGACTTCCAATTTTTTCTCCAAGAAGCCGTCACTCAGACATATTTTAATTTTTCATCCGCCGGGAACCTACACAAAGAAATTTAAAGTATTATGCTTAAGTATTTTAAATCTGACTGCACAACACTATGCAACAAATATTTAGCATATTTTTCTAAAAAAAATGGCTATTGTATAAGTTTATTTATTTTAATACGGAATCCATAAACATAACCGGTTTACAAAGTACATTCACAATCCGTAAGATTATAACACATTTATCAAAAATAGCTCATAACATTAACGTGTGATATAACAAATTCCCGTCTTCATCTGATTTTTCACTACTACGGCTTTTACAGCCTTGCAACGCAATATATTTTTGGATCAGATGCGTTTTTGGAAACGTTGAATATAAATTTTAATCACATGAAATAGTACTTTGAATCACACACGCAGTGATCACCAAACTGGTGAACAAAATTAAATAAAATGGCTTCATGTTATTGTTTTGAATTTCAAGGCAGGCGAGCTGTCTCGCTTCAGTGCATTGCTTTTCGCGTAAGCTAGAAAAGTCAAGCCAGTGCTGAACATTTCAACTTCTTCTCTAGGCTTGATATTTGCTCCGAAGTATACCGTATAAGTAGCTTTTAATAGTCAAAAGCTGGTAGGTGTATTCACACTTTTGTTTTTTATACGCGCCTGCGTGTGTTAGTGTTCTATCATCTGTAGTAAGTTTTGACCATGTTCTGACCACATGGTCAAAAGTCAAACACACATATGACAGATCACCAAGGAACATATTTACTCCAGGGAGCAGATCACTATTTACTCTACGAGGTCAAAACTCGTGTTATTGTTATCCTTTTATGTTGCTTAATTTAAAATATTAATTTTATATTTCAGTAACTCAAAATTTTAATGATTAATATTAAATGTGTTCGTTTATTTTTTAAGGAGACGTTATCTCTGTAATTATTAAAATGTTAAATGTATCGTCTGGTTTTCGAAAGACCACCGAGGCTCACCCAACTGTTGCTGGGTCCAAATTGAAAAATAATATTCTGTTTGTGTCATCTGGTATTCCATCACTTGATTATGTGGTTGGTATGTACTTACATTTATGTCTAACATTAAGAAAAATCGGTGTTTTAGACTCACCCTTACTGTTCTAACCTCTTTATATGGTTTCTAGGTGGGGGTTTGCCAACAGGTGGAATTTTTGGTGTTGGTATGTTCCTTTTATGATTATTTAACATCAGTAAAATAAATGCTTTTATTTGTTGCATAGGGTTCTCTAAGTTATAGTTTATTGATAAATTTATAAATTGCATACATGCATAGCTGGCTCTACACTACTTTTTAAGTAATAAAAATCTGTTAGTACAGCTGCTAAAATGTTGTGCAATTAATTAATATTTGCAGAGGAGGATGTGTTGGGATCTTATGGTCGAGTCTTGACTAAGTACTTCATTGCTGAAGGTGTTGTGAGCAACCATCATTTGTTTATTGCCTCAGCAGATCAAAGCCCTGAAGAGACAGTAAGTTTTAGGGTTTACAAAAAGCAATTGACTCAAATATTTTTAGTAGGGATGGGCTGACTTTGTTTTACATTTGGCTTAACCAAACTTCTGAGGCTTCTACAGAACTTTGGCTGAAATTGGGCTTATTTGAGACAAGAAAAACTAAAGAAAATGTCTGTACGTTTTTCATTGAACATAATAGAACCAAAAATCTGTTAAATAAAACAAGCCCTTTAACACTTGCCACAAGAAACTCGTTAAACACGGAAGAACTCGAAATATGTTAAATGTAATAAAAACATATATGTCATGAAGATTGCATATTTGCTAATGGATGTTTACCGAATTTTTTATTTTTACTGAATGTTCAGCTGAAGTTTGTATTTGGTTCAAACCACATTCAGCTCATCACAAATTTTTAGGTATTTTACAGCTTTTGGAGTTGTTAACATCTATTTTATTTTATTATAATACCTTATACATCTTTGTGAGATAATAATACAAATTAAATGCCCATTTTTTTTTTATGGAACAGGAGGACAGACGAGTGTACGGGTCACCTGGTGTTAAGTGATCACCGCCGCCCACACTATCTTGCAACACCAGAGGAATCGCAAGAGTGTTGCCGGCCGTTAAGGAAGGTGTATGCACTTTTCTTGAAGTTACCCATGTTGTACCGGAAACACCACACAAGGAAGCTCATTCCACAGCTTCGTAGTAGGAGGAAGAAAGCTCCTTGAAAACTGCACTGTGGAGGACCTCCACACATCCAGATGGTGGGGATGATATCCTAACTTGTGGCGTGTTGTGCAAAGGTGTAAGTGAAATTGAAATTAATTAAGTATATAAATTTTGCAGGTTAAGGAATTGCCACAACCTTGTGTTAATCCATCTAATGATAGAACAAGTAGTAATGTTAATAATGAAATGAAAATAGCTTGGAGATATGAGAGTTTGGGTAAAGTGGAGTCTTCATTTGATTACGAATCAAATTTTGGTCACCATTTTGATTTGAGTAAACATATTGATGTTGAAACAGTTAAAAAATGCCGTATAACTTACTGTGATTTAAGAAAATGTAAGAATTCTAATGAGGATAAATCAAAACATGGTGAGAATTGATTTATTAAATGAATATATAATGATTTAATTTTAATCATAATAGCGAGATTAATAAATATTTAATAATAATAATTTTCTTATACTTATCTAAAACATATAACAACCAAAATTTAGACAAACCTACCAAAAATTCTATACTAAACTTTAATTTTATCACATGAGTAATACTACAATAGCTTATTTACCTCAAATGTCACACTCTAAGCTTGTTGGTCTACTGAAATGTGACATTGGCAAGTTGTGGTGCCCCTTCCACAGAAGCCACTAGAAAGAATAGAATAGAATACCTTTATAATTAAAGATACAAAGTTTGATTACTAACAACAATTATTATATTTTTAATACATACTCAAAATAAAGTAAGGTAAATCATATATGTGAACTAGGTACTGAAAAAACTCACCAAGCAGAATCACCAAATAAATTGTTCAAAAAAATCCCAGTGTCCTTAATCTTTGTGTAATGAATATCTGTTATCTTACTAAAGTGCAACCTCTTACACCCCTAGTATTAATTATTATAATCTAATATCTTTAAATGAGCAATTCTTGTATGTATATATATATATATATTCTGAATCTCGGAAACGGCTCCAACAATTTTAATAAAATTTAGTATACAGGTAGTTTCGGGGGCGAGAATTCGACCTAGCTAGGTTTCAATATTAAAAAATGTAATTTATCCGTGTTTTATATATATATATATTATATACACAAGACTATAATAGCTCTGATGGGACATTGGGTGATCTGGAAAGCAGAAGACCCTGGTTCGAATCCAGATGTCCTATAGTATTTATTTTTTTCAAGTTTTGTACATTCTTAAAAATCCGAGCAAGGCTCGATCGTCCAGATATTGTTATCTAAAGGTACCCTCTGTTGTTTTAAAATATTTTTTATGGAAATCGAACAGGTCAGCATACATATGAGTCATTTGGTTGACTAACTAACCAGTTATCACTGAGACACATACTCTATTATAACACCAGAGTAATCACAAGAGCTTTGCCAACCATATAAATTGTTGAATAAAGTTATGTAAAGTGGTCAGGAAAAATAATAACATCATTTTATATCACAGATTTTACAATTAAAACTATTAACTTTCAAATCTGTACTCTGATAATTACTCAACAGCGATTTAACACTGCAGAATAATTAATTCTAAATAAAATACTTGACACTATCTCCTCTATTCGCCACTCTCCTCACCTTACACTTCACACCCCTACACTATCGCCTCCTCTCCTCAATTATAAAGTATAAGGAAATATTTATACATAAGTTAAAAATAGAACGTAATGGAACGTAATAACTATCTACAAAGAAATCCACAAAAAATACTAAGTCATAGTCAGTATTTTATGTGTCAAACAAAAATTAAAAATCTCTTTTTGTGTATAATATACTAGCTGACCCGGCAAACGTTGTTTTGCCATATAAATTATATTAAGTGTTCAACCGTTTTTTGTCAGACTTACTATTTAAAGCCGACAACCACGACCAAAAAAAAACAACCACGATCAAAAGTCTTTTCATTTTTCGGGTTAATATAGCAACAATATTTTTATAAATTATAGCCTATGTGTTATTCTGGTGTGTAAACTATATTATTGTAATGTTTCATCAAAATCTATTCAGTAGTTTTTGCGTTAAAGAAGTACAAACATACATCCAGACCTACAAACTTTCACATTTATAATATTAGTAGGATTATAAGTAATCTTATATTTTTTTTTTTAAATTCATTTTTCAGTATTTAGAAATGATTTATATTATAATTTAATAAGAAAAATTGAAAATACTTTGTCAAATAAAGAATATGACAGGGATAGTAATAATAAAAGCATCTTACGGATTAGTATTCAAGCGTTGGGTTCACCAATGTGGTTTTCTGTTGATTGTGATGAAGAGCCATTAGACTGTAATGCATATGGAAAGGACTTGATAAAGTTTTTATATTGTTTGAGAAGATTAATACAAGATAAGAATGCTGTTGCATTTGTAACGATACCTTCGCATTTGTTTGATGTGAGTATTCAAATTTTATGCATATTATGTAGTTTTAATTGATATTTTAGGAAAATAAAAAGACTTCTAATCAGGCAATAAACCGTTGTTCACAATATTGTCATTGCTGTAAGTTAAAAATCATGTTTCGGTTTAAGTTTGTGAATTTCCTCAGTGTCTAAAGTTAAACATAGACCTGATTTCTACTCTCACCTGTGGGGAGCTCTTTGCAAAAGAAAATGGCTAGAAGAATTCCACATTCCAAGTGAATATCTTGCTTCTTGTCATAAAAATATTGGTGGTCTCTCATTAATAATTTTGTAATCAGCTGATTATTCTAATAAGTTCATGACTGAAATTAAAGTAATTATTAATATTGCTGATGCATTTTTGTTTTGGAAGAGGAGTACAAACAAGTGTACGGGTCAACTGATGTTAGGTGATCACTGCCACCTACATTATCATACACCAGGGAATCAGACTAACATTGTCAGCCTTTTAGAAAACTGTATGTGCTTTTTTTGACCATAGCCATGTCCTATAATCTTGGAAACACCGAACTAGGAAGATCATTTGACAGCATGGCGGTATGTGGAAGAATGTTCCTTGAAAAACCTCACTTGGAGGAACACCACACATCCATGGAACCTCACCTCAAAACATTTTTCCGTAATTAATAAATAAATTTATTACAGGACGATCACCTTATGAATAGACTACTATATTCCATAGATAATGCTGTCAGAATAGAGTCATTTTCAGGCTCCAATAAGGAAACAAACCCAGTTTACAGCGAATACCATGGCCTATTTCATCTCACCAAACTGTCAGCAATGCACTCTCTGGTGCCCTTTGTACCGTCCAGTCTGGATCTGGCATTTAAGCTGAAGAGGAAGAAGTTTGTGATTGAGAAGCTGCACTTACCACCAGGTACTTTTGTTACTAAAAGGCGCACTAGTGGAAGTATAATTAAAATTGATTTGTTGCATTCTAAATCCTTTATCCTATCTTTGGTTGACTTTTAATGTTAACTTTTACAAGTTTTAAAGAGTGTTTTAAACAGCATAAATAAAGGAAATTATTTATACAAAATTGACTCGTTTAGAATTATTTTTGGTGTCACTTGTAATGCTACCAACGCTTCGGAAACAAATGGCGCACGAAAAAAGTAGCGGCGCAAGAAACTCTCCCAGCATTGTTTTTTGCACTCTTTAATAAAATCATGTTGGACTATCATTGTTATTGCTATAAAATTATCATAATCTAGTACCAGGCTGCCCGATTAGGTATTCAGCTGTGGAATAGTAGGACTTACGACGAAACCATTTTTTAATAAAACATTATTAAACAATATAATTAATATAATCCTTTCAAAATTGATAATATTGTTGAGATGAAAAAAAAAATGCATCTCTTGACATCAGGTCAGTTACAGGCCAGTGTGTCTCTAAAATAATATAAGCAACTACCACAGGGCGCCTATTTGCGTTACCCCACCGGGTAGGCTGCTAAACTTGCCACCCAAACTCCTCAAAAGTAGTCATTGAACCCCTAAATTATAAGCTTTTATGTAAATTAAACATAATACTATATTAATAATTATGTAAAGTAAATTTTACCACTGGGAGGCTCCTTTGCACTGGATGCCGGCTAAAATATGGGTACCACAACGGCGCCTATTTCTGCCGTGAATTACTAATGCATTTTTGTGTTTCGGTCTGAAGGGTACCGTAGCTAGTGAAATTACTGGGCAAATAAGACTTAACATCTTACGTCTCAAGATGACGAGCGCAATTATAGTGCCGCTCAGGTTTTTCAAGAATCCTGAGCGGCACTGCATTGTAACTGGCAAGGCGTTTCAATTACCATCATCAGTCTTGCCCCTTACTTTTATAAAAAAAAGTAATCTTGAGCCTGATGGTCAAATAGTTTAACTGACTGCTGACATCCATGCAGGTTATCATTGCTAAATATTAAATTCCCAGTTGTAGAGACAAATAGCAAGCCCATAGAAGTGACAACTTGGAACTTGGAGAATTAAATTTTGAAATTTCATTACGTTTAAAAACAATTAAATTATTAATTTCAACTTATTTAAACAAAAACACTACACAGTATATACACATTGAACTTTTCACTTCAATTAATCTGATGCATGTGCTGTTTAAGCCTGGGTGTTCACAGACAGTGGTTGCGATAAGTTAGTGATCGTATTTTATACATTTTACATCGCCATTGCCTGCCGTTAACGCAGCGAAACAAATTAAAACGAACATTTATGATTTCAGAGTTACAAGATTCAAGCGAGCGTGAACAAGACGACATAACAGCGATACCGAAAACATGCGGCGGTTTCAGAAAGAAAGATATTGAATTTTAATACAAATTACAATAATTATAGTCAAGACGAGGAAATAAGTAAAGAAGGCTGATGGTTCTTTCTAAATATTCGCTAAATAATAATAATATTGGCACACTCTTACACAAATTATCTTGCCCGGAACTAGGCATAGCCTGTACTATGGGTACAAGACAACGATATAATAAAATATATTTACATAATTACTTAAACATACATAAATACAAATAAACATCCATGACTCGGAAACAAACATTCATATTCGTATAGCCTGTATAGCCGAGTGGTTAGCGATCCTACCTACTAAGCTAGAGGTCCCGGGTTCGAATCCCGGTAGGTACGAGCATTTATATGATGAATATGGATGTTTGTTTCCGAGTCATGGATGTTTAAATATATTTATGTATGTTTAAGTAAGTATATTGTATTAAATATATCATTGTCTTGTAACACATAACACAGGCTATATATGCTTAACTTGGGGCAAGATAATTTGTGTAAAAAGTGTGTCAATATTATATTCATATCATATAAATGATTAACCTACCGGGATTCGAACCCAGAACCTCTAGCTCAGTAGGCAGCGTCACTAACCACTAATCTATACGGGTCGTTCAAAAGAAACATCACTAGGATATTATTTTCAATAAATAAAAAGTTATTTATTTTTCATACAGCTCTAGCGATAAGAAACTTCAGAACTATTAGCAACAATAAATTCAAAACGTAACAATGAAAACTTTAAAACAAAGCAGTTTTAGCATGAAATATCATCACATGCACCTAACGGTAATGAAACTGCAAACCGTACTGATTGTAACAGCGCGACCACGAGGGGGTGAAGGAGGAATTTGAGGGGGCTTCACATTCCGACCATGTGCAGAGAAAATGTTGCCGTGTAATAAAGATTTTGTTATTAATTTAAGAGGAATTAAGCATAATAAATTAATTTTTCATTCATTCATTTCTTTTTATTGAAGTAGGCGTTACCTTGCGGAAATCCATAATTATACAAATGATTTGAGTTTTCCTTAGTGTTAATTCCGCCTATCCCCTACTTTAAACAATTCAAAAATTTCGCCAAAATCTGGCACGAGACTCTTTTGATTTTGGCGAGACAACACATCCTGAGGATGCCTCGAGTAGAGGCGAAACACGTGTCGAATTGTTTAAAGACGGGTATTGGCGGAATTAACACTAAAGAAAACTCAAATCATTTGTATTTCATTCATTTTGTAAGAATTAACATAGGTACCAATGAAAGTGCATTATTATTAATTCGTGTTGTAAAAATAAAACATAATAAATGGTGCTATATTAAAACTAACTGTTGTTTTATTTACATAAGCCGTGGTCAAACTGACGCGCAAAATAACTCGAGCATTAATTTTTAACGAAAATTCCTTAATTATTAGTCACCCCACCTGACCAGCAGAGCGTATCTCCCCAACCGACGCATCTATTCATCGCAGAACGCACGTTAATTCAAAACAAGTTGTATTTTCGACTGTGTGTTACTTATTATACCCAATGCAAACATTTTTATAAGTCGCTATGAAAATTAAAAAGGTGGCTAGTGCAAATGTGCTTTTTGGGTGCTTCAATACTGTATTTTTTGTAAGTATCAATGTTATCCATATTTAAAACTAATACTTGATATGTTGCCTAAATAAATTAAATAAAACTCATGTCATATTCATCAATAACTTTTATAAAATCTACTTATTTCTATAAACGTCGGATTACCTTGAGAATTACGCGAATTTGAGTAGGTTACCTACCTACGTAATGGCGTTTATGTAATAATGTTTACGTTTTTGTAGGAGATAGATACCTACCCAATATCTCACTTAAGTATTTCATTTCATTTTTTATTAGTCACCAAGTATTTATTACAACCGAGCTATCACTTGACGACATGTTTTATAGCTTTTCTTAACATTATTTGTGAATCTAATGAACACCACAAACACTAAATATTACCTCAAGTTGCAATAGTCTAATCAGCATCTAAATCGGTTTAGCAGTTACTGAAATTAGCGGGAACAAATGCACAGATAGGCACCCATAATAAAAGGTTTTCTAAAATATACCTATCCTCTGAGTAAGTACCTACCTGTAGATATCGATCAGTTTCGTAATACAAAACTACTAATTGTTAATGACAGATATTTTGTAAGGGATTATTACGGGGTATTTCACATGTGTTGTTATAGGCCCTACCTATAGGCATCTAGGTCATAATATTAAATAACTACGAAGAATATAGGTAGGTACTTACGCAAGTACGGTCCTCGACCTGTAACCTGATGCTGTTCATTGCTGGCAAAATTTACCGAAACACGCTGTATCTATATAATATACTAACTAACCCAGCAGACATTGTTCTGTTAATAAGAAAAAAAAAACTTGCTGATGGAATTTATCTGAAGTATAATAGTAGAATTATACTGAAGTAGAATAGTAAAATCTAAATGACCTTGGCGAAAGGAATATTTCTACCAAATTTCAAGTCTCTACGCCGCACGGTTCCAGAGATATCGTGATGATATAGATGCAAATCTCTTTTTTTAGACAAAGCACTTTTAGACAAATTATCTAAATTAACTGGGCATAGTCTGTGCTTAGGTTTGCAAGACAAGGATATACCTACTTAAACATAGGTAGGTACATATAAACATCCATGACTCGGAAACAAACATAAATATGCATCATACAAATGTCTGCACCTACCAGAATTCGAACCCGGAACCCCTCGGAAGCTTAGTAGGCATGTTCACTAACTGGGCTATATGCTTTGTGCCTGATAACTGATCGTCAAACAGTAGTTTGTTGGTATTTAGACAATTTTATAACATATTTTGCATGTCAATTGACGAAACATATTGGATTATCAATAATATTATGTTAACATCTTATGTACAATGTTTCTTGCAAATAAAATTTCGTTTCATTTCATTATTCTTTAGTAGTTTAAGGTTTCTTCTCCTTTCGTTATTTTTAATGCTTAAAATTTTTAGAAAAAATCTATAACGCATTAAATAGCGCGCAATAGGCATCTAGTTGTGGTGGAAAATAGAGTTAACATTAATTTTTAATATGTACTAGTGGACCCGACACACGTTGTCCTTTACACACGTCTTAAATTTGAAAAATCGGTCCAACCGTTTGGAGGACTTCACTAACATACACATGAGCAGGAGAATTATATTAGGGGAGAGTAGGGGAATTCAGAACGGCGGGTAATTGGGAACAGTTAGATAAGTAATAGTTCCCTGGGTACAAGATCATCCCGGATTCGTTTAACGGACGTATCCAGCGCTCTTCAGTACGTACGCAATAGTGAGACTGAAGGACAGCACGCGCGCTGTCACTGTGAGTCGAACAATATCTTAGCGTTTCTGTTATAATTTTTAACGTGTGTTATATTAGATGTATCTCTTCCATTTTTTAAAACAAAAGCACCATATACTGTTACTAACATGCACATAATATCTGTTTTCAAAACTTACGCGATTTGAACTTCACCAAAAATACAATTCAAGGCGGCGTTCATTTATTTACATTTATATATCCTACTTCGGGCAATTGGGTGATTGGGAACGATCCTATTTACCCCTAGCGTTCTTAATTACTTACCCCTAGTGCTGCTTGTTGATTTTGTGTAAATGTTTCAACAACTTCTATGCGACGTAGTAAGAGACATTCTAAGGTTTTAATCAGCATACCAATAAAAAATCAACCCGAGAAATAAAGAAAAGACAAAGTGAGGGAAAATCTAAATCCACAAAATTCCGAATAAAGAACCAAAAAAAATCTTTAAACAATACAAATTCAGCCACAAGTCAAGGGTAATGCAATAAGATATTTCAAGAAGACTTTATAAGAAACTGAAAACGAAGATTTTTATTGTATAGTGTGCAATGAAAAGTATGAATCCCCACCGACAGAGTATTGGATCCTATGCGCCATCTGTAAGCTCTGGGCACATGAAATATGCACTGCTGGCGATACTTGTGAAGGTTACGTGTGTTATATGTGTCAACCAAAACAACCGTAGTGTATTTATAAAGATCTTAATGTGCGTTCCTTATAACCCCATACCGTTCCCAATTACCCCGCGGGATGATCACAATTACCCCATAGGGTATCGAGTAAAAAGGAATGACAATCTTTTTTGTTTTCATTCAAATTTCTAATAACCCGATGATTTTTTAAATTTTTTTTGTTACTCATAAGTAGATAAATAAGCAAAGTTTAGGTTGCAATAAAAGTTGATTATCTCATTGACTTTTTTTATTATTTTTGAACATTGGACGTTAAGTGTTCCCAATTACCTCACTTTCCCCTATATGGACAGAATTTAGATTCAAAACTAATCTCAAATTCACTGGAACACATAAAAAATCATCAAAATCGGTCCAGCCGTTTAGAAGGTAGTTCAATTGTGAATCTACACCATTCTCGATTCCACCTGTAGACACACACCAATCTCAAATTCACTGGAACACACAAAAAAATCATCAAGATCGGTCCAGCCGTTTAGGAGGTAGTTCAATTGTAAATCTAAACCATTCTCGAATCCACCTGAAGACACACAGATAGTTTCATTAAAATCGGTCGAGCCGTTTAGGAGGAGTTCAGTTACAACAGACGCACAAAAGAAATATATATATATTAAGATTGTAAGTAATAGGTTATATATACATACTAGCTGATCCGACAGACGTTGTTCTGTATATAATAAAAAAATACTGTTTTATACGAATTTGTCAATAGTATTTCAAAACATCAAGAATTATTTCGTAACATATGCTCCTTGTTGTTATAATGAAATTGTTTCACAGCAGAACTGTCAAAGCGTGCGTCTATAAAATCTCTCGCAGAAAATATATCCATACAAAGCTAATATTGGAAATAAAAATAATTATTAGTCTCAAATTGAAATAAAAAGCTATCTCTCAAGTTGGACTAAACTGCACTCCATGAAGTAATCCCCATTTAAATCCGTGCATTAGTTTAGGAGTCCATCGCGGACAAACGTGTTACGTAATTTATATATATTAAGATATACCTAATAATTATATACACTGGCCTGCAAAAGTAAGTATCACACGTTTCAAATTAATTTTTTTTCTTAACTATAGAAGGTAGAGATTTAAGATTAAATCGTTGTGTTGCAAATTTTATAGGCTTTAATTCTTAGAAACTAAAATTATACATTAGTAACATTTTTAACTCAAAAAAGATAAAACAATGAAAATAGACACTTTTAGTTTAGTGTAAAAAAATTCAACTAAAATGTATTACAAGTTATTTAATTTTTAATAACTGGTATTGCCTCCTCGAGCTCTGACTACAGCTTCGAGCCGGTTTGGCTTACTGAACACTAGGTTTCGGAGCCGATGTTGGGGAATATTCTCCCATTCTTCTACCAGGGCCTGCTTTAGTGCCCTGAGGGAGGTGGTGGTCTGCGATTTCTGACTAGCCTCCCAAGCTCATCCCAGGCGTGTTCAATCGGGTTGAGATCAGGACTTCTTGATGGCCAAGCCATCACGCTGATACCGACCTCCTGAATATACTCTTGTACGATATGATCCGTGTGTGGCCGGGCATTATCATGCATCAGCATCGATCCATCACCCATATTTGCTAAATACGCTTTTTTATGCTCATTGAGAATCTCTTGAGCATATCTTTGACCAGTGAGGGTGCCATTTTCTATGGCTATTAGCTCTGTGCGACCTTCTGAGGATATGCCAGCCCATACATGTACACTGCCTCCACTGTATTGGACTCTTTCTGAGATGCAGGCTTGAAGGTATCGCTCACCAGGTCGCCTGTAAACACTTCGCCTTCCATTAGAAGTGTAAAGGGAGAATCGAGAATCATCTGCAAACAAAATTCTTGACCATTCTTCTTCATCCCACTGCATGTGTTCACGGGCGTATCGCAGTCTCGCTACTCGATTGCTGGACTTCAACTGCATTTTGGTGGCGATTTCTTAACACAGTGGAAATAATATAACGATCTTCTCGGGCACTGGTACACCTGGGTCTGCCATTACAAGGTCTCCTCAGATGGTGTCCGGTCTCTTCGTACCTTCGTCATCACGTTATCACGTTAGATAAAAAGCTTCAGTGGGGTCCACATATTACCCATCTAGCAGATAGACTCAGCTCTGCGGCATTTGCAGTTAGAAAGATTAGAGAGTACACGAATGTTGCGACCGCTAGATTAGTGTACTTTAGTTATTTTCACAGCATCATGACGTACGGTATATTACTATGGGGTCATGCTGCTGACATTGATATAGTGTTTGCTCTGCAAAAGAGAGCTGTTCGTGCTATATATCAGCTTGGTTATAGACAGTCTCTCAAAGAAAAATTTAAAGAAATAAATATTATGACTGTTTATTGTCAGTACATTTATGAAAATTTAATATATGTTCACAAAAATCGTCACCTTTTTGCTCTTAATAGTGATTTTCATTATTATAACACTAGAAATAAGGGATTGCTTGTAACTAATTCTAGTAGGCTTCATAAGATACATAATAGCTTTAAGGGTAAATGTATACACTTCTACAATAAAGTCCCAGCCACTGTTCAGGCATTGTCTATAAATAAATTTAAATGTAAATCCTATTACTCCACTGCTGAATATCTAAATGATCGGACAGCCTGGGACTAGATTGTGATTATTTTATAGCAACTGTACAATATTGTATATTTTTATTGAAAAGAGCGCAAAAAAAAAGAATGCTGGGAGAGTTTCTTGCGCCGCTTCTTCTCTCTCAGAGCGCCATTTGTTTCCGAAGCGGTAGTAGTATCTAGTAGTATAAGAAATGACATCAAAAAGAATTCTAAAGGAATCAATTTTGAGAAAATAAATGCCTTCGCTTTACCTTCTGGACTGTTCGTACCGTCACACCCACCATTCTTGCAGTGCGACGCATACTGATGCCTAGTTCCAGAAAAGCCATGATTCTAGCACATTCTTCAACTGAAAGAGGCATGATAAATAAATGTTATGTGCTTTTTAGCATAAATTTTTAAAACAAGACCCACCAATCTTGAAAAAAAATTAAAACAGAAAGAAAAATGTGAATGGTAAAATTGTAATTCGGAAACGTCCACTTTGAAAAAGGAATGATTTTGTTTTTGAAGTTTTTTTTCAGCCAATTCTTAAAAGAAGGTTACCGACTATAAAGTTTTTATGTACAAAATTAAATTCTCTTTGGAGTCCTTTTTATTTCGAAAGTATATCTTGTGAACTTAAAACGTTATCCCAATTTTAAAAGTGTGATACTTACTTTTGAAGGCCAGTGTATATATATCTCACATGTTGCTAGCTGCAGCTGTGGTTTCTCTTATTATTATTATGAATACACTAATAGATTTTTGTCGTTCTCCTAAGTTTTTAATCGTTTTAGATTTGGCCCGGGGACTTTATAAATGTGCTAAATAGCAATGATTTCAAGCAGGCAGATATTAATAAAATATATTTATTAATGTAAGCTGACGAAATGTTTAGTAAGCGCACACGAGAAAGCATTTTCGTCAACTTCTTTTACCAATTCTTTGAAACTAACTTCTAGAATATTCTTAAAAAAAAACATCAATAAAATCTGTTCAGCTTTATAATATTAGTGTACCTAGTCACTATCTACTATTTTTATTAAAGGTATGCGGTTTCGCCCAAGTCGTGTGCGGATTTTTACTACTGTGTGATTCAAGACGCATACTGTTATCACGACTGTTAGTAACACCAGAGGATGGTTTGGATGAACCGCCATTCTACTACGTAGGCCTGGCGTTACTAGCATCAGGTCTAACAGTGTGTGTGCTAGGATCCATCGGCGTGTGGGCTACGTGCATGCCTGGGTATATTATATTAACACTCGTAAGTATTATGTTTATTAGCGTTCTGTACCTTAAAATTAAAAGGCTTATACGATCAATTTTTAACCCACCTGCCTTTTTTAATGAAAATAAGGGACAAGACGAGCAGGACGTTGAGTTGATGGTAATTGTTACGCCCTGCCCATTACAATGCAGTACCGCTCAGGATTATTGAAGAACCCAAAAATTCTGAGCGGCACTACAATTGCGCTCGTCACCTCAAGGTTAACATAGGATGTTAAGTCTTATTTGCTCAGTAATTTCACTAGCTACCGCTCCTATCAAACCGAAACACAATAATGCTTACATATTATTGCTTCACGGCAGAAATGTCCGCCGTTGTGGTGACCATAATCTAGCCGGCATCCTGTGCAAAGGAGCCTCTCACTGGTGCCTACCTGTTAACGTCCTTTTTGTCAGGAACACGTCATGATTATCAGTGGCTTATTTATTCAGCGGCGCTTTTTCTGCCGTGAAGCAGTAATCATCATCGTCATCAGCTGGAAGACGTCGACTGCTGGACAAAGGCCTCCTCCAAAGATCTCCACAATGATCGGTCCTGCGCAGCCTTCATCTAACGTATCCCGGCGATCTTGACCAGATACGTCCGCCTTGTGGGGGGCCTACCAACACTACGTCTTCCGGTATGTACGTGGTCGCCATTTACTGCCCCAACAGCCATCTGTTTGTCGAACTACGTATATTTTTTCAATTTGAAATATCACTGTCTACCTTCTTACTGGCATGGCCTGAAAGAAAAATTTCTACAAATTAGGTAACGTTTATGGTAATGTAACGGCCATTAGATAATATTGTATCGTTATTAACTTACTAATATACCTATCTTACAAATTTATAAAGAGGTTTGTTAGGTTGTAGGGACATTATTTTATCAATAGAAAGTTAAATTATAATTTGAGAGTGTCATAGGTTCCATATTAAAAAAAAAGTCTCGTGGATGGACGGTTCACGGATTTGCAAAGTAAGATTCGGTCATACGAAAACAGATGAGTATTAGTAGTTAGTTCCGTACATAGTTCCGTAATACGGAACCCTTATAGATTATGTCACAGCCACTTTTTTCAGAACTATACTGAGGAAACTTTGTAAGTAGATGTATTATGTGAACCGCATTAAGATTTTCACACAAAAATAGAAAAAAATAATAAATACTTAGAACTGAAACTCAAGTATGAAGTAAATTACCATGCAAACATCCACCGAAAATTGGATTGAACGAGATCTATTAAGTAGTCCTTTTAATACGTCATAAATTCGTGTTACAACGAACTACAAAAGCTTGTATAGATACATGCTGCTACAGAACTCTGCATGGGCGAATCCGACTCGCACTTGGCCGCTTTTTTGTATGTATATATATATATATATATATATATATATATATATATGTGTGTATGTGGCAGCATTGAAATACCAAGTAATGTGGTTACACTGGTAAATGCGGACGAAGTCGCGGGTAAAGATTTCTATAGGACTAACGCCCGATTTCTGAATTGAGTATTCCAGCTGAGAACAACTTAAGTATCGTTCTGTCGCATTGAAATCTTAACAACTGAACGAGACAAAACGATACTTAAGTCGTTCTCAGCTTGAATACTCAATTCAGAAATCGGGCGTATATCATCTTAAATTTGAACTGCAGAATTAGATAATAAGTCGTGCTATCGTTGATTGTGGTATTTGTAATACGCGCACGCGCTTTTTTGCGGAGGTAAGTACCCACGTCACATTGACCTGAAAACACTGCACAATAAATTAGTTAAGAATTAGTTAATAGTTTCTATATTTCTACAAAATAATTTTTCAGTATTTCCTGATAGTATTGGCCCTGCTTCTTAGCGAGTGTGCCGCTGGTGTTGTGGCGTCCATCTGGCCTCGCTGTCTAGGCATCCAAAACACTCGAGGGGGCGCAGTAGGCGCTCTGCAGGGTTACTACGGTGTCCCAGACTATGAGGATTTCACTTCTGCCGTTGATCTGGCACAAACACAGGTTAGTACTGAATATCTATGTGAGATTATGTCAAATTGAAGGATTGGCTAATAGACTTAGTTCTGAAGCATACGCAGTCAAAAAGCTTAGCCAATTAACTGACTTGGACACGGCGCGACTAGTTTCCTTCAGTTATTTTCACAGAGGCATTTTAAATTATAGGTTTGATTGTATCGAAATTTGATGAACTGTCCGCCCTTCGGTTGCCAGTACCTTTACTACACCTACACTTTGCTACTTTGTACAGTTTCCGCGCCTCTGAAACGAACGGGCCAAGCGTCTCGACACATAAAGCACAAACAAAACATAAGGATAATTTGTAGGGCGACCTGTTCTTGGAGATGTAAGATCCTTAGCACAGGATGTCGGCTAGATTGTGGGTACCACAACGGCGCCTATTTCTGCCGTGAAGCAGTAATGTGTAAGAATGATTGTGTTTTGGTCTGAAGAGCGCCGTAGCTTGTGCAATTGGGCAAACGAGGCTTAACATCTTATGTCTCAAGGCGACAAGCGCAATTGTAGTGCCGCTCAGAATTTCCGGTTTTTTCAAGAATCCTGAGCAGCTGTAATCAAATCAAAAAGTCCCTTACTGTCATGGAAAAAAAATGTCTTTGTTTTCAGCTTAATTGCTGCGGTATGACCAGCGGTCGTAACTATGACATGTCGGTGTGGCAACTGAGACGACTCGGTCCTCGAGGAGTCGCCGTCCCGCTGAGCTGCTGCGTGCAACAGGCGCAGTTCTCCTCCTATTTGAACCCAGCGCCTCTCAACCAATCAAGGTGTCAGGAGGTCGCGCCTAATGCTAACTACACTCATGTGTCGGTGAGTAAAGAGTAACATAGAATATAGATAATTAGGATGAATGCTGTGGAGGAAAGATGATTTTAAAGCTGAAGGATATCGTTTGAGTAATAGGAGGTCCTGATATGATAGTAGATGACCAGGTAGTAGATTACATATAAGAAGACTATTGTAAGTAAGTATTGTAGTAAGCAGTGTAAATTGCGCAGTTTCTTTACATTTTCCTAGTACGTTTATATCTGCCTTACATATATAAGAGATTTGATCCAATCCAACATTGATGCCAGTATGGCAAATCGCCTTATTAAGCTCAATAGAATCCAACTTAAACGGATAACGGCGGCCGTAACCGGGCATGGTCCCTATAATAAACATCTTTTTAATATTTGCATAACTGACAGTCCTCTGTGCAGGGCCTGCGTGGTGGTAGAGGAACTGCTGCACATGTATTTCTGCATTGTCCAGGTGTAGCAACTTACCGGACTTCAACATCTTGGTACCCCAACCACACTCCCAGAGGAGAAGAGGTTGCTAAGGTTTCTGGAGGAATTGGGGTGGCAGGAATAACAAATATATTGCCACACACGCAAAATAGGTGCACAGTCGTCGAGTTGCGGAAATTAGCCTGATTATACCATACCATATAAAAGAGATTTCCTCCTATGTCTCAGACCTGTCATTCATCACGATATCTCTGGAGCCATAAGACGTAGACTTGAGGCTTTTTTTACACTCATAAGTGTCATTTCCGTGACCTACATGAATAAAGTGATTTTGATTTGATTTTGAAATTTCACCAGAATATTCCTTTCTCCGAGTAGAGGTCAGCTAAAATTTGACGAATTCCTCCCGCAAGTTTTTTAATTATGATGGAAAAATGTGAAACTCATGTCAGACACTTGGTAACCCAATATAGAGCGAGAAAGAATTTGTTACGGGCCCCGCGTTACTTGATCCGGCACTGGGGTTCAATCAACAATCCTGGCAAGTATAATGGGCAGGGCTCACTTTATTTTATTTCGCCCTATTTTCTCATATTTTTTAATATGAATCATGTAAACAGTTTATTTTTAAGTGATAATCCTCAGTCTTCTGGGATTAAATAGACAAATTTCATTTATACCAAAATTTAAGAACGATGCGGGACTCGAAAATTATAATAAATAAAGTAATAATATAAATAAGTGATGCTGTAGATGCAGCTATAACCTGAGAGTTGAAAAAGACATACCAAGATTTACGATCGATGTGTCACTCCAACAGTTGGCTCAGTTGGTAAGAGCATTCGGATGGAATCCGAGAGGCGCGAGCTGAATCCTGCATCGTTCGTAAATTTTAGTATAAATGAAATTTCTATATGAATTAATGTTATGTTTATTAAGTTCGTGTAATGTCTTACTTGTTGCCGAAGAGCGAGAACACTTGACGTATCCGCTCGTCCGATAAACTTCATGAGGCGACGACTATTCCGTCATCGTATCGATAAAATATCAGTTGAAAAAAGCGTGCAGTGACAGTCGCACGCTGATACCGACACCTGAACCAAAGCGTTACAAGTCTGAAATTCAGTAAGTTTGAGATAAATATGAGGAATTGTTCCATAAACGATAACCCACCATTATTACCACAGAGAAACAAGTCGATAAATGAATGCAGTTTGGTTTTTACTTCCAATATTTCTTCATAAGTCTAGAATGTTTTAGTTCCAAACAATAACAACTCGAGATTCTTTTTAAGCCCTTTTTCGAATTGTTACGCTTTGGAACTCAGGTATCGATATGTTGACAGTTTGCTCGCATTCAGCCACGCGTCGTCAAATGAAACCTTCATGTAATATCACTCGCTTGTGGTGGTGGCGCCTTAGTCACAATACAAGTAATAGAACAGTGGCGTAACTCAGCGCTCTCCTTGAAACTACCTACAACTTGGCGCAGCGCTAGGGTTGGTTGGCATATATAAAGATTGACGACGCGGACAGCAACCAGTCTTGACAGTATACGTCGTGGCACTCAACAGTTTTGTCTCCCCAAGATTGCTTAGCGGCTGTGTAAATAATGTGTATGTGTGCGTGCGTCGATTCGGGCGCTTTTATGATGTTAAAGTACTGTTCTATTACCGTTTTGTGCCTTAACTCTGCTTCATCAAATTGATTGAATGTTAGTTGCGCCTATAATTGAAGTAGCACTCAACTTTTTTGTCTATATTATTATATATTCCCCTGGCACATTCCCTCCTCCTGGTACAAGATCACCACTGTTTGCGATCTTGGGTCATCTAGCCTCGTCATGTCTTAACGGTTCTAGTCCAGGTAGTTGGAAGCCTCTGGCTCTCTTCGCCTCATCCATATCCATGACTCGTCTCGTCATGTGGTGTTGGTCCCTACGCATTACATGCCCATAGCAGCGTGATCGGCCTTCTTGCATTTTATGATGTATAGGTGCAATTTTAAAGGTGCCTCGTGTAAAATTTTTGTTTATATATGTATTAATTTACTTTGTTGGTGCAATAAATAAATATTTAATTTCAGGGCTGTCTCATGAAGCTGGAAGATTGGTATCAGCAACAATATTTTATATTTATGTTGGCGCTATTCGTCTCAGCAATATTCAAGTTAAGCCTGCTCCTCAGTACCGTATTCTCATGCATTCGACTCCGAAGACGTCGCAAACAAATCCACATGTTCGTCACAGGTGACAACAGAACAAACGAGAATATTTACGAGCACAACACAAGTGCTCGCGACGAGCCGATCACAACTAAATACATCCAACCAAATAGTTTCTATAGTCCACGGGTGCGCAACCCTAAACTCTTCGATACCAAGCCCGATGACCTGGTATGAGAGTTAGCCTCGGAGATAAATGCATTAGAGAGAAAAATCGACAGATTCTCAGATATATTGTACAAACATCAAGCAGATTCGATCATGTGGTAGCGAGGATTTGATAATAAGTGCCATAATTGCTATGAAATTGGTTAACATTTAATTACAACATTATTTGATAGCGCTGTTGTTATGCAAACCGTTAAAAAATTTAAAAGAAATCGGTTATCAATTAAAGTGTAAACCAATAATATTGTTCAAAATAAAACATTTTGAGACAAGTTTTGTGATAAAATGCCTTACTGCATACCATATTGGTTAAATAGAGATTACTCAGGCTGGGTTGCATCATATTAGCTGTTATAGTTGAGGATTAAGTAAAATTTAACGTTAAAAACAGTAACACTGACTTTAACATAGACTGCGGAATGTGTTGCACCATCATACATAATTATTAAAGTGAAAAAGTGACAGATATTTAGCTATTTAACATTAACAATAGGTTTAACCGGCGACGATTGGTCTGTTACGGTTTACAGTTAAAGTTATGACGTCATCTAAAAATTGTCAAATGTTGCAACACATTCTTTGCTTAAACGGTACTTTAACATGTTTGTTATTGCTAAAGTTAAGTTAATTGATGAACCCAGCCATACAGTACAATAAAGTAATAATATCATTATAGTTTCAAATATCTCTAAGGTGTTTATCTCCGACGTCACACGATAAAAAATCGTTTGACAGATTTATTTTAACACATTTAATTATATAATTAAATAAATATAAGTTATTGTAAACTTGGTACGTTTGGTAAATAAAACATGTTTTCTTTCAATATGTTATATTTAAAAGAACATTCAAAAATTGGTCCTAAATTTAAAACATTGTTAACAATGGTTCTGGAATGTTTTCAACATCATGATTTACATCAAACAGAGAGCTATTCGTAACAATGATAATGTCAATGATACTGTTGATATAAGAATATTAACATAATAATTATTATGGCGGGTACTCACGATATATATTTTACTAATTTGGTGCCGATATTTCGATCCAATTGCATGAATCGATGTCGCGACGAGAAACTCTTGACTCATTGACACTTGACTTAAAACCATAGCTTTAGGCTTTTTTTATGAAAATAAGGGACGAGACGAGCACGACGTTCAGCTGATGGTAATTGATACGCCCTGCCAATCACAATGCAATGCCGCTCAGGATTCTTGAAAAACCCAAATATTCTGAGCGGAACTACAATTGCGCTCGTCACCTTGAGACATAAGATGTTAAGTCTCATTTACCCAGTAATTTCACTAGCTACGGCGCCCTTCAGACCGAAACACAGTAATGTTTACACATTACTGCTTCACGGCAGAAATAGGCGCCGCTGTGGTACCTATAATCCAGCCGGCTTCCTGTGCAAAGTTGCCTCCCACTGGTAGGCTACTGCAAACATGGAATCCCGTGGTCTCACTCTGCAGTAGAAATGCAACAAAAAGACCCGAAAGTATGGACTTCTTCAGTAGCGTGTGTCGTGAATCAGGGAATCGAAGACCGAAACGAATTAGGCGCCACGTAGACAGATTGATGTACTATTAGTGTCAAGTGTCAATGTGTCAAAAGTTTCACGCCGCCACCGCAGTTCCGGCGCGACCACGATTCGTGCAATTTGATCGAAATATCGGCATCAAATTAATAAAATATATATCGTGAGTATAACTCATTCCGTCATAATAATTACAATGTCATAGTTCCGCGATGATATATATATACTCATATACAAAAATTATTGAATTGAACATAAAAAACCAACACAATCCAGAATATTCCAGAATCCCACATCTCCCTCAAAACCTCAGGCTACGTACATGAGATCCTAAACAGTAACAACTCGTATCTATATTATTATAATTAACTATTGACCGTTGAGACATCACAGTATATCTAATAATTACATCTTAGGTACAGGAATGATCTTAATAAACTTAATACGTACAACAATTTACATTTGCATTAGGCTCGATGCAGCTGGGCAGGCGGAACGCGATCACTTTCAGATCGCAACACGTGATACACTATGACACTTATACAGAGTGGAATATTACAAGGAATTATGTACAGGGTGTAATCGTTAAGTTTGACTTGGCGATTATCCTGTAACTATTGCAGATATCAAAAAACTTTAAAATGATATCGAAAGAACTTTATCTTACCATTAAAATGACATCAATAACTTTTTAAAAATCAAACGAGAAATATACAAAATGTTGATATTAAACACTTCCATACATTTAGTATGAGATTAGAAAGGTCTTTGTATCACTGAACAAAGATGCCACTTCGAATACAAAATTTCGTACTTACTAAGAAATAAATACTAATCAATTAAAAGATAGTTTTATGACTTAGGTTAATAAATAGTTTCCTTTAAAATCAGTACTAAGCTACATTAAAATTTTAAAATAATCAAACTAAAACTTTCCCCTCATACTACATGTATAAGAGTGTTTAGTATTTAAATTGTGGATACTTCTCGTTTAATTTTTAAACAGTTATTGATGTCATTTTACTGATACGGTTACGTACTTTCGAAAACAGTTTAATTTAGTTTAAAGTTTTTTGATATCTGTAATAGTTACCGAATCATCGCCGGGACACACTTAACGATTACATATATCATAATTTCAATAATCATGGTCGGGTGTTTTACACTTTACATCGGACGAGACACTTGTCCGTTGAAACATAAAAAAATATAATGACAGTTGACACAATGATATAAATTGATGTCTGGTAACATTTTGACTCATACAGCCATATTGTTGTGCAAAATCCTTGACATCAAATAAACATTATATAAAAACTATGTTCAATTCAAATAAATAAATATAGTGACTTGAAAAATTATAATAAAGTCTATAATATATATATTCATACATTCCACTCTGTATAGAAACCGATATAGACACGTAATAGAGTTACATGCAAGACACTAATTACACCATACATAATAAAGAAAACACAATAATGCTCACACATTACTGCTTCACAACAGAAATAGTCACCGTTGTGGTACCCATAATGTAGCCGGCATCCTGTGCAAAGGAGCCTATGTGAATGGCTCAAGCTTAACAATGAGTGGAAGATAACCACGCAAAAAATACTGGAATACACATACGGCTTGCAAAGATATGCAATGATCCCTCCGGGAATTGAACCTGTCTATTTACTCGATGGGCAAACACATACCAATGGGTTCGTCAAAGTTAACTACCACATGCGTATATCGATAACTGATTTACAGCACAAAAGGCAACGAGCGTTTGACATTAACAGTAACATCACCAGGTAATTAGTGTCTTAAATCTAACTTAAGTGTTTGATATTATATAATTGATTATCTGCAGTCGAGTTGTGTCCGTAATAAAATAAATAATCTTCAACAATATATTATTGCCTCGAGTCTGCCGTAGTAATAAATAAATTTGTAATAAATACATAAAATGTCTTTTGTGCTATATGTCACACTTTTACATCTAAATGAATACATTTAATAATAAATAGTAAAATAGTTTCGAAAAGTAAAACTGCGCGATAAATGGAAAACTTATTATGAGATTATCAAGTTTGGATGACATCGAGAGTAAATACTAAAGTAAAAGTAAAATATCTACAAGGGAAAATGTTCGCGAACGTTCGCGAATACTCTAATATTAAATACAAATATGATTTAATTTACAATAAATAGTCTATAAAACAAGTATTAAAAACGTTCAAATATTAAACATACGGTCGGCGAGCGGTGATCATTTTTTGTTTTTATAGGAATCAACTAATCACGTGAGATTTTTTTTTATTTTGTTATTTTATTTCAAACAATATTAATATTTATCAGAAAGTTTATTTTTATGTCAATACGGGGACGAGACGAGCAGGATGTTCAACTAATGGTAATTGATACACCCTGCCCATTACAATGCAGTGCCGCTCAGGTTTCTTGAAAAACCCAAAAACTCTGACCGGCACTACAATTGCGCTCGTCACCCTGAGACATAAGAAGTTAAGTCTCATTTGCCCAGTAATTTCACTAGCTACGGCGCCCTTCAGACCAAAACACAATGTTTACACATTACTGCTTCACGGCAGAAATAGGCGCCGTTGTGGTACCCATAATCTAGCCGGCATCTATAGTTGTATTTAGAAGCCCTTTTCCGGGAGCTGCCATACGTAATAAAAATAAAAAACTATACGACAGTAACAGCAGTTTTTTTTTGTAATTGAATTAAGTCCGGCATTTAATGAAACAGCTGAATAACATATAGCCCACTCGTTTTACATAACATTTAACAAGATGGTTGAAGGCTGTTCAGCCATTTCATTAAAACGATTAATGATTAATTTGTAGGTAATGTTAGTATTGGTCAACATTTAGTTAGGTTACTTATATTTATTAACATATATTAAGAATTAATTAAATGCCGATATGGATTATGTATTATAAAGGACTTGCGATACAATTGAATTTAATTAAAACTAAATAAAAAATTTCACGTGATTTATTGACAACCCTGTGCTTATAACAATACAGCACGTGACCCTGTGTGAGCGAGATGGTAATACAGTAGAAACGCTTTATGTTGAACCTCACTAAGTCGAAAACGTCCACTAATTCCTTAAAACCTAAATCCTCTATAAGTCGAAGAAATGAGTGATTCCCTCATAAGCCATTTTATTACAACATAAAAATTTTTCTCCGCGACTCGAAGAGTTATATGTGTAATGTACAAAAGCTGCCTATATGATAATAATTTATAAGTCAAAAACTATACAAAACTAATCTTTTTTTATGAAAATAAGGGACGAGACGAGCAGGACGTTCAGCTGATGGTAATTGATACGCCCTGCCCATTACAATGCAGTGCCGCTTAGGATTCTTGAAAAAACCAAAAATTATGGGCACTACAATTACACTCGTCGCCTTGAGACATAAGATGATAAGTCTCATTTGCCCAGTAATTTCACTAGCTACGGCGCCCTTCAGACCGAAACACATTACTGCTTGACAACAGAAATAGGCGCCATTGTGCTACCCACAATCTAGCCGGCATCCTGTGCAAAAGAGCCTTCCACTGGTAAATCTTTTTGAGTGTTTATTGAGGTCTCAATAAGGTTCGACTGTAATACGTTCACCTACACCAAAGATAGTTGTGTAAGGGTCAACGTCCTAAATAGTTTATGCTCGCCACCGTATAACAGGAAGAACACTATGTTAAGTAAATGTTTACAAGAACACGAAAATCTGATGATAAATTCCTGTTTACAATAACTTTGGTCGTTTAAGATTGGTCATCATTTGTCTATTTCATTCATACTTATTTTACTGGTAATTACATAACCTACGCGTTACTACATTACTATAACAAGTTTGATATTTAGAGAATGTCATTCAAGAAGGAGTTATCGAGGGAGTTAAGTAATTCTTGCGCGGTGAGATTGGATGCATCTGAAGAGGGCATGTTGTCCAGGAAGTCCAGATTAAAATCCGCTGTTTGCCCGGAAAAGGTTGAGTGCAGCGATGGGAATGTGTGCCCGTTGTTTTGAGGTTGGACCTGCCCACCTTGTGACATCATGGAACTCTGCATGGGGTTGTTTTGTGCATGCATGGAGCCAGGCTGCATTGGATTCCCCTGATGCGCGTTCCCCATGCTCCCCATGCCTGCCTGTTGCATGGACATGCTTTGTGACTGATTCATGTGTATGTTTGGCATCTGGAAATGTAAACATTTCATTGTTTTACATTCTGAACACATTGCAATGGTATTGTTAAAAAGCGAGTCATTATTTAGATATGTTAACAATATCGCTCAAGTTACTTATATTAATAGTATTGTCAAAATTGATGATTAGTTTTGTAAAAAAATCTTAGAATTTCTTGCTAGAGGATGAAGAAAAAAAGAATGGCGATAAAATAGTTCTTATAATAAATATAAACAATTAAAAACTGATAATATGAAGGTTTTCTAGAATCATCCATTTTTTTTAATGAAAATAAGGGACGAGTCGAGCAGGACGTTCATCCGATGGTAATTGATACGCCCTGCCCATTCCAATGCAGTGCCTCTCAGGATTCTTGAAAATCCCAAAAATTCTGAGCGGCACTACAATTATTGCGCTCGTCACCTTGAGACGTAAGATGTTAAGTCTCATTTGCCTAGTAATTTCACTAGCTACGGCGCCCTTCTGACCGTGACACAGAAATGTTTACACATTACTGCTTCACGGCAGAAATAGGCCGTTGTGGTACCCGTAATCTAGCCGCAAAGAAGCCTCACTGGTAATAAATATACTGATAAGGTAAAATATTTCACAAAGTTCTTTCTTACCTGTCCTTGAACACTCATCATTTGGTTCTGCTGCATTATGAGATGCGTCATCGGTGACTGCTGTTGACTCGATGACCTGAAAACAATACAAATACAGTTACAATTATTACAACAAATCAATTTACTATCGCAAATATAATAGTTTAAATAAAAACTAAAAAAACACGCCTTAATAGAAAACAAAAGTTAGAAGTCGAAAATAAGTTCGAATAAGTTTAAATTCCGAATAGTGAGATTAACAGAAAAAATGTATTTTAATTTAAAGAAGGGTTTGGTTTTCAAAATGGTTTGGTTTACCAATATTTGTCAATGAAATATTAGATTGACATCAAGCACCCTATTTATTCTCCGTATATGAAATAACCAGACAGTCTGATAGTCTGAATCTCTGAACTATGGGTTCCAGCCATCAATATTTTAATGCAATAATGAGTCCCAAACATAGATTTATATTCATCAAACAAATGTTCGTTACACCTGCCCGGATTTGAACCCCGGACCCTTAGCTTAGTGGTCAGAATTACTAGCCAATATGCCATGAGGACAGTGCTGTAAAACTTATATTATTATTAATACTATACCTAACACAATACAAGTTATAGAACAGTAGCGTAACATAGCGGTCACCTTGAAATTTATTACTACGGTTGGGCGGAGCGCTAGGGTTGGTACATACAAAAATAACTCGGACAATGACCAGTCTCAGCGGCGTACAGCGTGATACTCAATAGTTTTGTCTTCCCAAGATTTCTTAGCGACCGTGTAAATCGTGTGTATGTGTGCGTTAGATTCGAGCGCTAGAGCGCTACTACTAGAGTATATACTAGAGTATGAAATTAAAGTACTATTATTGTATTGTGGCGTTACAATACACAAAGCATTGATTAGTGTAGTGTATTGACATCTAGTCTGAATTCAGACATTTTCACTATCATGACATTAACCGTGTGACGTTCAGTGCTATATATGGAATGCACAGTGGGAGGGGGTTCCCATCGGCTATCTGTTGCGTGAGGACGTCTCCGGGTGTAGTGCTACATAGTGAAGAATAATTGTTTCACTAGTGACCAAACCTGGGTCATTACAATTATTAGTATATTATCAATGTTAGTCAGTAAACAACAAACTCGCATTTAAAAAAAAATCCCGCGCTCGTCACCCGATCGTGTCACCTTATCATAGAACAGCGTCACCAACAGAAACGTCACACTATTTACTTTTTATATTATGTTGCGGCCGATAACGTGCCTGAGAACATACTTGACTACGGCCGCTACGATTATTGTTCAAATTATGATTATTGAAATCTCATAACATTGTAAAGTCTTTCAACTTACGAATGAACTTGGTAAAAAGGCATTTATTTTCTCAAAATTGATTCGTTTAGAATTCTTTTTGATGTCATTTCTATAAAAGTGTATACCTACATTAACCCTAAAAGCTATTATGTATCTAATCTAGCCTACTGGAATAAGTTACTAGCAATCCCTTATTTCTAGTATTAAAATAATGAAAATTAAAACCATTCAGATCAAAAAGGTGACGATTTTAGTGAACGTATATTAAATTATCAAAAATGTGCCGACAATGAACAGTCATCATATTTATTTCTTTAAATTTTTCTTTAAGAGACTGTCTAGAACCAAACTGATATATAGCACGAACAGCTCTCTTATAATCTTATATATAAAATTCTCGTGTCACAATGTTCGTTCCCGTACTCCTCCGAAACGGCTTGACCGATTCTCATGAAATTTTGTGAGCATATTGAGTAGGTCTGAGAATCGGCCAACATCTATTTTTCATACCCCTAAATGTTAAGGGTGGTCCACACGAATTGTTTTTTAATTTTTGACATTTTTTTTTTAAATTTGTTTGATTATGAGTCAGCATAAAAAATACATAAAACTTCAAATTTTCACCCATCTACGATCAACAGTTACTTTTGTATCGCGATTTTAATATCGGCAATACAACGTTTGCTGGGTCAGCTAGTATAATATATTATATCTTTAGGAACTTCATTCACTTCCCGCGTTTATTTTCAATGTTGCTTGACATTTACCATATCAACCATTTAGACTTAGTTCAATTTAACTAACTGTTCTTAAGTCTAGTTTAATTTATGAACCAAACATAAATTAATCTGTACGGCAACCAGAACACCGTACATCGTGGTCCTTCGAGCCGGATCTGAACCAGCGACCTATGGAAAACTTCAGAATTATCAGCGATATTGTTAACATTTTACATATTCTTGGTTTATTCTCAAGTTTATTTGAGTAAAATTTCCAATATAGAAAAGGCATTCCCTATTCACTTGTTAGTTAGGATTCCGTACTCGAAAGGCAACAAACAAAATTCTTTCAACCTTAGATTCAGCTGTCCCTGCATCCGTCTGTCTGTAATTAGACTGTGCAAGGTAATACGCAATAGCTTAGACAGCTGAAATTTTTACAAGAAGTGTATTTGAATAGGCGCTATAAAAACAAAAATATATACATGCAAATTAAAAGTATATCTTTTACAAAACCACATAATGCAACCCACGTAGTGTTGAACTCCGACCCACACTGGACCGGTTTTCGCAAAATCCCCGTATAGCTTACAAACACATACAAAGGAAAGCGCATTTCTTGGATCAAACCCCAACAAGTATCGAACCGGCTAACAGTTTCTCGTAAGCTGACACTCGTAGTGCACCATAGTATTCTCTATAACGATACAATACCTTTGTTGTTGTTGTTGTTGGTGCTGTAATATTTGCTGCTGTTGCTGCAGACGGGCTTGCTGCATTTGCAGTTGCTGTTGCTGCGACAGGCCGGTTACGTTACTCACGTTGTTCATACCGCCCATACTGCCCATATTGAATCCTGCAATATTAGTATAAATTGAGTGATGCGAAACCAAATTAGCAAGTTTTAGACTACAAGTATCAAATATAATAAAATAATCACGTTTTTATATTTTATAGCTGCGTACAACCTCTCCATAGTGATGCAACTAATTTTTAAGACCATATCAGAAATGCACTTGAAACCATCCGCACTTTTCATATGGTCGTGATGAAATATTTGTTTGATGGGAATAAAAATTACTAAATCCCTCAAAAAAAATGGCTGTATGCAATTTTAGGACATAAAATACTGTTTAGAAATTGTATTTTAGTCCCTATTGGAAGGTGACAAACGGCCTGTACAGTGTGCATCTCGCTCGACTTGTGGTTTCGCTAGTACAGATAACTCGCGAGTTGACTGCAGAGTTCAGGAATTTGATAGTGCTGTGACCTAATTATAAGTAATTGATGACCATAATAATTATGAATGTGTCGATAAATTCAAACAATGCTTCAAGTTTAATAATAACTAATAATTAAATCTCAAATTTCTGTTCTGCCTTTCTTCACACTGCACACATACCTGTCTAAAACATTTTTCGCCATTTCTCGAGTTTAGCGATGAATAAAATCTCGTATTTTTTTGGAACAGAATATGATGTCATTATTTAAAATAAATAAAAATAACACGGGGTCGCAACCTCAGTATTAACACGATAAGCGACGACTACTACACAACACTATTGTAGGAGTGTGGCAAGCGAGGGGAGATGTTGCCGCTGTTTATCCCAGACTGCATTCAAGTCGCGCGCTTAGTACAGTTATCAGTCTTTAAATCATCCATGAGTTGTTAAATTTCAGAAAACTTACACCTAAAATATTCATTTTTAACTTACCCTGGTGGTGGTGCGGGAACTGGCGCGGGGCCTGCTGCAGGATGACATGTCGCCAGTCAGGCGGGTAGTGACGCGCGTGCGGCGCGTAGGGCCGCGCGGGGCCTTGCGCGGGGCCGGGCGCGGGGGCGGGGGCCGCGCGGCGGGGCCCGGCCGCCACGAAGCGCGCCTTGTACTCGGGCGGCGGGGGCCTCATCTGCTGCGCGCGGAGCATCTGCTGCTGTTGCTGCTGCAGCATCTTCGCCTGCTGCTCGCGGGATATCCCCGCCGCTGCTATACCTGCAATTTCAAATTGTAAAAGAACCTCAGCCAGAACTCACTATTATGTCACTTACAAATCATAAAGATCGGTTTATACTGTTTTAGTTTAATGTTTAATCCGGCTCGAAGGACCATGTACAAATCCCAAAAATAACCCACTAAATAAGGTATTAAAACACTTTATGGGAGCGCCCCAATCGTATATTCATCAGTTACATATTAAGTAAGGTCACAGTTCTACAATGAACTACGATATCGAACACTATTCGATTACATACCTTAATAGGCAGCATTGTTCACTTTTAATCAGGAGAACCACTTAATGCTCGTTTGCTTCATGTAATATCTTATGAAAAAAAGATAAATTAAGCGATCTAGCTGTGATTGTAACATCTTGAGAGTGACGGGCGCAGTGCAATGTGATTGAGGTGATATTGCAGACCGCTACGCCTCAGCTCGTTTTATGATACAATAAGACACAGTTCATATCGTCGCTGTCGTGGATGGTAGCGCTTAAGATTAGTTGATCAATCTGCTCATTCCGTTACTTTTTCATATAAAAAAAGATATAAGTAAGTAATAAAAAAAACATTGAACACGAAACATAGAAGAGTACAGTAAGCGATATCATAACGATGAAACTAATAACTTTTACCGTAGTGTTGACACAGCGTGATTCACAACGAACTTTGCAGTTTTATAAACGCCAATGGCATAGGTACGAGCGAAAATCTCCAACGCTCTTGTTTCCGGGTTGCAAGAGGCAATAGGCGGTGGCAATCTTATGATATCAATTAGGTAACCTGAATGCGCGTGTTTTCCTCATCCATGACAGAGAATCAGTTCATCCAATTAGTAACAGATAAGGAGAAGATGGCAACGGGCATTTTTTTTTAATGAAAATAAGGGACGTGAGGAGCAGGACGTTCAGCTGATGTTAATTAATACGATACTCTGCCCATTACAATGCAGTGCCGCTCAGGATTCTTGTAAAACCTCAAAAATTCTGAGCGGCACTTCAATTTCACTCGTCTCCTTGAGACTTAAGATGTTAAGTCTCATTTGGCCAGTAATTTCACTAGCTACGGCACTTTTCTGACGGAAACACAATAATGTTTACACATGATCGTTTCACGGCAGACATAGGCACCGTTGTGGTACCCATAATCTAGCCGGCCTCCCACTGGTATGGGAAACAAGGCATGGAAAAAAACTGTGAATGAACAGCTCGCCGCAGCCGGCGGTGCTGTTACTTCGATAAAATCAAATCGCGTGCTACACAGCAATGACGTACCCACAAAGAAAGCTATGTACATTTCACTTTTATTTACAAACTGCTAGACATAGCTGATACATTATTTAAGAATTAAACAGCGACACAACAGAACGAAATGGTAAGTGTATAACTATAATTATGAATGTTTATCGAACCAGTATGAATATTTAGTCTTAAATTCATTTTATATTTCCAGTATCATTTTTTGTCGATTAGTATATTTATCGTTGTCTTGCACCCATAGTACAGGCTATATCTTGTTCATCATCATCATCAGCCGGAAGACGTCTGCTTGACAAAGGTCTCCCCCAAAGATCTCCACGACGATCGCTCCTGCACTGCCCTCATCCAACGTATTCCGGCGATCTTGACCAGAACATGTCTTGTTTGGGGTGTGTCAATATAATTATTATAGTTAATTAATAATTAAATTATCTAAACTGACGGAGACCATTTCATATCTAAGTATATCAAGATTAATGGGTAAAAATAGGAAACGGAGAATTCTTTTCTCCGTTTTCTATTTTCAAGCCAAAAGGATTATACTGAATAAACTCTAATATAACACTACCTATTACTGTTGCAAAAAAAAAGAAATTATAAATAAGGTTTTTGTATTTGAGATTGAGATGCAATAATTCATTTAGCCTGTTTGTGCGCATGAAGCATTCATATTAAATAATATATTTACGAGAACGTATGTATTATCAAGCACTATCAATACATGTAGAAACAGTAACCATGACGTTCAGTGGAGCTGATAAGAACTGTACTTACTGTACATACATTATTTTACATATTATATGCTCGAAAGGCGATTTGATTTGTTTTATATTTTTTAACACCATTTCAAGACGTTTTATATGAAAATCCTTATTTTGGAGGGGATCCTCACATTGGGAGGACGTTCAGGATTCTTGAGAAATCTGAAAATTCTGAACGGCACAACAATTGCGCTCGTCACCTTTGGACATAAGATGTTAAGTCTCATTTGCCTAGTAATTTTATTAGCTACGGCGCCCGTCAGATCGAAACACAATAATGCTAACACATTACTGCTTCACGGCAGAAATAGGCGCCTTTGTGGTTCCCCTAATCTAGCTGGCATCCTGTTTAAAGGAGCCTCCCACTGGTATTTTATATTAGACGTATGATTTCTATGGAAATTTCAAGGGTATCAACGATTGCAGACAATACATTCATGGGTTTGGGATTAAACTCCAAACAGGATTTAATCTTGATAAAAATATGGGGAAGAATATAGAATATATATAATAATAATAAAAAATCAGGCCTGGGACTGGGAATTAGTGATAGAAATGGGAAACTGGGAATTAAAGAATGCACTTGGTATCTTCTGTGATATATCTAAGGCTTTTGATTGTATTCAAGATCAAGGCTGGTCAGAAAGCTCGATCATTTCTCATGGGAGGCTTCTTCTCTTGCTTCACAGTCGGTCATGTGGGCCATTTTCGGCTGTGAAGCAGTCACGTGCAAGCATTATTGTGTTTTAAGTAAGCTAGTGAAATTACTGGGCTTTTAACATCTTATTTAAGATAATTAATACGTCCAGAGTATCTTGCTGCTAGAAAACCGATAAAAACAGGCCAGGTTTATTACTTTAGTGTTCGTGCATCGCAGAAAAGAGGTTAACTGTCTACCTCAATTTTTCTCGAAGTTTTCACAGCTGTCACATTCTATATACACATATAAATGATCTAAGCATCTTATATATCAAGGTGACAAGCGCACGGACAATATCTATCTACATACATGACTGTACAGAGTATACCTCATATACATATTCCCCATGCATTAATTTCGATCACGGCTCAAGTCCTTATGGTCTCCATTATATAAAGTCAGTATGACAACAATACACTTTAACATGGACCATATTGAGACGCTGCTCATATTGATTCTGGAGACGGACCTATTTGTTCCTCGCCAGCTCTTCACAATCCAAGCGAGAGAAAGAGAAATCAACCTAAATTAAAAAAACCGCTGTACTATGTACTCGAATCATTGGAGTTTGAAGTTGGTCCAAGCAATATTATCTGAGTATGAAAATTATTCACAGAGTATATTACGTATTAATTTTATTTAAATTATAATAGATGCCCGGCTCAAGGTTGCTCGATTACATATTTTGAAATATTTACGCTGTAATAAAGACTCTACGTGTACGATAAAGACTCTACGTGTACGCTAAAGGCGCGCGTCCACTGTATTTCAATCAGTTTAATAAAATATACTTTGCACGAAGAACTGTAAGGGAGTCTACAACAATCTACTTTTTAAAAAAGCCTCAAGTTCCACTTATAAAATATATGACATTGACAGCAGCAACTGTCAGCCTTATACGTTTTTAGAGTTATTGGCTAGCACACATTTGATTCCGATTCAATATTTTTTTCACGAATTCATGCCCCCCAAGAATATTGTTGTTTAAATGTATTTATTTTCGCAAATTCATAGAAATATGTAAAAAAAAAACACAATATTTATACGTTTTGTATTGATTACATAAATCAAAGACGAGGCGTGAACTAAACTGAGAAATTAGTAGTTAAACGCTAGTAGTAATTAAGTGCTTCATTCTATATAATGTAGTATTATTTTAAAGGTATGATGTAGTAGGCGAAACTACTATATTTTATCAGCAGACAGAGCGTATATTTTCTGTTATGAAAAAAGGGGAAAGATATGCACAATAGAGCCAGTATTGGTCTGATAAAAGCAGAATTAATAAGGGTTCCTTAACAATAAACACCAATCACTGGAAGCTCAAAGCAATAAAAAATATTAATTTAAGATAATTTTGATAGTTTTACATCTTTTTATATATTAATTTTCTGTTTAATATATTTTTTTTGGGGACTGAATCCAAAAATACTATACTTGGTCTAAGAAGAATTTGGCTAGCTTCAATTGTGGAGATGTTTATATGGCCTGGCTCTTAGGGCCTCTAGGCTGGTTAGGTTTTAAATAGCATTATACCAACAACCTACACCCCTCTGTAATAATTATACTCAAAGAAAAGAAAAAGTAGGACCGTAGAGACTAGAGAGACAGTTCTGGAAGTTCGTAACTTGCGCAGGGGAATGTATATTCCGAATATAATAAATACTAACAGTCTAATAAAAAAAAAAAACACTCTCCTAATCTTCCCGGGCATAGTATTGCCTCGCATTACTGATAATATGCAGATGCAATTCGCTAGCTAATACTTTCATTAATGAAAGAATATAAAAAAATTTAAATACTAAAAAATCCTGACGCAGTGTAGTCGCCGAGTGCCTTTATAAAATGTTTTACCCTGCAACGTATAATATTGTTGTTTACATACAAACAATATTAGTACCACGATTAATGTTTAATTCTTTGAGTGCTGCCATAAAAAAATAAGGAAAATTAATAGACGCAGCTTATCAAAAGCAAGTAGGAAGCATCTAGACGACGACGTGGTTATGATAGCGATGTTTTGATTGAAAATCGCTGTATTATCGATGTTATTAAGACTTGGATGATTAAAAACGATATAAACATAATCACTATATATTATAAACAAAGTCCTCGGCCGCGTCTGTCTGTCTGTCTGTTCGCGATAAACTCAATAAATTCTGCACCTATTTTCATGCTGATTTCACCAATGGATAGCGTAATTCTCGGGGAAGGTTTTAATATATAATATGATTTGTGCTTTTGTACATTTTTGTGTAAAAAAACGATATTTGTTGGACATAAATAAAAACGATATGAGCCTAATGTGATAAGACTGTCCCCGCGCACCGTCTTGCCAACTACAATCAAGGAATGGTAGTTAAAGGGTATGATCATTCAGAAATACGTTTTTGTTTCATTTTTAACTAATTAATAAAACATTTCCGATGGGTTTAGACTGCATTATTCCAGAATAATTACATCATACTTTTTTTCTATAGACAGAACAGCGTCTGTCGGGTCCTATAGTATTATATAAGTTGGTACTATGAACACCTTAATATCATTTTCCTAGTCATAATAAACATTCAAGTAGATTGAATTTTTTCTAGCTAGGTGGTCTTAAGAGGAGGCCGTTGTCGAGCAGTTGTCTTCCGACTGATCTGATGATGTCAAAATTCACTTTAACATACATTTCCCAAGTAAGTTGTTCTAATTTTATTAGACACTGATTGTCTTATTAATAAACACAGTAACTCCAAGTTTGAAATTACTTCTCCCTGTCATGTAATTATGAAGTGACAAATAAAGACAAACGGCCTTACAAATAAACTTGGCATAAAGTTATACCTGAAAATAGACCAAGATTATGCAATATGTTAACTATATCGCTGACAACACTGTCAATACAATGATAATTCTGAAGTTTTCCGAATTTCAAGCAGCCTTGCAAATAAACGCGGGAAACGTTATACGCCTGAATAAACCAAACGTAAGCAAAATGTCTATTTGTAAACATTTTGGATAATCATGGATAATTCGCAGGTAATAACTTCATGACAATTTTATTTGTAAGTCCAAAGTTTTAATCTTGGAATAACTTTACTTCGCGTTTATTAATAACACGGTGACAGTCCACTAATCGTCATAGAATCTTTTTCGTGCAAATATTAACCTAACTGCTTAGATTAAGGATTGGTCTCAGCTGCGCTCCAACTAGATACCGCAGGTGTAATCGCAAAGTACGGCAACTAATACTACGCCCAAGTGGGCCTACTCGAGCCAGTCTCGAACAATGTGTTACGTTGACGTGCCACAATATGTTCTGCTAAACTTTGTTAATAATTGAAACTAAAATGCCGGGTTGCGCAGTATAACTTTGTAAAAATAATACTACAAGAAATAAGAAAGACACTGGGATCACATATCATCAGTAAGTATTTTGTATTTAATTAATTCCATTGTAAAATAATAACACGAAGCGTATGTTACAAATATTTGAAAGATGCCATTGAGTGTCAAGGCGGCACGCACACAGGCATCTAAAAAAAAAGCTATTGTTCTCAGGTAGTGCGGTATCTAGTTGGAGCAGGGAAGACCAATCCTTAATCTAAGCCTAACTGTTTTATGAATCAATATGGGCTGCGGTTTTCACATACCATCAGCTGATCTGTATGCTCGTTTAACCTCCTCATCCATAAAAAAAGGAATGAAGCTTACCAAGAGGCTGGTGTCCCGGAGCTGACTGCTGCGTAGGTCCCGCCGGCCTCGTCCGCATGCCCTGGCTGAAGTTCATGCTCTGCGACTGGGACACGTAAGTATCGCAACCACCACCTGCAAACCAATTCACGTCATGTACACTGATTGGATTTCTGACGCCACCGTCTGGAATTTGGTGGCGTATGAGGCGATACACACAATTTCTTTTGCGCTCCTCTAAATTTGTCCATGACTGTAGTTATAAGGCATACGGCAAAGTAGGTACACGGGAGGTCAATTTTACACAAATTATCTTGCCCCAAACTAGGCATATGTACAAGACACGATATATTTAATACAATAAACTTACTTCAAGATACATATAAACATCCATGACTCGGAAACATACGTCCATATTCACCATATAAATTACTGTACAGGGATTGGAACCCGGGACCTCTAGCTTAGTAGTCAGGGTCACTAACCATTCGGCTATATGGGTCGTCATATAGAGCGATAGAGCTTAGCATTATAAAGCATTACCACACCCGGACCTATTTTGATATACAAATCATGATACATAATGCAAAATCGCCTCTCGTGTACTCATATTAACCTTATACGAGGCATTGAACATATTTATTTACGAGATAAACACAACAATAAGATATTAATTACCATGTAATATATCATTGCCGTCAAAATACATTTGATTGTAGGTACGTATATATATAATTAAGAATAATAATAATAATAATCTTTATTTGCATTCTAATAAGGTCAGTTTTACAATCGGTCTTATTTTATTTAGATTATGTTTCTCTTATTCTACCTACAAGGCATGCAAATATATGTAGTATAACATTTTATTTTACACGAAATTGAACCTAACCATTAAGTTATTATAAACTAAGCAATACAATTATAATTCTAATAAAACAGTAATATTCATGTCAAATTATTATATGTCAATTTTCGTTAAATTTAAATAGTCATTTATTGAATAAAATCAATATTTTGTTAGCCATGTTGTTAATCTATTCTTAAGATTATTACATGTCATGTCTTTTAAATGGTCGGGTAACTTATTATATATTTTAATCGCCATGTAATGAACATTTTCTTGGTAGAGTGTCAATTGACATTTGGGTACAAGTAATTTGTTTGGGTATCGAGTGTTCCTAGAAGAGTGATCTTTCATTTTGGTGAAATATTCCGGGTGTTTATGTACAAATACACACATATCCCGGATATACAAAGAGGGAAGTGTTAATATTTTCTTTTTGATAAAAAGTGGGTTGCAGCTATCCATCCAGTGTGCATTGCATATTGCACGAATACATTTTTTTTGAACTCTGAAAGCGCGAATTGCGTCCGAAGAGTTTCCCCAAATGATGAGTCCATAGCACAGAATGGATGACACATATCCGTGGTGGTAAGCACACCACGCGGCTTGTTCTGATACTGTCTGTCTTGTTCTCCTAATGGCAAAAATAAACCTGTCCAATTTATTACAAATGTCTTCAATATGTTCTCTTCATTTAAGATTTTTATCAATTATTACGCCAAGAAATTTAATATTATTTATGTGTTCAATCATTGTACCATTATATTTTATGTTCAAATTATTATTTAAATTTCTGTTAGTATTAAAATGGATTATTTTAGTTTTTAATATGTTAAAGTTTAAGTTATTATTATTAAGCCATCTGGTAATGTCATTAAGTGAATTAATAATTGCATTTTTAGTGTAATTATATCTTTTTCTTTAATAATTAATGTGGTGTCATGGGCAAATAGCACACATTGATTAATTGTAGAGTCTGGGAGGTCATTGATATATGCTAGAAATAGCAAAGGGCCGATAATGCTACCTTGTGGAATGGCGCAACTCTGATTTTCTCTAAATTCCGAAGTGTAAACAATTTTTGTGGATTTATTATGACACTTAACTATTCTTGATATTTCGGTACGTTGTTGCCGACTTCTTAGGTAACTTTTAATCAAGTTATTGGCATTGCCTCTTATACCGTATTTTTCAAGTTTATCCAATAAATTTTGATGTAATACCAAATCATAGGCCTTCGACATATCTAGAAATATCGTTGTTACGGGTATTCTATTATTTAAGCTTTCGCAAATACTTTTAATAACGTTAAATGAAGCAATCGTTGTGGAACTACACTTGCCTTCAAAAGTAAGTATCACACTTTTAAAATTGGGATAACGTTTTAAGTTCACAAGATATACTTTCGAAATAAAACGGACTCCAAAGAGAATTTCATTTTGTACATAAAAACTTTATAGTCGGTAACTTTCTTTTAAGAATTGGCTGAAAAAAAACTTCAAAAACAAAACCATTCCTTTTTCAAAGTGGACGTTTCCGAATTACAATTTTACCATTCACATTTTTCTTTCTGTTTTAAATTTTTTTCAAGATCGATGGGTCTTGTTTTAAAAATTTATGCTAAAAAGCACAAAACATTTATTTATCATGCCTCTTTCAGTTGAAGAATGTGCTAGGATCATGGCTTTTCTGGAACTAGACATCAGTATGCGTCGCACTGCAAGAATGGTGGGTGTGACGGTACGAACGGTCCAGAAGGTAAAGCGAAGGTACGAAGAGACTGGACACCATCTGAGGAGACCTTCTAATGGCAGACCCAGGTGTACCAGTGCCCGAGAAGATCGTTATATTATTTCCACTGTGTTAAGAAATCACCACCAAAATGCAGTTGAAGTCCAGCAACAGCTACTACAGACCCGGAGGGACTACATTAGTGACAGTACAGTGAGAGGAAGACTTGCTGAAGCAAATTTGAAACCCCAAAGACCAGCGAGTGGCCCAAAACTCGAGAGACAGCATCGAGTAGCGAGACTGCGATACGCCCGTGAACACATGCAGTGGGATGAAGAAGAATAGTCAAGAATTTTGTTTGCAGATGAGTCTCGATTCTCCCTTTACACTTATGATGGAAGGCGAAGTGTTTACAGGTGACCTGGTGAGCGATACCTTCAAGCCTGCATCTCAGAGAGAGTCCAATACGGTGGAGGCAGTGTACACGTATGGGCTGGCATATCTTCAGAAGGTCGCACAGAGCTAGTAGCCATAGAAAATGGCACCCTCACTGGGCAAAGATATGCTCAAGAGATTCTCAATGAGTATGCAGGGCCGTATTAAGCAAATATGGGTGGTGGATCGATGCTGATGCATGATAATGCCCGGCCACACACGGCTCATATCGTACAAGAGTATATTCAGGAGGTCGGTATCAGCGTGATGGCTTGGCCATCAAGAAGTCCTGATCTCAACCCGATTGAACACGCCTGGGTTGAGCTTGGGAGGCTAGTCAGAAATCGCAGACCACCACCTACTACCCTCAGGGCACTAAAGCAGGCCCTGGTAGAAGAATGGGAGAATATTCCCAACATCGGCTCCGAAACCTAGTGTTCAGTATGCCAAACCGGCTCGAAGCTGTAATCAGAGCTCGAGGAGGCAATACCAGTTATTAAAAATTAAATAACATGTAATACATATTAGTTGAATTTTTTTACACTAAACTAAAAATGTCTATTTTCATTATTTTATCTTTTTTAAGTTAAAAATCTTACTAATGTATAATTTTAGTTTCTAAGAATTAAAGCCTATAAAATTTGCAACAAAACGTTTTTAATCTTAAATCTCTACCTTCTATAGTCAAGAAAAAAAAATAATTTGAAAAGTGTGATACTTACTTTTGCAGGCCAGTGTATTTTTTCGAAAGCCAAATTGTTCTCGTCGTAATATATTGTTTTCATTGAAGAAATATAACATTCGACTGTTCATCGCTTTCTCTATTACTTTTGAAAATATTGGGATGAGTGTAATGGGCCTGTAATTATTTACATCGCATTTATCACCTTTCTTAAAAAAAGGTTTAACTACCGATTTTTTAAGTTTTTCCGGAAAACATCCTTCTTCAAACGATAAATTAATAATATATATAAGGAGGTTTCGGGTTGGTTTTTTCTTTAATGGTCGCCCATGTAGCTTTGCATTTATTTTTACTGTTTTGTATATATTTGGTATTTTTGATTTGTCGTGCCTTGGATAAACATTTTTTAAATATTGCATTATAGTTTTTATAGTGATATTTATTTTTTTGTTTGTTTTCCTTACTAAATTTCAGTTTTAGGTGCAAACGACGTTTATTGACGCTCGATCTTTTGAGCCCTTTAGTAAACCATTTTTGTTTGTGTAATTTTAATTTTTATAAGAGGAAAGCACAGATCATGAAAAGCTTTATTGTGTCATGAAATAAGTCAAATTTTTTATTTGTATCTACTAGGCTATATATTTCAGAAAATGTCAAAGCTGATATACATTCCATGAATTTTACCCTATTTTCTACACTAAAGTCACGTTTGAAATCATACCAATAGTCAGTACTTTCACATGTCTCTACTGATATCTCGATTTATTGAGCTGTTTCATGATCAGACAATCCTAGGTAGTGAATATGTGAACCTATGTTATTAGATATATTACTCGCTATTTGATCAAGGCAAGATTTTTGTCTAGTAGGACGGTCGATGTGGAAGAATAAATTATTGTTATTTATTATGCTTATGGAATGTTTATTATGTTTTAATGTGTCAATATTCCAGTCTCCACAGATAATGATTTTACTTTTTGTTTTTTTGGTCAACGTAAATAGCAACGTATTGGAGAAAAGGAGGACAAACGAACATTCATTTTTTTATGATAATAAGGGACGAGACGAGCAGGACGTTTAGCTGATGGTAATCGATACGCCCTTCCCATTGCAATGCAGTGCCGCTCAGGATTCTAAAAAAACCCCAACAATGGATGAGACATAAGATGTTAAGTCAAATTTGCCCAGTCATTTCACTATCTACGGCGCCCTTACTACCGAAACACAATATTGCTTACACATTATTGCTTCACGGCAGAAATAGGCGCCGTTGTGGTACCTATAACCTAGCCGGCATCCTGTGCAAAGGTCATACTTACCAAACATACATGATACAGGTGACATGAAGGTTTATGATCACCGCGGTCTACTCCAACACCAGAGGAAACAAAAGAGTGTTGTCGATCATATAAAGCAGCGAATAAATGGATTACATATTATCAATACGTAATCCGAAAACAATTCATTAATTGGTAATTGAATACACCTGTTCACTCTCGTAGTCAAGCGTATTTCGTACTTCACGTACCCGCAACAAACTATTATCATTAGCTCTCTTCTTCTTTTGTATCTTCTTCACAGTCGTTCCCTCATTGCTGAGGATCGTGACTCCGCTTAAGTTCGTCTACAGCTTTCCTCCATCTGTTTCGGTCTGTTGCATGGTGGAGTGCGATGCTGATGGGTTGGTTAGTCTGCTCAGATATTTGATCAGACCAGCGTCGTGGGCTCCGGCATCTTGGTCTCTTCCCCTAAATTTTACCCGGTGACCATTTAACGTTCTAGGTTATCAGCACCGCGTCGTGCTCTTCTTTTGTATATTTCGAAACAAATCTATTACAATCGAACCCCTAGCGAGGCTCGAACCCTCAATTTAAACCGTAAATCTTGCACCCACACTGCACTATCGTCCATATTCATGCCAACATTTGTATGCAAAAGACCAGCAATGCTTTCTGGCATTTTAGTATGACAAGAAGTCGCCTTGGTATCGCTACGTCGATGATAATAAGTATAAAGCAGACCATTCACATTTCCTACTAACTTGGGCCCTAAATCAAACGTAATATAAATATATACCAAATAATTGGCCACATTGGCCACAGGGAGGACAAACGAGAGCACGGGACACCACGCCCTTGACAATCAGATAAATTATTCATAATTTAATTCAGAAAACAAGAATATTCAGAGCTGGCAAGGGAAGCTCTAAAATTATTAGTACCATTCGCCACTTCATACCTGTGAACTGACATTCAAACTAAAAAGAGACATAGCTTTCAATTAGAAAATGATTTGATTGTTAACATTTTAAAATCACGATTTGTTAAAGTTTTGAAAAATAAACAACATAATCTCACTAAAATTGTTTTTTATTGTAGTCTACATTGCTGTCTTACTTCTGCCAGCGAACCCCCAAGTAAAGGGTAAGTAAGGGTTTAAGACCCACAGATTGAAAAACACTGCTCTAATAGAAAAGTTCAACATGAGATATCAGCGATTTATTTTATCTTATTTGACCTTTGGCCGACCAGATGAGGTTTCAAACTCAAGGTCAATCAATATATGGGTATATATTATGATTCACCTTGAGTAGAAAACTAACGCAAAGTCAGACGAATCCCGCTTGTCGAATTAACACTTCGAATAATTGATTACAAACTGCCCAAACCCAAGAGAACAGTAAAAATAGCAAGATTAACACATCAGGTAGGTTCTACTCGGGTATTCCGGACAACCAAATCGATACTCGTAATTAAGTAGTTCGTTGCACCATTACTTAAGACGTTTCCATGGAATTATTTAAAGTGGAGCCATCTAAGTTTTCATCAATATGCTTATAAATACGTACTCGATATTGTTTTACAATATCTGAAGTGTGTGCATGCGCAGGGCTGCCACGTGAATCTCCAATGATTCAAGGATTCAATTAAAATGTATAAAAAAAAAAACTGCAGAGATTCGACGTACATAGTACATTGATTTATTTGCTGACAAATTACAAACGATTGTTAATGATATGGATATCATATTAGATGGTACTTGAATTATTTATTAATGTTAATAACGTTTTATTTTTTTTATTATTGACTTAAAACTTTGGACTTATTTTATTTGATTGTTTCAAAAAGCACCCACCACAACACCCATTCAAAATAGACTGCCTCAGACGTGAGAAGGGCGCAAGACTCAGCGGGCTTTTTTTTATGAAAATATGGATTAAATGTAATATCGTTCAATGAACATTTATTATAATAGAGCCTGAGCGTATTCGCTTCATTCCCAGTGTATGGTATCATTAAGAAAATCGTTTATACTATAGTAACCTTTCCTCTTCTCAATTTCGTAACATATTTGTTTTGTACATTTTCTGGAATAATATTGTAAAAGCATATACATACATATACATTGCCCAATAAAAGACTTACTAACTCGACTTAACAGAGTAGAATCTGAATGGTGGGCAGGGCATTTAAATTTTAGTTGGGTAAGGAGTACCTGTAAAGAGGAACCTGTAGGGCAAAAGTGGAAGAAAATCATTCTATGGTCAGGTTAGGAATGTACAGAAAAGGGTCACGAGTACCAAGACTTGTGTGAAATTGATGTTGGGAGTGAAAAAAGCTAGGGCGAGTAAGTATATGTCTGTGTTTTTTAATCTTATTTATGTCGCGACCCTATTACAGGTTGAAAAACTCTTGTCAGGCTGATAAATAATTTATAATTTTATTAACTATTATAATAATTTTACGTACAAAGTGTCGATGTGTTTTGGATGAAAATAAAACAAGAACATCTAGAGCTGGCAAGGGAAGACATTCGCCAATTCAAACCTGTGTGGTTCAATGGTGTACTTTAAAAATAAAAAGAGAAACAGACTTCAAATAGAAAATGATTTGATTGTTAACATTTCAAAAATGGCACCACGATTTCACAAAAGTGTTTTTATTGTAGTCTGCCTTGCCTATTTCTTTTTGCCGGCGACCCCCCAAATAAGGATTCGCGACCCAAAGATTGACAAACACTGGTACATTATGTCGTGACCGTGCCAAATCTCTATAATCTCTGACAACACCTCTAGGAGACTGACGTGATTATTTGTATTACAAAATTAATTTGAAAATATTTATCTACCGTTGACAGCCCTAAGTGGCCGCGCATTCTCGAAGATCGTCAACCTCTCATCCGACACACAAGTCCCCGCGACCGCTAGCAACACCGACGTAAGGTTCACAATGCGTTACGCGACAAATGAACCGTCTCGCATCTGATGCATACGGCGCGGTGCCCCTTCGTTATGAAAAATAAACTCACAAAGATACATTTTACAATGTCGACTACCTCCAAGTGTGGAGACTATATCACTTGAGACTTGAGTTTAATGCAACCATAAAAGTCAGTTTAAAAAAAAAATTATGAAGTTTCATAGAATTGAGTTCTTTGTTACCTATTTTGTGTGCCTATGATAAGTGAATTTGCCAGAAACTGTCATAACCATAATGTTAACACCAGGAACAGACATAAACTAATGATGCCTACTACTCGGCTAAGTCGAGTAAGTAAGTCTTCTGTGGGGCGATGTATATGCTTTTACAACAAGATCCCAGAATATGTTCAAAACAAATGTATTACGTTATTCAAAAGAATTGTTAAAAACATTTATGTGGTAAAGGTTACTATAACATAAATGACTTTCTTAATGATACCACAGATTGGGAATGGAGCGACCGCCCTCAGGCTATTAAATAATAAGTTTAATTGTACAATGTTACTTTGTAAATGTTACTTTAATTGTAAAACATATTTTTGATGAAGAAAAAAAAAGCCCGCTGAGTTTGTTGCGCCCATTCTTCTCAGGCCTGAGGCATTCATTTTGGAATGGGTGGTAGTTTTATTGACTTTCAATAAGTGATTTCACATCCTATTTTGAATAAAAATATTTGAATTTGAATTTAATTTTTTTAACACAGCGTATTGAAGTTTTGCACTGATCTATAACGAAATAAATAATCATAGTGCATACCGAAGGTAGGTTTGTTAACCATTCTTTGCATTACGTTCATTAACAGTGCATTTCTTTATGACGACCTGTATAGCCGAGTGGTTAGCGATCCTACCTACTAAGCTAGAGGTCCCGGGTTCGAATCCCGGTAGGTGCAAGCATTTATATGATGAATATGGATGTTTGTTTCCGAGTCATGGATGTTTAAATGTATTTATGTACGTTTATATGAATTTATGTATGTTTAAGTAAGTATATTGTATTAAATATATCGTTGTCTTGTAACCCATAACACAGGCTATATATGCTTAACTTGGGGCAAGATAATTTGTGTAAAAAGTGTGTCAATATATTTCTAGAGGAACTTTTTTATTGAAACAATGATATTTGTTAAGAACTTGTGTATTAACATACACTTGTACTTGTCAAAAATCATAAGCAAATTTAAATCTGAATTAAATTACTTATTATGTCATTGAGACAGTATGCATCTCTCCCCACGCTTCGCCAAGCAACCACGCGCTTTTGTCATTTAGACAATCATTCAGTTTTTTTTATTGAAAATAAGTGACGAGACGAGCAGAACGTTCAGATGTTGGTAATTGATACGTCCTGCCCATTACAATACAATGCTGCTCAGGATTCTTGAAAAAACCAAAAATTCTGAGCGGCACTACAATTGCGCTCGTCACCTTGAGACATAAGATGTTAAGTCAGGTAGCAATACCATCCACGCTAAAAAGGCAAAAAAAATCCTATAGAAATCAACTTGATGTCATATGTAATATACTAGACACTACAACCGCTTCGGAAACAAAAGGCGCTCTGAGAGAGAAGAAGTGGCGCAAGAAACTCTAGCAGCATTTTTTTGCGCTCTTTTTGATGAAATATACAATTTTTTTTTATATTGACACACTTTTTACACAAATTATCTTGCCCCAAGTTAAGCATATGCTATATATATAGCCTGTGTTATGGGTTACAAGACAATGATATATTTAATACAATATACTTACTTAAACATACATAAATTCATATAAACATACATAAATACATTTAAACATCCATGACTCGGAAACAAACATCCATATTTATCATATAAATGTTTGCACCTACCGGGATTCGAACCCGGGACCTCTAGCTTAGTAGGTAGGATCGCTAACCACTCGGCTATACAGGTCGTCAATATTGTATTGTCATTGCTAATAATAGTCGGATCACTTAGAGGTTCAGCTGTGGAGTTGTAGGATTTACGACAGAGGCATTTTTTAATTATTATGAAATGTTTTCATTTAAATTTATTTATAAATAATGCCTGAATAGTGGCTGGGACTTGATTATAAAAGTGTATACATTAACCCTTACAGCTATTATGTATCTTATGAAGCCTACTAGAATTAGTTAGCTAAAGATTAGAAGATACCAGTGAGAGGCTCCTTTGCACAGGATGCCGGCTAGATTATGGGTACCACAACGGCGCCTATTTATGCCGTGAAGCAGTAATGTGTAAGCATTACTGTGTTTCGGTCCGAAGGGCGCCGTAGCTAGTGAAATTACTGAGCAAATGAGACTTAACATCTTGTCTCAAGGTGACGAGCGCAGTTGTAGTGCCGCTCAGAATTTTTGATAATTTCAAGAATCCTGAGCGGCACTGCATTGTATTGGGCAAGGCGTATCAATTACCATCAGCTGAACGTCCTGCTCGTCTTGTCCCTTATTTTCATAAAAGAGAAGCAGGTAAAAAAGCTGTAATGCCAGTTAGTGCACTCACCTTGGTGATGATGCGGCGATGGACTCTGCTGGAAGCTGGCGTACATGCCCTGCTGCGCCGCGGCTGACATCTGGCCGCCCGGGCTCGAGCCGCTCACCTGCATGTGCTGGGCTGCAGACACCTGCACACCGACAAATGCAATCTATTATATATTTTACAACAGGATCCCAGAAAATGTTCAAAACAAAAGTATTACGTTATTCAAAAGAATTGTTAAAAAACGTTTGTGTGGTAAAGGTTACTATACCATAAATGACTTTCTTAAATCTTAATGATATCACAGATTGGGAATGGAGCGACCGCCCTCAGGCTATTAAATAATAACTTTAATTGTACAATGTTACTTTGTAAACATATTTTTTGATGAAAAAAAGCCCACTGATTTTGTTGCGCCCGTTCTTCTCAGGCTTGAGGCGTTCATTTTGGAATGGGTGGTAGTTTTTTGACTTTCTAAATATTTGAATTTGAATTAATACACATCGCGTCGAGCGTCGAGAGAGCATTAGTGGCGCAAAGGTTAGGTTAGTTGCCTCTCATGCGGGAGATGCCGGTTCGATCCCGACCACGTGCACATTTGCTTTCGAGAATTGAATTCATACATCGACGCCTGATGAAGGAAATCATGGCGAGCAAACTCAAAAAAAAACACCCGAAAAATATTCAAATGTTTTGGGTACTTGACTAACTCTACTAAATGGCTCTGTTTAATAATTTTTGTTCGTCTGACTGGTTTAGGTACATAAAAAAATAAGGATCCATGAATCATGAAACTGAATTAGCCTATCACTCAAGTTTGACTTTGAGACATTGTATTTTATTTATGAAAATAAGGGACGAGACGAGCAGGACGTTCAGCTGATGGTAATTGATACGCCATGCCCAGTACAGTGCAGTGCCCCTCAGGATTCTTGAAAATCCCAAAAATTCTGAGGGGCACTACAATTGCGCTCGTCACCTTAAGACATAAGATGTTAAGCCTCATTTGCCCAGTACTTTCACTAGTTTTGGTGCCCTTCAGGCCGACACACACTAATGTTTACACATTACTGTTTCAAGACAAAAATCGGCGACGTTGTGATACCCATAATTTAGCCAGCATCCTGTGCAAAGGACAACATCCTGGTAAACAACAATACAAGATTTAATTTGAATCCATTACTGTCTGTACACCGTGGAAGTAATTTAAATAAGTACATAACTAGCTGACCAGACAAACGCTGTTCTATCAATAGAAAAAAAAATGATGGAAGTATTCGGGAATAATGTAGTCTAAAGCCATCGGAAATGTGTAATCAAAGTTGATTATCTATACTAATATTATAAAGCTGCAGTGTTTGTTTTTTTGTTTGTTTGTTTGTTTGAACGCGCTAATCTCTGGTACTACTGGTCCGATTTTAATGATTCTTTCTGTGTTGGGTAGTCCATTTATCGAGGAAGGCTATGTTTTTTTTTTTCAAAATTAGGGATCCGTAATAAAATTGCTATTTTGTAACACAAGGTGTAAAATCGAAAACCTATTTTTGCGTGCGCTGCAAAAACTATTGAGAATAGAACAAAATGATGTACAGGCTATAATATAGGCAATATTTTATTACTTATAAAACTATCGCGTGAATTATACTTTATATGGCAAAACAACGTTTGGCGGGTCAGCTAGTGTAGTAATAAAATGATATGGAATAATATCGTATTTATTGAAGTAGGCGTTACTTAGCGGAAATCCATAATTATACAAATGATTTAAGTTTTCTTTAGTGTTAATTCCTCCAATATTTGTTTTTAAACAATTCGACACGTGTTTGTTGTCAACACGTCCTGAGGATGCCTCGTGTAGAGGCGAAACACGTGTCGAATTGTTTCAAAACAAATATTAGCGGAATAAACACTAAAGAAAACTTAAATCATTTGTATAATAACGTATTTGTCTTCAGTGTAATCATTATTTTAAAGTATTAAAATGTATATATTATGTTGTCTTTAAGAGATAGACATATGCCATCGCGGACTTTTCTGTAGACCTATATAAGATACATAATTCCACTATACATTATTTTGTTATATCTTAAAGGGTTTAGACAGCGTTTTCATTGAAAGCTCCCAGGCGGCTTATTTTTTCCGACCCAAGCAAATTTCGTTAATTTATACAAATATGTATACAAAAACTTAACAATTAATTTATCTATCATCTAAAGTTTCTAAAGTATCCATTGGTGAAACAGCACGAAAATCGGTGCAGTATTTTTTGATTTTATCGCGAACAGACGCACAGACGCGGCGGATTACTTTGTTTTATAATATTATGTACTTAGTGATGATAATGTAAGCTTACATAGTATGATGTTATAATAATTGTAATGGCAGAGACAAACCATAAACGGCTCTAAAGACACTTAAATCCCAATGAAACGGCAAAATTATATCAAAATCAATTGCGCGAATTAACACACGGCGGCGTTCGCATTTGTAGAACCTGTTGGTGCGGATATCTTTATAGGCGATTGGAATATTGATAGAAGCGCACCGGTCGATTGAGGTAGGTAGGTAAAATTACTGTTCTACATAATGATGAGACAAAGTGATCACTTGTGACTTTGTTGACGGTGCAATCTGACCATTGTACTTTCTTTCATCATTTCGGAAAACATCCACTGCTGGACCCCATAATCGGTCTTGCGCTTCCCTCATCCGACCTTGGCGATCTTGACCAGATTGTCGGTCGGTTGATCTTGTGGGGGGCCTACCGACACTACGACTTACGGTACGTGGTCGCCATTCGAATTCGTCGGTCGCTTTTCTGTCCCAACGCCCATCTGGCCGTCGAGTTATGTGCCCTGCCCACTGCCACTTTAGTTTCGCAACCATTTGGATCTCTTCACTTCTGATTCGATCTCGCAGGAAAAACAATTTTTCTTTACAATTTCATTATTCAAGACGTTCACCAGCCAGTAAATGATAGAACCTGCCCATGACAATGCAATACCGTCCAGGATTCTTGAAAACCCACTCAAAAGTCACAACTGCGCTCGTCACTTTGAGACATAAGATCTCATGTGACCGGATAGTGGTAAATGAATATTGAAAACGTCTAGGGAAAGTGGCATATGTTTCAGCTGCATGTTAACAATACAAAAGTATTTATCAAATGTCTCTTATTTATACAGGTACACACACTACACACGGCCATTTTTGGTTTGTTAAGTTTTAAATATCGAATTTTTATTAATTGACGCGATTTCCGTTACACATTATGTAAATTTGGGACTGGTCGTGTTTTCTACGTATTTCATAACAACTGTTGCTCATACTTACTTCAAAATATCAGTAACAACGTGAAAACTCATTCCGAGACATCCAATCGTTTTGTTTCGCCAATATTTGTCTTTAAACGAGACCGATGATCTCGTGCCAGAGTTTGGCGAGTCAACATGTCCTGAGGATGCTCGTGTAGAGGCGAAACACGTGTCCTATTGTTTTAAGACAAATATTGGCGGAATTAACACTAAGGAAAACTCAAAACATTTGGATAATTATGGATTTCCGCAAAGTAACGCCTACTTCAATAAATTTTCTAATTACGAGCCAATTTAGAGGCAAACTTTCGCTCTGTAGGTACCAATGAATAAATACCTCCTCCTTTTCCAAGTCGCTCGACAAAGGCTCGATCGGCAGTGCCTTATTAATGATGGGACATGATAGTCGGAGCTAATCACCAGATGAACATTAGAGCTCGACCGATCGACCTAAATGTGACTATGACACCCCTCCATCATGTCTTTTAGACGACCTTACAAAGAAAAATTTAATCTAAATAGATTTAGATTCGAAAGAGCGACATCTCAAGTCAATTTCCTTATATGCAATTAATTGGTGTTGTGCAAGTTATCAATTGTAAAACGGATCCTGTAGATGAAGCAACAGCCCGAGAATTGAATAAGACATACCAAGATATACGAAGCATGCGTCACTCGAACGGTTGGCTCAGTTTGTAAGAGCGCTCGGACGACCCGAGAGGCCGCGGGTTCGAGTCCCGCAATGTACATACATTTTGGTTACAGTTTGTATAATTAATCCCAAAAATGAGGGATATCACTTTAAAAATATCATTTTTTTTATCTAAAAGGAGGACAAACGAAACCAGGTACGCACCTGGTGTTAAGTGATAACCGCCGCCCACATTCTCTTGCAACACCAGAGGAATCACAGGAGCGTTGCCGGCCTTGAAGGAAGGTGTACGCGCTTTTTACAAAGATCTAAACATATTCAACGAGTGTGCTATATTGTTACAGTATGCACAAATGGGACGATATAATACGAGCGGCTGTGGCGACAGGACGCCACAAACCTGTTTCGAGGGTCGCTCGACTCACCGCGATTTTGCCACTCGCCGGATTAACACGTTGTAAGATAATTTAAATAAACACAGTATATCAAAATGTAAAGACACATCGAGCTGGTTCTTCGGAAGTCAGAGGAAAAAGCTTAGATAATGTAATGTATGTACATAGGCACATGAGTGAATTTGCTGGAAACGGTCATAATCATAGTGTAACCAGGAACATACAAACTTATAATGCCTACTACTCGGCTAAGTCGAGTTAATAAGTCTTTTGTGGGGCGTTGTATATGCTTTTACAACAAAATCCCAGATAATGTTCAAAACAAATGTATTTCGAAATTCAAAAATATTGTTAAAAACGGTTGTGTGGTAAAGGTTACTATAACTTATATGACTTTCTTAATGATACCACTGATTGGGAATAGAAAAACCGCCCACAGGCTATAAAATAATAAATTTTATTGTACGATTTTACATTGTGACCATATTTTTCTAAAAAAAAAAGAAGCCCGCTAAGTTTATTGCGCCCGTTCTTCTCAGATCTGAGACATACCTTTTGGAATGGGTGATAGTTTATGACGTTCAATAAGAGACATTATAACCTATTTTGGATAAAAAAAAATGAATTTGAGTATGGAAAAGGAGCGTTTGTCCTCCTACTACCACCTACTAGGAGCGTACGGGTCACCTGGTGTTAAGTGATCACCGCCACTTACATTCTCTTGCAACACCAGAAGAATCACAGGAGCGTTGCCGGCCTTTAAGGAAGGTGTACACGCTGTTATTGAAGGTACCCATGTTGTATCGTCCCGGAAATAACGCCCAAGGAAGCTCATTCCACAGCTTGAAAAACGCACTTTTGAGGAACGCCACACGTCCTGATGGTGGGGATGATATTCTAATTAAGCTATGGTATAGATATGCTCTACTTAGGCGCAAAACATGTATGGGCAAAACAGAGAGAATACAAATTATTCAAACCGGAAGTGTTTGGAACTGACTGCCACAATAGATCAACCTCTCGTTTAAGCCGCATACAGTAATTGTATCATCTTGAATAAACTTCATATAAAATAGCCTTAAAGTAGAGTAGGAGAGTTGGTACCTCTACCATTTGTGCCTCCATATTATGAGGAGTTGAAGTTATGGAGTAAGTAAGTTTGTCACGATTAAAGAATTTGGTATTGCATTTCTACTGACATAAAATGCCACGTAGGTACAAGAATGCAAAATATGTTTATACCTTAGATAAATTATACGCCTAGATAAACCGTGACAGCTGTAAACAGGTTGTAAAAAATAGCGGCCAACTGTTAACCTTTATTTTACTTTCACGCACACTAAAACATAGTGATATGTTTAAACTTGATAAATAAAAATATAAGAATGATATTCATAGCACTTGTTTGTTTCAACAATCACATATTAATTAATAATAATTTGGTAATGCAACAAACTTTATTTTATTTTAAATGAATATAAAGTTTCAAAGCTGAAGTTGGCCGGACAGTGTTCTCAGTATGTTTGGGTCTTTGTCCTATTGCCTTTCGCATGTCCACACATAAAACGTCACAATATTCACGAACGTGGCAACCCTACCGAATGTCTAGACGCTTCGTCCGTTAAGGTGGAACACTCGACCTGAACAAAACGAAGTTTATTAGAGGCATTGTGTTTGTTTTGTTAATGCAGACGATGATGATTACCTCAACTTAGTAAATCAATCAACGAATTAAACTTACCTATAGATTCTTAATTCACTAATTAGTTCGACGAATCTAAATTGTCTCTCATTTGAACAATTATAGATTTTAATTCCGAACGATTTTGCGATAAAACATATTGTATTTTCTTTGATTAACGCGAATGTTAAACACATTTAAATAAAACACTTTTAAAGGATTAAAACGCGTGTAATTGTAACTGTGTTTTACATTACATTTTTGAGAGAAACATGTTCTAGAGAGATCTGGAAATGTCTTACACGCTTACAATTACATGCGTTTTAATCCTTTTGAAGTGTTTTATTTAAATAATATATATTGTAATTAGAAAATAGATATAACCTCGTTAAGGTAAATTTATACGTTTGGCTCATAACAAGCAACATATCGAAATGAAGGCTTATAATATAAATATTAAGGACATTAAAGTGTGTTTAGTATCAGCCCTTTTTATTTTGCAGTAATGCATTGTTGCGACACAGTTTAGCATTATATTTCTGTCATCACAACATACAGACTGCTTTATTTTATCTATATTATGTAGACTAACATAAAATTCAGGGGATTCTTGTTAATACGGGGTGTGAGTGGGAGGCTCCTTTGCACAGGATTCCAGCTAGATTATGGGTACCACAACGGCGCGTATTTCTGCCGTGAGGCTGTAATGTGTTAACATTATTGTGTTTCCATCTGAAGGTGCTAGTGCTAGTGAAATTACTGGACAAATGAGACTTCACATCTTATCTTAAGGAGACCAGCGCATTTATAGTGCCGCTCAGAATTTTTGGGTTTTTCAAGAATCCTGAGTGGCACTGCATTGTAATGGGTAAGGCGTATCAGTTATTATAAACCGAACGTCCAGCTCGTCTCGTCGTTTATTTTGATAAAAAAAAAAACCATACAAAACTACCCAATAGGAGCTGAACTTGCACCTAACTAACATCTAGTATATATAACAAGTCTGTCTGTTACATAAAATAATGCATTGTTGATGGATTCCCCTTAACATCGAAGGCATTAACCAACGGTATATGTATAATCTGTGGCAACGGCTACAGCGACACAAGTTAACGGCACCCATTATCAAGACGCGCATCAACTATCCGCGCGCCACTAGACACTGACCCGAGCACCGTCGTGGTAACTGGTATTGCACCGGGAGCGAAACTTTTATCTCTCGACGCTTGTCAATGTGCACTCTAATTGTATTTTTTATACGTGCTCTAACCAACTGAGCTAATCGTTCGAGTACTGCCTCGTTATAAAATTCTGTTTGCTTTGTTCAACTCTCAGGTTGTGGCTTCGTTCGGCACGGAAAGCCGGAGGTCGTGGGTTCGAATCACGCATACTTCATAAAATTTTGTTTTTCAAATTTTATTTGTGTATTAATCCTAGAAGTGAGGGTTATCACTTAAAAAAAACATAACATATTGTTTACTTAGATTTTTTATATGTTCGGCTGATGGTAATTTATACGCCCTGCCCAATACAATGCAGTGACGCTCAGGATTGTTGAAAAACCCAAAAATTCTGAGAGGCACTACATTTAATTTGCCCAGTAATTTTACTAGCTATGACGCCCTTCAGACAGAAACACAGTAATGTTTACACATTACTGCTTCACGGCTGAAAAAGGTGCCGGTGTGGTACCCATAATCTAGCAGGCATTCTGTGCAAAGGAGCCCGACCAGGTCCCACTGGAAATGCCCTTAGTCGCCTCTTACGACATACTGGACCTGGGACTTCCCTATTCTTTTTATACCCCGGGGAAGCACATGGCAAAGATACAGTACATTATATATGTACAGTATATAAATATATTTTAATATTTGCAGAATAAAGTTCACAAATTGACTTATAATTTCAAATGTTGGACACTTTAAAGGCTGGAACTTTCAAATATGTCATGCCCACAGCTAAGTGAAATAATATTTTCTATACGTGTGATATAAATATATACAACGAAAATAACAAAAAAAACTATGTATGTACTTATGTATGTACGCAAAAATATATACTTCTTTACCCTAACAAAGCAAATATCCTTAAAATTATTTATCCCTCGTGCTATACTACGATTGTAAAAATCTAGAAAGAACTATATTGTAAAAATCTTGCAACGGTGACTTTGACAATTAATTATTAATTAACGAATACGGCTGTACGGGCTAGAACCCTTTGCCTATCCTAATAATGAGCGAAGAAACCAAAAAAAAAAAAACTAATGTCGCAAACCTCAGAAAATTTTAGGAACCAACTTCACCAAGAAGTATAACTTCAAAAAATATAGTACGGGCCTCCCTGCCCAAATCCGAATCACACTTAAGGCGACACTAAATGCCAGTGACCTTGAGCGATATGAGTTCACGGCTGCCGGCCGCCATCTATATAACAAAGCCAATATTTTAAAAATTCTTGCGTGGAACGTAACGTTTTAACAGTTGCAAACAGTTTATATGCTTACAATTCTCGTTATTCATTTCTTAACTGAATAAATGTACCTACACAAAAAAGTACAAGCTATAAGAATAACTTTTCTGAGAGTAGTACTAAACATATGCGTCATGCCATGCCAAAAAACTTGTATAACTGCAAAGAAAAGTGGTAGTTTAAAAAGGCTCGGCAGTGTCAACTATAATCAACAGCAAGCATTAGCAACATACAAATAAGACTTAAGGATATTTGTAACATGATTAAATAGTGTTCCTAGCTCCAAATAATATATTTTCACCACAAAACTTAACTAAAAACACCTTGTTTGCGTGTTTTCTCTTAACACTTCGCCTTAACCGGTTCATTCTCTGCGGGTACTTGTGGCAGCCCTAGCGCGCACCGCACTAGTACCACATACGTGTCCCGTTACGTTTCGTGGATAACCTTCATATTAGAATGCGACTCTACGTATTCCAGTTTACGAGTGTAATACATTGCATGAATTGCACAAGAATATGTTCTGCAAGTGAATTCTTCTCTACACCAACTAGAACGATGTAATAACATTGTAATACTAGAGTAGATGTTGAAAATACTAAAACAGTTAACATGTACGTTTGTTACCAGTGGGAGGCTCCTTTGCACCGGATGCCGGCAAGATTATGGGTACCACAACGGCGCCTATTTCTGCCGTGAAACAGTAATGTGTCAGCATTACTGTGTTTCGGTCTGAAGGGCTTTGTAATGGGCAGGGCGTATCAATAACCATCAGCTGAAGGTCCTGCTCGTCTCGTCCCTTATTTTCATAAAAGAAAACGTTTTACCGCCCTCTCCCGTTTCTCTTACAAGAATTATTTAAAAGCACGTAATGTTATATCTTGTTAGTACGGAACCTTCCGAAGGAAAGTAAGCCTGAATGGCCGAGTAGTCAAAAATAACTTTTAATATTTTCTGCCTATTAAGCTGAGGCATAGACGAGCATCCATACTGTAATATATGCGTGTAATATTTTAATGTCGCCAATAAAGCACAGTTGTTTGGTGCAACAGATAACTAATTCTACGGATCGTAGGTTCATAGAAATATTAGGTAATCAATGACGTTAATCTATACACATACCCTCTTATTCATAATGGTCCGCTAACTTTAAACAGCCGCTAACGAGTGTTTTTATAATGGGCATAATCTATGCATATATCATTCGCAGTCTGATAGCGGAACGGCAAAAGTGTACTAAAAGACAATATAAGCGCGTACACCTTCCTTAAAAGCCGACAACGCTCCTGTGATTCCTCTGGTGTTGCAAGAGAATGTGGACGGCGGTGATCACTTAACACCAGGTGACCCGTACGCTCTTTTGTCCTCCTTTTCCATAAAAAAGCACACTTTTCTCCTAAGTCGTGTGTCAACTGTCAACTGCCGAATCGGGTTCTGAATTCAAAATACGTAACCTACTCTGAATAAATGCTTTACACTGCTGCCTATTTACTGACAATATTTTAGACAACAGGAGTAGATGTATGGTTATAGCAGTCGATGCTAATTAAGATGTAATTTGTGTTTCAAAAAAAGCGCGTACACCTTCCTTAAAGGCCGGCAACGCTCCTGTGATTCCTCTGGTGTTGCAAGAGAATGTGGGCGGCGTTGATCACTTAACACCAGGTGACCCGTAGGCTCGTTTGTCCTCCTATTCCATAAAAAAAAAGCCAGGCAATAAAATCCCTTTCTTCAGCGTTAAGGTACATAATATAATAGTCTATGCATAGATTCGTGTGACGTCACGGGAGCCAAGTAACGGCTTGTACCCGCCCACGCACGAGCACCGAGCAAACTACGTCACGACCGCCCACTCGTACCCACCGAAGGGTCAAAGGTCAAACACATTGCTACCAGACTAAATATACGTTGCACCTTATTTCATGCATGAAGGTATATACCTTCATATATATAATTGGCATGAAGGTATATACCTTATAAAGAAGGTATATATATATATATATATATATAATTGGCATAATTTCAAATTTGCGCTTTTTATGACCACCGATGTTTTTTTATGGGGGAGAATCGAAGCGGTAGCCCGTGGCTACCAAGGCGAGTTTTAAGGGTTCTGTAGCCAAATTTATAGATTCGACATGTCTGTCTGTCCGTACGTCCGTATGTCACAGACACTTTTTTGCTGAAACTAAAAGAACTATACTGTTGAAACTTGGTAAGTAGATGTATTCTGTGAAGTGCATTAAGATTTTCACACAGAATGAGAAAAAAAACAAGAAATTTTAGGGGTTCCCTTAAATACTTACCCCCTTATTCATAATACTTAAAGCATTGCTAATTCTCACTCTGTCTTCTTCTATTGACCTAAGTCAGAATGAGAAAAACACTCTCACCCATCGGTACATCATACATGTGAATCTATGGATAGGTCTTCAAAAATGATATTGAGGTTTCTGATATCATTTTTTTAACTGAATTCCAAAGTGGTAAAATGTGTCGCCCCGCCCCCCTGTAACTTCTAAAATAAGAGAATAATAAAACTAAAAAACATATATTATGTATATTACCATGCAAACTTCCACCGAAAATTGGTTTGAACGAGATTATAAAATTACTGGCCAAATCTGACTTAATATCTGATGTCCCTAGGTGACGAGCGCAATTGTAGTGCCGCTCAGAATTTTTGGCGTCAATTACCATCAGGTGAACGTCCTGCTCGTCTCGTCCCTTATTGTTATAAAAAGCTTTACAGTTGATAACCTGCTCAACCCCAATAATTGCATATTAGAAAATTGATTTCAATTTAGAAACGGAGTAAACCCGAGAGAATTTTGGTTACAAGTTTAATTTAATTAATCCCAGAAGTGAGAGATATGTACTCATCATTAGTGTTCTAATAAAAAATAAAAAAAAATAACTTAATATTCATTTGATTCGTGTAAATAGCGGTTATTTCGACAAAACCATTTTTTATTTTATATATTTAAACCATTGTATAATACAGGTGTTTTTTTTGGGAAGGGCGGTGATGGCCAAGTCGGAAACTACGAGATTTAGAGTAAAATCGTGAAAGGAGTCGTGCAAAGATTGATCCTTATCAGCAACAGAGGGCCAATGATTCAGTAATACACGATTTTGATTTTTTTTTTTTTTTTGAAAAATCATTCGGGTCGATTTCCGTCAGATACAGGAAGTTTTACACTGTATCTACATTGTATGAAATTTTTCCAACAATAATTGTTATAGAAGTTCAACAAGAGCATGTTAGAAACACAAAGTTGTAAATAGCATATCGTAGCGGTTCGTCGTTACGTAATATTAATTATTATAATATAGCGCTCTGACGCCGCGTATTGTGTCCGCGCGACTTACGTAAAGGCTAATATATTTCGTTTGCATAATCTCGTTGCATTATGCATTAGTTACCTACTGGTCATCAGTTTCGATGCACTTTTCTATTATAACTAGCTGACGCGACACACGTTGTTCTGTACATCCATACTAATATTATAAATGTGAATGTAAGTTTCTTTGTTACGCTTTTATGCCGGAGCTACTGAACCGATTTTGATAAAATTTGGTACAGTGATAGACTAGATTAGTGATTCGTGAATAACTGAAAGTCCTACCTACTTAAAGCTCATTGACGTGAGCTTTAAGTAGGTTTCGTTTGCCATAGCAATCTTCCTCAAAAAAAGATTTATATAATATGTTGGGAACGGGAGCGAAAACGGGAATGGGAACTGGAATAGGACACGAGATAATCTTCAATTACAAACTTGCTTATTATTTTTAAAAACCCTTTATTAACGCGGATGAAGTCGCGGGCATCAGCTAGTAATAAATAAAATACTGTTTTTTATGAATTTGTCAATAGTATTTCATAACGTCAAGAAATATTTCGTAAAATATGCTCCCTGTTATTATACTGAAATTGTTTCACAGCAGAACCGTCAAAACGTGCGACAATAAACTCTCTCGTAGAAAATATGTCCATACAAAACAAATATCTATACACATAAAAATTAATTGCTGTTCATTAGTCAAAACTCGAGAAAAGCTGTACCGATTTGGCTAATTTTGGTCTTGAATTATTTGTGGAAGTCGAGAGAAGGTTTAAAAGGCGAATAAATATGAAAATGTTCAACAAAAAAAAAAAAAATGTTTTTACTTTGATGTGTCCCCGGCGTTCAGAAATCAAATTGAAAGAATAGTTTAAAATGAATAACTAATTAGAATCTTTGTATCTTTCTAACTTTCTCAGGAGGTAAAAAACAAACTGAATTATAGCTACCTATAGTTGGTAGATTAACTACAGTTGTTAACTATGATGGCAATACAAAGTTTGCTGGGTCAGCTAGTTGGAAATAAAAATAATTTGACGTAATTCCAGAAAAACGTTTCAAACCACAATCATGTCGAAATTAAGTTATGAACACAAAACAGGTCACATGATTCATATTAACGGACTGACAAAAAATGGCAGGCCTACTGTCACTCTTTAAATGACACCATGAGTCATGACTTAGTAGCCCAACCCACATGTATGGAAAACACTAATAGTTATAAAACTTTAAACACGAATTCCTAATGTGATGTTTGTGACTTGGAACGTTTTTCAGGAACTACGTCCAATTATGAGCCCCAAATCGAAACATAGACTATGAGAGATAAAGAAGAAAGAAGAGAGAGACGTGATTTAAATAAATAAAGTTAATAATTTCTTCCGAAGGTTTTAATACCTTTAGTAAAAAAAGCAATGTGTTTCAGTGCTGTACCTGCATATTATATACAAAATTTCTAATCAATTCGACCTAGTGCCAGTGACATTATATGCCACTACTTCTTCCGCAGTCCGCACACCATGTTTTGCCGCCAATTTGTTCGGCAAATGTACTGCGCAGGTGCATTGTCAGTGTTCTTTTTACATTGCGAAATACATAATCAACATATTATGTAATATTTTGCAGTGAGCCTAAAATATTTCGTATTTATTCCAATTATCCTTTGAATCATCCTGGGAAGCTCACAAAAATCGGATGTGTCAGAATAGCCCTCGACATGATTTACCTACTGTAAAAGAAAGTGTGCGTTATGTCAGGTTCTAGAATACATTTTACGATGGCTTTACAATAGAGTGTTATAACAAATTACGTTATGCTATTACGAAATATGTACATGCAAACACAATTATTACAACATTTGGTTGTTACAAAAGGTTTCGTATTATGTCAGAGAGCTCTAATGCTGAGACCACGTCACTGGCACAGGGCCTTTCCATATTCCTCTATCACTTCATATTCATATTCAAATTCAAATATTTTTATTTAAAATAGGATATGAAATCACTTACTAATAAACAGCAAAAGAAACAGAGGTAGACAGCCTATATATGAGATATATCATATATTTTCTTTTAGAGGGGGCAAACGGGCAAGAGGCTCACGGGATGGGGAGAGGTATCTATTATGTTAAATTGGCACAGGAATAAAGGCTTTTTTATTTTATTTATTTATGAAATCACTAATTTATTATTACTATTATTCAAAAACTACCACCCATTCGAAAGAGTATGCCTCAGAACGGGCGCAAGAAACTCAGCGGCCTTCTTTTTTTTCTCATAAAATATATGGTTTCAATGTTATATTATAGTAAAATAAAACTTATTATTTAATAGCCTGAGGGCGGTCGCTCCATTCCTAATCTGTGGTATCATTGAAAAATTAATTTATGTTATAGTGACCTTTACTACACAAACGTGTTTTAACAATTCTTTTTAAATTTCGTAATACAATTGTTTTGGACATTTTCTGGGATATTTTTTTATGTTCACTTCGAAGGCTCAGTCACTACCATACAAAAGCCTACAATACCTGGCAGCATATTTATTTTCTTATTGGTATAATATCTCTAACGTTTATTCTAGAATCATATCGAATAAAAAAGTAAACAAGTTGTTTATGAAAAAGCAAGTTATGCCATACTCGAACTTATAGTCTGAGACATAAGGTAGAGATGGCTTACATTATTATTTTAAAGACTTTCGCGAAAATACTATGTTACGTTCGTAACAATATATTTCTTATGGAATTGGAGGTCTAACAAGACCACAGACCACCTTAAAGTACGTTAGTAATCAATCACTGCCGCCGAAAAGCCTCCACAATGATGTTTCTTTAGAATATTAAGTTACATTACTTAGGTGGTAGCCAAAAGCTAGTTAATAACCTGGTGTTTAAAATGTTATATCCCTACCAATATTATAAATGTGAATGTAAGTTTGTTTGTTACGCTTTCACGCCGGAGCTACTGAACTGATTTTGATGAAATAAGGTACAGCGATAGACTAGAACTTGGGAAAGGACACAGGCATATTTCATCCTGTAAAATTGGATGGATCTCGCGGGATTTGTAAAAAACGTTGAGAGAGAGAGACACAGATTATCACTTTGGAAGTGTTTCTCGCGCAAACTATTCAGTTTAGAAAAAAGTGATATTAGATCTGAACATCATTTTTGAAGAGCTATCGATAGATCGTACCTACGGGTTTGATGAAAATATTTTTTTGAGTTTCAGTTCTAAATATGGGAACCCCCAAAATTTATTGTTTTTTTTTTTTCTATTTTTGTGTGAAAACGTTAATGCTGTTCACAGAATACATCTACTTACCAAGTTTTATCAGTATAGTTTTTATAGTTTTAGAAAAAAGTAGCTGTGACAGACAGGCATGACGAATCTATCCGTGTTCCAAATTTGCCATTTGGCTAGGGAATCCTAAAAACCTGATATACGTCAGGGTTATATTACAGTTTCAACTGTATACTTCCAAATATAATTTTAGTTCAAAGAACTGTCTCAGTTGGGGATTATCACCGAGCCAGCAGTGCCATTTTTAACGGGACTTTAAAATTCAGGTAAGACATGACGAGACCCCGGTTGACAAGATCACGAGTGATAAACATACTCAGGCCCGAAATACTTTTCTATACATCTTATATATAAAATTCCGTGTCCCGGTGTCTTTTACCAAACTCCTCCGAAACGGCTAAACCAATTTGTTTGAAAATTTCTGTGTTATCGGGTAGGTCTGAGAATCGGCCAACATCTACTTTTCATACCCATAATTTTTTTTATTATGGTTCAGCATTGAAATATACACACATTTTCAAGTTTTCGCTCTTCTATGATCCACAACTATTTTTGTATCACGATTTTTATATTATTCTGTTTCACCCACCACACCGATATAGGGTTGCAAGATGGCAATCGAATACAATAATTGTAGTACGATATATTTGGTAGGTGTGAGAATCGGTTGCATCAAAATTTTAATAATTGTTTTTTTTATATGTTATATGGCAATACGACGTTTGCTGGGTCAGCTAGTACTTAATAAAATTCTCGTGTCCCGGTGTTTGTTACCAAACCCCTCCGAAACGGCTAAACCAATTTGTTTGAAAATTTATGTGTATATCGGGTAGGTCTGAGAATCGGCCAACATCTACTTTTCATACCCATACATTTTTTTTTATTTTTTTTTATTATGATTCAGCATTGAGAAATACAGACATTTTCAAGTTTTCGCCCTTCTACGATCAACAACTATTTTTGTATCACGATTTTTATATTATTCTGTTCCACAAATCCGCAATAGGGTTGCAAGATGGCAATCGAATACAATAATTGTAGTACGATATATTTTATAGGTCTGAGAATTGGTCGTCATCTATTTCTTATACCCTATAAATTTTAATCACCTATTGATTTTTTTAAATTACTTTACATGGCATTACAAAGTTTGCTGGGTCAGCTAGCAGAGTAGTAGGAGAAGAGAGATTATCAAGAATTAAGAGAAGTCAGAGATTATGAAATTTCATTTGCCATTGTGTCAGAATTGTTCCTGACACACTTTGGCACGAAATTTTATTAAGGAAAGCAAACAACTACTACTTACAGAGTAGGTACATAAAGAAACTACATATAATACTAATAAAATTGTAGTCAGATACGCTATCCACAAGTTACTATGACGTAAAACTTTAAGTACATAGAAAAAGTGTTTATACAATACTAATTGAAAAGAAATAAATAATGTTCTAAACTATGGCTAGGAGGCTGGATGGCTTGGAGTAAATTAAATTTATAACAATTAAAAAAAAAAACAAAACAAACGAGATAATTACCTACACAAATATACAGTAGTGTAAGTACATCGCAAACTATCCATTCTGTTTTGTTCCATCTTTAACCGTAATTTTACGTTTTTTATCGTTTCTAGAACACAGTTAAAGTTTTTGTGATATATATATTTATTAATTGTTTCACAACACCGTACAAAACGAGCATACCTACACTTGGCAGGCGGGGAAAGAAATATAAGATAAAAACCTATTTTAACCGGTAACAACCGTTAAATTTAAAACCGGTTCCAAGCCTTGCCTACTGTCACCCTCGACCTGGCTACATTGTAATACATCCTAAGACTTAAAATACGGCTAAGCGAGATCTGAACATGAACACACATGCTTAGGTTCACAATTCCCAAAACACTACCATCCAAATTCGCTCTGTAACATTGTGCAGTTCATCTACTTTCAGCCATCGTTTCCAAAACTTTATGACAATAAAGGACGACACGAGCAAGACGTTAAGCTGATGCAAATTGATACGCCCTCAGGATTCTTGAAAAGCCAAAAATTCTAAACGGCCCTACAGTTGCGCTCATCACCTTGAGACAAGACAATGCCCAGTCATTTCACAACGGCGCCTTTCAGATCGAAACACAATAATGCTTACACATTACTGCGTCACGGCAGAAAAAAGGCACCATTGTGGTACCCCTAATCTAACCATCATCCTGTGCAAAGAAGCCTACCACTGGTAAACTCTACACATGAACACATCACAATAATATTATCTTACGTAATACTTAATAAATATTGTCCGAGTCAATGATGCCATTCCAAGCTACTATGGAATTATTAATTCCCATATTTTTTGTTATATTGTATGGTAAGCAACTTACCCACGCACGTAAAACTTAGAGAATTTAATAAAATAGACCATTGTTTTTCCAAAGGTGAATGCAAGCAAGAAAAATATTAGAACTCAAAAATGTTCATAAAACGAAAAACGGGCCAAACTATGTGAAGTTTTTATAGGACCAAATGACAACGTTTTCGCATCAAATTACAGAAGAATCACATAAATCGACGTTCACGAATCTCAGTGTAATCGGTGTACATACATTAAAAAAATACCAATCGAATTGAGAACCTCCTTTTTTTATAAGTCGGTTAAAAACAAAGCTGGATTCGTCGGGTACCATTGTAACCTGTATGCACTAAATATAGCGAAAAGTACGAATACTCCAGGTTTAAATCCATCTCATATATATATGTTTATGCACACTACAAAAAAATACGCTTTGTGCGAGCGTGGTTATGTATCAAATACAAATATATATATATATATATTCAAAATAGGAATTAAAATCACTTTTTGACCGCCAAAAACTACCAACCATTCAGGAGACCAGAGAAGAAAAAATTAAAATTTCATCACAATATAATATCGTACAATAAAATTTATTTTTGAATAGCCTGAGGCTGTCGCTCAATTCGGAATATAACGAACGACTGCGAAAGTTAACGATCGAAAGAGGTTCACTGAAGAAGAGAGAAAAAGAAGGAAGATCTTCTACTGGCTTTCTTTCCTTCTTTGACAAAATGATGACATTTTTTTTTATTAATAATGTAATGTACAAGGACCATCATAATCATAAATATGTTTAAAAAATCAGAAACAACACGCCATTACAATTTTATTAAGGGGGTTTGCTCACTACACCGTATCATACCGTGACGGTTGCGATGCTCGGCAGTCAGAAATTACTAAATTATCAGGCATAAAATATTTTTTCTGTTGTAAAGTATGAGAATGCCCACTGTCGTTTTGTCTTTGAACAACACCTTGGTATGTCATGCATATAATATATTTGTTTCAGGTAAGAAAATAAATCTGTTTTGATTCTGGGCACCGGTCATCTAAGCTTGGTGGTCTACTGAAACGTGACATTGGCGTGTTGTGGTGCCCCTTCCACAGAAGCCACTAGAAGGAATTGAATAGAATATAGCGTACAAAACATGTTTCTTCCCTTGGCGGTTACGTCTTCGACTTTATAATACGGGGAACGCCTAATCAAGGGCAAACCCTTTCAGTTACCACATTACAAACACAGGACTTGAAAAGGACTTTAAATTCACAGCAACCAGAAGCGATTGTTTACTATCTGTAATGATTATTACCTGACCAATGAGTATTTAGTATACCCGCTCACCTCAGTTTTTTGACTATTTCGAATATTCATTTGATATAAGGAGTTAAATGGGTTACGCACTGAGCACAAATTCAAGAAATATATTAAAGCTTCTTTGACAAAGAAGGCTTACTATAGTACAATAGATTATATACAGGATAATGATGCATGGTTCTTGTCTGGTTCTACGTAGGCCTTCTAAAATGTATAATATCAAATAGGCTAAGTTGTTATATGATTTTATCTACACCCATGCTTTAAATCCTCTATTAAAGATTCTGAACCAGTAAGCTTATTGCCAACATTGTTCTAATAACCATTACATCATCCAAAAGAGTTGTAATGTTGTACTGAATTTCATAACAACACTCCTATGTTTTTTTTAATCCCTTCAGGCGCAAATAGTTTCAACATACAGCCACATTCTTATTGCTCGATGCGTGGTATCTGTATGAATTTCAAAAAAAAACATTTTCGTTTACGCGCGCTCCACACTCCCAGAACGTCGCGCGCCGTAAAAAAAAAGTAGGTTATTTGAATCCCCGCCATTTTTCTTCGATATTTTTATTTTTTTGTTTACAAAAATGAGCGATTCATTTTAAACGCTGCAAAAGAACATTATATTCGAGTGAATTTTAATTATTGCACTATACAAAATGTAAATTACTACTAAAATAAATAATTGTTTTATTAATACTTATTTTATTTATATATAATCAGTAACGAATGATATTAGGTTACTACTAGGACTGGTGTTTTAATGTTAGCAGTAAGCTAACTGTTCCAGAATCTTTTAGAGGATTCATATTCTGGGTGTAGATAAAGTCTTGTATGCAACTGTTGATAATTAGGTATTAAAACACTCATGTGATACTATTATCACACTCGGCTTCGCCTAGTGAGATAAATCCACATTGGTGTTTTGATACCCCTTATTACACAACAGTTGCATAAATAACTATAAAAGACGGGCTAGGAGTTGCTGATCATTTCCTATCCCCGTGCCATAGCCTAAATATGTTATGTTAATATCACTCCTTATGGTAAAAAAAAGTGTGTGTGTACTTATGTATGCACGTAAGGAGATACTTGTTTGGCGTAACAAAGCAAAAATCCTTAAAATTATTAATTCCTCCTGCTATTGTACGTTTGTAGAAATAACAATATTGTAAAATCTTGCAAAGATCGCTTTGACAATTAATTATTAAATAACGAATACGGCTGTATGGGCTTAAACCCATTGCCTGTTTTTATAATGGACGAAGAAACCAAAAAAAAATAACGAATTTCGCAAACGTCAGAAAATTTTAGGAACCAACTTCACCCTGTTACTTTTGTGATACAGTGATGCGCGCGCATTTTGAAATTTCACTCACATTTCTTTTTCATAACGCGCCTAAAGAAGTATAACTTCAAAAATATTTCTATTTTCGTTTTTGTGAGATACACAGCGCGGTGTTGGTGCGGCACGGTATAGTGGGCAGGCTCCTTTACAGTGTAAGACGCTCAGAGGAAGTGTTGACTTTTTATTCGGTCGGTATAATGCGAGCGATGTCATCGGCCGTGTCACCGCGGCCGCCCGGCCGGCACGACCAGTGACGACGTCTTATCGTGCATTGTTACAATTTAGAAAGTTCTCGTGTAGAGGACCGGTTACACACAATATCTGCCGGGTATCGCGTAACTATGACGATGTTACCATTGCTACCGTTACGACACTAACGTGTTCTTCAAAACGTACTTTCAATTAGATATCAAATGAGAATATTGCAAATTGTTATATATACAGAGTATGGATTTGTACTTTGGGTAAAGATGGGCCGACGAAAAGAAGATATGAGAACGAGCAAGAGGTTCACTGGATAGTACGTGATACGCCCTGTCCATTACAAGGCAGTAGCCGCTTAGTGAGCTTAATTCTTGAAAAGCACAAAATTCTCAGCGCCATCTTAACTGCGCTCATCACATTGAGATATAAAATGGTAAGTCTTATGTCTCTAGTAAATTCACCAGATACGGCGCCCTTCAGACCGAAACACAAAAATGCTTGCACATTACTGCTTAACGGCAGAATAAGGCTTCGCTGTGGTACTATTAAAGGTAATTAATAAAGAACTTAATAACTAAAACAAACATTTGCAGTCGTAGACTACTTTAGTATTTTTTTTAATGAAAATAAGGGACGAGACGAGCAGGACTTTCAGCTGATGGTAATTGACACGCCCTGCCTATTACAATGAAGTGCCGCTCAGGATTCTTGGAAAACCCCAAAAATTCTGAGCGGCACTACAACTGCGCTCGTCACCTTGAGACATAAGATGTTAAATCTCTTATGCCCAGTAATTTCACTAGCTACGGTGCCCTTCGGACCGAAACACAATAATGTTTACACATTGTTTCACGGCAGAAATAGGCGCCGTTGAGGTACCCATAATCTAGCCGGCATCCTGTGCAGAGGAGCCACTGGTAAACTGGTACAGTAGTAGTTTTAGTTATAAAAACAGATTGTGCTATTCTTATACTATTTTTCAACTCGCGTGTTTGTCAATAAGACTGCGATTGGGCTCCAATTGAATTTTTTATCTGTGATTAACGTCTCAGGAACAAGGAGTACTCTCGATGGTAGGTATTTAGCGTCGCAACTCGTTAATGATACGATGCCGATCGGATTTGTTTGAACTTTCACTGTGGAGGTTTTGCCTGAAGCAACGCTGTAAATACTGAAACGCGGAGAAAGTAATAATATCGAAGGTGGTCAAATAATAAATTCTTGTGAAGTGATCAGTCAGAATGAGGATACCCTGACTGAACCAGGGGAAATTCAAAAGCGGAGAGGCTTTTGAAGAAGAACTTTTAGAGAAGAACCCATGTCATATCAACCTGGAAAATTTTTAAAAATCCCCATTGAGCCGGCTTCAGACCGAACTCCTTTCTGAGCCCTTACGACAAGATTACCAAAAAGGTGGTGTCCGGTATTTCAAAAATGTTTATCTTATTAAAAGTAAAATAAATATACTCAAATATCACTTTTGTTAAGATCATAGATAAAGCATTCTATTTCACTAAATTACATTTTTTTTTGTGAAAATAAGGGACGAGACGAGCAGGACGTTCAGCTGATGGTAATTGATACGCCCTGCCTATTACAATGCAGTGCCGCTCAGGATTATTGAAAAACCCCAAAAATTCTGAGCGGCACTACAACTGCGCTCGTCACCTTGAGACATAAGATGTTAAGTCTCATTTACCTAGAAATTACACTACATTAAAGATGTTTTTTTCCGTAAATTAAACAAGTGCCAACTATCGCAAAACTTTTCATTCACACACACATATAAATAACTTATTAACGCTCTACAGCAGCTCATGTACCTTTACATACCTTTCGTAATTAATACTAAATTGTTTCAGTTAAATTCTGTTAGAAATTACACTACAAATCCCGGACTTGAATTTTTTTTAATTTTGTATTATCTAAGTAAAATATAATGTAGGCGTATAAAATGTATCGCACGGTAAAGTGTAACATAATATATTAGAGCGTAAATTAGAACCAAGTATGTGTTAGAGCGGGACGGCACGTGTGACGCGTCCCACCAACCCTTCACAGCGGCGCGGCACAGCGGTGGCGCGCGCACGACCAGTCCGGTCGATAATACCCCAGACTCCTTGGTATTTAATATCCTTCAGCGCGAATTACTCAATAAAAAATACAGTTTCTGTATATACAATGCAGTTTTAACTCTTACACATAATAACACAGTAAAAAGCAGGAAGAATAATATTAATTTGAACACGAATAGCTTGTCTTGGAATTTCAGCGATATGCTAATTTTGACAGGTATTGTGATCACTTACCGCGAGGTGTTTACTGTTTGAACAGTCGGTTAATCACTATCATAAAAGATAACAGTATCAACGTACCTGTAGGTTATGATGTGGCTGGGACAGATGTAGCTGCTGCTGTTGGCTCATGTGCAGATGCTCCATGGGCGGCGGGTTCGGCCGTGGTCTATAGTTGTTATACCCTCGGTAGCGAGCCCAATCACCCCCCGTGGCTTGCTGGTGCTGCTCAGCCATGTGCTTCAGCGTCTGCGCCGCCGGCGACATCTCTCCAGCCCCGTACGGCCTCGGTGCCGGCTCCCCTTCAGGTGGTTCCAAGCTGCCAATATTGCCACCATTGAGTTTCCCCCCGACTAAGTCAAAATCTTTCATAAACTCGGGGTATTCCGATATTTCTGTAATGAGATCTTCAAAGGTGTCGTCCCCGTCGTCTTCGCCGATGAGATCCGCGAGGCCAGGGAATGCGGAGGCGGCGTCACGCTCGAGAGCAGCTGCGCATTCATCGAGGCCAACGAATTCATCATCAGCTATTTCTGATTTACACTCAGCTTTGCACTCGCGTTCGCAGTCGAGGGGAGAGGGGACTCTAGGAGGCTGGGTCGGCGGCGGAGAGCCTGACGTCTTCACGGCGTTGGCAAGGGCTTTGACAGTCACGTTAGTGGATATCTGTTGGGGCTGCGAATCAGCCGCGGACGTTGTAAATTCTAATTGCTGAACTATTTCCACGGAGAACTTGGTTAGGGCTTCGCCAGTTCCACTGCTGCCAGTATTGCCACAGTGTATTTTCGCCGGTGGCTCGTAATCGCCGCAACCGAATTTTTGTTGCTGCAACAATAAACAAATATATTTTATTATATACCCACATATTATGTACATTTTAACAACAAAACAATTAACATGACGATTCGCACTAAATGGATAATTATCTACTGTATTTAATTGTGTGCTTTACTATTTTTCATGTAAATTAATGCTAATTATCGGAGCATTTGTATGTTTCAATTTAATTTAACCAAAATGCTGGTAGATTAATTGCTAAATTCTTTAATAGATTCAAAGTCAAAGTACAATTCTTTGACATTTTATTTCTTTTTCTATACAACCTTTTAGAAAGCCACACTACACAACTAAACTAATTGAATTTTGAATGCAAGAAAAAACAATTCTCATTTAGTATTAAAGTAATAAATCTTTTAATATGAAAATGATCTTTCGTATGTTTGTGTCAACAAAAATCAAATTTAATATATTTCAATAATAGATTCTTTTATATTAGAGTGTTTTTTATTAAAATGGTTTCAAACTTTCAACCGATCACCATGAAAACTGGTATTTACATATTCATAAACAAGAAGATATCTTTCGAACTATGCATATTTCTATAACTTTTTTTTAATAATAATAATTGACGATATTATGTATTTTATATTTATCGCACTCATAGAATTACAATATACTAGGGATTAATATACACAAGCAAAAAATGCGAGAAAAACGAATATCTCTAACAGTACAGCGAGATAGAAAAGGTAAGCGAATCTATTGTTACTGTAACCGATTTTGATTGACAAGTCGTAAAAAGTCAGCCAAGCTTGATATATCAGCTCCGTGGTAATTTGAATAATTGGTGACGCATTGTTGGGACGTCAGGTCATCTATACGATTTTTTTTATGATAGTAAGGGACGAGACAAGTAGGACGGTGGCATTACAGTTGCGCTCGTCACCTAGAGACATAAGATGTTAAGTCTCGTATACCCAGTAATTTCACTAGCTACGGCGCCCTACAGACCGAAACACAGTAATACTTACACATTACAGTTTCACGGCAGAAATAGGCGCCGTTGTGGTACGCATAATCTAGACAGCATCCTGTGCAAAGTAGCCTCCCACTGGTAAATTATTCGCAAATTTTCATGTTTTTCGCCACAGCAATTTAGATTCTACGTTTATATAACAGTGACACAATCAGGACAAGTAAATTTGTATGTATAGAAGGAGTGATACATTGAACGGTTAAGCCAAATTAATCCCACACCAACAGAAGTATTGATATACTTCAATGAACAAAACATAACGAAATAACGTTGAAAATATCGGATGTAAGTGTAAAGTGTAAACGTTCAACTTCCGGACAATAACAGGTTTCACTTCCAGCTTGAAATCAACTGCGGATATCGAACGAAAGCAAACTCTACAAATATATGTCCCAGCCTAGCGGAACTCTCTTAGAAAAGAGCGATTCACTCGATTGTATGAAACGTGCCGTCATTGATGGATAGCCGAAATCTCGTCAACGTGAGACATAAGATGTTAAGTCTCATTTGCCCAGTAATTTCACTAGCTACCGTGTACTCGCCAAGGATGGTGTTACGCTATGCATTAGTGTGCCACAATCGCATAGGAGATGGAGAGGCGTTTCATCGGCCTCAGGGCAAAAATCTGCAAGTTTTTTCATTTTCGTTTCCGATCACACTGAATCTTGTTGAGGCGACAGTGCTCAGTTAACATCCTGAACTTTATGCACAGGTTTTTCCTGATCAATGATAGGACTTCATTCGCGTTTCTACTCTTGAATGCCATAACCATATACATAGGTATATAAAAATTGCAAAATCAGATGAAGAAAGAAAAAACGTGACCCTTTTGAACTTCGTCGTATAAAATAAATCGCGAAAACAGTCATTAATGAGAACAGTTTATATTAAGTTAGCACGAGGAGCTTGATATAGCCGTCACGTGTTCAAGTGCTACGCGTAACAAAACCATAGACTATATAAGTAGGACAGACAGACCTATTCTTAGAGCCACTGTAAATTTTTTAGAGAATCGTGTATCTCATGTTATTCTGAGATTCCGTCAAAAACATGTTATCAGCTTAGTATTTTCAAGAGAATTTAATTCGAGTTTTACATTTAATAAAAGAAATTATCTCTCTTTACTGGACTTTTTAAACAAACGAGTAAATTGGGACTTATATACAGTACAGTTATATAAATTGATATATCTATCATAGACGTCATCTTTTTTAGATAATATTTTACTAATAGATCTTTACGTTCTATTTGCTTATTAATAAAGTAACGTTATAGTGCTTCTTCTTTTTTTCTTCTTTTCAAATTCGCGCGTATCTTGATTTTATAATTTTTGTTTTATTTTATATTATTGTTTTCTCGGTGTCACGGAAGCAAAGACTGTGCATGTTGTGACACCTTAATTTGTTGTAAATTCAACTCATTATTTGTTAATATTTGATATTATATTTAAAGCGTATCAGAATGTAACAACTACTGGTTGTCCTATAATTAAATAAATAACGCACATACATGAATCGTACTTAAAGTATCGTAAATCCTACAAATTTATGCTCCGTCTAATCTTCAATAAGTCTCAAAGCCAACGAACGTGTACGCCGCATCGTCGAGTAAGCACTAAGCAGCATGTTCACATAACGCGTACATTCGCCCAACTAGTCAACAACACACGTCTATTTAAAGAAATTGATTAACACCAGCGCAATCGAACAACAATCCTCTCAAACGAACGACTTAATATGAAGCATATTTCTGCCGTGCAAGCAACTACCGAAGACTCATTCGTCATTTATCTGCAATAGAAGACATTAAATTATCTTATATCTTTAAACGAGCAATTCTTGTATATATATAATCTGAATCTCGGAAACGGCTCCAACGATTTTCATAAAATTTAGATACAGGGGATTTCGGGGGCGATAAATCGATCTAGGTTTAATTTAAAAAAATGTAGTTTTATCCGTATTTTAATGAGAAATAGCTACAATAACATTAGAATACAAAGGTAAACTTGGCCACTATATACAAGACTATAATAGCTCAGATGGGACATTGGGTGACCCGGAAAGCAGAAGACCCCGGTTCGAATACAGATGTCCTATTAGATTTTTTTGTTCAAGTTTTCTACATTCTTTAAAATCCGAGCAAGGCTCGGTCGTCCAGATTTTATTATATAAATGATAACTAAGGAGTTGTTTAAGTGCCTTACAAAATATGGTCATATTAAAAGGATAACATTTAACTTAATTACTAAAACGGTGATACAGAAATAACTGGTGAGCTTGGGAAAGGGAAACACTCCCATCTAGATAATATATATGATATAAGTACAAATCTACATGACCAAATTCAAATATTTTTATTCAAAATAGGATGTGACATCACTTATTGAAAGTCAAAAACTACCACTCCAAAAAGAATGCCTTAGACCTGAGAAGAAAGGGGCGCAGACTCAGCGGGCTTTTTTTTCTAACATCAACAAATATGTTTACAAAGTAATAATGTAGAATTAAACTAATTATTTAATAGCCTGAGGGCGGTCGCTCAATTCCCAATCTGTGGAATAATTAAGAAAGTCATTTATGTTATAGTAACCTTTACCACACAACGTTTTTTAACAATTCTTTTGAATATCGACTCGACTTGGCGTAGTAAGCATAACGAGTATATGTTTTTTCCTTTTGGTAAAGTACGGAAAACATGACATCCGTCACTTTCATATTATATTATCCCAAAAAAAAAATAACTGATGTCTTCTGGCTCCTTAACTGTGATACCACAGTTTTGGGACTAGGACTGGATCTAGCACAATTTTGGGGTGTACCTAGCCATATTCGGAAAAGTTTGAAAGGCATATTTGGTATGATTTGTAGTTATTTTGAGTACGGTTCGTAAATATATGTGATATGCAGTATTTTTTTTTGTTCGCCTATTTTCCAGAGTTTGTCGGACTTTTAGGGGAGTAATATGCAGGTGTAATAATAGAACGTAGATTAAGAGACACTAATAACTAATATATTATCAAAAGTCACGTAGGTCCATTGTGTTTTCGATTTTAACATATACTTTTATCTGACGCTCTTATGGTGAAGGAAACATCGCGAGGAAATCCAAAACACACCTGCACAGCGAAAACGTTCTGCGTGAAGTTGCGTGGCCGACTATAACAATCACAGTCTTAAGAGAGGCTGGAGAAAAGGGCTGTTTACACAGAAAATAGCGCCTAAAAACGCGAGTTACCGAAAATAGAGTTGCGTAGAAGAACTTATAGGAAATCCCAGCCCTTCTTTTAAATCATATAGCAACATAGCCTATTGAATATCTTAATATATATAAATCTCGCGTCACAATGTTTGTCCTCAATGGACTCCTAAACTAATGAACGGATTTCAATGGGGATTACTTCATGGAGTGCAGTTTAGTCCAACTTAAGAGATAGGATAGTTTTTATTTCGATTTGGGATCCATAATTATTTTTATTTCCAATATTTGTTTTGTTTGGACATATTTTCTGTGAGAGTATTTTTGACGCGCGGTTTGACAGTTCTGCTGTGAAACAATTTCATTATAACAACAAGGAGCATATTATTATGTTACAATGAAAAAATATTGACAAATTCATCAAAAACGGTATTTTATTTATTATGTACAGAACAACGTCTGTCTGGTCAGCTAGTAATATTATACAATTTAAGTTGGCCTGCGTAGAACCAGACAAGAACCATGCATCAATATCGTCTATATAATCTACTGTACTATAGTAAGCCTTCTTTGTCAAAGATGCTTTAATATATTTCTTGAATTTGTGAGCCCCAGTTAAGTTATCAAACTAAAATTTCAATCAATAGAAATATATTTATGTACCATAGGGAGTGACAATAACATAACATATTGCAACAACACTCGGAAAACGTCCTGAAGGCATCAGTTCGTAAAGGGGCTATGATATGGGGAAAAGAACTTATAGAAACTCCCAGCCCATCTTTTAAATTATATAGTGACTAATTACCTTATTGATAATAGTCTGCTAACTCAAAGCATTGCTAATTCTCACTCTGTCTTCTTCTATTGACCTACGTCAGAATGAGAAAAAACACTCCTTAGCGGCTGTTAAAAGTTAGCGGACCATTATGAATAAGGGGGTAAGCCTATATCTAATATATAAAATTCTCATGTCACGGTGTTTGTAGTTAAACTCCTTCGAAACGGCTTGAACGATTCTCATGAAATTTTGAGTGCATATTGGGTAGGTCTGAGAATTGGACATCTATTTTTCATCCCCCTAAATGTTAAGGGTGGTCCACGCCAATTTTTTTTTTTAATTTTTTTGGATTTTTTTTTAAATTTGTTTGATTATGAGTCAGCATTAAAAAATACATACAACTTCAAATTTTCACCCATCTACGATCAACAGTAACTTTTGTATCGAGATTTTAATATCGGCAATACAACGTTTGCTGGATCAGCTAGTTTATATATATATTTCTTCTGTACGTGTGTTGACAGTGAACTCCACCTAAACGGCTGGACCGATTCGAATGATTTTTTTGTGTATGTTCAAGTCGATTCGAGGATGGTTTAGATTCACAATTGAACTACCTCCAAAACGGTTGGACCAATTTAGATGAATTTTTGTGGGTTTCAGTAAATTCGAGATTGGTTTAGATCCTCAATTCTGTCCATATATAAATCTCCTGCCCATGTGTATGTATGTTAGTGAGCTCCTCCTAACGGCTGGACTGATTTTTCAAATTTAAGACGTGTGAACAGGACAACGTCTGTCGGGTCCGCTAGTTTAATATAATATTATACAATTTTAGTTAGCCTGTGCAGAACCAGACAAGAACCATGCATCATTATCCTCTATATAATCTTTTATACTATAGTAAGCCTTCTTTGTTAAAGAAACTTTAATGTATTTTCTAAATTTATGCTCAGTGAGGCCCAGTATGATAAATCAAAAGGTTCATTTTCACGCTAAAAAAAGCAACAAACGAACCAACACGAGCCGCAAATTCGGTAACAGTTACATCACAACGTGTCACGGTGACGATTTGACCTCGACTGACCGGTTCATTTTACTTCATTCATACTCAAAATGTTTACACGGAATACAAATTCAAAGTTGCAATACTTATTACCTAACTTTGTCACTATTTTATTTTCTATTCTTGCAGATAGATTATTGCTATATTTTAGAGTTATTATAGAAAACCAATTTAGAAAATAGAAAAAAAAATTTAAAATTAACACCAATTCCTGACTTAAAATGAAAGGTGAAAATACACAAACAAAAATCTTATTTTGCAAATTGAAAAATGGAATAATTTTATTCAATTTTTTTATTTATTTATAAAACAGTAGGTATACAAAGTTAAAACTAAAGATATTGTACTCGCCAAACTTTAACGATGATGGCGAGATAACGCTCTTATTTAAAACAATACTTTGTACAATGAACTCTCAACAAATCTAATAAATATATACCTATATATACAGATTATATTAAGAACTTATAATATATTATAAATATTAACCTCATCACACATTTTCTAAAAGTAAGACTTTTTTACGTTTGTTTTTTACACATCACTTGCTAATTTTTGGTGTTTGCCTGAGTAATTGTACATTATTAAAAATCTTTGGTAATATACAGTTAGTTAGTCGTTCTCTATAATAATTTTTAATCTTTGGCTGATATAATTGTCTCTTACACATTTTGTGTCATAAAGATTTTTTTACATTAAATTTATGTTCATCACTAAAATAATATTCTAATCCTATTAAATACCAAAATTTCTTATCCATCGGTAATATATTGCAAGTTTGAACGAAATCTGGCCGTTTAAAGTGGGTCAAAATCGCGTCCAAATGTGCCGGTGACAAACAAACATACATTCAGGTGAAGCTAATAAAAAGTGTAACATTAGAGAAAGTTTTGAGTAAATGCAATCTAATAAAAAACAATAGATTAAACCTGCAATATAATTTTCGTGATAAGATTGTGACCGAATATTGTTATTACATATATCTAATTATAGATAGGTCATATAGCTATTACTTCTTCAAATAAGGCACCTAACATTTTCATCGTTTAATGACTTTAATGTACGCATTCAACGCCAATGCAGGGCTCAAAAAAAGTATTACAAAAATTCGTATAGTCCGAGGTATAGGCTCTAAGACGTATCACGATTTCTTCATTTGAGACTTCAGCCACGCTTTCTTTAGTAATCTGAATAAGCGGATACGATATCATGATCGCATCAGACATTTTCGGCGAAATTTTTCCATTACAAAATGTCATGACGTACCTGTAGGTTCATTGGTCTTTAAGCTATTTTTTGTTAATGAAAATAGGGGAAGAGACGAGCAGCTCTTTCATCTGATGGTAATTAATACACCCTGCCCATTACAATGCAGTGCCGCTCAGGATTCTTGAAAATCTCAAAAATTCTGAGCGGCACTACAATAACTGCGCTCGTCAACTTGAGACGTAAGATGTTAAGTCTCATTTATCCAGTAATTATACTACCTACTGCGCTCTTCAGACCGAAACCAAGTAATGTTTACACATTTCTGCTTCACGGCAGAAACAGGCGTAGTTGTGGTACCCATAATCTAGCCGGCATCCTGTGCCAAGGAGCCTCCCACAGGTACTTTATATCAGGTACTGATTTGAACCTTCTGTTTCCAATGCTTCAGGACCATTGTCTCAGTTCACTTGAGGCGCATTTTGAGTTCGGATCATTTTTCCCTATCTTTGCCCTGATCGATCCAGTTTCTCCCCACCGCCTGCACGATGTCACCTGTCCATCGCTGCTTTGGTCTACCAGAGCTTCTTTTAGTGGTCCTTTCCATTTGGCGGTCTCTGTTGTCCACCTTCTGTCTGTGTAGGGTGCAATGTGGCCAACCCATTTCCACTTCAATGTTAGCGCGTGTTAGGAAAACGGACCTTCATCATCATCAGCCGGAAGACGTCCACTGCTGGACAAAGGCGGCTTTGGGGGAGCCGAAAGATTTCCACGACGATCGGTCCTGCGCTGCCCTCATCCAACGTATTCCGGCAATCTTGACCAGATCGTCAGTGCTTACCATTCGAGGACTTTACGGACGGAAAACAACGGACCTTACTTGATCAAAATCTGTGGCTTTCACGTCACCACACGTCACGCTCCATCATTGTATAACACAAAGGTGTATGTTAACACGCGATAAACATTGTATATGATATTGTTTATGTATTGGTACCTCTCTGATTAGTTACCTTATCAATCACAGTACGTTTCGCGCACAGGAGCATGTTAATCAATTCATTGACATTTATTTTATACTAGCTGACTCGACAGACGTTGTTCTGTAGATAGTAAAAAAACACTGTTGTATAGGAATTTGCCAATTATATTTCAAAACATCAAAAATTATTTCGTAAAACAATGCTCCCTGTTTTTATGGTGAAATTGTTTCACAGCGGAACTGTCAAACCGTACGTCACTAAATTCTCTCATAGAAAATATGTCTATACAAAACAAATATTGAAAATAAAAATCATTATGGGTCCAAAATCGAAATAATCTGTTCATTAGTTTAGGAGTCCATCGCGGACAAACAACGTGTCACGTAATTTATATATATTAAGAAGATAGATCATCGTATAAAAATATTATCTGTGTTAAATCATGTGTCGAAGGTCAGACATGGGGCTCACTGGTTAGAAGGTGAAGCGTCATTGATTACGTCTCCGAAACTGATTCATTTAATATTTTGGCTCGATAAAATACCGCCGTCTTGATTCACTTGCACCAGCACTTACACGAGAGAGTTTTTCAACCCAGAGCAATACTGTATTATAATGGGCTTCGTGTAGCAATTGTCTTGTCACTTATGCTCATAAAAAAAACAATATGTGTCAATTACTTATGTGTTCAATGCAAAGACTATCGCAAGTCACCAAGAGACCGTAGTCTGTAGTGTTCATTTTCACCGACGGTACTCCGCGTGAGAGTGAAACACGAGAATGTTTTACTTATACGTGTGAACTAGTCATCTGTAGAGATTGAAAATAGAAGTTTTTTTTTCTTTCAATAAGGGAACATAATAATATAGTTATTATAATTTTGCCCCACCTGCATTACAAGTTTGCCTTAACTTAGACTAATAAGTAATTATACTTTAAAAAAGTCAGCCGGATGTCGCTCTTTTATATCCTGGTCCCATGAAATGACGCTCTGTGATTGGTCGGCTGTTGAGACGTAATACCCCCGGAAGAGATACGTAACAAAGGTGAAGGAACTAAATTTGTTTGTTCATTCAACAATGTAAACATGTTATTTTTGTGTTTTATTATTTCTAATTGCTCTAACACATTCAAGCGAATTCAATAAATTTTCTTTTGTCAATAGGTTTCCTTTGTATTCAATAATATAGCGTGATTTATTTGTAGGATATACTATTATAATGTTGCACATAGTTGCATTATAATACTTCCGCAAAGTAACGCCAATAGAGATATTTATGAAGACTCTATCATATTATTAAGTTACAAGTTTAATCAATGTAAGATATAGATATCTTACACAATAACAGTTATAAGTAACAATTATCAAACGTGTTAATACTTACGGCCGTTATCAATAACCAATCTATCCTTAGTTTAACTTACTAGAGGTGGACAAATCTATCATTATACATTTCAATAACATATCGACAGATAGCATTGGACTATAACTATATTGGACATAGCTATGGATAGATAAGATCTTGACATTAAACCAATCGGTGATAGCAAAATATCCGTAACTAGAGATACGCTATTGAAAACGGCCGTTAGTCAATACCGTATTATCTCCACAATAATGTATAGTTATGTCCTTTTATAACATTTATTCTATTCTTCCTATTGGGGGTTCTGTGGTTTATAAGTTCTAAAAACTTTGAAATAGTCCGGTCAAACTAGACATTCGAAGGTAGGTATATATTATCTCAGAAACGGTGGCTCGTAGGAGAAAAATAATTATGTATTTTTTATAGATCATCTTATGATCTGTCGGGGGTACTTTTATGATAAAATTTACCGATTCACGCTGAAAATCGCGAAAAACTATTTTTTTTGACCTTTGAACCTCGAGTAAATTTTTTTCCATACAAGGGAATAAAAATTTTATTTATAATTATATTTTGAACAATTTTACTGATTTATAGCTTGTTGTGAATTTATTCACCTTCTCTCTCATTTTTTGGTCTAGATTGACCGGACTAAATATTACATTACACCTAATGTAAATAAAAAATTACTGTCAATATTTTTAATACGTTTTCGTATTAATTCGCGTGACTTCTATGGGCCAACGTACTGCTAGACAACCAATGCATTGCTCAAAATAGAGTACTGTACACCTCTAATTTTTTTCGACGTTTTCACATGGCGTGCACTGCTTTTCTAGTAAGGTAGGCACGGTGGATTTAACTAATCGTAGTTGAGCTTTGGAATATGAAAATATTGCTTACCGTAGGTAAGTAGTATCTAGCGTAAGGAAAAATATTACGAGTGGATGTCCAATAGAAGTTTCGTTATAAAATAACGGGTTGGCACTGCCTAAGTGCCTCTATGATATGAAGACACATATAGCCGAATGTTTAGTGACCCTGACTACTAAGCTAGAGGTCCCGGGTTCGAATTCCGGTAGGTGCAATCATTAATATAATGAATATAGATGTTTGTTTCCGAGTCATGGATGTTTACATGTATTTATGTATATTTAAGTAAGTATATCGTATTAATTATATCGTTGTCTTGTACCCATAGTACAGATAATTTGTGTAAAAGTGTGCCAATCTTATTATTATGATATGCACGCCTATATCAATATATTTCTGCAGACATCCCGACACAATTGAATACCTTAGAAAGTGCTTAGTTGAACGGTTGATTACACAGCAACAGAGCCGCTAGAGAACAGAATGACTGGAGGTCAGCGCGGTGAGTGGCGCGAGACAATGCGAGGTGATGCTTGCGAAACTGCGCATTTTACAACCAGATACGTGGCCCTTCAACGTGTATTTGCAAAGTCTTAGCAAATATTATGCACACAAATAAAAGGCATAAAAGGCATTTATTTTTTCAAAATTGATTCTATTTCTAATATACTAAATACTGCTACCGCTTCGGAAACAAATGGCGCTCTGAGAGGGAAGAAGCGGCACAAGAAACTCTCCCAGCATTCTTTTATTGCGCTCTTTTCAATAAAAATATACAAATGAAACTGAAAACAACATTTAATGAACGTTTATAAGATAATATTTGGACGACCGAACCTTGGTCGGATTTTTATGAATGTACAAAATTTGAACAAAAAAAACTAATAGGACATCTGTATTCGAACCGGGGTCTTCTGCTGTCCGGATCACCCAATGTCCCATCTGAGCTATTATAGTCTTGTATATAGTGGCGAAATTTACCTTTGTATTCTAATGTAATTGTAGTTGTTTCTCATTAAAACACGGATAAAACTACATTTCGATCGATCGATTTCTCGCCCCCGAAACTACCTGTATACTAAATTTCATTAAAATCGTTGGAGCCGTTTCCGAGATTCAGATTATACATATACAAGAATTGCTCGTTTAACAGTATAAGTGGAATACCGCAAAAAGAATAAGATTTTATAATCGATACATCACTCGAACGGTTGGCTCAGTTGTAAAGAGCGCTCGCAGGGATCGCGAGAGATCGCGGGTGCGATTCCCGCATCGTTCACAACGTCGGACAGTTAACCTCTATTTTGAGTAGTGCACGCACATTAAAACAAAGTGAAAGTGGACTAGATCACTTGGCGTCTTCTACCGCATTTATCACAGGGAGTTTTCCGAAGAGCTGTTTCACCTGATTCCTTCCGCCGAAACCGGAGGCTCCGTGGTGAGACTCAACGGTTCAACCTATTGCGTCGCCGAAGCTTTTGGGATGGATAACATTCTAGGTCGCGTCAACGACTTTATATCTGTTTCAATATAATAAACTCTGAGCCAAGTTACCTTGCGAAATATCGCTGTGGCATCTCCAGAATAAACCACCCAATTTGACCATAACGAGAATAGCAGAGAAAGATGATCTCTTGAAATTTTTCCATCTTCTCTTCAGAAACATACAGAAAAATACCGTTACCAACAATAGATACTTACATGTCCTTTTAAAAAGTTAACTAAAAAGCAAGTCAATTCTATTTCCTAATATGGGATTATTGGGGTTGGGCAGGTTATCAAATTCAAATTCAAAAACACTTTATTCATGTAGGTCACAGAAATCACACTTATGAATGTCAAAAAAAATATAAAAATATTGTTTCTTATTGAATTTACCGCTACTTCGTAAAGGGTTGAGTTAATGAGAAGAAGTAGCAAGAAACTCATTGCCACTCTTTTAAGTCAAGATTTACAATTTAGTTGTTTTACAAATCATTTCAATTACAATATATGCAAAGTGACGCAACAAAAATACTCAAATGTCAAAAACTTAAAGGCTTACATGAGTAAGTCAAAAAAAGAAAAAAAAAGTTAATTAATACTTATAAACAGATGTAGAGTATACTTGTAGATGGAACCAAAATCTGATAGTTGAAGAAGATACACCAAGATTTACGGATGATTCGTCACGTGAACGGTTGGCTTAGTTGGCAAATCAAATCATATCAAAATCTCTTTATTCATGTAGGTCACGGAAATGATACTTATGAAACTTTTTTACTCAATCTACCACTACTTCGAAGAGGGTTGAGCTAATGAGAAAAAGTAGCAATAAACTCATTGCCACTCTTTTAAATCAAGATTTACATTTTCATCGTTTTACAAATCATTTCAAGTACAATATAATATGTAAAGTGATGCAACAAACATACTCAAACGTCACTTAGTTAATGCCTTACACGAGTAAGTCAAAAAAGTAAATGTAAGTTAAACAAATGATTTAGGCCCTCTTTAGTGTTAATTCCGCCAATATTTGTTTCTAAAATCAATTCGACACGTGTTTCGCCTCTACACGAGGCATCCTCAGGACGTGTTGTCTCGCCAAATGCGCATTTAGGAATAATCATCCCGAAAAATCACACTTTGCGAAACATTTAATTGATACAGGTCACTCACTCGGAAACAATAATAATTTTAATATTTTACATATATGTGAAAAAGGATTCCGCTTAAATGTGTTAGAGCAATTAGAAATAATAAAACACAAAAATAACATGTTTACATTGTTGAATGAACAAACAAATTTAGTCCCATCACCTTTGTTACGTGTCTCTTCCGGGGGTAATACGTCACAACAGCCGACCAATCACAGCGCGTCATTTCATGGGACGAGGGTATAAAAGAGCGGCTTCCGGCTCATTTGATTCAGTCTCGTGCCAGATTTTGGCGAGACAACACGTCCTGAGGATGCCTCGTGTAGAGGCGAAACACGTGTCGAATTGATTTTAGAAACAAATATTGGCGGAATTAACACTAAAGAGGGCCTAAATCATTTGTATAATTATGGATTTCCGCAAAGTAACGCCTAATTCAATAAATGTAAGTTAATACAAAATAAACGTTATTGAGTACAATAGCTGCATCATCCACACATACCGTAAACAAGTAAAGGCATTTTGCGAGCATTTTATGCGCGATTATTTATAAGATGATTAAAAACGGATGGTTTTTAGTCGGTACGGGGTATCCGCTTAAGCGACATATGAGCTTGACATATTATGTCAGCTTGATGTGTTAACAAGCGCTACCAACGTCATGAACTGCCATAAGATATCCCAATTAATAATAATTACATTTATTTAACTGATGTTAATATTTAAATGCTATTTAATATAATCATCACTATGATTACAAATAACTATAATAAATAGCACATAATATTTAGATCTTTAGTTAACTTGATTCGTGTAAGTTGGTTGGAACAGTTGGTAGCATCATCACGGTATACGGTCGTGCCTTATAGAAGCCAGAGCGCTAAGTTCGAGTAGACACTATGCCCTTATTGTCTTTTAATGTTTAATAATAAGTATATATTGCAATAATTCTAAGTGGAAACTTTATAATACAGATGTAACAGTTTTATTATGTACGTTTAAATTACCAACACCTTCTACACATATTACCCCATTTCGGGGTAAATTTATTTTCCTCCTCTCAAAAGAAAAAAACATCTTATTTATTAATGTGTGCTGTTGGCAACCCTAGCGGGGAGTGACGAGGAGGGCTCCCGGGATGCGGTGGCAGAGGGCAACTCAATTGACGATGGGTTGACTTCCGGCCGCTGTAATCGTGACCGTGCCCGCTCGCGAGCACGTGCTCGATTCGTTAATTACATCTGCCGGGAGTGTACTGTATGGAGCGACTTATACGTCATTATACGTGGCTGTTTCAAGACGCTAAGCGTGTTAATACTCAATTATATCACTTTTAAATGAAATAATAATTAATTAATAATCTTTATCTTATCCCTACTGATATTATAAATGTGAATGTAAGTTTGTTTGTTACGCTTTCACGCCTAAACCGATTTTGATGAAATTTTATAAAGAGATAATAATAATAATAATATTGACACACTTTTTACACAAATTATCTTGCCCCAAGTTAAGCATATATGGCCTGTGTTATGTGTTACAAGACAATGATATATTTAAAACAATATACTTACTTAAACATACATAAATTTATATAAACATACATAAATACATTTAAACATCCATGACTCGGAAACAAACATCCATATTCATCATATAAATGCTTGCACCTACCGGGATTCGAACCCGGGACCTCTAGCTTAGTAGGTAGGATCGCTAACGACTCGGCTATACAGGTCGTCAGAGATAGACTGCAGCATGGAAAAGAACATAGGCTACCTTTGATTGCGACAAAATAAATGGAGGAGTTGAAATAGGGGATGGAAGTGTGTATGGGATTTCTTCATTTTCGGAGATAAAACCCCATAACCTTTTTATTTAGCCACTTAATAAGTAGCACGTTATAGATATTTGTTCGAGGATTTAGGGATGAAATAGGATATATATATTACTATACTATATAATTATATATATATAGTTCGTAGGGAAATACTATTAAAGAGACTGTCCACAATGACAAGGGATATCCACTGTATCATATAAGAGCACTGCCAGCAGCGGAAAGAGCAGTTTGTATGTGTATATTATTTGAAAAATTGTAATTGTAAAAGTATCCTAAAAAATTTAAATGCTGCCCAAAGTAACTATTCCCCGCGGACAAAGTCGCGAGTAAAAGCTAGTATATTATAAAATTATCGTGTCCCGGTTTTTGTTACCAAACCCCTCCGAAACGGCTAAACCAATTTGTTTCAAAATTTGTGTGTATATCGGATTGATCTGAGAATCGGCCAACATCTATTTTTCATACCTCTAAATATATTTTTTTGTTACAATTTTTTTATTATTATTTTATTTATGATTCGTCTTGGATCAACACCTATTTTTGTATCGCGTTTTATTATGTTATTCTATGCCATCCACAGATACATACAATAGATGATGGCAATCGAATATAATGAATATTGTAGTACGATAAATTTTATGTACGATATATTTGGTAGGTCTGAGAATCGATCGTCACCTATTTTTTATATCCTAAAAATTTTAATTATTGATTTTTCTTTTTAATACTTTATATGGCAATACGTTTGCTGGGTCAGCTAGCAGATAAGTATATATAAATCCAGTGTACTGTATGTTAGTTTCCAATGAACTCTAAGGATGGAGGGCAGTTTAGTCCAACTTGAGAGATAGTTTCGATTTGGGACCCATAATTATTTTTAATTCCTACATTTGTTTTGTATGCACATATTCTATGAGAGAATTTTTATAGCCGGTTCTGCTGTGAAACAATTTCACTATAACAACAGGAAGCATATTTTACGAAATAATTCTTGATGTTGTGAAATATTATTGACAAATTCATAAAAAAATAGTACTTATTTTATTTAGGTCTTTAATGGTTCAATCCAATTTATAGCTGATGTGTTTTATTTCGTTCGGGGTGTAAACATTGAGGGAACTTTTATGAGAAAATGTAACGAGACCAGCACAACTTTCACCAGGTGTTTACCAAAGTGATCCGCCATGCCTCATACAATGCGATGCTGCTCAGGATTCTTAAACCAAAAAACCAAAAATTATGGCGTTTCATTTGATTTATATCTAATTTTTAAGTATATAGTAGAAATAAAAAGATAAAGCTGTAAATATTGATTCAAAAGAGTTGCAATGAGTTTCTTGCCACTTCTTCTTCTTATTAAAGCTCAACCCTCAAAGACGGTGCATATTAAAAGAAAATAAAAACTTAACATTCATATGTCATTTCCTTGATCTAAGTACATGAATAAAGCAATATTGATTTGATTTGAATAGAATTTTTGTTGTGAAAGGACAAAATGTGAGTTGGCTTTTTGATTTCTTCGACTTCCAGATGATTTAAATTTTGAGTAAAGTTACTACTAACATTACAATAACATACAAGTTTGTACATGTCTAAACGCAGATCCGAGCTTCACTTTCCCAATGTCAACCAGTTTTTTCTACTAGACTTTGCAATGACAATAGCTTGGTACCAATTACGTAACACGTTACAATCTCTATTCCTCTCGAGATGCAATCGAAAGTCTTACAGCTAGCTACAATGGATATTTGACGGCGACGATCTCTATCGTCGATTACGTCACAGCGGACCGATGAAAACTATTAAGGCGCGGTCATACCTCAATATTCACAAAAATTGGTGTCTAACGGCCGTTCCCAATATACTATCTACAGATAGAGATAAATTACTACTTTCTACTGTCAATAATCTGAAGCTGTCCCAATATATCCGATAAGTCGTTATTATCGCCTTATATCAAGCCACTAGTAAGCTATACGTCGTCCCATTGACAGACAGTGTGCACGGATAAGGTGAGTTACCGTCGGTAAGTTTATTGGGACAGAAAAGTCAACGATAGTTACGATTTATATCTCAACTAAGAGATAGACTGAATATTGGGAACGGCCGTTAGAGTCGATTACAACATAACACAATGAAAATATTCCGACGCAAAAAATACATTGCAAAAAGTAGGACTTAAAGAAAAATTTGGAAGTTGCTACCCAGAAATAAACTTTGGAGTTGAAAATATCTGAATTTTCAGCGATACCAACATTCTTTTTTGAAAGAATTTAATAGAATTAGTAATTTTCTAAAACATAAACCGAAGAGTTATTCAATTTAATATGTATATTTTGACTATATATATAATATATAAAAATGAATTGCTATTCGTTAGTCTCGCTAAAACTCGAGAACGGCTGTACCGATTTGGCTAATTTTGGTCTTGAATTATTTGTGGAAGTCCAGACAAGGTTTAAAAGGAAATTAATAAATATGAAAATGCTCGGAATTAAATAAAAACAACGATTTCGATTTTTCTTTCATGTGGCCCCCGTCGTTCAGAAATCAAATTAAAATAATAGTTAATAATGAATAACTAATTAGATCATAACTGTGTGTGTCTGTCAATATCAAATTGAAACCATATAAATAGCCAGCATTTCAGGAAAAATCTAAAATTATAATATAATTTCAGTCATACCCAGTATTTTTTTATTTGTTTTAATAAAAAAAGAATTCCTTTTGTTTGTTTTAAATTATCTGTGCAAAAGTTCAGATCTTTTATGTATCGATTGAGGCAGTACGAAGTCTGCCGGGTCAGCTAGTACAAAATAAAACCAGTAAAATAAATGCCCATTTGCAGCTTAGCCACATGATCAACACAATAATTGTACTGTTGGTTGTAGCGATTACAATCCTAGTCAGTCCGCGTTTTAAGAGAAAACGTTAGCTGAGGCCTTTTTCAGATTTAATCATTCTAAAACAACATACCGTCGCGCTAACGCGGGCGAGACAATCATCAGCACGGGGCCATTCATAAATTTCGTTACACGAATTTCATGATTTTTTCATCTACTGGTCCATTTGACGAGATCAAAAGAACCTAATTCAGCAATTAATTCGCGTGCTTTTCTCATGGCGATTTGTTCATCATGAACAGAGTGGAATGCTCCTTTGCACAGGATGCCGGCTAGATTATGGGTACCAAAACGGTGTCTATTTCTGTCGTGAAACAGTAATGTGTAAACATGTGTTTCAGTCTGAAGGGCGCCGTAGCTTGTGAAATTGCTGGGCAATTGAGACTTAACGTCAGACTTGAGACGTACTCAAGGTGACGAGCGCAATAGTAGTGACTCTCAGAACTTTTGGATTAAAGAGAAAATATGATCTTTCATACAGAACTGAGTTTCTGTCAATCTAGATGCCTCTGGAAAAATATCACATGAGTATCACGATAGGCCTAAGCTTTAGTCCGCTAAGAAGGCGGTTAAAGTTAAAAGTGCATATAGGTTCATTTCTATTGAAACGAAAAAAAATATTCGCAAATATTTTCGATGATGCCGGGGGCTCTGTGGTGTGAGTCAACGGTTGAACCTATAGCGTCGCCGACGCTTACAAAAAATATTATTTATTTATTTTGCATGTAAACTTTTTGGGTCACCCGATAATAAGTCGTCACTGCTGCCCATCCTTCCTAGTCTTAGGCTAAGATAAAAAAATATTGAAGTAGGCGTTACTTTGCGGAAATCCATAATTATACAAATGATTTAAGTTTTCTTTAGTGTTAATTCCGCCAATATTTGTTTTTAAACAATTCGACACGTGTTTCGCCTCTACACGAGGCATCCTCAGGGCGTGTTGTCTCGCCAAAATCTGTCACGAGACTGTCGATCTGGCACAGTCACGTGCCAGATTATGAACACTAAAGAAAACTTAAATCATTTGTATAATTAGGCTAAGATGTATAGAGCTCTCAGACTTTACTTACGTAACACTTAGCTGAATGTTAACTAAGCATAATCTTTGTTTCTATGGCCATTTGACAGCTACAATTATGCTGAGCTTAAGTCAGCCCAATGCAAGAGTCAAGTTCACGTTTTGTCACACACAGCTAAGTTTTACATAAGTAAAGTCTACATACACTTTACACATTAAGAATCTTAATACACTAAACTGTTTTTGAGGGAAAGTCTTGGCAAAATAGGTCTAACCGTTTCAGAGATTAGCCGGACCAATCGATCGAGTAAAGATTCTAATTTATAATAAATAGTTATAATAATAAATCCAGTGTCCTGATGTTTCCAGTTAACTCCTAAACTAATAATTGGATATTAATGGGGATGACTTAATGGGATAATTTTTATTTCGATTTGGGACACATAATTATTCTTATTTTCTATGAGAGAATTTATTGACGCACGGTTTGCCAGTTCTGCTGTGAAGCAATTTCCTTATAACAATCAACAACAGGGAGCATATTTTACGAAATTATTCATAATGTTATGAAATATTATTGGCAAATTCATAAAAAATTGTATTTTATGTAAGTCAGCTAGTACATTTTATAAATTGGTATTACTGTATTGATGTTACGATTATATTGTTAGGAGTTGATATTATTCCACGAAGTAGCGACTACAATGACGATATCATTTATACATTCTGTCCACGTGCAACTTGTACGCATTCACGTGCTACTAATTATACGGAGGACGAGTGAGCGTTAACATCGACAATTATTATTGTTCAACTGTTTGTTTGGATTATAATCAGTTACAATCTAGATGAAATAAAAAAAATGCTAGCCTAAGGGCCACTAGGGCTTATTAAAAAACAAAGCAAGCGAGAGAGATAAGAACATAAATTAACGAAGATACAGCAATATTTTTTTTATGATAATAAGGGACGAGATGAGCAAGACGTTCAGCTGATGGTAATTAGTACGCCCTGCCCATAACAATGCAGTGCCGCTCAGGATTATTGAAAAATCCAAAAATTCTGGGCAGCACTACAACTGCACCCGTCGTCACCTTGAGACGTAAGATGTTAGAAAATTTATTGAAGTAGGCTTCACTTTGCGGAAATCCATAATTATATAGAGTTTTCTTTAGTGTTAATTCCGCCATTCACAGTGTCTCACGAGAGTCAGTCTCGTACCAGATTTTGGCGAGACAACACGTCCTGCATGCCTCGTGTAGAGGCGAAACACGTGTCGAATTGTTTAAAGACAAATATTGGCGGAATTAACACTAAAGAAAACTCAAATCATTTGTATACGTAAGATGCTAGGTCTCATTTGCCCAGTAATTTCACTAGCTACGGCACCCTTCAGACCGAAACACAGTAATGTTAACACATTACTGCTTCACGGCAGAAATAGGCACCGTTGTGATACCAATAATCTAGCCGGCATCCTGTGCAAAGGAGCCACCCACTGGTAGATACATATATAGTAAGATAGACATGGAAAGCGAATCTATTGTTACCGTAACAGATTTTGATTGAAATATCATAAACAGTCAGCCACGCTTGGCAATAGCTCATAGTATTTTGAATATTAAACCGTTATATATTAGCCGATTATTCCGAGCTTGATATATTCGGTAGTGGTCTGTTCAGTTTTAAGGAATAAAGCATTGTTAAACAATAAGCAGGTACCCAGGTCTGCTTATTATTATCAAATAAGTCGTTTTTAATTTTTTTTCAATTAAAAGGTTAAATTTATAATTTTATACTTTTTTCTTCTTTTGTTCTGTTGTAGCCATAGTTAAGTTTTAATTTTCAAAAGTAATTAGAGAGTATTTCTAGTAATTTTTATGTGCACCATAATTGTCATACCTAAAATATTTTAGACCAACAAATATATAATATAACTTGAGACGTAGAAAATTGTATTGCATATGGTGTGGTGTACTTTAATAAATATAAGAATCTTTAACTGTATTGTCGAACCACAGCCACCTCCTCCTAATGCGGTAAAAATTTATCGCCTAAGACACAAATAACATAAAAAATATTGTACTAAACCCATGCTTTAAATCCTCTATTAAACATTCTAAAGCAGTTAGATTATTGCCAACATTAAAACACCTAATGTCCTAATAACCATTACATCATCCAAACGAGTGTTGTAATGAAATTCAGTACAACATTACATCATCCGTTTTCATAACAACACTCGTTTGGATGATATTATGGTTACTAGGACTGGCTTTTTTAATGCCAGCAGTAATCTAACTGTTTCAGAATCTTATATAGAGGATTCATATTATGGGTGTAGATAAAGTCTTGTATGCAACTGTTGATAATTAGGTATTAAAACACTCATGTGATACTATACTAACCACGTTCGGGTTTTAATACCCTTTATTACACAAAAGTTGCATAAATAAGTAATAGTATATGATAATATGACATATAATTATTATACTATTATCACATTAGTGTTTCAATACCCCTTATTACACAACAGGTGCATAAATAACTAAAAATAATAAAAAAATGTAAAGTAGCTCACACAGCTCACATGCACACTGCTGTGCAGGTTACTGCTGATGGAGGCCAGCTCGGGTTTCCGCTCCGTCTTCTTCGCTTGCCGCTTGGCCTTGCCTTCCAGGAAGCGCTTCTGCAACGCGCTGGTCTCCAGGTTCTGCTGCTCGCAGGCGCCGGTGAATGACTGGTCGAACCTCGGCACGCACTCCGTCTGCCTTCTTCTGTACGTCTCTATCCTTCGCCTGTGAAAAATTAAAGTCCACGTCAATATTGGCTTTGTTATAAGTTTTTCATATAACGCGATTTCAATGCGACGTTTTACACAGGCAGTACTCGATATAACGCGCGGAGTTCCCACATATATATTTCTGTACTGTGAACTTTATAATGATTGGTACAGTTCATAATTAGCTTCGCGTACCTTTGCACGTGTGTTAATTACGTTATTACAAAAATAAATCATTATATTAAATTTGTGAATTAAAAACCATTATAAAATAGTAAAACTAGACAAAAAATTTCAAATACCTGTTCCAAATTGTGTTTAATTATTATTGTTATTATATAGAGGTCGTAAAAACGTTCTACTGGAAATTCCCTATAATAAAATATATCCGCTTTCTTATAACGCAGAACAATTATCAATATATATATATAGGTGTAAAAAAGTATAAGAAAAGAATGTATTGACTTAGCAACTGATAGATAACTCAAGTGCAGCATTCCATCATTATCGGTTAACACCAATCGTGCATTATTCAACTAGTATTTTTTGCAGAATGTTTTTAGTGTTTTGTTTGGAAAATACATGCGTACAAACAATATTTTGACACAAAGTTTATAAGTATACACAGTAGGTAGAGCGGGCGATACTTTAATGATAGAAAAAATTTAATTCTTCAGTAGAACTACTTACTTAAGTAATTTGGTTATAAAAAAACTGCAAATATTGTCAAAATGAGTAAAATTTTCGGAAATTTCACGTGAATATCACAATTTTTCCTTAAATTAATTTTAAGTTAATTTAAATTAAGTATGAGTAGCCTAAGTAACTAGAGATGAACATGAACTGTTTGGGAGAGTGGACGGGCAAACAGACAATTCAGATTTATTTACATTTCCTCAGAAATTTTGTGAGATAACGTTACCTACCTTACATCCTTAATTCATATGAACCATATGAGCTATCCCCTGACTTCCAGCATTTCGTATAACAAAGACGCCACATAACTTTTATTTAAAACCAGGTGAGGCACACGCTAGGTGCAACATGAACAAGATTATTATCGGAGTATTTAACCGAAGGAGACGCCACGCGCATCAATGTCAGAGTTATTGATTAGTACGGAGAATTGACGCGCACCTAGAAAATTGTAGATATTTGGACCACATAGTTTTTTTTTTTATAAAAAGCAGCGACGTGAGGTTCACGATCTACTAACCAAATTTTTATGCGATGCCTCTCAGGACTTTTGAAAAACTAATCTAAGCAGCAGCAACAAAACGACACCATGAAATATGTCAAGGCTCAAGAAATTAGGAGGGAAGGTGGGAGGTTCCTTTGCACAGGATGCCGGCAAGATTATAGGTACCACAACGGCGCCTATTTCTGTCGTGAAGCAGTAATGTGTAAACATTATTGCGTTTTGATCTGAAGGGCGCCGTAACTAGTGAATTTACTGTACAAATGAGACATATATCTTATGTCTCAAGGTGACGAGCGCAATCGTATTGCCGCTCAAAATTTTTGTGTTTTTCAAGAATCCTGAGCGGCACACTGCATTGTAATCGGCAGGGCGTATCAATTACCATCATTTGAACGTCCTGCTCATCTCATCCTGTATTTTCATTAAAAAAAAATAGTAATTTCGCTACCAAAAACCCCCTTCAGTCCAAATGCATACCTATAGATCTTGCTCGCTATTGCTTGAGGACAGAAAAAGGTATCAGAGCGGTTTCATTCTTCAAAGGCGCCTCTCATAAATTATTCTGGTACATACCAAGCATCGTTAGTTACATTTTCAGTTCTTAATTGGCCTAGCTTTCATATTATATTATAAACTTTTGCTTAAGAATCCAGTAGGTTGTCTAAGGACAAAATTATATTTATGGCGGAATTTATTAGATTATTACAGATATTTGGGACATAATTTTAATGATGTATAAAAAAAACACAAACTCAATTATTTTAGGCAGAGTTTAAGGCCATCCATATGCCTTGTTCCTGATATTCTTCCTGCTATTCTACGACTTGTATCAAGCCTTCGTTTTCTTAAAACTCTTGAACTTAAAGTTTTGAGTTGTTTTAACACCCTTCATTACAGAACCATTATTATTATTTGATTTCTCCCACTTCTATATCCAAGCTTTTCTGGACGTTTCGGTAATATGTACCTGTGCCTCAACATCACTGGAGTTAAAGTTCTGCCTTCAATTTTAGTCTATACATATTCTGCTATACATACTCTCTATTTTTACACGCTTTTTATTAGCTTCAGCTGTATGACGTATGTTTGACCGACTAACCGACTCATTCAGGCGCTATTTTGACCAACTTGAAACGGGCAGATTTCGTTCAAACTTCGTAGATTTATCGAGGACTGATGACAATACATTAATTTGACAAAATTATTAAATTTTTCTAAGATTTATGTTAATTTATACAATTTTCGTCTACCGTCAATATGGCAGATATAAACACGCTTTTATAATTAAACCAAACTAAAAAATCTATAAAAAGCGTATTTTTTAGTTCTTTTTTAAACTACTATTTATTGTTTTAGACCAAAGTCGTTATGTAGGCCCTTGTTACAATTGGATGTGCCGCAATTATTATTTTTATTGTTATTTAGTTATAGCCAATTTTTAGCCGGCGCCTGTGGACAAAGAAATACTATAGACAACAGACGCATTGTCTTCAGTGAGGTTAACATAATAACAGTTGTCAATTTCGCAATTTTCTTGTTATTAGTAACATAGCCAAAATTCTCAGCAATATAGTTCTCACGCAAATCGGCACATACGCATACATATAATCTTAATACAACTACGCAAGTCCTTCAGAAGACTTAATCACTGGTCAACTAGCAAATCAATGAATTCTCGGTGTAACGCTTCGCAAAACTCTTTTTCTACGCACCTCCAAGGAAGTCGCACGCACCTTACCACCAGGAGTTCCTAAGGGACCAGCGGGGGCCCCCAACCACAGACCATCGCGTCCAGGAATACCAGGTACGTCGGCATATTATTGTAGCCATAACTGATTTCGCAATAATATAATAATCATATCTTAACCACGCACGATCAAAATTGTATTTCTTAGAGAGCGGAATGCTTGTTAAAATGATGTCGTCTCCAGTCGATTCAATACTCCATGCGATCATTCGAATCGTCCATTCGGTCGACACTCGACAGTGTTCAGACAGCCAGTCAGGCGCAAGTCGCAACTCGAACGGTCACCTTGAGCGAATGTTAATGCGGACACGCAGACGAACGAACCGACAACCGCATCAAATGTAACCAAGCTTTTTATTTATTTCAAGTAAATACTCGTATTCAAATCGTTTAATTCAAGGTTGTTGCCAAGCGCATGCCTAAGCTATTCGGCGAGATTATTTAATTTTGAATTATTTTTACGACTTTAAACGTGCGGATTTTTCGATTGATACGAGTGACTTCGTGGTATTTTTTTTTCTCGTCTTCTGGCTGTATGTATGTATCATCAATAACTCGTCATAATTGGGACGTATTTATACTGTTTCTATGAAATATATAGAATCTTCTTGGTACTTTACATTCGTAAACGAATTCGTAAACGAATGTAAAGTACCTGGGATGTGCAATACGTACATTATTGTGAACTTTTTTTAAATATTTTTTATAAGGAAAATAAGGCATGAGACGAGCAGCATATTCAGTTGATTGCCTATTACAATGCAGTGCCGCTCAGGAATCTTGAAAAACATAAAAATTCTGAGCGGCATTACAATTGCGCTCGTTACCTTGACACATCAGATGTTAACTCTCATTTGCCCAGTAATTTCACTAGCTACGGCACCCTTCAGACCGAAGCACAGTAATGTTTACACATTACTGCTTCACGGCAGAAATGTAACCCATAATCTAGCCAGCTTCCTGTGCAAAGGAGCCCCCCACTGGTAAAAATTACTTTTACCGTTTAGTTTCTTGTATGTTCTACTTACGAGCTCTACTTTTTCCGAACATATGGTAAATTCAGTAATTTAATAGAAATATTTGTAGTGACGATTCAGAAGCGCTTGGATTAAACCTATTTGAATTAAGTTTATTTGACTTTAGCGATATTTTTTGGATTCTTTGTCATTTAAAATTTTATTGTTATTAAACCTAGAGTAGGGCGGGGCTAGTTGAGCAATCTTTCACTTGAGCGTTTATAGCTCCTCAACGATACCTTGGTAAAATTAAAGTAACTTTAAATGTTGTTTTTTGTCACTCTTTTAACTGTATGTAACCCATCCACTGGCATTGCCTTCTCCTATCCATTCGTATCCATTATGAAAGTGACGCTTAAATTTGGGAAGCACAAACATAGGTGTACTGAATTTCCCTGAACAGATACAGTAGATACGTTAGTCCCTTGATCCCCAGAAATAATGGCAGCGACGTTACGCTTACACACTACTGTCTCATCCACATTCCAAATGTCTGATACACTGAATCCATGTTTGTTGAGCAACTATAGCTCAACTTGCCCCACCCCGAAATTTGAGATTATTAAGACAAAGGTAGATATGATGAAAAATCTGTTAGAATTATACGCAGAATCTTTATAAATATCAAAAGTAGAATAAATTTATCATAGAATAACACTTAACCGATTAAAAAGGAATGCAATTTGACTATTACAGACGAAATATTACTGTTTACAATTATTTTACTCTTTGCTGTCAAAATAAACAATGCGCTTGTGTACTTTACCCGATCGACGTTTCGCCACTGGCGGTCGTGCGATAAGTTCTCGAGATATTTGGATTGCCCAACTTGCCCCTATGCTCAACTAGCCCCGCCCTAACCTACTAATTGACAAAACGCTTCACGTAACCTTAAAAAAACTTATTAGGCTTAAAGTATACCTATATGTTTAAAATTCATTGTAAAATTCCCAATTTAAGAAAACAATACAATTTTATACTTATTTTTGGCTCTCTACACAATTGTAATGTTGAAATATTGAAGCCCCGCATGTTCGATGGTAACAACTTTGTTACCGTTCTGAATCATTTTATCAGCTATATTTACTGAGTTATCTATACATACTATAATAATATAGTAATGTGTATTTCTCTATTACTAAGCTTCAAACAATTTTAATAAAATTATGTAAGTATCGATGTATTTTTAGTACCGACTTCAAAAGGAGGAGGTTCTCAATTCGATCGGTATTTTTTAATGTATGTACACCGATTACCGAGCTTCTTACCGAGCTTTGAAGTCGGTGCCAAGCCAAATGTAATAAAAGACAAAAATCAATCCAAGCGGACAGACACGCGTGGCCAGACAACCTTAATAATTCTTATTTATTTATTATGAAAAACAGAATAACAATTAAATATTATATAACAGGCCAAAAACCACAAAGGTTTGTCCGGCATGTTAGAAAAAAAAATACTATTATCGCCTACAATAAATATTAATATTAACTTAACAATTACAGTTATGTGTTTCGGTCTGATTAAATCTTTTTGTATGTACCAACCCTAGTGCTCCGCAGAACCGTAGGTTAGAGACCACTAAGTTTTTACTAGTGGGAGGCTCCTTTGCACAGTATGTAGGCTAGTTTATGGGTACCACACAACGGCGCCTATTTCTTCCGTGAAGCAGTAATGTGTTAGCATTATTGCGTTTGGCGCCCGTAGCTAGTAAAATTACTGAGCAAACGAGACTTAACATCTAACGTCTCAAGGTGATGAGCACAATTATAGTGCCTCTCAGACTTTTTGGGTTTTTCAAGAATCCTGAGCGACACTGCATTATAATGGGCAGGGCGTATCAACTACCACGAGCTGAACGTCCTGCTCGTCTCGTCCCTTATTTTCATAAAATAAAATATTGGATGAGCCCTCTATTTTTAAAGAGTAGATAGTAGGTAGGTATATGAAAAAGGCTAGCACACAGCCTTGCAGAATCTTATACCATTCAAGGGCATCAGCTTAGAGGAATATCCATCGGTAACGACTTGTATGCTGCACCCAGTGAGGAAGCTAGTGGCCCACTTTCATAAACTCTCGAAACCCAAAATGTTGGATGATTTGAGAGGAACTCCTCGTGCCGTACACGTTCGAAGGTCTTCGCTATATTATATCGAATCTAACTGTCCGGCCTTCTCTCTTGTTTCGATAGCCGACACGTGTTGGTAACTTTGTTGATTTGTGTGTTCGTAATTCATCGACTCCTACACGACTTGACCTATTTTACATGATTACAAGTCAATAACAGTCAACAATTTAAATTAAAGCAAAAATAAAGTTAATGTTACAAACAATATGTTATGTTTTTTAAGTGATAACCCTCACTTCTAGGATTAATACACAAATAAAATTTGAAAAACAAAATTTTATGAACGATGGGACTCGAACAATTTTATTTGTGTATTAATCCTAGAAGTGAGGGTTATCATTTTAAAAACATAACAAATTGTTTAGATTTACAAGAGCGACATCTCAAGTCAATTTCCTAATATGCAAATATTGGGGTTGAGCAGGTTATCAACTGTAAAGTAGATTCTGTAGAATGTAGATGAAGCCACAACCTGAGAGTTGAAGAAAGCATACAAGATTTTATGACGATACGTCACTCGAACGGTTAGCTCAGTTGGTTAGAGCACCGGCACGGAACGGAGGTCGTGGGTTCGAGTCCCGCATCGTTCATAAAATTTTGTTTTTCAAATTTTATTTGTGTGAATATTACAATATATATGGCTTATAATGTTCACAACTCGAGTTGTGAGCTTCATATAAAACGGTTTAAGAACAATCATCATACAACAGCATTACGTCATGCTCCAACTAAACCGAATACTGCATAGCCGACTCATTTCCAAGAATACAACACTCAAGACTGCAGTGTATGTGATCTCTGATAGTAGGAATATTTTATATCATACTAGATGACCCGACAGACGTTGTTCTGTACATAATAAATGAAATAATGTTTTTATATGAATTTGTCAATAATATATCATAACATCAAAAATTACTTCGTAAAATATGCACCCTGCTGTCGTAATGAAATTGTTTCACAGCAGAACTGTCAAACCGTGCGTCCATAAATCCTCTCATAGTATGGACACATCAAAGGAAAAACAAATTTGTTGTTTTCATTCAATTTAGCAGCATTTTCCTATTTATTCACCTTTTAAACCTTCTCTGGACTTCCACAAATAATTCAAGACCAAAATTAGCAAAATCGGTCCAGCCGTTCTCGAGTTTTAGCGAGACTAACAGCAATTCATTTTTATATATATAGACTAGCTGACCCAGCAAACGTTGTATTGCCGATAGTAAAATCGCGATACAAAAGTAACTGTTGATCGTAGATGGGTGAAAATTTGAAGTTATATGTATTTTTTATTGCTGACTCATAATCAAATTTAAAAAAAAAAAAAAAAAAAATTGGCGTGGACCACCTTTAACATTTAAGGGGATGAAAAATAGATGTTGTCCGATTCTCAGACCTACCCAATATGCACTCCAAATTTCATGAGAATCGGTCAAGCCGTCTCGAAGGAGTTTAACTTCAAACATCGCGACATGAGAATTTTATATATTCGACTAGGTAGGTGAGCCTTTAGAATAATCGCACGCAATCAACGGTCACACGGAAATAATCCAACTACCACGTTATTTATTGAACAGGAATCCGGCTAGATTATGGGTACCACAACGGCATCTATTTCTGCCGTGAAGAAGTAATGTGTAAACATTATTGTGTATAGGTCTGAAGGGCACCGTAGCTAGTGAAATTACTGGGCAAATGAGACTTAACATCTTATGTCTCAAGGTGACGAGCACAATTGTAGTGCCACTAGGTCTCGAAATTTTTTTTATGAAAATAAGGGACGAGGCGACCAGGACGTTCAGCATATGGTAATTGATGCGCCCTGCCCATTACAATGCATTTCCGCTCAGGATTCTTGAAACACCCCAAAAATTCTGAGCGGCACTACAACTGCGCTCGTCACCTTGAGACATAAGATGTTAAGTCGCATTTGCCCAGTAATTTCAATAGTAATAAATAATAGTAATTACAACTACTAATTACAGGACTATAGATAAGCATTTAGAATAGTAATATTGACTTAGGTAAAAAATTACCCCCTTATTCATAATGGTCCGCTAACTTAAAACAGCCGCTAAGGAGTGTTTTTTCTCATTCTGACTTAGGTCAATAGAAGAAGACAGAGTGAGAATTAGCAATACTTTAAGTTAGCAGACTATTATGAATAAGGGGGTTATAGGTTAGTAGCTTAAACAGTAAAAACTTGGGTGTTGGTGTGTTAAGTGTTTATGTAAAAACTTAGGTATTTAGAAGTAAAGTTATTCCAAGTTGAAAACTTTATGTTACCTATGTAAGAAAGAAAGATCTTTTTAAATGTTGATACGTATAAGTAGTTTGTACCCACAAATGCAAAATCTATATACGAGTATATAAAAATGAATTGCTGTTCGTTTGTCTCGCTAAAACTCGAGAACGGCTGGACCGATTTGGCAAATTTAGGTCTTGAATTATTTGTGGAAGTCCAGTGAAGGTTTAAAATGTGAATAAATAGGAAAATGCTGCTAAATTAAATAAAAACAACAAATTTGTTTTTCCTTTGATGTGTCCATACATAATTTCTATGAGAGAATTTATTGACGCACGGTTTGACAGTTCTGCTGTGAAACAATTGCATTACGACAGCAGGGTGCATATTTTACGAATTAATTTTTGATGTTATGATATATTATTGACAAATTGATATAAAAACATTATTTTATTTATTATATACAGAACGTCTGTCGGGTCAGCTAGCATAAAATAAAAATAAGCTTTAGATACAAAATACGGTCCGGTGTAGTCGAAGATTTCTTTCCATCAACCGATAGTAACAGTTCTATCGGTTGATGGAAAGAAATCGGATGACGGAAGCCGGATCTAGTGCGTAAACTACCATAGAAATAATACTACGACTACTTCGGACCGTGTTTCACGGATATGGATCGGATTCGGATCGGACGTAGTGCGAAAGCGCTCTTCCAAATTCGGTACAAAGTTTTACTTGAGAATAAACCAAGAATATGCAAGATGTTGACTATCGGCCGTTTTCAATAACCTATCTATCCTTAGTTTAACTTGCTAGACGTAGACAAATCAATCCTTTTACACTGACTTACATTTCAATAACCTATTGCCAGATAGCATTGGACTATGTAATAACACTGTCAATACAATGATAATTCTGAAGTTTTCCAAATGTCAGGCAGAATTGCAAATAAACGCGGGAAATGTCATAAGTCCGAATACAGTAAGCAAAATGTCTATTTGTAAACATTTTGCATATTATGTGGTTTATTCTCAGGTATAACTTTATATCAAGTTTATTTATAAGGCCGATGAGGTTTAAAACGACTAACTAAGAATACAGGCTATGCCGTTTGTTTACGATGAACCGCGTAATCGTTTCGGGAAGCAACCCTTTAATGATGTAGGGTTACGGATGATTGCAGTCTGCATAATAACGTTTAGCGGCCCTCGGCCTAAGGGCACGAACCTACGTGAGTACGCATCGCCAGGTTACTGTTAACTGCCGGGTAAGACTACTTGAAAATCAAACCATTAAAGCATATTATGGTAGTTGTTAGGCCCGGTTTCCACCAAAGCGGAGAGGAGAGGAGATGCTTTTGTTTTGATAACCAATCAGATTACCTTAATTCCATATCTCGCCTACGCTTAGCTTCGGTGGAAATGGATCAAGTGGAGAGGAGATGTCTCATAATTCTTTGATTTTGTCCGGCCGGGTGGCCCGAGTCCTTTTCCCCGCTGCCATCTCCCCGCACCTAGCACATCCGAAAACGTTGCTATAAACACAGCTCACATCATCTCTCCGCTCTCGTGGAAATCCTGACAGCTTCTTTCAGTGGCTTATCTCCTGTCGTCTCCTCTCCTCTCCGCTTTGGTGGAAACAGGGACTTATTTTACCAATTCAGAAAACGTATGACAAGACAAATGTATAGTGCTATACGGCACATTATCTCTGGAACATAATGCCCCCTCCCGTACCCTTTCACCCCCTCGCGCTCGACATGTTGCGTCCGTACGGTTTGCAGTTTCATTACCATTACATGTCGTTGATATTTTCGTGCTATCACGCTTTGTTTTTTGAAGATTTCATTTTTACGATTTGAGTTTTGTTGTTCTATGTCGCTATAATAGTTCTTATAATATATAATAGAAAAATTTATACTTTTTGTACATAAATGATTTTTCATCATTATAATAATAATTAATCAATTATACACAAAAAATAAATCGTAGTTTATTTATTGATAATAATAACCTAGTGATGTTTATTTTGCATCATTTACTGGCATGTTTTCCATTTGGCTACTTAATATTTTGACGAAAAACTATACTAACTAGCAAGAATTTATATATTTATTTGTACGAACTATGTCCTTTTTAGGGTTCCGTAGCCAAATGGCCAAAAACGGAACCCTTATAGATTCGTCATGTCTGTCCTCTCTGTCTGTCCTTACACGGACAGGTCACAGGCATTTTTTTTCCAAAACTACTGGCCAAGTTAATGTTACATTTATTTAAAACAAAATATTTTTAATGTTGATACGGTCACTATAAGATGTTGTTAAGTGAGCTAATTACGTAATACCTTATTACATAGGGTCTGAATAAATTGACCGACTTGGTATTACATGTTACTACTTTTTACGGTAGAACTGAGCTGGGAGACTTGTTTTTTTTTTATCTAAATATTTCCTTTTTTATATAAAAAAAAGGGCAGAGACGAGCAGGACGTTCAGCTGATGGTAATTGATACGCGCTGCCCATTACAATGCAGTGCCGCTTAGGATTCTTGAAAAACCACAAAATTCTGAGCGGCACTACAATTGCGCTCGTAACCTTGAGACATAATATGTTTGATGTCTCATTTGCCCAGTAATTTCACTAGCTACGGCGCCCTTCAGACCGAAACACAGTAATGTTTACACATTAATGCTCCACGGCCGAAAAAGGCGCCGTTGTGGTACCCATAATCTAGCCGGCATCCTGTGCAAAGGAGCGCCTGGTGGGAACACTTTTACTGACCGGGATTTAATTCGTGATTGCATTTACAAGTTTTAATCAGGTCAAAAATCAATTGCGACAACTGAATCGTATTTCACGTGACATTTCACCTGCTACAAATGAAATCAGCCGTGGCCACTCGCGCGACGATCGTTTTTATTTAGTTCATTGACCAGCCGCGACGAACGACGCGCCGCTAACAAACAAACGCTATCGATAACTCCTTATTGGGCGTCACGCGTCACGGTATACCACTGACATCATACGCGGCGGTTACCGTCGCTTATCATTTGTGAAGCCCGCAGGCACCTGTCACTCAGACCTCTAACGCTGATATAATTTGACACTTGATATTATGATTAGTGCAAATTACTTTTCTTTAATTAAAATAAGGGACGAGTCGAGCAGGACTTAGAGTTAATGGTATTTTATACGCCCTGCCCATTACAATGCAGTGCCGCTCAGGATTCATGAAAAACACAAATTCTGAGCGGAAATACAGTTGCGCTCGTCAACGTCAACATGACACATAAGATGTCTCATTTGCCCAGTAATTTCACTAGCTACGGAGCCCTTCAGACCGAAACACAATAATGCTTACACATTACTATTGACTAACTATATTTTTAAGTTAAAACCTATTTAGCCGCCCTCTCCCTTTTTTTATGGAAGACGACTAACGAGCGTACGGGTCATCTGATATTAAGTTATCACCGCCGATCACATTCTCTTTCGACACCAGATGAATCACAGGAGCGTTGCCGGCCTTTAAGGTGTACGCGCTTTTATTAAAGGTACCCGTGTCGTATCGTCCTGGAAACACCGCACAAGGTCTTTCCAGGTCTTCCACGTACACAGCTTTGTAGTACGTGGAAGAAAGCCTCTTGACAACCGCACTGTGGAGGAGCGCCACACATCCAGATGGTAGGGATGATATCCTGATTCGTGGCGTGTCATGCGAAGGTGGTATTCGGCAGCAGGAATCAGATGTAACAGCTCTTCGGAACTCTCCCCGTGATAAATGCGTCATCATCATCATATAAGCCGGAACGTCCACTGCTGGACAAAGGCCTCCCCCAATGATTTCCACGAGGATCGGTCCGGCGCTGCCCTTGTCCAACGTATTCCGGTGATCTTGACCAGATCGTCGATTCATCTTGTGGGGGGCCTACCAACACTGCGTCTTCCGGTACGTGGTCGCCATTCGAGGACTTTTCTCTACATTTTATAATGTGGGAATTAACGGAAACTGAGCAGTCACGTACGGCCATGTAGCGCTCGTTCTGGTCGGCTCGAGTCGACTAAGGGAGAATGATCAGTCAAAACAAAATTTAACTGTCTCTCTGTCGTGTGTTTTTAAGCACGCACCTTTTCTTTAGTAAATATGATAATGTACATATTATATTGTTGTACGACGGACGACTGATAGACCTTTCATATTGGTGGGATATTAAAACCCTTTAATAAAAAATATGAGTCGTACATAGCCTTTAAGCTACCGGTTACAGAATTCTTTCGGTAATAATCACTACATAGAAGCGTCGGTAACGCAATGGTTACGGCCACTGCCAACCAAGAGGCACCTGTTACTCGCCTAATACAATATTATGTTTTCGATTATCGAATACTGTACTTTTGAAAAATGTTAGTTTCAGTCCATAATGTAATAAAAAAATGATATATCAATTTCATAGTTTTCACTTTTGTAGCCGCCTTAATATAACTTAATTTAAATGGTATACAAATATCTGTCAACAGATCAACTTCTGCTGCTTTTATGTTTAATTTATATTAAGGATTGGTCTCCACTGTGCTCCAACTAGATACCGCAAGCGTAATGGCAAAGTGTAGTAACAAATACTCAGCCCAAGTTGACATACTCCAGCCAGTCTCGAACATGTGTGACGTTGATGTGCCACATGTTCGTTTAAACTTTGGTAATAATTGAAAGTAAAATGCCGTGTTGTGTAGTAAAACGTCGTAAAAATTATACTACAATTTTGGAACCTGCATTTTTATATTATAGTATTAGCCGACTCAACAGGCACTGTTCTGTCAATAGAAAAAAATTATATAAATATGCAGGAATTATGTAGTCTAAAGCCATCAAGGAAATTTGTAATAACATATTTCTGATGAATATTCAGTTTGTTACACAAAGTATGTATGGTGTCAAATGCAATTTTTAAAAATTAATTGGGTTGTAAATTCAAAACAAACTCTTAATTTATACACAAATAGGAGGACACAATTTTTTTATACTACAGAGCAACATTTTGAGAAAAAAGAAAATTTATGTACAAATCTCTATGGAAGCCTCTCCATTACTAGTCAGCAGAGTACAATGTAGGTATAATCCAACTTCAGTGATGATTTGGAGGTGTGTAGCTACTAGTAACTGTCATGTTTTAGGTAAAAAAAAAGGTGTCAAAACACAACACAAAACAGGTGCATCAAGATATGATTCTTGAGATGGTTAAGCCGTTTAATAATACAACGTATTATAACCAAGTATCATTATTTCAGCAGAATAATTACCAGGTCCACATAAGTGTGGTGGGTATTGAATGTTTCTGACAGTCATCATATCCCCATCTTAAGGGATTACAATTTATGGTCAGTTTATGACTGCTGCACTAAATTTTTCAAGAATATATATTGTTGTAATACATTTTGAACTGGCTTATTTTTTTAGAACCTTATTTTTTGCTATGAAACATAATCTATATTAATATTATAAAAAGGAAATATTTGATTGTTTGTTTGTTTGCATTGAATAGGCTCCGCAACTACTGAACTGATTTGAATAATTCTTTCACTGTTGGGAAGCTACATTATTCCCGGGTGTTATATATATATATATATATATATATATATATATATATATATATATATATATATTATATTTTCAAAAAATTAGGGATCCCTACTAAAAGTCCAGTAATGGGGTATCACGGGGGCTAGTATATTAATACTATTGTAATAAATGTTTCATGTTACAGAAAAAGAGATAATATATTCTCTGAAATAATATTTATGCAAGACTAGATTGATATTTGCAATATGCCTCAATGGCGAGCTGTTTTCTCACCACCTAGTAGTGCTTCTGAGGAAAATTAAATCACAAAACTAACAGGAAAATAGAACAGAATTACTACAATATGCATTCATTATTGAAATGGCTCATTCATTATTACACTACATAATAATAATAGTAACCAAGCAAAGATTCAGTTCAGGCATATTTAAAAAAAATCTAACTCTAAGGCTGAGATTTTTCCAAGAATTTTGATTTTTTATAATTTAATAGCACTAATATAAAAGAACATTAAACACACTTTACCTTTAACTAACTGTATATTAGTGTATGAAACCAGCTAAAGTTCAGTAAAAGATAGATTTTTACACATGTAAATAAGTTTTCAGCTTAGGTTTTGGATAAAAAAAAAATTGAATATTTGATTCTGTTTTAGCTGAAGCTGAAAAATTTCAAAAATTTCGATTTTGGTTAGCGTAGAGAATTTTGTTTTAGTAAAATTAATAAAATTAATTTAAAATAGTTTTAAGGAAAAATAGTTATATTATTGTCACCCAAGTAGTTGACACTTTGATTAAAGATCACAACATTAGAAAAGTGACAAACCCCAGGCTTGCATGTGTCTTCCCATGAGTGTTCAGTTACACCACTGAGACTTCGACCATGGGGCTCAGTAAGAAAAAAGCTTTAGGTTTTGTGAGCAGAGTTCCAAACAACAATTACAATTTGACTATTTTTACAATAATGCAGTTATTACACTGATTTTTAATTTATACTAATAAAATTCAAGATTGATACTTAACTTTTCTTTTCAATTTTCTGGACTACACCCTAACATATTTCATATACAGTCAAATATTTAAATGTGGTTGTAAGCAAAAAATTTATAATTCTTGTGATCAGCACTTATGTGGTCGATTCAAATCATAGACTATAGCATTACATTTTAGATAATAATAATACAATAATTACATTTTAGATAAATTTGGATATAGGGTCAGTCCTGATAACTCATCCTTCTTAACCTTTTTAACTAACTTTTTATCACCCATAGCATGAAACATTGTTTGTTCTACTCATGTCAGGACACAGGTCAGGACATGCTCATGTCTACCAATGTTTGGTGCTGGTTGAGTGTGATGTGTGACAAAAACAACAGGATTATCAAGACTCACCCTCCAAACTTACCCAGATGGAATATACAATAAGACAACTGTACAAACCTTAGCCGATCTACAACTGCTTGACGTTTGGGTGGTAGGATCATTTCCTCCATGGGCTGCAGCATGTTGGGTGGATGCTGGGCGGGCGAGGCGCCGGGCAGCAAGCCGCCCGCGCCACCGCCTCCCACCAGGTGCTCCACGGTTGTACTTTACCACTTCACCTTTGATCCTTCATCTTATGTCCTTTTTATTGTACTATTGTATGATCAAGTACTACAGCGTAACTGCGATAGCACTATGAGAAAATATCTCCGGTTCGTCCTGTACACTCTTAACACATTTTTCATATTGTCACTTTAAAGAGTACCACAATGAATAACACTTAACGATTTATAATTTTTAAACAGATTGACACATTGTTTTGCTCTCAAAGCGAAATTACCAAAAATATTAAAAACCGTATAATGTTTTGGAAACAAGTCACATAATCAAAGTGTTATCCAAATATCTGATATCTAGGTATTTCATGTAAATTCAATATCATCGAGTTCCTTATCACTACTAAATAGATCTAATAACAGCATGGTATCTAAATAAATTGCTTCCAATATAAACTGAACGAGTCTACACTCTACTGTCCAAGACTCCTGTTGAACAACACTTTGCTTTGCTAAATTCTGTTTCTAATAAAAACTGACTGACCACTGACGACTGACGGCGACAGAACGGCGACAGGCGTGCGCCGACGCCACCACAGAGGATATAGTCAACTTACACTTAGAGTAATCATACATCTTGATTTACAAAATTGTGTCTAAATACTAAAAACCACATCGGCAGTTAGTGACAATTTCCAAGCGATGCAATAACTTAGAATTTTCAAAAAACAAAGGTAATTTTTCGTCTCAAGGATATTTAGTTTTCAAAAAACAATAATAACTAATAAATTAAACAGGTATATTATTGGCTTTATAGAACGTCATTGGCTTACATATTTAAAAATAAGTATTTACGAGATATTAACTGCTAATGAAAGCCAACCACGAGACCCGAGGAGGCCACTAGACAGACTACTTTCGTTGGTGTGCGACCACCTAATTGCCCAATTATTGGATTGTCAAAGCTAGGAATTATGAAAAAAAAATGAATGAACGTATACATTAATTTAATTAATTTTTTTTTTTTGCTGGTTATATAATACAGTTTTTAGCTGATTTCCTTGATCACCGCCACCCATATTCTCTTGTAACACCAGAAGAATCGCAGGAGCATTGCAGGCCTTTAAGACATTCTTTAGAAAGAGAGAAAAAAGAAAAAACTTTGCATCAATGTAAACATTTCAATTAATTTTCATTAACAAAAATAGGATGGGTTTGTATCATGCTCTACTATTATTTTTTTATGGAAGAGAGAACAAACGATCGTACGGGTCACCTGATGTTAAGTGATTACCGCCACCCACATTCTCCTGCAATATCAAAAGAATCACATGAGGCGTTGCCGACCCTTTAAAAAAGTATACGCGCTTTTTTGAAGGTACCTATGTCGTATCGTCCTGGAAACACCGCACAAGGAAGCACATTCCACTGCTTTGGTTAATTATAAGACACTATTCATATATGTAAATTATTTTAATGAGGGATATGTAAACCCACCTCGGTCTTTAAGTTGTGAGAAAACAAAAAGTTTTCTTTCTCCCCTACTAATGTGAATGTAGATTTTGATGAAATTTCGTACAGATATACAATAGAACTTGGAAAAGGATATAGGCTACCTTTTATCGCGATTAAGAGGTTTAAAGGGGGTGGAAGTTTGTATAGAAATTTATCATTATTAAAGATGACACTATGTAACTTTGTATTTAGGCACTTGATAAGAAATAAATAAATTATTGGTCTAGCGTTTTTAAAATTTCTACCTGTATGGGGATGAAAAGGAGGATGAAACTCAGTTCGATTTTGATTATATTTGGTACAAAAATAGGCTAGACCAGCTTGAGAAATGATATAAGCTGCCTATTGTTGTAAAAGAGCATTTAGAGACTAATGGTTTGGCGATTAAATAAAACAACTGCTTGACTGTGAGGAATATGTGGAAGATATATGGAAGATATGATTTATTAAAAAGTTACACGATATATATACAAAATCCTTAAAACTAGTTACCCAATTACAATCGTTACTTAAAAAATATTTACAAGTTCAAAAGAACATAGAAAATATTTACAAGTTCAAAAGAACAAAAAAACGATAGAAATTTAGCATGCCTAGAAATCGTCTTAAACCTTCTATAGTTTTCGGTTTTGAATATTCGGTAATGGCTTTAATCTTCTCTTCTGGTGGCTGTATACCGTTTTTTGATACGATGTATCCAAGAAATTTGACTTCCGTTTTGCCTAAGTTACACTTCGCGGGGTTGATAGTGATACCGTTTTCTTCCAATCTTCTAAGAACTGTTCTTAGGTGATCGCGATGCTCAGTCTCGTTTGCTGAGGCTATGAGCAAATCGTCGATGAATGGGAAAACGTAGTCTAATCCACGGAGCACTTCGTGAATAAATCGCTGAAATGTTTGTCCCGCATTCTTCAGACCAGGACACATGCGAGGAAATTCGAATAAACCCATTGGTGTGATGATAGCTGTCTTCTCTATGTCCTGTTCCCTGGTCTTCAATTGTTGGTAAGCGCGGTTGAGGTCGATTGTGGAGAATATTGTTTTGCCAGACAGATGATGGGTGAAGTCCTTGACTCTCGGCACTGGATAACGATCGGGTTTGGTTATGCTGTTCAATCGTCTATAATCACCGCATACCCGTATATCACCATTCTTCTTAGGTACTATATGGAGTGGTGAAGACCATGGACTTTTACTCGGTCTGCAGAGTCCTTGTTGCATCATGTTTTCGAATTCTTTCTTCACTATTTCATAACGATGAGGTGGAATGGGACGAGCACGGCAATGTAATGGAGGTCCTTGTGTTTCAATATAATGTTCCACGTTAATTTTTGGCGATAATTGCATCGATGTTAATCTCGTGGTACTGGGGAATTCGGCGAGTATCGCGTGGTATGGGGCCTGTATATCGATACTTCGTATTGTGGGTGAGGTCTTTGACATTATTGGCCACAAATTTAAAAATCAACGCGATTTTTAAATTTGTGGCGGCATCAATTAATCTTCGATTTTTTAAGTCTACGATAAGTTGATGGTGGTTGAGAAAATCGGCACCTATTATTGGTTTCGTGACGTCAGCTACAATAAACTTCCACTTGTATGGTCGACGGAGGTTGAGATCGAGTTCTAATGTTTTCTCACCATAAGTTGAAATTGTTGTGTTGTTTGCAGCGTACAATTTAAATGGTAGAAGCGTTGCTTTCAGGCCTGGTTTTCTTGGTAGGACGGATATATTAGCACCGGTATCTACTAAGAATGACATCTTTGTTTCCTTTTCTGTGACAAAAAGGCGGTATGAAGTGTGAAGGACGCCGGGTTCCGCCGCAGCTAGCGTCCGTTCTAGTTTCCCGATGGCTCTTTCTTGAAGCTGCAGGGCGTAGTACAACGTCGTGCTTCACTACCAAATCGGCGATGGTAATAACAGTAAAGTGTTGGTGAGCTATTGAGTGTGCGGGAACGGTGTTGTGACGAAGTTCTATTGCGAGATGACGAGCGAAATCGGTGGCGATGATAGTGTTGAGATGGCCTTGACTTGAGTTCGGCGACTTCAAGTGATAGTTTTCGTATCTCGTTAATAAGGAATTGTGTGTGATCTACCTTATTTGACGTCGATGATTCTGGACCTGATGCTGGTGGCTGGTTGGAGACGGCTGGTGGCTGGCTGGAGACGGCTGCTACCTCCTGGATTTGCTCCATCATCGTGTCAGCAAGCAACGCTAGTTCCTCCAGCGTGGACTTCGCGCTGAATGACTCGCTGACGGCGAGCACGGAGCGGACGTGGGCTGGCAATAGCTTACTCCACATCATGCGGAGGGTGGAGTCGGTAACCTTGTCCCTTGCAAGGTTACGCATGCGTCGCAGTAGCTGTGAAGGCTTCTGGTCTCCAAGCTCCATCTCGGCGAGTAGCTTCTGGAACTTGCGACTGTCGGATTCTTCATACACCGATATGTGACGTTCCTTGATTGCTGAATATTGTTTGTCTCTAGGTATGTTAAATAGGATGTCGGAGATTTGTTCGATGTCAGCCTTTTCTAATTGGACGAGCACCATCTGTGTCAGCTGGGCTTGACTCCTCTTGTGATCATCGGTGGCGGCTTCAAAGCTGTGATACCACAATCGCGGATTTTCCCGCCAAAATGTTGGTATGCGCATCGACAGTGAAATGCTGGAGGTTTCTGTCGCGGTGGGCGCTGGGAGTGGCCGAGCCTGGTTTGTGTCTTCCATTTCTTCGTCGGGTTGATATTCCTCGAGCAGAGATTCGTCGAACAGGAATTCGTCGTTTCGGCGAGCTGGTGAAGCTGTTCTTCGATGTGTAGCCGGGCAGAGGTTCGGTGTTCTTCTGTTCTGGCTTCCTTCCGTCGGTGTTCTTGTTCGGGTTTCCTTCCGTCGGTGTTCTTGTTCGGGTTCACCACTTTAGAGACCGGAGAGTGTCGCGTCGGATGCTGACGGCTTCATCACCGTCAGTCGCAAGAAGAAGCGCAGTCGCGAATCGCCTTCTCTTGATGGCACACCCGCCAAGAAAGCCGCGGCCACGACTGGCTCCACTCCCGCGTCCGCGCCCGCGCCCGCTAAAGCCCGCGTACCGCCTCCGACCAAGCGCCCGCCTCCTATTTTTATAGGAGACCGAGGCCGCTGGTTGGTTATCAAAAATAGGATCCCGAAGACGCTCTCCTTCCAGGCGAGGGCGTACCAATCTCTCATCAAATTAGAGACCAAAGAGGTAGCGGACCACCGCGCCTTGACATCTCTTCTTAGAGAGCTGAGTGTGGGTTTCCACACGTACGCCCTGCCTGAGGAGAAGCGTCTGAGGGTCGTTATTAGGAACGTCCCCAGATAGTTAGACGAGGCCGACATTCTGTCGGACCTCAAAGAGCAGGGTTACCCTGCACACGAGATGCACCGTATGCGCGGAACCACCAACAAACAACCATTTAACATGGTTCTCGTCGTCCTCGACCTCACGCAAGAGGGAAAGGAAATTTTTAATATTTAATCAGTTTGCTCCCTTCAGGGCATCCGGGCCGAAGCTCCTCGCAACCGCGGGGGGCCTGGTCAGTGTCACAGTGCCAGATATACGGGCACTCGGCACGCAACTGCGAACACACCCCGAGGTGTGTGAAGTGCCTCGGTAAACACGGCACGCCGGAGTGCCCTCGCAATGCGCGGAGCCCCCGGCCTGCGTCTTGTGCGGGGAGAAGGGGCACCCCGCGAGCTATCGCGGGTGTCCCAAGGCACCTAAACACAAGCGTCACCCAGGGCGCAGCCAGCCGCAAGGCAGAGCAGAGAAGGTGGAGTTCACTCCGACCTTCAAACCTGCGCCGCCTCCGAAGGTAAACGCCTGGGCGAGGTCTCCTCCGGCTGCCAACGCTGCCACAGAGGCCACTCTCGCGGCCCCCGCGCCCCTCCGGCCACCGCTTGCGTCCCGCCCGGCGGCGTCGGTCCCGCGACCGAGGCCACCGGCGCCCGCGTCCGCGGCAACAGGTAACCAAGGCGGCAGCACCTTTGCCTTCATGTTCGAACTGTCAGAGCTGTTCGACATAGATGAAATCACAGCCCTGGCCAGCAGGCTCGAGGCTGTCCGGGACGACCCGCCGTCGCTCCTGCAAGTATTATGGTAGACAACGGCAAAATATTCCGTGCCCTCACCGATATAGGGCGAAAGTATAAAAACATTCGCGATGCCTAATAACGTAAGCGGACGGGTTAAACCACATACGCTCCGTATAGCGTATTTTAACGCCCAAGGCCTTAAGCCTCAACTAGACTTGGTGAAGGAGTTCGCTCACGAACATCAATTAGACCTATTCTTAGTGCAAGAGACATTTCTAAAACCACGTATACACGATCCGCGTATCGCTAATTATAACTTAGTCAGGAATGATCGCACCACCCGTATGGGCGGCACCCTCATTTATTTTAAATGGTCTCTACACTGTATACCTATAGATCCTCCGGTCCTCACTAACATCGAGGCCTCTGCCATCCGGGTCAGTATGGCGAATCACCAGCCGATCACTGTTATTAAAGCTTATCTTCCGCCGAACAAACAAATATTAGACACAGATATAGAAGCATTACTCGGCTACGGGGCCGCAGTCATAGTGGGCGGCGATCTTAACGCCAAACACTCCAACTGGAACAGTGGAGCCACAAATAGAAACGGAATTTTATTAGATTCTCTCACAGACACGCTGAACTTTTCAGTAATAGCACCCGACGAACCAACACGTTATCCGGATAACGTCGCGCACCGACCCGACATTCTAGACGTTGCGTTACTTAAAAACGTAACGCTCAATGTAAATTCAATCGAGGTTTTTCACAAATTAGAGTCAGACCACCGGCCCGTCGTCCTAAATCTAGGCCCACCGGTTAAATTTCACCCACCGACGAAAACAGTGATCGACTGGCAACGGCTGGAAAAGAATCTCGAGTCTATCAAGTCCGACGACCTTGACCTTATACCGGACGTCATCGACTCGGTCGACACGGCTCACAGTGCTATCTCTCATGTGACGTCACATATACAGAATAGAATCAAGGCCTGCTCCAGGCAGGTTTCGACGATGCAACCGCATCGCCTAAACCTGCCTCCAGAGGTCAGGAACCTACTCACACAGAAGCACAGAGCCACCTCCGCTACCTACAGCGGGTGGTACGGGAACGTATCGCGGTACTCCGCGGCGAACGTTGGGACCGCTTGCTCGGCGACCTTAAGCCATCACATGTGGCTTTCTGGAAGCTGCCTCGTGCGTTCAAACATGAGCCGCCCACGGTCATGCCTCCTTTGGACAGACCGGGACTGCAGCCGGCGCTCGATGACGATGAGAAGGCTGAATGCCTCGCCGATATTCTCGAGAGTCAGTGCTCTCCAAATGCAGCAGCCGACCCGACACACGTTGACGAAGTTGATCGTGAAGTTTAACGTCGCTCCGCTCTGAGCCCTTCAGGCGATGTAATAAAACCCACCTCTTACGAAGAGGTGAAGCTAATCATTAAGGAGCTTCACTCCAAGAGGGCCCCGGGGCCCGACACTATAAACAATAGGGTTCTTAAGATGCTACCCTCGACTCTTATTACTTTATTGGTTACCATTTTTAATATTCTATTGTCTAATAGCGCGTTCCCCGAACAATGGAAGGATTCCATTGTTATCGGTATCCCAAAACCCAATAAACCTAAAGCTAATCCGAGTAGCTATAGGCCTATTAGCTTAATTAACTCGATCGGGAAACTTTACGAAAGATTATTTCTCGCGCGTCTTAATCATTACATCGCGGAGCTTAACCTGATACCCGATATACAGTTCGGATTCAGATCCGCTCACTCGTGTCCCCAGCAGGCTCACCGACTCACCGAGTACATTCTCATACGGCGTCAATTTCACGCTACCACTGCAGCCGTGTTTTTCGATGTCGCGAAGGCCTTCGACAAGGTATGGCACAACGGCTTAGTATTCAAGCTGTATCAACTGGGAGTGCCAGACAGGCTAGTGCGCATCATTCGAGCCTACCTTACTGATCGCTCCTTCCGATATCGAGTAGAGGGCACCCTATCCTCACCCAGACCCATCAGGTCTGGCGTGCCACAGGGTTCGGTCCTCTCTAGCGGCGAAGCAAACTTCCGCTCAAACACAAAGTGACGCTGTACAAAACCATCGTACGGCCCATACTGTCATACGCAAGCGTCGTTTTCGCGCACACGTTGCAACGTTGCACGTCGTTTGCAAGTAGTTCAAAATAAATTCACGCGCATGGCAACCGGAGCCCCGTGGTTCATCCGAAACGTTGACCTTCACCGCGACCTAGAGCTTCCGACGATAGCTCAACACTTTAAAGAGATCTCGCGACGCTTCTTTGACAAGGCGCCTAACCATCCCAACATCTTGGTTAGGAAGGCATGCGGGTACACCCCCCTTCACCATAGTCTCAACCCAATAAGACGTCCCAGACCCGGATGACGACATCACCATCGCGAACGCGACACCCACACAAACACCGACACAGACACGCACACACCGCCTTCGCAGGCGTAGGCGCGGTCAAACACCGCAAACCACTGGCACTCGTCACTCGGACGATGGCCAGCGGCCCGCACCCTAGATACACCACACATTGTTTTGATACCCGACGAGACGTTAGTCCTCGTCCTGTAATCGCTTCACTACACTCACTCACACACGGACTGACTGACGGACTGACATACACCACTTACACAATCACAAACACACTCCACAAACAGACACAAACATACATGCACACTAACATTTACACTACTTACACACATACAAACATACATACACACTAACATTTACACTACTTACACACATACAAACATACATACATACAATCATAAACACATAAATACACACTTACATACATTCACCAAAACATCACCACACTCGCCGGTGAGTGTGTTCTTATCACCTTTTCATCTTTCATCTTCATTTTCATTCTCTCTCCTTCCCACAAGCACACAGCCGGTCTGAGGTACGAGTCTCCTTAGGAGACGCCCCGCGACTGTTGTTGCGTAGTCTTTGCAGCCTCCACGGCCCACGTCCTACTTCGCTGTGAAAGCCAGAGCTGCTAACAGCACAGAGGAGGTTTTAGTCGGTATGGGGTGTCCTTACGCTTACGCGGACACTCGAGTCCGACATATTAGGCCCCGTTCCGGGGCGTAAATACGTAACAGTATTTCCTCCTCTCAAAAAAAAAAAAGCCCGACTCCCGACGCGTCATTCGAGGACACTCGGCCTTGCTGTGCGGTTGTGTAACGCGGAGCATATGACTGATCACGTGAGTATGTCTGCGATCGTCGAGAGAAAGTACGATGCTTGAAACTTCACTGCGATGACTACTGGTGATCTGTATGATTCTATGAGTTGATGTACAGCATTATGAAATGGTTCTTATCAAAGCTAATATTACGTTATACAAAATAAAATGTTCTTATCAGATCTAATACTACGTTATATAAAATAAAATGTTCTTGTCAGAACGAATCTTTCGGCATACGCTTATTACAGTTATTATGCACGATTACTATTTCTACGATCTATAATGCTACGTTACAAGTTAGCTATTAGACATTTGTATTAATTGATATTATTGGTTGTAGGTACAGCTACAAGCATAAAGGGGTTGAAATAAGGGACGATAGTTTGCATTGAAATTCATCATTTTCAGATATAAAACCATGAAACTTTGTATTTAGGCACTGAGAGGAAGTTAATAAACATTTCAGCGTTTTTGAAACTTTGAACTTCATGATGAAATACGAGATGAAAACAAATATAATCGGGAATGGATGTGTGAAAGGGCAATATTGGCGCCGTATAATGAAACCGTAGGCCAGTTAAATGAAGAAAAATGTTTGCCGTGGAGGGGGATGTTCGACAACACAATAACATTGTGTACCTCTCAGTACACAATGTTATTGACACTGATCATGTGACATCGTATTTTATCTCAACTCTTTATTCTTATCGAGAGAGCCTTTCCGTAAATTGAGGCTGAAAGTTGGTGTTCCAATCCTTTTGATGAGAAATCTTGATGCACCAAGGCCATTTAATTGTATACGCCTACAAATTACTCATCTGGGTTGCAAAAGCTATAATCTCGACTGGAATGGCAAAAGGAGATTTAATTCCCCGTATTCCAATCATTCCGACTTATTTGCTGTTTCAGTTAGAAAGAGTGCAATTTGCCCTGAAAGCAGCATTTCATTTGCATTTGATTGTACCTGATAATCGAGTTAAATAAGATCGAATATTTTCGAAAGCCATGATTCTATCACTTGTGTACAGGTTGCGTTTGGACTAAAAATATTTGATCAGTCGCGATCTACACATGACTTTACGATAATAATTTTAATAGATAGTACATACTTGATCACGATGACTGTTACTGACTAAAAAAAATTGTGTAACTGGTATACCCCGTCGTAACCGCACACACAATAGCTTATAGGTGCTTCACTTGTTAATATCACGGCGCGGAGTCCTTCTTTTTTTACTTGTCCGTGGTTCCAATTAAGCATCAGCACAATTCGGCATTGTGCGGCATTGAGTCGCACTATGCTCTGTTATTGGAAAACTACAATATTTACCACGCTAGGAGTATTTTTGTTCTGTGATATTTAGTCAATGAATTTATGAACTGTCAAAGTCAATACTCAATGTCAATCGAGAGTTTATTGAAGAAATCTGAATTGTGAAGAATTAATAAATATCATTTATTTAACCTAAACCGTAAAACTGCTAACAAGGATATTGAAATTCTTATTAAATAATTAATATAATGTCGGCACTCCGGGCAAGATTAGGAATTCCTATAGCGCGACGTTTACTAAATCAAACTTCCAAAGCGTCTAGGAACCGGACAACTATCAAATCATCAGCTGTTGAATCAAATTGTATGTTTTGGTCTAATATTTACCTTCTGTACCAAGAATATAAGAAAGTTCTACTACTAATCTAAATCTTTATATCTTCAGACAGACCGTTAGTATTAGTGACCAGATATAGTACTGCCTCCGATGAACAGCCATCGGAATCTAAAGGCAACCGGGAGAGGAAAGAGTTTCAAGCTGAAACTCGAATGCTTTTAGATATTGTGGCCAGATCACTCTATTCAGATAAAGAAGTGAAGTACATTTATATAATAATATCTTTCATAGATTTTTAAATTATTATATTGTCAGTCATGATAGAAAATTATTATTAACCTGTCTGTTATATTTCCAGGTATTTATAAGAGAATTAATTTCAAACGCAAGTGACGCTCTAGAAAAATTCCGCTATCTTACTGTGAGCTCTGTAGAAGAGTCTACTAAACTTGATAATGTGGACCGTGCTCTGGAAATAAGGCTCACCACAGACAAACAAAACAGAACCTTAATTTTTGAAGTAAGTATTAAATTGACAATCTTTCTATAGATTTCTTTATTAGATTGACTTCTCTGCAAGAACTAGTCAATAAGCTTGAAATAAAAAATAATAAATTAAATTTTTTATTATAATATAGCTCTGATTTTTTGGTATAATGATTTTGGAATTTTTTATTATAATGATCTCTCAATAATCAGTTGTTTGATATGAGCTGAACTCAAATTATTTTCCCAACTAGGCTGAAATCACTTTTGAATCAATGAGAAGAACAAACTGAAACTTATGGGCTCATTTTTTCTATCTATGTTGCACTTTTTTAAATGTTTGGCTTGACAATAATCTATTTTCTACTGTTATGTTATTTATTATATTTTTTTCATATATTTGATCATATCAAAACCTTAACAGCCTTTCAAGTGTGCCTCACATAGACTATTCCTTGCCTTGTTCTAAGGTTGTGCAACATACTATGAATTTGTGTACTAAACAAATTATGTTTAATTGTTATACTACCATAGTGCCCCAGGTAAATTGTTTTAATTTGTTTTTCTTATGAATAGTTATCAGTTGATAATTGGAATTAAGTGGTAGTGGATTAGAGACTGAGTAATATATTAACTTTGTTTCAAGACAACAAATAATCTTAATATATATGAATTACATGACACGTTGTTTGTCCGCGATGGACTCCTAAACTAATGAACAGATTTTAATGGGGATTACTTCATGGTGTGTAGTTTGGTTCAGCTTGAGAGATAGGATAGTTTTTATTTGATTTGGGACCCATATTTTCAATATTTTTTGTATGGACATATTTTCTATGAGAGTATTTAGTGACAAACGGTTTGACAGTTCCATTGTGAAACAATTTCATTATAACAACAGGGAGCATTTTTTACGAAATAATTCTTGATGTTTTGAAATATTATTGGCAAATTCCTATAAAACAGTATTTTTTTTTTCATTATCTACAGAATAATGTCTGTCGAGTCACCTAGTTATATTATATATATATATACAAAAAGAATTCTAAAGGAATCAATATTTAAAAAATAAATGCCTTTAATATATTTTATGCTTTCTTCTCTTAGGCAAGACATTTTTTGAACATTGAGGTTAGAATACAACTAGGTAAAAGTCGTTCTATAATTGCTTAAGTATTGAAACTACCAATTCAGATTTTGATTATTGTTAATTGTTGTTTAACCCGTTTAGGACTCTGGAATAGGCATGACAAAAGAGGAATTAACTGAGAATTTAGGCACTATTGCGCGGTCTGGGTCTAAGTCATTTATAGAAGAGATTAAGCAAAGAGGTGCTGAACAAGCGAATACCATTATTGGTCAATTTGGTGTCGGCTTCTATTCTGCATTTATGGTGGCTGATAAACTTGAGGTTTACACCAGAAGTTCAAAGAGTGGCTCTCCAGGATACAAGTGGAGCTCTGATGGGTAAAGAAATTTTAAATTTATTCTATTTTGAAGGTATATAAGTCATATTGTACAGGACTCAATGGTTCTTATATATATCTTAAAACAAGGCTGAAATCCAAGAGCAGAAAACAATAGGATATTTTAGTAAACAATTATACTTTAATAATATCCTTTTGGTATATTAGAATAAACAAGGGAATGTGATCAAAGTCATGTATATATTCTAATTCAAGTAGGTTTATGAAAACACTTTTGAATCACTAGTTTAATGTTTTACACAACCACCATTTTGTTAAGCTGTATGATAATATTTATCTACATAAAGTAAAGGTACCTGTCTACTGAGCTAGATGTTCCGGGTTGAAATTTCGGAAGGGGAACACATTTATAATATGATGAAAATGGCTGTTTGGTTCCCAGTCAATGGTGTTTATATATATTTATATATGCAGTGCCGGATTAACCACATAGTAAAAGTAGCAATTGCTACGGGCCCCACACGATAAGGCCTTTGCATATTTAAACACACTCATCTGCTTGGGCGTACTTTTTTGAATGAAACTTATTAAGATGTTGTATATTGAATTTACTTAATGTCACAAAAACTCGTGTAACTTTTCCAACTTAGACAATCCACGTCAGACACTCGGTAACAGACTATTTCCGATACAGATTAAGGGCTCTTTGAAAGAATTTGCTACAGGCCCCGCATTTGCTTAATCTGGCACTGTATGTCTGTATATTGTATTAAATATAATATTCTCTTGTGCTCATATTACAGTATAGGGCTAGATAGTTTGTGTAAAAAAAGTGTGTCAGCGGTAATATAAGATACACCAAAATACTTTTCTTGTAATTAATTATCACTATATTTTAGGTCTGGGACATACGAAATTGAGGAAGTGGCTGATGTACCAATTGGAACCAAAATTGTTGTGCACTTAAAAACTGACTGCAGGGAATTTTCCGATGAAGACACTGTCAGAAGTATGTACATATATTAAGTATACACATTATGAATTTTCCATATTCTACTATTTAATCATAGTTTTTACACTACCCTTTAGACATGGCTGCAACACACATGAAATTTCCTTCTATATTATAATAAAGAATGTAAAAATATTTCAATTCACAAAAACATTAATATGACATTTCTTACAATTTTTTTTAAATTAGGGACAAGACGAGTAGGACGTTCAGTTGATGGTAATTGATACGGCCTGCCCATTACAATGTGGTGCCGCTCAGGATTATTGAAAAACCCAAAAATTCGGAGCGGCACTATAATTGCGCTCGTCACCTTGAGACATAAGATGTCAAGTCTCATTTGCCCAGTAATTTCCTCTAACTACGGTACATAAAGTATATTTTTGTATATTTATTGCCTTATAAAAATGAAATCTGACAGTTATGGCCAAATTTAGGGGAACACAAGAGAAAGAGTCTACGCTTCTTGTACCGCAATGTATTGGGCAGGCATAAATTTTGTTTATACTTTCAAACGGCATAATGAAATATAGTATAAACCACACGAGTTGAAAATTAAAAGCCCTAAACTGATATGAAATAATATGAAATGATTATGCCTAAATGATATGAAAAAATTATGCCTGCAGCGATATAAACTGGCTAAAAAAAAATAGTGAACGCCATAATTTCAGAAGTTGGAAAGCCCTGAACTGTATAGTGCAGGAATGTAAAACCTTTCGCCCTATACTATTTTGAACCTCGCAATTCCATCTACTAGGCTCCGTAAAATTGTTAAATCTTTTAAAGGGGATTGTGTTATATTTTATAATAAACTCCCAAATGAAATTAAAATATTACCTATTAAAAATGATTTTTTCACTTTGTCTTTGAACACTTATTGTGCACGTTTACATTCTAACAAACACAATCTAATTATTTGCTGTAAGCACTTAAATATAATATAATATTTATGTATATTTTTAATTCTGTTTGCTACATGATCATACTCTAGATATTGACTGAAATGTTGAATTTGTTTTTTTAGATATTATAAAGAAATACAGCAATTTTATTGGCAGTCCAATATTCTTAAACAATGAGCAAGTTAACTCTATTAAGGTGAGTGTAAATATCAACACTATATTTTGTTATAAAATTTTTGAACGATGCGGGACTCGAACCTGCGTCTCTCGGGTTCCGTACGATCGTTCTTACCTAACTGAGCCAACCGTTCGAGTGACGCATTGTTCGTAAATTTTGGTATGTCTTGTTCAACTGTCAGATTGGTTGAGGTTTGGCCAGTTGGTGAAATCTCTCGGACAGTACCCGAGAGGCGCAGATTCGAGTGCCGCATCGTTCATAAATTTTGGTTACAAATTTTAATTTGCTTTTCCTTGCGCTTAATGCTTGCTGCACAGAGATTTTATATTAGGTTCCAATTTACTTAGCTTTAATCTCAATTCCGCGTTGTGTTATATCAAGTTGATTTTTTTATCAGTAAATCATTTACAGCAGTGAAGATGGAAACAGTAGTAAAAGTATTCGTGCACATTCTTGGAATTTGCCTTTTTTGTTAAATTTATCACTGATATCTAGCATTGCATTTAAATAACCCAAAGCGAAAGGGTTAATGTCGTGTCGAGTCCATTTTTAAATTGCCCCCCTTAACTGTCAAATTGCCCCCCTGTGGGGCGTGGGTCCCACGTTGAGAAACACTGTTCTAAAGTATAGGATAATTATTATGGTGAACATATTGACAGCTAAACTGTCGTTCAGCAAAAGTAGTGCGAACTATGGCTACAATAAAAAAAAAAACAAATTACAAATTTAACCTATTAATTGAAATAATAGAGAAAAAAAAGGAAAAGAGAGAAAACACAAACATTTACATGTATGGCATAATAATCTTTGACGTATTATCTCAGAATAAACTTTATTTCTTCTAGCCTCTATGGTTGATGGAACCCAAGGAAGTTACCCACGAGCAGCATGTGGAGTTTTATAGATTCATCGGCAATTCATATGATAAGCCAAGATTCACATTACACTATAAAGCTGATGCACCGTTGAGCATAAGGTCAATACTGTATGTGCCCGAAGGAAAGCCAGGCCTCTTCGAGATGTCCAGGGACTCTGATGTGGGCGTGGCCTTATATTGTAGAAAGATTCTCATCAAGAGCAAGGCTGAAAATATTTTGCCGAAGTGGTTAAGATTTGTTAAAGGTAATTACATAAAATTTTATTGTACCTGGCACGGACGAGTAAAAATAGAAGGACTCCGTGATATTAGCAAGTGAAGCACATTTATGCTAGTGTGTGTGCGGTTACGGGGGATACCAGTTACACAATTTTTTCTCCCTTAAATTATCATATATGGCCACAAATACTTATATAGTATTGTTTTTACATTTTATCACAATGCTCGACGGCATTTTTTAAAATATTTTATTGCGACGCAAACGTGACAGATTCTCAGACGATGGCAAATCTCATAATGGTGGCCGATCGGCTTGTATTAGTGTAAGTGTGTGTGTGGGGCTATGTATTTACACGTTTACCGGCTTTTTTTGGCGCTTCACTGTTATGTACGGTGACACGGAGTCCTTCTTTTTTTACTCTTCCGTGGCACCTGGTGATATTATGAAGAAATCAATTACAAAAGATACAGGTCAAATAATTTAAAGCATTCTACCAACAAATACTGTTTAGATAGATAAAGAGTAGGAGGCTTTCTATCTTTATTAATATATACAGGCTGTCCCAAAACTCAACGATAACCTGGTACCGGGCGAGAGGCCAAGGTATACCAGTTAATAGCAGTTTTATTGGCAAGAAAAGTGGCAAGTGTTGTACTATTTTGAAATCTAGACTAAATGGGCCATCTTTTAAAAAAACTTGCCATAGGTAGTGTAGTACATTTTTTTTCCAACGTAGAGTGTCAAAGTTGACTGACATAAATTTTATAAACCATAACTCGTCAAAATTTAATTTATTTTACTTAGTTAACAATGATTATTACTTTCATTTGTGGTTACCATTAATAGCACTGTTATTTGAGATAACATTATTAAAAAAATCACTGTAAAATTGTGAAAATTGCGATCACAATACCTAAAAATGCGACAAAGGGTGACAAATTTTTAACAATTTCGAAAAATGTCTATCATCGCTTGACTAAGTGACATAGATTTTTTTTCTTATTTTTTTCATAACTGTTATACCTTGGCCTCTCGCCCGGTACCAGGTTATCGTTGAGTTTTGGGACACCTGTATAAATCCAGTGTCCTGATGTTTGTTTCCAGTGAACTCCTAAACTAATGAACGGATTTTAATAAGGATTACTTCATGGAGTGCAGTTTAGTCCAACTTGAGATATTTATGTTTTTAATTTTCAGGTGTTGTTGATTCTGAAGACATTCCATTAAATATAAGCAGAGAAATACTGCAGAACAGCGCTCTGATCTCGTAAGTTGTTTTGTATGTTACTGGTTAACGAGCGCGGGGCTCAATTGATGAGGTACCACCTACCTCCAAGATTGTAATAAATGAGCCTTCAATCGAATGTTTCTTTTTAAATCCAAGTGAGGAACTAGGTTAGGTGTGATAACCTGGTATTACGCTCTCCCGCTTGCTCATTGGGTCATTTTTGAAGTGAAAACTTATTTAGCGGCGTTGAGCACTTTTCTTGGGATGGGTATAAAATGTTAAACTCGCGTCAGGACACGTGACCTGATCGAAAATTCGTAAGACAGGCGTTGAAATTTTGGATGAAAGTTGATTTTTCTGAGAGGTAAACTTTGTATGTAAAATAATTGTAATAGTTCTGATGTTTAATATTTTGTGTAATATAAATTGTCATTTTAGTGTACGATAGCGCAATAAATAAAAATTGTTTTTCACCACATAAATGAGTACTTCTATACTGATAAATTAAGCAATTCGTGTGAAATTACTACCTAACCATTCAATTAGATTTGAAAAGGAGGTGAGTTTTCTTCCGTGTAAAAATAATATAACAGAAAATGTGGTATTTCCTTTCATTTTTAGTAGGTAATACATATTTTTGCAAAGATTGATCCTTTCTATACTGATAAATTAAGCAATTCGTCTGAAATTACTACCTAACCATTCAATTAGGTTTGAAAAGGAGGTGAATTTTCTTCCGTGTAAAAATAATAAAACAGAAAATGTGGTATTTCCTTTCATTTTTAGTAGGTAATACATATTTTTACAAAAATTTATCCTTAACAGCAACTGACTCCATTGATCCAATTATACAGATGTAATTTTTTTGAAAAATCATAAGTCGATTTCCGTCAAAAGTTCAAGAAATTAAAAAAAAACTAAATATTTAGTTAGTCCTTTCACGACTTTTCTCTAAGTCTCGTAGTTTCCGACTTGGCTATGACCGCCCTTCTCAAGAAACCACCCTGTAGTAGATAATTTAATGTTTGATTCTCGTGTTAATTTAGGTAAATACTTGTAATTATTATATTTACAATTTGCAGAAAGCTCCGCCACGTTCTTACAAATCGTTTTCTGAAGTTTATGATTGATAATGCTAAAAAAGATCCAGTCAGTTACGATGCGTTTTACAAGGATTACTCATTGTTCTTCAAGGAGGGAATTGTTACCAGCCAGAGTCCACTTGAGAAGGTAAAATCTTTGTAATAAATCTCCTTACTATAAAATTATTGCATACTTCAAATTTCTTCAGCTGTGCTGTGCCAATCACGTATCAGCTGGTTTTAAGACTTTTTATGTTTTAAAATATACTCGCGTGTTTATTAAGGCGACAACGGCTTGGCCTAAGAATCATATGTAGAAGGGGTTGGTAATTTAAACTCACATAATAATACTGTTACATCTGTATTTTAAAGTTTCTACTTAGAATTACAATATATACTTAAAATTAAATGACAATTAGTGAAGAGTTTCCCCTTACAATTCACAATAAGAAATGTCTACTCGAACTTAGCGCTCTGGCTTATATAGGGCACGACCGTCTACCGTGATGGTAGACTACCAACTGTTAGTTGGCACTGCTGTAGTGCCAACTTACACCAATCAAGTTAACTAAAGATCTAAATATTATGTGCTATTTATTATAGTTATTTGTAATCATAGTGATGATTATATTAAATAGCATTTAAATATTAACATCAGTTAAATAAATGTAATTATTATTAATTGGGATATCTTATGGCAGTTCATGACGTTGGTAGCGCTTGTTAACATATCAAGTAATTAATATAATAATATTGCTGACACATAATAATTAGTAAAAGTAGTTATTTAGCACTCAATAATTTTATATTAAACTAGCTGACCCAGCAAACGTTGTATTGCCGATATTAAAATCGCGATACAAATGTAACTGTTGATCGTAGATGGGTGAAAATTTGAAGTTGTGTGTGGTTTTTAATGCTGACTCATAATCAAACAAATTAAAAAAAAAATAAAAAAAATTGGCGTGGATTTAAACATTTAAGGGGATGAAAAATAGATGTTGTCCGATTCTCAGACCTACCCAATATGCACTCAAAATTTCATGAGAATCGGTCAAGCCGTTTCGGAGGAGTTCAAACACCATGAGACGAGAATTTTATATATTAGATTATATATATAATCGCTTATAAAATGCTCACAGAATACCGTTTATTTATTTACGGTGTGTGTGGATGATGCAGCTATTGTACTCAATAACTTTTGTTTTGTATTAACTTACATTTACTTTTTTGACTTACTCGTGTAAGGCATTAACTAAGTGACGTTTGAGTATGTTTGTTGCATCACTTTACATATTATATTATAATTGAAATGATTTGTAAAACGATGAAAATGGAAAAAGGATTTTATCTACACCCATGCTTTAAATCCTCTATTAAAGATTCTGAAACAGTTAGCTTATTGCCAACATTAAAACACCCAATGTTCTAATAACCATTACATCATCCAAACGAGTGTTGTAATGTTGTACTGAATTTCATAACAACACTCCTATGTTTTTTTTATCCCTTCATGCGCAAAGAGTTTCAACATACAGCCACATTCTTATTGCTCGATGCGTGGTATTTGTATGAATTTCAAAAAAAGAACATTTTCGTTTACGCGCTCTCCAGACTCGTAAAAAATAGTAGGTTATTCGAATCCCCGCCATTTTTCTTCGATAATTTTATTGTTTTGTTTACAAAAAATGAGCGATTCATTTTAAACGCTGCAAAAGAACATTATATTCGAGTGAATTTTAATTATTGCACTATACAAAATGTAAATTACTACTAAAATAAATAATTGTTTCATTAATACTTAGTTTATTTGTATATAATCAGTAATGAATGATATTAGGTAAGTAAGCTAACTGTTCCAGAATCTTTTAGAGGATTCATTTTCTGGGTGTAGATAAAGTCTTGTATGCAACTGTTGATAATTAGGTATTAAAACACTCATGTGATACTATTATCACACTATTATAAATCCACATTCGTGTTTTAATACCCCTTATTACACAACAGTTGCATAAATAACTATTAAAAAATGGAAATGAGTTTTATGCTTTTTCTCATTAGCTCAACTGATTCAAAAAGAAGAAAAAATGTTTTTTGACATTCATAAGTGACATTTCCGTGACCTAGATGAATAAAGTGATTTTGATTGGATTTGAATCTTAATAAGCACTTTCAGTGAAATGTTCCTCGAATTTGCGAATGCATATATAATTCTAACATTGTCTAAACGTTTATTCAGTAGTTTAGCTAGATAGTTTTAAGAGTGATTAATTTTAAATCTTTCATACTTAGGAAGAAATTGGCAAGCTGTTAAGGTTCGAGTCATCAAAACTTGAAAGTGGTGTGAAGACATCATTAGCTGACTATATTGCACGTCAAGGCAATAATCAACAGGAAATATACTATTTGGCTGCCCCGAGGTAATTTTTAATACCAGTTCTGTAATGTGGACCATAATAGAGTTTCTTGGCGCCGCTTATTCTCTCTCAGAGCGCGATTTGTTTCCGAAGCGGTAGTAGTATCTAGTGTATTAGAAATGACATCAAAATGAATTCTAAAGGAATCAATTTTGAGAAAATAAGTGCCTGTTATACCTTTTTATATATAATTAATTATAAGTTTAAGCTTCATTGATATTATTTCGTCTCTTTGAACTTTTAATTGTAAAAAAGCAAATGTTAAAAACTTAGATAATTTATACTTCTAGATAGAGCCGCTTGCTTCTGGACAACCAATGATAAGAGGCCAGGCTTATTTACATTAGTGTGCGTGACAACTCGGGATTTGCATTTCACTTTGTGTTGGTGTGCGTGCATTGCTCAAAATAGAGGTGTTAACTTTGACAGTTATGTCAATTTAAATTTTTTGATGTTTTCACAGCTGTCACAGTCTATCTAGACTTAAAAATAGTCAAATTATAAGTGGACGTATTCCAGAAAAACGTTCCAAACCACAATCGTGTCGAAATTGAGCTAAGAACACAAAGCTGGTCACGTGATTCATATTAACGGACTAATAAAAAATTGCAGCCCTACTGTCACTCTTTAAATTACATCATGACTCAGTAGCCCAAACCACATGTATGGAATACACTAATATTTATTAACCTTTTAACACGAATTCCTTTTTTTTATGGAGTAGGAGGACAAACGAGCGTACGGGTCTCCTGTTGTTAAGTGATCAACGCCGCCCACAATCTCTTGCAACACCAGAGGAATCACGGGAGTGTTGCCGGCTTTTAAGGAACGTGTACGCGCTTTTTTTTGAAGGTACTCATGTCGTATCGACCCGGAAATACCGCACAAGGAAGCTCATTCCACAGCTTTGTAGTACGTGGAAGAAGATCCTTGAAAACCTCACTGTGGAGGACCGCCACACATCCAGATGGTGGGGATGATATCGTAACTTATGGCGTGTCGTGCGAAGAGCTTCCCAAACTTATTTTAACTGTGACGCCCTTGGGAAGTTGCCATATTTTTGCGACATCGTCTTTACGTAGTTGTAGTTTTAGCCTAATAACAATTTGTCAGAAAAATTCCAAAAAGCATGATATTTCATCTATACTAAAATTATAAAGCTACAGTGTTTGTTTGTTTGTTTGAACGCGCTAATCTCTGGTAATACTGGTCCGATTTGAATGATTTTTTCAGTGTTGGGTAGTCCATTTATCGAGGAAGGCTATAGGCTATGTCAAAATTAGGGATCCGTAATAAATTTGCTATTTAGTAACACAAGGTGTAAAATCGAAAACCTATTTTTGCGTGCGCTGCAAAAACTATTGACAATAGAACAAAATGATGTACAGGCTATAATATAGGCAATATTTTATTACTTATAAAACTATCGCGTGAATCATACTTTATATGGCAAAACAACGTTTGCCGGGTCAGCTAGTTAGAAAATTAAGAACATAACATAAAGACAAGAATGAAAGCAAACAGAAATGATAAAAAGCAAACACACCCTTTCTTATCTCTTTTCGTTTGGTATTGGTAATGAGTAGTATGTACTAGCTTTTCTGTGTGTGTGAGTGTCTCAAAACGAGGCTCAATTTTTGAAATTGTAAATCTCGTCTCTGTCTCTAAATTTGTTTTCGATCTATACTTGTTCTTGTTTAAGACGAGCAGTTCGTTCAGCTGATGGTAATTGATACGCCCTGGCGATTACAATGCAGTGCCGCTCAGGATTCTTGAAAAACCGCTGAAAATTCTGAATGGCACTACAACTGCGCTCGTCACCTTGAGACATAAGATGTAAAGTCTCATTTGCCCAGTAATTTCACTGGCTACGGCGCCCTTCAGACCGAAACACAGTAATGCTTACACATTGCTTCACGGCATAGGCGCCTTTGTGGTACCCATAATCTAGCCGGGATCCTGTGCAAAGGAGCCTCCCACTGGTGGTAACTACTGCAACTGCGGAGAAACGATCCTGGCACGTGTATGTCGCGATACCGTATTGGCTCGGTCATATCCACACAGATCAACCTATTTGGATCACCTCATCACGCCCCTGAGATAATACAGCGGCGCCCCAGAGCGTCGCGACGCACACAAGCTGTGCCTTAAAATGTGATGTTTGTGGCTTGGAACGTTTTTCAGGAACTAAGTCCAATTATACTTAACAATTGTTGATTTCAATTCTTCACAGTCTGAATAAACGATGCTATTTTTAGTATCGCCCTGTGCAGCCCCGGGGTGTAAAAAGAATAGGGTAGTCCCAGGTCCAAGGGTGTCGTAAGAGGCGACTACGGGCTTTTTGAAAGTGGGAGAGTCACGCTGCTGTCTTATGACGTCAGCACAATCGGGCCAGACTCGTCCGGGTTACTTACCACACTCGCACAGAATACCGGCGTCAAGTAACGGCCTAGTGCCGCTATGTTTCGCATAGGTTAGTGTCGAGGACCGGAGGCCATTCCCCCCCCCCCCGTCCTTCCCCCTCCCCCAACAAAATATGAGAGCGGTATTTAAAGAGAAATTACCCCAGGAGGGTACCGGCTCTTGTAGAGCCGGAGAATCCCTCCCCGAGCATTCGCGCTCGGGCTGCCCCTCGTATTCTGGGGAGGGCACAGAACCGCGTATGTCACAGGACAAACAGGGCAGCAACACCACGGCACCCCGCTCCACGCTTAATGTGGACTTTTGTAACATCCGGGGAATTCACTCCAACTTAAACGCCGTCCACCACCACCTTGCGACGGCGCAGCCGGCCTTGTGTTTCCTTACGGAGACGCAGATATCTCGACCTAGCGATACGTCATATTTAACGTACCCCGGGTACAAAATTGAGCATAATTTCATGCCTCATGCCGGGGTATGTGTGTACGTTAGGGAGGATATCTGCTGTCGCCGTCTCGGCAATTTTGAGGGTAGGGGCCTGTCTACTCTCTGGCTGCGCGTAGATTTAGAGGACCGCGTCCGCATCTATGCGTGTGTCTACAGGTCCCATAGTGGTAACGCAGAAACGGATCACCTCATGGGCTGCGTTCAAGCGGCATTTGATGACGTGCTTGCTCAGATCCCCTCTGCTGAAATCGTAGTCTTGGGTGATTTCAACGGGCACAATGCCGAATGGCTTGGATCACGTCCCACAGACTACGCAGGGCGATCTGTGCATAATTTTGCATTGGCGTATGGTCTGTCCCAATTGGTTGAGTCGCCGACGTGGCTCCCGGATGTGGATAGCCACATGCCGTCTTTACTAGATCTTCTGCTGACTACACATCCCGATGGTTACCAGGTCTCTGTCGACGCCCCTCTCGGAACGTCCGACCATTGCCTGGTCAGGAGTGTAGTGCCTATCCGACGCCAACGTCGCAGACCACCAGCGAACCGCCGCGTTTGGCACTACAAGTCAGCAGATTGGGATAGGATGCATTCCTTTTTTGCATCCTACCCTTGGGGCAGGGTTTGTTTCCCTTCGGATGATCCTAGTGCCTGCGCCGTTGCAGTAGCCGATGTGATACTGCAGGGCATGGATATTTTTATACCAAGCTCTGTAGTACCGATCGGTGGCGGATCACAGCCCTGGTTCGATGCGTCAGTTAAAGCAGCATCTGACTGCAAAAAACAGGCGTATCGAACTTGGGTTGCGGCGCTGGGCTCAAAGGATCCGAACTGCAAAGTTCTGAAGAGGAAATATAGCCGTGCCTCCAGATTTTTTAAGCGGCAAATCGCCCGTGCGAAATCGAAGCACGTCGTCAAAATTGGCGAGCAGCTTTCCAGTTACCCGACCGGAACACGCAAATTCTGGTCGTTGTCGAAAGCTGCTCTTGGTAACTTCAACCAGCCGTCCATGCCGCCGTTGCACCTGAGGAATGACACCCTGGCCCATACGGCAAAAGAGAAAGCCGATCTCCTGTGCACTCTTTTTGCCTCCAACCCGACTCTTGACGACAACGGAAAAACACCGCCGACCATCCCGCGGTGTCAGAGCTCCATGCCTGAAGTACAGTTCCGACGGAAAACTGTTAGGCGAGCTCTGTTTTTGTTGGACGTCATATAGTCGAGCGGGCCGGATGGCATTTCTCCAATCGTGCTTAGAACGTGTGCCCCTGAGTTGACGCCGGTGCTAACGCGTTTATTCCGGCACTCTTATTCAAAAGGCGTAGTCCCTGATTCATGGAAGTCAGCCCTTGTTCATCCGATCCCAAAAAAAGGAGACAGTTCGGATCCGGCAAACTACAGGCCTATTGCTATTACCTCCCTACTCTCCAAATTTATGGAGAGCATAATTAACCGCCAGCTCTTGGCTCTTTATACCTTGAGGGTCACCAGTTGATCAACGACCGGCAGTACGGCTTTCGCCATGGTCGGTCGACTGGCGATCTTCTGGTATACCTAACACATAGATGGGCGGCGGCTATTGAAAGCAAGGGGGAAGGCCTGGCAGTTGGTCTGGATATAGCGAAGGCCTTTGATCGTGTATGGCACAAGGCGCTCCTCGCAAAACTTCCATCAATTGGGCTTCCCGAGAGCTTATGCAAGTGGACCTCCAGCTTCCTCTCTGGGCGCAGCATACATACGTCGTTGTCGACGGTTATTGCTCGAATCCCAAGACCGTGAACGCTGGAGTGCCCCAAGGCTGTGTGCTATCTCCCACGCTGTTTCTTCTGCATATCAATGATATGTTGGACACCGCCAACATGCATTGCTATGCAGACGACAGCACTGGTGATGCCGTATACGCGGGCCATGCAGGTCTCTCTCGGGAAAACGTCGACCAGTGCCAGGAGAAACTTGTGTCTTCTATGGAGTCCTCTCTCGAGAAGGTCGCGGAATGGGGTAAGTTGAACCTTGTCCAATTTAACCCCCAGAAGACTCAAGTTTGCGCGTTTACCACTAAAAAAAACCCATTTGCCGTATCACCGCTCTTCGAGAACACTTCCCTTAAAGCCTCGCCTAGTATCGGAATACTGGGTCTCGAAATCTCGAGCAATTGCCAATTCCGTGGCCATCTGGAGGGCAAAGCCATACTGGCTTCAAAGAAACTGGGCGTCATAAATAGAGCACGGCAATACTTCAAGCCGGCCCACATTCTAGCGCTCTACAAAGCGCAGGTCCGGCCTCACATGAAGTATCGCTGTCATCTCTGGTCTGGCGCACCCCAGTATCAGCTCGATCCATTTGACCGCGTGCAACGCAGAGCAGCTCGAATTGTCGGGGATCCAGTACTCTGTGAACGGCTGGATCACTTGGCGTTGCGTAGAGACGTCGCTTCATTGTGTGTCTTCTACCGCATTTATCACGGGGAGTGTTCCGAAGAGCTGTTCAACCTGATTCCTGCCGCCGAATTTCACCTTCGCACGACACGCCACAAGTTACGATATCATCCCCACCATCTGGATGTGTGGCGGTCCTCCACAGTCGGTTTTCAAGGGGCTTTCTTCCTCGTACCACGAAGCTGTGGAATGAGCTTCCTTGTGCGGTGTTTCCGGGACGATACGACCCGAAGGTACCCAAACTTCAAGAAAAGCGCGTACACCTTTCTTAAAGGCCGGCAACGCTCTTGTGATTCCTCTGGTGTTGCAGGAGAGTGTGGGCGGCGGTGATCACTTAACACCAGGTGACCCGTACGCTCGTTTGTCCTCCTATTCCATAAAAAAAAGTATCACCAAAATGAATAATAGTTACTTTATCTATACATATATATAAAAATGAATTGCTGTTCGTTAGTCTCGCTAAAACTCGAGAACGGCTGGACCTATTTGGCTAATTTTGGTCTTGAATTATTTGTACTTGGAATTAAATAAAAACAACAATATTTTTTACTTTGACGTGTCCCCGTCGTTCGGAAATCAAATTGAAAGAATAGTTTAAAATGAATAACTTATTAGAATTTTTATATCTTTCTAACTTTCTAAGGACGTAAAAAATAAACTATTTATTAATTTAGCTAACTATAGTTAGTAGATTAACTACAGTTGTTAACTATCTATCAGATAAAAGATTAATGATAACTGGTTAACGATGCCGAGGAGAAGACTACCTGTCAGGTCGTCGCTGTCAATCAAACGTGCGAAGAGCTACCTCACGTGCTAACCGCAATGATGACTAGAGAGAGACAGATCAAACAAATAGTCATATTTCTATGTCAGAATTGCTTTCTTTAGTATATAGGCTTAGGCAATGAAGTATATAGGCTTAGAATGCAACGAGTTTGTGCACAACAAACAGCCATAATATTGTCATTCAAGCTGACAAAACACCTGCCGGTGAACACTCAAGGAGGTTTAATTCATCCGACATTGACGTAGTGGCTGTGGGAGATTTACAATTCTAAAGAAATTATTCTTATTTCCTATTGGCCGTTTTCAATAACCTATCTATCCTAAGTGTAACTTACTAGACGTAGACAAATCTATGCTTTTACGCTTACTTACATTTCAATAACCTATTGACATTGGACTCTAACTATATTGGACATAACTATGGATAGATAAGTTCTTGTCATTTAACGGTGACAGCAATGTATCCGTAAGGTTAGATAGGTTATTGAAAACGGTCGTAAATTTGTTTAGTATGGACATATTTTCGATGAGATAATTTATTGACGCACGGTTTGACAGCTCTGCTGTGAAACAATTTCATTATAACAACAGGCAGCATTTTTTACGAAATAATTCTTGATGTTTTGAAATATTATTGACAAAATCCTATAAAACAGTATTTTTTTTATTATCTACAGAACAGCGTCTGTCGGGTCATCTAGTTTAAGTATATTTTTAATGAACTGTCAACGATTTACAGCCGCGAACTAGCTCAGATATCGCCATACTACGAATCTCTGAAGAAGCGCGATGTGGAAGTGTTGTTTTGCTACGAGATGTACGACGAACTCGTGCTGTTAGAGCTGAAGCAGTTCGGCGGACGAGCCCTGGTCTCTGTCGAGAATGACATGCAGAAGGACCCAGCTGACAGTTCGGACACAATCATTGGTGAGTCCAGTCTGTGGATCTAACTAGTCATAGTTGAGCTTTGGAATATGCAATCATTGCTTACCGTAGGTATCTGGTATCTTGCGTAAGGAAAAATTTTATGAGTGAGTGTTAAATAGAAGTTTGGTTATAAAATAACGGAACCAAATAAAACTAACTTAACGTTAACACTAGTGCTATATTTATATATGTTTATAACGAGGTAGGCACTGCCTAATTGCCTATATGATATGCACGCCTCTTAGTGAGTCATCAAATATGTAAACATCACACAGGTACTGGCACAATACACTAATGGAACAGTACTTTAACTTCAAATTTTTTACCAGTGGAAGGCTCCTTTGCACAGGATGCCGGCAACATTATGGTTAACACAACGGTGCCTATTTCTGCGGTGAAGCAGTAATGTGTTTCGGTCTGAAGGGCGCCGTAATTAGTGAAATTACTGGGCATGAACGTCCTGCTAGTCTCGTCCCTTTATCATAAAGTAAAATACTGCGCCCGCACACATACCCACGATTAGCAGTACCGCTAAGCAAACTTGGGGAAACAAAACTATTGAGTGCCACGTCGTACGCCGCCGAGACTGGTCGCTGTCCGAGTTAAATTAGCTATTTAGCACCTTCCGCGTCGTAAATCTCTTTGTATGTACCAACCCTAGCGCTCCGCCCAACCGTAGGTATAAATTTCAAGGAGACCGCTATGTGTTTCCCAGTGGGAGACTCAATAATACTATAATACAATCTATCTTTATATATATATTTCTTGTGTGCGTGTGTATGTCACTGAACTCCTCCTAGACGGCTGGACAGATTCTAATGAAACTTTCTGTGTGTATTCAGGTGGATTCGAGAATGGTTTAGATTCACAATTGAACTACCTCCTAAACGGCTGGACCTATTTTGATGATTTTTTTGTGTGTTGCAGTGAATTTGAGATTGGTGTGTGTCTTGAGGTGGATTTGAGAATGGTTTTGATTCACAATTGAACTACCTCCTAAACGGCTGGACCGATTTTGATGATTTTTTTGTGTGTTGCAGTGAATTTGAGATTGGTTTAGATTCTCAATTCCGTCGGTATAATATACTTATCCTGCTCATGTGTATTTAAGTGGACTCCTCCCAACGGATGGACCGATTTTTCAAAATTAAGACGTGTGTACAGGACAACGTCTGTTGGGTCCACTAGTATATATATATAAATTGCTGTTAGTTAGTCTCGCTAAAACTCGAAAACGGCCTGACCGATTTGGCATGTTTCGTCTTGAATTGTTCATGAAAGTCCAGAGAAGGTTTAAAAGGTTAATAAATATGAAAATGCTCGGAATTTTGATGTGATGTGATACATATTTTCTATGAGAGAATTTATTGACGCACGGTTTGACAGTTCTGCTGTGAAACAATAATTTCATTATAACAACAGGTTGCATATTTTACGAAATAATTCTTGATGTTATGAAATACAAATTATATACAGAACAACGTCTGTCGGGTCAGCTACTAATTAAATATATTTTCAGGGAGTGATGACTTGCAACAGGGGCAAGTGGGCGAGTTGATATCATTTCTCAAGACACTCCTCGTCGGAAAGGTATTCGAAGTGAGAACAACTAACAAGTTGGACTCACACCCGTGTGTTATTGTGGTCCCGGAGATGGCAGCCGCGCGACACTTCATCAGAACACAAGCCCAGGCGCTGAGTGAAGAGAACCGCTTTGCGTTACTTAGACCACAGCTGGAGATCAATGCTAAGTATGTTATATCTTATATCTTTAAATGAGCAATTCTTGTATACATATATATAATCTGAATATCGAAACCGGCTCAAACGATTTTCATAAAATTTAGTACCTATACAGGTAATTTCGGGGGCGAGAATAAGGTAGCTAAAAATGTAGTTTTTTATCCGTATTTTAATGAAAAACTGCTACAATGACATTAGAATACAACGGTAAATTTCGCCACTATATACAAGGCTATAATAGCTCAGATGGGACATTGGGTGATCCGGAAAGCAGAAGACCCCGGTTCGAATCCAGATTTTTCAGTCCTATTAGTTTTTTTTTGTTCAAGTTTTGTACCCTCTTAAATCCGAGCAAGGCTCGGTCGACCAGATATATTTTATTTGATTAGAGCAAGTATCACGTATTTAAATTGTTGGCGGTAATATCAATAGGCTTGTAGTTATCGGATCGACGACAAAAATCTTTGATCTGTCATATATCGATAGATACGGAACGTACAAATTGCCCCATCGCTTCGTATTGCTTCCGCAGGCCGATGACGTAACTGCAAGCGTAACCAATACCTACGACACGAGTGCATAGTCTTAAATCCTCGTTTTCGTCTGCCTTCCAGTTGACCGACTTGTATTCGCGCCACTGTGATCGGTTCAGTATGCAAGCCATGCGAATTGACTAGCAGTTGTCTAGTTATATTTTTCATAACTACCCTCCAACAAACGAATACACCAATCTAGTGTATTATAATGTTACGATTACATTAAATATAGAAGTTATGTTTAAAATCTAACAGTTGCTCTGAATGTAGATTTTGAAAGGCGTCTGTATATAAATACTTAGCTTGTATGTTAGTTAAGCATTTAAGATAATGTACCTATGTTTGATGTTGTTTAATATGAATAAAGAATTTATAAAATCGAAAATCGATGGACGAGGGCTGACTTCCATGTATCCTCATAGTGCGTTTTAGGCTGCATTTAGTGCTCTACCGACGGTGAGCGCTGACGTCGGTCGAACCGAAGCGCGTATCGGTTGCGACCATGTTGCGTTTAGTACTCAGCTGACAGGAAACTTTACTGTGCGTGTACAATTATTGCAATATATTATCGACATAGTGCGTCAGTGGACCGAAATGCGTCGGACCGACGAGCTCGACCTACCGAACGCATTCATATGGTTTCATTGTTATAGCTACGCATGACCTACGTCAGTCCGTCGAGCACTAAATGCTTAAGGCTTTGAGTATGAGTATCGGAATAAATGCGTTATCATAGAAGTCAACTAGGCTCACGTTCCGTGAACTATATATAGGATCCGATGGGGTAGTTTAGTGTCTGAACTGTGCTTCAGACATATAACTCGAACACCGATGCAGTAGTAGTTTAGGGCAACTTTGTTTAATTCAAACTTAGAGCATGCTCAACTCATCTGATGACCAATGTTATAGAGGTCGCCTCTTGCCCATTTACCTAATCTTATATAAAAAAAAAGGAAAACCCTATCCAAAATATAATTTATTAATAGACAACTAACTAGCTGACCCAGCAAAAGTTGTATTGCCAATTAAAGTAAAAAAAAGTAAATAATTAAAATTTTGGGGTGTAATAAATAGATGACGACCGATTCTCAGATCTACCAAACATATCGTGCTACAATTATTGTATTCGATTGCCATCTTGCGGATCTGTGGGTGGTCCAGAATAATATAAAATCGCGATTAAAAAACAGGGATCGAAGAAGGGTGAAAATTTGAAAATGTTTGTATCTTTCAATGCTGAATCATAATAAAATAAAAATAAATAATATATATTCTTAGGGATGGGTCACCCTTATCATTTAGATGTATGAAAAATTCTCAGACCTACCGATATGCACACAAAATTTCATACAAATCGGTTAAGCCGTTTCGGAGCAGTTTGGTAACAAACACCGGGACACAAGAATTTTATATATTAGATTAAACAGTATAACATAATGAATGAATAAAATTATTGTTACAGGCATCCTATAGTGAAGAAATTACATAAGCTTATATCAACTGATAAGGATCTTGCTAACATGGTCGCTCAACAATTGTTCTCGAATGCCATGGTCACCGCTGGACTAGTCGTGGATCCAAGGAATCTTATCACAAATATTAATGACCTCTTAATGAAAGCTTTGGAGAAGCACTAGTTATGAACTGATATTTTAATAAATTACTTAATTGTTGTTATATTTTTTATTTCATAATGTTAATTCCGAATGTAGTTTAGATATGATTTTAATAACGGGTACATTTCCTACTAATATTATAAATGTGAAAGTTTGTATGTCAGGATGTATGTTTGAACTTCTTTAACGCAACATCTACTGAATAGATTTTGATGAAACATTACAATAATATAGCTTACACACCAGAATAACAAATAAGCTATAATTTATAAAACTATAGTGTGAATTATACAAAATATAAAAGAAGTGTGATTGTTACTAATGAATACAACTAGCGCCATCTCTTATCAACTAGCAAGGACAAGATCAATACAATTTATATGGCAAAACAATGTTTGCCGGGTCAGCTAGTTCTTAAATAATGTTATTCTTACTAATATTATAAATGCGAAAGTTGTGTGTGTGTATATTTGTTACTTCTTCACGCAAAAACTACTGAATGGATTTTAATGAAACTTTATAATAACATAGGTTACACATCAGAGTAACACATCCCTACTAATATTAAAAATGTGAATGTAAGTTTCTTTGTTACGCTTTCACGCCTACAATATTGAATCGATTTTGATAAAATTTACTACAGAGATAGACTAGAGCTTGAAAAAGGACAAAGACCTTTATTGCAAAAAAAATAAATGAAGGGGTTGAAATAGGGGATGGCAGTTTGTATGGAAATAAGTCATTATCGAAGATAAAACGATGTAACTTTGTATTAAGGCACTTGATAAGAAATAATTTATAAAAAGTTGTTCCAGCAATTTTGAAACTGACCTACATGGGGATGAAATGGGAGATTAAAGTTCACAGGTCAGGGAAATTCTATTAAAGTGACTGTCCAAAATGACAAGAGATAATATGCGCTGTATCATAGGAGAGTGCTGCCAGCAGTGGAACGAGTAGTTTGTACATGTATTATTTGAAAAGTATCATAAAAAATGCTCAAAGTAACTGATTCAACGCGGACGAAGTCACGGGTAAAAGCTTATTGTATATAATTTATTAAGATATATTGTGAATTATCCAAAATATAACGTTAAGTGTCAAGAAATAGGAAAACAACATCGCAAACTGCGAGTTTAGACTTCAGTTTTGCGCCGCAAAGCCCGTAGGAGTTACAAAATACTAATATTATAAAGGCGTAAGTGGGTGTGTGTTTGTTACTTCTTCACGCGCAAACGGCTAGACCAATTTAAATAAAAAATAAATACATAGTTAACTAAATATTAGTTGTGTACCCAATGAAGTTCTATACATACTTATAGACAATTCACGTCATACAAAAACAAAGCCGAAATATGGTACATGCCACAAATGACACTAATTAGCTTCAACTATGACGAGATGATATGCACTTTATCATAGAAGAGCGCTTATCTACAGGATCTTATCAACTGTAAAGTAGATCCTGAAGATGAAGCCAGAGAGTTGAACATAGCATACAATATTTTATCAACGATACGTCACTCGAACGGTGAGCTCAGTTGGAAGAGCACTCGCACGGAACGCGAGAGGTCGCGGGCATAGATAATACACTTTATACTAGAGATAGATGTGCAACACATGTTTTTATTTTGTAAAATCAGTATACCCAGGCCAAGAGATGGCGCTGCGTAATTTTTACGCTCTTAGCGTACCGTCGCTAGATGGCGCTAATTATGTTTATGGTTTTTACTTTTTACTATTGTTGTAGACCGTCTTGAATGCATATTGATGTTTGTATTGTGTGGGTGAAAATTATTATTCATTTATTAAGTTCAGCAGTCACCTTTAAATGAGGAGAGTCATTCAATGATTACAACACGATAGTTAAGTCTTTAATAAGTAAGTTAAGTGAGTTTTTTGCTATCACTAGCTCCATCTATCATGTATGTAAAATTATCGCCATCGTGGTGAAGTTGCAGCGTACCTAATCGAATAGGTGGAGACTTTCAATGCAATATTTTTTCATATACCAATGCAGGGAAGTTGCACCCCCCTGGTCGCGGGTTCGAGTGCCACATAGTTCATAAAATTTTTTTTTGAAAAATTTATCTGTGTATTAATCCCAGATGTGAGGGTTATGACTTTAAAACATAACAAAATAGTTCTATTATAAGAAAGAAAGACCTTGAACCAAGCCCAATGTATCGGAGAGGCACACAGATCACTGCAATAGCTGTATATTAGGAACAAACAACATTAGATATCCTAGAATTAAATTTTGATAATACATCAACAGGAGTCCAGTTTAATATTGATAAAAATAATTCGCTTCTTCATGTATTCCGACAATTATTTCAATATCATATTATGAGTCAACTTATCGAACAAATAGATATGGTGTCTCTATCCAATAAAAATAGACCAATGACAAGACACAGTCGTAAATACTCGTTCAGGGAATTTGATGAAGTTTCTTAAATTTCTAGGACTGTGTTTATTACAAAGACAAATATCTGTTTCTAAAGAACGAAAACTGTTTCTATTCAGATATTTTGTATTATCATCAGTGGCGTAGCGTGCCTTGGGCCCCGTATTAAATTTGCTTGCGGTCCCTTAAGAAGGGTAAAGAATTCTCACAAAAGAAAAAAATTATTAGAAGAAATATTTATTCATCATAATTATCTATCTGTCACTTTTTCCAAAAATTTTACAAACAATTCAAATTAAATATACACTCTTCTTGCCTATTTTTCGGCAAGCAGCAAATTTTTTTATTAATTTTTGTTTACGTACGTCAGGCCCCGTATAATTGATACGGCAGATACGGTGGTAGCTACGCCCCTGATTGTCATCCAATATTTCCTTAAATTATGACACAACGAAGATTCGAACAAATATTAAGAGGTCTTTACGCTTCAGGTATGATACTGGTAGCGATATACTAAAAATCTTCAAATTAATAAACCTAAAAAATACAAAACACTTATTGGGCCATTCGACTTATATTGTAAAAAAACACACTTGACATTATAGCACCTGAATTTGTAATAATATTTAACGAATGCATAGATGCGTGTTCCCTGACCTCATGAAATACAGAAAAGTATACTTTGCTTAAATCGGGCAGTTCTTTTGACCCTGCTAATATCAGGCCTATTTCAGTGCTAACTGTTTTAGTAAAAAATTTGAAAAACTTTTGCTCCAGCAGCTACAAAATGCAATTTTGTAAATTATTGAACAAATATCAATTTTGTTTTCACTAGGGGCTTATCAACAATTAATGCGGGTACTAGACTCATTGAACACATCTTTGACGCTTGGGAAGAGTCACAGGATTCATTGGGCATTTTTTGTAATTTGTCCAAAGCATTTGACTGCGTCCACCATGACACTATTCTCCTAAAACTAACACATTATCGAGTACAAAACAGAGCCCTTAATCTGTTAAAATCATATGTAAGTGAAATAGTTCAGAAAGTCAATGGTAAACGGTCTTCGGGAAAACCTGGAGGAATAGATGTACCGCAGGATTCTATTCTCGGTCCTTTCTTGTTTCTTATATATATTAACGATCTACTGTTTGTAGTTGATGATAGCCATGAGATTGTATTGTTTGCTGATGATACTTCACTTATTTTTAAAGTAAAGCGACGTGCAGATATTGATGACGAGGTAAGCAATGCACTCTCAAAGATAGTGTATTGGTTTGAGACGATAATCTGCACTTAAACAGTAAAAAAACATAGTGTTTACGGTTCATTACACAAAACACAGCGGAGGTACAAACCAACGTACTTATAAATTACCAGAGACTGGAACTTGTGGACACTACGGTCTTCTTGGGCATCACGTTAAATAAAAAGCTTCAGTGGGGTCCACATATTGCCCAACTAGCAGATAGACTCAGCTCTGCAGCATATGTCGTAAGAAAGATTAGAGAGTACCCGAATGTTGCGACCGCTAGATTAGTGTGCCTCAGTAATTTTCACAGCATCATGACGTACGGTTATTTACTGTGGGGGTAATACTGCTGACATTGATATAGTGTTCTTGCTCTGCAAAAGAGAGCTGTTTGTTCAATATATCTGCTTGGTTATAGACAGACTGTCTCAATGAAATTTTTTTTTTATGGATAAGGAGGACAAACGAGCGTACGGGTCACCTGGTGTTAAGTGATCACCGCCACCCACATTCTCTTGCAACACCAGAGGAATCACAGGAGCGTTGCCGGCCTGAAAGGAAGGTGTTCGCCCTTTTTTTGAAGGTACCCATGTCGTATCGTCCTCGAAACACCGCACAAGGAAGTTCATTCCACAGCTTTGTAGTACGTGGAAGAAAGCTCCTTGAAAACCGTACTGTGGAGGACCGCCACACATCCAGATGGTGGGATGATATCCTAACTTGTAGCGTGTCGTGCGAAGGTGGAATTTTAAAGAAAAAATATTATGACTAATCATTGTCAGTTCATTTATGAAAATTCAACAAAAGTTCACAAAAATGGTCACCTTTTTGCTCTTAACAGTGATTTTCATTATTATAATACTAGAAATAAGAGATTGCTTGTAACTAATTTTAGTAGGCTTCATAAGATACATAATAGCTTTAAGGGTAAATGTATACACTTTTATAATAAAAAGATGGTATCTTCATAAATAATTAAATGTTCAATTCAATTATTATGTATATCGTCGTATTTATCGTAATGCGATGCTCATTATTTCTGTGATGCGCAGAGTGTTGCGAGGAAACATAAAATAGGGAAATTCGAGACACTATACTAGCAACTCTGTCCCAAGCAGCCCACTTGCACCCAGTGCCATTAACTAGAATAAAAAAAACGGAGCTGCTTTGTAGTTTGGAAAAAAATCAATTGTTTTGTGAATTGACAAAAGAACGTTGAACGAGGGGAGAGAAGCGTGAAGCATGTCGGATCTCGTTATTTTTTAGCGCTGAAGTTATGATTACGGGCATTTAAAGTAATAAAATTATCGCACAACGCTTATCTAAATTTTAACCAATGTTAAAACACTGGATAACGAAGGAAGTTCTTTTAGCTTTAGTGTTAACTCGCCATTGTATTTAGAATTATTTAAAAAATTCTTACTTTACATGTTTGATTGCAATCAAAAATATTCATTAACATGAAAGACATCGATATAAATAAAATTGAAGACGACAGCAAAACGGATGATAAAAAGCAAATCGAAGAGGAAGAAAAGGTAGTGATGCTGACGGCTGAAGGAGATGCTGAGGATGGTGTGGAATTGCGCCATGATGATGGTCCGGTAAAGACGATATTGTCTGGCGATATAACGGAACAGGGCAGAGAGGTCAAGCCAAAATTCATTCCGATTGGAGCAATTAAAATGCCCGGATTTTTTACCAGAAATTCTGATAGAGATAAATCAAAGGTTCCGTTTCCTAATTTTTTGTATGATATCATAACTTAAAATACTAATAATTATTTGGATTTAGTGCCATTGTTACGAATTTGAAATATTTATCAAGTTCACACTTGGTAATAAAATAACTTTCTTCTCATACAGGACGAAGAGGCTATTGAAAAGGACACTGAAAATGAAAAGGGAAATGACAAAGTCGACAATGAAACAAGTTTTAAAAATCATTTCAAATTTCTGAATAGCTGCCCATTCACAAAAAAATTAAACAAACCACAAAATGAGACTGGTATGAATTTTAATAACTTAAGTGCACTTTCCGTGGTCAACCTTCTTTAGCTCTTGTTTATTTTACTGTATTTGAGGAAAACTTCTGATATAAAAATAAAAAAAACACCAATTATAGTTGAGACAAACTCTACCCTTATCAAGACAGAGGTACTAAAGAAAGCCAAAGCTTACAATATTATTATTAATTAAATTTAAATCAAACTTTACATGTTATAAGAACAATAACCTTTTTTTTTTAAATAATGATACCAGTGGGAGGTGTCTTAGCGTGGATAGATGGGTCAGAGATGTCAAGTGTGTCTGCCAACAAGCATTATTGTGTAAGCACTATTTGTGTTCCATATCTGGAAGCTAGCTAGTGAAATTACTGACTTAATGAGACTTAACATCTTATTTATCAAGGTTTTTTTAAAAATCTTCTGTGGCATTGTAATATAATGGCCAGGTGTCACTTAACATCTTTTTCATCTCATCTCTTCTTATCAAATTAAATTATATTATTTTATTTCATACTTTCAACAAAATTTTATGATGTTATTTGTAGATGGTAATACCTCAAAATCAAAGAATTTATTTATGTTTGATTTGAAATATTCAAAGCTGTTTAAAAGGCAGCACAATAAAGATCTGGAGGCAAAATTGGCATCAGTGGAAACACTTGAAGACAAACTCGATACACCAAATGATGGAATGGAAAATATTAAATTGGATATCACTGTAAGTTAAACGCAATATATTTTATCTAATCAATTGATAATGTGGATAAATCATCTCCAGCTTTTACATTGTTCATAGTATAGTAGTAGTTTCAATAAAAAAGATACAGTGGCACATTGTAATGGTATAAATCATTTCATAACTAACATAATAAATTACTTTTTTGTCTAATATTTTTTAGTGAAACCAGCTAAGAGATAAACATATCTCTTAAACCAATAAGAATTCCTTGTAATGTTTAAATTTAAATATTGTATAATTTTTATCTTTATAGGAACCTGAGGAAGGTAAAGTGGCTACAAAAATGCCACTGAAGGAGAGAATAAGGCAGAAAAAGTTTATAATTGGTATGTGGTATCAACTTTTTCATGACTTGAAATAAAGGTTCTAGCTAAATTTAACTAACTTTATCACTAGAAAGACAATTGTCTGATTATTTACCACCATTCCATGAAGCAAAATAGTAATATTTTATACTTACTTGTGTAAAAATGACTCTTTGACTTTTAAATATATTTTATTGCTATAGAACAACTGCCAACTGTGTCCCTTAGTTGTTATTTTAATTATGTCTCAAAGTATAATGAGTCATATTTGAAAGATAATATGACTGCTAGTTTTTGTAACTAGTTACCTCAATGACATCCCTAATTATAAGGACATATCATTCGCAGTCTGATAAGCAGAAACAGCAAAAGTGTGCTAAAAGACAATATCAGCACACTTTTCTTCTTAGTTGTGTGTCAACTGTGACTGTCTGATTCAAACCTGAACTGAATACATGTTTTATATAGCTGCTTATTGACCAGGAATATTGAAAGCAACTAGAGTAAATGCGGCAATATACAGGATGTCCCAAAGTTATGGGACATGAAGGGAAAGTACCTTAAATATCGTAGATAGGGTATTTTACTGAAAGAAGACTGTTATTTTTAAATGTTAGTAATTCTGCATTCAAAGATTTTCTAAAAATTACTTGCCTCGTCTGGGATTCAAACCGTCTTAAAGTTAAAGTAAAAAAAACTTTGGGACAACCTGTATAGCGGTCAAAGCTTATTATGGTGTAATTTTTGGCATGACCGAACTATTATTTCCACTAAGTCAGATATTGGTTGATTTGTAGATAAGATATTTCTTGTTGATTACACCTGCACATGTGATGATAGCCTTGTGAAATCCAGAATTGAGTTGCCAATAGTACTTAAGATCTTTTTCAATTGTTAAACTTGGAACCATCATTTGTAAATTAAAAGAAAAGTAACCTAATATGCTCTTGGCAAGATGAGCTCTGCTAGCGGTTGGCCTTAACAAAGAAACAGTTATTTGCATATAGTAAAAACCTGCTATTTTTATATTGTATGCAAACTGTTAAATCTTCTTTATAATATTCTTTTATTTAAAATTAATAATTAAAAATAATAGTAATGTGTTAATGACAGTAGTGTGTTGGTACTTTGAGCATAATTCAATGTACCTAATTAGCGAAATTTTTACAAAACTCGGAAGTATTCTTATTGAGTCAATAGGGATCATGTAGACAACTCGATAACTTATTTTGCATGTCAATTGACGAAACATATTGTATTGTCAATAATATTATGTTAACATCTTAAGTACAATGTTTCTTCCTAATAAATAATTTCATTTCATAAGTACCCTCATTATTTATTTTCAGATGATATTGTTGTATGTGTTGGTGTTATACTCCTCCTCCTTGTGGTTATCATCGGCATTGTCATTGGAGCTCTGGCCGGACCACCAACTGAACGCCCACTTCGCCTTGGGAAATTTGTCATCACCCAAACAACCTGTGGTTTAGTTGAAGGGTAAGCTTTATCATGATTTATTGCACAAAAACCAGTAATGTAAACCATATTATGGTAGAATTTTGCTTAATTTTTTTCTTGGGCCAGGACGCCTTTGCACAGGGTGAATAGTAGATAGGTACCACAATGAAACTTTTGTCTATTGCCAAACAGTATTGTTCAAGTTCTATTTGTGTTTCTGTTTGAAGGTTTCCATAACTTAATAGCGTAGTGGGTAAAACTTAAGATGCAAGCGAATTCTCGGTTCTATTCCGAATATAATATTTTCAAGAACATTGTAGGGGGCAGGACATATTATTTACCATTAGGTAAATATCTTGCTTGTCGCTCACCTCTTATCATTTAAAAAAGACATCTCTGAATTTTTTTTACCGTACATGTGATATTGAATTTGGCTATATTAATAATAATAAACTATTTATTGAGAGACTCTCTACAAGGCTATTTTGTTGTGTTTCTTCATTTCTGAAGGTAGTGTCCGTAATTCAAAGTTTTCGTAACGTTAATCACTAAAACCTTCCACTCCTTTCGGTCCTCGGCCTTCCTTATTGCGGTGGCAAGTGGTAGGTAGTGATTGTCTTGATCTACTCTTTTGCGGTCAATGTGGCCAAAATACCCCAATATAGTAAATTGTGGCCAATCTAGTGCCAATGCGAAGTTGCTCCAGGATAGACGTGTTTATTCTCCTACGGCCGTTCCAAATATACTATATACAGATAGAGATAAATTACTACTTCTACTGTCAGTAATTAGCTGTCAATAATCTAAAGCTGTCCCAATATACCCGATAAGTCATTCGTATCGCCTTATATTGGGACGCGTGAATTGAATTTTCCATACAAACTTTTATCGCTGGTAAGCTATACGTCGTCCCATTGACAGACAGCGTGTACAGATAAGGTGAGTTACCGTCGATAAGTTTATTGGGACACAAAACTCAACGATAGTTACGACTTTTTATCTCCAGTAGGCCACAACTGGAGATAGACTGAATATTAGGAATTGCTGTTAGCCGTCCACTGTACACTAAATATTTTTGGGCACACCACCATGTATCTTAATTCTTACTTAATGATTGATTATTGATGTATCATTTATGCATTGTTCATCCAGGGGAGATGTGTCATTACCAAGGCCAAATTGGGAAATACGCATTTCTAGGCTCTAACAATAATTTGCTAGTCTTGGTATGCTATTAATCCTGCACATTGGAGGAGAACAGGCTGTCAAAAAGCACCACTAAAACTATAAATACCACTAATACCATATTTTGTACACTGACACTGCCTGCTGATGTCAAGCAGAGGTTAATAATACCGATGAAGTAACATCCCTATTCCAACACAGGAGTCAATCACAAATGCATACATCAAAATCAATGATTTAACACTTTATAATTCTTTTCTCAATTGAATAACAATTGTAATACATAATAGTAAATCATATTAAGTTTTACTTTTAGTACAGCCATTTTAAAACAATATTTAACTATTAATAATTACTTCTGATAAATTGTATGTGTGTATTTTACAGTGTTTTGGATGAAGGTGTTTATAACTTTTATGGAATCCCGTATGCGGCAGCACCGATTAATGAGAAGAGATTTACTTATGCTCAACCGATCAACAATATATCAATGTGCTGGAATGGTACCCTGCAGGTTCACAATCCTACTCCTCTGTGTTTACAGTTTCTTGAAAATGCCACCATTGTTGGTGAGGAAGACTGCTTAACTTTAGACATTGTTACCCCACATGTTAGATACGATACGCCACTTCCTGTAGTTGTTTTGATCGGCGCAAATAGTTTTGCTGGTGGAATCAGTCCGGCGCAACCTTCACCTTTATACGCTCGTACCAAAGAAGTAGTTTTTGTGCGGCCGAACTTTAGGCTGGGACCATTCGGTTTCTTGGCACTTGATATTATATCCAAATCTAAATATCCAAAGACTTCCGGCAATTACGCGCTCAGCGATATTATTGCAGCTTTAACATGGATTAAGTATAACATTAAGCAGTTCGGAGGAGATGCCAGCTCTGTCACATTGCTGGGTCACCGAGCCGGAGCTACTCTAACCGCGGCTCTCACGACTAATACCAAAGCGCAGAAATTATTTTCTCGCGCATGGCTCTCTTCGCCTTCAGTGATTTTCCCGGGAAATCCTTTAGAGGTGTCTGAGAAGAACAACGAAGAATTTAAGCAAAGAATTAAATGTAGCGATATTGATTGCTTACGCAGCAAGTCTACGTCAGAAATACTTTCTGCTACTCCCGAAACATGGTTGGGCACTTTGATAAACACTCTGCCCAAAGCTGATGAATCCAATCGTTCTTGGTTAGTATTAGATGGGGATCTTTTGAGGACACATGCTTATGAAAAATGGGATGAACAGAAGGAGGCTAAAAACGAAGGCAAGGAGAAGGCTTTTAAGCCAATGGTCTTTGGAACAACTATGCACTCTGGCAATTCAGAAACACTTCGAATGAAACATATACATTGGTCCTCCGAAATTGTTGAGACTATGGTAAAGGAAAGCTATCTTGACGAGAAGAATTTGACTGCGGAAGTATTCAAACATTTCAATAAGAGTTACGTTGGATTGGTCGAATTGATATCTTCTATACGTACATTGTGCCCGTTGGTCAGCCTCGCCCGAATGCGTTTGGCCGCCCCGATGTATGTCGTCCTGGGCTCCGGAGCTGGAGGTGGCATTAAAGGGTCTGGAATGGCTGATGTCAATGCTGATATTGAAGCTATTCTTGGCACTTTTGATTCAGAAGTTCTCGAGCAGCGTCGGTTCATGGCAGCTATGCAGCAACTTTTCTATTATTATGTGTGGCACGGCCGTCTGTCGGGGCCGGAAACGGGGCTGATAGCCGTCGGTCAAGACTTACTTGCACATCCGGGTCTACCGGCTTGCGATATGTTCATTAAAAATGATATTGTTCCCCGGTACGCACACATCGACTAAGTATTCGCATTTGATATGTAGTTTTACGTGTTTTCTTAATTTTATTTTTGTAGTGTATGGTTATTTTTTGTTCCCCACCTTCAATGTGTAGGAGCCCCTTCTTAAACGGAGTACCTCTGTTCGCCAAAAAATGCGCTATTCGACATTTCATAATTTTTTGATAACCCAGTGCCCTGCAGTGTAACTAGTTTTTATCCTGTGCGATTAAATTTGCCAATTTTTGCCGATTGAACGTGCCATATCTTTAAATTTCAATTTCGTTGGACTTCTTCTAAGAAAGGTACTCCTTGTTTAGAATTACTGAGTTAAAATTTAATGATTCGCTCTTTAAGAGAACCATAATTACCCTTATTAATTAATCTACACTTTGAAATATGTTAAAATTTAATTATGATTAATTGAATCTCTTTTAAAATACTCGAATTAGACTAAGTTTTTTGATAATCGTACAAATTGTGGAATCCCTTTTACAATTTTGTAGCATACTCATAAACCAAATATAAGACTGAATAAGTAACTGATGAATCCAAATTTTCTATTTGATCTCATTTATATTTTGACTCATCTGATATGCTCATTTTAAGTGTAACTTGTGTTCTAGTGTTTCATAAAAGACGTTACCTCCGATTATATTCTGATCATGATGAGGAGTGTAGTATTAGGTATAAATAATCTCTGAAATGGCATTTTACTTCGTATTGTATCGAATGACGTCATTTGAGCGATAAATTTGGTATAATATTATATTTTTAGGCAAACTTGAGACGCTTCAGAGGTCAAAGTAAGTGTCGAACGCCTAAAAAAACCAGTAAAAGTTATTAAATATCTGCTCTCACCTTACACGTCTCGCTTTCCATTCAGAATCGAAAAATCGCCTAACGAATGTCGCCTTCATATCCAAAGCGATCGTTTATTTTCTCCTTTTACAATTTTATTTTCTTTCCAATGCCATTCCATTAAAATATTTATTGAATCCGATTTGTTTGAGGAATTTGCGAGAGCGCGCGGCATCTAAATATTCGTTGATCTCTGTGTTAAATATATAAGTTCAAAGTTGAATTAAAGTCTGATAAATATCCAAAGAGTGAATTATATGTTTTTTGTTATAAACAAACTTATAATCTGTAGCATTTATACTGTGTGTGATAAGGCCTCGTCATGTAACCTAGGTATTAGTAGAACGTAACATTGTGTTTGTAATATGGACAAGTCTTGTAATTGTAACTGTGAGCCATTTTAAGCAGCTGTGCCTATTTTTATACGGTACGAATATACTCATTAGTACAAAACTATTTAATAAGTGTTTCGAAATATTTAAGGCAAAAATAATACGTCGTTCAGTAATAGGTAGGTATGTATGAGACTGTATTTGTAATATTTTTTGCAGAATAATCTTTTTCAACCATTTTTTTAGCATTAGCTTAGAAGTAGGTTCATAATGATCAATGTATAAATAAGCTTTCAATACAACGTTGCAATATTTTAAGTTTTTGTGCGCTTTATTGTGTTTTTTTTAATAAAATGTATGACTGCCAATTTGGTGTTGTTTTATTATTCGCCATTCAAAGTATTTAAGAAGCGTAACGCGGTATAACATTCCCCCAAAAAAATAAAAAAAAATTCACTGATGTGCAAACTCTATTTCAGTAAAATTAAAGAGTAAACTACGCAGAATATACCTACATTTCTACAAAATTCGCGCAACGACAAATTTTTTTAAAGACCTAACCTACCCAAAAGAACACTTTCTTTTTAATTATAAACGTCGAATTTAAAGAAATGGATCAAAGTGTGCTCTGCCTTGCTCAATACACAACGTCGTTCGTCGGGATATAGCTTGTGTGGCATTTCGCGCCATTGTCGGTGGAATTGATGCGAAAACCGATCCAACGCGCTGTTCTTTCTCGGAAATCGGAAGAAATACACTATACATACAATAAACCATTTTTTGAAGCCAGTACTTGAGTATAATGACATCTTTGTATTGAGGTGGTTATAAATGAAAAATAGAACAACTAATAAAAATAAGTCGATCTTTCAAATCTAAACAATTTATTATTTTTAAAGTAATATCCCTCACTTCTGGGATTAATTATACAAATTAAAGATCGGCTAAAAATGTATGGCCTCTAACCACTATTCTGTAACCCCAGAATGTAAATTTTGTAAAATCTATGTCATTTAAAAGTAGACGTCATCTTCTAGAACAAAAGTATAAAAGATGCAATAGGTACCTATTGCTCAGCAGCGTTGGACAAAAGTTATGGAGGTTTTTAGAAGTTGTGTATCTGCGGTAAATTGATGTTATAGTAGCTATATTATGTATATATTGCTGGATATTTAAATATTTGTCCCGGGCATTTTGTATACATAGATAAAATTTAAACGAATGTAATTAGGTACCTAATAATATTAAGATAAAACACAAAACGAATCGACCCGTACGGGGCGAATTTGTTAAAACGTATGTACCTACCTATTTAAATATTTACCCCCTTATAATGGTCCGCTAACTTTAAACAGCCGCTAAGGAGTGTTTTTTCTCATTCTGACTTAGGTCAATAGAAGAAGACAGTGAGAATTAGCAATGCTTTAAGTTAGCAGACTATTATGAATAAGGGGGTTAGTCATTGTTATTTTAAAGTCTAATGCCTCTCCACTATCGCCGATGATCGTTACTTGTATGATCGTCTGTCATCGGCAAGTTAATGATTGATAATCGTGTAAGCATCTACACGATCGTCCGTGATCATTAATTGAGCGGCAGTCCTTCAAGATGGACGTGAAGTTTATAGCTGCTACTACCATAAATTTAAGTATACAATAATTTTGTTTATTAAGTTAATAATATTGGTGAGCAATTATAAACCTCATTGTAACTAAGTATTTATTGTGTGATGTAATTAAGGATTTTTTTAAGTTACGGGGGTCACATAGTCATCTTTGACTAAACCCAAAAAAAAAGAATAAAAAAAATATCTTACTACCTTATTTTTATCGTTGAGATATTTATGTTTGGGACAAGTTTGGGATTCCATATTTCTGGGTAGATCAGTAGTCAATGTATCTTACTCGCGCTATGTAAATAAAAGGAACACAAAACAACGCCGCGACGCGAAGTACATACGGCTTGGCTCACTGTCCAGTGTCCTCCAGTGAATGAATGACCCGCGATCATGAGGGCACGCGCACGCAACTGCACGCGGTTTCGCTTTGATGTGGTGCTCAAAAAACCCACAAGTCACCGATTACTATGACGATTATAGGCGAAGCCCTCCACACGATTCCACTGGTCTGATCTTTGTTAATATTATTAGATGGCAACCTTGGTACAGCTTACGAGTGAATCAGAAAATTACTTTTTAATAAGAAAAATTTTCTACAGCTGCTATAGTGAATTAATAAATTTCTAAAATGGTTATTTGTAAATGTACCTAGGTAACACTGAATATGTTTAGAAAATGAAAAACGGTTTAATGTAGAAAGTTGCCAATACTTTTATTGTTTTTAGAAGTAATCTCCGTTCCTCTCTACACATCGTCGCATTCTTCCTTAGGGGTCTCTTCTATGGCATTTTCGTACGCTTTCACCATAATAATTTTATCTTTAGTTCTTGGGAATAAATAAAAGTAGCAGGGTGCCAGGTCAGGACTGTATGGGAGATGACTCATTATCTCGACACCCGCCATAGTCAAATATTCAACAGTCCGTTTCGCGGAGTGCGCTGAAGCATTGTCGTGGTGAAGGAGGATCCTGCTTCGAGGGCGCTGCTGTCGAATTTTTTCCAAGACAACAGGCAAACAGCGATTGACATACCAGTCTGCAGTAACAGTCCTTCCATCTTCTAGCACAAATGTCGCAAAATGACCTTTCCGACCAAAGAAATCTTTTTTCCTTGACTTCTTCCTTTCTTTACCTTATTTGGCCGATCCTCGAAAGGAAACAGCCACTGAGCTGATTGTCTTTTGGTTTCGGGTTCGTAGCAATATATCCAGCTTTATCCATCGTCACAGGTTTACACATCGTGACCTGTGACGATGTCAAATACAGCATTTGAGTCACCGCCGTTGAACACTCCACACCAGTCCATGCGAAGGTGTTTCTGGTCGTCGGTTAAAGTATGGGGAATCCATCTGGTACAAAGCTTCTTGACGCCTAAATGTTGGTGTAGGTGATATTTTTTGAACTTGACTCATACCAATGCCTAGGCTTGCACGTATATGATGATAGGTCACTATCTTATCTTCCTCTATCATGCGTCGCACAGCACTGATGTTATCTTCTGTAGTCGCTGTTAAAGGACGTCCCTCAGGCAGATCATCATTGAGATTGCTACGTCCACGCTTAAACTCGTTAAACCAATTTTAAATAGTGGCACGACATGGGGGCTTCATTAAGAAATGCTAATCGCAGCCTATCATAGCTATGTCATAACAAATAATTGACCGAAAATTTTCTCGCGTTAGATTCATTTTCACGTGTAACAAGAGTTTTAGATTTGCCGCCAATTCACAAAAACAAATGAATTCAATATACTACATTAGGTTACCAGACTTCCAAAATTGAAATTCAAAAAAGTTTTCATTAGCAATGTTTCTAACTGGCCAGTTCTAAACATTTTCAGTGTTACCTACGTACGTTAAGTAGTTACCACTCTGGGGCGCGTCTTGTACATCTTATTTGTAAGTAACTAAAAAGAAAGAATGATGTGGCACTCGAACCCGAACCTTTGATGACAGTAGTAGATCCTGTATGGATGGAGCCACAACCTGAGTTATTGGTTGGTTTAGCCGGAGGAGTTTGGTAACAAACACCGCCCCACGAGAATTTTATATATTAGATATATATACAACAATATGTAATTATACATCCCTACTCTGTGATATAACTAATTCAAAACTAGAAGACGTGAGTATAATTTTTATTAACAGATTTTGCTTGTGTTCATTTTACCCTGCAGACTATTAAGGGGAAACACCCTATTTGACGTACATGGCAACTACATGTTCACGAACACTAAATTTTTAGAGGACCTTTAATGCCAGTTAGGGAATAGCACAATTTTCCTGCCGTTTGTTTGAATCCTGTTTTGCATGATTTACAATTAAAATAATTCCAAATAAGATTTTTTTTAATAACCTTTAAGAAATTACAAGATAATAAGATAAAATGTAAATGTCAGAGGCAAAACAACACTAAAAGGGCTGGAGCCTAAGAAGTAATAAATAAGTATTGTATTAATTAAGAATGACTCGTGTCGTAGTAAGATTTAAGAGTTTCCGTTGTAAAGGTTGTAAGTAAAACAAATAATCAAATCAAAATTATATTAAAAATTTTGAACAAATATTAAACCATAACTCATTCCATGCAAAATGGAAATTCAATAAAAAAAGTAGTACCTAGTACAAACAGTAAAACGATCAATAAATAGAATAGTAACGTGATTTCTTTAAAAAATAAACAGCCGTCATAAATTATTTTCAAATTCAATGATAAATTAATGATTTCTCTCTCTTAGAGGCGATATAAGTGTTTGGGAGTTTTCCTTCCCAATTTTGTGCGATTTCCGCACTACTTGTGGTGATTTTGGATTAGAGTGTATTTGCTCTGCATCTTTCTTCAGCTTGTCGAGGAGGGAGGACTGTTTTGCGACATTCATAGTCAATTCTTCATTCTCTTGCCGAAGTAGTGACAACTCCACAACCAATGATTGTTGATCTTGAATCTATGAACAAATCATAATAGACACTTGAATATTTATAGAACAGTGCCTAAGCCTTTGAAAATGATAAAAAGTGAAATAAAGAATAGTAGGATGAAACCCATTGGAAACCATTAAAAAGTAGAAAATTTCAACGAACAAAAAGCCCAGCGACTTTTAATGAGAAAGCTGATACTTAGACGTGAGAATTTTCGATTGAAAATAAGGGTTCATTAAAACATTGTTATTTAAATTATTCACATAAATTTTTAGGATAGTTAAAAGAGTAAAAACAAAAGTTGTTCATAGATCTCTTTATTACACAACATTTGCTATTTAACTTTTCTCCGTAGGACTTGTAGTTTCGCCGGAAATCGACATAAACCTTTTTTACCCTAAAACAGCCCCTCTTTTCCACTTCCCGACCTGTGATCGCCCGAAATTTATTTTTTCCTTCATTTTTGTTATATTCTCTTCTTTTTCCAATGGGATTCATCCAACTATTATTTTTTTGGTTTCAAAAATGATCGAACCTGGTCTATGTAATCTATACTAACCGAGAAGAGATAGAGAGTGTAAACAAACGGATCATTACTAGGTTAGATTGTGATAGCGAGTGATTATTATCTCTATCCTTATCACTTGCACGCAGTAATGGTATCAGTTGGTCGACAACAGCTGTCGTTGCGTGTTTCGTGGTACAGGAAAGCAGTCGCAGTTGTCAACATTTGGTTCACCATTTTGTGAACAAGTTCATACCTGTTTGGTTTGCGTTGCGTGCATTGAAGTGAAGTAGTATTAGTATTCTTGTTGATATTTGCTATAATTGTGAGTAATTGTTGATTTTAATTATGAAATCACAGGCTGGGAGCTCTAGACAACATTTGAAAAATATCAATTCACCACGCAAAAAAGTCAAAATGGTGTAGATCAATCACATCATAAAAGAGGGGGACTTTGTTTGTCCTCCTAAAAATTATTATTATAGCAATATTGACAACGTGATTGATAATACAACATATAGATTTTTCTTAAATAAGGCTGATTCATATTTGTCTAATATAGACGACAGCTATTAGAATATTAACCAAAATTGGTTATAATTTATTCAAATAAAAATGTTTTGGAGCCCTGAAATTTTGTTTACATTATTTATCTTGTCTCGTAAGCCTTACTATATATAACAATTTTTGTTATATTAGTTTTTTTTGTTGTTTGTTTGAGTTACAGATTTTGTAGATTTATTTATTTACCAGTGGGCTTCTGTGCGCAGTATGTCAGCTATATGCTCTAGTGGGAAATTTTAATGCCGACAGTTGTATACAAGCTCTGTTTCATTTTTGTGTTATTGTTTGAAGGGCTTATGAGATTATCGTGAAGGTATGACTTAAAACCGCATCTCATGAGATATGACGAGCGCAATCACGTGCTTCTCAGAATTTTGTGCATTCAAGAATGTGGCACTGCATTTTAAAACGTAGGATGGTATGCCACTCAGCACTTGTCATTTTTTATCATAAAAAGATCAAGCTGAGTAGTTTTGCAGCGTTTAAAGGGATATCAGGTAAACAGCGCCAGGATGTTTAAGTATTTTCCATACTTAAACCAGGGCCATCAAGTACCATGTGTATCATATCAATTAAGTGTATACCACATGCTTCCAGCAGTGCAGCAAAGTTCACACGAAATGAGCATCTACCTACCTTATGCAGTTGGTTAAATATTAGAGAAACTTAAATGCCTTTAATTGAAAAGCCATAAGGTGTTAAAGTCAAATTCAGCTCAATATTGTACAATTATCTTATACTGCTTTTATACCTGTTGCTGAAGACAGAGGTTTTCGTTCTCGAGGCGAGTCATTTCCGCCGCCGCCTGGGCGAGAAGGATGCGCGATTGTTCCGCCGCCGCTGTCGCATGTCCCGCATGCTCTGTTGCTAGCTCACATAACATTTTTTTCTTCTCCACCTAATTACAATAGAACTTAGCTTAAACTTCTTGAACTACCATAGTATATTGTTTAAATAGGAGAACAAGAGGAGAAAGTTAGCAATGCCTATGAGGGTGTAATTGAAATAACGAGACGAATTCAAGGGTATCGATACACCCAAGTATTGGAACTTTCTTCTGAGTGTGTAGGTACACAGATTATGATGTAGATGGTACCTATCCCAAAGAAAATATTAAATGAAATTACAAAAAAACCCATCTTACCTCATCACGAAGCAATTGTATCTGCGACTTTGATTCTTTTTTTATTAACTCAACATCTTCGATCAACTCATTTTTTATTGTTCCCAATTCACGGTAAGCCTCTTTCTCGACATTTTGTAGGCTCTCTATCAGAGACACATTGTGTTCCATTATCCGATTATGTTCTTTAGCAAGTGCTGCTTTCGATTTTAATATATTCACAAGTGCTTCCTTGTACTCACTGCATTCCAAAACAGTGTTGTTGAGAGTATTTTTATAACTTGTTAGTTCTCCTTCAAGAACTTCTTTTGAATTTGTTAATGTTTGAACTTGCCTCTCTAAATGCTCTAATTCATTGTCAGACTCTCTTAAGCGCATTGTTAACACATGAACAATGTCCCTGGTCACGGATAAGGACATTTCATATTTATTTTTCTCATTGATTGCTTTATCAACTTCTACTGTCAGTTTATTTATCTGATTTTCAAAATCCATAATTTTGTTTTTGTTTTCATCTTTCATAGTTTCTAATTCATTAGCAACACTACATTTTTCTGCTTCTAAGTTTTCTTTCTCTTCTTTTAACTTAGTTAATTCGATATGCATCCTGTCAAAACATTCTTCATTAGCAGTAAGAGTATTTTTAAGCTCCTTAATTTCATTCTGCAACTGTTGTATTTCTTTTTGTTGTTGCTCCCAATGTTCCTGAATGGGTCTACTACGTTCCTCAAACTGAATTTCACACAGCCTTAACTTTTCACTAGTAGCTTCCTCAATTTGGTCCAGTTTAGCTTTCATTTCTGCATCTTTTGCTTGTAGTTGTTGCTGCAGCTCCATAATTTGATTATCTTTTTCTTTCAGCATTGTTGCTTTGATCAATTCCATTGTTTCATTGTATTTCTTTTTTATATTCTCTTGTTCAGCTTTGTATTTGGCAGTGATACTTTGTTTTTCATCTTCCATTTTTGCTTTAAGTGTCTCTAACTCTAATTTGTATTCCCTTCTTATACTTTCATTTGCCTCAAGAGCTAAAGAATGGTGTCCTTTAACCATTTCTAATCTTTGTCGAGTTTCATCTAGACATGACTCCACATTTGTCAGTTTTTTTTGCAAGTCTGTACATAATGTATCCCTTATTGTAATAATATCTTCAAGAGATGTCAATTCCACTTGTTTATGATTTACTTCATGCTCTAATACTTTACAGTGACTTTCCAAATTTTTAATTTGTGTTTTAAGATCATCTAACAATTTAGAATCTACAGATTTTTCTGATATATCTTTGGTTTTATCACATAATGTGACTTTACTTAATTTAGTCTGTAGCTTATTAATATCATCAATTTTTTTAGAATCTTTCAAAACTTTATGCATCTTGGCAATTTCATTCTTAAGTTCTTCAATTTGTTTATTGTATTCCGAAATTGTATAATCCTTATTTCTAAAATAAATGATAGTATAATAAATAACCTTTACAAGAACTCATCTAATAATAATATAAAAATACTAGCTGGCCCAGCAAACATATTACCAAACAAATTAATAAAAAAAAAATTGGGCTATAAAAAATAGATGTTGGCCGATTCTCAGACGCGCCCAATATGCACAAAAAATTTCATACAAATCGGTTCAGCCGTTTTGGAGGAGTTTGGTAACAAACATGGTGACACAATAATTTTATATATTAGATATTATATCAAAACAAGCCAAAAATATGTCATTTACTGATTTATTGTATTAGGTCAATTACATATGAATGTCAAAAGTTGAGAAGAAAAGGATGAGCTTTAATGAGAAGAAGTGGCAAATATCTCATTGCAATCAATATTTACAGCTCAGGAAAGTTATTTGTAAAATGATTTACAAATAACTTTTCTTACAACCTATGTAACACAATTTAAAAATAAACTTTATAAATCGTTATCTATACAGCAGATGCATCAATACAATACAAAGAAATAAAGGTATTATTGGAGCATTATATATTATCTAATATATAAAATTCTAATGTCACTGTTTTGTAGTTAAACTCCTTCGAAACGGCTTGACCGATTCTCATTAAATTTTGAGTGCATATTGGGTAGGTCTGAGAATCAGACAACATCTATTTTTCATCCCCCTAAATGTTAAGGGTGGTCCACACCAAATATTTTTTTTTTAAATTTGTTTTATTATGAGTCAGCATTAGAAAACAACTTCATGACTTTACTTAATTTAGTCTGTAGCTTATTAATATCATAAATTTTTTTAGAATCTTTCAAAACTTCATGCAAAGTGTATAATATCTATTATTTATATTTTAACAGTTAAATAAACATTTTATACAATGTCCCTCTGTATAATTTTATTACTTGTTGAAAAAACATAAACCATGCAATTTTAAGTAAAAAATTAAAATTTTGTTTGGTCATTCATACTTTGTTTACACCTAGTATGTAACAATAATTAACCCTACCTAATTTCAGTCTCATGTGCTGAGATAATATCATCCCGAAGCCGAACTTCATTGGAGTTTTCTTCACCTTTTTTTAGTGTTAGCAATTTATTTGTTGAACTGCCCATAACTGATTTCGTTATTTTATTACCTGAAGCTGCTTTATGTATAGGCTGTAAGAAATAGTAAATTATTTAGTAGTGATGCATGTGCATGCATCTGTAACTATGGGCCTCATGAGAAAGTGCATGGTTGCTCAGAGGTTGCTATGCCCAGAGTTTCCATGTGAGATCGAATCAGAAATGATGAGATCTAAAGAAGAACCAAAGTTACCAACACAGCCCAAATGATTGCGAAACTGAAGTGGCAGTGGGTAGAGCACATAGTTTGACAGACAGATAGCCTTTGGGGCAGTTAAGTCCTCTAATGACGACCATGTACTGGAAAACGACTGAAGCAAGATGGACTGATGATCTGGTCAAGATCAGCAGAATATGTTGGATGATGGCAGCGCAGGCAGATTGTCATGGAAATCTTTGAGGGAGGCGTTTGTCCAGCAGTGGATGTCTTCCGGCTGATGATGATGCATGTGAGGTGAATATGATGCTTATAACAGAAAATTAATGTTGCACATACAATTTTACATTAAATAGGATAATTTAACAATGAAGTTTCAAAGTGGTTATTGTACCATGCAAAGCCAAACTAAGGTATGGAGTTACCTACAGTGTTCCCAGATCTTGGTACACTAAAAAAAAATGCCCTACACATAACTCTAGGGTGTAATTTCCCTTACATTACAGAAGAAATGGTATTTTACATCATTATTTATAAATGTTTCTATGCCATTTAGGCATGACAAATGTTTAACATTTTTTTTGGGTTTGTTTGAGTTCATTAGAATATAACCAGCACTACACTGTAGAAACCACCATCATTACCAATCCCACATCTTAGTAGCATTAGAAGTAACAACTGCAAAGTAGTGCTCTTGTATAATATAAGTCTATGGGTGCCAATTTAATCACATTGTCATGACACATCACATTGTCAGGGTGCTGGCAGCAGTGTGGTCTGTTGGAGTGTGTATTATATTAAGAAGTTGAGTTTGTATCAAATTATTATGTCTTTAAGTTGTATTGTAATGAGCTATGAATAACACCATAATTATGTATTCACTTAACTTCAAACGGATCATCTGTTTAATATGTCACTAACATCAACTGAAAACTTACGGTTTTAAGAGATCTGGTACTGGGAACTGAGCTGCACTGCGACTTTGTTTCAACATTCTGTTTTGAAGGAGTAAATGGCTGTTTTAATTTTGTAGATAGATAAAGCTTTTTCGTCTTGATGGCTTCTGAATTTTCTGTTGGTTTTGTTTGGGTTTTGACTGGAGCTAAAAGAACAAGTATTTACTCGATAAACTCTATGCATTGTATTCTTATTTTTCAAACTCAAATCATTACACATGGCATTCAACATATTATATTTGTGTTACACCATTCGTAAAATATTAGTAAAAGAAAAAATATTTACTATAATAATTAAGTTAGTTGGAAAACGACAGTACAATTATTACCACAACCACATTCAGATTGTATGATAATTCATACCCATACAAAATTGCCAATATATTTTTTTAATATTTTTCAGTGTACCTGTAAAGTGCATGATAATAAGCTAATAAATAGAATTAATATATAAGTTTGAGTTTAGCAATAATGATGATTCTTTTCATATACTTACCAATTGGTTCAAATCGTTTAGCTTTTGAAAACATAGTAGATTTCTGTATATTAATTTATATTTCTTCTTATAATTGGATAATTACGCTATCCAATACCAATTTCCAATGCTTTCAAGTTTCAAGTAAATCGCGCGCGAAACTGTTGTTGGAGTGTCCCTACGTCCTACAGTAGGTACACATTACTTGACATAATAACAATACCACATTTTTTGCCTTTTGTTATTTCAACGGTTACACTCAAAAAACCGTTAAGTGGTGATGCCCAATGCAAAAATCGTAAATCCCCACTGTACACATAAAAAACTAGGAAATTTTTGCCTGTTGTTAAATTCAAGGGTTATAACAAAAACAATGCAAAAAAACCGTTAAGAACTGATGATCATATTCATCAATTAACTAGTATTTCACTTATTTGTAGAGAATAATAATAGGGGTTAAAATAAATGATATTTAAAAGTATTGATAGGTTACCTAGAAAACATTCGGTGTTTATAAATAATAATATATTATTTAATAATAATAATACTTCATTTTTTTCTTCATTTCATCTTTTTCTTACACTAACGCACACATGAATAAAAGAAAAGTCAAAGAAGGATAGTAAAATATGCAATTATCGCAAGCGAAAAAGAGATAAATCTAATTTACTAATTGCTTCGTATTTGAATAGATAATACAGAACCATCCATAATGATTTTTTACCGTACACCGTGATTTATGCCTAAAATACGATTCATTCATGAGTTCATGTAGTAAAAATTAAACAAAACAAAACCGAAATTTATTTACAGTAATTATTATTACTACAATTTTACTAACTACGGCTCCCAAAAAGTTTTAAGTTTACAATTAATATTTTTGTATCTTATATTATTGATGAATATCTTTTTGTTTAGGGCTTATTACAATAAGATAATAGAAGAAGAATAAAATTATCCATTGATTCTTCTGCAGTTAGCAAGGAAGATACCGAATGGGACAGTGTTACTGAAAAAAACTACGTAAGCAAATAGCACTCACTGTCTACGTCCGCTACCTAATCTAAAACTTGTTTATGTAGTTTGATAGTTCAGTTACCTATATACGCACTTGTTTATTATTACATTTCGTATTACATACAATGGAACAACGCTTTTTTACATCATTTCCTAAAATATCTACTAATACTACCTCGATTATCCCGAAACAGACAGCATCAATATTTCGCCGTATCTGTACGTTAATCTATGTCCGCACTCGAGATTCGAGTCACGTTGCGGCATTCGGCTTGACTCGGCTTGGCGGCGATCAGCGATGTCATGGCGTCATATTTATTTTGTTAGAGAATTAATGAAATCAAATAAAGTGTTATAATTCATGATAAGAAACTGTGGTATGTAAATATTTGATTTCTTTTTACTTTCGTAATTACTGCATCTTCCCATAACACAAGACGGCATTTTAATGGTGTACCTATATCAAATTGTAAACAATTCTGTCAACAACAATCGCGTGCGTACCGTTTTCGTATCGAGAGAGCGACTACAACGAAAACAAACCAATTGACTCTATTTGGGCGATTGATTTTCGGCGCACTAGTGAACTAACATATACTTATTTTAATACCATAATATCATTGGTTAAAATATGAAACTGCCGTTTTATTATAATAGGTACTTCGAATTGGCATAGAACCTTCATGGTTTGAGATTTTGGAGTGTCACTTTTTTCACATGGTATCTATGTAATTCTTCTTTTAAAAAATTTAATTTAAAAGCTTTCACGATGGAATCTTTGATTTGAAGAACGAACTACATGGAATAACATTGGATGGCATATCTCCAATCGTGCTTAGAACGTGTGCCCCTGAGTTGACGCCGGTGCTAACGCGTTTATTCCGGCACTCTTATTCCAAAGGCGTAGTTCCTGACTCATGGAAGTCAGCCCTTGTCCATCCGACCCAAAAAAAAAGGAGACAGTTCGGATCCGGCAAACTACAGGCCTATTGCTATTACCTCGCTGCTCTCTAAAATCATGGAGACCATAATTAGCCGTCAGCTCTTGGTATACCTAGAGGGTCACCAGTTGATCAACGACCGATAATACGGCTTTCGCCATGGTCGGTCAGCAGCTGATCTTCTGGTATGGGCTGCGGCTATTGAAAGCAAGGGGGAAGGCCTGGCAGTTAGCCTGGATATAGCGAAGGCCTTTGATCGTGTATGGCACAAGGCGCCCCTCTCAAAACTTCCATCATTTGGGCTTCCCGAGAGCTTGTGCAAGTGGACCTCCAGCTTCCTCACTGGGCGCAGCATACAGGTCGTTGTCGACGGACATTGCTCGAACCCGAAGCCCGTGAATGCTGGAGTGCCCCAAGGCTGTGTGCTATCTCCTATGCTGTTTCTTGTTGCTGATATGTTGGATACCTCTAACATTCATTGCTATGCAGACGACAGCACTGGTGTGCCGTATACACGGGCCATGCAGGTCTCTCTCGGGAAATTGTCGACCAGTGCCGGGAGAAACTTCTGTCATCTATCGAGTCCTCTCTTGAGAAGGTCGCGGAATGGGGTAAATTGAACCTTGTCCAATTTAACCTCCAGAAGACTCAAGTTTGCGCGTTTACCACTAAAAAACCCCATTTGACATATCACCGCTCTTCGACAACACCTCCCTAAAAGCCTCGCCTAGTATCGGAATACTGGGTCTCGAAATCTCGAGCGATTGCCAATTTCGTGGCCATCTGGAGGGCAAAGCCAAATTGGCTTCAAAGAAACTGGGCTTCATTAATAGAGCACGGCAATGCTTCAAGCCGGCCCACATTCTAGCGCTGTACAAAGCGCAGGTCCGGCCACACATGGAGTATTGCTGTCATCTCTGGTCTGGCGCACCCCAGTATCAGCTCGATCCATTTGACCGCGTGCAACGCAGAGCAGCTCGAATTGTCGGGGACCCAGTGCTCTGTGAACGGCTGGATCACTTGGCGTTGCGTAGAGACGTCGCTTCATTGTGTGTCTTCTACCGCATTTACCACGAGGAGTGTTCCGAAGAGCTGTTCAACCTGATTCCTGCCGCCGAATTCCACCTTCGCACGACACGCCACAAGTTAGGATATCATCCCCACCATCTGGATGTGTGGTGGTCCTCCACAGTGCGGTTTACAAGGAGCTTTCTTCCACGTACTACAAAGCTGTGGAATGAACTTCCTTGTGCGGTGTTTCCGGGACCATACGACATGGGTACCTTCAAAAAAAGCGCGTACACCTTCCTTAAAGGCCGGCAACGCTTCCGTGATTCCTCTGGTGTTGCAAGAGATTGTGGGCGGCGGTGATCACTTAACAACAGGTGACCCGTACGCTCGTTTGTCCTCCTATTAAATAAAAAAAAACAATACATTGAAAGAGATGGTGGAAGCCAATCCGAGCCAAACTACTCAGGAATAAACTTCATGGTTTAACTTTAGCTTACCAACAATATTGATTCATTTGCGACAAATCAATAAAATAAAAAACATATTAAAAATGGGTGCCTCATGATTTGACAGACCTACAGATAGAAACGCGTGTTGGAACTAGTGTTGCCTTGTTGAATCGCTACAGAAATGAAGGAATATTGGATCAAATTGTGACATGCGATGAAAAGTGGGTTCTTTACTATAACCATGATGCAATGGCTGACCAGGTCAAACGCCGCAATAATAATAATAATCTTTATTTGCATTTTAATATAAATATATAATAGTGTCCTAAAGCAAAGCTTACCAATAAAAAGGTTATGCTAACTGTTTGGTGGTCTCAGCATGGTTTTGTCAACTATAACTTTCTCCAATCAATAACGGCAGATGTCTACCGTTGCAAACTCCGAACAATGATAACAAAGCTAGCAGTGAAACAGTCCCGACGCGTCAATCGATCGTCACCATTATTGCTCGATGATAACGCGAAAGTTCAGACAGAACCATTTTAAATCTTTAGGAACTGTAATTAGAAATCATTCGTCACTCTCCGTAGTCGCCAGACCTTGCTCCAACGGACTACCATTTATTTCGTGATTTGGACAATATTCTACGTGATAAAAAGTTTTCTTCTCAGGAGGCAGTACACAATGCTTTCATATAGTTTGTCGTATCTAGATCATCACAGTTATATCGGAAAGGCATAAATGACCTTACTATTAGATGGCAGCAATGTATATATAATAATGGTAATTATTTTGATGATTAAAAATTACCATTTCTTATATATTTTTTATTACACATATTATTCACAAACATACAACACACACCCTAAGTTATATATAAAATAGTTATTATTGTCATCATTAGTTGCGAAACCACCATTGTTTTTGAGGATTTATTATTATTATTAAATAAAAAAAAATCCAATTTTCAGTACAAATCGGCTATTTCATTCTTTTAACCCTAATTATAATATTATGCATCACTAAGTGTGGGGGTATTTCCAATTAAGTGGAAGATGGCAAAAGTTATTCCAATTTTCAAAAGTGGTTGTTTCAAGTATTCGGAAAAAAAATTGAGTCTTTAATTTATCCATACATATATGCTCAGTTAAGGGTTGTAGAAGTCAGCATCAGCACGGTTTTATAACAGGGAGATCTACCGATACCAATTTAGTTACCTATACCGAGATTTTAATTGACTCTGTTGACAAAAGAAAAAGAGTTAATGTAGTCTATACAGACTTTAGCAAGGCATTGACCTGGTTCCTATTTCAGCTCTCCTTATAAAATTATCAGCATATGGTATTACTGGGTCTATATTGGGCTGGTTAAAATCATACCTCTGTAATCGGTGTTTCTATGTTGTTGCAAATGGTTATGACTCTATAAAGTTTAACATAACATCTGGAGTTCCTCAAGGCTCGCACTTAGGTCATTAACTTTTTAATACCTTTATTAATGACCTGCCAAATAGATTTCATCACTCAACACCCTTCATGTTTGCTGTTGACCTTAAGCTCCTTAAGATAATTGAGGACTTTGAAGACGCTAAACTCTTACACAAAGATCTAAATCGATTGTATCATTGGTGTAAGGTTAACGGAATGGTACTTAACACATAAAAATGTTCTTGTGTATCGTTCACTCGGAATAATCCTGAAGTTAATACCAATTATTACCCTTACGCCATTGCTAATGTTTCTTTATAACGCCTAAATATAGTCACTAAATCCTCAAAGATGTTGGGTTTTGTCTTGAGGAACAGCAAAGTATTCCGAAATGTACACACCAAAATAGTTTCATAGAACAGCTTAGTAAGAAGTGTACTAGAGTATGGTAGTGTCATATGGAGGCCACATTATGCAACACACTGCCTTAGAATAGAGAGGATGTTTCTATAAAAGAGTCTTAACAACATCTATGAGAATCCAGATTTAGTTTCCAAAATTAAATTTGATGTTCTTTTTCGATATCCCCACAAAACTATAGCACTTCCTTAAAGACCTTTTCGAAAAGTGTTCTCGGCAATAACTCACCAATTTCCAGGATGTCTAAAATACTAAACGATAGTTGCAAACATTTGGATTCTTTCGGGGACTCACTCAAAACATTCCGTAGTAAAATTTTACTAAGTGATAAATTAAATAATTTGTAATATTAACAAAATATATTTAAATGATTTCAATTTAGCGAATCTGGTAATAAGTTAATACGTTTTTTAAATTATGTATAAGTACTTCATTTGATTATAACATATAAATATTTGTAAGCTTCATAACAATTGCATGCTGTATCTGCCTTAAAAGATAATGCATTTAGAATTAACTTTAGATTAAATATTGTATTGTTGCTTGAATAAATGTAATTTGCACTGGTGGATTGAATAAATAAACTATCTTTGCTGCAAAATATTGATACCTCAAGGAAGCCTTTGTGGATCTGCTTTCTGAAGAAGGGGAAATTATCCCCATAGATATATAGACTAAAAAGCCATAACCCCAAGTTCCTGTCCAAGTAAGATGATCCCAGTGCCTGTGCACAGTGGCCGATGTGATAGTACAGGTCGTGGATATTTTGATACCAAACTCTAACGTAGTACCGATCGGTGGCAGATTACAGCCCTGGTTCAAGGCGTCAGGTAAAGCAGCTGCTGACTGTAAAAAACAGGCATATCCGGTCTGGGTTTCAGCGCTGGTTACAATTAAAAGCTGCAGTGTTCTAAAGATTACCTATAAGCGGCAAATCAACCGTGTGAAATCAAACATGTTTGTCAAAATTGGCGAGCAGCTTTCACAGTACCCGTCCGGAATATGCATGTTTTGGGCGTTGTCGAAAACTTCTCTTGGTTACTTCAACCAGCAGTCCCTGCGGCCATTGCACATGAGTAATGATACTCTGGCCCATAGGGCAAAGGAGAAAGCTGATCTTCTGTGCACTCTTTTTTTGCCTACAACTTAGCTCTTGATGAAAACGGAGGAGCGTAGCCGACTATCTCTCCGTATCAGCAGTGCAATTCTCCAAGCAACACGACCTAGAGTTACAATTTTTCACTTATAATGGTCACTACTCAAGGTTGACAGACTATACATGTACTAGAGAGATTCACTGATCAAGTATCTACTGCAATGTTTGAACAAGAGCGTACTTTAAATGCTAACTGCGCTAAAAATCTATTGCTTGAGAACTATAACTCTCCTATAGGTACATGTCTTATAGATTTTATTTCCGAGATAGATTTTCATAGATCTCATAGATTTTATTTCAACTTGTTGCAGCACAATGGTGTTCGTAACTCAATTAATAAAACATTAGCTAGTTCTTGGCAATGTCGGTTTTATACAAAGTTGGACCTCAAATGTGCAAGAAGCAATATTTCTTTTCAGCCGATTACGATCTGGTCAATAGTGAAAAGATTTCTTGGACCGAAGTACTCTCCAACACTTTAGGCGTTAATGGCATGGTGTCACGTTTCTATTCAGAAATTAAGGGTAACTTATAAAAACCATATTTTTTATTATGTTGCTATTTTGGATAATTAAACTTTCTCTGTCGAAGCTGTTAAAAATAAGCTCTTAAATATTAACATAATAAGTAAAGATGCCGGAGCAGATCAAGTTCCGCCAATTATTATCAAAAAAGAGTTAAGCGTTTCCCTTACTATCATATTTAATAGATCGCAATTTGAGGGGGTTTTCCCTACGATATTTATTACAACAAAATACAATCAGTGTTGGGGTCTCCTTTTAAGCAAAGAGTTGCCTGTAGTAGGAGGCCTCGCTCTTCCATAGCAAAAACATAATAATAAGGTGTAATAATAAACAAGTTAATTAACCAAGGGAAAGAAATTTACTAACAATAATAACATACAAAAAATTTATTTATTTGTAATCTAAACTTAATGTGCTGTGTGTGTGGGTATGTGTATGTATGTGAACGAGTGTGTGATTGTATGTATTGGTGAGTGTGTGTGTTAGTTTTATTGTTTGTTAAAAATCTCTATTTTCTATGATATAATCAGTTACTTCATTAATTTTATTTTCACAGTGGCTTACAATAACATTATTTAATTGTGATGCCTTCCTATAAAATTCTTTAGTTTGCATCAATGATTTGTGCAAGTCTTGCTGGGTTTCCACTAGTTTTGAAATGTTAACTTTAGCATTAAGGAATTCTATATCTTCACTGGTGAGTACTGAATAATCCAGTTTTGATCGGCTAGATGAAGCAGTAGCAATTTGCTGTAGCTGTTGCCTCAAATCATGATATTTATTGCGTTTTTCATTTATTTCTCTCTTCCATTGCTGCTTTTCACTCATCAACTGGTCATAATACCTTAGTAATTCTTCTTTTCTCTTTTCATCTCCATCAATAATAGTTGCTTGACTGTCAAGAATATTGTCTGGTGCAGGCTGGGGCATTATTGAATCTCGTCTTTCGAAAAACGTCGACCTCTGTCTTTTGGGTGGTTGTTGTAAATTAGATACACCACTGGTATCTTCCATGACTGAATTTCCGTATTCCCTTAATTCCTTAAAATTTAGACTTTACAAAAATTGAAAATTCAAATTTACAAAACAAACCGAAACACCAAATTACTGTCGCTTCTATCGGGTTTGTAAATGACACTTCACTGTTCCACAGAATACTATAATCTAGAATACTAATTTTATTCGCATAAGTGAGATGAGAATAAAATAGGAGCGTGACAACTATATTATGTACCACAAAGGCGGCGAAGCCAGACACTACAATATATGGACAATTGGTCTTATATTACCTGTTTTTAAAGATGGTGATAGACGGGATGTCACAAAATATCGATCAATTTCAAAGTTGCCTATACTGGCAAAAATATTAGAGTCACTAGTTTGTCCTCATACTGAATATGAGGTCGACTTTAACCATGAGGCAGCATAGCTTCTATAAAAATAGGTCCAATTTATCGAATCTAGTTACTTATGTCGAAAATTTATCATCTCCAGTTGATAGAAATATTCAAGTACTTCGGACTTCTACAAAGTGTTAGACATAGTCGACCACAACCTTCTTACTGGCAAGCTACAGTATTATGGTTTCGTCGGAAATATTCTTAACTGGTTTGCCTCTTACCTAATAGACAGAAATATGACAGTAGTTTTGTGTGGCTTCGAATCTTCTATTTCTTATACAGAGAGCTCTGGAGTGCCCCAGGGGCCTATTCTTGGTCCGGTCCTTTTTAACATATTTATCAAGGACATAGTAGTAGGACAATTCAGAAGTTTTGCTTTACGCCGATGACCTGAAAGCATTTAGTGCGATCAACTCTGTAAAGGACTCCTACTTGATGCAGGATGGTCTTAATTGTTTAAGCCGCTGGTGTATTGCGAATAAAATGGTATTGAATCATAATAAATATTATCGTATTTCGTTTCATAGAAAAGTCGTCATCCGATTCAATTCAATCAAATGGCCATGATTTTTAAAATGTAAATTATATTAGAGACCCCGGGATAGTTATTGATCATAAGCTAAGCTTTATTGCTCATATTGATAATAAATATATTATGTAATAAAGCATCAAAATTCACGGGGTTCAGTAAGCTTAGCTCCAAAGGCTTTCGGAATTCGAAGACTAAATTATTGTTGTTTAACACTCTTACGAGTATCCTTGAGTATGGTTCAGTTGCCTGGACTCCTCACTATAATGCACACTCTATGAGAATTGAACATAATATACAAAAGCACTTTCCTTGTGAGTTTTGTTATATAAATTCTAGCTACTATTTCAGACTCCAACACTATAACTTATTAAGTTTTGGATTGTAGAAAACTATTAGGCCTATGTTTTTTTACGTAGACTTTTCAATGAAGCCTTAGATGCATCTGACTTACTTTATAAAATCTCTTTAAGAATTCCAAGGCTGTATAGTAGTGTAAAAATCTATATGCCTTTCAAAGCTTGTGTCTCAAAAACAAACCTAGGGCTCTCAGCACCTATCAATAGGATAATAATTTTATATAGTAGCATAAATAAAGTTCTTGACATTGATGTAGTAGGTGATAGTCTTCCTAAATTTAAAAAGAAGTTAACAGACCACTTCCGATCACAATATAGTGATGAAACCTTGTACCTTTTTAGTATTTTTATATTATTTTATTCTTACTTGGGTTATATATATATATATGTATAAAAGTTAACTCTAATTGTATGTTATTTGTTCATGGCATTAGAACCAGCTAGACGACTGCTACAGCTTGTTAGAGCTTATAATATCTTGACCCTTCTTTTTCTGCTTCTAACTAGTATCTGTTTTGCAAGCTGTGGCAATCTCTAAGTGGGTCTACAATTTAACATAATATGTTCCACATTTTGTTTAGTTAAGTAATGATTAATTGTAACCAGTTGATTGTTCTTAAATCAAATTAATAATAGATAAAACATTCAAAAAGCAGATATGCTTGAAGATAGAATACTTAGGCATTCCTTCTGTTTTTGGCCTGATAAAAACTCATGGCAACAATGCATTACATATTTGATTAAATCTAAACTTACAATATAAAAGTGCTGGAAGTGAAACCATGTTGCATTGCAATTGTACTGAAATATGTGATAACTGAAGAAGCATGGAGCGGTACTGGAGAGGATACTACAGATTAAAACACAATTGAATTCTGCCAGGAACTCTATGATGTCGAAGAGCAAGCTCACTTTTAATTGAAGATGTAAAGAAGTGTTAGCAAGGTACTGCTGCAAAAAGCTTCTCCTTAGCAGGAATCTATTCCATTCCTACGACGGCAGCACTGAAAATTTCGGGAATCAAGGAAGTGACACAACATTACTATTTAAAAATGTATTTATTGCTTTTCGAAGTATTCTCCGCAAAATTTGACACATTTTTCCATACGATTGAACCAACCATTCCATTCGGAAGTTGGGATCTCCAAAATAGCCGTTTTGTAGGCGTCCACAACTTCTTCAGGTGATGAAAATCTCTGACCACGCAATTTATTCTTTATTTTAGGGTAAGTATAGAAATCATTAGGGCTTAGGTCGGGTCTGTACGGCGGATGGTCTAATAATTCTATGTTTTCTTGCTCTAAAAACTCTTTTGTTTTGTGCGCGGTGTGAGAACTCGCATTGTCGTGATGGAGGATGATGCGGCGGTTGCAGTTCTCTTTACGGAGTTCAGAAACGACCTGTGGCAAACAAATGCTAGCATACCATTCTGCATTAACCGTTCTTTGTACCTCAAGAGGAATAGTCGCAACATGGCCGGTTTTGGAGACAAACGTGGCCACCATTTTTTTTGCAACATTCCGTGAACGAACAATTTTTGTTGGCTTTAACTCATATTCGAACACCCAAACTCGTGACTAGTTTTTTGTTTCGGGTTCATACGCGTATATCCAGGACTAGCTGACCCGGCTTAGCTTAGCTGAAACGTTGTTTTGCCATATAAAGTATAATTCACGCGATAGTTTTATAAGTAATAAAATATTGCCTATATTATAGCCTGTACATCATTTTGTTCTATTGTCAATAGTTTTTGCAGCGCACGCAAAAATAGGTTTTCGATTTTACACCTTGTGTTACAAAATAGCAATTTTATTACGGATTCCTAATTTTGAAAAAAAAAACATAGCCTATAGGCTATATATATAATATCGAGGAAGGCTATAGCCTTAAATGGACTACCCAACACTGAAAGAATCATTCAAATCGGACCAGTAGTACCAGAGATTAGCGCGTTCAAACAAACAAACACTGCAGCTTTATGATATTATTATATATATTATATAATATAGATTCGTCACTTCATACGATGTTTTATACAGCATTTGAGGATCCTGCGTGGGATCTTTCGAGAGTTCTGACGCACCAAGTAACGCGAGCCGCTTTTTGCTCTTCACAGAGCAATTGCGGTATCCATCGGGAAAACAACTTTTTTACACCTAATTGTTCATGCAAGATTATTTGTATTTGACTCATGCCAATGTCTAAAGTTGCCTGAATTTCGCGGTATGTCACATGTCGATCTTCCTCAATCAGCTTACGCACAGCATCAACGTTTTCTTTGGTGACTGTAGTTTTTGGATGACCTTGACGGGGATCATCACTGAGCTTGACACGTCCACGTTGAAATTCAGCAAACCAGCGATAAATTGTGGTTATGCATGGGGCTTCATCACCGAATGCAGAAATCATCCGGTCAACACACTGTTTTTGTGTTAAACCACTTCGAAAGTCATAATAAAGCATCCCTCTAGAATTTTCTCGAGTCAATTCCATTTTCTCAACAACAAAACAAGTTTGGCAAGACCTTTTGACAAGACCGAGAATCTTTTTTTAAATAAATAAATGGTATTTGATTTTTAAAACCAAGGAGTGGAGTATTCCATTCCCGAAACATTTAGTGCAGCCTATGTATTATATCTCCAATCTTAAAGCTAATGAGATTAATTATGACAAGGCCATAGTACAGTTGTGTGCAAAAGAAGAGGCTTGTAGAGTATGTATAATTGTAGTTCTTATGTATAATTTAATATCTACCCTGATTTAAATAAAATATGTGAAACACATCCCATGTTTTATTTGGATAAAAAGCATTAGCTGAAAAGACAGAGATCTAGCAAGATATCTTTGGAGGAGGTTAAAATATTTGTGGGGCAGACATAATTTTTCAGTATTGGCGCAACCTTTAATTTAATTAACCTGCTACAATTTTGTATATAAATAGAATGTTAATACAACATGATACAAATAGTAAAAAGTAATTATCAAAGTAATTATTTATATTATTAATATGGTAAACAATAGTTTTTGAAATGATTTGGCCAAGCAATAATTATACTAATTTGATTGTGAGGTAGATACTCAATGTAACATTAATATATAACACAAGACTTATAATACTTAAAAGCTTTATTAGTTCTTACATTCTACATTGAAGGGGGTGGTGGGGGTACTGGCATCAATGGTGGTGGTGGAGGCGCACCCATCATTGAAGCTCCAGGAGGTGGTGGAAGTCTCATTCCATGGTTCTCCCACATTTTTGGAGGAGCAGGTGGCAAACGCAATGGCTCCAACTTAAATGCAAACTGCAGGAAGAACTGCTTGGTGTCTTTGTTCCAATGTGTCCAAAATTTGGAATCATGCTTTTCAACTTCTCTGCTTGGAACTTTAAATGCAATTGTCTCATATGGTTCTGCGGCAAATAACAAATATTGCCACCTACGGTCTGGAGGTTCTATTTTTTGTTCATAAGCAGACATAAACCGATGTCTTGGCTGGACACCCTCAGCAATCTCTATAAATTCAGAATAATATAGTATTAATTGCCATTTAAACTTGACAGTCATATGAAAAAGGTATTACATGAGATAGTAATATAAAATAAAGTACCTGGATAATCTACTTGAAACAATAAACTTTGCTGGCCATTCTCTGGATCTTTTTGTTTAGTGACCCTGTAACCAGGACGACCAATTTTAACGAATTTTTTTGGTTCGATTCTGGGTTTTTCAGGGGCTAATTGCTGTGGTGCCTCCTTAGCTTCCTTGGCAGCTCTACGGGCTAAATTAGCCTGATGCTTTTTACCTTGAGTGTGCGCAAGATAACTACCCTCATTATTATGCAATGTTAGGCATAGTTTACATTCATATGAGCCTGAAAAATAATGACCAAATTATTGTTATTTTATACAGAGGTTATGTATTGTAAAATTTATTTTAACAGAGCGATAAGATACCTAAGTGATTTTTCATAAAATATGGATCTTTATTTAAATCAATTGTTTCTAAAGCCAACTGCCGTAATCTTTCGCGTCTATCCCGATTGCTTTCGGACCATGATGCAACACCGCCGCCGCCAGTTTTTCCCCCTGGTCGATTTTGGAAGTCCATTTTTATTGTTCTACTCTATTCTCTTGTATTTTATCTTCAATAAACTTATTCGAATATACTGCAAAGCACACTAAATATTAAAAATGCTGAAATGTTATTTACGTTCAGAGTTCAGTCTTTACTAAAAGTCGAAACTCAAAAGCGTAAGCAAGACTCTGAAGTCTGAAGCTCTACTCTGTCACTTAGCTGTCATTTGTCAAACATCACGCTGCAATTTCACGGAATTGAAAATAAAATTGAAGGTGCCGAGCCACAATCGCGCGTGTGTCAATATATGATCTAAATGCATATAAATATATGGTAATATATGGCAATATAGTAATAAATAATAGGTGGCAATATATGGTATATATGCATGAATTTTAAATATACTTAAATTTTATTAATTATTATTCATGCTAAAAATGATCAAACACATCAAATTATAGATAAGAACATTCTTATTCAATTAAAAAATAAATATTCTTTCCCACCAATTATTATTCGGCTATTCAAACGCACCACTTTTTGTGACGTCAGAGTCTAAACCAAGAATCTATATTGTACTAATAAATGTATGGCCGGTTTTTTCCTTCGGGTATACTGCGAAAACTACTAAAACGACCAGAATAATTCTTGTACCATTAGATACAGCGTGTTTCGGAGAACATTTTAGTATATAATTTGTTTGTAATTACTTATTTAGAATCTATTTTTTTTATCTAGAAATGCCTATAAATTCGGAATACAACTAATTTAGTCCATGACATTTCATTACATAATTATAGTTATAATTCATACAATGAGCGGGTGTGGGGTATTATCGGGTCAGCACTTGTCTTGTGTAAACAAATTTGTAACAATTCTGGTGAAATGTATTAAATTTAGTTACATTTTTTAATTTATAAAAGAATTGACTAAAGCAAAAACTTACTTAAAACTTTCTGGTGCCAAAGATACTTCAAATAGTGCACTAGATAAAGTAAGAGTTCCAAGAGACTCGAAATATTCGAGCAAAGTGGTATAAACAGTAATAATTTGACCGAGTGCAACGCAGAGCTGCTCGCATTGTCGGTGACGCAGTGCTCTGTGAACCCCTAGATAACTTGGCGTTGCGAAGGGACATCGCTTCATTCTGTGTTTTCGACTGCATTTATAACGGGGAGTGTACCGAAGAGCTGTTTGATTGTGGCATATACGTGTGGTGTTCCTACACAGTGCGGTTTTCAAGGAACTTTCGTACAACCAAGCTGTGGAATGAGCTTCCTTCTGCGGTGGCGGTGATCATTTAACATCAAATGATACGTACGCTCGTTTGTCCTCTCTTCCATACAAAAAATCAATGAGAAGAGATAAAGTATCTCCAACAACTTGCTTATATTGCTGTGGTATATATTCAAGCTACCTACCAATTTTTAAGTGAGTTTAATGAATATGTAATATTTCATAGTTTGATTGTAATTTACTAAATGCAGTTGATTTTATTGAAATTTAAATATAAAATTATTGACAGTTGACAAACAGCTGTGAGCTAAGTACAGTTTTGATTTTTGCTAAGCAAAATGTGACGTTTGACATTTTTCATTTGTCATTACTTCTACATATTAAAATCAAATATTGATGGATTCTAATTTCTTCTAAGTCTTATAGCGTTTTTATAGAAAATATTGACTAAACTACTTGGTAAATTTACCAAACAATGGCTTTATTAGCCAGTTCTGGCCAATGGGCCACAAAGTTAATTCGTAAGTATTTTTTTCTGTTTACCATCAAATTTACAAATTTGTAGTTATTATATAATGATTAAACCTTTATAAATAATATTTGTCAAACCCACCGTCATTCCATTTACAAAAACAAATATAACATTAATATATTTTAGCCAAAAATGGATCGTTTAGCATTGTTTACATAAAGTCTGAGCTATACAGTTCAGACTGTAACCTAGCTTCATACAAGAGGGGCACAGGAGGACGGAGCAGCTTTAATGGCACAGTTGCCACCGTGTTTGGCTGTACTGGATTTGTTGGAAGATACTTATGCAACAAGCTGGGGAAAATAGGAACTCAGGTGTGCACTTAATCATATTTTTTATAGGGCTTAGAGTGTAGAGAACACTATACCTTGGCGGGACACATCTCTTCACCTCTAATATTACTGGGCTGTTTTTCACTTTCCACCATGTTTACCTCTTACCCCTCTTATATATAATATCTATCTGAATTACACAAACCATAACATTAGATCATCAGAGGAATTTTTACTTGGCCAGTACAGTTTTAATATTCTCTGAAGGAAACTAGTTGTCACCAATAGCTGAACATGAGAAATAAAAATTAAAAAACAATTTCAATAAATTATCTCTTAAAAATGATAAATTATTTACAAATTTCAATGCCTGTTATTGTGTTTGTTTCTCCAATTCACATTTAGTAAATATAATGTCCTTAATTTTAAGCAGCATTCTCAAAAAGACCACTAAACATTACATCAAAATTTGGCATTCCACGATCACACATTATGCAACGAAATCCTTGCCTCATGGCACTTTGTGGAATCATTTACTGGCTGCAGTGTTCTCAAAAGGACTTAGTGACTTTCAAGTATAAAGTATATGTATTGGCAACTTAAAGGCTGACAATACATGTCTTGGCACCTGGTGTTTCACACGGCCGGTTGCCATATCATGTTCCATCACATGAGCTTCTTGTCATGTTTAAAAAAAGTGAATACTGTTGTATTTCATTACAAAAATATCTGACTGCATATTTACAACCTCCTAACTATTCTACATAGACCAACTTTTTTTTTTGTATATGACATGGCTTGAAATTCCTACAAAGTAATATGAACCTATGTAATATTTAATTACAGATGATTTTACCTCATAGATGTGACTTTTATGATGTAGCAAGGCTTAAAGTATGTGGAGATCTTGGTCAAGTCATTTTTACACCATTTGATCTTCGTGATGAAGAATCAATAGCAAAAGCGGTGCAGTACTCCAATGTTGTCATCAATCTTGTTGGACGAGATTTTGAGACAAAAAACTTTAAGTACATGGATGTACATGTTGATGGAGCAAGGCGCCTGGCAAGGTATGCCGTTGTTACTGCTAAAATTAACATATTACCCAGACACATAAACTGTAACTCCATGGTGTGAAATATTTATTTTTTTATTTATGGAACATAAGGATAATACAATGCAATGGCACACATAAACCACTTGGGTTTGTGTGGAGTGTAGTACATTCTAAATGGCAACATTATAACAAAAAATTAATAAATAACAATAGAAAAAACAAAATATACAAAATATAATCAACAGAAAAAAAATCATGAATCAAGAACTTTTATTAAAATGGTTTCAATTCTTGTTTGCAAACGAAAATATTTATCCACCTAGCAAACAATGGAACCAGTTCAGTGTTCAACTTTACAAGCTATTACAGGTTGCTGTAAAAAAAATATATTTTTAATTTGTGTTTCATATTTGCCTCACCATTTGTAATGCTATCAATAAAAGAGTTCTTTTAGCATATGTATTAAATTAAATGAACACACGCTATCTAACCTTAATCGTCAAAAAATTATTCTAAAGCTTAGAGTAAATACATAATAGAAATTTTCAAACATTCAAATTATATATTTAGGAAACTACCCTACTAAATTTAAATTACCCTTAAGTGGTTGCATAAGACGGCAAACGAAAATTGATTTATTTAGGTGAATTATGTATTTTTTTTGTATAATTTTTTTTACGATTACAGTTAAATAGTTCTATCCGTGTGTTTATTTAACATTGCCATTTTACTACTGTATTTAAATCTCAATCTCCAGAAGTCCAGAGCTTTGTAAGTCTGTGGATTAGTTTCTAGTCTCATTTCTTGCCTTTAAGTGAGTTTTTTTTCTTCTTTTATGGTTTCATGTTGACATTCTGATGCAATTGCTGAATTGTTTCAAAAGACAGGATGTTAATGGCATTTCTGAGCATTTGGATTAAACCTTTGTAGAATTTAAATGTTAGATGAAAGGACATGGGTTATGATTTAATAATAATTAGGCTTAAACTGTTTTCATGATGCATAATTATCTTTAAAATGAGTTTTTGACCAGTGACAGTAATTAAGATTATGTACATCAGCCTGTACATTCTTCTACATTGAAAATAAGTATGAAAGACACTTTATTTTAAATAATAAATGTAATATTTTTTCCAGGATAAGTCGGGAAATGGGTGTTGAAAGATTCATACATCTTTCATATTTGAATGCATCTAAAAATCCTAAGCCTCTGGTGATGAAGAAACCATCAATGTATAAAATTAGTAAATACATGGGTGAGCAGGCTGTTAAAGAAGAATTTCCTTCGGCAACTATAATACGTGCATCTGACATTTACGGCTCAGAAGACCGGTTCTTAAGGTAAAAGGCTTGAATGCAATAAAAAACTGACACATTAACCATTGCTTATAACAAGTGTTACCAAACCTAAAAACATTACTGCAAACTGAGTTGACATGAATTCTGTCACAACCCTTTTTGTCCAATAAATTATAAATGGTCAGATATTAATTGTCTTAACATTAGTAATTTTCTGTATCTAAGTTTTGCGGAAATATTAGGTAGGTAACTGGTTTTTTATTATTAATATCAATAATTTATAGAATTGAAACATTTAAAATGATTAGCCCACAAATACATATTATTTACATAGTACATTTAGATGTACAGAGCTTAATTTAGTATATTAAAAGGGAAATTTTTCAATAATTTTTGTCTTCAAATGGTACAGAAGATAGTATATATATCTCGTTTTGGTTTATTATTCATCTTTCAGCGCCTTAATAAATCAAATCAAAATCACTTTATTCATGTTAGTCACACGGAAATGGCACTTATATATATAAATGAATTGCTGTTCGTTAGTCTCGCTAAAACTCGAGAACGGCTGGACCGATTTGGCAAATTTAGGTCTTGAATTATTTGTGGAAGTCCAGAGAAGGTTCAAACGGTGAATAAATAGGAAAATGCTGCTAAATTAAATAAAAACAACAAATTTGTTTTTCCTTTGATGTGTCCATACATAATTCCTATGAGAGAAGTTATTGACGCACGGTTTGACAGTTCTGTTGTGAAACAATATAATTACGACAGCAGGGTGCATATTTTACGAAGTAATTTTTGATGTTATGATATATTATTGACAAATTCATATAAAAACATTATTTTATTTATTATATACAGAACAACGTCTGTCGGGTCAGCTAGTAAAATAATAAAAAAATAAAAATATTTATTATTATGCGAAAGTGGCCGAAATCTAACGCATTTTGTTATCTTTATTGGCTCATTTCAGAAATTGAGAAGCGCTCCATGGGTAAAATGTGGCCGAACCGAAAAGCCGATGCTTGAAAAAACTATTGAAAATTAATTTTATTTTGATGTTACCTCTGAAAATTTACCTATGGATATTTTTTATAATAAATAACGGGATGAGACGAGCAGGACGTTCAGCTGATGGGAATTGATACGTCCTGCCCATTACAATGCAGTGCCGCTCAGGATTCCTGAAAAGCCCAAAAATTCTGAGCCGCACTACTATAGCCCTTGAGACATAAGATGTTAAGTCTCATTTGCCCAGTAATTTCGCTAGCTGCGGCGTCCTTCAGAACGAAACATAGTAATGTTTGCTCATTACTGCTTCACGGCAGAAATAGGCGCCGTTGTGGTACCCATAATCTAGCCTGTCCAGTACAAAGGAGCCTCCTGAGAACTGGTATATAGTTTGTTCCTGAAAAATTCGATAATATTTTCCACATAAATAAATATCGCCAACGCATAAATCTTAAATGAGGCTAATTAAATAAAGGAGGAATATAAGATGAAAAAGACCTATGATGAAAAAAAAAAACATTTATATCTAATATTATCATCAATTGCCATAGGAAGATCAGACACCAGCAAAGGTCGGTCATTGGCCACATATTAAAACTTAACTTTATAAATTTACTCTCTAACACATCACTGTCTATGCATGGCCCAAGAGTCAGAACTGGCATAACACAGACTTGATACTTAATCTGTGTTATTAATAAACACAGAGTAAAGTTATCCATAACTAAGTTTAAAATTACTTCTCCCTGTCATGTAATTCTGTAGCTACAAAGGTAAGATAAAAAAAACTTGGAATATTTTTACGTCGCGTTTATTTATAACACATATTTTTTTTACAGGAGCATTGCATCAATCTGGAGAGCTCATTCTACCCTTTTGCCATTGTATAAGAATGGAATGGAAACTATTAAACAACCTGTGTTTGTCTCTGATGTGGCACAGGCTATTGTGAATGCCATCCGAGACCCTAACTCAAAATGTGTAACATATCAGGCTGTGGGGTAAATATTTCCTTCTCTAATTTATTCTTCTTCGAAATCTAGAAGGTAATACCAGTACCAATACACCAAAATACCATAAATAAGATATCTTGGGGAAGCAGTCAAAATGTTAAGTTCAGTTCGTTTTTTTTAATTAATTGCAGTTTCAATTTCATATAATTAAGTTTTCACTTATTTCTACTGAGGGGAAGTACTAGCCGGAGGAAAACATAGTAGTATCAACTAGAGGTTTTCATGCCTACCTATAATTCATCTACTTTGATTATACACTAGTCAACATTGTCTAAGACTCAAACATAAAATAAAATGTTAACATATTTGATATAAACAATGCAATAAAAAAAAAAAAAAATGTTTTTATGATGAAATTTATACATGCATCAGCCTGATGGTACCTAAATATAAAATAAATAAGAACAATCACTATCCCATTTGGTACAATAATACACTAAATAAAATTATCAGAGAAAAATCTAAAATGCATGCTAAATGGAAAAGATTTAACAACCCACTAGACTATATTGAGTTTTCTTTACTTCGAGCTAGATCGAAAAATTTAGAATGTGAACTTTATAACAAATTTTTAACTAAAATTCAAAAAGATATTAAAACTTGTCCTAAAAACATGTGGCGTTACGTGAAACTCATGAGACGAAAATCTAATTACCCGAAGACATTATCATTGAACAACCAAGTCTTTAACAACGGCCCGGATATATGTAATGGTTTTAATACTTTTTTTAAAAGTGTTTTTGTCGAACCCGCCTCAAACTATAACCTTGACAGTCTTCAATTACCCAAATGTAATGACGCATATGCAATTGGTAAGGCTGGCGTTTGTAAAAATAAATTATTACGATTACTCAAAACGATTAATATTAATAAATCCAGCGGACCCGATAATATTCCTCCTATCTTTATTCATAATTGTGCCAGAGTGTTAGTTAAACCTCTCAAATATATTTATGACAGATCTTTATCAGAGGGCATATTTCCATCTAAATGGAAAGAGGCTAATGTCATACCTATTCATAAAAAAAATTCGAAATCCAAAATTGATAATTATAGACCTATCTCAATGCTTAATACATTTAGTAAAATATTTGAAAAACTTGTCTACGATCAAATTTATCCCACAGTTATGAATGGAGTAAGTCATTCACAGCACGGTTTTCTTAAACATAAGTCAACCCTGACGAACTTAGCTGAATTTATACAGTTTGTCCTTAAAAATATGGAAAATGGTGGTCAAGTTGATGTGGTTTACACTGATTTCGAAAAAGCCTTCGATCGCGTAGACCACATCATCTTGCTAGCCAAATTAGAAAGTCTAGGTATACATGGGGATCTGTTAAGATGGATTAAATCATACCTGTCTAATCGATCTCAGGCAGTGATAGTAGGTGGGTACAGATCGGATTTTGTGAAAATTCCATCAGGTATTCCACAGGGATCTCACCTGGGACCATTGCTTTACAACGCATATATTTATGATATATACAGATATTTTAATCCATGCAACCATCTTTTATACGCAGATGATAAAAAAATATTTTACAAAGTACACAATCATAATGACTGCATTGAATTACAAATTACTCTTAATAATCTATCTGAGTATTATAAAAACAATTTTATTTCAGTTAATGCACCTAAATGTCAACAGATATCGTTTAGTCGTAAGGTAAATAAGATACAATTTACATACTCGCTAAATGGAATTCCTATTAATAAAGTAGGTGTTGTTAGGGATTTAGGTGTTATTTTTGACAGCAAGCTAACTATGTCTGAGCATATTGATTACGTTGCGAATAAAGCGTTCAAGAGCTTAGGTTTTGTGATACGTACCTGCAAACCATTTAATGACCTTGAATGTATTAAATCTGTTTACTATGCATACGTGCGTAGTGTCTTAGAGTACGCAAGTTGTATCTGGTCGCCCCATTATATGACATATATTGAAAAACTTGAAAAGATTCAAGCTAAATTTATAAGGCACCTTAACTTTCGTCATAAAATTTTTTCCAACTACAAAGATGGCTGCATGCATCATAATATAATTTTACTAGTAGACAGACGAACGTTATTAGATACAATGTTCTTATTTAATATAATAACTAATCTTCTGGACTCCCCAACATTACTTGCTAGTATTAACTTCAATGTACCACTAAAACGAACGAGAAATACGCTTCTTTTTTCATTATCATTTTACACTACGAACTATGGTAAAAATTCTCCCATTAACAGAATTTGTAAGCATTACAACGAAGTTTTTTCGAATGTCGACATTCATAATCGCAGTAAAAATAGCTTCAAAACAGAAATTATTAAAATATTAATGAATAGACTAGATACAAAAAATGTTACTGGAGCAATATAAACCGAACAAATAGGTACATTAACACACGCACATATACACAAACCACACTACACGCACACATACACATCCAAACATAAAATAAACACTATAACCGATAATAACATAATATAATAATAGATATATATATATATTAAATTCGCATTCATACGCATAATATTATTCTTTTAATGTTTAAACTATACATATTATTATGTTAAAGTAAATTAAGTTGAAATTCATTTAAGTCGATTTTTTTGTTTATAAGTTAAAGTAATTTAAGTTGAAAACTCATTAGTTGATTTTTGTTTATATAGAGAGACCTGTAATTGGCTATTATATGTACACTAATTTTTAAGACTAATTTGTAATATTTATGCTGTTGGTCTTTTCAATAAATAAATAAATAAATAAATAAAAATGTAGTCTGTGTTGCATGACCCAAGCAATTCGGCATAGTGCCCGTTGAAGTCTCCCAAGTCTACGATTTCAGCGAATGGGACCGTTGTCAATTGCCGTTTGAACGCAGCACACAGAATCCGTTTCAGTGTTACCACAATGGGACCTGTAGACACGCAGCCAAAGATTAGAAAAAACTGTCGTGACGGCGACAGCAGATATTCTCTCTATCGAACATACATACCGCGGCATGAGGCAAAAATTTATGCTAAATTATGTACCCGGTACTCATTGACGAACAAAAAACAACAAGACTCACGCTTATAAATTTTCTGAAGCAAAACTCGGCCTAAGCGTCTATTAGGCAGATAATGAATGATCTGTTGTATTACGACCGCGCTTTGAATACAACGCCGCGCAATAACAAAATGTTCAGTGAAAAACTGTCCAAATAACAGCATATCCAAACTTAAAAGGATAGATTGTCGTATTGCAGGTAAGTGCCCCTTTAAATTAACAAAACTGTGTTACTTACTTGGCGTTATTAATCACTTTGCTAAATCAAAATGTTCTTGCCTAGTGTTCGCGCCCGAGCTTCTAATGAACATAATATACAATGACTGAACATTACTGCTACGTAGTAAGGAGTTAATTGAATAAATGTTTTAATGTATACATATATACAGCGCAACTTGGACATTTTTTGACGACCTTTGGGCTCCGGTCCTGCACACTAACCTTTGACATATATAATTGCGCTAGGCAGCTACTTGTCCTCGGTTTTTACTGCGAGTATGGTGCCCTAATCGGGACGAGTCTGGAGCCCTTTTACCACAATCGAAATACGAAGTTTCAGTTAACGGATCGTACTGAGACATTTTGTCTATTGCTTACCTTATACCCAAATTCACTTGACATTTATTTTTTCGTTGTTTCACCTCACTTTTTATGCTTATGTCTATGGTTCCGAAACGAAATCCGTCCGCACTATTCGGATCCCAAAAACTTTGGTAATATGATTTAATTCGAAGTTCGTCGTTCTTTCGTTTCGGACTACTAGACCTCCTGACCCGTTCGCGCTGACGTCATAGGACGGTAACGTGACATTCTCAATTTAATAGAAGAAAAATAACTTAAAACTCGAAATAACAAAACCTGTTTTACTTTATCGGGTTTCTTGTAAACGCACATTATACAAATTTAATTTGTTACCAAAATTTATGAACGATGTGGGGCTCGAACCCGCACCCTCTCGGGTTCCGTCCGAGCGCTCTTTCCAACTGAGCCAACCGTCGCGTGTTAGAGCCACGCATCGTTCATAATTTTTTGTTACAAATTTAATTTGTATAATAAATCCCAGAAGTGAGGGATATATATCACTTTGAAAATAACAAATAGTTAACATTATATGTTTATAATAATAAACTGTTGCAGACCTAAAAAATACCTGTGGAAAGATCTTGTTGAATGGTTCTACGGTTTGATGCGCAAAGACAAAAACTGGGGATTTCGTCATTACGACATGAAATACGATCCGATACTTCCACTGAAAGTGGCAATTGCTAATAAATTGTCTTTGGCAGCTCCATTTGGTAATTTACACTGGGAAGGACTTGAAAAGGTAAACGAACTAAATATTATTATAACAACATACAAATTTTTATTTGATTGGATAATCCTTTACGTCATGTCATATAAATATCATCGAGGATCTTGTAAATTGCTCGAGACAGAGATGATGCGATTAGTTTCGTTACCTACCTCCACCCATGGATGTTTGCAATACCAGAAGCCGTGAGAAATGCCGGCAACGTTTGAAATTTTCCATTTTTACGTGTCCCAGTGAATCAAACCTGTGGAGATTCGGCTGCGAAGCCGCTGAAGACCCCATACACATCCTTCTGGATTGCGAAGCCATTGCAATAATCAGGCTGGGTGTCTTAAAAAACCTTCACTTAAAGCAGAGGACGTGCCCTACTTAAACCCTCTGAGGATCCTACGCCTTTTAAAAGTAATAAGTCATCAGGTAATCGAGGATATAATTGAAATTTCGGCGCAGTAACACGTTTCCTAGTTAGTAGCCTCGATTCTCTTTCATAACTTTTGAGTTGAGTTGAAGGCGCGCTAGCGCAAGCAGGGGGGCATAATAGATCCTAAGATTTAAGTGAATTTTAATCCCCAAATAATAAAAATCCTACTAATATTATAAATGTGAAAGTTTGTATGTCTGGATGTATGTTTGAACTTCTTTAACGTAAAATCTACTGAATAGATTTCGATGAAACTTTACAATAATATAGCTTACACACCAGAATAACAAATAGGCTATAATTTATAAAACTATAGTGTGAATTATACAAAATATACAAGAAGTGTGATTGTTACTAATGAATACAACTAGCGCCATCTCTTATCAACTAGCAAGGAAAAGATCAATACAATATATATGGCAAAACAACGTTTGCCGGGTCAGCTAGTAATAAATACGTGTGCTATGGTGATATTCGATTGCTGTTTCTAACCTGAACAATTCCTCCGAACACCTCTCGCGATATGTGCTGTAAAATATGCAGAGGGGTCCTACATCTCTAAGCAACGTCGGGATCAAGCCAATAGGAGAGGCTATTATCGTCGATGATTTGAGCTGCTCTTTGTTATATGTGGAGTACACTATGGAGTGTTTGTCCATAGATTTAAACAACTCTCCATATGAGACTGAATTTGATTCATAAATCGTTGCAGACGTTGGTTGAAGTGAAGGTGTCCTTTAAATCAAATCAAAATATTTTATTTCGTAGGTAAATTGCGTTACACTTGAAATATTTAATTTTTTCATACAGCTCGTTCGGAAGGCAGATTTCCTAAGAGAAGAACGAGCAAGAAACTCTAAGGTTGTTCTTCTTTTCAAAAAAGAATGAAGTTCAAGACAAGTTCTTATTTTGAATAAAATTTACAAATCATTTCAATTAAAATATAGGCAAAGTGGTGCAACAAAATACTCATACGTACCTACTGACGAAAACAAAAATATGTAAATTAATAAGTACAAATATAGTTATAGTTATTGAGTACATAGTTAAAGTACAATACAGTAGATGTACACAGACCGTAAATAAATGCATTATGCGAGCATTTTATTAGCTATTATATAAAAAAAAAAAAAATTAAAAAAATATGAAGCAGATTTCCCGTTGAGAGGATCATCCAGCTACCACAGTTTACCAAGTACACCAAATGGTCTTCTTGTCACTTCCAATCCATATATCGCAAATACTAGTAACCAAGCAAAAGATCTAGAGACACAGCAATTCACTGGACAATGATGCTGCAGACGAACTAACCAAAGCCGGTTCCCCTATTCGTAGTACATGGACTGCAATTATTGCTACCCATACCTCATGCCCAAATTTAACACAATCTGGCTGCGTATAATAAAAGAAACACACATATAGTTGATTGCTGGCTTCACACTGCCGGCGAGACTCGCTTCACTAGTCGAAAGCTTTCTAAGGGCTCAAAAATACTCGCCAAGCTATCCACAGCGTTGAGAGTAGAGGTGTTCGTTATATTAGATAGCTGATAAAATAATCTAATATATATTTATAATCATAAATTCAAATGAAGTCGTTTATAATTCATGCGATACGCCATTTTTGTCACCTGCCAAATTATGCTCTAAGAGGACTGCATAAAGTTTATATTCAAATAAAAGTCCCGTTGTAATTGGAAATATATTAAGCAAATGAATATATTTTGTTTGGCTATGGAACGCGTTACATTATTTTTTGTTTAGTAACTATCAAAACTGTGCTCTAAAAGGACTGCATAAGAACTTTATTCAAATAAAAGTCCAGTTGTCATTGGAAATATAATTTGTTCGGCTATGCAACGCGTTAGATTATTTTGTTTGTTTGAATAAATATTCAAACAGATCGCACGATTCATCAACATTCTGTAACGAATAGCCACGATAATCAAACGCGTAATAATAATAATTCTTTATGTGCATAATGTGTGTATATTATAGCGTTAAAATAATAGGCGTTTTAAAAATAGCGTATTACCTCTAGTTGAGAGTCTCACACGTCGCGCTATTCTTTCGAACCTAATATTTTTTTTAATTTTTTATGTCGGTTATTTAATTCAGCATTACTCATATAAAATATTATGCTTCAGGAAAGCACAACCGACATTGTCGATAGCTCTTTGCCTACACTAGAGGATCTTGGAGTAACCTTGACGCATATGGAGGATCAAGTACCATGGGAGCTGAAGCCATACCGCCTGTACCAATACTACATAGATCAAATTGGAGAATTTCCAGCGCCACCTCCTCCACCAGTGTATACTGCTTGAACAGTTCTCCAAAAATACAATTTGTTATTAAATGGAATATAGAATAAATTATTATTATTAAATTGTAGCTTTTTATTTTTAAGATTCCCTTACCCCTCTTTAGGATTGTGTTGAGGGTATAAAATCGAAACTAACATAAACTACTTGTTGAAAATAATAAGCTTTTAACTCTACCCAGTGCATGTGAAACCTATAAGATATTTCCCGTTTAACTACAACATGAAAATAATTAATAACAATGGGAAGACTAATGCAACTGTTTACTCCAAATGTCACGAGGGGCTGCTGAAAACCAGTGTTGTGTTGGTGTTTTCTACACTGACCAACAATATACTGAGTCAGCTCCTTTTAGCAGGGAATCACGCTCACACTGTTATTTTTAATCTTTATAATATTGTAACGGTATTTAATTTAGTATTTTAAGATTTTAATTAATATTGTAAATTGTTGTGTTTTTGTGTGAGTGTTTTTTATTGTTAATAAAGTATTTCTATTCTATTCTAAAATGGAAAATTGCACGTTTTACAGATCAACTAAAGGAACTCCTGAATAATGTTGATAGCTAAGTTCTTACGCTCTTAGATATTTTATACTTCTTGCTGTTATAAATAGAACCGATTAAATCAGGCCTGGTTTAATATCTACTTTAGAGTATGTGCAAGCTACGTCCTACATTCGCGATTTATATGACATTGTGTTAGTGTGCGTGCATTGCTCAAAATAGAGGTTACCTCTACTCAATATTTTTCGACGTTTTCACAGCTTTTATAGTCTATCTAGACGTATAAATGATCTTAGGGTAGATAGATAAGATTAATTTTAAAGAAAGCGCCAAACGTAATTAGAGTAAGATAGGGAAAATATTTTGCTTTGAACATAACTAAACAGAACATAAAATGTGATAAAATTGAGGTACATAAAAAAAATTTTTGCCCATAAACTAACGGGGGCTTTTCTTGTAATCGAGTATGTTTAAAATTCTTCTTTAATTGTATTCTGAAATTCTTCTCTAAATAAATAAAACGATCAAACAAGATAGAGAAAAAAACAAGGACTGAACAAAATATATGATCGCAGCATACTCGTATGATGAACACGTTTGTAATAGTCATGTTGAAATCAGCAAACTTCACTCCATTGTTGAATGTTGACACGGCAACAAAATCAATTTTGCTTAATAATTTGTAATTAGTTATTTTCACACCCTCGTGAAAAAATAACACTAAGGTATTAAAAAATACAGTTTTTAAAATAAATATTTTTCGATACCGTCATTCCATACCGACAACTGTTTACGCTTTGGTTTTGAGCAGCGCACCGCAGCTGCCACTGTATAATAGTAGTAGTAACGATCATAAATCTGCCGTTCTCGTGGAACGCTAGTAAATCTGAGCTTAGCTCGCGGCCCGATCGTCCGTATAAGCTTCTCTTCAAAACAGATTTTTTTCTTGCTGTATCATAGATAAACCCCGAAATTTTGACACATCGTTTGAATGTACCTACCGTTTATGGTAAGGATAATCCCTTCCTCTATCACACCACACCCACCAGTGAGCAACACTACCTGTCTAAAGTTTAGATAATATTAAATGAAAATTTTTGTGTAGTGTTGTGTCCTGAATGCTTTTTGAAGTAAAAACTTCTTTAAAGGCGTTGAGCACTTTTCTTGGGATGGGTATAAAATGTTAAACTCGCGTCAGGACACGTGACCTGATCGAAAATCCGTAAGGCAGTCGTTAAAATTATCGATGTGAAATTGATTTTTCGAAGATAATACTGTTTAATGTAAAATAATTGTAAGTTCTGAAGTGTTAATTTTTTTAAATATGGGTAAACTGTAAATTTTTTTGTAGGTACGATAGCGCGATAAATGAATATTGATATATATAAAAATGAATTGCTGTTCGTTAGTCTCGCTAAAACTCCAAAACGGCTGGACCGATTTGGAAAATTTAGGTCTTGAATTATTTGTGGAAGTCCAGAGAAGGTTTAAAAGGTGAATAAATAGGAAAACGTTGCTAAATTAAATAAAAACAACAAATTTGTTTTTTCTTTGATGTGTCCATACATAATTTCTATGAGAATTTATTGACAGTTCTGCTGTGAAACAATTTCATTACGACATCAGGGTGCATATTTTACGAAGTAATTTTTGATGTTATGATATATTATTGACAAATTCATTTAAAAACATTATTTTATTTATTATATACAGAACGTCTGTCGGTTCAGCTAGTTGTATATAACTTAGATCATTTATGTCTAATTAGACTGACAGCTGTGAATACGTCGAAAAAAATTGAATTTAGAACCAACCTTTATTTTGAGCAATACACGCACACTAACAGTGTCATACAAATCGTGAGTGTAAGATGTCACTAGTCACACACACTAAACTAATATTCCTGGCCTGTATTTATTAATTGTCTAACAGCAAGAGACTATCTAGACATACAAAATTAAATTATCTAAGGTATTTAACCACATAAATGCTAGTACTTTTATACTGATAAAGCAATTCATGCGAAATTAGTCCCTAACCATTACAAAATAACAAATGCATGATATTAAAGTTCAAGTTTTCACTTCTGCCTGCACTCCCAGTGTGTAAACCATTATTTTTTTATTTCTTTGATTTCCGAAACTATAATATAATAGCCACATATACCATTTTCAACTACGAGTCCTATTTTGGTATCGACTAATGAAGGAAACTCCTATGAAAATATCAATCAAATTGCCCCATACCTTATTAGAGTTATATGCTCTTATTGTATTTGGACATTATTTAACTAGATATTAAAGTTAGGATGTTTCACATTTGGGGTTAAGGCTGCATATTAAATTAAAATACATCTATTAATTAAATTTTATATTTAACTTATGATCTGCCTCGTCCAAAACCACCTCTCTGAAAAAGAAAAATATTACATTTAATAATAATAAATAGTAAAAATACACAAATAGTTACAATCAATCAAGTCTATAACAGATGGCCAGTGAGTCTATGATACTGAATGAACACCAGTAAGTCTCTTAAATGCAATAGTGAGATCTTTGTAGTAATAGGGCTTTCCCTTTATTAGACAATCTATAGAATAAAATTCACTATAGATTGAATAATGCCATATTAGCACTACTATATAAAAATGTAGGCCCGGGAGTAATTATTTTATGAATAATATATATATTTTTGTATGTCCCTTCATAACTCAGACAGCTTCAAAATTGGTTAACAATATTGGTGTGCAGTACAAACATAATAATGTGATTGCACATGTGATAGGCTTGGTAACTATTTTGTCACTTAATGCCCACTGTGCCACTATTTTGCAACACCAGGAGTTCAAGGCCTTTTAAGCTTTGTGGGAGTGGAGTTTTTAGTTAGTTAGTAGTTTTCCTTCAGCATAAAATTGTCAAATATTATACCATATTATGACCAAAAATTACTTTGAAATGAAATGTATTTCAATTCGATAAAATATAGCTATGCGGTGTCATTCACACTACATTTGTGATTAAAAATATTGGATTTCAAAACACATAAATAAACCAAAATTTCAATCACTGTCTCAATTATTTCCATAACAATTATGGTATAAAACAGAAATATATTAGAAAAATATGGATTTGTATACCTTGTGCAGACATACAAGTTTAAAGGCCGGCAACACTCCTGTGATTCCTCTGGTGTTGCAAGAGATTGTGGATGGCGGTGATCACTTAACAGGTGACCTGTATACTCGTTTGTCCTCCTATTCCATAAAAAAAATCACTAAACATAAATTACTTACAAATTCAACATTAGCAGAGCCAGGGCCAACATCAGCCTTCTTATCATGTTCTCCACCTGGAGCTGTAGGTGCTCTGCGGTAGGCTGATCGGTCTTCAACTGATCTAGCTGGGGCATCTGAACGACCAACAGCACCTCTGCGTACTGTCTCAGTTCTGACTGATCGCTTCAGTGTTGCAGGCACAATTTCAGGAGGCAAATGAAGGAAGATTCTCAGGTACTCAATGCCTTCATTTGTTAAATACCTAAAATAATTACTTTTATGATATATACTGCCATAAAAACATAGTTATGTTGTCTATTGTAATACCAGCTGACAGTTAAAAGAATGAATGAAATCAACCTGTTCAAGATAACAAAAGCAATTCATATTTATTTCAATATTAATATTATGTTTTTGTCACTAGTGTGGCTCACATCATCAAAATGAAAACCAAGTATTCAATGATTGAACCCATAAAATATCAGTGTGGTAAGGATTGCTATACCATAAATAATGTTATGTTACCACATCTTACAATACCAGACTTAAACCAAGAAATTATTAATTTATAAAAAGGCATTTATTTTCTCAAAATTGATTCCTTTAGAATTCTTTTTGATGTCATTTCTAACCGCTTCGGAAACAAATGGAGCTCTGAGAGAAGAACCGGCGCAAGAAACTCTCCCAGCATTATTTCTTATTTAAATTTTTCTTTGAGAGACTGTCTATAACCAATATATATTATGCAATTAGATCTTAAGAAAATCCTGTATAATATCCCAATTGATAGTGCTATACAGCAAGCAGTCTAAAGCAGCATAGCTCTAATAACTTCAGGGAGCAAGAGCAGAAGCAGGAAGATGTGTTATGAGAATTTTAATTTACAATATAATGAAAACTCTTCCTAGCCCATTATTAAGTTTATAGTCCATGTATGAAATGAATGAACCATCCAAACTTCTGATATTTATAACATTATAGCATACATAAAATACTACAATTTAAAACTAATAATAAGTGTCTATAGTGTGTCTCACTTGGGTTAATGATGTGCTATACCATACAGCATAATCTAGTCACAAATTTAAGCCAAAATGACAATGTTGTTATTGTAAGGAACTTGTATTTGTAATAAATGAATAAAAATAATAGGTTATGCTTATCTATATAACTTACCAATAAAAATGCCTCCAAGCAAACTGTTCCTTGACAAAACCTCTTGATTTGAGGGATTGCATAGCTTTTATGACTTGAAGATTAGGTATTTCTAGTTCCGAATGCTTAGGTGCATGGTAATCCTTTTTAGCTACCATAACACCCTCTTTAAAAAGGTATTCATAAATAGCGACACGGTTCTGTTTCGGCATCAACATCTTGATGATATACCTAGAAACAGGGGATAGAGGTTATCTTGGTCATCCAATTTAACACTAACAATGCACCAGAAATATTTGCTACAGGCTGTGCCTTGATAATTAAAATAGACAAAAATTTATTATATTGAACGAAAGCTTCTTTTATGTACAAAATATAAAAAGATTAATTTATATCACTACCTTCCACCACTATTTGACAATTAAAAAGACTTGTTATTATGTGTGTCAATGTCAATACATATTTGACGTTTCGGGTTGTAACCAAAGTTGTACCGTACCTAACAGTAAGCACACCGTTCTTCATTTTAGCAAAGGTTAGTAAATAAAATTTTACGTAACTATTTTTATAGATAACTAGGTGTTAAAAAACTATAGGTAGTTACTTCATTCAAATGTTAACTCTTTTTTATTAATGTTTCCCAATCAAATTATGCTCCTTAAGCCGACGCCATGTGGAAAGAAAATTAACTTTTGAGTTCGGATGTGCAAAATTGCACATGTTTCCCTGACCCAGTTTTAACATTTTTTTTGTTTGTATATACAGCTAAAATTACAAGTCAGATTTAATTATACGTGCCCGCCAAAGGGATCGGTCGAGCTTAGAATAATAATGAGTGCACAAAGATTGTGATTCATTCCAGTCTTCTATCTAATGATTATTAATTAGTAAGTTGCAATTTTATTACACAAATAGAGTATATTTATAACATAATATATATGTATAACATAACATAATATATACAGGGTGTCCCAAAACTCAACGATAATCTGGTACCGGGCGAGAGGCCAAGGTATACCAGTTATGAAAAAAATAAGAAAAAAAATCTATGTCACTTAGTCAAGCGATGATAGACATTTTTCGAAAATGTTAAAAATTTGACACCCTTTGTCGCATTTTTAGGTACTGTGATCGCAATTTTCACAATTTTACAGTGATTTTTTTAATAATGTTATCTCAAATAACAGTGCTATTAATGGTAACCACAAATGAAAGTAATAATCATTGTTAACTAAGTAAAATAAATTAAATTTTGACGAGTTATGGTTTATAAAATTTATGTCAGTCAACTTTGACACTCTACGCTGGAAAAAAAATTACTACACTACCTACGGCAACTTTTTTTAAAAGATGGCCCATTCAGTCTAGATTTCAAAATAGTACAACACTTGCCACTTTTCTTGCCAATAAAACTGCTATTTCGTATTTTTTGCAAAAGGAACTCATGGAAAATTTAATCAAAATAAAACGGTAAATTATCGTAACACTTTATTATCCTCCTAAAATTAAAGCAGATGCTCAAATTGTTTCCCTCTAGCACGAATACAAGCTCTGCATCGCCTCAGAAATGACCTGTTCACCAGTCTTGCAAATCTCCTCGCATTGCTTTCTTCTGATGCTGCATCAATTTTTGGCGCAATTCTGTTACATTTTGAATTGGTTTTAAGTAGACCTTTTCTTTTATGCATCCCCAGTAAATAAAATCTACTGGATTCAGGTCTGGGGACCGAGGGGGCCATGAAATTGGTCCAAGGCGTCCGATCCATTTACCGGGATATAATTCGTTTAAATATTCTCTTACAGGCCGGGCATAATGTGCTGGGCAACCATCTTGTTGATATGTACCACATTTCTCTGTAGATGTTGAGTGGTACATCTTCTAGCAATGTCGGCAAATCATTTTGAAGAAAATGCAAGTAGTTGGCGCCATCTAAATTTTCAGTGAATTCAAATGGTCGTACCCGAAGCTGCTGTGCTTCGTACCCACAAAGAGAACCACGCACACCAACGAACAGCAATATCAAAGGGTCAGCACCTGTATAATTATTTTAAGATGTGCATTGTGCATGTACCTCTAAACTGCATATAAGGTCTTGGTACATGTTGCTAGGACATTACTATCACCGCTACCATGTTTAGTAGATTTATGTCTCCTGGAGGCCTACTCGCAAAATCGACAACGATACATTCGGAACGATACGATAATACTCCGAATACTAACCTACTCTAACAAATGTTCGAATTCCTTATCGTTTATCGTTACCATAGACTAATATTTTGATTTTTTTACGATGTCAGTGTGAATGTAATATGTTCAAACCTAAACATTATCTGTGCTTTGTCGCTGTGAAGTGTCAAAAGTCAAAACATAGTTTAGGCGCTAAGGACCATGTCAGACTCTGCACCACCAATTTGGTATCATTTACACATAATGTAAATGTTAAAAAAATATGTAATGAATATAATATGACCATTTAAAATTGAATAAATAATACAAAACTCGCGGATAATAAAATGTAAAAAAAAAGTAACTCAACCCTTCTCGTCGACTTCCTATTTCTCAGGCGGCCATTTGCATTATTTCTACGCATAAACGATCAACAAAATGACTTAAATAACTTAGTAGTAAAAAAATCCTCTTGAATAGTAAATCACATATAATTATTTTAATAATATTTATTAACTATGTATATTGTATGGCAAATATATCTATACAACTTGAAACGATAATAGCAACGACTGCCTAGATGGTGTCGTTGAGATTATCGTAAAAGAGACTTTTGATTATTTGTGAAATTCGAATATTCGTCTCTGACATTTTCAACTAAGAGTAGGGTTAGGACCGATAATATCGAATAATGTTTCGTTCGTTCGACATTGAATACGACGTAACTAAAAGTAGGATTCGACACGACTAATGCCACGATTTATCGAATATCGATTTTAGGAGTAGGCCCCCTGGTGTCTATGTAGTTATACGTCGTGCGCATGACGTCCGAATGTATTAAGGTATACTCGCGTCATACATAAGACAATCTCTTCTTCAACTATGATCGCCTGGTACCGAAACACTGTATAATGCTTCCTATCTCATTTTCTCGTCAGCTGAATCCTTTACATTTAATTGATTGTGTCTCTGTTGTCTCGCTTTTTCGTTTCATGGAGTTTCAAATTACAAAAAAACTCCAAAGTAGTTTCACTTCAATAAAAAGTTTGGACGCCTCTGCCTGCGCTCATTTTGATTTTTGCCGCCCGTTTGTTAAACAACAAAACTTTTATGCTTAAAACAAGTAATTCCTAAATTTGTACCAATAGTAAGCAAGTTTGAATAGATTGGCACGGACCCATGTAAGACTTAATTGTAACGAAAACTGTGACGACCCGGGCGCTCATTTCCTCCTCAGTGTCCCCAAAGTCCCCAGTGACTTTTCTGACCCCAAATGTTCAAGTCAAGAGCCCTGAGGTCAGGAGTTAGCTCTCAAGACTTCGACCGATCCACCGAGTGCCGTACTCTGACTGGATATATTATCGAACGGCACGAAAATGTAGCGCAGCACGTGATATTGGAACCACATTTTCCTAAAAAAGGGGATACTCAGCCCGTCAAAACTGATCGCGCAGTTTTTTACACAGAATTCGTAAATAATTCATCTTGTTCATCGTGTCATCGACGAACAATTCCAAAACTTACCTTACATCTCAAGTCTGTCTGTCAGTTGCGCGAAGGAAAATAAAGGCCGAGCGGAAGTGCAAGGCACATGAACCTGTTGAAATACACTTCATTCAAGAAGTTGACGCAATAAAAATATAATTTACATAAACACGAAAAATCAATAGTGTAAAGCAATATTTCCGCGATTGTCGACAATTTTTAGTTGAATGACAGTGATGTGCTCTCGCCCCGCCTTTTTCTTTAGACTCACCGAACAGTTGGCTGACAGCTATTGGACCAGGTTCGGGGCAATAACCTTAGTTTTCTGGTAGAATATATAAGGCGGGGTTCTAAAAGTTTTTTTTACAACATTTAATATGTTATGTGCTTTTTATAACTTTTATTGGTGTTACTACATTTTTCTGCATATCCATGTTAAATATGTTACCTACAGGAATATTTCAACAGTTTATAATTTCAATTCAACTAAAAATCTATTAGATTCCTGTAATCTATTGCAAATAAAGAAGTACATTGTGTAGAACTTGCTTCGTTTAATGTAACTACTGCTCTATGAGAGTTTGTTTTTATATATAATATTTCCACATCTGAATCTAAACCAACTATCGTCAATACTATCTCAGTATATAAACCATAGACTCACAATAACAACTTCATTCAGCAGACAAACTGTTCAAACAGTTTTGCTGGGCTATGTTAGACTATGATTCTTTCTGTAAATGAGTAAAGATGAAAAATGAAAATAGTTTTGATAGTATTCAGAAAAATTCTAGATTATAATAATATCACTATCACGTTGCATTCACTTTTCGGGTATCTACATCCGAATGGGCGGAAAAAATTTAAGTTTGACATTTGCTTGATTTGAATTATTGAGTTTTGAGACTATTCACTTTTCTGAACAAAGAGTATAATAAAATTATATATGGAATGTTTCTGAGTTATATCTCATAGTGGTTTAATTCTCTTTGATCTCTATTGTGAACTGGGAAGTGTGAAGTATAAATTTATATAGATTGAAGATTCGATCAAATTCGATCTTTTCAACTTTTTAGTAAAAAGTAAAAAATATTAATTAACTAAGAAAGAGAAATATTTTATAAATGTTTATTTAATTGAAATGGAAGATAGCGATATTTGTATAGTTAGTGGCAAGGAATACGAGAGAGTGTTAAATGTTTTACAAATATTTTTGAGAAAAGTTCGTATTTGAATCTTAAATTAAATATTGTGAATGGAGTTGTTTGTAATTTGTATTCATATTTCACTTACAGAATGAGAATACGTTTACATTTCCTTCTCTAATGGAGAATAATAGGCGCATCACCTTATGGGCGGCATTATTTGATAAATTACAAGACGAATCAGCAAAATTGGTTCATTTTGTTTGTTTAGCAACACTGCGTGTATTAAGGTTAGATTAATACTGATCCAAGAATATAATTTACGACATTTGTACAATAAAGCTAATGAAATTGTGGTTAACATTAAAAATTAACTTTCAGCCGTGACAAAACTGATATTGACAATTTGGTTTGTGAAAAATGGATAATAACGTTGATTGATAAAGCTGGGTTATATATTTCTAATGACCCTGAAGGAACTGATGCATTGCCAAGTAAAGAGATAGCAGTAGAATCTCTCAAATGTCTGTGCAATATAGCATTTAACAGTGAGGTGGCAAGGGCATTATGTGCTCATACCAACATTGCACAAGGTTTAATTAACAGGTCTTACAAAGATATACAGTACAAAGATGATATTATGCTTTATGATATAAAATTGCTTTTTATTCTAACTGCACTGAGACAAGATATAAGAGTAAGCTTGAAAAGTGAGCTTTGTGGTATGAATCATCTATTAAACTGCCTGAATGATGTACTGATGGAAAAAGTTCCTATTAGTTCTTCTCCTTTAGACGATACACCAGCTGTTACTTCACAACATGTTCTTAATGTAAGTGGTCATAAATTTATTGTTAATTATAATTGGCATGATTGTTATCAGAAAAATATACCACTAGATTTTTCAGTTTATATGCAACTGTTTTAAATTTCTATCTTGGTAAGGTATTGTAGAATATACAATAATGTAATAAAGATATGTCATGGTTAACTTCAAAAAAAGCGTGTACACCTTCCTGATAGGCCGGCAATACTCTTGTGACTCCTCTGGTGTTGCAAGAGAATGTGGGAGGTGGTGATCACTTAACACCAGGTGACACATACACTCGTTTGTACTCCTAATCCATAAAAAAAAAGAATGACTTCAATGCCAATTACAGATTCTAATCAGATTATTCCAATTTAATATGTTAATGTCTTTTGAAATAGTTGTCATATCCACATGCAACTATTTTACTTAAAAAGCATAAGCATCAACTATGATTGCAGCTATTCTCCTTTTGTTATCGTCTATTCCCCCTCCTATTATTATTATGGGAGACTTTAACCTTTCCGAATCGGCGCGCTCCGGATCTCGCTGTACACTGTAGATCGGCAAGCTTCCGGCATTTTTGCGGCATTTTCCCCGTGTGTATTATTTTACGTGTAGTTATAAAATGCTTATAACTAGGGTGATTTGAGTGACTGTCACTGAAAGCTATTGAAACAAGCTATAAGACCATGTATAAATTATTCATATTGTCTTTCTTTTTTATTTCACACAGACTTTTCATTCGAAAAAAAGTGTAAAAATAGGTATATTTTAAAATAAATATTGTTATTATTGTTAATTACTTGTTTTATTTATTTCCTTTTATGTTTTTGTAATGAATAGTATATGTTAATTATAAAATAAAGCTTAAATCTCCACAAAGAACGATCTTCGTGTAAAGTCTTGATAACGACCGCTCGCTGCGCCGGCCGGGAACAAGTGGACACATAAGTGCTTTGTCCGTAAAGCTATGACGTCGAATATTGGTGGCCTTGAATCGTAACGGATTGAAATGTGTTTGGGAATTCACTCGTTCATAACTACGTAGGCAAATAAACCATCTTGTACACCTAATAAGGGTGAAAACTGGATGAGGTAAAAGAGTGCCCCGCGGCACAGCCGCTCTCATTTATTTTTGAATTACCAGTGCCCGCGGGCACGGCCGATGCGGAAAGGTTAATGCTCATCATCCCTCATGGGGTTCAAGTCACACTGACTATTTTGCCCTTTCCCTGTTGGATGTATTTGATGAAATCAATCTCTGCATAATCAATGATGGCTCTCCAACCCGAAGGGTTTCTCCTTCTCAAAATCACAAAAGTGCAGTTGATCTCACCTTATGTTCTCTGTGTCTGGCTCCTCTCCTTTCTTGGAACATCTTACATAATTCCCATGGTAGTGACCATTTTCCTATAATCATTTCTATCCCTGACAAAGTAATTCCACCCCAAAATTTTTCCCCATCTCTTAAATATAGATTAATAGAAGCAAATTGGCCTAAATATTCTTCTTGTCTTGATAAAAAAATTGCTGAGTTTCCAGTCACTAACCATTTTAATGCAGTAGATAATTATAATAAATTAGCTAATGCCATGATTACATGTGCTGACAACAACTTCCCTTTAAAAAAACCTGTTTCAAATAAGATTTCAACTCCTTGGTGGGACTCTGAGTGCACTGCTGCTGCTAAAGAAAGGAAATTAGCTGAATTAAATTACAATAGAAACATGTCCATGTCAAACTTTATTTATTATAAAAAAGTGGCGGCGAAGGCTACCCATTTATTCAGAAAAAAGAAAAAACAAGGTTGGATTAATTTTTGCCAGAATTTAAAACCAAGCACTCCATCCTCAACTGTCTGGAAACAAATTAAAAAATTTAGAGGTTCATTTTGTGATCAAGTGTGTGATTTTAATGTGGATCCTTCTGTATGGCTTGATTCCTTTTCAGATAGGATGTCCCCCCCTTCAGTTCCAAATATGGACTATTTTCCATCCCCCCCAATCCCTCTTGCCTCAACTCACAGTTTAGAGTCCCCCTTCTCATTCTCTGAACTTCTTCTTGCTCTGGATGGCCTAGTTGACTCTGCTCCTGGGGTAGATGGAATCCCATACTCTTTCATTAAAAATTCATCATCTACATCCAAGGAATATTATCTGAGCATAATCAATAACCTTTTTGATCTTGGTTCCATCCCTCCACCTTGGAAAAATCAGGTAATTATTCCATTACTTAAACCTGGTCAGAATCCATCTGAAGCTACCAGCTATAGGCCAATTGCCCTCTCTTCTGCTCTTGCAAAAGTTTCTGAAATCATGATTAAACATAGACTTGAGTGGTTTGTTGAAACCAATAATCTCCTTTCCAACTCCCAGTACGGTTTCAGAAAGGGCAAGAGCTCCTTAGATAGCTTAGGTATCCTTACAACTGACATTAGAATAGCACTCCTCAGAAAAGAACACCTTGTGGGAGTTTTTCTTGATATAGAATCTGCATATGATAACGTTTCACTTCCTCTACTCAGGAGTAAACTCAACCAGCTGAGTATCCCCGTGAAGTTATCATGTTTCATATGTAACATGTTAATGGAGAGATCCATCACTATTAAAGGTCCATCCTCTTACCTCCCTCCTAAGTCAGTTTGGAAAGGTTTACCTCAAGGCTCAGTCCTTAGTCCCCTTCTTTATAATCTGTATACCCATGACCTCAACAGTACCGTTACACCTTTCTGTCAGATACTGCAATATGCAGATGACATTGTCCTGTATTCTTCTGACAAGTCTATACAAGATTCATCTAATCATTTAAATAATGCTCTTGATTATCTTTCTGAATATTTAACACAACATGGACTGTCTCTATCAACATCTAAAAGTAAGGTAGTTTTATTTACAAATAAAAGAATTCTTCCACCTATTAAAATTAAAATTTATGATGTTGATCTACCAATTGTTAATAATGTTAAGTTTTTGGGTATTTGGTTGGATCACAAATTATCTGGCGTCAAGCATTTTGATTATGTCTCACAGAAATGTGAGAAAAATATTAATATTCTTCGCTCATTGTCTGGTGTCTGGTGGGGAGCTCACCCCGTCACTCAAAAATTACTATATAATGCCATAATTCGCACTCATTTAGATTATGGCACTATTTTCTTAATCCCAGCAAACAAAGCAGGTCTAAATAAATTGGACAGAATTCAGGCTAAATGTTTACGTATAGTATTGGGAGCTATGAAATCCAGCCCTATTAATGCAATGCAAGTAGAATGTGTGGATCCTCCCCTCTCACTACGTAGACAATTCTTTGCCAATAAATTTTTCTTTAAACTAGCTGGCTGCCGAGCTCATCCCTTACTCCAAAAATCAGAACAATTAGCTGTTTTATACAATGATAATAATATTGTACCTGAAGACAAAAGACCTTGCGTTATAAATAGTTACCTTTTATTTTCTCAGCTCTCTAACCCTCTCTTTCAATATTCTAAATTGCCTTTATTTTCTATGCCTTTCAATGCTCTTACTTTCCAACCCTCAGTAATTTTAGACTTAGGTGTTGATAAGTTTTCTATAGAAGCAAATAAAACTTTTTCTCATATAATGGACTCAGATTTTCGACATTGGTATAAAATCTACACGGATGCTTCAAAAACAGACATGAGTCTGGTTGGGGCTGCAGTATGGATTCCCTCAACAAGAATTATACTGAGTTATAGCTGCCCACCTACCACTTCTGTGTTTACAGGGGAATCAATTGCCATTCTTGAAGCTATTCTATTTGTTAAGTCTCACAACATGAACAATTCTATTATCCTTTCAGACTCTAAAAGTTGCCTCCAATCAATTCTCTCAAATCCATTTAAGACAAAAAGTCAGTTTCCCATCATTCTCAAAATAAGAGAAACTTTGAAAGAGTGCTATGAACTCAAAATTAACATAGTTTTAGCTTGGATTCCAGGTCACATGGGCATCTCTGGTAATGAAAATGCAGATGCCTGTGCTAGATCAGCTGCTCATTCAGGTTCCTTTCAGTATTCAGAAATATTCACTCATGACTTGTGCTCTACCCTGAAACCCAAGATGTATGAGAGTTGGTCAAACATTTGGCAAGTTTCCAAAACTTTAAAAGGCAAATTTTATGGAGAACTCCAACCAGAAATTCCTCAAAAACCTTGGTTCTCAAAATGTAGGATTTATAATAAAACAATAATCTCAACTATATGCCGCTTACGTTTAAACCATGCCTGCACTCCAGTCTTTCTAGCAAAACTTAGAATTAGGGATCATTCTCTATGTGATTGTGGCCTTGATGAGGGAAACATGGATCATTTATTCTTTAGTTGTCCCTTAATGCAATCTTCTCTGCACAATTATATACCCGCTGAAGTCCCCCGTCCAACCTCCGTTAAATGTCTCCTCTCCCTAGTTTACACTCCTTTTGTAAATATTTTGTGTAAATATATTAAAATAAATAAGATTAAGTTGTAAATATTATTTAGTACTAATATTAATTAATTATTTAAGTATTTCTATTTGTGTATGTCATTTATAGTCTTACAAGCATGTATATTATTTGTTTCAGATATTATTAGAAAATTAAACTTTATGTAATCTGAACACCGATTATTACCGTTAAACTTAGAAGACACATACTCAAAGCTTGGTAGTCTAATCTAACGTGATTCTGGCAAATCTGTGGTATATCTTCCACAGAAGCCACAGTAGGAAGAATAGAATAGAATAGAAGCATAAGAGGCATTTATTTTCTTAAAATTGATTTCTTTAGAATTCTTTTTGATGTCATTTCTAACACTATCACCGCTTGGGAAACGAATGGCACTCTGAGAGAGAAGAAGTAGCGTATGAAACTCTCCCAGCATTTGCGTTTCTGTTTAGTGAAATATACAATACTAGCTGCCCCGACAGATGTTGTTCTGTAGATAATAATAAAAAACTGTTTTATAGGAATTTGCCAATAATTTTTTCGTAAAAAATGCTCCCTGTTGTTATAGTAAAATTGTTTCACAGCGGAAGTGTCTAACTGTGTGTCACTAAATTCTTTCATAGAAAATAAGTCCATACAAAACAAATATTGAATAATTATGGGTCCCAAATCGAAATAAAAACTATCCTATCTCTCAAATTGGACCAAACTGCACTCCATGAAGTAATCCACATTAAAATCTGTTCATTAGTTTAGGAGTTTATCACGGACAAACAACGTGTCACGTAATTTATATATATTAAGATTGTAACATCAACTAGACCACTTGTATCATACTTCAAACAAAATTATGTGGTATAATAATATTTTCATTGGTTTTATTTTATTTAACCCTCTTTATTATTATATTGTTCTATCTATAAAAATACAATGCTATGAGGAATAATAATCTTTTTAAGGATTTTTGTTACACACCAAAGAAGTATAACTTGTACATAGGTAATTTCATACTAAAGTGGACTATGCAAAATAATACACTATCCATTAATATTTTCTTTCACTTTTAAGTTACAGTTGGCATTAAATTATGATTTTTATTTTTTTTTAAACTGCTATAATTTGTTACTTGAGTCTTTAGTCTTAAAAGTAGTTTTAAACGGAAATTAATCAAAATTAATTATCTAAACAATAGATTACAAATTTCAGGAGAACCGACAAGCAATAGTATGTGAGATACTGAAGACCCAGTTCAATATGTTATACCACTTAGGCTCGGAGGAGTCTGTTAGTCCGGAGGATGAAGCTATGTACCTCAAGTTGATGCCTCTTCTTACCTTCTTACTGAGAGCAGAAACTCATGAAAAATCTATGGAATTATTAAGTAATGTTGCTAATTTATTGACCAGGTATGTTAAGTTGGTGGATGATATCCTTATTTTTATGTTTGGATGTTGTGAGACTGCAAGGTGTTTTCTGTGTCTCTACAGAGAAGGCATCTGGTGCTTTTATCCAAACTGTTACTTGACAGCAGACTTGTTAAAGGGCTTGAGTCTCCCGGGTCTTCGATTCATTCAAGGCTCAAGTCTCCTATGAAGGCTCGAACTTCAGCCTCAAGCCATATTGCAAAGGCTCGAGCCCTAGTTCCGAGGATCAAGTCGCGACTCGAGCTCTGATTTAAAGGCTCACTACACAACTCCGGTATATAAATAAAGCTCGAGCTTCGACTCGAATCTTTTATTGAAGGCTCTTAAGCCTTTAAGTCTCGAGCTTTTAAGACCGTCGAGCCCTCAGAGCTCGAACTTTGAAGACTCAGTAGCTTCAACTCAGAGCTCATTTCTCACAACACTACTTGACAGTCCTCTGGCAATACATACATACATACACACTCACACCTTGTTGCCATCGGGGTAGGCAGAGACAATAGAATGCCATTTGCTTCTATCCTTACAAACCTCACGCGCTTCCTCTACATTCATTACTCTTTTCATACAATATGCTCGCCGGTTGCGAGTGCTTCGGACCTCTCCTTTTCTCGAAACGTCCCCAATTTGGTCGACGAATGTTCGAGGTCTTCCGTGACCTACTTGCCTATATTTGATTCGTCATTCTTTCTTCACTCATTCGCTCCGCGTGTCCAAACCATTTCAGCATTCCTTTTTCATTTCCTCTGACAAGTAATTCAAAAATTTTGGTAAGCTTGTTTGACTCTCCATTTGTGCCTTTCAAAATACCAGAAGTGAGATAAATCATTGTAATAAAAGTTATGTGGTATACAATTAGTCTGCCTGAGAGATAGCCCCATAGGGTTTTCTTATCACTAACCATCAGGTTACCTGCCCACTTATGGTGTATGGTATGGTGTGGGAAGCTCCTGTTTCCTCAATGAAACTCCTTAAGTGGGTCTATTTTACCTGCAGGATGGACCTGAACCTTTCTGGGATATTCACAGACTTTTCCAACTGACTTCATTAGGATAGGATTTTTGCCTTGTTAGGTTTTTTTTGGCAATCTTATACATCCATGATTTAATGACAGACTGTTCCACCTTTGATGTATTTTATTAGAATTTTAGTATTTGTATTTTGTAATTCTGTTCCACAAGTTGTTAAATTTGCAAATTTCTTATCAATCCTTTTTGGTACCTTCTAGTCCAAACTGAAAGAATACATAGAAATAAAATGCATAATTGTGTTTGTATCTTTGATATAAATAATTTTTTAGTTAGTAATAACTTCACTGCCAAAGAAACCTTTTTTGGATAAGAAGCATTACAAAAACTCAACACATTCTTTGAGATTTGAGAATTTATCGCATTCGAGATTCGTCATTAAAAAGATTCCAACCCGATGGGTCCTAAAAATAGGCATTATAGCATTGAAAAAGTGATATTTTCTTATTTTTCAATAAAATTATGATTTTTTTATGATTGAATTGTGCCTTACTTTTTGTTATTACAGTATACCGGCACCATTTTACAAATACCTTACACCCGAGCTCATTGAAGGACAAACATCAAAACATATTTATGATGGTAGAAATATGGAAGCTCTGTATACTCTTCTGCAATTACTGCAGCACAGATTGGCTATCACAACTGTAAGTATAGCTTATGAGAATAATTTACCTAACCTACCCTTAGGTAATAGTTATTTATGCAACTGTTGTGTAATAAGGGGTATTAAAACACGAATGTGGATTGTGATAATAGTATTACATGAGTGTTTTAATACCGAATTATCAGTTGCATACAAGACTATCTACACCCATAATATGAATCCTCTTAAAGATTCTGAAACAGTTGCTTACTGCTAACATTAAAATAGCCAGTCCTAGTAGTAAGCTAATATCATCCAATACTGATTACATATGCAAATAAACTAAGTATTAATGAAAGAATTATTTATTTTAGTAGTTATTTACATTTTGTGTAGAGCAATAATTAAAATTCACTTGAATATTATGTTCTTTTGCAGCGTTTAAAATGAATCGCTCATTTTTTGTAAAACAAAACAAAACAATAAAAATATCTAAGAAAAATGGCGGGGATTCGAATAACCTACTTATTTTAACGGCGCGCGACGTTCTGGTAGTGTGAAACGCGCGTAAACGAAAATGTTCTTTTTTTGAAATTCATACAGATACCACGCATCGAGCAATAAGAATGTGACTGTCTGTTGAAACTCTTTGAGCACGAAGGGGTTGAATTTTTTTTTCAATCCCTTCGTAGGAGTGTTGTTATGAAATTCAGTACAACATTACAACACTCGTTTGGATGATGTAATGGTTATTAGAACATTGGGTGTTTTAATGTTGGCAATTATAAGCTAACTGTTTCAGAATCTTTAATGGAGGATTTAAAGCATGGGTGTAGATAAATTATTATCTATACTAATATTATAAAGCTGCAGTGTTTGTTTGTTTGTTTGTTTGAACGCGCTAATCTCTGGTACTACTGGTCCGATTTGAATGATTCTTTCAGTGTTTGGTAGCCCATCAAAATTAGGGATCCGTAATAAAATTGCTATTTTGTAACACAAGGTGTAAAATCAAAAACCTATTTTTGCGTGCGCTGCAAAAACTATTGACAATAGAGCAAAATGATGTACAGGCTATAATATAGGCAATATTTTATTACTTATAAAACTATCGCGTGAATTATACTTTATATGGCAAAATAACGTTTGCCGGGTCAGCTAGTTATACATAAGTATTGTTAATGTATGTTATGATGCAGCATCATAAGATTCTTTTAATGACCATTTTTTAAGTGTGTGAAGTATTCACAGGGGTCACCTAGTTAGTCATTATATGTATATCACGGACACTCTTGATTCATAAAAGTTATTTAATTTGAAAATGTATAAACTCGTAAGTGTGAAATTAGATTGTGATTAATAATTTTTTTACTTAGATAATTTATTCGTCTAGATAGATACCCCCTTATTCATAATGATCCGCTAACTTTAAACAGCCGCTAAGGAGTGTTTTTACTCATTCTGACTTAGGTCAATAGAAGAAGACAGAGTGAGAATTAGTGCTTTTTTTATGCTTTAAGTTAGCAGACTATTATGAATAAGGGGGATAGTCTTTTGCTGTTAGACAACCGATAAAATCAGGCCAGGAATATTAGTTTAATGTGCGTGACAAGCTACGGCTTACACTCGCGATTTGTATGACACTTTGTGTTTGTGTGCGTGAATTTCTCAAATCCATTTTGATTATTTCTAAAGTCTATTTTTTTCAACGTTTTTTCACAGTTGTTGTAGTCTATCTAGATATATAAATAATGTAAGTTTTTTTTTATAAAATTACAGGGTACGAGTAACCAATACGAAAATTTGTCTCCAATATTGACTGTGCTCAACAAAAGTTCAAGGAATATCAGCTACCATCGTAAATATTTCCGTCAAATTGTGTTGCCTCCATTACGTGATGTGCACAGTCCACCAGAGAAGGGAAATACTCTGAGAAACCAACTGTGCAGACTTCTTACATCTCCGATCACTTCCGTTAGGGATTTGGTTGCAGAGTTTCTCTTTATACTTTGCAAAGAAAAAGGTAACAAATATATATAATACAAGTATAAAAAAATATATTGAATATAGATATTTTTTTTTTTTTTTTTTTTATGGAATAGGAGGACAAACGAGCGTACGGGTCACCTGGTGTTAAGTGATCACCGCCGCCCACACTCTCCTGCAACACCAGAGGAATCACAAGAGCGTTGCCGGCCTTTAAGGAAGGTGTACACGCTTTTCTTGAAGGTACCCATGTCGTATCGTCCCGGAAACACCGCACAAGGAAACTCATTCCACAGCTTCGTGGTACGAGGAAGAAAGCTCCTTGAAAACCGCACTGTGGAGGACCGCCACACATCCAGATGGTGGGGATGATATCGTAACTTGTGGCGTGTCGTGCGAAGGTGAAATTCGGCGGCAGGAATCAGGTTGAACAGCTCTTCGGAACACTCCCCGTGATAAATGCGGTAGAAGACACACAATGAAGCGACGTCTCTACGATATATATATATATATATATATATCTCTCTCTAGATATATATGTATATATATATAGATTATAGGTGCCACACCGGCTCCTTTTTGCCGTGAAGCAGTAATGTGTTTCTGTCTCAAGAGCGCAATAGCTAGTGAAAAATCTGGGCAAATGAGTAGTTGTACGCATTTGTAGTGCCGTTCGGAATTTTTGGCTTTTTCAAGAATCCTGAGCGGCACTGCATATCAATTACCATCAGCTGAACGTCTTACTTCACAAAGAAAAGCCCCGTTGTGGTACTCATAATCTAGCCGGCATCCGGCGTAAAGGAGCCTCCCACTGGTAATAGTGAATCTAAACAATACAATAATTGAATCACTTTTCTAGATAATGCTTCAGACATGAATATATAGTATAGTAGACAACCTGTATAGCCGAGTGGTTAGCGATCCTACCTACTAAGCTAGAGGTCCCGGGTTCGAATCCCGGTAGGTGCAAGCATTTATATGATGAATATACATGTTTGTTTCCGAGTCATGGATGTTTAAATGTATTTTTGTATGTTTATATGAATATATGTATGTTTAAGAAAGTATGTTGTCTATACAAATATTATAAAGAGGAAAGGTTTGATTTTTTGTTTGTTTGTTTGTTTGTATGAATTGAATAGGCTCCGAAACTACTTGGCAGATTTGAAAAATTCTTTCACTGTTGGAAAGCTACATCATTTCTGAGTGACATAGGCTATATTTCATTTTCAAAAAAAATAGGCATCCTTACTAAAATTACGATAACGTAATCCAAGGTGTGAAAAAAATATCAAAAAACTACCTTACATCGCGTGCGCTGCGAAAACTATTGATGATAGAACAAAATGATATACTACATTTTTTTAGAACACACCATTATCTACAAAAAATCAGCGGCAGCATATCTCTAACTATTACAGTCATGTCACAATAAGCGTTTTTTTATTGAAAAAAAGAAATTAAAATACCACCGCTACAAAAAGCTCTTTATTTGTACCTTGGTATTAACCCTTATCAAAATAAATGATGTATTATTTAAGACTGCTTCAATATCTTTATATTACTTTTTGAATTATTCGATTCTGACAATCCATTCAAAAGATATCACGAGTTAAAAAAAAATTAAAAAATAAACTGTATTCGGCTAGCTATGCGTTGTAGGCGTCACTCGGGCCGGGGTACGGGAGGGGGGTTAAGATCACGAAATAAACTTGCCGCGCGGCTTACTCGCGCGGTCGGCTCCCTACGTGATGGACGTGTGCGGAATTTACGCTTGATAATAATTCGTTTAGTAAGTAACTAAACCGATTTAAAAAGTTCTTTTCAGAACTAAACCCATTTATATAAAATATTGTTCACTTAGTTATTAACCTAATAAATTACTTGAATATTTTTCATGATTTTCAATTTAATTTTAATAAATAGTAGGTAGTTGTGTACGTTGTAATATAGTAGCATATATAGCTTACAGTTATGCTAATTTAGTTCAAAGGCATTTTTTCTTTTGTCATTTTGAAATGCCTAAAAGATCAAGATCTCAACTTTCTAGAAATAGTTCCCAGGCCAGGGCATCAAAAATACGTCGAAATGAAGAATCTTCATCAGAAACTGAAAATCGTCTTTCAATTCATAGACAATATGTGGCACAATCGCGTGCTAGAGAGTCGAGTACCGAGCGTTCGCAACGGCTCGCTGAACAAAATATGAGAACCGCTCTAATACGCGCGCGAGAATCCAGTTTGCAGCGTTCTCAACGGCTCGCTGAACAAAATGTGAGGACTTCTCGAGTCCGCGCGCGAGAGTCCAGTCTTGAGCGTTCAGAGCGACTAGCTGATCAAAATTTGAGAACCTCTCAAGCACGCGCGCGAGAATCGAGTCTTGAGCGTTTACAGCGTCTAGCTCAACAAAATTTGAGAACCTCTCAGGTACGCGCGCGAGAGTCCAGTCTTGAGCGTTCGCAGCGCCTTACTGAACAAAATCTAAGAACCTCTCATGTGCATGCGCGAGAGTCAAGTACTCAGCGTTTACAGCGGCTTGAAGAGCAAAATATCAGAAATATTCAATCTCGCACTAGGGAATCAAGCTCTGAGCGTTTCCAACGCCTTCAAGATCAGAGAGAACGACAACAGACGTCAAGAGCGAGAAGTCGCAATCAAGTTTTAGCCCACAGTAAAAGATCGGCTTTTAGATACGATCCACAGATTGATTATGCTCAACAGTCTTCCGTCCAAATCGGCGACATGAATAAGATCTGCCCTAAGTGTTCAGCCAAAAAATGGGTCGATGAAACTAATGGCATGTGCTGTGCTTCTGGAAAAGTTAGTCTCCCCAGTATTCAGGAACCACCACAGCCAATAAAAAATCTTTTGACAAATAATCATTCGCTATCTAGACATTTCATAACCAACATCCGTAAGTACAATAGCCTATTTCAAATGACTTCGTTTGGCGCCAAAGAAATAAGAGAGGGTAATTTTATGCCAACTTTTAAAATAGAGGGACAGGTATATCATCTTATTGGTAGCCTTTTACCACCACCAGGCCAAAATCCACAATACTTGCAGGTATATTTCATTTCAGACGCAGATCAGCTATCATTGAGGTCAAACATAGCTCCAACGCTGAAAATAGATTTAATTAACGAACTACAGACCGCACTGAATAGCCACAATGTATATATACGAAGCTTTAAACAAAACATAGAACGCAATTCTTCGGATAATTTAAAATTAATTATTCATTCCGACCGCCCACCACAGACAGCACACCCGGGTAGATACAATGCTCCAGCTGTAAATGAGGTAGCCGTTCTCTTGGTTGACGAAGAAAAAGGCCCCAGAGATATAGTGCTCCACGGAAGAGACGGCCAACTTAAAAGGGTCTCTGAGTTACACCGATCGTATGATCCACTACAGTATCCCTTAATGTTCGTGAAAGGAGAAGACGGTTATTATTTAACCATTCCGCAGGAAGGTACAGCGCGTAACAAAACTGTGACGTGCATGCAATTTTATGCATTTAGGTTGATGGTTAGAGCTAACTGTTTTAATGCATTACATTATTACAGGGACTTATTTAGTCAATATATTGTCGATATGATGGCAAAAATGATATCGGAACGATTGAATTACATATGTCGTAACCAACAGAGACTAAGGGCTGAAGAATACATTCATCTCAGAGATGCTTTAAATCAAGACGGAAATGTTGACCCATCAAATATCGGTCAACGCGTAATCTTGCCATCTTCATTTACAGGTTCTCCGCGTTACCTGCATGAAAAAACCCAAGACGCGATGACTTATGTCCGAAATTACGGGAGACCAGACTTATTTGTCACATTTACGTGCAACCCCGAATGGCCTGAAATTAAAGCGGAACTACTACCTGATCAGCGATCTTTCGATCGTCATGACATCATTTCAAGGGTGTTTCATTTGAAAATGAAGAAATTCTTAAATTTATTCGTTAAAAATGAAATATTCGGCAAAGTGAAATGTTACATGGCAAGTGTAGAATGGCAGAAGCGAGGTTTACCACACTGTCATTTGCTGTTTTGGCTAGAAACAAAAATCCAACCAGACGAAATTGATAGCGTCATAGTTGCGGAACTGCCCAACCAACAAAACGATCCGATATTGTACGATATCGTAACAAAAAATATGGTGCACGGACCATGCGGAGAACATAACTTATCAGCACCATGTATGAAAAACGGTATTTGCACAAAAAAATACCCACGACGTTTAGTCAACGAAACTCAGACTGGAGAGGACGGATATCCAGTTTATCGTCGTCGTGATGCCGCAAATGGAGGACTGAGCGCTTCGCTAAATATCAGAGGCAGAAATTTCACTATAGATAATAGTTGGATTGTCCCATATTCTCCACTTTTGTGCAGGACGTTTAATGCTCACATAAATGTAGAGTACTGTCACTCAGTTCAAGCCATCAAATACATTTGTAAATACATAAATAAAGGATCGGACCAAGCTACATTTGGCGTCAGAAACCCAAATGATGAAGTGGAAAACTACGTAAATGGCCGTTACATAAGTACTTCCGAAGCTGCTTGGCGAATATTCGAATTCCCGATCCATGAGCGGCATCCTACAGTTTTGCAGTTAGCTGTCCACTTAGAAAATGGCCAAAGGGTGTATTTTACCACAGAAACGGCTGTACAAGTGGCCCAAAATCCACGTAAAACAACATTGCTGGCTTTTTTTGAGCTCTGTAATGAAGATGAATTCGCAAAAACACTTCTTTACCACGAAGTCCCGCAATACTACACATGGGCCAATAATAAGTTCACCAGAAGGAAGCGTGGTGAGAATGTAGTTGGCTATCCAGGCATAAAAAAAGATTCCGCTTTAGGTAGAGTCTACGGTGTCCATCCTTCTCAATCCGAGTGTTTCTATCTTAGGATGTTGCTGCACCACGTACGCGGTCCAACTTCATTCCAGTACTTGAAAACCGTTGACGGAGTTCTGAAAGAAACGTATCAAGCTGCTTGCCGTGCTAGAGGTTTGCTAGAAAAAGATGACCATTGGGAAAATACTCTCAGAGAAGCTTGGCTTTCTCAATGTCCATTACAATTGAGAGAATTGTTTGTGGTCATACTTTTATTTTGTCAGCCATTGGAACCATTAAAATTATGGAACATTTTCAAAGACGATTTATGTGAAGATATTAGACACAGAATCAGACAGCAAAATCAAGACATCACCTTACCATACAATGAGGACATTTATAACGAAGGTTTGATACAAATAGAAAATAAACTGTTGCAATTAAATGACAAAAGCCTAAGTGATTTCGGATTACCATCATCAGTTCGTACAGAAAGCAATGCAGCAGAGACTATGACTCATCGCTATGATACAAATAATTTGACCGCTTTTGTCAATGAAAACCTGCCAAAGTTAGTCCCAGATCAAAGACATGCTTTTGAAACTATAGTCGATAGCGTCATTCATGACAAAAGAAAAGTTTTCTTTTTGGATGCACCTGGTGGAACGGGAAAGACGTTTCTTGCAAATTTGATACTTGCTAAGATAAGACAATCAGGGAAGATAGCAATAGCAGTTGCTTCCTCAGGAATTGCTGCAACTCTCTTGAAGGATGGCAAAACTGCTCATTCTACTTTTAAACTTCCACTATCCGTCAATCTTGAACAACAATCTACATGTTCCATCCGCAAAAATGGACCTATTGGTAAATTACTACAAGACGCCTCATTGATTATGTGGGACGAATGCACGATGAGCCATAGAGCACATATAGAGGCCGTGAACAGAACCTTACAGGATCTAAGGAACTCCTCTGCAGTCATGGGCGGGATTACTTTTGTATTTGCTGGAGATTTTCGACAGACTCTCCCCGTTATTAACAGAGGCACGCGAGCAGATATCATCAAGGCATGCTTGAAATCGTCTCCCTTATGGACTACGATTGAAACATTAAAATTAAGGACAAATATGAGAGCTCATCTTCATGGAATCACTGATAGCGATTTCCCACAGCAACTGCTAAAACTTGGGGAAGGAATTTTTCCAACTCCAAATTTAAGCGGTCATTGTGACATTCTTCTGGATGAGTCTCTAGGCCAAATACTCCATAATTTGGAAAATTTAATAGATTCTGTATGCCCTGATATCGAGAATTTGCACGAAAGAGACTTCCATTGGCTGTGTTCTCGGGCTATAGTATCACCTAAGAATGATACTGTCAATGAAATAAACAATCTGATTGTTCAAAAAGTCCCCGGCCAAACAAAAACATACAAATCGATCGACACTGTAACGAATATTGAAGATGCAGTCCATTATCCACAGGAATTTTTAAATTCGTTGAACCCTTCTGGACTGCCACCCCATGAATTGACGTTAAAAATCGGAATCCCAATCATGCTTTTAAGAAATTTAAACCCTCCGAGCATGTGTAATGGGACGAGGCTGCTTATTAAGGAGTTAAAGGACAATTTAATAGTAGCAACTATTATCACTGGCCCAGCAGGTGGTCAACTAGCTCATATACCGAGGATACCGATGATCCCAACTGATCTGCCAATCCCATTTAAACGGCTTCAATTTCCGGTAAAAACATCTTTCGCATTAACAATTAACAAGTCCCAAGGCCAAACCTTCGAATTAGTAGGGATCGATCTGCGAAAGAAATGTTTTACTCATGGTCAACTGTATGTTGGTCTATCGCGAGTCGGAGCCCCTGAAAATCAATTTATTTTGCTGCCACAAAATAAAACATCAAATATTGTTTACAGAGAAGCTCTAACAAAATAAATGTATTTTCTTTTAGGGTTATGACCTCAATAATTGAAAAAAAAAACAAAAAATTAAAAAAATATATCAAAAAAAAGAAAAAAAACCCCAAAAATATACAAAAAAAAACACATAAATACAAAAAAATCATTAAATAATATCTGAATTTAATTATTCTTATTTTTTTTTTATTTACTCTTTTTTAGGAGCTCGACGCAAAAAGGGATGAATATGTGTCATATTATTATTATTATTATGAATGTGTTAAAATTAACAAATCTAAATGTAATGTTTAATGCCCGTGCGAAGCCGGGACGGGCCGCTATACTTTATATGGCAAAACAACGTTTGCCGGGTCAGCTAGTATTAAATATATCATTGTCTTGTAACCCATAACACAGGCTATATATGCTTAACTTGGGGCAAAATAATTTGTGTAAAAAGTGTGTCAATATTATTATTATACTATATTATATATCAATAAATTCTTAGTAAGCATTATTTTCAGTTGGAAGAATGGTAAAGTACACTGGTTTCGGCAATGCGGCCGGACACTTGGCTCATAAGGGCCTGATGTCTGGGGGGCAAGGCCCTGTACAATACTCCTCAAGCAGCGAGGACTCTGACACAGAGGAGTATTTAGAGGCCCAACCTAATATCGATCCAGTTGTGGGATGTACTAGACCGCCCAGGGTTAACCCATTTGAAGGAATGACAGAAGAACAGGTGAGGAGCTAGAGATGCAATTTAGCTGTTTTATTGTAAATTATATGAACTTTTATATAATACACAATCATTACAATAAACTGTGTTCGCGATGAACAAAAGAAAGATTGATATCTTCTTAAAGATTTATATTTCGTATGTCGTTAACAGGATTAGATAAAATAGTTCTTGTGTAGTTGAGGTGTCGTGTGCAAGTAGTTGAAGTAGAAAAGTGAATGAATGAATGTTGTATTTGACAGATAGATGAAGGATGAAGTATGATTGACAGAGTAGGTAACTGGAGTAATATTAGAGTAATTGTTTGATAGGTTTACGTGTATGGCTCAATATAATAATAAAATTAAATTAAATCCAGTCGACGATAGGAAATCTGGCGTCAACAATCTGTTTTTAAGTGGAATTCCATAGAGTAATCGTGTGCTGTGTTGTGTTAAAAATAGAAGCAATTAAAAAAAAAAGTTTTTTTTTACATAAATAAAACTATTTTTTTAATAAGAACCGTTCAATGAGCATGAATTAGTTCTCTTCTTGTTCATATGCTAAAAAGCTAATTAGAATAGTTTTTCAACAATTGGTCGCTCTAAATACAAATTAGATTCAAAGCAATTTATTAGTTTATTTTTAATTATTTATGTAGAAAACACAACCGTCTCGGTTCGCTCTTGCTTCGCGTCTCGCATTCTCTCTCTGTATGACGTCGGTCATACAAAGCCAGCTAATACAACTATCTCGCTCACGCCTCGCTTCGCGCGCTTGTCTTTGGTTTCTCCTGGCGTGACACGACTATCGGTTCGCCACGTATTCGGTTTGATTTCACTTTTCTTTAATGAAATGAAATGAAATGAAATTTTATTTGCAGGAAACATTGTACTTAAGATGTTAACAATATAATGGATAATCCAATATGTGTCGTTAATTGACATGCAAAATATGTTACAAAATTGTCTAAACACTACTCGTAGGTACTGTTATACCGAAACATGTCGGATTTCACAATAATATCATTAATATTTATAAAATAAAATTTTAAGATATTATAGTATGAGACGTAAATAACTTAATAATTCATTTAGTACCTATGTATAATATTAACAAATTCAATGTGATAAAAGTATATTAATTTACATATATTATTATCAAATAGACTAATTCATTTTGTATTGAAAAATTCATTTAAACTATAGAAGCACTTATTTGTTAACCACTGATGCAGTCTTCTTTTAAAAACTTTGAACGGTAAATCTTTCAATTCATTGGGCAATTTATTATATATTTTCACAGACATGCTTTAACAATTTCTACTAAAAGATGCAGTTCTACAGAAGGGCATTATGAGTTTATTTGGATACCTTGTGTTTAAAACCTTCTGGCTTTTTTTTGTATAGAAATCACACATATGTTTTTGAACAAATAGGCTTATCTCATAAATGTATAGGCATGGCAGCGATAGAATTTTCAACTTTTTAAATAGCGGTCTAGATTTGTGACTAGATTCAAACGATACTATACATAACAAAATGAAAACGCTTTCGGTTGGCTGTCTGTTTGACAACAGCTTATAGAGAAACATATAATAATGTAGATATAACCCCGTGCGTTGAATAGCGAAGGAACCACTCTATATTAATTTCACCAAGATGGCTGACTGTCCCTGTCTAAACGCACGAGGTTCATGCTAAGTATTGTAGAATTAGGGTTGGACTTAGTATCCCGTAGCACGAATTTTGATGTAAAAAATATTGTATTTGATAGAGACCACGATTATAATGATACCACTCTTATTACAAGGTAATGCACCGTTTTCAAGAAAATAACAATAAAAATCTAACCTAAAACAGGTAAATCACGTAAATAAGTATCCTGTAGCACGAATTTGGATTTATAAAATATTGTAGTTGATAGAGCTTTAGTCCACGATTATAATGATACCACTGTTATTACAAGGTAATGCACCATTTTCAAGAAAATAACGAAAAAAATTCTAACCTAAAACAGGTAAATCACGTAAATAAACACTACATGAGGTCGAATTAAAATGATTTCATGACAGTTTTTAGCCTCCCGCCGCGATGTCAGTAGTGTTTATTTACGTGATTTACCTTTTTTGGGGTAAAATTTTTTTCGTTATTTTCTTGAAAACGGTGCATTACCTTGTAATAATAGTGGTATCATTATAATCGTGTACTAAAGCTCTATCAACTTCATTATTTTTTACCTCATAATTCGTGCTCGTGGTGAAAGCCTTCTCCACTCTCTTCCTTTTATGTATTACTCATAAAATATTTTCTTGTTTTACAGAAAGAGTACGAGGCGATGAAATTAGTGAATCTTTTTGATAAAATGGTGTCAGAAGGGATTGTGAAGCCAGCCACAATAGGTCCGGATGGAAAACCCAAACCTGTGGACCATGTTTTGGAGTTTAGGGAAAACGCACCAAACCGACCACAATCTTAGATCTTTTTAAAGTAAAATATAAAATCCACGGCTTACGAAGCTCAAGAAAGTGATTGGGTCTTGACTCCAGCACATGTTCAGCGACAGTATTTTGACTTTATATTAACATTCTTTGCTTCAGTGTGAGACAGTTTGTTTAGTATGTGCCCGTTGTTCAGCCACTCTGTTGCACTCTGTCAACTCATGTAGCATTGTCCTGCCTTCATTCATCCCATGCATAAAGAGCTGAATTTTTTAAAAAAAATAACGGACGAGACGAGCAGGACGTTCAGCTGATGGTAATTTATACGCCCTGCCCATTACAATGCAGCGCCGCTCAAGATCATTGAAAAACCAAAACTACAACTGCGCACGTCACCTTTCAAGTTTCATTTGCCCAGTAATTTCACTAGCTGCGGCGTCCTTCAGACGGAAACACAGTTAATGCCTTCACATTACTGCTTCACGGCAGAAAAAGGCGCTGTTGTGGTTCCCATAATCTAGCCGGCATCCTGTGCAAAGGAGCCTCCCAATGGTAAAACTGACTTTTATACTGATGGTTAAACAGTTGCTTATTGAAGTGACAGTGGCCTGTTATAATATTTTAATCTTGCATAATTTATCCCTGTGTAGGGCATAAAACCCATCTACATCCCATAAAAGTTACTTTAACTATCTTGGGTCTTTTAGCAACACCTAAATAACAATTATATGCTTCATCATCATCAGTTGAAAGATATCCTCCCCCAAATATCTCCATAATGATCGTTCCTTCATCAGGCCTATCAATTGGTCCATCTTGTGGGGCGGCTGCCAACTGATATTCTTATAACAGCTTATTTATTTATATAATGTTGATCTCTATTTAATATGTATTGTAGTGCATTTGAGATTGTAGCATAGGTTTATTTATATAAGACAAATTTTATGAACTTAACTTGTTATAGTAGAATAATGGGATTGTAAATGATTTTTTGAATAATTAATTTATATTTATTAGAAGGGAGTTTATATTAACAACATAATATACTTTAGAATAAGTGTAAATCTAAGTCAGAATGATAAGTAGTACATTTCTTAATTAAATTATGTTACTTTATATATATTTATGTTTATAATAATATAATTATTATTTATCTACACCCATTCTTTTAATCGTCTATTAAAGATTCTAAAACAGTTAGCTTATTGCCAACATTAAAACACCCAATGTCCTAATAACCATTACATCATCCAAACGAGTGTTGTAATGAAATTCGGTACAACATTACAACATCCGTTTTAATAATAACACTCGTTTGGATGATATTATGGTTAATAGGTCTGGCTTTTTTAATGTTAGCAATAAGCTAACTGTTTCAGAATCTTTTATAGAGAATTCATGTTATGGGTGTAGATAAGTCTTGTATGCAACGGTTGATAATTAGGTATTAAATCACTCATGTGATACTATTATACACCCACATTCGTGTTTAAATACCACGTATTACACAACAGTTGCATAAATAAGTAATAAATAAATACAATAAAAAAAATTATTGTCTTTATTTTAATGTTTGACGTTTTAGAGAAATGGCCGCCGTCCAAAATTATGATTTCAACAATATGGATATCGTATCCCAGGTTCTCGAGTGTGCAGAGAACGAATTTTATGAGCCATCTTGGATTTAAAAAATGATGCCAAATTTCACTTCAAAACATACCGACGTATTGAGAACCTCCTCCTTTTTTGAAGTCGGTTAAAGAGTGGCCGTTAATGTTCTCATGAGTTCAACTTTTTCCGAACATATGGAAAATTCAGTAATTTAAAAGAAAGATTTATAGTGACTATTCAAAGCGCTTAGTTTAAGCCTAATTGAATTAAGTTTATTTGAATTTGAATACTTATAACATGTGGCGTCGTACATTATAGCCGCCAATCAATATCTACCAATAAACACAAAAAACTATCCCAGCGGAGGAACTCTGGGTATATAGTACTTCCATAGCTGGCAGCATATTTTTTAATGGCGGCTGTTTTGCTTACAAAATATTTTGCTGTTTTGACGAACGTATTAGCTTAAATTATAAATTGTGAAATAGTATTTAGGTGTGAAATGTGATTTTCGTATCATAATTTTTATTATAATACGGTTTGTGACACCCTTTCACTGCACAGTAAGTCATTTTTCAATTAAATTTCGCGCACTGAATGTCATGGAAGTTGACAGAATGACACTGACGCGGCGGAAAACGTATGTGGTCATAAACTACCACATTGAAACTGTTTCATTTCACTTGGGCCTACTCACGTTCTAAGCGTTATTATGCTAAGGAAGTAACATTATAATTAATGTGTGCGTGAGAGTCACGTACTTACATTCGCCAACACGCACACAGACAGCCAAATAATGTTGCAAGTGAATAGACATTTCCCTAAATCATCAATAAAGAAGAAATAAAATATAAATTAAGAATTTAATAAAAACGGCACGTATTTAATTATTGAAATCATGGTTGAAGATCTGCAAAATACAGATAAAATTGACATACTATGCTTCACGGAAACATTCATTCCAAAAGGGCATGAAAGTAATATAAAACTAAATGGGTATCTGTTAGCATCAAATTACAGTAGAATAAAAAGAAGGGGTGGTGTTTGTATATTAACATCACAAGGGATAGGATCAAAAAATTTAGAATACCTACATACTTTGTGTGAACCGAAAGCATTTGAATGTTGTGGGATAGACATAGTGGACAAAAATTTGTTTATCATTTGTATCTACTGGACACCTGATTCTGATGTAAGTATATTTTTTGAAAAACTAAGAACCGTGCTTCAGAAATACTGTAAAAAGAATAAAAAAATTATTATATCAGGAGATTTTAATATTAATACACTGAATTGTAATAAAATCTCTCAACAGTTAAAGCAAATCGTGCAAAACTTTAACTTTAGATTACACATTAATCTACCAACGAGAAATAGCACATGCATTGATCATATAATAAGTAATATTGATGGCGCTATAGGTTCTTTACATGATTACGATATTTCTGACCATAACACAGCACAAATTCTAAGTTTCGAAAGTGTTAACATTAAAAATAAAATATCTATGTTTATGTACAAACGTAATTATAGTAATTATAATATTGAGTTATTCAAAAATTACCTAAAAAGCTTGTCGTTCAATGAAGTCTATGAAGAAAAAAATTTCAATAACGCTTTTAGCAAATTTCATTCCTTAGTAACTCTATTATATAGACTTTGTTTTCCGAGAATAAAAATTAAAAATATGGAATCCAATGGAAAGCCCAAATGGATAACTAAAGGTATTCGAATAAGCTGTAAAATAAAAAGAGTATTAAGATATAGAAAATGTAGAAAAAAAGACGTTAGCAATAAGAATAATTATTTGAAATATGCAAGAACACTTAAATGTTGTATTGCCACATCAAAAAAATTGAGTATATACCCATTATGTAGCAAACAGTAAAAACATATGCTATGCGACGTGGAGAATTATTAAAAATGAAACAAAAAGTAACAATAGTGACACTTGTATAGAATCAGTTATAGTAAATAATAATGAGATTAATAACACTAAAGATATAGCAAACAGTTTTAATGATTATTGGATAAATTTGACTAACAGCAGTGATAAATTTCTGACAAAGCGAAAGTTGAAACCTTGTATAAATCAAAATAAAACTGGAAGTAGTATTTTTCTCAATCCAGTAACGGAAAACGAAACATTAAAAATAATACAATTGTTGAGGAATACTAAAGCAGTAGGCTATGATGAAATTCTCACAAAAATTATTAAAATATGCAAAGATGAACTAGTACCAGTTATAACATACCTAATCAATTTGTCGTTTGAAACTGGTGAATTCCCAGACGCACTAAAATTATCGGTGGTCAAGCCACTACATAAAAAGACGATAAAAAACAACTTAATAACTACCGCTCAATTGCACTCGTATCTATTTTTACAAAAGTCTTTGAGAAAGCAATGTATGGCCGTTTAACAATTTTTTTTACAAAAAATAATATAATAAACAAGCAACAGTTTGGCTTTCAAAAAAACAAGTCGACAACATTAGCTGCATTTAAACTGGTTAACAAAATAGCAGAAAATATAGATTCAAAAAAACCAACGTGTGTAATATTTTTTGATATGAGCAAGGCTTTTGACTTCGTATCACACACCATCTTGTTGGATAAGTTGGAGCAAAATGGCGTTAGAGGACCAGCTCTTAACTGGATGGAGTCCTACTTAAAAGACCGTAAGCAATGTGTGGAGATCAATTCTATCGACGAAAAGGCTACCATAATTGCCCAATTGGACCATTATTATTTTTAATTTATATTAATGACCTGCCTAGTGTGACAAAAAATGACTGTTATTTATTTGCCGATGATATATCAATAATTATGACATGTAATAATAAAAATGAGATTGATATTTATGAAAGTGAAATTAATAATGAAATTAATACAGTGGTAAATTGGCTGGAGGATAATAATCTTCAAGTTAATATTAAAAAAACCTCATTTATGCAATTTAGTTTAAGTAACCGCTCTAATAACTATAGCCTTAAGATAAATTATACAAATACCCAAATAGAAGAAGCTTTGCATGTTAATTTTTTAGGAGTACTTCTAGATAAAAATCTAAAATGGAAAGAGCATGTAGACATGGTATGCCAAAAAATTGATAGATATGTTTATGTGTTATATAGATTGCGTAAAACGGCTTTACAAAGTACAGTCCTGGCAGCTTATCATGGTTACGTCGCATCAGTACTTCGATATGGACTAATCTTGTGGGGAAACTCTAGCGAGGCTAATAGGGCTTTCATAGCCCAAAAGACATGCTTAAGAGCTATGACAGGAGCTTTTTACTTAGATTCGTGTGAACCACTGTTTAAAGAATTACGTATTCTTCCATTTCCCTGTATGTATATATACGAAATATGTATCTTTGTCAAACAACATGACCATTTATTTACAAAAGCAAGAGATATTTATCCGAGAAATACAAGAAACGGTGACAGACTGGTGATTGCACACAAATTTCATAATGCATCCTACGGAAAATGTAGCTATGTCATGTGTATAAAAATATTTAATAAACTCCCTCCAAGCTTACGCGTATTACCCGTCCAACGATTTAAAAAGGATCTTTTTACATGGCTTATAGATAAATGTTTTTATTCCATAAATGAAATGTTGACACATTAGGTTAAATTAAATTGACTTTAAAATATATATTAATTCTAGCCTTTAAATAATGACATTTAAAAATAATAATTATAATTTAAATTAACCTAAGTGCTTAAAATATAGAGTTTGTTAATCAATTATGATAATAACTAGAATTTTGTTAATAGTAATTTTGCATGCCAGAAATTGCCGATAACATTGATACATTAAAACTACTTACACCCATTGTTACATGTTTTCTAGCAAAATAAAGAATTTATTTATTTATTATTTATTTATTTTATTTAATTATTGTTGCTACAGTTTTTGAAGTGCAAGTAAAGAAGTTCTTTAGAATCGTTGTTTTTTTAAACTCGGTGAAACGAAAAAGCGAGACGATAGAGGCGCCTTTCCCAGCTATATCCGAGGTTTTCTAGGGTGCAGAGAACGAATTTGGGATAATTTTTGAAATCCAAGTTGGCCGCCGTGCAAAATTATGATTTCAACAATATGGGTATCGTATCCGAGGTTCTCGAGGGTGCAGAGAACGAATTTGGGATCATTTTTGAAATCCAAGATGGCCGCCTGCTTCTGGATGGAAACTGCTTCATTTCGTTTGGGCCTACTCACGTTCTAAGCGTTATTATTCTATGAGTATAGATAAGTGGACGACGGCGACTTCGCGTAATTTTGTTTACGTGCCAATATTACATTTGAATTGATTTTTTTTCACAATAATGTGGATTTTAACTTTATAGGGAAATCTTCTTCATTTTTATAATGATCTTCCTACATATTATCTTCCATTAAAATCTTAAAATCCCATCAATTCACTCCTTTGTTTATGAACCAGTTGGAATGCAACAATAAATCCTTAATCTCACGGGAGATCTGGCCACATATCAGTGAAAACCGTATTCGAATCGATTCACGTGTTTTTAAGATTAGTGTGCAAACGCACAGATAAACCGAAAAACAGATAAAAAATATGGCCTCAGGTATCGTTAGTAAAGCGTGTAAAAATATTATATAAACATGACACGGAAATTTACGATTTTACTAAATGTTTTCTTATAGATTTGGTCACTATAGATCTAAGACTACAATATAATAGCGTATAGATAAACAGAGCGTGCGAAAGAGAAAACGATATCGCTATAGGCTCGTCTATACGTTATTCTATGTCTATGGTAGAGATAGCCGGATGTGATCACACGATAATCCTTCAAATGTGCACCGATGAATAAATGTCGTAAAGCTATTTAATTTATTTTATACTGAGTATTCAATTTTTACACTATTTCTCGTAAGCTTGTATAAATTGTCACATTTTTATGTATCAATCCAAATAAATTATTTTGTCGATGATATAGTATATAGTTCCTACATAATATTATAAAATTGAAAGTTTGAACTATCGTGTTTTATTATTATGTAGTTATTCTGTTTTATTTATTTCCATACCTGAATTTTTATTAAGATTTTTCTTTCAAATTTCTAAAGATATTAGGCCTTCATTCACATAATTGAAAGAAAGTTACTAATTATATAATGTTTTTGATTTTTTATCTGCATACAGTGTTAGTATTTCTTGGATTAATTTCACCAATGGTGACCCCATATTATACCAATTCTATGAGAATAACTATGCCGGTATACAAGTATTCATTGATAGATTGACAGATGACGGCTATAATCTTGTAAAAAACGGATATAGCCGACATCCACTACGTTTTAAGCAACTGTTCGTTTTCAAACTTAGCCGGATTATACTTCGTCGCCAATCGCCATATTCTAATTGCTACTATTTCAAACTTATGTCAAATGACTGCACGTTTCATACAAACTAAATTTCAATTGTTACTTAGGCAGTGTCGCCTCTTATAACGTAGTATTTACATCCTCATAGTGATAAGAGAGTGGGTTGGGCTGAGCTGCCAACCGCTTTATGTTTGTTATATTTTAATTAGTGTTTAGGCTTGTCCAAAACATAAAAAAAATCTTGCACTTGCAGACTGATGATGACCACAGTTGAACACTAACATTCTCTGGTATAACTTTATACCAAGTTTATTTGTAAGGCCGCATAAGTCTAGGTCAGTTTAATTAGTTCCCAACATACTCGTTGGTAAATCATCATCATCAGCTGGAAGAAGTTCACTGCCGGAATTGGCCTCCCCCAAAAATATCCACGACCAGCGGTAATGCGCTGCCCTCGTCTAACGTATTCCGGCGATCTTGACTCGTTCGTCGTCGTGGTTGCTATTCGAGGACTTTTCTGCCCCACCGGCCATCTGTCCGTCGAAATATGTGCCCCGCCTACTGTTTATTTATTTTTATTTTATTTAGTTTATTTATTTTAGTAGTTACTTAAGTTTTGCAATCATTTGGGCTATGTCGGTGACTGGTTCTAATGCGGATCTCCTCATTTCTAATTCGATCTCGCAGGGAATCTCCGAGCATAGCCCTCTCCATTGCCCTCTGAGCGGCAATGCGCTTCCTTATAAGTTATCGTTGCTAAATGATGGGGCAGATTGTCTTCCTAGGAGCCCGACAATTTTTTTTAAACGAAAGTATATTTCATTGCTCTTATTCTTATTATTAATGTGGTTACTCCATGTCATCATACTCTCAAGTATTTCACACATGTGGGTGATGGGAGTGTGTCGAGGTCCACCTCTACCAGGAGACAAGTTTTCCGACAACGTGAAGTGATGTGGTGCGACTTTGGAGCACTTTCTTTTGTTAGCCATTAATTCAACCAAGTATTGTTGATATAAAGTTGGTGTTGAAGCAATCTGCTCGCGTCTTCAGGACGTTTTTCAAGATGAACAACATAATATATATAAATCCAGTGTCCTTGTATTTGTTTCCAGTGAACTCCTAAACGAATGAACGGATTTTAATCGAGATTCATGGAGTGCAGTTTAGTCCAACTTGAGAGATGGGATAGTTTTTATTTCGATTAACAGCCGTTTTCAATAACGTATCTCTAGTTACGGATACATTGCTGTCACCGTTTAATGACAAGATCTTATCTATCAATAGTTATGTCCAATAAAGTTATAGTCCAATGCTGTGTGTCGATAGGTTATTGAAATGTTAGTCCTAAGCGTAAAATAGATTTGTCTACCTATAGTAAAGTTACGTAGTAAGTTAAACTAAGGATAGATAGGATATTGAAAATTGCCGTTAGTATGAATGAACATAGTTTCTATGAGAGAATCTATTGACGAACTGTTTGACAGTTCTCCTGTGAAAGAATTTCATTAAAACAACAGGGAGCATATTTTACGAAATAATTCTTGATGTTATGAAATATTATTGACAAATTCATTCAGTATTTTATTTATATATTTTCACTAGCTGACCCACCAGACGTTGTTCTATCAATAAACGGTTCGAGAGATATGGTAAATGCGTGAGTGAATGCGTGGGTGGGATCGTGACACGACAAACTATATATGTAAACGTTCCTTGAGCTTCAACGAATCTATTACAAAAGATTTCATTGAGATCGGTGGAATAGTTTAGGAGTTATTAGGGAACATACAAACACAAAGTTATAGGACATGAAGGGAAAGTACCGATAGGCTATTTTACTGAAAGAAGACTTTATGCTATTTTTAAAAGTTAGTAATTCTGCATTCAAAGATTTTCAAAAAAATATGTGTTATATGTTACTTAAGGCGCTATTGTCCTAAAAAGTAACATTTTTAAAAATCTACTTAAAATACTTCTACAAATACTACGGTTCCAATTTTTTGACATGTTTATCTTCATTTCTTTATCTAAATAATCTGTTTCGAAAACACGATTACGAAAAAAAAATCTCGATAGATTTATTTTTTGAAAATAGTCTTTTTTATTTGAATTGTTTATATTATCATAAAACTATGATAGCTATAAACACAAAACTTATTTTATTCGATAGTTTATTAGTATTTATAAGTTTTCACTGTGGGATTTATCAATACGCTTTATGAATTATTTTATATTAATTTTTTTCGTAATAAACCCAACGCGACGCCTTGGTTGCATGCTCGCTCAAGCCAGCAGTACGCCCGTGACCACTGTCAAGGAAGGTACTGTGTTCGTGTCTCTCGGGCTCACATTACGTAAGATTTTAGCAAACAAGTACAAAGCGGGAATCATAGTAAAAAAATAATGATGTTGCGACAGCGTATTTGTTGAAATATATAGGTAAATGTAAGTCGGAAAGTACTAAAATAAAATTTACGTAATATTATTTTGCCACGCGGGATTTTTGTATATAATAATTATGTACTTTAGGGAAGTTAGATAAATCCAAGATGACCGCCGCACAAAATTATGATTTCAGCAATATGGATATCGTGTCCGAGGTTCTCGAGGGTGCAGATAACGATTTTGTGATCATTTTTGAAATCCAAGATGGCCGCCGCACAAAATTATGATTTCAGCAATATGGATATCGTGTCCGAGGTTCTCGAGGGTGCAGATAACGATTGTGTGATCATATTTGAAATCCAAGATGGCCGCCGCACAAAATTATGATTTCAGCAATATGGATATTGTATCCGAGGTTCTCGAGGGTGCAGAGAACGATTGTGTGATCATATTTGAAATCCAAGATGGCCGCCGCACAAAATTATGATTTCAGCAATATGGATATCATGTCCGGGGTTCTCGAGGGTGCAGAGATCGATTTTGTGATCATTTTTGAAATCCAAGATGGCCGCCGCACAAAATTATGATTTCAGCAATATGGATCTCGTGTCCGAGGTTCTCGAGGGTGCAGAGAACGATTTTGGGATCATTTTTGAAATCCAAGATGGCCGCCGCACAAAATTATGATTTCAGCAATATGGATATCGTGTCCGAGGTTCTCGAGGGTGCAGAGAACGATTGTGTGATCATATTTGTATTCCAAGATGGCCGCCGCACAAAATTATGATTTCAGCAATATGGATATCGTGTCCGAGGTTCTCGAGGGTGCAGAGAACGATTGTGTGATCATATTTGTATTCCAAGATGGCCGCCGCACAAAATTATGGTTTCAGCAATATGGATATCGTGTCCGAGGTTCTCGAGGGTGCAGATAACGATTTTGTGATCATTTTTGAAATCCAAGATGGCCGCCGCACAAAATTATGATTTCAGCAATATGGATATCGTGTCCGAGGTTCTCGAGGGTGCAGAGAACGATTGTGTGATCATATTTGTATTCCAAGATGGCCGCTGCACAAAATTATGATTTCAGCAATATGGATATCGTGTCCGAGGTTCTCGAGGGTGCAGAGAACGATTGTGTGATCATATTTGTATTCCAAGATGGCCGCCGCACAAAATTATGATTTCAGCAATATGGATATCGTGTCCGAGGTTCTCGAGGGTGCAGATAACGATTTTGTGATCATTTTTGAAATCCAAGATGGCCGCCGCACAAAATTATGATTTCAGCAATATGGATATCGTGTCCGAGGTTCTCGAGGGTGCAGAGAACGATTGTGTGATCATATTTGTATTCCAAGATGGCCGCCGCACAAAATTATGATTTCAGCAATATGGATATCGTGTCCGAGGTTCTCGAGAGTGCAGATAACGATTTTGTGATCATTTTTGAAATCCAAGATGGCCGCCGCACAAAATTATGATTTCAACAATATGGATATCGTGTCCGAGGTTCTCGAGGGTGCAGAGAACGATTGTGTGATCATATTTGTAATCCAAGATGGCCGCAGCCCAAAATTATGATTTCAGCAATATGGATATCGTGTCCGAGATTCTCGAGGGTGCAGAGAACGATTTTGTGATCATTTATGAAATCCAAGATGGCCGCCGCACAAAATTATTATTTCAGTAATATGGATATCATGTCCGAGGTTCTCGAGGGTGCAGAGAACGATTCTGTGATCATTTTTGAATTCAAAGATGGCCGCCGATCGTCGGATACGATATCCATAATGTTGAAATCATAATTTTGCGCGTAATATAACATTTCTCTCATACGTCGATAAAAAAGATTTACTTCAAAAATGCATAAAAAATATTATCACAGTAATTCCGTACTCTAGCACAACTGTAAGTTTTAAATATTACGCGGTTCATTCTGGGTCGGCGGTCGTTGACACGCATCGCTCGGTTCGTTCTCAGCCATGCCCGACGCCCGTGTCCATGCGTACCTATCGAATCTAACGTTCGCGCAATTTTTACCTAAAGTGTTGGGAAAACCTCGCCTTAAGAAGAGTTATTAGTTTTTGGCCATTCTTTCGATTGGCATCATAAAAGTAGGGGTGTTTTTTTTACATTTAAGTCGTTTCGATTCCCAGACGAGGCAAGTAATTTTTAGAAAATCTTTGAATGCAGAATTTTTAACTTTCAAAAATAACATAAAGTCTTCTTTCAGAAAAATAGCCTATGATCGATATTTTAGGTACTTTCCCTTCATGTCCCATAACTTTGGGACAACCTGTATATAAGAGATTTCCACGCATATAGTCACTGATCACGATATCTCTGGAACCATTAGAGCAACGTCGAACAACAACGTCTGTCGGGTCAGCTAGTTATATTATAAAATTGTGTATTGATTAGTTGATTAGTAGTAGAGAATAAATCGCAACGACAGTAATGGACAAATTTATAGGGACGCAAAATAAAGAGTGTATAAAACAAAATGTTATAGGTGTTCCCTCTGATGGTATGAGTGTTCTTACACGAGCTGCAGTTGAAATTAATATGTAAGTATCCATCCATACCTACTCTGTCTAGAATCTAGAGTCAGTTGTCCATAAAAATGAGTCATTTTGATAAATTTTTTAATGCGGATCCACCCAATTTATTCCATTGCATCGGAAGAGAAAAATCTGAGCAGTGGAAAGTAAGTAGTCACAAATAAAATGTTTTCTGATACAAAAGTCAGTCTGCAAAGTACCTGAATCGCAGTCCATACACATGCATTGTCATCATGTTTGTCGGAGAGGTCATGTCGCCCTTTATATGTGTGCAAAGCTTCATTTCAAATCCGCTAACGGTTCTCATGTTTCAAGTGAACATTCATACACACATACATGCTATTCTGTATAAGTAAATATTTAGTTTTTTAGGTACATTCTGGTAAATACGGACGGATAATGGTGCAAACTTGGCGGAGTTCACAGATTGTCTAACGGCCGTTCCCAATATACTTTTTACAGATAGAGATAAATTACTACCTTCTACTGTCAATAATTTGAAGCTGTCCCAATATACACGATAAGTCATTCTTATCGCTTTATATTGGGACGCATGAATTGCAATTTCCATACAAACGTCTTTCGCTGGTAAGCTATACGTCGTCCCATTGACAGACAGCGTGTACGGATAAGGGGAGTTACCGTCGATAAGTTTATTGGGACAGAAAAGTCAACGATAGTTACGATTTTTATCTGAAGTTAGACACAAGAATATTGGGAACGGCCGTTAGTCTGAGTGCAATAATAAATTTGATAATAAGTAAAAACACTGTGTATATCCGCGGTGACTTCAAAAGGCAAGAGAATTTAAATACTACCTTCATTCAATAGGCACTCGAATGAACCGTTTATTTATGAACTAACGGCTCCCAATATACTATCTACAGATAGTCAACAATAAGGATATCGTATTCGAGTTTCTCGGGGGCACAGAGAACGAATTTGGGATCATTTTTTAAATTCAAGATGGCCGCCGTGCAAAATTATGATTTCAACAATATGGATATCGTATCCGAGGTTCTCGAGGGTGCGGAGAAGGAATTTGGGATCATTTTTGAAATCCAAGATGGCCGCCGTGCAAAACTATGATTTCAACAATATAGATATCGTATCCGAGGTTCTCGAGGGTGCAGATAACGAATTTGAGATCATTTTTGAAATCCTAGATGGCCGCCGTGCAGAATTATGATTTCAACAATATGGATATCGTGTCCGAGGTTCTCGAGGGTGCAGAGAACGATTTTGGGATCATTTTTGAAATCCAAGATGGCTGCGGTGAAAATTGTTTCCCACATGGAACTAAAATCGTAAAAATCATAATTTTTTTATGACAGTAAGGGACGTGACGAGTTGGACGTTCAGCTGATAGTAATTGATACGTCCTGCCCATTTTAATGCAGTGCCGATCAGGATTCTTGAAAATCCTTAAAATTCTGAGTGGCACTACAATTGCGCTCTTAAATTGAGACTTACAATGTTATGTCTAATTTTCCCAGTAATTTCACTAGCTACGGCGCCCTTCAGACAGAAAGACAATATTGCTTACATGTTACTGCTTCATGGCAGAAAAGGGCGCCGTTGTGGTACTCATTATCTAGCGGGTATCTTGTGCAATAAACTGGTAAATGCCCTAAGTCACCTCAAACACCCTAAGGCCTGGGACTTCCCTATTTTCTTTATTTCCCAACAATTTTTTATCCTTTAAATAATCATATATGGCCACAAATACTTGTAAAGTATCAATTTAACACTATTTCACAACGCAAGACGGCATTTTTAAAATATTTTATTGAGACGCAAACTGATCTGTCACAGACGATGACAATTCGCATAATGGCCGCCTATCGGCCTGTAGTTAGTGTAGGTGTGTGCGTGGGGCTATGTATTTACACGTTAACCGGCTTGTTTTGGTGCCACACTGTTATATAAGGTGACACGGAGTCTTGGTCACACGGGTGGTGAACCTTGTCTAATTTAACCCCTTAGAAGGCTCAAGTTTGCGCGTTTACCACAAAAAAAAAACCCATTTCATGTAACCCCTTCCCAGCCTCGCCTAGTATCGGAATACTGGGTCTCGAAATCTCAAGCGATTGCCAATTCCGCGGTCATCTGGAGGGAAAAGCCAAATTGGTTACGAAAGAGCTGGGCTGGATATAGAGCACGGCTACACTTCATGCCGGCCCACATTCTTGTGCTCTACAAAGCGCAGGTGCGGCCACGTATGGAGTATTGCTGTCATCTCTGGTCTGGCGCACCCCAGTATCAGCTCGATCCATTTGACCGCGTGCAATGCAGATCAGTTCGAATGCTCGGGGACCCAGTGTTCTGTGAACGGCTGGATCACCTGGCGATGCGTAGAGATGTCGCTTCATTGTGTGTCTTCTACCGCATTTATCACGGGGAGCGTTCCAAAGAGCTGCTGATTCCTGTCGCCAAATTCCACCTTCGCATGACACGCTACAAATTAGTAGGTATATCATCCTCCCCATCTGGATGTGTGGCGGTCCTCCACACTGCGGTTTTCAAGGAGCTTTCCTCTATGTACTGAAAAGCTGTGAAATGAGCTTCCTTGTGCGGTGTTTCTAGGACGAAACGACATGGATACCATCAAAAAAGCGTCCACATTCCTAAAACGGCTGTCAACGCTCCTGTGATTCCTCTGGTGTTGCATGACAATGTGGACGGTGGTGATCACTTAACACCAGGTGACCCAAACGCTCGTTTGTCCTAGTTTTCCATAAAATAAAAAAGCTTTTCACGCGCACTAAAGTTATAAATCTGGCCTGTTTTCATCGATTATCTAGCACCAAAACGCTCTATATACACGTATAGATTAATCTATACTTATAAATTAAATTATTTAAGAAATAAATATCTTTTATCTTATAAACAAAATCTTTTAATATTTTATATATTACACATTTTATCCTAATACCCAGTGAATATGAAAATCTAAGGATCTTACACGATATGTTTTTCAATAATAAACATTTTTTAAAACATGTGAAAAGTCGACACAGCTCTATTGTGGCTGAAATGCAGAGCTTTGCAATAGAAGTATTGTAGACAGAAACAATCAAGGTGTCTAAGTACGTATAAGTATGTAAATTTCAGAGAAACCACCCCGTATTCAAAGCCTGTAGAGTGGAGACCGCAGTTTTGTAGCGAAAGCCGCTCACGTCGGTCGGATTATAATAACTCGCTTATTGAAAGATACGGAGAATAAATTAAAAATATCAATAAATTTTGCATTACATTATCGAGTGTTGAAGATCAAATTTGAATTAAAAGGTTAGTAAGCTGTTATTATTATGATAATAAGGCTTTATTGAATTCGCGCTTTAAGCTCTGCTAGAACAAAGGGTGCTTCATAACGCTGAGTGACTTGAGAGTTCATCAAATATCATATCGTAGCTATCTTTAAAACCTGTATTATCTTATTGTAATATAAAATACATTATATTGTTATTCAAATAATAAAATTGAATAGTTGCTGTTAATTACATAACTTTAAATATATTTGCAAATAAAAAATAGAAAATATATTATACGTAGGTGTTGTAAAAAATATGTATTAAATATGTACTTCATCACTCATCATCATCACTTGAACCGAAAGACGTCCACCGCTGGACAAAAATCTATCTTCAAGACGTTCAGTCCTGCGCTGAACTCATCCAATTTTTTTTTATGAAAATATGGAACTAGACGAGCAGGACGTTCAGCTGATGGTAATTGATACGCCCTGCTCATTACAATGGATTGCCGCTCAGGATTCTTGAAAAACCCAAAAATTCTGTGTGGCACTAGAATTTCGCTCATCACCTTGAGACATAAGATGTTAAGTCTCATTTGCACAGTAATTTCACTAGCTACGGCGCCCTTCAGGCCGAAACACAATAATGTTTGTACACATTACTGCTTCACGGCAGAAATTGTGGTACCCATCATCTAGCCGGCATCCTGTGCAAAGGAGTCTCCCTGGTATTCTTGACCATATCATTATAGTTGACTAGGCACTTAGTCAAATAAAAAATATATCTTTTTTAAATCATGTAAGTAATGTTATCATAATAAAAGTAATGAGAGTACTTTACCATAAAAATTCTTCTAATAACCCAGTACTATCATACTTAGTAAGGAAACTGTACCTAACATTTACACATTAACAAGCATAAAGCTACCTTGACTCTTTATTTTCTTCAAAAGAAAGTAATTCATAGTGAAGTTATTTACAGGAAAGAAAAGGTACGCTAGCTAGTACCTACTGCATGTATACGTGCAAAATATTTATTTATGATTAACTTCACAATTTAAAAAATAAAATTATTTACAAAACTTGTAATTTTTAAGTTTTTACAACTGTTGCTCAAATTACAGATACCTATAAACATACTCTTGCTGTCACTTTAATAAATGATAGGAAATTGCATGGTTTTTGGTGCTAAATTCAGTAAAAATGTTACACAAATGAATTGGTGATGTGAAATGTGTAAAAAAAAATATTCGAAATGGCCTTTGTTTTGGATAAAACTTTTTAATCTGTCTGGCCAGATCTATGGGTTTACACACAGTTATCATATAAAAGGCCACTGTAATCTCTAAAGATTTCCTAAGAGACAATATTAGCATGCCATTTAGAATAGACCATGTCTTCTTAAATTGTAGTCCACACGGTTCCAGATCTAGACGAGGGCCACTATTAAACTCAATATTCCTGAACGTAGACTTTGAGTTAGTGCGAGAAAAGCGCGTCTTGCAGAGTCTTGCCGGAAATTAGGCTACAAAAAGTTCTTCATACTGTCTGAAATTGCTAACTTATCACCTAAATGAAGCTTTGTGTCTCTGTGATAAAACATCTTATAATACAATTTGTAATTTCATTAGCTGTCACGTTCATTGACCTTTAAATTTATTCCTTCAGTTCAGAAGATGTTTTTGTATTCCAGCCTCCCATTAGGACAGCAAGCGTTTTGATCGATTCACTCTCTTAACAATAGGGGCTGTTTTACAGCATGCCCTGTACATCAAGGTTAATTTTAGAATTAAACTTCTTTAGGCGCGTTATGAAAATTTGATGAGAGAATTAGAAGATGCGCGCGCATCACTGTAACACTATTGTTACTATTGTAACAGGGTGAAGTTGGTTCCTAAAATTTTCTAACGTTTGCGACATTCGTTATTTTTTTTGGTTTCTTCGTTCATTATTAGGATAGGCAAAGGGTTTAAGCCCGTACAGCCGTATTCGTTATTTAATAATTAACTGTGAAAGCCATCGTTGCAAGATTTTTACAATATTATTCTTTCTACAAACGTAGAATCGCACGAGGAATAAATAATTTTAAGGATTTTTGCTTTGTTAGGCCAAAGAAGTATATCTTCTTGCGTGTATACATAAGTACACTCACACTTTTTTTTATATAAGAGGGGGCAAACGGGCAAGAGATTCACGCGATGGGCAGTTGTGAGGCAATCTCCATGGACATCTGCTGATTCCACATGACTGACTGCCTGTCGCACGATGAAGTGACTGTGCGAAGCAAAACGTTCCTAGAAAAACCCGTGGTTGATCCCAGAAGTCAACATGATGGGGGGATTTCTGGATTATTAAACGCAGAGAGAATCCCAATGGTGATTGATGTCATTTTTAATATACTAGACACTACCACTGCTTCGGAAACAAATGGCGATCTGAGAGAGAATTTAAATCTGATTTACAATATTGTATTGTCATTGCTATTGCTCTAAAATAATCATAATTTAGTTCCATGCTGTCAGATCACTTCGATATTCAGCTGTGGAGTAGTAGAACTTACGATAGAGCCATTTTTTAATAAAACATTTAAATTTATTAATAGATAATGCCTGAACAGTGGCTGGGACTTATTTATACAAGTGTATACATTTACACTTAAAGCTATTATGTATCTTATGAAGCCTACTAGAATTAGTTACAAGCAATCCCTTATTTCTAGTGTTATAATAATGAAAATCACTATTAAGAGCAAAAAGGTGACAATTTTTGTGAACATATATTATATTTTCATAAATGTACTAACAATGAAGATTTTGGTTGCTTAAACGGACTTTCACTGTGTATGTACACCTGGACCGAGAGTTGGATAAGACAAACGGCCCGGCAGTGTCTTAGTAATAATTTCCTGTTTGTATCGTTCGATACGGAACCCCAAAAACTACCGATTATTTTCGAATTAAATTAATTTCAATTTAGACGACAGAATCTTGTTCTTTACATAAAAGTTGCACAATTCCTTAAAACTTGGCAACGACTAAGCCTTCTTAACGAAGACTTTACCTGTAATATGAATTCAGTGTTTCAACATTGCAGTTCGGCGGTGACGCAATGAGATATCACTAAATCCTCCACTGCATTTCAAGATGCTAGTCTTTGTAATCGTTTGTCTGTTATCACCGATCTCATCATCATCATCATCACCGTGTGAACGAGCGCCGCCGCACGCTCAGCCTGCCGATTCTGATTATAAACTGGGAGTTGCCGGGGATCCAGACCTGTTCATACCTGGAGAATTATATTCAGGTAACACTTAGAACTCAATGCCTAGGTCTTCTTCATCAAAAGTCTACCGATCTTTTTATGGAAAAGGAATAAAAACGATCTTATGAGTTACCTGATGCTAAGGGTGAGTTCTATAGACTTACTTACTTACTTACAACTTAGCTGAGTTTAAGTTTAGCATAATCTTTGATTTCGTTTTCGTTTGGTAAAGTTCGTTAATCACAATTAGAAAAGTTTTTTACCGTAAGTAAACTCTGGGCAAATTCGAAATACAGCCTATAGATGTCTCATCTCGGCCTAAGTGATCACCGGGCGGTGGTCACATTCTCTTGCAACACCAGAGGAAGCTCACAGGAGCTTTGCTGGCCTTTTCGCTAGGTCGTATCATCGTGGAAACACTGTTGATTGCTTTTGTAACTCTACTTGTACATAACTCTAAGTGCAATAGCAAAATAGCTTTGCTCCTCTTACTCCCCGCATTGCATGTGTAAAAAAATAATTTGTAAATAGTTGTAGAAATATATATTAATGTATACATTAATATAATAAATATAAGATTAAAAAAAAGAATATATAATTTTTTTAATCTTTAATCTCTTCATCAATATATAATAACTAGCTGACTCGACAGACGTTGTTCTGTAGCTGTTGTTTTATTGAAATTGTTTCACAGCGGAACTGTCAAACCGTGCGTCATTAAATTCTCTCGCAGAAAATATGTCCATACAAAACAAATATTGGAAATAAAACTAATTATCGGTCCCAAATCGAAATAAGAACTATCCTATCTCTCAAGTTGGACTAAACTGCACTCCATGAATTAATCCCCATTTAAATCCGTTCGTTAGTTTAGGAGTCTATCGCGGACAAACAACGTGTCACGTAATTTATATATATTAAGATATATCAGTATAATTGGGTTTTGTTTAGCTATAACTCTTTTTTTTCGGCTGGGACATGTCGAAATTTTCATTCTTTGAGCAGCGATATATTTTATTTTTTATGTCAACGCGGATTTTCCAAACCTATTTTGCAGTTTCCCTACAAGGCGTAGACATCGGGCAAGGACCCAAGCCGTTCGTGGGTTTCATAATATGGGCGGAAATAGAAAAGGAATTCAATGGAAGCGCAAACTCTACCAACAGTACAATTAGCAAATATTCTCCGGGAACGTTTCAGTCTTACGACGCGCAGACAAAGCCCAACGAACTGTGTCAACCGGCTGTTGTTAATACCACTACACATCCTAAAACTGAGATTCAGGTTAGCTAGGATGACGTTTCTTGGTTGCGATTTTTTACTGGCGAATGCAAGAGTTTCAGATTACAGACATAACTTAAACGTTTTTTTTATGCAGAAGGAGGACGAACGAGCGTACGAATCACCTGGTAGGTGGTCACCGCCGCCCACATTCTCTTGCAACACCTGAGGAATTACAGGAGCGTTGCCAGCCTTTAAGGAAGGTGTTTCGCTTTTTTTGAAGGTACCTATGTCGTATCGTCCCGGAAACACCGCACAAGGAGAATATATTCCACAGCATTGTAGTTCGTGGAAGAAAGTTGTTTGTAAACCGCACTGTGGAGGACCGCCACACATCTGGTGTCACACATGGTGGGGATAATATACTAATTTGTGGCGTGTCGTGCAAAGGTGGAACTCGGCGGCGGGAATCAGGTGAAGCGGCTTTTCGGAACACTACCCGTGATAAACGCGGTAGAAGACACGCCATGAAGCGACGTCTCTACGCAACTCCAAGTGATCCAGCCGTTCACAGAGCACTGGGTCAACGACAATTCGAGCAGCGCTTCGTTACACGCGGTCAAAGGGATAGAGCTGATACTGGGGTGCACCAGACCAGAGATGACAGCAATAATCCATACGTTTAAATAGCTTTATTCTACTTGCAATGTTTGTGTGTATGCGCTTTTAAATTCGGTCATATTTTCAAGTTAAATTAAAACACTTGCTTTAATCATTTAGATCAAATCCAATATTAGCTCCGTACTATTAAAACTTAATATTAAATTTCATTGTCATCATCATTACAGTCGGAAGACATCTTGTCGCACGAGTTGCACATACTATTTTGCATTACAAATGCGACAATTTATGTATTATTAAACTTAAATTATAATTTTATTTATTAAATTAAGCTGCCAGACGCGTCAACCTGAATTCAGTTTTGATATTTCGATTGTGTTTTTTTTTGTTATTATTTTAGCAATTTTATCTACATTTGCGTGTGCCAAGTATAATTTGCGTGCGATAAGTAAACTTTTCATTTACGAAAAAACTCACACGTAATATTAAAATGGGAAAACAGCTCTGTTTCAGCGGCAACAGCGAGCGCTAAGATGCTACTTTTCCCGCATGAAAAATACAATAAATATAAGAATTCGTATTCTGACAGGTGTTATGGAATGCTCCATCGGGAGCAGAAGTCACGTGTGTCCGTTTGTGCGCCAAAGCATTTCATTCTGAGTCGGGCGTGACGTCATTACTAGCCCGGAAGCTGTGCCCGGCTATATCCACACCCACCATATTAATGAAACAACCAATAGTAGAACCCTGCTGTGCCTGTGACGAAGCTAAATATGAGGTAAGTTAATAGGCCGAAAAGTTAAGACAAATTATCCGCATTTCGAAAGTATTAAAATGTTTGCAAGAACGACATCTCAAGTCAATTTCCTTAAATGCAAATATTGGGGTTGAGCAGGATATCAACTGTAAAGTAGATCCTGTAAATGAAGCCACAACCTGAGAGTTGAACAAAGCATACAAGATTTTATGACTATGCGTCACTCGAACGATTGGCTCAGTTGAAAGAGCTCTCGCACGGTAAGCGAGAGGTCGTGGGTTCGCGAGACCCGCATCGTTCATAAAATTTTGTTTTCAAATTTTACTTGTATATAAAAATTGTATATAATAGTAGCTTTTACCCGCGACTTCATACGCGTGCAATACTTACTTTGGGCAGCATTTTTTATTTTTTAATATACTCACATTGCAAATAATACACAATAAATGCTGTGGTTAGTACATTTTTAAAAGCTACCAACTATAGAACTGTCATCCCCACACAGGTGTAAATTTTAGAAACGCTAGAACAAATATTTATTTATTACTTATTAAAGGATTAAATACAAATTTTCATAGTCTTACCTTCGATAATGACGAACTTTCATACAAATTTCCAACCCCTATTTCAACCCCGCCAAGTTTTTTTTGTCGCTATAAAAGATAGCCTATGTCCTGTCCCAAGCTCTTGTCTATCTCTGTACTAAAATTTTATCAAAATCGATCAGTTCAATCGATTAGGCGTGAAAACGTAACAAACTTACTTACATTCACATTTATAATATTACTAGGGGTATCTATTTAGCAATTTCAAAAGTCCTGACAATAAGCTTGACTCTTTAGTTGATACACACACACACACACTCACGCCTTGTTCGGCGAAAACAACAGACCGCCACTTGATTCTATCCTTACAAACCTCACGCGCTTCCTTTACATTCATAACTGTTCTCATACATGCTCGCCCATTCCGGGTACTTCGGATCTTTCCATTTTTCAAAACGCCCCCAGTTTAGCGACGAACGTCCTACGAGATCCCCTGTGACGATTTGCGCACACATAAGTACTTGCCTTTTACGTAGGTCACACTAAAAGTTTTGCGTAACTTAAAGAAACAACATGTTATATCCAAAATATTATGATTATTGCTTTTCAAAATACTCTCCTTTACATTTTAAACATTTTTTCATGCGATCGAACCATTTTTTTTAAACAGGAGGACCACAGATCTGAAGGCATGTTTTCTACGTGCTGTTTGCACGCTATCACTGCCTCTTCGGAATTGGTAAATGTAAAACCTCTCATCAAATCTTTGATTTTGGGGAAAATACAGAAATCACAGGGTAGCATGCACATAGACCCTCGGTCGGGGCTATGTGCAGTATGGGTGACGTGTTGTACTTTTTCGGAAGCTAAAAATGATTTAGTTTTGTTGGCCGTGTGTGAAGCGGTGTTGTCATGATGTAGGAGATCGCGCTTTTTGGTTGTCTTTCGCGAACCTTTTTTTAACAGCCTGGGTAAACAAATGGTAGAATACCACTCGGCATTAACACTCTTTTGATCTTCAAGTGGAATTGTATAGGTGGGACCCGTAGCTGAGAAAAAAATGCGATCATTTTTTTCCCAACGTTTCTCGCCTGCCTCACTTTTGTTGGCCTGTTCTTATTCTCAAACACCCATTCACAAGATTGCTGTTTTTTTCGGGTTCAAAACACAAAATGTACATTTCGTCTCACATGACAATGTCATAAACATCATTAGAATCTCCGTTGTCGTAATTCATTAGCATCTGTGAGCACCATTCCACGCGAGCCCGCTTCTGCTCCGCTGTCAGTTCATGAGGGATCCAACGACAACAAAGTTTCCGAACTTTCAATTCTTCGTGTAAAATTTTCAGAATTTGGCTCATACCAATCCCCAATAGTACTCGAATTATCTCATAGGTAATCCGCGCGTTTTCTTCAATTAGCCGCTTAATAGTAGATACATTATTTTCGTTGACAGCAGTTGAAGGCCGCGAAAATCGTTGTGTAAAGAAACCCGACCTTTCTCAATTTCAGCAAACCATTGCCTTACGGTGCTCAAGGTGTTTCTCTCCCAAAAGCATTTTGAAGACGAGCGGCACAGTCTTGCGGAGAGAGAGAACTTTTAAAATCATAAAAAATCATCGTCTAAAATCTTTTCAACTTAAATCCACTTTCGTTGCGTACGTAGAACTTTGATGTTTGATAAAAAAAAAACAATTGACAAATGATTTAACAATATATAATATACATTTTTTTAGTTTTTTTTATTACTAAGAAGGTTCCAACGTTTCAAAATATATAACATTCGAAATCCAAATAGTTCCGATTAGCTAGAAGTGCAAAACTTTAGTGTGCCCCATGTTTGATTTGTCATTCTTTCTTCTCTGCTCATCCGCTCCTTAGTTGACCTCGATTAAATTTTGTTTCTCGTTTAAACTAACTTATTTGATATTAGTTAATATTGTTCGTAGTTTTAGTTGTAGTATTACTTTATCTCATCTAATTAAAAATAAATGTCCGGACATGTCCGGATTGATACAGACGGATGGGTTCCCTATATATATGCCATTATGATGCGATAGCAGAAGTATTCAAGGATGGATGTTTTGTAGCACCAGATTTTTATTTTAAATCAGGTTACATTCGAAGGACTCTGGTCAAGGAATATTCACCCACGTGATTTTCCACCGGAGACAGAGCGAGCTCACTTCAGTGATGTGATCGGCGCATCGCACACTGCTCAATACAGAGTCTGGCAAGAAGGAAGGACTGCCACTGCCGGCCTTAAGAGATTGGCTGATGATGGTTCAGCCACTACTCTTGAAAAAGAATTGAAGTCAGAGGTAGGTCAATCATTTAGATGATTGGACTAGACTTTTCTTTACCTTGATTCTTATCTTTCTGTGTTCTGTGGGTAAAACGTAGTTATTATGACTGTTCATTGTCAGTACATTTATGAAAGTTTAATATATGTTCACAAAAATCGTCGCCTTTTTACTCTTAATAGTGATTTTCATTATTATAACATTAGAAATAAGGGATTGCTTGTATGTAATTCTAGTAGGCTTCATAAGATACTTACACAATAGCTTTAAGGATAAATATTATAAGTACACTTTTAATACCGTTTTTGCAAACGGTTGATTTGAATGGTGATTTTTGAAGTATGTACCTGGGCCTCAACCGAACCCGTTTCTCATTCTTCAAAAATTGTTTACTTATAATATACAAATATTTTTTTTAATAATTGCAGAGCGAACACATAAGGACCATAATAAAGGCTCGAGGGATTACATGGCAGCAGGTATCTGGGGGAGGAATACCCAGCACCTTCGCTGTATTCAGGGTAGACGCCAAGCACCATTTGGTGTCGTTAGCTTCCAAGCTGGCGCCATCTCCAGACTGGTTCGTGGGAGTCTCAGCTCTGGAACTGTGCAACTCAAATTGCACTTGGACACAATCTGCAATACTACCCCTGTATCCTTATGATGCTGGAACCGATAACGGTATTACTTACACGGTATGTTATAGAGTTCATTATTAACCGACTTAAAAAAAGGAGAAGGTTCTCGATTCGTCTCAATACCTCAAAACTTTCGACTGGGTGAACCGAATTGATAATCCTTTTTTTATTTGAAACCTGGTGCTTCCCGTGTGGTCTGACAATGGCATCCATGAACGTATAGCAAAGTGGATGATAAATTTACGAATAACTCAATATCGCGCCAACCGATTTCGATGATTATTTTTTATTTGAAAGGATATACTTCAAAGGTAGTTTGGTGAGAGTTTGGTTAGATTCTGATTACGGAATCCATGACTAAGTAACGTAACTCTTCAATTCTTAGGAGCAAATTAACTATACTCGGCCGAATCTTTTTTATGGTATCCGGATATTTAAGTCATCTGTCATGACATAATTATGGCCAAGTAATTGTCGTAGTTGAATATGATGATAAATGGGACTTCTTAACGACTTACAGTAAGGGTGCGATCTGTGGCAGAATTTCTTACCGTCTGTAATCAAATTGCGAAGCGCTTACGTTCATTGCTGTGTTGAAAATTTAGTATATCTGCATATATTTAGCCAAATTGTTAGTTAATGTACTTTAAATTCACTAAAAATCATAAAATAAAAATAAAATTAACAAAAAAACAACCGACTTCAAAAACAATAGATATACTTAATTAATATGCACTAAAAAGTATAAAAATAATTGCGTGTTTTTATACAATCTAATTAATTAATCTAATTCTAGTTACAATTATTGTAATTTTTGGAGTCGGTATCATACAAGATAGGTTTGTAACTACATACATAGTTATAGGAGAGATGTGCTTGAGTTGTGAGGAGGCGAGAGGCGAGAGCGAGTCGCAGCGGAAGGACACCGATTCCAAAAATGACAATAATCATAGCTAGAATTAGATTAATTAATTAGATTGTAGAAAAATACGCAATTATTTTTATACTTTTTAGTACATATTATATCTATTGTTTATTGAAGTCGGTTGCTTTTTTGTTATTTTTTTTTTATTCGATCATAGATTTTTTAAGGACAATAAGGGACGAGACTAGCAGAACGTTCAGCTTAGATTAGACAGCAGGATTCTTGAAAAACAAACAAAAATCCTCAGTGGCACTACAATTGCGTGCGCCACCTTGAGACATAAGATGTTAAGTCTTATTTGCCCAGTAATTTCACTAGCTACCGCACCCTTCAGACCAAAACACATTAATGCCTTCAGATAACTGCTTCCAGCTGAAAAAGGCACCGTTGTGGTAAACACAATTTAGCCGGCATCCTGTGCAAAGGAGCCTCCCACTACTAAGTGCCCATAGTCGCCCCCGGGGAAGCACAGAGCACAGTTTCTGCTGCTTCCAGAGTTATGGTATTCCCAAAAGTATTTAGATAATTAAAAAGAAAACGTACTTACTTTTCGACATCTATGTAAATGTCAAAATAGTATATTTAGGGCGTAAGGGATGTTGAATGAATAGATTATAGAATTACCACAATAAACCGCGGGGTCGTTTGCTGATAGTGGTTTCTGAGTAACACTAGGGTGGCTGTTCTAGCAACAGAGTCAGAATGAGATCGATTTGTACATTAATGGACGAAAATTACTTCTATATTGTGAATTAGAAGCCCAAACTACACTAAATCCTAAGATTTTGTAATAAACACTAATATTTACCAGCTGTTCGAACCGTTGTCTTTACCTCGAAAACACGGTAACTGTTGAAAATGAAACAGACATGTAATACGAGTAAAATCTAGAAGTAACCTGAAAACAATATTAATGAAAATTAAGTAACTGAATTTAATTATGTCGTTATGTGACCATGATAGAGTAAATATAAAAGTAGCGAAGTTTTTTAAAACCTGAAACTTTTTAGTCCCATCGCAGTCCTACAATACCAGCTGCCCCAGTACGTGCTCTACGTCCTGATTGGCCCCGGGATGCTCGATCGCCCTTCTTCAGCACTACGGGAGAAATCAGACCGTTCGCCCGATTGAGACTCAACAGACTTCGTCTCTATGAGAAGAATTGTGATACCGGTGAGGACAGAAATAAGGAAGTAGTTTAGTTTAGCCACAAAGTAGGGATGGATACTTTGTTTAGTTCCGTAGAAAATGTAAGATAGGGAACCTATTATAGATACAGCAAGATAAAAAAACTAAGCGTACATATTGTTACTGTAACAGTTTCTGATTGACAGGTCGTAAACAGTCAGTCACGCTTGGTATTAGCTCCTTAGTAGTTTGAATATTAAACTAGCCAATCACTAGCTAACTTACACACAAAGGGCTCTATTTAACCAGACCAGTTTCGATTTGTTAAAGCTATATCACTGAGACACCACGGTGTCGCAACCAGGTGCTGCTACCAATAAAATATATACAGCTCTATAGGGTCGAGTTACTCAACTGGTGGCCGTTTGTTTGCGCAACTAACTGTGGTTGCGCGACCAGCTCGGACGTGTCATGACTCTGGTGTCAAGTTTGGTAGCGTACGGACACTAAGGTGGCGCGACCGGTTGCACCACCTTGGTGTCTCAGTGATATAGCTTTAACAAATCGAAACTGGTCACGTGAATTGGTCTATGGTATTACATGCCTTTCTTGAACTTACCCATATTTGCATTTTCAGAGCATGGAGGAGAAGATACTAGAGAGGGTGAAGCTTCCGGTATGGGGTCTTGTGGCACCCATACGTGGGGTCCGTGGGGTCCCTGCAGCGTGACATGTGGAACTGGCCGCTCTGCACGACAACGAAACTACATGTGGCCTTCCAGAGCAAACGCCGATGGGTGCAGAGTCGCGCTAACTGAATTTAAATCTTGTAATGGACCCAGAATGAATTGCAGGTTATTTATTTTACTCTGTGGTTGTACTGATTGTACTGCGGTGGGGGGCTTTCTTAGCTGCATCTCCCTCAGATTGATTGCAGGGAACAGTTTTGTAACCTTGCAGAATTTAATATAAAATTATGTACTTATATTAATTTAAATTTACTGAATTTATTGCAAGTTTAAAAAATCGGGCCAAGGGTGAGTGTTGTTATTATACTCTTGCGATGTCTTATTCTTATCATAATCATTTTTAAGTTACATTTCTTTTGTCACGAGAGGGAAAAAATATAAATGTGAATTTACACGATGCGCGCGATCACCGTCACGCAAATTTGTCACCCTGAAGTTAGCTGGCCAATTCGACCATTTCTATCATACTTCAGCTACCAAGTCTCTCGTAACCCGTATGTCTAATTGTCTACTGAATCGCAACCAATGCACGAAAATTAAATAAATTTCAATAAATAATCTCAATTTATATACAAGTTTTAAAGTAGTAATTTCTCTCTAATTGCATAAAAATAATTTATTACACTTTATTTAACTAAATTATGCGGTATAATATTATTTTCATTGATTGTAGTTAATACTTTCTTTATTTCGATTTTGTCATTTTTACAAACGTAAAATAGCACGAGGAACGCCAAAGAAGAATAACTTCTTGCGTGCGTACATAAGAACATACACATTTTTTTATTCCTTACAGAAAACCACAATAACCGATCAGTTACCAACAACAAGCAGCCCACGTTCACGTGTTTGCGCATGGATCAGCCAGCGCTCCCGTCACAAATAGATGGTTTAGATTGTGCAATATAGTATTTGCAAGTCCCACCCTACATTACCAAGGGACGAGATGAGCAGGACCTTCAGCTGATGGTAATTTATACGCCCTGCCCATTACAATGCAGTGCCACTCAGGATTCTCGAAAAAACCCTGAAAAATTCTGAACAGAACTACAATTACGCTCGTCACCTTGAGACATAAGATGTTAAGTCTCATTTTCCTAGTAATTTCACTAGGCACAACGGCCTTCAGAACGAAACATAATAATGCTTACACATTACTGCTTCACGGCAGAAATAGGCAGTACCCATAATCTAGCCGGCATCCTGTGCAAATAAGCCTTCCACATATACCATATGCCCTAAATCGCCTCTTGGGAATATTACTTCCCTATTCTTTTTATACCTCGATGTAAAACCAGGTCTAAAATATTTTTTAAAGTTTTAATTACTGTGACAGAGTTCAATCTGAATACGAGCCAGACCCTGCGGAATCGTCGGGTCCTTGCGCCGTGTCACCTTGGTCCGAATGGTCTCCGTGCGAGGGGTGCGGGGTTCGTGCCCGCACGAGGCACTATATAGTTCCCCGTGCTCATAAACGATGCAGTGTTGGATTCAGAGCGCGGACTGTTTTAAGCCAAGCTATGCCTTGCGACGCCGGACCCTGTTTTAAGTATGTCAAAGATTATTCTCTTAAAACAGCATAAAACTACGAGTTTATTTTTTAACTAGCTGATTCCCGTGACTTCGTGCGCGTACGCACATGACAGCACGGAGTCCTTATGAAAATCGTTGTTATATAATCTTTAATAACTTTATATTAAATGAAGATAATATCATAATATTCTTTAAGACAAGGGCCAAGTATTTATTAAAGTAATCAGTCAAACATAGAAGGCTTTTTTCCGTGTTCACAAGTGAAAACCTCTTTCATTTTATTTATATAGATTTTACCATATCACTATATTAGTTAAGTATAATGTCGGTCAATGTGGTGACTATTTCGCATTGTTAATTGATTTAGTAACTCTTTAGTTTAAGATGTTGGCAGAAGCTAGTATTAAATAAAGTTTGCACTCGTTTTTTAAACTTGATACCATTTTTATACTTTTGATTTCAGACCTCCTGGAGCTTATAAGAACGCTACAAACTTTGACTGGTTCTTTGTGGTAAGATTTTTTTCTCGTAATCCTTTAGGCGATAGGGTAAACATAAACTGGTACAAACTAGGTTAAACTAGTTTTTCCCATCGGCCTTTGGACAAATGTGCTTAGCCTGGGGTTATCCTGTTGAGCCTAACATGAATAAGTACAGCTCAGGATAAACTGGTTTGGCCTAGTCCATACTAGTTCCGCCTCGTTTAAGATAAACTGATTTGGCCTAGAAAAAAAGTTTGTGGTTCAGTGGTTTAGGCGTAAAAGATGCGGCGGTTTGGGCTGTGTTGCCAGTTGGAGATAGACATATTGTCGCGTAGCAACGCTTCGACGTATATGACGAGAGTTGTTAAACGTCATATCGTGCAGCAACTTACATGACGAGAGTTGTCAAACTTCAAGACATTGATAATTTCAACAGCTGCGTCAGCAATACTCGTAGCTTTAGCGTAAAAGTGTTTACTTTAGACGCTGTAGACCCGGGCTCGATACACCTACCAGTGTATGGAATATTTTGGGTTTTGCAAAGATAATGGAAATTTCTAGTAAGTTCAAGATCAAATCGAACAGAGTAAAGAGCATGGAAAATGTGTAAGCAGGATAACAATAGTTAAAAGAAATTTCTTGTACAATTTCAATTTAAAGATGGAATGGGGAAATTATTTTGAAAATAGAACAGATCCGGGGGTATATAAGCCGTACTAAGCGTGGCCTACGGCAGTTCTAGTTCTGACTCGAAAGTGATCCAGGTGAAGAAGAAGAAGTAAAGAAGAAGTAGTGAAAAGTGCCAAGTGATCCAGGTGAAGAAGAAGAAGAAGCTAGACTTAGTGTTCGGTGCGGTGTGACGCGTTGAAGATACCGCCGCCCACAAGAGGAACAGCGGCAGACCGGCGAAGTGCAAGTTCAGAAAAAGTGAACGCAAATAAAGACTTGTTCCTATAAGCCGAGTATTATTTCCAATCCCTGACCCACTCTCGTGTCAATATAATATAATGTACGAGTTAATAATTGTGTTAAACTGCTTTCTCAGAAGTCTCAATCTGTCTCAGAAGAGCTGATGAGTACTTCAAAAATTTCTATTTTAACACAATTGTCACTTACTTATATCGTTTTCCTTATGGAGCTAGAGCATACATTTTCTAGCATAGGCCTATCTATTTCATTATTCATTTCATGGTATGCAGTAATGAGTATGGTTATGGTTGGTAAATCTTATCTACCTCTTTCACTGCGACCAATGTGATCTATTGTGATAGCCACTGTTAACTATAGCTCTCTGCTAATACTTTTCATGAATCTTATTATATTGTTTGCAGTGATCTTATTTAATGAATGAATTTATGAACGATGCGGGACTCGAACTGGCTACCTTTCGGGTTCCGTCCCAGCGCTCTTTCCAACTGAGCCCACCGTTCGAGTACGCATGGAGTTATCAGTTTAAGAATAACAAATTGTTTAGATTTGAAAGAGCGACACCTGAAGTCAATTTTCTAATATGCAATTATTATATACATTAAGTAGGTTATCAACTGTAAAGTAGATCCTGTAGATGGAGACACAACCTGAGAATTGAACAAGATATACTAAAATTATGCTATTTACCATGCGTGCTTGAACGGTTAAGTTGGCTCAGTTGGAAAGAACGCTCGTACGGAACCCGAGAGGTCGCGAGTTCGAGTCCCGAATCGTTTGTAAATTTTGGTTACAAGTTTAATTTGTATAATAATCAGAAGTGGGAGATATCACTTTAAAAATAACGAATTGTTTGTAGAGTGGTTGAGGAATTGGTCTTCCCTGTAATGAAGAGAGAAAGAAATAATTTTTCAAGGTGAAACTTATTACATCGTCTCAAACTTTGTCGTCTGTGTGTTGCATGTCGCGTGACGGTCGGGCGGCGCCTATAGTTCGCAGCAGCTGACCGTGTAGTGTATAGACTATTTGTGCCAGTGCTCCACACTATTTTGTTTTTTTTTTGTCAGTGTTTAATGTAGATGTTGTTTGTCGGTATTTAATGTAAATGTTGTTATTAAAGTGAAACTTTTATTTGCTTTTGGTAAACAACGACACAGCTAGTGAGTCCAAAAAACTGATCAACGAGGAAAAAGCAAAGAATAGTGTTTAATTAGTTAGTTTCACTTTTACCGTGGTTTCATAAAACCACACAATCCTTTTTTATTTTTTTATTTAGTCACTACACTACAATGAACACAACAATAAACCTTAATAGTTATATTATATAACCTTAAGAGTATAGGACATATATACAGATTCTTGAAATATATGTGAAGAGGCAGGAGGGCCTGCATCAGAACTCATCTTGTGTGATGTATGTGGGTAGGTAGGCAGGCAGGTGGGTGTGAGCAGAAAAATTACAAGTCCTTGTTACAATCACGGTTGTTTAATCAGCACAGGGTTTAATAATCGAAATACACAGTTAAATGAACAATGTACAGTCTAAGCAACACGAAAACCAACTTATTTTTAACACTAGATTAAACTATCACTCGGATGCAAAGCGATTCGTCACAAGCGTGGTGCGCGGGCGCCGTCTCGAACAAAAAGCGAAGTCAAGATGTCCGCCCGCACTGCCATCGACAAGACGCTTCGCTAGGCTGACTTTTACAGCTAAAAGTCAACCTGACGTCCAACGTTGGCGGATGCGCCGTCATATGGATATAATTGATTTATTTGTTTGTTTTTGTAGTATCGATGCACATTGAGTGTGTAGAATAAGTTTTTTGATTGCAGGATAATCCGCATGGCGATTGTCCTGTTACTCCGTGGAGCTCGTGGTCTCCGTGTTCGGCGCGGTGCGGTCGCGGTAAACGAATACGCACGCGGATATACGTGACACGGGACTCGCGCGTGCAACAGTACCTCAGGAGACGACTGATTCACGAATGGAACCAGAGATTTGCGCAGTTACAAGGCCTGGTACGTTATTATATAGCTTATCTTTGCATGAGGGGGTGTTGGTTCCAACACTCATGTACGGAAGTGCTTCCACTTGGTATGGCAGAAGAAACATGAAAGCAGAATAAATGCAGTTGAGATGAGAGCGTTGAGAAGTGTGATAGGTGTTAAACTGAGTGACAGGATAAGAAATAGTGAGATAAGGAAACCTTGTGGTTTGAAAGAAGATGTTGTGACAAAAATTGAGAAAGGTATGTTGAGATGGTTTGGACATGTCGAGAGAATGAATGAAGAACGACTGACGAAGAAAGTGTATAAAGAAGTGGTACCCCTACGGGAAAGAGGCGTGATTTTATGTATGTATGTATCTTTGCTGTACTATTCTGTCGCACGAACTATAGAAGAAACACATTTATTTTAAGAGCTATGCAGTCATACAATCATTTTTGTGACACGGATAAAATCTTTTTAGCTCCAGTATTAATTCAATTAGAGCCCATTTTGTAAAACAATTTAGCAGTGATTAACAAATTAAAATTAGGTGTGAAAATAGGTACTCCTTTTTTACCTTGCTTTCTCTCTTCAACTGGCGATGGGAGTGTGAGAGTTTTATTTAATAATTTTACTTAACAAGTTTCATTTAATAATTTTTAAATTATACTTGTGTTGTTTTTTAATTAATATGTTAGATAACTAATAATATGATACTTGTTTCATATGTACATGTGGAAGCCTATTATTAAAATAAATTAGCCTACAATTAGTACATGGCCTACCATCAGGCGGCATGACTCTTGCGTTAAGACCACAGCGCATTTTGATATCACCCCGATTCAAACTTATCAGAAGCGTATCAAAATCAAGGAACTTAATGAATGAAACCTGGCACAACATTCAAAAGATTAAAAAGACGAGCGTCACAAGATCTAAAAGAGAAATAGATTGTAAATATTATTTGGGCAAATCACTCGACTCTGCTTCAAACAGTCCAGCTAAATGTTCTTAAGACAGGTTGCAGGAAACACAAGAGTTCAATTAAACACCGGTCATATCGCACTGCGCACGAGCGGCGTTGATCCTTTACCATCATCCATACACCTGTTAATATCCTGTTATTTCATAAAACCGACATTTTTTTAATGGTGTTTAGGGCCGAGACGAGCAGGGCGTTCACTTGATGGTAATTGATTTTAATTACAATGCAGTGCCGCTCAGGAATCTTGAAAAACGCAATAATTCTGAGCGCCATTACAATTATTGCGCTCGTCACCAGTAATTTCACAGCTACGGCGCCCTTCAGACCGAAACACAATAATGCTTACACATTACTGCTTCACAGCAGAAAAAGGCGCCTTAAAGTAGGTATTTTGTATATTGGTATTAATTCAGGGTAAAAAATGATATGCAAGTTAGTAAAAAGCATTTAATTGTATGTTACATGTATAGATTTTAATAGTTTACTTTGGCAGGAGTTATCTGCGGAGAACATAACAAGCGATAATCCGAACGTGGAGCTCCTGGCTGCAGAGCACATCGAGCGCTGCCAGTTCACTCTGACCCGGCAGGAGGCACTGTGTGATGGAGACGATGAATCCTGCGAGGTCATCTCTGATGGTCAGTTTTTGTCAGCGGCCCGCGAATACACCCGCGTAGTTTTCATACCAGCGCTTCGTCACAAATCGAGATGTGTCGGCCAGTGCCGGATTAAGCAATTCCGGGGCCCGTAGCAAATTCTTTCAAAGAGCCCTTAATCTATATTGAAAATAGTCGGCTTCAGAGTGTCTGACACGGATTGTCTTAATAGGAAAAGTTGTGGAATTTCACGTAATATGACATCAATTATCATCATCGGACGGAAGATGTCCACTGCTGGACAAAGGTCTCCCTCAAAGATTTCCACGACGATCGGTCCTGCGCAGCCCTCATCCAACGTATTTCGGCAATCTTGACCATCTGGTCAAGATTGCCGAATCAATCTTGACGATCTCGTCGGTCCATCTTGTGGGGGCCTACTAACACTGCGTCTTCCGGATCGTGACCGAGATCTCCATTCGAGGACTTTACCGCCCCAACGGCTATATGTCCGTCGAACTATGTGCCCTGCCCACTGCCACTTTGGGCTATGGTGGTAACTTTGGTTCTCCTCATTTCTGATTGGATCTCGATTCAATCAATATCACATATTAATAAGTTTCACTCAAGAAATTACGCTCAGGCAGAGATGAGTGGGTTTCAATACTCCAGGGCCCCCTTTCGCGCGAGGCCCGTAGCAATAACTCTTGCTACGTGGTTGATCCGCCACTGTGTGTGGCAGACAGTCTTATGCAGAGAAGTAGTCCAAAAAACTGGACATATCCAACGTATCTTAAATTTATATTTAATTTACTACTCAGAGATTGCGTACGAATATGTACGAAGCTAAAAATGCTTGGCTGAATATAGCAAGTATTAAAAGTTTTCCATGTGTCTAAGCTCATGGGACACACTTCTTTGTATTTCAGCTTTTGGTGATCTTACGATCACATCTACTGACAGAACAGAGCGTGCTCGTTTTGGCCGTGTCAGAAAATGTGTCGGGCTTTTGGGTTCTATTCTATTCTATTCTTCCTACTATGGCTCCTGTGGAAGGTATACCACAAGTTTGCCAATGTCACGTTAAGGTAGACCACCAAGCTTAGAGTATTCTTTTACTAATTTTAATGGTATTGATCGGTGCTTAAGATTGAAACAAGTTTTATTTTCTTATACCTGAAACAAATATACATGCTGTTAGGACTATAGACACACACAAATATAATTACTTAAATTATTTGATATAAGTACTTAGTGCTATTTACAACTTAATCTTATTTATTTTAATATATTTACACAAAATATATACAAAAGGAGTGAAAACTAGGGAGAGGAGACATTTAAAGGAAGTTGGGCGGGGAATTTCAGGAGGTATAAAATTGTATAAAGAAGGTTGTGTTAAAGGGCAGCAAGATATTCAAGTGCACAATTTAACTGATTGGATGAATCCTGTATGGACTTGTTGGAAGTATAATAGGAGGGGGAATAGATGAAATTAAAAAGAGGATATCAGCAATCATGGTTGACTGAGGTTGAGGTACATAGATTGAGACAAGAGAGATGTTCATAACCTTTGCTGCAACAATATTTATACCTGGATGAGGACTAGGAAGGGTAATCGAGGAGAAGGGAAGGGTGCGTCTTATTAATAAGGCGCAACCCGCACCAACACTTTCTGCTCGATCATCTCTAAGGCATACATAGCCGGGGACCCTGAAGTGTGAACCAGGGACCAGCCATGTCTCAGAGATGGCGATGGCAGAAGGAAGGTATTTATTTATGAGATGTGTAAGACTGGGTTTTTTAGGACGTAGGCTTCTGGTGTTCCATTGCAGAATGGACACTGGGGCCATGGTTATTGACTAAGGACAGAATTTGTGAAAGTTGATGGGCAACGTTGGACGGTAAGCTTAGACTGTTTTTAGTTATAAGGGATAGAATGATGGACAGGAGAGCCTCCAAGAGGTTATCATCCTGCGCTGATGATGAAAAATTGGATTGATGGGATAGTGCAGAACCATTCGGGAAGGATGAAGGAACATCGGCAATGATGGCCTGATGAGCAGCACGATCATAGGACTTACTTAAAATGGGTCTGGAGCGTGAAGGGAGTGTTACAGTTTTCCTGTAACTGACAGTAGGAGAAATGGATGGCTGAGTGGTATGAGCTGGTTGAGAGGAAGAGGGGGGTAATTCACTATGGGGTAATGAGGGATTAAGGAGAATTTCAGAGTAAGGCTTTACTGATTTCGGGCAACGGTTTGCTGCCTCCTCATAAGATAAGTTTTCCTGAGACATGATTGCTTTAATGGATTTTTGTCTACCATGTTCAGGACAAGCTTTGTTGGTGGCAAAATGTTGACCTGAGCAATTTATACAAGAAGCATCTTTATCAGTAACCTCACACGTATCACCAGCATGGGATTGGGCACATTTGAAGCACCTTGGCTTAGATCTACATACTGTTTTTATATGGCCAAAGCGGCAACAGTTCTGGCATTGGATAGTAGGGAACAGGTATGTTTCTATGGGGAGGGAATTGTGGAAGAGGAAGATTTTTCCCGGAAGCAATTGGCCTTGAAATGTTAATACAATGGTTTGGGTTGGTACCCAAGTCACTCTACCCTCCTCAATTACTTTCCTATTGAGTCTGCGAGCCTTTAAAATCTTTCCACAACCAGTGGGAAGATCAACCGACTCCACAAACTCATTCATAGACAGGTCCACTGGGACTTGACGAACTATACCCATCTTAGTGATGTTATAGTTGGGAATTGTTGCGGTATATTTATTAGCAGCTAAAAGTGGGTTATCCAGAAAACTGTTGGCATCTTTGGCTGTTTTAAATACTACTGAAATTTTATTTCTACCTACTTTTTTTATTCCGTCAGGGCAAATATTAGCAATTTTGTGCCTGTGGAGAAGCTGGCCGAATTTAATTGGCTTTATAGTGAGACCTGAGGCAGGGTCTTCTTCCGTGCGGGAGACGTGGATCAAAAAAGGTCCTTTATCAAATGTTGTATACTGTTTGATACCAATTATTAACGATGGATCACTATATACATTTTGGATAGAGGCAGAAGCCATGTCCGTATCGATAATTGTTTTTTTAGGCGCTGCGTTTCCTGAAGAACTATCTTCTAGCCGTCGTTTCGAGCCGGTTAGAGCAGGAATATCCGGTGGATCCGGAGGTTCCGGAGGAGAGATCTCCATAGTGTAGAAGTTAGTTGCTGTTAGTTAGGTTAGATGTATTATGAACTAATATCTATATTAAAATGTTAAGACCACTCACCAAAATAAATGTATAATAACAGAAAAGAAAACTGCTGCAATCAATTTTACAATAGGCTGCAGTAGGTAAAGCCTTTTTAAAAAAAGTGGTAACTAAAACTCGACTCACGCGTGATAGCTACCCGTCCGTTTTCCGACTTTCTAATGGCTACTATCTTAATTAGGGTATTACTATTTCGGCTTTTGGGTTGCCTTTTGCGCCGATTGGAACGCTATTTGACAATATGACATTGTCAATATGAGTATTAGGCTAAGTATAAAATTAAATGAACCACATCAATGCCGTTGTGGCGTGCAGGTAGATGCTCTTGGCCGTCAAGGGCTATCCTGTCCTGAAAATGTGTCTGTCATATCGAATTACCTTGGCTTACCTTGTAAAATAAATATAGTATTTTCTTTGATTAACGCGAGTGTTACACATTTATATAAAACACTTTTAAAGGATTTAACATCCGTTCTTGTAACTGTGTTTTTACATTAGAATTTTACGTAAAAGTTAAATTTTTACTTTTATTCGTTTCGACAAAACGAGATCTGGAAAGGTCTTGAAACCTCGGGTTAGCTAAAATAAAAATAAATATAATCACAAATAAACGTTGGTAACAATTTGTGAGTCGAACTACAGTCAATGCGCGGATGCCAATGCTCCTTTAGACACGGTAAAAATAACACTTCTAGGACACAAAAAGTCTGATAAAATAATAATTATATTTTTTATCGTTACATTTTTATTGTGAATATTTTTTGTATTAATTTGTAATGAAAGAGCGCGAATTCAATGACTTTTATTTTATTCTTAAAACTAATATTGTCAACTGAGCTTTTGCATTGTTATTTTTATTATACTGATGCAGACATCTTTAAGTGTAAGTTTGTGTATCAAGAGTTATTCGTCTTTGTTATCTGTACTGTTAAATGAGGAGTCGCTTATTTCCTTCGTTTATACTACGAAAACTACTGAACCAATCCAAGTAATACTAAAACCATAAGATGCGGCGTGTTTCGGAGAAGGTTTTAGTATATAATTGACGATGATTACATATCCGGAACCTATATTTTTTTGACTTAGAAATACCTATATATTCGTAATACAAATAGTTCAGTCATTGATATTTCATTTAAGTCATACAATTCAAAGGGCAAAACAACGTTTACCGGTCATATCTTATATCTTTAGACGAGCAATTCTTGTATATATATAATCTGAATCTCGGAAACGGCTCCAACGATTTTCATAAAATTTAGTATACAGGGGATTTCGGGGGCGACAAATCGTGCTAGCTTCAGTTTTAAAAAATGTTTTATCCGTGTTTTAATGAGTAACAGCTACAATAACATTAGAATACAAAGGTTAATTTCGCCACTATATACAAGACTATAATCGCTCAAATGGAACATTGGGTGATCCGGAAAGCAGAAGACTCCGGTTCGCATCCAGGTGTCCTATTAGATTTTTTTTTGTTCAAGTTATGTACATTCCTAAAAATCCAAGCAAGGCTCGGTCGTCCAGTTATTACTAGTTATAAATGAATAGGCAAAATACAGAGCAAATTAATCACTATCGAGAGAATGGAAGTCGTCCAGTCGTTTTGGGGATAAGGTGGTACAGAAAGACTGACCAAAAAAATAATAAGGTACTCTAATACAAGAAACTTGTAAATATTTACAAACATTGATTAACTTGCTGTTTTTGTACTCAGACATTTTAATTTTATGCACGTGTTCTGCCGTTTCTTCTGCCTCCATGCATCCTCTGCTCAAAGAGCTGTCTGTAGGTATGATATATAGATGCTTGTTTTTACTATCATGCATATTTTGTCCCTGTGTAGTCTGATCAGGTTGCGGGCAAACTTTGACGGCGCCGGAACCTTCTTTCTTTTTCTGCATCCTTTGCTGTTTCTCCATTCTGTTAGATGGTATTGTTCCGTTTTATCTCGCAGCCACTTTTTAATTTGGGCCTGAGGTATTGAGCAGTGATTCCGGTCCATATGCTACGCCTTGTCCCTTTAGCCCTTTTCGCTAGTTCATCCCATTACATCGAAGGCATATATGTATATAATAATAATCATAATATTGACACACTTTTCACACAAATTATCTTTCCCCAAGTTAAGCATATATACCCTGTGGTATGGGTTACAACGATATATTTAATACAATATACTTACTTAAACATACATAAATTCATATAGACATACATAAATATATTTAAACATCCATGACTAACCACTCGGCTATACAGGTCGTCGTATATAATATATGTAAAGACAGTATAAGTGATATGCAGAAAAAAATCTTTTCGTTTATACATTCAGAGGTGTGCAAGCTGCCTTTATCTGTGGGCCCATGCAGAGGCTACCAAGAGCGATGGTTCTACGACACCTCACGAGGAGTATGCGAGCCGTTCGGGTACACCGGATGCGGAGGAAATGGAAATAATTTCCGCAATCGAGATATCTGTAACCGTGTATGTGGAAATTTAAAGTCTAGTACAGGTATGTCGGAAATTGATGTGAGGTTTTTTAAATTCAATCGATATTGCAAAATTTGATTTAATTGTTAAATCAAATAGAAAAGAAATACTTCAAACTTAGATTAAGGATTGGTCTCCGCTGCGCTAAACTAGATACCACAGGCGTAGTCGCAAAGTTCGGCTACTAGCACTACGCCTGAGTGGACGTATTCCAGCCAGTCTTGAACAATGTGTGACGTTGACGTGCCACATGTTCTGTTACACTTTGCTAATCATTGAAACTAAAATTCCGGGTTGCGTAGTAAAACTATGTAAAAGTAATACTATAAGAAATAAGAAAGACACTGGGATCACATATCATCAGTACCTAAGTATTTTGTATTTTATTCATTTCAATGTAAAATAACACGAAGCGTATGTTACAAAATTTGGAAGATACCATTGAGTGTCAAGATGCCACGCACACACGCATCTAATAGTTGCCGTAATAAAAAAGCTATTGTTCTTAGGTAGTGCGGTATCTAGTTGGAGTGGAGCGAAAAGCTTAATAAGACTAAGACTTCAAGCATGAAGAGATCAGCAGGAAGTAAATATGTTTAAAATTTTTGAACCATTCCGGAATTCTGTTTTTATCTATTTCACAAATTGTGTCTATTCATTACTGTCATTAAAGTTATGAATAACTTTTACCTTTCCTTTAGCACGACAGCCGACACGCCACAAAATTAGTGTATCATCACCACCATCTGGATGTGTGGCGTTCCTCCACAGTGCGCTTTTCAAGGAGCTTTCTTCCACGTACGATCAAGCTGTGGAATGAGCTTCCTTGTGCGGTATTTCCAGGAGGACACGACATGGGTACATTAAAAAATTCACCTTTCCAAAAGTCTGGCAAAGCTTTATTTCTCTGGTGTTGCAAGAGAATGTGGGCGGCGGTGATTACTTAACATCAAGTGACCCGTACGTTTGTTTGAACTACTCTTACATAAAAAGACGAGCGTTACATAACCGAGCGTGTGAGCTTAGTCTCATTCTAATGAATAAATAGCTCAAAGCGTTCAAAGAAGTTTTCTTTGGTAACAATACAATTACACAAATTAAATTTGAAAAAAAAAATTATGAACGATGCGGGACTTGAACCGGCTATCTCGCGCGATCCGTGCGAGCGCTGTTTCCACTGAGCCAACCGTTCGAGTGAAGTATCGTTCATCAATCTTGTATATCTTGTTCAACTCTCAGGTTGTGGCTCCATCTTCAGGATCTACTTTAGAGTTGATAAACTGCTCAATCCCAACATTTGTTTATTAATATTTTTAATTTGTAACCAATATTTATGAACGATGCGGAAGTTCTAACCAACTGAGCCAACCGTTCGAGTGACGCATGGATCACAACCTGAGAGTATAACAAGACATACCAAGATTTTCAAACCATGCGTCACTCGAACGGTTGGCTCAGTAATCAGTTGGTAAGAGCGTTCAGACGGAACCCGAGAGGCGCGGGTGCGGTCCCGCAGCGTTCACAAATTTTGGTTACAAATTTAATTTGTATAACCTGATCGTCTTTTAGAGTCTCCTGTGCTTGTTGAAGCGAGCACCAAGAGGTTGAAGGCGACACCATCCGCTGAAGGCAATGATGTGATGCTGAATGATGTGCCTTCGTCTCCAAGTGAGTACAGCTACTTCATCACAATATGTTCCATTAGGTTATTTTAAGAGAAAACTTGTTGAGGGTGGAATGTACTAACCGTGAATTCAGAATTAAAGTCCCCCCTAATGCTTAGTAAATGATTATCCTATGTTATTACCAGTGGGAGGCTCCTTTGCACAGGATGCCGGCTAGATTATGGGTACCACAACGGCGCCTATTTCGGTCGAGAAGCAGTAATGTGTAAACATTACTGTGTTTCGGTCTGAAGTGCGCCGTAGCTAGTGATATTATTGGGCAAATGAGACTTAACATCTTACGTCTCAAGGTGACGAGCGCAATTATAATGGGCAGAGCGTATCAATCACCATCAGCTGAATGTGCTGCTTGTCTCGTCCCTTATTTTCATAAAAAAAAATCTATATGATATTCTATGATGATTTTTCTGGATATGCTGAATTATTTGTCAGAAAAGTGGAGTTAGTAGGGCGTGTCTATTTAAGTTTTCAAATGTACCAAAAAGCATATTTTGAATATAATATAATTTAAATAATATATATACCATTTATGATTTCAGCACTCAACGATCGCCCAAAAAGTGAATAATGAGTCGTATTTGTAGAACAGCTCGTTGGAAATTAGATGCTACCAAGTCAATGTGATGTCTTGCGTGGACTTGGAAGAGGTGGTAGTTAAGTAATAGTTAAATACTTATGAAATGTTCTAGTTCCATTAGTTAGTTTTTACTAACGGGTAGACAATTATAAGGAATGTAAATCTCAATTTTGGCACTTGTGTCAGTCAAAGTTTACAACACATTTGCGAGAAAACAGTACAATTGTTTGAGTTGCGCAAATAATTCATTACTAGTTCCAGCTGTCAGTAAAAAAATTCTTACTATAGGTACTAAGGCCAACGAGAGGAGATAAAGAATGTAAACAAACAGACGGTTACTGAGTTCCATTGCGATAACGAGCGATTATTATCACTCGTACGCAGTAATGGCGTCAGTTGGTCGACGAGTTGACGACAGCTGTTTCGTGGTACATGAAAGCAGTTAGTACCTACTGCATTTGTCAACATTTTGGTCCGCCATTTTGTGAACAAATTGCAATGCAAGTTCAACTAGACCTTAGTGTGTGCGCGACATAAAGTGGAGAATACAATACGCTGGTATTTAAGCTATCGAATTTTATGATTTACGAAAGATTTGACCTTCGTGACCTTCGTAACAATATTATTTTAAATATGTATATTGATAATTTAATAACGTTTGATATTCTTATATTTTGTCTGTCTATGCAATTAAAATTATAGAAAAGGTACATGGAACCTTCTCATAAGATGTAGGTACTTATATCTTTTTATTTTCCACTTTAGATTATAATAGGAAGTGTATAAAATTAATCAAGTATAAATAAGAAGTTGTATAATTGCAGCATGTTCGCACTTTGGAATATTTGTAAATTCGTCAACCCAAAAACTACAGAATTATTCTATGGTTTGTGTTCGTTTACCTACTTATTTTTAGGTACAAATAAATCCATAGATATTAGGCATTTCTTGTATACGCACATATTAGTAGATACCTAAATGGTATAATGATTTTGTTATTAAGTTTTTAGCTAGTTTGTTGAAGTTTTGAAGGACGCAAGTTTGAAGAAGGAATAAAAATATTGCTGCCTCAGTTAGTTTTAATTGTACAATAGTTCGTGATATTAGATTAGATTAGTTATTATATTTCGTACCTACTGTACTGTTTCAAATAAACAAAGTTATTTGTCGACATAAAATAAGTGGTTTTATTTTGATGTTCTAAATAGTTTAATTAGTATTAAAATATAATATTCAAATTTAAATGCTTATTATTTTTAATTAAGATAATAACTGGATTAGTTAATTTTAAAAATGGTTTTAATACAATATTCCTTTATATTTAGGTATTCTAACTAAAATTCATACTTACGTTCAGTTGATGCTACACATTTCTTGGCACATCTTGAGGTAAATATCTGTTTAAAGTTAATAACATTTTTTTTATTACATGTAGGTAAGGTCACGGGTAGTTCAATTATTAAATATCTGTACACGTGATTGCTATAAATAGTAAATTACTTAATACTTTTTACCAGAACTTACATTAATCATCATCATCAGCTGGAGGACGTCCATTGCTGGACAAGGGCCTCCCCCAAAGATTTCCACGACGATCGGTACTGCGCTGCCCTGATCCAACATATTCAGGCGATCTTGACCAGATCGTCGGTCCATCTTGTGGGGGGCCTACCAACACTGCGTCTTCCGGTACGTGGTCGCCATTCGAGGACTTTACTGCCCCAAAGGCCATCTGTTCGTCGAACTATGTGCCATGCCCACGCCACTTCAGTTTCGCAATGGTTTGGAGTATGTCGGTTACTTTGGTTCTCCTACGGATCTTCTCATTTCTGATTCGATCTCGCAGGGAAACTCCAAGCATAACCATTGCCATCTGAGAACCATGAGCTTTCTCATAAGGCCCATAGTTAGCGACCACGTCTGCCTACCGTAAGTCATCACTTGCAACAGACACTGGTTGAAAACCTTCGTCTTCAGACACTGAGGTATAACATACAGAACTTACATTATCCCTATCAAATTTACTACTTAACTGACCATAGTGGTCGGCATTCAAATTTTTTTGTAGGTATTTTTTTACGAGTTGCATGCTGATAAAAATGTTTTAATACCTAAGCAAGTTGCACATGATTCTGAAATCCTAGTTAATTCACAAAATAAATTACTTATTCTAATTGTATGACTTGAATAGTGAAAGGAATTATTCTTTTCCAAAATATTTTTGGTAAGAATTTCCACAAAATATAAACTTAAAAAAATATAAAACTTCTTTATGCGCGACTACGAGGTAACTGGACCAAAATGCAACGGAACCGGCAATTACGGCAAGATGGCGTTACGATCCGGTTTTTGGTTTCTTCGTCCATTATTAGGACAGGCAAAGGGTTCGAGCCCACACAGCCATTTTCTTTAATATTCAATAACAACGTCATATTGATAATATGTAGTAACTAATAATATTACCTTCAATTTCTTATTTTCAATTGTTTTATTTAATGAGAGAAAATTTTAAAACGTGCAAAAACTATAATCAGTTAAATGAAATTGCGGAATCCCAGGAACTTTTTACTGAATTGACGTGTAAAAAGTGTAAATGTTTATTTTCTAATGAATAATATCAATATAAATCTATATCATCTATATATATAAAAATTAATTGCTGTTAAGTCTCGCTAAAACTCGAGAACGGCTGGACCGATTTGACTAATTTTGGTCTTGAATTATTTGTGGAAGTCCAGAGAAGGTTTAAAAGGTGAATACATATGAAAACTTTTGGAATTAAAAAAAACAACAATTTTGTTTTTCCTTTGATGTGTCCCCCGTCGTTCAGAATTAAAATTGAATGAATAGTTTAAAATGAATAAGTAATTAGAATCTCCTGAGAACGTTAGACAGATGTTTAACGTTCTCAGGAAAAAACAAACTTAATTTTTGCTAACTATAGTTGGTAGATGAACTTTATTTGTTAACTATGATGGCAATACAACGTTTGCTGGGTCAGCTAGTTCTTAATAAAATAAATAGAAACTAACTCACTTGTTAAAATAAAAACTATAATTTATAAAACTTGTGTTATGACCTCTAAACAAACAGACAGCACAAGGGTACACACTTACACAACAAAGCGCTCAAGTTCAACAAGTACAATGCTCAGCAATTCAGTGATCACCATCAGGTAAGGCGTATGTTCGTTTCTCCTTCTCCTCCATAAAAAAAAAAAATACAAAGCCTGCGTACTAAGTACGCATGTCAGAAGTGTAACTTCCTTGGCAAACTATCTTTAATTATCGTTTATATATAATAATCTGTTATCTTAATACTTCTTTTCTAAATCTATTTTTTTTGTCAATATCAGTTGGTGATAACCGACAACACATTGATACGTGTCCGACGAGGATCGAACTGAGGGCTCCGTGGTGAGAATCACTGTTGCACCATCAACCCTTACGATCTGTATTTGCCTCGTGAGTGTTTTAAGATCAAATATGTACCGTTCCATCATTCCTTATTGTTTTGTACTCTTGCAGCTGCTTAAATACTTACAGTGCTCATAATATAAATGCCCCCTTGTACTAATTTGTGTTCTTGTCACTGATTTCTCCTTCTATTCCAAAAATAAATATGAAAGCATGAATTACTTAAGACTAGCCAAGAGTTTCAGTTTAGGAACAACAATTATTGTGAGTAGGTTGTTTTGGGTAATATTGGGTAATTTAGTTTTGGGTTAATATATAGATAAAGAAGTTGATAGTTCCTCATTCATTTATTTAATAAAAAATCAACAAAACTTTGTACAATACTTAATCCTAAAGTTGTAAATATAGTACAATCACAGAATTACATTCTGTGGGTTCAGCTGCTACGTATCATTTCATACATGTATACTCAGTACCTGTTTTAAAAATTACGACACATCATAGATGAAGAAAGTATTATGAAAACCACCGTAATTACAATTAGGTACTTCTCTAAAAATATTTTTCTTATCTAGCATTTTCTATAATACTGTCTAGAAACATCACAGTGTATACAATAATTAAAATTATTAAATCAGTAATAAATCTATTATAACAAATTTTTAAACATGAATATAATTCGCCAACTACGGCTGTATAATGTCGCGTCGTCGAAAGTACACAACGGCACTGTGGGCGAACATTATGACTCACAATTGGTGCGAGCGAGTTGGCACTATCGGTAATACCGTTTATTTCGCGTAGAGACTACAAAGAGCATTAATAGCCCCCTTATTCATAATAGTCTGCTAACTTAAAGCATTGCTAATTCTCACTCTGTCTTCTTCTATTGACCTAAGTCAGAATGAGAAAAAACACTCCTAAGCGGCTGTTTAAAGTTAGCGGACCATTATGAATAAGGGGGTAAATAGTTACGAAGGCCATTTTATAAATTTGAAGGAAAAAAATTGATCGTGGTTCTTTATGGGCAATTATACTTTTGTTTAGTAGACGCCTGTCCCACTATAATTAATTGGGAAGGGCCACCATACCGTGCCATTTACTCAACTTATTTTATTATTAATGTAATCGTTTTACAATGCAAATCTTAATCGTATTTATTCTTCTCGTTTATCGTACGTACTTAAGGTTAGTTTCTAAATGGGTAATATATTATTGCAATATGTGGCTGCAATATTTACAAGTAGGTATCTTCAGGATATGGCTATTTAGATGATGTATATTTGAAGGATACCAAAACGATCATTCGGCTATTAAATAACTGACCGGAAGTTAAAATGTTGTTTCGGCCATCTTTGTCAGTAGACCAGAGTCGCTAATTTTTGAAACCACAAAAGTAATAGTAGGATGAAACCCATTGAAAATGGCAGAAAATATAACAAAAATGAAAAGAAAAATAAACAAAACCAAAAACAAAAGTTGTAGATCTTTTTAATACCTACAACTTTGCCATTAAACAGTTTTTACCCCTCAAATACCCCCTAATTCCACTCTGGATCGCCCTAATTTATTTTTCCTTTCATTTTTGTTATATTCTCTTCCTTTTCCAATAGGTTTCATCCTACTATTTTTTTCCACTTTTTTATCATTTTCAAAGGATTCAACACTGGTCTACAGTACAACCATTAATATTTTTTTATGTAGATGTATTTAGTTAATCATAATATAGCCACATATTGCTGAAATGATACTTAACTCGATTGTCCATAGAGGCATTATTTTCGAACAGTCAAAGAACAATGGCGAAATTTTACCTGACTATAGGAATAACCGTCTAAGGTTAGGATAGTTACAAAAAAAAACTTGGTAGATAAATTGACTTGTTAGATAAAATTGTATTGCAAAAGGAACCGGGGAAATAAATAAAATATTTATTTCATTTTCACATTATATGCTGTCACAACTATGAAATCACATCCATTTTAGGTTACATCAAGGAAAGCTATCTGTCAATATGACTGACAGCGATGAGCGAATGATCAATGAGTTTCTATACCTGTCACCTATGATCTACCTAATACTAATAATACCTATCAATTATCGTTACCGCAGTTGTTTTGTGCTTTGTTTATTTTAATAAGTAGTTTCTATTTTACCCGGCTTGGTTTTGGACTTGAATAATATCTTTCTCTCGTTTTAAACTCTGAACCTCATTTTGAACTACTTCTGCTCTCCATTACCGGACTATGATATGCCCTTACGTACGCTGTTTATATAACAATAAACAATTAAACAAAATAAAATATTTTGCTTGTTTAATTTAGTGCTACCTACTTCTACAAAATAAGATCTTTGATTGAGAAAAAGAAATTAGAAAACTAGGTACTTATTTTACCAGTTTTTTAAGATTACAAAAATGGAAGTAGGTACTTAGTTTAAAAGTCGACCAAAGCCTTAAAATTGGGCGTAGGTTAGGTACACTTTAGAAGTACCTACCTACGACTATGAATTGCGCATTTGACTTCCCTCTTATAAAATTACTTATAAAGCTATGGACAACCAACTCTGGTTTGTTGCAAATAAACTCTTTCCCATTGCATCAAGTAACAAGTTTCCATTTTATCTTAATATGATACTCTTGAGTTGTTGACCGTAGACAGTTTAGTAAGTAGGTATTAATTAATAATAGCTATTTGCCTATGGTAACTGGTTCCTATCCTTAAAGATTTTTGGAATTTAAAAAGTGTTATTCAGTGATGTTGTTGTTGGAATATAATAGATAAGTATATTATAGTTAGAACGCTTAAATAATAAAAAGAAAAACCTAACCTAAAAACAAACAAAATAATCATTTATTTCTCCACTATCCCGGTTCTAAATTAAAAATGTATAGTATCAATAGATTTAGAAAATTATAGAGAATTAATTAGTACAGGTCAGTTCTTGCGACGCTACCATTCCATTTTAAATATTTTGTAGTATGAAACTTCGCCATTGTTCTTTTCTGTTATAGCAACTGCTGTATTAGAAACAGTATATTTAAGGAGTTTTTGTACAGGTTCCTACATTAAGAATAATCTTAAACTAAAACTAATTATCTTAATTTTACAATTTAAATAGTACATAGGAACGAATTAGTAGGTAATTAGTGTAACATTATTATACACGGTTAAGAAAATCCGTTACAGTAACAGATTCGCTTTTCTTTACAGATGTTCTCCTTTCTCAGTATATAATTTAATAGAGGAATTCCTCCCTATAACGTGTAGTGTGGTTCCACGTTATACGGACGTATAAGGTGATGTAACGACCTCGTAATTCCTAATAATAATAAATCACAATTTGTTTTGTTTTTAAGGTGATAACCCTCACTTCTAGGATTAATACACTATAAAATTTGAAAAGATTTACAAGAGCGACATCTCAAGTCCTGTAGATGAAGCCACAACCTGTTGCACAAAGCATACAAGATTTTATGACGATACGTCACTGGAACGGTTAGCTCAGTTGGAAGAGCACTCGCAAGGAACGCGATAGGTCGGTCCCGCATCATTCATAAAATTTTGTTTTCAAATTTTATTTGTGAATAAATCACAATTCTTAATAAGTATCTCCAATTGTTTGCCTAGTTTTCCTATTTTATTAAGGTTTTTAATACACAAATTTAATAAAATAATTTAATTTTGTAATAACACAATTGACACACGTGCAAAGATACGCGAAGCTAATTATGAACTGTACAAATCATTATAAATTTCACTGTACAGAACTCCGCGTTATATGTCGATATGCCCATGTTATACGAGGGGATTGAAATCGCGTAATATGATACCGCGTTATAAGGATACCGCGTTATAAGGATACCGCGTTATACAGATTACTACTGTATATACCTAGTGAGTAGAGGTCAACGCCATTGTTCAACATTTCAATGTCTGTATTATTTTCGTTGACGGAAGTGAATTCAAAGGCTTATTGTAAACTTGAACCCGCCTTAACAAGAAGTTACTATGCGATGATACTTTAATGAATCATTCGTTTTGTTATCAATCAATCCGCACATCCTGTCAGTGCAACTTGACATGAAATAATAGATTACTTTCAAATTATCTTTTGCATTTACGTTCAATTATTTTCTACATACTTTAATCTAATAAGTATAATATCCGGACGACCGAGCCTTGATCGGATTTTTAAGAATGTACAAAACTTGAACAAAAAAAAACTAATAGGCCATCTGGATTCGAACCGGGGTCTTCTGCTTTCTGGATCAACCAATGTCCCATCTGAGCTATTACAGTCTTGTTTATAGTGCAGAAATTTACCTTTTTATTCTAATGTTATTGTAGCTGTTTCTCATTAAAACACGGATAAAACTACATTTTTATAAATTGAAACCTAGCTAGATCGATTTATTACCCCCGAAATCCCCAGTATACTAAAATATCAAAATCCTTGAAGCCGTTTCCGAGACATAGATTATCCCCCTTATTCATAATAGTCTGCTAACTTAAAGCATTGCTAACTCTCACTCTGTCTTCTTCCATTGACCTAAGTCAGAATGAGAAAAAACACTCCTTAGCGGCTGTTTAAAGTGAGCGGACCATTATGAATAAGGGGGTATATATATAAAATAACGAATTGCTCGTTTAAAGATATAACTTAGATAATCTTGCTGTTAGGCAACGCATAACAACAGGTTAGCCTTATTAGTTTAGTGTGCATGACAAGCTACATCTTATAGTCGCGATATACTAGTCACTTCATTTTAGTGTTCATGCGTTGTTAATAATTGAAGCTAACTCCGCTATATTTTTCGACGTGTTTACAGCTGTCACAGTCTCTATCTAGATATATAAATTATCTAAGGTATATAATAATTATAAAATATCCATGTATGTCATCATTATTTCACGGAAGACGTCCACTGCTGGTCAAAAGAATCCCCCAAACATCTCATGACGATCGGTCCTGCGCTGGCCTCATACAACGTATACCGGCGATCTTGACCAGATCGTCGGTCCATCTTGTGGGGGGCCTACGAATACTGAGTCATCCGGTACGTGGTCGCCATTCGAGGACTTTACTGCCTCAATAGCCATCTATCCGTCGAGCTATGTGCCCTGCCCATTGCCTCTTCAGTTTCGCAATCATTTGGTTCTCCTACGGATCAAAGTCACCGACATAGACAATGTATATATTATGTGAAACATCAAATGAGAAACTAAGTACGTACAATTTGCAATCTCTATTTTCCACCAGTAAACGATTATTTGTTAGCCCCTTGAACTTTATACATGAGTCACAACACACACCGGACGCCGGAAATATGCTTGTTGCGAGCGGGAATCGAACCCGCTATTACTAGCTATAATGAATCCGAGAAATGAGGATTCCACTTTAAAAATAACAAATTGTTTAGATTTAAAAGGGCGACATCTCAAGTCAATTTAACTAATATGCAATTATTGGGGTTGATCAGGTTATCAACTGTAAAGTAGATCCTGTAGACGAAGCCACAACCTGAGAGTTGAACAGAGCAAACAAGATTTACGAACCGTACGTCACTCGAAGTTTTCGCTACGTTGGTAAGAGAGCCCGGGTTCGAGTCCCGCATACTTCATAAATTTTGGTTACAAATTTAACGTATGTAACAAATTATTTCTTTTGTTTCCACCCAACTTACGCGATTCCTTTCTTACCTGCGACTACCTTTAGAGCAGCCATTAAGTTGAACGAGAACTGAATATATATATGTATGATATATCTGATAGATAGTTTTATGTGATCACCATATAACTATTTAGAAGATATAAGAGTACAATACAATTTTGGTAACAGCCAAAGCCTTGTAAAAAAAGGTTTCTTGTCTCTTATAATTTTTAGGGGAAAAACAAAGGTAACATTATCTTTCTAAACCGTTAAAAACACTCTGCACTTATTCTTAAAATTAGATTATTATTACCTATGTACACTTATATTTAACGCGTCTTATTAAAATATGAAAACTAAATCTAATATCCAACAGTGAGCATTAATACCCTGTTATAAATTAGTTTTGAACTTTCGTTGGTTTGTGATACATTTTATATATATATAGCACAATTGCTATATTTTATTAGATAACAATGTATAATATTAAATACATTTCACAATAGATAATACCTAACTATATAGTATAATAACTGTTTCAAATAAAACTTTTAAATAAAACACTTTTAAAGGATTCAAACGCGTGTAATTGTAACGGTTTTACTTTAGATGTTTGCGTAAAAGTTACATTTTTATATTTTCCAGATCTCCAGTCCCCCTGAAAACGAGATTTTAACACTTTAAAAGTGTTTTATTTAAATGTGTTACACTCGCGTTTATCAAAGAAAATACTAATATCTTTTAATTTCATTGAAACTTCAATTTAGAGTATTATCTAGTATTTGTACATCCATATAATATCTTGTAAACAAATCCGTACTTATGTACACATGTATACTTCTTTGGCAAAGCAAATCAAAAAACTCCGACAAAAAAAAACAACTTTTAAATAGAAATGTGTCATGACATCGCAAATGTTCGCCTTTTCGCTACAATGTGGCCGCAGCTTAAAATGTAAAAACTATTTTTAAACAAAACTCTTTAGTGCTTTGAAGTCTTAATTATTATTGTTACCTGTTCTCATATATTCACAATGTCACTGATTAATATATGAATAAAGATATCATTTCACACCAATGACGTTCTATACATAAAGACAAATCACGTCGCATAAGAAAAGCCGAAATAAGGAACATGCCACAAATTAACACATTATAAGCTTCTTAAACTGCTATACCTATACATTACCGCATTTACTCCAGTTGTTTAAAATATTATTGGTCAATAAGCAGCAATGTAAAACATATATTCAGTTCAGGTTACATTCGGACAGGTTTCATTACTTGACACACGACTAAGGAGAAAAGTGTGCTTACAATGTCTTTAACCACACCTTTGTCGTTCCGTTATCAGACTGTGAATGATATGTCCTTAAATGTGTATAGAACACTGACCTGTACAAATACCACTGGACAGGCTGTTCCATATGTTTGACAGCAAATTTTTTGTGCCTATTTGATGCGCCACTAGCGAGCGTCCAGAGAACTAATTTTAACGTTTAATACAAATGGCTGCGACAGAAGCGTACAGTACAGTGCATTTTGAATTAATTTCGTTCGTTTTTCGTGTTATTTATACTTCAGGAATCAACGTAATAAAACACACATTTTTTTTGTTGCAAATAGTTTCCCACCATCTATCGATGTTTGTTTAGCTGAGGTCGTGATTACTAGTTTTACTACCGCAGACTCTCGCTATGGCCAACAGCGCCAAAATGGTGAATATCAAACAGGCACATAAGCACTTTGACAGCCGCCAGTCCAGTGGTAAATAGTAGAGGGCAGTGGTATAGAATGTCATTGCTTCACACCAGAGAGATGTATCGATTCACTTCATGGTATAGGAAAATCATCGACAATAAATCACTCTTACAATATCTCGTAAACGTGACATATGAAATATAAACCTTAAAAATCTTGCTTAATTTAATAGGTCTTAGATACTATATACATAAATTATTATATTTGTCATTAATATTGTATTATAACATTACAATTATTCAGTTAATTCTACAATACATACACTATCTACATGGTTTTGAGCATTCGTTACGTCTGGTCTGCCGTGCTTACGTGTTAACAATCTTTGGGCGAATGTTCATGGCAAGTATAAGGCAAGAATATGTAGTACGCCAGAAAATATAGTGCTAGTTTCAAAATAATAAGTCCAATATTTTAAAATTGCTCCATAAATGTTTAACTACACGTTCCTAATTCTTAACTTCGTAACTAATGCAATACAATTGTCCATTTATTCTTAATTATCTTTCTTCGATGTAGATGGGCTACAGGGGTAAATGCGAACACGGCCCTAGTTCGCGCCCAGGAGCCATTACCAAAAACGAAATACGAAGTTTCGGTTGACGGATCGTACATTTTCCTGTTACGAAAGTGTTTCAGATCCGAAGATCGATACGAAGTTCGCGATAAGACATTTTGTGTTTCGTTTACCTTATTCCCAAATTCACTTGAATACTTTTCATTGTTTGACATTATTATTATCGTAACTATAACTTCAGTTTTTATGGTTATGTCTATGGTTCCGAAACGAAATTCGCCCGCACTATTCGGATCCGAAGTACTTTGGTAACAGGCAGAGGTGTACTTTGGTTTTCTAGCAAGGTAGGCATTCTAGATTTCACTAGTCGTACTTGCGCTTTAGTTTGCCAGTACTAGGTCTAAATGAATAAATGTTGAAGTTGTACATCGAATCTGCAGACTGCCTACCGGGTACTAGTATGTATTAAGGATCTAGCCAAAGGAAAAATAATATGAGTGGGTGTTCAATAAAATTTTGGTAATAAATTACGGAACTAAATCAACAACACTAGTTCTATATTTATGTAGGTTTTTAACGAGGCAGGCACTGCCTAATTGCCTATACCTATGGTATGCACGCTCCTGCTAATAAGATTTAATTAGAAGTTCGTCGTTCTTTCGTTACGGACCGAAACTTCGGCTTACATTTTGGTACTAGACCTCCTGTACTCAATTCGTCCATGCCTATAGGACCTCTTGCATGTCTAAATATGTAAAATGTATTCAAACTCTTGTAACTGCAGGCTTGCATGGTGTTGCACAGCATTTCGGAGCCATGCATTCCTTAGCGCACGGACATGAACACGCTGTGTTTGCGAAATCCACCATTAGCTTCTGTTCCTCATCAGAACCTGCAAAGATGAATTATGTTATATCCATGGTTAAACACTCGTATTAATATCTAAGTTGGTAATTACCTACTTGCAAAAGAACTCACAGAAACGGTACAATGAGCTGAGGGATATTTTATTAAATAGTTTGCGTCACCGAAATGCTTAAAGCAGTATATCTGTAGGTATACAGTTGACGTATTGTACAACATTAGTGCTGTGTATATCTTATAAGTGAAATTGAATGGATTTAATTAAAAGATCAATGTGTATATACTGTAAATTGTTGAAATATTATTTTTGTTAATTTATTATTGTTATTAAATAATATTATGAAATTTGAAATGCTAAAAGTCATAAGTTTTCACTTCCATCGGTTGCATTTAATATAGGCATAGTCTGCATCTGCCAATTTCTTTTTATTTCATTCATATACATTATTGATGAAAAAAAAAGTTAAACCAGCGGCTCATTATAACTGTCAATGTCAAATGGGTCCTATTTGCTTTAAGTCAAACCTGTATAACCGATTGTAATCTAAAACTGGTAATGGTCTCTTTGTATTGGATTGTAATAAAGTTTATAGCCCTAAAGACTTGGCCTAAAGGTCTAGATAGCAGGCCGTAAACTCCAAAAAAAAAAAGTTTATAGCCTTGAGTTATCGGTTATTGCATTGGATAATAGATTTTATAACATGACATACTACTTACTCTTCCAAAATTCATACTAAAACATGCATAAAAATATATACATCTTTGCTGAGATCATTTTACGTCTGGATACTGTGACAGATGTGAAAACGACGAAAAACATTGAGGTTGACTGTTAACCTCTTTTTCGAGCAATGCACGCACACTCACACAAAGTGACATACAAACGCCAGTGTAAGACGTAGCTTGTCACGCACACTATAGTAATAAACCTGGCATATTTTCATCGGTTGTCTAGCAGCAAGAGGTTGTATCTAGACGTATAAATTCTTACTTCACACAAACGTTTCCAAATATTGATTTGAACTTGGGAACCCTAGCTTAGTAACAATTTATATAAGCTAACCTGTCATAGCAGAAAGTGTAAACTCTGGTTGTAGGGTGACTAGTCCGATCCCATGACGTTTGAACACGTCACACACCAGACCGGAACTCTTGAGGAAATCCTGAAATAATATCACGGATGATTGGGGTTCTTAAATTTATCCATACATATATATACTAGTGGACCCGACACAAGTTGTCCTGTCCACACGTCTTAAATTAGAAAAATCGGTGCAGCCGTTAGGAGGAGTTCACTAACATACACATGAGCAGGAGAATTATATTATAAGATAAATATATATATATATATAAAAATAAGAGATTTCCACCCATTGACTCATCAAGATATCTCTGGAACCATAAGGCGTAGAGACGTGAAGCTTGGTAAGAAATTCCACCCGCAAGAGTTTTTATTATGAACAGAAAAGCGTTTGTCGGGTCAACTAGTCTTAATCTTAATATATATAAAAGCAGTGTCCTGATGTTTGTTTCCAGTTAACTCCTAAACTAATAAAAGGATTTTAATGGGGTTTAATTGTAATCTAAAACATCTCATTTTAAGGAATTCGTGTTTAATGTTTAGTGTAATCCATACATGTGGGTTGGGCTACTAAGTCATGGTGTCATTTAAAGAGTGACAGTAGGGCTGGGTTTTTCGTCACGTCCGACACGTGACCAGTTTTGTGTTCTTAACTCAATTTCGACATGATTGTGGTTTTATTTGGAACGTTTTTGGGACCCATAATTATTTTTAGTTTCATTATTTCTTTTGTATGGACATTAATTAATCTATGAGAGAATTTGTTGACGCACGGCTTGACAGTTCTGCTGTGAAACAATTTCAAAGCCGTATTTGATAAACTTTTAATTTATTCAAGGCATTGTCTGACCCACAGAACAGTTTAAGGCCCCGTATCCACCAAAGCGGAAAGGAGAGGAGATATTTATTTGATAACCAATCAGATTTCGTCATTTCCACATCTCCTCTCCGCTTAGCTTTGAATGGATCAAGCGGAGTGGAGAGGAGATGTCTCATTTGTCTATAGAATTATGTGCCGCGTCGACCGATCGATATTATTTCATTATGTATAGTAAGTTGTTCATTAAGGCTCGGACTGACTAGGATTGTAAATGCTACAACCAATGCTACAATATTTGTGTTGATCATGTGGATAAGCTGCAACTGGGCATTGTTATTACTGGTTTTCGTTTGATTTTTCAAATTATACATATTAAATTGAAAAATTATACGGTTTATGTTTTAGAAAAATATCATTCCTATTAAATTCCTAAAAAAAGATTGTTGTTATCGCTGAAAATTCAGAGATTTTTAACTCCAAACTTTATTTTTGGGAAGCAACTTCCAAATTTTGATAGGATATTTCAAATTGTATATAAATAGTCTATTCGGTTCACTATTTTCTGTGTCGGAATATTTTCATTGCGTTATGTTGTAATCGACTCTCTAAGAAACTAATTATTGTGGAATTTGAGGTATGACCGCGCCTTAAACTGTGTAAAGTAGGAACATACACACTTTTTTACACGCTTTTTATTAGCTTCACCTGTATGTTTGTATGTTTGTAACCGACTTCTTTGGGCGCGATTTTGACCTACTTTAAATGGCTAGATTTCGTTCAAACTTTGTAGATTTGTCGAGGACCGATGACATTACACTAATTTGACAAGATTATTCCATTATTCAATATGCAAAATAAGATTTTTGCCAATTTATATAATTTTAGAATAAATAAATCACTAATAAGCACCATCTAGTAATTTATTGTTAACTACAAAGGAACCGCGCGACATGTCAAGACAGTTCCACAAAATTATAGTATCTAATTCGTTTAGAAGCGAATAGATGGCGGTGAATTTGTGTTTCACCCCATCTAGCAGCATTTTAATAATGTAAAAAATAGTGTAAAAAAATATATTTCATTATAAACAAAAGCGTGGGGTGTAGAAGAATTATTATAAAAAAATATATATTTGTATGTAAAAAAAAAGCGTGGGGTGTTTTTAAGATATTATTAAAATAATAATTCTTCTACACCCCACGCCTTTGTTTATGATGAAATATATTTTTCTTCACTATTTTCAATTTAAATTTATTAAAATTTATTTTCTATTTTTTAGTTGAATTTTATATAAAGCGTGTTTTTTAGTTTTTTTTTTAAACTATTATTATATAATCCGATTACCTCTTGTGATCTGTAGGAGACATGTGCTGTAGCCACCATCTTGTCGCGATGTAGTTGCCAGACGTGCAGCTCATGCAGAGCTAGGACCCCGGGCACCTTAAGGGCAGCAGTTCGCAGGTCACAAGCGCCCAAACCCTCGGGAACTGTCTGCAATAGAACCAATCCTGCTGATCGCACTGGATAGGTTGAAAACAAAAAATATGATAAGTATCTTTATTCAAACAAAACAAATCTTATAAACATATTTACAATATGTACGAACTATGATTAGGTACTTTTAATAATATAATCTAAAGGAAGGTATATAGTAAAAGTAATTCACAAACTGACACTGACACCAAACCATACACGCACAAATACCATTATTATTATAAATATTGTTAATCCATTATTTTAAGTAAGTTCTGCAATAGTATTATTATAGCCTAACTTATGTTCTGTGGCTTTGTTATGTATTAAATAAATAAATAAATAAAACTATCGTTATGGGGAAGTGTAATAAGTATCTAATAAAGAATAAATTTAAATGTATATATAATATGTAGGTATATGTTAATTAACTTACCTTAACAAAATTAAATTTATGTGTGGAATATGAAATAACATCTATTTACTAAATGCATAATATGAATGTTTTCCCGGTGTTTATTCTAGAAGTTTTATAAAATTTATCTGTCTCCCTGATATGTGGGTGAGCTAAGAATAAAAGCTATGTTTATCTTAGAAAATGACCTACGAATTTGAACTGCAGAAAAGGACAATTCGAGTAGTATATAAAATGCGTTCAAGGTTTTCATTGAGAGAAATTTTAATGAAATCATAATTATAACAGTACACTAATATGTCAAAGTCAAATAAACTTTATTCAATCAGGCTTAAACTAAGCGCTTTTAAATTGTCACTACAAATATTTCTTGTAAATTACTGAATTTACGATATGTTCGTAAAAAGTAGAGCTCGTGAGATGAACATATAAGAAACTTAACGGCAACTCTTTTCAATCAAAATGAGTATTTTACAATTGCTATAATATACATAACAAGTTATTTTGTAAGGTGCAGCCAATATATGAGTCGTGTTTAAATAATATTAATTATATCATAAGAAGTAATAAATAATAAACTGTATAAATATAAATTATCGTGTAAATACATAGCTCCACGCACACACTTACACTACTACAGGCCGATAGGCGGCCATTATGAGAATTGTCATCGTCTGTGACAGATCAGTTTGCGCCTCAATAAAATATTTAATAAATGCCGTCGTGCGTTGTGAAAATGTGTAAAAATCTAAGTATTTGTGGCCATATATGATTATTTAAGGGAGAAAAAATTGTGTAACTAGTATCCCCCGTAACAGCACACAAGCATAACGGTGCTTCACTTGCTAATACCACGGCGCGGAGTCCTTTTTTTTTACTCGTCCGTGCTGTATGGATGCTTCGTGAACATGATGGTCGTGATTACTGTCACAATTAGTAATTGCATCCAACAAATACAATGATTTATTCACTATAACAGCCGGTCGTCATGTTGACCTGGCACCATAATATATGAGAGCCTATTGTAAGCTCATAAAAATATTAGCTAATTTAAAAAGAGTAGAGATGTACATAATGTCTCTACTCAAAATAAACATTCACTCTCAATTACATCTACTAGGCTTCGTAAAATTGCTAAATCTTTTACAGTGTCTTGTATTATATTGTTAATAACCTCCCACATGATATTAAAAAACCGGTCAAGTGCCAGTCGAACTATTCTAACCTATACTTTTAAAGAAGGGAAAAGTTTTTTTTCGCTAATTATCATAAATTTGAAACTATACATCATAAAAATAATTAAAAATTTGTTGAAATTGCTTTTGGTAGTGGTGGGAGGATCCTTTGCACAGGATGCCGCTAGATTATGGGTACCACAACGGCCTATTTCTGACGTGAAGCAGTAATGTGTAAGCATTACTGTGTTTAAGTCTGTGAAGGGCGCTGTAGGTAGTGGAATTACTGGGCAAATGAGACTTAACATCTTATGTCTCAAGGTGATGAGTGCAATTGTAGTGCCGCTCATAATTTTTAGGATTTTCAATAATCCAGAGCGGCACTGCATTGTAATGGGCAGGACGTATCAATAACCATCAGCTGAACGACCTGTTCGTCTTGTACTCTCGTCGTTAGATTTCTATGGTCAATTGGAACACGTACAAGGACAATACGAAGGATTTCCATCGTTCAAAATATAAAAATAGCTTTTATCCGTCTAAAAAAATCCCACATCAAATGGTTATATAGTTTCGTCTCAATACGATCAGTAAAATTCTGTTATTGCGCGTAAAAAAATATAAAGATTTTTTATATTTTTATGACAAAAACCTAAGTTCTATCATTTTATTTACAATCAAGCTAGCTAGCTAGCTAGCATGCTAATAAACAGTTCAATTTAAAGTAAAACTAAGAAAGTGTCCATCAGTCTAGCGTAACTCTCTAAGAAAAAAGCGATTTACCCGATTGTATGAAACGTGCATTCATTGATAGATTGACAGATGACGGCTATAATCTTTTAAATAAACGGCGATAGCTGAAATACACTACGTTTTAAGCAACTGTTTGCTTTCTTAACTTAGCCCAATTACACTTCGTCGTCAATCGCGATACTGTAATTACTACTATTTCAAACTAATGCCAAATCACTGCAAGTTTCATACATAATTAAATTTAAATTTTTACTACTACTACTAATTATGTAGTATTTACATCCTCTTTGGTGTCCATTAGCACTATTCTTATTGTCTCTAGAGGAAGTTACTATGCTCTATTGTTCTTTATTTAAAAATATCTAATAACTGAATACTATCCAATATTTTTAAATTTCTTTATTTATTGCCTTGTCAAGATCATGTTTTTTATTTTATTCATTTATTGTAACACATAATTTATATTACACAAGCCAATAAAGTTTCCACTTAAATATAAATAAAGTACGAGTGAATATAATACAAAACATACGATTTGATAATATACGAATAAACATAAGGCTAAAACAGTACACAAGAATATTAACGATACAGCAGTTATCAAATTTATTAGTTGGACATATTTTAGGGATGTTTAAGATATTCTTTAATTTTATAAGCAAATGTTCGAGCTATGAAAAATGACTGAATGACTATAATTTTTTTTGGAGTTTATGGCCTGGTATCTAGACCTTTAGGCCAAGTCTTGAGTATTTTTATTCGGTTTATTATAATTTCCCAACTGTATTTTCGATGAATTTATATAGAGGCACGTAATAGGATTTATTTTTCAACATAATTATCACTCAGGCGGCGGGAGGGTACTTACACTGTCAATTAATTTTGCACTATTTCACTAATTCCACTGACAATAATCAATCTGTCAAATGAAAAGCACTCACATTTAAATATGAAATGTTCGATATCACCAACAGAATTATTGCAGAAGGTGCAAATCACTATAATTATTATTATAAGTGTTGCATGCTCTTATAATAAACAATTGCTAGTATAATTAGTTTGACGAAAAGGGATAAAGAATGTATCGATAGAACGTGTATAATGTTTTGGACAGTTAAGTTTAATGTTACTTAAAACACGATCGGAATTAATTAAGTCATGTAATATTTTGAAAAGGAAAACTTGATCTCTGTATTCTATATGCTGTTGTAGAGATAGATAATTTATTCGAGGAGTATTACAGTTTTGAATAACTTATAATTTAATGTTAAACCTACATATTAAAGGTTACCTGGAAGTGATCGCTCACTAACGATAAGGTGGCCTGATGGTATTTATTCTTTCATGTAATTTACATTTTTTTTATGGAATACGAGGACAAACGAGCGTACAGGCCTGGTGTTAAGTGATCACCGCCGCCCACAATCTCTTGCAACACCAGAGGAATCACAGGAGCGTTATATATAATATTATGGCTTTTTTGAAGGGGTACCTTCAAATGTCGTATCGTCCCGGAAACATCGCAGCTTTGTAGTACGTGGAAAAAAAGCTCCTTGAAAACCGTACTGTGGAGGACCGCCACAGATCCAGATGGTGGGGATGATAACCTAACTTGTGGCGTGTCGTGCGAAGGTGGAATTCGGCGCCAGGAATCAGGTTAAACAGCTCTTCGTTATTATTATACTCTTTCATATTATGGTATTTTAATCCAAATGATTGATGCCCCTACGTTCATGCTTCACGGCAAGATGACAACTGTGTTGGCAATGATTATCACTATTTTTATTACGACATTGGCTGATATAACTTTCGATGACTCGAAATAGACCGCGACGTTATTTGACCCATAATACCACAGGCAATTATTAAAAGAAATAATGTTACTAAAAGTCTGTTGTTTTGGTTATCATTTAAATAAAACAATTTTTTAAAAGATTTTTGAGTGTAGATGAATTTAATGTCCCCCTGAAAACGAGATCTGAAAGGTCTTGAAACGTCGGGTTAACTAAAATAAAAATGTATGTTTTACGCAAAAATCTAATGTAAAAACACAGTTACAATTACACGCGTTTTAATCCTTTAAAAGTGTTTTATTTAAATGTGTAACACTCGCGTCAATCGAAGACAATACTGGCTGATTAAGATAATGGTTTTAAAAAAATACAATAAAAAGATATAATTGGTAAAAAAATACTGACTATTTTAAAATGCATAATCAACTAGTTGGTGTCATGTTAAGAATCGTTTCAGCTGAGTCAATAGAGAAAATATTCTAAAATGGCGTCGATTATCACTCTTTCTCAGTTACACCCTAATGTTATCTAAAGTTACTACAGGGCAAAACTGCGTGCAGCAAAACTAATAAATCAAAATGATTAAATAATATAAATCTTTAGGTCAATCGAAGAGCTCTTTTTTGCTGACTGTACTGTTGTAATGTCAAGTACAAGCCGCCATATTACATTTTATTATCTATAAAATCTTAATATATATATATTACGTGACACGTTGTTTGTCCGCGATGGACTTCTAAATTAATGAACGGATTCTAATGGGGATTACTTCATCGAGTGCAGTTTAGTCCACCTTGAGAGATATGATAGTTTTTATTTTGATTTGAGACCCATAATTATTTTTAATTCCAATATTTGTTTTGTATGGACATATTTTCTATGAGAGAATTTATTGACGCACGGTTTGACAGTTCTGCTGTGAAACAATTTCATTAGAGTTAACAATAGGGAGCAATAACGTTCTATACATATTATGTGCAATATCCGGACAACCGAGCCTTGCTCGGATTTTTAAGAATGTACAAACTTGAATTTAAAAAAAAAAACTAATAGGACATCTGGATTCGAACCGGGTCTTCTGCTTTCCGGATCACCCAATGTCCCATCTGAGCTACTATAGTCTTGTATATAGTGTCGAAATTTACCTTTGTATTCTAAAGTTATTGTAGCTGTTTCTCATTAAAACGGATAAAACTACATTTTTTTAAATTGAAACCTAGCTAGATCGATTTATCGCCCCCGAAACCCCCTATATACTAAATTTTATGAAAATCGTTGGAGCCGATTCCGAGATTCCAATTATATATATACAAGAATTGCTCATTTAAAGATACTCGTATAAGATATATAGAACGTCATTGACAGGGAGCATATTTTACAAAATGGGTAATTCTTGGTGTTATGAAATATTATTGACAAATTCATAAAAAACAGTATTTTATTTATTATGCACTGTTCTGTGCATCCGTCTGTCGGTTCAGCTAGTAAGCATACAATATGTTTTATTATAATACTATAGTAAACTGAAGATTCCCGAGTTATGCTCCATCATTAATCTTTAACATATTGTTCACAAAACAACGGTTAGCTTCATAGTTAATGTGTAAGTCAAATTTAATGTTAACAGTAGCGCTGAATTTAACATAAACTGCGGCATGTGTTGCATCGTCGTATTCCTTGGCTTTTTAACATTTATTTGAAACTTTTGACAGGTCGCTAGTTAGCTATTTAACATTATCAATAGCTTTAAACCAGAGCATATTGGACGGTTACGGTTAACAGTTAAATATATGACGTCATCTAAAAATTGACAAATGTTATTGCTAAAGTTAATTGATGCAACCCGGCCTAATGGGTTTACATTTCCTACAATTAACTATTACAACATAACACACATAATTATATATTACTAGATGACCCGACAGACGTTGTTCTGTATATAATAAATAAAATAATTTTATATGAATTTGTCAATAATTATCATAACATCAAAAGTTACTTCGTAAAATATGCACCCTGCTGTCGTAAAGAAATTGTTTCACAGCAGAACTGTCAAAACGTGCGTCAATAAATTCTCTCATAGAAATTATGTATGGACACATCAAAGGAAAAACAAATTTTTTTTTTTTTGTGTTAAATTTAGCAGCATTTTCCTATTTATTCACAATTCAAGACCAAAATCAGCTAAATCGGTCCAGTCGTTCTCGAGTTGGAATATCATCATGCTGATGTCAAATTCACATTTGCATACTATGTAAATGAAGAAGTTATCAAATTTAATTTAAATAATGACATATGGGTATGTAATTTTCAATTGCTCCAAACGACTCTCGAACCCAGCCATTGTGTAGACCACATACTGTATTCTGTAGCAAGTCATTGAACCCGCCAGGAAATTGTATTTATAAATGATTGAAACCGGAATTTTTAAAAATATCGTACGTGTAAGTATGACAACTGAAGGCGGTGACCTCATTGTGGAAGCCACCGGCCGTTAGAAAATATAAACAAGGCTATTGGTAGTCCGTTATTTTACTAGTGTACGTTGTTTGTACAAACACATTTGTATATTATCTTTAGTATATATTACTAGCTGGTGCCCGCGACGTCGTTCGCGTGGACGCTTTAAAGCCGCAAAAATATATATATATTTGCCTGCATCTAGCGTGACAATATGTAGCTTATTTTGAAGTTATACTTCATTAGGCGCGTGATGAAAAACGATGAAAGTGAAATTTTAAGATGCGCGCGCATAGCTATAACATAAAAGTAACAAGGTGAAGTGGTACCTAAAATTTTCTGATGTTTGCGACATTCGTTTTTTTTTCTTGGTTTCTTCGACCATTATAAGGTTAGGCAAACTGTTCAAGCCCGTACAGCCGTATTCGTTATTTAATAATTAATTGTCAAAGCCAGATGGCTATTGCAAGATTTTAACAAAATTGTTCTTTCTAAAAACGTATAGCTTGAGGAATAAATAATTTTAAGAATTTTGGATTTGTTTAATGACTGTTCTTTAACTATTATGAAATCATTCAGAAATACGATATTACACATTTCTGTTGGCTTTGTACTATATTACTCTCTTTCATCATTTGTTGTCTATTGATAGAACAGCGTCTTTCAGATCAGCTCGTATTCTATACAGCGTGTTGCAATAATGGCGACATTAAATGAACACACGGGTAAGAGGTATGTTACCTGTAGCGTAAAAAAATAATTCTAAAATTAAAAAGTAAATAATTGAAATTTTCAAACTTTCAAACAAACTAATTATATATATTTAGAAATATTAAAATTTTAATCATCCTTACGTTTTCGCATAAGACGGTACGAAGTAGGTGTCAGTGCCTATGTTAGCGCGCGGCTACTAGATTCATTACAGGTTGTTCCGAAATGATATTTTGGAAAATTTATTATTGGAGGTGTATTATGTTTTTTATGATTACGGGTAAGTAGTTTTTTTTATTGAAAAGGAGGACAAACTAGAGTGCGGGTCACCTGGTGTTAAGTGATCAACGCAGCCCACATTCTCTTGCAACACCAGAGGAATCACAGGAGCGTTGCCGGCCTTTACGGAAGGTGCACGCGCTTTTTTTGAAGGTACCCAAATCATATTGTCCCCGAAACAGCGCATAAAGAAGCTCATTCCACAGCTTTGTAGTACGTGGAAGAAAGCTTCTTCAAAACCACACTGTGGAGGACCGCCACACATTCAAATGGTGGGGATGATATCCTAACTAGTGGCGTGTCGTGCGAAGGTGAAATTCAGCGGTTAGAATCAGGTGAAAGAGCTCTTCGAAACACTACCCGTGATAAATGCGGAAGAAGACACACAATGAAGCGACGTCTCTACGCAACGCCAAGTGATCCAACTGTTCACAGAGCACTGGGTCCCTGACAATTCGAGTTTTAGAGTTTTTTTTTTACAGTTGTACCCATTTGTTTATTTAATGTCGCCTATGTAGCGACACGCTGTATAGTTTAAGTTTATGATATGTTGTATCTTAGGATGCATCGTTATTTATCGTTTTAGTATATTTTTTCACCTTTATTGTTTATTACGCGAAGTTGTAGCATCACGAATTGTATTGTTCTTTCAATCAAACATGTAATTAAAAATATGTGCATCATACAATGACGTTATCTTATCTTCTTATATATGAAATTCTCGTGTCCCGGTGTTTGTTACCAAACTCCTCCGAAACAGCTGAACCAATATGTTTGAAAGTTTGTGTATTTATCAGGTAGGTCTGAGAATCGAATATATTTTATTTTTAGCTTTTTTTGATATTTTTTTTTATTATGGTTCAGCATTAAAAATACACACAACTTAAAATTTTTACTCGTCCCTATTTTTGTATCGCGATTTTAATATTATTTTATTCGATCCGCAGATACGCAATAGAGTTGCAAGATGGCAATCGAATATCATGATTATTGTAGTACGATATATTTGGTAGGTCTGAGGATCGGTCGTCATCTATTTTTTAAACCGCAAAAAATTTAATTATTGAATATTATTTTATTAGGTACTTTAATTGGATTAATGGAGTGCAGTTTAGTCCAATTTGAGAGATATGATAGTTTTTACTTTGATTGGACCCATAATTAGTTTGACTGCCAATTTTTGTTATATATGGACATATTAATTTCAAGGAAGAATTTATTGACGCACGTTTTGACAGTCCTGCTGTGAAACAATTTCATTATAACAACTAGTCAACATATTTTACGAAATAATTCATGATGTTATGAAATGTTATTGACAAATTTATAAAAAAACAGTATTTTATTTATTATAGTACAGAACAACGTCTGTCGGGTCAGCTAGTATATACATAATTTTGATTATTTACGAAATAAAATGCGTTATTACTCTGGAAATGAATTAGTTCTGCTGTGTTGCTAAATTAAAAAAACCTATATTAAAGAACGTTTTCAAGATAATATGCATTTTATTAATTTGTATAGATTTGACGAGGTTACTGACATGTGGGATGTTGATTCAACAAAAATTGTCTCGATAGTCGTTTTCGTAAACGGTCTTAAAGCAAAGAGCCTCGACCATCATCTAAAGAGGCTTCTCGCTTACAGAAAACAGTTATTTTGTGAACCCATCCTGCGGAAGTTGTTCAAACTGTCACCCTAACTCAAATTGTAGTGAACCAACGCCTGTCGGACTCTATTTTTATATTTATACTAGTGGACCCGACAGACGTTGTCCTGTACACAGGTCTTTAATTTGAAAAATCGGTCCAGCCCTTAGGAGGAGTTCACTAACATACACATAAGCAGGATAATTATATTATATGGATGGAATTGTAAATCTAACCCATTAAAAAATCCACCTGAAGAGACACCGAAAGTTTCATTAAAATTGGTCCAGCCGTTTAGGAGGAGCGTGAGAGAAATTTATATATTAGGGTTCGTAACATTGTTATTTTACAAATATGTTATGTATAATATATATGTAGATAATAAGACGAAATGATAAGAACGAGTATTTTAATAATATTGACACACTAATACACAAATTAAATAGCCCCAACTAGGCATAGCCTGTGATTTGCAAGACAACGATATATTTAATACAATATACATACTTAAACAAACATAAATACATATAGAAACAAAAATATATTTATTTACCATAGGGGGTGACAATAACATAATATACTTCAGCAAATATTTTTATTCAAAATAGGATTCAAAATCACTTATTGAACGTCAAAAACTCCCACCCATTCAAAACAGACTGCCTGAGACCTGAGAAGAACGGGCACAATAAACTCAGCGAGCTTTTTTTTATAACAATATGGATTACAATGTAATATCGTAAAAACCACATTTATAAATAAGAGCCTGAGGGTCTTCGCTTCATTTCCAGTCAGTGGTATAATTAAGAAAATAGTTTATGTTATAATAACCTTTCCCACACAAACGTTTTTTAACAATAACATTGTAAAAGCATATACATCGCCCAATAAAAGACTTACTAACTCGACTTAACCGGGTAGTAGGCATAACAAGTTTATGTTTGTTCCTCGTGTGAACAGTATGATTGTCACAGTTTTTAGCAAATTCCTCAATGTGCTTATGAATATATAGAACACTATCTGACCCGACAGACGTTGTTCTGTTCATAATAAAAAAAAACCCCTGCCGGTGGAATTTCGTAAAAGCCGTTCTTAGCTGACCTCTACTCGGTGAAAAAAATATTCATACCAGTTGGATATTAAAAAAATTTTGGTGGCCAGCGCAGAACTAGACAAACATCATTATCCACTATATAATCTACTATACCATAGTAAGCCTTCTTTGTCAAAGAAGCTTCATTATATTTCATGAATTTGTGCTCAGTGAGTCCTAGTTTACTATCTGGTATTTTATTGTACAATACAAGAAGAATCTATATTCAACATATGAATGTTTGCACCTACCGGGATTCCAACTCGGGACTTGTAAACTAGGCAGGGTCTCTAAACACTTGGTTATATGGTAAAGATGATATAATATGATTTAACTTACTGAAAGGATAATTGAAGATAACAAGAACAATAGCAGCGCATGCGGAGAGTCCTGGATCAGCGATAGGAGCTATTTCTGGTTCCCACTCCAGTGTTAAACCAGCACCGAGCACGAACAGACAACCTGGGTGAAAATAAAATACCATTATAGCAACAAATGATTGCGGAACTGTAGTGGCAGTTTGCAGGGACATAGTCCGACGGACAGATGGCCGTTGGGGCAGGTCCTCCAATGGCAACCACGTACCGGAAAACGCAAAAGCAAGTTGTGGCCACGCACTAGTAAAAAAATAAGGACTCCGTGTCACCTTACATAATAGTGTAGCACCAAAACAAGCCGATTAACGTGTAAGTACAATAAATACATAGCCCCACGCACACACTTAGACTACTACAGGCCGATAGGCGGCCATTATGGGAATTGTCATCGTCTGTGACAGATCAGTTTGCGTTGCAATAAAATATTTTAAAAATGCCGTCGTGCGTTTTGAAAAAGTGTAAAAACAATAACATAAAAGTATTTGTGAATATATGATTATTTAAGGGAGAAAAAATTGTGTAAATATACCCCGTAACCGCACACACACTAGCATAAAGGTGCTTCACTTGATAATGTCACGGCGCGGAGTCCTTCTTTTTCTACTAGCCTGTAGTTGTGGGGGACAAGATGGACCGACGATCTAGTCAAGATCACCGGAATACGTTGGATGAGGGCAGCGCAGGACAAATCGTCGTGGAAATCTTTGGGGGAGGCCTTTGTCCAGCAATGGACGTCTTCCGGCTGATGTTGAATGATGAACTTATATTTAATCCCAGAAGTGAGGAATATCACTTTAAAATAAAAAAAACTGTTTAGATTTCAAAGAGCGACATCTCAAGTAAATTTCCTTATATGCAAAAATTGAGGTTGAGCAGGTTATCAACTGTTAAGTAGATCCTGTAGATGGAGCCACAACCTGATAGTCGAACAAGACACACCAGGATTTATGATCAATGCGTACGCTTGGCTCACTTAGTAAGAGCGCTCGGACGGAACCCGAGCGGTACTGGTCTAAATCCCGCATCGTCCATAAATTTTGGTACAAATTAAATTTGTATAAATTTTCAACTCACTAGCTATATCAATTGGGGCATGTGCCAGCACTGGTTCACCAGCTCCTGTCTTCAGCACCACTCCACCACTCTCTGTGACACTCAATCTTCGGCTGTAGCTCAATTCACGCCCTGAATAAACCCTAGAGATTAGCATTTGTAAAAAGTTACAATTAGATTCACCCTTAAATCAAGGATTGGTCTCTACTGCGCTCCAACTAGACTAGTTGCAAAGTTATACAAATGATTTAATTTTTCTTTAGTGTTAATTCCACCAATATTTGTTTTTAAAACAATACGACACGTGTTTCGCCTCTACACGAGGCATCCTCAGGACGTGTTGTCTCGCCAAAATCTGGCGCGAGACTGATTATTTTAAACTTAAATCATTTGTATAATTATGGATTTCCGCAAAGTAACGCCTAATTCAATAAATTTTCTTAGTTGCAAAGTGCTATACTATGCACAAGTGGGCGTACTGGAGCCAGTGTCGAACAATGTGTGACGTTGAATTGCCACAATATGTTCTGCTAAACTGTGCTAATAATTGAAACTAAAATGCCGGGTTGCGTAGTAAAACTTTGTAAAAATAATACTACAAAAAATAATAAAGACACTGGGATCTTACTTATCCGTGTATTACAATATTCCGCGGGTGAGAATGACCTGCTTTTCCCCTAGGTGCGTAATATACTATTATTATAATTTGGCTTACCAGCTAGCAACAAGTATCCTATAGCATTGAAGAGCAGTCCAACAACGGCAGTTCCTAATATAGCTCGAGGGTATCTCGGAGGCTGTAAGTGCGCCGAATGCACTCCAAGTTGCAAAGCATTGACCACAAGTGCCAGAGCGAACGAGGCAAACAGGACATGGACGGACAGTCTCCCGACGACCTCGATGCGAGCCCATCCGAATGTGTTACGCAGCTTTCCTTCTTGTCCGGTCCCTTCGTCAGCACGCTCATACTGTGGGTATAATGGTAGAGTTAACAAACGCACAGACATTAAATATAATGTAATAAATATAAAACCTAGAATACTAGGTGGTTTGAAGTATATTGACAGGAGAGTGGGTCAGGGATTGGAAAATAAATACAAAGCTTGAAGGAACGGGCCTTTATTGCGTTCACTTTTCCGAACTTGCACTTCGCCGGTCTGCCGCGGTTCCTCTTGCCGATGGCGGTGCCTTCAGCAGATCACACCGCACCGAGCACCAGTTTTCTCGAATCTTTTTCTTCTCCTGGACCACTTTCCACTTTTAACTTCTTCTTCTCTTCCTTCTTTTCCTTTTGACTTTCGAGTCTGAACTAGAACTGCCGTAGTTCACGCTTTGAACAGCTTATATACCCCCGGATCTGTTGTATTTTCAAAATGATTCGCTTTAAATTTAAATTGTACGAGAAGTTTCTTTTAACTATTTTTATTTATTTAATCGGTTTGGTCGTGAACTATCTAGAATTTTCCTTTAATTTTACAAAACCTAAATATTCCGTAGTTCAGTATCGAACCCGGGTCTCCAACGTCTGAAGTAAACGCTTTTCCGCTGAGCTACGAATACTGTTGACGAAGCTGTCGAAATAATCTATGCGTTGAAGTTTGACAACTCTCGTCATGTATGTTGAAGCGCTGCTACGCTCTCTCGTGATGTCATCTCACGCGCGCCCGAAGGGCGCGTGGGGGATGATGATCGAGGCGATAGCCTCCTGCATCAGGTATCAGCGCTGGATATGACTATGTCCAGGTCTTTGGGGTGGGGTTCTTACGTCCCCCATGACGTTTTTCCTTCCGTTTTTCATCTTTACTTCCTTCATTTGGCTTCTTGGTTGGCGCCCCCGCTTGTCCCGAGCGATCGAGCCCCGTAGGAAGGATACACGGGGCGATCAGCTGGTCGGCGAGGATTTTCGGCTTCAAGACTTCCGGGACTAAGTGTTCTAGTTGGAATGCTTTTATGAAGGTGCCCAACATTCCAAATGCCTCATCACTTATGTCCTCACTTCGCAATGGTGGTTTTTCCATTATGCGGGTACTCTTAGGTTTCTTTTTTCCTTTGGCCACTCGAGGCAAGGCTTGATTTGCCGAGGCCATGGGTATGGATTCGTCTGCCACGTCTTCTGGCCGTGGGGTTGGCTCTGGATCGCTTCTTTCTGGGCGCAACAACTCTTCATGGTTGTTGCGGGTATCTACAAAAAACTCACTGCGGGTAGTTTCATATTCCTCATTTTTTTCCACGACTTGTGGGAGGGGCGGCGTGGGGGAGGCAACAGGCTTTCTGGAGCCGGTGCGCGTAACCGTGCTTGCGCGTCTGTTGCGAGCCTCTTCTTTGTAGACCCGGCAGCTTGTGTTGCTTGCCGGGTGGGGTCCACCGCAGTTTACGCAGGTGGCGGGTTCCGTCAGTGGACGGCTGCAGTCTTTGGCTGGATGCGGTCCGCCACATCGTACGCAAGCTTGCTGCCGATGGCAGCCGTGCGACGAGTGTTGGAAGCCCTGGCAGCGGTGGCACTGTGCTGGCCCTTTCTTCGAGCGCCACGGTCTACCTTGATGCACGCCATGTTGAGTAATTCAGTTATCTCATATATGGCGGGGGTAATTCCAGGAGATCTCTTCAGGATTATAAAATATATACATCCTGGCCGGCCTCTTCTTGCTTGCACTCGCCGGCAGTACTCGGGACTGTACCCCCGTGAGCGCAAAGCATCTTCAATATCTGCTGGTTCAGTGTCGACCGGCAGGCCCCGAATCGCAAACTTAAGTCTGCGATCTGCCGGCAACGAGTAACTGAACCAGGGGAGCTTCGCGGTTTCTTCTTGACTTGAGAGGTACTGTTGTACCACTCTGTACTCTGCTTCGTCCGCTGGCAGGAAGCGGACCCCTTTGCCGAAAGGGCGGGCATTTGGGGGCCGACCCAACTTCTCGCGCAGGATCTTGAAGTGTTGGATCCAGTTGGGCATTTCTTCAACCACCAGCGGCGGCATTCTTCCCTTGCGGGTGGTGTCGGCGGCCGTGGGGCCGGTAGTGGCCGTGGGGACAGTCTGCGTCTTCACTTGGTGGCCGGGAGTCGATACAACTGCGGCGAAACTCGCAGTTGAGGATGCATTTTGTGGTGGCATCTCAGATGAGCTTGCCCGTATACGGGTGTGCTCATCTGTTGATGAGCGCTGGCTGCAAGTCGATGGAGGTGCGCTGTAGGTCTGCTCGAGGATGCTCTCCACACTTATAGAATGATAGTTTGGAGAGAGCTTCTTTTCAACCGCGTGGCAGGCGGTCGTGACCAGACGCGCGTATTCCGCCTTAACACACGCGACCTCGATCCCCAGACCAAAGTGCGCAACTGCGAAGTTGAGCATGCTCTGGCTACACAACATAATGTTGTGTGCTAGGGATTCGGTCTTGGGCTTCAGGGGAGCGCACTGGATGGTCTCGACTGCCGTGTCGTCGCGGGTCTGCTGTGGCGTCTTGCTGGGCGCAACGCGTGTTTTAGACGCGGCGGGTGCTCGCGGCGGTCCTGCGCTGATGTGCGGCGCGGAAGCGATAGGCGTCGTGTCCATCGGCGATTGTGGTCGCACGACGGACGGCTTCTTTTTCTTGGACTTCGGGCTCCAACGTCGGTGGAGCTGGGACCGTACTTCACTGCTCAAGGCTAGCAGCACATCCCTCCCTGCAGTTGTGCCGTTCTCCGGGGGATCCCGCTGGTGGGAAGCCGGGTAGTAGGTACTGAGCCTGGAGGGCAGCTACGTAGCCGGAGATCGGAGCTGGTGACGGCGTCCTCGCACCACGGATGATGGCGCGGCGCTTTCTGAGGGTAGCTTTAAAAATAAAGCGACTCAGAGAGCTAGGTTGACAACGAGCACGAGTGAATATGGCAGTACGGTTGCCAATCCGCGCTGCTACGCGACACTATTGAAGTGGTAACATCTTATGGGATAGTAAAACTGCTTCGAAACGTAACGCTTCACAGCGCCAGGCTTCCCTTTCTCTCACGCATACGGCAGGCACCTCCTATCTCACTCTAACCAATTGTTACTTTTATAATAATATTAATAATGAACATATTCAAGAATTGTAAATATGAATAAACCAATGAAAGAATCTTAATAACCTTTCCTTACATTGTCATATTAATATACAAAAAACTTTAGTAATAACCAAAGTTTTTCTCAAATTACATTTTAGCCGATCTCAAAAGAGGAGGAGGTTATTAAGTCATATGGATGGATAGATTCAAATAAAAACTATTATAAAAAATCATATTATCTAACAAGATGTATGAGTGATTAAGTGATTTTTAAACATATATTTTTTTAATGAAAAAAAGGTACGAGATTATCAAGACGATGGTAATTGATACGCACTGTCCATTAAAAGGCAGTGCCGCTCAGGGTTCTTGAAAATCCCAAAAATTCTGAGTGGCACTATAATAATTGCGCTCGTCACCTTGAGACATAAGGTATTAAGTCTTATTTGCCAAGTAATAAGATATTATTAATATTATATTATTACTAGCAGATACGCGACTTCGTGTAGACTTTCGCGTAGGTAAAGGGTTCTTAAAAATAATAAGCAAGTTTGGAATTGAAGATCATCTCATGTCCTAGTCCAGTTCTGGTTCCCGTTTTCGCTCCCGTTCCCAATATAATATATGAAGATTTCTATGGCAAACTAAACCTACTATTGGTATAGTTATAACTCATCGACGTGAATTTCAGATATTCACTAATCCCTCGGGAACCATAGGTTTTTCCGGAATAAAAAGTCCATTCCCAAGCTCCAGTCTATCGCTGTCCCAAATTTCAACAAAATCGGTTCAGTAGCTCCGGCGTAAAAGCGGTACAAACAAACTTACATTCACATTTATAATATTAGTAGCGTTCTAATATGGTATTCCACGGAGGCCGACAAGGTAATGATAGATGTATATGAATTTTTTTCTAGCAGCGTAGGTGAAGTTGTTGCGCGGGAAGGAGCACAATCCGGGAGTTCTGTGCTGCTTGAGTCTCCGTGTGCCGGACCGGTACGTGTGGAGACGCCTCCATCCGCCACTACTATCCATTCCGATGGCGAGAACAAATGTGTCGGTAAAGTCGACTTTAACTAGAGCCCTTCGCCATATAAATGAACTCCACCACAAAGTGGACATTTTTGGGTGTACGTGGAGTGAACTCGCAAGGGTATTGTTATATGTAGTATGTTATGGTAAATAGTTGTATGTTCAAGTTTTTTGTATATTCTTGTGTGATGTATTTTTGCTAATGTAATGTTTGTTTTATTAATTTTTGCTATTGTATGATTAGTTTTAGATTGATTTGTTTGTTGTTTGTATATATGTTATTCTTGTGTATGTAACTGTGGTTTACCAGTGGGAGGTTCCTTTGCACAGGATGCCGGCTAGATTATGGGTACCACAACGGCGCCTATTTCTGCCCTGAAGCAGTAATGTGTAAGCATTTCTGTGTTTCGGTCTGAAGGGCGCCGTAGCTAGTGAAATTACTTGGCAAATGAGACTGAACATCTTATGTCTCAAGGTGACGAGCGCAATTGTAGTGCCGCTCAGAATTTTTGAGTTTTTCAAGAATCCTGAGCGGCATTGCATTGTAATGGGCAGGGCGTATCAATTAGCATCAGCTGAACGTCCTGCTCGTCTCGTCCCTTATTATCATAAAAAAAAACTGTCGCATTAGGTAATACCTGTAATGATAGTTGCTGTGTGTGGTAAATAAATAAATAAATAATTTGCTGATGAAGCTGGAAGGTTCATTTGCAAACCGAGATGACTGTAACAAAACAAACGACGACCTCTATAGCCCAGTGGTTAAGGACCCTGTCTATTGTGCTAGAGGTCCCGGGTTCGAATCCCGGTAGGTGCAAACATTTATATGATGAATATGAATGTTTGTTTCCGAGTCATGGATTTTAATATGTATTTATGTATGTTTAAGTAACTATAATGTATTAAATATATCGTTGTCTTGTACCCATAGGCTATGCCCAGTTTAGGGCTAGATAATTTGTGTTAAAGTGTGTCAATATTATTATAATTATTATTATATTGGACCATCGTAATGTGATTCACCTACTGAATCAAAGAAATATACAATTTAGATTTTTAGTGTATTTGTCAAGTAATCATTAATAGACTTATTTATAAATTATTGATCATGTGATCTCTTCAATGAAATAAGAAGAAAAAATGAAGAAATAAATCAAATCAAATCAAAATCATGTAGCTCACAGAATGACACTTATGAATGTCATAAGTTTACTTTTCTTATTAAATTTACCGCCATTTCGTAAGACAAAAATACTCAATAAAAAATGAATAAGCTGTCTCGAAGTACAACAATTTTGTGGGCCTCACAAATAAACTTGGTATGAAGAACCCTGAGAGTAAACCAAGAATATGCGCATAATGTTGACTATATCGCTGACAACACTGTCAATACAATGATAATCCTGAAGTTTTCCGAATAACCGGTGACCTTGCCAATAAACGCGGGAAACGTTATATGTTCGAATAAATCAATCATAAGCAATATGTCTATTTGTAAGCATTTTGCATATTCTTGGTTTAATATAAAGTATAACTTTATATCAATTTTATTTGTAAGGCCGACAATGTTCATCATATAGGTGCAACGGCTTCAGTTGCTCAAAAAAAAAAGTGTGTGTACACTTATGTATGCACGCAAGAAGTTATACTTCTTTGGCATTACAAAGCAAAAAATCCCTTAAAATCATTTATTGCTCCTGCTATTCTACGTTTGTAGAAAGAGCAATATTGTAAAAATCTTGCAAAGATGGCTTTGACAATTAATTAATAAATAACGAATACGGCTGTATGGGCTTGAACCCTTTGCCTGTCCTAATAATGGACGAAGAAACCAAAAAATATATAAGTAATATAAATATAAAATAATGATTAATGTCGCAAACGTCAGAAAATTTTAGGAACCAACTTCACCCTGTGACTTTTGTGTTACAGCGATGCGTGCGCATCTTAAAATTTCACTCTCATAATTTTTTCGCCTCTTAAGAAGTATACCTTCAATTAATGATGTACTTGCACAGAACCTTAATTGGACTCGAACTTTAATTTGTTTTACACCTATTTACTACAGCTTTATCATTTAAATAATCGAATCAATTGATTCAAATTCGATGGAAGTTGAAAACTTGATAATTTGTACTTTTGAGTAGCATACCGATAAAACGGATAACAAATGAATGTGTTGAGTGATAAATTCTGACTTTCACGTGTATAACTATATGAGCACACACAGAAAAAAGTATGTGCGTGTAATCTTTACGCGCGATTGAAGTAAAACTTAATAATAATTAAAATTTACATAATATACGGAATAATTACATATAATAGTCCCTCAATCGGAGGACTTAGGAAGCTTATTTCCATTTGCGAGACATATGCAGCGGCTCACGGCTTAAAATATAACTCATCGAAGAGTGAAGTTATGATATTTCGAACTCCAAAAAACAAGTCACGAAATTATCCTTGCTTATTTCTCGCAAATAAAAAGCTAAAGATACTTGATAAGTTCAAATACTCAGGTCACATCATATCGAATGACTTAAGAGATGACTACGACATAGAGCGGGAGCGTAGAGTGCTGTCAGTGAGAAGTAATATGCTCGCCCGCAGGTTTGCTCGAAGCACAAATAATGTTAAAGCGTTATTATTCAAAGCATTCTGTCAGTCTTTTTACTCGAGCGGCTTGTGGGTGTCATATTCGCGCGGGGCTTATAGCGTTCTACGTGTCACATATAATAATGCGTTTAGGAGGCTGTTGGGGCTACCATGGCGTTGTAGCGCTTCTGGAATGTTTGCTGAGGCATCTGTGGATGGTTATCATGCCATAATGCGCAAAAAAGCGGTTTCCATGTTGCAGCGTCTTCGTGTTAGCAGTAACAGCATCCTAAAGATGATTGCTGCCAGAGCTGACTGTTCCTTCCAGAAACACTGGATACAGTTAGCTCTAGGTTTATAAATATATTCCACTAATAATACTAACGTAGTACATAATAAATATTGTTGCTAATACATTTACTAATATATATGGAGATCTCTCTGAATTAAATAAATAAATAAATATATATGTATATATATTACTAGCTGACCCGACAGACGTTGTTCTGTATATAATAAATAAAATAATGTTTTTATATGAATTTGTCAATAATATATTATAACATCAAAAATTACTTTGTAATATATGCACCCTGCGATATAATGAAATTGTTTCACAGCAGAACTGTCAAACCGTGCGTCAATAAATTCTCTCACATCAAAGGAAAAACAAATTTGTTGTATTTAGCAGCATTTCAAAATTAGCCAAATCAGTCCAGCCGTTTTCGTGTTTTAGCGAGACTAACGAACAGCAATTCATTTATATATATATATAGATAATTTTAAACATTAATTAAGGCCGTGTTACCAACTCAGCACTCACGCATTGCTGAAGCATTGTTAGCTATTATTGCTAATTTTTTTTCAGAAACGCTGACGATATAACCTCATCTTTTGAGCAAAGTTGGCATTTTATTCTCTTCCTTGAATAAATAAATCCTTATGATTCTATTATTTTAACAAGCGAGCTTTTATTTATTTTACAAAGAATGATAAAGCGTTATATTGATATTATTTATTCGAAAATAAACACTTACACTTTTTGCAGGTCAAATCAGGTTTTTGATTTTCTCTTTTATTTTTACTGAGATTCCGCCATTTCATTTAACTCATTAGTATTTTCATTTTAAATTCTATTTATAATTCATTAATACCACTTGCACGTATTAAAATTTAAACTCATTAAATAAAATAATAAATAGAAAAATGAGATTATTATTATTACATATCAATATTACATTGTTATTGAATATTAACGAATATGGCTGTATGGGCTCGAACCCTTTGCCTGTCCTAAGAATGGACGAAGAAACCAAAAACCCGATGGTACAGATGGTACATTGTTGTCTAGTTACCTCGTACTAGCGCCTAAAAAAGGTTTACTTGAAAAATGTACAAATAAGTAAAATCGAACGAAAAATGGCGAAAGGTCATTGGTATCCAAAAATAAGTAGCCTTTAATCATCTACCAAAAATTTAATGCGATTTAGCATTTAATGGTCATGTCCCATCTCGATTAGTTCCGTTAATAGTTTTTGCAAGATTTCGCCTCTATAAAAAGTTGATTTCATTTTATAAATTGAAATTTAAATATTTTTATGCAAAATAGAATTTTAAAGTCAATTATTGATCATCAGAATCTAGAACCAATTCGATTAGATATGCAAGAAACTCTGCGGGCTTATATTTTATTTAGTAAAATGTTGTTACAATAAAAATTATTTATTATGTTGATTAGGTATTATTCTGATTCCTGGCGCCGAATTCCACCTTCGCACGACACGCCACAAGTTAGGATTTCATCCCCACCATCTGGATGTGTGGCGGTCCTCTACAGTGCGGTTTTCAAGGAGCTTTCTCCCTCGTACTACAAAGCTATGGAATGAGCTTCCATGTGCGGTGTTTCCGGGACAATACGACATGGGTACCTTCAAAAAAGCGCGTACACCTTCCTTAAAGGCCGGCAACGCTCTTGTGATTCCTCTGGTGTTGCAAGAGAATGTGGGCGGCGGTGATCACTGAACACCAGGTGACCCGTACGCTCGTTTGTCCTCCTATTCCATAAAAAAAATGTAGCTTAGGGAATCTGCTCCAATTCTAATCTGTGGTATCATAAATGAGAAAGAGAAAGTCATTCATGCTACAGTTTACCACATATACCTTTACCACATAAACGTTTTCTAATAATTCTAATAAATTACGCAATAAATGTTCTTTGCACTCATGTTCTATTTAATATACGGTCACAAAAATCGTTACCTTTTTGCACTTAATAGTGATTTTCATTATTATGACACTAGAAATAAGGGATTGCTTGTAACTAATTCTAGTAGGCTTCATAAGACACATACCTAATAGTTTTAAGGGTAAATGTATACACTTTTATAATAAAGTCCCAGCCACTATTCAGGCATTATCTATAAATAAATTTAAATGTTTTATTCAAAAATGTATTTATCGTAAATCCTACTATTCCACAGCTGAATATCTAAGTGATCCGACAGTCTGGAACTAGATTATGATTATTTTATAGCAATAGAAATGACAATACAATATTGTATATTTGATTAAAAAGAGCGCAAAGAAAAATGCTGGGAGAGTTTCTTGCGCTGCTTCTATTCTCTCAGAGCGCCATTTGTTTCCGATGCGGTAGTAGTATCTAGTATATTAGAAATTACATCAAAACGAATTCTTATCAATTTTGAGAATATAAATGTCTTTTATGCCTTTTGCACATTTTTAGCCGACTTAAAAAAAGGAGGAGGTTTTGAATTTGTTGTTATGTTTTTTTTTATGTTTGTTACCTCAGAACTTTCAACTGGGTGAACCGATTTTGATAATTCTTTTTTTAATTGAACGATTTTTAATCGAGTTTGGTGAGAGTTTGGAAGGATCTGATTATGATATCCGTGACAATGTAACAGAACTCTTCAATTCTTAGGAGCAAATTAAGGATACTCGGCCGAATCATTTTTAAATTTTTGTTTTGAAATCATATTTGAAAAAACATATAACTACATCGCAAGCAAATCTAGCTGACCCGACAGACGTTGTTCTGTTCTTGATAAATAAAACTCTTTGCAGGTGGAATTTCATAAAAACCGTTCTTAGCTGACCTCTACTCGGTAAAAGAATATTCTTACCAAATTTCAAGTCTCTACGCCTTATGGTTCCAGAGATATCGTGATGAGTCAATACATAGGTGGAAATCTCTTATAAGTATATAATATATTTAAAGATTATGTAAAAATATCAAACGAAGAAAATGACAAGTTTGATGTTGGAAAATGGATAAGTTTGGATTAGTTTAGTTAATAGGACATAGACAACATTTAAGTAATTAAAGTATTTAGTATTTAAGAAAAATACAAAACTATGTTTTGTATAGTATAGTAAGATATACGAACAATATTAATATTAATGGTAGCAAAATACAAAAAATTACAGTAATATTTAATCCTACTATAATATTATAAATGTGAAAGTTTGTATGTCTGGATGTATGTTTGAACTTCTTTAAGGCAAAAACTACTGAATGGATTTTGTTGAAACTTTACAATAATATAGCTTACACACCAGAATAACACATAGGCTATTATTTATAAAACTATCGCGTGAATTATACTTTATATGGCAAAACAACGTTTGCCGGGGCAGCTAGTTATAGAATACAGAAATAATCCATGTATGTGGTAAATTCTTGTTATTTGTATAAATGTGATAGAAAGAGCTGTCCTAGTATATGTCTTAGGATTTGGAAAATAAGATCGTAGAAATGCAGATTCGGATTTATTTATTATTTAGATTCAAATTTAAAGTTAATGTTATGTACAATTTATATAATGCTAGCTGTGATTTATTTTATTATTTATAATTATTATTAAATAGATCAATTAATTGTTTATGTCTCTCTCTACCATTTTTATTAATATTATTAATTCATTTATGTTTTGCATCTTCTCTCCCAACTTTGATACCTATATGTGTATTTTTGTAATATTTTTTAACAAGTTTTAATAATGTACTTCTATTATATATTTATTGTTAATACCGTTTGTTTCCAAAAAAAATGTTTGCACGCAAGAAGTTATACTTCTTTGGCTTTACGAAGCAAAAATGATTATTTGACAATTAATTATTAAGTAATGAATACGGCTGTATGGGCTTGAACCCTTTGCCTGTCTTATAATGGACGAAGAAACCAAAAAATAACGAATGACGCAAACGTCAGAAAATTTTAGGAACAAACTTCAAACTCAAAATTTTATTCTGATCATTTTTTCATAACGCGCCTAGAGAAGTATAACTTCAAAAGTATAACCAGTTCGGGTATTAACAGCGGCCTTAAGTGTCGAATACTCGTACCAGGCTTTTAGTAGAGTGTTGTATAGCAAAAACACGAAAAACTATTTAGATTTCTTGTTGCAACGAGAATAAACGAGAAAAATATAAACAAAAACGTGACTTTCTAGATGTTGAGTTATTATGGACACAGAGTGCGATAAGCGGCTAATAAAACAGTAGAGCGGCGTTATTAAGTTTAAATTTAATCGTGTGTTACACGATAACGGAAGCGTGATGAATTTATTGCTTGTTAAGATCTGAACTGACTTTGAATACCGAAAAATAACTCTAGTTATAACCGTTTTTATCTAAACTAATATAACTAGCCATTCTATAAAAAATATTAAAGTGTAATGATTTAAAACGTCGGATGATTGTTGTACTTTTTTTTAAATCACATGTAAAAAAAAATCATTAATTGATCGGAATATTTAGCTTAAACGTTAACGTTCGGTTAATATTAGTCCGGATTACCATTTTTTATGGTAAAGGAGAACAAACGAGCGTACGGGTCACCTGGTGTTAAGTGATCACCGCCGTCCACATTCTCATGCAACACCACAGAAATCACAGGAGCGTTGCCCACATTTACGGAAGGTGTACGCGCTTTTTTTGAAGGTATCCATTTATCTATTTATTGTCCAAATAGCACGGCAGTGCCACTTACACTAATTAGACGACACAAAAAGGAAAAATTACAAACAAAAAAGGAATATTAAAAAATAATTGAATTCAGTATACAATTTCATTGCTCTAGTATTTCAGAAACTAGGGAAGTCCATCCATCATTGAATTGATCCCATTAAGCATTCTTGTCGTATCATCCCGGAAACAACGTACATGGAAGCTCATTGCACAGTTTTATTAAACGTTGAAGAAAGTTCTTTGCAGACCGCACTGTGGAGGAACGCCACACATCCAGATGGTGGGAATTATATCCTAAGTTTTGGCGTGTCGTGCTAAAGTCGAATTCGGCAGCAGGAATCTCATCAATCAGATCTTTGGAATACTCCTTGTGATAAATGCCGAAGAAAATACAATGAAACGACGTCTCTACACACCGCCATGTGATTTAGCCGTTTACAGAGCACTGGACCCCCGAAAATTCAACCAGTCTGTTGGAGCTAATATTGGGCTTGGTGTAAGCAACTTTTTAACAAGCAGAATAATCCAGCTTATGCTTATGCTCGATAGAAGCTTTTCAATGACCCAGCAACCCAGTGTATAATGTGGGTAATATCAAACTCAAAACTGATGGTTTAGTTGTGTGTTAACTATTAAGGAGTAACTAAGGAATATTTTGTGAAAAGAGTGCCTTTACACCATACACAATGAAGAGGTTTTAGTTAGTAATAGTATAGGGGAACCTGTTGAACCTTGGCACTACATGTACCTAGGCCATTAGGCTAGTTCCAAAAATTCCCGCAATATCAAATTCTATTGTCTAGTGTATAACTCTAGTGTATTCTGTACGTCACTACTGACTTTTCAATTTGAAAGTAGTCACTTACCTCCATTAGGCCGGTGTTTGGTGCTATCGACGTTAAAAAGTTTTTTGGGGCAGTAAAGAGTAGTATTTTAAATATGCTTTGAGGACTGATTATTCTAAACGTTTTATAAAAGTCGCTGATCTTTTATATGCCACTAGCTGACCCGACAGATGTTGTTCTGTTCATACTAAATAAAACACTTGGAATTTCGTAAAATCCGTTCTTAGCTGGCCTCTACTCGGTGAAAAGAATATTCCTACGAAATTTCAAGTCTTTATCTCTAATGGTTCCAGAGATATCGTGATGAGTGACTATATACGTGGAAATCTCTTTTATACATATAGATTGGTTCTTTTATTTTACTAGTTTACTTAACGTTGAGAGATGAGTAACCCCAAATTATTTAAAATCCACCATTTTGTTGAAGTTGAAGTAGTGTTGTACCTCGGTCATTGTCATTCAGTTGTACCTAGGGCACGGTACATTTAGATGTTGTATTTTGGCCAAGAGAATATTTTATAAAATTAATTCACATTCACCTAATATAATATTCCTAACAAACTATAAAATATTTTGTTTCATTAGAAAAAAGATACTATGAATATCATTTTGATTTTGTTCAGAATTTGTGAGTTATTTTTTGTTAAATATGTTATTTAAACGAATCAAACGGTTTTAGTTAAGAATAGTTATATTTTCCATAAATTACCCCCGATTCCTCAATGTGTCCTAGGTACACCATAGTACTGGTCTAGATACATAGGGTATGTTGTACCTTGGCCATAAATCCCTTTTTTCGCTTTAATTATTAAAACACATGTAAGTATGAACACATTTTTGATGTTTTGGTGGTGAATACTCAAATAATTGATCTTTCAAAATATGCAAAATGGTTTGAGTACAGTTCGTCAAATAAAAAATAAATATCTAAAAAAAATGTTCTAGGTACAACTGGTTCCCCTACATTGAATGAGCTCATAATATTAGCCCTATGCTTCCCCGGGGCATAAAAAGAAAAGGGAAGTTACAGGCCCAAGGGGGAGGTAAGAAAGTAACGTAAGAGGGTCTCCTCTTACGACACCCTTGGGCATTAACCATTGGGAGGCTCTTTTGCACACGATTCCAGCTAGATTTTGGGTGCCACAACCGCGCTTTTTTCTGCCGTGAAGCAGTAATATGTAAGCATTATTGTGTTTCGGTCTGAACGGCGCCGTAGTTAGTGAAATTACTGAGCCGATTTGATTTGGTTTTCGGATTTCTTCAAAAATCCTGAACCGCACTACACTGTTATCAATTACCATCAGGTGAAAGTCCTGCTCGTCTCGTCCCTTATTGTCAATACAAAAAAATAATAAATTTACCTTATACGCCACAAGCGTGGTAATGAGACCAATCAACCGACATAATGAGTGACAGGTGTCAACGAGGAGTGTGGGTGAATGTGTGGCGTGTGCTGCGAATAGTCGCCCGCTGAAGCCGGCCACCGCCAGGAGTAACGCCAGGAGAGAGCGAGGTGGCGGAAGCCATTGCAGCCACTCTTTCATCGCCATTGTTGCCTTTCTTTATCTATAACAAAGTTGATAAAGTCAAGTAAATATTTCGGCCAACGCATTGGCTGTTCAACTAAGTAGTGCTGCTGGAGTTTCATGTATTTTTTATATAAGAGGGGGCAAAAGGGCACATAGTTTGACGGACAGATGGTCGTTGGGGCAGTAAAGTCCTCGAAAGGCGACCACGTATCGGAAGACGCAGTGTTGGTCCACAAGATGGACCAACGATCTGATCAAGGTCGCCGGAATACGTTGGATGAGGGCAGCGCAGGGCCGCTCGTAGTGGATATCTTTGGGGGAGGCCTTTGTCCAGCAGTGGACGTCTTCCGGCTGATGATGAAACGGGCAAGATGAGCGGGATGGGGAGTGGCGAGGCAACCGCCCATGGACATCCGCAACAGCAGGTTTCTAGAGATGAGATAATGTTGCGAGTATGTACCTATATCTTGAAGGTCCCTAAGTCATATCGGTTCGGGAAAACAGCAGACGGTAGCTGATTCCACAAAGTGGCTGTGCGAAATAAGAAATTTCTTGAAAAACGCGCGGTTGTGGAATGCCAGACGTCAACGTGATGCGGGTGGTATTTAGCATTTTTAAACATTTATAAAATTCGTTACTTGCAGTTAGATATAATGAAATACACCATAGTTACACGTTGGTGCATTTCTTGGCACTCAAAATAATAATACTTAATCACTACTTAGGCGCTGGTTATCCATAAGTTAGGCTATGTTAATTGTATGCAACATCTTATTTAGATATCTATTATAAGAAAGAAAGAAAAACATTTATTTCACAAAACACTCATAGTCACACACTTGATATAAAAAGATAAAATTACAAAAGATACCAAAAAAGAACGTAATTAAATTGTAATTGATTTAAAATTAGAGAGTTCCTGTGCAGTGCAGGAAATGGGTCACCGACTCAGGATTATCTGTGACACGGCCGTGGCTATGAAACAGCACTGATTTTCAGCGGTGCCCGTTTAACTTTGGAGATACAGTGCGCTTGCCATATAATAAATAATATACTTATATAAATAATTCAATAAGACATAAATAAATATAAATCTCAATATATAAAAGAAGATAATAATATAATTAGATGTTTTAAAATAAAAAGTAGCATTTAAAGGAGCGTATATCTATAATATTGGACTACACCTATATTTTCATCATCAATGCAACCAAAGCTGATCTTGTTTTTGTCGTTCTAAGAATAGTGACTTACATTTCCGACAAAAATTTAATGATCATTATTATCATACGTCAAAATAATTATAGGACATAGATATATTATACGTCTAGATAGAGTATTTTGCTGTTAGACAACCGATAAGAACAGGCCAGGAATATTAGTTTAGTGTGCGCGACAAGCTACGTCTTACACTCGCGGTTTGTATGACACTTTGTGTTAGTGTGCGTGAACTACTCTACATATAGGTTAGTACTAAACATAATATTTTTCAACGTTTTCACAGCTGTTATAGTCTATCTAGACGTATAAATGATCTATGTTATTGGATTCTATTCACTGACTTGTATAAATACCACTGGACAGGCTGTGATATTTTTGACAGCAAATTTTTTGTGCCTATTTGAAGCGCCACTCGCGAACGTCCAGAGTTTTACTTTTATGCTAGTGTGTGTGCGGTTACGGGGTATACCAGATACACAATTTTTTCTCCCTGAAATAGTCATATATCCACAAATACTTTTATAGTATTGTTTTTAAACTTTTTGACAACGTACGACGGCATTTTTAAAATATTTTATTGCGACGCAAACTGTCACAGACGATGGCAAATCTCATAATGGCGGCCGATCGGCTTGTATTAGTGTAAGTGTATGCGTGGGTCTATGTATTTACCTACACGTTTACCGGCTTTTTTTGGTGCCTCACTGTTATGTAAGGTGACGGACGAGTAAAATAAGAAGAACTCCGTCCTATCCGTCCGTCTTATTTTACTCGTCCGTGACTCTGAAGTATTATTGCATTTTGAATCAATTTCGTTCGTTTTCAGTGTTATTTATACTTCAAGAATCAACGTAATAAAGTAAACAATTATTTTTTTGTAAATAGTTTCCCACCATCTATCGATGTTTGCTGAGGTTGTCATCACTAGTTTTAGTACCGCAGACTCTCGCTACATGGCCAACAGCGACACAATGGCGAATATTAAACAGGCACAAAAGCACTTTGACAGCCGCCAGTCCAGTTGTATATAGTAGACTAGAGGTCCGTGATTCTATTTGAACATAGTCAAGATGACGTTAGTCTGTCCAGTTGTGTAAACTTGGTGATTACCGACTGTTGTTCCGAAAGAAAAGATACCATTTGTAACCAATCTAGAACAAATTATGCAATAAATTGATTGAATAATGCAATTTCATCAAAACGTTGGTCGCGTTCATTACATGTAGGGTGTGTTGCCGAATTCGATATTCCTTTTAAGGACGATGACGGCTTTAGAATTTATTTGCACAAATTTTGAATAATTTAATTACATTAGTGTTATGCTTTTCAATCTAAGTTTTGAATGTATATATTCTACTTTATTTTACGTGAGACAGCGTTATATGAAGCCTTCCATAACAAATATATAAATAATTTAATTCGTTTTTAATCGACGAAAAAATTGAGGTTTTTTTTCAATTCGACTGTCTTTTATGTGTGTTCGAGAATAACTTCGTCGATTATGAACCGATTTTGATAATTCTTTTTTTGTTGGAAAGGAGATACCTCGAAGTTGTCCCCATTAATATTGGAATAAAATTCCACCCCTAAGGGTAGGAAAACAGTGGATGATTGTTCACTCACTGCTTGCAATGTATGACCAGGCATAACTTTATACAGAATAGTTTCATTTGGATTTTTTTTTCAACAACGTCTCTCTTGGTCCCTGGTTCTGCGGATGTGGGATTATGGGCGCTTGCCTCATCACTGCATACTAACCTATTGATGATAAGAATAAAAAAAAAATACTATGAATAGGGTTGACTGATTTATGACAGGAGCAAGTTCAAAATCGCATACACTTATGTTATAGGTGACAAGTCTCTTGCAGTTCCTCTGGTGTGTATATCTTAGATACTAATATTATAAAGCTGCAGTGTTTGTTTGTTTGTTTGTTTGAACGCGCTAATCTCTGGTACTACTGGTCCGATTTGAATGATTCTTTCAGTGTTGGGTAGTCCATTTATCGAGGAAGGCTATAGGCCATGTTTCTTTTTTTTTTCAAAATTAGGGATCCGTAATAAAATTGCTATTTTGTAACACAAGGTGTAAAATCGAAAACCTATTTTTGCGTGCGCTACAAAAACTATTGACAATAGAACAAAATGATGTACAGGCTGTAATATAGGCAATATTTTATTACTTATAAAACTATCGCGTGAATTATACTTTATATGGCAAAACAACGTTTGCCGGGTCAGCTAGTTCTTGATATATATTCTGTTCACAATATATTCTGGATAATGTTATTAATGTACGTAGGTGAATTTGCTAGAGACTGTCATATCTATAATGTTAACACCAGGAACAGAAAAACTTATAATGCCTACTACTCAGCTAGTCGAGTTAGTAAGTCTTTTGTGGGGCGATGTATATGTTTTTACAACAAGATCCCAGATAATGTTGAAAACATATGTATTACGAAATAGAAAAGACTTGTTAAAAAACGTTTGCGTACTCGTAGTAAAGGTGACTATAACATAAATGACGTTCTTAGTGATACCACAGATTGGGAATGGAGCGACCGCTCAGGCTCGAAAAAAATTGAGGTTAACTGTTAACCTCTAATTTTAGTAATGCTCGCACAGCTTGTCACACACACTACAGTAATAAACCTGGCCTGTTTTCATCGGTTGTCTAGCAATAAGTGGGTCTATCTAAACCTATCTAAGGTAATTTATATTAAAAGTAAAATATAAACTTTTCTTAAATTTCTCGTTAAGTGCGTAGTAACCTTTGCAATGAAGGAACACAGCACTCAGGCGGATTATTGGCAATCTCCGGCCGTTGAGAGCGGGCAGGACTTCCATAGAAAATCCAGAGTGAACCAACGATTGATAAATTACATACAAATTTAATTTACGATGCGGGTTTAAACACGCTCCTTTCGGTATACGCCCCGGAGCTTTGACCACTTACCTAATCAAAAGACGCACAAAAATTAGCATACATAAATTCTGGTATATTTGTTCAACTGTGGAGTTGTGGATTTCATTGTCGATAGATTTTGGTATTTAAAGTCCCAGAAGTGAGATAAATGATTTGTCTCGCGCCAGATTTTGGCGAGACAACACGTCCTGAGGATGCCCCGTGTCGATTTGTTTAATGACAAATACTGGCGGAATTAACACTAAAGAATACTCAAATCATTTGAATAGATGATTTAATAAAGAATTGAAAAGTTACGTATTTGATATCAGCAATCAGGGAACGGGTGTGGTGTTCACTTTATTGTCAACGAGAGGGCGCCTGCGACATTGCCTGCTCTGTTCGTGTGGTATTTGGAATATTATTTATTTCCTCCAATTTTATAATTTACTCCTCACGAGTTAAGCTTTATGCAAGTGAAAAACTTAACTCTAGTTTGTCAAGTGATTATTATGGAAAAAAACGCCAAATGCTAAAGAAAAGCATGTCACATTAAATTATACGACCCCTAGCTCAGTGGTTAGTGACCCTGCCTACTGAGCTAGAGGTCCCGGGTTCGAATCCCGGTAGGTGCAAACATGTATATGATGAATATGGATGTTTGTTTCCAAGTCATGAATGTTAACTTAAATTTATGTATGTAAGTATATTGTATTAAATATATCGTTGTTTTGTACCCACAGTACAGACTATGCTTAGTTTGGGGCAAGATAATTTGTGTAAGTGTGTCAATATTTATTTAATATTATTACTTACTTTTAATTAGTAGAAAGCGCGTTCAAATAGTTTTATCCATATTTGTTTTATTATATGTAATGTTTTAGTTGATTGGTATAAAAATTCGATTTTATAGCGCTCCCCAGGGAGCTCTCAAAATTTTTGGATAAAATATATCCTTCGTGAACTCTTGAAATTTGTGAATAATCAATTTCATTAAAATCTATCTTCTATTTGAAATAGTAGCAGACAGATAGAGAAATTATTAAAACACATTTATCATTTGTTGGAGGCTCCTTTGCACCGGATGCCGGCTAGATTATGGGTACTACAACCGCGCCTATTTCTGCCGTGGAGCAGTAATGTGTAGGCATTATTGTGTTTCAGTCTGAAGCGCACCGTAGCAAGTGAAATTACTGGGCAAATGAGATTTGACAACTTATGTCTGAAGGTGACGAGCGCAGGTTGTGGTGCCGCTCAGAATTTTTGGGTTTTTAAATAATCCTGAGCAGCACTGCATTGTTAGAGCGGGCGTATCAATTACCATCAGCTGAACGTCCTGCTCGTCGCGTCCCTTATCTTCATAAAAAAAAATCATTTTGGTCTTTATATGATCCAATTTTGTTAGCATAAAATAAGTCAATGTATAATTTAAACATATTCACACAATATAAATAGTTCCGACTGTTGAAGGAATTCTACAATGTCTGTAAACAAGATAACTAGGTCATTGTGTCGGTTCTAGATTTTTAAAGCGTTGTAAAACTCCCACACCACATTTTAGTAAATTTCAACATTTTTATATTGTCTCTCATCAATTTTTATACATCTGAAGAGATGTTTATCTTAAAAATAAACTGTCTATTTGACATTCAATGGAATAGATTCTTGAGTCAGGATGAAAATTTTAGGATAGAAAAAGTGTTTTAATTTTGCAGTATTGGAATAATTAGTAAGTAGTAATAGGAATAGAGAAAGCTACTGGTCGTTCGGAGGGCAATGGAGAGGGCTTTGCTTGGAGTTTTTCTGCGAGATCGAATCAGAAGAGAGAAATCCGTAGAAGAACCAAAGTCATCGACATAGCCCAAATTTTTGCGAAACTGAAGTGGCAGTGGGCAGGGCTCATAGTTCGATGGAAAGATGGCCGTTGAGGCAGCAAAGTCCTCGAATGACGACCACGTAACAGAAGACGCAGTGTTGGTAGGCCGACAAGATGGACCGAAGATCTGGTCAAGATCACCAAAATACTTTGGATAAGGGCTGCCCTTATCAACCTTAGGGCAGCGCAGAACCGATCGTCGTGGAAATCTTTGGGGAAGGCCTTTGTCCACCAGTGGACGTCTTCCGGCTGATGATGATCATGATTAGGAATAGTAGCAGTGGTACGAACTATATGTGCAATTATTATGTGCAGTGTATATTTGTGGCAGGAAACGTGCAAGGGGTTTGCCTAATAGAAAGTGAAATGCAGCGATCCATGGACATCAGAAATAGGTCAAGAGGTCGGAGTATATTCTCAACTGGAATATCCCTTAGGTTACTAACTACCACCAAACTTGAATAGGTGTTGAGAGGGAGTACCTACAACAGCCAAACGTAGCTACATGTGGTTGCAGCACAAGCCCGTTAAATAACGGTGCACTTGTGCTATTTGATTTTTTTTTTATTAATGGAAGAGGATACTAGGGTATATTTATCATAAGCCTTTTTAATACGCTGTTTGCCAAATGTTGCAACAAAAATAACTGGAGATTTAGAGTTCCTATAATTTCGATTATTGCTACTTCGCAAGAAATTATAGGAACGGGAATGGAATGTTATGTCATTTTCATATAATATTAAAATGTCAAAATTAATTGTACTTAGATTAAGGATTGGTTTCCGCTCCAACTAGTTACCGCACTTCCTAAGAACAATAGCTTTTTAATTACAACTATTAGATACTTGTTTGTGTGCGTGGACTCTTGACAAGAGGATGATTTGATGATGCCATTTGCATCTTTAAAATTTTGTAACATACGCTTCGTATTATTTTTCATTGAAATATACAAAATACTTACTGATGATATGTGATCCCAGTGTTTTTATTATTTCTTGTAGTATTATTTTTACAAAGTGTTACTACGCAACCCGGCATTTTAGTTTCAATTATTAGCAAAGTTAAACAGAATATTTGGCACGTCAACGCCACATATTGTTCAAGACTGGCTCGAGTACGCCCACTTCGGTGTTGTATTTGTTGCCGCACTTTGCGACTAAGCCTCCGGTATCTATTTGGAGCGCAGCGGAGACTTAGCAGCAATTCTTAATCTAAGATTGTATTGTTAAAAAAGATTGGAAGTGTTTGATGTTTGAGATCACCTAAATCAACTGTAAATAGCTTATACTGAGAGCTGCAACTTACAGTAATATTATGATCTATTTAAAAAAATATATTATTTTCGGTGCAATTTGTCTGATTTTGTAATTCGCGTCTTCTGCTTTGAATAATCAATTCACTAGATATCGAGTCCTATAAAATGTTTGGCATCTTTAAGTAATCTTCAACAAGTATCCGTTGAAGTAGTCTGCTTCTTTTGACACCATCTGGACGTCATCTTGGTCAAACCTGCTTATATGTCGAATATTCTGTAAGTGTTTAATAAGATTGGTAATGCATTTAAGTATTACTCACTATCTGCCAGCTACTGTTGATTTTTGTTATCGTTTACAAACAATCTTGTGTACTGAGAAATATACGCTTATATTTATTTACCAAACAAAACGAGCGTTTCTGTTTTAATAATAATTTATATTGATATTTGCCTTGAAAGACATATTGACTGCACCACTTCATTGGGTTATTGTATTTTTTGTTATTTAATATATTTTTTTTTGATAATTTAATAGTTATTTATGCAACTGATAAGTAATAAGGGGTATTAAAACACGAATGTGGGTTAGCTCGGCTTCGCCTCTACACTCGGCGTTTTAATAATTTATTATCAATAGTTGCATACAAGTCTTTATCTACACCCATAATATGAATCCTCTATAAAATATTCTGAAACAGCTTACTGCTAACAATAAAAAAGCCAGTCGTCGTAACCATAATATTATCCAAAGGAGTTTTATTATGAAAACGGATTAAAGAAAAACCTAAGCTTAAAGACTTCAAAAGATTATAAAACGGAACACTCATTTCGATTATGTAATAGTTATTGGGTGTTTTAATGTAGGCAATAAGCTAACTGTTTTGAGAATCTTTAATAGAGGACTTGGGTAGACATGGGTGTAGATAAAATAAAACGTCAACTACTTATTCCTATAACCAATATATGAATATCATGCCGATAGTTTCATAAGTATTTCATTACGTAAGTATAAAATATTATTTAATTTCAACTATACTAAACATTTTATACAACACGAGTCCACGCTTTGGCAAAATTTGACAAATAAAATTTGAAAAACAAAATTTTATGAACGATGTGGGATTCGAACTCACGACCAACTGAGCTAACCGTTCGAGTACGGCCTCGTAATAAAATTCTATTTGCTTTGTACAACTCTCAGGTTGTGGCTTCATCTACAGGATCCACTTTACAGTTGATAACCTGCTCAACCCCAATATTTGCATATACCTGAGAGTTGAACAAAGCAAACAGAACTTTATAACGAGGCGGTACTCGAACGGTTAGAGCACCGGCACGGAACGCCGGAGGTCGTGGGTTCGAATCCCGCATCGTTCATAAAATTTTGTTTTTCAAATTTTATTTGTGTATTTATCCTAGAAGTGAGGTTTATCACTTTAATAACATAAAATATTGTTTTTGAATCGTTTTCGCAGCGAATGCCTAATAATGACATTTTTTCCATTTTCATAGGATTTCTTTTATATTTCTTGAAAATACAATACATTGCAACAGCACATATTGCTGATAATGTTGTAGCAATCAAAATCACAATATACAGCAAAAAGTGATTTTTTATGATTTTTTTGCTTTATGTATTATCTATATTATCCATACCTTAAAAACTTTTCTGATTATAATATTAGTTTATGTAATATTATTATTAAGTCACAAAAACTCTGAACGCGAAATAAATAAATGATGAACACTATTTGTAGCGTTTGTGCCTCTCGTTCACTCTACCGATGCATCCATTTAAAAAAAAATGTTTACTAAAAGTTTTTATAAGTGGCGATAAAGGGTTGGCCGTGGATTGGTCCTACATTCACTAATTTAAATGATAAATTATCTAACAAGGCAATTAATATTTATTTGCGATTATGTATATATTTGTACAAAATATAAATGTGTTATGTAGCGAGTGTAGAAACTACTAAAAGTAAGACCATATAGCTCAGTGGTTAGTGACCCTGCCTACTGCGCTAAAAGTCCCAGGTTTGACACCCGGTAGGTACAAACATTTATATGATGAATATAGATGATTGTTTCCGAGTCTTAGATGTTTATATGTACGTTTAAGTAAGTAAATTGTATTGAATATATCGTTGTCTTGTACCCATAGGAGAGGCTATGCCTAGTTTGAGGCAAGATGAATTGTGTCAAAGTGTGTCAATATTATATTATATTTAACATAAAATAATAAAATATTAATAATATTATTGAAACTAGTATCGAATAAAATATATGTACTTACTTTATAATATTGAAAAAATAATACACGAATTATTACATAGTATACAAAACGCAAAGAAAGTAAGTTAACTATGATACTTAACTTGCTAGTGCAAAAGAAAGTGCCAATATGAGAGTGGCTTACCAAGTAAGGGAGAAATGAAATCTAAGGTGCCGGTTATGCATGGCTGCCCAAGATCATCTTATCATCTCATTCACCTAGATATACAAGCACAAACGATAAAAATAATCAAAAACTATCCTATTGTACATCAAATATCGCGCTATAAACATTACACTGAGAATTCAACTGTAGTTAAATCTATATTTACCTTTTTGGTAGTACTAAACCACTGTTTAACAACACGATTAAACTTTGAAGTAAAAGCAAACGGGACACAGTTTACTAAACACCGGTCGACGGTTAATTGTTTGTTTTGTAAACCCGGCACGACCGTTAGACGACACAACCTAACCGGCGACTGTCGCCGCGTGAACTGCGCTGGCGCAGACTTTGTTATCGAAACTCTTATGATAAGAAAACAATCGGGTTTGATGTTTGTTGTACGTGCATCTGATGTTTGCTATCTACTGTTTTATTAGATGATATTGTAGGTCAAAGCCCCCTCTCGGGCGTGCCAAATGCAACACGTGTACCTACAACCATGCAATGTGTATCGTAGGTGGAAACTATAAATAAACTATACAGTTCGCTCAATATATTCATAACATTAGCTCAGTAATCCAAAGACTGCCTCATCTTAGACAATTATCAAGTAGATCTGCATCATCAAATTAAGTAAATCAAATTCTCGTGATATTGCAAATATATATTTAAAAGTGACAAAGTCTACAACTAAAGCTGTATAACAACTCTGTATCCAATAGAAAGCGTCATTAGTATTTTACAAATATTTGCAAGTAAAAAAAAGAGTCGACCTTGTCTATAGTTAGACAGAAAGGCTTACCAGTGGGAGGAGGAGGGGAGGACACAGGCTTTGCACAGGATGCCGGCTAGCTTATGGGTACCACATGAATGCGTGCCGCTCAGAATTATTGTGTTTTTCAAGAATTCGGAGCGGCACTGCATTGTAATGGGCAGGCAGGCGTATCACATACCACCAACTGAACGTCCTGCTCGTCTCATCCCTTATTTTGATAAAATAGGCAAAGCATTCAACAGAAAACGATTTTCTTGTTTACTTTCCTCTCTCCTTCCCACAAGCACACAGCCGGTCTGAGGTTCGAGTCTCCTTAGGAGACGCGACTGTTGTTGCGTAGTCTTTGCGGCCTCCACGGCCCACGTCCTACTTCGCTGTGAAAGCCAGGGCTGCTAACAGCACAGAGGAGGTTTTAGTCGGTATGGGGCGTCCGCTTACGCGGACACTCGAGTCCGACATATTACGCCCCGTTCCGGGGCGTAAATACGTAACAGTATTTCCTCCTCTCAAAAAAAAAAAAAAAACTTGTTTACTTTCTATTATTTTCTTACTGACACAAGAGGCAATCGAAATAGTTGTTAGATATACAGAGAAATAGTAACAAATAATACATCGTTCAGGAAAACACCTCGATATTTTTAGGGTCATGGTCGATCAATGTGTATTTTAGTGACCGACGGAGCGCGCCGGCTCAGACAGAATTAGGTTTTACTACTATTAATTCATTGCTTGTTCTAATATACATTCTATATATATTACACATTACCACCTATGTATTGACTCATCACGATATCTCTGGCACCATAAGGCGTCGAGACTTGAAATTTGCTAGAAATATTCCTTCTGCCAACTAGAGGTCAGCTAAGATTTTACGAAAATTCACCCTCAAGAGTTTTTTTTAATTATGAACAGAACAACGTCTGTCGAATCAGCTTGTATCTTATATCTTTAAATGAGCAATTCTTGTGTATATATATATATATATATATAATTGAAATCTCGGAATCGGCTCCAACGATTTTCATAAAATTTAGTATATAGAGGGTTTCGGGGGCGATAAATCGATCTAGCTAGGTTTCAATTTAAAATAATGTAGTTTTATCCGTTTTAATGAGAAACAGCTACAATAACTTTAGAATACAAAGGTAAATTTCGACACTATATACAAGACTATAGTAGCTCAGATGGGACATTGGGTGATCCAGAAAGCAGAAGACCCCGGTTCGAATCCAGATGTCCTATTAGTTTTTTTTTTAAATTCAAGTTTGTACATTCTTAAAAATCCGAGCAAGGCTTGGTTGTCCGGATATTTATATATAATATTGACACACTCTTACACAAATTATCTTTTTAGTTACTTATTTGATACTTTTCAGTTTTTGAAGTCGGTTTTTTTAAACGTAGTTAGTTTATTTTTTATTTTTTACGTTTTAGTGTCCGTACACAGATAACAAATATGGTATCCAGGTAGACAAAAATTTTCATATAAATGTTCACTAAGTGAAAACTACTGGGCCAAACTATGTAAATTTTTTATGGGACCAAATGGCATTTACAAGAATTACGTAAATCGGATCATAAATCTCAGAATAATCGTTGTACATACATTAAAAAAAATATCGATCGAATTGAATCCTCCTTTTTGAAGTCGGTTAAAAAGCAAAGTGAATTGTAAGAATACGAAACTCCGGTCGCGGGTCCGAGTCCTGCATCGTTCATAAAATTTTGTTTTCAGTTTTATTTGTGTTATTAATCTCAGAAGTGAGGGGTTACCTTTAAAAAAAAACGAATTGTTTAGATTTGATGCCGACATCTCAAGTCAATTTCCCAATATGCAAATATTGGGGTTCAGCAGGTTATCAGCTGTAAAGTAGATCCTGTAGATGAAGCCACAACCTGAGAGTTGAACTAAGCATACAAGATTTTATCAACGATACGTAACTTGAACGGTTGGCTCAGTTGGAAAGAGCGCTCACACGGAACGTGAGAGGTCGCGGGTTCGAGTCCCACATCGTTCATAAATTTTAGTTTTGTGATGTATATTGGTATCAAGTCACGAGAACATATATCTACTTACTCTGGCCATAAATATTGTTACAATTAAAAATAAACAAAATATGACATTTAAATTTGGAATCTGTCATTTTTATATTATTGTTCATTGAGTTTTCTATTGAGGTCTCTCGATACGCTTCGTATAAGTAAAATGTTTGTGTACCGGGCTATAAATAGGTACAATGAGACCTCTTCTGTATGTGTAAGAAAAAGATCTGGCCATCTACGTAGTGTTCGTACGAAAAAGGTGGTCAAAGCAATAAGGGAAAGAATTCGAAGAAATCCTGCCCTAAAGCAAAAGATTTTATCTCGGGCGATGAAGATAGCACCTAGAACCATGTCGCGTATTTTAAAATATGACTTAGGACTTGCAGCCTATATGAGACGTAACTACTGGTCATTTCCTAACTTATAATTTAAAAAAGAACAGGGTGGTAAAATCGTAACATTTACTGAAGCGGTACGCAAAGGGAGGTCAAAGAAAAATTTTGTTTACGAATGAGATTTTTTTTACAATTGAGCAAAATTTTAACAAACAAAAAAAAAAATTAACAAAAAACAACCGACTTCAAAAACAATAGATATAATATGCACTTAAAAGTATAAAAATAATTGCGTATTTTTATAAAATCTAATTAATTAATCTAATTCCAGTTACGATTATTGTAATTTTTTAACCTGTTAAATTGTTATTAACACCTTGAGACAGAAGATGTTAAGTCTCATTTGCCCAGTAATTTCACAAGCTACGGCGCCCTTCAGACCAAAACACAATAATGTTTACACATTACTGCTTCTCAGCAGAAATAGGCGCCGTTGTGGTACCCATAATCTAGCCGGCATCCTGTGCATAGAAGAATCCCACTGGTACAATATCCTTTTTAAACACATTTCATGTCGAACTGATAACAAGGGCAATATAATTAATGATATAAGTTTGAAACACGTGTTAGTGGCAGCCTTAATCTGATTACAAGTCAATTATATTGTTTTTGACGATAACAAAATTTATAAGTGGCAGTTTAATATAGCTCTTTATTAGGACACGATAAGATATTATGTCGGTGTTAAGTGCAGGATTGAATATCGTACAGTAATGTACCGTCTAAGAACATCGGCTCAAATAATACAATAGAAGACTATAATCTTTCAATGTACATGATTTCAAGAAAATTCGCGCTTTAGGTTTTTAGGGTAAATCGTAATACCTTTGAATATTTTCAGCTTTCCTATTGATAGTAATAATAATAATAAAATAGTTTATTTGCAGCTAATAATAATCACAAAAAATAAAACAATTCTTTAATTAAATTAAAATTAAAAAATAAAACACACCATACTTATTAAAAAGACTAGGATCGTTACCCGCAAATAAGCTCAAGCTCGGCATATGCTGGCACACATATTATGCATGCTCAGCGCCGATCTTCCGCTTGAGCCATTGTGACTTCGTAACTGTCCCAACACTTATACGCTATAAATATACTACAATACGTATGTAAATGACGTATACTTTTTAATGCAGATAAGCTTCTTTTATAAAGAAATGGAATGGTTCCGTTGTGTAAATTTAGCTATCCTGAGTATTGACAGCCCAGTCAAATGAGCCTTAAGCAAGCGTCTCTTTGGCTTAATGGTGCATATATACCAATTTGTATTGCGTTATTGCTGAATATAATGCATAATATAAAGAAAATAAATGTAGAATATAGATCGAATGAGAAATGAGGTGATCCGTAGGGGAACCAAAGCTACCAACATAGCCCAAATGATTGCGAAACTGAAGTGGCACAGGGCAGGGTTGCCAGTGATGACTTACGGTACGCAGACGTAGTCGCTAACTATGGGCCTGATGAGAAAGCTCATGGTCGCTCAGAGGGCAATGGAGAGGGCTATGCTTGGAGATTCCCTGCGAGGTCGAATCAGAAACGAGGAGAACCAAAGTTGCCAACATAGCCCAAATGATTACGAAACTGAAGTGAAAGTGGGTAGGGCACATAGTTTGACGGATAGATGGCCGTTAGGGCAGTAAAGTCCTCGAATGGCGACCACGTACCGGAAGACGCAATGTTGGTAGGCCTCCACAAGATGGACCGACGATCTGGTCAAGATCGCCAGAGTACGTTGGATGCAGGGCTGCGTAGGACGGATTGTCGTGGAAATCTTTGGGAGAGACCTTTATCCAGCAGTGGACGTCTTGCGGCTGATGATGATAATGATATTAAATTAACTTGATGTCATATTACGTGAAATTCCACAACTTTTCCTATCGCTAACTCGTCTAACGCAGAGGTCCTTGTCCGAATGCAGAAGAACATCGAGTTAGTGAGAACTATCAAGCAGCGTAAAATCTCGTACCTCGGTCGTATACTACGCAACGATAGGTAACGCCTGCTCCAAACTATTTTGATGGAGAAAATTGCTAGGAAAAGAAAGAGGTTGGCTCAGAAATATAAGGGAGTGGACTGGCATCAAGACAGAACTACTCCTCCTAGCTATGGACAAGGAGAAGTTTAAAAAAGCTAACTGATGACCTCCAGTAAAGGGGAGGCATGTGAAGAATATAATGTATAAATCTGGATCTCCAGCTATTTATATGCCAAGTTTCACCACAATCAATTCAGTAGTTTTTGCTATTCAGCTCTATAGAATTCAAGTTTTTCGTATAGAATTCAAGTATATTTAATATTATATATTAAGGAGATGCATACTAATTTGCACAGTTTTTTCTAATTTCGCGATTTTTGACATGTAGTTTGCCTTAGGGATAATCCACCTATGACTCTATGTACTGTACATTTAGTTCCGTTTGTATCATTTATTGTATATAATTTCAACCGACTTGTGTAATATATTAGGTTGTATTAAGGTACTCTCATTCAGATAAAAAAAACCGCGCGATGTTATTGTATCTTGACACAGGCGTGGAAAATATCGGCCTGCAAACTAAAAACTCTAACCCAAATAATGTTTATTTATAAAGGCTAATTTATACCAAGCACTTTTAAAAATACATGACACTTTGCATTTAATTAATCTCTTTGATTTCGAAAGGCCCACGAGAAGAACATGAAAAAAAGTCACAGTCCACCATTTGGATTCAACAATTTTATTGCAATAATTATAGACTTCATAGATAAGTACGTCAGGTGATCCATTCATTATACAAAGCGTCGTCGGAGCAGGCATGAATAAAAATAATGTTACTGAACTACTTCTGATGTTGCAAGATAACATGAGGTGTTGAGATCGCATCGATCACGTGATTATGATTACGTTGCTTTGTTCTAAATGTTTTTTACTTTCTAAATGTTAATGAAAAAATTTACTTTCAATATTTATTGTTATTGTTACCTTTGTCATTATAATTTAGTAAATAACCAAACAATACAAAATATTGAAAAGGCGATGCGACATGTTAATAAAAAATTGCTATCATATATTTCCTTTGTCGAAGCTCAAATTACATGTAACCCAAAATATTTCTGGAGTAAAAGTAAAAGTAACTACCCGGCAGAAATGTCTTATGGTCATGAAAGTTCAGATAAAATTAATACCATTTCAAATTTATTTGCTTTTCATTTCTCATCGGCTTATACAAGGCCTTCACTAAAACGTTTGAACGATGAAAATGTTATTTGTGAGAGCAATAACGTTCTGCGTACTGTACATATCACTCACAACCAAATCGAAAAAGCTGTAATAGCACTAGACAAAGCGAAGGGTGCGGGCCCAGATGGTATTCCACCTGTGTTTTTGATCAAATTAGCTGCTGAACTATCTGTTCCTTTAGAAATAATATTTAACACTTCTATTCAAAACGGGATCTTTCCAAATGTTTGGAAAGAAACAAAGATAGTATCCGTTTATAAGGATGGAGACAAATGCTTGGTTTCGAATTATAGACCCATAGCTATTTTATCTATCTTAGCTAAAATATTTGAATCTTTTATTTGTGAAAAAATCACGTGGCAATTATCGCAATTAATTGATACTCGGCAACATGGTTTCATTAAAAACAAATCGACAGCAACAAATCTTGTTGAGTATACTGAAGAAATTGTGGAAGCAGTCGATGGCAAAGCACAAATTGATGCCGTATACACACCGACTTCAGCAGGGCTTTCGACACCGCCAATCAAGAAATTTTATTATACAAATTGCTGAAGTATGGAGTGTCGGATCCCTTGTTGGGTTGGTTTCGCTCATATCTCAGCAATAGGCAACTAAGAATGGTTATCAATGGGTATACTTCGGAATCATACATAGCGACCTCAGGAATCCCACAGGTATCGCATCTCGGACCGCACCTCTTTAATGTGTTTATTAATGATATCTCTGAGTGTTTTAAGTATTCCAAAGTTTATCTTTTTGCTGACGATCTCAAGGTCTGTAAAGTTATCAAGTCACTGAACGATTCATATCATCTGCAGGAAGAACTTGATAGTTTGGAAAATTGGTGCGAGCTTAACGATATGTCACTTAATGTAAGAAAATGCAAATATATTAAATTTAAGAAAAATAAGAATGTGCTGCATACGTCGTATCACTTAAATGGAGTCATGTTGGAAGAAGTCACGTGTATGCGTGATCTTGGAATTCATTTTGATACCAAATTGAATTTTAACACTCATACAGATAAAATCGTACATAAAGCTTCAAAATTATTAGGTTTTGTTTTAAGAGAGGCAAAGAATTTTAAAGACCCAATGACTAAAAAAATTATGTACAACTGTTTGGTGAGAAGTCATTTAGAGTACTGCAGTGTTGTTTGGTCGCCACATTATAAAGTAAATGTTGCTAGACTTGAGCGTGTCCAAAAAAAGATGGCACAGCATCTTGCGTTTAGTCATGGAGTTCTTAAAAAGATTAAAACATATGAAGAACGACTATCATATTTCCACATGAACTCCCTAGAAGAACGAAGAAATTATTTGGACCTAGTATTTCTAAAAAAAATATGCACTGGCCTAATTAATTGTCCCGACTTGCTCAGCAAAGTTAGATTTAATATACCAAATAGAATTCCAAGATGATGTCAGTGACAAATCTTATTTTCATTACCAAATTGTCGCACTAATCTAAGAAAATTTTGCCCATTGTCACGAATGTATACCCTGTATGATCAGTATAATAAGGATTCCTTAGATATTTTCGCTTCCTCAAACTTTCAACAAACAAAATTATTCTTGAAAGAGATATCTTTAATAATATTACGCAAACAGGATCTTAAATCTATGCTCACTAATTTTTCTACTATTTTATGTATGCAATAAAAACATAAGTGTGTTGTTATCTTAATTAAGTAAAATTCTGTGCATCCTGTGATTTCCTGTAAGTGATAAGACACTTAGCATTAAATTAATTGTATTGTTTTTATTGTTGTATTAGTGTACTTGTTGTTGGAAATCCTAATAAATAAATAAAAAAAAAAAAACAACTTCATTCTCCTTTTTGTCTTCAAAACTCTATAATATGTATTCTCCGCTAATTGCTAATCACTTTTAATAAACTTTTATGTGTGTCCTTTTATTACAAATATGTAATTATACGAAAAATTGGAGATAAAACTTAATGGGGCTCAAAGCATAATTAATGCATTCTTATGAAATGTCAAATTCATTTTAAAATAAAATTCGATTTCTGTGAACGCTACCTAGAAAATAGAACTTGGTAGATATCAAATTTAAATCAACTACAAAGCTTTGAGGTACCTAGCTTAAAAAAATATCAGAACATTATAACAATAATAAAACAATGAAAGCACGGAGTTATATTTACCCATCTGTGACAGCCTTAATTTATGTTATGCTGCGGCCGCAGGGAAACAATAGCGGTATGGTGTGCGTTTAATTGTAAACAACGATGTTATGGGGTAATTATTGTTACTTAATGATGTTATTAGGGCATGTTTGTTTTCTGTACTGACAATACTTGCTTTATGCAAGCTTAATAATTCTGTAGTTGCCTTGGCCAGGCCTGTCTCACTCAAATTGTAAGTAGGTACGTGCGGTGGCCTCTACACAGTAAGCCAGCCAGTAAGTAGAGACTCTTGAGCGAGCTTTGTTTGTAGGTTTGACAACGAAATAATATTGATTTAAGATTACGATTACATACCTATTTATTATATAGAAGAAACTAAGCTACGCTATAAGGTGACCTTATCTAGATAGATTTTAGGTAAAGAAGACAACCCTAATGTCGTCAGAAGAGGTAGGAGTCACGCGATAGAAAGAGAGGCAACTTATAAGTGAATAAAAGTGTAGGTTAATAGCGCTCTGTGATCTGAATTACACCTTATTATATCGACGCAAGAGTTCCTATTTCTTTAATTTATTTTGCGGAGTGAGTCTTCTGTACTTGAACTATTACATATTCTTTGCCATGGCTGCCTCTCGAGTAGTGAGTGACGGGTTTTAGCTCCACTGAGAACATATTTTTCCACATCTATTTGTCTGTGTGGTTTTTTGAGTACATTCTGGTTGCAGAAAGATCTGTAGGGACGATAGGGCTGTAGGCGTTCTTTGCGATGTCGAGCTGTACTTTAAATAATCAACTATATAGTGTCAATTGGGTCAAAGGCCTTCCAACAGTACCGGGAAAAAGTGGATAATAATATGGGCCTTATGAGAAAGCTCATGGTCGCTCAGAGGGCAATAGAGAGGGTTATGCTTGAAGTTTCCCTACGAGATCAAATCAGAAATGAGGAGATTCGTAGGAGAACCAAAGTTACCGACATAGGCCAAATGATTGCGAAACTGAAGTGGCAGTGGGTAGGGCACATATTTCGACGGACAGATGGCCGTTGGGGCAGTAAAGTCCTCGAATGGCGACCACGTACCGGATCACGCAGTGTTGGTAGGCCCCGCAACCACACAAGATGCACCGACGATCTGGCCAAGATCGCCGGAATACGTTGGATGAGGGCAGTGCAGGACCGATCGTCGTGGAAATCTTTGGGATAAATTTGCCTTTGTGCAGCAGTGGACATCTTCCGGCTGATTATGATAAAAATAACTGCCCCCAGGTGCAGATTACCTTGTCATATCTTCATCAAATGCTTTATCTTCCACGCTAAGACCTATGCGGTCGCACGCGCAAAGGTCTCGAAACGTTGGGTTATCTAAAATATTAATAAATATTACTTTTACGGAAAATTTAATGTAAGAAGTTTAAAAGGTATTGTTTGTTTTTTAACACTCGCGAAATTATCTTTCAGTGAAACCACGCCTTGGCTGAAAAGATAATTGTTGAAATTTAAAATGAACATAAATTTCTGCCGAATCGGCGATAGATGAAATAGTTATATAAATTAACAAAAATCTTATTTTACAAATTGATAAATGGAATAATTTTATCAAATTAATGTGTTGTCCTCGGTTCTCGATAAAACTACGAAATCTGGCCGTTTAAAGTGGGTCAAATCACGCCCAAATGAGTTGGTTACAAACAAACATACATACAGGTGAAGCTAATAAAAAGCGTGTAAAAAGACCCTGAGGCAGATCAGAGATGTTAATTTGTTTGCAAGATTGTGTTGAGAAATATCTGAGGAGAGAGGAAAAACATATATCATAGAAATGACAGAAGATAATCGCTAAGGTTGTGATCAACAGGCAATACTTTATAGGTCCTTGATATGGTAACGTTAATCCCAGCACATGTGATGTGAGTGACATAAATGTTTATCATTTAACAATGATCGTTGATAAAATTATGAGCTGTATATTTGACCCAATTAGGACACTCATCTATTTATGATTATAGGATTAACCAATTTGTCTATTATGTGAAGCATGAAGTTGTTATTCAATACTGATCAACATTATTCCGAAAATTTCCGATTTTAAAACTAACTGATTCAATCTCAAGAGATGCAGTGGAGATTGAAAATAACTCCTGGTCCATGCGTCATGCTCGTGAACGGGTGCAACTTGTGGTGGCAGGATGATCCAGTTACCAGAAACACTGCTTCATGTTTTAAAATTAGTTAAGTATTAAATTTTAAAAATCGCTTATAAAATGCTCGCAAAATACCTTAATTTATTTATTTACAGTGTGTGTGGATTGATGCATCTACTGTACTCAATAACTTTTTTTTTTTATGGAATAGGAGGACAAACGAGCGTACGGGTCACCTGTTGTTAAGTGATCATCGCCGCCCACAATCTCTTGCAACACCAGAGAAATCACAGGAGCGTTGCCGGCCTTAAAGGAAGGTGTACGCGCTTTTTTTGAAGGTACCCATGTCGTATCGTCCTGGAAACACCGCACAAGGAAGTTCATTCCACAGCTTTGTAGTACGTGGAAGAAAGCTTCTTGAAAACCGCACTGTGGAGGACCGCCACACATTCAGATGGTGGGGATGATATCCTAACTTGTTGCGTGTCGTGCGAAGGTGGAATTCGGCGGCAGGAATCAGGTTAAACAGCTCTTCGGAACACTCCCCGTGATAAATGCGGTAGAAGCCACACAATGAAGCGACTTCTCTACGCAACGCCAAGTGATCCAGCTGTTCACAGAGCACTGGGTCCCCCACAATTCGAGCTGCTCTACGTTGCACGCGGTCAAATGGATCGCCAGACCAGAGATGACAGCAATACTCCATGTGTGGCTGGACTGCGCTTTGTAGAGCGCTAGAATGTGGGCCGGCTTGAAGTATTGCTGTGCTCTATTAATGACGCCCAGTTTCTTTGAAGCCAATTTGGCTTTGCCCTCCAGATGACCACAAAATTGGCAATCGCTCGAGATTTCGAGACCCAGTATTCCGATACTAGGCGAGGCTTTAAGGGAAGTGTTGTCGAAGAGCGGTGATAACTATTGTTTTTAAGTATTTACTATTTTTATATTTACTCTTTTTTGACTTACTCGTGTAAGGCACTGAGTATTTTTTGAAGAATTATTATTGTATTTATTATTGTACAAGAATGAAGCTGCCAAGTATGCCAATACAGGCTGTGGCAGTTAGAGGAGTGATCTCGAATCGAGGGGATACGACAAAGGGAGACTTTTTAGTGGAGAACGCACAAACTTGTTTCTTCTTGGGGTTGAATTGGACTAAATTTTGTCGACCCCATTCCGAGACTTTGCAAAGCATAGTCTCGATTTCAGACACAAGTTGGTTCCGGTTCTCGTCGACGCTATCCCGGGACATGTTGACACGGCCGGTGTAGGAAGCATACCGTGTGCTGTCGTCTACATAGCAATGAATATTGCTGATATGCAGCATATCAAAGTGATTTTGATTTGATTTGATCTAACATAATATTTTTCAGGTGAATAAACAAACACCTTTTGCCTTTCTGGCTGTTTGTTTTATGAATAACTTGTCATTTTCTGGTGGAGTCTATCGTTTATCACCACTGGTATTAGACAATCAACTCGACAAAAATGTTAATTGACGTACAAGTGGGAGGCTCCTTTGCACGGGATGCCGGATAGATTATGGCTACCACAACGGTGCCATTACTACTTCACGGCAGAAATAGGCGCCCTTCAGACAGAAACATAATCGTGTTTCTGTCTGAAGGGCGCCGTAGCAAGTGAAATTACTGGGCAAATAAGACTTAATACCTTATATTCATCTGTTGTTGTCTCTTTAACCATTGCATTAAAAATAGTTATTTGCCTGAGGCCATGATCAACACAATTGTAGTTCCGACCGTGAAGAACAAAACGGCTGATCTAAGCTCTGCCTCTAATTATCGACCTATCTCATTGGGTACGATACTAGGCAAAATTCTAGAGTCTTCTTTATCCTGAGCTGCTTAAAACATCAAAATTGATGACGCGCAGTTTAGTTTCCGTCCCAGACTCTCGATAGATGCCGCTATATTTACCTTAAAAGGAACTGTGACTTACTACACGACCATAAATACTACTGTCTATGCGTTCTTCTTAGACCTCAGCCGCGCATTTGACTTGGTCAACTACAATGTCCTTTGGGCCAACAGCTGCCATAGAGGGAACGCTTGCGTAAATAACCTAAGCTATGCGGATGACATGGTGCTCCTCAACGCCTTGATCGATGGGCTGCTTTCGGTCTGTGAGCATTATGAGAATGCGCACGGACTGAAATACAATGTTTCTAAAACTGAAATGATGGTGTTTAAGGCAAGACAGCCTCCGGAGAGAGTACGCAGTAAGTTTTTGTACGGCACGTTGGTTGGTGTAGTTAAGCAGTTCAGGTACCTAGGACATTTGTTGACGGAACGGTTGTATGACGATGAGGACATTGAGGATGGGACAAGGCATACTGTTTAGGCATGTACACCTGCCAGCTGTGGAAAACCTTTTCGCAGAAAGCTGTCAGCAGAATAAGAGTCCAGTACAATGACGCGCTCCGGGCTCTGGGCTCCCGCGGTGCTGCAGCGCGTCGGGCATGTTCGCAGACGCTGGGGTCCCAGACTTTTTCGCGATAATCTGGTCTCGTGTTGCCTCTTTCTGGCGGAGACTGCGACGTTTTGACAACAAAATACTCGTGGCTGTCTCTGACGACATCAGGAATCCAGTGTTTAAGCGCTGGATCCCTGTTCACATGGACAAGAACAAAAATCACTGCACAACATTGTGCAATATATAGTTTTAGTTACTCTAATTTTACTTTTAACTTGGCACCCCTTTACAGTGTCTAAGTTTTTTTGTAGCTATGCGTTTTATTATGCCTGAAATAAATGCCTTTTATTAATTTATTTTATTATGCCTCAAGGTGACGAGCTTAATTGTAGTGCTGCTCAGAAGTTTTGGGTTTTTCAAGAATCCTGAGCAGCATTATATTGTAATAGGCAGGGCGTATCAATATTTTTCCCTTGTTTTTAATTGTAAATAAGGGTATATAAATTAAAAAAAAATCTAGAGTAGTTGTTGCTCTACTTTCTGTACTGAAATTTGCATCGACGGCGTCGTCCACTATAATATGGACGGGAAGCAATAATAATAGCTCGGTTGACTTGTAGATATTTGTGGCTGGTCTTTATTTGTGGTTGGTGATAAAATATTTTATCAGTCGTCCGACCTCGGTTTGGTGTACTTTATATTTTATTTCAATAATCAATATTATCCTGGCCATGAAGATTGTCGATTATCAAAAAACCAACCTCTTCTAAGCCTTTTCAGTGATATCATGTTATCTATCTTGGTAAATTCGTTTGTGACACTTGTGACGAGAGATGTTAAGTAGGTACAGTCAGTCACCTTCCATTGCTTTCAAAGACATGGCAATATCCATCATCACCATAAACTTGCCAAAATAGATAGCGTCATCCAAACGTTAAATATACATAAGTTACTAAATTAAAAGCACTTGTATACATAGAGGTTTAACCACTAGAGGTCTCGGGTTTGAATCCCGGTATGTGCAATTTATATGATTAATATGAATGTTTGTTTCCGAGTTATGAATGTTTATATGCATTTATGTATGTTTACGTAAGTATATTGTATTAAATATATCGTTGTTTTCCACCCATAGTACAGGTTATACCTAGGTAAGGGCAAGATAATTTGTGTAAGAGTGTGTTAGTATTATTCTCTTTATTATAATTTCATCTTATTTTCTACATTTATATATATAACATATTTATAAAACAAACAATATTACAAATATAAATATAAAAAATAGAGTCCCGCCGGCGTTAGTTCATGACAATTCCGTCGGTGGCTAGGACGACAGACAGTTAGTATTATTATATCGCAAGAAACAAATCACCAAAATATGCAACTCATCACTATTTTTTTTAAATAAAATTCGTACGCCGTACCGAGAACTATGGAAAATATTATCTTTTCATGTGTGGCTTTACTCGTTAAACAAACTCAATTATAATATTTTTAGTTAGAATATCTAACGTCTATAAATCCTTATCTGACAGAATATTAATCTATAGAGCGCTATGTAATCTACGGTACTCCGACGATGTAAGATGACTTTTAGATATTCTGTCAAATTTTTTGTAGAAATTGTTAAAATTTACAAAAGAAAATTCTAAAAAAATGTTGCAACCAGCAATAACTTCCAACCATTGTCCAGGTATTTAATTTAAGATTTAATTTTACACATATAACTAATAGCAAGTAAGAAAATTCGTTACAAAGATGATCGAACAATAAAACATTTAACGGGAGATTTACAAATTAGACATACTATTTACCGTTATGCGCTGTAATAATGGCCGTTTTCTTTATGATTTGATTCGAATTTCGCGGCTTTTGACGATAACACGAGTACATTATCGGCAGAAGGTTATGACCATGGACTATTTGTGAACGTTCCGGTGTCCAAAGGAATCTTGCTATCTGTATTTTTTTTAGATGCTCTTGAGGCTTGTAACGATTATTGCCAAATCTCAAGGTTTTTATGATTATTGAAGTGAAAACTTCTTTAATCGCGTTTAGCATTTTTCTTGGATGGGTATAAAATGTTAAACTCGCGTCAGGACGATCCTGATCGAAAATTCGTAAGACAGTCGTTGAAATTATGGATGAAAGTTGATTTTTCTGATCTCTCAGAAAAATCAATTATTTCGAAGTCTCAAAATTTTTTATGTAATATAAATTGTCATTATTGTGTACGATACCGCAAAAAATAAATATTGTATTTAACTACATAAATGGTAGTACTTTTGTACTGATAAAAGCAATTCGTGCGAAATTATTCCCTAACCTTTCCAAAATATTCTAAAATGCACAACGTTAAGGCCCTTCACTGAGGTAATAACCTTGAGCAGTCGTTCCCTTTTTACCGCACCTCACCTCTACAATACTTCGCAAAACGTTACTAGAGCGTCATCTGGCGATGAATTTACAAATCAAGTAACAAGACACGACACTTGGTAAAAAATAGTTTTATGGCCCTTAATGTGTCGTTAGCCCTATTGGGATTAGGATAAGGCCGATGATACTGTCAGTATAGGATAAGTTGTATTATGGAATATTGGCAGACAGCTGTTTGACCAGATTCGTGACACGCCACAAATTAGAATACCATTCCCGCCATCTGGATGTGTGGCGTTTCTCCACAGTGGGAGTTTCAAGGAGCTTTCTTCCACGTACAACCAAGCTGTGGAATGAACTTCCTTGTGCGGTGTTTCCAGGACGATACGACATGGGTATCTTAAAAAAGCGCGTGCACCTTTCTGAAGCGCTGGCAAAGCTCCTGTGACTCCGCTGTGTTGCAAGAGAATGTGGGCTGTGTGGTGGTCATAAGTGATGTTAAGACATCGGGTGACCAGTACCTTAATGTAGGTAACCACCTCTTACACAAATTGAACCCGTGACCTCTTGCGTCCTGAGCACTCATCCATTCAGCCAACCGTTCGAGTGACGTCACATTCATAAATATTGATATGTCTTGTTCAATTCTTAGGTTGTGGCTTCATCTAAAGGATCTTTTTTACAGTTGATAACCAGCTCAACCTCAATAATTGCATATTAGGCTTTCTCCTCTTCCATAACAAAAGAAATGGATATCTGGTTTCCAGTTTTTAGTAAATATTTTTTTTATGATAATAAGGTACGAGACGAGCAGGACGTTCAGCTGATGGTAATTGATACGCTATGCCCATTACAACGCAGTGCCGCTCAGGATTCTCATAAAAGAAAATATATAGGTAGATATTAAATTAATCTTGCCGTACTGCTGCAGCAGCGTTATCAAAGAGGATGTAAATACTACGTAATGAGAAGCGGGACAGCCTAAGTATAAATTGAAATTAAGTTGAGTATGAAACGCGCAGTGATTTGACATATGTTTGAAATAGTATTATTTACAGTATGGCGATTGCCGACGAAGTATAATACAGCTAAGTTTGAAAGCGGAACGTTGCTTAGCGGCCGTTTTCAATAACATATCTATCCTTAGTTTAACTTACTAGAGGCAGACAAATCTACCCTTTTACGCTTACTTACATTACAACAACCTATCGACAGATAGCATTGGACTATAAATAATAATATAACTAAATAGGACATAACTATAAATCTTGTTATTAACGGGCGTTCCCAATATACCATTACAGTTAGAGATAAATAACTACCTTCTACTGTCAGTAATTAGCTGTCAATAATTTGAAGCTGACCCAATATACCCGATAAGTTATTCTTATCGCCATTGGGACGTGTGAATTTTGAATTTCCATACTAATTCTATCGCTGGTAAGCCATACGTCTTCTCATTGACAGACAGCGTGTACGGATAAGGTGAGTTACCGTCGATAAGTTTATTGGGACAGAAAAGTCAACGATAACCAAAGTGCCATAAATTTTGAAGATACTAGCGAATAGACACGATAATGACTGGCCAAACTTTGAAATTCTAAGGATCTAATGCCAAAGGTGGCTGACCGCTTACGACTTGTCGGTCACAATCGGTTATAGTCACAATAGATTAAATTTTTTTTTCTAACTCTCGCATACTTTATTTGTGTTCACATAATATATTATAGTAAGTCTATGCTCAATCAATTCTCCTTACCTTCCGAAATCGGCAGTGCTCAAGGGCACTAGATTTTTTCAGATACAGCAAAATCGAAAGTGCCGTAAGGCACACTACACCCTGACAAACTTCTGACCCTTATCTTGTTTATAAGATGATTTATTTTGTATGGTCTTATAGCTTGTTTCAATAGCTTTCTGATACATTCACTCAAATCATCCTTATTATAAGCAATCTATTACTACAAAATAATACGCATTGACAGAACACGCGCCAATATCACGCCGATCTGAGGCATACCGCGCGATCAGTATTTCCCGGAACGGAAAGGTTTATAAAGTCTACAGATATTATTATATTGATTTACAAAAATTCTTTATATTCACTTATTAATATTTTTATGCCTTACAAGTTTGTATTGTTGCTTAGCAACGCTTCGACGTAATGACTAGAGTTGTCAAACTTCAAGACATTGTTAATTTCAACAGCTCCGTCAGCAATACTTGTACCTCATCGGAAAAGTGTTTACTTTAGACGCCGTAGACCCGGGTTCGATACACCTACCAGTGTATGGAATTTTTTGGGTTTTGTAAAGTTAATAGAAATTTCTAGTAAGTTCAAGATCAAATCGAACAGAGTAAAGAGGATGTGTAAGCAGGATAGCAATAGTTAAAAGAATTTTCTAGTACAATTTAAATATAAAAATGGAATGGGAAAATTATTTTGAAAATAGAACAGATCCGGGTGAATATAAGCCGTACTAAGCGTGGCCTACGGCAGTTCTAGTTCTGACTCGAAAGTGTAAAGGAAGAAGAAGAAGAAGTAGTGAAAAGTGCCAAGTGATCCAGGTGAAGAAGAAGGAGAAGATAGAAGAGACTTAGTGTTCGGTGCGGTGTGACGCGTTGAAGGTACCGCCGCACACAAGAAGAACAGCGGCAGACCGGCGAAGTCAAGTTCAGAAAAAGTGAACGCAAATAAAGACTCGTTCCTATAAGTGGAGTATTATTTCCAATCCCTGACCCACTCTCGTGTCAGTATGATGAGTAAAAATATAACGTATTCCGTTCTATTCTATTTCAGCCTCTGGTAACAACATTACAGAAAAACCTGTTCGAAACTATTTACGAAAAAGGGCTGCATCTTCCAATCAGATACCACGGAAGCCACGCGTAAGTATTTATGGAGCGTTTACTTGAGATTTCAGTGGTAGACCCATATTCATGAATCAATTAAAACTTGGAGGATTATACATATTAATATGGTAATGTAAAGAAAGGTTTTTAATAAAATCTTTAATTGATTATAAAATATATATTTTATTCTTAGTAACAAATCTTGAATATTATTAGTATCATTATTTAATCCTATAAAAGTAACAATTGGTTAGAGTGAGATAGGAGGACATCGCTGCCATATACGTGGCAGAAAGGGAAGGGAGATAGACTGGCGCCGTAACGCGTTACGTTACGAAGCGGTTTACCCTTCCATAAGAAGTTATAACTTACAAAAATCTTCCATGTTTTATACTGGGTGGCCGAGATGTTGACGTCCAAAGCTAAAATTTGAGTTTTGCTCATTTTATTGGCCAATGTTCTGGGAATTTTTTAAAAATAGAAGCCATAGGCTCCCCATTTTTTTTGATACCTTAAACATTTTCATGAATTTAGCTGGAGCAGTTATCTTGTACTTACGACTCAATTCTAAACTAGTTCCGCATTGTCTAAACTATTCATAGTTTCTTATGTGGTTATTGCAATTGTAATTAATAATTATCAACAATAAAATTAACTAAAAGTGTTCAATTAAATTTAGAAAAAAGTCCTAAACCACAATTAGGCGAAGAAAGCGGATAAAAGGGGAAAAAAATTATTATCTCCTAAACCACGCAAAATTGTAGAACATACATAGATTATTCGGATACTCATCACCATGAGGCTTTCAAATTTTAGCTTTGGACGTCAACTTCTCGGCCGGCCTGTATATAATATAATATTGACTCACTCTTACAAAACTTATCTCGCCCAAACTAGACAAAGCCTGTACAATGGGTGCTAGATGATATATTTAATGATAATCCATGACTCGGAAACAAACATTCATATTCTTATTCATCATATAAATGATTGCACCTACGGGGATTCGAACTCGGAACCTCTAGTTCAGTAGGCAGGGTCACTAACCACTGGGCTATAAGGGTCGTTCATAAGATATTAATAATATTAAATAAATATAGATAAACTTTAAGTAATTATCTAAGCTTTTCTCAAGTTAAACAATTTTAATATTAAATAGTTCAAATTAGATTAGTTTAAGTTATCACCACTTCCCGGAAGTAAAAGTTTTTTTATTTGTAAATAATATTATAATTAGGCCCATGAGATGAGATGAATAATGTAAACTAAGTAGGTAAGGTACAAGTATTTCTGAGACATTAAGCAAGAAACAGAGTATTTCTAACCTTACTTCTTGCAGTATAAACTATTGTATCTATTATATTCATCAGCAATTTTTTCTTGATAATGTAATGTATGTTCATAGGCACATAAGTGAATTTGCTAGAAATTGTCATAACCATAATGTTAACACCAGGAACAGACATAAACTTATAATGCCTACTACTCGGCTAAATCGAGTTAGTAAGTCTTTTGTGGGGCGATGTATATGCTTTTACAACAAGATCCCCGAAAATGTTCAAAACAAAAGTATTAAGTTATTCAAAAGAATTGTTAAAAACGTTTGTGTGGTAAAGGTTACTACAACATAAATGCCTTTCTTAATGATACCACAGATTGGGAATGAAGCGACCGCCCTCAGGCTATTAAATAATAAGTTTAATTGTACAATATTACTTTGTAAACATATTTTTTTCCATAAAAAAAAAGTCCGCTGAGTTTGTTGCGCCCATTCTTCGCAGGTATGAGGCATTCGTTTTGGATTGGGTGGTAATTTTTCGACTTTCAATAAGTGATGTCACACCCTATTTTGAATAAAACTATTTGAATTTATTTAGCTAATTATAATGATTAAAGTTTACCTGAATGCGTTGCGTTATAAATAAAGACACTAGATAATTTAGTGTTACTGATTTTCACTCATTAAAGAGTTGAGTTCGTTCCAACATCTTGCCGGTGTTAACCTGCGGCTCTTATAGTAGGGCAAAGAGGATCTCTCCATTCACGAGGCATTTCTCCATCACTGCATTAGCAGCCTTGGCGTGGTGGAGGTTTGCCTGTAGTATCCTCGCCCTATTATTGCGGTGCGTCATTGAATCCCACCGGCTTAGGTCGGTCTGTTCCGGTCGGGGTGTTTCCGCCCGATTGAGACGACCTGAGACGCTCCTAGACATCGGCCCTTTGCCCCGGGTCATAGTCAACCGGCCGTTGCGGGGTCCTTGGGATCCCGGATGTTCCCGGCCCCTCAGGGGAGGGGACACTCGCGGTTGCGGAACCCTCAGAGACGCCCTTGATTTTAAAATTAATTTTTCTAAGGCCAAGGGCAGCTCTGCACTCGGACTCTTTCAGGGTCTCCGCGGAGGGATCGTCCAAGGAAAAAGTGACCACTTGGCCTCCCTTGTCCTCCCTCGCGTGGAGCACCTTCCAGTGTTCGGTGTTCAGTCCCGCATCCTGCGCTCGGATCAGCTTCAGTGCTTCTTCTATTGTGTCAACCTCAATGCTCGGCAGAAAAGTCATGGCTTTAAAAAAAAGTTTGTGCAGTTGTTCCTCCGACATGCATGAAAGCTCTGCCTCCGGCCACGGCTTCAGATCCTTGATTTTGCCCACAAGCCACTCACGGCTGAAATCATTTTTGCAACTATCCAGCCAGGCTTGTGGGCAAAACCCAAAAATGTAGGCCCGGTACTTGACTTGGATTCCCTCCTCCTTTATCCGGGCTTGGGACTGGCACCATACCAACCCTTTGATATAGGGCAGAGGCCACATTGTAATATTAAAGATCTGGACACACCCTATTCCAAAGCAAAATAAATAATTTCATCTCATCTCATCTCATCTCACTTCATCTCATCTCATCTCATCTCATCTCATCTCATTTCATTTTATCACGTACCTGCAGATTCGAGCTGTGGGATCTGTGTACTATAGGTTCAGTAGTCAGTATCAATATTGACTAACGACTATATATGTATATAACATATATAAGTCCTACATATGTATTAGGAGAACACAACGATCCATAAGTTGCCATACACATTTGCACAAATTGAATTTTGTAGATATAACCAGCCGTGTATGAAATATTTCATGGAATTATCAAATGACGTCACCGATATTCATTCGCTGATTTATTCTGAGAAGAGCGGCTCCAGGGAACCTAAATCATTCATTTATTTTTTGATTTGACATGTATTATTGTGTTAACTTAAAACGAGTTGTAAGAATTTCAAATAACGAAGCTGGAAAACTAAGAGTAATTACCAGTGAGAGACTCCTTTGCACAGGATGCCGGCTATATTATGACGACCACAACGGCGCCTATTTCTGCTGTGAAGCAGTACTCTGTAAGCATTAATGTGTTTCGATCAGAAGGGCGCCGTAGCTATTGAAATTAGTGGGCAACAGAGACTTAACATCTTTTTACTCAAGGTGACGAACGTAAATGTAGTGCCGCTCAGTATTTTTGGGTTTTTCAAAAATCCTGAGCAGCACTGCATTTTAATGGGCAGGGCGTATCAATTACCATCAGCTTAACGTCCTGCTCGTCTCATCCCTTATTTTCATAAAAAATAAATAAAAAAATAAAAAAGTGTGTGTGTCAGCTCCGACGCACGACTGGAGTTTACTTCTCAAGAACGATTGTCTTTGAACAGGCACTAAACAAAATCAAGTCCAATGGAGTCGGTTACAAACAGACATACAGCAGAAGCTAATAAAAACATATTAATTAAAAAAGGTCGACTTCATATGTAAGGGTAAATAAACGCATTAATGAAAATTCTTAAAATAAATATATTTTTAATTTATTTACATTTTTTAAGACTATTCGGCGAAATATTATACATGAAATATTTTATTTTATTTTATCTTTTTTTTATATTATCGAATCATTCAAAATTCAAAATGCAAATTCAAAAACACTTTATTCATGTAGGTCACAAAATGACACTTATGAATGTCAAAAAAAATATATAAATATTGTTTCTTATTGAATTTACCGCTACTTCGTAAAGGGTTGAGCTAATGAGAAGAAGTAGCAAGAAACTCATTGCCACTCTTTTAAGTCAAGATTTACATTTTAGTTGTTTTACAAATCATTTCAATTACAATATATGCAAAGTGACGCAACAAAAATACTCAAAAGTCAAAAACTGAAAGGCTTACATGCGTAAGTCAAAAAAAGAAAAAAAAGTAAATTAATACTTATAAACACAAGAGTTATTGAGTATAGTAGATGCATCAATTCACACATTAATTATCATTACTGAAACTACAAAAATAGTTAGTAGAAAATAAATCATAATAACTTTTTTCACGCTTTTTTAAAATAAAATAAAATTTATTAAAATTTATTTACTACTTTTAATTAGGTTTTCTATAAAAAGCGTGTTTTTTTAAACTATCATTTATGTTTAGAATATGTACGATGTGTGCTTGAAGCGTTGTATTACCCTTACACTCGTTATTGCCATCTTCAGTTTGTTTCATACTCCAAGTAGTCTTACACGGTATCAAAGTTACTTTGAACAATTACCTTTTTACAAAACTTATTATTTCTTTATTTTATTTCGTGATTTTTTTAAATATGACAAACGAAAATTACTTTAGAACGAAACTTGGTTAAAATTCATTAACTGTACTTAATTACTTATTAAAAACAATAATGTTGTAATAAGACATATTAAACAACTAGCTGACCAGACAGACGTTGTTCTGTACATAATAAATAAAATACAGTTTTTGATGAATTTGTCAATAATTTTTCATTGTAACATAATAATATGCTCCTTGTTGTTATAATGAAATTGTTTCACAGCAGAACTGTCAAACCGCGCGTCAATAATACTCTCACAGAAAATATGTCCAAACAAAACAAATATTGGAAATAAAAATAATTGGGACCCATCCCAAATCGAAATAAAAACTATCCTATCTCTTAAGTTGGACTAAACTGCACTCCATGAAGTAATCCCCATTGAAATCCGTTCATTAATTTAGGAGTCCATTGAGGACAAACATTGTGACACGAGATTTATATATATTAAGATTTCATGTATGCATCTTAAATATTATGTATGCATCTTTAATATTATTAACTAACATATATATTTTCCGGTTCTGAAGTTTTCGCCGTGCATCCAAATTCAAATTCAAATATTTTTATTCAAAGTAGAATGTTACACCACGTATTCAAAGTCAAAAACTACCACCTATTCCAAAATGAATGCCTCAGACCTGAGAAGAATGGGCGCAACAAACTCAGCGGGCTTTTTTTTTCATAGAAAAAATATGTTTACAAAGTAATATTGTGTAATTAAACTTATTATTTAATAGCCTGAGGGCGGTCACTCCATTCCCAATCTGTGGTATCATTAAGAAAGGAATGTATGTTATAGTAATCGCACAAACGTTTTTTGACATTTCTTTTGAATAACGTAATACTTTTGTTTTGAACATTTTCTGGGATCTTGTTGTAAAAGCATATACATCGCCCCACAAAAGAAATACTAACTCGACTTAGCCGAGTAGAAGGCATTACAAGTTTATGTCTGATTCTGGTGTTAAGGCGACACTAAATGCCAGCGACCTTGAGCGATATGAGTTCACGGCTGCCGGCCCGCCATCTATGTAACAAAGCCAATATTTTCAAAATTCTTGGGTGGAAATCAGTTTATATGCTTACAATCCTCGTTATTCACTACTAATCTGAATAAATGAACCTACACAAAAAAGTGCAAGCTATAAGAATAACTTTTCTGAGAGAAGTTCCAAAAAAATGCGTCACGCCATGCCAAAAAAATTGTTTAACTTCAAAGAAAGTGGTTGTTCAAAAAGGCTCGGCAGATTTAACTATAACCAACAGCAAGCATTAGCAACCTACAAATAAGACTTAAGGATATGTGTAGCTGGATTAAATAGTGTTCATAGCTCGAAATTCTATACTTTCACCACAAAACTTGTCTAAAAACACCATGTTTGCGTATTTTCTGCTTACTCTTCGCCTTAAGGAAAAAACGGCCGTCTAATTATTACTATAGATTTTATTTTTTGTTTTAGGTGAATTCTCCGGCATCACGGACACCCGCGAAAGAACGAAGATGCCAAAGCTTGTCACCGTCGGGTGTTAGTTATATTACAACTCTTTTTATAACAATTTATATTTTTACCAACAATTAAACAGGAGGCAAAATATATAGATTTAAATATTAAAATAGATTTTTCTCTATTCGACTTATTCAAGCCTTTACTCTAGCCAGAGGACGTGCCCTTCCTGAACCCTTTGAGGACCCTACGACTCTTAAAAGTACTTCGGTTAGGTCTAATAGGGAATATATAATTTGACCTTCCGCACAGTAGGGTCCACGTTCCTCATTACTCATTTTTAGGTATGGGGCAGGCGCTAGCGCATGTATAAAGCATTTTATTCAAATTTTGGTGTGTTACAGATTGAGTTTTAATATTCCAGCAAATGTAAAGTATTCAATAAAGGTCTTTCAACATTCTGAGAGTTTAAAGTTTTTAATCTCATAACTTATAAGAACCCTGCAATTATTGTCTAGCGGGTTTCTATATAATTATTAAGTTTCTAGTCAGTGGAAGTTATTGTAGACCCAACTATTTCCCGAAGTGAAGTTTATGTCGGAAAATTTAAAGTGATTCAAGAAATATTAATAATTTGTTAATAAAGAAATTTAAGTAACTGTATATATTTAAATCTTTTTGTTATTAAATAAAAGTATTTTTGGCAAAAGAGTGTTTTAAAACACATCTTCACATTTGAAACAATGAGTTAGTTATTTATGTTAATTAATAATCTTGTAGTAGTATTTATTCTTGATAGCTAATATTTTACAGCAAATTCAAAAGCCGAAAGAATATCCTGGATTTCCGTCGGAAACTGTATCCGCTCCTGACAAACTGAGCCGGGACGTACAAGACTACATGTATCGACAACCAGGTCTGTTTTTTTTAAATTTAATTCTATCTATAATATAATAAATCTAATTTCTATATATCTCGCGTTTTTGTAAACTTATATTTGAGTGGTACGAGTGCCTTTACCTAATGCAAATGATTTTTGACGCATCATACCAAGTACAGTCCTGGCAGTTTAACATGGTTATGTCGCATCAGTACTTCAATATGGACTCATCTTGTGGGGAAACTCTAGCGAGGCTAATAGGGCTTTCATAGCCCAAAAGAGATGCTTAAGAGCTATGACAGGAGCTTTTTACTTAGATTCGTGTGAACCACTGTTTAAAGAATTACGTATTCTTCCATTTCCCTGTATGTATATATACGAAATATGTATCATTGTCAAACAACGTGACCATTTATTTACAAAAGCAAGAAATATTTATCCGTGAAATACAAGAAACGGTGACAGACTGGTGATTGCACACAAATTTCATAATGCATCCTACGGAAAATGTAGCTATGTCATGTGTATAAAAATATTTAATAAACACCCTCCAAGCTTACGCGTATTACCCGTCCAACGATTTAAAAAGGATCTTTTTACATGGCTTATGGATAAATTATTTATTCCATTAGGTTAAATTAAATTGACTTTAAAATATATATTAATTCTAGTCTTTAAATAATGACATTTAAAAATAATATTTATAATTTAAATTGACCCAAGTGCTTAAAATATAGAGTTTATTAATGTTAAATCAATTATAATAATAACTAGAATTATGTTAATAATAATTTTGCATGCCAGAAATGGCCGATAACATTGATACATTAAAACTATTTACACCCATTGTTACATGTTTTCTAGCAATATAACGGATTTTTTTATTTTATTTTTTTATTTAAAACCACCTATAGTGTAGTGCGTTACGACGTCGATCAACTAGCCCTAGTAGCAGTTCGTCGCCACTCTAAAAAGGCATTTATTTTCTCAAAATTGATTCAATTTGAATATTTTTTAATATTTGAATCTATAAGAAATCAGACTGAGAGAGAAAAAACAATGCAAGAAACTCTCCTAGTTGCTAGCTCCTTTGAAAAAATACATTTAACTCATATTGTTTAGTGTCATTGATATTGCTATAAAAGATATTAGGCTGTTGAGTAGAAAGAATTACAGCAGAGACATTTTTAAAGAAAACATTTAGATTTATTTATAGATAACGCTTGAACAACGGTAGAATTAAAAAAAAACATTTACCCATACTGTTATTTGGTATCGTTTTTTTAATTATTTGAATGAAATATTAATTACATTAATCAATTACATAATGTAAATAATACATATTGTTAGTTGGCACGTCATTTATGGGAGGACTCTCTCTGACACCTCAAATCTTTCATTTAATCAGAGTCCTGTGAGCTTTTACGAGTCGAATAAAAAAAATTTAGATTCGCAGCAACGCACGGGTTACGCCCAGACAATGATCTGTATAAATACCACTGGACAGGCTGTTCATTTGTTTGACAGCAAATTTTTGTGCCAATTTGAAGCGCCACTCGCGAGCGTCCAGAGAGCTAAATTTGACGTATTTTTGCATTTTGAATTAATTTCGATAGGTTTCCGTAATATTTCTACTTCAAGAATAAACGTCGAACGAGCACGACGTTCAGCCGATGGTAATTGATACGTCCTGCCCATTGCAATGCAGTGCCGCTCAGAATTTTTGGGTCTATCAAGAGCGACAATACAACTGCGCTCGTTACCTTCAGACATAATATGTTGAGTCTCATTTGCCCAGTAATTTCACTAGCTGCGGCACCCTTCAGACTGAAACACAATAATGCTTACACATTACTATTTCACGGCAAAAATAGGCGCCGTTGTGGTACCCATAATCTAGCCGGCATCCTGTGCAAAGGAGCCTTTTGAGAGGAACTGATAACTTTTAAGTATTTTATAAATCCTATCAGATTAAGTAATAAGCAATTCCTTCTTTCTAGGTTCTTCTTTGTTACAAGGAAAATCACTATTTAGAGCAAAAAGATTTTTGTGAACATTGTAAAATATTTATTACGAACTAGTTGACCCGACAGACGTTGTTCTGTATATAATAAATAAAATAATGTTTTCTAGGAATTTGTCAATAATATACCAGAACATCAAAAATTATTTCGTAAAATATGCTCCCTGTTGTTGTAATGAAATTGTTTCACAGCAGAACTGTCAAACCGTGCGTCAATAAATACTCTCATAGAAAATATGTCCATACAAAACAAATATCGAAGAAAAAACAAAATTGTTGTTTTTATTTAATTCCGAACATTTCATATTTATTCACATTTAAAACCTTCCCTGGACTTCCACAAATAATTCGAGACCAAAATTAGCCAAATCGGTCCAGCCGTTCTCGAGTTTTAGCGAGACTAACGAACAGCCATTCATTTTTATATATATAGATAATTAAAGAGGCAAATAATTTGTTCCACTGCTACTAATACAATATAAATGTTTCGTAAATGAATGATGTTTTTCAGAGAAAGACATAACGTTGCCTCAATGTGTGGTGTCCAAGACACTCCGCAACTTGGCCATTAAGAAGCGAGAATTTCTGAAGTTGAAAAAAACCTTTCTGGTGCAACAGGTGTGTGATAAAAACATTTAATTGTTTTTAAGATCATAAAGCTTAAGTCATCGAATGGCTACCACGTACCAAAAGACCACAAATTGGACCGATAATCTGGTCAAAATCGTTCAAATAGGTTGGATGAGGGCAGCGCAGAGCGATCTTCATGGATTTTTTTTTATGAAAATAAGGGACGAGACGAGCAGGACGTTCAGCTTATGATAATTGACACTCCCTGTCCATTACAATGCAGTGCCGCTCAAGATTCTTGAAAAAGACAAAAATTCTGAGCGGCACTACAACTGCGCTCGTCGCCTTGGTACATAAGATGTTAAGTCTCATTTGCCCAGTAATTTCATTAGCTACGGCGCCCTTGAGGCCGAAACACAGTAATGCTTACACATTACTGATTCACGGCAGAAATAGGCGCCGTTGTGCTACCCATAATCTAGCCGGCATCCTGTGCAAAGGAGCCTCCCACTGGTGAATTAGAGTTTGGGGATGTTTGGAGGACATGTTTTCCAGCAGTGGACGTCTTCCGGCTGATATGATGATGATAGTGATGATGAATTTCATAAAGGGTATAGAATTCTTAACTAGTAAGAACAAAATATACATTTCCAAACAAGACCTAATACAACGAAAAATTAACTGGCTTGCGGGTAATATGTCGATCGTCAGTGATAAACAGCACACCATGTAATTATTACCAAAAAAAGTGGAGCTCTCCTAGAGAGAGACCGCACCTTAAACACACCTCATATCACCTTGAATGTTCAAAGAAAATGCGTACAAAATTTTCAAATTTGTATCCTTGTTCAGATAGAAAGAGAACCAGTTCCTTTTGAATCTCTTGTTTTCTCTAAAAGATTATGTTTTCATTATCACTCTATGAATCTATTTTTAATATGCTTTATATTAGCTTCAACTGTATGTAACGGAATATTTAAACATGATTTTTACCCACACCAAGGCGTCCATTTTACTTGAAAATTTGAAAGTCTTTTAATTAAAAGTACTGTATTGTATAGAATCATTTCTGGGCTTGCTTTGTGAGCATTAATTTTGTAATTTTTAGTTATCATGCCGAGGTATGCTATAACATGGTTCATCACGCTCAAAATATGTGCAATTTAATTATATTTTGTTGATTTAACTGATGGCAATCTACATTGACTGAATTTGAATACCATACTGTTTGTCCCGTTTGCGTTGTCATTATGTTGCGCCCTATAAATTGTTAGAAATAGCTTCTCTAATACTCAGTTTATATGTATAACCTCCATGTTCTTATGTTGTTTCTTGAAATTAGTTTTTTTTATGGAATAGGAGGATAAACGACCGTACGGGTCACCTGGTGTTAAGTGATCACCGTCGCCTACATTCTCTTGCAATACCAGAGGAATCACTAGAGCGTTGCCGGCCTTTAAGGAAGGTGCACGCGCTTTTTTTGAAGGTGCCCATGTCGTATCGTCCCGGAAACACCGCACAAGGAAGCTCATTCCACAGCTTTGTAGTACGAGGAAGAAAGCTTCTTGAAAACCGCACTGCGGAGGACCGCCACACATCCAGATGGTGGGGATGATATCCTAACTTGTGGCGTGTCATGCGAAGGTGGAATTCGGCGGCAGGAATCAAGTTATACAGCTCTTCGGAACACTCCCCCTGATAAATGCGGAATAATAAAACGAATATTGCGAAATGTGATGAGTAGTTCCTTCAGAAAGGCGATAAAGATGACCCAGGTCATCCTAACAGCTTATGGAGAAGTATTTTTTGAAAAAAATTTTTTTTTAGAACTCATTTCTGGAGCAATACGCGGCGCTGAAAGACCTGGAAGCTCGCTCAGGCGTTCACGACGATTCTTTGGGTGAAATACGGATCGTAACGCTGAGTGGTTGGCCTGCCTACGATCTGTTGCTGCTAGTCAGAGATGACTTCTGCTCACCAAGGAATACTGACATAAGCGGCGTTTTCGGTATGTGTCATATGTTCTTCCATTTCCCTCGAAATTAGGTGGACTTTTCGCTTAAAAAATATCCCGCCTACATAGATTTTATCTTCACTATATATATATATAATGATATATATATATCATATAGAGCCTAAACGTCGATACGATCAGTGATCGTATCGACATGAAACTACTACCATTCGATGCGAGATTTATCCTAGATGTTTTATAGCCACTTATTTTTTGAATTCCAACGTCCCTTCATTAATTTATTTCCTTTTACAATTCACCCCGCGAAACGGTCGCGGACGGCTAGTACCTTTAATATTAATATGTTTATAGATGGTACGCCCAGTAAATACTGTTAGTAAATGTTATGTTATAACCATAAAGACGCAAATACTATAATATATCTTTTTTAAGGTTCCGTATCTCAAATTAAAAAAACGGTCTGTCCATTCTTCGGTCCGGCTGTCTGCCAAGACACTTTACCTCGGGGACGGTATCGAGATGAAATTAAAAAGATATACTTATAGATATAGACCTGCTATAGTCTCTTTAAGCTGTGAAAAATCAAACTTCAAAGTTAATGAAAAAAATTATACGACCGTATATGCTGCAAAAAACGTATATTTCATAAGAATTATTATTTGTGATATATGTGTATAAATAATAAACAAATTTGATAATGAAATTTGGCAATAAAACTATCAACTACAAGTATAGGCAAAAATCTGACAATTATAAATTAGTCATAAAATTATCCTCGCTCTGTGGGATAGTCCGACTCGCAGTTGTCTGGTTTTTTATGTAAGAGGAGAACAAATGAGGCTCCACCACCCACACGTGAGTGATAAGTAAAGCACTCTGTGAAATGAGTGTTTCCGGCTTTGTAGGGAGGTGTACTTGCTTTTTAAGGTGCCCTTTTTCGTCCTGTATACTGCAAGCACGCAAGCCACAATTTGTTTGTACGTAGTAGAAAAATCCTTGAAATCCGCTTTGTGTATGAATTTGCCGTACATTCAGATAGAGAGGATGACATTCAACTTATAATTATTATATTGGTGATTTTTTTTTGAACCGTTAACGTCCGCACATCGGCTATGGTTTGAATATACTAGGGCACACGTGGGCACAGATTATCGTTCTTAAGAGGGCCCTTCTCAGTTCGTCTATTATTAACGCAAACATGTTTGAAAAACATGTTATTTTATCAAACGCTGTTGACGACAAGCAAGAGCAGCAAGCAAGCATTGACAAGCAGATATTTGAAGGGTTATACTGAATTTGTTTCTTGAAATTTGTATTTTATGCTTAGATAGAATCCTAGATGCAAAGTTTTTTTTTATTTGAGGTTGACAGTCAACCTATATATTGAGCAACACACGCACACTAAAACAAAGTGACTGACGTATGGCGAGTGTAAGACATAGTCACGCACACTAAAGTCGGATGTCTAGCAGCAGGAGGCTCTATCAAGATATATATTATATAAGCTAAGTAAACATTTTAAATAAATTTTCACTTGGATCAGGTCCGCAAGTGCTGCAACAGCTGGATGCTCAGCTAAACCCGATCCCCGGTGAGGTTCTCAGCATGGGCGCGGAGATCATGGCTCGGCGGATGGAGCTTCTAAATCTGTTGCGAAATAAACATCGCGGCGACCGAGCCTCCTATCATACGGTTATACGATTTTTATAGTGAAAACTTTTTAGCATCGTTGTGATTTGAAAGTCGATAAAACGAAAAAGCGGCAGTAAAAAGAGACAGACACATAAATTCATAAGATTTCACGTGGGAGAAAATCAGATAGGAAGCATTATACAATGTTTTCGTACCAGGGGATCATAGTTGAAGAAGAGTTTGTCTTATATATGACGCGAGTACCTATACCTTTATATATTCTGACGTCATGCGCACGACGTATTAGTATATAGACACCAGGAGAACATGGTAGCGGTGATAGACGTCTTTCATAGCGGTTGTAATCATGTGTCATCCTAGCAACATGTACCAGGACTTCATAAGCAGTTTAGAGGTTCATGCACATTGCTGGTTTCACTTCCGACATGTGTACTTTTTACGTACGCAATTTCCTTTTTTTTTTGTGGCAACGACATGACTAGCAGACGTTCAGCTGATGGTCATTGATACGCCCTGCCAATTACAAATGCGGTGCCGATTAGGAAAGTCTCTGAGACCTTGCGACATGAGATGTTAAGTCTCATTTGTCTAGTAGTTTCACTAGCTACGGCGCCCTTCAGACCGAAACACAATAATGCTATTTCAGCAACGTACGCACACTAGCATATACTAGTAGCTGTAGTTATTAGTGGAAATGAACTTATATTTTTTACAGTAAAATAGGCTTTAGACTCAATCTTTTCAAATCCAACCAATTTGCTTTACTCATGTGGTTAAAATAATTTTCAGAATCTCGAATGGAAAACTAAAAATGTGGAATTTGATGCTGAATCTGAAAATTTGCACAGGCTTGTCGCTGGAACGGCGGAAAATTTAAAATCGAAGATCACCTATTGCTTGGACCTGGCTAAGTACTTATGCATCACTTTTACTCACAATAGTACCTCTTTTAGGGTTCCGTATGGTTAAAAAAAGGAACCCTTATTAAATCACTTCGATGTCAGTCTGTTTGTCTTGTTATAAATTGGAAAAAATAGCTTTGTCGTAAATCCTTCTACTCAACAGCTGAATATCTAAGTGATCGGACAGCCTGAGAGTAAAATATGAATGAATGAATGAAAACTACAATGACAGTATAATTTTACATATTTTATTAAAAAGAGCCCAAAAAAGGAATTCTGGGAGAGTTTCTTGCGCCGCTTCTAAGAAGTATTTTTTAATAATACATTTTAATTTATTAATAGATAACACTCAACAGTGGCTGGGACTTAAAAAGTGTATACATTCACCCTTAAAGCTACTATGTATCTAATGAAGCCTACTAGAATTAGTTCCAAGAAATCCCTTATTTCTAGTGTTATAATAATGAAAATCAATATTAAGAGCAAAAAGGTACATGATAGAGTTAATCATGTTATCTAATAATGAGGAGTGTTTATTTGAGTTACATCTACTTAAAACTATTTACTATATTATGAAAGTCTGAGTTTGACATAATTAAATTAATGGTAATATTTCATAGGCATTAAATTCCAATTTAAATATTTTTGCGTACAGTTGGTTTTTAAATCACTTATCGGACGGAATAAAATCTACCATCCATTCAAAATTTGCCTCGAATATGCCACAAAATACAACATAATTATCTTCGACTCCTATATCTATACATTGCCGCATTTACTTCAGTTGTTAAAAAGATTCTTGATGAATAAGCAGCAATGTAAAACATTTAATCAGTTCAGGTTTGATTCGGACAGTGATAGTTAACACACGACTAAGCAGAAAAGTGTGCTTATATTGTGTTTAAGCACACTTTTGCCGTTCCGCTATCAGACTGCGATAGATATGTCCGTATATTTTTATAGAACTTCATTGTTTCAATGAGTAATTTATAAATTCTTTTGTGTAAGTAGTACTATTAATAAAAATTGCAATTGTTACTATCACCATTAAAATTTAAATACTAGATTATTTAAGAATAAGCTATAAAGTTGGCTAAATGCGTCCAATTTTTATAGTGTTAAGGAATTCATGGATAAGAAATTCTGATATTAATTGTATAATGTTATATATTTGCGTGCTAGGAATAGTGCTCGCAATAGTTATTTATGCAACTGTTGTGTAATAAGGGGTATTAAAACACGAATGTGGGTTTCGTGTTTTAATACCCCTTATGGGTGATAATAGTATCACATGAGTGTTTTAATACCTAATTATCAACAGTTGCATACAAGACTTTATCTACACCCCGAATATGAATCCTCTAAAAGATTCTGAAACAGTTAGCTTACTGCTAACATTAAAACAGCCAGCCCTAATAGTAACCTAATATTATCCCTTACTGATTATATACAAATAAACTAAGTATTAATGAAAGAATTATTAATTTTCATAGTAATTGACATTTTGTATAGTGCAATTATTAAAATTCACTTGATTATTATGTTATTTTGCAGCGTTTAAAATATCCGGCGGTGTACTGTCAAAACTTGAATCGCTCATTTTTTCAAGAAAAATGGCGGGGTTTCAAATAATCTACTTTTTTTTTACGGTGCGCCATGTTCTGGTAGTGTGGAACGCGCGTAAACGAAAATGTTCTTTTTTTGAAATTCATTTAGATACCACGCATCGAACAATAAGAATGTGGCTGTTTATTGAAACTCTTTGTGCATGAAGGGATCGAAAAAAAACAGGGAGTGTTGTTATGAAATTCAGTAGAACATTACAACACTCGTTTGGATGATGTAATGGTTATTACTACATTAGGTGTTTTAATGTTGGTAATAAGCTAACTGTTTCAGAATCTTTAATAGAGGATTTAAAGCATGAGTGTAGATAAAACATATAAGCTCATTATTATAATATCTTAACACCACTGTATACTATGTTTTTTGCAAATGAATATATTATTATTATAGATACTGGCTTAGAGCCGCGATCCCACAAGTTTATCACCTACTAACTGCTCAAGGCACCCAAATAAGTTTTTACTTCAATAAAAAGCAACCAAAGCCATTATCGTATACTATTACTTATTTATACAACTGTTGTGTAATAAGGGGTATTAAAACACGAAGATAATAGTATCACATGAGTTTATTAATACCTAATTATCAACAGTTGCATACAAGACTTTATCTACACCCATAATATGAATCCTCTATAAAAGATTCTAAAACATTAGCTTATTGCCAACATTAAAACACCTAATGTCCTAATAACCGAGTAGTAGTCCTAATTACGTCATCCAAACGAGTGTTGTAATGTTGTACTGAATTTCATTACAACACTCGATTGGATGATGATATTTACTACACGTTTTAGGGTACCTTGGTTGGATCGAGAGGCATTTATAAAAAGAGTCGAACGTGTACAAAAGGAAAATTCGCTACTTCAGCATAAAATAGAAGAAATGACGAAAAAAGAAGATAGCAGTTCTACGAAGGGAGCAGACGATAACATTTCACAACACCATCAGGTAAAATAATAGACTTATAATATAGAAATGCTTCACAATTGCTGTGTTTACATAAACTTTTAAGCTATGATATGGACTTCGGTGTTATCACAAATTGGTAGGCATGTGCTTGCCTTCAATTTTCGGCAAATTTTTCCCCCATGCATTTCCGCTTAGATTCGTCTTTAATCAAATCGACACGTGTTTCGCCTCGAGGCATTCTCAGGAGATATTGACTCGCCCAATTCTGGCACGAGACTCAAGATCAATCTAATTTTTCCTATTTAAATTAATATAATGAAAAAAAGTGTTAATTTAATATGATTTTTAAAATCTTTGTTTCATCAAATATGTAGTTATAATATTATTTAATAGGCTTTATACGACGAACTGGCGAAGGAAAAGGCTGCGCGCGAATCACTTAAGGAGGTGGTGTCTTCTGCCGAGGGTATGCTGAGGGTGGCTCGGGCCCGTGTTGCGACACTTGAGAGGCAGCTCAAAGACACCCGCAGCGAGCTGGAGGCTACAAGAAAGAAACACAAGGAGTTGGAGCAACTTGTAAGTATTTTCCCTTTATAATATTAGTTAAGATCGGTTACTATGCTAATAGGAGATGAATTGCAGTGAACATCTCATTTTCGTGCATAAATCAAGAATAAAGCCAGTCATATAGATTATTTACTGAATGCATTTTTCCATACAAACGTTCTCGGCTGTTTTGAGTTCATTTTATAAGCTCAATTTTGTTTCAAATAAGATCAGTATCACCAGGATCTGTGGTTCCCTGTAGTTTTGCTTTTTTATAATTTGTTTTTGTAAATGCTAGCTCACTTCAAGCAATGCTTATAGCGGCTGAAACAAATAGACAGCAAACCGGAAAATTAAAATTAGTCTGTCACAGAATACTTTCTTCCCATTTAGTTTCTAAGACTTCGTTATGAATCGTTTTTGGCGTTTTTCACTTTGTTCCTATTTTAAGATAAACCCATAAAGTAAAAATGAAACTATTCTCCACTACAAAATAATCTAAAGGATGCTCTTCAACATGCGTTGGCACTGAAATGGAAAAAGACAGGTCATATTGTACGTTATACGGATAATAGGTGGATAATTTGTGTGGCAAGGAGCCCTTGGCAAAAGATGCCAAAAGACAATGGGAAGATGAAATTGTGGCCGGTGCTGGAAAAATCTGGTTTGAGGTAACAGGATACAGAGCGAAATGGAATGAAATGGAGGAGGCTTTCACCCAGTGTGGTTCTAGGATTCCATAGGAAAAAAAAATATTTTCTTTAGTTATTATATTAAATCGCACTGAATTTTTAGTCAAAAATGCAGTTGTACTTACCGCACAAATTTTTTGTCCCGACCACGTTAGCGCTACAAAATATAAAGGATTCTAAAATCTGAGAAAGGCCGTAGATAATGTTAAGTTGTGATAATACAGTTTCCCTGTGGGGTCGAATCAGAAATGAGGAGATCCGTAGGTGTACTAAAGTTACTGACCTAGCCCAGATGGTTTCGAAATGAAGTGGCAGTGGGCAGGCCACACAGCTCGACAGCCGTTGGGGCAATAAAATCCTCGAAAGGCGGCCAAAGACCAGAAGATGTAGTATCGGTAGGCCCTCCACAAGACAGACCGACAGATCTGGTCAAGATCACCGAAAACGATGATGATGATGATGATGATGTCATCATACATTTAACCAACCAACCAGTTATAGTAATGCATTTTGTTAATCAGTACCGCCATCGGGAATCAAGTTACGATGCGCGCTCTAAGAAACTTATGGAAATGTCAAAGACTGGAGAAGCGGCTATAGAAGCTTTGTCACGTCAGCGAGATGCCTTAGAATTAAGGTAAAGTTGCTTTAAACATAGATACATCGTTTTTTTAGGTGTATCGAATTTAAATCCATTATAGCTTGCAAGGGAATATAAGATGTTGTTAATTTCATTTGCATTCTAATAAATATAGTTTATAAGTTTTAAAAAAGTATGTGTGTCAGCTCCGACGCACGACTGGAGTTTACTCCTCAAGAACGATTGTCTAAACAAAATCAAGTCCAATGGAGTCGGTTACAAACAGACATACAGCAGAAGCTAATAAAAGCGTATTAATTAAAAAATAAAATAATAGGTTGGGTTAAAAATTGTCTATTTGGCGTGAAATGCTATATACACTCTCCATATTAAATTAAACTTTTAATTATGTGTATATCTCATATAAATTTGTATAAACTGTATGGATAATTCAATATTAAATAAATACAACGCACACATGTTTAAATATACAATACATGTCATATTAATGTATGAATTGTAACTTACTAAGTGTTTATCAGATTTTTCAGCACTATTTACTATTACACTTTTTTCCATAATTTATAGAATTTTCACATAACTTTATGAAAGTATAATAATAAATCAATTTGAATAATATAATAAAGCTTCAAAATACAAGAAAGTGAAAGGTGCGTGAGAAATGATGAGCACCAAAAACTATGCCAATTGATAAGTAGGTTTTACTCTCCATATTTTTCTCATACCGGGCGCCTTATATGAAAATCGTTTCTTAAGGAGTAAACTCCAAAAAAGCAAAAAGCAAAAAGCAAAACAAAAAGCGAATCTAGGAAATAGCTTGTAACGAATTTGAAGAAACTTACTACACGATGATATTTTGGGGCGAATACTGATCTAGCCATTCTAATCTATGAGAAAACTCCTTTTACCGAGTTTTCATGCCCGTCGTATTAATCTCTCTCTCTATTTCTTTATATGAACCTGATTCTCTTTCACTCTTTCACACTTCAATGTCTTCCATGTAGCAGCAAACCGTTTATGAATAACTATTTTAAAATATATCTGTTGTTTTCCAGAGTTAGGGAATTGCATGAGCAAGTAGAACAAGGGGAGCGAGAAGTGGCAGCCCGGGAAGCCCAGGAGATGGAGAAGCAGAACAATCTCCTGGCGAAGGTAGCGGAACAGGTGCCAGATCGATATCTAAAGTAGTATTAGTTGCCTATGTTAACCTTAAGTACATCGCGGATTATTAGAAGTTTATTTATTTAAATCGGCTTTACGATTTATCGGTGTTGGCACCGACTCAGTGCGAGACGGGGCGTAGCCGCGAAATCAATAAATACACTTAGCCTGATGAAGCATTAATCTTGAGTAAAAAAATAGCCCTGGGCTTAGGCCTTTTGGGTTCGTAAGTTTTTAGTTAGCCCCTTGTGATTTGGTCTCTTCAGACACTTTTGAATTTATTTCAATGGTGTGTTGCTTATGTTCTTGCGGTGTTTTGAGTTCGCCGTACAAGCGTCAATTAAACAAGCAAATGAAGGTCGAAAATAAATTGTTACGGATCGGAGGCCAAGACCTTTTCGCAACCGACACTTTGAAAAAACAAAATGTGATTAACTGAAATTTGGTGATTTACTCTAAATGAAGCTTTTCGTGTATTTCTTACGGCAAATTTCATCACACCTTGATAATATGGGGAAATCAATCTGTATAAATAGTCTCGTCATTTATGGACTGTATTTTTAATTTTGAAACAAGTTTTGGTCGGTTTTTATTTTAAATCCTTGAAACTTTTAGTGAAATTACTGGGCAAATGAGACTTAACATCTTGTCTCAAGGAGACGAGCGCAATATTGTAGTGCCGCTTAGAATTTTTGGGCTTTTCAAGAATCCCGAACGGGTCTGCATTGTAATGGGTAGGGCGTATTAAGTTGAACCCATTCGTGCCACCTTCAATACTTGCAAAAAGTATTAAAATCTCTTTACTTCTTTCTGTGAATTTTGAAGGATTAACAGTATTTGTCCAATTACGTTACCATTTGTATTGCAAAGACTAGTTTACTTTTCACATGGTGCTAATGCATACCTAATACATTTTTTTTGTTTGTGGTCATGACAGAGCATATACCTATTGCTAACGAACAAAAACTTAAATATGATTAATTTTTAAAGATTATTATTTGCATAACAGGTAAAAAGGCGAGAGACAGCTGAATCACGTGTCAAAGAACTGGAAGGTCGAGTTAAAGAACTAGAAGAACAGCTTAATGCAATTCGTGAGAAGTCAATGCGGCTCGTCGATGTTGAGAGAAGAAGATGCCTCGAATATGTACCCTGTAAAGGTATTGCGCATTACCTCATCATCATCAGCCGGAAGACGAACACTGCTGGCCAAAAGCCTCCCCAAAGATTTCCACGACAATCGGTCCTGCGCTGCCCTCATACAACGTCTTCCGGCGGTCTTAATCAGATCGTCAGTCCATCTTGTAGGCTTACCAACACTGCGTCTTCCAATACGCGATCGCCATTCGAGGATCATACTGCCCCAACGCCCATCTGTCCGTCGAACTATGCCACTTCAGTTTCGCAATAATTTGGGCTATGTAACTTTGGTTCTCCTATGGATCTCCTCATTTCTGATTCGATCTCGCTAGGAAACTCCGAGCATAGCCGTCTCCATCGCATAACATTAGAGCATTACCTACCACCTACCACTAGTCCAGTAAGATACAAACGGCGCACCCAGATAATGGGTGGTAGGTATACTACCTGCGCAAATAAGCCTCCCCGTCATGATATTCCTTTGGTGGCACATGTAATCGTATCTGGCCACCACGTATCTATGCAACTTCTCGAGTGGTCTTGTGCCTTCCAGTTCATACTAGTAAATGACGAAAACAAACTATTGACTAACCGTCTTACCTTTAAATATGTCTACGGTTCGTATTCGAACCACCCAGTACAGGTAATTCATTATCAAGTGTGTTTTGACACTATCTTCATAACTGTGCATAAAAGAGACAAAATTAACTTGATAACGGATGACAGATTTTGATTTGCACAGGATGCCGGCTAGATTGTGGGTACCACAACGGTACCTATTTCTGCCGTGAAGCAGTAATAATAATAATAATAATAATAATAATAATAATAATAATAATAATAATAATAATAATAATAATAATAATAATAATAATAATAATAATAATAATAATAATAATAATAATAATAATAATAATAATAATAATAATAATAATAATAATAATAATAATAATAATAATAATAATAATAATAATAATAATAATAATAATAATAATAATAATAATAATAATAATAATAATAATAATAATAATAATAATAATAATAATAATAATAATAATAATAATAATAATAATAATAATAATAATAATAATAATAATAATAATAATAATAATAATAATAATAATAATAATAATAATAATAATAATAATAATAATAATAATAATAATAATAATAATAATAATAATAATAATAATAATAATAATAATAATAATAATAATAATAATAATAATAATAATAATAATAATAATAATAATAATAATAATAATAATAATAATAATAATAATAATAATAATAATATAATAATTTTTTTATTTGCGAAAAACTGCCACCAAATTTTTTACAATTACAATAGATATGAACAATTAACCTTAAATAAAGAAAAGAAAAAATAACAATACAAATGTTAAAAAAACAATAAAGACAGAGATATTAATGCTTTAAAACATGTAAGGATTATTTAATAACTAGAAAACGAGGCAGCAGCGCGATTCGCAAAAAGGAAAGTTCTCAGCAAACGTTAGGACGTATTTTCCTAACACTGATATTATGAACTTCCTATTTTTTTTTTCGTGCAAGCTGTTTTGGCAGCAATGTGGGAAAAAATAATTATAATATTTAAATATTTATCGTATATCTATATCTAATTAGTAAGCATTACTGTGTTTCGGTCTGAAGGGCACCGTAGCTTTTAATTTCTGGGCAAATGAGACTTAAGAGACTCAGAATTTTTAGGGTTTTTCAAGAATCTTGAGCGGCACTGCATTGTGATGGGCAGGGCGTATCAATTACCATCAGCTGAACGTCCTGCTCATCTCGTCCCTTCTTTTTATAAAAAAAGATACACAGACGCCATCTTAAAAATGGGCTAAAGAAACTTTGGGTGTTATTTCCACTTCCTTATAAATATTCGTGTAAATTCCATAAATTTTATTTTGTAGAGAGTGAACCAACTGACGCAGAAACCGAGATATGGAAAGAGCTTCAAGTGACGAAAATCTCTTTGTCGCGCGCCGAGGAAGAACTGCGTCAGAGTAGAGCTGATAAAGAGAGTTTCCTGAATTCTTTGTCAAAAATTGCGGTAAGATTTTAAAGTTTCCATCGTCTGAGTATCATAATTTGAAATTGACTCTCAGGAGAGTGCAAGGCATATAATTAACCACATCCTTACACATTTTATACAAAGAGTATAATAATATATAGGGAAAAGAGAGCCCTCTCTACGCTTTCTGAGCTGTCTATTTGAAAACTAGCGCCATCTGGAGATTGGCTCCGAAAATAACTATATATAAGCTTGAAATTATAAAAATCATTTTTAATGTTGTGACGCAGTTAAATAACTAACTCTACTTTTTAATGTAGGTATTGCAATTTTTGGTATAATAAATGTTGAAATTGCGCGTTGAGTTAGTTATTTAATTTTGCCACAAGTAAAGAAAAGTTGAAAGGTTTCAAAGCGAGTGATAGCTGACAAAGCTTTCATTTTCGGGCCAACTAATAGATAGAAAACGTCACTTTAAGGCGTCTGTCCCACCCCTGCACCACAAGATAGTACGCTTATACTAATACAATACGCCATTCAGTACGCTAGGTGTTGCAACCAAGATAATGTAAACGATTTGATTAACAGTCGCTTCGATACGAGATTGATGTTCCATTTCATACCTTAAAAATTCCAATAACCTAATAAAGTAATTTGAAATACTAAAAGTTCCGAAGAGCTGTTTAACCTGATTCCTGGCGCCGAATTCCACCTTCGCACGACACGCCACAAGTTAGGATATCATCCCCATCATCTGGATGTGTGGCGGTCCTTCACAGTGCGGTTTTCAAGGAGTTTTCTTCCTCGTACTACAAAGCTGTGGAATGAACTTCCTTGTGCGGTGTTTCCGGGACGATACGACATGGGTACCTTCAAAAAAAGCGCGTACACCTTCCTTAAAGGCCGGCAACGCTCCTGTGATTCCTCTGGTGTTGCAAGAGATTGTGGGAGCCGGTGATCACTTAACAACAGGTGACCCGTACGCTCGTTTGTCCTCCTATTCCATAAAAATAAAAAAATTAAAAATCGTGCGTCATTTTGACTCATATAGGCATCAAATCGGTGACACTTACCTCAAGGACGTACGCCTTGAGGTAGCTCCTAGCGACGAATGAGACATCAGATACGGATTCGCGCTTTAGAGAGAGAGCAATATTTCTAAATCACATAAATTGAATATTTAATGCGCGTTGAAAGTCGATAGCTTAAATTTGAATTAAAGCAAAAATATATTGAACATTCATCTAGAGCGGGGGGTGCAGCGGCGGAATCTGCCGAGAACCTAAAGCGGAGGAAATATGCATCACTCGGTGATGGTGGTGATATTTGTTCCCTTTGGGGTGGAGACGATGGGTCCTTGGGGTTCATCGGCACAAAAACTCGTAAAAGAGCTATCCAGGCGTCTAACCGATTTAACAGGTGACCCAAGATCTGGTACGTACGTCTGTCAAAGGATAAGTTTGGCTATACAAAGAGGTAACGTTGCCAGCTTCATGGGCACCTTACCTGCCGATAGCGATCTTAATGATATTTTGTATTTGTAATTAATTAATTTTGTTAGATTATTTAAGTTTTCTTTTATTATTATTTGTATAAATAGCGTTATTAATTATTAAGTCATATGTAAAGAATTTGAAATATTGTATAAAATACCACCATTAAATATTAATGAAATAATAAATAAAGCAAAAAAGAAAAAACAATTTGGACACTAAACTTAGTTTGTCCAAGTATGATTTAAGGATGATAATCATAGTATAACACTTTTTAAACAAATTACTAAATGTATTGCTTTTTCAGCAAGAGGAAGGCGCTGATAAAGGTGACAAATTAGCAGCGGAATTGCTTAGTAAAGAACGAAAAATTTTGTCACTTCACCGCATAATAGATGAACAAAAAGAAAACGAAAAGTTAATGTTCGTAAATTCAAATCATTTTGTAGAGTTTGTACTATTGATTTACTGAAATGTATTGTTGTTTACATCAAACTAATATTTCAGGGAACAATCAATGACTGAGTACGAGAATCAGCTTGCTTCATTGAGATTAGAAATTAAAAAGTTAAAAAATTATGATTGTTACGTAAAGGACTCGCCGTATCAAGATTTACAAACTGAGGTACGTAAAATGCTGGACACTTTCGAAACAATTTAAAAAAGTTTCACATTGATCATACAGTCAAAATTTTTCTTGTTTATTGTTTGATTACCTTCATTAATGCTGTAGGTTGGGACGTAGGCTATATTCAAACCCCCCTTATTCATAATGGTCCGCTGATGAGCTTTGGTTGTTGTTTCTTACATCCACCTATTTGTGGCCAACAGTTTTCTTCTTTGTCTTTCGTTTTCTTGTCAATCTTCCTTAGTTTAGTTTAAGAGAATGATATGAAAGACCTCATGTCTTGTTCTATAACGCAATCCATTTTTGATGTTCATTTTTACCGTTTTATGCCATCCATTGGTTGCATATTGCTTAGCGAGATCTTTGTGTATATGTTACAAGAAATTTGTATAATTTAGTTATTATTTAAAATATCTAGCCAATTATAGAATACCTATTAAATATTATTAGTTTTTTTGTCCATGACACACTTTACCTAGGTAATGCATTACTTTTCCCTATTGTGTTGTTATTCTATTATTCCTGCTGGTGAATCGGCAATATGTAAAATGTTTGGATTACCTTGACTATTTGCTTTTAGCTTTTATTTTTATTGTAAAAGTTTTTTTTTAATAAACTGTATCAAACTATTATTTCATCCCCTTTTTTAATTATTGCCTATTAAATTACAAGTGACAGGTTAGTTAGTCCTCTTCTCGTCTAGTGCTTGGGAGTCTTTGGCTCTGATGAATACTTTCTTTACAGCGCAGCCTTTCCAGCTCTAACCCCAACCACTCAGTTGTTCTCCTTTTAAGTACGAATATTACGTGGACGGGCAGATCTTCATACATACATTCCACTTATAAAAAACAAGCGTATGAAGAGTTTCAAAAATTGCATTTGGCTCATTACCTATTTCGTGTTATGCCAATGAAGATGATTTCTTTAGTGGTTCCAAATATGATACGTAGTCGCTGCTAAATAGCCAAGAATGATTTTATACTTGTTAATGTCATGCACCTATTATGTAAAATATCAAATTGGCCTCGACTGCTTATTCCATAAGATAAAAATTCTGTTTATTAGCTTCTAGAGTTGCACATGCAAGTAGAGACACTATCTCGAGAGAGATCTGCGCTAGTGTCAGCCGCCGCATCTCGAGCCCTAATGCTGGAGCGACATGAACGTGCGGCCGATCTCTTTGCAAGAATGACGAGGGTACGCCGAGAGCTCGCCGCACATCTGGAGGGTAAATCAGAACCTGCAGCGCCTGAAACTGATCATCTTGAGGTAAGGCTAGCCTTCAAAACAGTTGATTTACAAATTGTGTTGCTTCTATATTATCCGAAGGATCTTCGTACCTACCTGGTGGCCCATGATACCACATCTTTTTCTTTATTTTTTTATGGAAGAGGATAAGTGATCACCGCCTCCCACATTCTCTTGGAATACAAGGGAAATCACAGAAGTGTGTTAAACCACTCTGGTATTGCAACAGAGTATATATATAGAGCAGCGGTGATCCTTATGTTCTTTTCTTCTATAGCATACCTTTTCATTGAGCATTTTCAGAGATATAAGAATTTAAATAACACATTTTCACTTTAATTCAAATGTCAGATGTCACGTTCATTATCGTCGATATGCGCATCCGCGGCGGACACTTGGTCAGCTCTTCGCGCAGAGAGAACTCGAGTGCTTCGTCTAGAAAGTGCTGTCCTGGCGCAGAGCTTACAGCTTGAACGCGAAGAGAGAGTCAGAACACAACTGGAGAGACGAAAGACTGTTTTAGAACGGGAGATCTTCCGTATGCAACATGTCACTTCACGGCCGAAGTTCTACAATAGTCAAAGTACCGTATATAATTTCTTTTAAACATTTGATAAACTTTGATTAAGTTGTAAATTCATAATTACGTAGCAATCAATCATAGCTGTTTAAAAGAACCTTCCCGGTGCGTCTATCGTCAACCCAAACATCCTCTCATTAATTTCTCTTGCTTGTCGATCACGACAAGCAAGAGAAATTAATGAGAGAATAAAATTTGATTATTTAGACGTCTACATAGAGGCTCTTACTGCTAGAAAACCGATTAAAACAGGCCTGTTTAACAAGGTGTTTACACTTTGTGTTAGTGTGCGTGCATTGCTCAAAGTAGAATTTTAACTGTCAACCACAATATTTTTCGACGTTTTCACAGCTGTCACAGTCTAGTATCAATACCTATAAATAACCTTAGGTGAATAGCATAAATAAAATATTGTGCAGAAATATCATAAGACTTCTTCCAGGTAATACGTGTTTTTGAGTAATCCTTTCAAATTTGTGGTTTCTATAGCATTGTTTTCTTTACTTTTACAATTTATGGGTACATTATGAATGGCCAAAGTTCAGGTAAAATTTGTACGAAAAAGCAGATATTTGGAGTGTATTGTTTGTTTCTAGTTGTTTTATTTCTAGAAATTTGTATTTTCTGCTACGATAGAAACCTAGATGCAATGCATAAGATACCAATCAGTCAATTTATTTTTGAGAACCATGCGTTAAAACGGCCACGTACACGGCCACAGGTACGAGCGTTTGTATGAAAAATAATGATGGGTCAGCCGCTCTTAAATGGCGATGACTTAGGTTGGGGTGTTCAGTCGGCAGTACCTATATACTCCGAGATTTTTGAAGGGCCATGCTGTAAGGTGATGAAATTTTTGTTTGGCTGACTTAAACAGCCTAGACATTTGTAATTATTATTAATACGTACTGGAAGTAACTGAAGCGAAAGAGTCCGCTAGCCCTGTTTTGAATCCCTAACTTTTGTTAATTCTATAGACCGTATCGAGAAATCTATATATATAAAAGAGAATCTATGTTTGTATGTTCCTTAATAACTCCTAAACTATTCAACCGATCTCAATGAAATCTCTTGTAATAGATTCGTTAAAGCGCAAGGAAGGTTTACATATATAATTTATATGGCAAAACTACGTTTGCCAGGTCAGCTAGTCTGTAATAACAGTCAATATTTTTTTTTCAGATTCAAGTATATTCCACGATTAATTGCAACGACTGTTCGACGTCAGGATTTGTATTGTGCATTTTTTATTAATAAAATATATAAATACTTGACAAATTTTTTATTTCAACTAAACAACACATCGAGAGTATACACACATAACGGCAATACAATTTCACAAATCTAAAGCCTATGTCCAGTCAGTTTTAGCATCTTGTAGTTGCAGTCTTCTCTAAAACTTTTTGGTATTAACAAATCCACCTTATGACAATCTTTAACAACTCTGTTGTCATCACGCATTATTGTAGAATCATTATCATGTTTATGATGTGTCTGGAAACTTTTATCTGTTTCTGATCTCGCCGTACTAAATTTCTGTGAATCTATATTTGTGTTCGCTTTTTTGCGATGTAACTTGTCTCCCTTACCTAAACTGTCAATGTTTGGTACAAAAAAGGTTTTATGTGCCATACTTACCGAAGTATTTCTTTTGGGTATGCTTTTAGGTTGAACGTGATATTGTTGCTTTAATTTAAAGTTAGATTCCTTACGCTCTGAGCTTACTTTGATATCGTCACTATAATTGTTGGGTTTCTGCATTACATTACTCTCTAAGTTTCTTTTTATTTTATATTGATGTTCAAAGGAATTTCCTAGTTCATCTTCTAGAATTTTAAATAGACTGTCAATGTTTTCTGAAGGAGTTGTATTTACATTGCTATAGCTAGCAGGGTAGTCTTCTATTTGCTCCAACTTTCGTTCAAGTAAGTCAATTCTTTCACTATCCTTATGTTTCTGTGCTTTGTCTTCCTGTATTTGATCTTCTAATGCCAATATTATCTTTTCAAGCTGTGAAATTTGCCCCTTTCTTTTTTCCAAAGCCGTAATTAGTGTTTGAATTTCACTATTTTTTTCATCAAGCTGGTTGTTTAGCTGAAATAAAATTGTTAAAAGTTAAGTATCTCATAGTATTTATAAATTAAAAGAAATAATGAAATAAAGATTGTGGTTACATACGTTTTCACTCATAGTATCTAATTTATTTTTTAATAATCTTATGATATTGGCTTGTTCCTCTTCTTTCTTTGTTAAAATCTGTATTAAATTGTCTCGCCGTTGAACATCATTCTCATAACTGCTTAATTCTTTCTGTTTATTTTGTAATTCAGTGTCCTTTTCCTTAATTGACATAACAAGTTCTTCATTTTGTTGAGTTATATCGTAAATCTTCGAGCTTTGCTCATTGGCCTAAAAAATTAAACGCATTATGAACAGAAATTAAATTTTGAATCATTCTATAAGTCTTATAAATTACCTTTATTTTAAGATCTTGGATGTTTTCGTTTTCGTCTAATCGTTCTTGTAACTTTAAAATGTGATCTTTGAGAGATGACAATTGTTCTTCATAGTTAACCATTTTGGAATCACTGAAAAAATTGCATTTTTGTGTTATTCCTGTTGAAAATATATACAACAAGATTGATTGATTGATTGATTATTACAAGAAGGTCTGTCTGCGACTATTGAGCCGAATACACGAGAAGATAATTGTGGTCATCGTTTTATTTTTAAGTAGGTAGGATAAGCTCGTAGCTTAGAGACTGAGAGACGAATATTAAAGGACCTAGAGACCTTGGTTAACTGGAAAGGAAATCCAAATTGGTCTCAAACTCAAGCAACCGCCTGCAGCTGGAGCACAAATCAGCCCCCAATATGAGTCATTAGCTAACATGGAAAGCCTTTAGTTAATAGCTCATATGGATAGTGCACAAGGAGCTATTACCGTAGAATCTGGACAGATAATACCCATCACCAGCTGTACTCCATTTAAACTCGCACAACGAAGAGCGAATTGAATAATTGAAGATTATGTACTTTGGCTCGACCTTATAGACCACCATGGGAAGCTATCTAAGGAATTATTTATGTTAATGTCGAATATTACCACTGGATATCACGTCAAATTGAGAAATCCCACTAGCACAATGCTAATGACGCATTTCACAACCCTAATATGATTGTGTGATAAGAAAGTTATTGCCTTTTAAGCCACATTCTGTAACTACGTAAAGGCTACAGAATTCCCGAACTAGAACGAGCTGGGAGTCTTGAAACTTTAAAAGTACTCTCACTACCTTTTCTCTCCTGACCTTCAGTATTGCATACTTCCATGGGCGTTCACTTCCCGAACCACTTGCCCGTATGCTCAATATATATATATAAAAGAAAGACAGGCGCACTCTTTCATATAAGTGATTATGTTTTTTCTTATAATAATTACAATATGTAAGGCATGAATCAATATAATATAATACCTCTCCTGTATTTGTTTTTCAAGAAGTGATTGCTTATTCTCTAATGCTGCTATATAATCGTCCTTGCTTTTTATTTCACTTCTTAATTTAACAACAAATATGTGTGATTCCTTAAACTTATTCTGAAAATTATTAATACATATATTGAAATTTAACTGTATCTTCAAGTTCAAATACAATAATTAATATAAAATATATAAGATTCATACTTCGATTTCTTTTACAGACTCAGATTGTTCCATAAAGCGCTCTTTGTATTGTTCTATTTCGGAATTTGCCGTTTCTAATTTACTTTTCAAAATGTTGTATTCTTTCTCAATTTCTTGATAATAACCTGAAATATTTAAAGTTTTAAAAACTGTAAGAGAAATCAAACAAAAAGGTATTTTAAGTTAAATATACTTAGTCGAGTTTCATTATCTTGCAAAATTTTCATTTTATCATTGTATTTTAATTCAGTTTCTACAAGCTGCGCACACTGGCTTTCAATTATTCCTTCTAATCTCTTCTTTTCGTCAACTATTTCGCTGTACTTATGTTCAATCTCAATTAATTCTGTAACTTTGTTTTTCAATTCACATTTGTAATTATTAACAGATTCATTATACGTTTGAGATAACTCCTCTAGCCGTTTCTCAAGATCTTCTTTTCTGTTGTTAACATTGGAAGAGAAGTTTAAAAGAAGATTACATAGTATAAAATATTTTTTTCAAAATAGTTTTATACTTACTCTGATTGGAGCTTTTCACGCGCATCGGCAATATCTTCTAAGTGTGATGTGTTTTCTTTAATAGATTCGGTTAATTTGTTTAATTCAATATCGAAATCCATTTGAATTTTTTGATTCTGAATTAAATTAATAAAATATTAACATATTTAAACCACCTTTTATATATTTTATCGTCATTGACTATCAAATTAAAGCAATTGCTGAGTCTAATTGGAAAAAGCCTAGCCTTTAAGAAAGCAAATTTGGAAATTTCACCTATAATGTAGGGGTCGGTTGGTAAATGGTAAAGTTTTAATTACAGATTCTTGAACATACATTATTAATGAAACGTTTCGTGTTTAGGATATTCATATTTTCAAGGATGAAAATGAAATATTAACCTGCTCTTGTAACTGTTGTACGGTCCGCTCTAACTGTCTCATCTGTGATCTAGCTTGGTTTAGTGATGCTTCAAGATTAAGTGCTCTCTCTTCACCAATTTTCACTTGCCCATCAGATCGGGTCAGCCTATTTCTTAATGCCGAACTCTTAGATTTTTCTTCTTTAAGCTCTTTCTCCAATTCCTGCATCAACAAAAGCTATTTATCTTTCATCAAATATACAGTATAACATACAAATTTAATAATGAAATACCTCAAGCCTTGCTTTGTTGTTCTGTGATTTGTAATGTTCAATTGATTGAAGCTGTTTACGCAAATCGCTGTTTTTGCAATTTAATTCGCTGACTTCACATGTTAGTTCTTCGTGCCGCAATTGAAGAGATACTGTTTCATTTACACATTTCCTGTAAACAAAAGAATGAAATAATCACCCAAATGAAAACATTATACGTAATAGCTTTAAGGGTACACACACTATACACTTCTATTATAAAGTCCCAGCCACTGTGCAGGCATTATCTATAATTAAATTTAAATGTTTTATAAAAAAATGGCTCGGTCGTAAATCCTATTACTCCACTGCTGAATATCTAAATGATCGCACAGCCTGGGACTAGATTGTGATTATTTTATAGCGATAGAAATGACTGTACAATATTGTATATTTTTATTGAAAAGAGCGCAAAAAAAGAATGCTGGGAGAGTTTCTTGCGCCGCTTCTTCTCTCTCAGAGCGCCATTTGTTTCCGAAGCGGAAGTAGTATCTAGTAGTTATTAGAAATTACATCAAAAAGAATTCTAAAGGAATCAATTTTGAGAAAATAAATGCCTTTTATGCCTTTTATAACTAAGGTGTCACTAATTTACCTGATTAAGTCCATTATTTCACTCATTTCCTTTAGAAATTCAGCCTTACACGTTTCCATAGAGCTTTGTAACATTTCATTTTCTGCACTGAATTCTTTGATTTTCTTTGTCAGTGTGCTTAAGGGACAACCCTATAATGAAATATACACATATCAAAAAAGTTTAAGCTACCATGCATATTACAAATTTACCATTTAAATATTAATTAATTTCTAACACCCTTATTCATAATAGTCTGCTAACTTAAAGTATTGCTAATTCTCACTCTGTCTTCTTCTATTGACCTAAGTCAGAATGAGAAAAAATACTCCTCAGCGGCTGTTTCAAGTTAGCGGACCATTATGAATAAGGGGGTTAGTCTTTATACACTCAAAGTGCATAGGTATGTAACCTTTTTTGTTATTGATGACATACTGGCTGTTTGTAAAAAAAATATTCGATTATGTTTTGTGTTTTTCATAAAATTAAATGAAAGGGAATTTCTTTGAATTCAAGTACGTTTTTATTGCTATGTTTAGTCTTGATTTTATAATTTTACCAACCATTTAAATAAAAATATCTAATTGTTAGATATTCTTTATGTCATGGAGCGACGTCATTTGACGGCAAATGAAATGCAAAGAGATGTAGGGATGTTGCAAGTGGAAGACCAAGTGGGACAATCGCCAGACCTCAACCCCATCGAGCACGCATGGGACATGCTCCAGAGACGTGTTTTGAAGGACTTGGACGGAGTGACAACAACCCAACAGCTGAAGGATTTGCTGCAATTCCATTGGGATCTAATACCGCAAGATGATATAAACAGTCTCATTAATTCAATGAATAATCGTTGCCGACAAGTTCTGAATAGCAGAGGATGCCATACTTTGTATTAAATCATCCTATTCTTTCACAATAAAATCATTTTCTTTAGAAATTTCATTTTGTTAAAAAAATTTTTAGTTGCTTATGTACCTTAGTTTCTGCAGTATATTCTAATATTGTTAATTTCTGTTATTAAAAGAACTTATTAAGAGAACAGCTGTTATTTTTACATCTATGGACCCTAAACTATTATTTAAAAAATAAAATACAACGTTATAATGTGAAAAACCATCCTAAAATTTAAATTAGTACATGTTGCTTAGACTTTTTTGATGTGTGTATAATACATACTCAGAATATAATATGGTGACGATATAATATGAGAATCCTATGGTATATTGTTATGGGGCAGTGCGGCCGATATTAATACTTTCTTTGTGCTGCAGAAGAGGGCTATTCGCGCGATTTATAACCTAGGTCCTAATGAATCATTAAGAGAAAAATTTAAAGAAATAAACATTTTGACTGTTGCTTCTCAATACATTTTTGATAATGTTCTGTATGTTCATAAGCACATTGAGGAATTTTCTAGAAACTGTGACATTCATAATGTTAACACGAGGAACAAACATAAACTTGTTATGCCTACTACTCGGTTGGGTTGAGTTAATACGTCTTTTGTTGGGCGATGTATATGCTTCTACAATATGATCCCAGAAAATGTACAAAACAAATGTGTTACGAAATTTAAAAGAATTGTTAAAAAACGTGTGTGGGAAAGTTTATTACAGCATAAACGATTTTCTTAATGACACCACGGACTGGGAATAAAGCGAACACCCTCATGCTCTTTAATTATAAATGTTTATTGTACATTGTAATCCATATTTTATATAAAAAAAAGCCCGCTGAGTTTCTTGCGCCCATTCTTCTCAGGTCTGAGGCAGTATCTTTTGAATGGGTGGTAGTTTTTGACGTTCAATAATTGATTTTAAATCATATTTTAAATAAAAACATTTGAATTTGAATATGAGATATATAGAATAGAATCGTAAGTAAAGGATGTCTGGTGAAGTGACAGTTCCACCGCAAATGCTTCTGTAGAAAAAGCGTTTTACATGCATTGTTATTGGTGTGAAGGTGCAGGTGTATTTACACAAGACTTATCAATCATACCAGCTTTAAGTCAAAGGCGATGACTGCACCGCAATACATAAGGGATAAGCCAACCAGAGCCAAAGCCATTTTATAATTGCCACTGTTATGAGTACATTATGTCGATCATCGGGAAGGTTTTTATATCCCGACACTTATCGTCATTTACTCAATATCTGGATGGAAGGATGGAAATCTGTATCCCATCAAGCTGGATACCATAAATGTTGTTGCTAAATGCAGTCGTAGCGTTTGTACAGCGATTATCATACAATCTAGATTTTATCGTATTGTGGGGCGAGCCGTTCCCTTCTAAAACATAGCGAGGAAAGCTTTTTCTTGTTTGTGAACAAAATCTGCTTGGGGTGACTGATCGCTCCTGCCATCGAGTAATGTATAAGCATTATTGTGTTTCGGTCTTCGGAAATTAGTGGGCAAATGAGACTTACCATCTTTTGCCTTTAGGTGACGAGCGCAATTGTAGTGCCCCTCGGTATTTTTGGGTTTATTCAAGAATCCTGACCGGCACTGTATTGTAATAGGCAAGGCGTATCAAATACCATCAGCTGAACGTCCTACTCGTCTTCTACCTTATCGTCATATATAAAAAATATATATTTTTTAAGATTTTTATGTTGATCTCTTTATTTATTTTCAATATGTGTAGGTTGATGTAACTACTGTATACGGTTTTAATATTTTATAAAATGCTGAAGTTTTTAAAAGTTTATTTTAAAACAATGGATCTTAAAAAGCGCGTACAGTAACGTAAAGGCGGTGATCACTTAACAACAGGTGACCCGTACGCTCGTTTGTCCTCCTATTCCATAAAAAAAAATGGATCTATTTCTCTCCCTCTCAACTTTTCGGCTGTAATGCTAAAACATTGCCTTCATAAGTGTAATTTTCTGATATGATTATTTATTTACGTTATAAAAGAAAGTTGAAACTTAAAACTTAATAGAATTTTTTGTAGTGTCATACCATTATTTGGCTTATTTTTATCGCTGATACAGGAAGAAAGAGAAGCAAAGGGATTTTTCAATTTGTACCGATCTCAAAAATAGAATTTGACATTTACCTTAGAAATATTCTTCAAATTGTCCACCCAATCAATTACCTCCAATCTCTTGGTCAAAGTTTGTTCACAAATAGCAACCAATTTCATCGGTATATTGTTCATTTTATTCATATCAATTTGTAAACAATCTTTAGTGAACGTATCTGGAACTTGAATTAATAAAATAGTTAAAACAGATTCACCCTGCCCTTATTGCTTCGCAAATTACAAACACTCACGTGTTCTAGGAGACTTTTTTTTATTAAAGAAGTGTGTCACTAGCAAACGGATGATTCATGGAATCACGAATGTGAGATTTTGTAAAAATTGTAACAGAGTTTTTTGTTATTATATTGTTGAGACTTTTATTTTTACAAAAAATAATCATATGTCTACAGAGTATGAAAGGAAAAAACATTTTTTCTTTCGTTTCCTATCTGTAATAAACGTTGCGAAAAAAATCACCAAAGTACCCCTAACTTTTACAGTTGGGGCCATGTTAATCATTCAATCTAGATAAAAATTGAATGAAAAATTATTTACTGTTTACCAGTACTATTTAACATAGTTTTGTTATTATTTATAGATTATGTTTGTAATAAATTAAAAATGCCTGTAATTATGAATTAAAACAATGGCGAACTTGTGCGAGAGAGTTAACCTAGCTCTGCTAACATCCTCAAGGCCGTTGCCTCGGTCCACAGCCTTAATATTAACATTAAGTAGGTGTATAATTAAGAAAGGAAAATTTAAGATGGTTTGTAGACTTTTCCGGTCTGGAGCAGTCAGCAACCACGCAGCTATTTCTGCCGCAAAAACTCGTTCTCAACTGTTTTTTGCGGCATAATGTTCCCATGAACATTTGCAATGTTAGGGGATAAATAATTATTTAATATAAGGTGAGCCATTTTTTTATGTTTGGGTTGAGCAGGTTATCGACTGAAAAGGAGATATTGTAGATGAAGCCACAACCTGAGAGTTGAACAAAGACATACAAGATTTAACAACGATACGTCACTCGAACGGTTGGCTCAGTTTCGTGTCCCGTATCGTTAATGAATTTTATTTATCAAATTTAATTTGTGTAATTAATCCCAGAAGTGAGAGTTATCACTTTAAAAAATTATAAATTGTAAACTTTCTTTTGAGTTTTGATTTACTCGCCTATGTCATGAAGTTTGAGTATTTTTTTGCACCGCTTCAAATAGGTTATCATCAAAATTATTTATAAAATGATAAAATTTGACGAAACTGTATATATTGATTTAAAAAAGTGGCAATGAGTTCTTTGGTATTCCTTCACGGCCTTTTCCGAAGTGATAAAATAAATAAAGTAAGAATAAAGTGGTAAGATAAATGGTAAAATGTATAACTCGAATGGAACAAATCTAATTTGATTTGATTTATATACCATCCGGTGCTGGCTTCTTCTGTGCACACAGCTGAAGGAGTTGTTCGGGGCTCAATCCTCCTACGTTCATTATCTTCAGCTCCGCTGGTAAACTCGTTTCCTGGCCCATGTTGGTTAGTGTCTTATGATTCTCTCTTAGCGCCGCGTACAATTTCAACAATGTCACCTAAATATTAATAGCTTGATTAAATAATAATTCTAAACTAGTATTTGATGATGATATTGAACATATAGTTAATAAATAAATAAAAAGTTCAGAAATAATATTTTCTGTTGTCACATCTAGTAACTCGTTATCGATGAATCTATGTACTCTTGTGTAGTGCGTTGTGACTCAACCGTGGCTTTTGTCGACTGTTTGCGTCGACCGTCCCGCGTCGACTGTTTGCGTCGACAGTCCCGCGTCGGTATGATTTTGATGCGATGGTGTTTTAAAACTACCCACTAGTATTATAATTTTTATAAAATATTTGTATTAGAAATTAGAAATGTGTATAAGCTACCTACTTAACCTATTTTAATTACTTTATATTAACTGTATGCTTTTAGATGCATTTTTGTAACCTTCTTTTTATTAAATAGCCTGTAAGTTCCATTTAAGTGGAAATTCCTGTATGGAACAATAAATGTCTTGAACTTCCACAAATAACATATAGTAATAAAAGTATTTATCACTAGTATTTTTCACTATAAGATTTTATTTAAGACTATTGTACGCTGTTGGTCTTCCTATATGAATTTAATAAATAAATAATTTCTTACATTACTGTTTAAACAAACAAGTTGCTGTTAAACGCTAAGGAGGATAGCAGTCAATACGAGGGTGAAACATGTAGCCATGAAGCGAATCCGATGGCCTAGTAAGTAGTAAAATTCAAATTTCTCCCGAGTGGTGCATAGTTCTTAAGAAAATAAAAATATAGTCCCACGATTGTATTGAAAATCGTCATTAATTGATACACATGTAGGTTATTCCAAACTTGTTACATTCAAAATTGCTAATGGCAGCTCGTTTGTAATAACCTATTTTCCATCCTTGTATAGCAATGCACCACAGAAAAATTAATCGTTAGTTAACCGATGCAGGTCTTAATCTAATATATAAAATTCTCGTGTCATGGTGTTAAACTTTGAACTCCTCCGAAACAGCTTGACCTATTCTCATGAAATATTGAGTGCATATTGGGTAGGTCTGATAATCGGACAACATCTATTTTTAATCCCCCTAAATGTTAAGGACAACTTGTGGACCAACCACACGAATTTTTTTTTAAATTTTTTGACATTTTTTTTTAATTTGATTTGATTATGAGTCAGCATCAGCAGCAGCAACAGCAAAAATACATACAACTTCAAATTTTCACCCATCTACGATCAACAGTTACTTTTGTATCGCGATTTTGATATCGGCATTACAACGTTTGCTGGGTCAGTTAGTAATTTATAAATTTATTAAATCATTCTGCCAACAATGTATACACTAATATAAACACAGTATAATACAACAGCAATAACATTAATATGGTAAGTGATGCCTCAGTTATAGGCGAAAATGACATGCTATTCAACTAAATTAAGCCAAAAATAGAATAAGAACTAAAATACATCATATATCTACGAATATAATCACAATATAATTAAACACAAAAATAGATCGTGGTCATCCCACCACCCCTGAAAGAACCGATTTTATATATATTTTTAATATAATAATAGATATAACTAGAATATAATAATCGATATCTATATAATATATAAAAATGAATTGCTGTTCGTTAGTCTCGCTAAAACTCGAGAACGGCTGGACCAATTTGGCTAATTTTGGTCTTGAATTATTTGTGGAAGTCCAGAGAAGGTTTAAACAAATATGAAAATGTTTGGCATTAAAAAAAACAACAATTTCGTTTTTCCTTTGATGTGTCCCCCGTCGTTCAGAAATCAAATTGAAAGATAGTTTAAAATTAAATTAAATTTAAATAAGAATCTTTGTATCTTTCTAACTTTTTCAGGATGTAAAAACAAACTTAATTTTAGCTACTTGACTAACTACAACTGTTAACTATGATGGCAATACAACGTTTGCTGGGTCAGCTAGTAATTAATATAATAATAATAATATTGACACACTTTTACACAAATTATCTTGCCCCAAAGTAGGCATAGCCTGTGCTATGGGTGAAGACAACGATATATTGATATAATACATTACAAATACGTAACATATAAACATCCATGACTCGGAAAAAAACATTCATATGTATTGTATAAATGTTTGCATCTACCGGGATTTGAACTCGGGACTTATAGCCCAGTGGTCAAGGTCACTAACCACTGGGCTATATGTTTGTATAATTTAAATCCAAACCTGACGCTGATTCATGTCGCCCCTCCATTTCTCGTAAACGGCCATTTTCTCCTGATAACTCATATTTAGCCGCACCATTCCATCACTTTTGGATAGTCCAGAAGAGTCTAAAATTATATTTTTATTGGTGCGCGACCGTTCCATGGGGCGCCAGACGGTAGCGGGGACGGGGTAATAAGATGTCAGCGGGTAGCGGGTGGTGTTGCAGGGAAGGGCAACGTGTTACACTGCTATAAACTACTACCCGCTGACATTTTGAGAGTTAGCTGACTGGCTGAACCGATTAATATGAAATGTTGTGTGCATATCGGGTAGGTCATTAGGGATATTTTTCATACCCCTAATTGATAAGGGTGACCCCAAATATTTTTTTTACAATTTTTTTTCTTTTTATTTTATTATGATTCAGCATTGAAAAATACATACAACTTAAAATTTTTACCCTTCTACGATCAACACCTATTTTATATTATTCTGTTCCATCCACAGATCCGCAATAGGGTTGCAAGATGGCAATCGAATACAATAACTGTAGTTTATACGATATATTTTAAGTAATATGAAATATGGTGCCGATATTGACTCTGCGCAATCTATCTTTAACAATGATTGCAAGTAGTGCTTATTAATTTACCATTATTTTATTTATTGAAGTGAAAACATCATAAGAATCGTTGTGAAAAGAAAAAAGAGCACAGACATAAATTCATAATATTAAACATGGAAGATAATGAGATAGGAAGCATTATTACATTGTTTTGGTACCAAGCGATCATAGTTGAAGAAGAGATTGTCTTATGTATGACGCGAGTATACCTTAATATATTCTGAATCCATGCGCACGAAATCTTACTACATAGACACCAGGAGAACATATAGTATATATAAGTGGTGATAGTAATGTCTTTCATAGTGGTTGAAATCATGTGTCATCCTAGCAATACGTACCAGGACTTCATATGCAGTTTAGAGGTGCATGCACAATGAAGTCACAATATTTAATGTCATATTATAAAGTATTGCTTAAATACTCGATTATTAAATTACTTACGGTCTATATTATTGTCGTAATCAGCAAATATTAAATCTTCTTGAGAATTGTCCAGACAATCATCAGAGAACGTATTTAGTTCTGCTTCCAGCTCTTCATATCTTTTTATTGCTTCCTGTAGCATTAAATCATAAAAATATATTAGAATAATAATAAAGATAAAATATCAGTAGATATTTAAGTTTTAGAAACCACTGGACGGATTATGAAAAAACCATTGCACTATCAACGATACACATAATAATATAAAATTTCCAAAAACACTGTTTTGATCCTAGACATAGTAAGTTAAGCCCAACTTATAAAATATCAAAATGCCATAATCCGATAACGGTACGTGCGTAATCGTTAAATAGTAAAATTGAAAGTAATAACAGTGCAGTGTTGGTAGATGCCCCCCACAAGATGCACCGACGATCTAGTCAAGATCGCCGGAATACGTTGAATGAGGGCAGCGCAGGACCGATCGTCGTGACGATCTTTGGGGAGACCTTTGTCCAGCAGGCGAAGTCTTTCGTCTTCTTCTTCTTCCCGATGATGATGATGATGATGGAAAGTAATAAAAGTAATTCTGAATAAAAACTAATTCAATGGAAAGATTTCAACTACGTTAATGAAATCTACACAGGCCAATTCGCAGGGCTAGTATTCTTTACAGTTACGCCTTCAATCATTTATTCGTCTAGATAGTCTCTTGCTGTTAGACAACTTAGACAACCGATGAAAACAAACCAGGTTTTTTTATGAAGATAAGGGACGAGACGAGCAGGTCGTTCAGCTGATGGGAAAAAAAAGGATTCTTGAAAAACAAAAAAATCTGAGCGGCACTACAACTGAGACATTAGATGTTAAGTCTCATTTGCTCAGGAATTTCACTAGCTACGGTGCCCTTCAGACAAAACACAATAATGTTTACACATTACTGCTTCACGGCAGAAATAGGCGCCGTTGTGGTACCCATAATCTAGCAGGCATCCTGTGTAAATTTATCTCCCACACGGTGGCGCAACCAGTCGCGCCATCGTGGTGTCCGTAAGCTTCCCAACTAGACACCATACAGACACCAGAGTCATGACGCGTCCGAGCTGATCGCGCCACCAAATTGGTTGTGGAACCAAACGGACACCAGGTGAGTAACTCTCTATAGAGCTGTATATATTTTGTTGGTAGCGGCGACTGGCTGCGCCACCGTGGTGTCCCAGTGAAATATGAGCTATATTTGTTATTGAACACAACGAAAAAATAGCGGTGAACTGTTAACCTCTACTTTCACCAACACACTTAAACAAACCTTTGATAATTTATACGTCTAGATAGAATCTCTTGCTATGAGACAACCGATAAAAACAGACCAGGAATACTAGTTTAGTGTGCGTGACAAGTGACGTAAGAACACTCGCGATTTGAATGACACTCACACTAATACAGTGTGCGTGCATTGCTCAAGTCGCTTTTTTCGACGTGTGATGACAGCTGTCATAGTCTATGTAGACGTGAGAATTAACTAAAAATTTAATTATCATCTACGAGAATGTATCATCCGGAAAGCAAAAAGGTTTTAGAATTATATCTGTGGATATTATGGTAATTTGAAAAAATAAAGAGATAAATAGTTAGTTGATTATGTAGATAGCTAAACAAATTACCAGGTCGGGAAGTTTCTGTGGTGGCTTATGCATATTAGAAGTATTCCGTGTCATCATCTTAGGCTAAAACAGACCAAACAATTATTTGGTGCGGTTACTTTTTTTTTATGGAATAGGAGGACAAACGAGCGTATGAGTCACCTGCTGTTAAGTGGTCACCGCCGCCCACAATCTCTTGCAACACCAGAGGAATCACAGGAGCGTTGCCGGCCTTTAAGGAAGGTGTACGCGCTTTTTTTGAAGGTACCCATGTCGTATCGTCCCGCAAACACCGCACAAGGAAGTTCATTCCACAGCTTTGTAGTATGTGGAGGGCAAAACCAAATTGGCTTCGAAGAAGCTGGACGTCATAAATACAGTATGGAAATACTTCATGCCGGCCCACATTCCAGCGCTCTACAAGGCGCAGGTCCAGCCACGTATGGAGTATTGCTGTGATTTCTGGTCTGGTGCACCCCAGTATGAACCCGATCTATTTGACCGCGTGCAACGCAGGGCAGATAAAATTGTCAGGGACCTAGTGCTCCGTGAACAGCTGGATCTCTTGGCGTTGCGTAGAGACGTCGATTCATTGTGTGTCTTCTACCGCATTTATAACGGGGAGTGTTCTGAAGAACTGTTTAACCTGATTCCTGCCGCCGAATTCCACCTTCACACGACACGCCACAAGTTAGGATATCATCCCAACCATCTGGATGAGTGGCGGTCTTCGACAGTGCGGTTCGCGTAAACCTTCCACGCTCCTGTGCTTCCTTTGGTGTTGCATGAGTATGTGGGAGGCGGTGATCATTTAACACCAGGTAACCCGTACGCTCTTTTTTTTTCCTTTTCCATAAAAAAAGATGGAGACCTGTCCATCTCTCATCGCGGGGGGACTATAACAAATTAACTGTATAACTCACGATCTTCCCAGTTGGTACTGTGACTACTGGTCTCAGTGGTCTATTCGCAGCTACCGCATCAATGTTCTTTTCGATGTGATTTCTCTTACTTGCCGGATATAAGATTCTCTGAATGTAAAATGCGTGAAACGTTAATTAATTTATTGTTTATATGCATTTTTGTAAGTAAGAAGCGTATCAGGAACGTAAATTAAACGTAACTCTAATAGAGTACTAGAAGTCATGGATTTGTGCAGGCTTTGCGTTGGTGTGCTATGGTTATATCAAAAAAATAGAAGACCAAAAAAATTAAAATGGATTCAAATTTTAAATTCCTAATGATTGATACAAATATATAAAAACATAAAATTAAATCAACAAGAACTGTTAAGTAGATTCACAGTCAAAGTGAGAGAGTCAAAGGAAACGGCGTAAGAATCACAGATTTTTTATAAAATTTCATAAGTAATAATATTTTACATAAAATTCGCAATTGTCTAACAATATATTTGTTAACAAATATTTCGATCATTAATAGACGAGCCCAAAATCCAGATTTGATTTCACATTATGGTAAGAAATAAATATGGGTTGTTATAAAATTTGAGAGTCCAGGAAAAATTTACAAAAATAATAACAGATTCGTATCTAAGAGGTGGTAGTAGAAGAAAAGGGCGAGAAACTAAACGTTGGGAAGACGAAGTGAAAAGAGACGCCGGGCCTTAATGGATCCAAATAGTGAAAGACAGAGAGGCGTGGAAATCTTTAGAGGGGGCCTTTGTCGAAAGACAAGCTGTTTAACTGAACATATAATTTAGATTTACAAGAGATTGATTGAAAAAGATTTTTTACAAGAGACGGAAGATATGAAGAAGATATTGAATGTCCTGCAAAAATGTCTTAATGAACGGCCAGACTGTGCCAAAAGAGGCGCGAATGGCTGTCCATAATGGAGTGCTTGTTGTCACGTTAATGTACGGAAGTGAGAGTTAGGTATGGCAGAAGAAGCATAAAAGCAGAATTAACGCAGTTGAGATGCGATCACTGCGTAGTATGTGTGGGGTAAGACTGATTGATAAAATTCCGAATGCGGTAATACGAGCGCGCTGTGGTCTGAAAGAAGATGTTAAGAGTCTGAGAAAGGAATGCTGAAATGGTTTGGACACGTGGAGCGAATGACTGAAGAAATAATGAATTATCAAATATATAAGGCAAGTTTGTGTGGGTAAGTCGGTCGCGGGTGATCTCGTAGAATATTCGTCGACCAAATTGGGGACGTTTTGAGGAAAGGAAAGGTCTGAAGCACCCGCAACCGGCGAGCATGTACGAAAAGAGTTATAAATGTAGAGGAGGCGCATGAGGTTTGTAAGGATAGAAGCAAGTGGTAATCTATTGTCTCTGCCTACCCCGACGGGAAAAAGGCGTGAGTATGTGTGTGTGTGTGTATAATTTAGATTTTATATTTAGTAAAATATCCTTTATAAACTATTTGTGAACAGCTTCAAAGACTTATTTTATATGTTACGTTTATATCCTGAAGAGTATCGACTATTGAAGAATATATCTCTATATAAGTGTTGATTGCATGTGCAACGCCACTCCTTCAGGTCATAAGAATGATATTTTAGATTGTGGCATATGTTGCAATATTGGAATTCGGCGGTAGGAATTTAGTCAAGTCAATAAGTGCTTATTTGTTTTTTCAACAGTGTCGGAATAATATGGATAAGGTGTCATTCGATTCGGAATCGCGTCTAGATCATAATCGGTAAAAACACAGTTCCACATGAAGAAACTGCAAAATTTATAAGCAATTTACTAAACAAAGAGTGTTTGATTCTTGCAAATACCTCAAAAACTAGTGAAGATTTTTGAAATCTAAAAACAGATTCATAAAGAGGATGAAATTTCATAGAAAAATTAAAAAAGCACTTGTTGACTGGACCTATTAGAACTAACAGCTCTTTTTAACAGTCCAAGTGTGTTGCTGGGAATTGTGCGAAAGAAGACACACAATGAAACATTGATTGTACGCAACGCCAATTGTATATAAGAATCTTAGATGATTTGTACGTCTAGATAAACTTTGACGGCTGTGAAAACGTCGAAAAGGGTTGACAGTTTTTTTTTATGGAAAAAGGAGGACAAACGAGCGTACGGGTCACCTGGTGTTAAGTGATCACCGCCGCCCACATTCTCTTTCAACACCAGAAGAATCACAGGAGCGTTGCCGGCCTTTAAGGAAGGTGTACGCGCTTTTTTTGGAGGTGCCCATGTCGTATCGTCCCGGAAACACCGCACAAGGAAGCTCATTCCACAGCTTTGTAGTACGTGGAAGAAAGCTCCTTGAAAAGCGCACAGTGGAGGACCGCCACATATCCAGATGGTGGGGATGATAGCCTAATTTGTGGCGTGTCGTGCGAAGGTGGAATTCGGCGGCAGGAATCAGGCGAAATAGCTCTTCGGAACACTCCCCGTGATAAATGCGGTAGAAGACAACTAATTTAACCCCTATTTTGAGTAATGCACTAACACTAACACAAAGTGACACACAGATCGCGAGTGTAAGACGTAGCGTGTCACTAAAGTAATAAACCTGGCCTGTTTTCATCTAGAGCCTATCTAGACGCATAAATTATCTAAGATAAGGATAATAATTTTCAAACGCTAAGATCCAATATAAATGTATTTTGCATTACTCCGATTAATAAGAAAGGATCGTCCAGTAGATTAGCTAAAATGATTTGAACAATTTGTGTATTAAACCTAGAAGTGAGGGTTATCACTTTAAAAACATAACAAATTCTTTAGATTCACAAGAGCGACATCTCAAGTAATTTACCTAATATGAAAATATTGGGGTTGAGCAGTTTATCAACTGTAAAGTGGATCCTGTAGATGAGACCACAACCCGAGAGTTGAACATAGCATACAAGATTTTATGACGATACGTCACTCGAACGGTTAGCTCAGTTGGGAGAGCAAAGGCACGGAACGCCAGAGGTCGTGGGTTCGAGTCTCGCATCTTTCATAAAATTTTGTTTTCAAATTTTATTTGTGTAAGATGATTTGTGTTTACCTTCTGTGCCGGAAATAGTCTTTCACGTTCATTGTTTGTTGATCGATTTGGCGATTGGATATTTTGTAAGACTTGATCGATTTCCTCTTTCACTTTGTTTGCAGATTTGGGCCGCGTGGACTGCAACGGAACAACTAATTAATTGTTAAAAAGAACTCGCCTAATGCAAACTACTCGGCTAAGTCGAGTTAGTAAGTCTTTTGTGGAGCGAAGTTTATGCTTTTACAACAAGATCCCGGAAAAATCTTCAAAATAAATGTATTATGAAATTTAAAAGAATTGTTAAAAACATTAATTGTGTAGTAAAGATTACTACAACATAAAAGACTCTTTTAATGATACTGGGAGTGGAGTGACCGCCCACAGTATTTATCGTACAATAATTACATTGTAACCATATTTTTTACGAAAAAAAAGAGGCCCGCTGAGTTTCTTCTGCTCTTCTCAGGTCTGCGGAATAGATACTTTTTCGAATGTGTGGTAGTTTTTGACATTCAATAAGTATCTAGTATCTATATCAAATCCTGTTTTGATTAAAAATATTTGAATGTGAACTAAGAAATAGCATTAATAAAAAACCAAACTGAAAAGAAGAAAATACTTTTCAATAAATTTGAATTAGGAAAAGGTGAATAACAAAAAAAAATTATTGTAAACTAGCTGTTTCCCGATTCTTCGTCCGCACTTACCAGGGTAACAAGTAACCATATAAGATTTTGTTCCATTGCTACCACATGCAATCATAATATATCTATAATATATATCATTGTTAAGACGGCGTTCGTAATAAACGTTTTTTATATATTTATTTATTTATTTATTTATTTATTTATAACACACATAGCAACTATCATTACAGGTATTACCTAATGCTAACGTTACAAACAAACAAGAATAACAAACAAATCAAACTAAAACTAATCATACCATCAAACATTACATGACAAATAATATATCACACCAGAAAATAGATAAAACTAAAACATACTACTATTTGTTTGTTCAACCGTTTTTTATCTGACTTTGCAAATCCGACTAACACGAAAAAGTATTAAAATTTTTCGGGTAAATACATAGCCTATGACACCTACACATAATATGGCTTTCTATTGGTAACAGAATTTTCAATAACGGTTCAGTAGATCCAGAGGTTACCCCCTACAATCTCTCCTCACAAAGTTTACATCTTCATAATATAAGTATAGTATAGCATGGTGTGGTTGATGTCAATTGCTTTAAAATATTATTGACAGATATTGATAAAACCTCAGATAATTTATACGTCAAGAGAGAGCCTCTTGCTGCTAGACACACCGATGAAAACTTCTTCTACGTTGGATTACTCTTGACAGAGTCGTGGCCATGTCGAACGACGAACGATTCTACGCCAGTTATCCCTGGCTGTTGCTTGGGGCACATGTGTTGAGGGAAATGTTGGTTAGGGCTTTAATCTGGTCCGTCCAGCGCATAGGGGAATGTCCTCTTGACCTACTGCCGTCGATCCTTCCCTGAACAACAAGTCTCTCTATGGTATGCTCTCCACGTCGCATGATATGTCCTAAGTATCTGAGGATACGCGCTCTGACTGTAGATGATTCAACTATCGAGACGTTTGTGCAGCGTTATGTCCAAGATACTCGTAGCATTCGTCTCCAACACCACATTTCTAGTGCGTCAATCCTTTGTCTCTCTCCTTCTGTCCATGTTTCGGCACCATAAGTATGGGAAACACTAGAGATCTCACTAAATGGATTAACTGACTTAGTTGCATTGGTTACAGGCGTATAAATGATCTAAGGGTAAAACCCCGCGCTTTTTTACATTAAATTATAGACTCTATGTAATGTCGAGACTCTTTCTTACCTCCACGGAGCGAGGTTGGGACGTGTTCCTCGTAAAATACCGAGATATCGAAGCCGTTGTGTTATCATTTTTATTTTTCTGAAACAAATAAAATTAGTATTAAGTTTCTAGAGCAGTTATCGCGGGCTCTAGCCTTCCAAAATCGAAACCACCTTACGGCACAATATGGCACACTCCACATTCCCTCCCCCAGTTCTGACCCATATTTTGTTTGCACGATGGTTTATTTTCCCATAAACTTAATAACCAATGAAACTTACGTAAATATTACGTAATTGCAGCACCTTAATAATAGAGTTTTATTTGGGCACAGAACCTAAAAAAGGAAGCCATTTAGGTTCATTTGTTGTACGTCTGTTGCGGAAATTTGAAAAAAAAAACTGCAATAACTTACATTTGTCCCCTTGAAGCTGTAAAACTCAGCTGGAATGATAACCACATTAAAATGTAACAAGATAAAATAAGATGTGTCCTCTGTCCGTACTTACAATCGTATTGTCGTCATTGTATCCGCACGGTTTTGACTTAAGTGTCGTTCTTCGACCTGCCGATAGGCGCTGTGGTATACGCGATGCTTTATACTGCCCGATATTGTTGTTAGTACAGCCTGAAAGGCATTTTGAGCGTTAATGAAAGTGTTACAACCTTCTTCATCAGAAGAACCTGACTCAACAGTTATTATCTTCACCAAAGATGATAAGGTCAATGTTTGTTTATGCTGTGAGAGTTAGGGAAGTCGGCTTTTGAAGTACAGAAATATAACAAATATATCTCATGATATCTCTTGAACCATAAGGCCCAGAGACTTTAAGTTTGGTAGGAATATTCCATTCATCAAGAAGAGGTCGGGATTTTATGAAATTTCAGGGATTGCGGACATCTTAGATAATTTATACGTCTATAAACTGTGACAGCTGTTAACACGTCGAAAAAAATTGGAAATTGCGGTAAATTGTTAACCTCTATTTTCAGCAATGCACGCACACTTAAATAATGTAACATAATTATATATCTCGAGTGTAAGATGTTGTATGACGTCAGGCCATGCCTAAAAGCAGGAGGCTCTATCTAGAGGTATAAATGATCCTAAGTCTGCAAATTATCACCCTATATGCAGGTATAGTATCCACATGTATGACGCCGCGGGCACTAGCTAGTAAAAAGAATATAAAGCTGTTAGCTAGTAAGGGTTATATCAAACAGAAAGAGCGTTTCGCGTTACAGCATGCAATCGCTCACGAAACCCGAGATGGATCGACCCGACAGAAGGCCATCAGCTGCCGGAACAGTACACTGGAACGCGTGTTTGCTTTCCGTCTAAAAGCACCCTTAGAAAGAAATATTAGCCAAAGATCTATGGTAGCATTAGTAACTGTCCTAAGTAAAAATACTATATAATATGCTAAAATCACCTTTATTCTTCAATTCACCTGACATTGTTATCCAAATACATAATTTGGAGCTAAATCTAAAAACAAATATTTACGAACGAAAATTTATAAATAAATTTCTAAATAATGCATGAGACTTTGGTGTCACTCTGACGGTGAAAAAAAAACTTAACTATTATAGAGAAGGTACCGTAGCAAACTCCGTTAAAAATGACTGAAAACTGAAATAATTTTTAATCTATATTAAGCTGCCAGCAGAATATGACATTGATAAGTAAAATGCTGACAATATTACCACAGAATATTACAAGATTACTTTGCTTTGTATTCCTACAACTTCGCAAACCCCTTCTACATTTTAATTTAAGAACTGCAAAGTTCTAAAGAGGAAATATAACCGTGCCTCCAGATTTTTTAAGCGGCAAATCTCCCGTGCAAAATCGAAGCACATCGTCAAAATCGGCGAGCAGCTTTCCAGTTACCCGACCGGAACACGCAAGTTCTGCTCTTGGTAACTGCAACCAGCCGTTCTTGCCGCCGTTGCACATGGGAAATGACACCCTGGCCCATTCGGCAAAAGAGAAAGCCGATCTCCTGTGCACTCTTTCTGTCTCCAACTCGACCCTTGACGACAACGGAAAAACACTGCCGACCATCCCGCGGTGTCAGAGCTCTATGCCTGAAGTACAGTTCAGATAGAAAACTGTTAGGCGAGCTCTGTTTTCGTTGGACGTCAGGAAGTCGACCGGGCCGAATGGTATTTCTACAATCGTGCTTAGAACGTATGCCCCTGAGTTGACGCCGGTGCTATCGCGTTTATTCCGGCACTCATATACAAAAGGCGTAGTCCCTGACTCATGGAACTCAGCCCTTGTCCAGCCGATCCCAAAAAAAGGAGACAGTTCGGATACGGCAAACTACAGGCCATTACCTCCCTGCTCTCCAAAATCACGTAGAGCATAATTATCCGCCAGCTCTTGGTATACCTAAAGGGTCACCATTTGATCAATGACCGACACGTGATCTTCTGGTATACCTAACACATAGATGGGGGGCGGCTATCGAAAGCAAGGGGGAAGGCCTGGCAGTTAGCCTGGATATAGCGAAGGCCTTTGATCGTGGATGCCACAAGGCGCTTCTCTCAAAACTTCCATCATTTGGGCTTCCCGAGAGCTTTTGCAAGTGGGCCATCCTCACTGGGCGCAGCAAACAGGTCGTTATCGACGGTTATTGCTCGAATCCCAAGCTTGTGAACACTGGAGTGACTCAAGGCTGTGTGCTATTTCCGATACTGTTTCTTCTGCATATCAATGATATGTTGGCCACCTCCAACATACATTGCTTTGCAGACGACAGCACTGGTGATGCCATATACACAGGCCATGCAGGTCTCTCTCGGAAAATCGTCAACCAGTGCCGGGAGAAACTCGTGTCTTCTATCGAGTCCTCTCTCGAGAAGGTTGCGGAATGGGATAAATCAGAAAAATCAAGTCTGGCCAAGATCGCCGGAATATGATGGAGGGTAGCGCAGGACCAATAGTCGTGGAAATCTTTGGGGAAGACCATTGTCCAGCAGTGGACGTCCTCCGGCTGATGATGATGAAGCACATTTAAAAAAAAATAGCTTGCCTTATTCGTTTGAGCCGCCGCACCGCGCAGCTGATGCCAGCTAACGCCATTGGACCGAGGTCAGGGTGATGACCTTAGTTTACTGGTAGAATAAGTAAGTCAGGGGTTCTCAAGATTTTTGTTTAAAATGTAATGTTCTTTGTACTGTACCATTTGACTTATGGGGTTTTGATTTTTTATTTTGTTTTTAGTGTTTTTCCCGCATTCTACTTCATATCGTACAAGGATTTTTTAACATAGTGTATATTGTACATTTTATGTTAATTGCATCAATTAACTAGATATATATTATTGACTAGCTAAATTACTAACTAGTAACTACCTAGATATTCTAGAAAATATTGTATTAATTTCTGCTGAAAAAATAAAAAAAACGAGTTGTTATGACGATGTAACATGAAGACTCAATGTTTCATTAGAAGTATTTGAAGTTAGTATCTTTTGTAAAATGTACCTATTTGTCCGAGTAAATATCTGGTATAATCCCCGTGCGCTGAATTTGGAACATGTCACCATCTTAGTTACGTCACGTCTAGCGTTCAAACTCACCAATCGAAAGATTTTCGAAATTGAATTTGAATTTCCACAGCTCTTCTCTACTTGCTTACATCACGAGACGTATTCTATGGTAAGAATATTTAAAATGCGTACTTATGCAGTCGGTAGTTTAACGAATATATTATACAGAAAACTAAAGGCTACAGAAAACTGTGAAATGTGGTAAGCCCGATTCGGCCTTCCATGAATGTATAAGTGCAAGCCGAGCACGCTGCCCGTCTATAGTTAAGGGGAGAAGAGGAGAGAAACAAACGACCCTGTGCTAATAACATAAAATCTATTATATCTTTTTCCAGTAGGCTCCATTGCACCGGATGCCGGCTAGATGATGGGTACCAAAACGGCGCCTATTTCTGCCGTGAAGCAGTAATGTGTAAACATTATTGTGTTTCAGTCTGAAGGGCTTCAGACTAATTAAGCTAATTTCACTAAATTACTGGGCAAATGAAACTTAACATCTTAGGTCTCAAGGTGAAGAGCGCAATTGTAGTGCCGCTGACAATTTTTGTGTTTTTCAAGAGTCCTGAGCGGCACTATCCGGGTAGATGGTGGGAAACTGTTTACAAAAAAAAATGTGTATTTCATTATGTTGATTTTTGTAGTATAAATAACACGGAAAACGAACGAAATATATTCAAAATGCAAAAATACTTCAGAGTATTGCACGTTCCTTCGCAGCCATTTGTATTATACGTCAAAATTTGTTCTCGGGACGCTCGCGAATGGCGCTTCAAATAGGCACAAAAAATTGTTGTCAAACATAATATGGAACAACCTGTCTAGTGGGCTCATCAAACTTAGCCCCCCAAAAAAAATTTTTTTTCTATTTTTGAATTTTCAATATCGCATATCGTTAGTTCGTAGTTTGTTCTTAATTGTTCGCTATAAATAATTGTTTGTTCTTTTGTTGTTTATTTAAAAACAATTAATTAAAAATGGGGGGAAACGCCTACTATTTGCACTCGCCGGCCGCTCCCGCGGCACGCTACGCTCGGCTCGTGCGTTGTTTTAACTGTTCTAACATAACCTAACCTTACCAATTTTAATGAAATGCAAATTAAAAAAAAAAACGAGAACAAACAAATGTTTATAGAGAACAATCAAGAACAAATGGCGAACTAACGATGTAATAAAAAAAAATAAAAAAAAAATAAAAAAAATCTGGGCGGCTAACTTTCTTCAGCTTGTCTAGTGGTATTGATACAGGTCAGTGTTAGTAGTGGATATCTGCTTACTCCGTTCTTTATAAGACTACAGCCGTCATTCTCGTTCTGTCTTCTTCTATTCACCTAAGTCAGAATGAGAAAAAACACTCCTTAGCGGCTGTTTAAAGTTAGCGGACCATTATGAATAAGGGGGTTAGAGTTTAGCTAGGCTATGTTCAACCATAAGCAGGCCGTCGTGCACGACCGCGCTGTTAAAATAAAGAGGCTCTAATAATTTTATCCAATATACAACCTCAAGATATAGTGAGAAAAACATACGAAAGACAACATTCGAAATTAGAAACAATAATGACATAGACGTTTTTGTTGTTATTTCGAGACACATCCATTTTTTGTCATCAAAATTAGTCACGTTTTTTTTCAGATGTACTGATATATATTTAATGCATTATAATGTCAAACTCTCTTAAAACACAAAAGGAGAAATCCCGTAAGTTGGAATATTCGTTAATTTTTTCTTATTTATATTATATGTTTATAGTTATTAAGTTAGTGGTATCTAGTTAGTTAGTTAATCTATACAATGAGTTCTTTATTATAAAGTGAAATGACAGTTACTTATAAAATATGCTTAGATAATTATTTTATACGTCTAGATAGTCTCTCGCTGTTAGTCAACCGATAAAAACAGACCAGGAATAATGTTCACTGTGACAAGCTACGTCTTACACTCGCGATTTGTATGGCACTTTGTGTTAGTGTGCGTGAATTGTTCAAAATAGAGGCTAGTTCTAAGGTCTATATTTTTTTCGACGTTTGCAAAGCTGTCAGTCTATCTAGATGTATAAATGATCTCAGAAAATATGTCGAACAAGATTAGCCTCTAAATGTAATAATTTAACTAGTAAGTGGTACTAGAATACTTGGATAACTTATCATTGCCTAGAGGTGAGTAAGCGATTAAAATCCTATTGGCCACTATACGTGAAAGTGCAAACGCTACCTGCTTTAAGCTTGCTTAGAAACTTGTTTGCCACTTCCAACCGAGAACATAGGACGCAAATACAGGAAAATAGTTTTTTTTTTTCGATAGACTACTATTCAATCTATTATACTTTTAATGCTCAAAAATTACAGCAAATTTAACTGTATGGAATAGTCATCACGCCGCCCACATTCTCTTGTAACAGTGGAGTAACAGGAGCGTTGCTGGCGTTTTAGAAAGGTGTACGCGCTTTTTTTGAAGGGTGACGTATCAACTAGAAAACACATACGAAGCTCATTCAACAATCAACAGCTTGGTTGTGTACGTGGAAGAAGATTCCTTTGAAACCGGACTGGAAGGAGCGCCAAACATCCAGGTGGTGGTGGAAGGTGATATACGGTGGCAGAAATCAGGTCAAACAGCACTTCGGAACACTCCCCATGATAAATACTGTAGAAGACACACAATGAAGCGACTTCTCATCTATAATAACAAATTTCAGATGCAGTTCCGAAACTTACACCTCGCCCGACCGCAGCCTCGGCCGCTCGTGCCGCTAAGAACGCCATCAACAGAAGCAATGCCGCACCCATTGGTGTTCCGCCATCGTCGCAGCGGTCACCAGTGCGATCCACAACTGCCCAAGCTGTGTCTAAGGTATAAAATATCTTTATATATTACTTATATACTTCCTGTCTGCTCACGTTGCCATATGGCAACGGCATGAGACCACCGTCTAGTACACTGTTATAAAGTTAGCACACAAGACATTTATCCAATTATTATAGTTATTTTTTGAGTCAGTGTGAGCCAAGAGAACGTTTATAACTACTATATGTAGTGTAATTATAGGTGAGATGTGCTTGTGTCGTAAGCACGATGTGACGAGGCGAGAGGGGCCGCGGTGGGAGGACACGGATTCCAAAAATAACAATAATTGTAACTACATGGTCTAATATTTTTCATTTCATTTTACTTAGGAGAACTCTAAAGATATGATGATTCTACAGCTTGTAGAAGAATTCGCAAATATTTTGTTTTTGAAGTAGGTTGCTTTTTTGTTATTTTTTTTTGCACCGTTTTATTTCAGGTTAAATCTGCGATCCTGCGCTATGGAAGGTCAGACTCAAAAACGGACGTGAAATTAAAGGACTCTCGTGTAAGTGATGACATCAATTGGACAAAAAATATATTTAAGAAGTTATTTTACTAAAAGTGATGTATATTATTTATTTCAGATAAACAGAAATTTGGATATTGAAGGGTCACAAATACAGACAGCGGTAAGGAACATACCATAGCATCTACACTCTTGTTTTACACAAAAGCAACTATATCAAATCCGTAACCCAGTGATTAGAAAAACACACTTTCTGCTAGACTAACGGTCTCGCCACATCTAATTTGTGATTCTTAATCTAAATCCTTTCAGTGACACTCCTTATTTTTTTTAGGATAGTGACAAAGACGATATTAATTTTGAAATTACTGAAGACACGAAAATGGTCGAAGTTGATACGAATGAATCTTTAGCTGATGAATGTCAAAAGGAAGTAATCACATATGATTATGGTATAAACTTTATATTGTTTTTTATTATCTTATTGTAATAATAAATACACTACATTGCTGTTTATAATGACAGAAAATCGGAACGACGAAGAAGAGTCATCGCTAGGCGAGACAGAAGCCGCAGCGGTTGTAGGTTAGAATATACATAATACGTATAGACAGCCTTATTGTAATCTTTATTTGTTAGTTAGCAATGGAAATTAAAATATTCCGTCATCTTTTCACAGTAGTCTCAGAGGGTGATGAACTACCATCAAAGGCACCAACACGACCTCAAACACCACGGACAGCTACTACCAGACCTCAAACTCCAAAGCTAACATCCAGCCGACCCGAAACTCCAAAAGTTGCTACTAGTAGACCTGAAACTCCAGTAAAATCAAGTAGACCCACCACCCCCGCTCATATTCTGCGCACTAATACACCATGCAGTCGTCCAAGTACGCCAATAACAAAACCCAGAACTCCCACCAAATTGGTTAGACCTACTACTCCAATTTCGTCAAGTTTAGATAAATCTGGTTTTAAAAGTACGAAAGATGAGTATGTAGCGAGAGAAAAAGAATTCTGCAGTTTGAAAAAGGAGTTGGACTTAAAACAAGTAAGTATTAATTCTATAACAGTTCAAAAAAAATTATAATAAACCTTAATACACGAGTTGAGTAAATATTATGTAATTTTTCCAGCAAGCTGTTATTAAACTTTTTGAGAATTTGCAAAGAATAAGAGAACGCTTAATAAATGAAGGAGGTTCTCCAGGTGACAAAGTTACCAATGAACTAGTTATGTTTAATGTTGCTGATTGGACATCAGATGAAATCACGCAGCTATGTCGCGATATTGGTGCCACTTCGACTGAAACGGACCTCGAAATATTTAATGCTAGCCATATAGGTTTGTTGTTACTGCTACGAAATTTTTATATTTATTTATTTAAATTGTAAGTCAATCAAAACTGAAGTGGCAGTGGGCAGAGCACATACTTCGACGGACAAATAGCCAGTGGGGCAGAAAAGTCCTCGAATAGCGACCACGTACCGGAAGACTCAGTGTTGGTAGACACAAGGTTGACCGATGATCTGGTCAAGATCGCTGGAATACGTTGGATGAGGGCAGCACAGGACAGATCACCATGGAGATCATTGAGGGAGGCCTTTGTCCAGCAGTGGACGTCTTCCAGTTGATGATAATGATGATGAAGTCAATAAAATCAACTTTTAACCGTGGGCCCTGATCAAACCTGATTATCAGGTACAAACTCGTTGGAAGTAAAAAAGGTTATTTTTTTTTATCTTTATTTAAATTATAACTTCTGTTATTGTGGAACTACTACTTATTTTACCTTTGCATAGGATGCTGGCTAGATTATGGGTACTACATTGCGCCCATTTCTGCCGTGAAGCAGTAATGTGTAAGCATGATTGTGTTTCGGTCTGAAGGGCGCCGTAGCTAGTAAAATTACTGGGCAAATGAGACTTAACATCTTATGTCTCAAGATGACGAACGCTATTGTAGTTCCGCTCAGAATTGTTGGGCTTCTCCAAAATCCTATCCGTACTGAATTGTAATGGGCAGGGCGTATCAATTACCATCAGTTGAACGTCCTCCTTGTCTCGTCCTATACTGTCATAAAAAAAATAATAATTAACTTGTGTATAGATGAATCTAGACTGGAAGAAATGCATAATAAGGCGCTCAGCATTCCCGCACATTTTGCCGATTTGTGTCTACAGGCGTTTACAGCGCGCCAAGAATTGATTGATTGGTTAAAAGAATACGTTGCAAAAGAGGTGGGCGCTATATATTTATTAAATATTTTATGTACATTAGATAAACAAAATTCCGAACCTGTTTTAAATCTAAGGAAACATATTATAAAATATAAGTATTTGCATTTTGTTATCCGTGTTGTCGTGGCATTTTCTGTCCATGTATATTTAAGTGGTGCCTGTGACGTCATCCGAGTGGACACCGAGGACTGAAAAAATAGTATTTTTTTCCACCTCGATGAAAATGCCGATGCCGATTCTCCCAAGAAGACGACTTTTGTCCCTCGTACTAAGGACTAAGAGAGCTTTTTCATCCAGGTGGGAATAAAAATCGTATACGCACCACGTGAGATAGTCAGATATTGCCAACCGCGATTGTCACCATGCGGGGGTCACCATTGTCAATATTCCGCGGCAAAATGAACTACTTGTCTCCCTAGGTGCGTAATATACTATTTTCCTGCTTGCATCCAGCGTGATATGTAGCCAATATGTTGTCCGAACCTCTGTTTATTTTTAAGCAAAATTAGAATAAAATCTATTCAGTACCTAGTTTATTTCGCCCGGACATACATACAGAACATGGACATACATGAGAACACACAAAGCTCATTTTTATGGACAACCTGCACTTGACATAAAAAAGAACTACGCCAAAATTGTTTTCACAAAGAGCAAATTGTTCCCCTCTTTTAATACTATAATATCATTGATATTAAAACAACTTTTTCTGTATGTCTTCTGTGAATATTAAAGTGTATATTACGTTGTGTTTACCAATAGGTATATTATTTATTTTACATAGATTTCTCATTTTGGCGCCAATACATTGTGCACTTAGATTATATACATGTCTAGATGGACATAGGCGCGTGAGTTAAGTTGTTTTTATTGGAAAAATCACATCCGTCAACTTAGATCTCAAAACAGATGTCATATTTGAAATCGACACTCCCGGAAAATCTTGAAAATGATACCCATGTTCTTTTTATTGAAAAAAAAAATCCGCCATCTTGGATCACGAAATAGATGTCATATTCTTAATTCTGTGAAAATTTCAACAGGTCAACCGGTTAATAGCGGTTAAAGCATATATATATATATATATATACAGTTATAGCATCCCGTTGGTATCCTTTGGGTACAGAACCATAACAAAACCGAATATCTTCCTTATAAGCCATCTAAATACATTTTCAAGTAAATACGTGTCCTAATTTGGTTTCAAAATCGTCATCATATTTGAAATCAGTGCCTTCTAAAACCATTTTTAAATATTTGTATTAATTAAAAAAAAAATTGGTTAAATGCCACAACCACGCACTTCATAACATTTTCGATACTCTATACACACCAATTTTCCCCAGTATTCAGGGTGGTCGAGGGTTATTAATATGGTATCATTTCACGCACACAGAGATACGTGTACAGATACAAGCACACGCAAACACGTCTATGGAAATTAAGCTGTCGTTTTAATGACGAAGCTCAACGCAACACTGCATTAAAAGTTGGCGCATGTTTTAATTCTAAATTCCTCAAGAGTTCATAATCATCGTTGTTCCATATTATATCTTATCTGTTTTCCCCACCGCTACTGAACATATTCTATTATATAAAATTACTAGCTGACCCGGCAGACTTCGTACTGCCTCAATAGATAAATAAAAAGCCTAAACTTTTTTATAAAATAAACTTAAAACAAAAGGTATCCTTCTTAAAGTGTTATATAAAATGAATTGCTGTTGCGAGACTAATCTCGCTAAAACTCGAGAACGGCTGGACCGATTTGGCAAATTTTGGTCTTGAATTATTTGTGGAGATCCAGAGAAGGTTTAAAATGTGAATAATTATGAAAATACTCATAATTAAATAAAAACAACAATTTTGTTTTTCCTATGATGTGTCCCCCGTCGTTCAGAAATCAAAATATTTATTTGTGTATTATATTAAAATAATACACAAATAAAATTTGAAAAACAAAATTTTATGAACGATGCGGGATTCGAACCCACGACCTCCGACGTTCCGTGCCGGTGCTCTAACCAACTGAGCTAACCGTTCGAGTACCGCCTCGTTATAAAATTCTGTCTGCTTTGTTCAACTCTCAGGTTGTGGCTTCATAAAATTTTGTTTTTCAAATTTTATTTGTGTATTAATCCTAGAAGTGAGGGTTATCACTTTAAAAACATATATTGTTTAGATTAAAATAATAGTTTAAAATGAATAACTAATTAGAATCTTTGTAATTTTCTCAGGAGGTAAAAAAAACTTTAATTATTCATTATTTTTTATTACTTTATATAGCAATACAACGTTTGCTGGGTCAGCTAGTATATTATAATATTATTAATAACATTGGTATTATTTAGGAAATTGACAGTGAAGCATTGGAGCGTATTACTCGTTACAACCAGCAAGGATTGGACATGTGTGAGGCTTTACGTGATCTGAAAAATCAAGCAGATGAAGCTGTAGACATGGTCTTATTGATTTCCAAGTAATATCACCTTTTTGCACTTAATAGTGATATTCATTATTATAACACTAGAAATAAGGGATTGCTTGTAACTAATTCTAGAAGGCTTCATAAGATACATAATAAATTTAAGGGTAAATTTATACACTTTTATCTTACTGCTCGGACAGCCTGGGACTAGATTATGATTATTTTATAGCAATAGCGATGACAGTACAATGTTGTATATTCCATTAAAAAGAGCGCAAAAAAGGAATGCATGGAGAGTTTCTTGCGCCTCTAGAACTCTCCCGGAGCACCATTCGTTTCCGAAGCGGTAGTAGTATCTGCTATACTAGAAATGACATAAAAAAGAATTCTAAATGAATCATTTTTTCATTTTTTAGGCATCTTTTATGCCTTTTATTAAAATATTTTATTTTCACTATCCAAGCTAGCTTAAGTTGTTTGTATAGCTCATGGATTACATTTTTGTGACTTTCAGGCGTGCTTGTCAAGAAAGGGCCACTTTGATCTCGGTCGGACAGACACTTGTTCGGGAGGTTGCTCGTCTTAGACAGGACCTAAAAGCACAACCTGCGCCCGTCACAGAGATCCATGAGATTGTTAATGATAGTGAAATATCAAAAATTCTAGTGGTAATGTACCTTAAATATATAATTCTTTTTGCTTACTTTACTCGCAACTTGTTCAGCCTTATTGTGTATTGTAATTAAAATTACCCCCAACACTCACAAAAACTCTAAAAAGTAATAAAATCTAATTTTAAGGGCAATCTTTATTAGTGATATACATCTAATTTGAAAAATTAAAGCCTACTTGAAGTTATCAACTAATGTAGTTTAAGTAGACTAAAGACTAACGATTTGGTATTTTTGTAATTCATAGTATAGCAATACTATAACTTTTATAAATTCATTTTGTTTTTGGTTTATTTTAACATTAATAGATACTTAATCTATAAAAGTTAAAGGTCCAAAAAAGCCTTTTATTTAAAAATCACGCATGGGCCATCACACATTACCATTATTCAAATTCAAATTAAAAAAAATCTTTATTGACTGTAAAACTTATAAGTTAAGTAAGTATAAGTTAAGTTATTTAGTACAAGTCATGATGAAGTACAAAAGTTACAATAGAATTCAAATGATTATAACAATATCTGTATCATTTAAATAATCTTTCACATTATAATAGGCCTTAGATGTTAACTTATTTGTTACGATACAATAAAAAATTTTAATTGAAAATATTTTAATATCATTTGGGAGTATATTTTAAAATATAATACAACATTCTAAAAGATTTAGCAATTTTATTGGATAATAAAATGAAAAATTTTACCACAGAATTATAGAAAAGTAAGTTTTTGTATGAAATGTACAGGGAGTTCGAAAAGAATTAGAGGAGGAGCGTGCTGCTAAAACGGCAATGAAAGAGAAACTTTCCATGGCTGAGACACAAATCAAACAACAAAAGATGCGAATAGCTAAGATGGACAGACAGCTGCGGGAAGCTGAAGCAAGCATACACAGTCTTACTAGCACAGTCAAGAGCTTGGAAGATCAAGTATGTTGACACTAATTCCAACGATGCATTGATTCTTTCAGTCTTTATTGGCGATACATAACCAAATTTAGGAATATTATATATGAAATTATTAAAACTTTCGTGAGTCATTATTAAATTATATGTTAGTACGGCTTTACTCACGTTTTTGTCGGTGTGGGTACCGACTAGTTTCGGACAATTCGGGGGTCCTTCACCAGGGTGAGTTTGGTGGGTTCGCGGTAACGTCCCACCTCTTACTGAGCAACGTCCCACCTATTACTGAGTCTCAAGGACCTCCGAATGGTCCGAAACTAGTCGGTACCGACACCGACAAAAACGTGAGTAAAGCCTTATTAATAGATATCTAGGGAGTGCCCTTATATCAAAACACATTGTCAAATTCTCGTTTTCTAGATAGCTCACATAACAAGCTCTTTCATAAGGTGTAATTGTTTTACACAGTATTATATTTTTGTGCTGTTCTATTTTCATATACAATTTAATAAGAAACTCGATGTAGTATAATACAAATAGTAATTGTTTTAATGCAGAGTCGACAGAAGGAAGCACAGTTCGAATCCAGGGCTAGAAAACTTAAAGAATCTGTTAGAACTAATGAATATACAACTAGCAACTTAGCTCAGCAGCGCGATGCCCTACAAGCCGAGTAAGTACTCAAATCTGCTTACGGCCGTCTTCAATAACCTATCTACCCTTACTTTAACTTACGGATACATTGCTGTCACTGTTTAATGACAAGATCTTATCTATCCATAGTTATGTGCAATATAGTTATAGTCCAATGATATCTTTCAATAGGTTATTGAAATGTAAGTAAGCGTAAAAGGATAGATTTGTTTACGTCTAGTGAGTTAAACTAAGGATAGATAGGTTATTGGAAACGGCCGTTAGTGGAGTAAGAATTCTAGTCAATTGGTAGGTCTAAACTGTAAAATTTGTAATATTATAGAGTCAGCGAATTAAAAGACCAAATACAAATAATGACTTCACAACATAAGACCAGCATTCAAGAAATGACAAAGCAATTAAAAGAAATCTCAGTGGCGTTAGAGGAAGAGCAAAAATCAGTACAAGAAGAGAGAGAATTGAAAGTGGCGTTAGAAGATGCTCTTCGTGAAAGCAAAAATGAGATTGAAGCGTTACAAGCCAAAATTGTTGAACTTGAAATCAATAAACCTAATCCAGGTAATAAGGTTTTTCAGTTTCAATTGGTTTGATCAAGTAGAGTATATAGCATGGATGAACGTAGATAAGTTGCAAAATTATTTTTGGTTTATGTAGACGGGAGTGTTTGGAATGATCAAACTGGGAAACCAAAACAAACTTAACTGTTTGGACCTTTACTTTGTGCAATAATAATCCATAACAAATTTTCCAAAAAGACATAATCAGTTCTCGTCGATTCTCCAAAAAAGGCAACTTTACGAAATCTGCGAGACTGGTTTTATAAGCATACAATCAAGTAGTGGTAACGCTAAATATGGACTAGTCATACATGGTGGACTCCCTTTAATCGTTCCTTCTTTCTCAGATTTGCCCACTGAAAGAGAAATGGATCTTTGGTCTGATTTACAAGCAACTAAAGATACTTTACGTTTAACCGAAGAGGAAGTGACCGCTTGTAAAAGAGAAAAAGTTCGCTTTTTGGAAACTCTCACAAAAATAGCTGTGAGTACTCCTGCAGTCTAAAGTACTGTAGCCTAAATTATTTAATGATTAACAATAAATTGGCCGATGTTTTTTTTACAGAGCTATATTCCAGATTCGTTTTATAATATACCTTAAGGTATACAAAGGTCCTTTAGTGAAACATCAGCTTTGTGTCTTCGTGAGCAAGTGCCTATAGTGTGTCGAGATTTAGTTGTTATTAATTTGACGCCAGCGAGAAGTATGTATATTTTTTTTTATCAATTTACAAATTTCCGGAGTCTGTCTACTTGCACACAATAATAATTTATTACAAAGCGGGTGTTTGGCTGATCGACCTTACCGTTCAATTATTTGTATGATAAAATATATCTAAAATTTGCAATGCTGAAAATGTTTTAGGAATCTGACAACAAAGCAAATTTGGAACAAAAATTAACAGCTGAACTATTAAGTAAAGAGGAAATCATTAATAAGATGCAAATACAGATTCGACAACAAACGAAAGCTATTAAATTAAAGTAAGTCACCAATGACTACGTTATACGAAATTTAAAAAAATGTGGGACGACCTTCATTGATAAATTTATTTGTTGCACCTTCTTAGAAAGTGCCTTCGTGCTGATATAACAGGGCCAAATAAATTAGAAAAAAAATTATGCCTGCCCGACCCGTTAGGTCTTATCCCCATGTCAAAGCACCTTTACGAACTAATTAAGCTTCATAATGATTATTAAGTGTTCTTGCAATGTAATATGTTATTGTATCGTATTATTCTTGTATGTTATTGTCACTCCCTATACTAAATAAATATAATATTTAGGTATATTTTACATTATTCTTGAGGGTATTGTATGAAATAGTTTAATCATATACCCTTCGTTTTTTTGTATATCCTGCTGAGTCTGTCAATACATTTAATTACTAGGTGATAGTATGGCATCAGAAGAAAATGAAAAAAACCAAACGTTAATTTGATAAATTATTTATTTTAGCGAACAGAAAGTTATACAATATGAACACTATGTTCATAATTTGCAAGCTCACTACAGATCAGCAGTCAATTGTCAGGAAGCACCCAATGGCATCAGCTACCAGGACTTACAGCAAGAGGTACAATTTTGTTTGTACATTACATCGACCATCACCAATGTTCATTGGATCTTCTTGGTTTAGTAGATTTATAGGTACTCCCACACTGCTGTTATAAATACTTGTTTACAAACATTTTCTGACTTACTTTGATCTCAATGTGTTTTAACGTTTTCTTCTTAGGTAATGTTGTTATAATAAATAACACAAATAAAATTTTGAAATAAAATTTAATGGACAATGCGGGACTCGAACTCACGACATCTCGTGTTCCGTGCGAGTGCTCTTCCAACTGAGCTAACCGTTCGAGTGACGTATTATCATAAAATCTTGTATGCTTCGTTCAACTCTCAGATTGTGGCTTCATCTACACCTATGTGTCTACTTTACAGTTGATAACCTGCTAAACTCTGCTCCTCTGCAACTAAGTGAGGGTTATCACTTTAAAAGCATAACAAATTGTTTAGATTTCTAAACAAAATTGTTAGTTAACAAATTATAACAAGTAAAATATTAGTTATCATTTGTTTGTAAACATATTGTGTCCAGGTGACAGCAGGGTCGCTAGGGCGCGGCCCGTTCTAGTGTGCTCCGTGCCGTGCATCATGTCATGTTTTCAAATGTTACGTTTGTAAGCATTTTGTAACAGCAGTGTATATGAGCACTATTATCTTTTTGAAATAATAATTGCATATATAATAAAATGTGCAGATAATAATACGAATCCGATCCGTGTTCGTGAAAACACGGTCCGGGGTTAATCGTAGAACTATTTCTAACGGTTGACGTTGGTAAACTAGAATTAGTAGCCATAGAAATAGTTCTATGACTAGTCCGGACCGTGTTTTTACGGACACGGATAGAATTCGGATCGGACGTAGTGGAAGCGCTCTAACTAGGCTGAAGTCCGGCAAGGCTAGTTAATAACATTAATATATTACAGATAATGAGTCTTAAAATGGGTCTGCTGGATTCTGTTCACCGCAATGAAGAGCTATCAGAATCGCTGATGCAGAAAGAGCAGCAACTCGAGCAACAGGATAAAACGTCACGCACACAGGCAAGAATCATCAAGGTTGTTCTTCACTCTAATATAATGTTTTCCGCATCGTCAATGCTATGCAGAAGTTAATTTGATTTTTACTGAACTGATGAGTGGAACAGGTTCGTGAGGAGCTGATCAACATGCTCAAGAAAAAGGAGACGGAGCAAGGTCGAGAGCTCAGCGCCTTACAGCAGGACTTAGAACATCGAATGAAAATAGTAGACGAAGTGAGATGGGGGATTTTTGCTTTTATTTTTGTTTTGATAATGCACTTTAGCTGTAAAACTTATGTTAAAATTTGGGGGTTTGCCACTAAGAGCATAGTATTATTTATTTAAGCGTCAACCAGCCGAAACTTTGGCCGCCCCATAGTTTTATCTAGCGAATGGTTTATCCATCAGGCCCTACCGTGAAAACGCTCGAGACGATGACACTATGCGAGCCATTACAAAAAAATCCAAGCCCTAGTTTTAGTAAATATGGCGTCCGCTGAGCGAATGACTCAGTTACAAATTATTAAAGTTTAATATAAAAAATAATATAAAAAGTATAATACCAGAACTGCTACGTGGTGATATTTTGTTTTGCGGTATTTCTTCATCAAGAGAAAGTTTTCGTGATACAATAATTATGTTTATATGCACTTTGCAAAACTGACCGCGATTTTCATAGTGAAGTTGGATCTAGAGATCTAGAGAAACAGATAAATACAGCGCAGTTTATACCCGGGAACCTTTTGTAACTATTTATTGTTTTAATGTCAGTCGCACATCGAATCGCAAGTATAGAATTTTAGTTGGCTTTGTTAGGACTTGTTGCGTGGCATCAAATAAATAACAATTTGCTTTTATTTCAGACTTTGTAGGTGATAGTGATGTAGAATTGAGAACTACAGAAGGGGCAATAAATTATTGGTCATTATAAATATCGGAAGTTGCACCTAAGAGGTCCACGGCTTATCTTCCGTGTGTGGATGTCCCCAGTAGCTATAGAAACTCGATATCAGCTGCAGCTTAACCTCTAAATGAAACGAATGATAAGCGATCGTAGTAATTCTATTATATATGGTATATTGCTATGGGGCAACGCTGCCGATATTAATACAATATTTTTGCTGCAGAAGAGGGCTATTCGCGCTATTTATAACCTAGGTCCTAACGAATCACTGAGAGCAAAATTCAACAAAATTAACATCTTGCCTGATGCTTCTCTATATATTGTTGATAATGTAATGTATATTCATAGGCACATAAGTGAATTTTCTAGAAACTGTCATAACCATAATGTTAAAACCTTATAATGCCTACTACTCAGCTAAGTCGGGCTAGTAAGACTTTTGTGGGGTGATGAATATGCTTTTACGTTATTCAAAAGAATTGTTAAAAAACGTCTGTGTGGTAAAGATTACTATAACATAAGTGACTTTCTTAATAAAACCACAGATTGGGAATGGAGCGACCGCCTTCAGGCTAATATTAATAATAAGTTTAATTGTACAATATCACTTTTTATTTTTTGAAAAAAAAAACCCGCTGAGTTTGTTGCGCTCATTCTCCTTAGGTTTTAGGCATTCTTGTTGGAATGGGAAGTAGTTTTTGACTATCAATAAGTGATGTCACATACTATTTTGAATAAAAATATTTGAATTTGAATTAAAATGGTTTGCTTATAACAATGTTTTTTAAGGTGAATAAACAAATAGCTGCCAAAGCAGACGAGATTCAAGACCTATTTTCTACGCTAGAGAATAAACAGCAACAAATCCATCGGCTAGAGAAGATCGTCCTGGCTCTAGAGGAACAGCAGCGGCGAGCGCAGGCGCAGAGAACTAGACACGAGGAGAAGATTGCTGCGTTAGAGCATGAGCTGGCTGCTGGCGGAAATCGACGAGAGAGGTAAGAATAAGAAGTGGAATACTAATCAGTTGACATAGTATAAATTAAACATTAAATGCTTTTCGCTAGCTTAAGCGCAACCTGAGAACTATAACTGGAAAGATATATGGTAACTGATCTATCTACCTATATTAATTCCTATAACAACAGGAGACGACCTATCCTTACATTAGATAATATTTTTACAAAATAACTGATTGTAGGTGATAGTGGAAAATACAAAAATACTAATGGGTATCTTAAATACAAAAATAAAATTTTAAAATGTCCGTCTGTTTGTTTTTTTTTGTACAGGCTAATATAATGCCTTGAGCGTAGCAGCATTTATCCTACTTGATCAAAATCGATGCATGGAGAAAAAGTTATGGAGCAGCTATAGCTGCCAGTAATCAAGCTATAAAAGGAATTAGACCTCTTTTTACCATTGGCTAATATAAATAACGTTAACTGTTAAATTTTATTCACAACATATCACGACCACAGCTAGTTTGTAGGTAATAGATATCAGATAAGTTACACAAAAATTACGTATTTGATTTCAACCGAGGAAAATTTACAAAACTGGGATTAACATTGAATCTTCTTCGATTTTAAGTCTTTTGGTGATTAAATGAAAATAATATCTAGTGGCAACTTTTCAGAATTTTTCTGAAAACGTGTTGTCATGTAGGTGCATGTTTACCGAATAAAATCATGCGAATAGTTAGTTTAAATATGAATCGTTATTATAAATAATTTTTTTTAAATAAACATTTTTCTTTTCAGAAAATTCATCTTCTTTTGAAGCATGGCCACATCACAACACTTACTTTCACACATATTCTTATATAAAAAAATAGAGACGGTGAAAATTGTAACCTGTATTTGTCTTGTTATTGTCCTGGTATTTAGTGATTGTGGTAAATGAATTTTCGCAGTATTTTTTTTTGTTTTACTGACATTTTAGACCTTATTTCAGTTTGCCACCTGTCAAAAGTGTTAAATAATTAGGCATTCGACATTAACTTGATAGCCTAAGATCGCACTGCTTGATTCTGCAGGGTATGATTTTTTTTTATAAATCTTATCTTAAATGGGCATTTTTAACTCGCAACCATGGCTTATCGTAAATATAGAATTTCAATTTTGTATTAAAATAAAAAAGACAGGTGACTAAATAATTAAAAATAAAAGGTAGGCATACCTGTTTACACCTGGCAGCCCTTAAGTATAACAGCTAATATGATGCAACTCAGCCTTATCAGAGTTTCCGATGCAGGGCTAACCACCACCACCAAATAACGCTCATTCACGAGCATTATAAATGTTGTTGGTGACGCATTCTGATGTCACATTTTTATTTACCAAAACCCTGATATCTATGTAAATAGGTACTAAAGTGTAGCTATTTTCAAATTCGCCCATTTCTATTACCGTTTAAACGAGCTACAAACAGACGGACGGACATCAGTCTTAGTAATAGGATTCCCTTTGATCACCCGTAGTACCTACACATGGAAAATAGTATAATTATACTAAATAATTAATGTAAATTTGCCCAGTAAAATATAATAATAATAAAGCCTTTTATTCAACTGAAAACAACAATACAATATCTTATATCTAACTTAAATAAAATCTAGGTAGTCTTCAGCTGTTTGCCATTTGGCATAGGCCTCCTCCAACCTTTCTGTCCCTGGCAACCCGGCTCCAGGTCACTCCTGCAAATTTGGCAAGGTCGTCTTCCCATCTTTGGCGGGGTCTTCCTATGTTTCTTATGTCATTTCTAGGATACCATTCTGTGACCTTTTAACCAGTAAAAGAATGAACCTAAAAAGCTCAAAACATTCGTTGAAAAAATCGTGTTGGAATGCTGCAATCAATTCAAAGTAGTTGTAGGTCTAATCGTAACTAATATTATTATATAGATTACTTGCTCTGACACAGAAAAAAATAGGTACGCGTACCTATTTTTTATTTACCTGTATATATTAATTTCATTGCCATTAGAAAAATAAATGCCGATTAGAATTAATTGATGGATGACAAAATCAGAGTTCTGATGATTTCAGATTTAATGATAAGTAAAAAATATTCTGTTCTATGTGGCAGTTCAAGTGTGAAACATACTTATCTAATAATTATAGAGGTTTCTCATCGGTATCTTTTTCTCTAGAAGACGAGAAATGCTGCATGGATGTCTATAAGAATAATTCCTCTAAGATCATTAATATTCTGTAGACTTTCTGGTATTTGTATTGTTTCATTTGACATATTTGTTGACTAATGACAATTGACAGAAGTCAGAACTTTCAGTTGAAACTTGAGAATTGAAAGTAATTACTGCTGATTAGGGATGGCGATTCTTTCCAAATAGATCGATTTTTAAATCGATTTGAATCGTAATCTGATAAATCGATGCCAAAAAAATCGCGGTCTAAAAAATCGATTTTTTTCCAATTTGTATTTACAATGTAAATATAAATCCGTTTTATGAAAAACAAGAATTATACCATAATAAACAATCTCTGGGATCTCTTATCAGTATAATCAGAATTTTTTTAGTTCAGGGAATTCGATAATTACAATTATTTTTATTACCATATCAAAATATCAGATCAGATATAAAAGAAGACATTTATTTTTGTTCCTTCTTTTGCTATTCTAATAATAGTGGTCTGTAAATGAAACTTCAATTTGCTTCTATAATATGTACGACGAGGCTGTGGACTATGAGCAGCGCGATCAGCGATTCAACACAATACGTCCGTCCTCCGTGGTCGATCTCGTGAATGCCCCCCGCGATTCTTCTTCAAACCGGTCACTCAACTACTTATCACTTGAGCCGCGCACCGTCCACGTCCACTCGATTCAAATGCTTTAATATTCGATATATAACTTTACAAAATTTAAGCAATTTATGACTGTCGTGCACAATTTTCTAAATGTATTTGTTACGTTAAAAAGTTAAGAGAGTAGATAACATAGCTTATAACTAAACCTAATGCTTCATATCTAAGCTTTTTAAAACAATACTCTGTCAAGTCTACTGGGATCCAAGCGGTTCCGCTCATCACTTGCGATGTTGCCGGCAATCGAAAAAAGGCGCTCACAGGGAACAGATGATCCTACGATACTCATATACATCACGGCTATTGAGTGAACATGGTGATAAATAGAGTTTTTTTGTTCTTGCCAATAAAGTATAGGATCATACTTTAGGTGCACAACTGCCTGTGATAAATAGTGTTTAAACTCTTCGTTTAAGCCTTGACTATCCAGTGCAAGTGTATTACATGTAGAGAGTTGCTTTTTGACAAGCAACTAATGAAAATCCCAAATTCCTTTTTCTAAATCAGTCCCTTCTATTGCGTCGAATTCTTCACTATTATTTTGTGGAAGTTGTTGCTGTGATTGAATATCTAAAATTGAAGTATTTATTCTATTTATTGCTCGAGAACAGGCTACTTGGTCAGCAAAATGTTTTTTTTAAATCTAGGATCTAAATTTGTCGCAGCAGCTAACAAATGATTTTTTACCAAAACAGAAAAAATCTAAAGTCGACTTTCAAGGGTAAAATATCGAATCACTGATTCGATTCAGTACGACATATCGATTTAAAAAATCGATTTATTTTGTCCGAGGAGTCGATTCTTTGATTAATCGATTTGAGATCGCCATCACTACTGCTGATTAGTGATTACTGATTAGTGAAGTGAAAAACCTAAACAGTATCTGGGTAAAGTCTAAAATTCAAAACAAATTGTCACTCATTACTAATTAATTACTCTTAAAAGCCAAGATTTTAGATCAATTTTGTGATATACATATTTAGGTAATTCGTAGTTAAAGATAAAGTAACCCAAAAAAACTAGAAAATGTCGGAAAGAAAAGTTCTTAATGTAAGTTTTGGATTTTGTGTTATTATTGTTATTTTATTGACCTTCCTAATATAATATACATAATGTGAACTTATAATTTATAGAAATATTATCCGCCGGATTTTGATCCTTCCAAAATACCTCGTATGAAACTGGCGAAAAATCGCCAGTACACCGTCAGGCTTATGGCTCCATTCAATATGAGGTGTGCAACGTGTGGGGAATATATTTATAAAGGCAAGAAATTTAACGCCAGAAAAGAGGATGTTGAGAATCAAGATTACTTGGGTATTCGGATATACAGATTTTACATTAAGGTAAGCTTTCATATTTATATCAAACCTGTCTCCCTGAGGTGTAGGCAGAGATTATAGACTTCCATTTGCTACAGAACTTATACTTGTCTGGCTTCTTCCACTAGCATCAAATTTTTCATACATCTTCACTTATTCCTCATACTCTTAGTTGTTACATATCTTATTTGATTATGATTTTTTTTTTATGAAAATAAAGGATGAGACGAGCAAGACTTTCAGCTGATGGTAATTGATACATCCTGCCTATTACAATGCAGTGCAGCTCAGGATTATTGAAAAACTGAAACATTCTTAGATGCACTACTGTGCTCATCACCTAGAGACATTTGATGTCAGAGTCTCGTTTTACCAGTAATTTTTACTAACTACTGCACCCTTCAGACTGAAACACAGTAATGTTTACACATAACTGCTTCACAAAAGAAATAGGTGTTGTTGTGGTACCCATAATCTAGCCGGCATCAGGTGCAAAGAAGCCTCCCACTGATCAATATTCCCCAATACTCTCCCCCATATTAGCGCTATAAACCTGGGTAAATAATTTTTCATCTATTCCCTCAACATTTTCCTTCCCTGGTGTCTTAATTTTGACTCTTCACATTCTAAGCAAACACTGTTTGTCTGTTTGTTGTCCTAAAATAAATGATGTCTTGAATTAAATAATTAATATGGATAATTTCACTTTGTTGATGATATAAAGGCATTTATAGAACATTGTACAGTAATACCTTTTAATCAAATTCGCAATAAAGTATCTAAAACTTCATATTTTTTTAGATTAGATCTATTTGCCAAACAGTGAAAGCCTCCACTGACCTCTTCCATTCCAGATGATGTCATCATCCCATCTTCTTAGTGGTTTACCACTTTTCTGTTTACCTTCCCTGGCGTACCATCTTGTATCAATTGCTCCATTTGTCTTGTCCTCTGATCATGTGTCCTGCCCATCTCAATTTTTTCTGATTTTTGTTGTTATGTCCATAACTTTTGTTTTGCTTCTAACAAATTTTTTTTTCTATCTATCTGACTTTTTTACATTTGACATACTCCTTACCATCACATACTGACAGATTGCTAGTTTGTAATTTTCTGCATTCAAATGTTAAAGAATAATGTATATGCAAGTGTAAAACAAAAATCCAATTTAATGGTATATAAAATTTATTTTAATGATAAATATGTTTAGGATGAGTTTCAAATCAGCCACAATGGAAAACTTAAAACGCTGCAAGAATAATCATTGCTGAATTCTTTGCTTTGGTCTCAAGGAATTATTAAATGTTGCATCAAAAAGACTTTTATTTCCTATTGGAATAAACAGTTTACATTTTAAAGTATGTCAGTTTTTTTAGGCTTAAATAAACATTTGGACCTGGTTGGTCATCCTTTGCTTTGTCTGAATACTTGAGAAAAACTTTGAAATAAATTTAAATATTTTATAAAAAAATGGCTCGGTCGTAAATCCTATTACTCCACTGCTGAATATCTAAATGATCGGACAGCCTGGGACTAGATTGTGATTATTTTATAGCGATAGAAATGACTGTACAATATTATATATTTTTATTGAAAAGAGCACAAAAAAATAATGTAGTTTCTTGCGCCGCTTTTTCTCTCTCAGAGCGCCTTTTGTCTCCGAAGTGGTAGTAGTATTTAGTAGCTATTAGAAATCACATCAAAAAGAGTTCTAAAGGAATCAATTTTGAGAAAATAAATGCCTTTTTATGCCTTTTAATGGTAGTTTCATCCAAATCATTAGAGCTGATTACAATTAATGCATGTTCAAAAATTGCTTATTTGAATACACACAAGCATTATTATAATTATTAATCAACAATTTACAGTGCACAAGATGTCTCCAAGAAATATCATTTAAAACTGATCCGAAGAATACAGATTATGAAATAGAAGCCGGAGCAACAAGAAACTTCATGGCATTGAAACTAGCAGAGGAGCAGGCTAAGAAAGAGGAAGAGGAACAGAAGGAGGAGGAAGCTAATAATCCAATGAAACTGCTAGGTTAGTATTCATATTCACTGCAATGAGGAACATGCTGTACAAGACAACTCACTGGTGCCTGCTTCGTCGTCCGCATGGACTTTAAAGCAGCAAAAATATAGATATATGTCTTCATCTAGTGTGAAAATATGTTGTCCCGACCTCTTGTTAAATTTGTAAAATTTGAATTGCGCCCACCGCCGGGCCGCACCATAGTATCGCGCACTCGGATGTTTATCGTCATCGTCATAACCATTTGAAATATTTGTTCAAATGATGTAATGTAAAACACAAAGTTTATTATCTACTTTGAACTCCCCATGCGATACAATTTGTTAGTTATCAATTTTTATTGTATTTATGTATCACTATTTTGGCGATAATGGCTTTTTCGTACTTTATTGACACTTATTGTTATGTATATCTCGGATATTTTACACAATATCTTTATGAATTATTGCCTATGTTGTTATTATGATGTGTAAACTACATTATTGTAAAGAAACTACCTACAAACTTTATTTAGTAACCACATTTATAATATTTAAGATAAGACAACTTAATACAGCCAGTTGTCAAACTGAGAGAATAATGTATAATGCCAAAATAGGTGGTTAGGCTAAGGAGAACATTCACAATGGATAGATTAGATTTGTATCTAAATTCGATTAGAATTAGAATACCTTTAAATAGTCTGTAGTGTGTGCTGCCCCAACATCACCTAAAAGTAAACAACATCACCTAAAAGTAAGCATCTTGGGGTGTAGTGGAATGCTAAGCATGTGCTTCTATGAAAGCCAAAGGGGCTATCATGGAAATAACTATAACATGCAAGTGTCTGTTCAGAGAGCAGTGCCTGGTTATAGTGGCTACAATTTTAGATGACATTTTTTATCAGATAAAGCAAGCTTCTCTCCACCACTGGATGACTTTTTGTATACCAGCTATGAAGACTTGGAGTCCTTGGTGGCATTGATGTATTTCCCACAGACTTAAAGTCAAGGTTGCCCTGTACTTTCCCCGGGGCGTAAAAAGAATAGGGGAGTCCCAGGCCCATGGGTGTCGTAAGAGGCGACTAAGAGCTTTTTAGAAGTGGGAGAGTCACGCTGCCATCTTATGACGTCAGCACAATCGGGCCAGACTCGTCCGGGTTAATTACCACACTCGCACAGAATACCGGCGTGAAGTAGCGGCCTAGTGCCGCTATGGTTCGCATAGGTTAGTGTCGAGGACCGGAGGCCATCCCTTACCCTCACCCCCTCCCCCCAACAAAATATGAGAGCGGTCCATAAAGAGATATTACCCCAGGAGGGTACCGGCTCTACCAGAGCCGGAGAATCTCTCCCCGAGCACTCTCGCTCGGGCTGCCCTTCGTATTCTGGGGTGGGCACAGAACCGCGCATGACCGAGGACAAACGAGGCAGAAACACCACGGCACCCCGCTCCACGCTCAATGTGGACTTTTGCAATATCAGGGGAATTCACTCCAATTTAAACGTCGTCCACCACCACCTTGAGTTTCCTTGGCCTTGTGTTTCCTTACGGAGACGCAGATATCTCGACCTAGCGATACGTCATATTTAACGTACCCCGGGTACAAAATTGAGCACAATTTTTTGCCTCATGCCGGGGTATGTGTGTACGTTAGGGAGGATATCTCCTGTCGCCGTCTCGGCAATTTTGAGGGTAGGGACCTGTCTACTCTCTGGCTCCGCGTAGATTTAGAGGACCGCGTCCGTATCTATGCGTGTGTCTACAGGTCCCGTAGTGGTAACGCAGAAACCGATCATCTCATGGGCTGCGTTCAAGCGGCAATTGACGACGTGCTTGCACAGATCCTCTCCGCTGAAATCGTAGTCTTGGGTAATTTCAACGGGCACAATGCCGAATGGCTTGGATCACGTACCACAGACTACGCAGGGCGATCTGTGCATAATTTTGCATTGGCGTATGGTCTGTCCCAATTGGTTGAGTCGCCAACGCGGCTCCCGGATGTGGATAGCCACATGCCGTCCTTATTAGATCTTCTGCTGACTACACATCCCGATGGTTACCAGGTCTTTGTCGACACCCCACTCGGAACGTCCGACCATTGCCTGGTCAGGAGTGTAGTGCCTATCCGACGCCAACGTCGCAGCCCACCAGCGACCCGCCGCGTTTGGCACTACATGTCAGCAGATTGGTATAGGATGCGTTCCTTTTTTGCATCCTACCCTTGGGGCAAGGTTTGTTTCCCTTCGGATGATCCTAGTGCCTGCGCCGTTGCAGTTGCCGATGTGATACTGCAGGGCATGGATATTTTTATACCAAGCTCTGTAGTACCGATCGGTGGCAGATCACAGCCCTGGTTCGATGCGTCAGTTAAAGCAGCATCTAACTGCAAAAAAAAGGCGTATGGAACTTGGGTTGCGGCGCTGGGCACAAAGGATCTGAACTGCAAAGTTCTTAAGAGGAAATATAACCGTGCCTCCAGATTTTTTAAGTGGCAAATCGCCCGTGCAAAGTCAAAACACGTCGTCAAAATCGGCGAGCAGCTTTCCAGTTACCCGACCGGAACACGCAAGTTCTGGTCGTTGTCGAAAGCTGCTCTTGGTAACTTCAACCAGCCGTCCATGCCGCCGTTGCACATGAGGAATGACACCCTGGCCCATACGGCAAAAGAGAAAGCCGAGCTCCTGTGCGCTCTTTTCGCCTCCAACTCGACACTTGACGACAACGGAAAAACATCGCCGACCATCCCGCGGTGTCAGAGCTCTATGCCTGAAGTACAGTTCAGCCAGAAAACTGTTAGGCGAGCTCTGTTTTCGTTGGATGTCAGGAAGTCGAGCGGGCCGGATGGCATTTCTCCAATCGTGCTTAGAACGTGTGCCCCTGAGTTGACGCCGGTGCTAACGCGTTTATTCCGGCACTCTTATTCCAAAGGCGTAGTCCCTGACTCATGGAAGTCAGCCCTTGTCCATCCGATCCAAAAAAAAAGGAGACAGTTCGGATCCGGCGAACTACAGGCCTATTGATATCACCTCTCTAAAATCATGGAGAGCATAATTAGCCGCCAGCTTTTAGTATACCTAGAGGGTCACCAGTTGATCAACGACCGACAGTACGGCTTTCGCCATAGACGGTCGGCAGGTGATCTTCTGGTATACCTAACACATAGATGGGCGGCGGCTATTGAAAGCAAGGGGGAAGGCCTGGCAGTTAGCCTGGATATAGCGAAGGCCTTTGATCGTGTATGGCACAAGGCGCTCCTCTCAAAACTTCCATCATTTGGGCTTCCTCACTGGGCGTAGCATACAGGTCGTTGTCGATGGATATTGCTCGAACCCGAAGCTCGTGAATGCTGGAGTGCCCCAAGGCTGTGTGCTATCTCCTACGCTGTTTCTTCTGCATATCAATGATATGTTGGACACCTCCAACATACATTGCTATGCGGACGACAGCACTGGTGATGCCGTATACACGGGCCATGCAGGTCTCTCTCGGGAAATCGTCGACCAGTGCCGGGAGAAACTTGTGTCTTCTATCGAGTCCTCTCTCGAGAAGGTCGCGGAATGGGGTAAATTGAACCTTGTCCAATTTAACCCCCAGAAGACTCAAGTTTGCGCGTTTACCACTAAAAAAAAAACCATTTGTCGTATCACCGCTCTTCGAGAACACTTCTCTTAAAGCCGCGCCTAGTATCGGAATACTGGGTCTCTAAATCTCGAGCAATTGCCAATTCCGTGGCCATCTGGAGGGCAAAGCCAAATTGGCTTCGAAGAAGCTGGGCGTCATCAATAGAGCACGGCAATACTTCAAGCCGGCCCACATTCTAGCGCTCTACAAAGCGCAGGTCCGGCCACACATGGAGTATTGCTGTCATCTCTGGTCTGGCGCACCCCAGTATCTGCTCGATCCATTAGACCGCGTGCAACGTAGAGCAGCTCGAATTGTCGGGGACTCAGTGCTCTGTGAACGGCTGGATCTCTTGGCGTTGCGTAGAGACGTTGCATCATTGTGTGTCTTCTACCGCATTTATCACGGGGAGTGTTCCGAAGAGCTGTTTAACCTGATTCCTGCCGCCGAATTCCACCTTCGCACGACACGCCACAAATTAGGATTTCATCCCTACCATCGGGATGTGTGGCGGTCCTCCACAGTGCGGTTTTCAAGGAGCTTTCTCCCTCGTACTACAAAGCTATGGAATGAGCTTCCTTGTGCGGTGTTTCCGGGACAATACGACATGGGTACCTTCAAAAAAAGCGCGTACACCTTCCTAAAAGGCCGGCAACGCGCTTGTGATTCCTCTGGTGTTGCAAGAGAATGTGGGCGGCGGTGATCACTTAACACCAGGTGACCCGTACGCTCGTTTGTCCTCCTATTCCATAAAAAAAAAGGTGTCTGCAAATGGTAGACATGTATGGAAGTGTGTTTAGTGAAAAATGCTAGTTTACTGTAGCTATGTGCCAAAAAAGTTTCAAAATCTGCCGCATTTAGATTGCTCGTAAGAAATGTGGTCCGATAAAATTGTCGTCAGTTATTACCATCCACATATTTTTTGCCTCTTTAATGTAACGTTTTTAAGTTTAGTTTGAATACGAATTTTTGCATGCGTGTGATTGAAAGAAATATCAAAAAATTAAATGTAATCGTTCTTTGTTTCACATTTTTAAAATTTGGTTTCTTTAACTCTTTTTTTTATTTTTGTGTTGCATTTTTGATTGATACCACATATGACAAAAACCTGGTAATGCAAAATCTACGCTCTTGCGTAATACATATGGGTGATAATACTATCGCAATTAGTCCCCAAAGGGATTTAATTTCTAATATTTTTATATTGTCCATTGTCCGCTTCCTTAAATATTTCTTAAAAATCCAAAAATTATGTTAATAAGTTTGTGAAAATGAGAAGTTTTCACTCCTTATGTGCAGTCCTATGTCTGACAGTTTTTCTATAAAACTGTGTAAATGTACTAAAAAATTTTGATCTGTATTTCATAGCATGTATGTAATGGTTATTTTATGGTGGTAAAAAATAATATTTTTTTTTTCAGAATACAGGACAGAGCAATCTAGACAAGAAATAGAATTATTAGAGAGTCTAGAGGAGTTGAAGGAGTTAAATCGTAGACAGAGAACTGTTGATTATGAGGGCATGCTGAAACAATATCAACCTGAAACAGCTGAGGAAAGGAAAGCGAGAGAAGAAAAGGAAGATAATGAATTTATTAAGTAATGATCTTTATGTTACCTATGTTATATTTTAGAAACTCATCTCACCTTAAAGAGATGATTTGGCGGACTGAGCAAGTCCAAATAGTGCCAAAGTCTTCCTGACTCAGGTATAGGTTATTGGGACCACTTATAGTGTAGTCAGCGTCAAAAAGATAGCGTCACCTATTGCATTCAACAACCTAGCAATAATTCCATATACATCGATTCACAGAAAGTTACCAAATAGGTGGATATCAAAGATATCATCCAAAGTAGTCAAATATATCGAGACACAATAAAATAAATAAAATTAGCTACATTTAAAGCACCAAATATATGGCTACACACAAATCGCCAACATATCTAAACGCCAACGCCAAAACAGCTAAAGTGTTCAAAAATATGGATACATTTATGGAAATTGGCAATTATTGTGTTAGAGTACTGAGTGATCAGGAATGTTCCCACATTCAACAGTAATGAATAATTACAGGTACTTCAAGATTGTGATCGCGTTCATGAAGGTTAAATATTTAAAAAAAACATTTAACCTTTCATACAAAGCTACTTAAACCAGAGTAACGGTACAGAGCTCCATCTCTGTTTGTTTATAGTCAAAGTTGATATTAATATGTCAACTGAAGTTAGAGTTTCTTAACAAACTAATTTGTATCTTATAATCTAACACCAAAAGTTCATTTTTCCACAAATGTATCCATATTTTTGAACATCTTGACCAGATCATCGGTCCATCTTGTGGGGGGCCTACCAACACTGTGTCTTCCGGTATGTGGTCGCCATTCGAGGACTTTACTGCCCCACCGGCCACCTGACAGTTGAACCATGTGCACTGCTCACTGCCAGTTTCTCAATCATTTTGCTATGTTGGAGACTTTGGTTGTACCATGGATCTCCTCATTTCTGATTCCATCTCGCAGGGAAACTGAGCATAGCCCTCACCATTGTTACCTACTTAGTATAAATATGAATACATCTACATAATATCAGCACTAATGTTACAGTAATATATTATATTTCTTAGTTTCCTATAAGTGTGGCTATAATAATAATGAGAAATGAGTACTGACCATTCTAATATAGTTGACTTTTCAGATATACTCGTACTTGTATGCAAAGTAGCCAATAGTAAATATTATCAACAAACCATATTTATCAAATTATTTATTTCTAGGTCAATAAAATTTAACAATGCAACAAAACACAAAGTTGTGGCTGAAGAGATTATTGACATTGTTGCGGAAGGTTCGGAACCTGTTGCCAAGAGCATTAAGCTGGAAGACCCACCACCTAAATCTAGTTCATCTGTTAAAAAGGAATCATGGAATAAAAGTATTGGGGTTATTGCCCGGAAACCATTAAGTAACCTTGTTAGGAGTAAGAAACCAGAGACAGCAAATAGTACAAATTTAAGTGCGGATGTGAATGTTGGTGGTTCTAGTAAAAGTGACAGTGTGGTCGCCAAGAGTGAAGAATCAAGTAAACCTTCAGGATTGTCATTGTTGGCGGATTACTCGGATAGTGACAGTGATACATCACAGTGAGTTAATTATAAATAAATGGGTGAACTGACAGCTGTATTTACTTTGGGATTGGGAAAAATAAATAACACGATGGCATTGAGGAGGTGGACACCTGGGTTACTTCTGCCTGTGAAAATCACTTGTTTAAATTCAGAATCAGGAGTATTTTTTATTTATTACACACATAATATAATTTTCTTTAAAAAACAAAAAATGTCATGGAGAATATAATAGTAAAAACAGTTAGTAGTTTTTCGATTTTTGTGTAATTAACTGGATAAGGTGTTTTACTTATCACACTGTCTGTTATTGATAGAAATAAAAAAATACTTCTTATATTCCGTAGATAATATATATATATATTCTTAGACTATTTTTATGTAATTTTTTTTTATACATAAAAATTTAAAATTATAATATGCATTAATTTTTTTTTAAACGTAATTAGCCTTTTTAATAATAATTTATTGGCAATAACACATGTTATATAATATAGGTACCTGTCTTAAATATTTAAACTTAACACATTACTACATGACTTCATCCTATGTATAACACACTAGCTGACCCGGCAAACGTTGTTTTGCCATATAAAGTATAATTCACGCGATAGTTATAAGTAATAAAATATTGCCTATATTATAGCCTGTACATCATTTTGTTCTATTGTCAATAGTTTTTGCAGCGCACGCAAAAATAGGTTTTCGATTTCACACCTTGTGTTACAAAATAGCAATTTTATTACGGATCCCTATAGCTATCTATCTATATCTATCTATATATATAAAATAGCCTATAGCCTTCCTCGATAAATGCACTACCCAACACTGAAAGAATCATTCAAATCGGACCACTAGTACCAGAGATTAGCACGTTCAACCAAACAAACAAACACTGCAGCTTTATAATATTAAATAGTATAGATTATACACAATGTTAAAAAACCCAGATAATTGACACGGATATGAAGTAGAATGCGGTAGAGTATAAAATTGCTGTTTGGATTGGATTGGATTATCTTCATATTAAATAGTTTCAATAATCTTGAGAACCCCTAATTTATTTATTCTACCAGTAAACTAAGGTCATCGCCCTAAACTCGGTCCAATGGCGTATAGCTTACATCAGCTGAGCTGCGGCTCAAACGAATAAGACGAGGCCTCTCGCACCGTTGTATGCCGCTGTCCTTTGACCGATGCCGCCAATTGCGGAAATTAGAATTATTTCAAATCGCTTCAGGATGGGATGTGCAAGTTTTGCGCGTTTTGTTCTTGCGTCAATTCCGTAATTTTTAGTGTTATTGTGTTAGTTAGTTATTGATAGTTTTTGTGCGTGATGTACTCGAATGAGGAGTATTTTAACATGCTAGAATACCTAGGACGCAATAATTGTTACGCACAGCTCTTAGGGATTATAAATAAAGGTACAATATTTTGGTTGTTTTGTCGCCGCTCGCCTGCCGTGCGCGCGCCCTTCGAAGTACATGAATGAAATGGGTGTGTGGGCGGGGAAAAATTATAATGGCGGCAGGCAACGATGTTCAATCCTTTATAATTGGGTACGTTATTACACTTTTTTTATGCGCTTATTTCCTGAAAATTAATATTTATATGTTCTCACTACTTGATATGCTAAATCTAATGATAAGTAAGACTTAAAAGTCAAAAATGATTCAAAGTTTTTGGCCTATCCCCAAACCACTTATTGTTTTTACTAGACGCTTGATATGTGCTTTGATTTCTTCAGTTTTTTATTCTTAATTAAAATGATGTCTTTTTTTTGCTTCTAAGTGTGACACATAAAATAGTCATTTCACATATGTTCCATTTATTAATAGGATGATGATAGTTTTTTGAAGTCCATTCAGAACGTGGAGATACTTCGTGACAATTATTATAAAACAAACATATTATTACTTCGCTGAGTTCCAGACAGGTTTCTTCGTCTTTATTATGCTTTATTGCTTGCGTCATCGTCGTAGGGCGAGTCTTTCCTTTGCTAAAAATATGGATAGGAACGCGATTGCTCGTCCAGGCGTCATGCTCATCAACGGCGCTGTTTGGGGTGACTGGTAGATCTTCTCATCGCGAACTCTGAATTATAAATAACAATATACCTATATTACTTCTTAAAATTATTTCACACTTCGATACAACACCATTTATTAGCTGGTAACTTTGTTCACTGTAGTCAATAATGTTTTGTTAAAAGTAAAAAGCGGCGGAAGACGTGGAAATAGGCTAGTCACAGAACCCCACCTTGTTCATCTGCTGCATTATTACCCAACTAACTACTGTGTCCTCCATCCATTGCAGAGTAAGAGGCAACTTGTTCCAGGATTGATCGTATATTAGTGCTGTGTTTTAGGTGTTGCCCCTTAGCGCAGTTGGTACCATCATACTATCGGATACAATTCTGATATTGTGGCCATGTACCTTACTTCTTAGTAGGTACAGTTTTAGCAGCTTCCTTGATGGCATCACATTGAAAGACGGAGCTGTGTGTGCCCATGGGTATTGGTGTGTGAACTTCAGTTCGAATGGAACGAATATTTCCGAGATAGTGTTTTGGTATGGTTGATGTAGCTGAACTATAGTATACAATAGAGGAATACGTTACAAGTTGCTGTAGTAAATAAACAAATCAATTCAATGAGATTTGATTAATATCTATTATTACAGGCCGGATTAGGTAAGAGGCTTATTAAATTTAGTATTATTATTCTGGTTTTCCACTTTGACCTGAAATGAAATTAATTTATTTACATTTAAAAAGTTCGTCAACTTCTGAGTATTCAAGAGTCGCATTAAGAATTTGTCCTTTTTTAATAAGAACTCTAAAAAGTATATATGAAGAAATAGCTAGAGAAATTAGATTCTGGACCCTAAAAAGTAACCACGATTTGACTTAATTTACGCCCTAAGTCCCGGAAAACCTGCCGAAGAAATGTTTCATTTTAAGCATGCGTGTTCAAAGGTATCCTAAGAATATCCGATTACTCAAACCTTTGGAAGATCTCTCAGGTGTTCATGATACCTAAAGCGGGCAAACCAGAACTAGAGGCAACTTGCTATTGTCCAGACCATTCTGACTCCTGTCGAAGCTATGGGAAAAAAACCTTTATGAGGAGGCTAAAACCAATCATGGATGAAATTAACGTGCCATCTCACCAGTTTGGATTCAGTACTTCACATTCTCGTCGCTCGATCGCTCGACAAACGTAACTTTTGAATGTAAGAAATATTGTCCTGCTGCTTTTCTCGGCATCCAATAGGCGTTTCACCGTGTTTGGCATGAGGGGTTAATGGTCAAAGTAAAGAATAAACTACCTTTTACTTTCTACCACCTACCTTCTTTTATCTTAGTACCTCACAGAACGCCTGTTCAAGGTGAAACAACATGATGATGGATCAGAAATATACAAAATTTAAGACGGAGTACCTCAAAGCTCGGTTCTCGGACCGGTGCTATTCAATATTTTCAGTTGCTACTTACTGGTAGCCGGTGATATTACAGTAGCAACATACGCTGACCACATAGGATTTCTTTCTATCGATGGAAATCCTACAATTGCAAGTAGTTAACTCCAGCATCAGTTAGAAAAACTTATACTTGGCTCTTCAAATGGCGACTTTTTTTATGACAATAAGGGACGAGACGAGCAGGACGTTCAGCTTGTGGTAATTGATAAGCCCTGTCGATTTCAATATAGTGCCGCTCAGGATTCTTGAAAAACCCAAAAAATCTGAACGGCACTACAATTGCGCTCGTTGCCTTAAGACATAAGATTTTGATTCTCATTGGCCCAGCAATTTCACTAGCTTCGGCGCCCTATAGACCGAAACACAATAATACTTACCCATTACTGCTTCACGGCAAAATAGGCGCCGTTGTGGTACCCATAATCTAGCTGGCATTCTGTGCAAAGGAGCCTGTCACTGGTAAAAGACTGCATGCAATCGCTACCAAGTCTCAACATATAACCTTTGCCCTGAGAAGGGTTAGCTGCCCATGCGTTGGCTTGACTTTGCAACGCTTTCTTAGCATAAAAAGAGTGCATTTAATATCTAAGTACCTATTTAGACAGGCGCCTGACCTGGAAAAAAAGAATAGAAACGAGGTCAACTAATAACGGAAAATGCTCATGAGACGAAACTATTGATAACAAATGATTTGATAACTTGTCCGTTTATATCAAATTAGCTGACCCGACAGACGTTGTTCTGTTATAAAAAAAAACTTGCGGATGGAATTTCTTTAAATCCGTTCTTAGCTGATCTCTACTCGGCGAAAGGAATATTTTTACCAAATTTCAAGTCTCTACACCTTATGGTTCCAGAGATATCGTGATGAGTGACTATATACGTGGAAATCTCTTATATATATATGTATATATATTATTAATCATGGATAAACAATTCAATATTAAAACTGAAATTTACTTATGGAATTCAACCTTGGGGTGTATAGCAACATACAGCGGGCAATAGTCAATGCACCATGGTTTTCAACATAAACAGAATTCCACGAATATCTTAAAATACCGACTGTTAAATCAGAAATCGAGCGTTGACGGACGAAATTGAAAGACTGTCTTTAAAAATATCAACGAAAGCATTAAAAATAGATTATTCATAACACCACTTCTCCGCCCGCTAAACCATGTCAATAATTGACTTACAACGCTACCGCCCAAATATTTGTACCTACGTAAATGAAAGTGCGTTTTTCTTTCTACTTTGCAAGGCCTTCTTGACATGGTGTAGTATATATATACTAGCTGACCCAGCAAACGTTGTATTGCCGATATTAAAATCGCGATACAAAAGTAACTTTTGATCGTAGATGGTTGAAAATTTGAAGTTGTATGTATTTTTAATGCTGACTCATAATCATACAAATTTAAAAATATAATAAAAAAAAATCTTGTGGACCACCCTTAACATTTAGGGGGGTGAAAAATTGATGTTGATTCTCAGACCTACCCTATATGCACTTAAAATTTCATGAGAATCAGTCAAGCCGTTTCGGAGGAGTTCAATATTTAACACCATGACACGAGAATTTTATATATTAAAAAGATACACTGGAACTTTTTGCCTCGAATTAAGACTTCAGTTTTTTAATGCGCGTATTGTGAAAACGCTAGATTTAGAAATTAGCAGCTTATAATATGTCTGCCAATATATTGCTGATAATGTATAACTCGTTTCGTAGGTCCTTTGTATGTATACACATGAAAAACAATTAGCTCGCCCTGAGCACAAAATAAAAAAAAATTTCACTTCTGTGATGAAATATATAAATTGCGTTACTCGGACCGTTGGCTTAGTTTGTTATGAACGCTGGGGCGTATTGCGAGAGTCGCGACTTCAGGTCCCGCATCGTTTATATGCAATTAAACTTGCTTACACATCGTAGATATTATCAGGTTTTGAACCAGTGTGTGTTGATTGATGACATACGGAACGCAGACGTGGTGGTTAAGTATGGACCTTATGTGAAAGGTCATGTTCGCTCAGGGGTCAATGCCTAAGCTCTGAGTTTCCCTGGGAGATCGAGGACCTCCTCATTCCTCGATCTCTCCATAACCAACGTCATCGACAGCGCGGATGATCGCGAAACTGAAATGACAGTGAACAGGGCATATAGCTCGAAGGACCGATAACTATTGGGACAGTAAAGTACTCAAATGGTGCCACGTATCGGAAGACACATTGATGGTAGCCCCCCCACAAGAAGGTGTAATTATTTGGTCAAGGTCTCCGGAATAACTTCGAAATCTTTGGGAAAGGCCTTTGTCGCCTGAAATGATAATACATCCTATTCTATCCTATCCTATTCTAATCGCATTCAATCCTATTCTCCTCCCAGTGGGAGGTTTGCACCTGATCCCGGTTAGATTATGGGTACCAAAACGGCGACTATTTCTGCCGTGAAGCAGTAATGTGTAAAAATTACTGTGTTTCGGTCTGAAGGGCGCCGTAGCTAGTGAAATTACTGGGCAAACGAGACTTAACATCTTATGTCTCAAGGAGACGAGCTCAATTATAGAGCCGATCAGAATTTTCGGGATTTTGCAATAATCCTGAGCGGCACATCCATTATAATGGGCAGAGCGTTTCAATTACCATCAGCTAAACGTCCTGCTCGTCTGGTGTCTTATTGTCACTGCGAAATGCAGTTAACGTCATAACTCTCAATGCTGTGCTAAGTTATCAGTGGCAATGGAAGTGCTATTGTGCTCTGGCATCATCAGATGTAAGTACGAATAAAACCTTCATGCCATTAACTTTTAATAAAAGTCACAAGCAAATCATAATATGTTGAATCGGCTTAGGATCCCCAACGGCAAACCCGACCATTGTTACAACGAGATAGCTTTGTCACGGCATCGACGCAAAGAAATGACACGTCACAAATACTTTAATTTATATCAGAACAGGTGACATGTTTTTAAAAACACAAAAAACATTTCAAGGTATTGTACTATGCCTTTTAAGAAGACTTATTAAACTTAATTTGTAAAGTAATTATTGTGATGTACGTGATCGATCTTAAAGTATTAACCATTAACAGCATTCCACGTCTTAAAACTTTTACGTCTTATTGTAATTGGTTTGCGTAAGACCTGATCGGGAAGTTAACTCAAATATTTGCTTGTCATTAGTTATAAAAAGCCTTCAGCTTTTCGTAAATATTAGTTGGAAAGTAAAGATGAACTGGAATATTAATAAGGTACCTACAATCTTAATTCAAACGTAGACACGTCGCTTCATTGTGTGTCATTTACCGCATTTATCACGGGAAGTGTTCGGAACAGCTGTTTCACCTAATTCCTGCTGCCGAATTCCACCTCTGCTCGACACGCCACAAATTAGGATATCATCCGCACGATGTGGATGTGTGGCGGTCCTCCACAGTGCGCTTTGCAAGGATCTTTTTTCCACGTACTGCAAAGCTATATTTTTATGATTATAAGGGACGAGACGAGCAGGACGTTCAGCTGATGGTAATTGATACGCCATGCCCATTACAATGCAGTGCCGCTCAGGATTCTAAAAAAAACCCAAAAATTCTAAGCGGCACTACAATTGCGCTCGTCACCTTGAGACATAAGATGTTAAGCCTCATTTGCCCAGTAATTTCACTAGCTACGGCGCCCTTCAGACCGAAACACAGTAATGCTTACACACGCTTACACAGTATTGCTTCACGGTAGAAATAGGCGTCGTTGTGGTACCCATAATCTAGCCGGCTTCCTGTGCAAAGGAGCCTCCCACTGGGAATGAGCTCCCTTTTGCGTTGTTTCCGGGACGATACGACATGGATACCTTCAAAAAAAGCGCGTACACCTTCCTTAAAACGCTCCTGTGATTCCTCTGGTGTTGCAAGAGAATGTGGGGGGCGGTGATCACTTAACACCAGGGTACACCCGTACGCTCCTTTGTACCCGCGTTTGTCCTCCTTTTTCCATAAAAAAAATCTATGGGTCGTCTGATACCAAATTAAGTGAGATATATAACCTGTTGGTTACTGACTCGCCCTGCCCAACACAATGCAGTTTCATCACAATTTTTGTGTTCGTTACTTTGAGAAAGACGTTAAGTCTATTTCCCTAGCTACAGGGCCTTAAAATAAAACGTTAGAATGTTTGCATATCAGTGCTTCACGAATATTGCCAATTTGCAAAATAATAATTAGTAGAGCCAGATGGCAAGCGTCCTGATAGAATGACCCTGGTGGCTTGGACACGAGGAAGGGCGTTGGTGTGAGACTTACGTCGACACTCTGGCTTCTTCTCATGTCCAAGTTACGTCAGTTGGTGCTGGGGCTGCTGCTTCGACTGCCAAAGACAGCAAGCATCGCAAATATATCGCTCTCAATGAGTCTTAGATCCTTGTGTCGTTTGGTGTCGAGACACTTGGCCCGTGGGGCCCAGAGGCGCGGAGAATGTACAAACTACTATGTACGGGTCCCGAAAGGGCTAATGGCAACCCAGGCGCTGGCAGCTATTTCCGTCAACGGATCAGCCTAGCTATCCAACGCGGAAATTCTTTGTTTAAATAACAACTGCCAGTATTCTTGGTTTTATTGTATAAAGCATATTATCATAAGAACAATCAAGCTTAAATTATAAAAAAAATGTACGGAATCCTCGGTGGTCGAGTCTACTTGCACATGACCGGTTTTTTAAATATTGATATGCTCTCTTGCTTCGTTTACAACAGTTTAAAAGTACATATAGATATTGATACATAATATATGTGGTCAATTGTCCGGAACCTGTTTGACTCTTTTCGTTATTAGGACGCGGATTGGAGGTCGATCCACAGATAGGTAAATATCTGCGATCAATTTATATCTTGGATTACAGATATTAATTTCGGCCGTTATTCGCCCTTTCGCACTGTACAAAACAAATCTTTTCTTTCTATAGTTTAGTAGAATTACGTATAGTCAAAATCTTAGATAATTTGTGCGTCTAGATAGGCAGATGCCCAAAAAATTGAGGTTGACTGCTAACCTCTATTTGGGCAATGCACGCCACCAATACAAAATGGCATACAAATCGAAAGTGTGAGACTTTTAACTGACAGTTAAATAATCAAAGTGTGAAACTTATTTTGTGACGCACACTAAAGTAATAAACCTGGCCTGTTTTCATCGGTTGTCTAACAGACTGTCAAAGAAGCTCTATCTAGACGTATAAATTTTCTAAGGTCAAAATAATTACCAGCGAATGATGATAAGAAACAACATTAGTGTGATAGTCAGTCTAACGAAGCTCTCTAAGAAAACGTGCAGTCATTGATAGATTGACAGATGACGGCTATAATCTTGTAAAAAACGGAGACAGCCGACATCCACTACGTTTTAAAAGCAACTGTTCGCTTTCAAACTTAGCCGGATTATACTTCATCGCCAATGGCATAACTGTAATTACTACTATTTATGTCAAATCATCGCACGTTTCATACTAAATTTTAATTTTTACTTAGGCATTCCCGCCTCTCATTACGTAGTAGTATTTACATCCTCTTTGGTGACAGTGTTCAACAAATGAGTAATGTCATTGAACGCTGTAGGCGGTACCTGCGGATTCCTGCAAATCGGGATTTAAACAAAAACCTCGAAGCTTACGGTTTTGAGATAAATACGTCTCGCATCCCGACTTTTTCACCAACATAAATAATATAGTTTTTTCCGAAACGCTAACGGCTCCGAGTAGACACGTCGCTGGGTTTCTGGGAAAGAGAATGTCGCGGCGCCGACAGGGGCCCGTTCCTCTAATAAATAAGCCCTGTAAATATTATATTACGTCTCGGGATGTTTTTGGAAGTGTCTGTAGCCGTGTGGTCGCAAGTCGGCCACTTTGGCCATTCGAGCCTGCGCAATCAACCATTAATCATGTGCGGCGGGAAATAAGATAGCTTTCTCTTTGTTTTAAATATTGCTTATTTTATCTATAGCAGTATCTTAGTGCGCGAATAATTGTTATTTTTTTTAATAGTGTTATAGTTTGTACGAACAAAGCTTGCGAGATAGAAGAAACTAAATTTTATGAGAGTTGTACAAAGCATACCAGATTTTATAAACGATACGTCACTCGAACGGTTGGCTCTGTTGGAAAGAGCGCTCGCACGGAACGCGAGAAGTCGCGGGTTCGAGTTCAGGATCGTTTATAAAATTATGTTTTCAGTTTTACTTCTGTGATTAATCCCACAAGTGAGGGTTATCACTTTAAAAACATAACAAATTGCTTAGATTTGCAAGAGTGACATCTCAAGTCAATTTCCTAATAAGCAAATATTGGGGTTGAGCAGGTTATCAACTGTAAAGTTGATCCTGTAGACGGAGCCAGAACTTGCGAGTTGAACAAAGCATATAAGATTTTATAAACGATACGTCAAACGAACGGTTGGCTCAGTTGGAAAGAGCGCTCGCAAGGAACGCGAGGGGTCGCGGGTTCGAGTCCCGCATCGTTCATAAAATTTTGCTTTCAGTTTTATTTGTGAGATAGAAGAACTCTTACTGAGATACAACAGCAAGATAGAAAATTAAAGCGAATATGTCGTTGCTTTAACCGATTTTGATGGGCAAGTTGTAAACAGTCAGCCACGCTTAGCTAACGCACATATTGACAAATATATCACGCATTATCGAGCTGTCAGGTCAGATGATATAGATATACACTAGTATAGTAAGTCTATGGAATTGACAAAGTTGAAATCTTTAAAATGTAAAAATTTGAACATTATTTCTATCACAAATTCATATAGTTCAGTAATCGAAAATTCCTTTTTTATTTTAATTGAAAATGTCTGGATAGAGGAAACAATAGGCACTATCGTTAAATTAATTAATCAGATAACATCAATAGGCACCAGATCGCATAATTAATACCAATATACCAAAACATTGTAAGTAAAATTACCATATCCTTTAAAATAAAATAAAAAACAAACACAAAATTCTAATTCTAAAAAAATCCATAGCGCGTTACGATTATGAAAAATGTAAACGGCATTTAAAATAAATTGTTTTAATTTATTAGTAAGATGAACATACTATATTTAATAAGAGTCTGCAACTTATAGAAGACAAATTTTATTCAAGAAGATATATGATAATAATAATATAAATTTACAGTCTCAGTCTCAAAAATAGAAACAAAGAGGCACCTATAAATTAAATTCCTCTGGATGGCTCACTAGGAAACCCTGTGCAGAGCCAACCGTGATTACCGTCTGCTGTGTAATTTTATTTAATGTTAATAATTTATGAAATGGAACTAAGACTGACACTTATACAATATTTATCTCACTTTAAGTCATACTTATCTTATAATAAGAACTGTATAAAATTAAATAATAATAGATAAAGGAAATAGTTATAAACAAATATTCATAATTCAATATATAAAGTTATATAAATTTTGAGTTAGTAATTTTCTCGTTTTCATCATAGCCGAGTTGTAAAAGCCACTCTCGTACTGTATATCTTACTTTGTAAGAATTGTGAGAGGTCCGCAATTTTTATTTTATTGTTTACTTGGTTATATATTGAAGGTCCTAGATAGTTAGCATGATTTCGACACTTGACAATATTGAACTTCGGAACACAGTAAATATTTTTGAATCTAAGAGAAGGTATAGCTAAATTTTCTTTAAGGTCAAGATAATAACTCTTTCTGAGTAAAAATAAACCAACGAAATCGCTAACTCAAAAAGCTTTCTCATAAGACAATAGTCTTTATAAGAAAGCTCATGGTCGCTCGGAGGGCAATGGATAGGGCTATGCTCGAAGTTTCCTTACGAGATCGAATCAGAAATGAGGAGATCCGTAGGAGAACCAAAGTCACCGACAAAGCCCAGATGATTGCGAAACTGAAGTGTCAGTGGGCAGGGCACATAGCTCGACGGACAAATGGCCGTTGGGGCAGATAAGTCCTCAAATGGCGACCACGTACCGGAAGACGTAGTGTTGGTAGGCCCACCACAAGATGGACTGACGATGGTCAACATCGCATAGGTTTGATGAGGACAGCGCAGGACCGGTCATCATGGAGATCTTTCGGCGTGGCCTTTGTCCAGCCGTAATAATATAATATTGACACACTTTTACACAAATTATCTTGCCCCAAACTAGGCATAGCCTGTACTATGGGTGCAGGACAACGATATATTTAATACAATATACTTACTTAAACATACATAAAAACATATAACTTACATACAATACGTAATACTTTGTCCAGCAGTGGACGTATTCTGACTGAAATGATGAAACCTAGGAAATTCTTATCTGGCAGATATTAGAATAAAAATGAAAAGTAAGTATTAGGCGTTCGCCGTGGGTATTCCTAACATACCAACTGATAATTAATAACAAAAACAATAACTGAACGATATACTTGAGGAAACTAATGAAACAGACCAGCACGATTATCCGGTAAAAGTTGCGTCGACACTGCAACAAACTTGAAATATAAACTTACAAATTTGAAGTGAAAACTTCTTTAACGGCGTTGAGCATTTTTCTTGGGACCCATCCCAATAGATGTTAAACTCACACGACAAGACACGTGACCTGATTGAAAATTCGTAAGACAGTCGTTAAAATTATGGATGAAGGTTTTCTGAGAGAAGGATTTTTCTGAGAGATAAACTTTTTAATGTAAAATAATTGTAATAGTTCTGATGATGACCCGGCAGACTTCATACTGCCTCAATCGATAAATAAAAGACCTAAACTTTTGTATAAAATAAACTTAAAACAAACAAAAGAAATCCTTTTTTTATTAAAACAAATAAAAAGAAATGCTCGGTAGGATTGAAATTTTATTATTATTTTCGATTAATTACACATGCTGTTGCTCACTTACAAAACAGAGTTTTCTATTTATAAGGTTTCAATTTGATATTGACAGACACACACACTTATGATACAGTCTGTTAATCAATTTAAAGCATTCTGATAAACTTTATTTTTTGTTTTGTTTTGCGGTAAGGTTCAGTAGCGTAATAATTAAATATTGTATTTAATCACATAGATGCTAGTACATTTATACTAATAAATAAACCAATTCGTGTGAGATTATTCCCTAACCATTCCGAAATATTAAAAAATGCACAACGTTAATTCTTCAAGTTTTCCCTTCTGCAAGCACTCCCGGAGTGCAACCCGTTATTTCCTCTACTTGTGGTGTGAAAACAAAAATTCATATTTCTAGATCAATAAAAAGTAACCTATAACTTTTGATTTATCTGCGTACTAAAATATGAAATAAAATGAAAATTAATTGATTTCAGAATAAAACTTTACCGCACATTCAAACAAAATAAGTTACTGAAACAAATATTAGCTTAATCTGAAACACAAAATCAAAAAGAACAAAAAACAATTCGAAATGATATGTGTGGAACTGGTCTTCCAAAACTGTAGTCTAATTATTTACAGTAACTGTAAACTTACACAACTTACGTATTTACACAACTGTTGCGTCCATACGTCCATACTTTAATGAGTATAACACTGATTTTCATTGACCCTATTGTGTGATATTTGGAGCTGAAATGACATTTAGGAGTAATAATATAATTATTTGGGGCACTAAAACATAGAACAAAATTGAGAATTAAAAAATGTAACTAAAAATAAACAATATGAATAATAAAAAATTGTGTGTATGTAAATATATAAGAAATTGGAAAATATAATCCCTACTTCTAATATATAAAATTCTCATGTCGCGGTGTTTGTAGTTAAACTCCTTCGAAACGGCTTGACCGATTCTCATGAAATTTTGAGTGCATATTTGGTAGGTCTGAAAATCGGACAACATCTATTTTTCATCCCCCTAAATGTAAATGGTGGTCCACGCCAAATTTATTTTTTTAATTTTATTTGACATTTTTTTTAAATTTGTTTGATTATGAGTCAGCATTAAAAAATACATACAACTTCAAATTTTCACCCTACGATCTCTTATCTACTATCATCTACTATGATCTACGATCAACAGTTACTTTTGTATCGCGATTTTAATATCGGCAATACAACGTTTGCTGGGTCAGCTAGTAATATTATAAATGTTAAGAAAATATAGTATTGACGAATTCATAAAAAGCGGTATGTTATTTATGATGTACAGAACAATGTCTGTCGAACAGCTAGTTTTTAAGGTTCCGTAGCGAAAATGGCAAAAAACGGAAACCTAAAATAAAAATAGAAATACTTTTTTTTTCGAAACTATAAGAACTATACTGTTGAAACTGGGTTAGTAGATGTATTCTGTAAACCGCATTAAGATTGCCACATAAAAATAGAAAAACAAAACAATACATTTTGGGGATTCCCAATACTTAGAACTGAAATTCAAAAGTTTTTTTTTCATCTCTCATATCTATGGATAGGTCTTCAAAAATGATTTGATTTCTGATATTTTTTTTTCTAAAATATAATATAGTTTGCGCGAGAAACAAGCTTTTGAAGCTGTTGTTCACTGGTAGGCTTGCATCCTTTACAGTTTTTTTGGCAGGCTTGTTCCATCGTCCACGAGACACATGGTCTTCCAGAGGTCTTTTGCTTGACGAACTGGAGTTTGACGTAGTTGTTGTTGCCGGTTTTAAGTATTTCTCCATGTTGGACTAAGGTGAACTATCGATAACTTATCGATAACACCTTAGCCCAGCACTAGTTACACTTGACCGGCTTAGGAACAGGCAACAGTGAGCAGTTTAAACGAGCGATCGGAACGACAGCCGAACGCTGACTGAAAATTGAAATTGAATTGACTTCCAAAGTGGTAAAATGTGAAATATGATGAAACTAAAAATTTAAAAATTTAAGATGTACATGTAACTATGCAAACTTCCACTGAAGATAGGTTTGAACTAGATGTAGTTAGTAGTTTTTTTTTATTTAAAAAAATACACTATTATTAAAACATCGATGACAGTTACAACGAACTAAAACATTTTTTATATTATGTTACTTGCTTCTACGGAACCCTTCATAGGCTTGTCTGACTAACACTTGGCCGCTTTTTATATACATATCAAGAAAGATATAGGCACGCCATTTTCTACAATTTGGCGATGGTTCTTTAATAGTAGCTCTGTACGTATTGTCGAGACCGGATGTTAATAGGATGTCTCATGGTCATTGATTAAGACGCGCAACTTATTCAAGACTATAAATAAACTTGTTAACGGGGTCGGCTTAATTTGGCCTTAAATTCTTTGAGATGGGACACAAAGGCCCGCTTCAATTAGGTTCGGCCGAGGCCTAGAAACTAGTACCATTCATATATCGCTTCCCATTCGTTTCACCTTTGAAAGTAAAAGCTTTGAGAGCTTTATCTCTAAAACCTTCTGTGTTTTTAAAACATTTAATCTTACATTTTAGTTGTATTATTATTATTAATACTGTGAGTGAAATTTTTGTTATGTTTAAGGAACATCTATTTTTATGGAAGTAAATATCGGAGTGATAAATAACAAACATATCTGATCCACCCCATGCAAACCAGCAATCCGATTTCCCGATCACATTATGCTGCACCCGTCACGATGAGATTAAGATGGAATAATAATATAATAAAATATTTTATTTGCAGCTAAAAAAATATATTAACTAAAATTAAAATTAACAAAAGTAAACTTATTAAAACAAAATATATTACAGCTTAAAATTAAAATTAAACTTAAACATAATAAAAATAAAAGTAGCTCAAACATCAGCTGCAAATAGGCACAAGCTCGGCATATGCTGACACACATCATGTATGTTCAGCGCCGATCTTCCGCTTGAGCCATTCTGTGACCTTGTAGCTGTCCCAATACGTATATACGCTATGATTTTTATAAATTTGTTGTGAATTATACGTTTTGATTTGCGACTTTCTCGGTCGGTGTAACCAGTATCGAACCAATGGTTGCTCGCTCTGTGGTACTCAAGCGTCAACCAACTGTCACCTATACACTGTCAACTGTCAAAATAATTACAGGACTTCTAGAGCCATATAATACATTCCAGTACAAAGCCATAAAAGTAATAAATAAGCCGAAAGTAAGAAACTCTCACCTTTGAGTAATTAGTTACTCATGTGCCCGTAAATTGTCTGTGTTTCGTCATGAAACCTGCATTGTGCATGAACATCTAAACTGCTTATGAAGTCTTGGTACATGTTGCTAGGATGACACATGTTTTCAACTGCTATGAAAGACATTACTATCACCGCTACCATATTTATTTTCTCCTGGTGAGAATTAAATAATTATTAAGATATACTCGCGTTACACATAAGAAATCTTATTTTATCCCACGTTAAATCTTATGAATTTGTGTGTCTCATTTTTACCGCTTTTTCCTTTCATCAACTTCCAAATCACAACGATGCTAAAAAAGTTTTCATTTTAAACAACGGTGCTTTCATACCCCCTCCAAGGTAGCGTTAACCGTTTAACGCAACAGTGTTGGAGGTTGCATTAGAAGTTTCACTTCAAAAGCTATTTATTTCGCATCTTTGAGTTAGATTCACGTTGAAGACCTATATCAAGGAAAACCACGCTTTCCATTCCAAAACAAACAAACAAAACTACTGAACAGATCTGAATACTACTTATACGTTTCGGAGAAGGTTTTAGTATTGACTTGTTACTTTTTTAGTTATTATTTTAGTTAATTATTTGTATTGCGAATATATAGGTATTTCTTAGTCCATAAATCATGTTCCGGATAAGTAATCACCAACATATCATATACATATGCATCTTATGCTATAAGTATTATTCCGATCGGTTCAGTAGTTTTCGCAGTATAGCCGATCAAAAAAACCGGGTCTCCATTTATTAGTATAGACTAAACTTCGTTAATTGCTTACAATAATAAAAACAAATTGTAAAAATAAACATTTAACTCTAAAGCGACTTTAACCGACTGCAAAAAAGGAGGAGGTTCTCAATTCGTCGGTATGTTTGTTACCTCAGAACATTCGACTGGGTGAACCGATTTTGATAATTCTTTCGTTATTTGAAAGTTGGTGCTTCCCGTTTGGTCTCATTGCTATTCATCGGAGTCGGTGTCAGCAAATGTAGGTTTGTAACTACATACATAGGTGAGATGTGCTTGAGTCGCACGCGCGACGTGAGGAGGCGAGAGGCGAGAGCGGGGCCGCGGCGGGAGGACACCGATTCCAACATATAACGACAAAATATTCCGAAGATAACAATAATCGTAACTAGAATTAGATTAATTAATTAGATTGTATTAAAATACGCAATTATTTTTACACTTTTCAGTGTATATTATATCTATTGTTTTGGAATAGGGTTTTTGAAGTCGTTTGTTTTTTTTTTTACTAACCATTACTACTTACATGACTATTTTCGACGCTTGCTAACTATTCTAGAACCATGGCTTAGATTTGATCAATTAACCCAAATGTTGAGGTTTTTATTGAGTGTAAATTCCGCTTAGATTTGTCTTTAATCAATTCGACACGTGTTTCGCCTCTACACGAGGCATCCTCAGGAGATGTTGACTCAATAAAATTCACAACATTTGGATGAGTACTTGAATGCATTTATAATACCAAAAACTGCCTATGGTGGTTCTATTTTTTTTTTCTGATTTTTGGTTTCCACGGACTTTACCAGCGATAGCACATTTATTATATACCTACATAATTAATTATTGATAATGTAATGTATGTTCATAGGCACATAAGTGAATTTGCTAGAAACTGTCATAACCATAATGTTAACACCAGGAACAGGCATAAACTTATGCCTACTACTCAGCTAAGTCGAGTAAGAAAGACTTTTGTGAGGCGATGTATATGCTTTTGTACAACAAGATCCCAGGAACTGTTCAAAACAAAAGTATTACGTTATTCAAAAGAATTGTTAAAACAAAAGTTTGTGTTTTAAATGCTTCTATAACATAAATGACTTTCTTAATGATACCACAGATTGGGAACGGAGCGACCGCCGTAAGGCTAATAAATAATAAGTTTAATTTTACAATATTACTTTGTAAACACATTTTTTAATAAAAAAAAGCCCGCTGAGTTTGTTGCGCCCATTCTTCTCAGGTCTGAGGCATTCGTTTTGGAACGGGTGGTGGTTTTTGACTTTCAATTATTGATGTCACATCCCATTTTGAATAAAAATATTTGAATTAGTACTATAAATTATTCAGATAAATTGTAATCTTAAATGATACGAGTCAGAAGTCATGAGAAGTTCACCATTAAAGTTATGACAGGCCATCTACATTCCTGAGCAACAAAGGACGACCTACGATTAAAATAACACCCTCCCAGGGCTATAGATGCCTACATTATGCTTTACAAGGGCTTGTGTGTTTCCGCTGGGCTCCGATGATACCTTTTTTCCGAAGGCCTAAAAAAAACATGGCGTCCTATTAACAATAAGATCAAAACTTGCCGCGGCACAATGGCTAAGGAGCGCCAGGCAGGGCTCGACCGGCCGATACTTCCAGGAATCGTCCCGAAAAAATATCCAACTCATCTTGGACGTGTGAGTTTGCGAACCTACATTCCTGCTTTTTTATGCCATTACTGGACACACGGGCTCACTTGTTCGTTGGTGATCCAGTTCTAGACCAAGGTCTTTCAATCTAAACAATTTGTTATGTTTTTAAAGTGATAACCCTCACTTCTAGGATTAATACACAAATAAAATCTGAAAACAAAATTTTATGAACGATGCGTTACTCGAACCCACAACCTCTCGCGTTCCGTGCGGGTGCTCTTCAAACTAAGCCAACCTTTCGCTTGACGTATCGTTTATAAAATCTTGTATGCTTTGTTCAACTCTCAGGTTGTGGCTTCATCTAAAGGATCATACTTCATCTACTTTACAGTTGATAACCTGCTCAACCCCAATATTTGCATATTAGGAAATTGACTTGAGATGTCGCTCTTGCAAATCTAAACAATTTATTATGGGTGGGTTCGAATCCCGCATCGTTCATACAATTTTGTTTGTGGATCAAGTGATCACGATTCTGTGACATCGGGTGACAATAAAATTTTCAACACACTTTCTCGTAAAGTGAACCTTATTACATCGTTCGTAGAGCCGTAAACTGAACTATAAACACACGCGTACATAATAATATTACACACTAGTGCATAATTGAATTATCCCTACAAACTTAAGATGCCTATCTTTAAATTATAATGAGAATAAACAGAGCATTTTCAATTTAACCGGGTAATACAGTTTTTTTGTAACAACAAAGAGGTTTTATGCCGCTGAAAATCCATTTACATTATTAAAATGTGTCCATAATTAAGACGAAAAAACATGAACTATTGCTGTATGGCTTTATGTATCAATTTTTTACATTTCACATTTCAAATCTCATAATGGCGGCCGATCGGCTTGTGTTAGTGTAAGTGTGTGCGTGGGGCTATGTATTTACACGTTTACCAGCTTGTTTTGGTGCCTCACTGTTATGTAAGGTGACACGGAGTCTTTATTTTTCTTCTCGTCCGTGAATGTAGTGTGTAAAATGAATTGCATGCTTGACCTTTCTATTGGAGCTGTCAAATGACTATAAATACCAAATCAAATATTGCACTATGTTTGAAATCAGCTAAGTTTTACGTAAGTAAAGTCTGAGTACACTATAGATCTCAGCCAACAATCGGGTCACGTATGTATTCCGCTCATAAAACTATATTCTCAGTATTTCTTACCTCCTCAGGAGTTAACACGAAGGATGTACCTCCAGTTTTAAAGTTCGAAGAACTTACATTAAATTCTATATTGTTAAATGTTCAAGAGGTTTATAGGTACTGTGTGGCGGGATATTATCTAATCAATATTAAAAGAGGTGGATTTGGGAGGTTGTAAGGTATCCCTCTGGATCTACTGAACCGATATTTAAAACTTTGTTACCAATAGAAAGCCACATTATATGTGAGGGTCTTAAGCTATACAGGATGTCCCAAAGTTATGGGACATGAAGGGAAAGTACCTTAAATATCGAAGATAGGCTATTTTACTGAAAGAAGACTTTGTGTTATTTTTAAAAGTTAGTACTTCAGTACATTATTTAATGAGTATGTTAGTAATTAAGTTATATTTTGTTAATGTGGTGTCAAAAAAGTGTAATAAATAAAAAATACTTCTGCATTCAAAGATTTTCTAAAAATTACTTGCCTCGTCTGGGAATCGAACCAACTGAAATGTAAAAAAAAAAACGAAAGAATGGCCAAAAACTAATAACTCTTCTTAAGTAACATAGTATTTTAAAAGAAAGGAACAACGTAAAATGAATGTTTTCCTACTTGGACCACGTTTATGACCAATGTTTTACTACGAATGGACCGATTAGATGGCCGGCCAGATCCCCGGACCTTACACCATTAGATTTCTTCTTTTGGGGATAGGTGAAAGATATGCTATACAAAAAACGATACGAGTACGTGGGCGAGTTACAAGCAGAATTGTGCCATATCATATCGAGTATTCACCATAAAATGATAAGAAAATCAACAGGCAGCGGACTCATTAAAAGATTGGCAATTTGCGTAAGACAAGAGGGATCACATTTTGAGCATTTAATTAATTAATTTACCAAAGAATACCCACTTAATTGACTAGTTTCTTTTAAAATACTATGTTGCTTAAAAGAGTTATTAGTTTTTGGCCATTCTTTCGATTGGCGTCATAAGAGTAGGGGTGTTTTTTTTTTAAATTTAAGTCGGTTCGATTCCCAGACGAGGCGAGCAATTTTTAGGAAATCTTTGAATGCAGAATTACTAACTTTTAAAAATAACATAAAGTCTTCTTTCAGTAAAATAGCCTATCTTCGATATTTAAGGTACTTTCCCTTCATGTCCCATAACTTTGGGACAACCTGTATATTAATTAAAAAGATTTATTTAATACGAACGCTGCCTTAACGATGAGAGATCTATTTACATATATATAATGAAAATGGTCTTTGTTTGAGACTCTTTCACGCCTAAACCACTGATCATATCGATATGAAACTACCAGCATTGGATGCGAAATTATCCAAGATAGTTTATGGTTATTTTTCGAAATCCAACGTTCCTTCATTAATTTATTTCCTTTAATAATTCTCCAGGCGGGAACGGCTAGTAAAAGTATATATATAATAATTATTGTTCGTTTTCTGATAGGTATGTAATTTTTCTGATATCTAATATATAAAATCCTCATGTCGCGGTGTTTGTAGTTAAACTCCTTCAAAACGGCTTGACTAATTCTCATGAAATTTTGAGTGCATATTGGGTAGGCCTGAGAATCGGACAACTTCTATTTTTCATCCCCCTAAATGTTAAGGGTGGTCCACGACAATTTTTTTTTATATTTTTGACATTTTTTTTTAAATTTGTTTCATTATGAGCATTAAAAAATACATACAACTTCATATTTTCACCCATCTACGATCAACAGTTACTTTTGTATCGCGATTTTAATATCAGCAATACAACGTTTGCTGGGTCAGCTAGTATATATATATATATATATATATATATATATATATATATATATATATATATATATATATATATATAAATATTAGTCAGTTGACTTCGATCTCTAACAGAGCTTCACTTACATATACCAACCTAAAATATAATAATAAACAATCTAGGTGATTTAAACTTATATTCTGATAGCTGTTATAACTTAATATAAAGATAGCCATAGGTTATAAAAAACAATAATTGCGGCAAAAACCCGCAAATATATTACGATTGTTGTTAGCGACGGAGATACATTATGCAATGCGGTTAGTCGCATTGTGTACGGACAGCAAAAAAATGAACAATAATACAAAAGTAATAAGATGACACAGAACAACCATTAGTGAAACCCCCGCGAGGGTCCCACGATCGTCAAGTGTCCTTCAGGGTGGCTTCCAGGGTACGTTACATAATTCTAAATCATAGCACCCACCTGTCATTGGCATCAGACTATTAGTGCCTTTATTGGATGAATCCATTGGCTAGTTCTTTTTTTATGACAATTGGGGACATATATATTCAGCTGATGGTTATTGATATGCCCTGCCCATTGACAATGCAGTTCCACACAGGATTCTTGAAAATGCCAAATATTCTGAGCGGACTACAATTGCGCTCGTCACCTTGAAACATAAGATGTCTCAAGGTGACGTAAGTCTCATTTGCCCAGTAATTTTACTAGCTACGGTGCCCTTTAGACCGAAACACAATAATGCTTACACTTTACTGCTTCATGGTAGAAATAGGCGCCGTTGTGGTACCCATAATCTAGCCGGCATCCTGTGCAAAGAAGCCACTCCGACTGGAGAAGACTCCCACTGGTAAATGCCCTAAGTCGCCATTTACGACACCGTTGGGCCTGAGACTTCCCTATTCTTTTTATACCCTCGAGGAAGCTCAGGGCAATTCGACGCTATGTCTCTGACAATATAAGGCTCCTAGTCGCAATTGAAAGAAACTTGACCAGGTTATCACCTATCGCCAAATGAGCCTCACACTCATTAAATAATGACTGAAAAAAGTTAAAAGATTTTTTCTGATCTTATATTAAAAAAATTAAAAAGTTTAATGGGTTATTGGTTCTTCTACGTAATAAGAGGCGGTACTGCCTAAGTAAAAATTGAGATTTAGTTTAGTATGGAACGTCCAGTGATTTGACATAAATTTGAAATAGTAGAAATTACAATATGGCGATTGGCGACGAAGTATAATCCGGATAAGTTTGAAAGAGGACAGTTGCTTGAAACGTTGTGGATTTCGGACAAATCCGCGTTTAAAAGATTATAGCCGTCATCTGCCAATCTATCAAACACTGCACGTTTCGTACAATCGAGTGAATCACTTTTGTCTTAGAGGGGTTTCCCTAGGCTGCTTCACTCAAGCTTCACACTACACCAGAGGGAGATTTATTAAAGAACTTCACAGTGTCGGAAAATCAGGTAGCTGTATCATCATGAAAAGGTCATTCTCATATTTCTCACGAAAAAAAACCACCATTAGATGTGTCGACTTGAAAAATCAAAACCCTCATTCAATAAACATAATGTAACGAATTTAAAAATACTATAATATTTCATTGACTTATTCTAGATAGAAATGGTTTGCTTGTATTTATATCCGAACAATAACGACTACCATTAATAGATTTGCCACAGAACAACAATTGCGCTGTGAGCCGGGTTTTTTATAGCCTTAAGTGCATTCCAACACGCCAAACCTATAACACGACACTGATAAAATAGGTAATTTATAAACCAAAATAAAGTGTTTTTAATATAACACGTAGAAATGTGTGTATGTCTCCTATGAACTCCCAAACGGCTGGACCAATTTTGAGGTATTTATCGGGCAATCTTCAGATTCGTCCAACTAACGTAGGTAGCGAATGAAACTGTTTTTTTTTTATGGAAGAGAGAAAAAATGAGCGTATGGGTCAACTGATGTTAAGTGATCACCGTCGCCCACATTCTCTTATAACACCAGAGGGATCACAGGAGCGTTGCCAATAATTTAGAAAAGTGTATGCGCTTTTTTGGAGGTACCCATGTCGTTTCGTCCTGGAAACACCGCACAAGGAAGCTCATTCCACAGCTTAGTTGTACGTGGAAGAAAGAAAGAAGATAAGATATTCTAATTTGTGGCGTGTCGTGCGAAAGTGGAATTTGGTGGCAAGGAATAGCATTTCGGAACACTCCTTGTGATCTTAGATCTATCGTCTAGATAGACTATAGCAGCTGAGAAAACATCGAAAAAAAATGAGTTTAGAACTCACCTCTATTTTGAGCAATTCAAGACACTAACACAAAGTGTCATACAAATCGCGAGTGTAACACGTAGGTTGTCACGCACACTAAACTTAATATTTCTAGCCTGTTTTTATCGGTTGTCTAACAGCAAGAGACTATCTAGACGTAAAAATTATCTAAGTGATAAATGCGGTAGAAGACACACAATGAAGCGACGTCTCTACGCAACGCCAAGTGATATTCAAATATTTTAGAAATCATGCATTAAATTATAATTAAAAACATCGGAAAATCTGCAAATCTAAATCTCATCTGAAATTTTTAACAGTGGGACGCTGCTTTGCACAGGATGCCGGCTAGATTATGGGTACCACAACGGCGCATTTTTCTACCGTGAAGCAGTAATGTGGAAGCATTCTTGTGTTTCGGTCTGAAGGGCGCCGTAGCTAGTGAAAATACTGTACAAATGAGACTTAACATCTTATGCCTCAATGTGACGAGCGCAATTGTCGTGCCGCTCAGAACTTTTCGGTTTTTCAAGAATGCTGTGTCGCACTGCATGGTAATAGGCAGGGCGTATCAATTACTATGCTGGACGACCTGCTCATCTCGTCCCTTATTGTCATAAAAAGATGTTATGGAATGAAATGCCGCGACAAATTATGATTGATCTAATTCTACATCAAACGACGACGTACTCGAGTGGTGTATCACTTGTGCACTACTAACAATGAAACCGATTCCTTATCGAGAATCACTGACCTATGGACTGACGGGACACTGATAACTGCATGGGAAATGCAACGCCATGGGAACTGGGTGACGGTATTCACGACTGCAACTTTGATGCGCTCCTATCACAAATATGGATGCTTACTTTTACGGTTAAGTTCATAATATGATTTGGTATAACGTTTCTATCGCCGTATTATCGTCCCGATCTATTCCCACGATTGTGCACATTTATAGTCAGTCCTTCAAGGAAAGGCGCCGACCCAGTGCAAACATATTCGTCTACGTTTATTTATGGATTTCCAAATGCGTACAATTTACACCTAGTTTGAGCAATAAACATTGATGTTGTATCTGTAGGGCGAACGTGCGTGTATTATGCAATCATACGGGCGTATCGCTTTCAATGGGAAAATAAGCGGAATCTCATTGCATGTAACGTAATAATCACATAATATAAGACCCCATTTCATACATGAGGAGCCCTTAATTCTGCTCGGCAACTCAATTGTGGCGAATTTATGACACGTGACCTCTATTTGCCGTGACTACATCAATGTCATTTGTATAAACTCTCAATTAAGTCTTGATTATACCAATGCGGGTATACTACTTTATATTAAGTTATGGAGCGAGTGATTCTTCTTTTTTTTTAATAAGTGGAGGCAAACGGGTAAGAAGCTCACGGGATGGGAGTGAGGCAATCGCCCATGGACATCCGCGACAACAGGTGTGATAGTGAGAGATGTGTTGCCGGCCTTTAAGGTGGGAGTATGCTCTTTTCTTGAAGGTCCCTAAGTCGTATTTTTAAACCTTTATATTAGTTTCATCTACAGGTATGTCTATTTATTTAACACTGAAGCTGTAAATGTTGATTAAAAAGAGTGGCAATGATTTACTTATTCTCATTAAACCTCAACCTTTTTCAAAGTAGTGGTAGTTTCAAAGTAATTATAAAAGAAAAGAAAACGTTTGATATTCATAAGTAGGTATCATTTCGTGGAACTACATATTATTATGAATAAAGTGATGGCTGCATGGCTCTGCCTTTGCCTTTCCCATTAACGGGAAGAAGAAAAAGAAAATGAATATAAAGTGATTTTTATTTTGATCAAAGAGTTTGTAAATAATTCCTAATAAGAGGCTCGACTGCTTGGGAAAAAAAATTAATTTGGTTTAGTGTGAAACAGCAGTGAGATTTGACATAAGTTTGAAATAGTAAATACAATATGGCGACGAAGTATAATCCGGCTAAAACGTAGTGGATTTCGGCTATCTCCATTTTTTACAAGATTATAGCAGTCATCTGTCAATCTATCAGTGACTGCATGTTTCATACAATACTTCTATATATAATATGTTCGCCTACAGGCGTATAGATAGGCTTGTTTGTAACGGAATGGGACTTACACACACTTGTAGGCGTTCGATTTACTTGGAAATATTCACACATATATTTTTTTATAATTTCATTGTTTTAACCTTACATCCTAATTCGTAACCATGATAATAAAATGTATATGTGTGTGTAAAAGATTTGCACCCACTTCAAGATGAGTGATTTACTTAAAAAAATTACCACATATCAAGGACCAGTAACAATAGTTTTTAACGCTAGTGCGTTTGGTAGTCCTAAGAACAATAGCTTTTTTATTACGGCAACTATTAGATACTTGTGTGCGTGGCGTCTTGACACTCAATGGCATCTTTCAAATTTTGTAACATACGCTTCGTGTTATTTTACATTGAAATTAATAAAATACAAAATACTTACTGATGATATGTGATCCCAGTGTCTTTCTTATTTCTTGTAATATTATTTTTACAAAGTTATACTACGCAACCCGGCATTTTAGTTTCAATTATTATCTATTAGTGAAGTTTAACAAAAAATGTGGCGCGTCAACGTCTCTCATTGCTTGATACTGGCTCGAGTACGCCCACTTGGGCATAGTATTAGTTGCCGCACTTTGCGACTACGTCTGCGGTATCTAGTTGGAGCACAGCGGAGACCTGTCCTTAATCTAAGACTTTTGCATATATCTTTGCATCGTCATAAGGATCATATAATGTGTGTATAAGTGTGAGGGAATATTTTAATGTGTTTTTTTTAAATATGGAGGATTAGTTCTCGAGTAGTCATGTAATGTCCACTCGTTTCCTCTTTTGTAACGCTTGGTTTTTTAGTTTAGCTAGATTATAATCATTTTTATGTCAGCATTCGATGGCAAAGAGAATTTAAACACTAAGTTCAATTCGATCTTTGAATTCGATGGTGACGAGACAGCGAACAATATTAATGTCACTTATTGTCAGTTCGGTCAGCTATTTGTGGGATTATCCTTATCGATTTTATAATACGAACATAGAAAATCGTAAGTAATCATAAGAAAGGGCCTTCTTTGAGATCTGGAATATTAACAAACCAAAAGCCTATTTTGGAGTGTCGAATAATCACAAATTAAGGGCCGACTTTGTGGTCTGGAATAAGCACACACAACCTAAGGGCCTATTTTGAGTTTTGACATGATAACAAATTAAGGCCTACTTTGAGGTTGGAATAATCACAAATTAACTGCTGAAAAGTCGGCCTTATGATATATCTACATATATATATACAAGCACCGAAATCTAATCTGCACACGAATTGAGACACTACTCCTCATAGAAAAGCAAGCAAATAAGTATATCTTTATTTGGAACAAACACTACAAATACAGGTAAACATTTACCAAATATAATAAAAAATAATATGAAATAATTACGGATATAATCTAATCTAATTTAAACTAACAAATATCAAGAACCAAAAAAGAAGTAAGGCTTATTCTATATTAACATAATAAGGCAGTGTTTGCAGTGTTTTGTCCCAAAAAGGTTTGGTACTCAGCATATTAGTAGGGTATAACCTAACACTGATTTTCAGTAGCTACCTTCAAGAAAGTGACCGTCACGACTACAGCCACAAGTATGTTGAAATAATAGTACTCAAAACATAAAGTAATTAATAATATTTTTGTAGACGGCCAGGTCGTAACAATTATTACTTAGATATATAGTATGAAATGTTATAGATAGCCAATAGACTTACCAACGACTTGCATATAGTAAATCCCTACTAATATTATAAATGTGAATGTAAGTTTGTTTGTTACGCTTTCACGCCTAGACCAATGAACCGATTTTGATGAAATTTATTACAGAGATAGACAAGAGCTTGAGAAAGGACATGGGCTACCTTTTATAGCAAAAAATAAATGGAGGGGTTGAAATAGGGGATGGCAGTTTGTATGAAAATACGTTATTATCGAAGATAAAACCATGAAAATTTGTATTTAGTCGCTTGATAAGAAACAAAGAAATATTTGTTCTAGCAGTTTCAAAATTTAGATCTGTGTGAGGTAAAAAGTGGTATGAAAGTTCTATAGTTGGTAGCTTATAAAAATGTATTAACCATAGTTGTTTGTAGTGTACTATTTAAACAAATAAATATGCTGCCTAAAGTTACTATTGCTCGCGCACGAAGTCGCGGGTAAAAGCTAGTAAATTATAATAATGTTGGAAGTAGGGCGATAAGAGTCAGAATCAAGGCGAGACGAACCATATCCGGCCACGTCGCATGATAAACCTAACACTGTGCAAACATTATTTAATCTGTACCGTTTGGTTAATCAGCCATTGGAATTCGCCGTCCGGTTTGAAATCCCCAGAGTAAGAGATCTTCACGGAAGCAACAGTGAAATGCTATTCATGAACAAATTGGTTACCCTTCGCTGTTGTGGGGTACAATGGACTAGGAGATCTGGCGCCAACGTGTCGCATTAACAACAACTACATAACGGTCCAATTGTGAGCAATTGTTATTGGTACCTGTCTCTGTGTATTGTTCCGCAGGTATTAACTTTACGCCTTACTTTATTTGCTGCCAAATGTTGTGAACAGGAAACGAGCGTCTTTACAATATGCTTCATATTTTGTTATTGTTGGACATCGAGTAGGCCCCACATTTTTAACGTGCTTCGAAAAGGCGGAGGTTCTCAATTCGATTGGTTTTTTATTTTTTATGTATGTATACCGATTACGCTGAGATTTATGATGCTATTTTCGTGATTCTTCTTTTGTCAAGCCAAATGTAATAGCAGGTACCTACACTCGCCACGCGTGACTTTAAGCTTATTTATATAAGTTCAAAATCACGCGTACAAGGATTAGTAATTAACTCTCCTTTCTTGTTTCCCTTAATACCAAGGGAGATTAAGTCTGCAATAAAATCTCTCCACAGTACTATTCTGAGTCATTTGCTACACGTTTCCACAACTTATGCCCTCTTCCTGTACCTAATTCTCGAAATCTCTATGTCATATTTGGTAAACACCCTGTTCAGTTTTGTAGCAGTTTCTGGTTCTAGTTGTCTTGGTGGCTAATGTTTGACTTCTTCAAGTGATCCCTATCCACCCATATTATCTCTTTTGTATATCTTTGTAACGAGCTTAATTTGAGCACTTGAGCATCGTATAGGTATTATAAAATTTTCGGGGGTATCATCATCATCATCAGCTGGAAGACGTCCACTGCTGGAGAAAGGCCTCCCCCAAAGATTTCCACGACGATCGATCCTGCGCTGCCCTCATCCAACGTGTTCCGGCGAGCTTGACCAGATCCATCGGTCCATCTTGTAAGGGGCTTACCAACACTGCGTCTTCCGGTACGTGGTCGCTATTCGAGGACTTTACTGCCCCATCTGTCTGTTGAACTATGTGCCCTGCCCACTGCCACTTCAGTTTCGCAATCATATATTTTCGGGGGTATATTCTTCATAAAATGTAATACGGCAACAAACTGGGCTTGAATTTTGCGATGATTCTCATCGCCTTGTTAAACATTGTTGCTTCTGGGTTTGAAGAGAAGCCTATCCAGTTTCGTTGTAAAAGAAAGTTCGTTGAAAAATAAAATGTGCGTGACATCGCGATGTTCAGCTTCGCTTTTTATGTGATTGAAGGTCATGTAAGGGTCATCTGAGGGCAAGTTCAGACTTTCACCAGCGATCACACCTTAGGGATTGAATGAGCGTCATGCTTTGAAGAATTACACGCCTCGGTAGTTGAAATTGTGATTAACATCCCTACTTATAATATTATAAATGTGAATGTGAGACTGTTTGTTACGCTTTCACGCCTAAACCACTGAAACGATTTTGATGAAATTTAGTACAGAAATAGACTAGAACTTGGAAAATTACATAGGCTACGAATAAGAGGTTTCGAAGGGAAGAAATAGGGGGTGGAAGATTGAATGAAAGTTTGTAATGACAAATTGATAATGATCAAAGATGCCACCATGAAACTTTGTATTTAGGTTCTTGATGAGAAATAAATAAATATTTGTTCTAGCGTCTTTGAAATTTCGACTTGTGTGGGGTTGAAATAAGAGTTGAAAGTAAATAAACAGAACACTTAAAAATATCTAAGAGTAGTACTTTAAGAAAAAAATATTTTTCATTGGAATTCACATGCGGAACTTTATGTGGCTTGCTCGCGAGTATCAAACCCGTAAAATTGTTATGTGCATAGTATGAAGAAAAATAAAATAAAGTATTTTATAAAAATTTATTAAAATAAGCAATTTATAGTCAGCCGCAGCAGTGTGTATTATTTTCAAAGTATTCTAAAAAATAAAATTTCCTTCCAAATTGAATTGGAATTGTTACAATTCCACGCGGACGAAGTTGCGATGCAAATGTAGTCAGAAATAAAGTTACGAAGCTCTCAATTATAAATTATTATGTAGAATAGACATATTGTCACTTACGAAAGTGGCACGTCATATTAAAATATCGGTTCAAATGACGGCTGAGAACAATTTATAAAATAAACGTAATCAAGGTCCTAAATAATCGTTAACAGAAAATTATTAAAATACTAACGTTGTATTGCTATATTAAGTAATAAAAAAAATCAATAGTTAAAATTTTTCGGTTATAAAAAATAGATGACGAGCGATTCTCAGACCTACCTAACCGATCTGGTCAAGATCGACCGATCTTCGTTGAGATCTTTGGAGAAACCTTTGTCCAGCAGTGGGCGTCACCGGGTGATAAGATGCTGATGAATGCTATTTATATTCATAAGTACATTAGCGACTTGTTATGCCAACTATTTGGTTGAATCGAGTATGGCGATGTACATACATTATATGCTTTTAAAACTTGCTTTTAAGATCCCAGAAAATGTTCAAATCAAATGAATTATGCAAAAAGAATTATTAAAAACGTTCGTGTGGTAAAGGTTACTATAACATAAAATATTTTTTTAATGATACTACAGATTAGGAATGTAGCAACTGCCCGCAAGCTATTTATTAAAAAAATTGTACGATACTCTATTAAAAAAAAAAGAAAACCGCTGTGTTTCTTGCGCGAGAGGTAGTTTTTGACGTTCAATAAGTGATTTTAAATTCTATTTTGAGTAAAAATATTTGAATTTAAATCCATCTGCGACTGTCAAGCTACATAAATAAATTGTCTTGATAGTCGCATACTGTGACATACAACCGGCTTCCTGACTTTACCGATAGATTCACCAACAATTAGTCATTTAAAGTGTACATCAGTTCATTGAGCTGCCTATAAAGAATAAAAATATCAAGACAAAAGGTACACAAAGAAAAGAAACAATAGGTCTATATTCCTTCAATAAGCAGAATTGCTAGGCACGGATTGCCAGGTTAGCAAAAAAAAAAGAATTGGTAAAAAGGCTATTCGTGATCAGCTGACACGTTGTCATTGGTTAAATATCAGACCTGAACTAATTAATTACTAAGCCGTTTCAAAATGCTATCATTGATACCAGTTAGCGCAGTGAACGCGTTCTAGAAGTTATTAATTATATTACTTTTAAATATAAAATAACACATAACTACAAATACTTCGAGTAAACACAGCTATGTTGCTAAGTTAAGTAATTCATTAGAAAATTAACATCAACATAATCACGGACTAGTAAAAAAATAAAGACTCCGTGTCACCTTACATAACAGTGTAGCACCAAAACAAGCCGATTAACGTGTAAATACATAGCCCCACGCACACAGATACACTACTACAGGCCGATAGGCGGACATTATGAGAATTGTCATCGTCTGTGACAGATCAGTTTACGTCTCTATAAAATATTTTAAAAATGCCGTCGTGCGTTGTGAAAAAGTGCAAAAACGATACTATATAAGTATTTGTAGCCATATATGATTATTTAGGGAGAAAAAATTGTAGTATCCCCCACAATAGTAACCGCACACACACTAGCATAACGGTGCTTCACTTGCTAATATCACGGCGCGGAGTCCTTCTTTTTTTACTAGTCCGTACAATATAATATGAAGGCCTTTTGTAACAATTTTAACACCAACCTTCTGATGGAGCTAAGTATGAGATCTATAAATCATACTTAGACTTTGCTCAGACTTTACCTACATAAAACTTAGCTGAGCGTAAGCTTAACATTATCTTTGATGTCGCTTTTATACTGATTTGACAGCTGAAATTATACATAGATTAACCTAAGACAGTACAATGCAATAGTCAAATTCGCGTTTTATCACACTCAGCAAAGTTTTACGTAAGTAAAGTCTAAGTACAGTCTATAGGTCTGAGCCTAAGACTAACCCCCTTATTCATAATAGTCTGCTAACTTAAAGCATTGCTAATTCTCACTCTGTCTTCTTCTATTGACCTAAGTCAGAATGAGAAAAAACACTCCTAAGCGGCTGTTTAAAGTTAGCGGACCATTATGAATAAGGGGGTAAGAATCAACAAGAAAATCAACTTTTATGTAGCAATGCTTGTCGTGTCTCAAATTACGCGCCGAAAGTGTAAAAACAAACTGCATAATGGAATTAGGCATGCCATATATATCGAGGGCCAGTAACGATAGATGGAGCTGTATAGCAACAAACTGGTACCTATTAGATGCCAAGAGAAGAAGAGTCTTTTACACTCATGCTAATTATAGTATCTACTCTTCAATGCATAGATAACATATGCAGAATCCTTTGGTTGTTTGATGGTTATATGTCTACCAACCTAGTGAAACTCTCAAAGAAAAAAGCGATTGTATGAAACGTGCAGTCATTGATAGATTCACATCTATCAATTCAAGATTTTCAAATAATATCTTGTAAAAATCGGAGATAGCCGAAATCCACTGCGTATTACGCAACTGTTCGCTTTCGAACTTAGACGGATTATACTTCGTCGCCATAATATTGTAATTACTATTTCAAACTTATGTCAAATCACTGCACGTTTCATACTAAACTAAATTTCATTTTTACTTAGGCAGCCGCCTTTCATTACTTAGTATTTACATCCTCTTTGTTATCTACACCGAACTTATTTATGTTAAGATATATTCGTTAAGGCGAATTTTGTTACATATGAAAGGCAAGTTATATTTAGCTAATGACGACAGGAAACAACCCGGAAAACTTCCTTTGAACATTAAAAAATATTCCAAGAACTGTAAATTGATGGTCGTTTTGCACAAGACAATGTCCTGCCATGTGTCAAAGGCCAGGGGGTACGATTGTCGAGCATATGTTTACGCATTCATTCATTGCATTGCAATGTTGTTATTAATGAACCATTCAGAAGTATTGTCTTGCACATGCGCCGGATATTGCATCTTACCCTCTCTTTTACTCCCTTAGGCCGCCTCTCGAGACAAAATTAGCAGAAACGATATTACGATGTATACACAACGGTCTGAGTTTGTTTCTAAATTTAACAGTTTTTTTGTAGTATTCTATAAAGCTTGCTCTGTCTGGAATTCGTGTAAAAAATTGTTTGAAATAAATACATTAAATTTTATGTATCTTATTTTGAGATTAATTATATATTATATCGGTCTCACAAATAAAATAGGCATATAGTTGTACCTGAGAATAAACCGAGAAGGTGAAAAATATTTACATTTTACTTACAATTGGTTTATTCGGACGTATAACGGTTTATTTTTAAATTCTGCTTGACAATTGGAAAACTTCAGAATTGTCACTGTATTCATAGTGTTGTTAGTGATATAATCGACTTATTGCAGTTTATCCTCAGGTATAACTTTATGACAAGTTTATATGTAAGGTCGTAAATGTATAACTATATTAATATAATCCCTTTCAATCGTAGCAAATTCGTAGCAATTGCTACGATGTATATTTTCATTTTGAGATTACTGTCAATACTTTTTAACCCAACGATGTACTTTGTAACCAAATCTGACTATATACTAGGTTAACCCTAGATAAGTAATGTCATATCAACTATTGGGGTATAGCGTGACTCGTGTGAATTCCCGTCTCGTATCACAGATATCTTAGCTCCATAAATTCCATGTTGCATGGAGAATCTTGGGACAACCAACCACCCATTGCGCCACTTTCAGGTATCGTCACTAGGACTGATAATTGACTCGTCCGACCAGTCTTCGTCCGGCCACCCTTTCCATAAATATTTCCCGATCAAATTATTATGCGTTCTAAAAAATGCCACGAGCTCAATTCTCGGAACCGCATACGAGGGCGGTAATATTCAAAGTTACGAGTGGAGACGGCGCTAGCTGCCGCGTGTAAGTAGAAGCGAGATGGTTGCTGAATGGAATGAGGCTCACCGCTGTCAAGGGGCAAACTGTGAGAATTACAAGGAATGGATTTATTTATTGATCTTCGCTGTTCCGTTATGGTAGGCTTTAGTATCAATAAATGTTGCATTTAAGTGCACTAATGTATCTGGATATGATCTTATGTTAGTTTATGCACGATTCGTGTGGAGCACATACAATATCCGTGCGAGGGCTGAATACAGAATACCTTATACTCTGTGAAACGTCAGACCAAATAAAAAAAAACGCTGCTCAGGTAATGATTTATTGATTAACCTCAATGTTAATTCAACTAAGAATATCTTCAACAATCCATAGTAAGAGTATAAAGACACATTAGTTAACCATGTTATAATCTTTTCGGCCGGAAGACGTCCACTGCTGGACAAAGGCCTCCCCCAAAGATCTCCAAGCCCTCATGCAGTATCCAGTACCTATAAGTATTTTACTGTAAAATCATATATTATCATACGAGAGCTGACGGTTAAAACATAAATTAGTGGCAGGCTCCTTTGCCCAGTAATTTCACTAGCTACGACGCCCTTCAGACCGAAACACAATAATGTTTACACATTACTACTTCTCGGCAGAAATAGGCGCCGTTGTGGTACCCATAATCTAGCCGGCATCCTATGCAAAGGAGCAAACTGCTGTTGCAAGTTGTATACATGGTAGCAACAAAATTGTTTATATGAATCCCGAGAGAAAGTCTCCACACTCTTCCAATAAACATGTTTTGTTTTGGAGTTGGTGGTCGCCGACAAACGAGCCCTAATTCTGTTTATCTAATGAGCTGTGTCGAGTGCGATCCATTCTCACGTCCCCAAAATGGTAAAAAAACTTCAAACCAATAGATACATTGTCTCTACTTAAATAGACAAATTTCTGGAAACAAGGCTAACTTTACAGTTTAACAAAGGTTAAATACAAGCAATAGAAAGTACACACAGAAATTTAGCCCGGCTTTTTTTTATTTGGATCATTAAAAAAGTGTACAAAAGCAAGACGCCTTAAGAATGATTACGGCAGAATTTTAGCTTATCGTTAAATATTTGAAACGGCCTTGAAAATAATACATAAATAAGGGCCGATTTTTCAATTGTCAGTTAAAACACTAGATAAGCGAAATTCGACGGATAGCGCAATTTCGGAGTTTTCAACAGGCAGATAGTAGTTATCGAACGAATAAAGACCATATCGGGTGATTATATAGACGAGCGCAATTGTAGTGCCTCTCAGAAATTTTGGGCTTCTCAAGAATCCTGAGCGGCACTGCAATGTAATGGGCGTATCAATTACCATCAGCTGAAAGTACTGCTCGTCTCATCCCTTACTGTCATAAAAAAATATCTTTCAAACGCTCCATAAAAGGCGGAGGTGTGAGATACAAATATATACAGTCTTAGAGAATTAAAAAACTCCTCGTGATTTCGAAGTCGGTTGAAAAGAAAAATTATGCTTGGAAAATTAAAGAATGTATATATTATGTTTGTTGTCTTTTCCCAGGGCTATCTAATCAGTGCCCTACCTGCCAGTACGATTCCGTCTGGATGGCCTGGCAGTTGGGTATCCTTTAGCGATTTCCGACTAAATTAAATATTATAATAGGCTTCTTCTTGATAAGCCACTTCTCACGAGTGTATTTATATCGGAAACAAAGCTATGGGAACATCGAATTGCGTGTGCGTCGAGCATTGTGATTAGTTGGGAAATAATATTAATTGGTTGTTAAAGGTCTTTTTCTTTAATTTCTACGTCTAGATAGAGTCTCTTGCTGTTAGACAACCGATGAAAAGAAGCCAGGTTTAATACTTTGGTGTGCGTGACAAGCTACGTCTTACACCCGCAATTTCTATGACACTTTGTGTTAGTGTGCGTGAATTGCTCTGATGCTACTGCGCCTCCCCCCACTGTTAAAGATTTCTTATAAATAAGAATATTAATAATAACAATATTAGTTATTTTATTCAGATAGTAGAATTTACGTATTATTTTTAACTAAATATCTATCACTAACTGTTTGTTCTGACAAACGCCTCTTGCAACTTTCTTTAGCTATCCTAGACCATGTCCTGCCTGCTATTGTCCTTAGTTTGTCTAACAATATCCTGTATTATCCTCCCCGTTTCTTTTTTAGGTTTCTAGGATACCATAATGTGATGTATTTAATTCATTTTTCCTGAAGGGTGTGCTCCATCCAGCGCCATTTTAGTTTACTTATATCATAAGAGTATTAGTACTAATAATAAAATAAAAAGAGCTTTATTATTCCTCTACACATATTTTTACATCAAATATAACTAGATACTTAAACCTATGTTTATTTTTTTCAATCTATAAAATTCTCGTGTCATGGTGTTAAAAATTGAACTCCTCCGAAACGGATTGACCGATTCTCATGAAATTTTGAGCGAATATTGGGTAGGTCGGAGAATCGGACAACATCTATTTTTCAACCCCCTAAATGTTATGTGTGGTCCACGAGTTTTTTTTTAAATTTTTTTTCTAATTTGTTTGATTATGAGACTGAATTAAAAAATACATACAACTTCAACAGTTACTTTTGTATCGCGATTTTAATATCGGCAATACAACGTTTGCTGGGGTTCAGCTACTTAAAATATATAAAATTACCTATAAAAAAGTTAGGTGTAAGGACCGACTATGGCGGTAAAAGCCTCCTCCAAGTTTCTCCATTATCTTGCTATCCCTGGCTTCTCTCTGCCAATGTCTCCCCGCAACGTTTACCACGCCGTCTTCCCATCTCTTAAATGGCCTCCCCTTCCTTCGTTTCGCATCTCGAGAACCCAATTTGACTGCTCGAGACCACTGATTTGTTTTAGGTCTCTGTAGGTGACCAGCCCATCTCCACTTCAGTCTCAGTATCCGCTCTTTCACATCAAAGATATAAAATATGTATTAATTATTAACAGCAATAAATAGAATTGCCTGAGCGTAAAATAGTTTATATCAAACAAGGATATTTGTTTTTGAAATTGTATGTTGTGTGTTGCGAACATGGAGTATTTAATCACCCGGAAACGACTTTTTTGTTGCGTGCCAATTTATTTGAAACGTAATATAATTTGTAAAACAAACAATTTATATTGTGATGATAAGTTAAAACATTTATAACTAGTGCATTATAAAAGCAAACAGAATGTTTATTTGAACATTTAACAATATTCTACAAATATAACCTAATTAAAAAACTTTTTAAAATAATTTATAATAATTATTTATTTTATTAGTAACTTCCGCCCGCGACTTCTACTACTTCAAATAAATGCTCCCTCGGGAATTTCAAGAAGCTTGGGATAAAAAGGTTACTTTCCTTTGCAATGAGTGTATAAAATTTCAGGATGATCGGTTATGTAATTAAGACTTGAAAGCATTCCAAACAAAAAAATATTCAAATTCAAATTCAAAAACACTTTATTCATGTAGGTCACGGAAATGACACTTATGAATGTCAAAAAAAAAATATTGTTTCTTATTGAATTTACCGCTACTTCGTAAAGGGTTGAGCTAATGAGAAGAAGTAGCAAGAAACTCATTGCCACTCTTTTAAGTCAAGATTTACATTTTAATTGTTTTACAATCATTTTAATTACAATATATGCAAAGTGACGCAACAAAAATACTCAAATGTCAAAAACTGAAAGGCTTACACGAGTACGTCAAAAAAAGAAAAAAAGTAAATTAATACTTATAAACACAAAAGTTATTGAGTATAGTAGATGCATCAATCCACACATACCGTAAATAAATAGAGGCATTATGTGAGCATTTCATAAAATAAAATATATTATAATAAGGTCTGCTTGATAAGGTAAGAGCATCCAGCTACCACGAGTAGCACCCGTTCACGAGCATGACGCATGGACCAGCCACCGCCTCCCTCGACCATATTTTAGGGAAGGGAACGACCCGCCCCACGTCGCCGCCATATTCGCAATTATAATATTAATTAGGATGACGGGCAGCCATGATGTTGCAAGAAACTAGAAAGAATTGTTAATAAACGTTTGTTTGGTAAAGGTTACTATAACATAAATTACTTTCTTAATGATACCACTGATTAGGAGGAGAGCAACCGCCCCCAGGCTGTTAAATGATAACTTTTATTGTACGATTTTACATTGTAACCATATTATTATATTTTATTAACAAAACAAATCTTATAACTATAATAACAATACTATGACTACATAAAATTAAAACTATCATTACGTTGAAGCGTACCAAGAATACTGGCAGCATTTCCGCTTTGGATAGCTAGGCTGATCCGTTGACCGAAATAGCTGCCAGCGCTTGGGTTTCCAGTAGCCTTATTGAGGCGCGTAGATAGTACTTTGTACATTCTCCGCGCCTCTGGACCACACGGGCCAAGTGTGTCGACACCGAACGGCACAAAGATGTAGGACTCACTGAGACCAACATATTTGCGACGCTTGCTGTCTTCGGCAGTCGAAGCAGCAGCCCCAGCACCAACTGACGTAACTTGGACATGAGAAGATTGTCGACGCAAGTCACGTCCCACACCAGCATTGTTTTGTTTTGAATAAATATTAATATTTAGTTAATTTGAGGCCCACAGCGTCTCCTTTTGGTAAATACTCCGAGTTGTTGAATGAGGTGGAGTGAGTATGAAAACACGGCAGGGTGGTCGCCGGTCGCTTCACCACTGTACAATGTATACCGCTTAACCCCAACTATGCGTAATGTCAACATGCGTCTACTAAATATACTTAGGACCACAGTTTTTATAACCACATGTGCGCCTGTCCGGGACATATCTCCAACACTAACAAATATTTGTCTTAAATTCTAAAAATCTTTGCGCCACCCTAATTGGTATAAGAACCGCGGAACCCATCTATATTTAAAAACCCGATGGAAGTTGGTTTGTTTATAATCGACGAATGAAAGGCCCACTTGTTTTAGAATACTTCAAAGATTGAACATGTAACACCGATTAAATTAAACTTTACCTTAATAACATTCAGAGCGCTTTCGATCAGAGTCCGATCCATATCCGTGAAATTATGGTCTGGAGAAGTCGTGGAACTTTTTCTATGGAAGTTAACGCATAAGATCCGGCTTCCATCGTCAGATTTTTTTGCGTCAACCATAGAAAGCGCTGTAAGGGCTACAGATTTGTCCCTAAAAATCGATGTTTTACCCAAGGATCAAATAAGTTAAAAACTATATAGGTCCCGTACACACGTACCTAAATAAGTACATAAGCGGTATCATTGATTGAATAGAAGTCATGTCTATTTTAACACCAGACAGATGAGAGTCAAAAATTTTTTTATGAAAATAAGGGATGAGACGAGCAGGACGTTCAGCTGATGGTAATTGATACGCTCTACCCATTCCAATGCAGTGCCACTCAGGATTCTTGAACAACCCCGAAAATTCTGAGCGGCACCTTGAGACACAAGATCTTAAGTCTCATTTACCCATTAATTTCACTAGCTATGGCGCCCTTCAGACCAAAACTCAGTAATGCTTACACATTACTGCTTCACGTCAGAAAAAGGGTCGTTATGGTACTCATAATATAGCCGGCATCCTGTGCAAAGGAGGCTCGTAAATATCAAAATTTATCATCGACTAATAAAAGGCCCACTTGTTTTAGAACACTCCTGCTCCAAACATTGAAGTTGCAACACCGATTGAATTAATCTTTACCTTAATAACATTCAGAGCGCTTTCGATCAGAGTCCGATCCATATCCGGGAAAACACGGTCCGGAGTAGTCGTAGAACTTTCGTCATTCGAATGGTCGGCTCAGTGGCAGAGTGCTCGGACGGAATCCGAGAAGTCGCCGGTTCGAGTCCCGCATCGTTAATAAATTTTGTTTATAAATTTAAAAGTGTGTTAAAAATATATTACTCATTATTTAAATCCCTATCTGTGCGCCTTATACCAAAGAATTAATAAAAGTGCATATACTGCAATATCTCTCAAGGTTACACCTAACTTTAGAAGATTATCTCTGTTATTTTTAAAATATAACATAAATATATAGCTATATATATAGACAGCTAAATAAATTAGTAGTAAATACTCGGTTTAAGGTATGGGATAATATTAAACAACATTAGTTAATATTATTACTTAGAAGCCGCCAAGTAACTAGAATTAAACTTTTTTGTTTTTATATCTAACAGTCAGGATCAACAGCTAAAGGATCGGTAACATTAATTTGAATACTGTCAAATTGTTATAAATTCCTTACTTTAACTTTTTTTATTGCCTCAGTCCTTCGTAGATATTGAAAAGAAACCAAGTAACGGCGTAATCCATTAATTGACTGGACCCGCTGATAAAAAAAAAACAATCCGATAAAGCGGGTAATGTTTACGGGTTCTCACGAAGTTCGACCAACCCTAAATGGCGCCTTGCTGATTGATAGTAGCCTAACCTGCCTTCGCACCTCCACAAAATGAGCTAAAAACTACCGTAACACTATCTACTAAAGTATATTTTTCTAAATCAATCAATTAACTGACGTTTCCAAAATAATCAACAACCACAAAGTAAAACCGATCTTCACACAATTATACAAGATTCAAAATCGTGAACATGTATCGTTAAGTATAACGCCCATTCAAAGAATTCTGCACCTTCATATCGTATACCTGTCGCGGCCATCTCTAAAGACTCCGACAAAAAATATTATGATAATTTCTAATATCGAGGCATTATTCATAGATTCTATAATAGCTTTGTTATCACTATTGGGTAACATTCCCTTGTTATTGTCGGCTTCATCGGACTGACTTCCCGTCGATTCTATTCCAAATGTTAATTCGTAGATGTAGTTAAGAAAAATGTTTGTGCGCACGTCACCATGACACTAGAAATTAACAGCTAAGAAGCGTAGAGAGACGCTGTATACCACCTTGTTAACATATTTTATAGGGAATCGTTAAGTATCCCGTAAAATTACAGATTCACGATCAATTTGCTGGGGTTCATGCATTGTGTAGAAACATTGTGTTCCTGATGTGTTAGGCTAAGATAAGGTAAGTTAGGATGGCTGAGATCTATTATAGCATACTTAGACTTTGCTCAGACTTTACTTACGCAAAATTTAGATGAGTTCATGCTTAGCACAATCTTTGATTTGGTATTTAATGTCATTTGACAGCTGAGTATATGCTGTGTTTGAGCTAATACAACACTGATCTGTATAAGAACCACTGGACAGGCTGTTCCATATGTTTGACATTTGAAGCGCCACTCGCGAGCATCCAGAGAACTTATTTTGACGTATAATATAAATGGCTGCGAAAGAACGCACAATAATGGTACAATACTCTGAAGTATGTTTGCATTTTGAAATAATTTCGTTCGTTTTCCATGTTATTTATAGATAACAAAAGAAAAGTAGTTTACTCAACGTAATAAAGCACACATTTTATTTTGTAAATAGTTTCCCACCATCTATCGATGTTTGCTGAGGTTGTCATCACTAGTTTTAGTACCGCAGACTCTCGCTACATGGCAAACAGCGCTAAAATGGCGAATATCAAACAGGCCCAAAAGCACTTTGACAGCCGCCAGTCCAGTGGTATGTAGTAGATGTCAATGCAAGGCAAAAATTAATATGCGCCTTTCATTACACACAGTACATTCTCGATTATTCTTAAATATTTGATAAAAGATTCAAAGAATCTGCCTACTGAGCTACAGTTCCCGGGTTCGAATCCCTGTAGGTGCAAACATTTACATGATGAATATGGACGTTTGTTTCCGAGTCATGAATGTTTATATGTATTTATGTATGTTTAAGTAAGTATATTGTATTAAATATATCGTTGTCTTGTACCCATACTACTGGCTATGCCTAGTTTGGGGCAAGATAATTCGTGTAAAAGTTTGTCAATATTATATTATATCTTAACCCCCATTGTATACGGGTATTTTAAAACGTCGAACTGTTGATCTCATTTTTGTTCGACTTATAGTTAGTCTTTCCTTAGTCATCCTTATGGTGGACTTAACTGCGAGCTAAGTTTAGCGCGCATTCAAAGCGATGTTTATAAATACGGAATTCTACTCAACTCGATAGATAAGTCTGAGAAGAGCCTAAGGACGCTCTATAGATCTTATCAGCCTAAGAATTACCTTATAGGTGAGTGATCACTGTCGACCATGTACTATTGCAATACCAGAGGAACCTACGGTAAAAACATCCAAAGAAAAGAGGTTCTCGGAACCGCAATGTGGATAAAACTTACTGCATTTCAGCTTTTTTTATGAAATAGCTGACAATTTTTCTGATTCATAGATATATAAATAGCTAACCATAGCTGACCAAGAGTAAAGGAAATACCAGAGGGACTATCGGTGTAAAAATAGTTCGGCCAACTTTCATATTTCATTAGTCGAGTTTAAAGGTCCAATAAAGATTATCGAAACAGCAATGTTAATAAAAGTTACTGGACAAACAACATTGCTTTTCTCCTATTGGTAAGTAACCAAATCCGTCAACCGTAATGATAAAAGCATTTCTGCCCAAATTTTTGAGTTTTTTATGTGTAAGAGTATCTCCGAATTTTTCGAAGGTCATATCGATTATCTTAATCAATTCTGTTACTTTTTCAATAACTGCATTCTTACAAAAATTTCGAAATAACCTACGTGCGTTCATATCTTTGTTATTGTGAAATTTGAATTTGTGATAACGAACTCGAAAACCTTGGAAATAATAAAATAACATTTTTTACACTAATTTACCTATAACAAGTTGGCCGCCTTCGATTTCATCATTTTCATCAACATGGAAAATCAAAGTTAAATATGAAGAAGTCTAGTAACTTGGTTAGTAAAATTCAATTAACGTAGAATCATCAAAAAATAAATTAGCAGTATTAAAATCATATCCAATCCAAAAAGAGTCTAACTATATAATATTTATATATATACTTTTTAATTATTTATTTATCCCGTGCGCCAGTCATGAGCATGTTGGTGACGCGAACCCATACGATTTTCCCCAACCAAAAAGTATCTAATGTGGAATTAAAGAAGTTTTCACTTCGAATAGAAAGGAACAAACACAGACATGATTGACCTACACATAACCTCGCACTTTCTCGCGCATTCGGGTAAAAAATAATGGATACAAAATAGCGCGTGATGGACCGACATGACACAAAGATACAGTTTCTAAACATGGACGAGTAAAATAAGAAGGACTCCGTGTCACCTTACATAACAGTGAGGCACCAAAACAAGCCGCTAAACGTGTAAATACATGCCCCACGCATACACTTACACTAATACAAGCCGATCGGCCGCCATTATGAGATTTGCCATCGTCTGTGGCAGATCAGTTTGCGTCGCAATAAAATATTTTAAAAATGCCGTCGAGCGTTGTGAAAAAGTGTAAAAACAATACTATAAAAGTATTTGTGGATATATGATTATTTAAGTGAGAAAAAATAGTGTATCTGGTATACCCCGTAACCGCACACACACTAGCATAAAGGTGCTTCACTTGCTAATATCACGGCGCGGAGTCCTTCTTATTTAACTAGTCCGTGTTTATAAACTGACATGTGGATCTCAAACGCATTTTCGCGAATTCCATCGTAAGTATTAAGTGACTCGCGGCCGCGGGGCGCTCGGTCGGTCTGGTGTCGGCTGCTCTCTGTAATTCCACCGGCGGTATCGACTTACGGCGCCTCCTGCAATTATTATATTCCACCTAAACACATTATATTGAGCACGCAATTTTAAAAATAACTCGCCCTCTGTCCATGTTGATTTATTGTGGGCGAGAGAACGGGGCCCGGCAAACAAAGGAATATACATGGCTTGGAACGAATGTGGAATCCAAAAAAATCTCACCAATAGTAAGTTAATGTGTAGATGGAATAGAAGGTTTATATGTATGTCATCTCCAGATGTTTCAGACCAGATGCTATGCTAATTTTGAAATGTAAATATATTTACTATAACTGTCTCTCTAGTGATACGCGATGGAATAGGATGAAAAAGGAACGAATTTTCTTACATTTTTGTTTAATCCAAATGTTTTGAGTTTTCGTTAGTGTTTTTCCGCCAATATTTGTCTTTAAACGATTCGACCTGTGTTTCCCTTCTACAATAGGCATCCTCAGTAGATATTGGCTCGCCAAACTCTGGTACGAGACTGCAAATGCACCAGTCTCGTGTCTAATAATATGGATTTCCGCAAAGTAACGCCTCTTTCAATAATATTTTATTATCGAACTTAAAAATAGTGTAGGTACATTTCTTATCATTGTTATATTTATTTATCCATCTAGGTAGACTGTTCAAAGCTGAGGTAGACAGATAATTTCTATTTTGAGCAAAGCAAGCACGCTAACACAAAGTGACATACAAACTGCGGGTGTAAGACGTAGCTTGTCACGCACACTAAAGTAATTAACCTGGCCTGTTTTCATCGGTTGTCTGAGCAAGAGGCTCTATCTAGACGTATAAATTATCTAAGTATGTCATAGTCTCAACCCAATTAATCCTCCGTAGAATTTATTTCAGTTTTAGAAACGAAAAGCACACGAAATTTAAATATTGTTCTTTTTTGGTATTTAACTAAGTAAATTATGTATCTTTTAATATATTATTCTTTACTTGCCTTCTTTGTAGCTATTTATTATGTTTTTTTTTTATGGAATAGGAGGACAAACCAGCGTACGGGTCACCTGTTGTTAAGTGAATCACAGGAGCGTTGCCGGCCTTTAAGGAAGGTGTACGCGCTTTTTTTGAAGGTACCCATGTCGTATCGTCCCGGAAACACCGCACAAGGAAGCTCATTCCACAGCTTTGTAGTACGTGGAAGAAAGCTCCTTGTAAACCGCACTGTGGAGGACCGCCACACATCCAGATGGTGAGGATGATATCCTAACTTGTGGCGTGTCGTGCGAAGGTGGAATTCGGCGGCAGGAATTAGGTAAAACAGCTCTTCGGAACACTCCCCGTGATAAATGCGGTAGAAGACACACAATGAAGTGACGTCTCTACGCAACGCCAAGTGATCCAGCCGTTCGCAGAGTACTGGGTCCCCGACAATTCGCGCTGCTCTGCGTTGCACGCGGTCAAATGGATCGAACTGATACTGGGGTGCGCCAGACCAGAGATGACAGCAATACTCCATGTGTGGCCGGACCTGCGCTTTGTACAGCGCTAGAATGTGGGCCGGCTTGAAGTATTGCCGTGCTCTATTAATGACGCCCAGTTTCTTTGAAGCCAATTTGGCTTTGCCCTCAGATGGCCACGGAATTGGCAATCGCTCGAGATTTCGAGACCCAGTATTCCGATATTAGGCGAGGCTTTTAGGGAAGTGTTGTCGAAGAGCGGTGATGCGACAAATGGGGTTTTTTTAGTGGTAAACGCGCAAACTTGAGTTTTCTGGGGGTTAAATTGGACAAGGTTCAATTTACCCCATTCCGCGACCTTCTCAAGAGAGGACTCGATAGAAGACACAAGTTTCTCCCGGCACTGGTCGACGATTTCCCGAGAGAGACGTGCATGGTCCGTGTATACGGCATCACCAGTGCTGTCACCTGCATAGCAATGAATGTTGGAGGTGTCCAACATATCATTGATATGCAGAAGAAACAGCGTAGGAGATAGCACACAGCCTTGGGGCACTCCAGCATTCCTGTATGCTGCGCCCAGTGAGGAAGCTGGAGGTCCACTTGCACAAGCTCTCGGGAAGCCCAAATGATGGAAGTTTAGAGAGGAGCGCCTTATGCCATACACGATCAAAGGCCTTCGCTATATCCAGGCTAACTGCCAGGCCTTCCCCCTTGCTTTCAATAGCCGCAGCCCATCTATGTGTTAGGTATACCAGAAGATCACCTGCCGACCGACCATGGCGAAACCCGTATTGTCGGTCGTTGATCAACTGGTGACCCTCTAGGTATACCAAGAGCTGACGGCTAATTATGCTCTCCATGATTTTGGAGAGCAGGGAGGTAATAGCAATAGGCCTGTAGTTTGCCGGATCCGAACTGTCTCGTTTTTTTTGGATCGGATGGACAAGGGCTGACTTCCATGAGTCAGGAACTACGCCTTTGGAATAAGAGTGCCGGAATAAACGCGTTAGCACCGGCGTCAACTCAGGGGCACACGTTCTAAGCACGATTGGAGAAATGCCATCCGGCCCGCTCGACTTCCTGACGTCCAACGAAAACAGAGCTCGCCTAACAGTTTTCTGTCTGAACTGTACTTCAGGCATAGAGCTCTGACACCGCGGGAAGGTCGGCGGTGTTTTTCTGTTGTCGTCAAGAGTCGAGTTGGAGGCGAAAAGAGCGCACAGGAGATCGGCTTTCGCTTTTGCCATATGGGCCAGGGTGTCATTCCTCATGTGCAACGGCGGCATGGACGGCTGGCTGAAGTTACCAAGAGCAGCTTTCGACAACGACCAGAACTTGCGTGTTCCGGTCGGGTAACTGGAAAGCTGCTCGCCGATTTTGACGACGTGTTTTGACTTTGCACGGGCGATTTGCCGCTTAAAAAATCTGGAAACACGGTTGTATTTCCTCTTTAGAACTATGCAGTTTGGATCCTTTGTGCCCAGCGCCGCAACCCAAGTTCGATACGCCTGTTTTTTGCAGTCAGATGCTGCTTTAACTGACGCATCGAACCAGGGCTGTGATCTGCCACCGATCGGTACTACAGAGCTTGGTATAAAAATATCCATGCCCTGTGGTATCACATCGGCTACTGCAACGGCGCAGGCACTAGAATCATCCGAAGGGAAACAAACCCTGCTCCAAGGGTAGGATGCAAAAAAGGAACGCATCCTATCCCAATCTGCTGACTTGTAGTGCCAAACGCGGCGGGTCGCTGGTGGTCTGCGACGTGGGCGTCGTATAGGCACTACACTCCTGACCAGGCAATGGTCGGACGTTCCGAGAGGGGCGTCGACAATGACCTGGTAACCATCGGGATGTGTAGTCAGCAGAAGATCCAATAAGGACGGCATGTGGCTATCCACATCCGGGAGCCGCGTTGGCGACTCAACCAATTGGGACAGATCGTACGCCAATGCAAAATTATGCACAGATCGCCCTGCGTAGTCTGTGGTACGTGATTCAAGCCATTCGGCATTGTGCCCGTTGAAATCACCCAAGACTACGATTTCAGCGGAGGGGATCTGTGCAAGCACGTCGTCAATTGCCGCTTGAACGCAGCCCATGAGATGATCGGTTTCTGCGTTACCACTATGGGACTGGTAGACACACGCATAGATGCGGACGCGGTCCTCTAAATCTACGCGGAGCCAGAGAGTGGACAGGTCCCTACCTTCAAAATTGCCGAGACGGCGACAGCAGATATCCTCCCTAACGTACACACATACCCCGGCATGAGGCAAAAAATTGTGCTCAATTTTCTACCCGGGGTACGTTAAATATGACGTATCGCTAGGTCGAGTTATCTGCGTCTCCGTAAGGAAACACAAGGCCGGCTTCGCCGTCTCAAGGCGGTGGTGGACGGCGTTTAAGTTGGAGTGAATTCCCCTGATATTGCAAAAGTCCACGTTGAGTGTGGAGCGGGGTGCCGTGGTGTTACTGCCTCGTTTGTCCTTGGTCATGCGCGGTACTGTGCCCTCCCCAGAATACGAAGGGCAGCCCGAGCTAGAGTGCTCGGGGAGGGATTCTCCGACTCAGGTAGAGCCGGTACCCTCCTGGGGTACTATCTCTTTAGGGACCGCTTTCATAATCTTTGTTGGGGATGGGGGGGGGGGAATGGCTTCCGGTCCTCGACACTAACCTATGCGAAACATAGCGGCACTAGGCCGCTACTTCACGCCGGTATTCTGTGCGAGTGTGGTAATTAACCCGGACGAGTCTGGCCCGATTGTGCTGACGTCAAAAGACGGCTGCGTGACTCTCCCACTTCTAAAATGTTTCACCTACGCACGACTCTCCACAAGTTAAGATATCATCCCCACCATCTGGATGTGTGGCGGTCCTCCACAGTGCGGTTTTCAAGGAGCTTTCTTTCTCGTACTACAACGCTGTGGAATGAGCTTCCTTGTGCGGTGTTACCGGGACGATACGACATGGGTACCTTCAAAAAAAGCGCGTACACCTTCCTTAAAGGCCGACAACGCTCTTGTGATTCCTCTGGTGTTGCAAGAGAATGTGGGCGGTGGTGATCACTTAACACCAGGTGACCCGTACGCTCGTTTGTCCTGCTATTCCATAAAAAAGAAGCTATAATTTAGAAGCAAGAAATTGGACGTACTGGATTCTGACTCACTGCTAGAAGGTCGGACTCTAAAGCCTAGTTCGGACTAGACGAGCATTTATCATCCTGCATCAGGCATAGTTTGATTTAGGGTGTGTTATCAAGGAGTCACAAAACTTCTTTTTGTAAAGGTGGAGTGAAAACTTCGGCCAAAGTGTCAAGAGACTGTCTTAGGTGGTGTTGTAAAACCTCATAGCAATACCTGTTATTACATTAGGTCGTAAAAAATATAAACAGTTTTGTTTAAGTGAACTTTTTGTCAGAGCAGGTATATAAGAGGGGCATATTTGGCCCCGGCAAGGGGTCAGTCAGGATCATCTAACGAAAACCGCATACCAGCACTCACGGTCTTTTCAGGTCTTCCATTGCCAGCCCTTCCAGAACGACAAGTCGCTGCGAGGTCTGCAAAATTTTGTTGATTATATATACATGATTGCTTCCTGCGAAATGTATAACTATATTAAACTGCGTACTGAATTACTATATTAAAAGAACTAAGAAGAACTTTATTTTGTACGTTATGAATAGTAGTCGATAGTTTACAATCGCCACCCTTAACACTAGAGGAATTTAAAAACTATTTCGCTTTTATTGTTTTTGCCGCATCAGTACCTGTGAATAATTTTTACCGACCCAATATTAACCGCATTACCGGTAACACAGCATTCCGATTTCACAGATACCATTATAATTTAATTATTCTTCTTATCCCTTTACGACAGTTATTATTAAACCCTCTTTATTACTTCAATATATGTTCATTTTTATAGTTCTTAACTTTGCAATTATCAATGACGCGCGGATAAAAGACATTATTTCACTTTTAACATTATGAATTAATAGCTCAAGTAAAAAGTACTTAGGAACATTTCAAAAAAGTGATAACTTAAACCGCTCCAACATCCCTTGCAAGATGTTGACGTGAATGTGTATAATTTGTTCCTTCGGCTTTGTTTTTATACGAAGTGATTAATTGTCTATATGTATAGAGCTTCATTGGTGTGATATAATACAGAAATTGAGGTTGAGGTTAAATGCTACAGTTAATAATACTTTGCCGATCTACACTCGCCAAATGGCCGAATCGAAACTCCCATAGTACAACATATGACCGAGTGAAGTTGGTTTTTTAGTTTAAAAACCACGTAGTTACTTGGTAACATAGTTCTTAACAATAATTGGTAGGTGTACAGCACAATTCGCCAATATATTGGTATACAAATATTTGATTGTCAGTATTGGAATTTTATATTTACGTCACTAGCCGTTCCGGCCCGCTTCGCTGGGCGAATTTTAAAATTAAATAGATTAATGAAGGAACGTTGAAATTGGAAAAATAAGTTGCCAATCTGGGATAAATTTCGCATCGAATGGTGGTAGTTTCATGTCGATACGATTAGTGGTTTAGGCGTGATTGAGCCTCAAACAAAGACCAATTTCATTATATACATTACAATGTTACTGTTCGCAATATCATGTCCGGACTTTTAGACTCTAGTCCGGATTGTGTCCGACTCTCTAGCTCGGATTTTATGTTTAAATAGATGGAATACTTATAATATCAAATAAGTCTGTAATCTTTACGAAAAACGAAGCTTAAACAAGATCAAATTAAAAGTCCGGACTATGGGAATATTAGGCTTTTTGTCAGGACTTTCCAAATTACTAAATGGTAACCCTACACATACTATACGCATGGGCAGGGCACATAGCTCGACGCAAAGATGGCCATTGGGGCAGTAAAGTCCTCGAATAGCGACCACGTACCTACCGGAAGACGTAGTGTTAGGTTTTGTGGTAGGCCCCCCACAAGATGAACCGACGATCTGGTCAAGATGGCCGGAATAGGTTGGATGAGGGCAGCGCAGGACCGATCGTCATGGCGATCTCTGGGGGAGTCCTTTGTCCAGCAGTGGACGTCTTCCAGCTGAAATAATGATGATGATGTACGCACGAAAAACACACGGCCGGCCAGACGAGACATCGTCATGCCAAGTCGAGTTTTGTTTCACTATTAGTGACACGCAATACAAATTGATCTTAATAAGACATAAATCTTGAAACGATGTATTCCTTGTTAGATAATTATGGTACTTGATAAGTGTCACCGATTCATAACGTTTCATTCACTGTTAAAAAAAGGGCCAGTTTTTTTTTGACCATCAAGTTATGCAACAAACTGTCATTGAAAGCGTTTCCTAGAAGCTTCCACGTCCTTAGAATCCGGTTACGTTACATGTGTGGTGCTCATACATTGCTTACAGCACACATACACATTACTAGGCAGACGCGGTCTATTTCACGTTTGTCCTTCAATGCTGAATTGAGAGGTCTGGAGGTCTTGGGTGGAGGCCCCCTGGCTACAAATAATTTTCTAAATAAAATGAAGAATTTTTTCAGTCGAGTTTTTCGAAAATTAATTTATTTTGAAACCATGTATAGATTATTTTATTATTTAACAAACACATTAATAAAATGGGAAACAATAATTAACAAACGGAACCTTTCAAGCTTTTTCCAGGTGTATGTATAATAATGTTTGTACAAAGTACTGTTGGCAAAGGTAAAACGCGGAAAAAAATGTCAAAAGAAAAGTTGTTTACACATCTGAATCGGAGATTTTTTCCGGAGTCTACTGTCGGAGCCCCTCTTCTATGGAGGCCCCGGGGCTGCAGCCCCGGTTGCCCTCCCCTAAATAAATCCGCCCCTGTTTGTCCTCTTATGAAGTTTTGTAAATTTTATAAAGTTGAATAAAGTGTTCTTCTTTACGTGCAAATTTAAAAAGAAATTAACACATTAAGCGCGCGTGGATTTGTTAGGTCTATTCTTCTGGTACAGATATCCGTGACAGCTTTAGAATTTATCACAGCATTGAAGACTATTTAACACTATTTCTAGGACATTTGCCGTGATCCATTTTTTGTTTGAGTTTCTCTGATTGAACGTTATTTCAAACATTTTGCTCACGAGAGACTAATATGAATAAGACGGGTGAAAAATATCGAGGATATCCAAAAACTAAGCTTAAATACTGTTAATAAAGATATAACGTTGTTTTTATCTTTGTGTTAAGGCCCAAATTGACTTTGAATACCGAAAATTCCTTTTGTTATAACCGTTAAAGCGTTCGGTTAATATTACTCCAAATAATACAATTTTGCTTCCAATAATACAGAAAAGATAATTATATCGGTCTATTGTCTGAAATTGTATTTTAATCATCAATAATTATTATTAATTAATAATTATTTTACCCTTTAAATACGACTCTTACGAATTGATCACTCGCCCTCACCATATGATCAAGGTCACTGGCATGTATTTACGCCTTAAGGCGAAGAGTAAGCAGAAAACACGCAAACATGGTGTTTTTAGACAAGTTTTGTGGTGAAATTATAGCATTTAGAGCTATGAACACTACTTAGTCCTGATATACTACTACCACATTTCTTTGAAGTTAAACAAGTTTTTTGGCATGAGGATTGTAAGCATATAAACTGTTTTCCACGCAAGAATTTTGATAATATTGTCTTTGTTACATAGATGGTGGGCCAGCAGCCGTGTACTCATATCGCTGGCATTTAGTGTCGCCTTAAGCTGAGACTAAAACCTTCAGCACAAGACGCTCATGTCTGCGACAGACTACATACGACCTTGCATAGACCACCGAGTAAGGCCGCAAATATGCTATATTATCATTAGAATACGTGTGGCATTTTTATGCAATTGATCAAATATAGGACAGTGCGCAGTTAATGCGTACCTCACGAATTAACTCGCATTAAATTGCCATGTACGAAAAACGAAATATACTTGAAATTAAATTAATATTATTATTTACTTCATAATTTTTGATGAATAGAACATAAATTATAATAATCTTAATTTTTTTTTCATACTTTTTTGCATTGTGTGTACGAGAATTTAGTTTATATTTAATTTGTTTATTGTTTGGATGCTTTGTACAGCCGGCTAGATTATGGGTACCAACAGCGCCTATTTCTGCCGTGAATCAGTAATGTGTAAGCATTACTGTGTTTCGGTGTGAAGGGCGCCGTAGCTAATGAAATTACTGGGCAAATGAGACTTAACTTCTTAATTCTCAAGGTGACGAGAGCAATTGTAGTGCCGATCAGAATTTTTGGGTTTCTCAAGAATCCTGAGCGGCACTGTATTGTAATGGGCAGGGCGTATCAATTACCATCAGCTAAACGACCTGCTCGTCTTGTCCCATACTGTCATAAAAAAAGTTTACGATAAGTATTTAAATGTAAGAAGCGGTTTCTACGAATATAATCAGCTGGTGTCTGTAGTGTCTATATATAGCTGTGGAAACTCAAGGTTAAGGTTGACAGAGAATTCTACGTTGTAGTATTTAAAGACGATTTTACAATGACTCGTATATTAGCTGATTGTAAGACTCATTTTGATAGTTTTTGTTACTTCATAGTGCATTTTCGGTATATAATAATTTAACACATTTATTGGGTAGGTACTCTTTGTTGCTTTATGTGATGAAAATCACAGTCATACAAGACGGTATTCAACAAATATGACAGATTATGGCATTCTACAATCTACTCTACTTCATATAGTCTATAATCATTAACACTGATCTAGAGTAGGTACGCTGAAATACCCTTTTTTACATAAATTGTCTATTTGGCATAATATGTCAGCTAAACGCAATAATACTAACACAAAAATTACCTAAAAAGTACTAATACTTCTTTAGCCGCGTTATGAAAAAATGATGAGAGTGAAATTTCAATATGCGCTCGCATCAGTTTCACAAAAGTAACAGGTTGAAGTTCGTTCCTAAAATTTTCTGACATTTGCGTCATTCGTTATTGTTTTTTTGGTTTCTTCGTCCATCATTAGGAGAGGCAAAGGGTTCAAGCCATACAGCCGTATTCATTATTTAATAATTAATTGTCAAAGCCATCTTTGCAAGATTTTTACAAAATTATTCTTAATAAAAACGTAGAACAGCACGAGGAATAAATCATTTTAATTATTTTTGCTACGTAAGGCCAAAGAAATATAACTTCTTGCGTGCATACATAAGTACACACACACTTTTACTGTTATATATTAATCTGTTCCCTTGCTAACCCGCCCCGAAATGAAACATACCTACTCTATTCCTTCCAGAAAGAAGTTAACAACCCTATAGTGTCTGAATAATGTATGTATGTATGTAGAAATGCGAAATCTGATAATTTATGTAGTTGCAGCCACGGACGAGTAAAAAAAGAAGGACTCCGTGCCGTGATATTATCAAGTGAAGCACCGTTATGCTAGTGTGTGTGCGGTTACGGGGGATACTAGTTAAACAATCCTATATGGCCACAAATACTTATAAAGTGTCGTTTTTACATTTTTTCACAACGCACGACGGCATTTTTAAAATATTTTATTGAGACGCAAACTGATCTATCACAGACAATGGCCGCCTATCGGCCTGTAGTAGTGTAAGTGTGTGCGTGGGGCTATATATTTACACGTTAATGGGCTTGTCTTGGTGCTACACTGTTATGTAAGGTGACACGGAGTCCTTATTTTTTTATTAGTCCGTGGTTGCAGCATGAAAAGGAGACAAACGAATTTATTTTATTTAATTAAATATAATATTTTTTAAGCTCCATACTGTCAAATGTCAATGTCAAACACATAAGAAAATTCAGTCTGTGGTTAACAAGAATCACAGACTAATAACGTCACCGCAGAATATTAAAAATGGCAGATTGATTGAGCGAGTTCCGAGCTGTTTGTGCATTAGTGATCTATTGTGTCGCAACTCATAAGTTGCGTACAGTTACAGATCGCCATTGTGGGGTCATGATCGTAATTAGCGTGGACGTGGACTGCTCGGTGCGCATGCGCCTGCGCAGTTCATGAATCAAATGCATGAATGAGCTCTCGGCCACGTGTCTGCGTTCTCACGCCCGCCCGTCGCTTCGCCCCGGCTTTTTATCGTGTCTACGGTTTTTTTGAGTATCTGTGTCGCGTGTTCTACATCTGCTAAGACTACCCCCGCGACGGAACACATGAACATCACCGCTAATTGCTTCTTCGTGTTACATAGTTGATCGATAAATAAAACAATTTTGATACCATAATATATGGGAGTGACGAATGAAATAATTTTACAAGTACTGACTCGGCTAACGTTGTTTTGCCACATATTGGCATGCGTGTACCAGCATTTAATTTTTTTTTATGAGAGTAAGGGACGCGACGAGTAGGACGTTCAGCTGATGGTCATTGATACGCCCTAGCCATTACAATGCAGTGCCGTTCAGGATTCTTAATAAATCCAAAAAGTGGCACTACAATTGCGCTTGTCAACTTGAGACATAAGGTGTTAAGTCTCATTTGCCCAGTAATTTCACTAGCTACCGCGCCCTTTAAAGCGACACTAAATGCCAGCGGCCTTGAGCGATATGAGTTCACGGCTGCCGGCCCGCCATCTATGTAATAAAGCCAATATTTTCAAAATTCTTGGGTCGAAAACAGTTTATATGCTTACAATCCTCGTTATTCACTACTAATCTGAATAAATGAAGCTACACAAAAAAGTACAAGCTATAAGAATAACTTTTCTGAGAGAAGTACCAAAAAAATGCGTCACGCCATGCCAAAAAACTTGTTTAACTTCAAAGAAAAGTGGTAGTTCAAAAAGGCTCGGCAGTGTTAACTATAACCAATTGCAAACATAAGCAACCTACAAATAAAACTTAAGGGTATGTGTAACAGGATTAAGTAGTGTTCATAGCTCGAAATGCTATACTTTCACCACAAAACTTATCTAGAAACACCATGTTTGCGTGTTTTCTGCTTATTCTTCGCCTTAACCCGTTAAATAAACCCGCCCGTTAATAGTAGAATAGTACATTTCCCAATATTTACCAAATTTTATAGAAATAACTACGGATTAAACTCTACCATTGAACTCACATGTGTAAGCTATATTAAAATATTTAAATTAGATCATATGGGAGGTATTAATAATCCATAATCTATGGGGACTAGAGAGGAAATGTTACAAGAACTGACCCGGCTAACGTTGTTTTGCCATATATTGGCATTTGTGTACCAGCATTTAATTGTCGAATAGGTACTTATTCCGCAATATTTATTGAGGGCGCCGTAACTAGTGAAAATTCTGGGCGCATGAGACTTAACACCTTATGTCTCAAAGTGACGAGCGCAGTTGTGGTGCCGTTCAGAATTTATGGGTTTTTTAATAGGCAGGGCGTATCAATCACCATCAGCTGAACTTATTGTCAAAATAAGCATCACTAAATAATATACTAATTTTATTATTAATAAAATAAACTATGCTTATTTTTTTCTGTATTATTGATTTATGTAAGGTTGTTGTGTTGTGATGCTGGTTATTATAATTATAATAATGAAGAATCAATTTAAGCATCTAGGTTAGTGCAAAGAGCATCTATTTTTAGTTCATAAGATTTTGTATTCAAATTTTATTGTGTACTAGCTGACCCAGCAAACGTTGTATTGCCGATATTAAAATCGCGATACAAAAGTAACTGTTGATCGTAGATGGGTGAAAATTTGAAGTTGTATGTATTTTTTAATGCTGACTCATAATCAAACAAATTTAAAAAAAAATTCGTGTGGACCACCCTTAACATTTAGGGGGATGAAAAATAGATATTGTCCGATTCTCAGACCTACCCAATATGCACTCAAAATTTCATGAGAATCGGTCAAGCAGTTTCGGAGGAGTTCAATGTTTAACACCATGACACGAGAATTTTATATATTAGATTATATTAACAACAAAAGTCAAAATGTAACAATGGAAATTTCAAAAAAGGAAGTAGTGGTATAGAATGTCATTGCAGTGATAGCATAATGTAACGTAATGGTAGGTAGTAAAACTGCAAACCGTACAGACGCAACAGGACGAGCGCAAGGGGGTGAAAGGGAAACAGGAGCGGGCATCACGTTCCAGCGTGTTACAGAAATAATGTGGCCGTATAATAATAAAAAAGCCTTTATTAACAATCTATAAATAAGTGCAGTTACATTTCTTATCTAAAATTTACTATGTTAATTTGATCATATAAAAGTACTTATGTAATAATTTACTATATTTAATAACAATTAATAGACACCGGTTTCTAGATTGTTTTGATTTTCAGCATAGGCCTCCCCAAGTTTTCTCCACAAGGATCTATCTCTTGCTGTCCTCATCCAAGTAGCACCTACCACCTTTAGAATATCATCTTCCCATCTTCGATGCTGTCTTCCTTTATTTCTGGTATTATATCTTGGACACCATTTTGTCACTTCTTTAGTCCATTTCTCAGTCTTACTTCGTATCATGTGTCCAGCCCATTTCCATTTCAGTTGTTTGATATGATATTTTATATCTATGAGATTGGTTCGTTTTCTTATTGTTGTTAGCCTAATTTTATCTTTAATTTTTATGTTAAGTATACTTCGTTCCATTCTGTGTTGGCAGGTTTCCAGCGCTTTGATATTTTTGTTTGTGCAACTCCAAGTCTGGCACCCGTAGGTCATACTGGGTAGAACACAAGTATTAAATATTTTCTTTTTTCCTTCCATGGGTATATGGCCGTATAGTAAGTAACAAATGTAATGTTTATGTATGCTCGCAAGAAGTTATACTTCTTTGGCCTAACAAAGTAAAAATCATTAAAATTATTTATTCCTAGTGCTATTCCGAGACAACGATGGCTTTGACAATTTATTATTAAATAACGAATACGGCTATAACGGCTTGAACGCTTTGCCTATCCTAATAATGGACGAAGAAACCAAAAAAAAAAACGAATATCGCAAACGTCAGAAATTCTTAGGAACCTACTTCACCCTGTTCCTTTTGTGTTATAGTGATGCGCGCACTAAAATTTCACTCTCATAGTTTTGTGATAACACGCTTAAAGAAGTATAACTTAAAAAATATAAATCAAATCAAAATCACTTTATTCATGTAGGTCACGGAAATGACACTTATGAATTTCAAAAAAAATAATTGTCTTATTGAATCTACCGCTACTTCGTAAAGGGTTGAGCTAATGAGGAGAAATAGCAAGAAACTCATTGCCACTCTTTTATATCAATATTTACATTTCCATCGATTTACTTCATCATCAGGTTTGCGTTCATCAACATGCTCATCTTATGATATAAGTATTATTCCAATTAATTCAATAGTTTTTGCAGTATAAGTAAGGGAAAAAACGGCCTCTCCATTTATTAGTATAAGATAGATTGGTCAATATTTAACATTAATTGAAATTACACGTTGTACTTAGATGATTGTTGTAATGTTTGGTAATGCCAAATAATAATTTAATTATGACTTAGTCTTAAGCAATAATACGTATATACTAGGAACGTGTCCAATGGCACATTTCTTAGTTTCCAGTTAAGGGGAAGTTTTATGGAATACCAGTGGGAGGCTCCTTTGAACGGAATAGGAATGCCAGCTAGACTATGGGTACCACTCTGCCATGAAGCAGTAATGTATAAGCATTACTGTGTTTCGGTCTTAAGGGCGCTGGGGGTGAAATTACTCCGCTTAAGAGGCTTAACATCTTATGTCTCAAGGTGACGAGCGCAATTGTGGTGCCCTTCTGAATTTTTGGGTTTTTCAAGAATCCTGAGCGGCATTCCATTGTAATGAGCATGGTGTATCAATTACCACAAGCTGAACGTCCTGCTCGTCTCATCCCTTATTGTCATGAAAAGACCACTTTGACTACACTATACTATTTGTGTAGTGACAAGGGTAAGATAAAGACAAACGGCCTTACTAATAAACTAGATATAAAATTATACCTAAGAATTAACCAAGAATATGCAAAAAGTTTACAAATAGACTTTTTGCTTATGATTGGTTTATTCGGACGTATAACGTCTCCCGCGTTCAACTTCAGAATTGTTGACGGACAGTGTTGTCAGCGATATAATTTAAAGCCGATAAAATTTTAAATTTAGAATAACTTTGCTTTCAGTTTATAAATTTGGCAGGAAAGGTATAGTTATTTAGAGTATTCTTAGTCTTGAAGCTGAATAGCCTCGAGGCTCACACTTATGTTAAACTCTATACTCGTGACCTTCTCAAATCAGTTATACTGTTTGATACGATATGATAAATGTAATGTTTATTTATATGTCAGCCATCCAGGGACTAGGGGTTCACTTGGTGTTAAATAGGTAATGATCGACCGTACCCCATCAATTAATACAGCGTCATAGACCCTATTCATTTAAATTGCTCCGTAAATTGAGATAGGGTTACCATTCGTCCGGATTAATCCGGACATATCCGGACTTTCAAACTCTAGTCAGGATTTTCTGTCCCTCTAACCGAATTTTATTTTTATAAGAAGGAATATAGTGATAAAACATCCATAATATAAATAAATGAAAAATATTAAAAAAACCTTTCATTTCATGAAACAATTATTATCTTATTTCTGTTGTTATGTCGTTACTTTTGTTAGTTTAGTTCTTCATCTACAAGAATATCAGGTAGGGTTGAAGTTATCTAAATCTTGTGCTGTTTGAGCTGAAAGTTCATCTGATCTCGTCTTTCTTTCGTACTTATCTTCCTCTGATTAATTTTTTAATGAGTACAGAGATCAATGGGGTGGTTTTGATCCATTGCTCATCAGTACCTAATCCTTGCGATGTTTCTGCCTATTTACGTCATTTGTGATTTTTGTTTTCGATGTTGTTATAGTATGAAGTATACTAGACTAATTTAGTTCATTTATTATCCATATAACTACTATCAGCATAGAAATATCGCTTAAGAATATTTAACTATTCCTAAGTTGAAGGATTCAAATAATTTAAAAATGATCCTACAGTAGTTAATTGTTTTACAGAGAAACTTACTCACTACAACAGTTCATTACTTTGATTACGCTGTTCAGAGCCTTTTGTACAAACTTCGTATACACGTGCAACCTGTGGGCCAAGTACACCCAAAAATCCTCCTACAACGCTCTTCGTGTTCAATATAACAATGCTTTCAGGGTGCTGATGGGGCTGCCCCGATATTGTAGCGGAAGCACGGGTCGACTGTTTTTATGCGACTATGCGCAAAAGATATGGATCTCTGGTGAGCAGAGTGGGGCAATACCAACTACATTCTGAAGATTTTGCGAGCAGGTTGGACTGGGTCATTGCTACAGTATTTCTAACGGAATGGCGCAGCAATGACACGCATCTGTAACTTAATTAGTAATAGGTTTAGGATAAGTACTAACATATAAAATAAATTTACTATTTTACTAACAAATATGAGTCATGATACTTGAAATATGGTTTATTATTATTATTAATATTAGTTACTTAAGCAGTAATAGTTTGTATCAACAGATAGGGAGGTTCCCTAAAGTTAAAGTTTGTCGCGATAATATTTTTATAGTCTGTGGTGTAAGTTTTAAGTATTTACTTTATGACTACGCCTATCAACCGAGATACGACCGCCTGAATGCATTCTTATATTGATTGAGACACATTTCGAGCCCAGACAACGAAAATATATCACACAAGATCTTCACTGTTATTTTATTTTACTTTATTGTCTTATTAATAATTGCAATATAACCACCAACACCACAACATATATATATACACCAACTTTAAAATATACATTAGAGATGGGCGGTGCTTACCGAGACAAGTGTTACAAGAAATAAGGCTTGATAATTGGTCTGGATAAAGCAAACACCTTCGATCATGTGTGGCACAAGTCGTTTGGCTCGATACATCCATTGTTTGGGCTTCCCGACAAAATTTCACGTGAGGACGACCAGCTTCTTCACTGTCGTACCCGAAGCCCATGAACACTTGAGCCTGAAGTTTAGAATTACTTCTTCCTGTCATGTGATTCTGTAGTGACAAAGAAAAGATAAAGACAAAAAAATTAAATTTGGTATAACTTTACTTCGTGTTTAATAAGACAGAGTTTAGAATATGTTTACACTAAACCACATCAAAATAGGTTTAAGGTAAGTTTAAGGACTTATATTTACATTTGAAATATTACTATAATATAATGAACGAATGGATAATATACCTAGCACAAACTACAAAAAATAATGTATTTAAAAAATTAAACTCAACGTTATTAATTTTATTATAAATTCTCTATATTTTCATTGTTATCGCCGTTCAATTATCACAGCTAATCATTTCGACGCGGTAAGTAATAAATTCTGTAGATTTGACAATTTCAATCAAATGATTAGACTTAGAAATTATTTCTCTGTTACAGAGGCAGGCTGCTGGTCAATTTGCTTCTGGCTGTAATACTTATTTTTGAAGGTTTTTTTAATAATTATTTTTGAAGGTTGTCCTGATTGGCCTAGCCTTCCGTCCCTGCTAACATTAAAGCACCATTGTTATAAATCATTCAAATTAATATATCATCCCCACCATCTGGATGTGTGGCGATCCTTTGCAGTGCAGTTTTCCAGGAACTTTCTTCCACATACCACAAAGATTTGAAATGAGTTTTCTTGTGTGGTATTTCCGCGACGATACGGCATGGATCCTTAAACGCCGGCAACGCTCCTGTGATTCCTCTGGTGTAGCGTGAGAGTGTGGGTGGCGGTTATCACTTAGCACAACATAAACACCAGGTACGATCGTTTGTCCTCCTTTTCCATAAAAAGAAAAATCAGTTTCATCGTTTGATGTTGTTCATTCAACTATCCAAGTATTACTTTTCAGTAAACTCATGCAATAGTTATGATAATAATAATAATCAGATGCTTGCGAAACTGAAGTGGCACTGGGCAGGGCACATAGTTCGACGGACAGATGGCCGGTGGGGCAGTAAAGTCCTCGAATAGCGACCACGTACCGGAAGACGTAGTGTTGGTAGGCCACAAGATGGACCGACGATCTGGTCAAGATCACCGATCTGGCAAGAATAGATTGCAGCGCAGAACCACAATTGAGCATTGAAACTGTGATTTAAAAATAATTCGATTTGTTGTCATGTTTTTTTTATAATTAATATTAATTGGCTTCTGTGGGAAGCCATCAGAACGTAAGTAAAAATATAAACTTACTTATAGTTGAGGTGATGAAAAGATTCAACAACTGAACAAATACTTAACAGCAAGTCATTGACATTGACAATAGATTTCCTAGTAAATCTAGAGCAAATAAAACTCCGTCACCAATAATTAATTAATGTAAGTTGTAACCAAGCGGAAGTAAAAACGACACAGCGAACCACGATCACACAGACAACTCCTAATCGCGTGTGCAAATTGTTCAAGTCTGTGGTCGCATTTCAACGTGCATAATGGCGGCGGCATTCTTTTTCCCGCCATTAATTTAACAAACGGCCGTCACGACGTGAGGCGATCAACGAGCGCCTGAAGGGGGCTTGTAACAACCATAGCTAACGAGAATGTATGCCGCATTTGTTATACAACCTATAATGATCCGACAGTCACACAATATGTACGCACTTATCTGTCTCCTCGTTGCATTATGTCGAATTATTTTTGTGGCTTAGAGAACCTCGTTCCAAATCTATTTTAAAAAAATAAGTCTGTGTATACTCATGTATGCACGCAAGAAGTTATACTTCTTTGGCGTAACAAAACAAATTATTATATTAACAGAGATTATTTACAGAGAATACGCCGAGCTGTTCTACGTTTATAGAAAGAACAATATCGTAAAAATCGTGAAATAAAATATTGAATATTAACGAATACGGCTGTATTGGCTTGAACCCTTTGCCTGTCCTAATAATGAATGAAGAAACCAAAAAAACAAACAATCAATGTTATTTGTCAGAAATGTGTCAAATGTCAATAATCGTTAAATGTCAATGTTTATAAGACATACCTAATATTTTAATAATCAACTTCTTCTTCTTCGTGGAAATAATCAACTTCAACTTGTGTTACTCATAATTTTTTCATAACGCGCCTAAAGAGGAATAACTACAAAAACTTTTTACTTTCCACTACTATCAAAGAGTTTTATTATTTTATACTGTGACAGTGGCCTAGATAAGGGAAATGTGGACTCAACAGGCTTTGTATTATTGATGATATAATTGGAGATAATCACATAACATCATTAAAATCCATAAGCTATTATTACTAGCGTAAAATGGAACGAAAAATAAACACTCAATATTTTTTATTTGTCAATACTTAAAATTTAATATTCATTTATAAAATGCGTGCTCCATTAGCACCGCTTAGAAAAACAAATAGGTGCCATTAGGATGTTAGTGAATAATTTGATACGTTCAAACCGCAAATTAGGACGTCGGCAAAGCGCGTGGCCGGCGTTCTGAGTATTGAAAAGAGGCCTAAGGCCGAATCGTGCCGCAAATTGTATCCATCAGAAAACTCATCTGACTATGACGTAGGTTTGTTCGAACGTGATCGAACACCCGCACTTTTATTAATAGTCTATTGTTATTAGATATATATACATAGTCTGGCCATAAAAACTGTTATAATTAAAAATAAACAAAATATTACATTTGAATTTGGAATCATTGTATAATCTTAATATATATAAATTACGTGACACATTGTTTGTCCGCGATAGACTCCTAAACTAATGAACGGATTTTAATGGGGATTACTTCATAGAGTGCAGTTTAGTCCAACATGAGAGATAGGATAGTTTTTATTTCGATTTGGGACCCATAATTATTTTTATTTTCAATATTTGTTTTGTATGGACATATTTTCTATAAGAAAATTTATTGACACACAGTTTGACAGTTCTGCCGTAAAACAATTTCATTATAACAACAGGGAGCATATTTTATAAAATAATTCTTGATGTTTATACTAACTGACCCGACAGACGTTGTTCTGTAAATATTAAAAAAAATACTGTTTAGATATAAAAATATTTATGGGTCCCAAATAGAAATAACTATCCTATCTCTCAAGTTGGACTAAACTGCACTCCACGAAGTAACCCCCATTTAAATCCGTTCATTAATTATTAGAGTCCATCGCGGACAATCAACGTGTCACGTAATTTATATATATTAAGATGGTTGTTCATTGAGTTTTCTCATTTTAACGCATATACATTGTACAATATTTTGCGATATTAAAATGGAGTGGGGTGATAAAGAGAACTAAATCGCTGTGATTGCATTACACAAAGTAGGTATGGAGCAAATGCAATTTTTTAAACTCTCCATACGCTTGGTATTAGTAAAAATTTGTATACCGGGCTATATAAGGTATCAAAACATCGGCACAAGTGTATCAAGATACCATTCTTGAGAAGGTAGTGAAGCCCTTTAACCACATGTATTGTCTAGTCCCGATCTTAATCCGCTGGATTATGATTTATGGTTAGTTTTAGAGAGTACGGCTTGCTCTAAACGCTTTGATAATATGGAGTCCCTAAAACAATCCGTACCTACGGTTGGCAGTGAAGAATTTTCCCATGGAAAGAGTGCGTGCTTCTATTGATAACTGGCCTCAACGGTTAAAGGACTGTTATGCAGCCAATGGAGGGCACTTCGAATTAGCTTTAATATTTAAAAATCTTTTTATATTTATGTGTTAAGCTAACACACTGTAAAAGTAATACATTTTATTTGCAATATAATTTTTTTCTTTTTGTATGTTTCAGTATTTATGGCAACACTAGGTATATTTGCGTAACTCTTTGCGTACCGAGTAGGTTATTCGATTGTCTTAATTTTCAGGCACGAAATTCCGTTGAGTCAATTGTCCTAATGACTAAATCTACATGACCTCAAATAATTTGTACTTATTATAATAGATTGTTTCAATAGCTTGCAGATAAATTGCACTGAAATCCCTCTAACTTTAAGTATTCTTTTGCTATACGTAAAATAATACGCAAAGATAAAAGATACGCATAAACTCTCGCACGCAAGAACTCGCGCCCGATATTCGCTCGTTAACCAAGCGACATTCAAGGTTAAGAGAGCCCATAATACAAAGGGCTTATATCTAAAAACAATCAACTTTGTGCTTCTGCAAAAATATGAGAAAATTTTCATTATTTATGCTGTGTAATAAAGTGATTTTATTGTCTTAAATGTTAAAATGATTAGTCTTTTAAACGTTACAATGGACGAACGCAATCTTATCAGTTACAATATTGTTGTGTTTGCCTATAATTGGATCTGATTTCTACCACGGTAGTTTAAAATTTCTGTATGCTCAATTATTGTGTTTATAATGCAAATATGTTGGTGAACTATTAAATAAATCTGTACTAATAAATGGAAAGCCGTTTTTTCCTTCGGTTATACTGCGAAAACTACTAACCCGATCGGAATAATACTTATACCATATGATGCAGCGTTTTTTTTTATGAAAATAAGGGACGAGACGAGCAGGACATTCAGCTGATGGTATTTGATACGCCCTGGCCCTGCCATTACAATGCAGTGCTGCTCAGGATTCTTTCAAAGCCCAAAAATTCTGAGCGGCACTACAATTGCGCTCACCTTGTCACCTTGAGACGTAAGATGTTAAGACTAGCTACGGCGCCCTTCATACCTAAACACAGTAATGTTTACACATTACTGCTGCACGGCAGAAATAGGCAGCGTTGTGGTACCCATAATCTAGCCGGCATCCTGTGCAAAGGATCCTCCCACTGGTAGCGTTTTTCGGAGAAGGTTTTTAATATGTAACTTATGGTGATTTCTTATCTGGAACCTATATTTTTTGACTTAGAAGTACCCTGTGGAAGTACCTACCTATATATTCGCAATATAACTAATTCAGTTAATAACATTTCATTACTTAAGCCAATTCATACAATGAGCGGGTGCGGAGTACTACATTTAATATATGGCAAACGTCTGCCGGGTAAGCTAGTAAAAAATAAAAAATAAATCATAATAATAAAATAATTTTAAAGATCATAATACTAACGAAAACATTTTTTGGTTTACCGACAGTCTCAATATTTGAGACAATTAAAATCGAAATATTAAGGACTTTACAGACATTACTCTTATATAATACTTATGAATACATATATAAATAAATACATAACATTGAACAGAACAATGGTCGAACGGAATGCGTCATTTCTAGTGTTTTCTGTTAAGTGGGACAGTCATATAATAACAGCATCTGTAGATACATCACTACGGTTATACATTATTGGTGAAACAGACTTTCACGAAATCAATGATAACTGGGAGATGACTCTCGCGTGTTCTAAGAACTATAGTTGTTGGAGTACCCACTATGTAGAATCCATCGTTTTGTTTGATCGTTTTCTTTTACCTTAGAGCGATTCACGGCCGTTTTCAATAACGTATCTCTAGTTGCGGATATATGCTATCACTATTAATGACAAGATCTTATCTATCCTAGTTTTCTCATGTTATATAGTTATGTCGATAGGTTATTGAAATGTAAGTAAGGGTAAAAGGATAGATTTGTCTACGTCTAGGAAGTTAAACTAGGGATAGATAGGTTATTGAAAACGGCCGTAGGACACGCATTTCTGGATTTCTAGTAAGTAGTAAAAGTATATCTATACTACTACATAATTATTATTTATTTATTTCTTATATACAGACAATTTATCGCATTATATTACATAGTATTTGGTCCCTGCACTAGGCGTAGCCTGGTCCTGTAGGCAACCAATTTATATTATATGGTTACCAATATGAACCGAATGGTAAAAAAGGGCACTCTGTAAGTTTGTCTGTGTGTGTGAGTATCTGATTAACTAAGTTACAAAGTATTAACGTTATATGAATGCTAACCTATCACTTTAAGAATAGCTTCCATGTCTACTTAAGTAAGTGTGTGTAACAATCTCTGTATTTCAAATTTGACCTGATGGACCGAGAAATTTTTAATAGAACATTTTAAGTTTACCTTGTTGTATATATATGTTTGTAAGAATGGGCTAAATAATCTGTAAAAAGTGTCTGTAGTTTTAAATTTTGCGTCAAAATTTGTAATAAATATTAGTTTATGTTATAATTTTACAACTCAAGAACAGATTGATCGATCTTGACGAAAATTAACAGGTTTTTTTTTCTTATTCATTAAAAAAAAAAAAATTACTAATCACTTTAGTTACTTGTATCTAAGCCATACAAACCATTGAGATAAACAAAATATTCTAAAAAAATTACGATTATGTAACAGTAAAACATGAATGTATCACCATCAGCCGGAAGACGTCCTCTGCTGAACAAAGTCCTCCCCCAAAGATTTCCACGACGATCGGTCCTGCGCTGCCCTCATCCAACGTATTCCAGCGACCATGAGCTTTCTCATCAGGCTCATTGCTAGCGACCACGTCTGCTTACCGTAAGTCATCACTGGCAACACACTGGTTCAAAATCTTCATCTTCAGACACTGTGGTACTTGGGACGAGAAGATTTTACGGAGCTTTCCGAACGCTGCCCATCCGCTGAGTTGGATTCACTCGTCACCTCTTTCGCGAAATAGGACCCGCCTGACTGGATTGTTTGTATGAGGTAGACGTACTCGTCGACAATTTCCAGAGTCAAAATTGTAATGGGAGTAGATGCAACATGTACATTTGATATGATCTTCGTCTTGTCCATGTTCATTTTGAGACCTACTGAGGCCATCGAGCATATGGCTGAAGTCTTCCATTGTTACAGAAAGTTACTCACTCATAGCAAATTATTATACCTACTATTTTATTGTTATTATTTCAAACCGTTAAGTTGTACTAATAATCTACCTAAAAGGATTTTTTTTACATTTAAGATCTGTTCACATGTTTGTTGAAAGAATTCAGTTTTGTACAAAAAATATTCAAGCATTCATTGATAAGTTCCCACCATTCATTAATTATTTAGGTATTTAATGATTAAGTCATTAATATTGATGAGATTATTAACAGAAACAAGATCCTATTTTATTGTAAAAAATCAGTTCGTAAATATTTAATAAATAAAAAATTTATGAGCGTGTGTTTTTCATTGTAGTTAACTTTTATTATAAAACATAATATTAATTTATTTCAAAACTTGTTTTATACAAACGTCTTTATTTGTTAACGAGCTATCTAACCATATTCACTTGATTCATATATTCGTAAATACTTTTAGAAGTGTTCAGATTTAGTAAAATAAAAATTTAGGGGCTAGGTTTTTTTATAATCACGTAAATTGAATAATGATGGTTTTAAAATACCTATATTCTTGTTTGATGATATGTTTCTTTTTGAGTTAAAAAATGAAACAATAATTAAAAAGTATTTTATTCCAAAACAACCACATTGATTAATTTAATTATACAATTTAACCAATTTTACGTTTAACTGGTTTTGTATTTTTAATATTTATTAGGCTAAGTCGCGAATTCATTCTAACAACGTCCACAATTCAATTATGTCAGTTTTATTTATTTGGTATTTTGTGTACTGGCTGTTTGCTATCAGTAATTTATTCAAACAAAACAAATCTTATAAACTATATTTAAAATACTATTATTACGTTAAATTAAAACTATCATTACTGCTACTGTTGACCGGAATAGCAGCGCTTAGGTCGCCAGTAGCCCTATTGAGGCGAGAACATAGTACTCTGTACATTCTCCGCGCCTCTGGGCCCCACGAGCCAAGTGTCGACACCAAACGGCACAAAGATGTAAGACTTACTGAGACGGACATATTTGCGACGCTTGCTGTCTTCGGCAGTCGAAGCAGCAGCACGTGTAATTTAAGTGTAAATTTAAATATTAGGTCTACTCAGTAAAACTGTTTAAGGAGACATCCTTATGTCGTGCGGTCTTCAGCAGTCGAAGCAGCAGCCATGTTTGTACTAAGATTTAGTTTGTTTTGGATTTGTAAGTTTTATCGGAATACAAAAACTACAACATGTACATAATATATATTGTGACCCCCAAGGTCTACTCTTTCTATGGAACGAAACTTCGTAAGCAAACGCAATTTAAACGAAGTTTCGGTAGTGACATAAAAAAGTTTCGTGAACAATTGAAATGAATGACGTCGCTACTCGACTAATTTTAAGAGTTCTATTTCCAACGATGCGTTGTAACTAATGACAACCAAAAATATCTGTATTACACACGCAATGTATACATGTCTACTTAGTAGTAGGTAACGATTTTTGTTTGAATTCCTGAAAAGATACCTTATTACTTTAAATGTCTGAGTATTCTTTGTTAGCTGTAAGTTTTCCAGGTATAATATTATGAAACTTACTATAAATGTCACTCGAGATAGGAATACTACTACTGTTAGAAGGGAGTACGTAAGATAACGTTCTATCTTAATCCTTCCTAACAGTTGTACTAATGCAGCTCTTGCCCTTCGACCTGCCTGTAGAGCTTGAGCCGAAGAAGCAGCTGATTGAGAGAGAACCTGCCTGCTTCTATAAAACACAGTAGGCTATAATTTATTTTAGTCAATATTTTTCTAAAAGCTCTAAATAGGGAATTTAACTAATATTAAATTGATTGCGCAGGCGACGCTTCCTTCTCAGTTCTTCACGTAGAGCAGGTTTAATTAAAACCATTTCAATAATTGCGACGAAATCCACACCAACGAAAATTAATTGGCAACATCTTTGGTTTCGTCAAATTGAGGTTAAAAATCCGAACAAACAGCTGTTATATTCAAACTTTCTTTCGCAACATAAATGAATAAGAGTAGGCTTAGAAAATAGAAATGCCAAACAATGTTCGTTCGGGACGAAACTTCGGAACGAATGGAACCGTAGTAGTTCACACATAACTTATATAAAACACAGCAGGCTATAATTTATTTTAGTCAATATTTTTCTAAAAGCTCTAAATAGGGAATTTAACTAATATTAAATTGATTGCGCAGGCGACGCTTCCTTCTCAGTTCTTCACGTAGAGCAGGTTTAATTAAAACCATTTCAATCATTGCGACGAAATCCACACCAACGAAAATTAATTGGCAAGAGAACCTGCCTGCTTCTATAAAACACAGCAGGCTATAATTTATTTTAGTCAATATTTTTCTAAAAGCTCTAAATAGGGAATTTAACTAATATTAAATTGATTGCGCAGGCGACGCTTCCTTCTCAGTTCTTCACGTAGAGCAGGTTTAATTAAAACCATTTCAATCATTGCGACGAAATCCACACCAACGAAAATTAATTGGCAAGAGAACCTGCCTGCTTCTATAAAACACAGCAGGCTATAATTTATTTTAGTCAATATTTTTCTAAAAGCTCTAAATAGGGAATTTAACTAATATTAAATTGATTGCGCAGGCGACGCTTCCTTCTCAGTTCTTCACGTAGAGCAGGTTTAATTAAAACCATTTCAATAATTGCGACGAAATCCACACCAACGAAAATTAATTGGCAACATCTTTGGTTTCGTCAAATTGAGGTTAAAAATCCGAAAAAACAGCTGTTATATTCAAACTTTCTTTCGCAACATAAATGAATAAGAGTAGGCTTAGAAAATAGAAATGCCAAACAATGTTCGTTCGGGACGAAACTTCGGAACGAATGGAACCGTAGTAGGTGACACGCGAAACTTCGACCGAAGATCGTTTGAGGTATGACATAATTTTTAGAGCGGGCTAGTTTATGAAACTCTATTAAATTAACTAGTTTTGATGATATAGTCTTATTACATGTCAAAAATTTATTTTGCATATGTTTCGTTCACCAGAAGGACCAAACTCCTACAGACATAATGCTAACGTGTATCTCAAATGCTAAATATAATATTTTTTTTATATAATATTGACACAATTTTACACATGTTATCTTGCCCCAAACTAGGCATAGCCTATGGCTACAAACCAAGGATATATTTAATACAATATAATTACTTAAACATACATAAGTACATATAAACGTCAATGACTCGGAAACAAACATCCATATTCATCATATAAATGATTGCACCTACCGGGATTCGAACCCGGGACCTCTAGCTTAGTGGTCAGGGTCACTAACCATTCGGTTATATGGTCATAATAAGATATGCATATTTTCCTGTTCGTACAATATAGGTACTAACTGGATGGTTATTGCTTTGAAGTTTCATTGATCCCGTGCCGGTCTGTGACTGCCAAGTGGCAGGTGACAATACGTCGTATTAACTATAGTTAAAAGCGTTTTTTAACGTCTACATTTAACTGAAAAGAGGTTTTTGTGCAACATTGCCCAATCAGACATTCCATTGAATCGTGTTGTTTTTAAATAAACGGTGGTTTTTACTCCTCTTTTTATAAGTTCGAATTAAGTAGTCTAGATAATGTAAAATACAACTGAATCATACAAAAACCTCCCGTGTTATATTAAGTATAAGGAATATAATTGTATTCGCAAATGCATAGTATTGGCAGAGTTTTTTCCTACGTTTCGCCGCTGTTTCCAAAGGCACAATCAATGAATAAATTACCAATACTATCTACTACAAGAGAATTTGAACAAACAATGAAATACCCTGTTGAAACAGTATTTTTTTAAAATATCATGACATATATAAACAATGGTAGACGGTAGATTAACTCAAAAAATAATATTAAGTCTGTATACTAACAGGCAGAGTCTAGAAAATTCTAAAGTATGACAGCGGTCCACAAGGCAAAGAACTTGTACGTCGTGCTGTAGGTAATCTTAATACCGATCATTACCGTTATAATTAGAATAGGTGTATTCTAACCTTGATAGTTTACAAACGTGACATTGGCTAAATTGTGCTGTACCCTCCACGGTTGGAAGACCAGATAGAGTGATAGATATCTTAAAGGCGAATTTCGGTTATTATCAGCCTAGCGAAACTCTCTAAGAAAAAAGTGATTCACTCGATTGTATGAAACGTGCAGTCATTGATAGATTGACAGATGACGGCTATAATCTTATAAAAAACGGAGATAGTCGAAATCCACTACGTTTTAAGCAACTGTTCGCTTTCACACTTAGCCGGATTATACTTCGTCGCCATAATATTGTACTTACTATTTCAAACTTATGTCAAATTGCTACACGTTTCATACTAAACTCAATTTCAATTATTACTCAGGCAGTCCCGACTCTTATTACGTAGTATTTACATCCTCTTTGCTCGCTGCGTCGCGAACATTCCTAAGTCATTTATAAATACAGGCAAGCAATAAAGCCGATCCATTCTTAGTTTGAAAAAGAAGCGGTATAAAAACATAATAAATAAACTACATATGTTCCTGACGTTGGTGTAATCTGACTGGTAACCACAATCACAATGGCATATTTTGGAGGCTTGAACTTGCCTATTCTTCTCTGGTCAACCTTCACACAACATTTTTCGATGGCATTCCGTGCTGGCCACGTAAGAGAGTATCCCAATGTTTTGTAGCAATCGGAGACCAAATTGCTTATTTGCTCTTCGCACAAAATCAAAATTGCGTCAATAAAGAGAACAACTAAGAGTTTGATTTGATATTTATTTTTATTTTTATGAAAATACGAGGCGGGTCGAGCAAGGCGTTCAGTTGATGGTAATTTCTACACCCTGCCCAATACAAGGCAGTGCCGCTCAAAATTCTTGTAAAGCCCAAACATTCGGAGCGGCATTACAATTTCGCGAGACATAAGATGTTAAGTCTCACTTGCCCAGTAATTTCACTAGCTACGGCGCCCTTCAGACCGACCTGACTGTGGGTCGGTCTGAAGGGTTCACGGCATTGTATCAGGGTTTTTTTTTAATGAAAATAAGGGACGAGACGAGCAGGATGTTAAGCTGATGGTAATTGATACGCCCTGTCCATTACAATGCAGTGCCTCTCAGGATTCTTGGTAAACCCCAAAAATTCTGAGCGGCACTACAACTGCGTTGGTCACCATGAGACATAAGATGTTAAGTCTCATTTGCCCTGTATTGTCATTTTTACTATCTCTTTGAAATAAAAAATATTATTTCACCCCTTGGCTTGTGAGACGCATTACTCTCCAAGTACAAATGAAGTTATTAAAGATCTCATTGAACAAATTACTCCGTTTCCTTGCGTCAAATGTACCATCTGATGACGTAACGTCCAAGTAACAAGCACGTCGAGTAACATGTCTGTTGTGTCTAAACGCGCCGGGAAAGGTCACCCTAAGCATTGACCGTGGCCGGGGCTTCCTGCGACGGTCGTACCCAATTAAAACTTATTACTGGGTCGTGCGAACAGACCACTGGACCCCTCGCCCCTCGCGCCACAGGATATATTGTCTAACTGCAATCCGCAATGTAGATCATAAATCTCCAATCTAATTTATTTAATCAAGTCCACAACTCTGTTTAGGTTATGTCCCGGAAACACCTCAATATTTGAGGATGACATATAATCTGTGGTTATTCTCTTACCTGCAATTATGGCCCATAAGTTTCATCAAAGTAGGGTTTGACTTTTAGGGATTTTTTTTTATAGGGAAATTTTTTTTTTTGCAAAGTTTAATTACATTTAATTACAGTATAATATATTATGAGCTATTGAGTGTACAAAGATGTTTTGCCATTCCATCCATCGTAGGTAGTGCCCATTGCCTTACAAATATTGGAATATTGATAAAAATACTGGATGTGTGGCGGTCCTCCACAGTGCGGTTCTCAAGGAGCGTTCTTCCACGTACTACAAAACTGTGGAATGAGCTTCCTTGTGCGATGTTTCCGGGACAATACGATATACCTTCAAAAAAAGCGCGTACACCTTCCTTAAAGGCCGGTGACGTTCGTGTGATTCCTCTGGTGTTACCAGGTGACCCGTACACTCTTTTGTCCTCCTTTTCCATATTAAAAAAAAGACGTGTCAAACAGTTTTGGAAGTACTCTCTTGATGATATGCATACACTGCTTATTGATTTCTGAAGAGACCAAAACAGGTGGAAATCTCAAGGTGCAAGATAAGGGCTAGGATTATGGCAGACGCACTAACATCTCCCAGCCAAACTCTCTTAAACGCGCTATTTATATATAAAACTAGCTGACCCTGCAAACTTTGTGTTGCCATATAAAATAAAATAAAAGAATTTCAATAATTCAAATTCTTGGGGTTTAAAAAATAGATAACCACAAACGAAAACGAATCAGACCTACCAAATACATCGTACTATAATTATTGTATTCGATTGCCATCTAGTATCCCTATTGCGGATCTGTGGATGGAAGAGAATAATATAAAAATTGTGATACAAATAGATGTTGATCGTAGAAAGGTGAAAATTTGAAGTTGTATGTATTTTCCAATGCTGAATCATAATAAAAGGGAATCATATAGGGATATGAAAAATAGATGTTGGCCGATTTATGATATTAACCGATGTACAAACAAAATTTCATACAAATCAACAAAACAAACACCGCGTCACGAGAATTTTATATATTAGATAATAGTAGAAGTGGAGGAGTTTTTTATTTGTACTTCTTTAAAAATAACTATTCAAACATGCGTCGCTTTCAACCATAAAACGTTCCTTCAATGACTTGTAAAACAACATAAATATCTTAATTATAATGTAATAAGTTAATTTCTCGAAGCGGATGTTAGTTGCTTCTGACTTATTAGGGAACAAGTTGAACCAAATGCACAATGCGGGTCATATCAAATGAAACTGCCTTTCATGACTCCAGGAACAAAAGCAAACACGAGTTGATTTGGGTGATAATTAAGCCGTTAAATTATTATGATATGAAGGACGAGCCACCACTCGCACATGCAAGAAAAGGAAATTAATTCCACAGCATATTAATGAGAAATCATGATAGTTTTGATGGCAAGCATTTAATTATTAGAGCCGTTCACATCAAACCAGTAATGCCTACTTACTCAATATTATGTTTATAAAAGTAAAAAATAGCTTTACATCTTAATATAACTAAACTATTCTCTTGTTTTTCTAGTAGCCTTCACAAGATACATAATAGCTTTAAGGGTATATGTATACACTTTTATAATTAAGTCCCAGCTACTGTTCAAGTATTATCTATAAATAAATTTAAATGTTGTATTAAAAAATGGCTCTGTCGTAAATCCTACCATAGCTGAATATCTTAGTGATACAACAGCCTGGGACTAGATTATAATTATTTTATAGCAATAGCAATGATAGTACAATATTGCATACTTGATTAAAAGAGCGCAAAAAATGCTGGGAGAGTTTCTTAAAACGCTTCTTCTCTGTCAGAGCGCCATTTGTATTCGAAGCGGTAGTAGTGTCTAGTTTAATAGAAATGACATCAAAAAGAATTCTAAAGGTGAGATTGAGAAAATAAATGCCTTTTATGCCTTTCAGTGTCCTGATGTTTGTATCCAGTGAACTCCTAAACGAATGAACGGATTTTAATTGGGATTACTTCATGGAGTGCAGTTTAGTCCAACTTGAGAGATAGGATAGTTTTTATTTCGATTTGAGACCTATAATCATTTTTATTTACAATATTTGTTTTGTATGGACATATTTTCTATGAGAGAATTTAGTGACGCACGGTTTGACAGTTCCACTGTGAAACAATTTCATTATACGAAATAATTCTTGAGGCTATGTAATATTATTGGCAAATTCATAAAAAACAGTATTTTATTTATTTTGTACAGAACGATGTCTGTATTTTATATAAATTAAGTTTGGTATTTGTCAATAATATTATAACAGAGTAATTTAAAGTTCGAGGTTCCTAATGGTAACCACAGACCACAAACATGATTTGATCCATGAGAGCGGGAATAAAATATATAGTATGTATACTGACACATACTATGTAAACTGTTACATTAACATATATATGTTATAAAGTATAAATTGTTTTTCTATTATCATAAATTATTTTGTTGTAAATCGCAATGTAGATCGTACCAGTACCAAATTTACCAGTGGGAGGCTCCATTGAATAGGATGCCGGCTAGATTATGGGAACCACAATGGCGGCTATTTCTGCCACGAAGCAGTAATGTGTAAGCATTATTGTGATTCGGTCTGAAGGGCGCCGTAGCTAATGAAATTACTGGGCAAATGAGACTTAACATCTTATATCTCAAGGAGACGAGCGCAATTGTGGTGCCGCTCAGAGTTTTTGGGTTTTTCAAGAGTCCTGAGGGCTGAGCGGCACTGTATTGTAATGAGCAGGGCGTATCTATTACCATTAGCTGATCGTCCTGCTCGTCTCGTCCGTTATCATCAGACAAAAAACGTATGGCACTTCACGCAAACCCAAGTGCCTGAAGTACTATTTTATTGTATTTTCCTACATTATGTTCCATACGATAAATAAATAAAAAAAAACATGAGATACGATACACATATATAATTATGAACTACGAAGTTAGTTTTTAAGGTTTTTTTGTATTTCGATATAGGTTATTTTGGCTGTGTATTATATGTTTACTAGCTCTTAGTCTAGATAGAGTATGACAGCTGTGAAAACGTCGAAAAATAGACTTTAGAACTAACCTCTATTTCGAGCAATTCACGCACACTAACACAAAGTGTCATACAAATCGCGAGTGTAAGACGTAGCTTGTCACCACACTAAACTAATGTTCCTAGCCTGTTTTTATCGGTTGTCTAACAGCAAGAGACGTATAAATTATCTAAGTTTACTAGCTTGCAGTTATAATAAATCGTTGAGAAAATAGTCATATCAAGATTCTAGACTGCCGTTAGTAGAATGCGTAAGTAGAATCAACAATAAATAGCTCTTAATTAATTGTCTTGAATGCATAGTCCTTTCAGAGCTCAGTTTTTATGTTCTCGTAGACTATCGTTCAGTAAACACTCCTAAATATAGTAAACCTTAGCATTCCAACACGCAAAACAGTGATGTGTTATGTTGCTATTTAAACGTCGATAGATTGTGACGAATAGTGATGGCTTGATATCGATATTTCAATGCCTGTTTTTTTTAATCAACGAGCTTCTGCTACGTGGTCATTTAAATTAAAGATAATGCAAAGTAAAGTGGGTTTTGGGTAACTTTAAGATATTTTATACGTCTAAATAGAGTCTCTTGCTGTTAGACAATCGATAAAAACAGGCCAGATTTAATTCAATTTCAAATGGCTCATACATACATATATACTTTTTTTTTCAAAATACGGTTTATGAAGTAATATCGTACATTTAACTTATAATTAATCTGTGGTATCAATAAGAAAGTCATTTATGTTTATGATTTTCGTAATACATTTGTTTTAAACATTTTCTGGGATCTTGTTGTAAAAGCATATACATCGCCCCACAAAAGACTTACTAGCTCGACTTAGCTGAGTAGTAGGCATTATAAGTTTATGTCTGTTCCTTGTGCTAACATTATGGTTATGACAGTTTCGAGCAAATTCACTTATATTACTTATTAATACTTTAGTGTGCGTGACAAGCTACGTCTTACACTTGCGATTTGTATGAAACATTGTGTTAGTGTGCGTGCATTGCTCAAATAGAGGTTTACTCTAAACTACATAATATTTTTGATATTTTCACAATGATCTAAGGGGTAACTATGTGATATCGAGCTAAAAAACGTATTAAATACTAAGAATGTGTTTGAAGATCCTTTGGTATTGCAAGAGAATGGTTGGCGATAATCACTCCTATTCCATAAATACATATAAAGGATACAACGTTACTTATATTATAGAACTGAAGACCGGCAACACTCCTGTGATTCCTCTGGTGTTGCAAGAGATTGGGCGGCGGTGATCACTTAACAACAGGTAACAAGTACGCTCGTTTGTCCTCCTATTCCATAAAAAAAAAGAACTGAAGAGATTATATGTTTTTTTGTATATAAGAGCGGCCAAACGGGCATGATGCTCATGGGATGGCGAGTGGTGATGCAACCGCCCATGAGCATCTGCAACAACAGGTGTCAAGAGATGCGTTGCCGGCCTTTAAATGGGAGTATTCTCTTTTCTTGAAGGTCCCTAAGTCGTATCGGTTCGGGAAAACAGCAGTCGGTAATTGATTACACAAAGTGATTGTGCCTGGCAAGAAATTTCTTGCAAGTTTGTGCTAATCTCAGGAACTATCCGTCTCTTTAACAAATTTATTTTGTAGGCAACACCTCACAGATAGCCTTAGCTTGAAAAATACGATAAGTATTCTACAAATATTTTGATCATTAGTACCTACGTCTATAATAGATCCGAGTTACCTTATGTTCAGTTCTTATCACAATCTTTGAACAGATATATCTTGTGAAACCGCGGGGCTATTTAAGTATAGATTTGTCCTCTTCTTGTATGTATGACTGCAATATATTCTGCGCCACCTACAAAAAACCGCATTTCTCGCAAAACATCGTAAACAATGTACTTCGCGAATTTAAATTCGATGCGGCGGTGTCGTATGAATCGCCCACAAAATTACTTTTTATGATTCTAAGAATAACTTCTAGTCTGATTCATGTTATGTATTTTTAACTCACTGTGAATGTTGCTTATATTGATAGTATTTGTATGAGATAATATACTTCTGTTTCTAATAATAACATGCCCCCACGAGCTTTACTTTTTCAGAAGATAAATTAAATAAAATTTGTAATGACTGTTCGAAACTGCTTACTTATAACCTTCTTGAATGCGTTAATTTTAATTTGATAACGTAAGCCAACCAGTGGGAGGCTCATTTGCACCGGATGCCGGCTAGGTTCTGAGTACCACACGTCAGCTGTTTCTGCCGTGAAGCAATAAGGTGTTAGCATTATTGTATTTCGGTCTGAAGGGCGCCGTAGCTAGTGTAATTACTGGGCACATGAGGTAATGGGCAAAGCGTATCAATTACCATCAGCTGAAAGTCCTGCTCGTCTCAGGCGCCGTACCCATAATCTAGCCGGCGTCCGGTGCAAAGGAGCCTCCCACTGGTAAACATCTTGTCTCAAACTGAATTTCGGGTTCAATCAAGAATTCTAGAATTCTGAGCGGCACTGCATTGTTATAGACAGGGCGTCTTACTCTTCTTGTTACGTCTTGTGATGAAAAGCTATCGATTGTTTGCAGGACTCATTGTTAGAGTAGATTCAGTTAGGTTCACCGTTAGGATAGATTAGGTTCGATAAACCCAAGCCTGAATCTAAAACACGCTGCTCATTGGTGTCGTCATTGTTGGAAGATTGCTGTGACGTCATTTTACTAACTGAACAATGTTTTTACTAAGATAATTTATACGTTTAGACAGAGCATCTTGCTGTTAGACAACCGATGAAAACAGGCCAGGTTTATTACTTTAGTGTGTGTCACAAGCTACCTCTTACACTCGCGATTCGTATGTCACTTTGCGTAAGTGTTTTTGCGTGCATTGCTCAAAATAGAAATAAACGGTCAAACTCAATTTTTTTTTGACGTTTTCACAGCTCGGCACAGTCTATTTAGACGTATTACCTAAGATTTTTTACAAAATGAAACCACTTATTTTTGAAATATTTTATTCATTTCAATGATTTAATATAATTTGTTCGCATTAATTTTTCTAATCAAATCGATACGGTGTTAGTGAGAACCCGTCTTAACTATTTCCTGTTATTGCGATTTCTTTAAAATCTTTTCTTTTTTAGGTTTTTGTTAAATAATAAATAAATTTATTTATTCACATAATGCCCTTCACACCAATACCTACTCAGAGAGATCTTTAAACCGTACTTAGACTTTACTTAAGTAAAACTTAGCTGAGTGTAATAAAACGCGAACTTGACTTTTGCATTGAGCTGTATAAGCTTAAGATTAGCATAATTTCAGCTGTCAAATAACTATAAAAACAAAATCAAATATTATGCTAAGCTTCAACTCAGATAAGTTTTACGTAAGCAAAGTCTGACAATTATAAATAGTACAAGCGCATTCAACAGTTTTTTTTATTTGTAAATGACGATTATTTTTATTATTACTTGATACACTGAGATAATTTTCATTGCTATATCCTTTTATAAATTATACATCTAGTTATAGGCTCTTGCTGTTAGACAACAGATAAATAAACAGGCCTGGAATATTAGTTTAGTGTGCGTGACAAGCTACGTCTAACACCCGCGATTTGTATGACACATTGTGATCACCATCATCATCAGCCGGAAGACGTCCACAGCTGGACAAAGGCCTCCCTCAAAGATTTCCACGATGATCGGTCCTGCGCTGCCCTCATCCAACGTATTCCGGCGATCTTGACCAGATCGTCGGTCCATCCTGTACCAACACTGCGTCTTCCGCTACGAGGTCGCCATTCGAGGATTTTACTGCCCCAACGGCCATCTGTCCGTCGAACTATGTGCCCTGCCCACTGCCAATTCAGTTTCGCAATCATTTGGACGGATACTGCTACAGATCTCCCCATTTCTGATTTAATCTCGCAAGGAAACTCCGAGCATCGCCCTCTCCATTGCCCTCTGAGTGACTATGAGCCTTCTTTGATACATTGTGTTAGTGTGCGTGAATTACTCTAACTAGAGGTTAGTTCTGTCTATTTTTTCGACGTTTTCACAGCTGTCATAGTCTATCTAGACGTATAAATGATTTAAGGCTATAATATCATACACAAAACTAGGAAAAACATGTTGATTATCTTCTTAATCCTGAATTTAACGCAAGGGGTCAAATTTAATCCATAAATTACGTCACACTTTGATGGGGGAGGGGGGGCTAATGGAATGTGACATTGTGTAACACGAGACAGGCAGATCTATGACGTCACATGCTAAAATCTAAAATAATTACGAAAGTTATATGTAGAGCAAAATTTAATGAAATATTACTTGACTTGATCTTTATTTACAAGGTTTATGTAGTTTAAGTCATCATTGATGTCGGCTGTCCGATCTATAGGAAATTTGGAAAATAGTTATGCATTTTAATTACTTATAAAAATAAAATTAAAAAAATGTGAGATCAAAACAGGAGGAGGCGGTTCCATAGATGTAAAATGTGTGTGATAAAATTTTAGTGACATATTTTGTGGATGTGACATGTCATTGATTTAATCTTGGCTAGATATAACATAAGTAAACAATGAAACGCCATTGTCAATAAAACATATATTTATAGTAAGTTGTCTATAGCTTGCAAGTATGTATAGTGAGGACAGAAGAGGCCCGATTTCTACTACAATCTCAAGGCCCCCGAGTCATTGGCACGACCGAACTCAAGGCGAGCCAAGCCGACCGATACCACACTATTCAGTACTGAAAAGTTACTTCTAATCGACAATATTATATTATATACTAGATGCTTAGATCATAGACTATGACAGTTGTGAACACATCAAAAAAATTAATTTAGAACTAACCTCTATGTTGAGCTATTCACGCACACCAACACAAAGTGACATATAAATCGCGAGTGTAAGACGAAGATTGTCACGCACACTAAACTAATATTCCTGGCCTGTTTTTATCGGCTGTCTAGCAGCAAGAGACTCTATCTAGACGTATAAATTATCTACGAATCGATGGTATATGGATATCTTCTATATATATACTGAAAATGGTCTTTGTTTGAGGCTCAATCACGCCTAAACCACTGATCGTATCGACATGAAACCACCAGTCGTTGCGAAATTTATCCTAGATGGTTAATAGTTTACTTATTATTTTTTATTATTAAATTGATTTCCTTTTAAAATTCGCCCAGCGAAGCGGGCGGGAACGGCTAGTATATATGTCGCAGGGATATGATAAAAAATGTTAAAATAACAACACGGTTTTATCATTTCTCGAAACAAATCTAGTGGTTTGACCAAAGGCCAGAGTTGGTTCTGTGAAATGAGAAAAAGTATTTTCATTGGTATTTATAAGGTTTATTATTGGTAAAACTTTGACATAACTTGGTAAGAATTTAGTGTCGTATCGCAGGTGGAGGGGGGTGAGAGGGGAAGGGGAGGAAGGGAAGGAAGGGAGATGTCCTCTGTCCCCTGGCTCACTCCCCCACTCCCATGAAAAGGTAACGCACCAGGCTCTTGTAATATAAATGTAAAATTAATATAAAATCAAATTAATGTAACGTAACCTCAAAAAGATAAATTTGTTTAGAGAAATGATAAATTCGCGTTGTTATTTAAACATACTCCGTGATTTGATCAAATCACTTAAGGAATTGATCAAATCTCTGTTATTATCATTTCCCTGCAACATATATATGTATATATGGTAAATTGAGTAATTTAAAAGAAATATTTACAGTTGACGATTCAAAAGTGCCTTATTTAAGCCAAATTGAATAAAGTTTATTATTTGGGCTGACGACATTGAAGGGACAGCTGGTAGACTGTCAAAAGAAAACGCCACAGGAATATACTACTGGGTATCTTTGGAGGAGGCTTTAACCCTCAAATAAAGCGGTGCCCGCTATTGTTAGTAGCCAGTGGAAGGCTCCTTTGCACAAGAAGCCAGCTCGATAATGGGTACCACAACGGGGCCTATTTCTGCCGTGAAGCAGTAATGTGTAACGATACTTTGTTTCGGTCTGAAGGGCGCCGTAGCTAGTGAAATTACTGGGCAAATGAGACTAAACATCTTATGTCTCAAGGTGACGAGCGCAATTGTAGTGTCGTTCAGAATTTTTAGGTTTTTCAAGAATCCTGAGCTGCACTGCATTGTAAGGTTCAACTGATGGTAACTACCCATAATCTAGCCAGCATCCTGTGCAAAGGAGCTTCTCTTTGTTGAGATTTAATGTTTCGTAGGGTTGGGTGACCCTTACCATTTAGGGGTATGAAAAATAGACGTTGGCCGTTTCTCAAACATACACACAAATTTTCAAACAAAAGATAAATTCTCACCTCCAATAAATGCGTTTGTAATCCAATCTATATATATAAAAATGAATTGCTGTTCGTTAGTCTCTAAAACTCGAGAACGGCTGGACCGATGTACCTAATTTTGGTCTTGAATTGTTTGTGGAAGTCCAGGGAAGGTTTAAAAGGTGAATAAATAGGAAAATGCTGCTAAATTTAATAAAAACAACAAATTTGTTTTTCCTTTGATGTGTCCATACATAATTTCTATGAGAGAATTTATTGACGCACGGTTTGACAGTTCTGCTGTGAAACAATTTCATTACGACAGCAGGGTTTTACGTAGTAATTTTTGATGTTATGATATATTATTGACAAATTCACATAAAAACATTATTTTATTTATTATATACAGAAAAACGTCTGTCGGGTCAGCTAGTTTCAATTAAAAATATTTGAATTTGGCGCCACTACAAGCTTATACAACAACATTCCCGTTTATGGCGTGTCATGAAGAAACTGCAAAACCTATAGAAGACATGGATTCCCATGAACCACATAATTCAAATAAAGGCGCCTCAACACTTCCAGCGCGTGTATTAATAAAACCGGTTCGATGCGGTTCGCCGAATGGCCTCTATTTAGAGAACACCCGCTGACTCTTATCAGGCCCCTGGCTTCTATGTATGCTGTAGGTACTCGGGTGGCTTACACATACCACCACATACACTACGCCAGTGTCTGATCCCTGCCGAATGCCGACTTGTTCACTTTGTTTACAAATTCCAAACATTTCATGGACTATAGATAATTTTTTCACTATTATTTTTAATCTACTTCAAAAAAACTGTCATTAGTCATTGCTAACTATAACGCTCTTTTTTGTAATCCCTACTAATATTTTAAATGTGAATGTAAGTTTGTTTGTTACGCTTTCACGCCGAAGCTAATGAATCGATTTTGATGATATTTGGTGCAGCGATAGACTAGGCATAAAAGGCATTTATTTTCTCAAAATTTATTCCTTTAGAATTCTTTTTGATGTCATTTCTAATAACTACTAGATACTACTACCGCTTCGGATACAAATGGTGCTCTGAGAGAGAAGAAACTCTCCCAGCATTCTTTTTTTGCGTTTTTTCAATATACAATATTGTACAGTCATTTCTATCGCTATAAAATAATCACAATCTAGTCCCAGGCTGTCCGATCATTTAGATATTCAGCAGTGGAGTAATAGGATTTACGACAGAGCCATTTTTTTATAAAACATTTAAATTTATTTATAGAGAATGCCTGAACAGTGGCTGGAACTTTAGTATAGAAGTGTATACATTTAGCCTTAAAGCTATTATGTATCCTATGACTAGAGCTTGGGGAAGGACACTAAATTTTATCCCGGAAAAATCCATGGTTTAAAGGCGGGATTTGTGAAACTGAAATTCACGTCGATGAGCTATAACTATACTAATAGTAGGTTTAGCTTGCCATAGCAATCCTCCTCGAAATAAGATTCATATAATATGTTGGGAACGGGAGCGAAAACGGGAACCGGAACTGGAATAAGACAGGAGATAATCTTCAATTCCAAGCTTGCTTATTATTTTTAAAGACCGCTTTTTCTACGCGGACGAAGTTGCGGACATCAGCTAGTATTCTTATTTTTTTGAAGTTATTTTCCTGGCGTGTTTTGGAAAAATTATCAGAGTGCATTTTTACGTTGCATGCGCACCCTAAATTCGACACCCTGACGATAGCTGGTCAACTAGACGACTTGTATCATACTTCAGCTACCAAGCCTCTGTAACTTAGATGTCTACTGAACCACAAGCAATATACAAGAATTAAATAAATTTCAATATATAATTGCAATTTAAATACAAGTTTTAAAATAAAAAGAATCCCTCTAATTGTATAAAATTAATTTAATGATATTTAAATTACACGTTATTAAACTAAATTATTCGGTATCATAATATTTCAATTAATATTTTATTACAATTTTGTCCTTTCTACAAACGTATACGAGGAATAATTTCTATAACTTTTTGCGTGCCTGTATACATGCACACATTTTATTTATATATTTTTTTCATTTAACAGGCCTAATGTTGAGGCATCGGCAATTATCGCATAAAATATTTCTCACGGAAACATCATAATAAGCGTGAAAACTTATAATCAGCCCGGAGAGAGGCAAGTTTTTTCTTTCAAATAACAAAAACGTTGCAATCAATAACTCTTCAGTTGTAGATTCTCATCCTGACAATGCATTGCTTGAGGTTAAATAGTAATTATAATAAACACGTTTATTCTAGACTATAGACAATTTATTCAAATTCAAATATTTTTATTCAAAATAGGATTCTTTGAAACTCAAAATATATATATAGGCATACTTTTTCGAATGGGTAGTTTTGAGTCAGATCTGAGAAGAACGGGCGCAAGAAACTCAGCGGACTTCTTTTTTTCATAAAAGAATATGGTTACAATCTAATATCGTATAATAAAACTTTTTATTTAATAGTTTGAGGGTGGTCGCTCCGTTCTTAATCAGTGGTATCATTAAGAAAGTCGTTTATGTTATAGTAACGTTTACCACACAAATATTTTTTAACAATTTTTTTGAATTCATTTTTTTAATTTTTTTCTAGGATCTTATTGTAAAAGCATATACATTTATGTTAATAAGTTAAAAATTATACGTTAACTTAAAGTAATGTTTTCCGTAATGCCTCCTCCACCATTTTTCAAAACTCCCTATGTTTTCTTTCTCCCACTTTGAGAAAGTCATCACTCCATCCCATTTTGGGTCTAACTCGGTATATTTTACCTGAGAGACCACTCCATCTTGTGGCTTTTAACCTTTCCGTTCTGTCAATGCGTATTATTTTACGTGTATTAATAGATTGCTTATAATAAGAATGATTTGAGTGAATGTATATGAAACAAGCTATAAGACCAAGTAAAATAAACCATATTACAAACAAAGTAAAGGTCAGGACTTGGTGAGGGATTAGTGTGCCGTACGGCACTTTCGGTTTTGGTGTATGTCAAAAATCTAGTGCCCTGGGGCACTGCCGATTTCGGAAGTCCAGCTTTGGTCTGGGACCACATGTACTGACTCTTGCATGTTCAAGTACATCATTACGGTTGGTTTTTTCCTGATGCTTTTGTTGCGGAAGTTTATGTATCTTTTTTATTCTCAACATTATTCTCTCATTGATAGTTGTGTTGTCCGTAATTGATTTCTAAGTTTATGTAGGTTAAAATCCGTTTTGATAAATACCTAATTAGTTTATTACATGACACGCTACACAATAGTATATAATAACCCACAATCTGGATGTCCAAAATTTCTCTACAGTGCGATTTTCAAGGTACAAACAAATTCGAACGAGAAAAAATCGAGATTCTTCATGCGGTGGATCCAGGACGATACGACATGGGTAGCTTAGAAAATAAAGCGGGCACGCCTTTCTAAAAGGCAGGCAACGCTCCTGTGATTCCTCTGGTGCTGTGTAATAGAGTGTAGGCGGCGGTGATCACTTAACATCTGGTGTCCCGTACGCTCGTTTGTCCGCCACTTATAATATATATAAAAAAATCTTTTTTAATTTAAGCCTGACTTAAAATAATTGGGACTACGTAATTCATTCAAGGTTCCACCAGCAACACACCACCTGAAACACGATAAACCCTATAAAAATAATAAAAAAACTTCCACAAAGGAAATACAAAAACGAAGCCGGAGATATATTACATGATAAATTGTTCGACGGCTCCCAAAACCCGTTTACAAATTCTAAAGAACTATTTCGTGAATATAAAGTTAGCAATGCCCTATTTATTTGCGAGCGTGGTTACGCAGTACCTACCGAAAACATGCCAACATTTATAATAAACTTATCAAACATCTTTTGGCGCGCATCTGCCGAAATATTATGTTCTGATAAGTTTACGATAGTGTTATCCTTCAAGGTTCAGGGTCGTACAGTAGAGTAGCTTGACATTACATTCAACATTCCGTGCTGACCATAGACTAACAATATCCTAAAGTATAGACGAACAAAGAAAGAAGATCAACTCTGACGGATATACAGCAAGATAGAAAAGGTAAGTGAATCTATTGTTACTGTTACAGATTTTTGATTAGATTCGGCATTAGCGCCGTAGAATTTTGAATTTAAAGTCCTTAGATCAGGGGCGTAGCTACCGCCGTATCAATTATGCGGGCCCCCGGGCTACGGAGGTCGTTTACGTGCGTAAGCAAAAATCAATAAAAAAATCCCAGATTTTTTTTTCAGAAATTACAAAACTCAATAAAAGTTTAAAAGACTATAGTCATCATGAGCTATAAAAGATTTAATAAATGAGTTTGCCGAAAAAAGGCAAGGAGAGTATATATTTAATTTGAATTATTGTGAAAAAAAATTGTAAAAAGTGATATAGATAAGTATGATGTATAAATACTTCTTTTAATTTTATACAAACATTTTTTTTCTTTTGTGAACCTTCCCCGCTTCATAAGGGCCCCAAACAATTTTTATACGGGGCCCCACCAAGGCACGCTACGTCACTGCCTTAGATAATTTATATGTCATATATATTTATATAATAGAGTCTCTTGCTGTTAGACTACCGATAAAAACATGCCAGGAATATTAGTTTAGTGTGTGTGGCAAGCTACGTCTTACACTAGCGATTTGTATGACACTTTGTGTTAATGTGCGTGAACTGCACAAAATAGAGGTTAGTTTTAAAGTCTAGTTTTAGACGTTTTCACAGCTGTCATAGTGTATCTAGATGTATAAATGATCTAAGATTAAGCCCAATTGCGGTCTATACACATATTCCCAGTCTGCGGAACGACAAGTCTGCATAAAGACCATGTAAGCACACTTTTCTCCTTTATCGTGTGTCAACTGTCACTGTCAGAATCGGGTTATAAATTCAACATACGTAACCTGAACTTAATAAATGTTATACATTGCTGCTTATTGACCAATAGTATTTTATACAACTGAAGTAAATGCGGCAATGTATAGCAGTCGATGCTTATTACGGTGTAATTTGTGGCATGTTCCATATTTCGGCATTGTTTTTATTCGACGTGATATGTCTATATGTATAGAACGTCATTAAATCATATTATAAAGTTACTCATTTACCAAGGGAGGCTCTTTTGCACAGGATGCCGGCTATGGATACCACAACGGCGCCTATTTCTGCCGTGAAGCAGTAGGTAATGTGTTTCGTTCTGAAGTGTGAAATTAGTGGGCAAACGAGACTTAACATCTTATGTCTCAAGGAGATGAGCGCAATCGTGGTGCCAATCAGAATTTTTGGGATTTTCAAGAATCCTGAGCGGTACTACATTGTAAAGGGTGTATCAATTACCATCAGATGAACGTCCTGCTGGTCTCGTCCCTTATTGTCATACAAAACACATCATCAGGTCGCCTTTACTATTTTATTTTCTAAGTCTATGGTGCTGATTAAAAAATACAAAGTTTCTAACATGTGGCTAGATTTGTGTAAACAGTATGGTAATAGCCTTTTTGTTAGATACATTTATGGCTATGACTCACATTGAAATGAAACTATTCGAATTGTAACCACTTAAACATCTTAATAAAAACTCAATTTGTGAAATGGTAATGTGTTGAGAACTGCGTCGAGCTCATGTGGCAACATCGCAAACGGTCGTTATTTGAATTCAGGATTGCAATGGCCGTTAGCTTTCAAGTTATATAAAGCAACTGTACTTATTAGTCTAAGCTCGGAATATTCAGATTTATGGTGCTTTAATTAGCATACTTGTTGGTCTCCTTGGCAAAGTTGTACCAAGCGAATTTAGTATTTTTAGGGTACCGCAACTTGAAAAGAAAAATCTGAACCCGTATAGGATCCTTTTATTGTCCGTCCAACTGTCTGTCTGTCAAGATCCTTAATCTCGGGAACACTTGGGGATATCGAGTTGAAATTAAAATTTTATACTCAAGTTTCCAGTCTCTTGAAGCTGTGAAAATATTAAACTTCTAAGTAGATGTAAAATAGATACGGCCATTTTTTTTTTTTGCGCCCAAGCAAGGGAATGGGCTACCCTCCGGGATAACGACGTGGTGAATGCTCATGCATACCAACGCACCCTAAGTCTGCGTTGGTTATGTGGGACTCACGTGAAATCCTAGGTGCCTACCCACTAAACACCACCTGCAGTTGGCTTTGGGCAGGTGCCCTCTAAGCCTACATCGAAGGCGACCTTCTCATGGGGAGAGAGAGGCGCAAGCGGCACTCCCTATGGAGTTTCCGACGGCCATTTATACTGCAAACAACTTATATATCTCGACACTCTCAAGGGAATCAAAATCTATAAGCATAGGTACTAGCTGACCAAAAGGCGCTGTTCTGTCAATAGAAATTGATAAGGTTCAATATCGTATTTGTGCAAACGGCTTTTACATTACCGCTTTATAATTGCCAATTTTGAAAATATTAAAATGGATATAGTATGTTATCTTAAAGAGATATACATATGCCATAGTAGACTTTTCTGCAGACCTATATGAAATAATAATTCTACTATACATTATATTGTTTTATCTCAAAGGGCTTAGACAGAGTTTTCGTTTAAAGCTCAAAGCTTATATCTCCAAAAAATTTCGTTAATGTTTTCAATAACGTTAACAAAAACTTAACAAATTATAAACGTAAACTTTACTCGAGAACCACGCTATCCACTGGTAAAAACAGCGTGAATATATATGTGCAGTAGTTTTTGAGTTTATCGCGAATAGACAGACAGACAGACGCGGCGGAGGACTTCATTTTATATATAGGACGATGTAATAAGGCTCACTTTACGAACAAGTGTGTTGAAAACAAAATTATATACATTGTTGGAAACGAGTTCAGTTTTGCACTACATGAAATGGCATTATGGAAATAATAATATAAAGAGCAACTTACGTCAGACAATATACGCGACGTAATTGTCTGAGCGTTATTCAAATATTTTTATTACGACTGTTCACTAATGTGGGGTCTGATAGGACCCTTTCGCATCGCCAGAGCGATTTGTTCAATTATAAGGCGCTGGCAATCTCGATTTCGTACATTTTGTTCGTTTTAATGACCCGACAAAGTGTGTGGATATTTAGAGAATGCGGAGGAATTATATTAAATTTTACATTGGATTACCGAGAATTATATTTTTATGGCTGAGCAGACAAGCATACAACTCATCTGATAGTACAATCACCGCCCCCCAACTCAAGCAGCACGAATTATAACAAAAATGTGTGTATGCGGAGTACATTTAAAAAAGCATGACAAAGCTTTTGTTTTTCATGGGAGCACTTAATATGGGGTGATCGCAAAGCTAGTTTAATTAACACCTTTTCCGTATGATTGCAAAGAAATCGCTCTTCATCGATATCTAATATCGTATAAAGTAGTCTTCCAAGTTCAAGTCGACCCGATGAAAGTGATGTTTACACACGCCACATACTCACATATCTTCATAAGCACTTGGATTTACAAAAATGAAACAAATAAATATCACAAGTTTTCGAGTTGGAGCTTAAATGGGGGGGAATGTTATTGTATACATACGTGAGTGGTTTCATTTTTACTTCAAGGAATGGCAAAGGTACACCCATACAGCCAACGCGGGTAAACTGAAAATTACGAAATATACCTAGTAGCATCTTGATAAATTATATTAACAAGTTTTTTTTCTTGAGTTTCCATTAAAATGTGCATTCTAATGGCTTAAAAATGAAAATATTATGTATCTATGTACTACGTCTTACCTAATATTTCTGTGAACCAACCATACCTAACCTAGATTGAGTTGTCTGTGGCACCAAAACAACTGTGCTTTTTGGCGACATGAAAGTATAGTAGACCATGCTTTTTTGGGCCATAGAGTATAGACTTTTTCAAATTATGTAGGTACTTAAATTACTGATCGTGGCTGTATAAATGAGAGATAAAAGTAGAGGTGTAGTAAAAAATCATTTATTCTGCAACTTAAAGTATACAAGAAGACTTATTTAATAATTTATATGAACATGCAGAATTGGAGTTCACCTCAGCATAATACTGGTCATACCCACCAGGCGATATGATCAGCGCTGGTCTTCCGGTGACCCCAGGTGGTCTAGCGGATTGTCAAACTACTTATAGGTTATGGATATATGAAGGGTTACCATACTAAAATAATAATATCACAATAAAGAAGTAATAACAACAAAACAAAAATTACATAAAATTTCGTGACCTGACCTAATTCAACAAGTTAGTAATATGATTAAGGACACTAAAATAGCAAAAAAAATAATAATAATATATCTTTATTAAAAGGTATGCACCCAGTTAAAATTACATTAATATATGTATAAAGTATAATAATAATAATAACAATTGAGTACTTATTGTGTGAATGAATGAGTGTTAATTCTGTTAATATTAATAAGAATGTCTCTAAAAAGAACTATTAATAAAACGGCAGAGAAGTGATATTTATTTATAGGTAACACGCTTCGAATGTCCGAGGCAATTAATAACTTATTATCTGGAATGTTCCCAGGGGTATCTATGGCAGTGCGCGGCGGTCGGTAAATGACGTGATCAGTACAAGCCTACACAACTTCACTTAATCAATAAATAACTCTTTTATTTTTCAAATAATCTTTAAAAATGCTGCATACCTTGCTCCATTTTTGATGACGTCATTTTTTTATGGAAGAGGATTTTAAACGAGCGTACGGTTCACCTGGTGTTAAGTGATCACCGCTGCCCACAATAAAAGGCATTTTCTCAAAATTGATTCCTTTAGAATTCTTTTTGATGTCATTTCTAATATACTAGATACTACTACCGCTTCGGAAACAAATGGCGCTCTGAGAGAGAAGAAGGCCAATTTCTGGCAATACCAGAGGAATCATAGGAGCGTTGCCGGCCCTTATGGAAGGTATACGCGCACATGTACTTCAGGTTTCTACGCTTTGCAATCTTAATTTAATTTAAATAATACTGAATCAACAATATGTTCGGATAAAGTACAGCTCGTGAAAAGAAGAGACTCAACGGTCTCTATTAATCAATGACAATTTTAGTTTTTTTTATTTTAGCTATAATATACTTACATAACTGTTGAACATGAAGAAGATGTTCCACTTACTCGGGACCACAGATAATCTATGCTCTGGACCCTAAGCTACGCTTCATGTTCTGCCTGCGACGCGAACCCAACCAAATAACTATGCATCTATGATCATAAAATTATTAAGACTTTCGTGAGACATTATAAGCTTTATTTGTCTAAAAAGGCTTTACTCACGGTTTGTTGGAGTTGGTACCGGCCTTTGGACCATTCGGAGATGACCATTAGGGTAAGTGTATGGAGTTCGCGGTTTTTTTATGAAAGTAAGGGCGAGTCGAGCAGATCGCTAAGCTGATGCTAATTGATACGCCCCGCCCATTACAATGCAGTGTCGCTCAGAATTCTTGAACAACCCAAAAATTCTGAGCAGCACTAAAATTGTGCCACCTTGAGACATAAGATGTCAAGTCTTATTTGCCCAGTAATTTCACTAGCTACGGCGCTCTTCACACCGAAACACAATAATGCTTAGACATAACTGCTTCTTCAGAAATAGGCGCTGTAGTGATACCCATAATCTAGCCGGCATGCTGTGTAAAGAAGCCCCCCACTGGTAAGCCGTTTTAGTCAAATAAAGCATCTATGATCGGCTTGTTTGATGGTGTTGCGTAGAGATGTTGGTTGTTGTTGGTTCTCTGTGCATTTTCTACTGCATTTATCACGGGGAGACGGGAGCTTAGACGACTTGTTCGTATTGATACCAACAGGCGAATTTTACAACCAGACATTGCATCAAAATGCGAAATTCCATCCGAATTATGTTTACGTCCGGCATTATACAACCGCGAGGAAAATCTTGCCTCGCACAGCCACTTTGTGGAATCAATTACCGGCTGCTGTTTTCCCGAACTTAGGGGCATTTAAGTATAGCGTATCACCATCATCAGCCGGAAAACGTCCACTGCTGGATTTGTCCACCTTTGGGCCTCCCCCAAAGATCTCCACGACGATCGGTCCTACGCTGCCCTGATCCAGTGTACTCCGGCAATCCTGACCAGATCGTCGGTCCATCTTGTGGGGAGCCTACCAACACTACGTCTTCCTGTACATGGTCGCCATTCGAACGCTTATCTGCCCCACCGGCCGTCTGTCCGTTGAACTATGTGCCCTGCCAACTACCACTTCAGTTTCGCAATCAAGCATAGTGTATACTCCGAACTTAAAGACCGGCAACGCAACTCTTGACGCCTGGTCTTGCGGATGTCCATGGGCGGTTTCCTCAGCTCTTCTCATCACAGACATATCTTGCCCGTTTAACTCTCGTATAAAGAAAGAAATGTCTACTATGCAATGCCCATAGTGTGACCTATACTTACTATTTGCCGAACACTCAATCTCTCTTTTCTCATCTACGAACGCTCGAGTGAAACTCACCTTAATATAGCGAATAGGAATGGCGCGACCGCCCTCAGGCTATTAAATAATAAGTTTCATTGTACGATATTACATAGCAACCATATTTGTTTTAAAAAAAAAGGCAGCAGAGTTTTTTGCGCCCTTTCTTCTCAGGTCTAAGGCATACTATTCCGAATGAGTCGTAGTTTTTGACTTACACGAATTAAATTTCAAAACAAAATTTATCAACAATGCGGGACTCCGCAAGCTCTACTCTAGCGCTCTTCCACTAAGCCAACCGTTCGAGTGACGTATTCTTGATAACCTGCTCAGCCCCAATATTTGCTTATTAGGAAATTTAATTGAGATATCGCTCCTTCAATACTAAACTCTTTTCTTCATATCAATGATATTTTGGACACCTCTAACATACATTGCTATGCAGACGACAGCACTGGTGATGCCATATACACGGGCCATGCAGGTCTCTCTCGGGAAATCGGTGACTAGTGCCGGGAGAAACTCTGTGTCTTCTATCGAGTCCTCTCTTGAGAAGGTCGCGGAATGGGGTAAATTGAACCTTGTCCATTTTAACCCCCAGAAGACTCAAGTTTGCGCGTTTACCACTAAAAAAACCCCATTTGATGTATCACCGCTCTTCGAAAACACTTCCTTTGAAGCCTCGCCTAGTATCGAAATACTGGGTCTCATAATCTCGAGCGATTGCCAATTCCGTGGCCATCTGGAGGGCAAAGCCAAATTGGCTTCCAAGAAGCTGGGGGTCATTAATAGAGCATGGCAATACTTCAGGCCGGCCCACATTCTAGCGCTCTACAAAGCGCAGGTCCGGCCACACATGGAGTATTGCTGTCATCTCTGGTCTGGCGCACCCAAGTATCAGCTCGATCTATTTAACCGCGTGCAACGCAGAGCAGCTCGAATTTTCGGGGACCCAGTGCTCTGTGAACGGCTGCATCTCTTGGCGTTGCGTAGAGACGTCGCTTCATTGTGTGTCTTCTACCGCATTTATCACGGGGAGTGTTCCGAAGAGCTGTTTAGCCTGATTCCTGCCGCGGAATTCCACCTTCGCACGCCACGCCACAAGTTAGGATATCATCCCCACCATCTGGATGTGTGGCGGTCCTCCACAATGCGGTTTTCAAGGAGCTTTCTTCCTCGTACTACAAAGCTGTGGAATGAGCTTCCTTGTGCGGTGTTTCCGGGACGATACGACATGGGTACCTTCAAAAAAAGCGCATACACCTTCCTTAAAGGCCGGCAACGATCTTGTGATTCCTCTGGTGTTGCAAGAGAATGTGGGCGGCTCGTTTGTCTATTTCATAAAAAAAAATCAACAGTAAACAATTTGTTATTTTTTAAAGTGATAAACCTCACTTCTGGGATTAATTACACAAATTAAATTTCACTTTAAAAATTTGAAGTTGAATGCCCTGGCATTAATTACACAAATTTTTAAGTTCGACCAAGTTTAAAGAAAATTTATTGAAGTAGGCGTAACTTTGCGGAAATCCATAATCATCCATATGTTTTGAGTTTTCCTTAGTGTTAATTCCGCCAATATTTGTCTACAAACAATTCTACACGTGTTTCGCCTCTACACGAGGAATGCTCAGGAGATATTGACTCGCCAAACTCTGGCACGAGACTGTCTCGTTCCAGAGAAATTTTGAAGACAAATATTGGCGGAATGAACACTAAGGAAAACTCAAAACATTTGGAGACCAAGTTTTATTTTAGCTTCTAGTACTAAGATGGTTCGCAAGCTATAGGTTTTTATCACTTTAATGTTATAATTAAAAATCATTAGGTCTTCTTTGTAATCGTGGAGCTGAGTTGGTCAGAGTTGACCCCCAGCTATTAGGAGGACTTCAATGCAGTGCCGCCGTCGAGTTAATTCTCATCTCGAGCACTAAGTAACCTAGTGTGTAATCATATTAAGCTTATCCCGAGTAGGCACGTACTCGTAATTATATACACCTAGACAGGGGGGTGCATTGGTTTTAGCAAGGTAGGTCTAAACTAGATCTAACTAGTCGTAGATGCACTTTAGTCATATAGTGCTAGATTTTGTTGTTTTTTTTTTTAAATTAAAGTAAGGGACGAGACGAGCCGGACATTCAGATTAATTGATACGCCCTACCCATTACAATGCAGTGCCGTTCAGGGTTTTTGAAAAATCCAAAAATTCTAAGCGGCGCTACAATTGCGCTCGTCACCTTTAGACATAAGATGTTAAGTCTCATTTGCCCAGTAATTTCATTAGCTACGGCGCCCTTCAGACCGAAACACAGTAATGTTTACACATTACTGCTTCACGGTAGAAATAGGCGCCGTTGTGGTACCCATAATCTAGCCGGCTTCCTGTGCAAAGGAGCCTCCCACTTGTGGTTTAACTGGAAATGATTGTTAATCGTATATATCTTCGGGACTATTTGCTCAATCTAATACCTACTTTATACTGCTTTCCCATTTTATCTAAATAGCCTTGTACGCGAGATTTTTTAAATAAAGTGATTTTTCATAAATATTAACGATTTTTAATATTACGATGTGAAACGCACGTTTTTTTAGTTTTTATGGTCATAAACACATACTGAATCACTTCTTGGCTATAATGTATAGTCACTAGTGATATATTTATTTAGGTCCTTATCTAAGTAGGCACTGCCTTATTACCTATATGGTGTACACGCCCCTGCACCTAGAGAATACCGCCAAATAAAACCATTTAAAACAATATGTTATGTTTTTAAAGTGATAACCCTGACTTCTAGGATTATAACACAAATAAAATTTTAAAAACAAAATATTGTTTAGATTTACAAGAGCGACATCTCAAGTCAATGTCCCAATATGCAAATATTGGGGTTGAGCAGGTTATCAACTGTAAAGTTGATCCTGTAGATGAAGCCACAACCTGAGACTTGAACAAAGCAAACCGAATTTTATAACGAGGCGGTTAGCTCAGTTGGTTAGAGCACCGGCACGGAAGGCCGGAGGTCGTGGGTCCGAATCCCGCATCGTTCATAAAATTTTGTTTTTCATATTTTATTTGTGTATAAAACCATTTTACTTTGTACATCGGTAAACATGATAATATTATACTTAGAATATAGAAGCCTATAGACGAACTGACAGCCCGATAATGCGTGATTTGTTTTGTGAATGTGTGCGTTAGCTACTTTAATAATATAAAAAAAAACTACATTTAAAAAAACCGACTTAAAAAATATATAGAGATTTAATTTAATACTCCTCTTATGCGAATCTTATACCTTTAATATTAATAAAATACTATTATTTGTATGTGCTACATATGGATAGGGCTTAAGTCGGTGGTTGCCCGCTTGGGTTGTTTGGTTCTAGACGAATTTCCCGCTCAAAGTCACCTGCGATGACATTTGGCTTGGCTCTCAGAGTAATCGGTGTACATACATAAAGAAAATACCGATCGAATTGAGAACCTCCTCCTTTTCGGTTAAAAATACGAACTCCAAGCGTGGCTAACTGTTTACGACTTGTCAGTCTAAATCGGCTACATTAACAATAGATTTGGTTTCGTTAGAGATGTCGTTCTCTCTTTGCACGCTTTATTTGTCTGTAACATAGTATGTTGTATATTGGTTAACAATGTCTGTGGTTTTAACAAACGCGAAGTAAAATTAAAAAAGGCATAAAAGGCATTTATTTTCTCAAAATTGATTCCTTTAGAATTTTTATTGATGTCATTTCTAAAATACTAGACACTACTACCGCTTCGGAAACAAATGGCGCTCTGAGACGGAAGAAGAGGCGCAAGAAACTCTCCCAGCATTTTTTTTAGATATTCCAATTAGTTTTAGCCTTACAAATAATTTTGGTATAAAGTTTTACCTGATTTTAAACCCAGAATATGCTAAATGTTGACAATACCGCTGACAACACTGTCAATACAATGATTATTCTGAAGTTTTCCGAATGTCATGCAGCTTTACAAATAAACGCGCGAAAAAAAGAAAAAATGTTACATCTGCAATATTTAAGGTATTTCCACTGCATAGGACGCCCTTATTACGCCATTACGTAATGTAAGTAACTGTATGTTCATAAGCACACTGAGGAATTTTCTAGAAACTGTGACATTCATAATGTTAACACGAGGAACAAACATAATTTTGTTATGCCTACTACTCGGTTAGGTCTAGTTAGTAAGTCTTTTGTTGGGCGATGTATATGCTTCTACAATATGATCCCAGAAAATGTACAAAACAAATGTGTTACGAAATTTAAAAGAATTGTTAAAAAACGTTTGTGTGGGAAAGGTTACTATAGCATAAAAGATTTTCTTAATGACACCACGGACTGGGAATAAAGCGAACACCCCCAGGCTCTTTAATTAGAAATGTTTATTGAACGATATCACATTGTAATCCGTATTTTATATAAAAAAAAAAGCCCGCTGAGTTTCTTGCGCCCATTCTTCTCAGGTCTGAGGCAGTCTCTTTTGTTTTGTATTTAAATACGAGAATACCATTAGCTAGAATACGTTGCAATTAACTGTTAAAAGCTGCGTTCTTTAGAAATCGGCGCGGGCGCGGCGATACGAAGATCGAGAGACAATTAGGAACGCCAATACACATAATATAGCGATGTCTGAAGATGAGATGTATTCGCAGACAGGCGTTATGTTTTCCCACGGGGCGGGTGCCCACTGCCATTCCGGTTTTCGCCAACTTAAATGTTTGTTGTCAAATTAATCTGAAGTCGCTTAGTATGCAACGGTCGACCAGTCGAGCAACTATTCATTCATAGTCTGTGGAATGTTAGATCGCTTGTGGATCGCCTCGACCGGCCTTCGCCCGTCGCCACAAAAACTATGTGAGCCTTCGTGACTCGCGCTCAATTATGTGGAAGTACCACAATCCAGTCCCCAGTACTTACACGGTTCTGTTGCTTTACTTGAGCTTCAGATAAGGTTTTTGTTTCATATCGCACAGACATCATGAATGAACGAATTAATTAGTGGGACTATCGCTGTCGCCAAGCCCCGTTCTAACCATAGTCATACCATAACTTGTATCGATAAAAATATTTGAATTTATGCTTTAGTCTATGGCAAAACATTTTATTCGCAGGATATATTTTTTAATATTGACATTATATATAGCCATAAATATATCAAAAATTACATTCACCTAGTAAATCAGATAGTAGAAGTAGTTAGAAGTATGTATTTAGACGAGAACCGTTTCCGTTAAGTTCGGAGGATTTAAAAACACAGAGCGAAACTCTCTGAGAAAAAAGCGATTCACTCGATCGAAACGTGCAGTCATTGATAGATTGACAATTAATGGCGGCTAGAATCTTGTAAAAAACAGAGATACCCGAAAACCACTACGTTTTAAGCAACTGTTTGTTAGCTTTCAAACTTAGCCGGATTATACTTCGTCGCCATAGTGTAATTACTATTTCATACATAACTTAATTTCAATTATTACTTAGGCAGTCCCGTCTCTTATTACGTAGTATTTACATACTCTTTGGTTAGAAGTGAGTATTTAGACGAGAACCGTTCGGAGGATTTAAAAACACAGAGTACATAACATGACGTCATACATAGATTGTATTTGTTTAATTTGTCGCATTCTCATTGAGCACCGGATGCCTACAGTCACTGACCTTTTTACTACGCGGGTGATAGACTTAATTATAACCTGCCAGATCTATAAATCTTTATCATTTTTTATGCGCACTATTATATACTTATTCATCTTCATACAATATTATCATACATTGGGTATAAATATTTAAATGAAATGAATTTATATTATACCTAAATTAAATTTAGGATGGAAAATTATGAAGATTTTTGCTGGTAAATATGTGTAGGTATCTACGTTTGGGAAGAGCATAAGTTTACATAATATTATATAGTTAAACAAAGAAAATAATCTCCGTAAAATCTTGTCGTCCTAAATACCACAGTGTCTGAAGACGAACGTTTTCAACCAGTGTGTGTTGCCAGTGATGACTTACGGTACGCAGACGTGGTTGCTAACTATGGGCCTTATGAGAAAGCTCAGGGTCGCTCAGAGAGCATTATGTGTAACCATTACTGTGTTTCGGTCTGAAGGACGTAGCTAGTGAAATTACTGGGCAAATGAGACTTAACATCCTATTTCTCAAGGTGACGAGCGCAATTGTAGTGCCGCTCAGAATTTTTGGGTTTTTCAAGAATCCTGAGCGGCACTGCATTGTAATGGGTAGCATGTATCAATCACCATCAGCTGAACGTCCTGCTCGTCCCTTATTTTCAATAAAAAAGCACACTAATAGATAATATTTAACATTAACCATAAGATATAACAGATCCAAGAGTATCGATAATATAAAGGTTTTATGTTTATTTATTTATTCGGAAACCCAACAATCGCACACTAATACAAAAATTACATAAAAAAAATATATATCTAAGTGTACAGATAACTTACAGGGTTACACATCTATCATTATCTGTTACCTTCCCGACCATCTATACAACTTGTTTAAAGTTAAATATTATGTTAGTAAAATTACAGTTTATCTAAATAGTATGTTAAAATTAAAATTAAGTTAAGTGAAGTAAGGGTTTCCATTCATCATATTACAAGACCATCATCATCACTGTATGTATTCCTTGTGAATCATTCTATACTTACTTTTGAATTAACCGAGGCCGATGAGCTCCCAAGAGCTGGGGCTAAAGCAGTCCAATATGGTCCGGAACCCATTTGTGGACTGCCCAAGAGCGCCATCCGACACACCCTGAGTAACCAATGTAAACAAGAAGCACTTAAACGCTGGAACAACTCTTCAGGTTTAAACTACTCTAAAGCACTGATAAGGGCATTCAACAGTAGCTATGCGAATGAAGCCCTATCATTGAACAGGAAAAATCTATGCATACTCACTAGGATGCTAACCGGGCACTGTCGCCTAAACAAGCACCTCAGTGTGGTCGGCATCAAAAGCGACAAAGCTTGCAGGTTCTGCCTTGAGGATGATGAAACACCTATTCATCTACTCTGCGACTGCGGCCCACTAATGCATAAGCGTAACACAATCTTTGGTGACTACTTCGTGCCACCAGATAGTGTTTGCAACACTCGCGTCAAGGAACTACTGCGGTTCGTAAAGGCGGCAGGGCTTGACGATGAGCTTTAGTATGAGTGGCGAACACAACAGTCCAATTCTGGACGCGGTGTTACTAGGAATCTTTTAGGACTAGGAAATAGCCACCCTCTTCAAATAATAATAATAATAATACTTTTGATATTCATTCGACTTGCCAAGGTTAAATAGATTGTATTTATAAAAACTAAGCCGAAATTTGGAAAATGCCACAAATTACTAGAAGACTGCTATATCTATACATTGCCGCATTTACTCCAGTTGTTAAAAAAAAGCATGGTCAATAAGCAGCAATGTAAAACATTTGATTCGGACAGTGAAATTTGACACACAACTAAGGAGAAAATTGAGGTTACGTTATCTTTAAGCACACTTTGGCCGTTTCACTATCAGACTGCGATAGATATATACAGAATCTACATATGAGCGCAACTTAAAGCCTTCATACATGACAGTGACCTTGCTCAAAGGGCAAGAGCAGGTGACCAGGGCGTACGAGTCGCATTTAAGGCTAAAAATAGTTATTAATTTAATAATAGATGGTAATAACTAAGGTATCAACCAGTGTGTGTTGCCAGTGATGACTTATGGTACGCAGGCGTGGTCGCTAACTATGGGCCTATTGGGAAAGCTCGTGGTCGCTCAGAGGGCAACAGAGAGTGCTATGATCGGAATTTTCCTGCGAGATCGAATCAGAAATGAGGAGGTCCACGAAAGGCGACCACGTACCAGAAGATGCAGTGTTGGTTGGCCCCCCACAAGATGAACCGACGATCTGGTCAAGATCGCCGGAATACGTTGGATGAGGGTAGCGCATTAGCGATCATCGTGGACATCATTGGTGAAGGCTTTTCTCAAGTAGTTGACGTCTTCCGGATGATAAATATTTGATGACAAAAAAATTAAGAATACCCGATGTTATTTTCGTTTCATTCAATATTTTCGTTTCATTCATTATTAACAGATCGTGCAGTATTAAACTAAATATTTCAATATTTTGATTTCTATAAATAAAAAGTACACCAACCATTTTTAGAACTGCTAGTTATATCGATTTTACTCTATATAATCTACTATACTATCTTTGTCAAAGAAAATTTTGTCTACAGGTGACCAACGCAATTAAGATGCACTTCATTGTTTTGGGTTCAGTTAGGAATCCTACAGAGTACGTAAGTAAAGTCTGAGCAAAGTGTACGTACGTTCTACAGATCTCAGCCGTAAATAATCAATAAATGCGTACAATTTTGGGTTAAAATTAAAGGTTTGATTATGCATTCGTTCCCGCTGAAGCCTGAAACCCATCGGCACCTCAACTCGCACGTCACTCGGCATTCGGCACTCGTCGATACGATCGGCCGGGGCACTCCGGACGGGAGTCGCTTGCCTCTCCAAGGACAGTAAACGTTTACCCGGTCAACGATCGCGATCGTCGCTTTTTTACCATTTGGCCCTGACGATTGGTATCGCCAAATGCTAGGAGGCCCACTACAACACGGCCATTTTGTCAACGCAATAGTTTGTACTATTTTCTTAGTTAAAGCTGACATTTTGTAATGATAATCATTGCTAAACATGTATTATAATCTATCGCACATATATTCGTTCTCATGATTTCGATATCTACGTCTACGTTATTCTTTAATCTATGGCAGCATGCGAGAGTTTTTAAATTTGACAAAAAGCGCATAGCATACAAAATATTTATATTATTTTTGGTAAAAAAAATGCATGCATACAAAAATCCTTACATGTGATTGAAGTAAAACTTAATAATACTTAATTAACTTAAGGAATAGTTGACAAATCATTAATTATTTTATTATATATTGAACGTAAGATTAGCACACGTGAATATAATATTGTTATAAAATATATATATATAAATAATGTCACAAATATCAGAATAAACAAGATGGCGCGTAACCGAATATAGCGACGACATTGCTATAAATTTTCTCTCATATTAATATAGCTTTTAAATCCCAACTATTTCACATTTTATATACCTACACATTTTTTCGCAATTTCTAAAGTTACTCTACTTTCATTATAAAAAGTCTTTTTGTTCTCTAATATAAAGATGTTAGCGAAAGCGCTATTTCCTTTCTGCCGCTACTCACAGCCAGCCAGCATAAGGTCATTTCTTATACGTCCTCCCATCGTCCCACTTCCCGGCCTGGCTCCTGTGATTCTCATAAGCACCAGAATGTCACCTGTTTGCTCCATTTTTTATAATTAAACTAAATACTAGTTCTGTTGATGAACGTTGATTCGATTCTATACATTAGTATTATAGTCCGACAACTTCAAGCGCGACCGTCTCAGAGGGTGACGGTTGCGGGACGAGGTACTAAAGATGTCAGCGGGTAGCGGGTGGTGTTGCGGGGAACAGCAATGGGTGAGACTGCTGTTTTGTTTACGTCAGTTGGTGCTGGGGTTGCTGCTTCGACTGCCGAAGACAACAAGCGTCGCAAATATGTCCGTCTTGCTAAGTCTTACATCTTTGTGCCGTTTGGTGTCGACACCCTTGGCCCGTGGGGCCCAGAGGCGCAGAGAATGTACAGAATACTATGTTCTCGCCTCAATATTGCTACTGGCAACCCAAGCGGATCAGCCTAGCTATCCAACATGGAAATGCTGCCGGTATTCTTGGTACGCTTTCCCGTAGTGATAGTTTTAATTTTATGTAATCATAGTATCCTAAATATAATAAGATTTGTTTTGTTTGATTAATTTATTATAATTTGAATATTTTATCATCAACCTCAGTTAAATTTACGTAGGTACTTATATTATTATCTTACATCATGTAAAATTTTAGTTTACGTTGCTATTTTCAGTTGCTACTACGACAATAATTATAAGACTTCTAGGTTTATAAAGGGGCCACAATGAATTAATTACGTTAAAAAAATCGGGATCTCATATCATCAGTACGTATTTTGTTTTTTTTTTTTTTAATTTCAATGCAAAATAACACGAAGCGTATTTAAGTTATAAAATTTTGTAGATGCCAATTGAGTGTCAAGATACCACGCACACAATCTTTACAAATAGCTAATACACACTACAATATAAAGTTGCAGTAATAAAAAAGCTATTGTTCTTAGATAGTAAGGTATCTAGTTTTTTTTTTTTATTGGAAAAGCTCGTTTGTCCTAAACAAGCGTCAAAAAAAACAAGGTCACCTGGTGTTAAGTAATCACCGCCGCCCATGTTCTCTTGCAGCATCAGAGGAATCACAGGAGCGTTGCCGGCCGATAAGGAAGGTGTACGCGCTTTTTTTCAAGGTACCCATGTCGTATCGTCCCGGAAACACCGCACAAGGAAGCTCATTCCACAGCGTCGTAGTGCGAGGAAGAAAGCTCCTTGAAAACCGCACTGTGGAGGACCGCCACACATCCAGATGGTGGGGATCATATCCTAACTTGTGGCGTATCGTGCGAAGGTGGAATTCCCTAACCAAAAAGTGTCTAATATGGAGTTAAAGAAGTTTTTTGAAGATAGCCATGTCGTATCGTCCCGGAAACACCTAGTTGGAGCGCAGCGGAGACAAATCTTTTATCTAAGTCTAATACATTGCAATGCCTGATATTTAATAAAACAGTTTAGTTCCTAGTTGTCCCGATCTTGACAGCGGGACCACACAGGTCCGACCAATTGTCAACGGTAATGTTTAGTGCTGTATATCCTGTGGGTTATGAGGAGTTGTGTCTTCATATGGTGACCAAACTTCGTGATCACTACAGTGAATACTAAGCACTCAACGCTTTACTTAAATTTGGAATAATAATTATAATAATATTGACACACTCTTACACAAATTATCTTCCCCAAACTAGGCATAGCCTGTACTATGGGTGCAAGACAACATTATATTTAATACAATATACTTACTTAAACATACATAAATATTACATTTTACCAGTGGGAGGCTCCTTTTCACAGGAAGCCGGCTAGATTATGGGTACCACAACAACGCCTATTTCTGCCGTCAAGCAGTAATGTGTAAACATTACTGTGTTTCGGTCTGAAGGGCGCTGTAGCTATTGAAATTACTGGGCAAATAAGACAACATTTTATGTCTCAAGATGACGAGCCCAATTGTAGTGCCGCTCAGAATTTTCGGGTTTTTCAAGAATCCTGAGCGGCACTGCATTATAATGGCAAGGGCGTATCAATTACTATCTGAACGTCCTGTTCGTCTCATCCGTTATTTCATAAAAAAACATATAAACATCCATGGCTCGGAAACAAACATTCATATTCATCATATAAATTGTTGCACCTACCAGGATTAAAATCCAACAACAAACAACAATTACTAACCACTGGGCTGTAGGGGTCGTCATATAATAAGATCAATCATAAAATAAACATACATAATTTTCTCCAGGTATATTTCTAATATGAACAAAATCTAAATATAATCTATATATATATAAAAATGAATTGCTGTTCGTTAGTCTCGCTAAAACTCGATAACGGCTGGACCGATTTGACTAATTTTGGTCTTGAATTGTTTGTGGAAGTCCAGAGATGGTTTAAAAGGTGAATAAATAGGAAAATGCTGCAAAATTAAATAAAAACAACAAATTTGTTTTTCCTTTGATGTGTCCATACATAATTTCTATGAGAGAATTTATTGACGCACGGTTTGACAGTTCTGCTGTGAAACAATTTCATTACGACAGCAGGGTGCTGCATATTTTACGAAGTAATTTTTGATGTTATGATATATTATTGACAAATTCATATAAAGATTTATTTTTTTTTTATATACAGAACAACGTCTGTCGGGTCAACTAGTAATATATAAATATATATAATATATAATAACACACAGACTAGTTTTTAAATGAAATAGATATTTAAACAATTTTATATTATTTGACAGCTATCAACTGAAATACTACCAAATATTTCTTTAACATATTTGAACAAAATTAATTTAAATTTACTGATATTTAAATATATGTGTATACCTTTTTTATTATAATAAGGGACTAGACGCTAGTTACGCCCTGCCTATTACACTATAGTGCCCCATTCTGAGCGGATATATATTCTATTCGAATACTTTATTTTTTAATGTATGCTCTAGTCACAACACAACGCCAAGTGATCAAGCTGTTGACTACGTTGTGTTCAAATTTCAAATTTTGCAACCGTCTACGATCAACACCTATTTTTGTATCGCGATTTTAATATTATTCTATTCCATCCACAGACACGCAATAGAGTTGCCAGATGGCAGTCGAATATAATGATTATTGTAATACGATAAATTTTATGTAAGATAAATTTGGTAAGTCGGTTGGTTTTTATACTCCAAAAATTTTAATTATTGTTTTTTTTTTATTACTTTATAGGGCAATACAACGTTTGCTGGGTCAGCTAGTCTTAATATTTATAAATTACGTGACACGTTGTTTGTCCGCGATGGACTCCTAAACTAATGAACGGATTTTAATGGGGATTACTTCATGGAGTGCAGTTTGGTCCAACTTGAGAGATAGGGTAGTTTTTATTTCGATTTGGGACCCATAACTATTTTTATTTTCAATATTTCTTTTGTATGGGCATATTTTCGATGAGAGAATTTAGTGACGCACGGTTTGACAGTTCCGCTGTGAAACAATTTCATTATAACAACAGGGAGCATATTTTACGAAATAATTCTCAATGTTTTGAAATATTATTGGCAAATTTCTATAAAACCGTATTTTTTTTATTATCTACAGAACAACGTCTGTCGGGGCGGCTAGTATCATATAAATTTGTCATTAGTAATTACCACCAACTTCAAAATGTTTTAAAGGAAATAAATCGGTCCATATAAACGGCTGACACATGAGATACCAAAGAATCAATGTCGTTCTATACGCAAGGACATATCACTCGCAGTCTGATAGTGGAACGGTAAAATTTTCTCCATAGTTACTCTATTCTATTCTATTCTTCCTACTGTGGCTTCTGTGGAAGACACACCACAGATTTGCCAGTATCACGTTAAAGTAGACTACCATGCTATGAGTATGTGTCTCCAAGTTTAACGGTAATGATCGGTGTTAAGATTACATAAAGTTTTATTTTCTTATAATATCTGAAACAGATAATACATGCTATTACACTATAAAGATAGAATTACTTAAATTATTAATTAATATAAGTACTTAATGATATTTACAACTTAATCTTATTTATTTTAATATATTTACAAAAGGAGTGTAAACTAAGGAGAGGAGACATTTAATGGAGGTTGGACGGGGGACTTCAGCGGGTATATAATTGTACAGAGAAGATTGCATTAAGGGACAACTGAAGAACAAATGATCCATGTTTCCCTCATCAAGGCCACAATCACATGTGACACACACAATGATCTCTTATTCTAAGTTTAGCTAGAAAAACTGGAGTAAAGGCGAGTAACTCATGTGGTTGTATGTCAACTGTCACTGTCCGAATCAAATCTGAACTGAATAAATGTTTTCCATTGCTGCTTATTGACCAAGAATATTTTAAACAACTGGAATAAATGCGGCAATGTATAGATATAGCAGTCAATGCTTATTACGGTGTTATTTGTGGCATGTTTCATATTTCGACTTTGTTTTTATACGACGTGATTTGACAATATGTATAGAACGTCATTATTAATCATAATTTTAAAAAGTCGCTTAAAAAAGAACACTTTGTTTTTGATGTCTGTCGATACTGTACCTTATATTAAGGATTGGTCTCCGCTGCGCTCCAGCTAGATACCGCACAACCTAAGAACAATAAATAATTTTATTACGGTAACTATAAAATACTTGTGTGCGTGGCATCTTGACACTCAATGGCATCTTCCAAATTTTGTAAAATACGCTTCGTGTTATTTTACATTGAAATTAATAAAATACAAAATACTTACTGATGATATGTGATCCCAGTGTCTTTCTTATTTCTTGTAGTATTATTTTAATTAGCGAAGTTTAACGTCACACATTGTTCGAGATTGGCGCGATTATAGTCCGGTCAATTTAGACCAAAAAATGTTATCGTAGTTGTATTATAGGTGGCGTGGAAACGTGTGCTTATTATGACGATAACAACTTTTATAACTTTTTGAATCGTTATATCACAGAAACGGTGGCTCGTAAGAAAAAAAGTATTGATACATTTTTTATAGATAATTTTATGATCTACAATTTTTGTCCGAGGTACTTTTCTGATAAAACTTACCGTTTTGCTGAACATCGCGAAATACTCATTTTTTTGACCTTTGACCTTGAATAATTTTTTTTCCATTAACGGGAATGATGGGGAACTTTTACATTTATAATTATGTTTTGAACAATTACACTGATTTTCAGCTTGTTAGGACTTTATGTAACTTCGAATGTCTAAATTGACCGGACTATACTACTTGGCCGTAGTATTAGTTGCCGCACCTTACGACTACGCCTGCACTATACGTAGTTGTAGCGCAACGTTAATCCTTAATCTATGGTAAGTAGGTATTTTTTAATCAGCTATGACTCTAATACTAGCCGTTAATAAGTATATTGACTTATTAATATTTGAGGATTAAATGATTGAACGTTTCTAGAGACATTAAAATATATATGTCCGTGATAAAAAAAAATCCACGTGTTAAGATATTGGATTATGCTGAGGACAAAATTCGTAGCATAAATATTTCATATCCAGTTTATGTGAAGATACACTATACGACTACCTACGAGTATATGGACAGACCTGTTGACTGTGGGAATAAATCTTGGTCTATTTTGATTGATTAAACGTACTACAACTATGTCAATGTATGTGTCACAGTTATGGGCAGAGTTCTCAGAGGTGATATAGATGCACCGAGTTTGCATGTTGAGCTATGTAGAATCTTTGTACCGGACAATTACTATTAGAGGCGCAGGCATAGATTTTTGGTTTTACATTAGAAGTTTGCGTAAAAGTTATATTTCTATTTTAGTTAACCCGACAATGCAAGACCTTTCCAGATCTCGTTTTCAGGGGGACTGCAGATGAAGAAAATAAAAATAAAATACTATAGGCATAGATTGTTCGCGAGTCCGACTCATCGTACTGTGGCTCGCACCAACTCACCGAGGTCTCTCTCTGCTCTCAACGCTCTTCTCGAAGCCAACCCTGCTTGTGATTTATTTGCGGATGGATGGCAGACGATTTTAACAGAGTGCTTGCGTTTTTGTGAGAGGAATGGATGAACGGTATTTGGATGTTAATTGATTGTTAATTATTTACAGTAAACATTGTATTTATTAACTATTATTTGTGTAATATGTTTTGTTTGTAGTTAATTCTTACTTTAATATTGTGCTTGCGCCGTTTTATTAAAGTATAAATAAAAAATAAAAAAATAAATAAGACTTATTATATAAAATTAGCTGACCCCGGCAGGCATTGTCCTGCCACCTAGAAACACAGCGGACTTTCCACCTCTGTTGCTATAGAAAATGTGCTAGCAGTGATAAAATTTAATTCAAGACAACTTTCAGAATTCTAAATTATAAGTATTATCTATATAGCTAAATTTCTAACGATTGTGAACTATTTTTCTTTTGTTAATTTAATTCAGTTGGTTTAGACTAGTTTAGCAATTTTCGTTCCAATTGTTTCTCGATAGGTAACGAGTACTAAAACAACGATTATTGTTACTAATTACATCGATATTCGATACAGTTATTGCTATAGTTTCATAGAACTAAAACTTTTCTTTGCAATGATAATATCAACGCTATCCATAATCCGTGACAAGACCGGAGATGCAAACCATTTTTCGCGCTTTCTTCCTTGCTGGGAACACAAAGTTTTTTTTAATATTTTTTATGCGAAGTATTTTTGTTTAGATTAACCCCCATGGGCGCTGTATAGTTACGCGGCCGATTACAATAACCTATCTATCCTTTGTTTAACTTACTAGAGGTAGACAAATCTATCCTTTTACGCTTACTTACATTTCTATAACCTATTTACATAAAGCATTGGACTATGGACATAAGATCTTGTCATTTAACGGTGACAGCAATATATCCGTAACTAGAGATACGTTATCGAAAACGGCCGTTAGACGATTTGGCGCATCACGTCTATACGAAAATAAAATGACATAATAACTATAGACTTAGAAAATTTACTGAAAATTCATTTTCTTCCCACTCCCGCTGAAGAATTTGCCCGACGTAGAAATTGTTTTCACAAGCAGAAATCAATTTGCTAACATTAATTTGTAATTATATAGTTATCATTTATTTTATATGTGGCAAAATGGCATTGCTTGCGGCGGCGTCGTGTGCCGGGTCGTGTCCTTCCCTCAAATATGTGCAAAAGGAACGATGGCTGGTCCATGTGATAACTCGTGAATAGATAATATGAGCTCAAGCTCTTTATGTTACAGTATTTTCTCATGGTGAAAATACTTCTGAATTTGACTCTATTTTAATTTCTTATGTTATTTTGGAATAAAATTACGTTATTGTATAGGAAATTGAATTTTTTAGACACTAAAGGTAAAGGAGCATTAAATAAATTAAAAAAAAAAACACAAATTCTAATCATTTTTAAACAAACAAAAACTACAAGTTTCACGATTGCTCGATGCTGCGCGCTTATCCATATGAAACAAAACTTAACTTTTGTTATTGTATCACAAGCACACATTATTCAGGACTTCTTCTTCTTTTTTTTAAATTACCATAGTTCTAAAATCAAATCAAATCAGTCAAATTTCCTAAAAGGCAATACATGTATATAGTTAATAGTATTAATTTGTAAAATAGAAATGCTGTAAAGTTTGCTTTAATAAATAAATAAAAATAAAATTCAATCCTCACTTTACGAAATTATAAGTCAGACTTTATACGTCTATAAGTCTAAAAATGAGGCTAAAAATGGCACATAGACTTCGTATACGGTGGTATGGTAGGGATGCGATACTACATAACGTTCCCCGGTTACATTCCACGTCGCCGCGTTCCGAAGCCTTGTGATTCCAAGAAAGAGAGTTCTCTCTCTTTCGCACCAACCGGCCACCACACTTCACTTATGTTTTGGAATCCCGTTCATTGTTTGCACTCACACTCATTTCAATACAGCCGCGGAACGTGGAAACTCAAAGCAACTTTTAGGTCAGAGGTCTTTGAATATTATTATATTATATTAAAATTCTCTTCTCTCGTAGATGACAAGTTCTACGCGTTATGATTATAATAAATTTCAGATATCACATTAGAAACATCTTTTATAAATCCACAGCAGCCTGTACCGATTGTTTACGATATACTGCTATTATTACCTGACCAATTACAATATATTGCTATTATTACCTGACCAATTACAATATGTTGCGATTATTACGTGACCAATTACAATATGTTGCAATTATAACCTGACCAATTACAATATGTTGCGATTATTACCTGACCAATTACAATATATTGCTATTATTACCTGACCAATTACAATATATTGCTATTATTACCTGGCAAATTACAATATCTTGCGATTATTAACTGGCCACATACAATATGTTGCGATTATTAACTGGCCAATTACAATTTTTTTTTTTTTTTTTTATGGAATAGGAGGACAAACGAGCGTACGGGTCACCTGGTGTTAAGTGATCACCGCCGCCCACACTCTCCTGCAACACCAGAGGAATCACAAGAGCGTTGCCGGCCTTTAAGGAAGGTGTACGCGCTTTTCTTGAAGGTACCCATGTCGTATCGTCCCGGAAACACCGCACAAGGAAGCTCATTCCACAGCTTCGTGGTACGAGGAAGAAAGCTCCTTGAAAACCGCACTGTGGAGGACCGCCACACATCCAGATGGTGGGGATGATATCGTAACTTGTGGCGTGTCGTGCGAAGGTGAAATTCGGCGGCAGGAATCAGGTTGAACAGCTCTTCGGAACACTCCCCGTGATAAATGCGGTAGAAGACACACAATGAAGCGACGTCTCTACGCAACGCCAAGTGATCCAGCCGTTCACAGAGTACTGGGTCCCCGACAATTCGAGCTGCTCTGCGTTGCACGCGGTCAAATGGATCGAGCTGATACTGGGGTGCGCCAGACCAGAGATGACAGCAATACTCCATGTGAGGCCGGACCTGCGCTATACAATATATTGCGATTATTACCAGACATACAACAAAATGTTTCGATAATTACCTGATCAATAACAATATCTTGCGATTATTAACTGGCCACATACGATATGTTGCGATTATTAACTGGCCAATTACAATATCTTATGATTATTACCTGACCAATGAGGAGTCATTACCCGGCGCCCGCTCACCTGTCGGTTAAGTGAATTGTTTGGATATTATCATAAGTATTTAAATATCAAAAGTTTCTGAGTTATAACCAAAAATAAAAATACAATTTTTTTTTTCATTTTAATTTGCTTATGACTGCTGCCTCTATGAATCTACACTCTAGACGTCACGCCATTCCGAATCACTCATATTTTTTTTTAAGACTTTTATCAAGAATTGAACAAGACATTTATTTACGAACAGATTATTCCACAGATTTACGAACCATGCGTCACTCGAACGGTTGGCTCAATTGGTAAGAGCGCTCAGACGACACCCAAGGAGAAGTCGAGTCCCGGATTTCATAAATTTTGTTTACAAATTTAATTTCTATAAGTAATCCCCGAAGTGAGGATATCACTTTTTTTTGTAAAGAAAAATAACAAATTAAGATTTAACACGTTTTTTAACTTTTAGACTAGCCTAGTGTAATGTTTAGTACTCGTGTCTCCGTATTTGCTCAGATATTTAACTCGATCATTTATTAATTTGTATTTAAATGTAATTTGTTTTAAAAAGGCATATAAGGCATTTACTTTCTCAAAATTGATGATTCTTTTTGATGTGTTGTGATTGTGAGATTGTGTGATTTTCGGAAACAAATGACCTTCTGAGATAGAAGAAGCGGCGCAAGAACCTCTTCTAGCATTCTCTTTTAATATTTCTCTCAGAATTTGAATTTGAATTTGAATTTAGCTGTGGAGTAATAGGATTTACTCCAGAGATTTATATATAGATAATGCCTGAACAGTGACTGGGACTTTATTATAAAAGTGTATACATTTTACCTACACCTTTAAAGCATTTATGTATCTTTTGAAGCATATTAGAATAAGTTACAAGCAATCCCTTATTTCTAGTGTTATAATAATGAAATTGACAATTTAGAGCAAAAAGGTGACGATTTTTAACCGACTTCAAAAAAGGAGGAGGTTCTCAACTCGTCGGTATGTTATTTTTTTTGTGAACGTATATTAAATGTACTACAATGAATAGTTATAATATTCATTTCTTTAAATTTTTCTTTGAGAGACTGTCTATAACCAAGCTGATATATAGCACGAACAGATCTCTTTTGCAGAGCAAACACTATATCAATGTATAAAGTACTGTCAACGAGTTTCAGTAGAGTCTGAAGAGAGAGAGATAGAGACTGAAAACCGAGGTGCTGGCAGCTATTTCAGTTCAGGGTCAGCTATTCAACGCGGAAATGCTGTCCATATTCCTGGTATTTCACTACACGTAATATTAAGTATTGTAAATATAATTAAAAGCATTCTTATGGTCTAATTAAAGAGCGTTTAATTATTTCTGGTGTCACATACGTACTGAAATATTTTCACTCGATATCAGTACTATAATTACCTCGAAACAGATACGACTGTATACTTCGTAAGTAACACATGTGATTGTTCATTATTTTATATATTATATTAGCTTTTACTTGCGATTTCGTCCGCGTGGAATAAGTTTCTTTGGGGAGCATTTTAGGATACTTTTTCAAATAATACACATACAAATTGGTCTTTCCGCTACTGGTGGCGGTCTTCTATGATACAAGGAATATCCCTTGTCATTGTGGACAGTCTTCTTAACAGTATTTCCCTGTGAACTTTAATCTCCTATTACATCCCCATGTAGGTCGAAGTTTCAAAAATGCTCGAACAAATGTTTATTACTACTTATCAAGTGGCTCAATACAAAGTTTATGTTATTATCTCCAAAAATGACGAATTAACTAATGAATTACAGACATCCAACCCGTCCATAAATTTTTTTCGCAATTAAAGGTAGCCTATATCCTTTTCCAAGCTCTAGTCTATCTCTGTACTAAATTTTATCAAAATCGGTTCGGTGGTTTAGGCGTGAAAGCGTAACAAACAAACTTACATTCACCTTTATAATAATATAAGTAGGAATTTCATAATTGTGAGAATTCGTTTGTTATTAATCACATTATCTTTAAGTTATGATAAAAAAGCATTTAAAAATTGTGATATGATCAATACTTGTACCAATGTGTAGCTTGTATCGTCGTTTTAGGAAGAAGTGAAAAAGGATAGCCTAAGGTTCGACTCTTAGATAAATATTTGAAAGATGCCACGCACACAAGCATCTAATAGTTGACGTAATAAAAAAAGCTATTGTTCTTAGGGTGTGCGGTATCTAGTTGGAGCGCAGCAGCAGACCAATCCTTAATCTAAGATTAAAAGCAATTGAAAACTTCAAGATTCAATAAATTTTATTGGGAACAGTCAGCACCAAAATTACATATAATTTTGTACCTACTTTATCACTTCGTCGCGAGCTATATTTAATTGGGCGATGTATTGTAAAACAATATGATCCCAGAAAATGTAAAAAACAAGTGTGTTACGAAATTTAAAAGAATTGTTAAAAAACGTTTGTGTGGGAAAGGTTACTATAGCATAAACAATTTTCTTAATGATACCACAGACTGGAAATGAAGCGAACACCCTCAGGCTCTTTAATTATAAATGTTTATTGTACGATATTACATTGTAATCCATATTTTTATAAAAAAAAAAGCCCGCTGAGTTTCTTGCGCCCATTCTTCTCGGGTCTGAGGCAGTCTATTTTGAATGGGTGGTAGTTTTTGACGTTCAATAAGTGATTTTGAATCCTATTTTGATTAAAAATATTTGAATTTTAGTATTATATTTAGGTTCTTGTCTTTTTCTTGTTTACGTATTAAAGGTATAAATATTTACATATTGTACCATTTTACAATCTTGATTATATCTCCGAAGTTGTGTTTTAAAGTAACCTACGGTGGTTCTTCTGAATAGTTCTGTTTTTCTACCTTGACAAGTGAAAGTAAAGTTTTCTAAAATTATAAGACAAAAAAGAAACTTTTTTTTTTTTGTCGAGCCTATAGATTTTGTACTTTAATTTAAAAATGTAATGCACAGAAATGTCACTTATGTTGCTCATACAAAAAATTACATTAAGTATATATTTTTTACTTTATACACAGAAGAATTTAAAGTTAAGTTTAAAAAATAAAAGTAAAAGAAAAAATACAAAACCCTTATATTTTATGCAATAAAGAGTTACAAATTTTATTTGTTGATAATAGTTTTTTAGTTCGTTAGTTATGTTAATTAAACTTCAACCTATATATAGGTAAAGGTCTTATACAAGGATTGCCAGTCTACGCTGTATTGAGCTAGCTGGTACCAATTACTACAAGCTATCTAAAGGATTTTGTCCTCCCATCTAGCAAAGAGTCTGCCTTTTTTACGTGCCCATTATGTTCTTTCCATACAGTCACCTTTTTGGTCCATTTTTGGCCCTGTAGATGGTGATGATTCAAGGATCGTGCACATACCAGGGCATCTTCTACTTTTGTGTTGTTTCATTTTTTTCATCTTTTCTTACTTAGCAGTTAGCACAAACACATACACACACATCCATACATACACACACATACTTCCATACACACACATCCATACACGCAAATTTGTTTTATTTTTATTTTGTACTATTATAGGGGAAGAGACAGGACCTCACGACACAGGGAATCCTAGTGTGAGGCCAGAATACTTGTAAAATTAAAGTTACTTACTTTAAACCAACGTATACTTTGTAACAGATATTTTAAATCTATGTAACTAATATGGTACTGCAATAAATTATTCTTATTCTTATTCATATTGATTTGCAATTTTTTTTTAACTTTACATATGTTTCCCATGCTCTAATTTAAAACAACTAGAAGAAAAATTAAATATTACAATGGACAAAATCTTTTGTTGGCTAAATAATAATAATCTTGAACTTAATATTAATAAAACTAAAATTATACCTTTTAAACCTTATCAAAAATCCCCCTTAAATATATCATATTCTTACAAAAATTCACAACTTGAAACAGTTGACACAGCTACACTACTGGGAATTGATTTAGACTCACACTTGACATGGAAGCCATATCTACAGAAATTAAAAAGCAAAATGTCATCTTTTACTTATGCTCTTTACCAACTAAAACGCGTAACAGATTTCAAATCTGCCCTTGCTGCTTATTATGCATATGCACATTCTAGATTATCATATGGAATATTAATATGGGGAAACTGTAGTGAAATAAAAGATATATTTATTCAACAGAAAAAATGTATCAGAATTTTAGAAAATATTCAGCAGATGGATTCATGTAGACCATATTTTATTAAACACAAAATTTTAACTCTTACTTCAATTTACATCCTAGAAGCATGTAAATTTGTTAAAAAACATTCGGACTTATACTCAACACTACCAAATAACAAGCGAAATAATAGAAATTTAAACAAATTAAAAATTCCCCAAACAAGTATGTCATTAGTGTCATCGAGCCCTTACCACATGGCAATAAAAATTTATAATCACATCCCAAACAAAATTAAAAATAAAGAGAAGCCTTCTCTATTTAAAAAACATCTTAAATTTTTTTTAGTTTCAAAATGCTTCTACGATTTACCCGAATTTTTTAATTACAAGTGTGAGAATTAGTTACAATATAGTATAAGAATGTATAAGACTTATTTATTTTATGTATAACGTTGCTGTGCCCTTGCAGGCTGTCACATATTGTCTACCCATTAATGTACCAACCATCCTACTGTAAAATGTGACTTGCAATAAAATATTTTGATTTTGATTAAAATACTGCTGATGGTTCAAAATGTCGAAAAGGTAAGTAGTTGTTACAACCTTGCTGTCTACAACAATATTATTATATATTACCTTATTATATTATAAGTATTATTATTTATTATTATATATTAAATTTTTTCAAATTTCGATTTTGAAAATGTTTCCCTGCATTTGTAGTGTTTGTGACAATTAAAGGCCAATTAAAGATCTTTAAGTATACTTAATTACTAAAAAATTATTCAGATTTTTCTATATCTTTCCCAGGGCGGTCACCAACACACATTTAATTGATTGATCATGTATAAAAATTAATTAAACTGAAACAAACACTCATTTGGAGTTGCGTAGAGACGTCGCTTCATTGTGTGTCTTCTACCGCATTTATCACGGGGAGTGTTCCGAAGAGCTGTTTAACCTGACTCCTGCCGCCGAATTCGCACGACACGCCACAAATTAGGATATCATCAACACCGCGCCGGTCCTCCACAGTGCGGTTTTCAAGGAGCTTTCTTCTACGTACTACAGAGCTGTACTACTTCCTTGTGCGGTGTTTCCGGGACGATACGACATAGGTCTTTCTTAAAGGGACCTTCCTTAAAGGCCGGCAACGCTTATGTGATTCCTCTGGCGTTGCAAGAGAATGTGGGCGGCGGCGATCACTTCAAACCAGGTGGCTCGTACTCTCGTTTGTCCTCCTTTTCAATAATAAAAAAAAACATTCGTCGTACAAATGCTTTAAACTGTGTTCGTCATACACCTACCGGGATTCGAACCTGGACTTTTCAGCCACTGGCCGTTATACGCTGTCATAACTGTTGCTATAAAATATTAATAATCTAGTCCCACTCAATAAACGGTATATTTAGAATTCATTGAAATATTTACACTTATAAAGTATTAAGATGCGTGTAATTGTAACTGTGTTTTTACATTAGATTTTTGCGTAAAAGTTACATTTTTATTTTTGTTTTAGTTAACCCGACATTTCAAGACCTTTCCAGATCTTGTTTTCAAGGGGACTGCGGATGAAAATTGTCATAGAAGTCAGGTTAACTGAAATTAAAATGTAACTTTTAAGCAAAAATCTAACATACAAACACAGTTACAAATAATTACACGCCTTTTAATCCATTAAAAGTGTTTTATTTAATTGTGTAACACTCGCGTTAATGAAAGAAAATAATAATAATTATAATCACAGACGAGTAAAATAAGAAGGACTCCGTGTTACCTAACATTATAGGCACCAAAACAAGCCGGGAAACGTGTAAATACATAGCCCCACGCATACATTGCAAATAAATGAATATGAATGAATGAATACACTGCCACACGATTTGCCATCGTTTGTGACGGATCAGTGTGCGTCGCAATAAAAATTAAAAAAATGGCGTCGTGCGTTGTGTAAAAGTGTAAAAACAATACTATAAAAGTAATTTAATTGAGAAAAATTATTGTGTAACTGGTGTAGTAACCGCATACACACTAGCATAAAGGCGCTTCACTTGCTAATATCACGGCGCGGAGTCCTTCTTTTTTACTAGTCCGTGAATAATAATATAAGATATGCATGAGAATGACATTAGCTACGTAATTTGACGTAACTTGTCATTGACATTGACGTGAGCACGGGACGGTACATTATGCGACTACGCGGACGGAAATGGGCGTCAACCGGCGTCGATTCCTCATTTACATTTGAGGATTAATCGTTACCTTTGTCAAAAACAATAACTTTCTCGGTCCACTTGGGAGGCTAGACAATGCTATACCGTTTAAGATATACAAAGTCATCCTGCTTGGATATAGCTATAGAGTTTTTATTCAATTGCAAAAATCTATGCACATGCTAAGATTGAGGATTATCCAAATGTTAGCAACCATATTTTCATTGTAAGTAGTGCCGAGGTACTTTGTATTTCGTACTTTATATGTGAAATTTTCGTAATGGTCTCTTAAATATCATTGCTTGTGGCGGGGTCCTGGGGCGGGTCGTTCCCTTCTCTAAAGTATGGCGAAAGACTAGTGAAGAACTCTTGCTTCTGTTGGTAGTAAAAAGTTTATTTAGACTTACAAATTTTTCACACGTGGGTGTAAATTGATACCACAATGCAAATACTGTCGTTATAATTCTTTTGAGTTTTTTCTCTGATTTATTGTAGTGAAAACTTCTCTGTGGGTAATAAATAAGACTGATGCGTCACGCCCGCCTATGTAACACTCTTTAGGTCATTACTCATTAGGTAGAATGATCCAAATAAAAGCACAACAAAATAGGGAATGTAAATTGACGGAGTATTATTTATATTTGGCAAATCTTCAATCAAAATCACTTATTTATTTAATATTTATATTACCTATCACAAAACTATTGTTTCAGTTTCAGACACCGTAAAATCTGGTGAGTAATTTATACACAATTATTATAAAATGGTATTACTATATAATACCTAAACACAAATATTATTTATTATATATTCTTACCCTCAACAGAAAACAAATAATACAAAAACGTAAATGAATAAATACTTAGATAATTTATACGTACTTATATATAGAGTCACTTGCTGTTAGACAACCGATAAAAACAAGCCAGGAATATTTGTTTAGTATGCGTGACAAGCTACGTCTTACACTCGCGATATGTATGACACTTTGTGTTCGTGTTTTTTTTTTTAGAGAGGAGGAAAATACATTTACGTTTTGAAGACCCCGAAGCGAGGCCCATATGTCGGGCTCTCCTCTGTGCTGATAGCCCAAATAAAGGCTTTTACAGCGAAGCCGGGCGGGGGCCTTGGAGGCCGAAAATGTCGCTCACAGGCGCTGGGCGTCTCGAAGTGTTAGTGTGCGTGAATTGTTCAAAATAGAGGTTGGTTCCAAAGTCTATTTTTTTCGACGTTTTGACAGCTGTCATAGTTTAGATAATAATAATTCTAAGGGTACATGTAAATAAGTATGCGGTAAGAACTTGTTTTGTTTATTTGTAATTTAATATAACAGTTTGTATAATTATAATATGTATAAAGTTTTTAATGGTAATAAGTGTTAAAAAAAAATATATATTTTTTTTATGAAAATAAGGGACGAGACGAGCAGGGCGTTGAGTTGATGGTAATCTATACGCCATGCCCATTACAATGCAGCACCGCTCAGGATTATTGAAAAACCCTAAAAGTCTGAGCGGCACGACAATTGCGCTCGTCACCTTGAGACAAAAGATCTTAAGGCGCCCTTCAGAGCGAAACACAATAATGTTTACACATTACTGCTTCACGGCAGATATAGGCGCCGTTCTGGTACACTGGTTATTATTTTATAGATATTATGTCGCTTAGTATATAATTAAATTTTCTCTAATTATTTATTTATAACATGCGACGAGTGTAGTAGGTACATGGTAAAACCCGAATGGTTTTATGTTTAAGTAAAATACTTTTTTGTGTGTAAATTAATAAAAAAAAATTGTAGATTCTTTTATTATAATATATTCTATCTTAAAATTCTTTATTAATTTTTTTTTGTAGTTCGATACGTTTTAAGTATTTGTTGCATCACTTTGAATATATTTAATAAGCATTTTGTGAAATGCTGTTGTAACTGGACCCTAAAAATTGATTTAAAAGTTGCCACTCGCAATGAGTTTCTCGACATTTCATCTCATAAAAGATCTAGCTTTCCAATGGTGCTAAAATGTATAACTTTTTATTTTGACATTTATAAGTGTCATTTATGACGTACTTAAATGATTTTTTGATTTAGAATGGCCCTCTTTCTCAAAGTCAAACTTTATTCAGTCTTAAATTAAGTAATTTAATTACTACAAATATTTCTTTCAAATTACAGAATCTACCGTATGTTCGGAAAAAGTAGAGCTCGTGAGAAGAACATACAAAAAAATCAACTGCTCTCTCTCGGTATATACATAATATAACTATTAAGTACTAGTAAAAGCTAATGCCTACATCATATTATAATTAATTAACAATTGGCTTGGAATAATTATGATAATTTAGTTTGAAATTCAAACAGTAGTAATATTACTACGGTCTACTGAATTCAATTTATATTTTTACAGGTTACCTACTAGGCAGCAACACAGCTTCGATGTACAATAGTGTTCTTGAAATGGCGCCGAGAATATTTAACATACCTACACATATCACAGAACTTAAGTTGACGTGTTTTAAAAAGAAACTATTTAATGTGCTAGTGACAAAATCGTACTATTCCAAGACTTCTTTTCAGATACAACACTCAATTAACATTTTTTTAAATATCATTTTACTTAATTTAATTTCTTTTTACCAATTTCACTTGTTACCTATATGTTATTTCTAAATACCTATTCAATTATTGATATGTATATCAATGAACTGCCGTTGTGTATATATATATATATATATATATTTGTTTGACTTGTTATTAATTACTATTTGTACGCCACAGCATGCGGGCAAGGAATGGAGAACTTTTATTGTGATTTGAAACATCTATGTATACCCATGACTACAAATAAATGATCTTATCTTATCTTAGGTATTTCCTCATAGAAATCAAACTTCATATTATTTAGTCTGGTAGGTAGGTAGGTACGTGCGATATTAAACCGTCATGCTTGTTAATTTTATAATTATAGCTTGCACCAGTCAGGTTATTACTAAGTAGGTACGGAGTATTCTAAGTAGGTAGGTATGCCAACTACTTTATGAAGCACATTATTGTAACAATACTAATTTTATCTTAATTCATTTACCCACCGATTTTTGTTAATATAATATAACATAACAACCTGGTATATATAAATAGGTTTTACATAGATAATTATAACGTTTTAAAATTTTAAGATTAGGTAATTTATTTTTCATTAAAACACTCACTTGTACCTTTTTTCTCGCAACCACGACCACGATAAACGTTGTCATTTGTCATCGTAAATAATCGACACAAGGGTACCTGTTAATTGCTGTAGGCTCGCTACGGAACCCCAAGTAAGCGTGTCCGGTACGCTTTTGACCGGTTTTTTATTATCACTTATCAGCCATTGTATAATCCATCTCATTTCGTAAATACCTAATAGAATGAGAAGCAAGAATCGGACGGAGTGTGAGAGAGCAAGCGAACGTAGTTATATTCGAATATCGACTCGGGAGAAACCTGCGTGCGGGCCTCAGGGGCCACGGCTCACAGGCGGGCGCCCCCTCCCCCCTGCCGCCCCCGTCCCCCTGCCGTCCCCGCCCCGCCGATCATATGTTCGCCGGCCGGTGAGCGACCGCGCGCAGCTCACTCATTGTGATTCGGGCTGTCGCCGTCGTCGCAACAAGCCGTGCTAGCACACTGTGACCGCGATCAGCTGTGCACGACACGACGCGACGTTACATACTCGAGCCCTAGATAAGCCGCTGCGCGGTGATATGGAGCTATTGTGTGCGGAGCGCGTGAGCCCGGGCTCCTCCGGGAGCTCGAGCAGGCCGGAGGTGGAGCGGCCCGGGCCTGCCGCCGCCCGGGACCCGGTGCTGATGAGGCGCCGAGTTCTGGACAACCTGCTGAGGACTGAAGAGCGCTATGCCGTCACCGCCAACTACTTCAACACCGTGCAGACAGAAGTCACGCCGCACATGCGCCGCGTGGTCGCGGAGTGGATGCTAGAGGTGAGCGACGAACGCGCGGTGTATCCCATACATACTCTGTGGTCCTGCCAATGTCTCGCTCATCGCCATCTTGTCCCTTACGCTCGTACCCACCGCGACCGGCGACCGGCCACGTGTAGCGCCGGTGACATCACCCGTGGGCCGTGGCCCCCGTAAGCACTTAGTCTTACAGCCATTGCGCTATTTCACCACCAATGACCAAACTAACATCCAGGCTAAACACATTCTCACTCCTCGTACAACGCCATTTAAATACTCATTGCAGGAAAACAGCTGTTTGATTGTTTACACGATCAGCTGATAGTGTTTTTGTTTTCAACTTAGAATCGTATTAGACTGTTGGAAGATAATACGATATCTTACACGTTAATAATAATAACAAGGAAAATGTTGATAATTATTGAAAAACTAAGATGTAAATGATAATGTGCAATTAAAGGTTAGGAAACAAGGTGACCGGCGCGATATGCGGGAATAATTAGGTATATAAATAATAGTTGTAAGCGTATGTGGCGTGTCGCTCAGGGGCCCTGTGTGGAGGCGTCAGGCGTGAGGCGACTAACGACTACAGCTCGCAGCGCAAACGGTCGCCGACCGCTGTGGTGGGCTTAAACTATTTGAATAATCAGCTGATTTTGACACACAGCTGACGCGACGCCCTCGCACGACCGGGGCCCCGGACGAGCACTTATCTGTTTAGGCAATACGATATAATGCTCATACACTATTTCCAGCATAATTTGCGTCATTTGGTTCCGTCGAATACGTTTTATTTATTGTTAGAGAACAAATGTTGTATATTAATTAATAGTGAGAGTAGCTTTAATAATCTAACTTTAATTTAAACTAGATATAAGTATGTACGTCCTGACTCCTAAATGCGATAGTCAGCTGTAGACTTGACTAGGCCACGTGGTCCCGACTTAGTGCAGTGACGTCACTCGATCAGCAGCAAACCACAATGGCGGAACTCGCTACGAATTACGATGCCGTCTCTGTATGAGAATAATATTATTATTTAACACTTCTGTGTAAATTCAACAAAAATAAAACCGATTAAAATGAGGATAAAAATTTATTAAGGAGTTATTAGATGTTGTTAATATAAAATTTTCTTTGGATATGTATCTATTTAGCAAATAAAATGTATCTACATTAAAATTAGTATAATATTATATATGCAATACTAAGTAACATAACTAACAAGTTAACAACATAAATTATATTCCCAAGCAAAGCTAGGACTTAGTATGCTATAAAATAAAAACTAGGTGTATATATATAAGTAAAAGACAGCACGTCCAACCGACTGGGAGTAATCATTGATGTCCTATCAAGAGGTAAAGCCCTATTCTTATATCGATAGGCGTGCGATAAAAAAAACCATAGAGACTTCGCCGTGTCTCTGAAAACACCGGCTCGATTGAACAAACAGTACTTGTCGACTGTCACCTTACGGCTACGTACCTACACATCAATAAACCAGTCGCATACCAAATTTCAAGATAAACTGACGAAAAAATGTTTCGGGCCGTTTCGGTTACTGAAAGGTCAATGACACTTCAATGTCGACAATTATCGTATTTTAAATTTTAATTCGATTAGGTAGGTAGGTATTATAATTTACGTCGCTTCTATTATTATTGTATAATAATAATAGTTGATATAAAGCCTCAAGTCACAACATAATATCCTGTATAAAAGTACTTAATCATTTAACGTAAGTAAATATCAATAAATGCGGAATGTTTGAGGTTATAAATAATAATGGATATATCTAGGCATTCTTCAAATGAAATAAAGTGTCTCGACAAAAATCTAGAGTATAATTATAACATATGTGATATTACCTATCTAACATAGAACTTAAATAGTAAAACACGTCAGATTAAGTAAGACTGCTTTGTCTAAAAGTAGGCGAATATCTAGTATCTACTACCTACTTCAAAATGGCGTACCTAGTAGCGGAGGATGACCTTTCTCTATTTTAACTCAAAATCATTTTTAAAAATGTATTTAATCAGTGGTCGAGGTTTACTAGACAATGTAACAGATTACGTAATAGAATACCATATTTATATTCTTATTTCTTTATAGTGATTGTTACGCGACACTTGAATGACAATGACACTGAAATTAGCTGTCAACATATGTATATTATCAATGTACATTAGAGAGTACGAGTAGTATATTCTTTGATATATGTACTTGCTTTAATTGTAACTATCTTTATGCTTTTTTATTATTTAACAAACAAAGAAGCCTAAGACCCGTTATCATTTAGGGTAACTTTTCCTTCCTTTCTTATGCTTAGGAATTGGGTAGCTCTGAATGCATATCAAACAAAAATTGCTTTATTAATTAATTTTTTAAATTTTCATGCCTAATGGTTAACATCAGGTCACAGCTGATCGCTAATTCTTCGTCGCAACATCTGTGCTACTTTGGATACCGATTTGATTTTGTATTTGGCCTTTATACCGATAGTATCCATTTTGAAAGGATTATTTATACGTCTAGATAGACTTTGAGAGCTGTGAAAACGTCGAAAAAAAATATGTTTAGAAAAAACCTCCATTTAGAGCAATTCACGCACACTAACACAAAGTGTCCTACAAATCGCGAGTGTCACGCACACAAAACTAATATTCCTAGCCTGTTTTTATCGGTTGTCTAACAGCAAGAGACCCTACCAAGACGTATAAATTATCCAGGGGATACAAGCTAGGTATACTATGTACCTATTAGTAGGTAACGAATAATATAGAGACTATTACTGACGTGAAAAATCTTAATTTGTGGGTTTTCAATGAGACTGAACGGTCAAGTATGATCATAAGCACCATTTTTTATTTATTTAGGTATATAATTTTTAAGTTCGTACTTAGCAAGTAAGTGTACAATAGCTAAGTAAGTACAACAACGTAAAGTCGCTAACGTAACAGATTCCTGTTACGAAGTTCGTCCACGATTCACATGTCGCTTAATGGACTTGTCAGTTGTCAAGACACAGCTGAGTACAGACTACAAATACCTACATGCAACTCTCAACATTACCCACCAGTAATACAGTTACTAATGCTGGGGACACACCATTCTTACTCCCTTTTTGGTGGAAATAATTCATGTATCTAAATATATGGATATGTGTTTATTAAATTAGCTAATCCCTTAACATATAAGGATTGAAACAATAAAAGCGCATTCTGTAGAGCATAATCATAAGTACTTATTTAAAGTATTTATTTATGATAAAGAAATAAATTTTATGTATGCATTAGCAGGCGTTAAAATAAGTGCGAACCTATTGGAATAAACTTGTACTATATCCAAATAAGTAGTGTTTTTTGGATATTTCCTTCACTGATACTGTGATACCATGGCTTTTATTTATTAAGCGTTAAAATGGTATTGGGTTTTAATTAGCTTGATTTAAAATCCAAATTATTATGGCTGTAAAGACCTGAAAAATATTGATGTTAATTCTAACACCAAACACCACGCGTTACTAAGAAATAGGATATTGATTATTACTTATGACAACAACTCTCATATAAATAAAGAAAGTATATTGAAGAGAATTGAGTATATTAAACTAATTTGTGTTCATAAATTTCATGATTTATAAGTACTATGTTATTATGCTATATTGTGGCATAAATTATTACGTAATTATTACTAATTCACGATAGAAGATATCAGCATACAATTATGAGTATATACATATTGTTGATCCTATGTATTCCTACTGATTACTATTTACTTATAACGTTGTTTAATATTCAAAGAGTATTTAAAAGTAATGAGTGCCTTACAAGGAAGCTAAATGTTGTTAGTAAAGTATGCTTATTATTAACAGTTAAGTTTTTATAGATAGGGAACCCTCGACATAACACACTTGGCTGGTTTCTTAGTTAATATGGGCTAGCTGGGGGCATCGGAATATTATGTATAACACGTGGCTCCGAGAATACTTATCAAAATTAATGAAGCCTTTTTGAAGCACTATTTATTTACATACATACATTCACAGACACTCTATGCTGTACCTAAATTCTTTTTATATCGTATACAATAAAGTTTTAATATTTTAGTAACGTTACGATGTACTCAAAGATAAGGCGAATAATTTAATATAAAATATTTTTAATTAATAAGCTGAGATGCTAGTAAACGCTTTTTATCAATGAGGAAGCCTTGTATATGATACAAGCTAGGTGTAGTGTGCAAGCATTATTATTCTTTGGTTGGAAGGGTGCCGTAGCTATAATGAATCTACTGGAATGTCTCAGAATTTTGGGTTTTTTAAGATCCCTGAGCCGCACTACATTGTAATGGGCAAGGCATTTACAATCAGGTAAATGTCTAGTTTGCCTCGACACTTTTTCTCATTTGACAAGTACTCCTAGTAAATGTAAAAGTATCGTAAGGTATCCTTAAGACCAAAAATCCAAAATGTCCAAAATTATGAAGCAGATAATATAATACTTAAGTCTAATTCTTCTATTTATCATTATTACTTATTAATTGTATTACTATTAGATTTTCTAAACTAAGCCCAACTGAGCGACTGAAAACTATTTCATTTATAAAGAATTATATCGTTTCTATATAAAAAATATAAAAGGAGAATGGCGAGCTTGCATTTGTTTTGGGACCCATTGGTAGAGATAGTATGTTGATTGTAGATACATGTTGGAAACTGAGTTATAGTTGTAGAATGGGATAAAAGTAACAAAAAAAATGTTAAGTATGTCTAAAAAGTGAGAGAAAAAAGATAAAAATAAAAGACACTTTAATAAGGTACATACTTATTATTATTAATTGTACCAAGACGCGTGGGTAGAGATTATTGTTACCGATAGATTATAAGTGCTAGCGTGGGTCCATTTCTGCCATACTCCTTTATCATGTTTTTGTGTATCTGACACTAATTTTGTAATTCAAACAAATTTGAATTAAATTTAATTCAATTTTATGATAATTAAATTAAAATTCAATTCTTTGGTGTGACCTCAGCATTAGGGTGTAGCGTAGGTACATTATGACGCATACGTTGCAACGACGTTGCCTCGGGTTTGATCGCGAACGAAGTGGAAACAGTCTGCTCGAATCTCTCGTGACATTCTCTATTAACCAACTAGACCACTACTTCACTTTCTCCCTTAGTATATTATTCTAGAAATATCCAGTTATCAATTAAAGAAACTAACTGTTTATATATCATTATGTGGTAAGTCGACCGGTATTAGCGAAGTAGTTTTTCCAGCATTTACCGCGTGCAACAATAATAAATATACCGTAAAGGCTTAATGACTAAGTTAAATACCAAAATGCAACGATTAATAATTTGTTTTCTGAAAAAAAATGAAGCCCGTACAAATTATTTTAATATATTTAAAACAATACTCTGTGTTGCCTGTTTTCTTTCAGTGTTTTTAAAATTATTTTTATCCGTAAAACAGCCTAGCGAAACTCTAAGTAAAAAGCGATTCACTCGCTTGTATGACACGTGCAGTGATGGATAGATTGACAAATGACAGCTATAATCTTGTAAAAAACGGAGATAGCCGAAATCCACTACGTTTTAAGCAACTGTTCCCTTTCAAACTTAGCCGGATTATATTTCAACGCCATAATATTGTAATTACTACTATTTCAATCTTATGTCAAATGACTGCACGTTTAATACTAAACTAAATTTCAATTTTTACTTATTTTATTACGTAGTATTTACATCCTCTTTGCCAAAAAATATGCTGACATTATTAGACCCTGAAATTTTTCCCATTTTTAGTATATTGTAGGTAAACTATTTTGATTTATTTTGAATATCGAAATATTCGGCAGTGTTGGCCATATTTTATAAAGGTTTTCTATGTAGGACAGTTATTACAAGATCTTTTGAAAACGTACTGTAACCGTTTTGATAAGAATTCCGATGAAAGTACTCAACGCGCCTTGTTTATCGCGCTAAGTATGAATTGCAGTTGTATGAAATAATAAATAGGTTATCGGGAATTTCGTATGATAAAACGGTTTAAATACATAATACCTACATAAGGCGTGGCAGCCTAACGACTTTCGTAAAGACAGTCGATCTACGCTACATAAACGGAAAAAAATTAGTTTTTTTTTTCTCTTTTTCTCATTACGTTGTCTTCTGTTATGTCTGGTTTTGTTATTTATTTATAGCATAGCCGAAAATCAATAAGTAATACAACAATAAATATTTATAATTCGTTATTTCAAATGTTACAAAATAATTTCACGCTATGGCGCTTACGCAAATTCTTATGGAGGGGTTACGCATTTGCTATCTTTGCTTTTACCTGGTATTGAGGTGAAAAGGATTAACACTCGGCTAAGCCACGCCCTTGCCATGTCAATCTATTTTTATGTCCTTAATAACAAATTACTCTAATGAAAAAAAAATTGCTTATACTAATGTCAATTTCTCGTTGCCCGTGGCGAAACATAAAAAAAATAACATTTAGATAAGCATTCACACAAACTATTTTCTTTATCACTTTCTCGTGACTTTTAAAATTATTTTTTATGGCTTGTATCTAATTCATGGTAATCTTATCAATATGGAAGTAACGCTGACTTTCTGTATCACTCTAAATAAGCCAACCAATTTTGATGAAATTTACATTTAGGCATGGTCTAGGCCGGTTTTATCGCAAAACTTTAAAATTCTCTACGAAATGTGGTATCACCGAATTCTCACTGCATTTCAGAAGTAATTTTGATAATTTTTTATTTTGTTATGTGATAAACAATCTCTCTAAAATAATGGATACATGGCTAATAAAAGTTATGACTTTATAAAGCTTTTGTTGAATAAATCTACTTAGAATGTTTTTTAGACAGAACAAAGTACTTATAAATTTAAGCTATATTTACGTTATATTTGTTTTTAATCAAGTATCTAAAATCTAGATGGTTTTGATTTGGTAGATAAGCTCGTGTCGTTTCAAATTTTAACGTTTTATACATCAAACGAAATAAAAGATACAAATTGCCTTGGTGTCAAAATCGGTAACATCAAAAAAATATATATATATTTTATATATATATCAGTCAAACAGGTCAAATTTTTCGAAACCTCGCAGGGGTCCCGTCTTTCATATAATCCCCGTTTTACCAATATTCAAATGACTTAGAATAATTTGACATGTTTACTATATACATATACTATATAAATTTTTTATAACAATAAGGGACGAGACGAGCAGGACGTTTAGCTGATGGTAATTGATACGCCCTGCCCATTTCAATGCAGTGCCGCTCAGGACCAGATGAACATGTCTTGAAAAACCAAAAATTTTGGACTGCACTACAATTGCTCTCATCACCTTGAGACATAATATGTTAAGACTCATTTGCCCAATAATTTCACTAGCTACGGCGCCCTTCACACCGAAACACAATAATGATTTCACATTTCTGCTTCACCGCAGAAAATATCGCCGTTGTGCTAGCCATAATCTAGCCGTCATCCTGTGCAAAGAATCCTCCCACTGCTATTTAGCAGGCATTTGCCCATAGTCGCCTCTTACGACACCCTTGGGCCTATGACTTCCCTATTCTTTTATGCCCCGGGGAAGCACAGGGCTTTTTATTCTAATCAATCAATCAATCAATCAATTCAACTGTCTTTCCTTTGACAGGTTTGCGAAGACCAAGGCAGTCAAGAAGAAGTGTTTCCACTGGCGATATCGTACTTCGACAGGTTCTTGAGTATATGTACCGTTGGCAAGAGCCAGTTGCAACTCCTGGGAACGGCCTGTTTACTGCTGGCTTCCAAACTAAGAGAACCGGGATCCCGAGGACTTCCTGCAGAACTCCTGGTTTTCTACACAGCCAACAGCATCACACTCACAGATCTATGTGTAAGTTTTAAATTTTCGATCATTGTATTTGTATATATTAATGCAGATAATAAACTTGATCATTATTTAGACATCATTAAGCGGTTAGGGTGAAAGGTATATGCACTTTTATACTAATGTTAAACACTAGCTGCCCGTGACACCATTAAACAAGCATATTTTTGCACCTATAGGCATTTAGAAGCAGTTTGTACGGTACCTCTTTATCATACAATAAGACAAAAAGTAATAAAAAATATTTATGACTCTGTATGATATCTTTAAAAATATATGTCGCTGTCTACAGTTTGAAATGTTAATGGCTCTATTTGCCAGAGCGGAAGTTACGTTCTTATCATGCTAGATTGCTCAGAGGTGACTCGGGCGGGGCGTAAGCGCTGCTATTTCGTTTAATAGTAATAACTTGTAAGTTTTTACGCAATCCGTACATTGTTTGTAACTAGCACACGTAAAATGTCTCATTTGTTTTCGTCTTTATGTGGATGAGAATACATTAATAAATGTTTTCGCTATCCAACTGCTTAAGCTCTAAGCCGGTGGTGGTAATATATTATTATTCGCTTTGATTTATGAATGATGCCGTTGAGGTTATGCAAAATAGATTATTTATCAGATATTTCTTATATTAAGTGATTACCGCTGCTTATTCTATAGCAACATACGACATTTTCCAACCCTTGAGAAAGTTTAGGTACATACACAGCCAGGGGCGTGCATTGGTTTTTTGGCAAGGTAGGCACTGATTATATAACTAGTTGTAGTTGAGCCTGGAGTTTGCTTACCGTAGGTATTTTGGAAATATTATGAGTGGGGCTTCAATAGAAGTTAGGTTATAAAATAACGGAACCAAATTAAAGTAAATTAACTTTAACACTATATTTATTTAGGTTCATAAAGAGGTAGACACTGCCTAATTGCCTATATGATATGCACGCCCCTGTACACAGCATTTGAAGCACTAGTTTTTACGATGTCTAAGATTTTTAATTTAAAACTTCGATGTCCTGCATTCTAAATGGTTCCTCGTTGCCCCTTTCTAAAATATTACGTTATAATATAGTTATTATAATTCTTTTTCGTCAAATCTGCTGTTAGATAGATGTTTGTTAATTATAGATGGCTCCATTTTTTTTATGGGCTTGTTCTTACAATATTAAGATCAATTTGGGCCTCGCAGGAACAGCTTATTATTATTGATTTTCTTCTTATCAAAAACTTAAGTTTTATGCATTCCTCTGAATACAATTTAGCTTGACATGAACTAATTTATGATTCAATATTGTTACTAATATTTCCTGTTTATTAATTAATAACTTGTATTAATAACCTAATTAAGAACATTGTACCTACATAATCTGTTATCATTACTATAGCTACTGTATACATTGTTGTACCAGTGGGAGGCTCCTTTGCACGGGCTAGATTATGGGTACCACAACGGCGCCTATTTCTGCCGTAAAGCAGTAATGTGTAAGCATTACTGTGTTTCGGTCTGAAGGGCGCAGAAGCTAGTGAAATTACTGGGCAAATGAAACTTAGCATCTTATGTCTCAAGGTGACGAGTGCAGTTGTTGAATTTTAGCTCAGAATTTTTTGAGTTTTTCAAGAATCCTGAGCGGCACAGCATTGTAATGGGCAAGGCGTATCAATTATCATCAGCTGAACGTCCTGCTCTCTCGTCCCTTATTTTCATTAAAAAAAAGTTATATTGAAGTTAGCAAAGTGGTTGTGACCATGGGGAATTATCTCACATTAAATACGATTAAAATCTGTAATCATTAATCAGTTATAGAACATCAGGTTTAGTTAAATAGTATAATTCTATTTCATTGATTTTTAACGAAGTTCCTCGCGGATCCTTAGAATTCACGTAGAAACAGTTTTCAACTTCTTGTTAAAATGATTTCTAAGATCCAGAAAAGTTTTTCGACAACTCAATAATTTACTTTGAAAATACTTAGTAGAGTTGTTATTATTCGGACGTAATGAATAATGTTTTTTGATTTCTCGAGTAGACGCCAAAATGATGTAATTAATTTTTAACGCCAGCTCTAAAGACAAACACAACTGCTTTTCGATTCGATTCGATTCTTTCGAGAACATTCTCAAAACTTCTATAGATATACCTTAGATCATGTATACCTCTAAAAAGACTTTGACAGCTGTGAAAACGTTTAAAAAAAAAGTATGTTGGAACTAACCTCTCCTTACTTCACGCACACTAACACAAAGTGTCATACAAATCGCCAGTGTAAGACGTAGCTTGCCATGCACACTAAACTAATATTCCTGGCCTGATTTTATCGGTTGTCGTAACAGCAAGAGACTATCTAGACATATAAATTATTTAAGCAATATACAATCTAACAAACTAATGATTAAAACACGTGTAACACTCGTATTGATCAAAGGAAAAGAAAATACTATGACATTGCCTTATTATTAAACGCAATTTTAAGTTACCCCAACTTTAAAATTACTTCTAACTGTCATGTAATTATGTAGTGACAAAGGTAAGATAGAGACAAAATGTTTTAAATTTGGAATAAATTTACTTCGCGATCATTCAAATTCAAATATTTTTATTCAAAATAGATTGTGACATCACTTATTAAAAGTCAAAAACTACCACCCATTTCAAAATGAATGCCTCAGACCTGAGAAGAACGGGCGCAACTAACTCAGCGGGCTTTTTTTTCATCGAAAAATGTGTTTACAAAGTAATACTGTACAATCAAACTTATTATTTAATAGCCTGAGGGGGGTCACTCCATTCCAAATCTTTGGTATCATTAAGAAAGTCATTTATGTTATAGTAATCTTTACCACACAGACGTTTTTTAACAATTCCTTTGAATTACGTAATACTTTAGTTTTGAACATTTTCTGGGATCTTGTTGTAAAAGCATATGCATCGCCTTACAAAAGACTTACTAATAACACAGTTTACATTTCTCGTTGATCTTCAAATGACCTGTATATATAATCTCGTATTATGTATATATCGTTAGCGCACTCACGCGTAAAACGAATATTTCAATACATTTATTGGAATTATATAATGTCGTAATTTGCATGTTTTGTTCGTATCTTGCAGCGATGTAGGTAGTCGCGATGCAGTTCGGTTCACTGTTCTAACCCGACGGGGCCCCGAATGCCAGCTCCGTAGATAAGTGCACGCCGCATCTGTAACGTAATACGTGGCTGTACATTGCTTATTTTACTTGCAATCTAACTTAGTTCTATCGCAATTACTATCTATGGAATGACATAAATGCTTTATAGGCCGGCTAGTCTTTATCTAATATATAAAATTCTCATGTCGCGGTGTTTGTAGTTAAACTCCTTCGAAACTTTCGACGATTCTCATGAAATTTCGAGTGCATATTGGGTAGGTCTGAGAATCGGACAACAACTATTTTTCATCCCCCTAAATGTTAAGGATGGTCCACGCCAAATTTTTTTTTAATTTTTTTGAATTATTTTTTGAAATTTGTTTGATTATGAGTCAGCGTTAAAAAGTACATACAACTTCAAATTTTCACCCATCTACGATCAACAGTTACTTTTGTATCGCGATTTTTATATCGGCAATACAACGTTTGCTGGGTCAGCTAGTATACCTATATAATTCTTCTGTATGTGTGTTGACAGTGAACTCCTCCTAAACGGCTGGACCGATTCAAATGTTTTTTTTTTGTTAGTGTTCCAGTGGATTCGAGGATGGTTTAGATTCACAATTGAATTACCTCCTAAATGGCTGGACCGCCTTTGGTGATTTTTAGAGTGTTCCAGTGAATTTTAGATAGATTCTCAATACAGTCTCTATATAATTCTCCTATGTATGTTAGTGATCTCCTCCTAACGTCTGGACCGATTTTTCAAATTTAACACGTGTGTACAGGACAACGTCTGTCGGGTCCGCTAGTTTATTATATATTTCTCTTTCTATATGTGAGTAATATTATTTATTAGACTGGAAGACTTTATTGTCCTTAAAAATAAACTTGGTAAACATTTTGCATATTCTTGACCTATCTTAGGTATAACTTTATACCAAATTTATTTGTAAAGCCGTATGTGTACAAGTTATAACTGAATAGCCATGCCCGTCTATGCTTGTAGTTTTTGTCTTTCATTTTGCTCGCGAATATAATGCTTCTGAGGTGTCTACAGAGAACCCTGAAAAGCGTCCCGGTTTCACACTGCACACAGAAATAAGCATCGCGAATTACATCACTGTCGAAAAAAAGGTTAGGCCCAAATTTGGCAGGAGGAATGCGGTAGAGAGGAGGAGGCGAGGAGGGCCTTTGCGAGTGCCGAATGCGGACAGTGGCCAGTGCGCACTAACGAGCCGACACTCGACTTTCTCGGAAGGAGCGAGGACCGCGTTTCAATCAGACCAATTACAGACGAAACATGCCGCATATTTTTTCTCACGGAATCACGACCGCGACTAACCTTGCTTACAGCCAACATACTTATTACCAGCGGTTATAGATACAGTTTCATTCTCAGACAATCTTAAAACTTAAGAGAACTTAAGAAAAATAGACGACAAGATGTCGAACATTAATATAATAATAAATAATACGGAAAGCTGACTATAATACGACGACCCATATAGCCGAATAGTTAGTGACCCTGACTACTAAGCTAGAGATCCCGGGTTCGAATCCCAGTAGGTGCAGTCATTTATATGATGAATATAGATGTTTGATCCGAGTGATGGATGTTTATATGTATTTATGTTATGTTTAAGTAAGTATATTGTATTAAATATATCGTTGTCTTGTAACCCATAGTACAGGCTATGACTAGTTTGGGGCAAGATAATTTGTGTCAATATTATATTATATTATTACTACTTAGTCTATAATAAAGTGTTACTTAGGATGCCTGAAAAAATAAAGTTTAAACGAGGCAATATATGAAATTAAAATATGGCGTCTTATCATAAATCTTAAGGGTTGCTATTGGATGCAAACTTAAATGTTTGTAATATCAAAAATATACTATCTCAGACATGACATCTAATATAATAAGTTAATATCTCAATTCTCATCACCAGACATGATAATCAAGACATTGAGCAAAAGCTAGGTCTTCCAAATTGGATGTTTGGAGATTACTCGAGGCTTAGTAAATATCATAGGCGTCGCCCAAATAAGAAATTAAGTGTTTAACTTTTTCATCAAATTGACAATATAATTCTGAAAAATATTCCTTTTTGAGTTACTTTATGTCTTCTTCATTTTATTGAGCGCACCTAGGCTTTCCTCAGACTTTACTTACGTGAAACATAGCTGAGTGTAAGCTTAGCATAATCTTTGATTTAGTCTTTATAGTCTTTTGACAGCTGAAATTATACTGAATTTAAGCTAAGACTGCCTAATACAAAAGTCAAGTTCACATTTTATATGTATACTAGCAAACCCGATTGACGTTGTTGTGTGCATAGTAAAAAAATACTGTTTTTTATGTATTTGTCACTAATATTTCATAACACCAAGAATTATTTTGTAAAATATGCTTCCTGTCAATGACGTTCTATATTATGTATAGAATATAAAATATGTCCATACAAAACAAATATTGGAAATTAAAATAATAATGGGTCTCAAATCGAAATAATAACTATCCTATCTCTCAAGTTGGACTAAATTGTTCTCCATGAAGTAATCCCCATTAAAATCCGTTCATTAGTTTAGGAGTCCATCGCGGACAAACAACGTGTCACGTAATTTACATATATATATATATATTAAGATAGGTAAAGTCTGAGCAAAGTTATATATCTCAGCCTTAGACTGCTTCTTAATATAGAACATACCACATAAATAGTACACTTTCCGATAATTTGCTTATAATATTTATAATGGTAATTGATCGTTCATCCTTGACATTTCCTCCTGATTGTATCCACCATCTTTGATTGTATCAACCCTTTTGCTTCACGCATTAATGCATAAGAGTTATTTGTTTAAATAATGAACAGAATGATGTATTATTAAACGATACGGGTTTGTTGTTAGTGTATTACCTCCCAATACTTCGTAGCCTCCCAAGACGCAAATGTTTTTCTTTATTTTCTTCTGCACAACCGCTCTGATCGTCTCGTAGCAGTTCCGTAGCACACCGGCTGCTACGAGTCCTTAGCGTCCGGACAGACGCGGCTAATTCTTGCAATTGTTAAAGTATTACGGAAATTTATACATTGATATTATTATACATGAAAACATGAAAAATTATATCAAACACTACTTTTTGAATAATATCCAGTGCAGTATTTAATATACATAAATTAGTTCTTTGAATGCCGTTATAAATTATTAGTTTTGTTAAACTTAAAGCTAAAACAACTTTGCTACTAAGTGTTACTAAGTTAAATTACTACTAATTAATTAACATATAGTTTATTCAAATAAGCATTAAATTAAAATAAAGCAATTGTGTATAAGAAATAATACTTATGTTATTATATATATGTGTGTGTGAGTGTGATTTTATATGAATAACACTCTTTATATAAAACTTAAAAAAATCTATTAAACTGTGTATTAAGGTGCCCATGAAGCTAGCAACGTCACCTCTCTGTATGGCCAGACTTATCCTCTGAGAGAGGTACTTACCAGACTATTATGAGTTTTTGTGCAGAAAAACCCCAAGGACCCATCGTCTCCACGCTAATAGAACAAATATGAATCCATCACCGAGTGATGCATATTTAATCCGAATTAATAAAAAACCTCTTACCGTTAGAGCGCTTTCGCACTACGTCCGATCAGAGTCCGATCCGTACCCGTGAAGACACGGTCCGGAGGAGTCGAAGAGCTATTATTTCTATAGTCGTTTACGCACTACCGTCATCCGATTTCTTTCCGTCAACCGTTAGAAATAGTATACGACTACTCCGGAGCGTATTTTCACGGATTCGGATCGGACGTAATACGAAAGCGCTCTTAGAGTCTAACGTTAAAGTGAAATCAAATTAAAATATGATTTGACGTGTACGCTGGCTGTACGCACGAAAAAGTGACACATTCTGCTTGAGCCAAGCGTGCAAGCGAGAGAGAGGAACAATCGATAGAGAGGCACAATCGGCCCAAGGTGTGGTTTAGTTTAAGTAAAAAAAAATGTTAATTTATCGGAATAATTGTAATTTTCAATTATCTCCTTCTTATGATAATTCTGTGATAATAATTCAATTCAATTCATGAAAGAATGCAATTTTTCATCAATGTTTTCTTATGACGTTATCATAACTACTTTTACACATTTTTTATGGGCTTCACCTGTGTGTAGGTTTGTTTGTAACCGACTCATTTGGGCGCGATTTTGACCCTCTTTAAACTTCCAGATTTCGTCCGAACTTCGTAGATTTATCGAGGACCGATGACAATTATTTCATTTTCAATTTGCAAAATAATATTTTGTTAATTTATATATTTTTCATCTATCGTCTATAAGGCAGGAATTGGTGCTAATTATGAATTTGTTTTCTATAGTCTAGATCGGTTTTGTATTAAAAGCGTGTTCTTTAGTTTTTTCTTAACTACAATTTATTTATAAATACGTTACGTCGCGATCTAGGAACCAAGAGACGTAAGTACATAGACAAGTCCCTCTACCATTTCCCCTTTTTATAATAGAAGCTTTGGAAAGCTGTAGACATGCTCTGTTGCGTTCGTAACGCCCGCGACGCAATCCAACGAGTAGATAGGTACATTGTAACGTTGTCGGACTCATTAACAATGGCCCTACTCGTAGAATGGGTTGGTGAAGTGCGACCGATAGTAAAGTCTAACCAGCCACGTATAATTTATACATGACTTTATGATAATTCAATGAATAATTCATGTAATTTAAATTTACAGTGATTATTACTTAACTGGTGTGCTCGGGATTTTGTTCTGTGTTATCTTCATATATACGTCTGTAACTCAAAATATGTTTTTTTTTGCAACATAAAGCGTATTTTTACGTTCATTATGTATATATAAAGAAAATAGAGAACCAAATGTTTATTGATATTTTTGTCAGCACATAGAATGCAATCGTTAAAAGATAAACAAAAAGTCCTAAAATGTTATTAAATATAAACAATTTGTTACATTTTAAGTGATATCACTCACTTCTGGGATTCATTATACAAATTAAATATATAACCAAAATTTATGGACTCAGTTAAAGTCCCAACTAAGCCAACCGTCTTGGGTTCGAGTCCTTCATTGTCCATAAATTTGGGTTACAAATTTAATTTGCGCTTTATAAAGTAATAATGTATAGTAATAAGTAGTAATGTTTTTAAAGTAATCACCTCATATCTGGGATTAATTACACAAATAAAACTGAAAACAAAATTTTATGAACGATGCGGGACTCGATCCCGCGAGCTCTCGCGTTCCGCGCGAGGGCTCTTCTCAACTGAGCCAACCGATCGAGTGACGTATCGTTCATAAAATTTTGTTTTCACTTTTATTTGTGTAGACTACTTATTAAAACTAGTTTCCAACAAATACCAGAGTAAAAACTAGAAACAATTGAAGTTGGTAACGGCTACGTTGATTGGTTTGTGTTAAACTCGTCAACGTTAAAAAGTACTGCTTTGTTGTGAGCCCGCGCAGTGTGCCCGCTCTCATGCGGGGTACACGCGATCATAAAACCTGAACGTTCCCACATACACGCCACCGTAAACCTTTATAATAATCGAAGTATACGATTATAAACGGCACGCAGTAATGGAGGAAATTAACCTCTGTTTTACCAGTGGGTGGCTCCTTTGCACAGTCTGCCGGCTAGGTTATGGTTACCACAACGGCGCCTATTTCAGTAATGTGTAAACATTACTGTGTTTCGGTCTGAAGGTTGCCGTAGTTAGTGAAATTACTGGTCAAATGAGACTTAACATCTTATGTCTCAAGGTGACGAGCGCAATTGTTGTGCCGCACAGAATTTTTGGGTTTTTCCAGAATCCTGAGCGGCACTACATTGTATTCGGCAGGGCGTATCAATTTCCATCAGCTGAACGTCATGCTAGTCTCATCCCTTTTTTCATAAAAAAGACCTCCTCTTGAACCATGTTATTTTTCAGACCAGATTCTACAGTAATGTAGGATGAAAAAAGAACTTACCTTCTTCCATTTTCATCTAATTTAGATAAAATGTACATTAATATCATTATCATATTTTTTTTCCGTCTAGATAGACTGTTCACAGCTGAGGTTGACTGATAACCTCTATTTTGAGCAAATTGTCTTGAGCTTGTCACGTACACGAAAGTAATAAATCTGGCCTGTTCCTCTAGCAGTAAGCTCTATCTAAGATTTTTACTTTAAAAAGGGGGTATTCTAAATGGACCGAAGTGCTATTTTATACATTTAAAACGGCGTGTAATAGATTAAAACTCTGTTATAATTATTTTATACATCCCGAAGATTAGAACAAGTTACATACAATTAACATAGGGCGTGTTCACGCTGGCACCCAACTGTGTATTTTAATTTCGAGTCAATTAACTTTAATAAGAGACCAAAGCGGTTAACTAGTTAAATTCCAGTTATTATTTCAAATAATTTGCTCGAAAGTACGAGTTTCAATCTTCAATAGCGACAGATATGCGAAAAGGGTAAATAAGTATTCGTTTATGTACCGGGTAAAGGTCTTAAAGACTTCATTAACAATTAGATAAAGTGAACCTAATCTAAAGGGTTCAAGGTTTGCCCTTGACGAAGCGTAATAAGCTTTTTAAATGTGAAACACGTCATTAATTAAAAACAGGTTTGAGCGAATCATAAAGTTGTCATTTAAAGGTTTAATAAGGTATCGAAGTATTATAAAAACGAGTGGAAAGAGAGATGATTTTTTGGTTATTTTTTTATCAAAATATATTGTTGTCTAAACAAGTTTTTTAATTGAAGATATATCGGACGAAGATCATAAAAATTTTATATCACTAATATTAAAATCGAGTTTAACCAAAGAAGTCTTGTTGAAGATAGTCTTTATCTGACCAAGAATACCTGTTAGTACTCAAATCGGCGACAACTATAATTACTATACTGCCACCACACCATTTGCTGCAAAACTAATTATTACCATAGACAACTATTGAATTTTTAGCGTTCATTGACGGTGCATTGAAGGTACATTCATCTTTGTACAACCAAACTGTGAAATGAATTTCGAACTTGAATGGCAACGCTTTTTGTCATTCCTCTGTTGCATCATATTGGTGGATTGGTGATTGTCTTCATCGTGTGTGCTCCATTTCAAAATAAACTGACAATTGCATACTTAAGACAACATAAGAAAAGGAAGAAATATCTACTACTTAATATTATACCTAAGATATATATGACAACATATTAATAATATGATAAAGATTAAATCGTAAAAATAAATGCGAAACTTTTGTATTACTCTTTGCTGAATTACTTATACTTTTAAAGGCCATAAAACTTACTGAATAGTCTAGATGCGGGCATTCAAGTCGGACAAAAGAAAAACTAAAGAATTCTGCGGTTAAGCCTTTCCAAAAAAGTATCACGAACGATTCAAAACCGAAGCATTGTGCCTGTTTTCTATCTCCAGAATATAAAACCTCCGTAACAGTAGAGGAAAGGAATTTGCTGCAATAGCGTACATACTTTATAATGTATCAATTTGCATAGTCGCGGTAATATTAGTATTCCACTAAACACTAATACACTTCCGACTTAACATACAAAATATTCACGAATCAACAGACGACACTGCTGAATCATATAATTAATACTCATTACGCGAGCCATGCCTACATTTTATAGTTTATATTTAATAATATCTGTGGCGACAAACATAAAATGGAAAATTCCAGATGTTTTGTCCGCAGCGCTGTGACTGAATTGAACTTATTGTTTGTTTCTAACACCGTGTTCGATGAAATTGGATAAAGCATGGGAACTGAGTGCGGAATTTAGCGCATGTGAGGCGAGGGGTCTGTTTGCATTGGTTGCTTTATCGCCTGTTACGTGGCTCCATGACTGCCATCGTCACTACAGCTCCTTAAATGAACACTCAGAGGTTATGAAACCGCATTCCACTTCTCAAGTTCGTATCGCACGTATACTGAAACAATTCTTCAGCCTGAGAGCTCAATTTAATTTAGCGATCGTTAAGATAACATAGTATCCGGCTGGCGAGGTGAGAGGCGAGACGTCTCATGCCACGTCTGCGGTGAATGCTTTATGTACGCATTGTTTCCAAAGCTCTTCAATGATAGTCGAGACGGAACGTTTTCAGTGCGCGGTCGACCCGCATACCGCCGCATCGTAAACCGCTTATGCTCACCTGCAACTGCGATATTTACGTTAAAAGAATGCATTATTATATCTACATCAGCCTGATTGGAGACCTCACGGAGAGAAGTATCGCAAGCTGTATCGCATCACGCACACATGCAAGCCCTCATAACAACGTACGACTTCCAGTGATGAGGCTTCATTCATTCACAAGTCGCTCGTCGAGAAGCCAAGAGTCGTAAGCTGTAATCTATGCCATACAATTTTGAACTCTACCCTTATCGCGGTTAGAAGTAATCTCGGTTAGGATGTGAACGTAAACGTTCGTTGCTGGGAGCGACCCCATCGTTCGAGTTAAGTAAACATCGAGTATTATCTGTCAACGGCATGCATCGCCAACATGTGCGTATGTATCTGTGTGGGTGGACACTAAATAATCAAGTTATTCATAAAACTAACCATTCATATCGCGGTCTTTCTCATAGAGGTCGACTTTATCAATATACTTTTTATTTTATATGGGTCAACTAAATACCGCAGATAATCATTGAATTTGCTTAATAATCTGTTGAATAGGTCTAATGCAGAAATTTTACTAACGAACCTATGTTTAAAGAATAAAGATACATACATTGTAATATCATTAATTCTTTAAGTCGCTGAGTTTCTGTTTCGCAGTAATTGCCAGAGATTATGTCTACAGCTTTATTATTTCTCGTTACATTGTAGGGTTCAGATAAAATACTTTTAAAGGCAGTTAACAATAATTAGTATAATATTGACGTTGAAAGGAACAACAATGTGTCGGCTGTCGGGGACTACCTCCGCAGCTCGTAAGGTTCCGGGAAGTCGGGCGAAACGTCGTGTTTACGATTAAACAGCGGATGTGGCAACTGGAATGCCGCATTATTGTAACAGCCAATAAGCACTTCTTTGTGCTCAATCGGCTTTCATACTATTAGCTTTGCTAATCTTGACTTTGATTTTTTGCTCGGCTTTCCAGTGCTTCTCGGTAAAGTTATAAAGTAATCTACGACCAGCCGACCGTACTGTGTTGCATAACAAATTGCCGTGAACCCACTTAATTATGCTGTTTTGTATGTATTCATTATAAATTCCTACATTGTTTCCTATTATTAATAATACCATGCAAGTACTAAGGCTAACTGATCTATACGATTTTATTAATGATACCACAGACTGGGAATGAAGCGAATACCCTACGGCTCTTTAAATATAAATGTTTATTGTACATTGTAATCCTTATTTTTATTAAAAAAAAAGACCGCCGTGTTTCTTGCGCCCGTTCTTCTCAGGTGAATGTGTTTTTGACGTTCAATAAGTGATTTTGAAGCCTATTTTGAATAAAAATATTTGAATTTGTACACATATTTATGTGCTACAGTAGCAAACCTTAATGTCTGTGTATTTTTCTTCTTGGGGTAATGAATGATCTTTATAAGTAGGGGTAATGTTTTCACTGATTTGTTTCAAAACTGCAATTTTTGTTGTTAACAGAGTTGGGAGCTGTTCGTGCTATCGAAGTTAAAATGGGACGTCGCCGGAGTGACAGCACATGACTTCCTGCCTCTACTGCTCTCTCGGCTGCCCCTGCGAGGAAGATGCAACACAGAAATGGTGCAGAGGCACGCCCAGACATTCATAGCATTGGCTGCAAGAGGTTCGTAATTCCCCACTTACTAAATACAATATTAGAAACAATTATACTATACATATGGCAACATCGCTCGCCGGCTCGGGCGGTCGGGTTTTAATACAAACGATAAGGCTCAGATATCTGTCACGAATTTGTTGAGCGAATATGTTCGGTAATTTACCAACTTATACAAACAATGATAAGCCAACTATTAATAATACCTAATACAAAATCTCGCTCCAAACACATTCATAATATAAAATGGATTTATTAACGAGTTAAATTTAATTAATTCAACTGCGCTTATAGTCGATAAAGTTATATGGAAGTCTATAAACACGTCATAGAAGTTTTTTACTTCACTATCTAAGGCACTGCAAGTCACTGAACTAGGCACTGTTACATGAATAGTAACAGCTATGGTACCGATGTTAAACCGGAATGTATTTGGGATGCATATTCATGTCATCTTACGTGAGATACCGCGCATTCCGCCTTTTGTTTTTACACGGGCGATGTATGAGACGAGAGGCTCTCACGGTCAACATTGTCGCTAACAACCAAGTCTATCTACGTCTACTAATCGGTATCTACTGGCAACCCATGCTCACCAGTAATAAACCATTCGATGTAGTTTCTCATATACACGACCGATTTAAGTGAATACCTAAATGTATCTGTTAGGTTACATTGTGATAACAACTTTACTGATTTATACAAATGAAAAATTGTTTTTAATTCAGTGGATTTTGTGGTTTTGCAGCACTACTCACGTTGGTAAGGTTATGTTGGGTTAGGCATGCAATTATGATCTTTCATAACTATCATAGCTAAAGCCAAAAATTTGTACGTTTCAGAATTTTTCCGCTGATTTGATGTTTGTAATATACGTCTTTTGGTAGGTTAAGTTACCTTTTGCAATAGTCTTCGTATTAATACAATATCATATTTTCGAAGCCATAGCAAAAATCGTAAAATTTGTTAGTACTCATCCTCCTCCTCCTACTAATACCTCCACTATAGACATGAATAATTAGCCTAGCGAAACCCTCTAAGAAAAATGCGCTTCACTCGATTGTAAAAAAACGTGCAGTGATAGATAGATTGACAAAATAAAAGGGGATAGCCGAAATCCACTACGATTTAAGTAACTATTCGCTTTCAAACTTAGCCGGATTACACTTCGTCGCCAATCGCCATACTGCAATTACTACTATTTCAAACTTATGTCAAATCACTGCACGTTTCAACTTTTGCTTAGGCAATCCCGCCTCTTATTACGTAGTATTTACATCCTCTTTGACCTGAATGATCATAATATTAAGTCTTCAGCGAGAGTTGAAAATTCTAGAATGATATGAAATGCCTACATTTTTTTTCTGTTTTTTAACGGCACTGCGCGATATGTGCATTCAGCCATGATAAGTTTATTTGGTTTTAGGTTATTTTGAGTGTAGTGTGGATGTGAATAGGTTTGTTTAAAGTGAGGGCTGAATACCGAGAGCCGAGGGCTACGGAGGGCGATGGTAGGACGTGTGTGGCGGTCGGCGGTCGGTTGCGCCTCGCCTCCCACGCCGCCCGTTCGATCGCATTCCAACACGCCTCGGGACTCCGACCTCCCTCCGCCTCGTGGGATCATATGTTTTTATGCAACGGTTTTTGTTGTTCGCCGCCCGCGCCGCTCGACTTGTTTTTTTGACTGAGATTCACGCTCCGGCTCTTTTATTTCACTTGCTTGGTATCATCTCTCACTTGTCGGCTATTGTATTATCTTTTACCTACTCAACAAATTTTATTAAAAATATATATTTTTTTTAAATATAAAATACAAAGTTAGAACTAAACATATTGTACTCGCCAAACTTTAACGTTTGATGGCGAGATACACTCTTATTTGAAACAATAATTGGTACAATTAACACTTGAAATCAAATACTTATATATATATACATACATATTATACTAAGAACTTACAATCTATGAGTAATTGTACATTATTAAAAACCTTTGGTAATATTAAATATACAGTTAGTTAGTCGTTCTCCATAATAATTCTTTGGCTGATATAATTTTCTGTCTGTTACACTTTTTGTTTCATAAACATTTTTTACATTAAATTTATGTTCATTAGATTGGATCTCGACTTCTTATGTTTTACCTGCCTGTTTACCAAGAGTTTTCTCTCTTTGTTTCTTAAATAATGTAATAGAGTAAAATTTTGTATACTGGCTGCAGTAGTACCCTTGTAAAACTACTATAATTGTGTATTAAAAACAACTTGGTGATAAGAGTGACCATTTATGTACCTATTGTATGTTTTTATTCTCTGTGGACAACATATTAATTAAATATTTTTTATAATATTTTTTAACGAAGATACCATATTGTCTATGTTTGAAATTGAATTGAATACCTGATGAATTAATTCATTTCGAATTGTCATGATTAAGAAAAATGGCGGAGACGTTATAAAATGAATAATGAACATTAATTAAAATAAAACGTATGACTTAAAGGTAAAGCTGTTTCAAAGCCGTAAATTATACGGCTTATTACTTATTATTATAAAAATTGAAAAGAGTATTGTCTATTTTCTATCAATACAGGCTAGACTATAGACTATAGAGCTTACTTTTATAACTTCTACGTGTAGTAAGTAGGTACTCATTTATAGCTGAATGCCACACCGCCCGTGCCCGAACGTAGAATGTGGTGGTTTCATTTTGCGATATCGAACGAACCCGCATTATGTATCATTATTCCAATGGCACATTTTTCTCGGAACATTCTTTCTATTTTGTGTTGCAGGCATTAATAATAATTCCGATTGATGTTATTCCAAATCCGAGCTTACGCGAACTCCTTTTATTTGTGAAGAGCATTCGATTTTTTTTAAATATTACCCATAATTATTATTATTATTAGAATATAAACTTACAAAAGGCCTTGTGTTATTTAATATTTTAGAAGCTTGTCACCGCAATGCCAACGAGACAAATGCTACAGACGATAAACCAGTAATGAATTTAGAGTGGGTTCTTCCACCGTTTTTTGTTATAACTTATCAAAGAATTGTAAGGAAATACAGACACCGTTTAGATTTTTTTTTAAATTTGTTCTGATGGGTTACCTTTGCGGCCTCGAGCGATCATTGACCTCACAAATAGGTAACGATGTCTACTCAACGCTCGCGGTGCGTTGTCGGTACCTCCGTCTATGTTCAAGGATATTTCAACGAGCATTACGTCATAGTCCTTATTCGCCTAAATGTTAGTCGCTGAATACCAAACAGAATATTTCAGTTGTCGTCTTTATTGTTTGAATACATACACATCCGGAATTAATTTAAATAAAATATGGTTCCTCTTACACGTGCTAAATACACTACAGAATAGTTTAAGTTCTCCTGGAAGTGACGGACGCATAGCTATTGGGGTAACACACTAGTCTACATTTGGGTCATAGCCTCACCTCATTTATTACCATAAATAGCAGTTGAAATGTTTATTCTTTACCACTTCAAGAGTAGAAATTGAATCGCTGTTCCATTGATCATATTTTTTTAATTAAGTAGACAGCACTAATATACAAAGAACACATCATGGACAAGAAAGCTAACAGCTAAATGCAACTGCGTTTTCCACCATGTGTGTACGAATAGCAAAAAACGAGATTTTTCGAGACCAACATTATTCAACAATCACAGAAGTACCGATGACGGATATGTTTGATATAAAATCAAGATAAACTTTTAATATAGTAATAATAATAGAATATTTGGTAATTATATTTTGTGGACTTTATGCGAAGCAGATTTCCTAACGAGATAAACTGTGGACATGGCGATTTTTGTGTATCAAACAGGATGTTGCATTAACGACAGATTCTGTAGATAGGGTTGAAAATGCAAAAGGCACTGGAGAAAGGGTGTTCATTCCATAGGAATGTCAGACTACGTATAGATATCATGAAATTAGTTAAATATTTTAATGACAACGAAAGATCTTGAATATACCTCGACTGTAAGACTTTATATAGAAAAGAAATGCGGGTTGCCGCTCCATTCCCAATCTGTGGTATCATTAAGAAAGTCAATTACGTTATAGTAACCTTTCGTAATACACTCGTTTTGAACATTTTCTGGGATCTTGTTGTAAAAGCATATACATCGCCCCACAAAAGACTTAGTAGCTCGACTTAGCCGTGTAGTAGGCATTATAAGTTCGAAAGTTCCCGCTTGGCCACAGTCTGGTTGAGACTTGAGAGATCGTGAGAGCCCCCAAGTCCGCGGCACGTAGCGGTAGGGCTCCGATGTTTGATTAACATCAGATTATGCAAATGCATCGAGCGAGCGCCCGCTCGCCTTGTTTCATATCTTCCTTTTTGTTCTTTCCCTCTCAGGCCTCGGAGCTTTTATCTCGGCAATGCCGCCAAGCAAATTAAAAAAACTCTAAAACGACCTGAAAGAGTATTCGGTATCCGTAAGCCCTTCAATATAAAGGGCTATGTTTAATAATGAATGGAACGCTCTTATGAGCTTACAATACTGTTTGCTCATACTTTCAGTAGAAGGCTGCCCTCAATGGCAATAGAATTTTTGAGAAGTACCTCAACCTCTTATGTAAATAATATATAGGTAATAGCTATATAGATGATTATATTTATTGAATAATTCTTATAAAATAAACATTAATAATATTATTACGAGAGCGCGTTATGATTTTCCTTTTAGATAAAACAACGGGGAAAAGATATAATAATGTCAAGTTACTTCAGGACTTGTAATTAAAAGGACATTGAGTCTGAAAACTACTAATTATAGTGAATTACGTAACTCAGTCATCAGTTATGTTGGGCTAACAACTGGCGCGACCACGTTTGAGCCTTTTTGTCATTACAGTTAATTTAAAACCAATTAGCGCACTTGTTACACGATCGACTCGAAGCAGCCGTTCGGTTCCAAATTGGTCGGTGGTAACTTTTTAAGCTATCACATATGTATAATAACGATATGCCAAAGCAAGTCCGTGAGAAATATTCCAGAGAATCGAACGTAAGTTGAGGAATGCGGCCGCGAGAGCGGATGCCGGCGCTTTTGAGGCTACTCTGAAGAGAGACGCGACAGTGCGCGGGAACGAAAGGCGCTTTACTAAATATACTATATATATTTGCCGTATAGCCCAGTCGTTAGTCACCCTGCCTACTGAGCTGTAAGTCCCGGGATTCGAATCTGGAATCGATTAATATGGATGTTTGTTTCCTAGTCAGAGATGTATGTGATACTATATAGTTGATTTGCAACTATGCCTAGTTTCGGGCAAGATAATTTGTATGAAAGTGTGTCAATGTTATATTATTATCTTTAGTAGTAGTTGAAGTATCAAAATTATTTTAGCTCCTTACCAAACACTAAATGAATCAATTCAAAATACATTATACAAGAAAATTCTTTTAATCCTCTCACCTCGCAAACGTTGGAGTCTGGGGATTATTATTGTTAGACTAACCCTGGGAAATAGATCATGTTATATTTGAAAATGCGACCCTTATTTTAGAAAATATGTTTAAAGTACAGCACAATATTGTGTGGTGTAAAAACTTTATCCCCCTTATTCATAATGGTCCGCTAACTTAAAACAGCTGCTAAAACGTGTTATTTCTCATTCTGACTTAGGTCAATAGAAGAAGACCGAGTGAGAATTATTATCAATGCTTTAAGTTAGCAGACTATTATGAATAAGGGGGTTAATGTATAACTAACTAGCCGATCCCGCCCGGCGAATTTTAAAAGGAAATAAATTAAATTTTATTCATCTTATTACAAATACAATAATTAAGTAGCCATAAACCATCTAGGATTAATTTCGCATCGAACGGTGGTAGTTTCATGTCAATAGTAGTTTAGGCGTGATTGAGCCTCAAACAATGACCATTTTCATTATATTTATATAGATAACAATATCACTTATGGTGACCAACGTTCCCCATACTCTAGTAACTAGTAGCAGACTCTAGGAACGCCTGAAAACTTAACCATCAATAATGTTCAACTTATTACTAACATGGTCGTTAAACCAAATGTATTTGTTTCACATCCGTTTTAACTAATGCACGTTATTGCATTGCAGTGCATACCGCGTAAACACAGTGACCCGGTTTACGTTGATATTGTACGTTTGTTATTTAAATCATAGAAACGTTGCTTGTATTGAGGGCAGTGTAAGAGTTAATCGATATGTTTGATTACAATTACTACTCTTTGTTTCAGATTATGAGTTCACGCTGTACTCCGCAAGTACTCTGGCCTCGTGCAGTATTGCTGCTGCCCTTCGAGGGTTGGGCCTGGACGGACATCTGCAACGTCTACATGAACTAACTGGCATTGATTTGGTGAGATTATTTGATAATACCTATTATTTGATAAAGGTCGAAAGATCGGCGAGGCTCAGATGATTCCGCTGGTATTGGGAGAGATGGCTTACTATCAGGAAATTCTTATCGAATCCCACTGCTGGGTAAAGGCCTCCCCTGCTTTACTTCATTTATCGCAGTCCTGTGCCAGCTCCCACAAGGTCTGCCTCGGCGTCTTTGCCCGTCTTGATGCACCCAATGCGTGACGAACTGTGCCCACCAGTCTGCATCCGACAGTCCAGTTCCACTTTAGCCTGGCGGTTTTCAATGCCAGTTCCGAAGCGTTCGCATGTTCGTATCTCCTATTCCGTAAAAATATTCTCTACTATATTTTTAATATTAGATGGCACACAACTTTTTGTGTTGTCTTATTTAACACTATAAAAATTCTGAATATCTTGCTACGACTTGCAAGCGTATCAATTACCATCAGCTGAACTTCCTGTTCGTCTCGTCCCTTTTGTCATAAAAAAAATCTATAATGATGTTTTTTTTTGAACAGGAATGCCTGCAGACGTGCTTGGAGCAAATCGAAGAGATGGTCCAGCGTCTGATAGAAGAGCGTGTGATCACGGACCCAAACGGACAGAACCGGGAGGCGACCGGGTGGACCCCTCCTCCCACGCAGGACAAAGCTCACAATAACGCCGCCACCCCGACCGACGTGAGGGACGTACACTTCTAACCCATCACTAGACCGTCCCAGTGAAGTTCATACTATTACGGTGTCTTAGTACGAGAATACTATAAACTAAAACTATCCGACGGAGCTGCCGTCACGAAGGACTGATAGCAAGACTGACAAACGCATGTGTCTAACATAGGTACCTACTAATGAAGTAATTAGTTAAGATAATTTTGTAGAACTACTTGTACACTTCCTCGTGTCTAACATTTCTTACAATAGGACACGGGAATATATATTTAACTAGAGCCGGCATGCTCTTAGTTGATGGTGTCTTGAAATTACAATCTACCTCTTAATTTATAGGAAGCATTTTTCTTAATCACCTGATATATAAAAATCAAAGTTATCTATCTTTTTTTATTTAATATTAAGTGTAAGTGATAGCATTAGGGGACCAAAGTTCTGTATTATTGACAATTGACATTTGACAGCTGTCATTTGCGCTGACCACGGAGCATTGTTTCGTTAAGCTATGAGACAGTGAATGTTATGTCAGAATATTTGTACACTATAGTGAAAAATATGATATAGGTACTCGCTTAAGTGACGATATTCATAGTAAGCTTAATTCATCATCAGATTTTCGGGGGAAGGCAATAAGTTACGCTTTTGTATGTATTAATACATAGTTAGGTCCAACAAATTTAGCTCGCTTCAATCGCACACAGGCATTTGCGCATCGCTTTTAATTTTTTTTTGCAAATTACAAATATTTTAATCAGTACGACTTTATATAAAAAAAAGTATCTACACGTCATGATAATAACACACAGGGAGGTCTTTCCCAACCTATCCTGGACCTTTACTGTTATGTAATCCAAAATAGACCAATTTAGAATTGTAAATTCGCATAGATAGTTCAATTTTATGACATTATTCTACTTTTAAAATGCATTGCTAAGCCCCAACTCTAGAGCGTTAGTAATTGCAAGCAGATTAAGAAAACTAATTAAGTCTGATTAACATGTTTGTAATATTTTCTATAGTCTATTGTCGACTGCATTTGGCTAAAGGAACCAATCTATAAAGTGTTATATCTAGTTTCTATAATTCTCTGTGAACTAGATCCATTGAGATTGAAGTATATATTTGAATCAAACGACAAATAATATAAAAATATCATAAAAATACTATGTTCCTGTAAGATTGTACCATCAAGAACAGCTTTAGTGTTTAAGTGTCTAACATTTAATGTGATAGCATAAGAAAACTGACTTAATTCGGTTTCATAGTCACTTCCAGTCATAATATGTTAACTAAGAGAAGAAGAACTATGTTATAGTTATCGTAAGTAATCTTGATATAAGTAAAATCTGAGAAAATGTGATTTATATTCAATTAATGTACTAATTTAGATAATAATAAAATTCATACAATTGTTCCTATATTCGATTTGACGACGACCATTGGAGTTAAGCAAGCAATAGTCTAGAGTTAATTTTGTACTTAATGCTTCAACAATATTGAATATATTGAATAAAATGTGATATATTTCCACAGATATTATTATGTAGTTTTTATATGCTTATGCTGTAAGTACGGGTGGCGTAGATTGTAAGCTTAAACTGTTAATATTTAAGATGTCTCTTTAATTATGCTAAGCCCTTGTGCATTTAGGAGAAATGCTTCAGTAGTCCTACGTCTTCCATATTATAATTGTAAGAACGTCAGATATAGCTCTCGAGAGCTCGGGTTTGGGCCCGTTCACTGCTGTAATTGCAATTTTAGTTACTTTCCATTACATTCATGAACGCAGTGCTTATCCGCTAATATCTGATGTTCGTGTTTTCAGAGTGTAAATATAAAAGTTATTTAATTGTAAATATAAATTATGTTTTGCTGTAAGCATGTGGTGCCATAAGTATACAACTATAAAAGTATTTTGTTATATGTATATCGTAATATTGACATATTATATGAGAATAAGCAACAGTGTATTGTATGTATTCTATATACAGATATATATTTACTAATATAGAACCGCTATAGAGCTTCCTTTTATGACAAGTCAGAGGGATGTATATAAGCATTGTAATTATAAATAATTTGCGAGAAGACTATTTTTATTTGTTTGTAGATAAAACTATGTGGGAAAGAATACGCGTTACGATTATAGATATATTTAATGCTTCTGCCTTCGGACTGGCTTTTGAACATAGAGTAATTAAGGTTCGTAATATAGATTCTATGAAATATTGTGTTAAGATATGTTAAGATTATATAATATAGGTTTATTTAAGAGCACGGTGCTCTTTACAGAAGTGATCTTATTTTTTATCGCACAGTTTGTGTAAGTAATTACATATTATTATGATTATAAACGAGTGGGTGTCTTATTTTGATGTGATTATTATGTTTAAGTTACTTTGTATTGACAATCGTTGACTTTGAAGTGTAGATATTTGAAACATTGCAATAAAATGTTTAAAAATAATTACCTTTGGTTTTTTTTTTCACGAAATCTATATCGTAAGCCTAGATTGAGGATTGGTCTCCGCTGCGCTCCAACTAAATACCGCAGGCGTAGTCGCAAAGTGCGGTAACTAATACTACGCCCAAGTGAGCGTACTCGAGCCAGGCTCGAACAATGTGTGACTTTGACGTGCCACATGTTCTGTTAAACTTTGCTAATAATTGAAACTAAAATGCCGGGTTGCGAAGTAAAACTTTGTTAAAATAATATTTAATACAAGAAATAAGAAAGACACTGGGATCACATATCATGAGTAAGTATTTTATTAATTTCAATGGTAAATAACACGAAGCGTATGTTAAAAATTTGCCGTGCTAATACTTGCCGTAATAAAAAAGCTATTTGTCTATGTAGTGCGGTATCAAGTTGGAGTGCAGCGGATACCAACCCTAAATGTAAGATCGTAAGTTATAACAATAAATTGCCGATGTTATGATTTTTGTGACAGTGTTTATGAATGTTGATATTCTATCAAAAGCCGTTTTTAAATATTATCCAAATACTGTCTTTGTACACAATAATTTCAGAATAAGGCTACGTTCGCACGAACGAACGTGGCCTAAGATCTAATTTGAAGTAGCTCCAGTGGGAGACTCCTTTGCACAGGATGCCGGCTAGATTATGGGTACCACAACGGAGCCTTTTTCTGCCTTGAAGCAGTAATTAAAAAAAATATTGTGTTTTGGTCCGAAGGGCACCGTGACAAGTAAAATTACTGGGCAAATGAGACTTAACATCTTATGGCTCAACGACTTCAACTTCATCAACTTGACGATTGCAATTGCCGCTCAGAATTTTTGGGTATTTCAAGAGGCACTGCATTTTAATGGGCAGGGCGTATCAATTACCATCAGCTTAAAGTCCTGCTTGTCTCGACCCTTATTTTCCTAAAAAAACTTAATGAATTATTATAATTACCAGTGGTCGCCCAGAGCTCGAAATACGACCATAATTATTAATGTTTATTTCTCAAAGACCTCTGTAATATTTGTGTGTGTATGTTCTGTTTTATTCAAACAGTAGTGTGTGTTATACCTTTTTATTTTAATAAATTTAATGCATTTATACGGCACTAGCTGACCCGACAGGCGTTGTTCTGTTCATAATAAAAAAAAACTTTTGCGGATGGAATTTATTGAAAATTCGTTCTTAGCTTGACCTCTTGAAAAAAAAAAAACCTTTACTCGGTGAAAAGAATATTCCTACCAAATTTCAAGTCTTTAAGCTCTAATAGTTCCAGAGATATCGTGATATATATATATATATTAACTTTAACTGTGTTAAATTTCAAGTTCCGGATGAACCTCGCGCATTTTTTAAAAAAGGGGTAGATAAGTACAAAATTATCGCTTTACGTATTAATATATATCTAGATACTTACCCTATCATATACTAAATATCCGTGTACGTACCCTATTAAGTATAACAGAATTCGTCCTGGGTAGTTTTAGTAAATAAACATTTATTAGGTCAAAAAGGGCACTTTTGAATCTCAATTTTATGTAAACATTTTACCATCACTTCGGAAAGGGTGATTGATCTTTAAGGCTAGGTTACCTCTCTCGCAGAAGACCGCCATAGTTTAAAATCGGAATTAGAAGCATTTTTAATTTATTACAAACATAATACAATTTTCTTTACAAAACTATGTTGTGTTGAGTAGTATTGGTGTACAATTAATAAATTTTCGTACAACATTTATTTAGATTGAATGATTAGCATGGCTCCAACTGTAAAAGTTAGGGGTATTTTGTGATTTTTCGCACTGTCTATTAAAAATAGTAATGTAATGAAAAAATGAATTTTCATGTTCTTTAGATTTTTATTTCGTTTTGGCACCCGTAATTATTTTTATTTTTAATATTCTATGAGAGAATTCTATTGACGCACGTGTTGACAGTTCTGCTGTGAAACAATAATTTCATTATAACAACAGGTAGCATAATTTATTTTAATTATTATGTACAGAACAACGTCCGTCGGGTCAGCTAGTGGTTATATAAGTTGTTGTAAATAAAAAAAAACTCATGAAATAACTTTTATTAATAAACAATACATTATAATATACAAATGCTTACACAATCACTTTGATTAATTAACCTAATTATATACATGAAGCCCATTTCATCATACATATATTTATCATACAACTAATTAATTTATTATATTTATATTATTTTATACATACTAATGCAATCAATTGTAAAGGCACCAATTTTTAACTACAATCTTCTGGCCATAATGAACTTTGAACATAATTAATTTAACATTCATACTTTTACTGCCATCTTAGTTACTTCTTCTTATTGAGAAAGCAATTGAGGCAATTCTCACCTGTTTAGCAAAAAGCACGGGTAAAACTTTACGCGACCTTCAAGAAGTGAATATTTTTTTTATTATACACTAAAATATTTTATTTACGTGCATTGATTTCTATCATGACTATTTCACAAAATATTTATTTATTTGCCGAAATCTATATATAAAGACACAATTATTCAGTCGATTCGGAAAGTTTTCGTATTTTTATTCGGACGGGACATAGTTAAGTACAGTCATTCCGATAACAGTGTATTATCACCTTTTTTTCAGCAATCCACTAGTTATCTATGGTTTTTAGGTTATTTTAATGCACACAGTCGTACACACGGAGTATAGTAGCTTTGAGAGTTCAAGGCAAGTAAGTATAAAGTAAATACAACAAAGAAAAAATGGTGTCAAAACTATTTTTATTCGTAATGTTTACTTGAAAGTCGGCCATTTTAAATATATATATAGACAACAATATGTATGAACGTTCTAGATTTTCCTGCTATAAAAGAGTAGAGATACAGAAAAGTTGATCTTGTTTGCAATGGGCCAGAGATAGAGAGAGAAAGAAATATTATGTATCACCTTGTACAACGTTACAGTGGTATCTAGTCAATAAAAACATTAAATATGTCACAAAAACTCTCTATACAGAGACATTTTCAGCAAATGTCGTAAATCATATTTAAAGTAAAAAAAAGTACTAATTTAATATTAAAATTCACTAAGTAACATAGTTGTTGTTGTTGGTGATTTCGTGCACGAACGTTACACGAGTACCGATCTGCAGTGGAATGAATCGGTACGACTGCAGACGACGCGGGCACGAGGGTTACGCCGCTCTTATTCATAACCGCATACAATCATTCCTCTGTCTAGTGTCAAGTTATTTGCTTTTATTACACATATGAAAATACTTAATATCTTTTAATGTTTAATAATGCAAAAAAGTGTAAGCCGATTAAATGTATAGAATAGGACAGGGTTAAAGGATAAGTATTAGTAAGACGTTTAAAATATAAGTAATAATGGCTCAAATAGAAGGAAATTAAGTGTTAAAAATAAGCACCGTAAAAAAAAATTTGTAGCGAAATTAAACAATTTATATATTTTTTCGTTTCGATTCGCGTTTAATAACAGCGATGTACATATTTCGTGTAGATTTTCGTGTTTCGTCGGCAAGTGATTGAATAATACTAAGTGGATTCGTGTATTTAACTAGATATATCTATATTACATTGGTTGAAGAACAACTAGGGCTCTCATAATGTACTAATATTCGTAGCAATTGTGCTTCCGTGCTCGAAAATATGTTTTTTCCCCACCTCAATGAAAAAGGGACTAAATCCCTGGTACGAGGGACAAAAGTGGCCGATTCTGTCCCGGCAAGACGACTTTTGTCGCTAGTACCAGGGACTAGAAGCAAACATTTCATCCAGGGCGGAACAAAATCGTATTCGCACCACGTGAGATAGTAGGACATTGCCACCCGCGATTGTCAATATTCCGCGGGTGAGAATGAGCTTCTTTTCTCCCTAGGTGCGTAATATACTATGTTATGACCAAAAGGAATTTTGATATATAACAATTTACAACCTATTTTCGTTAATTAATTACAAGATAACAATAATAACAATTTACAATTTACATATGAACAACCTTCGGTGTGCTTTTCCCACGAAGCCAATTGAGCAGAACAGTGGGTGCGCTTTGAGAGTCACGGGCTGAAAAGAAAAAAAAGGTTGTATTACCTCTTTATTTTATAAACTGAAACAAAATTAAACCGTTTAAAAATGGCAACGAACTCCAAATGTAAGTACAGTGAAAGGTTTGTGAATTTGCTCAGTTTTAAAAATACAATCTATCAACAAAATATTTATATATTTTTCAAATTTTTTATGACAGTAAGGGACGAGACGAGCAGGACGTTCAGCTGATGGAAATTGATACGCCCTGCCCATAACAATGCAATGCTGCTCAGGATAGATGAAAAATCCAAACTTTTCAGCGGCACTAGAATTGCGCTCGTCACCTTGAGACATAAGATGTTAAGTCTCATTTGCCCAGTAATTTCACTAGCTAGCGCGCCTTTCAGACCGAAATACAGTAATGCTTAAACATAACTGCGTCACGGCAGAAATAGGCGCCGTTGTGGTACCCATAATTCGCTTTCGGCTGTCTTTTTATTAGTCTAAACTGCGCAACGGATTCCTTCATCAGATAGTTTTATTTGTATCTAGGCGTAAAACATATTATATGATAAACTTTGATTGAATGTCTTGCATATCGTATGTATGAGCTTGTTATAAAATCCCTTTGGCTGTACTCTATGGCTATTTTGCTGACATTAATAAGGTGATATAAAAAAAAATAACAAAGCGATTTTATAAAATATAATGGTGCTCGAATAATACCTTTATTTATATATATATTATAGTGTTTGTGGATTTATGTATCTACTGTACTAAATAACTCTTGTTTTTATATATTAATTTATGTAAGCTATTGAGTATTTGACATTTGAGTTGTTTTTGTTGTGTCACTTGACATATTATAATGAAACTGAAATTATTTGTAAAAATATGAAGCTGTAAATGTTGATTTAAAAGAGTGCCAATGAGTTTCTTCTCATTAAAACTCAACCCTTTAAGAAGTGGCGGAAAAATATAAAAAGAAATCAAAACGTTTGACATTCGTAAGTGTCATTTCTTTGACCTACATGAATAAAGTGATTTTGATTTGATTGACCCCTTCAAGAGTTTTAAAGTGCAAGGGTGTTAAACTCACATAGTGTATGGTGCGCCTGTGTCAGTTGGTCGACGGCCTCCGCAGGCAGGTTGGCAACGTCGCGTTGGAGTAGCCTCATGCCCAGTTGCCGATGTTCGCTGTCCTGACGCAAGGTTACGTCGCGGCTATGCTTCACACTACGTAGCTCAGACAACCTGCAGAGACCACACATTTATTTTTATGACAATAATAGACGAGACGAGCAGCGCGTTAAGTTGATGGTAATTGATACGCCCTGCCCATTGTAATGCAATGCCGATCAGGATACGAAAAAAGAATAGGACAGAAAAAGAGGTTAACAGATCAAACAGGTAACCAGATATAAAGAGATTACCGACCAAACTCTCTGGCAACGCCAAAGGAATTATAGGAGCGATGTCGACCATTAACACTTACGTGCTTTTATTGAAGTTATGGCCAGGATTTATACTTGTTTTAGTGCTGTATTGTAATCTTATATGTTATCGTATTTTAATATTATATTGAAATTTTAATAATAAACAATATAAGTTTGGGTACTTACTTAGCTTGCAACTTTGGTTTATCCGAACCATCTGGTTCACTGATACTACTGCTACGAGATGTTTGACCACGATGGATATCAACAATGGGATGCTCTTTTTCTATCGAGAAGCTCGGCAGTTCAGGAACTGTGTCTACACTTGAATCTGCAGAAATATCTGCGCCAGAATATCGCAATTTTAGGTCTTCGTATGACCGCAAACTATCTGATAGCCGGAGCTGTAATGTATCTCTTTCTTCTAACAATTGAGTAAGTTCCATCGTCAGTTCCTCGCAGCGGACATCTCTTTGATGTAACATGTATAATGCTAAATCTAACTCAGCTCTTGGAACCCCATCTAACAACTCTTTATTCAGAACACCTTCACGCCCTTCATTTGCACTTTCTTTGGTATCTGGAGCAAAAGCTACATGTTTTTCGATTTTACTACTCGGTGATCTCGTCAATTCACGAATACTTGCAATCTCATCCTTAAGGGTTACTATTTCCAATTCTTGGCTCTCCAAAACCATTTGTGTCTCAGCTGTTTTATTTACATACTCTTCTAATATTTTATTCAACTCTTCAATCTGTTTATTAAGAGTTGTACATTCTATAATCTTTGCGTTTACAGCTTCTGCTAATTTTTCCTTCTCTTCTAAAAGTTCTTTTACATAAGATTCGTAATGTTCCGTTTTTTCATGCATCTTGAGGCGTAAAACAGCCAATTCAGATTCTCTTTCATATGACAACTCTTCAACTTTCTTCTCGTACTCCAACAATTGTTTCCGGACATTCTCGAATTCGGCATTTCTGTCAGCAAGCATAACCGTATAATCATGTGTCTTATGGAAAATCTCACTTTCTTTAATTTGAATTTGTTTTGATAAATCGACAATTTTGATGTCATAATCTTTCGTCAGTTTTTCTATTTTTTGATTAAGGTCATCATTCACAGTTTTTATAGCAGCTAATTCTACTTGTAAATTGTTATTTATGTCACATTGCTGCTCCAAAAGCATTTTGTTTTCGAGTTTTAAATCTTTTATAATCTTCTCATGCTCTTCTTGTAGTGTGAGCAATTTTTCCTCATTTAAGACCTTTTCATCTTCTATGTCTGATCGCAGCATTTCTAACTGATTAATCACATCTGCATATTTTTCTTTCAGTGAATTAAGTTGTTCCTCTTTTTCTTGTAACTTAGATTGCAATGATGTAACCTGTTCTACCATAACTATTTTATTGGTTTCTTCCTGTGTGGAGGATTGGACATTATCAAGTAGCTGTTCATATCTGCTTTCAGACGCACTAAGTTGTGTTCTCAGATCTTCTTCAATTTTCAAGAATTCAGATTCTCTTTGTGCCAAATGTTGCTTCCAAAGTTCTGCAATTTCAAATCCACGTTGGTCCATAGCACTTGAAATGGATGATTGAAGTTCAGTTACATTAGATAGCAGTTGATCATTCTCAGAATTTAGCTGCTTTACTTTTATTTCTAATTCCTTAATTTTCTCAGTTAGTTTAAGTTCGTTTTTAATATGTTCTTGAACTTCAAATTCATATTGTTTTATTTTTTCGGTCATGATATTAACTTGTGAGCTTGAATTGTCAAAATTGAGCTGCTCCAATTTAATTTCCAATTCTTTATTTTTCTCAGTCAGTTTGTTTTCGTTTTGAATATGTTCCTGATTTTCAACTTCATAGAGTCTAAGTTTTTCGCTAAAAACATTAAGTTGTGAATTTGAATTTTCAGATTGATTAATAATTTCGATTTGTAATCTTTCTATTTCAGATTGAAGTGATTTTACAAGATCGGAATTGCTTTCTTTTTCATTTCTAAGGACCTCTATTTCTTGACGAAGCGATTCATTTTGATCGTTTTGTAACATACAGTCTGCTTTTATATTTTCACAATATTCACACAAATCTTTATGCTGACTTTGTAACATGTTGTATTGATCGGTCAACTTACTAAATTCATTAGACAAATAACTGTTATTATTTTGTAACTCTTCGAACTGTTGCCTGAGTGAGTTATATTCTTCAATACTAAATTTGTCTGCATTTACTTTATTGAGTTGGATTTCTAATTTTACCACATGATCTGAGAGTTCTTTGTTTTTGCTATTTAGACTATCAAGAGCCAGCTGTAGTTCATCATTTTCCTTTTCCAATTTTTCAAAATCGCCTTGCAATTGACTGTCAGTTTTTATAGTTGTTTGTAATATTGTTGCTTCATCAGAAGTTTTATTAAATGAACTTATATTAATATCTGATATTTTATCATTTGCCTCTTTGAATTTATACTTCCATAGCTGTAACTCACTGTCTAATTTTTCTTTCATTTCAATTAGTCTATCATGGCCGTTTTTGAGCACTTCATTCTGTTTTGAAAGTGCTTCTTTTTCTTTTTTCTCTCTGTTAAGAGTGTCATTTAACTCATGAACTTTTTTCTCTAATTGTTGAAGATTTGTTGATAGCTCACTCTCAATCGCCATATCTAAAATATTTGAATGTGATATTTGTTTTGATATTTTTAATTCATTTGATAACATATCATTTGAAGATTTTAGTTCTTTTATCTTTTTGATGGCTTTCATCAATTTAGAATTAGCTAATTCAAGCTCTTTCTTTAAATTAACATTAACCTCCTTTAGTTGTTCTATTTCTTGACTTAAACGTGTCAACCCAGGAGTTATATCAGAGTATTTTGTGTCTTCTTGTTCGTCTAATCCCCAACCTTCTTCTGAGTTAAATGGATCTATTTCTTTGTTTTCACTAACGTCCCCTTTATAGCAAAGATAACTTTTTTTAGGAACAATTAGAGGTTCTATTAATGTTTCGCTTCCCAATGTTGAGGTTAGTAAAGGTTGATTTTCGACATTTCTCGTTTCCCTTATTAGAACAGGCTCCAACTGCTTGTCAGGTTTATCAGTTTCAAAAACTATTTGCGATTGTAAGTATTCTATGTCTTGCATTTTTTGCTCATCGCCTAATTCCTCAATTGTAGAGGTTATCATCATTCCCTCAGTTTTGGGGATATTCATTTCAAACATTACTTTTTTCTTTTCAATCAACTGTTTTATTTGATCTTCTTTTTGGGTCAGTAAGTTATTAAGTTCGATATTTTTTACAGATGTTGACTCATATTCCTTGGTCATTTCTTCAAGTCGTTGTAGGGACTCATTAAGTTTAGACGACAGTTCGTTTATTTTGCCTTCCAGGTTTGCTTTCAAAGAATCATTATTTGATAACAAATCTTCCAATTTATTTTGATAATTATTTATTTCAAGCGATTTTTGATTAACTAAAGCATTCAATCTATTGATTTCACTTATATACTGTTCTGTGTAATCAGGAAGCGCTTCTCTTGTTAAAGTAGAATTTTGAATAAGGTTTTTATTTTCTAATGATACTTCCTGAATTTGCAATTGAAGGTCTTCAATTGCAGACCTGTAGCCTTGGTTTTCTAATTCTAATTTACTGACATGGTCACAAAGTTTTTCATATTTCTCTCCAAGAACTTTTTTTTCTTTAACAGTTTCTTCAATTTGAGTGTTGAATTCAGATTCCAAATCGTCGATTTCCTTTTTCTTCAGTGACAAAAGGTTTTGATGTTCAATAGACAACTTTTTAAGACATGTCTCTTGATTTTCAGATGAGGCACGGTAAGATAACGCTTCAGCTTCTAAATCATCTAATTTTGCTACTTTCATTTCCAGGTTATTACTATGATGTTGTAATTCTGCATATGCAGTCCCCAAATTTTGTAATTCCTCATTTAGGTGTTGGATCTTAATTATTAGATCTTTATTATCTTTTTCTATTTCCTGAAGTTGCTTCTCTACAACTCTATCATGGTCCATGAGAACTGCCAATCGACAAATTAGCTCGTCTTCCTGAGTTGTATATTCATTATATGCTTTTTGTTTATCTTGCAATAGTGTATCTAATTGATCAGCTTTCCGTTCTAGAGATTGTCTTCTGTTTTCCATAATAGATATACTCTCTTCAAGACGACAAATGCGATTCTTATACTTTTCATTTTCTATTTGCAAGTTTTCAATATACATGTCTCTCTCTTGAACTTTAGCATCATGGCTATATTGTAACTGATTGAAGTTTTGCTCTTGACATTGCAGTTGTTTTGTTAATTCAGAAATTTGCTGCTGTTTTTCAACCAAATCACTTTCTAAACAAGAAATTTTTGTTAAAATATTTGCATTATTTCTTTGCTCAAGCTCAGTCTGTGCCAGCTTATTGTTTAAACTCTCTATATTAAAAACGAGCTGCTGTTTTTCATCATTAGCTACCAGTATAACTTCATTAAGTGCTTTCACTGATTCTTTATAACTTACTATTTCATCCTCTAGGGTAATGTATTTATTTTGTAAACTAGTAAGTTGTTCCTCCACATCATGCAAACTATTATTCAACAGGCTTCTTTCAGTTTGTAGCCGATTAAGTTCCTGATCTGCAAATTTTAATTTTTCCTGCAATGCTGGAATTGCTTCGACTTGTATTATTGCTTCTTCATACTTTTCATTCTTTAATTCAAGTTGACTTTGCAAATTATTATACTGTTTTTCTAAATCAGAATACATTACTGTTCTTTTCTTAATATTAGCTGCAAATTTTTTCAACTTTTCTAATAATTCCTTATTCTTATTTTCAAGTGCTAAAAAATCACCTTTATCTTTAAATGTTACTTCTAACTTTTCTTTGGCTTCCTCATATTGCTTATTGATTTCTAAAACAAGGTTTTCTTTTTCTTGCAAGCTGATTCGCAGCTTTTCGTTCTCTATTGATTCTTTTCGCAATTGTAATTTAATTTCATGAATTTCTTCATCTTTGTCCTTAGCTTCTTTACTAACCTTTTCATATTCATCTTTATACTTTTGTGTCTGGGCCTGTAACTCTTTGATTAAGTTAAGTTTTTCATTAAGAGTTTCTGTCAATTTTGCTAACTCGTTTTCTAAAATAGTATTTCTATTTTCTAATTTAGTTTTTAGTGATAATATTTGAACTTTTTCTTCTTCAAATACTCTTATTTTTTCTTCACAATCGGCCAATGCATTTTGATATAGAGCTATTTGTTGGTTAAGCGACTTGACAACTTCACCATTATGGTCATTTGCTTTTTCTTGTTCTAAAAGTTCCATAGTTGACTTCAATTTATGAGATAAATCATTTAGTTTGGTGATTTGATTTATATAATCCGTAATTTCTTTATCTTTCTGTTGCAAGGTATTGTTATAATTGAAAATTTGTTTTTCATACTCTTTAAGTAGTTGTTCTAAATCTTGAATTTTTGAATCATGAGTGCTGAGTGCAGCACTATATTCTTGTTGAATTTGTTGAAGTTCCATTTTTAATTTTTCATTAATTTCTTGGTATTCTACCTGATCTTCTTTTTTATAGGAACTAACTATTGCTTCATTCTGTTTCTTTAGATTGCTGTTTTCTTCCAGCAAATGTTTTATTTTATTTTCATTTAATAAATTTGTTTGAACTAGTTCATTTTGTTTTTGTTGTTGTTCTTCTAAAGACAATATTTTCATTTGACAATCAGCTATCTCATCTTCTCTCTCCTTAATAATATTTTTAAGTTTTAGTATTTCCTTTGTCATTTGTTTCATAGACTTCAATCCTTTTGCCCCTTTTTCGGTCGAACTTCTGTCATCATGTTGGACATCACTTTGAGAACCATCAACTACATCATCTGTTAGTAACTGTTTGGGGACTTCAATAGGCTCTTTTATGATGTCATTTCTCTCCCGCTTCAACTCTTCTATATGGACCTTTAATTCATTATTGAGACTAAGAGCCTTCTCTTTTTCTTCAATTAAAGTATCTATATTTGTTTGTAAGGTGAGACATTTATTCCGAAGTTCTTCAATGCAATTATTTAATGCATCATTTTCACTACAGAGACTATTCATTTTTTCCATAACCTCTTCTCTTTCTTGAGTGAAAAGATCAATTTTTTGTCTTAGTTCTGCACTCTCTTGGACTACTTCATCAACACTTTGTTTTTGTGTATGTGTTTTAGTATCCAATGAAATTGATTGTACACACACTCCTTCCCTTTCCTCTTTTTCACTCTTACTATTTTTATTGTACTCTTCCAATTCTAACCTCTCTTGCGTAGTCAAAGACTCTACTATTTCGATTGACTCAGCTGAACTAACTTTTTCAGTGCTTAATTTTTCAAGTTTGTCAGTAAGGTCAATATTTTCTTGAATAAAATTTTCCAATTTTAGTACTAATTCTTCTTTTTCATTTTGTAGTGTCTTGATAGTTTCTACATGCCGCTCCACATCCAACTTTAAGTTTTGAACAACAAATTCCAATTCAGATTTTGAAGCACTTAATTGATCAATTTCTTCTTCTAATTGGACTGATTTCATTTCTGAACATACTTGTTCATTTTGAAGTTGAGTGATATCTGCCAACTTGTCTTCCATTTCAGCATTTTTCTGTTGCAATTGATGTAGATCTAGAAATTAATAATGATAATGAGTAAAAAATTAACAACTATAAAAGTTAGTATGTATTTTTTTTGGAATAGGGGGACAAACGAGCGTACGATTCACCTGTTGTTAAGTGATCACCGCCGCCCACAATCTCTTGCAACACCAGAGGAAACACAGGAGCGTTGCCGGCTTTTAAGCAAGGTGTACGCGCTTTTTTTGAAGGTACCCATGTCGTATCGTCCCGGAAACACCGCACAAGGAAGTTTATTCCACAGCTTTATAGTACGTGGAAAAAAGCTCCTTGAAAACCGCACTGTGGAGGACCGCCACGCATCCAGATGGTGGGGATGATAACCTAACTTGCGACTTGTCTTGCGAAGGTGGAATTCGGCGGCAGGAATCAGGTTAAACAGCTCTTCGGAACACTCCCCGTGATAAATACGGTAGAAGACAGACAATGAAGTGACATCTCTACGTAACGCGAAGTGATCCAGCCGTTCACAGAGACTGGGTCGCCGACAATTCGAGCTGCTCTATGTTGCACGCGGTCAAATGTAAATATTATTGTTATTATTACCTTGAACTAATTCAAACTTCTGTGCTTCCAGCAAGCTTATGGATTTTAATCTAGCTTCTGCTAAATTTTCCATTTCCACCATTTTTGTGTAAATTTCTGTATCAGTCACTGAAAAATTTTAGTTACAAAATGTTTATTACAAATGATTAAAATTTAAGTAATGTCAAAAATTTAAAGCCATAATTTTATTGTATCACAAATGCTGGTTTTGTGTTTGTGCTATAGCTACAAAAATAACGCCATTAGTGAGCATAAAAAATATTTATTTTTCTTTGTACAAGATCCTGGCTAGGTGGGTCTGTGGCTACCACAACGGCGCGTTTTTCCAACGTGTGTATAATTATTTTACAAGTTTTACTTTGAATAGCACTGTAGCTAACTGAAATTACTGAGTGTCTAATGTCTCAAAGCGACGAGCGCAATTCCAATGCTGCTCAGAATATTGAGTACAATCGAGAAGTTTAAGTGGCACTGCATTGTAATGTGGCTTCATCTAGCATGTTACATCGCCTCCTCTCATAAAAAAGCAAAAGCTTATATACTTACATCTTCCACTATCATAATCAACAAGATGTAACTGTAAATTTCCTTTTTCTTCCTCCAATTCTGCCACCTTTTGAGTTAGATGGTGTATTTCCTCATTCAGGCGGACTATTTCAGCATTTGCATCAGAAATTTTGCTAAAATTTTCTATTGTCTTTTGCATTTGCTTAAGCTGCAACTTTGAATTAGATTTAACTTTAATCATATTTCTATTAGCTGTATCAATTTCTTCATTGAGTGATATTATTTGATTATGGGCTGACTTTAATTTTTCATGGAGTTCATTCACATCAGTGCTATCGATTTCATAGTGAGATACTGGTATAGATTCTTTTAATTCTATTAATTCTGTGCAAACTCCTACATCAATTTTATTTATAGTTTCCTGTTTCTGTGAATTAACTAATTTTAGATCATTGATAATCACTTCTTTACTTTCAATAAGACCTTTCAATTCTGTTATAAGGATATCCTTTTCAGAAATTATATATTCTTTTTCAATAATATCCTTATTTAAAGCCTGCAAAAGCATTTCAGCTTTAGTGTTATCAGTTTTGACTGTTTTTTTTTCTGTTTCTTGATTAAGTGATTCAGTTGACAATCTACTCCATGGTGATTTTAATTTTGACGCTGTATTCCTTGCACCTTTTCTAGAAGGAAGTGGACTTCCTTTTTTACTTGGAGATGACACAGTAGATGCGGCAGTAGATTTATTGTCATTGCTTAGTATAGAAATCTGATTTTGTAATTCTTTATTGGATGTCCTCATTTCATAGTTTAGTTGTTCTAATAAATCTAATTTTTTTGTTAACTCCTCCATGTCAGCAATCTCTTTGGAACCTTTTTCTTCTTTATAATGTTCCTCAACATGACCAAAGCTTTGCATTTCAGATATACTACTTAGTTTTTCTTCTAATTGCTTAATTTTTTCAATTTTCAATTCAAGCTCTTCAACTAATTTAGAGTGTGCTATACTAATTTCAAATCGAGCATTTTCTAGTATAGTATTAGCTTCCTGAAGATTTTTAATCTTGTCATTTTTCTCATTAATTTCGGCTTCTAATTTTGATTTTTGTTTTTCCCACTCACTTTCCATATTTATGAAATTATTTTGCATCTTAACCATCTGCTGCTTTGTGTCATCAAGAACACTCAGAGATTCTTTTTCTATAAAAATATAAAGAGTGTTATTATAATTATTTATGTATGAATAAATGTATTAAAATTTTAAGTGTTTGAATTTTCAAATATTATAAGGTAATTGTTTCCAGTATTTGAAGAAGAACTGACTAATGGTTGAGGAAAATATGGTTGAGGGAGGCGATGGTTGGTCCATGCGTTATGCTCGTGAACGGGTGCTACTCATGGGGGCTGGATGATCTTGTTACCGGGAGGTCTGCTTGATATGTTTTTTTATTATTATTATTTCCTTTAAAGTTAAAGTTATTATATATTTTATTTTATGAAATGCTCACATAATGCCTCTATTTATTTACGGTATGTGTGGATTGATGCATCTACTATACTCAATAACTCTTGTGTTTATAAGTATTAATTTACTTTTTTTTCTTTTTTTGACTTACTCATGTAAGCCTTTCAGTTTTTGACTTTTGAGTATTTTTGTTGCGTCACTTTGCATAAGTTGTAATTAAAATGATTTGTAAATCTTGGCTTAAAAGAGTGGCAATGAGTTTCTTGCTACTTCTTCTCATTAGCTCAACCCTTTACGAAGCAGCGGTAAATTCAATAAGAAACAATATTTATATTTTTTTTTTTGACATTCCTAAGTGTCATTTTTGTGACCTACATGAATAAAGTGTTTTTGAATTTGAATTTGACTAAGAAATCTCAAAGTTGTCCATAATAATTGTTTGTAATTTTTTTTACAACAAGACATTTTATTAAAATTAAAAATATATCACTTATTGAAAATCAAAATCTACCATGCATTCAGAAAAAGAAAGAAAGTCAATAGCTTTCTCTTTCCTTTAAGATATAATACAAAAGATATTTCTCTAAATAGCATGGAACAGGTGGACTTCTTGCAAACAAGACACCCCATGATAAGTGCCATGTATCCATATTGCTTCAACCCAGACAGACTGCAACAGTTTGTCCGCTTTTGAGTATGTGTACAATCTTTTAGGCCTTGTGTCAATCACCCCATTTCAATGATGTGGTATTTATTTATTTATCATATATGAGTGAACCCTTTTTCCAAAATTAAAAGTAAAGTAATACAATATTTTCTTAAATAACTAATAATAATATTTAATTTACTATAATCTGAATATATATATAAATTACATGACACAATGTTTGTCTCTGATCGACTCTCTAACGGAGTTTAAACTAATGAACAGATTTTAAATTACTTGATAGATAGGATAGTTTTTATTTCAATTTAAGACCCATAATTTTTTTCAATTCCAACATTTGTTTTGTATTGACATATTTTCAATGAGAGAATTTATTGACACACCATTTGACAGTTCTGCTGTGAAACAATTTCATTACAGTTAACAACAGGGAGCAAGAAGAATTGACAGGGAGCAAATTTTGCGAAATAATTCTTGGTGTTATGAAATATTATTGACAAATACATAAAAAATGTATTTTTTTTATTATGCACAGGACAATGTCTGTCGGGTCAGCTAGATATAATATAATTTATTAAAACAATATAAGGCTGACAAGAGAGAACTACTGAACAAAAGATAAAGTTGGCTGGCTTTTTGTTTGTGGGTGATCTATGTATAATATACAAGGCCTGATATAAACACCTTACCTTTTTTAGTCATACTATCAGATATAATAGCTGTTGCTTTATTTTTTGCTTCTATAATCTGATCCTTTTCGTTAATTTTTTCTTGTAAATCCAATATAGTTGTTTCCATTGCTTTCAACTTTACCTGCATAACACTTAAGGCATTTTCTTTTTCTTTCACAATGTTCATTACTTTTGATAATTCACTGCTATCAGAACTCTGCAATATATAAATTAATTTTACTTTATACTGAATTATATAAAAATAAATCTCACCAAGTCATCATTGGACTTAATTATTATTATATTATAATTTATTAAACTTATAAAGATTGAATAACCATTGAATAATATGACACTTAAAAATTATCTATCTTCAAGTTTTTAGTTAGTTTCTGTTTTTTTCTATCATCATTAAGTGAATGTAGAAATGCATTATTTAGTTTAATTTAATTATTTCTGATGTATAAAATATGCATAAATTTAAGAATTAGTGTTTGTCGCAGTATAAACTTTAATGATTATTATTATAGATTTATCTCACACTCGTACTCAAACAGTATGCTTATAAAGGTGTTAAGCTGTCTTGTGTTAGCCTAATTATTATATACTAGCTTGTTGTCACAAATTTGTCTGTGTGGAATGCCTCATTTGGATCCAGAGAGCAATGTGAAAGGTCTTAGTATAAAAAAATACAATTTCTATGTTTCTATTACTGAATTAGATAAAATTATATGTATATAAACTACATAATATTTCTATAACCAGTTTGAAATCATTAAAAAGGTATCAATAAGATAATATATCTTATTTTTCTGAATTTTAATGGAACAAAGCTGTTATTCTGAATAATGATTGCTCTAAATAAGAGTCATTCTGCTGTTTCAGAGAAACATGTGAGAGGTGTGTAACAGACAGAACTGACAGACGGGAATCAATTTTAAAAAATTGTTAATTTGTGTCTTCTTATTACTCTTACATTTTACTCTTCTATAATGACCACTCCCTATATTTATTATTACTTTTTCATTCAAATTCAAATATTTTTATTCAAAATAGGATTTAAAATCATTTATGGAATGTCAAAAACTACCACCCATTCAAAAGAGACTGCCTCAGACCTGAGAAGAATGGGCGGAAGAAACTCAGCGGGCTTTTTTTTAAAATATAAAATATGGATTACAATGTGATATCATACAGTAAACATTTATAATTAGAATTAAAGAGCCTGAGGGTGTTGGCTTTATTCCCAGTCCGTGGTGTCATTAAGAAAATTGTTTATGCTATAATAACCTTTCCCACACTAACGTTTTTTAACAATTCTTTTAAATTTCGTAACACACACTGTGTGGACACACCTGATTCTGCTGTTTATCTAGACAAATATTTAAAAAAAAAGTCTAGATATTTTCTTTTTTTAATTATATGAAGTGCTCATTCCACTACAACTGATAGCACTATAATCTGTCACAGATTGTTGTTTGCTATTTTATGTCTCTTTTTGTACATGACTACTATTCTACTTTTTCATTAATGTCGAGCTAATTTATGAATATATTTTTCAAATAACACATTTGCGGTCATTACCTTTTTTAGTTCTACACTCTCCAATTCCTTTTTTACATGAGGTTTGATTTTCATAGGTCTTTTACTTATTTCTTTATATTGTTTTATTCTTTCCATTAACAACTCTTTCTGCTTCAGGGTGTTTGCCAAGCTTTCACTAATGCCTGGAACTAATTAATATACACATTAAACTTATGATAGGGTGGGATACATTTATTTCAAAATTAAAATTGAGATATCAACAAGTATAATTTTAAATCACATTGATTAAAATATGAACACATCAACTTTTAAAAATATAAAATAATTTATATTTTTTTGGTATTCTGTACTCTTTATTTACCTTCTTCGAAATCAGATATACTCTATTTTTTCTAGTAAAAGTTGGCAAAACTATTTATAAATGACATGTGTGAGATGTGTCACTGAGTCTGTTATTTCCTGAATGTCTTTGTTCCCATTTTTTATGGGTAGATACATCAGGTAACCTGATGAAAAGTGACATTAGCCTAATAGAATAAATTTTTCTATTGGCAATAGTTATTCTTCCATATAACCAGTTGCTTTCAGTCCAAAGAACCAATGGAAATTATATCAGCTATTTTTTTACAGTAAAGAGTGTAAAATACTTACTGTTTAGAGCATCTTGAACGGAGAGTGTAGCCGAGCTGTCTGTTGCAACAGAATAGTTTGTCTTCTCACTCACGGCTGATGCCAGCTCTGACTGATTATCTGCTTCATCATCATCTAAAGCAGAAAACCCATGTAATCATAAAGTTAAATATATAGCAGTATGGGTACAAAGTTTGGAAGGAAAGTGAACATCATTTTAACCTTGCAAATGGGCAGCCCGGGACAAGATTTTTCAGATACACCACAACAGAGAGTGCTGTATGACATACTATTCCTTGTAGCACTTATCTATGACATATTTCAATAAAACACTGTAGATATACAGATACCACCTCCATATATGCCAAATTTGAAGACATCATCTTCAAATTTGGCATATATGATACAGAGTGGACTGCACATACTTATTACAACATTTGCTGTGTTTCTTTGTATCTTTAATAAATAAATAAATATGATGTCAGGCATATTCTGTCCAGAAGTGGAAACTATTCCAACTGAATCATGAATATTAGAAGATATAATTCCTCAATTACTTTCTTTAAAGTATGAAATTGGAAGGCAAATAAGTGGTTGGTTGCATAAACTATTATACAAAACTAGAGCAATCACTTTTTAAAGTTCTCGATAAAAGTAGCTTTTTAAAATGATAACAGTATACCTCATTGGTGTTCTTCACCTTTCCATCACTCAGTGCTCTAAGCAGTACACTACCAATTAATTTATATTGGACTACTTCATGTTACAGCAATGCCATATAGAAAGAAGACAGGTTCAACTGTTTATTTATTTATATGCTCACCAAATGGTTTTCCCAGCAACTCAGCTGCTGCTTTTCTGTGCTCCTTAATTCTTTTAGAAACAAGGGCAGCATTTTCCAAACACTTCTGTGCTTTTTCAAATTTAATTTGCCTCTCTGCTGTTGTGCTAAGCTAAACAAATAAGGTCAGTATTATTTACACTTTTATTCATGATAATTACTAAGACAAAAATTAGGAATAAGGCCAACATTTATAGCTCAACTAACTGGGAAGCCAAACTCAGAAAATTATTTGTTGATATCTGTCACATCATTCAATCCACAACTTAGAACCATAATGATTATGCAAGTAAATGTGTCTTAATTCAAAAAGCAACATTACAACATTATTGTAAACAGATTGCAGATTGATTCAAGAACCTTGATTAGCCCATTACTACATACGACGATAAGTTATTCTGATAGATTTCAGGAGCTTTTGAATACCTTCTAATTTCACTTACCCTAACATTTTTAATGCTAATTCCTGTTACACTTGCAACTTCACTAGCACTATCTGCTACATTAAAATCGACATCACTTTGATCCTTTTCAGAATGACTCTCGATGTTTGGTTTTTCAGCCATCGTTTGCAATCAAACGAATACATGAATAAAATCACTGTATAATGATAACAGAAAAAAATCTATTTACACAAATTCAACAAGAAAATAGATGTGAGCGATTAAAAACCGAAAATATTGCAATAACCACAGTATGTACGCACTCAATCACTTGCCATATTATTATTTTTGATATTATTGCAATTTGCAGCTACCAGTTCACCACGTCAGCCACAACCACAGATGACATATACAAAACTTTACATAACAAAAATTTGACATTTGAATAGTATTGACAGCTGTATTCTTAGGCAAAATTATAGATTTGTAGCTGTACATACAACCAATAATATCAAATGTCTAATATCTAACTTGTAACGTAATACCTTCGTAGCATTATAGATCATAGAGATATTAATCGTGCATATTAACTGTAATAAGCGTATGCCGAAAGATTCGTTCAGAAAAGAACATTTTATTTTATATACCGCAATATTAGCTTTTATAAGAACCATTTCATAATGCTGTACATCAAGTCATAGAATCATATAGATCACAAGTAGTCAGCTCATCGAAGTATAAGCATCGTCACGTTCTCTCGAAGACCGCAGATATACTCACTTGATCAGTCATATGCTCCGCGTTACACAACCTCACAGCAAGGCCGAGCGTACTCTACTAAAGCGCGTTGATTACTAATCATTCAATTTTTTTCAATGAGCGACAAAGTATCGAGGTTCGACGCGAGTTTACACAAGCGCGCGCTCGCTGGCCGGTTTAGTGAGATAGAACACATAATATTATTCCCAATTCTTATTGAATGAAACGTTTTACTATTGGTTAAAATGTAAGCTTTAGTATTGGTGTGTATTTTCTGAACTTGTAAATATATTTTAAGTAACAATTGTAATTGGTTAACTAGTTTTAAGGATTTTGTATATATATCATGTAACTGAAGTAAAATATATCATCTTCCACATATTCCTCACAGTCTTCATACTACTCAAGCAGTTGTTTTATTTAATCTCCAAACGCTCAGTCTCTAAATATTTATATAAGATTGATTTATAAAAATCGTAAATAATTTAGTAAAACAAACATGTTTTCATTAAATACCGTGCAAGTATTCACATCCCTTTCTCTCCCGCTTGTTAGAATGAGACTGACGAAGGCACGCGACTAGCACACAGTCAGAAATGAAAACAATAGAGTCGCTTTTTAAAGGCCCAGTGAATAATAATAAGCAATATTGTATTTTACGTATAGAAAGTCATTTCCGGTGAATGTGAATGGATTACAAGAACGAGAGCAATTACAAAGTACTGCTATTTAGACAGGTATCAGAGACTTATCGTCACCCAGTAAGTTAAAAGTACTACTAACAGAGTAAGTTAGAAGTCACAAAATTTGTAATTGTAACAACGCCTACAATTGCACTGTGTTGAATTTAAATTTATTTATTATTTTGTATAATTTTAAGATCTTCAATTTTGTAAACTGGTAGATGCGAGACTCAAAGAGTCCCGAACAATAGCGCGCGATAACAATTGCTAGCCCAGGTGGCCTGAGCAGATAGTGCGATAACGCAGGTAATAAGTATCCGAAGGAGGACAGATAACGCGGCACGTATGCTCACGTTGCCTGCCTGAATAGAGCCTGTTGTAGTACCTACTGAAATTAAATCGCCCGGTAAACAAACCACATTCAATGTTAGAGAGCGGAAATTAAATGGTTAAAGACAGTCTAAACACACTTAATCAATAAAACAGTAAAAATTTAATAATATAATCCAAGGTGTGAAAAAATTTGTCATCGCGTGCGCTACAAGTAGTGATGGTAGAACAAAAAGATGTTCTACAATATTATAGAACGTATCAATATCTACAAAAAAATCCACAATACCACATGTCCAACTACTCTATATTTTTTTTTATGGAATAGGAGGACAAACGATCGTACGGGTCTCCTGGTGTTAAGTGATCACCGCCGCCCACATTCTCTTGCAACACCAGAGGAATCACAAGAGCGTTGCCGGCCTTTAAGGAAGGTGTACGCGCTTTTACTCTGTAATTATGCCACTTTTACTACTTTTTTACAATTTAAATATTAATAAAAGTTACGACAATGATCAAACCATATTAAACATACCTCTAAAAAGTGCACAAACTTGAAGGGCGGATGCAAGGATGACGGAACATGCGAGCCAAACCTCGTTGATATGACTGAAAAGAAAATTGACACTTGACAGTGACAAGCTGACAACTGATGATTAATTTTCATGCAGTTTTCATTTAGTAAATTGTAATTTTATTTTAATAAATTAGACATAAAAATTAATCTTGTTAATGAACCTTATTATTCATTAAACTTAGTTAAATGGCATCATCTCGCATTCAGGTAAGCAGTTAGTGATAATAATGCATGTATCAAAATGTTTTGTTGCATCATACGTCAGTAGTTATTTTGTTGACAATTTTTAGTATGACCTTAGCAGTTAGATCAACTTTAATATTACAAAATACATATACATATTATCATCCAGTCACTGTTTTCAGGTTACTGCGCGCCAGTTGTCCAAAACATTAAAGAAAAAGTCTAGGTTTGATATTGGTATTGCCACAGAGTTACCTGCTGCGTACAAAAAATTCTGGCGTGAATGGAAACTGCTGAAGCCAGCAGCTGTACATTTTATTCCTCAAGAAGGCAAATGGAAACGTGACGAGCTTACTGGAGAGACACTTCCAATTCAAAATATTCCTTTACCATTGAAACATCCAGCTGAAATCTATGAGGGAATATGGGGTGGAGAGGCTGTCATCAAAGGTTGTCACTTTTGATGTATTTTATACATATAGTTGATGTTAACCATTCAGAATAAAGTTTTCACTTTTGATTTATTTTAGTTAGCCTTTCAGAATTTTGATGTACCAGGTGTCTTAGCTATTGTACTGTACGCTGTAAGTACCACATGCTTTATTGTCTATGATTGTAATTACAGCAACATGGGGTGTAAATATTAACTTGAGTATAAATAAATACAACAAGGAATCAGTACAAATCTATAATTGTATTCTACATGAATTATTCAGAGAAATACTGAACAATTTTAGACAGAATATGATAATTATATTGTCATCATATTAGGATTTTTTTTTAAGAGCCCACGCAGACAGAGAGCGGTCAGGAGTTCCGCGTTCAGCGTTCATTAGAATATACTGAGTCTATAACAACAACGCACATAGTGGGCAGTCTGACCGCGGCGGTCAAAGCGGAATGTCGCGTTCCAAGAGTTCTTTTCCCGCCAAGACAGAGAATGCCGCAATGTCTGAGTTTGGAATAACGGAAAAGTTAATTGAATTGGTTAGGGAAAGGAGTTTATTAATCGACATTCGAATATAAATATAGAATTGTTGTTCATCTTTAAGTAAATCCTGAAATATATTACTAAATTCACCTTGTTCTTCTCGCTTTGTGTTATTTGGGTGCACCCAATACTTCCTTTTCTTCTTAGAAGCTGCTGAGCTCCCTTCTCGCTTTGTGTTAATTGGGTGCACCCAATACTTCCTTTTCTTCTTAGAAGCTGCTGAGCCCCACAAGATCAATAATTTTTCATTGGTTGACAAACTTTCTAGTGACATGTTGCATGTGCAAAAACCCAAACGAAACTAGAACGCGAGAATTTGCATGCCGCTTGTGTGCGTTGGAATTCTTGTGAGGTCAGTGGTCATTAGAATGCAGAACTCTGACCGCTCTCTGTCTGCGCAAGCTCTAAAGAGAGACACACAATTTGTTGACAAAGCACTCTCACAACTTGAAAACTGTTTTTTTTTTTAAATTGTTTTTTAAGGTCCTTTTGATTGAGTTTTAACTATATTATCTCACAAAATAATTATTTCAGGGTTTCAGAAACGGGATATGCATAGACGCCGTGTACCTCATTACTGGGTGCCGGTTCTGAAAAGAACTGTAGTCAAATCTGAGGTGTTAAATACTCATCTCTCAGTGACCGTAACTGACCGAACAATCAAGTTAATCAATGATCATTATGGCTTTGACCATTACTTGCTTAAGACACCAGCCTGTGATCTTGTTTCAATGCTGGCCTTGAAATTAAAAAAACAAATCCTGTCTGAATTGATGAATGGATGTCCAAGATATGCACATGATCCACAAAAGCAAAAAGAAATTTATGAGGAATATAAAACTTACCTGTCATCTGTATGTATTAAATATATATATTATAATTCTATTCCAATTTGTTTATTAATAGAAACATTAAAAGGTTTGATATTTTATTTTTTGCAGTATACACCTGAAGAAATAGACTGGTATGGCCTTACCTGGCCTGAGGCATTAAATAAGGTTGCAAAAATCAAGGAAGCCGCCAATAAACCAATACCATTAAAAAATGTGTATAGAAAAAATCTTGTTGAAAAACTAAAAGAAGCTGCTATTGAAGCTAAGACCCCAACAGATGATATGTCGTAAGTATTTTTTTTTAAATAATTTAAATAGGAAGAGAATTACAATGATGTCACATCTTTATAGAGAAAGGAATATCTGTCCTTCGGTTGTATTCGTTTGAGACAACAGCAGCTGGTTATTGATTTCACAAAGTGGCTGTGCAAGACAAAATTTCATGCAAATTATGGGGTTGTGAAATGCCAGAAATCAATGTGATGTGGGTGGTATTTTACATTTTTACGTAATGTCAAAATGTAGTAGAAGATGCAGAGAGAAACCACATCACTACGCAACACCAAAGAATCAAGCCTTTCTTTGTTGTATGCAGTCAAATGGAAGAAGCTGGTACTGGGAAGGGCCCGCCCAGAGGTGAGAACACTACTCCATGTGATGTCGAATTTGCGCTTTATATAGTAGCAGGCAGTGGCTTATAGTGAAGAACTGTCTCGCTTTACTGGAACTTTGAACTTATTCAAACCTTGAAGGAACATGTTGGCACGACTGGTGTAGTAAATATACCCTGTGCTGTTGTCTGCATAGCAATGAATACTGCTGATTTGTAGCATATTATTGAAGTACTATGCCCAAACTCACAGTCATCGCCTCTCCCTTTGACTCAACCACTTGCCGCTATTTATGAGTGAGGTATGCAAGAAGATCATCAGCTGAGCGACCCTGATGGAATCCGTACTGGCATTCGCTGATCAGCTGCTGCTCCTCTAGGTATCCCAAAAGCTGACATGATCGACTTTATGACTTTGGAAACAATGGTACCTCCATAGGAATGGGGCGGTATCCGACCGTACACCTTAGCGATTGGGTGCACTAAAGCCGCCATCCATAATTCTGCAACTACGCCTTATAAGTAGGAGAGCCGGAAAAAATGGGACCAGTGCCAATTCTGGAGAAAATATCCGCAGCACTATTGTTGGGATTGCCATCAGTCCCACTCGATTTATAAATGTCCAAGGAGAAAAGCGCCTTAAGCACGGCGTCATGCCGGAATTTTACCTGCGCACTGCGGTATATGCGGTGTTGATGCACCTTGGTCATCCAGAGTCGAATTGGACGCGAAGAGGGAGTTCAGCTTTTTCTTTTGTGTCATAGGCCAGTGAGTCATTGCCCCTGTACAGTGGCGGAATGGCTGGCTGGCAGAAGTTTCATTTGCAAGCCAAGGCTGGCCAGAGAGTGACCAGAACGCAAGAGTTCTCGAGGGAAGGCGTACAAGTCTCTCGTCTTTTTTGCCAATGTGCTTCAACTTCGTGAAACGCAGAGCAGTTCGATATACTGGGAACCCATTGCTCTGTGAACTGCTGGATCACTTGGTGTTGCGTAGAGACATCGCTTCATTGTGTGTCTTCAACCGCATTTATGACGGGGAGTGTTCCGAAGAGCTGTTTAACCTGATTCCTGCCACCTTTAGCTTACAAATGTTCTAGAAGATTTAACTTGTCTAAGAACTGATAGGGTAATATTAATATTTTATGCATATGATATAAATAACTCTCTTGTTTATTACAAACATTCCCTATTCTCAATAATGTAAGTTCTAAAAATGTATATTGATTTTAATTATTATTTATTTTCAATTATGCAGGAGTACCACTTCATGGCTGTCGAAAATGAATCCTTTTGGAAAAAAAGATGAAGCTTAGTGAATATAAAAATTGAAGAAATAAAAATTGTTTTGTTGTAGTTAAATATAAATACATAGATATTTGAATATCAATAGTTGTTTTGATGTCTACAATTAATCCAACACACAAGTGAAATAAAATAGCTATTATTGTTCATTTTTTTTATTTTGGAATTATCAACTACAATGGATGCTACTTATATTTAAGACTTTACCTCTAAATGGTTTCTTAAAATTATAAACTATAAATACATTATAAATAATAAACATTTTTTGAAGCATTAGTGGGGCTAGAGTATGTGATCTTTCTGCACCTTTAAGATAGGAAAACATATCTATTCAGTTGGTTGTCAATTGCTTAATGTGTGTGCCACTTTTATTGCAGTCATAGGTTTTCGTTTTTTCTTTATTTTATAAAAGTGGAGTCTTGAAGCTTTTATACACATGGAGATATTTTTTTTTTAAATAATAATAATTACATAAACTTCAAACCTAGGTACCTAAAGTGGGGGGAGAGTAAGTAGATTTTTTCTTCTGTTACCTTGCAAGTTGTTAAGTAGATTTAATCTTGTCAGATGGATAACAGCACATAACTACTGATAAATAGTGTGGAAAAACTCTCTGCTATCTATCGTGCCCCAGAACCGAACAATTTAAAATAATGCTATCAGCCATTTAGCAATTTCTTTCTAAGGTGCTATAAAATTTACACTTCTGTATTCTTAGTTCTGACTAAACTACTAAGAACAACTCTAAACAGCAAATATTCAATTGAAGAACATATTTATCTACACACTTATAAAATATCAAAACAGCATTCAGGTTTACCGTCATTTTATAGTGTAAATTAAATAACTTAATATTTTTATTGTAATATTTGTTAGGTGATCATCAAATGATGTGTTAATCTTTAATTTTTACATATATCAGAATTGTACCTAGCATAACTTTATATATAATATGTAATATGGATGATCCAAATAAATAAGTGAACAATCTTGTAACAAAATGATCATGAACATCAATATAATCTTAAATTGATAAACATTTCTTGATTCCCGAATTAAGAATATGGAAGGAACCTGTTGAATACTTTACACACATGTTTTATACATATCGTCACACTAATATCTGCCCGGGTCAGCAATATCTGTGCCTTAAGGAAGGCTTGGAAACTAAAAACAAATTTTATCTGGTGAATGTTTAAATACATTGAGAACTTGTTATTTGGTTTTGTTTAACCTTTAACCAATATTTACAGTTATTTGTTATTTAAGTTCGTTATTTCGTTTTCTTAAATAAAATGGTTTAGATTTTTTTTTATCACAGAGTCATTTGGATTGTTTTTTAGTGACATTAATATATTTACCTAACATTTTTTATAATATGGCTAGATAGTTGCGGTTTACCAATCGTTAGATACACTCGTCTTGATTCCACTCTCGCGGAATTAACCGCTAAGGCTTTAAAACAATTCCCTTAAGAAAACGAAACAAAAGATAGACATTTTAAAACTGGTTCTAAGCCTAGCTTTAAGGCTGCATTTAGTGCTCGACCGACGGACAGCGTTCACATCGGTCGGTTATATTCGTAAATTATTGTATAAACTTCTCCTTAAATTTGACTCTCTATGATTGGGTAAAAATGATATCTTCTCCGTCTTTTATGCCGTAATCGTTTACGTAAGTATTATGTGCTCGTATTAAAGAGGTTGGGAGGAGGCCTTTACCTAACTGGGATCCATTTGAAAATAATCAAGAAAACTAACATAGTGCATGCATTATAACTTACTTACATAAAAGTTAATAATAAAATAATCATGTTTGTCGACTAACCGTACTAACATACTAACACTAAAATGTAGAAATCAAATGGAAAATCATTAATAAAGGCTTTATTATTATTATTAAAGAGGTTAAGGTCATTTTTCTTCGGAATTGTACAAGCGCAATCAAGTTTGCTGTCAGCTGAGCACTTACGGCCATACCCAATATTCAGTCTATCTCCGGTTGTGGCCTACTTGAGATAATTGTAACTATCGTTGACTTTTCTGTCCCAATAAACTTATCGACGTTAACTCACCTTACTCGTACACGTTGTCTGTCAATGGGAGGACGTATAGCTTACCAGCGATAGATTTTTCTATGGAAATTGCAACACGCATCTCAATATAAGGCGATAAGAATGATTTATCGGGTATATTGGAACAGCTTCAGATTGTTGACAGTAGAAGGTGGTAATTTATCTTTATCTGTAGATAGTATATTGGGAACGGCCGTAAACGTATTTTATCTACACCCATGTTTTAAATCCTCTATTAAACATTTTGAAACAGTTAGCTTATTGCAAAAGTATTTTATTCGAATCCCCGCCATTTTTCTTTGATATTTTTATTGTTTTGTTTACAAAAAATGAGCGATTCATTTTAAACGCTGCAAAGGAACATTATATTAGAGTGAATTTTAATTATTAAACTATACAATATGTAAATTACTACTAAAATAAATAATTCTTTCATTAATACTTAGTTTATTTGTTTATAATCAGTAATGAATGATATTAGGTTACTACTAGGATTTGTATTTTAATGTTAGCAGTAAGCTAACTGTTGCAGAATCATTTAGAGGATTCATATTCTAGATAAAGTCTTGTATGCAACTGTTGATAATTAGGTATTAAAACACTCATGTGATACTATTATCACAATAACAAATCCACATTCGTGTTTTAATGCCCCTTATTGCACAACAGTTGCATAAATAACTAATACCGTACGCACTACGTCGAGCAAAAAATGCAGCCTAAAGAGTAGGTATAGTAATAGCGTGTTAGGTGACATTGCACTGTATGGGCGTGTCCTGCGGCAGGCGCTCGGCCAACAGAGCGGCAACAGCGCGCGCCAGGTACGTCATGGTACCGTAGCTGCCGCTCGGGGCACTGTCGTACAGCAGCTGGCACACGCCCCCCGCGCCCCCGCACACCTCCCCGCCCGGGCCCGCGCCGGCGCAGCACAGCGTCGCGTCGCCGTTACAACGCATCTGGCAGTACCCGACAAAACAATGTATTTGAATAGGAAGCCCACGTTGTATACAACTTATTACCTTATGGTACATTTACACATTAATTGTATACCCCATTTACGGGCTAACTCGACATGCAATTAATTACTTAATTAAATTACAAGTACATTATTAACATAATTATGGCAATTACCTCGTTTACTTACTAAATAAATTACTTTATAAATCAGTTACCTACATAAAAATATAAAAAACTTATAACTCTAAACAAATTAAATTTTATATAAACTAAATTTAAATTCGCACTTATATAGGAAGATTACTGTGTAGACCACTGTCGGCTGATCAATTTAGCGGACTTCGTGCGGAGTGGACTAGGAAGCTAACTTTATGAATGATTTTTATTTTTATATGACAATAAGGGACGAGACGAATAGGACGTGCAGCTGATGGAAATTTATAGGCCTGCCCATTACAATGCAGTGCCGCTCAGGATTCTTGAAAAACCCAATAATTCTGAGCGACATTACAATTGCGCTTGTCTCCTTGAGACATAAGATGTTAAGACTCCTTTGCCCAGTAACTTCACTAGCTATGGCGCCCTTCGGACCGAAACACATTAATGTTAATAAATTACTGTTTCACGGCACAAATAGTCGCCGTTGTGGTACCCATAATCTAGCCGGCATCCTGTGCAAACGTGCCTCCCACTGGTAAAACTTGTTTGTAGTCCAACTGGTTCAAACGGTTTTCCTCCTATTCACAATTCGTTTCGCGTCGCGTTAATTTGCAAGCGGAGCGAGTTCACTTGGCATCAAGCCCGTACGCGACCGTCAAGGCATCAGCGAACGAACTGGCAGCGTAGCAGAGTGGGGAAGAGAGGGGGCGTGATTAGAGAAGGTGAATAGATAGTGCCGGTAGCAATTACTGTTAGTCGTTAATAGATAAATGAAGGTTGAGAGATGTTTACACTTATTGGCAACATAATGCTGGATTAGATAATATAAATAGGACGGCGAAAGAAATTTATAAGAAAGAAGTGGAATAGGTGTCTGTGGTGAAGCGTGTGATAGAGAACTTTATCAGTCCTTCTTTCACCAACGGTTATGAATATAAATAGGACAAGACCTAAGTTATCATATACACGCATTCCCCAGCCAACCAGCGTTCACAGAATTTATGATACAGGGCTATCCGGAATATCAGGCACTCAAAACTTATTCAACAAGACGTGTGAATGCGTGATGATTACCAGTGCCAGCATAAAGCAATTTTTATGTCAAGAAATCCAGCAAAACGGTTTCTTCTTAAACTTATAAGAAAGTAAGGGACTTTGAAAGTACCAAAATGTTATCTTCACCTGTAAGTAAAGCGGGATTATTTGTGATCGAAATTTAAGCACAGACATTTACTTGACGGTAAACAATGAAATAACGTCTTGTAAACCAAGTAGTCTTAACGGCACCGCGCATATTTTCACTAGCTATGGCGTCCTTCAAACCGAAACTCAAATAGTAAGTCTCATAATATACATATGTATTTAACCAGAACTTAAGTTGTACTCCCGAGGGGTGAGACCCTGGTAACTTGTATCATAGGCACCAGTCTCTCAAATAAAATAGATTGTAAGGCTCAACAAAGAAAAAATACACACTACTTAGCGGCAGTAAAAGCATTAGGCACCCATCACAGTTTTGGCACACCCAAGTATCCGACCTAACCATTTGGCTGCTTGCAAGCTGGCGATGGTGAGGATCGATCGCTTAGCATTGCGTCGAGAAATCACTGTCTATCTTCTACGGCATAATGTACCGTAAAATAATGTTAGTGTTAAAGTTGATTAAGTTTAATTTGGTTCCGTTATTCTAAAACCAAACTTTTATGAAACACCCACTAATTAAATTTTTCCATACGCCAGATACTAAATACCTACGGTAGTCAGTTTCCAGATTGCATATTCGATATGCAACTTCAATAATTAGACCTCAAAACCTAGTACTGTCAGACTAGAGCGCAACTATTACAGTAATGTTAACGGTAATGTTCTGAAGAGCCTTTTGACCTTCAGCCGAAATCCACCATTGAACCACATAAAACGACCTACACTCACTATCTGCGGGCCTACCATGAACTCTTATTGCAATTCAGTTGACAACCTAAAATGAACTGCTTTGCTATTTCGTACCACGAGGTGCTTAGAACTATTTAATTTAGGTTGACGTCAAATCAACTGATTAAATCGCAATGTTGTCAATTGAATGTCAAAAATGATGTCAATTGAATCGCAAACTGATTTAGTTCGTTCATTCATTCGTACCATGAAGTAATATTTCAACCTAAACTGGATAGCTTATGTTTCAAAGTGAGCGATTCGAAAAAAGTTGCTGCTTCCTAAGAGGAAAGTGAATCGTGTTGTTAATAACTTTTAAAAAATTGTGAAAACATACAGAAAAGGAAAAATTTATTGATGAAAGATGAGATGAGAATACTTTATTGGACTTTTTTGTAAAACAAAATACTGAAAATAAATACCGAAAATGAAAATACTAAAGACGAGGCAGCAAGGGCCCGGGCTATGGCCTGTTCGCAAGAATGAATTTAACCTGTAAATGTACTCTGTGCTCCTGTCAAATCAAACATCAATGGAGGTGCGTTCATAACTTGTTATTTTACTTTTTGTTACACAGATTTTTTTCGTTCATTCTTCATAAGCGATCCAAACGCCATTCAGTAAAAGGCACTTTATGGTACGAATTTTAGTGATTCAGTTTAGGTACCTAAACTTAAGTGCATCGGAATCGCATCGCTTATTAAAAGTTGATGGTAGGCCCTCTGGATGTGCGATTTTCAAAGAACTTTCTTCCACATATAACTGAACTGTAAAATTAATTCCCTTGGGCGGAGTTTCCAGCGCAATATCATTAATACCTTCAAAAACGCATTTGGCGCCGTTGTAACGTTGACTGTTATTTAATTAAAATTCTAGGGTCAACCTTACCTGATCATCCAGAAATATCTGATTCGCCTTATGCACCAGATGTTCCACCGTTATCATGGCACCCAAGTGGTTGATGGTCTTGTACTCTACAATCAGAGTCAGCACCATTAGCGCTTCTACAACCAGCTGCCTGTATTCGGGCTGCGGGATGGAGTTGAGAACAGTCTCCACCGCGAGCGCAAATTTTAACTCCCCAGGTGTCATTTCTTGGGTCAGATTCGGTTGCAGTATTTTCCCCTGAATGACGAGTCCTTGACACTGCAAATATAGTAAAGTTGGGATGTAGGAGGTTATCGCTAGAGAAATATGTTTCTTAGGCCGAGTTTCCACCTGCAAGATAAGTTCCGCGAGAAATGTCCGATAGTGTATTTGACAGCAGCTTGCAAGTGTAAACCCCATTGCAAGTGCTGTCGCGACAGTTTGTCAAGCGCTTCCTGCGAGTAGTTGCGCAAGCATGTCAAAACATGTCTGCATCGACTCGCGACAGATCTCGCTGCTTATCGGTCTAGTTTCGTATATCTCGCAGCAAGTATGCCCGCACGGCTTGTGTTTTTGTTTCAATTGAAAATAATGAGTCAACGACAAAGTCGTGAATGGTCTCGTGGAGAAACTATAAAGTTAATAGGATTTTATGAGTGCAATCCTTCTTTGTGGGACAAACGGTATGCGGATTATAGAAACCGAATTAAAAATAGCTTTGTGTTTAATTCCATCGTAAGAGCATTCTCTAAAACTGAGAAAGAAGTCCGAAAAATCGCAACATCAAAACGAGTCTTTCCTTCGGTGATATCGAATCTCTGAAATGTGTGTCTTTTGACTTGTTTTTTTATAACGTCACCAAGTTTTACTTATAACACTTCTAACTGCGGTAATACGAATAAAATTGAAATATTGTTGACCATCTTCCAGTTGTATTTCATGTAATAAATGATGGTAAACACCAGCTTCACATCTTGTAGAAATCCATTTTCGAACCCAAATTCATCTTCTTTTCTTGCGTGCGCGTCTTGACAGTTCCTATCGCGACACTCGTAAGCTCTCGTGTGTGAACACCTCCGCGATAAGTTGCGATAGTATGATCCGCGAGCTTTTCGCAAGACATCTATAGCAGAGATAAATTGCAGGAATTAGTACGACATGTAAACACTATTGCAAGAACTCATGCAAGACTTCCGCGAGTTTGCTTACAGGTGGAAACGCGGCCTTAGAAGAGTTACAGTATTACTTTTTATATATCTTTCCATCACGTGAGCCTCTTTCCCGTTTGACTACTCTTTTAAAAAAAATAAAAAATAAAATACGAAGGCAGTTTCGTGTTTCGAAGGCGACAAATAAGTATTGCTAGCAAAGTACATTCGAGTGTGAAAATCGGTACGCACCTTTTCCAGAATCATCCAGACCTTAGGATAGAAGTCCCTAGGGACCCGGTTCAGTGCTCCATCTAGCCGACGACGCCTCAACCATTGCCCTTGACGGTCCGGCTCGGCCGCTATGGGCGTTGCTATCAATAATAATAACAAGCCCTTATACACATACATCAAATAACATATTTCTAAGTATTGTAGAATAAAGAATTATTTTAAATGCATGGCGGCCATCTTGGTTATTATTTACTATTTTGAGTTACAGTTATACAACTATGTCAACATTGCAGATGCTACTATAATATATTATATTGCGGTTTATGAGATACTGGCAGACAGACGAACGCAAGGACTCACACCGGAGTCTTATTAATAGGGTTACCCCAGGGGCGTGCATTGGTTTTCCAGCGCGGTAGGCACTGTAAGCCTAACTAGTCGTAGTTGCGATTAATATTTAAAAATACAGTTCCTGTTATAAGGATAAATATAAGTTCACTTACCAATATTTTTCTGCCGTTCTATCAGATTGGTCGTGTTTTTTAGCAAGATTTGTCAAATTATTCAAGTCAACGTAACCAATATCATTCCACACAGTCTTCGTTGTAGAAAATAAACAGCAGGTCAAGCAGACCAATAAATTTCAATGGTATTGAAATATCTCATAGTTTTACCTTTTTGTTGAGTTAAACTAATATTTGGTATTGGTTTCAAGAAAAACAATTTTTATTTTATCTAAGAACAAACATTGTGCAAAACAATACGTAGGTACTTATTTCTGTAAACAAATCATTTATTATTTTCGCCACATTCGCGACAATGGAATTTCTACATAATATTTTAATTCCTTTCAATTTTAAACAAAAAACACCGAGCAACTTCTTCCCAATACAAACACTAAATATAATTATTAATAAACAAATCAACACAAAACAAATAACTAATGTAATAAGTTTAATAATTCACGCCCGTGATATAAAGTACACGAAAACACAACTAAAAAAATGGCGCTGTTATTGTTGATTACTAAACAATATATTTTTATTTCCGGAAATGTCATATTTTATATCTCAGAACCATTAATCACGTCATGTGCGATGTCAAAACTCTTAGCGCAATAAGGTTGAAACTCGGACACTAAGCGAACGAGATACGTCTTAATAATTACTCATAAATCTTAATGTAGGTGCAATTTCTTTCGTTGGTTTAATCGGCGACAGCTACAGTTGTCAGTTCTAACTGTCATAAGCTTGCCTACCCGAAACGTGCCAAAGAAGTCAAATTGCGATGGTCATATTTAAGAAAGATTTACATAGTCATTGTATATTTTTGCAGTGGTCGTATAGCCTTGACAAATAAATTTTGTTATACAAATTGAACGTATTCTACTAGCCTTGATTAGGCATTATCGGAACTGCCTACTATCTTATCGGAACGTTTAGTATATCGCGTAGCGAAAAACTTACTGGTTTAGTGTTCAATAGAAGTTCGATTATAGAATAAAAGAACTAAATTTATCTGAATTAACTTGGAATCTAGTGTAGGTATATTATTTATAATCTAAATCATCTTTTTATACTATAATATCATTGATCTAAATATGGTAGGTAAGCTATGCCTATTGGCATATATGGAATGCACGCCCCTGGGTTACCAAACCATAAATTTTATATACTTTTTCTTTCGATTCAAGATTAAGTTAGATATACTGACCTTCCTCGATGCCACTTTGAAGATTCTGCCCCTCCAGAATTATCTGAGATTTCTTCCCATAACGATTAGATTTGTTGCTTACAATTGAAAAGTTGCCGCGCCCAACTGAAATGATACCAATTATTATTTTTTGCCTGTTATTAATTTATTTAATAATAAACTGCGTGTTTATTATGATTTTGAATATTCATGATTAAGACGATGTTTTTCATATTCAATTTATTTGTATATATTATTTCTGTGTGAAAAAAATGTGAGAAATTATTATTAGGTAAGTCGCGTAAAAGTGCATTGCCGTGCAAAATACTAACAACTTTGCATGCTATATAATAACTGTCTAATTAATAATCGCAGTGTAAAGTTACTCCAAGTTTAAAATTACTACTCACTGTCATGTAATTCTGTATTGACAAAGGTAAGGAGATAAAGACAAAAAGTTTTAAATTTGGAATATCTTTACTTCGAAATGATTGATGTAAAAAATTAAATGAACGTAACAGAATTAAACACTGGCCTCTACTATATACCACTGGACTGGCGGTTGTCAAAATGCTTTGTGCCTGTTTGATATTCGCCATTTTGGCGCTGTTGGTGATGTAGCGAGAGTCTGCGGTACTAAAACTAGTGATGACAACCAAGTGGACAACATAGATGGTGGGAAACTATTTACAAAAAAAATGTGTACTTTATTACGTTGATTCTTGAAGTATAAAAAACACTAGAAATTAATTTAAAATGTAAAAATACTTCAGATTATTGTACGTTCCTTCGCAGCCATTTGTATTATACGTCAAAATTAGTTCTCTGGACGCTCGCGAGTAGCGCTACAAATAGGCACAAAAATTTTGCTGTCAAACATATGGAAGAGCCTGTCCAGTGGTATTTATACAGGTCAGTGGAATTAAATCAATTAATATTCGAATGATATGTTGTGCGGGTTATCACAAACACACAAGAATCACAGTAAAGAACTCGCCTTTGTTAACTTTATCCGTTATACCGAAAAGTGAATTAGCTGTAAAGAAATATTAAAGTACACATAAAAAAATACAATTCAGGCTAATTGAATAAACATAATTTTGGCCATAAAAAAACTACGTTTAAAAAAACCGACTTCAAAAACTGAAAAGTATCAAATAACTAAAAATTTAATTTCATAACCTTGTTGCCTTTAATATTAATATAATGCTATTATTTGTATGTGCTACATATTGATAGCTTTGAAGTCGGTGCCAAGCTAAATGTTATAGTAGATACTTACACTCGCCAAGCGTGATTAAACGTAGTTTTTTTTTTACTTTTTAGTGTCAGTTAATAATCTTAATATACATAAATCTCGTGTCACAATGTTTGTCCTCAATGGACTCCTGAACTAATGAACGGATTTCAATGGGGATTACTTCATGGAGTGCAGTTTAGTCCAACTTAAGAGATAGGATAGTTTTTATTTCGATTTGGGACCCATAATTATTTTTATTTCCAATATTTGTTTTGTTTGGACATATTTTCTGTGAGAGTATTTTTGACGCGCGGTTTGACAGTTCTGCTGTGAAACAATTTCATTAAAACAACAAGGAGCATACGTTAAGAAAAAATTCTTGATGTTATGAAATATTATTGGCAATTCATTAAAAACAGTATTTTATTTATTATGTACAGAACAACGTCTGTCGAGTCAGCTAGTAATAATATATAATCAACCTGAATGAAAACTCCTTAAAAAGCCGTACACAAAAAATAATTATATCATCGAGGTAGACAAAAATTTTCATAAAATGAAAACTACGAGGCCAAACTATGTAAATTTTTTATGAGACCAAATGGCATCTATTACGCATCGAACTAAAGAAAAATTACGTAAATCGTATCATGAATCTTAGAGTAATCGATGTACATACACATAAAATACCGATCGAATTGAGAACCTCTTCCCTTTTGAAGTCTGTTAAAAAATGCTAGAATTTGCTTTTTTTCTGAATAACTAAAGAGTACGCCCAATTTATTAGTAGAATAGAGCAATTTTCCAGTGCCAACTTTCGCTATCTAGACTCTAGTGTCTCTCTTGCTACTTAAGCGCTTCATGAGATTGTTCTCCTTGACTCTACCCCCATACAAATGAGTTTGGAGTGTAACCAATAAACTATAGTATGATTCTCGTTTTGACATGTATGGTGCCTATCTTCCTTTGAAGGACCAACGTTTGCCTATATAATACAAAACACCAATCAAAACGTGCCACTAGATACCGATAGATAATTGATAATGATTCCAGCATTAATGATGACTCCAGAAGAATGTATACATATATTAATTTACATGAAATACTATTTAAAGGATCAAATTGCGTGTAATTATAGCCCAAATTATACATTAATTTGTAAAAATTACCTTACATATTTTTGTTCCGACTTTCATATAAAAATAAAGTTATAATTACACATAATTATTCAAAACAATATTAGTCTTTCTACAATAAGCGATATTCACAACTTCAACTGAATTTTTACCCAAAATATTTTTATAATATCAACATACCACTGTTAATGGCAAACTCCTTTCCACTCAGGATGTGGTAGAGGAGATTTTTCATTTCGAATGGTGACAGGTTCAGTAGATGTTCTGATGCTTCCTCACCGTTGCACGACAGTGTACGTGATAGCTCCGTTGCCATTACCTATGTTGGATTATACAAACAATAAAAAATCAGAAGTGGGATAGTAACACTGTATATAAGTTTTAAATCTTATATTCTTAGTGCCCTTTTGTCAATTAGCTACAATAATATGACATGAAAATAGATAAAACGAAAAAATTTCTAGCAAACATCAAATTGTCTTCGGAAATTACAATTAGAAAAATACATAATTTGTTATGTTCTTCTTACACTGAATATTGACTGGATGGTTAGTTTAATGTCAGTTTTAATGGCGTCGTTTTTAGTAAAATTACGGTCTAATGCGACATTTTATGTCTCAGGAAAGCGAGCGTAAGCGCAGTAAGGCTTTCAATTGTGGCGTTTCTAGAACCCGAGTGGGTACTGCATTATTGTATGGGACTTGTTGACTGAGTCACCAAAAAAATAAATAAAGCTATTAAAGATAAGTAGTTCTGAAATTATATCCACATATTGCCCAACTAGCAGATAGACTCAGCTCTGCGGCATACGCCGTTAGAAAGATTGAAGAGTACACGAATGTTGCGACCGCTAGATTAGTGTACTTCAGTTACTTTCACAGCATCATGACGTACGGTATTTTACTGTGGAGTCATGCTGCTGACATTGATATAGTGTTTGCTCTGCAAAAGAGAGCTGTTCGTGCTATATATAGACAGTCTCTCAAAGAAAAATTTAAAGAAATTAATATTAGTACTGTTCATTATCAGTACATTTATGAAAATGTAATAATATACGTTCACAAAAATCTTCACCGTTTTGCTCTTAATGGTGATTTTCATTATTATCACACTAGAAATAAGGGATTGCCTGTAAGTTATTCTAATAGGCTTCATAAGATACATAATAGCTTTAAGGGTAAATGAATATACTTTTATAATAAAGTCACTGTTCAGCCATTATCTATAAATAAATTTAAATGTTTTATTAAAAAATGGCTCTGTCGTAAATCCTACTACTCCACAGCTGCGTATCTAAGTGATCCGACAGCTTGGGACTAGATTATGATTATTTTATAGCAATAGCAATGACAGTACAATATTGTATACCTATATCATTAAAAAGAGCGCAAAAAAAGACGGCTGGGAGAGTTTCTTGCGCCGCCTCTTGTCTCAGAGCGCCATTTGATTCCAAAGGGGCAGTATTATCTAGTATATTAGAAATGACACCAAATTCTAAAGGAACCAATTTTGAGGAATAAATGCCTTTTATACGTTTATAGAAATAATTATAAAAAAAAACAGCCCACCTGAATGATGAGCCCCACACGAAGCCGCAACATCTCCAGGAACAGCTGTGGCTCAGTCCTGATGAACATGGCCAGGTACACTAACAACTCTTGCGTCAACATAGCAGTACTCTCGTCGTCTCCATACGCCTGTAGCAGAGAACTTGTACAAATATCTGAGATTAGAAAGAAAGAGATGAAGTGGTGGGGCAGTGAAGTCCTCGAATGGTGACCACGAACCAGAAGACGCAGTTTTGGTAGGCCCCCCACAAGATGGACCGACGATCTGGTCAAGATCGCCGGAATACATTGGATAAGGGCAGCGCAGGTCCGATCGTCGGGCAGATCTTTGGAGGAGGCCTTTGTCCAGCAGTGGACGTCTTCCGGCTGATTACGATGAGGTAGAAAGAGTTTATAATATTATACAAATCAGGCAAATCTTAGATTAAATTTATTATTATATGAACAATATTATCCGATATTTTGGACCGAAAATTTGGCTGTAGACAGAGTCTTGTTGCATAAATTTATGTTAAGGTATCTTTACTGCAATAAACGCGATTACACATAAAAACATACAATATTAATAAACATTTTTTTTGCATAACGACACCTGATAATAACTGGACTTGTCACTTTTGGGTGTCAAACTTAGATTATTTAAAAAGTTGAATCTTTACTACTTGCTAGATGGTATACCTAAAAAAAACAGGCACTAAGCAAAGTATTCCAGATATTTTAATTGTTGATGGTAAGTGATTTTTACCATCTATAATCTGTTGCAACCCCAGAAGTTTCACGGAGCGCTGCCGACGTTTAAGGTAGGTTTATTAAAGGTATAAGGTAAAATAAAGGTAAAGGTATAATTTGTTACCCATAAGGTTACAAATTGAAAAAATACTATGTAAGCTAAAATATAAAATTCTCGTGTCATGGTGTTAAAGATTGAACTCCTCCGAAACGGCTTGACCGATTCTCATGAAATTTTGAGTGCATATTGAGTAGGTCTGAGAATCGGACATCATCTATTTTTCATCCCCCTAAATGTTAAGGGTGGTCCACACGATTTTTTTTTAATTTTTTTGACATTCTTTTTTAAATTTGTTTGATTATGAGTCAGCATTAAAAATACATACAACTTCAAATTTTCACCCATCTACGATCAACAGTTACTTTTGTATCGCGATTTTAATATCGGCAATACAACGTTTGCTTGGTCAGCTAGTAATTTATACGTCTCGATAGAGCCTCTTGCTGCTAGACAACGAATGAAAACTGTCCAGGTTTATTAGTTTAGTGTGCGTGACAAGCTACGTCTTTGTATGACACTTTGTGTTAGTGCTCAAAATAGAGGTGAACAGTCAACCTCGAATTTTTTCGACGTTTTCACAGCTGTCACAGTCTATCTAGACGTTTAAATGATCTAAAGCTTATGACACAATTTGGTTGTAATTGAAGATCAGTTCCATAATAATAGCACTGTGCCGAATTCCACACATTCAGATGGTGAGGATGATATTCAAGATTGTGGAGTGAAGTGCGATGGTGAAAATTGGGCTTTCCGGAACACTTCCGTGATAAATGTGCTATTGCGTTTCAGTTTGACGGGTCCATTGCGAGTTTACCGCATAGTTACCCCGTGGCATCAGAAAAAAATATTTACAGAACAAATAGAAAGTAGTATAACTATATACTACTTTCTATTTGTTCTACGTTTTACTCTTACCCCATATTTAAATCAAAACCATATAATGAATACTATTATTAAACTAATCAGCCCCAAAGAAAATCTCATCTCTTTAAAATAATTTCTTTTCAGTTTTACATAAAAACTGAGAATAATAAAAACTACCAACGTTCTTTGAAAAATATTTATAGAAATACCTTCTCGTTGTGTTTCCGTCGTAACGACTGCGTGAAATGAATTAATATAATAATGTTTTATAATTCGAGTACTAAATAATGTGGACACCGGCATTTTATTTACTTAAACTTCTATTTTCGTTACATAAGACAATATTATAATGAATTAATATTATTATGTAGTTGCAGTAGAACTAGCTTTATGTGTCCGGCGTAGTACCGCCGCCACGCCTATTTATATACAAGGTGAAACTAAATGGGTATACTATGCTTCAAACCAGACATTCCTTAGGTCATCTCTAATGACTATGTGAAGTCAGAAATGAATTAGCATTATATTTTAATACAATATTTAAAGTGCTAAGTTTTCGCAAAAACTATGATTAATCAGCTGTTTTTTGAACTCTCTTTGACCTAAAACAGATGAAAAACGTAGATGTGACATAATATCAGATAATAGTAAAATGCCTACTATTCATTGCAGCTGTGAAGCAATTTGTGTTCTCATTTTGCCATGAAGACAAAGTTATTTTGTATGTGCATTTGCTTTAGCTGACATTGAAAATACTTCTAAATTTGTATTTACTGTAGTTATATATTACCCAATAAAGATAGTTAATTCTAATCTAATTATGAAACTATGTTATGTTAGTATTTACTCTGATTTCCGCGAGTGTTACAAATTTAAATGAAACACGTTTAAAATATAAAAACTAGTGTAATTGTAACTGTGTTTTTACATTTTGTGTTTATTTAAATATGTTACGTTGAAAAGATCGGCCTGTCTGCGTTAATACTCTTTGAATTGTGCTTTAAAACACGATATTTACTGCTCTGTGTGTGTGTAAATGTCTATTCTAAAGGCACTCTACACACTGCAGCATTTATAATTCAAGATTTGTTTATTATGTTCGAAATTAAAAGAGTTCACATTTTTGATAAGCGTAAGCACTTCAATGTAGAATTATTAGCATTATTATGGTTTGGTCTGAATGGCACTTTAGCTGTTGTTATTACTGGGCAAATGAGACTTGACGTTTAAATTCAAAAATGTTTTATACAATAAAGATAATTCTAATAGACTCCTATTAAGAAATTGTTCTTCACGGATTTTTTTTGTCAAATATGGATATCTTTGACCATCGTCGTATTAATAATAGGTACTCCATTCCCGGACCGGGTTTTCTACCCGGCCTGGAATGGGGCAGTTATTGAGTTTTTCGTAGTAAACTTCTCACTAGCAGCCCATAGTTCAGAAATGTAGATGCTCACCCCCTATTACGTGGGAATTAAACATTGTGAAACGTGGGTGGAAAAAATACACCTCTAACCCTTCAGGAATACAGATGTGAAACTGTGTAATGTTATGTAAATTCTTATTTTGTTTATTTGTTTCGCAATAACAGGAAGTAAAAAATGAATGAATAAATACATAGACACAAGCCACATTTCATGTAGTGTGCATACTCCTTAATCATAGATTATTGTTTATAATTAAGTTCATAGGTAGGTGACCTCATTCTGTTTACAAACAAAGGCCCCGCCTAAAACTGGCAGTTTCTTTAAAAGTTAAGGTTGTCTAAGAAAAGAAATTGAAAAATAATATTTTTATTTCGTCGGGAAGTTTTTTCTTATTTTTTATTTATTTATTAAAACTTAAACATCACCATACTATTGCATATGACCCAAATAATGTACCATTGAAGGGATGTTATACCCTTTCTGGTTCACGTTGTATATATATTTTTTATACCAATACGGGTCAAGACGAGCAGTACATTCAACTGATGGTAATTGACATGCCCTGCCCGTTACAATGCAGTGCCACTCAGGATTTTTGAAAAACCCAAAAATTCTGCACGGCACTGCAATTGCGTTCGTCACCTTGAGACAAGATGTTAGGTCTCATTTATTTGCCCAGTAATTTCACTAGTTACGGCGCCCTTCAGACCGAAACACAATAATGTTTACACATTACTGCGTCTCTGAAAAAGGCTCTCACTGGTGGTTCGTATCTTACATCCTCGTACGCTATGGGGTGAATAATTTTGGTGCATTGCAGCTGAGAGCTTCTGCAGATTATGTTGATTATCCGCAGGTAACGAGTGTTTAATATAACTATACCATAAATACTTACGCAATGAATCAACTGCCGCAATTCGTTCTCGGGAAGCGGTGCAATAATGGTATATTCATTACTCGGTGGCATGCCCACTGTTATCTGCTTCTGTCTCACAAGCAAGTCCGTGACAGCCTTCGCCAGGTCTTCCACACGTTTTCCGAGCATCCCGGCCGAGTGACGTACAAGACCCCACAGCTTTTGAGTACACGCCTTCTCGTATAGCACTTTGAGCAGATCCTTGACGGTCACCGGCTTACCGTTCTCGAACATACCTGAAAGTATTTATTTTCTGCGATCAAGATATCATGGTTTACATTTTAGATGGGGTGCTCAAACGGTCGATCGAAAAAGCACTCATTTTTGAGTCGGTCTCGAGAAAAAAAATCCGGTATGATAAACTAAAATCGGTAATTACGTACCATCTTATGAAAAGTATGCTCAGGACATGCAGTGTCATGCAGGTTCAACATCCAAAGTCGCTCTTTAGTTAAGCTTAGAACTTTAGAACGCGTTTGTTTTGTAAGAACCAATAAACTCGCAGTTTTGAATAATAATTATGAGTTTTTTCATTGACATTTAAGAGCACACTACACTTACCTTGACTAAAAAAATGCATATTTTAAAACTAATATATATGTCATCGTGACACTCTACCTAGACGACAATCCTTTATCACACATACTTGAAGCCTCTCAGAACCGATCAATCGTAGTCTAACAATTTTGAGGTAGATCGCCAGCAGTTCAAGCTTGAGCACCCCTGCTTTAGATTGTTTATGTCTAGATACGTAACATTTACCTACGCAGATGAAGTCGCTAACTATAGGCCTTATGAGAGAGCTCTTGGTCGCTCAGAGGGCAATGGAGAGGGCTATGCTCGGAGTTTCACTGCGCGATCGAATCAGAAATGAGGAGATCGGTAGGAAAGCCAAAGTTACCGACATAGTCCAAATGATTGTGAAACTGAACTGGCAGTGGGCAGGGCACATAATTCGACGGACAGATGACCGTTTGGGCAGTAAAGTCCTCGAATGGCGACCACGTACCGGAAGGCGATTAGGCCCTCCACAAGATGGACTGACGATCTGGTCAAGATCGCCGGAATACGTTGGATGAGGGCAGCGCAGGACCGATCGTCGTGGAAATCTTTGGGGCCTTTGACCAGGAGTGGACGTCTTCCGGCTGATGATGATGTCTAGATAGACTATGACAGCTGTAAAAAAACTTGAGTTTAGAATTACCCTCTTTTATGAGCAATGCCCGCACACTAACACTAAGTGTCATACACATCGCGAGTGTAAGACGTAGCCTGTCACGCACACTAAAGTATTAAACCTGTTTTTATCGGTTGTCTAGCAGCAAGATACTCTATCTAGACGTATTAATTATCTAAGGTTTATATCATAGCCTTACAATACAGTAGCGTATAGACAAAAAGCGTGCGAGAGAGAAGAACATCTCTAAAGGAGATACAGCAAGATAGAAAAGGAATGCCATAATTGAATTAATTTGAACTCACACAAAGTGACATTCAAATCGCAGTGTGAGAGTGTCATTGCTACATTTCACCATATTCGCTATATTTCACGGTGGCGCAACCAGTCGCGCCATTGTGTTGTCCGTAAGCTACCAAACTAGACACCAGAGTCATGACGCATCCGAGATGGTCGCGCCACCAAATTGGTTGCGCAAGCGGACACCGTGTGAGTGAACTCTCTATGGAGCTGTATACATTTTGTTGGTAGCGGTGACTGGTTGCGCCACCGTGGTGTCCCGGTGAAATATAGCCCTAAGACGTAGCTTGTCACGCACACTAAAATAATAAACCTATTCATCGGTTGTCTAGCAGCAAGAGGCTCTTATTTAGACGTATAAATTATCTAAGATCTTAATGTTTATATTATTATAGATGTTATGGTCGGTTACCCGTGTTAAAGTCGAGGCCGTGCGTGTCCACCAGATACTGCAGTATATCACCCTGCTCATCCAGGTTCTCTGTCTCCCGCAGCATCGCGATCAGCTCGTCTGTCTCCTGCTCGGCGTACACGATGTTCTCAGAAGCCGTGCGGTTGCGGGCTGGCTTGTTCACCACTGAAATATACGGGTCGTATGATAAATTAAGTATATCTAAGTTTCTAAAGTGATAACTTCTTTAGGCGCGTTAGGATAAAAAAAATATGAGAATGAAATTTTAAGATCCGCGCGCATCACTTATAACACAAAAGTAACAGGGTGAAGATGGTTACTAAAATTTTCTGACGTTTGCGACATTCGTGTTTTTTTTTGGGTTTCTTCGTCCATTATTAGGATAGGCAAAGGGTTCAAGCCTTTACAGCCGTATTCGTTATTTAATACTTAATTATTATCAAAGTCATCGTTGCAAGATTTTTACAATGTTGTTCTTTCTACAAACGTAGGAATAAATAATTTTAAGGGTTTTTGCTTTGTTAAGCCAAAGAAGTATAACTTCTTGCGTGCGTACATAAGTACACACACACTTTTTTATATAAGAGGGGGCAAACGGGCAAGAGGCTCACGGGATGGGAAGTGGTAAGGAAGTCGCCCATGGACATCCGCAACATAAGGTGTCAAGAAATGCGTTGCCGGTCTTAAAGGTGGGAGTATGCTCTTTTCTTGAAGGTCGGGAAAACCGCAGCCGATAATTGATTCCACAAAGTGGCTGTGCGAGGCAAGAAATTTCAAGCAAAACGGTTGTGGAATGTCAGACGTCTAAGTTATGCGGATGGTAGTAATGTCCGGTGGTGGAATTCGGCCGCTGGAATTGACCCAAACTGCTCCTCTGAGTACTCCTCGTGATAAATGCGGTAGAATGAGTTTCACTTTATTTTGTATTACATGAGAATGCTCGAGTAGACTATGCGAGATCAGTCCCAGTATAAAAAATACCAGAATAATTTATATGTATATACTTATAATTGTATATAATATTGTACATTTCTATAAGAACATTTTTATTAACCTCGGATTCATGAAGATTCGCTTCTTGGTTGTTTTAAGATCACACCGTTCGTTTCCCTTATTTGTATAATGTTTTTCAATGTATTTTATGCTGAGATTAAATGATATTTAAAGTAACGGAATATACAAAAAATCTGTTCAAAACTAAGAACTTAAGAAAATGGATTAAAACTTTAACATTTTCAAGTACCTAACTTAATAAGTTGCTATGTGAATTGGTGATTTCAAGACTTTAAAAAAATTAAGACTCTCTGCAATTCCAGTCTTCTTTACAATAACACTTACAAGAACATTTTCGGTCCTAAAGGAAACAGCAACCAACGGGGTTGTTTATTATTATTAGTTATTTTCATGATAAACTCTTGACTGTTTGTCTAAAAAAAACATTTAAATGCGCAACGACTGTAATTATTGATACATATTGTGTTAGGTGTTACCGCCTGTGATTCATATTTTATAGTTCACTCTACGAATGATACGATCCATTAAGTCGCGTAACCAGTTCTTCGGCTCTCGAAGTCCGAGCATTCATTCATTCCGTATCAAACCTTCAAGCACGCCATACTAGTTACTGCACATAATATTGTACTTAATAATGTGTCAGAGTTTTAATATATTTAAGTTCACACATCTTTTATTTATGTTCAAGTACTGAACATTAGGTTATAGTATTATAAAACGAAACCACTAAAATATTTGCATGTCTGTCCAGACGAAACATGTGCCTACTGTTATATTTGTAACAACTTTACTTGTGAATGTTTCTGGAAAATAAATAACTTTGACTTTCAAAACGGCGAATTATGGCCACATAAAATAAGATTTATTTAATTTAGTTAAGAAAATGTATTGAAGTAGGCGTTACTTGGCGAAAATCCATTTAATTCCGCCAATATTTGACTGGTCTGGCACAGATTTTGGCGAGTCAACATGTCCTGAGGATGCATGAAGGCAAATATTGGCGGAATTTACACTAAAGAAAACCCAAAACATTTGGATAATTTAGTTAAAACATTATAAACTAACTCACCTTCTTCTTTCGGTGGGGTTGGTGACTTCTCTTTAGTTACTTCAATAGTTGGTGTTACTATGAGGCTTGTAGTAGATGTGCCCCTGCAATTCATATTTTAAAAAATTGTCATTTATTATATATACAATTTGAAGGATTAAACAAATAAAATACTTGAAAAGACTCAATACTTGTTTTATTAAATTACTACAGAGACAGACAGAGCGACATTTTTTAGCGGGAAAATAATGACAGAGCCTAGCGTAGTGACACTTGCGTTTTGACAGCTAGGTGACAGGATGACGTGTTCTTTAATTCAATCAATTCATTTAACAAAAATAGGTTTTAGATAGACAATGTTACTTGTAAATAGTCGATGTGTTTATTATAATTGGAATAAGGGTTGTGGAATAAATAGCTTATTGTTATTATTCTATTATAATTGGACGACGGCAGCGTCAAACTACCAATTTTGAAAGATAAGTTAAATTTAGAAGATTATTATAATTAAGTAAAAAAATAATTGCTTATTTTTATACAATCTAAATGTTTAAAAAATCATTTACCCTGTACAGTGTAAGCATTAAGGAAGGACTTCAATAACAGGGCAGGTCCATAAACACTTTAAATGCGTTGTTTTTGAAGTCGGATAATCTCTTAAATTGTTATACTTACTTTGTAAATGCTCTCTTTTTAGCATCTTCGGGTGATGGGCTGCGGCCAAATGTGACATCAACATCAAGCCAGGAAGGTTTCCTTTCCAACGGACCATGGGATCCAGTGTTCTCTCTTTCCATTCCCAATGTGTCAGCTAGAATCAAGATAATAACCAATCATAATCTATACCTTTATATATATAATTCTCCTGTACGTGTGTTGACAGTGAACTCCTCCTAAACTGGATCAATTTTGGCGATTTTTTGTGTGTTTCAGTGAATTTGAGATTGGTTTAGGTTCTCAACTCAGTCCATATAATTATAATTCTCCTGCCCCATGTGTATGTAAGTGGACACCTACTAACGTCTGGACTGATTTTTTAAATTTAAGACGTGTGTACAGGACAACGTCTGTCGGGTCCACTACTATATAATATATGAGATTTCTACCTATGTATTGACTCATCACAATATCTCTGGAACTATAAGGCGTAGAGACTTGAAATTTTGTTGGAATATTCCTTTCGCGGAGTAGAGGTCGGATAAGAACAACTTTTTTCACCCGCAGAGTTTTTTATTATGAATAGAACAACGTCTGTCGGGTCAGTTAGTTTGTGCATAACTACGACAAAAGACATATAAAAAAATGTACGATAATGGGGTTGCCAGAGAGTGTGATATTATCTATAACAACTTGTACAGCTATTGTCATTTGGCCGTACATTTTGAAATTTCTATCATATTTCAATTCCATCAAGCCGTAATTTCTCGGTACTAGTAATTTCAATTCGTTGATAAATTTGATAAATAATGCATTAGGTATTGTAAAAGATAAATGCGAAACAAACCGGAGACGTTAAACTACAAAGTAGGCAAAGCGAAACGAAAGCGAAACGTTGCGGGACGCCACTCGTGTCAAAGTTTTGCAAATAAACTCAACCATCGCGCTTCTGTCCTTCTTCGCGTCTCGTATTCGCTCTCTGTTTGACGTGATGCATACAAAGCCAGCTAATACAACTATTTGCCCTGGCGTGACACGACTTTCGGTTCGCCACGTATTCGGTTTGCTTTCGCTTTTCTATGTGACTAGATTCAAACGATACTATACATAACAAAATGAAAACGCTTAGCCACGCCTTCGGATCGCTATCTGTTTGACAATACCTTAAGCGAGAGATCAAAGCAATTCCCTACATAGTTTTTACTTATATGGCAAAGGAATTTCGACCTTGCGTCTCTATTATAAATTGTTTGATGGATAGATATCGGGAAACTTATGTATATAAATAAGAACTCGCAGGAATGGCTACCAGTCCCTTCGTCACTGCCCCATATATCCAAATGTTGCAAAAGAAAACCAGTGGGAGACTCCTTTGCACAGGGTGCCGGCTAGATTATGGGTACCACAACGGCGCCGTCGCACTTCACTGCCGTGAAGCAATGTGTAAACATTACTTTGTTTCGGACTGAAGGGCGCCGTAGCTAGTGAAAAAACTGGGCAAATGAGACTTAACATCTTATGTCTCAAGGTGACGAGCGCAATTATTGTAGTGCCGCTTAGAATTTTTGGGCTTTTAAAGAATCCTGAGCGGCACTTCATTGTAATGGGCAGGGCGTATCAATTACCATCAGCTGAACACCTTGCTCGTCTCGTTCCGTATTTTCAGTAAAAAAAAGAGAACCCACACTTAAATGGCCTGGCTAATCCAGTCATCAAGAACAAGTCACATTAAGTATCGCCTCGAAATTAATCACCAACCCGTACGAAACAAGCATACGAAAACAAAGCGGAACAATTTTACGAGTCGCGAAACTCTCGGACTGCTGGACATATACTTTTATAATTATTACGTATGTTGTCTTGAAACCGTAACAGTCAGCTAGTTAGGCATATTATTTTATCACTATATTATGAAACCCGCACACGTAACCACAAATACGTCAACCGCTCGAGCTAGGTTGGTAAGAGCTCTCGGACGAAACCCGAGAGGCGCGAGTTCAAGACCAGCATCGTTCATAAATTTTGATTACAAAGATCGTTAACAATCCTTAAACTACCACTGAAACAAATTTATCCTCCTTAGAACTTCGCGTACGAGAATGTGAGTAATTTTTTCAATTTTTGGTTACATATTTGGATGGAAACAGCACTCGAGTGGTAAAAATATCATAAACTCACAGTCAACATTGATAGATCTGGTCTTCTTAATCGCCCCTCGAACTGACATCCTGCGTCGAAGAGTACGGCTGCGTGAGCCAGACGGTCGCGACATAAAACTGAACTTATTGCTAAACGACTTCAATAAATGTTCCTCCAGGTAGCTTTGCACTTGAGGGTTCAATTCTGTAACAAAAATAAATAAGAAAATTAGCCATTAAAATAAAATCTGTTCGGGTTGATTCCAGCGGCCGAATCCACCAACGGACATTACGTGCAAAGTACCACCCCCATCACGTTGACGTCTGGCATTCCACAACCGCGCGTTTTCAAGAAAATTTCTTGCCTCGCACAGCCTCTTTGTGGAATCAATTACCGACTGCGGTTTTCCCGAACCGATACGACTTAGGGACCTTGAAGAAATACTGCCACCTTTAAGGCCGGCAACGCATCTCTTGACACCTGTTGTTGCAGATGTCCATGGGCGGTTGCCTCACCTCTCCCCATCCCGTGAGCCTCTTGCCCGTTTGGCCCCTCTTATATACAAAAAAAGTCAATATGATAAAAAATTAACCTTTCATGTACGGCAGACGTATACGTCCCATGATGTCACGGTACGGATCTCGAGCGGTGCCATTGAAGTCCAAAAGAATTTGGTAAAAATTCAGATAAACTGAGACGAAATGTATATAGCAACGTGTTACAGATCCAGTATTCCAGTACTAGGCGAGGCATTACCAGGAGTTTTCACAGTGGTTAACGCGCAAACGTCTTGGAGGGTAAAACTAAACAAAGTTCGACCCTATTTAGCGACCTCCACAAGAGAGACCTTTTGGTGAAAACAAGCTCAAGCATCATTGACTCAAAGAATTATCCATATTAAAGGTTTGGTATATGGTCTTGATTGTCATTTATGAGATATGTCAAATGTACTTACTGTCCGGATAGCCATCTTCTTGACTACCAAGAAAGCTTAAATTTGTTATTGCAGAAGTACTTAAGAAATCACCGAGATTCCCCAGAGTAACTCTTGTTCCATTTATATAACCTGATTTTAATTTTTTCATTGTTGTTATCATTGCCATTGGTATTTTACCTTGATCTGTAACATTTGATAGATTTTAATAATCCACTATCATTAATGCAACACATGAAAAGCCATAAATAGCCACAAGACCATCGAAGTACACAGCATGAGAAAGCCACCAGTTATTATGCATAGTAATGTTATGTTGTTAGTTAGATAATAAGCATCCGTTATTGACAAGGCGTTGACATTATAATAAAAATGTAGTACCTAATAAATACTGGGTGGCAAGTAATGTGATGGTGGGCCGTCCTAACATTTGTTTCCAACTCATGCCGAGGAACGCAACGTTCGCCGTAAAAGTGCTTGCAAGCAACGCCGGGTCACGAGTCATGTAGTACTCCTCGTAGTCAAAATTCTATTCATGCGGTATGATTTTAATAACAATTTAAACATTATCCGCGTACTGACTGTGCAAGCAGCCGCGCAAACGCACGCGCCGCGGCCCGAGCTGAACGTAGTCGGTTTTTGTCGATTCTCAAAAGCGCCTCAGTAAGTTTACCGAGCGCACTCAAAATGGTTGTATACTCGCTTGTTCGACGAACGACGGAATTTTTTTTCTGATTCACTAGGACCATAAAAAGATTCCTTAATAGTGAGGGTTTCCTCAATATGCTGAACACAGAACTGAAAATGCCAAAGAAGTTCTCCACAAATCTTCTTCCACTGGATAGCCTGTAATTTGTTTTCGTTTTCTTTTTTGTACAACAATTAATATAAAGGCAGTGGTGGCTATAGCTTTCCGAACGTACGGTTTCATGACGGTCTAATGCAAAACTAAGGATATAAGACGGATTAGGCACTTGGAGTCTCTGTTCTACTTTACGTTAAGCTGAGAGCTCCATGCTGGCTCAGCCCGATGGTGGCTCGGCCTTGCCTAATCTATAGACCGAGGCAGCCTTCCGCGGCAAACGTCCGAGGCTGCTCGCTCAGTCAGTACGCGGCTATTAAACCAACAACCAATATTTTGGGACATCCAACAATGAAACAAACAATTGACAGTAAATATTAAATTTGTTAGCAATAAGGGGTACTATCTAAGCAAACAAAAAAGCTGTAATGTTTTCAAATAAATACCTAAATTCATTTTATTCAAAGTCAAAACGACCAGAGGTCTTCCGAGGAGATTTTGCCAAGAGGACTTCAAGAAGTTAATCTCTCCTTTTAACATATCTACCATCAGTTCATAATCGGAGGCAATGTAGAAGCGCTTCATATCAGAAAACTGAATTATAACATTCACAATTAGATACAGTTAAAAAACCCAATAAATATTAAAAGCTATTTAAATTTTTTATTATTCTGATCCAAATTTAAAAACAATGATTCACGTTTTGGTTTATGATCATCCTCAATAAAAGCATTCATTAAAGCTAAAATATATAATAAGTACAAGTTACAGTCTGTACAGTCTGTCTTTACAGTACTCTGTAGAAATTTAGCCCCTATGACGAGATATATTGTATAGATATTGTGAATATGGTTCACGCAATGCATATAACTCGACGGACAGATGGCCGTTGGGGCAGTAAAGTTCTTGAATTGCGACCACGTACTGTTGGTAGCCCCCCACAAGATGAATCGACGATCTGATCAAGATCGCCGGAATAGGTTGGACGAGGGCAGCGCAGGACCGATCTTTAGGGGAGGGCTTTGTCCAGCAGTAGACGTTTTCCAGTTGAAATGATGAATCCACTATTCTACTAAGAAAGACTAGTATCTATACTACATAATATTAAATATTTATAACTGTACCTGCGGTGTGAACGCGAAGATGCGGTCATTTAATGTATACAGCTTGCTTGTACTTAGAATGCCCACGTCGCGAGATTTTCTACCCGACAGGCCCAACTTTTTATTTCTACCTAGAATGAAATATTATATTCGTGTAGACAGACAGACGTAACTTGCAGGTTTGTAAAGGAACACAAGAAATAGCCTAATCAATTGATATATAAAGCGAAGGAAAAGAAGCGTCGGTGGCGTAAATGATGGAAACGGTGACTCTCGCCCGACACGTACCAATATGTTTTCGGTTTTGAAATTCATAATACCTTCTGTAGTGTATGGACTAAACTGAGTATGTGTTAACAATCACTGTCATGACATCGACAGTGACATTAACCGTGTGACGTTAAGTGCTATATAAAGAATGCACAGTAAAGCGGAAGGCCAGTTCTAATCGGCTATCGGTTGCGAGCGGACGTCCCCGGGTGTAGTGCTACATAGATTAGTTGTTTCACTAGAGACCAAACGTGGAACATTACACCTTCATATGTACGCTTTACAAGTTCCACCCTCTTGTAATTCTTAATATTTTTTTGGGCGGCGGTGATCACATACGTTCATCAGACGTCTTTTATTTCCATAAACATATACACACACATAAGTAAGGCTCTTCTTTATGTTATAACATTTAATCATATAATTAAGTTAGAAGTGTTTATCTTATCACTCAAAGATTTATGTCCTGTATTCATATACTGCAAAATCTTGTTTACGTTCAGTACTGGACTTATAATGAAATAAGCCGGCTCAGTTCTATTGGGCGGTCGAACCGAACAATAATTAATAGCTTTTAAACTGTATGCATAGCTTTACTAAGTACTAGCTGACCCGACACACGTTCTTTTAATAATAAAAAATTATTGCGGGAGGAATTTCGTAAAATCCTACCAAGTGTCTACGCCTTATGGTTGCAGAGATATCGTGATGAGTCAATACTAAGGTTAAAATCTCATATCTGTATAAATTACTGAGCAAATGAGACTTATCATCGTATGTCTCAAGGTGACGAGAGCAATTGTAGTGCCGCTCAGAATTTTTGGTTTTTTCCAGAATCCTGCATTGTAATGGGCAGGGCGTATCAAATACTGAACTGAAAGCTGAACGTCATGCTCATCTCATCCCTTATCTTCATAAAAAAATTGATAGTTTATTTTTCTGGTTGCTTTACGTACTGAGTTTATCAAGGTAATTTAGATCATTCATACATCTGGATAAACTGTGACAGCTGTGAAAAAGTCGAAAAAATTGTGGTTGGCAGTTAATATTTATTTTGAGCAATACCGTACACTAATACGGACTATTGACCTCTATTTTGAACCATACCGCACACTAACACAGTGACATACAAATAGCGATTGTAACACGTAGCTTGTCACGCACACTAAAATAATAAACCTGGCCTGTTCTCATCAGTTGTCTAGCAGCAAGAGGCTCCATCTAGATTCTAGACATATATATTATCTATTATTTTCAAATTTTGTTAAATAAATTCTGAGTCTTTTGGTAAGTTCAAACTTGATAAATATAAAAATGTAGGTTGTCCAATAGAATATAAAAAAAACACAGTACATATCCAAATGATTTGAGTTTTTCTTTAGTGTTAATTCCGCCAATATTTGTCTTTAAACAATTCGTCATGTGTTTCGGTGTTTCGCCTCTACACGAGGCATCCTCAGGACGTGTTGATGCCTCGTGGATAATTATGGATTTCCGCAAAGTAACACCTACTTCAATAAATTTTATTTAAACAGTACATACCTAAATATGTGTACAGGTGACTTAGTACTCTAGCGGGCTGCACTTCTATTGGAGCCACCTCATTTATAGTTTGAACATGTAAGTCATATTCCAGCAGCTTATCCCGAATTTCATTGTCTTCGGCCAATATCACAATCTGAACCACAACATCTGGCTTCTTTTCCGAACATAACCTTCTGTTTAATGGATCTAGTTCTCCAACAGCTAGGAAACCCTAAAAATTATATTCTATATAAAAATAAGGAACTTATGATACATTCAGCGATTTCTTATTTTTAAAGTGATATCCTTCTGGTATTAATTAAATTAAATTTGTAGCCAACATTTATGAAAAGAGGTTGAGTAGGTTATCAACTGTAAAATATATCTTGTAGATGGAGCCACACCCTGAGAGTTGAACAAGATATACCAAGATTAACGAACCATATATTCACTCAAACGGTTGACTCAGTTGGATGAGCTCTCCGCAGGTCGACAATCGTTCATAAATACTGGTAGCAAATTTAATATATTCAGCAATTCGAAGTGAAATAGTCGCTTAAATTTTATGAGACATACAATAACATTTGTTAGTACAAACAGTCAGAATAAATACATTTTTAAGGTGAACCAAAAAAATTTTAAATCAATATTCCACTATTTACTAATAATTCTAAGGACACCAACAACGGATCCAAGTAATTAGGTTACACAGACCGTTAAGAGTTTTACCAACTAAATAAACCCCATTTGTCATGTTGCTTTGAGGGTCATCGATAGAATGAGAAAATGTGAAGCTTATGATGAGTACTGCTCTCTTATCTTTTGGTAATCATTTAGATGCTTGCATCACAGAGCTCAAGTTTTTGCTGGAGAGGTGGTTTCGTAAGGTTAATTCTTGAAAAGATTTAAAGAAGGCCTTTAAATTGGAGCTAAGTTTTTTAAGTGTTTTCTTATAATGTCACTATACAATTAAATGTGTGTAGTACTTCCACTAGTTGTGGAGCCCCTTTATATGTATTATTATTATAAAACTAACCAACCCAGCAAACTAAACAAAAAGTAATAAAAAAATTCAATAATTAAAATTTTAGGGTATAAAAATAGATGAAGAACGATTCTCAGACCCACCAAATATATCGTAGATACATAAAATTTATCGTACTGCAATAATTATTGTATTCGATTGTCATCTTGCAACCCTATTGCGGATCTGTGGATAGAATCATTGAAAATTTGAAGTTGTATGTATTTTTTAATGCTGAATTTTTTTTATCTATGAGAAATCTTTCACAGGAGATAAAAAAGATTCTAATTAGTTATTAATTTTAAACTTTTCTTTTAATTTTATTTCTGAACGACGGGGGCCATATCAAAGGATAAACAACATTCTTGTTTTTATTTAGTTCCAAGCATTTTCATATTTCACCTTTTACACCTTTCAAACCAGAATATGGGGTGCAGCCTGGGCATGGATTTTAAGTGGGCCTACTTATAGAATAAACATTTGAATTAATCTTACCTCTTGCAATAATTTCCCGAGTATGTACAAAGATTGTCCCCAAATAAAAGGACATCTTCCCATGGGTATTCTTTCCTGTGTGCCAGGTTCACTTTGTTCAAGGTGGGCTTTATCAGCTGGCACAGAGTACAGTTCCGGGACTAACTTCATTCCATTATCTTTTCTAATCATAATTTTTTCTAACTTTTGCATATATTCAGCTATATTATTTTTATCTCCTTGAAAACAATAGTCAAGTATAAGGTAACAGAAGAACAGTGGCCACTCACATTCAATGTTCTCAAACATTCTCAATTCCCATGGTTCATAATATAATCTATTTGGATCTTCCCTGGGAGTTTTATGCCCATCTCTAAGAAACCTTTTACAACCATATTTTCCTTGAAGTTTGTTGACTATAGTATCTCTAGTTTTAGCTATTAAGTTGGGGTCATCCACAGCAAAAGCTGGATAGCTAATAATGGATAGCAACCCCGAATCCAGCTCTTTGCTGTTGGATTCTCTTGGAAGCATTGATTGTAAGACAGCTTGGCATTTCTGCGCCTCATCTGCCAAAACATGAATTACACTAGATGGCCCTCCCCGGGCCCCAAAAAGGTCCAACTCATTCATAGCCTCAAGAGCAGCCTTAGCCATCCCAATTGAGCTTGCGTTTAGTTCGGGCAAACCATGGTTGGTTTTATCACCTCTCTCCCAAATTCCATAATCTGGAGTGCAATATGCTGATTCAATGTAGAATACTAGATTTTGTATGAAGGCAACTTCGTCAAGAGAGAAAACAATTTGTAGCCCAGAAGCTGTCATTTGTGCTAATACTAGAAGATAAAGAGAAATGGCATCAATCTGTAAGTGACCCCATTCAGTGTCTGTGACAACTGTCTGTCCAGTGGTGGATGAATATTTAGCATGTAAAGAATCTAGGGGATTCTGTGTGCTTTTAAATTGTTCCACCTTTTCTTTTTGCTGCATCATTGCCATTAAAAGACCTAAAATGTAAGCATGAAATATATGTTTAGTAATGTAAGCCTATTCCCATTTAGTAAACTAATAGATGTGCTATGGCAATGGGCAGGCCACATCATGCACCATAGACAAGAGATATACCTAACGAATGAACCGAATGAATCGAACCTAATGAACAATAACATAGAAATTAAAAAAGGAGATTAAAGGAGACTTAATTGAGGCATTTAAATAAATATAAATCTTATATTACTACTAATAAGTTTATTATGTTATTGACAGAAATATTTAATACTAACAACAGAAGTTATGAATGGATCAATAATTTATTTTTCCCAGACATCTCTTGTGTACCTCCAATTTTAGCTTCCATTAAAAAAAAAATATTCATAAAACTAAACTTAAAAGACTACATACTTAGGGCAAGAATGCTATCAATATAATATAAAATTAATGTAACAAGGGATAAGTTACAATTAACTTTACCTCTCATAAGTTTAACACAACTTTGCTCTAACTCATATGTTTTGGCACGGTCTTCATCTTGATCAGCAATTTTCTTGAAAGCCATAGAAAGACCCCACACAGCCAATATGCAGTATAAGTTATCTCTGATCCAAGCATGATCATTCTGTGGACTTGCAGGGAATAATCCTGTTACTGGCTGCTGGTGATCTAGGATCAATTTGTGCACAATACGTTGATAATAATCTAATCGAACTCCAGAATTACTTCTAGTTCTCATATTGTAGGCTGTGTATGTATATTTAGACCACTAAAATATTTTTGATTCAGTTCCAACAACTAGGTATATTTATAGTAATATAAAAGCAAAATCAAAAAAAGTGGAAACATGTAAGTTATACTTTCTTATCAATAAGTTATAATTTCAAACAATAAAATAACAAATGCTAAATAGTATAAAAATACATAGATATTTATTAAATTTTAAACGAAATGTAAATAGTATTTGTAAATGAAAATGACATTTAACAGCACAGACCAAAGAGAATTAAACCACTACGTTATAGAGACGGGAGTGCCCTGTGCCATAGAAAATGATCATATTATGATGAGATATCTTGATACCAACACAATCACCTAACATTGACGTTATAACAGAGCTGCCAATATAGTAAACCAACTATGGTAGTATATGGTATATAGAATAGTAATTAGTAACGCTATTCAAAAATATAAAGAATGCATTTTCAAGTTTATCAGCTTTGCTGGCACAGACTACAAAGTAAAAACCAAAGAATAACACACACACATAAAATATATTTGCTACAAAGAAAGAGCACAAATCACTAAAATTTATCTGTGCTACAATTCAAGGAAATACTTGAGAATACTGTAATTGTAATATGAGTAAATATATTCTTTGAGTATGTATGAATATAAATAAGATCGAAGGCTACCAGCTCATAAAATTAAAAAAAAAATATACGATGGAGGTTGACGTGCCCTTCATCGATGTCATGTTCCTCCGTGATCCGTCATGAGTGTCTTGTCATTTGTCAAATTGTCATCCACTTTCCATTTATTTTGTATAGCCTTATTTTAGAGTATTTGTGTTTATTATTTATTTCGATATATTTTAGTTATTTTGTTTTAATTCTATACAGTTTCATTTTTTAAATTGATAGTTATTTTAATGTGATTCATATGTTACCTAAAATACGCCAACGCCTATCCGTATAACGTAAATTACTGTAAATACTCCAGGGCTTAAAATGTTAAGTTATTTCCTAATAATAAATTTATTTATAGTATCTTTAAGCCGTCCCGCTTTTTCTAAAACACTCGACAATTTAGCTGGGGCTGTTAATAGTTCTAGCTTTAATTCTCTTTTACGAAACACCACCAAAGAAACAAAATTTACAGGAGTAAGTGAAGGTGGATCCATACCTGTTACATTACCAAAAGAAAATCATACCATGATTCTCAATTTTGACAACGAATTAGGAAAAAATAAAGAAAAATCAGTAGTGGCACGAAAGGGTGTGAAATATGATCTCAAAGAAGATGATACTGTGAAAGAATTGACAGGATTACTTCATGATACTGTTATAAGTAATAAAAGTGATGTGGCTATCCTCCCACCATTAAACTCTAGTGTTGTGAATAATAATGTGAATGTAGTTAAACCTCACAAGCCAAGAGTATTATCTGCTGATGTTTTAGAAAATCTAGGTCCTGACAATGATATTGATCCAATTCCAAAAGTCCAAAAGCTTCATCAAAATAGCCACCCTGATCTCATTATGCCAATAGTTATAACAATTCTGGTAGTTCCTATGTTTGCTGTTATTACTTACATGGCTATCAAACGTGGCCGAGAAGCATGGCAAAACCGTCACTATAAGCGAATGGACTTTCTCCTGGATGGAATGTATAATGACTAAATTTTGCTATAGTAGTAAGATTTAGATCTTAATATGCTACAAGGGGTTTGTTAAATATGATGGGGAAAATGAACACAGTAAAGCAATAATGTGGTGCTTCAATTTAATAATTAGTGCCTTAAAGAAATACCATGTAATATATAAATTGTTTATGTATATGATAAATAATTTTATTATAATATTCTACTGTCTTCCTTTTTAAGAAATAAGAATTTGTGATATTCTCTTAATGGATTATAAACAATTTTGACATATTTTTACAATAAAAGTTAACTTTTTGTTACATTTTTTTTTATAGCACAACCTGTATAGGTTATTTCCTTTTCATTTACTTCCTTTTTCAAGATAGGTACTTAATAACTCTAATATCTCTGACGACCCATATAGCCGAATGGTTACTGACCCTGACTACTAAGCGGGACTACTAGAGGTCCCGGGTTCGAATCCCGGTAGGTGCAATCATTTATATGATGAATATGGATGTTTGTTTCCGAGTCATGGATGTTTATATTATGATTTATGTATGTTTAAGTAAGTAATAAGTATATTGTATTAAATATATCGTTGTCTTGCACCCATAGTACAGGCTATGCCTAGTTTGGGGCAAGATAATTTGTGTAACAATGTCTCAATATTAAAAAAAAAAAAAAAAAAAAAAAATATTATATAATAAGGTTTGTTTGTTCTATGTAACTCTTACTAGGTTTCAGCATGTATCACATTAACAACTAACCAGGTTGTACAACTGAGAGTTTAGCAGGAGATCATTCTTTGGTGGAGGAAGCCTTTAACCCCTTACTAAACAATTTGTTATGTTTTTAAAGTGATAACTCACACTTCTGGGATTAATTCTGCGAGAGGTTGTGGGTTTGAGTCCCACATTGTTGATAAAATCTTGCTTTCAGTTTTAATTGTGTGATGATAGATTAACATAACTTAGTGGAATTAACACTAATATATAAATATCCAGTAATCTTTCATTTATATTGCCATTTGGCTATCAGGGATCCAGTAGGTACTCTTTGAAGTGCTCTATGCAATGGTCTTGTGATGAAATGTTACAATGACCTATTTGACTCAACCTTTCCATCTTTTACTTGAATAATTGCAAGCTCATATTTGCATCCAACACTAAAAACTGACTTATGTGGTACAAGGGATGTTCAGTGCATTCTGGGTATTGGACTGATAGTATTTTGTATTGGATAATAATTGTGAATATAGTAGGAGATAGTAATGAAATATTATAGGTGATTAGCTGACATTCTCTAAGGATATGAATGATTAATTAAATATGTATTTTTTTTGGAAAAGGAGGAGAAATGAATGTGTGTCACCTGGTGTTAAGTGATCACCCTTACCCACATTCTGTTCCAATACTAGAGGAATCACAAGAGCATTGCTTTAAGGAAGGTTTACGTGCTTTTTTTGAAGGTATTAGGAATTAAGAAAGTCACACGTTGAAGCAAGCAACAAATAATTATTTTCGTTTCTCTAGGAAATTAAATACGATAACGGTGTATTACTGCTTCACGGCAGAAATAGGGGCCGCCGTTGTGGTGCCGATTATCTGGCCGGCTTCCTGTGCAAAGGAGCCTCCCACTGGTGATAGTACAAGTGCAGAAGACTCACTCCGCAAAATGAATTAAAGAAATAGGAACTCTTGCGGCCATACAAGAAGGTGTAATTCAGATCACAAAGCGCTATTAATTATTATTCAACATCTTTATTCACATAGAAGTTGCCTCTCTTTCTATAGCGTGACTTTTGTGACGACATTGGGATTGTCTTCCTTACCTAAAACAGTAGGCACTGTAGTGTATTGAAATCTAGTCTTAACAGAGTATGTGTTAACTATCATTGTCACGACATCTACAAATTAACAATAACAACATTTTGGCGGTCGGCGGTATAAATAGGTAGCTATCATAAATGGTGATTTCATAATAATATTGATCACTTTAAATTTGTATGTTTCAGCGTCAATAGTAAGCTTAATGACCTTACATGTATATGATACATAATAGCTTTAAGGGTAAATGTAAACTTTTATATTAACGTCCCAGCCACTTTTTGAGCATTATCTATAAACAAATTTAAATGTTTTATTAAAAAATATCTCGTACTAAATATATAGTAAAAAAATAAATATCGTAAATCCTACTACTGTACTTACAGCTGAACATATAAGTGATCCGACAGCCTGGGACTAGATTATTATTATTTTATAGCAATAGCAATGACAGTACAATATTATATATTACATTAAAAAGAGCGCAAAAATAGAATGCCAGGAGAGTTTCTTGCGCCTCTTCTTCTCTCTCAGAGCGCCATTTTAAATTTCACCCGATGGACCGAGCATATTTTAGTAGAACATTTTTATTTTATAATTATATGTATGTTAGAGTGTGCTAAATCTACTTGCAAATGTTGTATTTACAGTTTGTATTGGTATCTTCTACAAACGGCTATCTAATAGGTAGGTATACTAATTAGGTAAATCCAAGATCTCTTAATATGCAACCTTGCCTTGTCATAACACGCAGGATAAATATGCCCCGGACAGAAAGAAGTTCTAAGTCTTTATACAATATACGAGTTGGGTATCTAAAAGGTTTTTTTTTAAATCGTTTTATGCACAGCTCTCTATGCTCTTTCTAAGAGTATCATGTATGGAGTAGAGGGCTCCATCGTGATAATGTAAGATATCACAGATCTACTGATTGCAAAATAAATAGTTTTTAGCAGATTAAAGTTGCCGATGTTTTATGTAGTAGTAATATTAATGTAGGTAATAGTTGGGTGGTCCCTAGTTCGCCTATTTTATCAAAACTGTTTAAGGTAATAAATCTGTAGGCCTGTAGTTTAGTTGCAGTTTTAAATGACGTGTATAATACTCTTCAAATTGCAATATCATCATTATCTTTCATTGGTTGTTAATGATCAAGTGTATAAGATGAGCCTCCTCCTTTTCTGAATGGGATCCGGTGATTCATCCTTCATGCGCAATATAGTCGGAGAGACAGCTGGCAGAAGTTGCCAGGAACCTAGCTAGCTACAGCTTTCGATAATGCTCTTATTAGACGTTAAGTCGAAAACTGTTTTGACGACACGCCCATTATGAAAATATCGCATTGACCGCTGAATCGTTAATAGATTGAAAGGAAAGGCCAAGGGTAGGATAAAAATAAGGAAAGCATAAATTTAAGCGGTTTGTGCGTTGCGGACGTCCCATGAAGAGAGTCAACGGAAACCTAGGCTAATAAGGACTGCACGTTCGTCACCCAAGCCAATCGATGTCACGCGTTTTGAAGTCATTCAAGGACCAATGTTACTCCTGCAGCAGGATCAGATGCAAATGAAATGCATGTCCTTTAAACGTGGTCCATAAAATAATAATAAGTATGATATTGAATGTTTTAATAGAAGAGGAGGATATTCGAGCGTGAGGCCACCCTAGTTTTAAATGGTTACCGCCCATAGTCTCCTGCAGCACCAGAGGAATTACAGTTGCGTTGTTGGGCTTTTAGAAAAGTGGACACGCTGTTTTTAAGATACCTTTGTCGTATCGTATCAGAAATACTGTAAGGTAACGAAAATTGCATTTATATAAATAAAAAAAGTTTGGATGATATCTATGGTTGAATATTTTCATTTATGTCAAATGTCACCTTGACAATGTGAAATTTTGGTCCACCAGTTGACCAATAAAATTATTGACATTAATGTCATTTGGCAGTTGTACTTTGTAGCCTGTAGGTAGGTAGTTGATATTAGTGATTACTTGATCGCTAACTTGGTAGTTAGTCTGACAAATCTGATTTTTTATGTTTTTATTTCTGACTGAGTGCACACTGCATAGTGACTTTTTAAATTTATACAGTTTTTAAAAGGATGGAACTGTAGTTGAAGTTTTTCATTGATAAAAATATTAACTTTGTGTCCAAAATATGTTTGGAAAGTCTGCTTAAATTCTGAGTTTGTTTGTTTTATTGAATTGCCTACTTTTTAACCTTGGTTCTATAATGGTTAGTTAGTCCATACCAACTGCTATATTATGTTAAAATATCTCTGCAATGTATTTGTGAAAATTATGCTGATAATACTGCACATACTCTACAGAATATAACACCTACCATAATTTACAAAAAAAATTCTTAGAATATCAAAACTTCTAGATATTTACCCCTACAATTAATTAATCCTCACAGATCACACAACAATTTTTCGCTTAACACTTATGTACTGATTAGCTTCAAACATGTTTAACACTTACACAAAATATTAGAAACAGTTCAATTAATGTTACTTTATATTTTAATGGTATTGAGTCTCTCATTTAAAGTTGTTTTCACAATTTAAGAATAATATTTGGTCTATCTTTGTTTACATTTGTTGTCCATTAGTGGTGACTCTAATGACCCAGATATCAATCAGTGTGATTATTGAGCTAGATGATTACACTATTGTGTCAAACTAAAGCATATTATTTTATTTTAGAATTAAAAAACATTAATTGAAGATGTGGTCCTAAAATGGCTTTTGAATTGAATTATGTGAAGATAAAACCATGAGTGCTCACAGTGGCTGTATTAGTTGTAATGAGAACTCTGAACATTTTGATAATAAACATGAAGGAGAAGTTTCTGATGGTGAAGATGCCCAGATTCGTTTGGCACCACATGTACAGGCATATCTCGCACACAACAACTCGACAACAAATTGTTGCGGATTTGCAATACCTATTGCTTTTGAAAGGGCAGCACCCGGAACATGGTGGAATCCTAGATTTGATTCCAAAATATTAGAAGGACAGTATAGAAGCAGCTCTTTTAGGCAGATAAGATTAAGATTTAGGTAAGTCAAATCTCATGTGTGTTGGTGATTGTTGAATGTTTATTTTCTGTCAGAATGTTTTGTATTATTGTGTTTTTTAATATCAAATATGTGTATATTTGTATTTTTTTTTCCAGATTTGCACTTTTATACATTTTGATATTTTCTATATCATGGTTTATCTACTTTGTGGTTCTCGGCTTGACTGGTGTTACTGTGAAATGGCCATTTTTGTGTTCTATATTTGCTGGAGTTCTACTTATTACCTGCATCATGCTGTTTATCACATTTACACAGATTTATAGAATATACACATTCCGATTATCCTTGGTTATGGCCCTTGCTCTGTGCACTCTCAGCCTCTCACTGGTAACCCTGACCACACAGTTAAACAAGAATTTATCGCAGGTTGCCGACATAAGCCAATCGGGGCACTTCACCATGTGCATTGAAATCCTTTTAATTATATACACATTGACACCTCTGCCATTATTTGCTTGTGTTATCATTGGACTCCTGTACTCAGTTGCTTTTGAAACTCTTAATATATTTCTACATTTATATGAACAAGAATGGCAATACCCTGGGATGATGGTGAGGATATTAGTACAATTATGTGTGCATATAATTGGTATACATATATATCTGATGACATTTGTAAGAATGCGAGGTACATTTATGAAAGTAGGTCAAAGTCTACTTGTGAGAAGACAGTTAGAAATGGAAAAGCAACTAAAAGAAAAGATGATACATTCTGTTATGCCACCAAAGCTTGCCAGCTCATTGATGGAGGAACAAATCTTGGAACCAGATACCATATTGAAAAGCCATGATCGTCTCACCGAGAGGACATCGAACCCAGGAGCTTCAGATATAAAGTCATTATTCAGGCCCTTCAATATGAATTCAATGGATAATGTGAGCATCCTGTTTGCCGATATAGTTGGTTTTACAAAAATGTCCAGTAACAAAGGTGCAGACGAATTAGTGAATATATTAAATGATCTATTTGAGAAGTTTGACGAGTTGTGCTTGATTCATGGATGTGAGAAGATATCAACTTTAGGCGACTGCTATTACTGTGTCTCAGGCTGCCCTGAACCTAGACCTGATCATGCGACTTGCTGCGTCGAAATGGGTCTAGGTGAGTGTCTCACTGCTATTACTATATTATTTGTTTGTTTATTTTACTCCCGATGGAAAACTTCGACGACGTATCGATCGTAACATCGACCGATAAAATTGATTGTTTGACCTCGATCTTTGTTACTAGCAAATGTTGCATTATATCGATTGGTTTCAATGGCTATAGTTTCTATTAGATCGCCCTGTCCGCATACGACGAACGAAAGATAAAGGTCGGACTTCTCTTTCACTCGCCTGGCTACATACACTCTTTTTCTTGCATTCTATAGCATTCGTTGTGGCCCTGGCCACTATGAGGTATGAAGGTATGCCCCATCCGATGCTAAGCCGAATATTTGCCCATAATATGATGTAAGTTATACTACGAAACCATCTAAAACATAGTCATACCACGCTGACCATATCGCACCTTACCACCATCAGATGTATAGGTGGAACCATGTATTCATGAAACAATTATATCAACACCCACACCCTATAAACCGGAACAGAACTGTTCACTGGGTGGGTGGCAGTTGTATTGGCCCAGACAAACACTGCATATATACATACTAGTATATTTTACTGTGTATGTAATAGGAGGACAAATCGAGCGTAGGGGCTACCCGACGGAAAGTGATATCTTCACGTATATATTCCTGCCACACCGGTAAAATCACAGGACCATTGCCGACGTTTTAGATAGGTGAACGCGCTTCTTTCAAGGTAACCATGCAGTATCGTCCTGAAAATATAATGCAACGTAGTTTATTCCATTGGTTGCACGTGCCCTGAAATCCGCTGTGTCAGACCTAGTATTCCGATACCCGTAGAGGTATTAAGAGAAGGTGACAGGATAAATGCGATTTTTTAGTAGCTTACGCGCAAACTTACGAGAAATTTTGCCCGTCAAACATGTGCCTGTTTCAGTTTTTGTCTTTAGCTTTAAATATATCGATAAAGTTGAACGACACTATTCTAAAATTCAGAATTAGCATTAGGCAGTTGAAATTATTATTAGGATACTAGCTGACCCAGCAAACATTGTATTGCCATGTAAATTAATAATAATACAAAACTCCTATTATCGTACGCAAAGTTCGATTTTGCGCAAAGTACTACTTTCCCATACGTTGAAGGGAGCGTGCGGCAATGTTTGAAAATAATTATAGTTGTCAAACTTTGCGCAACTTAATAGAAAAAATTGTATACGATACTCGTGCGCACGTAGGTCATTCTTCGCTTCGCTCGTGCGGGAACGACCTACTTTGCGCACTTGTATCGTAATGTACTACAATAATCAACATTTTTGGGGACAAAAAATAGATTACGATCTATTCTCAGACCTACCAAATATACATAAATTAATGCATATTAAAATACATTTTAATTAAATTTAAATTATAAACTATACATGAAAATTTATCATTCTACAATTATTGTTCGATTGCCATCTTGAAACTCTATTGCGTATCTGTGGATGTAATAGAATAATATTAAAATCGCGATACAAAAATAGGTGTTGATCGTAGATGGATGAAAATTGGAAGTTCTATGTATTTTTAATGAATCATAATAAGAAAAATATTTTGAGGTGTACCTTATCATTTAGGGGTATGAAAAATAGATGCTGGCCGATTCTCAGGCCTACCCGGTATACACACAAATTTTCAAACAAATTGGTTTAACCGTTTCGGAGGAGTTTGGTAACAAACACCGGGACAGGAAAATTTTATATAAGATATTGATTTTATGTGCAAATAAATTAAATTAATTTAAAATTTTCACAGGAATGATTGAAGCTATCCAAGAATTCGACCAAGAACGAGACGAGGGTGTAAATATGAGAGTAGGGGTTCACACAGGGACAGTTCTCTGCGGGATAGTCGGTACGAAAAGGTTCAAATTCGATGTGTGGAGTAATGACGTGACATTGGCAAATAAAATGGAGTCGACAGGAAAACCGGGCCGCGTGCACATATCAGAAGAGACTAGCAGATTCCTTGGTGGTTCCTATGTGTTGGAAGAAGGAGAAGAAGTGTTTGGTGAGTGTTAATTTTTAATGTCGTGAACAATCAGCTGTAGAATTCGTAGCTTCATAAAAATGTGTTGTCTTCATAATTATCACCGAGTGGGCTCCGGAAAGCTGTTTGAAGGGATCGCTGTAGCTGAATCCAAACTTAAATCCAATCTACACACCAAAAACTTAAAATATTTAACCTCATCATCTGGACTTTTATTCATAGTATGTTTCTTCCTCCAAGATCCACTTCATTCTCTACAAGATCCTTGTCCCTTTTACAACCAAACTGGCATTTCCAGGTCGATACGACATGAGAACCTTCAACAAAAATGTGTTCACCTACTGCGACGCACCTGTGTTTCCTCTGGTTTTGCCAAGAGAGCATTACATTCGCTGGTCCTCCTAATCCAAATAAAAGTTTTATCGGCGGGATATTACTAATACCTAACACCATGGGTACTCACCAGCGAGGCTCTGGTCTTAATGACTGTTATTATAAAAACAACTTAAAACCTTTCTACAAACAAAATAGAAAATATTTACAGAATAAATCCAACTAATTGATAACATTGCTGTGCTATGATAGGCATTTTCATACCTAAAGAGGTTCCTACGCTTCTGGCTACGTACAATAGACCATGAAAGCAGAAGCAAAGTGCAGAAAACTACCTAACTTTTAACCAACAATTAAAGTGTATTTAGGACAAGATTTCATATGATTTTTACTTTAAACCCGTAGTTGTCTATTTCAATAACCACCCTGACACTCCACCTTCCTAATTCATTGTGTATGTTCAGGTCATAAGACGTACTTCATCGAAGGTCGTCAGCTGAGCTCCCCCTATGACCACGACAACTGTCTGACGCCCAGCAACCCGGTCAACTTGCGTCTGATCATATCCCCTGCAGCTTCTCCCCAGTCTGCCCTCTCCTTCAGCCATTCACCGCTACCCCTGTCCGCTAAAACGAGCGACGCATCCAGCGATGACAAGACGTATGCTGAAGTTAAAAAGATGAATAACTTTCTATCGCCGAGTCCATTCCATTTTCGTAACAAAGCTAGTTCGCTGCCTAGTATTTTGGACTCTGACACGGAGCTAGATGATAAAAGAGACAAAGGTCTGAACGGTACTGACAATTCGTCGAAAAGTCCAACATCTGTGGGTAAGTCGTTTCAATATTATTTAGGTTAAATTAGTTATAAACAGAAATTTTCAGAAGGCACCAAGCTAAGATTGTGGCACCATGTGTAATTAAATCAAAGAAAAGGACAAGGAATTTAACATAATTAAGCTATAATTGTATTTTAAAATAGCCAAATTTACCGGGACACCACGGTCGCGCAACCAGTCGCGACACCGTAAACTGCCAAACTGGACCCCAGAGTCGCCACACTGAGACAGTAACTTTCTGTATTATATTATCGATCGTATGAAAATAACAAAGAATTAAAATATTAAAATAAACAATTAAAAAACAAAACACAACAGTGCAATACGTGTTGCATAAAATGAGGTGAGACTTGGGAGCGTCACTGGCAGCATGAGTGAGACACCATTCAGCACTATAGTAATAAGTGGTGGCGTGACCAGTAAGTAATATTCTGAGCTGGTCGCGCCGCCGAAATATTGCCCTATATTATTTAGCTATGCACTTTGTGTTAGGTTAGTAACACATTTTGGGTATATAACAATAATAAGTTTTTATTAAAGGCATACATATTAAACAAATAGGTACGATTATATTCTAATACATATTATTGAAGATAAAAAGTAAAATATACATAAAACTTATAAAATATCTGGAATGGTAAGAAAAGCTCTTCCCAAGCGTCTTGGTCAAGGCACCTTCTTTTATTTCTTATTTTTGTTTTGATGCACAGTTAAGACAATATGAAAAAATATTGCTTGGCATCCCGTCGAAAACCGTTTGCAGAATGCGGTTCTGAGATTTGCGGAGTCTATCCCATAAGGAAGCAACTCTTTTTCTCATCACAGCATAGAAGTCAGGCACCCTCGATTCAGCAAACATTCCCGAGCCATTGCAGTATCTAGACAATTCCATCAATATACAAAAGCATCATTGTACTGCACGCGCATAGTCGTGAATGACTTTTTGAGAAATTTCTATCAAAGTTGACACACTGGCATTACGCGATAAACAGTACAATCTTGACGGGATTGCTGCATTTGCCAAATCAAAAGCCAAGGTGTGAAAACTAAGTTGTTTCATTTGTTTTCGCAGCATAATTTTTTGAAGTTATACTTCTTTAGGCGCGTTATGAAAAAATGTTGAGAGTGAAATTTTAAGATGCGCGCGCATCACTGTAACACAAAACAAACGTTAAAGGTTGAAGTTGGTTATTAAAATATGTCTTTTAAACATTTACAATTAACAATTATTGACATTTGACACAATACTGACAAACTACATTGATTGTTTATTTTATTTATTTAGAGCATTGGTAACAACAAGACCAAACCAAACTGAAATACAATAAAAGAATATTTAAATCATATTTAAATAGGTTTATAACTGCATTGACATAAAAGCAAAACATAATGACGTTTGTAACTTTTTGATGCTATTGAAGATAAACTATCTATCGATCTTTGACTATTACGTTGCGCGCGCACAACGACATCTAAAAATAAAAGTTTTTAGAAATTTTTCTGACGTTTGCGACATTAATAAATTTTTTTGGGTTCTTCGTCCATTATAAGAACAGAATACAGCCGTAAGTTAATATTCAGTAATTTATTTTACGATTTTTACAATATTGTTCTTTCTACAAACGTAGCACGACGAATATATAATTTTAAGGATTTGTTTTGTTACGCCAAAGAAGTATAACTTCTTGCGTGCGTGCATATGTACGAGGGCGGCACTGAAAATTTCGGGAATCAAGGAAGTGACACAACATTACTATTTAATAATGTATTTATTGCTTTTCTAAGTATTCTCCGCGAAATTTGACACATTTTTCCCTACGATGGAACCAATCATTGAAGCAACCATTCCACACGGAAGTTAGGGTCTCCAAAATGGCCGTTTTGTAGGCGTCCACAGCTTCTTCAGGTGATGAAAATCTCTGACCACGCAATTTATTCTTTATTTTAGGAAAAGGATAGAAATCATTAGGGTTGAGGTCGGGGCTGCACGGCGGATGGTCTAATAATAATTCTATGTTTTCTTGCTCTAAAAAATCTTTTGTTCTGTGCGCGGTGTGAGAACTCGCATTGTCGTGATGGAGGATTATGCGGCGGTTGCAGTTCTCTTTACGGAGTTCAGTAACTACCTGTGGCAAACAAATGCTAGCATACCATTCTGCATTAACCGCTCTTGAAAATATTCAAGAGGAATAGTCGCAACATGGCCGGTTTTGGAGACAAACGTGGCCACCATTTTTTTTGCAACACTTCGTGAACGAACACTTTTTGTTGGCTTTAACTCATTTTCCAACACCCAAACTCGTGACTGATTTTTTGTTTCGGGTTCGTACGCGTATATGCAGGATTCGTCACCTGATATGATGTTGTATACAGCATTTGAGGATCCTGCGTGGAACCTTTCGAGAATTCTGACGCACCAAGTAACGCGAGCCGCTTTTTGCTCTTCACAGAGCAAATGCGGTATCCATCGGGAAAACATCTTTTTTACACCTAATTGTTCATGCAAGATTATTTGTATTTGACTCATGCCAATGTCTAAAGTTGCCTGAAATTCGCTGTAAGTCACATGTCGATCTTCCTCAATCAGCTTACGCATAGCATCAACGTTTTCTTTGGTGACTGCAGTTTTTGGACGACCTTGACGGGGATCATCACTGAGCTTGACACGTCCACGTTGAAATTCAGTAAACCAGAGATAAATTGTGGTTTTGGATGGGGCTTCATCACCAAATGCAGAAATCATCCTGTCAACACACTGTTTTTGTGTTAACCCACTTCGAAAGTCATAATAAATCATCGCTCTAGAATTTTCTCGAGACAATTCCATTTTCTCAACGACTAAGCAAGTTTGAAAAGACCTTGTGACAAGACCGAGAATAATTTTTTTAATAAATAACTGGTATTCGATTTTTAAAACCAAGGAGTTTTCAATTAAAAAGATTTTAATATGACAGGAACAGTGGAAATATTCCATTCCCGATACTTTTAGTGCAGCCCTCGTATACATAGTACATACACTTTTTTCATTATAGCATGAATTACTCACAGCTCTGCCCCTCACCTTACCCTCTCAAACCCAAAACTGTTTCAAACTCTACACAAACTATAAATGCACGTTTTCGGAAGGATTAAGGCGTTCCTAGTTGGCTTGGCTATAAGTTCATTAGGGAATTGGAAGCTTATTGCGAATATCGACCTTAATATTAATCCCGTAGGACTACAATAAATATAAAATATATCTCGGCCTTTGAAACTAATTGCATTGTTTTATAAAAATATAAAAATATTTTATTTCGTAGGTAAATTGCATTATCAATAACTTAATTAAAAAAAAAAAAAAACACTTTTATTAAAACATCGATCCAAGTTACAACGAACTACAAGAAGTTTTATATTATGTTACTTGCTGCTACGGAACCATTCATGGCCCAGTCCGACTCTCACTTGCCCGTTTCTTTTACTTGTACACAAATTTTTTTTCTCGGAACTGCAGAAATATTGATTTAGAATTCTTAGGCTGAGATCTATAGAGCCTACTTAGACTTTGCTCACAGTTTACTTACGTAAAAACTTAGCTAAGTTTGATAAAACGCGAACTTGAATTTTGCATTGGGCTGTCAACCATTTTAGAGACCTCTAAATAATGATATCTAGACTTAAAAATATCGAGGATATAGGATAATCCGACAATCTATCTAAAAATCAATTAAAGTTAATTAGAACTATCAACGATTCCCGCCACGATACGCAATCAACTGCAATTTTTATGAAGGTCCGACTATCACAGCAGCACTACTATGAAGCAGTAATGTTACACATTACTGCTTCATAGTAGTGCATTACTGTGTTTCGGTCTGAAGGGCGCCGTAGCTAGTGAAGTTACGGGGCAAAAGTGACTTAACATCTCTCATATCTCTTATGTCTCAAGAAGACGAGCGCAATTGTAGTACCGCTCAGATTTTTTGGGTGTTTCAAGTATCCTGAGCGGCACTGCATTGTAATAGGCAGGGCGTATCAATTACCGTCAGCTGAACGACTGGCTCGTCTCGTCCCTTATTTTTATAAAAAAGAGTATATATAAATAAGAGTTATTTGAAACAATTTAAATCAGCTATTACAATAATGAATAAAAGATTTATTGGACAAGATTACAGTTTATGTCTATTTAATATTTATTAACGCCATGGTATTGTCGGTGAGCTAGCATAATAGTTGTGAGATATTATTTTAATTGCCAACTGCAAATATTAATGAACAAACACATTATTGTTATTTAAACATAGTTTATTAAGAAAATTTATTGAAGTAGGCGTTACTTTGCGGAAATCCATAATTATCCAAATGATTTGAGTTTTCTTTAGTGTTAATTCCTCCAATATTTAAACAACTTTAAACAATGACACGTGTTTCGCCTCTACACGAGGCATCCTAAGGACATGTTGAGTCGCCAAATTCTGTCACGAGACTGTGACTCTCATTTCGATAGTTTATTAAGTTTTTGAGATGATAAATGTCAAATGTAATCGGTTATTGTTACATTTCGTCTACTCAGTGGGGCGATCGTTGAAGGCTTAGATTAAGGATTGGTCTCCGCTGCGCCCCCAGCTAGATACCAGACTACCTAAGAACATTTTTATTTATTACGGCAACAATTAGATGCTTGTGTGGGTGGCATCTTCGCGCTCACTCTTCGTGTTATTTTACATTGTAATTAATAAAATACAAAATACTTACTGATGATATGTCATCCCAGTGTCTTTCTTATTTCTTGTAGTATTATTTTAACAAAGGTTTACTACGCATTTTAGTTTCAATTATTAGCAAAGCTTAACAGAACATGTGGCACGTCAACGTGACATTTTGTTCGAGACTGGCTCGAGTACGCCCACTTGGCTAGTATTAGTTGCCGCACTTTGTGACTACGCCTGTGGTGTCTAGTTGTAGCGCAGACGAGACCAATCCTTAATCAAAGTTTGAATATTTTTATTTATTTTATATTTGGGGAATTTACTGCATCATTTACAAATCAGTCAAGTAAACATAATCCTAAATGCCGATTACAAGCTTCCACATATTATGTCGAGCGATAAATCTGGGTTAAAATATCTATTTTGAAAAGGTAGAATCACCACCACCTATTAGACAAACGGGTGCAAAAAATTCAGTGGTATTCTCCTTAAGTATGTTGTTATAGTAAATGTCACATGACATAAGTTGCGTCCCAACTCTATGGTCTTCTCTACATTGTCTCTGTCTATCTAATAGCGACATGTTTTCACCAGTTTCTTGTAATTAGATTTACAAGAGCGACATCTCAAGTCAATTTCCTAATATGCAAATATTGGGGTTGAGCAGGTTATCAACTGTAAAGTAGATCCTTTAGATAAAGCCACAACCTGAGAGTTGAACAAAGCAAACAGAATTTTATAACGAGGCGGTACTCGAACGGTTAGCTCAGTTGGTAAGAGCACCGGAACGGAACGCCAGAGGACGTGGGTTCGAATCCCGCATCGTTCATAAATTTTGTTGTTCAAATTTTATTTGTGTTCTTGTAATTAATTATCTACTGATTATTAAGTCTTTCATCAGCAGGAAACTGCGCTCCTCACGTTGAGACATAAGATGTTAAGTCTCATTTGGCCAGTCATTTCACTAGCTACGGCGCCCTTCAGACCGAAACACAGTAACGCTTACACATTACTGCTTCACGGAAGAAATAGGCGCCGTTGTGGTACCCATAATCTTGCCGGCATCCTGTGCAAAGGAGCCTCCAACTGCGTGCGCATCGTAAAATTCACCCTGATAATTTTTCCCAAACGCGCCAAAAAAGTATAACTTCAGAAATTTCGTTTACGAGTATTTGAGAAATGATTAGTTTTGTTTTATTTTGTTGGACCCAATCCTAAAAACACGTACACGAAGTAACGTGTTTAATTATTTTCGTTTCTCCAGGAAATGAAATGTGATAACGGTGTATTGAATTGATATTGCGTTAACAGACATGGCATTTGATAAGTGACAATACAGTATGAGTCATCGCTGGTTCAGTAGCCATCTGATATGCGATCACTTCAGATATCAGAGATAGTAACCTGATAGACCATTGAAAGCAATAAGATTGATATATTTATTTATTTAATAGGCACTTCAACACAATAGATTTTTTATTGCCTTTGAGCTAGTCGTACTCTCTAAAACTGACCATAAATTAAAATCCAGCGGATTAAGATCGGGACTAGACGACAGCCAGTCTTCAGCTCTGATAAAATCCGAAACGTACGTTTCCAACCTAGAAAGGGTATACCGCGCTTTATTATATGCGCCGTGTCTTGCTTCCATACCTTCTCAAGCATGAAAGGCATAAAAGGCATTTATTTTCTCAAAATTGATCCCTTTAGAATTATTTTTGATGTCATTTCTAATAACTACTAGATACTTCTACCGCTTCGGAAACAAATGGCGCTCCGAGAGAGAAGTAGCGGCGCATGAAACTCTCCCAGCATTCTTTTTTTTGCGCTCGTTTCAATAAAAATATACAATATTGTACAGTCATTTCTATCGCTATAAAGAAATCATAATCTAGTCCCAGGCAGTCGGATCATTTAGATATTCAGAAGTGGAGTAATAGGATTTACGACAGAGCCATTTTTGTATAAAACATTTAAATTTATTTATAGATAATGCCTGAACAGTGGCTGGGACTTTATTATAGAAGTGTATACATTTACCCTTAAAGCTATTATGTATCTTATGAAGCCTACTAGAATTAGTTACAAGCAATCCCTTATTTCTAGTGTTATAATAATGAAAATAACTATTAAGAGCAAAAAGGTGACGATTTTTGTGAACGTATATTAAATTTTCATAAATGTACTGACAATGAACAGTCATAATTATGGTCTGACGCAACTGGTTATTGCGCCAACGCGAATCCCAGATGTGCAAGATCATACACCTTCACTGTTGGACCTTCTGTTGACCTCACATCCGGACGGCTACCTAGTTTCCGTTGACCCTCCTCTGGGATCGTCGGACCACTGCCTGATCCGGAGCACCGTGCCGATCACGCGCCTAACACGGCCCCGCTTCTTAGGTCTTAGCTGAGTTTGGACATAGCGAAGGCCTTCGATCGGGTGTGGCATAAAGAGCTTATAACGAAACTGCCATCCTATGGGCTTCCCGAGAAGTTGTGCAAATGGGTCACTAGCTTTTAGGCTGATCGGAGCATCAAGGTTGTTATCAACGGTGCATGCTCCGACTTAAAACCCATAAACGCTGGTGTCCCGCAAGGCTGCGTGCTATCCCCTACGCTGTTTCTTCTGCATATCAATGATATGCTGCAAATCAGCAATATTCTTTGCTATGCAGACGACAGCACAGGGTATGCTTCCTACACCGGCCGTGCCAACATGTCCCGGGATAGCGTCGACGAGAACCGGAACAAACTTGTGTCTGAAATCGAGACTATGCTTTGTAAAGTCTCGGAATGGGGCCGACATAATTTAGTCCAATTCAACCCCAAGAAGACACAAGTTTGTGCGTTCACCACTAAAAAGTCTCCCTTTATCGTATCCCCTCGATTCGAGATCACTCCTCTTACTGCCACAGCCTGTATTGGCATACTTGGCGTCGATATATCGAGCAACGTTCAGTTCCGTGATCACTTGGAAGAGAAGGCCAAACTGGCCTCTAAAAAGCTTGGTGTACTCAGTAAGGCGAGACAGTACTTCACTAAAAGCCACCGCCTGCAACTTTATAAGGCGCAAATTCGGCCTCACATGGAGTACTGTTCTCACCTCTGGGCGGGTGCTCCCCCGTACCAGCTTCTTCCATTTGACCGCATACAACGAAGAGCGGCTCGAATCATCGACGATCAAGTCATCTTCGATCGGCTTGATTCTCTAGCATTGCGTAGAGATGTGGGTTCTCTCTGCATCTTCTACCGCATTTATCACGGGGAGTGCTCAGAGAAGCTGTTCGGGTTGATTCCAGCGGCCGAATTCCACCATCGGACATTACGTGCAAAGTACCATCCGCATCACGTAGACGTCTGGCATTCCAGAACCGCGCGTTTTCTTCGAAATTTCTTGCCTCGCACAGCCACTTTGTGGAATCAACTACCGGCAGCGGTCTTCCCGAACAGATACGACTTGGGGACGTTCAAGAAAAAAGCATACTCCCACCTTAAAGGCCGGCAACGCATTTCTTGACACACCTGTTGTTGCGGATGTCCATGGGTGGTTGCCTCACCTCTCCCCATCCCGTGAGCCTCTTGCCCGTTTGCCCCCTCTCATATAAAAAAAAAATCTTTAAATTTTTCTTTGAGAGACTGTCTATAACCAAGCTGATATAATATAGCACGAACAGCTCTCTTTTGCAGAGCAAACAACATGACTCCACAGTAAAATACCGTACGTCATGATGCTGTGAAAATAACTGAAGTACACTAATCTAGCGGTCGCAACATTCGTGTACTCTTTAATCTTTCTAACTGCATATGCCGCAGAGCTGAGTCTATAATGGTATCTTGATACACTTGTGCCGATGTTTTGATACCTTTTTCACAAAAGTATGACTCAGGCACGTGCCCTCAGGATAGTGCCCACGTTGCAGTCTCTCGGCTAATTGGGAAGCTTCCTTAGAACTGAGCATAAATAGGGTCATTTTGTTTGCTAAACTGTTGCTCACTTGTAAAAAATTTCAACAGTATTTTATTTATTAGGAACTAGCTGACCCAGCAAACGTTTTATTGCCATCATAGTTAACAATTGTAGTAAATCAGTTAAGTAACAAAGTTAAATAACTATAGGTAGCTAAAATTAAGTTTGTTTTTTACCTCCTGAGAAAGTTAGAAAGATACAAAGATTCTAATTAGTTATTCATTTTAATCTATTCTTTCAATTTGATTACTGAATGACGGGGGCCACATTAAAGAAAAAACAAAATTGTTGTTTTTATTTAAATCAAAATATTTTCATATTTATTCACCTTTTAAACCTTCTCTGGACTTCCACAAATAATTCAAGACCAAAATTAGCCTAATCGGTCCAGCCGTTATCGAGTTTTAGCGAGACTAACGAACAGCATTTCTTTAATATATATAGATAACGTCTGTCGGGTCAGCTAGTGTAATATAAAATTGTACACTTTAATAATTATGTAAGTATTTTATTTAGACACACATAAAACAGATAAGCACGAAATTGAGATCAGGTATAATTACTAATTAATCTCACTGACTTTATGGTCATACAAGTTTTTAATGTGGAGGTATGTTAAATAATTTGAATTTGACCGTATTCATTGAGTATTGTACAAAGCCTTGTTGCCATACAACAAAGTCTTAAAAAGAAAACAGTAGAATTTCTTGCGCCTGTTCTTCTCAGGTCTGAGAAATGTGAATAAATTTTCAAATGTGTAGTTTTTGACGTTTACTAAGTGTTTTGAAATCCTATTTTGTCTTCCACCTCTTTTATTCGCCGCGCTGCATACATTCTTCTCTTTCGCTCCAATGCTTTTTTCACTGATTTTTTTATATTAAACACTTGTTTTTAAACGTTCTATTACAGATCTGTGTCTTTGTGTTGTTAAGCGTTCAACAATCTTTATACATTGCTTATATTGAAACACGAGTCGAAGCTTGTCTAAGGTATATATAGATCATATTATTCAAAAGGGAGATTAAGGTTATATGGGCGTTTTTATATTTTTGTGTACCAAAGTCAATATTTGACGAAAAAGAATTATTGAGAGCTAATAGATATTTATGGCTTTTCTTGTAATCTTAGTTATGTGAACATTATATTTTTTTTCAAAGTTCTCCTAAAAAGCAAACTGGTTATTGCTAAATGTTATTAATTTGTCTCAGCTTGAAAATCTTAATGTTCCACAGAGTTACAATATAACCCTTAAAACCCCTTTTTTAAGGGTGAAAATACCCATATTTTCAATTTAAATAATTAATTATTTCTATATAAATATATGAAACAGTTATTAAGGCAGTAAAATAATAAGTCGATTATTTGTTTATTCATACCAAAAAAATAATTTCACGTAAACATGTGTAAAAAAAATAATTAAAGGCATAAAAACAGCCATAGGACAGGACGAAAGTCAAGGTACAAAAAAATAAAAAAAAAACGCCCTTATCATGCCAGATATATGACTGCTGTTAAAAATTGCGTTCATTTCCTTTAATTGTTCCTGTACACTTCAGTTTATGTTGTGTTTAACGAAGTTTTAGTTAAACACAAGCTAAACACTGTTTTGTAATAGAGAACGATAAACTCCATTTTAGACGTCGTCATTGCTATGTCACGAACGTTGTTATAGTTAGGTCACTGTTTGACAAAACACGCCATGTTCAAATTGTTTTTCTCTTATAACACCGAATGTGTAAAATTATTTTTATTATATACATTTTGAGGTTATGTCAAAAAATTGTAAAAACAAAAGTTGTAGATCTTTTTATTACCTACAACTTTGCCATTTGAATTCTTTCCATAGGACTTGCAGTTTTGCCGGAAATCGAGATAAACCGTTTTTTACCTTAAAACACCCCCCCTTTTCCACTTCCCGACCTCAGATCGCCCGTAATTTATTTTTCCTTTCATTTATGTTATATTCTCTTCCGTTTCCAATGGGTTTCATCCAACTTTTTTTTTTTTTTTTTTCACTTTTTATCATTTTCAAAGGCTCAGCACTGGTCTATTAGTAAATCAGCTTTATGAGATCTCTTTGACTATAAAAACATATTATACGATAAGTAAACGCTTCACTGAATAGTAGATCGGATACCTAAAATATAAAATTGTCGTTAATGTATATATGTTAATCATAACATGGCTTGTTTTTTCTTAATACAGTTGTTTCATGAGTCATATTATTTTGTAAGTCATGTTATTACAATTTAGTAAAAAGTTTTAGGTTTAAACTCTATCGTTTAGTTTAATGTATGTAGCATTATTGTTCTACGAGAGCTGATGCCGACAAACTAAGCAGTTTGGCAGATTGTGTGGATGATTGTAATGGTTACTTGAATAAGTAAATAAAAAAAATATTGCTTGTTGAGCATAAATTGGATGGTGGCACTTTGGCAAACTAAAATGTTATTTTAAATTATTATAAATCGTATTCAAATTATATACTCCTCTACTTTTTAATTATTAAAAAAGGATGTGCTATGTAGAATACCTAATAGATTGTAAATAATATGCAGTCAGTTTTTATTGTTACTGGAAAAGAACAGAACAATTATATATTATTAAACTGTTCAAAAATCCTGTCTAAAATTATGATTGGTTAATATTTTAACTAAAACTACAATAAATAGTAGGAATTCTCTTCTCTTGGCAGGTCAGATGCTAAAATCTATCAATTCCCGTGAAAATCCGCTCACAAGCAAGCTCATGAAATCCCAACTACTTATGACATTTCTAAGGTCAGATTTTTAAAACATTTAATTCACTCGACCAGTTCCAACAAAAGACATAGTTCGTCATTGGCTCGACCAATAGTCTCGTCAAATTTCAACTACAATGACATGTTTAATTCTGATGCTTAAAAAATTTTTTCCCCTCGACCAAGGGGTTCATCAAACTCTCAACAACAATGTCATTTTTAGGTCACATGCCAAAAACAATCACGCCGCGTGAAAATCATCTTTTCAATTCGTCTCCATATTTTTATCAAAATTTACATAACATAGAACTGTACAGTTTTTCTCGATTTGGATTTCCTGCCAAATATTTAAACAACAATAAAAGGCGTGTTGCTTATATATTATGTTTTATCAGTAGCAGTTAGCACAACCAATGACTGATAAGGTGTCGCGTGATTGTCTTGATGAGGTGTCGTTCTTTGCTTAGCTGATTCCCACTTTGAGAGCTGTTCCTAATTTTCGGAAGCTGTTTTTAGGGTTCCGTAGCCAAATGGCAAGAAACGGATCCCTTATAGATCCATCATATTTGTTTGTCTGTCCGTCCGTATGTCACAGACACTTTTTTCCGAAACTATAAGAACTATACTGTTGAAACTTGGTAAGGAGATGTATTCTGTGAACCGCGTTAAGATTTTCACACAAAAATAGAAAAAAAAACAAAAGGTTTTGGGGTTTCCCCATACTTAGCACTGACACTCAAAAATTTTTTTTTATCAAACCTATACATGTGGGGTATCTATGGATAGGTATGAACTACTAAACTGAACTATATAACTATAATTAAACTGAATAGTTTGCGCGAGAGAAACTTCCAAAGTGTTAAATGCAACTTCTAAACTAAGAGAATGATAAAACTAAAAAAAATATAATATGAACAAAACATTCACCGAAAATTGCTTTGCACGATATCTAGTAAGTAGTTTTTTTTATTTAAAAAGCACACTATTATTAAAACATCGATCAAAGTTACAACGAACTACAAGACCATTTATATTATGTTACGTGCTGCTACGGAACCCTTCATGGGCGAGTCCGACTCGCACTGGGCCGCTTTTTTTCTGATTTGTAAATTCGCGGAATTTTGACACTATATATTATTTTTACATCCTAAAACTGACTGAGAGGCGTCTTGGCATATGTGACTGAATTAAATATTGTACATAATGCTAAACAATTTTTATGGTGTCTGGTCAGAATTAAATAGCATCGTTTCGAAACTCTGAATTGATCACTGTCCTGTTAAATTGACGGACAAGCTAGTTGAACATAATTTTGATGTGCTTTTCGAAATCCGGGGTCTAACCTTACGAATACTTTGGAATACTGACAAGAGGTTACACGTGGCTGTACCATAATTGAATTGGTGCCACATCGTACATTACATCATATTAATATTGGCCAGACTCGTCCGGGTGAATTACCACATTCGCACAGAATACCGGCGTGAAGCACTAACCTATGCAAAACATAGCGGCACTAGGCCGCATGTAGGCGTATGTTTCGCATAGGTTAGTGTCCAGGACTGGAGGCCACTGGATCTGTGCATAATTTGGCATTGGCGTGTGGTCAGTCCCAATTGGTTGAGTCGACAACGCAGCTCCCGGATGTGTATAGCCACATGCCGTCCTTATTAGATCTTCTGCTGTTACCAGGTCTCTGTCGACGCCCCTCTCGGATCGTCCATTCATTGCCTGGTCAGGAGTCTAGTGCCTATCCGATAACGTCGCAGACCGCCAGCGACCCGCCGCGTTTGGCACTAAAAGTCAGCAGATTGGGATAGGATGCGTTCCTTTTTTGCATCCTACCCTTGGAGCAAGGTTTGTTTCCCTTCGGATGATCCTAGTGGCTGCGCCGTTACAGTAGCCACTGTGATTCTACAAAGCATGGATATTTTTATACCAAGTTCTGTAGTACCGATCCGTGGCAGATCACAGCCCTGGTTCGATGCGTCAATTAAAGCAGCATCTGACTGCAAAAAACAGGCGTATCGAACTTTGGTTACGGCGCTGGGCTCAAAGGATACGAACTGCAAAGTTTACCCGTTTTTTATACCCGTGTGAAATCGAAGCACATCATCAAAATCGGCGAGCTGTTTTCCAGTTACCCGACCGGAACACGCAAGTTCTGGTCGTTGTCGAAAGCAGCTCTTGGTAACTTCAACCAGCCGTCCCTACCGCCCTTGCACATGAGGAATGACACCCTGGCCCATACGGCAAAAGAGAAAGCCGATCTCCTGTGCGCTCTTTTTGCCTCTTAAAAAAAATTGGCTCCGTCCGTACTTGAGATAGTTTTCATTTTGTGAGTAGGTCTACAACGTCTTACCAAATATCCCGTAAAAATATAATTAATTATCAAAGCCAAAAATTTTGCCAGCTGTCCTATCAGGGAACCAGATTATTAAACAGAAGGCTTACGAACCTATTTTACCTAATAATTGTCTACTTTAATAGATTTTATATTTTTCATTCATAAATGTTTGCTACCTCAATACAATGTCTTTATACTCAAGTACTGGCTTCAAAAATGTCAAGTTGGGATAAACGGTTACCGAGATGGAGCTGCGTGTTGGATAGGTTTTCGCATCATGAACACCGACGATGGTGCGAAATGCCACACAAGCCAAATCTCGACGACCGAGGTTGTGTATTGAGCAAGGCGGAGCACACTTTGAGCCGTTTTTGTAAATTTGACGTTTATTATGAAAAATAATTGTTGGTTGAGGTTGTTTCGTTAGGTTAGGTCTTAAAATTTTTGTCGTTCCGCGAATTAGGTAGAAATGTAGGTACATTCTGCGTAGTTTACTCTTTAATTTTACTAAATAGGGTTTTCACATCACTGAAAACAATAATATCTTTTATTTTGTCGGGGTATGTTATGCAGCGTTACTACGGTTCTTAAATATTGTGAATCGAATGACTCGTTATACGGCCCCATTTAACCTCCTTTCGGCTTAACGGGTAATTTTGTTACAGCCTGTATATTAGATATTCATTGGTAATAAAGGCAAAAAATGGCTTTATTTCTAGAAAAAGTACTGATGAGAGTCTCATAATACGATCTTAATTTATATAAATGGCGTTATCGAGGAAGTTATACCCTGAGGATACGAGTTGCTGTTAAGATGGAGACGGGAGGGGTAGATGGGATGGGTGGTGGAGGGAATCAGAGGCCACCCTGTTACCCTAGATTCCAGCAATTAATAAAAACGTTCCATTTGCGGGCTTACTTCATTTCTATGCATTCTATGAGATAATAATATTTCATAGTTTATTGTGAAATGTAGACGGAGAGCAATAATGAACGCAATATTTCTATTTCTAGTAAAATACTTTTTTGAATAACATTTTCGCCTTTTTATTTGCAAAAATCATATTTTGTCGCATTGTTAGTTGTTTTTATAAGTAGCTGATAAATTATTTACTGTAAACAATTTCTTCAAGATTGATTGGTAGAAAAAAACGGCGACTTAAAAAAAAACGATTTAATAGATATGATAATATTGGCCGGCAACCTTTAAGGAAGGTGTATGTGGTTTTTTTATGGCAACGATGTCGTACCGTCCCGGAAACACCTCACAAAGAAGCTCACAGCTTTGTAGTACGTGGAAGAAAGCTTGAAATCCGCACTGTGGAGGACCACCACACATCCAGATGGTGGGGATCAAGTCTTAATTTGTATATGCGAACAATTCTGTTAAGAGTTCGAAAGTGACCCAAATTTGTTTGAAAAGTATCGTTAGCAAGTTGGTCCCGCTCAGGAGTCTCAAGGGAGTGTATATATTTTTTTCAAGATACAAACATGCATAGGATGTAAACCAGTGGGAGGCTCCTTTGCACAGGATGCCGGCTAGATTATTGGTACCACAACCGCGCCTATTTCTGCCGTTAAGCAGTAATGTGTAAGCATTACGGTGTTTCGGTCTGAAGGGCGCCGTAGCTAGTGAAATTACTGGGCAAATGAGACTGAACATCCTATGTCTCAAGATGCGCGCTAGATTATGGGTAATATGTAAGCATTATTGTGTTTCGGTCCGAAATAGTGTAAATCGTAGTGCCGCTCAGAGTTATTGGGTTTTTCAAGAATTCTGAGCGGCACTGCATTGTAATGGGCAGGCCGTATCAATTATCATCAGCTGGACGTCCTGCTTGTCTCGACCCTTACTTTCATAAAAATAACTTTCTGACCGATACTGATGATCCATAAGCCCGAGGCGACCTGTGTAACGGGTCCCTACCAGAACCAGTCTTAATAAGACTCCCATTTGCCACATTCCCGCCCTATTTCCAGTAATTTCTACTCGCATCAAATGCTTTAATGCAAGATCTCCCACTCTTGGTACTCCTGAGCTGGTTCCGTTCAACCCCTACATGATCAAACAGTGTGCGCGATCGATTATTCCCAAAACTTTCATCCACGCCATCAACTTTCGCCTTGTAAATTTTTGAAGCGAATCTGACACAAAATTGCGTCACTTTGTCAACATATAATTAAAATTATTTTATTGCCATACCGCCGGAAGCGTAACAATTTAGATCTTCATAGAAAATTATTTAATTTAATTTCTTTGTTTAATGGCATCCGTTTCAATTATATAGTTTTTAATTTGCAAGAGATTTGCAGTTGTGTTATTACTATTATTTTTATTAGCTTCACCTGTATGTATGTATGTTTGTTTGTTTGTAACCGACTCATTTTGGCGCGATTTAGACCAACTTTAAACCGTATGATTTCGATCAAACTTCGTAGATTTATTGAGGATCAATGGAAATACTTTAATTTAATAAAATTTATTTAATATTTAATTAATATTTATATAATTTTCATCTATCACCTATATAATATATATATATGGCAGGAATTGATGTTAATTTTAAATTAAAACCATATCTTTCACCGATTTATCTAATTTTAGGAAATCTTCGAATACCAAAGAGCAAGTAATAGTTTTTAAAAATTAAAAAACCAAACTAAAAAGCGATATACATATTCTATTTTTGAGTTTGGTTTTCTATAAAAAGCGTGTTTTTTTTAACTATTGTTTTTTTATACAGTATCTGGTGACAGGCGAGCGTGATTTTGACGTGAGCGAGAGGCTTCCTTGACACGAGAAATACATAATAATTATATTATGAACGGATGAATGAGAGTTGCATCCGTTATGCTCGTGGTCCTTGTCTTGTCTACTCTCTAATTATTGTCAATAATTGACAGGAATTTAGGGAGCTCACAAAGACAATAATAATCGTAGAATTTCTATTATTTTTGAATGCCTTTGTTTATTAATATTATTAAATTTTGTTTAGTTTTACATCTTTAAAATATTCACGTCTCCATATTAGTGGCGGATTTTTTTTCCACTTCCCTTGATTAAAGCTCATCTTTAAAAGTGCTAGTAACATCAATAAATCTCTTTGTTGGACTTATGTGATTAAATGAGTTAATCTATTCGATTATATTATTAGTTTTTTTTTTTAATAAATAAAACTTAAAAAAAAAAAAGGTATTATATATACGGCGCCTATTTCTCCCGTGTAGCAGTAATGTGTGGGCATGTGTTTCGGTCTGAAGGGCCCGGTAGCTAGTGAAATTACTGGGCAAATGAGACAGTTGTAGTGCCACTCAGAATTATTGGGGTTTTTCAATAATCCTGAGCGGCACTGCATTGTAATGGGCAGAGCGTATCCATTACTATCAGCTGTACGTCCTGCTCATCTCGTCCCGTATTTTCATAAAAAAAAAAATATATTTAGGTCAGATACTCTATTTATTTGCTTTATGAAATTTTCTCAATTCGTAATTTTTAGGATTCATACGGATTATTTCTGTTTCAGACCAGTATTACAAAAAGATCCTCTTTTTCTCTGATTTTCTGGAGAAAAGTAACACGCTATCCCCCCGAACGAAGTTGAAATAAAATTGTGTGCATGATTTAAATATGTTTTATACTGTGGGAACAAAATATAATAAATATACTGATATGGTATAATATAATAATAATATAAGTAATATATAATAATAAATACGCTATTATTTTGGCATAATTATTAAAACTTTCGTGAGACAGTCCGAAACTAGTCGGTACCCACATCTATTAACCGTGTGTAAGCCTGTGGTAAATAAATAAGGCTATATGGTATTTTCCTGGGAGGTGAGTAATATATCTTAGATCATATATACATGAAATCGTCGAAAAAAATTGACTTTAGAACTAACCTCTATTTTGAGCAATTCACGCACACTAATACAAAGTGTCAAACGAAACGCAAGTGTAAGACGCAGCTTGTCACGCACACTAAACTAATATTCCTGGCCTGTTTTTATCGGTTGCCTGCAAGAGACTATCTAGACTTATAAATTATCTAAGTAATATATACTACCCGATGATACTATCTATCTATATATACAATGAAAATGGTCTTTGTTTGAGGCTGTTTCACGTCTAAACCACTGATCGTGCCGACATGAAACTACCACCAGTCGATGCGAAATTTATCCTAGATGGTTTATGGCTTATCTTTTTTGAACGGCTAGTTTTGTATCATAAGAATCTACTCCAGTTAGTTGAGAGAGCGAAGTGTCAATTGTGGTAATGTTGCGTGTAGGTGCTAACCAATGGCTCGATCAGCGATTTGTTGACTCAAAATATTTATATATAACCTCTCAAGTACATTTGAACATTTTCATAGCAAACGCTACTACGAAACGAAACGAAATTTGACGACCCATATAGCCGAATGGTTAGTGACCCTGACTACTATGCTAGATGTCCCGGCTTCGAATCGCGGTAGGTGCAATCATTTATATGATGAATATGGATCTTTGTTATAATTAAAGGAAATCCATAAAAAAATAAGTTAAATTCTAAAGGAAATCAAGGGAGTATTCTAGGTTTCTATGAAACAATATTATTATGTTTTTACGGAAAATCCTTTCATGCAAAATTTTCAGCTTCCTGTTAGTTTTTTTTTAATAAACCGGTTTTATATTGTATTTCAATACATTTTCCCTGAATTTACATGTTTCTAATATTACGGCTAGCCGAACAGAGAATTTTACTGGTTATATTATTGGACTGCGTAATATTTGAAATTAAGAATGTTTAAAAACAATTAAATAATTAACTTATAAAATTTATTTTTAATAACATATTAATCAAACAAAAATGCTATTTCAACACTGCACAGTATATACACATTGAACTTTTCACTAAATCCATTCAATTTCACTTATAAGATATACATAGCACTTATGTTGCACAATACGTCAGCTGTATAGCTACAGATATACTGCTGTAAGCATTTCGGTGTCGCGGACTCATAAGATTTTCCACTCCAAAAATGTGTCCAACGCGAGTTACCGGGGTCCCATCTGCATCGGTGTGAAACAGCTGAGTTGCAGATTGCACAAGTCAATTCTAATTTAATATTTTTACTGTTCATTTTCGCTCCAGTCTTGTTTTAAGTAACACATGTTTTAATAATATTGTAATTAATGATTTGTGTAATAAATAATACTTTTTAAAAATACCTTTTATGATCGTCCGAACATAACTCGCGGCTAGAGAAGTGTTCACTTCAATTATATCAACAACGACCACATCGATTCTGTAAGGCGATAGCGATGAATTGTACATAAATATAAGTTTATATTTTCTTTGATCAATGTAATGTGTTTATACTGCACCTTCTCGGACAGTGCTATCATACTGAAGTGAAAATTGAACGTGCGTCATCTATTACGTAATAAAATGCGGCCGGTAAAGTTGTATGAATATCCATTACTGACGCGTTCTTCACTTTTCTTTTCTCGGACCACTTTACTGTTTATTTACAATTCATATACACACTATATGTCAGCCAGTTAAAGCTTTAAACTTTTTGCAGAAAGTGTGTCAAAAAGACACCACTATGGGGTTAGAGATGTTTCACTAGATTTAATAAAATCGTACTTGCGTAATAGGATTCAAAGAGTAGACATTAATGGAAAAAGATCAACTGGCTCTATCATATCGATGGGTGTACCGCAGGGCTCAATCTTGGGTCCTTTTTTGTTCCTGGTTTACGTCAATGATTTACCATACCTTATGCAAAATAAACATGATATTATACTGTTTGCTGACGGATACATCTTTGTTATTTAAAATAAAACTTCAGCAAAACAATTTATGTCAGGTTGACGACGACATTGCTGAAGTAGTAAATTGGTTTAATGTTAATAACTTACTTTTAAACGAAAGGAAAACAAAATGTGTAAGGTTTACACTTCCAAATATAAAGTACCAACCAACACCTATAAAAATTAATAATGACAAACTTGATGTAGTAGAAAGGACAACATTCCTAGGCATTACATAAGACTTTAAGCTACAATGTGGTGCTCATATAAAAAACTTATGTAATCGACTTAGCTCTGCAGTATCTGCGATAAAATTAGGCAGATGACAGATGTTGGAATGGCCAGACTTGTATATTTCAGCTACTTTCATAGTGTCATGTCTTACGTAGGGTATGTCTTATATTGTTGGGTAGGGCTGCAGATATTGAAAACATATTTGTGCTGCAGAAAGGAGCAATTCGAGCAGTCTATAAAATGCGTTCACGGGATTCATTGAGAGAAAAGTTTAGTGATATAAATATTATGACAGTACACTGCCAGTACATATTCCAGAAACTCCTATACGCTCATAAAAATATTAGCCAATTTAAAAAGAATAGTGATGTACACAGTGTCAATACTCGAAACAAACATAAACTCGCAATTCCATCTACTAGGCTACGTAAAATTGCTAAATCTTTTAGAGTGGATTGTGTTATGTTTTATAACAATCTCCCAAATGAAATTAAAATATTACCTATTAAAAAATTTAAATTTTTGATGTATGAAAAATGTAACTTTTGTACTTCATCCTGACTTGCACTAAATAACTTATAAAGTTTTACAGTCAATAAAGATTTTTTTGACTTTAACTTTGACATGTCAACTAGACTCCCAATAGCCAAGTAGAAGGTAATAATAGCGCTCACATACACGAGGGTAATATAAAACGAAATGCATTAATATTTCTACAAGTAATCTGCTCGTACCAATTTGACAAATGAGTGTACATGAATTGAACGCAGAGAGCTAGTCTAGCTTTAGCAAGTCTTTTTGCCTTAGATAATTTATAAAATTCTCTTTTCCACATACTCTTAGACTTAGGTAGGCAATATAATATAATATCTTAATTAAAATATTGTTCACTCGACATTAATAAAATAGCACGAGGAATAAATATTTTAAGGATTTTTCTTTTGTGGTGAAAATATAGGATTTGGAGCTTTGAACACTACTTTATCCTGTTACACATACCCTTAAGTCTTACTTGTAGGTTGCTAATGCTTGTTGTTGGTTAAAGTTAGCACTCCAGAGCTATTATGAACTACCAGTTTTCTTTGCAGTTAAACAAGTTTTTTCTCGGAATCATGCATTTGTTTAGTATACTACTATCATTAAAGTTGTTCTTATAGATTTTACTTTTTTATGTAGGTACATTTATTAAGATTAGTAATCAATAGTGAGGATTGTAAGCAATTCAGCAGTTTGTGCCTGTTAAAATGTTACATTTTCGACGCAAGAATTTTGAAAATATTGGCTTTGTTACATAACAGCCGTGAACGCATATCGCTCAAGGTCTCCGGCATTTAGTGTCGCCTTAAAGAACTATAACAACTTTCTGAGTGCGTACATACATATACACTTTTTTATAGATTGACACTACTATAAATATAAGAAAAGCGTTTTCTATACTTTAAAAAGTTTTTTAATACAGTTGCTCAAAAAGTGGCATATTGCAGGGACGTATAGCGTTCGGGATGTGGGCTATTGCATACACGAGCTTTTTCTTTACCTTTTCCGAACTCGTGCGTTCTCTTTCCCAACTGTCAAAATAATGTCTATTAAAAAGAAAAAACCAACCACGAAGTGTTTACAAAAAAAAATTCATAGAAGTTTTTATGATTCATGCAAAAATTTTTAAAAAAAAGCTACTGATTTGTTTCAATATCAGATTAAATGATTTGATTCAATGAGTTAGGTTAGGTTTCATTTTTTATAACTTTTGTAAGAAATAAATGATTAGTTAGTTGAGTTTATAAATTGTATTTTTATTATTCTATTAAATTGCTTAATTTTTTCGCAACTGTATTAAAAATAGTCGTTCAGTACACGTGCGGAACCGTCATTGCAACTTGTTCCGACTGTTCACCCTCACCCTTCGGCTGCGCCTCGGCTCGGGTAGACATTTTCGGAGCTCTTTGCAATGACAGGCTTTCCGCAATCGTAATGAAATATAGTATTTCTTAATTAGATTTACATATTGAAATCATTCCTGAATAGATTTACATGTCGCATTAAACCTGAGTTCCAAGTAATCTTAAATTAGAGATCGTATAATGAAACTGGCCGTCATTGATACTAGCCATTCCTAAGGAGGGTGCAATATGTACGCACGAGACGAATCATTAAACACAAGTAGTGGAATCGCGCTTTCCTCACAGTACCTAATACATTGCGCTTACATACACGAGGATAATAGAAAACGAAATCCAGTAATATTTCTGCAAGTAATATTCTCGTATCATTTTGACACGTTGTACGTGAATTGAACGCAGAGAGCTGTTTGAAGTCTTATTTGCCTTAGATAATGTATAAAATTCTCTTTTCACTTGTCATGCTCTGATATTGCTTATTTGTGCACGATATAGGCTGTACAAAAACGATTTTTGTGCACAAGTGCATTAACGTATCTACTCATAAATGTAAATATACTAAGGCAAAGAAAATGAGCCATACAGCCAAACACAATAAAAAGTTCTGAGAAAGAATTTGCTATTTTATAATATTTACTTTAATTTATTTGCTTCATGTGTTTTTTAAGACATAAAAGATATTAAAATTAAAATTAAAATACGGTAGTTTATTTAATCAATTAAAAAGTTTATATATATTACAAAATTTATTTAATAGTTGGCTGTATGGGTCTGGAACCCAAGCCTTATATCAATGTCGTAAGATCAAAAAAATTAGCGGCGGGAAGCAGATCTTGCTTGTTGTGCGTTTATTAATTTCTTCAAATTTGCTATAATTGTTAAAAATGTCCAGTGAAGAAGAGGATTTAGCACTCTCTCCTAATACGCTTATGGAAATTAATGCACAGAGAGTTATGCAACAGATATTACCGCCAGAGTCTCGGGAAAAGAAATCTCAAAGTTTACGATAATTTTGTAAATGTCGTCAGAGCCATGTTATAATATGCCATCTTCTCACAATATGTCATCTTCACAAATTCTGCAAAATACCGTTAATATGCCGGAAAAAACAATTTCCTTCAGTTTTTAAAACTACTAATTTTACTTTGAATATCAAATAAATGTTATGTTAACTGTTCTATTTCCTCGAAATCTAAATGAAAAGCAGAGTTTATAACTCGTCCACAAAACCATTTTATCCTCGCCATTACTATCAGCTAAAAGTCTCGGATAAAAATGGTTCGTTTTGTGCACTCGTTCGTACTCTTAGACTTGGTTATACCTACATTCTGTACTCTTGAAGCTAGTCTGTATATACATTATACAGCAACGGCTTTACAAATAAAATTGGCATAAAGTTATACCTGCGAATAAACCAAGAAACCGCAAAATGTTTACAAATAGACATTTTGCTTATGATTTGTTTATTCGAACGTATAACGTTTCCCGCGTTTTTTTGCATGGCTGCTTGACATTCGGAAAACTTCAGAATTATCATTGTATTGACAGTGTTGTCAGCGATATTGTCAAGATTTTGCATATTCGCTTTCTGGCAAGTTTATTTATATGGCTGTATGTGTTTAACCTAAGCAGTTGGTAAGTCATCAACAGTAGTGGCCCCAATTAAATGGCAATTCTGAGTATCAAAGGTTTCAAAATAGACGACCTGTATAGCCGACTGGCTAACGATCCTACCTACTAAGCTAGAGGTCCCGGGTTCGAATCCCTGTAGGTGCAAGCATTTATATGATGAATATGGATGTTTGTTTCCGAGTCTTGGATGTTGAAATGTATTTATGTATGTTTATATGAATTTATGTATGTTTAAGTAAGTATATTGTATTAAATATATCATTGTCTTGTAACCCATAACACAGGCTATATATGCTTAACTTGGGGCAAGATAATTTATGTAAAAAGTGTGTCAATATTATTATTATTATTATAAAATCTTGTTATCGTTTCTGCAATTAATTCTTGTCGTATATTTACAGGAAGTTACGGAAAATACGCAAAAATAAGAAACTGGAAGGTGCCCAAGTTCCTCAGGAAACACTCCGATACTCCGCTGCATGAGATGAAAAAACGTAACTACAGTGACAAGACCATTCATTTTGTGGAAAGGAATGAAGCTCCACTCACTTACCACACAAATAATGGTTATCATCAAGTGCCTATCGTTATTGAGTCTCATGAGACCAAGAGTAGACCATTGCAGAGTAGTAGTAAACTCAACATCCCCCAGCACCCTGATGCAGCATCGTTTGAAAGGGAGATAATCGATATACGTTCGTACTTAAGTCAGTCTAGAAGTAATATGTCGCCTTTCGCTAGAAGTAGCAGCTATAGATCCCAGTATGGTAGACCAAACGTAGAGGTGAGTTGATATTTAATTTTTAAATAGCAGAAAAGCAACGCTCGAAATCATTTCGTCCGTCTTTCAAGATCCAGTTGAATCAAGTTGAAATATATCATATCTATAAACAAATAAGGAAATATTATTCGCAGTGGCTCCTTTACACAGAAAGCCGGTTAGATTATGGGTACCACAACGGTGCCTATTTCTGCCGTGAAGCAGTAATGTGTAAACATTTCTGTGTTTCGGTTTGAATGGCGCCGTAGCTAGTGATATTACTGGGCATATGAGACTTAACTTATGTCTCAAGGTGACGAGGACAATTATTTTAGAAAAACCCAAAAATTCTGAGCGGCAGTGCATTGTAATGGACAGGGCGTATCAATACACATCAGCTCAACGTGCTCTGCACTGCACGTTTCATACTAAAATAAATATCAATTACTTATTACGTAGTATTTACATCTTCTTTGATAGAAAACATAGACTATATAACAATAGGTGCCATTACACATACATCAATTACTCTATAGTACGGTTTGTTTCACAATTACCTCAAAGTTAGACTTACATAGGTATTAACTATGTTACTTTGTTATACATATTATAATAGTTTGTTAAGATTGTAATTATCTTGAACGTGAATGAAAAAACGTGATTAATTTTACAATTGCATCGTGCAGGCGTCATGTTTCTATATACATCCGCTATCGTTTCGGAAATGTAACTAATAAACATTCAACTGTTGACAAACGCTGCTAACAGATCGTTAAATAAAATTGATGCATATTCCATGTCAATGTAAACGAAATACGACCTCGCGACTTATAGAACAAAGTCGAATATTATTGTAGTCCCTAGACATAGAAATACAGTCTATAACATTCAGTGTCGAGAGTTTTCTTAATCTTGCATATATATACCAGTGGGAGCTCCTATGCACAGGATGCCGGCTAGATTATGGGTACCATAACGGCGCCTTTTTTTTTGCCATGAAACAGTAATGTGTAAGCATTACTGTGTTTCGGTCTGAAGGGCGCCGTAACTATTGAAGTTACTGGCCAAATGAGACTGCTTATGTCGCAAGGTGACGAGTGCAGTTGTAGTGCCGTTCAGAATTTTTGGGTTTTTCAAGAATCCTGAGCGGCACTGCATTGTAATAGCTTTGGGGGTAAATAAACATACGCGTATGTTATTTAATTCAATTGCAGATACCAGTGTGTCGAGCACGAAGTTCAACCTTAGCAACTCAGGGTGAACTAATACGTCCCAAAGACCGCAAGATGAACCTACCTGTACCAGTAAACCACCCGATAAGACCTTCCGATGACATCGTCAGCCTGTGCCCATCTGTCAATAGCCGAAAAGACTCCGGTATTAGAAGCACCAGTCGAAGATCAAGCATACAGCACCAGGTAAGAAAATTTTTTCTTTCAGTTTAGGAATAGCCCTTGTGACATTTTGGTGATTTGGTCATTATTGAGAATTGATGAAAGTCAATTGATTGTACTTACCTTGATCGGATTGAGGGTGTACTGAAGTTGAGCCAGATAAAGGGTATCAAAATTAAGAGAACAGAGTGGAGGGAACCGGGGAAAAATGTTAGGAGTGTTGCAATTGAAGGTTGGTAATATCTGCCTGCTAACTCTGATATGGCAATACAGTTACTAGTTCTTGATCATGTTCAATGTATAGTTAACGAAATGTCGGGATAAATAATTTTAATTTGACTGCATTAAATGCGTTCTCTTCTAATCATTTATTAATTAGTTCTTTTTGAGCGACGTTTCAATTATCTGAGTTCTGACATTCTTATTATATATTGACTAGTCCAAAATGTTTTCTTGGGGTTCCCGAATAGTTTACGAGAACAAAAATAGCCTGCATCTTCTTTGCTTCCTCCACTCCTCCAAATGTTTGAAATAAGCTCAATAGACTCGCGATAAATTATTAGAAGAAGGATCTCAATTCGCGATGTATGATTTATATAATTATTTTCAAAGAAGTGATTAAGTGGATCAAACGTGGAACAGCCTGATCAGTTTGCTGCAGAGTATACCTACGTGTTTGGTTGTCGAGCAACGGGTTCAATTCCCGCTGGAAACATTGCATGTTTTACATGTCCTTGTTTGATACTAGAGGTCGCCCATCGGTTGTAACGCTAATAAGATTTTTTATTCATAGATAGCCGAGAAAATTATCATATTCTTAGTAAGTATTACAGTAGTGAATATTATCCCCTTATCCGACTTCTCCTGTTTGAAATTTTTAATAAGCAGAGTAAGCAATGATATATTTAAAAAAAAATGTACTATATGCTATAATGTTATATGTTGTAACTTTATACAGTCCATCTATTAAGTCACTATGTCCAATTTCACATTCATTTTTCATCCGTGCCCGCATTGTGCTGGAAAGTTGCACATAGTAGTCGTATCACGAATTAATATATTTATATAGATTGGTAGGAATTTTTAATAAGTATCCAACGAAGATAAAAATGGTGTATTTGACGGGAGTAAACAATTCTATCTTAAGTGGTCCTATGTTCATGGAATAATAAAGCGTAAATATGAATGAGAACATATCTGCAACTTTCCTAGATTCCGCTATTTCAAGTTCATTTTATGGTTCTACGCGTGGGCGAAGGCTTGTACAAAAATACATTTTTATGTGCTTATCTCAGCAAATCATCAGTCGGCCTCATGGGAAGTGCAAGCGTTTTTAAACAATTTACGGTCGCAATATACTTTTGTATAAAATAAACATCTTGAAGGGTAAACGTTTAATAGAACCGTGAACTTGATTGCCTGAGTTTATATTTAGACGTGTAATAAATAAGGCAGTGTTTACAATACGCGTGTATCCATTTGATTTTCAGATTTTCGCGCTTAATCACGCAACGCTGGCAACGTCCCAAGTCGATATAATGCAACATCGCGTTTCCGGTTATTACACATCAAGCCAATCCTCGCTCAATGACGTGCCGACTCGGACCAAACTTCCGGCTCCGTTGAATGACGAACAAGTGCAGTCACTGCAGAAACTCAGGAAACAATCTGATCTTCAGTTGATACGATGCGTTCAAGATAACGCGAGGTCGGGCATCAATTACTTCGTCCAACCACCGCTCAATAGATTGACGTTGTTCTTCAAAACCCCTGCCATGGAAAAACATTATAGAGATGAAGCTCACAGGAGCGATGACTGCGAAGATTTCCCGCCAACATTAACTACGTCAAGATTTAATACCGCGCTAGATATTCTAGTATCGCTTATTATTTTCTTGATTGTTGCCGCTTCGATTTTGCTCGTTTACAAGGAGTGGAAGTATTCCTTTAGTTGGTTTCTGTTCTTTGTTGTTATTGAGATAATAGCTATGTCGCTGTGTATGTACAGGCACTATTTGAAATGGAAGTCGAAATCGGAGCCGCTCGGTGTAACCGATACGATGAGGAAGTCGGATAAAGTATTTCGAAAACTTTCGAATTGGATTCCGTGGCATCTCTCCGGAAGTTTGTTAATAAGTTTGCCGATTTTGGCGGTACTTGTGAATTTTTCTTGCCAACACACCACGCTTAGTATTTTAGAGGGGAAACAGTCGTTTTACGTGTACCTGTTGAATGTAAGCATAGTGCATTTTTGTAATTTTACACAGATGAACTGGCTGGTTAAGAATACACTTGTGATATTTTACGCGGGTTTGTTTCTTGTCTTCGCTCTGTTAGGTTGCCGCGAAGCCAATACACAATTTTTAAATTCAGATGTCAGTTTGATGCCAAATCTAGACGTATTTGCTCAAAATAGTTCATCGCTTAACATGACCACTATATTTGATGATATTCTCAGCACAAATAGTACCCGTTTGCACAGTATGCTGCAAGATACGCATCTGAAAGAGCTTTATTTGGACGTCGCTTTGTTGCTGATTTTAGTTTGGTTCCTGAATCGAGAATTTGAAATCAGCTACCGTCTCAGCTTTTACAGCAACATAGTCGCGAATCGGGATAAGCAGAAAGTACAGAATATGAGAAACCAGGCTGATTGGCTTCTTCATAACATAATACCACGCCACGTGGCAGATCAATTAAAAAACACTGCGAAATATTCGGAAAACCATAAGGACGTAGGGATCATTTTCGCGAGCATAGTTAACTTCAATGAAATGTATGACGAGTCGTATTTGAAGGGCAAAGAATACCTTCGTGTACTGAATGAGCTCATTGCGGACTTTGACGAATTGTTGGAGAGGCCCCAGTTCCAGCACGTGGAAAAGATTAAAACTATTGGCAGCACGTTTATGGCAGCTAGCGGGCTTAACCCTAATCTGAGGAGAACATCACATGAACCGCACGAGCATCTCTATCAGTTGATGGACTTTGCTCTAGAAATGCAGAAGGTCGTTGATAATTTCAACCAAGACCTGCTCGAATTCGATTTCATTCTGCGGATTGGTTATAATTTCGGTGATGTCACTGCGGGTGTTATTGGCACGACGAAATTGTATTATGACATTTGGGGTGACGCGGTGAATATCGCTTCTCGAATGGATTCCACTGGTGTCCCAAAGCGCATTCAAGTCGGGGACGCTTGTATCAATATTCTTTCATCTAGGTATGATTTCGAACCGCGCGGAAGCGTCTACGTAAAAGGTAAAGACAATATGCACGTCTATCTAGTGATAGGTAAAAGGGATACTTAGATAAGGCTGTTTATAACAAAAATGTAGAATCTGTGATTTAATTATTTATTTATACTTATTGTAAGAATAAATGGTATTTTAAATGGAATGTATCGCTTAACTTATTATATAAATATTATTGCGCGGCTCGGGTGGTGCGATTTACGGCCGTTTTCAATAACCTATCTATCCTTAGTTTAACTTACGGATACATTACTGTCACCGTTTAATGACAAGATCTTATCTATCCATAGTTATGTCCAATATGGTAATAGTCCAATGCTTTGCATCTGTCAATAGGTTATCGAAATGTAAGTAAGCGTAAAAGGATAGATTTGTATACCTCTAGTAAGTTAAACTATGGATATATAGGTTATTGAAAACGGCCGTTAATTAAGGAGTTGACTGTAGTAAAGATTAATATTTATTTAACACAAGACCCGTGATAATTACGTACATTGGAAATCAATTGGAATGTATGTTACTCATAATTTATATTGTGTTGTGTATGTGTAACCAGTGTTCTAGTCGGTTAAATTATAATTAGAACAATAATCGCCAGATTTGTATGTGTTAGTAAATAATATTTATACAAAATATAACTGAAAAATTGATATTGTGTTTTTAAAAGTGTTATTTCTGAGTACTTAACTACAGATTTTTAAGTTTATTAACAATTTATATTATAGATAATGTAATGGTCGACTCTTTCCCTTATGTCAAGATCTATATAAGTCTGTAATAATTAATCTCCTCTTTTAAGCAATTGACTTTTTCGTGATACCCCTAATTCCGGACTCCCATCAAACCTTCACCCAATGAATGTATAAAAATATTCATATAGAATTCCTGCGTTTGTGTATTTTTCACGGCAGATGCAAAAAAGTTCTTTGTTAAACTATTTTAAACAAATTCCGATCTGAATAATTTAATTCTGTATAATTCAATATTATATTGTACCTATCTATACAAATTATTTAAGTTTTCTTTAGTGTTAATTCATCCAATTTTTGTTTTTAAAACAATTCGGCACGTGTGTGACTCCAGACTTGAGTCTCGTGCCAGATTTTGGCGAGACACGTGTCGAATTGTTGTAAAAACAAATATTGGCGGAATTAACACTAAAGAAAACTTAAATAATTTGTATAATTATGGATTTCCGCAAAGTGGCGCCTAATTCAATAAATGTACCTATATTTACTTTAATTGGATATATTAATTTTGATTATAAGTTCGCCCCTACTAAAGTTTATTAATATATCGAATACTTTTTATATTTGGAAAAGGAATTCATATTATCAAAATGTTAACATTGTTCCTAGATAATATATTATTTATTGTAAATGTTTGCATGCTTGCAAATCTTACTTGTATATCGTTGTATGGAATGTATTTTTAAATTTTTTCAAATACACACATCAAAAAAGTCTAAGCAACATATACTAATTTAAATTTTAGGATGGTTTTTCACATTATAACGTTGTATTTTATTTTTAAAATAATATTTTTAGGTACCTATGATGTAAAAATAACAGCTGGTGTCTTTATAAGTTCTTTTAATAACAGAAATTAACAATATTAGAATATACTGCAGAAACTAAGGTACATAAGCATAAATATAAATAACCATTTTTTTTAACAAAATGAAATTACTAAAGAAAATGAATTTATTGTGAATTAATAGGATAATTTAATACAAAGTATGGCCTATTAAAGAGGACTGCTATTCAGAATTTATCGGCAACGATTATTCATTGAATTAACGAGACTGTTTATGTCATCTTGAGGTATTCGCTCCTAATGGAATTGTAGCAAATCCTTCAGTTGTTGGGTTGTTGTATAAATGGTAAATTTGTAATATCATGCATGTTGCTTAGACTTTTTTGATGTGTGTAGAATGTGGTCGTTAACAAGGATGTATTATAGAAACCAATGGTGGGTTTTTAGGGTAATTTTTTTTTGTGGTTTGTTGTTTTTCCCGGTGGGTCTGAAAAGAATGCATATAAGGCATAATCATTTTTGTAAATTGTCTTATCGAATACTAATTATTTGAGAAATATTTATTAATAATCAATTTTCTACGTACTAAATTTTCTATGTCATTTTTTAATATTGCTTTTTACAAGCACTAAGAGTAACTATTTATCTTAGATCTTGTATACGTCGAGATAGACTATGACTGTTGTGAGAACGTCGAAAATATGTAATTGAGTTTAGAGTTAACCTCTATTTGGAGCAATGCACGCACACTAAACTAATATTTCTGGCCTATTTTATTGGTTGTCTAACAGCAAGAGAATCTATTTACGGCCGTTCCCAATATTCAGTCTATCTCTTACTTGAGATAACAATCGTAACTATCGTTGACTTCCCAATAAACTTATCGACGGTAACTCACCTTATCCGTACACGCTGTCTGTCAATGGGGCGACGTATAGCTTACCAGCGATAGAAGTTTGTTTAGAAATTGCAATTCACGCGTCTCAATATAAGGCGATAAGAATGACTTATCGGGTATATTGGGACAGCTTCAGATTATAGACAGCTAATTACTGGCAGTAGAAGGTAGTAATTTATCTCTATCTGTAGATAGGAGATATTGGGAACGGCTGTTAGACGTATAAATTATCTAAGCTTTTTATAATACGATACTATGTAAAAACTAATCTTCGATGTTAACCGTATTATTCACTATATCGGCCATTCTGGGTTGTAGACCCCTGAGGAACCTTCTACAGTAAGTAGTAATTTATTAACTCCATGGCGTTATATATTTGTAATCAGGTTCTGTTTGGGTATACAAGTCAAATATTATGTTGTTTGTAAGGATTCATAAACCACGTGCACTTTAATTAAATAAGGTTAAAAATATATTATATATCAATTATGCACTTTGAATCTATGTGTAATTCAGAAAAATAGTACAGACCTAACTTACATTGACTTGTAATGCTGGAATGCAGGTACATACAGTTAGCGCGTCATTTGAATGCAGTCTGTGGTAAAGTGCGGGAGCATCTCCCCCCGCTGTCCGCTCGCTTCCCCTCGTGCGCCTGCAGTGCAGTAGTGTGCCGTCGTTGTCAGATATTACAGTACACTTCCCGTGTTATCACGTTAATACTGAAGTTGCGATCCCGGGTTTCTTTATTTTATGTTAGTAATAACTCATCCGAGTCCATAAGGTTCCGCTCCAAAAAACGAGTTTTATTCATCGCCAAGCACGATAAATAGCGCCATATATTTTAGACAAGTGTGTTGATAAAGGCAGAATAAAAACTTGAGATTAAATTATTAGGTTAACAAGGTAAACTTAGAGCAGTGTTTAAATTTATCGACACACTCATGACTCTGGTAATCAATTACTTATAATAAGGTCACATCACTATCGCATTCCTGAACTCTGCATTCAACTCGCGCGTTATCTGTATCTGTACATACCAGGGTTTTATATCGACAATAGGTATTTACAGCATTACGTTGACATTTAAATATTACCTTAAAACCAGTTAAATGGGATGGAATAATGGAATAATAGGGATGGATTACCGCGTTACAGGAAAAGAGCGCTTACGGTTACTCGTAAGCCGTTTTGAAAAAAATAAATGAAGGTTTCGTTGTCATCGTTTGCTCTAGGAAAAAATATTGCCCATAAAGAACTATAACAATTCAAGTTGTGATGAAATGTCAACATTGGTCGATACAGCCGTCATATCTCGTTTGTTCTCCTGTCGCGTACATTTATCTGTATTCTATTTGATGTTGTTAATTGTAAAAAGCAAAGGCACTAAGGTACGAAATCGTCCCCGGTCGGCAACGTTTCTGGTAGCTTTATAGTTTATATTCTAGATAATATAGTTTACTGTGATATTATATACCATTACTTGATATTACAAATCAGTGCCACAGTATAGTTTATAGAGCATAGGCTTAGAAATATGCTAACGTACAGACAAACTAAGCGTGCCAGAGAAGGAACACCTGTAAGGCCCGGTATCTACCAAAGCGGAGAGGAGAGGAGAGGAGATGTATTTTTATATACAATCAGATTTCGTTATTTCCACATCTCTTCGCTTAGCTTCGGTGGCAATGGATCAAGCGGAGAGGAAATGTCTCATTTTTCTATGGTATTTTGTGCCGCGTCCAGCGATTAAGAGGTGCGGCAAAGCGGGGAGAGTAGGCAGACGTGAAAACGTCTTCCTTTCGTAGACATCATGAGACTGATTTCGAGGTCGCACACCTCACATCTCCTCTCCGCTTTGGTGATACCAGGCCTAATGCAGATACAGCAAGATAGAAAAAAGCGAATCTTTTGTTTCTATAAAACATGTTGATTGACAGATGCTAAACAGTCGGCCACGCTTGGCTCAAGCTTCTTAGTATTTTGAATCTAACGCACATAGTTACAAATCAAAATTGGTCTCGCATTGTTGGGCTGACATGTCGTCAATACTCTAGCATATTTTAAGTCTGTGGATAGGCGCTTAAGTAGACTCGCATTCTAGGATACGTCTCAAGATGAAATATACAAATTAAATATTTACTAATTCAAGTCTGTTTGAGCGTGTTGTCTCTTTAAATCTTATCGAGTGTGAGTGAGGCAAATGGAATTTCTACTTGAGATATTCTCTAAGAAACGAACCTGTGGGGCCATACACCAATTGGTCTGGCGTCATTCTCGGTACGGTCCGGCCGGTAATAATTATAATACAATGCGACATACCATCGAATATGGTTTGTAATGCCTTTATTTAACACAATGTCGGCAAGAAGTACAGCCCGATGCCTCCATCAAAAGACCCGTAATTAGTGCGAGTGAGAGAGTGATATCGGCAAGACTAGTTCTTTTTTAGTGATACACTTTTTTTGAATAAATATCTTGTTAGATTCTAAGCGTATGCACTGCACTCAACGCCCAAAGCCAGCAAATTGCAAGGACATCAATAGCTGAAGTAGCAAGCCCAGGAGAGATGTTGGAGAAAGAGCTCGTCCATCGAGAACTCTTCTCTTAGCCCACGCCCCACTCTCATAGACAACAAAGTTATAAACAGAATATCAATAAATATTAGTGTACATAGAAAAAAAATGCCCTTTAAAAAGTATAAAATATTTTTGAATAGAGTAGGTATTAAATATAGCAAACCAGTGGACTGTATATCGCTATTGGACGAACTCTCCATATTTAAACATTTTCTTCTTTTTAAAGCGTATTTTCAAAGTATAATTTATTTTATTTATTTTTTAGTATAAAAATATCATTAGAGGCACATATAATTTTTAAATAATCTGAGTCTTAAGGACAAGAGTAAAGTAATGAATGCAAGGCTAAAATACGAGAAGTTGAGTCTTGAAGTTGGTGCATAAAATAGACAATGAATCTGTTATATTCATATATTTTATTATGTAGATGATCTTAGTTAGGTTTCAAGGCTTCTTTTCCTTTTTCCTTCTATTAATGTAATGAATAAATTGTATTGTCATTGGTCCGTGATAAGTGTTCAAATATTTAGGAAAAACAAAGATCTTGTAGTTCGTGTAAATCACGTACAGAGAGCGCGCGAGTTGAATGTAATCGGGGCCTCTTCCCCCGCTGTTCGCACCCCTCGCCTCGCGCGCCTGCAGTGTAGTGATGTGCCGTATTCGTCGCTTACCGTGTTATCGCGTTAATACTAAAATTGCGTTCCCGTGTTATACTTTTGGCTTTAATAATAACTGATACGAGTCTATCAGCTTCCCTATACCAAAAAAAAACGAGTTTTTATAAATCGCCAAGCACGAGAAATGGCGAAAAATGTTTCCGACAAAAAAGAACTGGTAAACTTGAAGCGTCGTTTAAATTTATCGATACACTCATGATTATGGTCATCAATCATAATTAGGTCACAGCACTATCGCATTTCTGCACTCTGCATTAAACTCGCGCCATACCTGTACTCATTAAGAACAGAAGCCATTTTCTTATTATTATTCTAGTTACTAGGACTACTTAACTATTTCATTGATTTACTACCCTAGAATACCTAAGGAGCAAATACGATGGGATTCTGATTTAAATGAATAGAAATCCGTGAATATATCAGAACTGTAACGGCATTACTAGTAAACTTTGTATAAAGTTATACCTGAGAATAAACCAAGAATATGTAAAATGTTGAATATGTCGCCGACAGTACTGTCAAGACAATGATAATTTTGAAGTTTTCTGAATGTCGACTTACCAAATAAACGCGGGAAACGGTTTACGTTCGAATAAATCAATGATAAGCAAAATGTCTATTGGGAAACGTTTTGCATATTCTTAGGTATAACTATATACCAAGTTCATTTGCACTCGTAAAGCTGTATTACTTTTTAACACCCCCTTATCAACTAAATCTAAATAGGTTAATCTGTTTTTGCCGTATGCGTTAATGGTGTTACAACGAATGTTGCAAACAGCATCTGTTTGCAACATTCGTTCTGCGTTCAGATGCTGCGGTGTTTTTGTAAAGTTGATGCACATTATAACATTTTTATGCATGACCGAAAGCGATGTGAACCTAATTGTCTCAAAAAAACTAATAACGAATTCTATTAATATTTTTTTTTGTAATATTAAATATTTACAAGGACGATCAAACTTATGAGCAGCGCCTTAATATACATTCCACTTCTATTTAACATTGCCTTCCAAATGTCTATATTTTATTCTATAATGCGTTTACTAATAACGTAGTGAGATGTTACTAATTTTGAGAAACGAATAAAATTAATAATATTGGACCAATATATGTACTTTACTTTCTAGACCTTGTATAATTTAAAATACTTTTTATATACCTGTATTGAATAACCAATAAATTAAAAATATAAGAAACAGTTAGTTATTATAGTAATTAAATGTATATATAATAAACGTATTCTGCTCTCTTTTAGCTTATTTCAACAGACAATCAAATCAAAGGTAAATAAACAAATTAATAATTATATTTATTATATGTATTAAGAGTCTTTTTTGTTACTCCTGTCCTTGGGGATAAACGAACATATTATTATTACTTTAAGTAGGGATGCAACGATACATAAGTTTTGTCGATAATGTTACCGATCGATTATGGTAGTAATTAATCGGCGATACCGATTCCTTAACGACGATAAAATAAATTATGATTTTTTTGTCTCGGGCGTCTCATTGCATAAAACTCATCTATATTTTAAAAGAGACTCGTCCGTAATAAGTGTGACTAATATAATAAAAATAATAATAAATATATCATCAGTGAAAATATTTGGTGAGTACTTATAAAATGTTATGAGATAATCAAAATGGTTATGTAAAAAATAAATAATCAGCATTAAAATAAGCCGATACATAAAGTCAGTCATAAATTTTACTTTTGAGTTTTGGTTGAAAAAAAAACATGTTTTAATCGATAATCTGTTACACAAATAATATTATATTATTATAAGTATTATGTTGTCGATATCGTTACGTCCTTACTTTGGTTATAATATAAAGTCTACAGTGTATCAGATTCTGAATTGTAATGTGTAAATAAATATGTGCAACATTTTGTTTGTTATTATTTTTTGTATAATACAGCATTCAATTTGTTTCTAATTGGCTAGAGACGGGATACATTGGTAAGCTTTGGGGTATATGATTACAAAGACGTAGCTGCCTTTCAACTCCAGAGGAATTGCAAGAGCATTGCAGTTTTAAAAAATATACATTTATCATGTGTTCAAGGGGACCAGCGATGGCTGGTCCATGAGTCCTGCTTGTTAATGAGCGCTGCTTTGCGTGGATGGTTAATCCTATGGCAATGCCTTCAATGAACCCTTGTTCATTTTCACTTTTGGTGTAAAAAAAAACCATTTTTTTAAGAGGTAACATTAGCTAAAGCTAAAGCCTTATCAGGTTTGCCGTCAATTGCAGAAAGCATCCGTAAAGTTAATGTTTCATTAAATATAATACAGTGACTTTCTTTTTCGTTTTGACAGTTAAAGATAGCATGTAATATACAGAAAACCCTAAATGCTTTCTGCAACTGGCGGTTAAGGTTTAAAATCAATAATTCTGTCCCGCTATCGCGGGCGATTTTCCAAATCACTACTACAAGGAAAACTGTCGTGAACCTAATACCGGCTGGAATCGAATCGCGCCTTAAATAGGTACTAATAGATTCCGACGCGGTCACCGGTGGGGTGCGACCCATTGCGCTTCTTCGCCGGGAGTAATGTTGACCGAAAAGCGCGGGCGGGCTGCGGGAAATAAAACTGCCTACCTAGGTACAGATTACAGTGTGAGAGGCGGTAACGCAGTGAAACCAAAGTACTTCTTCATTATGATCCGATTCCCCAAGGAAGATTGACCGGATTCTTCCTTTCCTAAATATCCCGTTCTCATAAAGAACTCTTGAGATGTTTAATGATTAATTTACTTTTGTTACGTCGAAAAGTTCGAGGACCTATTTGTTTGCATCACTTTGTAGAGATTGTATATTTTGAAAAAATGCAAACTCTGTAAATAATGAGAGTGGTAATCAGTTTTTTCTTATTAAAGCTCCAGTTTTCCGGAGTGGTGGCAATAGTGAAATTTCTTGATATTCGAATTTCAACCAGTTTGGTTGTGCTTTAAAATAACTATGAGCCAACTGTGAGAACCAGTTTACCAGTGGGAGAATTCTTGGCACAGGATGCGGGCTAGATTATGGGTGCCACAACGGCGCCTTTTTCTGAAGTGAAGAAGTAATGTTTTTTTTAAATCTTTATTTATTTATAGAGGGTTTGATCACAGAGTAAACATGCAGAGTAAACAACCTCATAATGAAGCAGTAATGTGTAAAAAATATTGTATTTCGGCTAGTAGAATTACTGGGCAAATGAGACAACATTTTATGTCTAAGGAGATGTGATGATGAAGTTCAATAATTATGAGCGGCACTGCATTGTAATGGGCAAGGCGCATTAATTACCATCAGATGAACATCCTGCACGTCTCGTCCCTTATTGGCATAAAAAAAAACAATCTTACAAATGGGCCTTTTAAGCCTCTTAAGAGCGCTTGCTCATAATAGAATATTCTGAAAGACCGTCTTAAAAATTAACTGAAGGTTTAGTATTCCGTTGTCTTTGAATCTGTTTTTATGATAAGAAATTCGTGACTTATGTAATAAGGGGGTTCAGGGAATAAAAAAAAATCTGGTATTATATTTACATATTCATCAAGAACTTCACCTTAAATTAATCACTATAATAGGAATGCCTTTTAAATGTAACACTATTGCCCGCGCTTATATTTAGTTCAACAACACTAACACCAACATTACATTTAAATCACTTCAAGTAAACGTTAATATAATATATTTATTTAGATAAAAGTATAGAAAATCAACGTGTAAAATAATTACATTATGTTTTTGAACCCAAGTTATTTAAATAAAATGTTAAAGCTCGAGATTATAGGTAGAAATGTGATAAAATTTTCATTATATTAAGTTTTTATGTAAAATAATAGCGCGCACATTAATTAAACTTAATTATTATTAAAATAGACTGTATATCCTATTTTTTGATATTAATATGTCATTACTTCGACTTACGGGATTGTTGCATTAAACTAAAATAAAGCACCCATTCTTAGTATATACCTACAATTTATCTGCGAAATGCACAAGTAAAACGTGAAATACTTGGTTGTCGCAATACATCCAGAGTGTTGAATATTATAAACATTATATTTATGATATTTTGTCATTATTACAAGCAATGATTTACTGATAATTAATTGGATTACAATAAAAATTTGATATTTAAACCAAATCGATACAGTAGTATCGATCATACTGTTATAACTTGTCGATGTAATGTCGTAAGAATTTTATATGTAATTTGTAGATAAAATCGGAAACTAGATATCATGAGGATTAATTTTATATATAATACAAATATAATACGTCATTAAAATATTACACTTACGTGATACACAAAACAATTACAAAACACTTGACACACAAATGACCATTCCGCCCGCAAAGCGATTTTCAATAAATTATTTCTCTAAATTTTTGCTCGGATACCTGATATTTAAAGATAAGCCTATTACAATTACTTACCATAGAGTCTTAAAGTATCGTATTTGACAAGCTATATTCACTCATACTACAGATTAAAACACAAAATAAATACGCAAGTCGACTGGGCCACTCTGGTTGCCTGTACGTTTGACTGTCTAAAGAAAAAAGCCGCTCAAGTTGCGCGCACGTTTCAGTAGCTAATTAAAACAGAGATAGCATTTACTTACTACTTATACTTTAAATTCTGATCGCTCCCCGTCTGCGAGGGCTACATATAAATATCTATCCTTATATAGATACAATTAATACTACCTCTTACCTAATTTAAACAGAGACGGCATTTACATACTTCAAATTCTGACCGTACATCGTCTGCTAGGGCCATAGCCATACATCATTATCTAACATAATATAAATACAATTAATACTGGCACTTACATACTTTAAACAGAGATGGCATTTACATACTTTATATTCTGACCGCTCGTCATCTGCCAGGGCCATAGCCACATATCGTTATGTAACATAATATAGATACAATTATTACTGGCACTAGATTCTGACCGATCATCGTCTGCTGAGGCCGTAGCCACATTTCTACTAACACTCGATGTTGAAGCTTTCAGTGCTTGTCCCCATTAACATGGTTCGGGTTCAATTTCAAGTTAAATAACGTGACTTTGTCTTGTTGTTTTTGCCTGGTGTTGAATCTCGGATAGTGCTATTGGCCAAAAGATACCCCATATAGTAGATACAATAATAATGGGGCTATATAGATTGAATATTAAAATCAACGTGACGCAGTGTTGATAGGGTTGTCACTCCAAGCGAAGTCGTCATCGGCAAACGCGTAGATCAGCCAGTAGAAGAGGTTGAGCAGAGCAAAGGAGGCTGGGAAAAGCACGCGAGCGGCCTTGTCTATGTGAGACACGCTGTTGATATGGCCCCGATTACCTGAACGTTACAAAATAAATTATAGCGATATATAATATTTTGTCTTTTAATCTAATAAAGCAATAGACTTTATATATGTTTAACTTTCCATATTTGAAAATTTTGGCGCAGTACTTAGAGTCGGTGACTCACCACGCTCCCTCCGTCGCTCTCCAAGTACCAATATGTTTCCTGTTTTCTAATTCATAAATGTACCTACGTTCATATGACACTTTCTTAGGTCGGCAGCGCTCTTGTAAGTCCTTTAGTGAGAATACTTTAGTTTTACTAGCCAGTTATACAGAAGACGGAGGAGTATAACTTGCACACTATGCTTGGCGTTTGTGGACAATAAGAAAGCCTTTGATTCGATCGAGACCTGGGCGGTGCATCACCTCTCCAGATGTGCCACATTGATTACCGATATATCGAAGCGTTGAAGTGTTTGTATGGAAACGCCACCATGTTAGTCCGTCTCCAGGATCAGATCTCGAAGCCTGTCAGAATGCAGCGGGGATTCAGACAAGGCGATGTCATACCGCCCAAGCTGTTCACCACTGCGTTGGAAGATGTCTTCACTGCACAAATAAAATTTGAAAACCAATATTTTATGAACGATGCGGGACTCGAACCCACGACCTCCGGCGTTCCGTGCCGGTTCTCTAACCAACTGAGCCAACCGTTCGTGTAACGTATCGTTATGAAATCTTGTTTGCTTTGTTCAACTCTCAGGTTGTCAGGTCTCTTGTCCGTCTTCATGTCTTTACTGCTTCTGGACTGGAACGGACTGGGCATCAGTATCAACGGTGAATACATCACTCACCTTCGATTCGCAGACGATATCGTAATCTTGGCAGAGACCATGGAACACTTAAGACATATGCTCAATGGCCTCAATACAGCTCCCCAAGGAGTAGGTCTCAAAATGAACATGGACAAGACGCAGACATGTCAAATGTCCATATTGCACCTACTCCCATAACAATTGGTAACTGTACTCTCGAAATTATTAAGTACGTCTACCTCGGACAAACAATCCAGTTCCAATTTCGCGAAAGAGGTCACTTGTCGAATCCAACTCGGATGGGCAGCGTTAGGGAAGCTCCGTAAAATCTTCTCGTTCCAAATACCGCAGTGTCTGAAGACGAAGGTTTTCAACCAGTGTGTGTTGCCAGTGATGACTTACGGTACGCAGACGTGTTTGCTAACTATGGGCCTGATGAGAAAGCTCATGGTTGCTCAGTGAGCAATGGAGAGGGCTATGCTCGGAGTATCCCTGTGAGATCGAATCAGAAACAAGGAGATCCGTAGGAGAACCAAAGTCACCGACATAGCCCAAATGATTGAGAAACTGAAGTGGCAGTGGGCGGGCACATAGTTTGACGGACAGATAGCCGGTGGGACAGAAAAGTCCTCGAATGGCGACCGCGTACCCGAAGACGCAGTGTTGATAGGCGCCCCACAGGTTGGACCGACAATCTGGTCAAGGTCGCCGGGATACGTCGAATGGGGGCAGCGTAGGACCGATCGTCGTGGAGATCTTTTTTTTTATGGAATAGGAGGACAAACGAGCGTACGGGTCACCTGGTGTTAAGTGATCACCGCCGCCCACAATCTCTTACAACACCAGAGGAATCACAAGAGCGTTGCCGGCCTTTAAGGAAGGTGTACGCGCTTTTTTTGAAGGTACCCATGTCGTATCTTTGGGGGGGCCTTTGTAATAAGGCCAGGATCGATTAGTTACTCCACTCTTTTACGAGTTCTAAGCATATATTAGATATCGCTCCCCTGGCCACTGGAAAGAACGAGCCTTGATGCCCCAAGCGTATGAACATACCAGCTTCCAACTGCCTCTGTCTCCTGTACTGGTCGTAGCCCGCCAAGCAATAGACCAACTGCTTCCACCGCGGGACCCGGTTCTCTGTCTGCGTGGTCCGCTCCATCGTCAACCTTACCGAAGATTGTTCCCCTTGTTGCACGTCATTGTTGCTGGCACTGGTGTTGCTCGCTACTGAGAACTATAAACCAAACGTAATTAACGTCACATGATATTTTTACTTATTGAAATTCGTAAGAATTTACAAGTAGGCACCTACCTATGTAAATCCATTCGGTACCATTAAGGGCCTATGAATCATCATGGTATACCTATCTTACATTTTCTGAACCGATAATTAAAATAAATAACCCTAGATTTAATTTCTTCTACAGTGTTTTTAGGAGTTACATTAGATTATAAATTGAAATGGGGTCATATTGAGAAATTGTCATCTAAATTAAGCTCTGCTTTATAAATTGTTTGGTAAATAAGGCAACTGTCGGATATAGCAACGGCAGATTTGCATAATTTACGTATTCCCACAGAATTCTGCTCTGGATTACGGCCGATATTGAGCATCTTCATTTTACAAAAAAAGCAGGTCGCACATTGTATGGTTTTGGAAGTGGAGATTCATTACGGAATCTGTTTAAAGAAATAAATATACTTATGGTTAAATCAGAATGTTTTTCCCTATACGAATATTATGTGTACTAGGGAAAATATGTAAAAAAATGTGAATTGCATATCTTTCGGAAATAAATGATTTTTGGGAAATTATTTTAGGTTTTATAATTAACTCCCTGCAAGCATTATACCTAGGTAACATTGAATATGTTTAGAAAATGAAAAACGGCTTAATGTAGAAAGTTGCCAATACTTTTATTGTAATTCGAAGGAATCTCCGTTCCTCTCTACACATTGTCGCATTCGATTGAACCAGTGAGAAAAGCAGTGGGCCCATTCTTCCTTATTGGTTTCTTCTATGGCATTTTCGTACGCTTTTACCGCATCTTCAGGGCTTGTAAAGCGAATACCTCGAATTTTATCTTTCTTCTTCTTGGGAATAAATAAAAGTCGCAGGGCGCCAGGTCAGGACTGCATGGCGGATGACTCATTATCTCGACACCTGCCATAGTCAGATATTCAACAGTCCGTTTTGCGGAGTGCGCTGAAGCATTATCGTGGTAAAGGAGGATCCTGCTTCGAGGGAGGATCGAGCGAAATGCGAATCGCAGCCTATCATTGCTTTGTTGTTGAGTGAGCCCACAAAGTAAATCATTGACCGAATTTTTTCGTGTTAGGTTCATTTTCACGTGTAACAAGAGTTTTAGATTTGCCGCGAATTCACAAAAACAAATGACACATGAATGCAATACACTACATAAGGTTATCAAAGAGTTCTAAAAAAGAAATTCAAAAAAGTTTTCATAAGCAATGTTTCCAACTGGCTAGTTCTAAACATTTTCATTGTTACCCACGTAGAATTGCCTGATAAAACATTCAAGAAACACGTAAAAACTGTTTTATTGGCAAGCGACTATTAAAATATTAAAGAGTACATTGAGAATAAAGAAGTTATGAGTGCGGTTCTTTGCATATCGAGAGTCTTTGCGACCCCGTAGCATACACAACTAACGTATTTTTAATTACTTACGTAATTTACCTCCTTTTTCGCACTTGTTTTTGTAAATATTTTATGACTATTACAAATACTTTTATAAGTTTACGTAATAAAATTTCATTACATTTCACTTTGTTTATGAAAACATAGCATCAACAATCATTAAAATTGATTCCAATTTTTTTTAAACATCAAGTAATTTTTAAATAATAATTATTGATCTACGTTGGAAAGTTTTCAGATAAAGGATATCATTCATAAGTGAGCTTTACCGTAATTTTGCAGATATACATTTATTTGTTTTCAATTTTATCATCTCCTGCAGGGGAAGACATATGCACCCTTTGCTGGATAGGCTATCGCAACAGAAAAAAGGGGTAATTTAGAATATATCGATAAAGTACTTTCATCTTACACTCATAGTGCACCTTGATTCTACACAAAAAGCATTATAGCACTGTGTAAGGTTTTGCAGTCTGTTAACGGAACGGCAAAAGTGTGCTTCTCTTCTTTTTTTTTATGGTATATGAGGACAAACGAGCGTACACCCACCTGTTGTTAAGTGATCACCGCCGCCCACATTCTCTTGCAACACCAGAGGAATCACAAGAGCGTTGCCGGCCTTTAAGGAAGGTGTACGCGCTTTTTTTGAACGTACCCAACCCATGTCAAACGAACCCATGTCGTATCGTCCCGGAAACACTGCACAAGGAAGCTCATTCCACAGCTTTGTAGTACGAGGGAGAAAGCTCCTTGAAAACCGCACTGTGGAGGACCGCAACACATCCAGAAGGTGGGGATGATATCCTAACTTGTGGCGTGTCGTGCGAAGGTGGAATTCTTTCCTTAGTCGTGTGTCAATTGTGCGTATCATTTTTTTACATTGCTGCTTATTGACCAACATCATTTTAAGCAACTGGAGTAAATGCGGCAATGTGTATAGTAATCGTAGCTTATTATGGTGTAATTTGTGACATGTTCCATATTTCGGCTTTGTTTTTATACGACTTTATTTGTCTATATGTATAGAACGTCATTAAAGAGGTTTAGAACCTCAACAAGTCAACTCACAAAGTTATTCCCGGATCTGCTGGAACTTCGCCTGCGAACAGCGAGTTGTCTAGCCGCGTATGCATCTCCACCAACTTCTTCGATCAGTTCCTCCCATTCTGAGTCGTCTATCACGATTTCACCCGAACCAACCTGATAACAAAATAAACCTATTTTAGGACCAAAAGAGAGTTATGTTCTTAGATTTTACGATTATATTTTTTCTTTTGACGAGAGCTTTCACACAATTTGTTATTTTCTTAAATGATAGCCACAACTTGAGAGTTGAGCAAGTCATGCCAAGATTTACGATCCATGCGTCTCTTGCACGGTTGGCTCAGTTGGTTTTACGACTGGAATACTAAACTGATCATTATGGAATTTTGTATACATATGGAATGAACATTTCTTTTACGAGTAATTTTTTTTAATAAGATTTTGTGGCCTGGTAGACTAGACCTTTAAGCCTAGTCTTATTTTTGGGCACTAATTTTAACTTTTCAATTGTGTGTACTTTTATTTGTTCACTAATTTTACATAAGTACTAGCTGACCCAGCAAACGTTGTATTGCCTATATTAAAATCGCGATACGAAAGTAACTGTTGATCGTAGATGGGTGAAAATTTGAAGTTGTATGTATTTTTTTGATGCTGACTCATAATCAAACAAATTTAAAAAAAAATAACCACCCTTAACATTTAGGGGGATGAAAAAGATGTTGTCCGATTCTCAGACCTACCCAATATGCACTCAAAATTTCATGAGAATCGGTCAAGCCGTTTCGGAGGAGTTCAAAGTTTAACACCATTACAAGAGAATTTTATATATTACATTTAAATCGCTCCCTTTGTATTTTTTACGTATTTGTATAAAGCACTATTACACTTTTTTTTGAGCAAATCACACGAGTGGCGGCGGGAGGTATTTATAAGTATTTACATTAAGTAGGTAACACTAACTTGTAATTATATTATTTCACTTGCTAATACTAGTCTATGAAAAATGAATATTTGATTTGAACACTTAAAAAAATTTCAAAGTTGTGGCCTAATCGTAATCTGTTGATTGTGGTGACGAGAGATTAAATTTTATACGTTACTAGCTGACCCAAAGGACGCTGTTCTGTCAATAGAAAAAAAAATGATGTACCCGAGTCCTCGGGAATATCTATCTACCTTCCTTTGCGTCGTCCAACAGTTATACCTACAAATTTGCACGTATAAACGTGAAATACTTAAATATTCGTACCGTACCCAATGATATTTAAAGGTATAGATAGGTTACGTAGACAACATTCGGTGTTTGAAAATGATACACTAACGCACACATGAATAATTTAACATTGCAATAGCACACTACATTACGATTACACGTCAAAGAAGGATAGTAAATGCAATTATCGCAAGCGAAAAAGAGATAACTCTAATTTGCTAATTGCTTCGTATTTGTATAGAAAAAATACAATAAATTCATCAGATATGATTTTTTACCGTACACTGTGATTTATGCTTAAATTACGATTCATTCATGAGTTCATGTAGTAAAAGCTATAAAGTAGTAAAACTGCATTGAAATTAGGTATATGTGTCATTGATTTTATAAAAAAATAATTTAATATTGATTATAATATTTTGCCATATTGATGATATCAATTATTTATACATAAAATAATAAAAAACATACAGACACCAAAACAAAACCGAAACGTATTCTACAGTAAGTCCCATTTTTACAATTTTACTAACGGCGGCTCCCAAAAAGTTTTAAGATTACAATTATTATTTTTTGTATCTTATATTATTTATGAATGTTTTTTCGTTGAGGGTTTATTACAATAAGGTAATGGGAGAAGAAGAAAATGATCCATTGATTCTTCTGCAGTTAGCAAGGGATATACTGAAAGGGATAGTGTTACTAAAAAACTCCTACGTAAACAAATAGCACTCACTGTCTACATCCGCTACCTACCCTAAAACTTGTTTTCGTAGTTTGATAGTTCAGCTACCTATATACGTACTTGTTTAATAAAAATTATTATATTTCGTATTACATTCACTGCAACAACGACTTTTTTACATCATTTCCTAAAATATTCTACCTCGATCATCCCGCAACAGACAGCATCAATATATTGTCATTTCTGTACGTTAATCTATGATCGGCTTGGCGGCGATCGGCGTTGTCATGGCAACATATTTATTTTGTTAGATAGATAATGAAATCAAATAAAATGTTATAATTCATGATTTCTTAACTGTGGTATATAATTCTATGATTTTTTTACTTTCGTAATTAGTGCATCTTCCCATAACACAAGACGGCACTTTAATGTTGTACTTATATCAAATTGTAAGCAATTCTGCCAACAACAAACACGTGTTTACCGTTTTCGTATCGAGAGAGCGACTACAACCAAATGAACCAATTGACTCCATTTAGGCGATTGATTTTGTGTGACATATCTACCTCTTTTAATACTATAATATCATTGACCGTACCTTAGTAAAGTAGTGGACACCAGCAAACTCCAGTAGCGTGGCGATGCAGTAGAAGAAACTCATCAAGAGGAACCAGTCTAGCGCGGTGGCGTAGCGCACTTTCGGTAAATCAGTTCTGGAGTCCAGGCTTATGGTTGACAGTGTCAGCACTGTGGTTATACCCAAACCCACTCGATCTGACGTGGCCTGTAAAATCAAAAAACATATATTCATTATAAGTCAAAGTCAAATATACTTTATTCAATATGACTTAAACTAAGCGCTTTGGAATCGTCAATATAAAGTTTTATTTTTAAAGTGATAACCCTCACTTCTGAGATTAATTACACAAATAAAATTTTAAAACAAAATTTATAAACGATGCGGGACTCGAACCCACGAATCTTTTCACAGAGCCAACGGTTCGAGTAACGTATCGTTGATAAACATTGTTTGACTGTCAGGTTGTGGCTTCATTTACAGGATCTACTTTACAGTTGATAAGCTGCTCAATCCCATTATTTGCATAACAGGAAATTCACTTGAGATGTCACCCATTTAAATCTAAACAATTTGTTATTTTTGTTTAAAGTGATAACCCTCACTTCTGGGATTAATTACACAAATGATAAGTGTACAGTAGATTGTAATACAAAATATTTTATACATATAAAGAAGATTGTATGTTACCAAATAAAAATGTGCTCATTCTTATATTAGTTTGTAATTAATGTATTCTGAGGTGTAATGCAATTAAAAGGTAAAACTTCTGATTACTTACAACCAAACCTAAATGATCTTGAATAAGAATACACCATATGAAATCCATTTTTTTTTTATAAAAACTTCATTTCATCAAATTTTTTTTATTAGCCTTTCTAATCCCTGATCCATTTATCAAGCTCAGATTGTTTTAAGGCATCCAGATTATTGTTTATTATCAAAAAATGTGACAAATTATTATAGGTACAAAACTTGAACATAAAAAAACTAATAGGACATCTGGATTCGAACTGGAGTCAGGATCACCCAATGTCCCATCTGAACTATTATAGTCTTGTATATAGTGGCGAAATTTACCTTTGTATTCTAATGTAGTAGCAGTTTATGCAAAATTGAAACCTAGCTAGATTGAATTGTAGCCCCCGAAACCACCTGTTTACTAAATTTCATTAAAATCATTGAAGCTATTTCTGAGATTCAGATTATATAATATACAGATACAAGAATTGCTTGTTGCCAATTACACTATGGAATTGTTTTTTATTAAAGTTTGAGATCAAAGCACATGCATAGATCTTGATGGCCCAATACTTGTGCAGTTCAGTCTTCTCCTCAGATCAAGAGTCCTTAGAAAGTGTGGACATGACTTCAAGTCATTATAGAGAGAGAGAGAGATCAAGTTATTTATGGATTGAGACTAACAGTCCAAACACTTGCTTTTCTTGTGTTATCTCAAGAAATTACATCCCTAAGACCTATTATTTTTAAGGTGCAAAATCATCAGGGGGTACAGGTTAGTAGGATTAAAATTAAAATATTTAACATGTCAATGGCAAGAATTCATAATCATTATTGCCTCAAGCCTCATCAATGACAGAAGAAATTTTTATTGTTAACCTAAAATTGACACAGAGTTCAACCATTTTTATTATTTGCTTCTCAATTATATATATTTATATAGCAGTTCCCCTTTCCAAATTTTGTTTAATCTCAGCTGTATGTTCACCATAAAACCTTTCCAATTTCTTGTTAAACTTAGCATTTCTTTCATTGATATAATCAATATCAGCATCATCATTGTGTGTCCTTCTACGTGAATATTTCGCTCTTCTAGCAATTTGTCCTTCCAGATCGTCCACCATCTTATCAACAGCCTCCTTTCTATCCTTATGCATGCCATGAATAATAACATTTGGACCACCATAAAATGCATCGCCATATTTCTCTTTCTGTTTTTCATATTGTTCCATATCTGCTTGCGGCATGTTCTTTACAAGTCTATTGTATTGTCTCACTGTTGCCTGTTCGTATGTTGAGAAACCTTGATCAGGATTCTTTTTCTTCTTCTTTCTTTCTAATCTCTCTGCTTCTATCGCTGATATATTTAAAAGCTTCACTCTATCGTAATCCTTACCTTGTTTAGAAGCCTCTTCCCGTTTAGTTTGATCATCCATTAACCATTCTGCTTGCCTTCGTTTGGCTTCATAGGTTGAAGGTAACTTGTTTCTTGCTTCTTCGGCGACAACTTCTTGGTGATTTTGCGTTCGAGCCTCATTTCGAGTGCTGTGTAAGGAGCGCAATTTTTTCATTCGCTCAGCCTGCTTTTCGGCAAAGGACATTTCTTTGGAAGCTGATGTGTCAGTGGTGCTCATGTTGTGTTTGAACAACAATAATAAATGATTTTAAAAATAAACTATGAGATCTATTTTTCTCCGTCAAACCAACATTTGTCCCTTCATTTAACAAAGCTACAATAAAATTATTAAAAACTGAACCTGAACTATATATCTAAAAAAAATTATTCAGACTTTACGTGAAGTCGTCGTGAACGTAATTTTTCAATTAATTAATTAATTGATTTTTTTAATTACACAAATTAAATTTGAAAAGAAAGGAAAGAGCGCTCACACGGATGCAAGAGGTCGCGGGTTCGATTCCCGCATCGATAATAAATTTTGTTTTCAAAATTTTTTATTTGTCTTATATATATTTATTTTAAATTACTGAGTCTTCCATATGTTCGGAAAAGTAGAGCTCGTTAGAAGAACATACAAAAAGCTCAACGGCCTCTCATTTCAATCAACAGAGTATTTTAAAATCGCTAATGTTACATAACAAATTAGTTTGTAAGGTGCTGCCATCCAATATATAAACCGTGTTTAATGTTAAAACCATTTTAAACATCTACGGTATTATTTCAAAAAGAAAATTTAAACATGGCTTTGTGTTTTGTTAGAAAGTGATCTAATTTTTTATTTATTTTATTTAATGAAAATAAGGGACGAGACGAGCAGGACGTTCAGCTGATGGTCATTGATACGCCCTACCAATTACAATGCAGTGCCGCTCAGGATTCTTGAAAAACCCAAAAATTCTGAGCGGCACTACAATTGCGCTCATCACCTTGAGACATAAGTGTTGAGTCTCAATTGCCCAGTAATTTCAATAGCTACGGTAACCTTCAGACCGAAACACAGTAATGTTGCACGGCAGAAATAGGCGCCGTTGTGGTACACATAATCTAGCCAGCTTCCTGTGCAAAGGAGCCTCCCACTGGTAAATATAACAATGTCAGTGACTTAACAATAACGACGAGTTTTTTTTCTATTATAAAACAGTGTCTAGCTTGTGTTTAACTAAAACGTCGTTAAACACAGCATATACTGAAGTGTACAGGAACAAATAAAGTATCAGAACGCAATTTTTGCCAGCTGTCATCTATCTGTCATGATATAATCTAAATTATTCAGAATACTTATGATCTATCAGTTAGACACGTGTTTAAATATAGGCAATGTCTAAAGATTGTTGAACGCTAAACAAAACGACACAGATATGTAATAGAACTTTTTTCAAGCAAGTGTTCAACACATGCTTAACTTTTTTGTAATAACTCGGCAAATATTTCATAAAAAGTAATAAAGAGTAAACTATAGAAATGTAAGTTATCCATTATATAGCTTGAATTTATTGTTTGTGTAATGTGGATCGGTGGGCATGGGTGAGTGCCTCGCACCAATTGGTCCGGCGTCGTACTCGATACGGAAAATTTTTTTGCGATGGAACATGCGACGTAGCATAGAATATGGTCCTCAACCGGACCCCGTCCGATGGTTCTGCCATAGCAAATTCGATCATGTATTCATAGCTTTACTTGTCCGAAGCGGTAGTAGTATCTAGTATATTAGAAATGACATTAAAAAGAATTCTAAAGGAATCAATTTAAAGAAAATAAATGCCTTTGTATGCATTTTAGGATGCTGCGTAAACATCTTCTTTATGAAAATATGCCCATTACAATGCAATGCCGCTCAGGATTATTGAAAAACCCAAAAATTCTGAGCGGTAATACAACTGCGCTCGTCACCTTGAGACTTAAGTTCACAAGCTACGGCGCTCTACAGCCCTAAACACAGTAATGCTTACACATTATCGCTTCACGGTAGAAATAGGCGTTGTTGTGGTACTCATAATCTAGCCGGCATCTGGTGCAAAGGAACCTCCCACTGGTAAACAAAACACAATGGTTGTGAGCACTGTCATAATTAGTAATCGCATCCAACAAATACAATGAATTTAAGTTTATAAAACAGTTTTTACGAGTAGCATTTATCTTCCTTACACAAACAATATTCCAACAACTGATCGGATGCTGCTTCATAGGGTGTACTAAAAGCTTCCGGTAAAAATACTACGCGTTGTCAAGAATGAATTAATTAATTGTTGATTCAGACAAATTGTGTGGTATCCACCGAGAGCACAGCCTTCTCATACCTTATGTTTGTGTAGGATTGATTGAGCTGTCAAAGTACAATTTCTGTAGCGTTGAATGTTTTTCTACGAAAATTTTCACAAGGTTGACCTGAAGTTGATGACGTCACTTTGCTAAGGAGCAAAGAGGATGTAAATACCACGTAATAAGAGGCGGGACTGCATAAGTAAAAATAAAATAAAATATTTAGTTTAGTATGAAAAGTGCAGTGATTTGACATATTATTATGTTTGAAATAGTAGTAATTACAGTGTGTTGATTGGCGACGAACAGTTGCTTAAAACATAGTGGATTTCGGCTATCTCAGTTTTATACAAGATTATAGCCGTCATCTGTTGATCTATCAATGACTGCACGTTTCATACAATCGAGTGAATCGATTTTTTCTTAGAGAGTGCAAAACTAGCACCACTATCCTAGTGGTTGGTGGATTATTAATACGAATAAATAAATAAATATTTTTTCAGTATTTTGCGCCCTCAAAAGATTATTATTGTCTTCAATTGAGTGTTGTAAATTTATATGATGATCGGTTTTTAGGGTACCGTTGCCAAATGGCAAAAAACGGAACCCTTTTAGATTCGTCATGTCTGTTTGACTGTCCGTGTATGTCACAGCCACTTTTTACCGAAACTATAAGAACTATACTGATGAAACTTGGTAATGATATGTATTCTGTGAACCGCATTAGCTTGCGTGAGAGACACTTCCAAAGTAGTTAAATGGGTCCCCCCCCCCTGTAACTTTTAAAATAAGAGAATGATAAAACTAAAAAAATGTATGTGTACATTACTATGAAAACTTCCACCAAAAATTGGTTGGAACGAGATCTAGTAAGTAGATTTTTTTTAAATACACTATTATTAAAACATCGATCAAAGTTACAACGAACTACAAGAACTTTTATATTATGTTAATAGCTGCTACGGAACCATTCATGGGTGAGTCCAACTCGCACTTGGCCGCTTTTTTTAGTTAAGGCATGAAAGCGTAACAAACTAACATTCGGATTCGGATATTAGTTAGAACTACCTGACTCGGCAAACGTTGTTTTAGACCGTTTCTTGGACATTGCAACATTATTTTTTTTTCTAAATAAAACAATTTTTCTAAAATAAACGAAGCTTAAGTTACTCCTTATTACATCAGCTACCTGCCAATAAATGTCCCGTCAAAATCGGTCTAGCCATTTCAGAGATTTGCCAGAACAAACAGACAGACAGAGAGACAAAAATTGTAAAAAATGTTATTTTGGTGTATGTACCGTATATATATTCATATATATGTTGTAAAAAACGGTTATTTAGATATTACAAACAGACACTCCAATTTTATTTATATGTTTAGATTAAGAAAGGCACTCACCTCACGATGGATCCAAAAGGAAACCCACGATAGTACCACAATGAGTATACAAGGCACGTAGACCTGTATAAGGAAATATCCAGTATGCCTCTGAAGATTGAATGAAACTTGGAGTACAGAAAAATCGCCTGAAAAATATTAACAATAATTAATTTAATCGCTAGCAAATACTTATAATTCCACAAAAACTGTATTCGAAGTGATGTCCTTGTTGTGTGACATGGAAAAGGAGGACAAACGAGCGTACGGGTCACCTGGTGTTAAGTGATCACCGCCGCCCACGTGTGACAGAGGCGTTGCCGTTCTTTAAGGAAGGTGAACGCGCTTTTTTTGAAGGTACCCATGTCGTATCGTCGCGGAAACACCGCACAAGGAAGCTCATTCCACAGCTTTATAGTACGGGGAAGAAAGCTCCTTGAAAAGCGCACAGTGGAGGACCGCCACACATCCAGATGATGGGGATGATATCCTAATTTGTGGCGTGTCGTGCGAAAGTGGAATTCGGCGGCAGGAAACAGGTGAAACAGCTCTTCGGAACACTCCCCGTGATAAATACGGTAGAAGACACTCAATGAAGCGACGGCTCTACGCAACGCCAAGTGATGCAGCCGTTCACAGAGCACTGGGTACCCGAAAATTCAGGCTGCTCTGCGTTATTATATTATACTAAATGTATGGGAGTTTAACATCAAAATTTTGAATATTTCTCGTTTGATTTTTTAAAAAAGTAACTGATGTTTTTTTATTAGGTAACGTACTTTCGATATCAGCTTAAAGTTTTATGATATCTGTAATAGTTACTAAATAATCTACAGGTTACATTTAACGATTCCACCCTGTATAATATGCTAAGGTAAAATGGGAGAGTGGTATTGTCGATATAGCGCGCTCGCTTTGACATAGTATGGAAGGTCAAATGGATGCACTGTTTCGTTTTATATTTAACTTTAATTTCTGCTTCTGGATATTAAATAAATTTAGTACATAATATTATAATATTTTAAGATACCGCCTCGACTGTTATTGTTATGAATCATTCTTCCTTCGGCTTCAGTGAAAAGGACCAGTTTTCTTGATATTGCTATTAAATACAATCAAATTACGCAATAAATAATATCAAATCCATAAACCATATCGTTTATGGATGAATATGGTTAAAGATTGGCATATTTTTTGATTATTTTTTTTCAAAATATTAAGACTGATAACACTTCATCTCGATACAAGCCATAATGACACAAATTTAAAGATAACCTGCCAAAAGAACGCAAGTTAATCTTGATTGAAGTACTTCGTTTAAGTAGCATGTAGTTTTAAGGCGTTTGCCCTAGTCTCTACATGAAAAAAAAATTGGCAAGCATTTGAAAGGCATTATGATACAAAGCGGATCCGACAGCAAATTCCCTTAAAGCATTCCTAATAAGAATAAAATAATTGAATGTGGAATGGAAGATATATGAATATTTTCGCTCTATTGAAATTATGTAACCATTTTATTGAATAATGTATTTTACGGAGCGTAAAAGCCGATCCATGTCACTGATGACGCAGGAAGGATCTGGACTTATTTTGTAATTCTTCTACAGCGAAATAGAATTGTATTTCTAAAAGATCGGAAATTGTTGTACATATATTTGTAACATATATATGTACGTGTTAGTATCGCACAGGGCTCACTTGATAGTCGTGCAACATCAGTAAACGAAATAGCTAAAATGGCTGATATTCATATAATGCAATATATCATACATAGACTTTATTGTCAAGCGTATGGACGACTTGACAGTCCGTTAATACATGTCCAATTTTGATTTGATAATGTGTGTGTTACCTACTGGTTAGCTAGTTTAACCTCTAATATGCCAAAATGTCCCGTGCGCCCGCAGAAGCCACGTGCTGAGCTGTTTTTTTGAGCCACTTGAAACGTGATACCCACTTGTGTACAAGTAATCATTGTATTGAAAAGAGCGCAAAAGAAGAATGCTGGGAGTGTTTCTTGCGCCGCTTCTTTCTCAGAGCGCCATTTGTTTCCGAAGCGGTAGAAGTATCTAGTACATTAGAAATGACATCAAAAAGAATTCTTAAGGAATCAATTTTGAGAAAATAAATGTCTTTTTGTGCATAATACTCGAGATATCATTATGCGGTTTATATTACGGGTTGCAAGATAAACAAGCTTGGTTATTGTAAACAAAAAAACGTGATTTATGATAGATTCGTGCTGTGAATGACGCCGCTCTTTCAGAGTTGTACGAGATATAGTGACATTTTGCTAAAAGCTTCAAAATTAAAATAAGTATTGCAATTGAATTCTTTTTATTATTTTTACTATAGTGGACACGTTATAATATGATCTTATGATTTATCTTCTTCTTCTTCTTCTTCGCGTGCCTCTCCGACTAGCGAAGGTTGGCGGTCAGCTTTGTAGTTTCAATTGTTTGTCCTTCGCGAAGAAAAATAGTTCTGCCGCACTCGCGATGCCAGTCCACTCTCGGATGTTGCGCAGCCAAGACTTTTTTCGGCGACCTACGCCTCTTCTTCCGGCAACTTTTCCCATCATGATGAGTTGTAGGAGTTTGTAGCTCTCGTGCCTAAGCACGTGCCCCAAATATGCGACTTTCTATAAATATGATTAATTATCTTAAAAAAATATTTTTTTTCCTTAAAAAAGTTTCACAAAAATCTAACAAGCTAATTCCAGGCGTTAATCAAAATTGGTGACAGTTACATTAGATTCGTCTTCTCTTGCTGTATCTTCGTTAGAGATGTTCTTCTCTCTTACGCGAATTTATTGTCTATACGCTAGTATATTGTAGGTCTATGACATGTATCGACTTCACAAATGAGTAGGATAATAATTTGTGTATATTTTTTCCATTTTTAATGTTACCTAAGACAAACTTAAAAATTTGGTTACTTTAGTGTTATAGTACAAATCCACAATTTTTCTTCTCGGAAGGATGCGAGGAAGAAGTTGTCAAAAAAGCCTTCCTTGGTTGATCTAGCGATAGTTGACTTATAGGACGTTCAAGACACCGCTGAGTCAAGGGAGTCCAGTCAGATCTTCGCTCACTGCAAGTAGTCATCGAATGGCATCAAATTGGACAAACACGAAAAACCTGAGTGTTGGGACTATGATACACATTAGGTCGTTGAAACAGCGTTAGTAGAAAGTAAGTGTACATCCTGCTCTTCAAAATAATGGAGAGCATAATTAACCGCCAGCACTCGCTACACCTAGAGGACCAGCAGTTGATCAACTACTGACAGTACGGCTTTTGCCATTTGATCTTCTGGTATACCTAACACATAGATGGGTGGTGGCTATTGAAAGCAAGGGATAAGGCCGTCAGCAGATAGCCTAGATATATCAAAGGCCTTTGATCGTGTATGGCACAAGGCGCTTCTCTCTAAAACTTCCATCATTTGGGCTTCCTGAGAGTTTATAACGCTGGAGATCCTTAAGGCTCTGTGCTATCTCCTACACTGTTTATGCATATCAATGATATGTTGGACGCCTCCAACATGCATTGCTATGTAGACGACAGCACTCGATATGCCGTATATATAGGAACAATGAACATTGTCCAATTTAACCCCTCTGTGAACGGCTGGATCACTTGGCGTTCCGTAGAGACGTCGCTTCATTGTGTGTCTTTTACCGCATTTAGCCGCCGAATTCCACTTTCGCACGACGTACCACAAATAAGGATATCTACCCCACCATATTAAAGGATATCATATTTTGGATGTGTGGCGTTCCTCCACAGTGCGGTTTTAAGGGAGCTAGCTATCTTCTAAGTACTACCAAGCTGTGAAATGAGTTCCCTTGTGCGGTGTTTCCAGGACGGCTACCTTAAAGCAAAGCGCGTACACGCTCCTGTGATTCCTATGATGTTGGAAGAGAATGTGGTCGGCGGTGATCACTTAACATCAGCACGCTCGTTTGTCCTCCTCTATCATAAAAACAAACTATTCTAAAATTTAATATTTCTAAGCCTAACTCTCCCCAAGTTGGCAGTAGATCTTTTAATCCAAAAATAGAATCGTTATTATAAAATAACGGATGAGAAAATTATGTCGGAGGAAATTACGCAATCCCCGGATGCACATTAGAGCTTAGCGGATAACACGCGCCCACCAGTAACGCGATTAGTGGAAACGATTTCGTATTTATGCAGATTGATATTCTATCAATGAAATGTAGTCAGTTACGTACTTTACATTACTAATTTATTTGTTAAAGGCATAAAATGCATTTACTGTCTCAAAATTGACTCCTTTAGAATTCTTTTTGATGTCACGTCTAACACTATCACCGCTTCGGAAACAAATAGCGCTCTGAGAGAAAAGAAGTGGCGCAAGAAACTCCCCCAGCATTATTTTTGCCAATGTTATTGCTATAAAATAATCGTTATCTAGTCTCAGGCTGCACGATCACTAAGGTAAAGCTGAGCTGTAGTACGATTTACGACAGAGCCATATTTTAATAAAACATTAATTTTGTTTTATAGATAATGCCTGAACTGTAACTGGGACTTTAATAAAAAGTGTATACATTTACCCTCAAAGGTATTATGTATCTTATGAAGCCTACTAGAATTAGTTACAAGCAATCCATTATTTCTAGTGTTATAATAATGAAAATCACTATTAAGAGCATAAAAGGTGACGATTCTTGTGAACGTAGGTATATCAAATTTTGATAAATGTACTGACAATGAACAGTAATTATATTTATTTATTAAAAAATTTCTTTTGAGAGACTGTCTATAACCAAGCTGATATATAGCACAAACAGCTCTCTTGCAGCATAACCCCACAGTAAAATAACGTACGTCATGATGTATTTTTTAATTTTACATATTTATTTAATCAAAATAATTACAATTATTATTTATTATCTATACATTTCTGCCATCTAATAGGAAGGTCATTTATGCCTTTGCGATAGAACTGTGGTGATCTAGGTACGACAAACTGTGTGAAAGCATTTTGTACTGCCTCCTGAGAAGAAAACTTTTTATCACGTAGGAAATTGTCCAAATCACGAAAAAGATGGTAGTCCACTAAAGCAAGGTCTGTTGAATACGGAGGGTGACGAATGGTTTCTAATTGCAGTTCCTCTAGAGTAAAAAAAGGTTTTTCGTGCTGTATGAGGTCTCGCGTTATCATGGAGCAATAATGGTGACTCATGATTCGATAATCATGAGTCAGGGCTGTTTCACTGCTAGTTTTGCTATCATTGTTCGGAGTTCGGCACAGTAGACATCTGCCGTTATTGCTTGACCAGATCGGAGAAAGATAAAGTGAATAACACACCAAGCTGAGACCACTAAACAGTTACCATTACCTTTTATTGGTACGCTTGGCTTTAGGACACTGTTTCGGCGTTTGACCTTGGGTCAGCCATTGCAATTTTCGCTTACGGTTATCGTTAAGAATCCACTTTTCATCGCATGGAATGGATCATGTGTTTATGGTTCCAAATTAAATTTTTTTTGGTGGTGTTTGATTGTCACAACAGTTTCCCATATTGGCGCGGAGTTTGAGTAGCATCTGTTATTTATACTAAAGACAGTGCTGTTTTTAGTTATATCATATCTAGTATGAATTGCGATTTCATAATGGACAAAACATCTTACAAAGAGTGTGTCTTAAATTTTGCATCGCCAATGGAATTTCGTGTTCGGAGAAAATGTTACAGAAGGTTAACGATGAATCGAATTTATCAAAAACACCTGCTTATGAGTGGTTCAAAGCGTTCGGAATGTGATGGTAGATTTGCCTCCCTCTGGTAGGCCATCAACGTCTGCAACTGAAGTCAACATTGCAAAGGTGAAGGAAATATTGACTAAAAATCCTCATTCAAAGAGAGATTGCCGCCGAACTCCCTGTATCTCCGTCATGAATAGTCAATCCGTAACATTTTAACTAATCATTTAGGTACATCTTGCCGCTCGGTTAGTCCCAAAAGACCTGAATTTTCTCCAAAAATTCAATCGCATGAGAGTCGCTGAGGACATGCTAGAACGAGTCAATTCCGAACCAACATTCATGAAACGCATTGTTACTGGTGATGAAACTTGGGTTTACGAGTTTGATACGCAAATTAGTCAACAAGTTTCGGAGTGGCGATTTCCAACTAAACTGAAACCGAAAAAACTACGCCAAAGTCGATTAAAAGTCAAGTCATAGTGACTATTTTTTTTTGCTATCGCGGTGTTGTGCACTCAGAATTCCGGAAAGTCAAATGGTAAATAAAGAATATTATTTGAGCGTAGAGTGGCATTTAAGAGAGCAATTTCGACGAAAAAGGCTGGCCTTTTATATGTTATTATATGTGGAAAGAAAATCCCTGGATTTTGCACAACGATAAAGCGCCTTCACACAAGGCCATCATTGTGAACGAAGTTTTGACCAAATACTAAGCAAATACCATCGAGCAACGACCATATTCACCAGATATGACTCCAGCTGACTTTCTTCTTTTTTCTAAACTCAAATTACCAATTCGTGAAACCCGTTTTCAATCGGTATAAGACATAAAGGAGAATTCGCAGCGAGAACTGAACTCAATTCCGGAAACAGCGTTTAAAAAATGTTTTGATGATTGGATTATTCGTTGACGTAAGTGTATCGGTTCTAAAGGAGCATAATTTGAAGGTAATAAAATAAATTTGGGCTAATAACAGAAAACATTGTGTATTATTGATCTTTTCCCGGTACTTTCTTGACAGAGCAGTATAATCTCAAATAATATTCACATTCTCATCATTTCCTATTTCTTGCTTCTGTGTAATGAGTGATTTCGTCCCATCTCGATATGTCGGCAAACACACAAATCTTTCGTATTTATCTAGGAGAGGCAATAACCGAAGACGGCTTCAATTACGAGAACAATTTTCTCTCATTTATACATCTGTTAGTCGACACTTATTATTTGGAATACGTATAATAAAGTTCCTTCTTGATATATTACTGTTAGCTATTGTCTATCTTAATAGCACCAATGTTATTTTGTTTGAGTTAAGTACGCGTGTTAATAATAATAACTTTTTAAAGGATTGAAACAAACGGTGATATTTTTGAACTGAAAACTTCTTAAGCATCGTTGTGGTTTGAAAGTTGATGAAAAGAAAAAGCGCGACGGTAAAAAGACGCAGACATTCATAAGATTTATCGCCGGAGAAAATGAGATAGGAAGCATTATACAGTGTTTTAGTACCAGGCGATCATAGTTGAAGAAGAGACTGTGGTATGTAAGAGGTTGTCGTATGTCATGCGACGTATTACTATACAGACACCAGGAGGGGCGTGCATTGGTTTTCCAGCGCGGTAGGCACTGGAAGCCTAACTAGTCGTAGTTGCGATTAATATTTAAAAAAATAGTTCCTATTGTAAGGATAAATATAAGTTCACTTACCAACATTTTTCTACAAGTATCATTCCACACAGTCTTCGTTGTACAAAATAAACAGCAAGGAAAGCAGAACAATAAATTGGAATGGCGGCATCCAGCTAGGCAAGTGTATTTTTCGTAATACTTGGGTATTGAAATATCTCATAGTTCAACCTTTTTGTTGATATGACACCCGTGATATAAAGTACACGAAAACACAACAACTAAAAAAATGGCGCTGTCATTGTTGATTACTAAACAATATATTAATATTTCCGGAAATGTCATATTTTATATATCACAATCATGAATAACGTCATGTGCGATGTCAAAACTCTTATGGGAGCGCAATAAGGTTGAAACTCGGACACTAAGCGATCGAGATACGTCATGACAGTACAATATTGTATATTTCATTGAAGAGGACGCAAAAAAAGTATTCTGGGAGAGTTTCTTGGGCCGCTTCTTCTCTCTCAGAGCGCCATTTGTTTCCGAATCGGTAGTAGTATCTAGTATAATATTAGAAATGACATCAAAAACAATTATTGTAAAGGAATCAATTTTGAAGAAATAGATGCCTTTTATGCCATGTCCGTACTACGAAATGAACACTGCACAAATCTTATATCTTTAAACGAGCAATTCTTGTATATTATATATATTCTAAATCTCGGAAACGGCTCCAACGATTTTCGAGAAATCGATCTAGCTAGGTTTCAATTTAAAAAAATGTAGTTTTATCCGTGTTTAAATGAGAAACAGCTACAATAACATTAGAATACAAAGGTAAATTTCGCCACCATATACAAGACTATAACAGCTCAGATGGGACATTGGGTGATCCGGAAAGCAGAAGACCCCGGTTCGAATACAGATGTCCTATTAGTTGTTTTTTTATTCAAGTTTTGTACATTCTTAAAAATCCGAGCAAGGCTCGGTCGTCCGGATATTTGAATACAAAAGAAACACACATAGATATAGAAAAGCAATCGAAAGTTATAACGACCCACCTTCTCGTCTCGTGAATGTAAAGTTCCTGTACGGAAAACTTATGAGGTCGAACTGCGATAAAGTCATGCCAGGAACGAAGTTGACGCTCTCCGAGTTCTGCCATTGGTAGACGAGTTGCTGGTTCGAATACGCATCTACAGAAAAAATTAAATAAGTTGAATAATTTGTGAAATATATTATTTTTTATATGGGATCTAGTAATTTCTTTTACGAACGCGAGTGTTAAACATTATAATATAACACTTTTTAAAGGATTAAAACACGTGTAATTGTAACTGTTTTAAGTTTAGTTTTTGCATAAATATTGCATTTTTATTATGTTCAGAGCAAGTTTTGAGGGGGACATAGTTACAATTATACGCGTTTTAATCCTTTTAAAAGTGTTTTATTTAAATATTCCCTCTAGATAATGTGCAAATGACCTTTCGTTTTTTCATCAAAAAACCACCAAGCATAGGGTAATACCACAGATAATATGGGTAAAACATTACCTTAGTTAAATTTAAAGTCTATCAATTTCTACAAGTTTTTGGTCTACCTACGTTTTTACAAATATATTAAAGCAAATCTAATGCGATATTTCACACAAAAAATTATAACACATGTTTTGTTTACAAATTTAAGCGGATAAATAAATAACACAACTGTGTGTAAAGTGAAACTTTAAATGCAGGGATCAAGTTTAACATAGCATCTAATGAAAGCATAGAATTAAACACAATATCTTATAACTATTGTGGGTATTCATACCTTTATCCTGCGTCTTTATCTAACAAGGTTATTAATAGTTCTGCGGGCCTACCATGAACTCTTATTGCAATTCAATTGACAACCTTTTTTTCGTACCTACCACGACGTGATTAGAGCTATCTAATTTAGGTTGACGTCAAATCAAATGATTAAATCGCAATGATGTCAATTGAATGTCAAAAATGATGTCAATTGAATGTCAAAAATGATGTCAATTGAATCGCAAATTGATTGAGTTCGTTCATTCATTCGTACCATGAGGTAATACTTCAACCGAGCGATTCGAAAAAAATTCCTACTTCTTTAGAGGAAAGTGAACCGTGTTGTTAATAACTTTTAAGAAATAGTGAAAACATACAGAAAAGGAAATTTTATTGATGAAAGATGAGATGAGAATACTTTAGCGGACTTTTTTGTAAAACAAAATACTGAAAATAAATACCAAAAATGAAAATACTTAAGACGAGGCAGTAAGGGTCCGGACTATAGCCTGTTCGCAAGAACGAATTAAAAAAATTTACTCTGTGCTCCTGTCAAACCAAACATCAATGGAGGTGCGTTCATAACTCGTTATTTTTACGAAAAACATTTAATTTGTAATTCAAAGAACTATATTTATTTATATTACTATTATTTAATAAGTACAAAAAAGGGCTTAATGGTTTATAATTTGACGCGCAATTTTAAAATGTATTTTTAGTATTTTCTACGCAAAAAAACTGCTAAAATCATATCATCTTAGGTTTCGAAACGCAACGCATATGGTTCGAGTAAGAGACACTAACTTATGCAACGACTGTAGAGCATCATCTCTTTCTCACACCGCGGACCACAGACAAATTTATTTCGTTCATTCTTCATAAGCGATCCAAGCGCCATTCAGTAAAAGGCACTTCATGGTACGAATTTTAGTGATTCAGTTTAGGTATCTAAACTGAACACATCCACAACCACCTTTAAGGACAGTGACGCGCCTGTTATTCCTCAGGTGTTCCTAAGCCCGGATTTCACCATTGACATTTCAAAGTGAGTTTATTTAAATTGTTTTTTTTTTTTTTATAAATAAATTTATTTATAACAAATTTACATTCATATAACAGCAAACCAAAAACCACGAAAATTTGTCTGGATTGCTAGCATGATTTGAGTTGGTAATGATAAATTTAATTAAGAATAAAAATCAAGCGAAAACCTTAATGCGATTTCACCAATATATTGTGCGTTCACGTAACCCAAATTTAAATATCGAAAAAAAAATGTCTCAAACAACTGTCATAACTGTCATCGATAGTACGTTAATCGTCAAAAATTTGGCGATCGGCATGTAATCCCGAAGTTTATAACTTCGATTAGTTTGTATTGGTGAAATGTAATGCAATTGAATACTTACCTCAGTGTTCTAAACGCGGTCTATTTCAATGATGAAATCAGCCCTATGAGAACTAACTAGGAGGTGATCAATTTTACCATCAGGCACATCCTCTTGTTCCACTATTGCATAAAAAAGAACTATTAATGGTATAATTATAATTATCACCTTCATTATGTTATTGTAAACCTTAGTAATATGATGAAGCTGTCATGTATATGTAGCCACAGACTTATACAATTATTCTCGTCCATTATATTTCGTGAATGTATTTTCTGAATTAGCAAGGTACTCGTAAGCGATTTTCCCATGCTCCGATAGCTTCAGCCGTTCGTAAGCGATTACCGAATCGATAAAGTTTGAATGTACTTACAGCTTCCGAGGATGAGCGGACATGACTGACGATCCATTGGGAAATTACGCAGCTCCATTGGACATTTGGCTTTTATTGTTAATCTAAAAAACACAAACGTTAAGGATAATTTATATAAATTCCAAAAAAAAAATCACAAACATATCACCTATATAAACCACGTAAATTGAAAAAGAAGAAAACGGGCATTGAAAGGAAAGGTCGCAAGAAATTTAAGGTGATTTTTTTTTGTTGATACATATCAATATTTAAGTACGTCGTTATATAATATTTATTTTATGTAAAAATCTCATTGCAAAGGTATAGTGTTAAAGTTAATAGTATAAGTAACCAACCTTTGGCTTTGCAGACAAATGTGTTTTGATAATTCTTTATTTCAAAATAGACGGATTTTGTACAAATGTAAAAAAAAACATCTGTTTCAAAATTCTGGGATCTTGAATAACAAACAAATATTTATTTACTATGGTATTTTTGGACGAGAAGATAAATACCACAGTGTCTGAAGGTTTTTAAGCAGTGTGTGTTGCCGGTGTTGACATACTAACTTTGGGCCTTATGGGAAAGCTCATTTTCGCTCAGAGCGCAATCGATAGGAGTTCGGAGTTTGCCTGCGATATCGAATCAGTAATGAGGAGATCTGTTGGAGAGCCAAAGTTACTGACATAGCCCAGATGGTTGCGAAACTAAGGTGGCAGTGGGTAGGGCACATAGCTCATAGCTCAACAGATAGATCGCCGTTGGGGCAGTAAAGTCGTCCAATGGCGACCACGCACCGGAAGACGTAGGGTTGGTGATCACAAGATGGACCGACGATCTGGTCAAGATCACGGATCTGGCAAGAAAAGGTTGGATAAGGGCAGTGCAGGACCGATAGTCAAGGCCTTTGTCCAGCAGTGGACGTGTTGAAGTAACTTCTTGATTCCACCAAGACCCAAAGGGCTCGAGTAAAATGAAAGATAGATTAAAAACTGTATAATTAAACAGCAAAGCGGGGTTAAAGAAAATGATGTGTAAGTTAAGTTTACAAAAGAGTAAAGGAGCCAGAGAAATATGGCAGAATCGGGAGACAGCTTCGACTATACTTATGAATGTATTTTTAAAATTGCACATAAAACTACTAATCCAAGAAAAAAAATATAAATATAATGATGGAAGCACACGTTCATTTTCAATGACTTGAAACAAATGCGCGTACAGAATTTAAAATATTTTGTGTAATTACGAAATTTGTAAAAGTTCAATTATTTATTTCGTTATTCCCTGTTAGATAAATCACAGAAGATGCCAAATGCATTCTGCAATTCCTCCCAGGCATCAAAAATATTCTTGCATATTGCAAAACATTCTTCGTACTTGTAATGAAATAATGACACAGTAGAAATAATGACACTGTCAAACTACGCGTCAAAAATTTTTCTCATAGAATTATTCATACAGAAATAAAATTGGAAATTTAAAAATATTAAGAGTCACGAATAGAAAAAAAAACTATCCTATCTCTCAACTTGGATCAAACTACACACAGTGTGCAAAATTGGTTTTAATCGGTTCAGTAGTTTAGGATGCGGAAAAATAAATTGACCCGAAGATTTTATAAATAAAGATGTGTTACTTAAACAAATAATTTAATTTATGGGCCTATTTTAAACTATAGTTCATTTTCTGACCAAAGCAATGATTTACGAAGCTAAGAAAACAAAAAATAATCTTTGTCAACTTTGCTGCTGCGAATACCTAAATACCAGTCGATGCGGAAAATACCCGAGTGAAAAGAAGGTACAGACGCCGGGAAATTGTTGTTGGCTAATCAGGGCTGTACGCAAACGTGGCTCTAAATTATGATTTAAGTAATTAGAATAAACGGGGCTAGGGCAAGGTATACTTAACTGGTTCATTGTTTCAATAGTTGGAAAATGTTATTTCATCAGCATTATATTTAAAAAAAAAATTAAAGTGAAACTTTTATTACATCGTCTCAAACTTTTTCGTCTGTGTGTTGCATGTCACGTGACTGTCGGGTGGCGCCTATAGTTCGCAGCAGCTGACCGTGTAGTGTATAGACTATTACTCATTTGTGCCAGTACTCCACGCTTTTTTTTTTTTTTTTTTTTTTTTTTTTTTTTTTTTTTTTTTTTTAATATGTGTATATAATCTAAGTAACTGTTAAGTATTATGTATGTCGTACTCTCCCTGACACAGAGTTCAATAAAAATATTATAAGGAGACTTAGTCTACTTTTATTATTTCCCATTATCATTCTAATTTTCCAAGTATAAAATTAAGATTGATAAAGCGATTTTTATACCCTTAATGGAATATAATTTCAAAACTTTTAGTTAAGTGTCTATAATGTGAAAAAAAGGTTCACTTTTACGGTGGTTTCATAAAACCACACAATGTTGTTCTACGGTAAAAATGTTGGAAATAGCTGAAAGCTTTGCGTGTGTTCATCGGCGGTCCTAATGCGTATATACGCATATAATTTTAAATAATCATACATCAGACAGCTATGTAAGGCTCGTTTGAGTAAAGTCAAAAGAAAAAATAGTCAAAAATTAAAAATAATAAATTTTACTAGCGTAGCGCTACATAGAACATTAAATGAACACACGGTTAGTACTATTTAACTGTAATCATAAAAAAAAATACAAAAAAAAAATATTTCCAAAAAACAACCTAAAACTAACTAAACTGACTCTAAAAGCACTATTCGAAAACAGTAGATAAAATAATATGCACTAAAAAGTATAAAATAATTGCGAATTTTTATACAATATGTGTAGCTCTACTAAATTTTGCAATGCAGTAATGAACGTAAGCTCATTGCAATTTGATAACAGACAGTTTTAAATTCTGCCACAGATCGCACTATTACTGTAAGTCGTCAAGGAGTTCCATTGATCATCATATAACATATTGACAGTAACTTGACCTTATAATGTTACGGTAGGTGACCAAATATCCGGATAGCATAAAAAAGATTCGGCTGAGTATCGTTAATTTGCTCCTAAGAATTGAAGACTTCCGATACTTTGTCATGGATCCAATAATGAGAACCTAACCAAACTCTCACCAAACTATGTTTGTAGTATATACTTTCTATTAAAAAAGAATCATCGAAATCAGTTGGTGCGATATTGAGTTATTCGTAAATTTGTCACGCACATACTTATAGCAATTTTAAGACTTTTGATGGTTTTCTCATGGATGCCATTGTCAGATCTGGACCAAATTGCAATGGGACCACACGGGAATCACCAGCTTTCGAATCGAAATCGGTTCACTCAGTCGAAAGTTCTGAGGTATCAAATAAAAAAAAAACATACCGACGAATTGAGAACCTCCTCCTTTTTTGAAGTCGGTTAATTGAAGTAAATAATAATTGAAATTTTAAAATTTTTAAACAAACAAATTATTAAATATTAAGAAAAAAAAATTCTAATCACCCTTTTGGTGATACTCACCTACGAGTCTGAACGGCTACGGCATAGCGTAGCGTATATTTTTGAAATTATATTCCATTAAGGGTATAAGGTTTTTGTTTTGTTTCAATCTAAATTTTATACTTGGAAAATTTGAATGATAATGGGAAATAATAAAAGTAGACTAAGTCTCCTTATAATATTTTTATTGAACTCTGTGTACGACATACATAGTACTTAACAATTACTTAGATTATATACACATATTAAAAAAAAAAAACAAAAAAGCGTGGTGCACTGGCGGCTACTAGATTACATTTATTGGTTGTTCCGAAATGTTATTATGAAAAATTGTTTTTTTTTTTTTTTAATATTTTGCTTTTATAAATACGGTTAAATTACTAGTGGGAGGCTCCTTTGCACCGGATGCTGTCTAGATTATGGGTACCACAATGGGCGCCTATTTCTACCGTGAAGCAGTGTTAGTTAATGTGTTACCATTACTGTGTTTCGGTCTGAAGGGTCTGCCGTAACTAATGAAATTACTGGGCAAATGAGACTTGACATGTTGTGTCTCAAGGGGACGAGCGCACTTGTACTACAAGTAAATTCGCTCAGAGTTTTTGGGTTTTTGAATCATCTTGAGCGGCACAGCGTATCAATTACCATCAGCTGAACGTCCTGCTCGTCTCATCCCTTATGTACATAAAAATAATATCGCTACTGTGTCTTCACGCTGTATCACTGTAAATGTTATTACTATAATAGTATAAAACAAATAAGCACACACTGGTTTTTATAAATCAGACAATTTGTGTGGAAATGTCTTTTACTTTTTAATGTATATAGTTATAGAATAAAAAGACATTATACTTCTAAATATTCACTCCTTGTAAGCTGATCCGTCGCATTTTTCATTCTGCCAATTAAAATCATGGACTTTGTTGATAGCGACGATGAAATTAATGAACATCCGACCATGAGACAATTATTCAATTTTTAATTTAACTTTGTAACTTTCTTTTGAGCGACAGGGCCTTTATCGTAAAGTAATTTTTTTCTTTGTTGTCTGAATTCAATTGAATTTATCTACAATTTATATTTAACGATGAAATATTAATTTTTAAATTAGTAGAGAATTCTACAGCTAATGTTTTTTTGTAGAGTTTTTAAATGTGAAGGAAAGTGGTACTTGCAAATCACTTATACACCAGACACGCAAACACATACTATAATTATTAATCAAGCCTGTCTTCCAAAGGGCTGGGGGAGTTTGAGAACATATAACCTTGATAATGTTCTATATGTTCATAAGCACATTAACAGTGACAATCATAATGTTAACACGAGGTACAAACATAAACTTGTTATGCCTACAACTCGGTTAAGACGGTAAGTCTTTTATTAGGCATTTACAATATGATCCTAGAAAATTTACAAAACAATTGCGTTTCGAAATTTTAAGGAATGGTTTTAAAACGTTGGTGTGGGAAAGTTTACTTTAGCATAAACGATTTTCTTAATGATACCACAGACTGGGAATCAAGCGAATACCCTCAGGCTCTTTAATTATAAATGTTTATTGCGCCCAATTTCTTGTGCCTGTTCTTCTCATGTGTGAGGCACTCTATTTTGAATGGGTGTTAGTTTTTGACGTTCAATAAATGATTTTGAATCCTATTTTGAATAAAAATATTTGAACTTTAATTTAAATTTGATTAATACAGCCACGGATCTCGCATTTTATAAGGAAATACCATTCTAATATATAAAAATTAATGTGGGTTTGTAAATTTTAAGGCGCAACCTACACATTGTAGGTACTATTAATTTGTTTGCTATGAAACTTTGCTAACCGATCGCTTGCACTTCCGGTGGTACGGTAGGCACAGACAAAGTAAAAAATGTGATACATAATTTAAATCAATCATTGGAAAATCTTGAAGGGATTTGACTAACAAGAAAAAAATACTTATTAGGTATTGTAAAATAAGGTTTTTAACCAGTGTGTGTTGCCAGTGATGACATACGGAACGCAGACGTGGTCGCTAACTATGGGCCTTATGAGGAAGCTCATGGTGGCTCAAAGGGCAAAAGATAGGGCTATCAGAAATGAGGAGATCCGTAGGAGAACCAAAGTCACTGACATAGCCCAGTTCATTGGGGAACTGAAGTGGCAGTGGGCAGGGCACAGGGTAAATTCCTCGAATGGTGGCCAAGTACTCGAAGACGCAGTGTTCGAGGGCCCTAAGATTACCTAGGATCTGGTCAAGATCGCCGGAATAGGTTGGATGAGGGCAGCACAGAAGCGATCGTCATGACTATCTTTAGTGGAGGCCTTTGTCAAGCTTCCAGGTGAGATGATTATAAAATAAACGTTAAAGTGTGAATCATAGTGAAACACACACTACTCGATCAACACCAACTCAACTCACAACATTTGACATCTCCAAAGATTTCAACACTGATTTTCAGTCCAAGAAAATCCGACCTGTTGAAAGCAACAGTGACCATATTAAATTCCCCTGGCTTATTGCCGCGTGAATCCTTTCCAACACGCTCTGTTTCATTCTTGGTATCTTTGACATGAACTTCCACGATCTGGTTGTAACATGCACGCCTAGATACACCCTGTCCAACATTTGTTTTTCTACATGATTAAAACTCAATTCCCTTTCCGGAAAATCAAAATTGGGCTCATTAAAGTACGGACACAACTATAACTGAGTAGACTCCAGCTTTGTATTTCAGATGAAGCTTATATATTTTGTTATCATTGATTTATTTTGTTTGAATGTGTGGTAAAGTATTTCTTCCGAAATAAATTGTTTTCAACCAGTTTTGCCAGTGATAACTTACGGTACGCAGACGTGGTCGCTAACCTTGGGCTTTTCATAAAAAGCTCATGGTCGCTCAGAGGGCAATGGAGAGAGCTATACTCGGAGTTTCCCTGCGAGATAGAATCAGAAATGAGGAGATCCGTAGGGGAACCAAAGTCACTGACATAGCCCAAATGATTGTGAAACTGAAGTGGCAGTGGGCAGGGCACATAGTTCGACGGACAGATGGCCGTTGGGGCAGTAAAGTCCTCGAATGGCGACCACGTACCGGAAGACGCAGTGTTGGTGCCTGACAAGATGGACCGACGATCAGGTTTGGTGGTATGGTGGGTTTTTAATTAAATTACATTGACCACCCTTGGCTAAAAACATATATTATATATCCGTATATAAATTTAGTTTTGTATTCTTCAAAATTCCATGTTAAATATATGGGAGTGTCTTATTTCAAAATGTTGGATACTTCTCATCAGATTTTTAAAAGTTATTTATGTTATTTTATTGATTAGGTAACGTTTTTTCGATATCAGTTCAATGTTTTTTGATATCTGTAATAGTTACTGAATAATCACCTGGTCAAAAGAAATTTTAAAAGGGTCATTCCCTCTGCATCTCAAAAATATTGTTATGGACGCCTGCACTCTATCGACTCTCACATTCGGCTGTCAAACGGTGACATACTATACAAAAATAAAAACTACCGCGATAGCGACCTGCCAAAAATCGATGCAAAGGAGTATGTTGAAAATCAGAAAATTTCAAATGATTAGAAGCGACAGCATTAGGAAAAGGACAGAACTGATAGATGCTCTTGAGTACGCTGTAACACAAAAGTATCGCTGGGCAGGTCATGTGGCGAGATTCATGGACAAAAGATGGACAGTTGAAACGACAATTTGGGAAGGACCATCTGGCAAAAAAAAAGAGGTCGCCCAAGGAATAGATGGGTAGATGAAATAATAAAAATGGCAGGAAAAGAATGGAGAGGTAAAGCACTGAAGAGGGATACATTGAGTAAGCTGGAGGAGGCCTATACCCAGAGTGGGGTTCCAATAACGTACATTTTATATTATACGCATAGCATTAAGATAATATTATGTATTAGGAGATTGTTGGAATCAATAAAAGGCTTATTATTATTATTATTAATATTGCCTGGTCACGCTTAACGTATACACCCTGTATAATATGTTAAACTTACCTCATTGAGTAAAGAATATCACCATGTTGGCTTATCCGCAGCAATTTGTTAGGCACCGTAATTGTGTGGACATATGAATGCTTTCCATTATAAAAGTAGGTGTCAGGTCGCCAGATCCTCTCCAGCATTTTGATTGAGAGTGACAGAGAGCGTATGGGGCCGAGGAACGATAGTCGTGCGTCACGCCAATACTGACGAAAGTAGCAATCCATTGAATAATCCTAAAACACATGAATTGTTATACAAAATTCCTAAGATCATTTATACGTCTAGATAGACTATGACAGCTGTTAAAACGTTGAAAAAAATTGAGGTCAACTGTTAGCCTCTATTTTGAGCAATGCACGCTAACATATAAACTGCGATTGTAAGACTGGCAGGACATATCTTGTCACTAAACTAAAAAAACCTAGCCTGTTTTCATCGGTTGTCTAGCAGCAAGAGGCTCCATCTAGACGCATTAATAACAATAATAACAAAAATCTTAAAAATAGACTACATTTGACTGAAAATTTTCATAGTAATTCCATTAGTCGGAGTGAAATAAAGTTTTTTTTATAACAACTTCAATAGACGTTAATTTAAATTTGGTTTGAGGTGTGTATATCTATTTTATTAAAAATTTAATTTAAAAATTAAACCACGCTTTTACTCCAACTAATAATTATGACCCAACAACATTGAGTTATTGTTTTTTTTTAATGATAATAAGAGATGTTCAGCAGATGGTAATTTATACGCCCTGCCCATTACAATGCAGTGTCAGGATTGTTGAAAATCCCAAAAATTCTAAGCGGCACTACTATTGCGCTCGTCACCTTGAGACATAAGATGTTAAGTCTCATTTGCCCAGTAATTTCACTAGCTACGGCGCCCTTCAGACCGAAACACGATAATGTTTACACATTACTGCTTCACGGTAGAAATAGGCCCCGTTGTGGTACCCATAATCTAGCCGGCATCCTGTGCAAAGGACCATCCAAAGATATAATATAAATATAAAGAATACCAAACGCGTGTAGCTAATTGTGTAATTCTGTGTGAGACGCCCAAATACGGGTACCGATTTGCAATTCAATGAGTCGGTACGAACGCAGACGGCGGGGGCAGGAGGAAGCTTTTCCTTCATTACCACAACGAATCCTAGCTCTGTCTAGGGCTTAGAGTATGACTGTCCCTTGCAAGTTGTTTCTCAGAGTAGCAAATCCGATGTTTGCTACTCTGGGAAAGATTTGCCAAGGTTTGATCGGTTTTTCGCCCCATAAACCCACATGCAGAAATTTTAATATTAAAAATTAAAGTTTTTTTATACTCACCATATCAAGTTCAGAGACTGGTCCCATACTGCGGATTAAAATGTTTGTTTGAACTACTGTCGGATAACCTAAAGCATAACAGGAAGTATGAGTTCATTCATCACACACTCAATGAGATAATACAATAATAATAAATATATTATTACTAAAATAACTATATTTCAAATTACAAATTCTTTACTAGTAAAATTATATAATATAAAAGTAAACTAGATTTTAGTGTTCATGATATAAGATTTAGTTTAATGTCTTTTTAAATTTTGATGACTTTTGAAATGACCACACGATATTCGACGCCAGCTTATGGTCTAATGACGTGATACAATAAAATAAAAATCTGTTTCTTATCTTTAGCGATGTTCATTGCCACTTTACTATATTTCGTTTCGTTGAAGCAAATCTAAAATATTACCCCCCTTATTCATAATGGTCCGCTAACTATAAACAGCCGCTTAGGAGTGTTTTTTCTCATTCTGACTTAGGTCAATAGAAGAAGACCGAATGAGAATTAGCAATGCTTTAAGTTAGCAGACTATTATGAATAAGGAGGTAGATGTATAATATTTTATGTAAAAATGATAAATAGCTCAAACCTTTTCCATGCGTTGGCAACTGCGACTTTTCATAATTCTTTAATAGATTCTCCAACACCACAGTAATATTCCTCGAGACAGCGTCATTAATACTTCGCTTCTTCATTTTCCAATCATCGTATGAGCCATTGTAGTTATTTGAGAATAACATTTCTTCGGTGACGTCATGCCAGAGGGTATTGTTGACATCGTCTGGATCTTGTGTATCGTTTTGTGCGAAGTTTTTTGCAATATCATGTTCTGTACCGAGAGACTTGAGCGATGTTAGAGATATTGGAAATGTTCCATTTTTAGTTGTTAGGTAGATCGCTCCCTTCGCTTCTACTTGTATAGTGCTGTGAAAGATAAAATTTTAATCGATTCGTTATTTTTATAGTAATAGCACTCACTTCTGGGATTAATTTAATTAAATTTGTAACCATTATTTATGAACGATGCGGGATTCGAACCCGCGCCTTCGCGGTTTCCGTTCCGCAACTACATCTGCATCTTATATGCGAAAACTGTGAATGCTAATACTACTTAAACCTATTTATGTTATGTAATATTATTTGTTTTCCTAAACAAATAAAATCCCTACCGCAGACAAATGCCTCGATAACTCTGTTATGAGTTAGGTCCCGAAGATCCCCAAAGACCTATTGACTCCACCCTAAAGGCAGCCTAGCGATACTCTCTAAGAAAAAAGCGATTCACTCGATTGTTTCAAACGTGCAGTCATTGTTAGATTGACAGATGACGAATATAATCATGATAAAAACCGGAGATAGCCGAAATCCAAAACGTTTTAAGCAACTGTCCGCTTTCTACATTGATTACACTTCGTGGCCATATTGTAATAACTATTTCAAACTTATGTCAAATCCCACTGCACGTTTCATTCTAACCTAAATTTAAATTTGTACTTAGGCAGTCCCGTCTCTTATTACATAGTATTTATATCCTCTTTCCCCCAACAAATATGATTTCATCACCGAGAGATGCATATTTCCTCCGCTAAATATAATAGCTACAATATCTCATCGATTTCGGTGTTCATCTGAAACAAATTCACGCAGTAAAGTTCAGATATCTATCAATCAAACTTCTATGACTTTATCGGCTTGTCATCCGTCGTGTTTCCTGAAGCTGATTACTACAGAATTATCTCAATCTCATTTTCGTTTTTACATATTTAATGAGAATTTCAGTTGTAGAGTGACAGTTTCAGCAATAGGAAATAGTGAGTGAATAGTGACGCCTTCGCGTTAAGTCTTTGATTGTCTTGACTTGTAATAAAATATATATAAATTACGTGACACGTTGTTTGTCCGCGATGGACTCCTAAACTAATGAACGGATTTTAATGGGGATTACTTCATGGAGTGCAGTTTGGTCCAACTTGAGAGATGGGATAGTTTTTATTTCGATTTGGGACCCATAATTATTTTTATTTTCAATATTTGTTTTGTATGGAATTTTTTTCTATGAGAGAATTTAGTGACGCACGGTTTGACAGTTCCGCTGTGAAACAATTTCATTATAAGAAGAGGGAGCATTTTTTACGAAATAATTCTTGATGTTTTGAAATATTATTGGCTAATTCCTATAAAACAGTATTTTTTTTTATTATCTACAGAACAACGTCTGTCGAGTCAGCTAGTAAAATATATATTTCCGATTGGAATCAAAGAATTTTGTGCCACGTGTTTTCCTCCTCTATTCGTGTATATGACATTCTTCTTCAGTTCGATGCGCAATTGATGCCATTTAGTCCCATAAAAAAATTACATAGTTTTCATTTTGTGAACATTTTTCATGAAAATTTTTGTTTACGTTGATGATTTAATTGTAGTTTGTGTACGGTTTTTTAGGAGTTTTCATTCATTTTTATTATCTATTATTATTATTAACTAACACAAAAAAATACGTTTTAAAAAACCGATTCCAAAACTAAAAAGTATACAGTAACTTAATAATAATTTAGTTTAGTACACATCTTATGCAAACCTTTACCTTTAATATTAATAAAATACTGTTATGTGTATGTGCTACATATTGATAGGTTTAAAGTCGGTGCCGGGCCAAATGTAATAGTAGCTACCTACACTCGCCATGCGTAACATTGAGCGGGATACCTTCGTCTAGAACAAAACAACCCATGCGGGCAGACACGCACGGGCAGACGTCCTTAATAATTACAGTAAGTAAACTGTTTATGATATTAATTTTTATTTTGTTTAGGGCTTGGCACCGACTTAAAACCTATCAATTGGTAGTACATATTAACAATAGTATTTAAGTAATATTAAAGTTAAAGGTTTGCATAAGATGTGTATTAAATTAAATTTTTATTAAGTTATTGTATACTTTTTAGTTTTCGAAGTCGGTTTTTTTAAAAGTAGTTTTTCATTCAATGAAAATACAATTTGGACACATAAGTCCTGGCAGCGGTCCATGGGTTGGCCTTTTTGTTTTAGATTATGCCAAACACTTCCTGTAATGTCACCTCTCTACGGGGGCACGCAAAAACATATTCTTAGAAAAAATAGCAACGTTTCATTGCCCAAATTATTGATTGGAAGAATTTATAGAGAGATCAAATTGATTATATTAGTGTAGGAAGTGAATATTTTAATTTATATTATTACTAGCTGACCCGACAGACGTTGTTCTGTAGATAATAAAAAAAATACTGTTTTATAAGAATTTGCCAATAATATTTTAAAAAATTAAGAATTATTTCGTAAGAAATGCTCCCTGTTGTTATAGGGAAATTGTTTCACAGTGGAAATGTCAAACCGTGCGTCACTAAATTCTCTCAAAGAAAATATGTCCATACAAAGCAAATATTGAAAATAAAAATAATTATGGGTCCCAAATCGAAATAAAAACTATCCTATCTCTCAAGTTGGACAAAACTGAACTCCATGAAGTAGTCCCCATTATAATCCGTTCATTAGTTTAGGAGTCCATCGCGGACAAACAACGTGTCACGTAATTTATATATATTAAGATTTAGATTTCGCGGTATGCTTGTTTTCTAGCAAAGCGGGAATGACCTCAGATTTATTTAATGCCCTTTTTTTAATTTTTCTGCCGTTTTTTAATTGAACTGTACAATTGTAATGACAATGGAGGAATTTGGGTCGCGCACCAGACTAGTTATGACCTGCTAATTGTTAATTAATAACCTTAATAATTAGTGTGTTAATACCGGGAACAGACATAAACTTATAATGCCTACTACTTGGCTAAGTCGAGTAAGTCTTTTGTATATGCTAATAAGTATATGCTTTTACAACAAGACGGCAGAAAATGTTAAAACAAAAAAAATACGCTATTCAAAAGAATTGTTAAAAAAACGTTTGTGTGGTAAAGGTTACTATCACATATATGACATTCCTAATGATAGCACAGATTGGGCATGGAGCGACCGCCTTCAGTCTATTAAATAATAAGTTTAACAATTGTACAATATTACTTTGTTAACATATTTCTTTAATGAAAAAAAAAAGCCCGCTGAGTTGTTGTAAAAACATATACATCGCCCTACAAAAGACTTACTAACTTGACTTAGCCGAGTAGTAGGCATTATAAGCTTATGTCTGTTCCTGGTGTTATTATGGGTATGACAGTTTCTAGCAAATTCACTTATGTGCCATTATACTTATGAACATACATAACATTATCAAGAATATATTGAGAGGCAACACTCAAGATGTTAATTTCTTTGAATTTTGCTCTCAATGATTCTTTAGCTTAGCTCTTCTGCAGAACAAATATTGTATTAATATCGGCTGCGTTGCCCCATTTCAATATACTATAGGACATAATACTATGGAAATAACTAAAGTATTCTAGTCGCGCCGTATCTATGTCAGTTAATTGTCTAATCTTTTAACCGCGTATGCTGTAGAACTAAGTCTGTTCGCCAATCCTTCATATTGGGGGCCCCATTGTAATTTGGAATCCAGAGTAATGCCAAGAAATATAGCAGATTCCACCGGTTTTATCGCGTCTCCATTTAACAAAACACTTGCATCAACATTTGGCACGGTAAATTATATATTTCGTTTTCGTAAGAAGGATATCAAGCCAAGTATATGTTCTATAAATTAAATTTGTTACCAAAATTTATGAACGATGCGGGACTTGAACCCTCTCGAGTTCCATCCGAGCGCTCTTACCAACTGAGCCATCCATTCGAGTATGCATAGTTCGTAAATCTTGGTACCTATGTCTTGTTCAACTCTCTGGTTGTGGCTCCATCTACAGGATCTACTTTACAGTTCATAACCTACCCAATATTTGCATATTAGGAAATTGACTTGAGTTGTCGCTCTTTCAAATCTATACCATTTGTTATTTTTAAAATAACAATTTGTTCTTTTTCAAGTGCATGTTTTTAATTTATTTTACATCAGAACTCCGCTAATTATGGACTGATTTTAAATTTTCTTATAGATATAATTATAAATGTAATATTGCAATAAATAATATTATATTAATAATAATATGACTTAATAATAAATAACGCTATTTATATAAAAATAAAAAAAATAAAACTTAAATAATCTAATAAAATTAATTAATTACAAATAGAAAATATCATTAAGATCGCTATCGACAGGTAAGGTGCCCATGAAGCTGGCAACGTTACCTCTTTGTATGGCCAAACTTATCCTTTGACAGAGGTACGTACCAGATCTTGGGTCACCTGTTAAATCGGTTAGACGCCTGGATAGCTCTTTTATGAGTTTTTGTGCCGATGAACCCCAAGAACCCATCGTCTCCACCCCAAAGGGAACAAATATGTATCCATCACCGAGTGATGCATATTTCCTCCACTTAAGGTTTTCGGCAGTTTTCTTATAGGTTATATATATCTTACAAATTGGATTCCAAATTGTCTTTTACTCTTTAAAAATTAAACATTTGTGTATTATAAATATGATTTGGTGAAGCTTTACTAATGTAGAAGACCACTAATGGTATTTGGAACTTTTACAGTGAAACTTTTATTACATTACCTCAAATATTTCGTTCATCTATTATTAATTTATTAAATTATATACCTAATATGATTTTGATTGATACGTACGCACAATTTTACTCACATTTTTTTTATATAAGGCAGACAATACGTCGACGAACAGGACGTTCAGCTGCTGATAATTGATACCTCCTGCCCATTACAATGCAATGACGCTCAGGATTCTTGGAAAACCCAAAAATTCTGAGCGAGACTACAATTGCGCTTGTCACCTTGAGACATAAGTTGTTAAGTCTCATTTGCCCAGTAATTTCCCTAACTACGGCACCCCTTCAGAGTGAAACACAATATTGCTTACACATTACTGCTTCACGTCAGAAATAGGCACCGTAACCATAATCTAGCCGGCATCCTGTGCAAAGGAGCCTCCCACTGGTGACGTGACTGTGTCTTACGTGTATGAAAGAAAGATATTGTATCTTTTAAAAATTAAGACTTTACATCCAGAGGAGAATTTTTATAGTAAAATAAGTAACATCGGGACAGATATTTAAGTAATATTTATTTTGTAAAATAAAAAGTAGTCTTAATTACACGCACACAGTTTAAATTTGTTTAGCGAAGACTATCCACAATCTGTATTTTATAAATAGAATTATAATTTCTACATATACATTTACAATAAATTCGAAGGCGTGGCGTGTCTGAAAAAAAAAAATTTCTAGATGTAATTTAACAGAGGTCAAAAAAGTAGTTCTTTGAATTTTGTTTATTTCTTTGTACACGCTTATCTTAGAAACGGCTGAACCGATTTAAATGAGATTTTTGGCAATATCTCCATAACACTTAGTTAAATATCTGTTCACGTACACTCACTGGCTAGTTATAATATACCCGGAAAAATAAACGTATTCAAACATTTTCACTGAATAATCGAAATCTAAAATTTAAATATAAAAGCCTTAAAATTTTAAATATATAAACCTTCTTAGAATGTTTTTTGTTTTGAGGTTGTTCTAAGTGTAACTTGAATGAAATGGAAAAATGTATTTTTTCGCAAAGTCCTTGATGGCATCGAGAACCTACTTAAGGTTTTAAGAGTCCTCGAGGGTTTCTGCTGAAAATATCAAATTCATTTTATCAACCTTTTATGACCCAAGGACGACCAAGTCTTTTGAAGAATCCCTGTATTTATAACAGTGTGAAATTCACGCACATTAAAACATAATTTAAACTTTTAACCTTAACAAAATTTTAACCCATACGAAAACAGGCCGACATTTTATTGTTTGTATTAATGGAATATTTATTTATAAGAAAACTAGTTGACCCAGCAAACGTTGTATTGCCGATATTAAAATCGCGATACAAAAGTAACTGTTGATCGTAGATGGGTAAAGTTGTATGTATTTTTAAATGTTGACTCACAATCAAACAAATTTTTAAACAAATGTCAAAAAAATGAAAAAAAAAAATTTTGCATGGACCACCCTTAACATTTAGGGGGATAGAGGGACCCAATATGCACTCAAAATTTCATGAGAATCGGTCAAGCCGTTTCGAAGGAGTTTAACTACAAACACCGCGACATGAGAATTTTATATATTAGATATATACCCAGTGAAGAAAATACACCGTTGTATTAAATATTACAAATAAAACGGGTTTATGAGGTACCATTTACAAATACACATTTAAAAAAAACAGTGTCATAAATTATCCCATGAAAAGAGAAATATCCGTGCCCCGCGCTATACACTCTTCGCCATCTATGTGGTTGGATAAATATTGGTACATAGGTAATCACTACATATTATAAAACAAAGTCCTTCGCTGCGTCTGTCTGTCTATTCGCGATAAACTCAAAAACTACTTGCCTTAAAATGAGTCCTAGGTAAACTTAAATTAGACATAATATTAAAAGGACTTTTACCATCCTAAAAATGACACTTATTTTTTTAATTGAATATGTGATAATTCTTTTACTTATTCTTATTCATTATAACTCACTCAACCTTTTTTTAACGTGATAAAGTCTTATAAATCGATGAACGCCGGCTGCACGCACGAATAAGTGTCACGTTCCGTCTGAGCCGAGCGTGCTAGAGAGAGAGAGAGAGAGCGGACCAAGCGATGGAGAGTGAGACATGCGGTAGAGAGGCGAACAAGCGATAGAGAGCGGAACAAGCGATAGAGAGCGGAACAAGCGATAGAGAGTGGAACAAGCGATAGATAGCGGAACAAGCGATAGAGAGCGGAACAAGCGATAGAGAGCGGAACAAGCGATAGAGAGCGTAACAAGCGATAGAGAGCGGAAGAAGCGATAGAGAGCGGAAGAAGCGATAGAGAGCGGAACAAGCGATAGAGAGCGTAACAAGCGATAGAGAGCGGAACAAGCGATAGAGAGCGGAACAAGCGATAGAGAGCGTAACAAGCGATAGAGAACGGAACAAGCGATAGAGAGCGGAACAAGCCATAGAGAGCGGAACAAGCGATAGAGAGCGGAACAAGCGATAGAGAACGGAACAAGCGATAGAGAGCGGAACAAGCGATAGAGAGCGGAACAAGCGATAGAGAGTGGAAGAAGCGATAGAGAGCGGAACAAGCGATAGAGAGCGGAACAAGCGATAGAGAGCGTAACAAGCGATAGAGATCGGAACAAGCGATAGAGAGCGGAACAAGCGATAGAGAGCGGAACAAGCGATAGAGAGCGGAACAAGCGATAGAGAGCGGAACAAGCGATAGAGAGCGGAACAAGCGATAGAGAGCGGAACAAGCGATAGAGAGCGGAACAAGCGATAGAGAGCGGAACAAGCGATAGAGAGCGGAACAAGCGATAGAGAGCGGAACAAGCGATAGAGAGCGGAACAAGCGATAGAGAGCGGAACAAGCGATAGAGAGCGGAACAAGCGATAGAGAGCGGAACAACCGATAGAGTGGCAAGGCCGGCCTAAGCGTTCGGCTTGCGACGCATCGTGTTCTTTGATAATTATTATGACTCATATAAACAATCGTAGAAAAAAGTTTCCATAAGGAATTATCACGTAAAATTATCGTCCCTAAACCGACTATACAGACAACCAAGTTTTTAGTTATTAAAAACTAGTTGTGTACACAAAATTCTAACAGGTTCTAGATAGAAATGAAAAGAAATGGTAAGATTACCATTTCTTTTCATTTCTTACACAAAAAATATCTTTCACTAAAACATAGTAACTATCCATCCCTACTCTGTGATAAAACTTAAGACAGCAAAGTGAAAAAGATACGACCAAATGCGAGTACAATTTAATTAATTTATAGGGCAAACTGTACAGAGCTTAGAAATACTACTCTTATACTATTTCGTGTCATTTAAAGAACGTAGCATTACGCAAAGCGAAAACAACTTATAAAAAGGGATTCTATAACGAAAGTATTTGATTGTTTACCCAAACATTGAAATTTTAATCAAAGTTGATTATTAACTGCATCGTCTATTTATCTCTTCTCATTTTTTCTATATAAATATTTCCGAATTCTCTTACATACCATGTTAATTACCATTATTTTATTGTCTACATAATAATATAGAGTCTACATTATTTAAAAACGAATGTTGCTTAGCGCAGAACTCGAAAGATTAAAAAAAAACTTCGTGGAAATCTATATATACAAAAATGAATTGCTGTTCGTTAGTCTCGCTAAAACTCGAGAACGGCTGGATCGATTTGGCAAATTTTGCTCTTGAATTATTTGTGGAAGTACAGGGAAGTATGGTTTGCAAATATATGAAATAAATGAAAATACAAGTCATACTGGTCCACAGAAGTATAGTAAAATTAATAATTAAATTAAGATCCCTAAATTATAAAAAAGAAATTTTCAAAGAAACTAATTATCAAAATTGAATTAGAAAAAAGAAAACAGTCTGTTTAGACTACGTACTTTGACCCCGAGGAGCGACCTAGCGAAGAAATGAAAATTGATTGAAACATTTCACTTGAACTTTAAGAAAGTTAAATTAATATTTACAACTTTATGTTTTTCAACAAAAACTTGCAACAATCGCGGGCTGCGTAAAGCACTCGCTTGGACACTCCAGACATCGGACACACATTCCGAAAGCTCGCGTTAAACTGAATAACAAATTACAAATACTTAAATAAAATGGCGAAAATAAATAAAGGCGTAAATAGGGCATACCCCACAATTCTAGTTTATCGATACTTTATTTACAATTACTAACCAACAATCTAAACAAGGCATTAAAAACTAGTAGTTTGGTGTTATTCGAATGTCTTAAAATTTTTAACAATTAATAAATTAATGAATGGATAAGCTTTGTAAAAAAATAGTTTAATTTTGTAAGTTCAATACTTACGAAACCACTGTTTTCTGAGTGATTTCCTCAGCAGCGAACAAATGGGAGGCTCCTTTGCACAGAATTCCGGCTAGATTATGGATACCTCAACGTCGCCTATTTGCCGTGAAGCAGTGTTAGCATTACTGTGTTTCGGTCTGAAGGGCGCTGTAGCTAGTGAAATTACTAGGCAAAAGAGACCTAACATCTTATGTCTCAAGGTGACGAGCACAGTTGTAGTGCCGCTCAGAATTTTTGGAGTTTCCTGAGAATCCTGAGCGGCACTGCATTGTGATGGGCAGGGCGTATCCATTACCATCAGCTGTGCGTCCTGCTCGTCTCGTCCCTTATATTCATAAGAAAAAGTAAGTTGGTACGATTTTCGATAGGTTGCTTTCAAATTACAAACAAGTAATAAATTGTTATTGTTTAGTTATTCCTTATTCACAATCATTATCTCTAAACTACTTAATAATTTAAAAAAATAAAAATTCTGAAGCAGCTTAGTTTTAAATACCTAGTACCTATGTGTAGTATTTTTACAATAATCATTACAGAATAATTTCAAAATATACTAAAACAACTTATTATTTATCGATTACAACTCCCTTTAAAGAAAGCTAATTATCGATAGAAGATGTCCTTTCTTACGCCGGACGACGTTGACCTTGCCTTTGAATAGCGCCGCAGTCAAAGACACACCGCCGGCACGTGTATCTCTTTGACAGCCGCGGGCGGCGCAATTTAAAGGCAGCCCGGCAAAGCGGCAACGCCTCATGATATTGAAATATTCAAGTTCATTGAATCGTTGACTCAGTCACCCAAATCTTACAGGACGTTTAAATTTGTTCAAAATGAAAACCCTACTTTTTGACAAAACCACTGCACGGATTTCGTTAATTTTTGGTATATCGTCAGCTAATATGCTAACAAGTATGTACCTTCATTTATTTCATATAAGCTGTTTCCATACTGTATATATAATTTAAACATACACAAACAGTAAATAATACCTAGAAAAAAAAATTACTAAAAAAACAACCGACTTCAAACACACTATTCCAAAACAATAGATGTAATATGCATTAAAAAGTATAAAAATAATCGCGTATTTTAATACAGTAAAACTCTAGTTACGATTATTGTAATTTTTCGAATCGGTGTCCTTCCGCCGCGACCCACTCTCGCCTCTCACCTCCTCACGTCTCAAGCACATCTCACCTATAACTATGTATGTAGTTACATGCCGATCTTGGATGACACCAACTAAAAAAAATACCGACGAATTGAGAACCTCCTCCTTTTTTGAAGTCGTTTAATAACTATTGAATTTGTCACAGTGATAAATAGTAATTAAGGGCATTGTTTTGTAAGATTGGAGAGTTTGAGCCTTTCTGATTGCAGTTGGAAGAGACTTCCATAGGTTAACAGTAACTTGTACAGTCAATTAAATATGGAAGTTTTATGAACAGGAGTACAAAGCAAGAGGTTATGGACAGACCGAAGATTTAGTTGGTGAGAACTTAATGCTGAAAATTTATTCCCTTGAGATATATAGGAGTTTTAAGATCAAATACATGCACGATGGCACATAACAAGTATTTGGAGGATTAGACAGAACTAGGAAAGATCTGCGAAACAATCAAAACCGATGGTAGGGCGATGATTTTATTAGCAGGAGATTTCCGTCAAATATTACCATTGATTCCACGGTTAACGCCAGCGGATGAACTCAATGCATGTTTAAAGTCCTCCATTTTGTGGAAATACACCAAGATATTAAATTTAAGCAAGGATTTGCGTGTCAAATTGCAATGTGGTCGATGTGGAGAAATATTGTCTAAACCACTCATTGACTTTTGTAATGGCAAAATCCTTGTTGATGATACGACTGGCTGCATTAAATTTCCTGTCGATTTTTGTCAATTTATTGTAACATCAACTAAGCTCATTCAAAAGGTGTTTCCAAACGTCGCTCAAAATTACAACGGCCATTTATTTATCGGTTGAGTGAACGTGCTATATTAGCGGTCAAAAACACGGATGCAAATTTCTAAGCTCATTTGAGTTTGGCACCTCGTAATCTTCAATGAATACTAGGATCGGTAGCCATAATATTACGAAAATGTACTAGATTTTGATTATTAGGTTTTTCGAACTAGTATCTCTTTTGCAATCTGTGGCAATCTCTAAATGGGTCTATAATTTAACAATAATGTTTGTAATAATTTGTAAGTACCTCATATTGTTTGGTTTAATAATGATTTATTGTAACCCGTTGATTGTACTTAAATAAATAAATGAAATATTAACCCACCAATCTGTAACGGCACTCGGCTATCAGTGAAATATTTACTTAACAATGTAATCAAAGCATTATTATGACTGAAATTTTTTGTGCAGCTTGCTTTCACAAAACAATACTTCTCTCATGGGCAGCTGTTATACGTTGGCTGTTCCGGCGTTGGGAAACCGTCAGCTTATTTTTGTTGACGCACCAAGTAAACAAAATTGTACACCATAAAGTATTAGAATGTGTATCATCAAGTTTATAAAGTATTACAGTCTATGAAATAGAATTCTTTTTTTTAAGTAATCTTCGTTTATTGTTGAGACATAACTAACGGGATCACTTGGAAATACGTTATACCTATTTACGCATAAAATTTGACTATTAACCTTTCACAGAACGAAGTCTGTCCGGACAGTTAGTAATAATAAAATTATTGTGAATTAGGGATTAATTATAATTATCATGAAATCATTTTTTGAATCCGTTGACTAAACTGTAAATATTAAGTGTGCTTATTATTACATTATAATATTAGGCACATGTTTACTCTTTATAATTTATGTTCTTACTACTTCTATTGTCTATTAGTGAATATCTTTAATTAGCTCTAAGTTTTTACTGTATTTTTATTTTGTGTAAATAGCTGTTGATATTCTTTGAAATAAATGAATTGATTAAATAATGTTGTTTGGAGGAATTTATTTTCAAAAGATGAAATTAAAATTTATTTGTACCTAATAAGACGACAAATTAGTGGCAAACTCAATGACGAGTGATGAGATGAAAGAGAAAAAAGAGAAAGATTCTTATGTTATTTGTAGAGTTCTCAAATAAATATAAAAGAAATAAAAACGAATTTTAAATAATATATTAAATAAAAATTAAAACACCCTCTTTATAACAAATCAAATATTATTCTAAAATAATTAATATAATTATTTAATTATTATTAATAAAAGACCCTACATCTTCCTTAAAGGCCGGCAACACTCGTGTGATTCCTCTGGTATTGCAAGAGAAGGTGGTGATCACTTAACACCAGGTGACCCGTGCGCTCGCTTGTCCTCTTTTTCCATAAAAAAAATCTAGAAGAGCCATTAAAAATAAATGTAGTTGCTGGAAGAATAGTCCAAATTATTTATATTATTTGGCCTTTTATTTAAATCGATTAGTAAATTAATTTAAATAAAGATATCACTATGACTTTATCTTATAATTTAGCAAGGTATTGTGTGGTTTTATATAGTTAAAACATCCAGAGACAAAGATCTCGTTACGTAACTTGTCGAGGGAAGTGCCAAAGGCTGGATTTTATATTCTCGGAGCTGTCGGCTACCAAGAGCCTCTCACCAACGTAAGCACTCTTTTCCCTTTCATTGGAGATACAATTTGCTAACTTTTGAACAAGGTCTATAATTACAACAGATTTTTGAACAATTTTTCTGTAGTACGTACTTCAATATTGATTGACGCAATATTGATTTCCTACGACTTTGAATTTGAGGTTAAGACACAATATATTACAAATTGATAATTATATCGAATCTTTGCGTTAATTGGAAAGGATAAACGTATTGTGTGTGTTATTGTGCGTATTGAGTGATGATATACGGAACGCAGACGTGGTCGCTAACTATGGGCCTTATGAGGAAGCTCATTGTTGCTCAGAGGGCAATGCTCGGAGTTTCCCAGCGAGATCGAATCAGAAATGAAGAGATCCGTGGGAGAACCGAAGTCACTGACATAGCCGTGCATAGCCCAGATGGTTGCGAAAATTCAGATAATTTACATTAAATTTTACAATTATTTTTTTACGATTATGGCTAAATAGCTCTACTCTTGTGTGAATTTAATATCGCCATTATGGCGCCACGATGTAGATATATATAGAGGGGCATGTACTTAGTCGAAATCCAAAATTTATCAGCAGTGTTTATTCGAAAATATTTTAGGTACTCGTGTGTAATTTATATATAAGTTTGATGATAATTCTGTAAGTTCTCAGTAGCGCGTTGAATAGCTGAAATACGTTTTATCGCTTTTATGGCCGTTCCCAATATACTATCTACAAATAGAGTTAAATTACTACCTTCTACTGTCAGTAATTAGCTGCCAATAATCTGAAGCTGTCCCAATATACCCGATAAGTCATTCTTATCACTTTATATTGGGACGCGTGAATTGCAATTTCCATAAAAACTTCTATCGCTGGTTAGCTATACGTTGCCCATTGACAGAGAGCGTGTACGGATAAAGCGAGTTACCGTGGATAAGTTTATTAGGATATAAAAGTCAACGATAGTTACGATTTTTATCTCAAGTAAGAGATAGACTGAATATTGGGAACGGCCGTTAGTAGATAGCTTTTATCGCTTGGGATAAAAACAATTGTAGGGATTTTGATTAAATTGTCAATAACCGCTCTGCGCACTTAAATATTTTTAAATGACTGCAAGTAATAACTTCATTCTATTTAAGTTTTTTTATTAATTTACCAATTATATGCAAACGTCAAACATTTCTTTTCTTATTTCAAATGTTTAACAATTATTGGGTCAATTTGAAAATGGTAAAATAACAATTTCCCACTATTATATAGCAAATCTGAAAGGTTAATAAAATAGGTTACTTTATATTATTCATCTAATTAAATTATTGGTTGTACAAGGTTAAGCGCTAGCATAGAATCGTAGACAAATACTAGAATATTGCCTATAAGGAACAAAATATTGATGAGCTGAACACTTGGCTGCTCTCCGGAGAGGATGCGAGGGTCTGTCAGTACGCACATATGTCCCGCTAGTATCATTGCACTGGTTAGATGAGCTGATGTTGTCTGGAACTGCTCTAACGCACATCCAAGCGCCATCAAAGCATGCCCGAAATACGGCAAGTAAGTTTCAACAAAAAGTTGCCAATCCAGCATTAATATCAATTAATTCTTCGACTCAATGCCTCTTTTAGCTCTTGGTACTCCCCTATTACGGAAATTATATTAGCTAAAAGGAAATAGTAATTCGTTCTTGTATCCTTACGATGGTATTCATTCGTGACACATATTTCTTGGTACATGTTACGCACATCAGATAGAATTGCTAAGAGGTGGCCGACTATAATTAAACTGTTACCAATACAAAATTGTCCATCTTTATGCTCGCACGTCTTAACAATTAAGAATCCAATAACGAGTATCGAGTTACTGATGACTGAGAGATAGAATTCAATACCGCTCATTTGTAATTTAATGACTTCTGCATTCATTTTTCTGAGCTGGTACCTTCTTTGATATGATCATCATGACAGTAAAATGTTTCTCTTTACAATGTTCTAACAATTTTCAGTGTTTTCGTTTGAAGAGGCAATATCCGTTTCTTTTTGTTTAAATTCATGTTTGGTATCAAGAACGTAGCTTATAATCTTAACATTTTGTTGTTACGTATAGTTATGTGTTTTATATATTTTTCGTAACATAATTTTAAGTAATTTTGAATTATTTGTACGTTTATAATTTTGACTTTAAGCTCAAGTTTGTCAATGTCAATACCAGTTATTCAATTTATGGTTGTAAAATTTTCTAAAATGTACCTACCAAGCGAATGTATTAGAAACATGGACTTATCATACTGACTGGAAATAGTGTATTTACAAATATAAGCTTTATTACTAAAATGGGAAAGTCCATTTTCATACTGCTTTACACAAAGGCTTATTCGATTCTTTTATATTACGAGCCAATAAAGATGTTGTTCATTAAAATTTTAATATCGTATTGTACTTTAATGATTTTTATGATTTAAAAAAAATACGTGTTGGAGAAGTGAAAACTTGAACATTAACGTTGTGCATTTTTGAATATTTTGGAATGGGTAGGCAATAATTTCGCACGAATTTATTTATTTATTTATTAGCATAAATGTACTAGCTTTATTGCATTGTGGTTAAATACAATATTCCTTTATTGCGCTATCATACACAAAATAAGAATTTATTTTACATTCTACAATTTATCGTTAATTTGCTAGCTCCAGCCCTGTTAGTATGATAAGTCCATGTTTTGAACTTAATACTTCTATAATCCTTTCGTCTATCAGCGCAATCACGTAAAAACTACTTGAACGTAACGACGTGGAATTTTTCGTGAATGGATAAAGGCTACTTATTTTTCGGTTTCCATTGATCTTTTACCATTTTTCCGGTTTTTGTGTACATTTTTGCTTATACCTGGTATAAGATTGACCCACACTGAGGTCGGATTTAGCTCGTAAGTAGCTATATTATATTGGTTGTGAAGACATATAGCGACTCGTAACAGATTTCAAAATAAGGTTAATTCTTCCAATATGAAATAAGTAGCATTATATAGTTTAGTAATAATTATTACTAATAATGATGTATCTACTGTACAGTAGATAATCAATAACTCTTGTGTTTTTACTTAGTAATTTCCATTTCCCTATTTATTTGACTTACTCGTCTAAGGCATTGATTGAGTATTTGACATCTGAGATTTTTTGAAAAAAAAAAAAAAACAAATAAGTATATTACTGATATTTTCTTGAATCTTTATGATGGAATGTGTATTGCAGTTGCGAGGTGTGCGAAAAAGCACTTTAAAAGATTATTAACACCATACTCGAGAGATAATTTCAGAAAACTTTGTAAAGAATTCAAACAAAAAATCTAAAGAACTAAGCTGACATGTTAACTGCGTGTGTACTAGAGACTTTTTCGGTTGTCATTAGTTAGCCCATCGTGGGCATGTAATAGTAGGTACTCTTCAAATTAGTCGGGTAACAATGATAATGTCACTGTCAATCGTTCACGAAAATTTCCTACGGTTCCGAACTTCGTCGGTGTGTCCGAAAACAAAGTAGAGTAATGTCACTTCGTTTTAATTTCGTTCGTTTACGAAGTTTCGTTTTTGAGAAAGCGGTTGAGTAGTAGATCTCCAGATTGGAAATAGAGCGACAGCCCTCATGCTATTGAATAATAAATTTTATTTAAAAAAAAATAAGAAACCTACTAAGATACTTGCGCCCGTTTTACTCTGGTCTGAGGAATCATACATTTTCGAATGAAGGTAGTTTATAACGTTCAAACTGATTTAAATCTTATTTAGAATAATAATATTTGAATTTGAACTACGACTCGCACTTAACAGCTTTTTTACGTAGACATGAAGTATCGTACTGACTGCCAAGGAATTTGTACCTAGTCTTACGGCGCCCCTTCACAATCGGCGTTTACACTTGAGCACAATCGTGTGGAGGGCTTATTCGCTTCTAGTCGCCGATCATCGTTAATAGTTATCGAGACGGTCGGTGCATCAAAGGGAATTCACGTGTAGTTGCGAGCACATGCCCACACGATCGCCCGCGCCGGTTATTCATTCACTGGAGGACACTGGACAGTGGACAGTGAGCTAAGCTGTTCGTACTTCGCGTCCTTGTTGCGACCTTGTTTTGTTTTCCTTTTATTTATATAGCGCGAGTACGATACAATGACTACTGGGTGGTCAAATGAAGAAACATTTAAATTCATAGAACTTTATTATAACTACCCACAATTAAGGAATACCAAACATAAATACAAGGTACTCAGATATTTATGAGGTTTATAATCGCTCACTAATATTTGAATTAATATTGGTGAGCGATTGCATGATGCATGGGCCCGCATTGCTAATGTAATGCTAGTACCAGTTTCCGAATAAAAGAAGAAAAAGATACCTCTCTTACATTACGTAGATACGTCCATATTGAAGGACTGTCGCTCAATAAAATATGATCACGGACGATCATGTGGATGCTTACACGATGATCAACGATTAACTTGCCGATGACAGGCGATCATGTAACAAGTAACGATCATCGCCGATAGTGGAGAGGAGGCTTTAGGCCAAGATCAAGGCCAAAAGTATAAGCTAAGCATAATCTTTTATTTCGTTTTGATAGTCATTTAATCACTAAAATTATACTGAGCTTAAGCTATGACAGCCGAATACAAAAGTAAACTTCGCGCTTTATCCCAATCAGCAGTTTTACGAAAGTAAAGTTTAAGTGGGAGGCTTCTTTGCACAAGATGCCGGCTAGATTATGGGTACCACAACGGTGCCTATTTCTGCCGTGAAGCAGTAATGTGTAAACATTACTGTGTTTCGGTCTGAAGGGCGCCGTAGCTAGTGAAATTACTGGGCTTGATAAGACTTAACATCTTATGTCTCAGGGTGACGAGCGTAAATGTAGTGCAGCTCAGAATTTTCGGGCTTTTCAAGAATCATTAACGGCACTGCATTGTAATGAACAGGGTGCATCAATATCTATCATCTGAACCTCCTGCTCGTCTCGTCCCTTACTATAAAAAAATAGATCTCAGCCTAAAACATTATCTATAAAAATAAACCCACAAACAAAGTCGTGATGAGTAGCATTTTATGCCACGGTAATCGCCATGGTATGAGGGTTATAATTCTTGAAACTCAGCCAATAACATGATCGAGCCACAACGGAGACTGCCAATGTCAACAGCCACTCAATTAAATCAAACTCAAGTTATTTAAAATGTTTGCTCACTCGGAATATATTAATTCGCTCAACAATCTCGTATCTACGGTGTCATATGTGTACACATTATCTGCTTAAACAAACAAAGATATTGAATATTTTGATATTTTGACTGTTGTATCCCAATAAATTCATATTTTATATGTTCATATGCACTGTTACGAATTTGCTAGAAACTGCGACAATCACAATGTTAACACGAGGAACATATTAAATTGATAACCACCTGATAAACTTCTTATGCCTACTACTCGGTTAAGTCGAACTAGTAAAACTTTTATTGGGCGATGAATATGGTTTTACAATATGAGCCCAGAAAATGTTTAAACCAAATGTGTTACCAAATTCAAAGGAATTGTTAAAAAACGTTTGTGTGGTAAAGGTTACTATAACATAAATTATTTCCCTAATTATAACACAGACTGGTAATGGAGCGAACGCCGGCTGGCCATTTAATTATAATTTTTATTTTACTACATAATATATTGTAACTAAATTAAGAAAAAAAAAGCCCGCTGAGTTTCATGCGCCCGTTCTTCTCAAGTCGACTTTTCGATAGACTGGTATATAAGATAATTTATACGTCTCTTGCTGTTTGATAACCTGGAAATGAAAAGAAAGAATATGCTGGAAAGGTCTTGAAACGTTTGGTTGGCTAAAATAAAAACCGTTACAATTATACGCGTTTTAATCCTTTAGAAGTGTTCTATTTAAAAGTATATTGTATCTAAATATATCATTGTTCTGCGCCCATAGTACAGTCTATGCCTAGTTTGGGGCAAGATAATTTGTGTAAAAGTGAATCAATAAATACAATTAGTTTTTCTTTGGAGTATAATAATGAGACAATACAAAGTATATGTGCATTGCTGATAACTGTATCATATGTGTTTGTGTTACGTAACTTCACTAATTGAATGCCAACATGTCACTTTTGATTTATCTTTGAAATGAGTTCGTTAAGCCTTGCCTCGAGAAAATAGATTCAGAAATATCATAACAAGTTTTCCAACAGCGCTGTGCTTGATAAGTTTATGAGATTGAGTTTTGGATTTTGTTATGAAAGCGCAAACTCAGTGACATACCAAATAACTGTCATATAAACTTTTTAAAGAACGCTTCTATTGTGTTCCTTGAATTTTTTCTGGAGCTCGTTATTCGTAGACTTATAGCCAACATAAATTTATATAAAACTTTCATTAATTTGCGATATCTAAAATATTAATTGTTCGGTTTTACTTTTATAAGCTTATACTAATTCAAATATTTTTATTCAAAATAGGATTTAAAATCACTTATTGAACGTGAAAAACTACCACCCGTTCAAAAGAGACTGCCTCAGACCTGAGAAGAATGGGCGCAAGAAACTCAGCGGGCTTTTTTTTAAATATAAAATATGGATTACAATGTGGTATCGTACAATAAACATTTGTAATTAAAGAGCCTGAGGGTGTTCGCTTTATTCCCAGTCCGTGGTGTCACTAAGAAAATCGTTAATGCTATAGTAACCTTTCCCACACAAACGTTTTTTAACAATTCTTTTAAATTTCGTAACACATTTGTTTTGTACATTTTATGGGATCATATTGTAGAAGCATATACATCGCCCAACAAAAGACTTACTAACTCGACCCAACCGAGTAGTAGGCATAACAAGTTTATGTTTGTAAATAATTGTTAAATAAAGCTAAAAAAACACGCTTTTTAGTTTGGTTTATTTATAATATAATACAAAATCAAGCCTGGTCTTTGTGGCTTTTCTTATATTACAATTTCTCTATATTTTGTTATTTTTTGTCTACTGCAGTACTTGTATCCATCATCATCGTCTACTGTTAATTAAAGGTCCTGCGTCCTCATACAACGTTTTCCAGCGATCTTGACCAGATCGTCGATTCATCTTATAGATGGCTACCAACACTGCGTCTGTCGGTAGGTACGTGATCGCCATTCGATGACTTTACTGCCCCAAGGGCCATCTGTTTGTTTAACTATGTGCACTGCCAACTACCACTTCAGTTTCGCAATCATTTGGGTTTTGTCGGTGACTTTGGTTCAGTTACGAATCTCCTCATTTCTGATTCGATCTTGCAGTGAAACTCCGAGCATACCTTCTCCATTGTTCTCTGAGCGACCATGAGCTTTCTCATCTAGCCCATAGGTAGCTTGTATCCATATGTTTCTTTATTTCGTCAATGCACCCATTATTTATCAAGATTAATATTTCAAGATATACGTAAGATTGTTCTTGACCTTTATGCGCTTCGCAATAAATACCGTGCATAATTTTTCCCGCTTATATGTAAAATGAAACACGTCATAGGTACATGAATACATGCATTAAGTATACTTTAAATGTGCAATTCCTTTCGACTTCGTCTGAGTAGCTTTAAAAAGCGTTTTTATTCGCTGTCTCAAAGATGTTTCGTTGAATAGACACCCTGAATGATGTGAGAACGTGATTTGCTCCGGGCGAACGATACCGTTTTTATTGAATTCATTATATATGCGCCACTTCTTTACATATGCGAGAAAATTCTTGACACTTCTTCCTCAGCTAAGTAGGTTTATCGTTTCTTTTTGTATATGGTACAGGGTATTGCATATTTTAATAACAATTTTGGTACATACTCGCACCAAATAAAATATCTATGAATGAATATAAAATAAAAACCGGACGAGTGATTCCGTACAAGCTTGTAGGTAAGTTAAGGGCAAAATTAACTTTTTTCTAACTATTAGGTGCCTATATACCTTCTATATATACAAAAGAAAATGTATGTGTGTATGTTCCCTAATAACTCCTAAACTATTCGACCGATCTCAACGAAATCTTTTTGAAATAGATTCGTTGAAGCTCAAGGAAGGTTTACATATATAGTTTGTCTTGTCACGATCCCACCCGCGCACTCACCCACGCATTTACAATATCTCTCGAACCGTTTATTGACAGAACAACGTCTGTCGGGTCAGCTAGTACCTAATAATTCTAAATCATATGAATGCTAGAGACTAATTTAACCATAATTACCTGACTATTACAAATCGTCTTACGCATCTTGAACAGTAGACACGAACTTCCAATATTGAAATCCAATGTGTTCCAGAAAACAGACAAAAAAATTTGGTCAACACAGTACAACATCTAAGCAAAATGATTAAATGCCCAATAGTCCCAGAAAACATTAAAAGGGATCCCCTTGGATTAATACACACAGACCAGATTCCTGACAATGACTGAGAGCCGACAGGTTACTTAATCACTTATTAAAGTCAGAGCATCAAATTTCAATATCGCCCTATCGTAATCTATCAAATGTACGCCAGTCCGGCACCGGCCTCGACTCTTATCCGGCGGTACACAATGAACGACCAGCAGAACACAGCTTCCCACTTACCGAACTTATGCTGTTGCCTGTTAGTTGCTGTTTTCACTAACAAATTAAATTTTGAAAGTTTAATTATAATAAACTAAATTCTGCTCACGACGTCATGCGCGTTAACGCTAAAATGCAGCAAAAATACTATGCTTGCAATCAAAGTAATATTTAGTCTATGGTGATTAATATTTTTAAATTATTAATTGGAGGTTTTTAATTACCATATTCTGTCATAAATTTGATTTGACTGTACTTTAAGCTTAATAGGTAGTTGTTTGGTTCAGCGTTTTCCTCCAACTCAATATAACTTTCCAGAATCTGTGTGACAGAACTAAAGATGAAGATTTTAGATGAAGGTGGTAAAGGATATGCATGCAACTCACTTGTCTTTGAAAATTCGAAGTCACGAAGGAATAGCGCCGCGACGTGTTTACACAGCACTAAAATTGTTATTGATTCTACTGTTAACTCACTTAGCCGGCCGGCATGAAATATAACATACATACATATAATCACGCCTCTTTCCCGTAGGGGTAGTCAGAGACCACTTCTTTCCACTTGCTACGATCCTTACATACTTGTTTCGCTTCGTCCGCTTTCATTATTCCTTTCATACATGCTAAATTAAATATAAAGGATTCTCAAATTAATTGTTTAACAGCATGTTTGATAAATTCTTCTTCAATAAGGAATATAATATGCTGAGCGAGCGTCGATACAGTTAGGCGAAATTTCAGTAAGTGAATTGCAAACTACTTTAAGGTCTGTGATGTGTCGATAAGTGACTAATTACCCAATCGAGTGAGAGATTGCGTCATATTAGGAAGTTGGAAAGGGACAAAATAATTTGAATGTAGGTGCGTAATGAGAAAGGATATAGGAGTAATTCTGCCATGTCACTTCCTAGATTTAGTTTTTACGTGTACCGACCTCTTGTTAATATAAATAAGAATTAAATCTAATCAGTAGGTTTGATCTTTCACGGACATGGTTATGGTTTGTAAAGTGGTTATAGTAGAGTTCAGTGTAGCCCTGTTCCACCAATGTGATCTATTGTGATAACCACTAATAACTATAGCTCACTGATAAGATTGATGAATCTTATTATATATTTTGCAGTGAGCTGACGTGGTGAAGTGACGGCTGAAGTGGTTGAAGAATTGGACTTATCAAAGAGATGCTACATTTACGCATGAAAGGACCACATTCAGAGAGGATGCTATGGATCTACACGCTCTACAATATCTGAGGCCTAAGATTGAGAGGTGTTTGTTTAATCTGCAGTGCTATAATTGAGTCTATAGTGAACAGAGCCGACTATCTGTGTTGGCGTATACCTCCGATTGAAAAAATGAGGCAAGATTTCCTAAGTTGACAAACTTGCCAAATTTGGGAAACTCTCCGAAGATTCCACAGCCAACTTTAGATCCAACGGTATACCATTTAACGCTCCCATTTTTCCAAGCAAATCAGTTGTTCCTCATGTGGTGAATTCAGTTTTTAAGTTGCTGATGAAGTCGAATTTCAGCAGCATGGCGTCACTAACTATTTCTAATGGGGACAGGACTTCTAAGGAAGGATTGCTCAAATTGCTTCAGTGAGTTGGAGAGTCAGTTCATCCGCATATGCGTCATTATTCCATGCAAGCTGACCCTCGCCTCCTTTTTTAGAAATAGGTTTAGGGGCGGCAGGTTCAGAAGCGTACTTAAAGCTGCTTTTTCTTGCGTGGACGTCATGGCTCCAGTTTTTTAAAGGCTACCTAACTTGGCAATAACTTTCTTCTTAATCTTTTGGGCAATTTTTCTACATCAGACCACGGAGCCATATGATATAAGTGGTCTTACAAAGGGCCCTGTTGGGCTTTGGACACGACGACTACAACAACTTAAGGCAAATTTGCCTTTTGCACAATACGGTCCACTTGGCTATTCCAGGTAAGTTTTCTGGTCTAAAACGAGCCCCAGATATTTTAAACGGTGTATATTTAGTTATTAATATTCAGTCGTTTCACGGACATACATAATATAGACAATCTATTGTATTGTAATACTTGTAATAAATAACTTTTTTGGATTCCGTATTGTTTGTCGAATACAAAGAAGTGTTCTTTTAGAAAAATATTCTATGTAGAGTTTTACTTTGTTACCATTTTATTATATTTAACATTATAAATAATATGGCTTTTATAAAATGAAAGTGTTATTAAAAATGGAATGTAAGAATGTTTTTATCAATAAGTCCGAAAAAAAATTAAATTCTGATCATTTATACGTCTTGGTAGACTGTAACATCTGTGGATACGTTGAAAAAAATGAGGTTGTCAGTTAATCTCTATTTTGAGCAATGCACACTAACACAAAGTGACATACAAATCGCGAGTGTAAGACGTAATTTGTCATTTCACTAGCCACGGCGCCCTTCAGACCGAAATACTATAATGCTTACACATTACTGCTTCACGGTACCCATAATCTAACCTGCATCCTGTGCAAAGGTTGTGCCCACTACTTGGTTAAATCGAGTTACTAAGTCTTTTGTTCGATGATGTATTATGCTTTTACAAGATGATCCAGAAATGTACAAAACAAATGTGTTACACTATTCAAAGGATTGGTAAGAACGTTTGTGTGGAAAAGGTTACTATAACATAAATTACTTTCTTAATGATACAACAGATTCGGAATGGAGCGTCCACCCTCAGGCTATGTATTAATAAATTTTATTATACGATACTTTATCGTGACGCAATTTTGTTATAAAAAATTCGAATTGGTGGCAATTTTTAACGTTCAATAAGTGATTTCAAATCCTATTTTGAATAACAATATTTGAATTCGAATATACCTCTTATTAGATATTATATGTTGTACATAACAATTTCCATCTTTTGTGTATAAATTAATATAAGCTCCATATTGTTTATTATGAATATATGAAATGAAATATAGCTCTTAGAAAAACTCAAAACCTTAGTGAATTCAAAAGAACCGAGATATCTGTGGACACCCCAGGAGTGTTCTGAACCTCTGGAAGGAGCAGGAGAATGACTGGTCAACACTGCGCGCAAAATGGACTCAACTAAGTTGCTAAGTCCGGTCCACTTGTTCGGAACACTTACTTACGAATATATATAGATACTAGTGGACCTGACAGACGTTGTCCTGTATACACGTCTTAACTTTGACAAATCGGTCCAGCCGTTAGGAGCAGTTTACTAACATACACATGAGCAGAAGAATTATATTATGTGGACGGAATTGAGAATCTAAATCAATCTCAAATTCACTGGAACACACAAAAAAAACTTTATATTATATGGACGGAATTGAAAATCTAAACCAATGTCAAATTCACTGGAACACACAAAAAATCATCAAAATCCGTCCAGACGTTTAGGAGGTAGTTCAATTGTGAATCTAAACCATTCTCGAATTCACCTGAAGACACACAGAAAGTTTCATTAAAATCAGTCCAGCCGTTTAAGAGGAGTTCAGTTACAACAGACTCACAAAAGAAATATATATATTAGAATGAGCTGTATTTAGCTCATACCTAGCTTATCATATATGTTATATCCGAGAGGAATTCAGATTTGGTAGGTCTCTCATTAATATTGGTGAAATGGTGTTACATATTCAAATATTTCAGTTTTTTCTTGTCACTACACAAGATGTATCCTACGATCTAAAGAATATTATTTTTATTATATGCATTAAATATGAATTTTACTCCCTTCAAAGCTTGGAAACCCTTCTTTTCCATTTAATCACCCCAAGGGTCTTGGATAGCGTTTATATAATGTCATTAAATAAAGGGTTTATTACTCTGGCACGTTCGCACGACGCAAATATATCAGCATTATATGAATAAAGCTATTGCACGAAATTCAAAATTTGAATCCTGATCATTCAGTATATTTAGAAATGTTAATAAATATGTTTTTTTTTAATGAAAATAAGGGACGAGACGAGCAGAACGTTCAGCTGATGGTAATTGAGACGTCCTACCCATTACAATGCAGTGCCGCTCAGGATTCTTGAAAAACCCGAATTTTCTGAGCGGCACTACAATTGCGCTCGTCACCTTGAGACATAAGATGTTAAGTCTTATTTGCCCAGTAATTTCATTAACTACGACGTCCTTCAGACCGAAACACAGTAATATTTCCACATTTCTGCTTCACGGCAGATGTAAGCGCCGTTGTGGGACCCATAATCTAGTCGGCTTCCTGTGCAAAGGAGCCTCCCACTGGTCTCTAGTTCTCGAGTTAAAATTTTTCGAAACATTCTACAGGAACAATGTCGTCAAGGAAGCCATTTTCGTCTCGCACTACACCCTGTAATTTCATTATTAAAGTAACGTTGATTCTCTGGAGTCATGGGAGGCTAATGGTGTGAGACGGAACTTGCTTCTCTCTCTCAGACACTCTCATCATAAAGCACAACAAGAAGAAGCTGGTAAAAGTTTTAAAAGTTTTTTTTTAAATATGTAATAAATATCTTCATATAATCTTATATCATTTGTTCAACTATCAGGTTGTGGCTTCATCTACAAAATCATAACAAATTGTTTAAATTTGCAAGAGCGACATCTCAAGTAAATTTCCTAACATGCAATATATTCAGGAGTGAGCAGGTTATCAACTGTAAAGTAGATCCTGTAAATGAAGCCACAACCTGAGAGTTGAGCAAAGCATACAAGATTTTTATACCAACTGAGCTAACTCAGTTGGAACAGCACTTGCACGGAACGCGAGAGGTCGTGGGTCCCATATCGTTCATAAAATTTTATTTTCAAATTTTATTTATGTTTAAATTTGTATTTTTGTGTTTAGCTCCCTTAAAAGTCGAATATGATCCTCCAAAAGACCAATGGGCCTCCTTATCGACATACATTATGCTGTAATCAAATTGCAAAGCACTTACGTTCATTGCTGCATTGAAAAATTTGATATATCTACACATATTTAGACAAATTGTTAGTTAGTGTACTTCAAATTCATTAAAAATCATAACATATTTTCTTTTTACAAAAAAACAAACAACTTTTAAAACAATAGATATAATATGCACTAAAAAGTATAAAAATAATTACGTATTTTTATACAATCTAATTAATCTAATTCTAGATACGTTTATTTTATTTATTGTAATTTCTGGAGTCGGTGTCATCCAAGATAGGTTTGTAACTACATACATAGATATAGGTGAGATGTGCTTGAGTTGTGAGGAGACGAGAGGCGAGAGCGGGTCGCGGCGGAAGGACACCGATTCCAAAAATAACAATAATCGTAACTAGAATTAGATTAATAAATTAGATTGTAAATATTCGCAATTATTTTTATCGGTCATGTTACACTCTCTTTGAAACCTACAATCAGTAAAATATAGTCAAATATGTATGACTGTATATATTAATATGTACATGCTATGTACAGACAGACACGATTTTACAGATGTATTAAAGTATAGCTGATATTGTTTTGTAAACAGTAAGGAAGTATATATTTGGTTGTTTCTTAATGTAATTAACATTAAAATATGATCTCAGTCATGACGCATGCACGGGACAATTAAGATATAATCTGTCATGTCACTTCACTCGACGACGGACGTTCAGCTGATGGTAATTGATACGCCCTGTACATTACAATGCCTTGCCGCTCAGGATTCTTGAAAAACCCAATAATTCTGAGCGGCACTTCAATTGCGCTCGTCACCTTGAGACATAAGATGTTAAGTCTCATTTTCCAAGTAATTTAGTGAAATTAACATTAAAATATGATCTCATCTCTCTCGTAGCTAGTGAGCTACGGCGCCCTTCAGATCGAAACACAGTAATGTTTACATATTACTGCTTCACGGCAGAAATAAGCGCCGTTGTGGTACCCTTAATCTAGCCGGCATCCTGCGTAAAGGAGCCTGCTACTGGTAAAAGATGGCTACGGCGTGTGCTTATACCACACAAGGGAAAACTTGATCAAAGTCAGGTTAATCTCGCTGATCCATCGCGTGTCTCCGTGTATGCATGCTTGGTTTTGTATAGGCAATGGTAGTTAAAATTAACTCTATGGGGAACCTTTTTTTTATTTAAGAGGACAAACGAGCGTACGGGTCACTTGGTGTTAAGTAATCACCGCCGCCCATATTCTCTTGCAACACCAGAGGAATCACAGGAGCGTTGCTGGCCTTAAGGAAGGTGTACGCGCTTTTTTTGTCGTATTATCCCGGAAATACCACACAAGGAAGTTCATTCCACGGTTTTGTTGTACGTGGAAGAATGTTCCTTGAAAACCGCACTGTGGAGGACCGCCACACATCCAGATGGTGAGGATGATATCCTAACTTGTGGCGTGTCGTGCGAAGGTGGAATTCGGCGGCAGGAATCAGGTTAAACAGCTCTTCGGAACACTCCCCGTGATAAATACGGTAGACGACCTACAGTGAAGCGACGTCTCTACGCAACACCAAGTGATCTTCTAGCCTCAATCTCATTCAATACCACTGAACTCTATTATATACCACTGGACTGGCGGCTGTACGCAGAGTAATGTTCGTTTCTGTCGCAGCCATTTGTATTATACGTCAAAATTAGTTCACTGGACGCTCGCGAATGGCGCTTCAAATAGGCACATAAAATTTGCTGTCAAACATATGGAACAGCTTGATATATATACTGGTCAGTGTTCAATGCGCACAAATTAACAATTAAAAAATAAGATAGCTGTAGGTGTATTATATGCCTATATATATTTCAGGTTTATTTATATGACCTAGCCACGACATATGAGAGATAAAACTCAAGATATAGCGGTGCGTTGTCGTTAGTAATATGTCTTTCATACACAATAAGAATCTCGAGCAAGATGCAGGTTACCCTTCCCAAACAAAAGGCCTCGGAGAGATTGCGGCTCGTAAGGTATTGGGATACTTGAATGGAACAACTTGCAAACACGGTGTTTTGTCAGTGCGGCTTGTAATGCATAATACTAGCTGACCCGGCAAACGTTGTTTTGCCATATAAATTATTTTTAGAGTTAGACCGTTTCTGGGACATTGAAACAGTACTTTATTTTTCTAAAATAAATATTTTTTCTAAAATAAACGTAGCCTAAGTTACTCCTTATTACATCAGCTAACTGCCAATAAAGGTCTCGTCAAAATCGGTCCAGCCATTTCAGAGATTAGCCGGAACAAACTGACAGACAGAAAAAAATTGTAAAAAAAAATATTTTGGTGTATGTACTTTATTTTGGTGTATTCATATACATGTAGTAAAAAACGGCTATTTCAAAATTACAAAACAGACACTCAAATTTTATTCATATGTATTCTGGAGACAGCGGTTGTAGCCGGCGGTTTTTAATAATATGAAAATTTATTTGTGTTATTATTTATCTTTGTTTCTTATGAATAAACTAAACAGAAACGTAGTCAAACAAACAAACAAAAATATTTTTATTTCGTAGGTAAATTGCATTACACTTGAAATATGTCATTTTTTTCATACAGCTCGTTCGGAATGCAGATTTTCTTAGAGAAGAACGAGGAAGAAACTCTGAGGTTACTCTTTTCAAAACTGAATAATATTACAGATTCTTTTCAGATTTCAGATTAGTCAATTTCAGAAATTCTTTCATTGTTAAAATAGTATATTAATAATGAGTAACATTTTTTTAATCTTTATTTATATATAGAGGGTTTGATCACAGAGTGAACATCTAATACAAATAACAAAAAAAAATTTGGAACGCTTCACGATTTAGCGTGTCGTCATGGTTTGTTTAAGGGGAAGTGTTAGCAGAAAACACGCAAACAAGGTGTTTTTAGACAAGTTTTGTGGTGAAATAATTTGGAGCTATGAACACTACTTAATCCTGTTACACATTTCCTTAAGTCTTATTTGTAGGTTTCTAATGCTTGCTGTTGATAGTTAACACTCCACAGCCTTTTTGAACTACCACTTTTCTTTGCAGTTAAACAAGTTTTTGGCATGGTATGACGCATTTTGATAGTACAACTCTCAGAAATGTTATTCTAATAGCTTGTACTTTTTTTGTGTAGGTGCATTTATTAAAAATTAGTAATGAATAACGAGGATTTTAAGCATAAAAACTGTTAGAACAAAATATATTGGCTTTGTAACATAGATGGCGGGCCGGCAGCCGTGAGCTCATATCGCTCAAGGTCGCTGGCATTTAGTGTCGCCTTAAGTTAATAAATAACGCGAATTGCATGAATAAGAAAAACATTTTGAAAATATTGGTTTATACGATATAAAAACATGTGTGCAATTCACACGTGGTGAAACCTTCAAAAATTTTGGCTTCAAGATAATGAGACGAATGTATGTAAAATTTCGGGAAGCAGATAATTGTAGGTTTTTTATCATAGTGATACAAGTTTGATATTTAATTCGTAATTATTACATAAATTTATTCAGACTCAGAGCTTATATTTTCGATAAATCATACAGGAGGCTTATGGTAACCAAAGTATGAAATAAATACTTTGCTCTTGAATTGGTTCATATAATTTTGGAATAGATATTCCAAGTGAGCCAACCGTTCGAGTGACGTACCGTTTATAAAATCTTGTATGTCATGTTCAAGTCTCAGGTTGTGGCTGTCGTTCAGCAGGTTATCAACTGTAGAGTAGATCCTATAGATGAAGCCGCAACTTGAGAGTTGAAGAAAGCATACGAGATTTTATAAAAGATACGTCACTCGAACGGTTGGCTCAGTTGGAAGAGCGCTCGCCCGGAACGCGAGAGGTTTCGAGTCCCGCATCGTTTATAAAATTTTGTTTTCAGTTTTATTTGTGTATTAATCCTAGAAGTGAGAGTTATCACTTTAAAAACATAACATATTGTTTAAATCTCTCATCGTTAAGGCAGCGTTCATAACGTTTACGTTCGACTTTTTTTTCTGGCTTACTTTGCCTTCGACTTCCACGAAACAGTCTTTCATTTTTCGGGTTAATATAAAGCCTGTGATACAAAAAATATACAGAAATTACCCCTACAAAATCACAAACTTTACCTCTATATAATATTGGTATAGATGAATAAAGATATGGGGTATGCCCAATTGGGTACCACATGGTATGGATTTGGTTTGAAAAAGGTACCGTGGTACCCACGGTACCTTTTTCTGCCGTGAAACAGTAATGTGTAAGCATTTTTGTGCTTAGGCCTGAGCCGCCGTAGCTAGTGAAATTACTGGGCAAATGCGACTTCACATCTTACGTCTCAAGGCACAACGATGATGATGAGTGCAATTGTAGTGCCGCTCAGAATTTTAGGATTTTTCAAGAATCCTGAGCGGCACTGCATTGTAATGGGCTGGGCGTATCAGTTACCGTCAGCTGAACGTCCTGCTCGTCTCGTTCCTTATGTTATAAATAATAGAATATCTTCGTTTCTACTGGAGTGCTCATTTTTCAAAATGATTATTAATTCACATTTTAAATTACCTAAGAGGATTTGCGTGAAGCTATGTTATCTCTGTTACGATATTGTTTTTGTCCTCTCGCCCGTTTAAAATAAATTTTATTTTGTGCATCGAGAAATTCATATTCAAATATATTTTTATTTTTATAATTTTCATATAAAACACAATATAAAGTATTTTTATTAAAGTTCAATATTTTAATTAATACCTATACTCCATTATAAGTTAATAGTAATGAAAAAATCTTGTCTTAGTTTGTGTGAAAAATACTAGAATTTCATTAATTTTCATGAATGTTCTATTATCATGGAATGGAATAATAGTCAAAGTCAAAAATTCCTTATTTCTGGTATCACCATTAACTGCCTTATTAATAAACGCGAAGTAAAGTTATTCCAAATTTAAAACTTTTGTCTTTATCTTACCTTTGTCACTACATAGTTACATGACAGGGAGAAGAAATTTTAAACTTGGAGAGACTTTCGAATGCGTTTATTAATAAGACAGTAATAATTGTTAAATTACTTTTACCGCATCTATTAATAAGAAGGTGAGTAATGAGATAAAGCGATATAACCGTATAAGACACAACACAAAAAGATTATTACCGTGCCAGACATTACAAGCGTAATTTTTATTTAGATTCAAATTTCTCATTTCGTTTCAACATTCAATCTTTTTTCCTATTAAAATTTGGCAAAGTGAAACTTTTGATGTAGCTGCAATTTCTTGAAATGCGGGAAACGGAGATATTAAAAACAAGGCAGGAAAGCGATACCGCAGAATCAGCGACCGCAAGATTTACCATATCGAGCTCGGATTTGGTACACTCTGAGGGTTAAAGACTCTTTGATCGCGAACCTATTGGTAAATCACTGCGGTTTGAGAATTTTGGAGCCAAAATTCCGCAGCGGTAAATCGTGAAAGGTTATAATAAAAAAAATATTTGTATCAAATTTATGATCGTGTTCTTTGGACGTTATTTGTTTCAGATTATTTCCTCGGCATTGTTTTTATTACTTATCTGTTACAATAACTAGATTAAGACCAAATAGAAATGAGCATTGCCATATTTTGGCAACAAACAATTTAATTATATAAATCCTTGACAAATCGGCAGTGCCCCAGGGCAGATCTTTCAGATACACCAAAACTGAGTGTGTCGTACGGCACCAAATTCAAATTCAAATATTTTTATTCAAAATAGGATATGACACCACTTATTGGAAGTCAAAAACTACCAAACATTCCAAAAAGAATGCCTCAGACCTAAGAAAAACGGCCGCAACAAATTCAGCGGGCTTATTTTATTTCATCAAAAAATATGTTTACAAAGTAATTTTGTACAATTAAACTTATTATTTAAAAGCCTGAGAGCGGTCACTCCATTCCCAATCTGTGGAATCATTAAGAAAGTCATTTATATTATATTACTTTAACACACAAACAATTTTTAACAATTCTTTTGAATATCGTAGTACTTTTGTTTTAAACATTTTCTGGGATGTTGTTATAAAAGTATATACATCGCCCCACAAAAGACTTACTAACTCGACTTAGCCGAGTAGTAGGCATAACAAGTTTATGTTTGTTCCTTGTGTTAACATTATGATTGTCACTGTTTCTAGCAAATTCTTCAATGTGTTTATGAACATATAGAACATAATCAAGAATATATTGAGAAGCAACAATGTCTTTTTTTATTTCTTTAAATTTTTCTCTTAATGATTCTTTAGAAGGTTATAAATAGCGCGAATAGACCTGTTCTGCAGCACAAAGATGATATTAATATCGGCTGCACTGCCTCATAACAAGATACTATAGGATATAATACTATGAAAATAACTAAAGTATACTAGTCGCGCCGTATGGATGCCAGTTAGCGCTGTAAGTAACTGAGTACTAACAGAAATGCTGCAGAACTAAGTCTATTCTCCAATTCTTCAATATGGGGGCCCCATTGCAATTTGGAATCAAGAGTAATGCCAAGAAACATAGCAGGTTCCACTGTTGACTTGAGATTAGTCTGTTGTTTATAGTTCACACCCTTAGTAATGATGTTAGTAGTTGTTGCAGTAGAATACAGGATACCTACAAAAAAAATCTAAATTCAATTCATTCATTACATATTTTTCCACAACCTAATATGTGTATGACATGAAAAGACTAATATAATACAAAAAGCAAAAAAACTAAAAATTTTAAACGTAAACATCTGATTCAAATATAAAATTGAGGGGCGCAGTGTAACCTAAGTTAATATGTACCTAAATAGCATTTGTGAATACTTAATAATAATACACTGGCCTTCAAAAGTAAGTATCACACTTTTAAAATTGGGATTACGTTTTAAGTTCACAAGATATACTTTCGAAATAAAAAGGACTCCAAAGAGAATTTAATTTTGTACATAAAAACTTTATATTCGGTAACCTTCTTTTAAGAATTGGCTGAAAAAAAACTTCTAAAACAAAACCATTCCTTTTTGAAAGTGGACGTTTCCGAATCACAATTTTACCATTCACATTTTTCTTTCTGTTTTAAATTTTTTTCAAGATCGATGGGTCTTGTTTTAAAAATTTATGCTAAAAAGCACATAACATTTATTTATCATGCCTCTTTCAGTTGAAGTATGTGCTAGGATCATGGCTTTTCTGGAACTAGGCATCAGTATGCGTCGCACTGCAAGAATGGTGGGTGTGACGGTACGAACGGTCCAGAAGGTAAAGCGAAGGTACGAAGAGACTGGACACCATCTGAGGAGACCTTGTAATGGCAGACCCAGGTGTACCAGTGCCCGAGAAGATCGTTATATTATTTCCTCTGTGTTAAGAAATCGCCAGCAAAATGCAGTTGAAGTCCAGCAACAGCTACTTCAGACCCGGAGGGACTACATTAGTGACAGTACAGTGAGAAGAAGACTTGCTGAAGCAAATTTGAAACCCCGAAGACCAGCGAGTGGCCCAAAACTCGAGAGACAGCATCGAGTAGCGAGACTGCGATACGCCCGTGAACACATGCAGTGGGATGAAGAAGAATGGTCAAGAATTTTGTTTGCAGATGAGTCTCGATTCTCCCTTTACACTTCTGATGGAAGGCGAAGTGTTTACAGGCGACCTGGTGAGCGATACTTTCAAGCCTGCATCTCAGAAAGAGTCCAATACGGTGGAAGCAGTGTACATGTATGGGCTGGCATATCTTCAGAAGGTCGCACAGAGCTAGTAGCCATAAAAAATGGCACCTTCACTGGGCAAAGATATGCTCAAGAGATTCTCAATGAGTATGCAGGGCCGTATTTAGCAAATATGGGTGATGGATCGATGCTGATGCATGATAATGCCCGGCCACACACGGCTCATATCGTACAAGAGTATATTCAGGAGATCGGTATCAGCGTGATGACTTGGCCATTAAGAAGTTCTGATCTCAACTCGATTGAACACGCCTGGGATGAGCTTGGGAGGCTAGTCAGAAATCGCAGACCACCACCTACTACCCTCAGGGCACTAAAACAGGCCCTGGTAGAAGAATGGGAGAATATTCCCCAACATCGGCTCCGAAACCTAGTGTTCAGTATGCCAAACCGGCTCGAAGCTGTAATCAGAGCTCGAGGAGGCAATACCAGTTATTAAAAATTAAATAACATGTAATACATTTTAGTTGAATTTTTTACACTTCACTAAAAATGTATATTTTCATTGTTTTATCTTTATGAAGTTAAAAATGTTACTAATGTATAATTTTAGTTTCTAAGAATTAAAGCCTATAAAATTTGCAACAAAACGTTTTTAATCTTAAATCTCTACCTTCTAAAGTTCTGAAAAAATCTTAATTTGAAAAGTGTGATACTTACTTTTGCAGGCCAGTGTAAGTAGGGAAAAATATTTCTTCTTTTGTATGACTTCTCAAGACATTTTATAGATATTGTTATGGTTCCGTCAGTGTAGAAACTTTGGGTCTTCTGGTATAAAAACCGCCAAGTAGTTTTGGCAATCCTTGATCCTGTCTAAGGAATTATGTGGTTGAAATTTATTGAATTAGGTTTTATTTTGCGGAAATCCATAAATATCAAAATTTTTGTTTTTCAATCAATTAGACACGTGTTTCACCTCTACGCGAGGCATCCCCAGGAGATGTTGACTCGCCAAATTAGAGACTACTACTAGGAGACTAATGCTACCTTGTGTTTTTTTTCTACAAGGAAGGTAGATAATTTATGTAAATTCGGAAGAGGAACGGTCCAAGAATAAACCCTTGTGGTACGAGACATTCTTGAGTAGATTGATTGAAGAAAAATATTAGCGAAATTTACACTAAAGAAAACCCACAACATTTGTATAATTCTAATGTGGTGACCGAAACAGGTGGAAATCTTAAGGTGCAAAGTCAGGTCTATATGACGGATACTTAACACCTCCCAGCCATACTCGAAATGTTTGCTGAATGGCTAAAGATGTGTATGCTCTAGCGCTATCGTGATGAAAGACGTCCTTTCTATTCATCAATTCTGGCCACTTTCTTCTTGTTTAAATCTCATCAGTTGTTGGAAGTAGAGATCCGAATCGATTGGATATTTATATGACATGAGATGAGCAGGACGTTCAGCTGATGGTAATTGACACCGCGTGGCCATTATAACAATGCAGCGCCGCTCAGAATTGAAAAACCCAACAATTCTGAGCGGCACTATAATTGCGCTCGTCACGTTAAAATATAAGATATTAAGTCTCATTTGTCCAGTAATTTTATTAGCTACGGCGCCATGCAGAACGAAACACAATAATGCTTACACATTACTGCTTCACGGGAGAAAACGCCGTTGTGGTAAGAAGCCTCTCACTGGTAAATGCCCTAAGTCGCCTCTTATGACAGCCTTATGCCAGGGACTTCCCTATTCTAATTATGCCCCGGGGAAGCACAGGTCTGCCTGGTGGTAAAAGATCACAACGAACAATGTCCTTCCATTCCCACGATATAATAATAAGAAATAACAATGCTAACTTATTAACCTATTATAATCAATTACATTTTTTTTATTTATTTATTTATAAAAAACAAATTTTACATTTACAGGTTTCAAAGCAATAAAAACCACTACCTACAAGTCTACACCAGCAGAGATAAATTAACAAAAGAAAAAATAGTTCACAATCGTTAGAAACTTAGCTATATAGATAATACTCATAATTTTACAAATAAAAGTACTTGATACAAATAATTGTTAAGCATGATAAGTTGTTCGGTGGTCTGTCAAGTCTTAAAAAGTATTTTTTTAAATTCTGTTTTAAATTTGTCTCAGTCAACGAGTCAGTCAAGTCACATTTATTACACTTATATGAATCTGCCTTCTAGTTATAAATTCTATTTTGTAATTAGTTTAATTATTTGATTTAATTATCAACTACCTAACTATTTAATGCATGGACCCCATTCGGGTAAAAGGCTCCCCCAAGGACTGCTATCCTTCTCTGTCATTAGCTCCGTCTAGTCAACCGCCCGCGCAGGTTACAATTGCTAGTTATTCAGCCCATCTGGCCCTTGGTCGACCTCTTGATCTGGTGCCTTTTAGGCCAGACCACTTTACTGACCTTAGAGTCCATCTATCGTCCTAATACTATCGTACCCAGCATCATTTATTACGAGTTAACCCGGGTTTTACCACATTTTTTGAAAGCTGACCAACCTTTAACCATAACCTTTTTCGGACGTTCTTCTCGTACGTGGTCAACTATTCATCAGTCTCTTCAGAAACGGTTCGGTTTCATTTAGTCTTAATAAAGAATCGTAAATGAGTACACAGTTCATTAGGTTTCTTTCAGTGAACTCGTGTGGCACCTTAATATGCAGCTTTTTCTGTACTTAGCTTTGTTCAAATAGGTTAAAACTATTTTGAGATCAATTTCAAGTTCTTCAGCTTCTTCAATTGGCATTTTCTCCGTAACAGGACGACCAGAGCTAAGTGCAAATTTAACATTAAAATTCCCGGTTTGAAAGCGCTTTATCTACCTTCGTGCTACTCTTACTGACTCTACAATAAGACCATAAATGCTCTGTGCTACCCCGGGGCATAAAAAGAATAGCGAAGTCCCAGGCCCAATTAGGGAATATACCTGTGGGAGGCTTCTTTCCACAGGATGCTGGCTAGATTATGGGTACCACAACTGCGCCTTTTTGTGTTTCGATCTGAAGGGCGTCATAGCTAGTGAAATTAATGGGCAAATGAGACTTAACATCTTATGTCATCTGAAAATCCAGCTCGTCTCGTCCCTTATTGTCATAGAAAATCATTTGTATTGCTAATATATATATAGTCAAAAAAATAAAGGCTACGGGTAAGTAATCACCAAGATATTTTAAACTATAACCTTCAAAACATGCTGCAATTAAAAGTATTATTCCGATCGGTTCAGTAGTTTTCGCGATATTACCAAACAAAATACATGCTCTCCATTAACTAGTAATTTATTAATCTACTAGCCGACCCAACAGACGCTGTTTTGTCAATAGAAAAAAAAATGATGTAAGTATTCGGTAATAATGTACTCTAAAGCCATCAGAAATGTGTAATCAAAGTTAATGAGTTAAAAATGAAACAAAATCGTATTTCTGAATGATTTTATAATATGTAGTAAAAAAAAATTGATAAGGATTAATATCGTATTTGTGTAAACATCTTTTACATGACCGCTTTATAATTGCAATTTTTTTAAAGTATTACAATGGATATAGTATGTTATCCTTAAGAGACTAGCCATCGCAGACTTTTCTGTAGACCAATATAAGATACACAATTCCATCATACATTATTTTGTTATATCTCAAAGGGCTTAGACCGCGTTTTCGTTGAAAGCTCCCAGACGGCTTATTTTTTCCGACACCTCGAAATAGGTATTTAGCCAATGTATACAAAAACTTAACATATTATATACTAAAACCTTCCTCGAGAACCACTCTATCCATTAGTGGAAACAGCATGCAAATCGGTGCAGTAGTTTTTCCGTTTATCGCTAACAGACGCAGCGGAGGACTTTGTTTTATAATATGTAGTGATAATTAAGTTGTAATTAGTTCTAGCTTTCTGCACTTTTGTTATGTTTAATTTCAATACCCGAATCTAACATTACTCCATGCCCGACAAGATTGTTATAAAGGCATCTAAAGATTTCGTATCACTTTTAAATATACAGATAAAGATATGACGGTATATGAAAAACCAAAAAAACCGACGACCCCTATAGCCCAGTGGTTAGTGACCCTGCCTGCTGAGCTAGAGGTTCGATTGTCGCTAGGTACTATCATTTATATGATAAATATGAATGTTTGTTTCCGAGTCACGGATGTTTATTTGTATTTATGTATATTTAAGTAAGTATTTTGTATTAAATATTATGTCGTTGTCTTGTACCCATAGTACAGGCTAACCCTTGTTTAGGGCAATATTGTTAGTGTAAAAGTGTGTCAATAAAACAATTCAAATTCAAATTCAAAAACACTTTATTCATGTAGGTCACAGAAATGACACTTATGAATGTCAAAAATGAATTTATTATTGAATTTACCTTAATTTTATTTTATTTACAATAAAATAGTAAGTAAGTTGCCTTGTTCATGATAAAACTATTCCGGTAAGAATTCTAGTAAAAGGCTTCGCGATTGTACTTGTTATTTTAGACACGCCGTTTCAAGGGCTAGTGAACCTACTGAGCTACTAAAACCACTAAGATTATTGGTGTACACGAGTGCTTCTACATTGTGGTGTGAAGGGCGTATCAATCACCACACTCACCCCATCACTTCATCATAAAAAGAATCATCTAGTAACCCCTAGGCCTGTTTGTTGTTACATAAAAACGATTTAAATATGCTCAATCTATAAAAAATTGAAATACAAATCCTGCATATACATACACAGTAACATTTTAAACTGACCCCCACACTAGGCGTTGCCAGTCTCTTGGAGGAAATAGTAGAATTAACAGACAATACAAAATATTTTACCAGTGGGCTCCTTTGCACAGGATGCCGGCTAGATTATGGGTACCACAACGGTGCCTATTTCTTCCATGAAGCAGTAATGTGTAGACATTACTGTGTTTCGGTCTGAAAGGCGCCGTAGCAAGTGAAGTTACTGGGCAAATGAGACTTAACATCTTATGAATCGTATCTCAAGGTGACGAGCGCAGTTTTTGGGGTTTTTCCTGAGCGGCACTGCATTGTAATGGTCAGGGCGCATCAATTACCATCAGATGAACGTCCTGCTCGTATCGTCCCTTAATTTCATAAAAAAAATTCAAGTGGCTGGTGACAACAAGCTGATTAATAAAACTTAACTAAACAAATACTAAAATTAATAACTACACAAGTATTAATTGTGTTTATGTGTATATATGTTGTAAAAAGTTATTATTTAACAGCTAACAGGCAGCAAATTGATATAAAAAATTACTTTTACTATAATAAATTGGCAAGGGTGTGTCTACCTTTATTATACATAAAACCAGGGCAATAATTTACTATATTCCTTAAAAAAAAAGAAAGTTCTATTTTATCGTCCGCACTGTACTACAGTATATGTGTTTATATATATCTAGCAATAAAAGGAACAGTTAAAGTAAGAATCAAATTGAAAAAATAGTATTTCTGTAATTTTTATAACCACACGCTATGTCTTTCAAAGTACCTATAAAATTAGATAGCTAACTAAATTTTTAAGAACTGAATACCTTAATAAGATATTCCTTACATTATTCACTGGAAAATAATTACAAACTAAATTAAACAACATACTAAACAAAACTAAAGCTTAAATTCTTAAAAAATATTAATTAACACTGTAATCGTCTAAAACTCTATTGTTTATACAAATATAATCCCATTTTCAAAATAAAACTCACCTAAGAAAGATGTAGAGAAGTACCGACAGCATCACAACTTAACAATTAAAACCAACACGCCAATTAATTACGAATTATTCGCGCGTTTGTTTAACAACAATAACCCCATGAGGTAAGGGAGAGTTGTTGATGTGTTCGCGCCTTCGAAGCCTGTCTAAACTCGGCTTTGAGCCCGTTCTACGCATGCGCTGAGAGCCTTAATCTCCGAACACCATCGTTGAAAATTCTTAGAATAAGTTCAATTAATTTCTCGTATACGCTAAGCTGACATATGTTGGAACCTTTTATGTCGTTGTTCAATTAAAGCAACGACTACTGAATTTAATTTCACACTGACACATTTCAGAGAAATTATATTATATTAAACGAGCTGACCCGACAGACGTTGTTCTGTAGATAAAAAAAATACTGTTTTATAGGAATATGCCAATATTAACCAATATATATATATATAATATTTACCAATTCTTCATAATCTTCAGAATTATTTCGTAAAATATGCTCCCTGTTGTTATAATGAAATTGTTTCACAGTGGAACTGTCAAACCGTGCGTCACTAAATTCTCATAGAAAATGTGTTCATACAAAACAAATATTGAAATTAAAAATAATTATGGGTCCCAAATCGAAATAAAAACTTTCCTATCACTTTTTATGGAATAAATGTTGTGTTATGTTGTAATCCTAGAGGATTTTAAAGGACTCTTATAAAATATGATTCTAAACCTGTGAATATTTTTTAATTACAATTGATTATTATACTTATGTAACTAAAAATTAAAGATGTTCTAATGCTAATACCAAAATGTATGGTAACTAAAATGAACATAATTTAACATTATGGTAACTAAAATTAACATATAGTTAGTTACCATAATATAGAGTATTGAAGTTTATTTTAGTATAGATATTGTCACGTTTTGAAGTTCTGTTTTTAATTGTGAGGTTTATATTAGAAATGATGTTATCTATATATATAAATTTCTCGTGTCATAATGCTCCTTCGAAATGGCTTGATAAATTTTTATGAAATTTTAAATGTATATTTGGTAGGTATGAGAATTGGTTGTAGTGTATTTTTAATACCACAAATTTACTTTTGGAAAAACGTTACTATTCTATTAATGAATACTTAGAGGAAAAATATTTGAATGTCTGCCCCTCGGTTGTTCATATGCTATGCCTTACGAGGTGCCTGTGATAATTATTTAGTACTACAATTTTGTTTAGTAACTAAGTCGCATGTAACGCAATTTAAATAAATAAGTTAATAAACAAAATTGTATTTTATTAATAATTTATATGACCATAACAATGTTTTCTATTTCAGCTAAGTAGTTTTTAATAAGTTTCTTATCTCTCATATAGGTAATATCAAATCTATATGAGTTTTGAAGTTATTGGATTACACGGACGAGAAAAAAATAAGAACTCCGTGTCACCTTACTTACAGTGAGGCACCAAAACAAGCCACTAAACATGTAAATAAATAGTGCATAGTGCCCCACGCATACACTTACACTAATACAAGCCGATCTGCCGCCATTATGAGATTTGTCTTCTTCTTATCGAGTCGACGGTCACCTCAAATACGGGCAGCCCAAAAAGCCGCAACCGTGATAGCTCGGTCGGTAGCCTCGTGTAGCTCCTCGTTCGTGCATGTTGTCGGGATTTATTTACATGGCACAGCTCAGCAAGTAAAGTTGCTTTGTCTGAGGAGAAGCCCTCGATGTTAATAGAGAGCACTGTCAAGGCGGGCTCTAATAAGGGCCGTTTACAGCGAGCTTGGTTCTTAGAGGTGGCCATCGTGGTGAAAAGATTAGTCAGCCTACTGATTTTGTTTGTGTAGTGCTGCTTCCAGGGACGCCGGGTGCTTGTGATCGGTATAGAACTAAGCACCACGCGGGGAGGCTCTTTTCAAGTCCCCATGAGATTTGTCATAGTCTGTGACAGATCAGTTTGCATCGCAATAAAATATTTTAAAAATGCCGTCGTGCGTTGTGAAAAAGTATAAATACAATTATATAAAATTATTTGTGGATATATGATTATTTAAGAGAGAAAAAATTGTGTAACTGGTGTACTCCGTAACCGCACACACACTAGCATAAAGGTGCTTCACTTGCTAATATCACGGCCCGGAGTCCTTCTTTTTTTACTAGTCCCTGTTGGATTAATATTAATTTCATGATTCCTGTTTTATTAATTCATTGTATCCAATATCTTTTTGGATTGTGTCAAATCGATATGACCTATACACAGCATGTATAGACTGTATTAGCCTAAGACCATATTTTTTATTTTTGTATGGTATGCAATTAAGCGTATACCTATCTATCTATCAGTGATATGACTGAAGACGGTGAAGCATATAAATAAAACTCAATTTACTGCTTTAAAATCACGTCATATAATTTAATATAAAATAAATTGGCGAAATAATTAGTCGTATATTAAGATCTTTTAAAAACCTGAATAACACATTTTTAGTCCTGTTACTGCTGTTCACCAGCTTGTGAATTAATCATTTGGTCAAATCCTTATTAGCGGCGTGTTATTTTAAGAATTTTAATAATTAAAACCAGCCAAGTTAATCATACATCATCATTTCAGCCGGAAGTCGTTCACTGCTGTGCAAAGGCATACCCCAAAGATCGCCACGACAATCGGTCCTGCGCTGCCCTCATCCAACCTATTCCGGCGATATTGGCCAGATTTTAGTGCATCTTGTTGGGGGCCTACCAACACTACAACTTCCAGTACGTGGCCGCCTTCCGAGAACTTTACTGCCCTAATGGCCATCTGTCCCTCGAGCTATGTGCCCTGCCCACTGCCACATCAGTTTCGCAACCATATAGTCTATGTCAGTGACTTTGGTTCTCGCAGGGAAACTCCGAGCATAGCCCTCTCCATTGCCCTTAGAGCAACAACGAGCTTCCTCATAAGGCCCCCGTCTGCGTTCCGTATGTCATCACTGGCAACACACACTGGTTAAAAACCTTCGTCTTCAGACTGTGGTAATTGGGACGAGAAGATTTTACGGATTTTAATTAACATTTTGAATGATTACTGAGTAGAGAACAAAGTTAATAAAGCCGGTAGAATAAACACATACCGTATAGAAGTTACGACGAGGTCGACCCGAAATTCACAACATAATATTACGAATGCAGTATTTTGAAAGTACTCATCACGCCAAAATTGTATTATAAGCGACTATTACGCCGTAGCGCTCAAATTAAATGTACTGAGGCAAATTGCAATCGGATTTACGATTTATAAATCGCTTCTAGTACATTCTTAAGTCAGCTTAACATATAGGCCGGTGCATAGTGACCCTGCCTACTGAGGTCCCGGGTTCAAATCCCCGTAGGTGCAAACATTTAAAAGAAGAATATGGATGTTTGTTTCCGAGTCATGGATGTTTATATGTTGAAGAAAGTATATCGTATTAAATATATTGTTGTCTTGTACACATAATAACAGATTTTATAACTACAAAGAAAAAGTTAGGTAGTTTAAAGAAATGACAGGCATATAGGCTTTATTACAATTGCTAAGCTCTGAGATATTACTTGGTTTGAAGATAGAGCTCTATTGGCGCAGAAAATCGCATCGTTGAGACAATTGGTGTAGATGATGATGCAATCCTTAGGGAATTGATGATTGCAAACTCCGCTAGCCCATGATATCTATAGTAACAATTGGATTCACTACTATACCACTATTGATTACTATCCCTTTAATAGCAGTTTATTATTTATTAATGTATTATTTATTACCAGTGGGATCCTCCTGTGCACAGGCTGCTGGCTATATTATGTGTACCGCAACGGCGCCTATTTCTGCCGTCAAGCAGTAATGTGTAAACTTCTGTGTTTCGGTCTGAAGGGCGCCGTAGCTAGTGAAATTACTGGGCAAATGAGACTTAACATCTTATGTATCAAAATTTTTGAGTTTTTCAAGAATCCCGAGCGGCACGACATTGTAATTGGCAGGGCGTATCAATTACCATCAGCTGAACGTCCTCCTCGTCTCCTCCCTCATTTAAAAAAAAAATTAATGAATAACAACTTTGTCCAAGATGACCCCTTAGAGCAAATTATTTAAGACCTGTATCTATATATAGGTATGTAAAATGTACACTAAATATTTCTCCATTCTTCCTTTTGCTAATTTTATCTGATTCTGTGAAAGGGTTTAATTATCAAATTTTTAAATGTACCATGCTAAAAATCCTAAAGAAGGAACTTAAGATCACCACTTGAGTCCATAGCGAACATAACGACCACGTACCGAAAGACTCAGTGTTGGAAGGCCCCCCTCAAGATGGACCGACGATCTGGTCAAGATCGCCGGAATACGTTGGAGGAGGGCAGCGCAGGACCAATTGTCATGGAAATCTTTGGAGGAGGCCTTTGTCCAGCAGTGGACGTCTTCCGGCTGATGATAATATATCTCATAAGATAAAATGATCATCTTTGAGGGCCTAATGCAGCTCTGCAATGAGTAAGATGACACATTTTTTTTTTGTTTTGTTATTATAATTATATTATTAATTATATATGTTTGGAGTGCGCGGGTGAATCGAGATAGCTTGCTCCACCTAAACGCTGAAGCTCGTTGGCGTGATCCTGCGCATTAAATCTATGATAATAGCTTTACTGAAAATGCGTTACTTTATTCTGCCTTTTGCACGCAAGATGCCGGTTCGACCTTGCTCAAAAGTAATGTTTCATAACTTTTTAATCTGGGCACATGAGTAAATAATGGTCTGGGTGTCTGCATTTGATATTCCAGATATTAAATTAAATTTTTATGCAGAAGTGGGACCTAATTCCATCCATATTTTGCATATTAAAAATAGCATCCTAGACTAAAGAAGAGAATGAAAAAAAAGACTGATGGACATAAACAAAAAATAAAAATACCCATAACAAAAATTGTCAAAAAACTTATGTGGAGATGGATGGGCCATATGCTCAGATGCCCAAACGAATGGTCACAGAACCTAACCCATGGTACCCCAGGGATGCCAAAAGAAAGAGAGGCAGGCAGATACTAAGGTTGGAAGATGATATTAAGAAGGTTGCTGGACCAGTTTCGAGTAGAGATGCGCGGGAGAAAGAGCACTGGAAGGTCATAGAGGAGGCCTATGTTAGTGGAAAAGCTAGAAATAATAAAAAAATGGGAATGCAATAAAACATGTTGCTACATCTAATATGTAGCAATAAAAGCTATCTTTATCTTAACAATAGCATCAATATGGTGGTAAAACCAACTATTATTTGAACTTTTCCGTGGTAAACATTAAAATACTGAAACTTTACTGTATCAAACAATAACTTCATATAATACTAGAGTTAGCTCTATAAGTCTGGATAAATTTAACAACGTAGGTGAATAGTTCACGAGTCTAAAATTTCGAGGCATTAATGTCGGGCTTTGAAGTGAAACAGTTAAGGACGCATAATTTAAAAACCACATAATTTTGATAAGGGATTAACGCACTATTAAAATAAATAACAAGGATGACGTATAAGTAATTTTATAAAGAGCTTCAGTTTAAATACAAACAGGATTTGGTCAATATATCAGCGTATAGACAAACGGAGAGTGCAAGAGAGAATATCATCTCTAACGTAATAATGTAATCTTTACCAGGCTCTTTTGCATATGATGGCGGGTAGATTACGGGTACCACAACGGAGCTTATTTCTGCCGTGAAGCAGTAATGTGTAAGCATTATTGTGTTTCGGTTTGAAGGGCGCCGTAGCTAGTGAAATTACTGGGCAAATGAGACTTAACATCTTATGTCTCAAGGTGACGAGCGCATTTGTAGTGCCGCTCAGAATTTTGGGGTTTTTCAAGAATTCTTAGCGGCACTGCATTCTAATGTGCAGGGTGAATCAATTACCATCAGCTGAACGTCCTGCTCCTCTCGTCCCTTATTATCATAAGCAAACAAGGATACAGCAAGATAGAATAGAGTAGCGAATCTATTGTTACTTACTGTAACCGATTTTGATTGACGTAAGTCGTAAACAGTCATCCACACATGGAATAAGCTCCTTAGAATTTTGAATATAAAACTACTTACTAACGCACACATTGACAAATATAATTGCTTACGCTTTATCGGACTGTCGGATCTTCTATACGCTGATATATATCGTAAGTATATGGTGTAAATAAAATAATACCTAAGCAATAACAAGGCACAGTTTTATGTCCTTCGAAGAAAACAACGAGTAGAAAGTATCACATACTTACACTATATTTGCACAAAGTGAAAATATTTATGATTTATCTTATTTATTTACTATAATTTAAATGTTATACTAACATTACAGGTTAAACATATTGCATTTGTGTAGGTGTCTAAAAATAATTACAATAATATGTCAAATTAATAGGTACGTTGTGTGGGGCAATGTATAGGTATGCTTTTACAACAAGATCCCAGAAAATATTCAAAACAATTCTTAAAAAATTGTTACGTGAATGTTACTATAACATAAATGACCTTCTCAATGATACCACAGATTGGGAATGTAGCGACCGCCCTCAGGATATCAAATAATAAATTTTATTGTACAATTTTACATTGTAACCATGTTATTATATAAAAAAAGAAGCCCGCTGAGTTTGTTGCGCCCGTTCTTCTCAGGTCTGAGGTATACCTTTTCGAATGGGTGGTAGTTTTTGACTTTCAATAAGTGATATCATAGATTTAATTTGAATTTCTACTCTTTAAATGCTTAATTATATAGATTAATCTTAATATTAGTCACCCAAATAGTGATACATTATTAATAATAAATAGTTATAAAATTATATTAAATTAGTAAGTAATTAGTTTTTATATTTTTAATATTGGCCATTAGTAAATCGAACATACATTTATATTGAATGCATCTGTGTGAAGAACAAAGCTTATTCGAATTCAAATTATAATAAGCGGAATATCCTTTTTTTCATCAGTTTGCTCGGACGCTCCTTTACACAGGATGCCGGCTAGATTATGGGTACCACAACGGCGCCTATTCCTGCCGTGAAGCAGTAATGTGTAAACATTACTGTGTTTCGGTCTGAAGGGCGCCGTAGCTAGTGCAATTACTGGGCAAATGAGACTTAACATCTTATGTCTTAAGGTGACGAGCGCAATTGTAGTGCCGCTCAGAATTTTTTGGGTTTTTAAGAATCCCCAGCGGCACTGCATTGTTATGGGTAGGGCGTATCAATTACCACCTGAACTGAATGTCCTGCTCGTCTCATTGCTTATTTTCATAAAAAAAAAATTAAATCATATAATAATATTGACACACTCTTACACAAATTATCTTGCCCCAAACTAGGCATAGCCTGTATATATACATAAAATACTATGTTTCTTAATAAGAGTTATTAGTTTTGTGGCCATTCTTTCGATTGGCATCATAAAAGTAGGGGTGGTTTTTTTTTTACATTTAAGTCGGTTAGATTCCCAGACGAGGCAAGTAATTTTTAGAAAATCTTTTGAATGCAGACTTATTAACTTTTAAAAATAACATAAAAACTTCTTTCAGTAAAATAGCCTATCTTCGATATTTAAGGTACTTTCCCTTCACGTCCCATAACTTTGGGACACCCTGTATAGCCTGCCTATGGATGCAAGAAAACGATATATTTAATACAAATTACTCACTTAAACATACATAAAACAAACATCTATGAATCAGAAACAAACATTCATATTCATCATATAAATGTTTGCACCTACCGGGATTCAAACCCATTAAACACAATGATTTGAAAATAATCATTTTAATACGATAAATTTATTGGTAACGTTATGCTTTCAATAATACACGTATAGCAACCAAAACTTAAGTGCTACTTACAATAAAAATTCCATCTAATTTGGTCAAATAATTAACCGCTAGATGTGGTTTTAACAACTATCTGCAAATCACTTTTTCCTTTTTATTACATAATTTCTCATAAACGATGGAGCTATTTATTGAAAGTAGTGACGCGTTACAACCTTTCGTATGGTTATAACGTGTTAGGAATACTATGCGTTACAGAATTTAATAATAGTATAATATTGAACAATACTCAGTTAGCCTATAATATTTATTTCTTCCAACCAAGCCTGACAAATATCAGAAGAAATCTGTCGGCTGGAAAAGGATAAGATCAAACGAAGTGAGAGATACCCAATGAATATCGCAAATAAATCGAGACTTATAATCCTTTCTGAATCGCTTCGTATTTCTAATATTTTACTGTAGAAAATCATATTTGAAATGCACTACTGGATAAGTTATGAATCAACATGGTTTTTTTATGACAAAAGAGGATCAGACGTTCAGTTGATGGTAATTGATAAGCCCTGCCAATTACAATTTAGCGCCGCACAAGATTCTTAAAAAACCCAAAGCTACACTACTATTGGACTCGTTACCATGAGACATAAGATGTTAAGTCTCATTTGCCCAGTAATATCACTAGCTACGGCACCCTTCAGACTGAAACACACCGCGCGTCGTACTTGTTACGGCAAGTACGGTAATAATAATTATTTGTGCGATGGAAAATAACAACAATACAATTCGATATATTCTTACACAACCTTATCAATATAATTTTGCCTCTAACTAGGCGTAGCCTGTGCTATGGGTACAAGACCGATATATTTATTACAATACTAGCTGACCCGGCAAACGTTGTTTTGCCATATAAAGTATAATTCACGCGATAGTTTTATAAGTAATAAAATATTGCCTATATTATAGCCTGTACATCATTTTGTTCTATTGTCAATAGTTTTTGCAGCGCACGCAAAAATAACTTTTCGATTTTACACCTTGTGTTACAAAATAGCAATTTTATTACGGATCCCTAATTTTGAAAAAATAACATAGCCTATAGCCTTCCTCGATAAATGGACTACCCAACACTGAAAGAATCATTCAAATCGGACCAGTAGTACCAGAGATTAGCGCGTTCAAACAAACAAACAAACACTGCAGCTTTATAATATTAGTATAGATAATAACGTAAGCACACGTATAAACATCCATGACTCGGAAACAAACATCCATATTTAGGCGGCAAAAATGAAAGTTTTGTAGTAATATTAAACATAGCCCACCGTATACGTTTAAGTCGCCGCGACGTGCAGCCGATGTTAGTTATACGCCATTGGACCGAGGTCAGGCCGATGACCTTAGTTTACTGGTAGAATAAATAAGTTAGGGGTTCTCAAAATTTTTGAAACCATTTAATATGAAATTTACGTTTTTGTAGCATTTAATCTAAGGCGTTTTGATTATATATTTTATTTTTAGTGTTGTCTCCGCATTCTATTTCATATCCGTGTTAATTATCGTACAGAGTTTTTTTTTAACACAGTGCAATTAATATGCATTTATTCTGCCACATACAAATTTGGGTTCAATCAAGAATCTGGTGGACGGTTTTATCACTCCGTCACTTCTTCTCATAAAAAACGCATTTATGTATTATTTAAACGCATATTATGTAAAAAAATATAGAAAATTTGATAAATAAATTAGCATGTTTATTATAATAGATTATTCAATCATAGTCGTGTCACACTAAAAGGTTTTATGGGTCGATCAATCTGTGTAGGCTTTCCGAACTTATTTCCGTAAACTGAGCCCGTAAAATGTCTAAGCAATGGTCTCCTGTGAATATTTATTATAATCTTAGTTCGATTAACATTGCTATATTTAACAATTATAAAACTAATACAAATTAAAATGTTGAGTGATTTTATATTTTTTTTAATTTTGATAACAAAATCAATTCATACACCTACCAGATGCTTGATTTTACATTTTTTTAAGAGCTATAAACAGAGGGATCAAATTGGAACTTGTAAAACTATAATTTGACTTTTTTTACTCGTAATGAACACTTTAATTACATGTATGTGAAAACGAATGTGTTCCGTACCTTAATCTATACTCTATACTAATATATAAAGCTGCAGTGTTTGTTTGTTTGTTTGTTTGTTTGAACGCGCTAATCTCTGGTACTACTGGTCTGATTTGAATGATTCTTTCAGTGTTGGGTAGTCCATTTATCGAGGAAGGCTATAGGCTATGTTTTTTTTTCAAAATTAGGGATACGTAATAAAATTGCTATTTTGTAACACAAGGTGTAAAATCGAAAACCTATTTTTGCGTGCGCTGCAAAAACTATTGACAATAGATGATGTACAGGCTATAATATAGGCAATATTTTATTACTTATAAAACTATCGCGTGAATTATACTTTATATGGCATAACAACGTTTGCCGGGTCAGCTAGTAGGAAATAAACGGAACCCTTATAAGATCATTTTGTTTTCTGTCCCGACTGTCTGTCAAGACCCTTTATCTCGGGAACGCGTGGAAGTATCGAGTTGATATTTATATATCTACTAATTAGTATATAAAGATTATATGAGTAGGAAGACGTCTGAAAACTTTAGATTCATAATAAATTTCACTTGAAATTAATTCAAAAAGTGTTTGCCGTATAATTTACATTTACATATATATATATATTAAATAAAAGTCTTTGTCTAAAAATCAATTTATAAAACAACTATTAACTGATATTTAACGACATTTAATGAGTTAATTCAAATATTTATCTAAATAGCTTTAATTGTTTAATTGAATTTATATTTGTAATGATTAAAAATCATTTGAAACACATAGATTTGTGGTTTCTATTCAAGCAACAATAACCCTTGGAGCGTTTCAAATTGATATTTATAAGGAAAGAGAAGTAATACCTAAAGGCAACAAAAATCTTTTAATTCATATTGATTTATATTGCATCAAGCACACAGCTTTCAAAAAGTTGGTCTGAAACAAAAATATCTTAAGGCTGTGGACTGAGCCAACGGCCTTGAGGAATCGAGCGGAGCTAGGTTACCTCTCTCGCACAAGATAGCCATAGTTTTAATTGAGAATTAGAAGCATTTTTAATTTATTACAAACATAATACAATTTTCTTTACAAAAGTAACAAAACTATGTCATGTTAAATAGTATTGGTGTACAATTAATAAATTTTCGTACAATGTTTATTTAGTTTGAATGTTTAGCATGGCTCCAACTGTACAATATGGTATTTCGGTGATTTTTTTTTCGCATTGTCTATAAAAAATAGAATAGTAAAGAAAAAATGAATTTGCTTCTCATATTCTGTAAGTATATAAACTGTCAAGAAATGGTTTCAATTATGCGCTATTTTGTGGATTTCTTCGGATTGCGTCCTTAAATCATTCCAATATACGATAATTTATATTTTTACATTTTATTTATTATTTTTTTAACTTACAAACTAATTTGTTATGCATATAATGTATCAGACATTGTAAAATAATCTAATTAATTGAAAAGAGTGGCCGTTGTGTTTCTTGTATGTTCTTCTCACGAGCTCTTTCTGAAAATATAGTAGATTCAATAATTTTAAAGAAATATTACAGTGAGGATTCAAAAGCGTTTGATTGAAATTGAATAAAATTTATTTTACTTTGACTTTAAATTATATTTCGTCGTTAAATTTAGATTAGTTCTCAATCAACTTATAATACATAGGCTGCACTAAAAGTATCGGGAATGGAATATTTCCATTGTTCCTGTCATTTTAATTGAAAACTCCTTGGTTTTAAAAATCGAATACCATTTATTTATTTAAAAAAAGATTCTCGGTCTTGTCAAAAGGTCTTGTCCAAACTTGTTTAGTCGTTGAGAAAATTGAATTGACTTATAAACATCTTTTTAGTAAATTTTGGTTAACGCTATGTTTGCCGCGATCAATAATAGTATTATATTGTATACTTTTTTCTAAGTCACACTGTGTTATTGTTTGTTAAATCAAATAAATTAATAGATTTCAGTGTAGTTTTAGCAGCAGTTGCATACAAGATGGAGTGTAAGCTAATATGTCACAATATGGAATGTATTGCGAGCACGGAATGGCGGCAAACGGTTCTAATCTGCAAAGCGGACGTGCGCCATCCTCAGGCAACTTCCGGAACTGACGTCACATACATCACTAATGCACGTACCAAGTTTCTTAAGTATTATTTTTATTAGAAAATGATCTAGTATCTGTTTACATTTTTAATAGAGTCCCTTTTTAGAATTTTAAACATTGACTTATCATTCGCAGTCTGATAGCGGAACGGCAAAAGTTTGCTAAAAGGTAAGCACACTTTTAGTCATGTGCCAACTGTCACTTTCCGAATCATCTGAACTGAATAAATGTATATACATTGCTGCTTATTGACCAAGAATATTTTAAACAACTGAAATTAATACTGCAATGTATAGATACAGTTGTCGATGCTTCTTACGGTGTTATTTGTGGCATGTTTCATATTTCTACTTTGTTTTTATACGACGTGATTCGTCTATATCAGCGGTGCTCAAACGGTCGATCGGGATCGACTGGTCGATCGCGAGTGCTTTTTGAGTCGATCTCGAGAAAAAAATCCGGCATGATAAACTAAAATCGGTAATTACGTACCATCTTATGAAAAGTATGCTCAGGACATGCAGTGTCATGCAGGTTCAACATCCAAAGTCGCTCTTTAGTTAAGCTTAGAACTTTAGAACGCGTTTGTTTTGTAAGAACCAATAAACTCGTAATTTTGAATAATAATAATGAGTTTTTTAATTGACATTTAAGAGCAGACCAACACTTACCTTGACTAAAACACTCTAACATCGTGACACTCTTTAGAAACTCTACCTAGACGACAATCCTTCATCACACATACTTGAAGCCTCTCAGAGCCGATCGATCGAAGTCTAACAATTTTGAGGTAGATCGCCAGCAGTTCAAGCTTGAGCACCCCTGGTCTATATGTATAGAACGTCATTGATTAGGTACGTAATATCTCATAATTGCAGTCGATTTTTCAGCAAATAAATTTTGTGATTATAAGCTGACCAATGAGCATTCAGCACCCTGTGCCCGCTCACCTCAGAAGGTCGACTAAATTGTTTGCATTGAAAATAAGTAGGTATTAGTGTTTACTGAGTTATAAAGTGATGCATAAAATGGCAAGGCACATAGACTTACAATATACTAACGTAAAGACAAACAAGACTAGCGAAGAACGTCTCTAACGCAGATATAGCAAGAAAGAAAAGGGAAGCGAATCTATTGTAACTGTAACCGATTTTGATTTGCAGGTCGTAAAAAGTCAGCCACGCTTGGCTTAGCTCCTTAGTATTTTGAATATTTAATCACGCATTATCGAACTGTCCGGTGTTTTATACGCTAGTATATCTAAGTCTATGAGATGTCAAGTGTCTTTAAGCTAAAATACAAATTGTGCTTGGATGGGACGTTTGTCAAGTGCTTATACGTGTCTAGCGAGCGTGTCGAGCTACGGGTTCGAAATGAAAGTCAAAGTCAAATTATTTTATTCAAGTAGGTGGATCTAAGCCGTTTGTTACCGCTAATAACTCCTTCCATCGATTTATAGAGATATATCACTTCTGGGATTAATTTCACAAATTACAAGATTTTCCAACGATACGTCACTTGAACGGTTGGCAGATAGGAAAGAGCGCTCGCATGGAACGCGAGAGTTCTCGCGGGTTCGAGTCCCGAATCGTCCATAAATTATGTTTTCAAAATTTTTACTTTAATTTGTGTATATTTATAGGAAGTTGCGTGAAACTCCATGATTACTCTTAAAAAATATCACTATATTTACTTCGATTAACCCGACATTTCATTACCTTTTCAGGGGAACTGTCAGGTTAGCTAAAATAATAATAAAAAGAAATTTTTACACAAAAACTGATATAAAAACACAGTCACGGTCCTTTAAAAAGTGTTTTATTTAAATATTTTTAAATTATAGAGTAACTATAATATCGTTATTGTATAATATATTACTAATTACATAGTAATGTGCTGGCCAGTACAGCGAAATACTAATAAACAAGTGAAATGTACTAATAAAGAGTTTACAGGTTTCTGGTTCGATCCCAGCAATCGCAAATGGAAGTAATGTCAAGTATTTTACTTATTGATTGAATAAAAATGAAATCCATCCCATTTTAAACATAATCTGTCTTATTAATAAACGCAGTGTAAAGTTACTCCAAGTTTAAAACTACTTCTCCCTGTCATGTAGTTATGTAGTGACACGGCACCTATTTCTGCCGTGAAGCAGTAATGTGTAAGCATTATTGTGTTTCGCTCTGAAGGGTGCCGTAGCTAGTGAAATTACTGAGCAAATGAGACATCAGATCTTATATATCAAGGAGACGAGCGAAGTTGTATTGCCGCTCTGAATTTTTGGGTTTTTCAAAAATCTTGAGCGGCGCTGAATTGTAATGGACAGTGCGTATCAATTACCATCAGCTGAGCGTGCTACTAGTCTCGTCCCTTATTTTCATAAAAAAAAACAAAGGTGACAAAGGTAAGATAGAGATATAAAGTATTAAACTTGGAATAACTTAATTCACGTTTATTAATAACACATGTAGAGGCGGGGACAATTAATATACCACTGCTTAGCGGCAGCAAAAACCATTTATTTATTTAGTAGGAAGAGTCACAGCTATTAGCTATCTTATATGTAACTAATATAACTGTGAGCCAATCATAGGTCTCCACCCGTAGTGACAGAATAATTAAATTCAACTCATTCAATAAACTTGTGGGAGGCTCCTTTGCACAGAAAGCCGGCTAGATTATGGGTACCACAACGGCGCCTATATCTGCCGTGAATCAGTAATGTGTAAACATTACTGTATTTCGGTCTGAAGGGCGCCGTAGCTAGTGAGATTACTGGGCAAATGATAGCTAACATCTTATGTCTCAAGGTGACGAGCGCAATTGCAGTGCCGCTCAGAATTTTTGGGTTTTTCTAGAATCCTGAGCGGCACTGAATTGTTATGGGTAGGACGTATCAATTACCATCTGAGGTGAATGTCCTGCTCGTCTCGTCCCTTATTTTCATAAAAAAAAAACAAAAGTGACAAAGTGAATGAAGATAAAAAGTATTAAACTTGGAATAACTTTACTTCACGTTTATTAATAACACATGTAGAGGCGGGGACAATGAATATACCATAAAACCATTTATTTATTTATTAGGAAGACCAACAGCTATTAGCTATCTTATATGTTAACTAACATAACATTATTTATTTTTATTATTTATTGTTTATATTATTATTAATATTGACAGATTATTTAAATTCATTAATACGAATCTTATCTTATATCTTTAAACGAGCAAGTCTTTTATATGAATCGTGGAAACAGCTACAACGATTTTCACAAAATTTACTACACAGGGGATTTGGCGGACGATAAATCGATCTAGCTATGTTTCAATTTAAAAAAATGTAGTTTTAGCCGTGTTTTAATGAGAAACAGCTGCAATAACATTAGAATACAAAGGTAAATTTCGCCACTATATACAAGACAGTAATATCTCAGATGGGACCCCGGTTCGAATCCAGAGGGCCTATTAATTTTTTTTGTTCAAGTTTTGTACATTCTTAAAAATCCAAGCAAGGGTCGATCGTTCAGATATGAAATACTTAAGTATACAACATATTTACATACTATATCTAATATATAAAATTTTCGTGTCACGGTGTGCGGGACCGAACTCCTCTGAAACGGCTTGACCGATTCTCATGAAATTTTGAGTGCATATTGGGTAGGTCTAAGAATCGGACAACATCTATTTTTCATCCCCCTAAATGTTAAGGGTGGTCCACACATTTTTTTTTATTATTTTGACATTTTTTTAATTTGTTTGATTATGAGTCAGCATTAAAAAATACATACAACTTCAAATTTTCACCCATCTACGATCAACAGTTACTTTTGTATCGCGATTTTAATATCGGCAATACAACGTTTGCTGGGTCAGCTAGTACTATATACAATATAAAATAATTACAGAATTAAAACAGTTAAAGCACCAGTAAAGATTCAGTATCATTACATTACTACTTTTAAAATAGTTCCTTAATACTGATTAAAGTAACGCCGGCTGAACATGCTCCTCCTGGCTGACATAATTAAACCGATATTTAGTAGGTACATACATCTAAAAATGTCAGTGGTGCAATAATTTGAACCGTTGACTCTCACCACGGAGCCCCCGGTACGATCCTCGCCCGCCACGTATCAATGTGTTTCGATTTTCAAATTCATGAGTTTGTTTCGATGCCTTTCAGAATCAGAAATGCTGTGCCTCTGGTTACAATAGACTGCGGACAGCGGTGATCACTTATCGTCACCAAAAAAAGTAGTGTTTATCTCATTACAAGTTAGAAATCATATTGAACCTACAATTGTATTATTGTTTCCTTGTTTGCCCTGTATGTTCGCTCATTTATAATTATTTCATAAAAATAAAAGTGCGGTGTTTTTCTTATCCCAAAAAAAAACTCACAACGTACGTTAAAAATCATTATTAACCCTCCACTGAATCTACAATACTTATATACTCAATAATATAATCTAGAATACGTCTTATATCATTATACTCTATTGCATATAAATCGAAATGCTAAGGCAAATCTCGAAACATCCTATTGTATTTATGTTGATTGAAATGTAAGTTGTACAAATAGGCAGCTCTTTCGCAAACGTAACTTATGTTCGCTTAGGGGTGGCGCACGCGCGACGCCATTCCGAACGAAACAGCGGCAGCGGACGCTCGTGTGTAACCGCCTTATATTTCCGCTACGAGTCTCGGAAACTTTTCAACACGATCTTTCGTAGCCGTCTTAAATAAGTGTTTGGAATGTGTGTCAGGAACCGTGAGCTCGCGAAGTGGTGTCGGTGATCGCAATGCGGCGGAAGTCGCGCGTTCCGGTCGCGCGATGAACGCGCGTCGCACGTTTCTCGTATGCTTTGGGTCGCAAGTCGCGCTTCCTATGATTTTGCTGATAGTGCTATTCTCCTTTACAGAAGCACAGTAAGTAACATATACCTATTTCTTATATTTAAGCTAGCTAAAATATCTACATAAATATAAATTTAAAAATTAATGAAATGTATTTTTACAATACAACTAAAATACATATATTAGTATAATTATAAGTACCTGTTTTAGGCAATGTGCTTGGTATGTATAAACCAAGAAAACTCGCCAAGATAATATGAATAACGAAATTAAATTAAATTTATTTATTACGTGGAATACAGTATACATTATAGATATTAAATTTATTGTATTTACATGAGCATGCAAAAACAAAAATAACAAAGTATAACCGACAATAATTTTACGTCATGAATAGATGAAGTATTTTAATAAACCTGTGACTACCCTTTAGTTATTTTGAATTGCTTATAAAATTTTATGTCACCTTTGCTCAACGTAACGGAACGTAATAATAAAACAATAATTTTCGTATTATTTGAATTAAGGTAACTAATTTCAAAAACTCATATTTTGATAAATAATCGAAGAAGGTGATAAATAAAAGTAAAGAATTATTCTTTGGTTTATAAATTTTAAGTAATTAGGAAAAAATATTAGAATGTTTTATCAAAACTCACAAACGGAGGTAATTCTGAAACTTTAGCCCTTGGCCTTTTTAAAACAGTGACTTAACGAGCCCTATGCACTTAAAGTAAAGAATTGTTGTTATTAGAGCATTCAGTGTATAAAAATATGTTTTCCTGAGGTAACAGTTGATAAAACAACTGTTACCTTGAAATCTTTGCTTAGTTTTTGCTCTTAATAGCGATTTTCATTATTATAACACTAGAAATAAGGGATTGCATGTAACTAATTCTAGTAGGCTTCATAAGATACATAAAAGCTTTAAGGGTAAATGTATACACTTTTATAATAAAGTCCCAGCCACTGTTCAGGCATTATCTGTAAATAAATTTACATCTTGGACTAAATTATGATTATTTTATAGCAATAGCAATGACAGTACAATGTTGTAGATTTGATTAAAAAGAGCGCAAAAAAGAATGTTTCCGAAGCGGTAGTAGTATCTAGTATATTAGAAATGACATCAAAAAGTATTCTAAAGGAATCAATTTTGAGAAAATAAATGTCTTCTATGCCTTTCTATGCCTTCCTAACATCGTAAGTCATTTTATTAAATAATTTGCTTAAATTGCTAGTTACATTTGAAGTCGAATATTAAAATCAAATGCCGATCTTTGCCGAGAATTGGACTATTCTTGCGTCTTAACCAAATCATCGGTAAAACATTAAAAATATTCTCAAGATTAAGTAAAAAAAATAATCAGTGAGATATGAACAGGGAATTTGTAGTAATCTGATTTTTTCAATTTCAATTTACAACAAACTTGTTGTAAGTTTTAGTGTAGGATTGCTGGACTCAACGTTAAGGCGACACTAAATGCCAGCGACCTTGAGCGATATGAGTTCACGGCTGCCGGCCCGCCATCTATGTAACAAAGACAATATTTTCAAAATTCTTGGGTGGAAAACAGTTTATATGCTTACAATCCTCGTTATTCACTACTAATCTGAATAAATGAACCTACACAAAAAAGTACAAGCTATAAGAATAACTTTTCTGAGAGAAGTACCAAAAAAATGCGTCACGCCATGCCAAAAAACTTGTTTAACTTCAAAGAAAAATGGAAGTTCAAAAAGGCTCGGCAGTGTTAACTATAACCAACAGCAAGCATTCGCAACCTACACATAAGACTTAAGGAACAGCTCCAAATGCTATACTTTCACCACAAAACTTGTCTAAAAATACCATGTATGCGTGTTTTCTGCTTACTCTTCGCCTTAAACTAAGCAAGAAAACACTCATCACACTAATCACCGACCACAAGAATAAGTTAATCCAGAAAATCACTATTTATTCTATTCTAATAATTTTACTATTCTATGTATGTCCGCGATGATATGTCTATCTCTTAAGGATCACATACTATGTCCATTTTAATACTTTAAAAAATTGCCAATTATAAAGCGGTAATGTAAAAGCTGTTTACACAAATACGATATTAATTAGATATTTTACTCCCCCATTTCCATTGTCTTGCATACCACAAAAAAGGAATGGTAGTTGATGAGTAAGATCATTCAGATATACGTTTTTGTTTCATATTTAACTAGTGAAATAAGATTACACATTTCCGATGGTTTATGCCTACTTTATTGCCGAATACTTACATCATCTATTTTCTATAGACAGAAAGAAAATTTATTTGATCACTACACTACCACTGAACACTACAATATACCTAAAAACTAATTAACGGCTGTTCCCAATATACTATCTACAGATAGAGATAAATTACTACCTTCTAAATTCTAATTAGTTAGTAATTAGCTGTCAATAATCTAAAGCTGTCCTAATATACCCGATAAGTCATTCTTATCGCCTTATATTGGGACGCGTGATTTGCAATGCCCATACAGACTTCTGTCGCTGGTAAGCTATTCGTCGTCCCATTGACAAACAGCGTGTATGGATAAGGTGAGTTACCGTCGATAAGTTTATTGGGACAGATCAGATCTTGTCATTAAACGGTGACAGCAATGTATCCGTACGTTAAACTAAGGATACATAGATTATTGTAAACGACCGATAGTCCAATGCTATCTGTCGATTGGTTACTGAAATGTAAGTAAACGTAAAACGATAGATTTGTCTACCTCTAGTAAACTAAGGATAGATAGGTTATTGAAAACGGCCGTTACAGAACAGCGCCTGTCTTAGCCAGTTCAATATACAGTGATTACAATGAAATAGTAATCCTATGTTTCATTCAGGACACAGCTCTGGGCTACATAAGACCTTAATCTAAGAATCAACTAAAGCCACATAACGTCCCGCAGCTGTTGAATCTAATTACACGTAATCCACTGATGTAATTGCGGGCCCGGCTCTGTCGTCACCGAAACTGGATTACACATTGGATCCGCTAACGGCTAAATCTTCGCGCTAAATGCTAATTCGCTTTTATAAATCTCATTTGAACATCAGGGGCGTGCATATCATATAGGCAATTAGACAGTGCCTACCTCGATATGAACCTAATTAAATATAGCACTAGTGTTAAAGTTAATTTACTACCTATGCTAGGCAGTCTACAGATTGCATATACGCTAGCAGCGGCTCATACAACTTATGTCCGTCCTACTATCGGAGTAAACTGCAACTACAACTAGTGAGATCCACAGTGCCTACCTTGCTAGAAAACCAATACACGTCCCCTTTTGAACATTAACGTTGGGACGCGGAGAAAACTTAACGGAATATGATTGTCAGCAATATTATTAAATTGATTAGTTGATGTTTTAACAAGCGCTACCAACATCATGAACTGCCATAAGATATCCCAATTAATAATTACATTTATACTAGTGGAACCGACAGACGTTGTCCTGTACACACGTGTTATGTTTGAAAAATCTATCCAGCCGTTAGGAGGAGTTCACTAACATATACATAAGCAGGAGAATTATATTATATAGACGGAATTGAGAATCTAAACCAATCTCAAATTCACTGGAACACACAGAAAATTTCATCAAAATCGGTCCAGCCGTCTAGGAGGAGTTCAGTGACATACACACGCACACAAGAATTATATACATAAAGATAAAGATATATATATATAAAGATAAAGATATATATAAAGATAACTAACTCACTGTATTAGTAATGTTATTTTATATATTTCAAGTCAAATTCATATATTTTTATTCATAATAGGATGTGAGTGATGTAAGTGATTTACTTATTAAAAGTCAAAAACTACCACCCTTTCCAAAAAGGTATGCGTCAGACCTGAGAAGAATGGGCGCAACAAACTCAGCGGGCTTTTTTTTTCATCAAAAAATATGTTGACAAAATAATATTGTACAGTTAAACTTATTATTTAACAGTCTGAGGGTGGTCGCTCCATTCCCCTATTCCCAATCTGTGCAATCATTAAGAAAGTCATTTATGTTATAGCAACCTTTACCACACAAACGTTTATTTAACAGTTCTTTTGAATATCGTAGTTAATACTTTTGATTTGAACATTTTCTGCGATCATGTTGTATAAGCAAGTTCCTAATATGCGATTTATTAGGGTTGACCAGGTTATTAACTGTAAATTAGAATCTGTCGATGAAGCCACAACCTTAGACTCTAGCAAGATATATCAAAATTTACGACATATCCGTACTCAAACGGTTGCCTCAGTTGGAATGAGCGCTCGGACGGAACCCGAGAGGCGCGGGTTCGTGTCACGCATCGTTCATAAACTTTGGTTACACATTTAATTTGTATAAATAAATTGCAACAATTATGAATTAACTAAATAAATTATTTCAGATTTGATCGTACTGTGATGGTGGATCGGATGGAGAATGTGACCCACACTGTGTCTCGGATTCTAGATGGATACGACATCAGATTGAGGCCTAATTTTGGTGGTACGTTTATTGATATACACCGAGAAATTAAATCAAATGAAAACATATTTATTTACATTTATTTAATACAAACATTAACATCGGGTATGGAATAGGGTACCCATAAGCATGATATTTAAAAATACTTAAATTATATTTTTTACATCCTAAAAGTAATCAAACACATCAAATTATTGATAAGAATATTCTTATTGGATTAAAATATAATATCTTGGAACGATACCAATGATTAAGTTTACATGGACTTTGACGTCACACTCAACCAATAGCATTGCGTTTCGACATTTTATATTTCGCGCGTATTTATTGCATTTTTGTTAAATTAATATTTTTTTTAGTAATAAATTAATAAGATACTATTTGAACTATGTATAGGTTACATGCATAATAGCATAATGTATAAGTAACTTAAAATAATGACTATTACAATAAATACAAACAAACAGACCAATCAGAGACGGACTCATAAAATAACGACAAGTAAAATTATCAAAATATCATTGCTTTACAATATCACTATAGTGTACCCGTGACATTACAATGTCACTAAAAATAGGCCGTTAAATTGTAAGAAATGAAGTTGATTGACAATATACTATCTCTAGTAAAATTGTAATATCACGGCTTTGACAATATACCTACGACATATACATAAAGCTCGAGGAATAGTCAGTCATAGTAGCCGTATTATATATTATTTTATCTACACCCATGCTTTAAATCCTCTATTTAAGATTCTGAAACAGTTAGCTTATTGCCAACATTAAAACACCCAATGTTCTTATAACCATTACATCATCCAAACGAGTGTTGTAATGTTGTACTGAATTTCATAACAACACTCCTATGTTTTTTTCGGTCCCTTCATACGCAAAGAGTTTCAACAGACAGACACATTCTTATTGCTCGATGCGTGGTATCTGTGTGAATTTTCAAAAAAAGAACGTTTTCATTTACGCGCGTTCCACACTACCAGAACGTCGCGCGCCGTAAAAAAAAGTAGGTTATTCGAATCCCCGCCATTTTTCTTCGATACTTTTGTTGTTTTGTTTACAAAAAATTAGCGATTCATTTTAAACGCTGCAAAAGAACATTATATTCGAGTGAATTTTAATTATTGCACTATACAAAATGTAAATTACTATTAAAATAAATAATTGTTTCACTAGAACTTATATTTTGTATACAATCAGTATTGAATGATATTAGGTTACTAATAGGATTGGTGTTTTAATGTAAGCAGTAAGCTAACTGTTCCAGAATCTTTTAGAGGATTCATATTCTGGGTGTAGATAAAGCCTTGTATGCAACTGTTGATAATTAGGTATAAAAACACTCATGTGATACTATCATCATATAATATCCACATTCGTGTTTTAATACCCCTTATTACACAACAGTTGCATAAATAACTAATAACATCATGACGTAATAATATATACATCTGTCAGTTTATGAATTGCATAGCCATAGCAATATAGAATAATAAATGACAGCGGTCGTCCGCACGATATGCCTGTCATGAATAACTACTTTATTTTATTTGTAAATTGTAACATTTTAGGTGACCCCCTGTATGTTGGCATGGACTTGACCATTGCGAGTTTTGATGCTATTTCAGAAGTTAATATGGTAAGTTACATGTACTTAATAGATCGATGAAGCTTTTATATTATTTTGATATTTGAGACATTTTTATTTATAAAATACGCATAATGGTATTATCTTTACTAAATTAGTGGAGAAGTTATGAATATCGAATAATACCTCGATATTTATAGCGTAAATAAATATTAATATTTTGTTTTATGTCATCTTAAGAAATAATAATATACCTGTCTGGTCGGAAGTTCCGTACCATATGCGTCAATTTTTATAAAGAAATGTAACATTAATCTAATGATTATATTTACAATACTAAGATTACATTAAATTAAGACCATGTCTTTACCAATGGCTTTTTATAATGGCAGTGTTTCCGCGTTGGATAACTATGATAGATATTTTGATCCGTTGACCGAAATAGCTGCCAGCGCTTGGGTTTCCAGTAGCCCTATTGAGGCACGTAGATAGTACTTTGTACATTCGCGCCTCTGGGCCCCACGGTCAAAGTGTCTCGACACCAAACGGCGCAAAGATGTAAGTGTCACTGAGACCGACATATTTGTGATGTTTGCTGTCTTCGGCAGTCGAAGCGGCAGCCCCAGCACCAACTGACTTAACTTGTACATGAGAAGGAGCCAGATTGTCCAAGATAGTAATTCCCCACACTTGTGCCTTTATGGGCTGTTATCTACTTATAAAACAAACTAATTTCGAGCACATTTGGCAAACTAAACATTGACTTAGCCATGAGAGGTTATTAAAAGATCAACGATAATGGCCAAGTTAGTTGTTCTGTACCAAGGATGGTCTCAATCACTCATATTCGTTAAGCTCTCGTCGCAAAGCTTTTAATAGCGACGAAAAGAGATCAAGGTCATTACTTGACATATATATTGTTCGAAGTCGTGGCTGGCTAGCTAAAACCTCGCCGACCGTGTTAAGGGCTCACCTTCGAAAAAAATATCTTCATTTCTTCTCTTTTTCTCTTTATTGTCTACTGATATGTCTTTTATTTTGCAATTTGATTTATATGAGTTGAAACGTGACTAAAATTAATTTTCCCGGAAATTTGCAGTTTCGGGTTTTTCAAGCGTTTCATTGATAAGGAGAGCATTATTTGAAATTGAAATTTAGGCTGAGATCTATAATAGTCTAAACTTGCGTAATCTTTGATTACGTTTTAACTGTCAATAGACATCTGAATTTATGCTGAGCTTAACCTAATACAGTCTAATACAAAAGCCAAGTTCGCTTTTTCTTCACACTCAGCTAAGTTTCTCGTAAGTAAATTCTGAGCAAAGTCTAAATATGCTCTACAGTTCTCAGCCTTTGTGTAGCAGACTTGTTTTGTATTAAAACGGTGCTTACGTAGATTTTCTTTGAGAGCAAGGCAAGTCGATATTATTTTTTTTTGTTATTATTGTATCTGTGAAACATGTGTTAGTAGTCCGGTCAATTTAGACCAAAAAATGAGAGTGAAGTTACATAAAGCTTGTTGCTTGTTGGGAACAAGCTGAAAATCAGTGAAATTGTTCAAAACATAATTATAAACAATGTTTAAAAGTTCCCCATCATTCCCGTGCATGGAAATTTTTTTTAAGGTCAAAGGTCAAAAAAATGAGTTTTTCGCGATTTTCAGCAAAACGGTAAGTTTTATAAGTACCTCGTTCAAAAATTGTAGATCATAAAATTATCTATACAAAATGTATCAATACTTTTTTTCTTACGAGCCACCGTTTCTGAGATATAACTATTCAAAAAGCTATAAAAACGCGTTAAGTACACTACTACCTCATAGGTGGCGTGGAAACGTGTGCATATTATGACGATAACAACTTTTATAACTTTTTGAATCGTTATATCTCAGAAACGGTGGCTCGTAAGAAAAAAAGTATTGATACATTTTTTATAGATAATTTTATGATCTACAATTTTTGTCCGAGGTACTTTTATGATAAAACTTACTGTTTTGCTGAAAACCGCAAAAAACTAATTTTTTTAACCTTTGACCTTGAATAATTTTTTTTCCAAACACGGGAATGATGAGGAACTTGTAAACATTGTTTATAATTATGTTTTGAACAATTTCACTGATTTTCAGCTTGTTGGGACTTTATGTAACTTCGAATGTCTAAATTGACCGGACTATAGGACGCATCTATAACATTTATATTATGTATTTCTTACTATATTGTTCAGTTCTTGTGATGTTATTGTTTTGTTTCCTTGTAATAATAAATTATGATAGCATTCTGCATTTTTTTCGCTATATAAAGGCAAAATTACAGATTTTGATAAAATGTTCAGATAATTTATAATGTTTTAATTAATATCTAATCACCTTTCTTTTTTCTTTGCACTTTGCATATCTGTGCAATATTGTATAATTACTTTGTAAATATTGATTCAAATCTAATTGTTATCTCATTTTAACTAATAACAAGCTTTCTTATTGTTCCACATTTGTATTTATAAATTAACTGCAGTTTTAACATAATATTTTAAAGTTTAGAAGTAACTGGTAATATTTAAAAAATACTTAAATGCGTCTTAAAACATGTTGTAAAATCGGCATAAAATTGATGGTCTTCATCTTTCAGGACTACACAATAACACTTTATCTTAATCAGTACTGGAAGGATGAAAGGTTGGCTTTTGGGTTTACAGAAGAGCTTTTGACCCTATCTGGCGACTTTGCTGATAAAATTTGGGTACCGGATACATTCTTCGCTAACGATAAAAATAGGTCAGTGTTTATTACATTATTTACAGCAATTCTGAATAGTGGTAAACGTGTTAAATACAGCTGGTGATATATTTAACGTTTATTGAAATAAAATACAAAACCATACAATAAAATACTTATGAATTTATTCACTTATCGCTTTTTATGATAAAAGTATCGCCACATAATGATAACTCGCGGAGTGTCTTTTTACTTTTAAGTTATGTATGATTTTATTCTTAGATAATTTATACGTTGATCTACAACCGATAAAAATAGGCCAGGTTTATTACTTTAGTATGCGTGACAAGCTACGTAACGTACGTTGGGGCATAAAAAGAACAGGGAAGTCCCAGGCCCAAGGGTGTCCGTTAGAGGCGACTAAAGGCAACTCTATCAGTGGGAGGCTTTTCACAGGATGCCGGCTAGATTACGGGTACCACAACGGTGCCTATTTCTTGCGTGAAGCACTGAGGCGTAAGTATAAATGTGTTTCGGTCTGAATGGCGCCGTAGATTGTGAAATTACTGGGCAAATGAGACTGAACGTCTCATGTATCAGGGTGAAGAGCGCAACTGTAGACCCGCTCAGAATTTTTCGGTATTTCAAGAATCCTGAGCGGCACTGCTCGTCTCGTGCCTTATTTTCATAAAATAATCCACTCTCTTGCCTTTTATTTCCCTTCTCGTTATATCCTCAGAATATTCTGATTATTTTCAGCTTCTTACACGATGTGACGGAACGTAATAAGCTGGTGCGTCTGGGTGGCGACGGCACCATCACGTACGGGATGCGGTTCACTGCCACCCTGGCTTGTATGATGGACCTCCACTACTACCCGCTCGACAGCCAGAATTGCACCGTCGAGATTGAAAGCTGTGTGACTCTATAACCTTGTACCTAGCTGAGCTTAATGGCTTCGCTACTGCGTACTATAAAACCTAACTGCATGTTCTTATTACTGGAATACGACATAGATTAATCATCTTTATCTGTTGTCTATTAGTATTCGGTACTCTGTGGCGGTGACGTAAAATTCAAAATGGTGGCTTGCACAGACAAGAATACATCAAACATATCAGTAAATTATTTTTTTCTTTCATTTTAACGTTTTTGCGGGATCTATGTCGTGTTCGGGTATTAATATTTTGATATCACTCATCTTCAGTACCGGATTAACCACCTATTAATAGTAGCAATTGATACGGGCCCGACGCGAAAGGGCGAGGATACATATATAAACCCACTCATCTCTGCCTGTGCGGAATTTTTTCAGTGATTCTTATTAATATGTTCACAAATACGTGAAACATTATGGTACCTCTTCACAATCGGCGATTAAAGAAGATTACACGCGAGCACGATCTTGTGGAGGGCTTATTCGCTTCTAGTTGCCGATCATCGCCCATAATAGTCATAGTAGACCAAGTATAGTAACTAGACATCGATTTGGCGTGGCCAACATGAAACAGATAATATCCTATATAAATAAGTACAATAGGTACATAATGTGTACATATGCGTTCTTTCACTATCACTTTTACATCGTAAAACACAACATAGCCACCATATTTCCTTCGATTCTACTTAAAATTGTCACTGATGTTGAATAAATAGTGGATATTTCACACGTTTCACAATAATAATAGCTTTTTTATAGACGCAAATAAAATATCTGTGCAGCGCTGTCAAGTTTGTTTAGCGCATCGGGTGTGCTGACCTTGAAAAAACCGGCACGCATGGCGAAACAAAAAATCTTATCACTCTATCTCATTTCTTTACTCTCTCGCATAAGTTTTCTTTTTCTCGTGTGATTGAGACGAAATCTATCAATTATTCTAGTTACTATACTTGCTCTATGCTCGCGACGATCGGTGACTTGTCGGTTTTTCCGGCACGCATCAAAGGGAGTTCGCGTGTAATTGCATACGCGTGCCCACATGATGGCCGGTCATTTTTTCACTGAAGGACACTGGTGGTCGTGCTTAGACGTTGATCAATGTTTCACTTGCCGATGACAGACGATCATATTACAAATAACAATCATCGCCGATAGTGGAGAGGAGGCTTTACAACTTTTCTTGTTTTGATAAAGAGCTCTTTGAAAGTAGTTGCTACGGGCCCCGCGCTCATTTAACCCGACACTGCTCATCTTGTAAGAAGCGAATGAAGCTGCAAAACGTATTAGATAAATTATTTGATTCCATTTAATTCGATGCCATGGACATATTTAAATTTTATTCATATTATTCAAGACAATACTGGTTACCATTTAAATGTCTATTTTTTTTATAATTTTGAACCATTGTGACAATAATGTTTTAGTAATTAGCTTAGAATTGATATGAATGTTCTGCATATACATTGTGAATAGACCACAATATGTTATATCTTTTAGAATATTTCTGTGGCGCAAACATTGTTTTTTAACATTTTAATTTATTTTAAATGTAGAATAGATATAGAAATAAAAACATACATAGTAATATTATTACGAATCAGTAATCAATAGACGGATAGATCGTAGATATAATATTGTGCTGTCTATACTAACTGTGTGATCACTCTTTAGATGGTTACACGGTGTCGGATGTGGTCATGTACTGGAAAGAGACACCAGTGCGAGGAGTTGAAGACGCCGAGCTGCCGCAGTTCACCATACTGGGACATGAAACTAATGATCGAAAGGTAAACAATGATTTGATTCAAAGTAATAATTTGCCCTTTTCTTCCCCGGGGCATAAAAAGAATAGGCCCAAGGGTGTCGTAAGAGGCAAGTAAGGGCAATACCAGTTCTTCTATTCCAGGGCTTCTTACTCGGCTAGATTTTGGGAACTACAGCGGCACCTTTTTCTGCCGTGAAGCAGTAAAGCGTAAGCATTACTGTTTCTCAGTCTGAAGGGCGCCGTAGCTAGTGGATTACTGGGCAAATGAGACTTAACATGCTCATTGAGGTTCGTTGAGGTCATAATGTACTTCGGACTATAAATGACGTCGTAAGCGGACCCTAGACGATCAATGATTGACATTTCTTTTTATTTTTAATTCTACAACCTATGACGTCAATGTAAAATTGAGCGCAGATGAGAAGGAATAAGTTATTAATAAGTTATATGTTGTTAATATTATAGGCAATGATGTAGTATAAGCGAAAATTATAGTATCCTGTTTCTTAATTCTCTCAAAAGTGGTTCCTTTAGAATTATTTTTGATGTCACTTCAAACACTATTTAAATGAAAATAAGGGACGAGACGAGCAGGACGTTCAGCTGATGGTAATTGATGCGCCCTGCTCATTACAATGCAGTGCTGCTCAGGATTATTCAAAAACTCCAAAAATTCGGAGCGGCAGTACAACTGCGCTCGTCACCTTGAGACAAGTCTCATTTGCCCAGTAATTTCACTAGCTACGGTGCCCTTCAGACTAAAACACAGTAATGCTTACACATTACTGCTTCACGGTAGAAATAAGCGCCATTGTGGTACCCATAATCTAGCCTCCCACTGGTAGCCCACCACTCCCACACTACCACCGCTTCGGAAATGACGCTCTGACAAACTGAAAAAACTGTATTTTGTATAAGTAAATAATATATTCATCTTCTATCTTCAGTTTATAGTGCGCAGCCTTTGGTTACTAGAATTGTAAATCATGTACCAGGTAACTCAGAGATTGTGTATTTGAACGAAGCTAACAATGCTTGGCTAAATATTGCAAACATTCAAAATTTTCCAGACGATTTAAAGTGCCAAAAAGCATGGGACGCACTTCTTTGTAAGTCAGCCTTTGATGATCTATTGATCTCATCTACTGACATAACAGAGCGTGCTCGTCTTTTGGCCGTGACACAAAATGAGTCGGGCTTTTGGTTACAAGCCTTGCCTTCTGCGCCGATTGGAACGCTACTTGACAATATGACATTGTCAATATGCGTATCACTCCGGCTAGGTATAAAACTGAATGAACCACATCAATGTAGATGTGGCGTTCAGGTAGATGCTCTTGGACGCCACGGGTTATCCTGCCTAAAATCGGCAGGCCGTATCAGTCGTCACGCCAGCATTAATGAAGTCATCCGCAGGGCATTTGCCGCTCTTAATATACCAGCTGTTTTAGAGCCAAATGGTATTACCCGCCGCGATGGCAAGCGTCCTGATGGAATGACGCTGGTGGCTTGGGCACGGGGAAGGGCGCTGGTGTGGGACGCTACTTGCGTCGACACTCTGGCTCCTTCTCATGTCCATGTTACGTCAGTTGGTGCTGGGGCTGCTGCTTCGACTGCCGAAGACAGCAAGCGTCGCAAATATGTTGGTCTCAGTGAGTCATACATCTTTGTGCCGTTTGGTGTCGAGACACTTGGCCCGTGGGGCCCAGAGGCGCGGAGAATGTTCAAAATACTATCTTCGCGCCTCAATAAGGCTACTGGAAACCCAAGCGCTGGCAGCTATTTCGGTCAACGGATCAGCCTTGCTATCCAACGGGGTAATGCTGCCAGTATTCTTGGTACGCTTCCACGTAATGATAGTTTTAATTTTATGTAGTCGTAGTATTGTAAATATAGTTATAAGATTTGTTTTGATTAAATACTTCAAATTTTCATCTTCTTCTCTTAAAATTTATATTCAATAGCATATTTGTTTCATTTTTATTGTATGCATCTACGATTCAGTATAAAAACGTTATTCACTACAATTACTGTAACAATTTTGATTGTAACCGACCTTCAACAATACCCATTCCAACAATACGGCCGATCCTGAAACAATGCTAAACAAGTATTTCGCATTGAATCGCTGTACATATTTCTATGTAATTACTATTTGTAAAACATTTGAAAATGGATTTCAATGACAATGTTGTAGAGAACGTTAGTAAACCTTGTTTTAAAGAATATGCGTGATTGACACACCGATTAAGGACCTTCAGACTTACAGTTTACTCCCAACAGGACGATACGACATGGGCACCTCCAAAACAATTCCCTTGCCCATTACAATGCAGTGCTATTTTAGATTTTGGCACGAGTTATATTGAGCGAGATTATATTTACTGTGCCATTTTAGAAACAAGTCATTATTGGCACGAGTTATATTGAGCGAGATTGTAATTACTGTGCCATTTAAGATTCAAGTCATTATTGGCACGAGTTATATTGAGCGAGATTGTAATTACTGTGCCATTTTAGATTCAAGTCATTATTGGCACGAGTTATATTGAGCGAGATTGTAATTACTGTGCCATTTTAGATTCAAGTCATTATTGGCACGAGTTATATTGAGCGAGATTGTAATTACTGTGCCATTTAAGATTCAAGTCATTATTGGCACGAGTTATATTGAGCGAGATTGTAATTACTGTGCCATTTTAGATTCAAGTCATTATTGGCACGAGTTATATTGAGCGAGATTGTAATGACTGTGCCATTTTAGATTCAAGTCATTATTGGCACGAGTTATATTGAGCGAGATTGTAATTACTGTGCCATTTTAGATTCAAGTCATTATTGGCACGAGTTATATTGAGCGAGATTGTAATTACTGGGCCATTTTAGATTCAAGTCATTATTGGCACGAGTTATATTGAGCGAGATTGTAATTGCTGTGCCATTTTAGATTCCGGTCATTTTTGACACGAATGATATTGAGCGAGGCTCCATGCACAGAATGCCGGCAAGATTATGGGTACCACATGGGCGCCCCTTTTTTCCCGTGAAGCAGTAATGTGTAAGCATTAGGTACTGTGTTTCGATCTGAAGGGCGCCGTAGCTAGTGAAATTACTGAGCAAATGAGACTTGACATCTTTTGTTTCAAGGTGACAAGCGCAGTTGAAGTTCCGCTCAGAAATTTTGGGTTTTTCAAGAATCCTGAGCGGCACTGCAATGTAATCAGCAGGGTGTATCAATCACCATCAGCTGAACGTCCTACTCGTCTCATCATTTTTTTTCATTAAAAATAACATATACTACCTTCCTTTAATTATTTGAACACCACACATTAAAAGCTATTAAGCGACTATTAGCGCGATAAATCTGTGGAAAGTTTGGACGGCTCATCGAAGTGCATCATTAACGTTTGACTGTTTCAGGAGAAGTTAGCGACTGGTGTTTATCAGAGGCTTTCACTCAGCTTCAAGCTACGGCGGAACATCGGATACTTTGTGTTTCAAACTTACTTGCCGAGCATTCTTATTGTGATGCTCTCGTGGGTGTCTTTCTGGATCAACCATGAAGCCACTTCAGCGAGAGTTGCTTTAGGTATTATGATTTTAATAATAATAGATATACTAACTGCCGTATTCATAATAGATCGCTTTTCGAAGGTATAAAGCTATATTAGTTAAAACGAGTTTTAAGCCTATCGAACGTTCGATAAAATTCCTTATTCATATTCATTATATAAATCTCCCATAACTAATACGTCTCTATAGTACTCAATGTTGCCATTTCGTACAAAAAACATGATTTTAACAAATTTAATGAGGAACTGTCAATGGAAACATACATCTTTTCAATTTCAAAGGCTTGTCAGTTGTCAAAAGTCGATGTCAAAATAAGTTCAAACTTAAAAAAAATCAAAGTTTTGAAGTCTGTCGGTTGTCAATATATGACAGATATCCAAAAACTTCGAGCGCGAAGCTATTTATCACATTATTTATCGTCAAATACGAGACAGATGATCGATGTCAGCTATGTTTATTTGCGTTCGAGTGCTTAAAATAGGTTTACAGAAGGATCCTTGCTACTATAATTAGCTCTAATATGCGATTATGAATACCATTTTTTAACAAGTGTATATTAGCGATGTTTTAAATCTCCGCTAAGTCATTATGAATAAGACAGGAAGCCTTAATTCATTTCAACAATCTTCGAATATATAATATTATCTTAAAACTACGCATATAATATAAAAGTTATATTATTGCAGCCCCGCGCTGGGTACGAGTATAGGCCACCTCCAGCTTACTCCATGTATCCCTCTTCTGTGCTTTTCCTATCCATTCTTTTCCTGCCATTTTTATTATGTCATCTACTCATCTGTTTTTTGGGCTGCCGCTTTTTCTTTTGCCAGACGGTCCTTCCCAAATTGTTGTATCTACTGTCCATCTTTTGACCATGATGATTTAAATAATAATAATGTATGTTTGTTGAGGCAAATCTTGAGACTGAATTTCAAATTTTGCTAAACTGATTGAGCTGAAATTTAGCTTGTTGGTTCAGTTCTGGATGTAATGTTTTTTGTAGTTAAACTTATTTTTTTTAGGGAAAAATTAATAGAGTGAAATTTTTCGATTAATATACACCGTCACGCAAATTCGCCACCCTGACGTTACCTGGTCAACTAGACAATTTGTTCCATACTTCAGCTACCAAGCCTATTGTAACTCATATGTCTACCGAATGGACGAGAATTATATAAATTTCAATTTATATACAAGTTTTAAAATAAAAATAAAACATTTCTCTGTAATTGTCTTAAAATAATTTAATGATATTTAATTACATGTTATTTAACTAAATTATGTGGTATATTAATATTTTCATTGGTTGTATTTAATTCATTCTTTATTACAATATTGTTTTTTTTGTTACAAACATAAAATAACACGAGGAATAAATTTATTTAAGGATTTTTGTTTTATTATGCCAAAGAAGATTAACTTCTTGCGTAAGTACATACACTCTTCTTTTTATGATAATAATTACCTGGCATTCAGATTATATCCCCTAAATGGAGTTAACTTATAAATTCATGATATGACATGGCTCTTACGCTGAAGGTAAGGCTAGTTCTCAACGGTTAACACTTTTGATGAACCCCTATGTAGGTATCATATAAGGGTTTTTAACAACAATATAATTGTAATCTATTTTTTACTGATGTGTGTATATCATACACAAAAAGTCTAGTCTAGCAACTTGTACTAATTTAAATTTTAGGATGGTTTTTCACATTATAACGTTGTATTTTATTTTTTAAATAATATTTTTAGGGTCCTATGTTGTAAAGATAACAGCTGTTGTCTTTATAAGTTCTTTTAATAACAGAAATTAACAATATTAGAATATACTGCAGAAACTAAGGTACATGAGCAACTAAACATTTTTTTAACAAAATGAAATTTCTACAGAAAATGAATTTATTGTGAATGAATATGATAACTTTATACAAAGTATGGCATCCTCTGCTATACAGAACTTGTCGGCAACGAGTATTCATTGAATTAATGAGACTGTTTACGTCATCTTGCGGTATTCGCTCCCAATGGAATTTTAGCAAATCCTTCAGCTGTTGGGTTGTTGTCACTCCGTCCAGTCCTTCAAAACACGTCTCTGGAGCATGTCCCATGCTTGCTCGATGGGGTTTAGGTCTGGCGATTGTGCAGGCCAGGGCAATACCCGGACGTTCTCCGTTGCCTAGTATTGACTGTTTCGCCGAGCTGTATGTAAACGCGCATTGTCATGCATTAACGTAAAATCGGAGAATATTTTCAATTTTTTATCACAAACAGAAATGGAAACTTTGATTAAATAAGTATGTCATGTTACAAGCTCCGTAATAATTGAAATACTTAAATTTTAACAATATATATTTTTAGAGGATTTGTAAGTTTTCCAATATTTTGACATTATTTAAAAGGCAATTTACAAGTAGTCAACATAGATAAAAATAATTATAAATGCTAACTGGGCCACACCATGAAGCTTGAAAAGTGAACTTAGAAGAGCTTTTTAATTTATTTATTATGTCGATTGGGACATGTTAATTCTAACTTTTGTATGGAATCTTGTATCTCGGGTTATTAGATATAGAATCATGTATGGAATATTGTACCTCGGGTTATTAGATATAGAATCATATATGGAATCTTGTTTCTCGGGTTATTTGATACAGAATCATATATGGAATCTTGTATCTTGAGTTATTAGATATAGAATCATGCATGGAATCTTGTATTTCGGGTATTTAGTTATAGAATCATGTATGGAATCTTGTATCTCGGGTTATTAGATATAGAATCATGTATGGAATCTTGTATCTCAGGCTATGAGATATAGAATCATATATGGAATCTTGTATCTCGGGTTATTAGATATAGAATCATGTATGGAATCTTGTGTCTAAGGTATATAGTATTATGGTAATGTCATTGCATTTAACTCAGGCATCACAACTGTCCTGACGATGACCACAATAAGTACGGGCGTCCGCAGCAGTCTGCCCCGCATCTCGTATGTGAAGGCTATCGACATATACCTGGTGATGTCTTTCGTATTCGTGTTCGCCGCTCTTCTGGAGTACGCGGCGGTCAACTACACGTACTGGGGAGCACGGGCCAGGAAGCGCGCCAAGTTAAAAAACCGGGACCTCTCTGCGAGCACAAGCGTTGAAAAGGACCTTAGGACTAGTGGTTTGTATGATTTTTGGTTATTTAATTATAAAAGATAGCTATGAAGGGTTTTCTAGCCATTGTGTAGGTAAAAGAAGGCAAGGATAAAGGTATTCAATAGAAATCCAGTGCTCTTTTAATGGCTCTGTCACTTTGGTGTTGTGTAGTGACGTCACTTCATTATGTCTTCTGCCGCATTTGTCACGGGTGTGTTCCGAAGAGCTGTTTGACCTGATCTCTGCCACAGATTTAAACTACGCATAACGCGACAAAAACTGAAACATAATTTGACACGGGTACCTTCAAAAAGGCACATGCACCTTCCGGAAAGACCGGCAACGCTCCTGTGAATGTTCTGTTGTTACAAGAGATTGTGGGCGGCGGTGATCACTTAACATCTGATGACCCGCATGCTCATTTGTTCCGTAGAAAAAGAAAAATACAATGAGTGCTGTAGTTAGTATAAGCAACTCATCTTTTCCTCGATGTAAATCTCTTTTGCATATTATCTTTATTTCACTGCTGCTGGCTCTGTGGCGTAGCTCTTCTGACCACGGGTTCTATCGATTATTTCCTGCCTAATCGTTTTTCTGAATTGAATAATCGGGTCCTCATCAATGAATAAATTTTATTTCGAATATTGAAATATTTTTATTTTTCCTTCTAATTATAATTCGTATTACAATTGGTTTAATTAAAAATACGTGTGTCGAAGTCTTGATCGTAATGTAATGAAATTCGCACGTTGACGTTTATGAATGTAGTTGACAATTGACAGACACACGACGCGCGGCGACTCCACGACCAACTTCACGTCGGCCATGGACTTGTTGACCAGAGGGCAGGTCTAGAGGGCAAACAGGCTCTACAAACACTCTAGTCTGTCTTATTGTCTTTAAATGTACTTTATTTATGAACGGTGTGGGACTCCAACCCGCACCTACTCGGGTTCCGTCTGAGCCCTCTTTCCAACTAAGCCAACCGTTCGAGTACGCATATACGTAAAGTGATATTACTTTAAAAATAATAAAATGTTGAGATTTGAAAAAGCGACATCTTAAGTCAATTTTTATCTTTATATTTTACTTTTTAATTTACTTTACAGTAGATCCTGTAGGTGAAGCCACAACCTGAGAGTCTAGCAAGATATATCAAAATTTACGACATATCTGTACTCGAACGGTAGAATCAGTTGGAAAGAGCGCTCGGGTTCGAGTCCCGCATCGTTCATAAATGTTGCTTACAAATTTAATTTGTATAATTATTATAATTTTCAGGGTCTCGATCTCCAGAAGAAATAATAGCTCTCCGTGAATGTAGTGCAGGATCAGGAAGGTTGTCGCCACTCTTGGGGCTCAGGTCGAAGCCTCTACCCGCGGCCGTGGGGGCCCCGTCCTTGAGGCTTCAGAGAGACTACAGCACCATGAGATATAGAACACGACCACACTCTAGGACATCTAAAAGTAATCAAATATACTATACTAATGAAATTCTCAATTAAGTACAATCTTAATTGATAAATTGCCAAATTGTATATTTGGATTCACGGATCAGTAAAAAAAGAAGGACACAGGTCACCTTACACAGCAGTGAAGCATCAAACAAGCCGGCTAACGTGTAAATACGTAGCCCCACGCACACACACTAATACAAGCCAATTGGCCGCCATTATGATATTTGTACATCATCTGTGACAGATCAGTTTGAGTCTTAATAAAATATTTTAAAAATGCCGTCGTGCGTTTTGGAAAAGTGTAAAAACAATTCTTCACACAGCTACAGGAATCTAACCTTATTGTTTTTATTATGTAATTTATCTATATACTCATATATACATCCGAGATATTTATTTTTATTTTAGGAAACAATCTATCAGAATTAAAAAAAATCGGAGTCAATTGTAATTGTGTTACTGGTATCCCCCGTAACCACACACACAGCAGCCTAAAGGTGCTTCACTTGCTAATATCACGGCGTGGAGTCCTTCTTTTTTTACTCGTCTGTAAATTGGATGGTACCAATTTAAGCATCGTTGACGAGACGAATATACGAATCTAGTCCAGTCAAAATCTTTTTAAGAGCGGCCAAACCGTGTTAATTTTTATACAAACGCTTGTTCGTTATTATAGCATCTTTCTCTTTAAAAAAATAAATTATGGTATCTTGTGCGTTGTATCTACAAATTTCAAGAAATAAGTAAGTACGTAAAACCACAGAGCAAACCTACTCTGTGGTTTTACGGTTTTCCCATCCCTATGGGATACGTACGTACAACTACCAACAAATTTTACCTGAGATTTAGTCGTTCATAATGTAGTCATTAAATTGTAAAAGTAAAGAAAACATTGCGATAGAAACCTCGTGCATGTAATGGAGATTCTATTTGATAAACATTTATTTCACAATTTTTAAGGATTACTCAAAAGGACTTATTGCCTGGAAGAAGTTTTATGGAATTTCTGCACAATTTTTGTTCAATGATATCGCTTTATCTTGCTTGTCGTCAACAGGCAGTATGCTTTAGAACAACATGCTTTCGATCATGGTCGTGCTGACAATAGACAGGACAGGAGGGGCGATCTTAAGTTCTGCAAAGCAAAAGGGATCAAAGTCAAAATGGACTGTATGATGGGTCTGTCTGATAGAAAGCAATAAGCTAATATGTAATGAACCGAAATTTATATCCATACTTGCATTTTTTTTATGAAAATAATGGACGAGACGAGCAGGACGTTCAGCTAATGGTAATTGATTCGCCCTATCCATAACAATGTTGTGCCGCTCAGGATTCTTGAAAAACTCAAAAATTCCGAGCGGCACTAGAATTGCGCTCGTCACCTTGAGACATAAGATGTTAAGTCTCATTTGCACAGTAATTTCACTACGGCGACCTTCAGACCGAAACACAGTAATGTTTACACATAGTAATGTGCATACAACAACATACAAAATACAATGAAGCTACTGCTTCACGGCAAAAATAGGCACCGTTGTGGTAGTCATAATCTAGCCGGCTTCCTGTGCAAAGGAGCCTCCCACTGCATTGTTTATAATGGCAAAAAATATAATTGCTTTTCGTTTTAATTATAACTGTATTCGGTTAAGGTGCAGACATTCTGTTCAATTTCTAACTTGAATTGATATTTTTTAAGAGGTTTGTATGATTTTTTTTCAGATAGTGCCAGCCACAAGCCTCGTATGATGCATGCTCTACGTAAGAGTGCAACTGTCATTAAGTCATCCATGCCAAAGATCCGTGACGTCAATGTAATAGACACGTACTCTCGAGTTATATTCCCAATATGTTTTCTTATATTTAACGCCATCTATTGGGGCTTCTATGTAATTGATTAAGCATCCAACGTAACAAACCTCAGTACAGGGCGTCGAATAAAATGGCGGTATTTAGCGCGTACTCTGTGTCATTGTTTTGTCTTCATATGTTTTGTCTTCATATTCTTCTATCATTCGTCGGTATTTTATTAAAATAAAACCTTTACAGCTTTATTTGTAAGGTAAGATTGGTATAAAGTTATAATTGAGAATAAACCAAGAATATGCAAAATGTTTACAAATTGATATTTTGCTTATGATTGGTCTATTTGGACGTATTACGTTTCCCGCGTTTTTTTCCGAGGCTGCCTGACATTCGGAAAACTTCAGAATTGTTTTGCATATTCTTGGGTTGTTCTCAGATATAACTTTATACCAAGTTTATTTGTAAGGTCATTAATGTTTATCTTTACAGGATCACACTGAGATGACCTGGTTTGTATATTAACAATTATTACTGGTAATAATATGCTTTTACTAGGTTTGCAATACCTACGTATTAATTCCACAATAACTGTTCCCCTGCTCGAACTATCAATAATGTAAATAAAAAGCAAAGTGGAACAAAATTAGAAAACAAATTATATTTTATAAACTGAGTCTCAGTAATAATTCTCTTTATTGTAGATTGGCATCCATGGCTAATTTGCACAGGATGCCGGCTAGATTATGGGTACCACAATGGCGCCTATTTCTGCCGTGAAGCAGTAAGTACTGTGTAATCATCATTGTGTTTCGGTCTGAAGGGCGCCATATCTAGTGAAATAACTGAACAAATGAGACATAACATCTTATGTCTCAAGGTGACGAGTGCAGCTGTAGTGCCGCTCAGAAGTTTTGGAGTCTTGTAATGGGCAGGGCTTATAAGTTACCATCAGCTGAACGTCCTGCTTGTCTCGTCCCTCATTTTCATAAAAAAAGAGTATATAGCATTTCAGAGAGAATAAATGAAGAGAACAAATTAATAAAAAGAAATACGTATTTTTTTGACCGAACACTTTTCACATTGATATTATATTTAGTTTAGGTATCAACATGTAAATGTTTCACTAAGAAAGTCTTTTTTGTAGTTTGTTAGTACGGATTGCTGGCATGTGCCATAGAGTCAGTATATGTAAAAATGACATTTCAAAGTACTCTATAAGTTTCATTGATTTCATAGTAAATTTGCAAGAAATAGAGAACCTTTTATAAATTTAAGAGCACGGTTTGTAGCCCTAAGTACATAAATGTTTGTTAATAATAACAAATTTATTTCAAAACCATAAAACTTGATTAGCTCTTATTTAATTTCCATCTTTTACATCCAGGGCTAAGGTGCCTACGTAAATGCGTATAAAACTCGAGCGGGCACTAAATAAAAACGTAGGTAAATCCAAAATAATGCAAAATACGACCATTATATATAAAACAATAAAAAGTTTATATGTTACCACATTAATACTTAATGTATTATTCGAGTAATCTAATCTAGTCACTAATTTAAAATTTAAAAAAAAAATATTCTTACTGTTAGACTACTCCTAGTACTACCTACGTATTCAATTGGTCAAATCAAACGCAACGCTGTCATATCTTATTAAATTTTATAAAATATATCGTTAAATATTATTTATTTCCAACAATAAAACCATTTTAATGTACAGGTTAGTTACTGAGCCGTAATCATAAAAATAAATGTATAAAATACATAATACACCAAAATAAATCTATTCTCATAATACCTATAGGAAAAATCTGTGAGTAATTTATTAGCCGCGCTCTAGGAATCATAGGTTAATACATAATTTTGTTTTTTTATGGAATAGGAGGACAAACGAGCGTATGGGTCACCTGTTGTAAAGTGATCACCACCGCCCACAATCTCCCGCTACACCAGAGGAATCACAGGAGCGTTGCCGGCCTTTAAGGAAGGTGTACGCGCATTTTTTGAAGGTACCCATGTTGTATCGTCCCGGAAACACCGCACAAGGAAGCTCATTCCACAGCTTTGTAGTACGTGGACGAAAGCTCCTTGAAAACCGCACTGTGGAGGACCGCCAAATATCCAGATGGTGAGGATGATATCCTAACTTGTGGTATGTCGTGCGAAGATGGAATTCGGCGGCAGGAATCAGGTGAAACAGCTCTTCGGAACACTCCCCGTGATAAATGCGGTAGAAGACACACAATGAAGCGACTTCTCTAAGCAACGCCAAGTGATCCAGCCGTTCATAGAGCACTGGATCCCATACAATTCGAAAAGTATACATTTCCTAAGTAACTGTTATCATTTTACCACCAATACTCATACAATGGTACAATGTTTTTAGAGCAAATATAAACCTGTTTTTATGGGTATGTTCCGATATGCACTGCGAGCACTGCACAGTGCTATCACTATAGAAAAATTCGTTCCGTTATGGACTGCCAGTATACTGCCGCAGTACCCTAGGGAAATATATGACGTCATAAATCACCGCCATATTCTACTGTGAGCACTGGCGTTTTCGAGGTAAGGTACTCGCAGTACTTTGATCACGTGATCAGTCAAAACCACTCGAGTGCCTAACGTTTTATAAACAATACTTACTGTTTAATCCCAAATATTTTTAATTTGACAGTACTCCAACAACATTTTTTAATGAACTAGAAAACTTTAATAAGCTCCTTTGAAAGGGCCAAATACGCCTCCTGCGCCAAAAAATGCGGCTGACAGTATACGGGATTGCGTTCCGATTTAAATAGTAACCAGTTTAACTTGCTATAAAGGAACGGCTTCACAGTATACTAAATTGACGTCACACTGTACAGTGGTCGCAGTGCATATCGGAACATACCCTTAATGACGCGTCTATTATTCATCTTCTATCTACGGGTTCTATATTCTATATATTAATAAATAACAAGCTTGGCGGACTGTTGACGACTTTTCAATCAAAATCGATCACAGTAACAAAAGATTCGCTTTCCCTTTCTATCTTACTGTATCTCGGTTATATATTCTTCTCTTTCACACGTTATGTTTGTCTTTACGCTAGTTTATTGTAAGTCTATTACTAAAACGGTCATTTTCTTTTACTGCTCATTGTACCTATGTCAATAACGATAAATATAATGTTAATTCTTCATATTATTAAAACATAAGTGTAAATATAACAAATTAAAAATATATTAAATGTAATTAGAATAATTTATTTAAAATGAAAATTCCTGTTCAATTATATTGTTCATGTTGCATGGCAAGCGTTATAATTATTAAAGTATTAAAGATATTGTAAAAATAAAGATTCAAATATAGATATAGTGTTTTTATTTACCTTCGTCATCTCTTCAGCCAGAAAACATTTACTGCTCGGCAAAAGCCTCCCCCAAAGATCTCCACGATGATCGGTCCTGCGTTGCCCTCATCCAACGTATTCCAGTAATCTTATTCATATATACCAGCGGGCCTACCATGTACTCTTATTGCGATTCAATTGACAACCTAAAATGAACTGCTTCGCTATTTCGTACCACGACGCGATTAGAGCTAATTTAGGTTGTCGTCAAATCAACTGATTAAATCGCAATGATGTCAATTGAATGTCAAGAATGATATCAACTGAATCGCAAACTGATTTAGTTCGTTCATTCATTCGTACCATGAGGTGTTATTTCAACCTAAACAGGATAGCTTATTTGTCAAAGTGACCGATTCGAAAAAAGTTGCTACTTCCTTAAAGGAAAGTGAATCGTGTTGTTAATAACTTTTAAAAAATAGTTAAAACATAGAAAAGAAAAATTTTATTGATTTACAGATGAGATGAGAATACTTTATTTCACTTTTTTGTAATACAAAATACTGAAAATAAATACCAAAAATGAAAATACTAAAGACGAGGCAGTAAGGGCCCGGGCTCTGGCCTGTTCGCAAGAACGAATTAAAAAAAATGTACTCTGTGGTCCTGTCAAAGAGTATAATATGGGTCCTGTCAAATCAAACATCAATGGAAGTGCGTTATATCTCGTTATTTTTGCGAAAACAGATAATCAAACATTTAATTTGTAATTCAATTAACTATATTTATTTATATCACTATTATTTAAAAAGTATAAAAAAGGGCTTAATGGATTATAATTTGACGCAATTGCGCAATTTTAAAATGTATTTTTAGTATTTTCTACGCAAAAAAAAAACCGCTAAAATGATATCATTTTAGGTTTCGAAACGTAATTTTAATTCGTTCATTCTACATATGCGATCCAAACGCCATACAATAAAAAGCACTTCATGGTACGAATTTTAGTGATTCAGTTTAGGTACCCAAACTGAACATCGCTTATTAAAAGTTGATGGTAGGCCCTCTGATCGTCAGTCCATCTTGTGGGGCGCCTGCAACCAACCTGCGTCTTCGGGTTTTTAAAGTGAAACTTTTATTACTTTTTCGTCTGTGTGTTGCATGTTGCGTGACGGTCGGGCGGCGCCTATAGTTCGCATATTAGAACAATTGCGTTCGGGTGGAAGAGTAGGTTTGAACCCCAAACACATGATATTTTTTATTTTATTTTATGAAAATGTAAAGCATAATATATAAAATTGTTTTTTTTTCTATGCTGATATTAAATGCTTTGTTATTTTGTGAAAAAAGTTTCACTTGCATCTTGGTTTCATTAAACCACACAATTGCTTTTTTTTAATAATTTAATTTAAGTTAAAAGTCAAATTTACAGAAACGGCTCAAAGTGTGGTCCGCCTTGTTCAATACACAACCTCTTTCGTCGGCATACGGCTTGTGTGGCATTTCGCACCATCGTGGGTCTTATTGATGCGAAAACCGATCCAACACGCTGCTCCATCTGGGAAATGGCAATCAGAGAAATATACTATATATTCACATAACCATTTTTACCAACTTGACATTTTTTTAAGTCAGTACTTGAGTATAATGCAAGTATAAAGCAAGTACATTGAGGTAGCAAACATTTATGAATGAAAAATAGAAAAACAGTTAAAGTAGACGATTATTAGGTAAAACCGTTAGTTACGTACCCCTTTCTGTTTAATAATTTGGCTCCTTGACATAATAGCTCACTAGAGTTGACAAAATTTTTGGCTTTGATAATTAATTATATTTTTACGGGGCATTTTGTAACATGTTGTATACATAAAATATACTTCATAATAATTAAATGTTATAGTAATTAAAGTTATGTTAAGCCTCCCGTCCACAGTTCGGAGAGCCAACATCCCCTGAGGATGCCTCGTGTAGATGCGAAACAAGCGTCGAAATTGTTGAGAAGAAATCTTAGCGGATAGCATTTAGATAATTGTTGTATGTATGTAATGTATTTAGAACATTAACGTACAATAAGCAAATAGACAAACATTCACGTTTTCTTTCAGTTATGTTTCAACCGCGCTTTGAATACAATGACACGCAATGACAAAGTGTTCAGTAAGAACTGTCTAACTGAACTTAAAAAAGATGGAGTGTTGTATTTCAGATAAGTGCCACTTTTAAAATAACAAAATTGTGTAACTCACAGTTTTAAATTATTTAAAAAACAATTACCTCGTCTTCGCTTTCGTAAAACTCACTGTATACGTATATAGAACGCCACCGGGACATTTTTTTTTATGAAAATAAGGGACGAGACGAGCAGGACGTTCATTTGATGGCAATTAATACGCCATGCTCATTACAATGCAGTGCCGCTTAGGATTATTGAAAAACCCAAAAATTCTGAGCGGCACTACAATTGCGCTTGTCACCTTGAGACAAGATGTTGAGTCTCATTTGCCCAGTAATCTCACTAGCTACGGCGCCCTTCAGACCGAAATACAATAATGTTTACACATTACTGCTTTACGGCAGAAATAGGCACCGTGGTACCCATAATCTAGCCGGCATCCTGTGCAAAAGAGCCTGCCACTGGTAATTTATTTTTCATTAAAGGGGAGGTGTTAGCAGAAAACACGCAAACAAGGTGTTTTAGACAAGTTTTGTGGTGAAAATGTAGCATTTGGAGCTATGAACACTACTTAATCCTGTTACACATTTCCTTAAGTCTTATTTGTAGGTTTCTAATGCTTGCTGTTTGTTATAGTTAGCACTCCAGAGCCTTTTTGAACTACCACTTTTCTTTGCAGTTAAACAAGTTTTTTGGCATGGCATGATGCATTTTTATAAGTAGTACTACTCTCAGAAAAGTTATTCTAATAGCTTGTACTTTTTTTGTGTAGTGCATTTATTCAAATTAGTACATAATAGTAGTAGAAACTGTTAAAATGTAATGTTTTCCACGAAAGAATTTTGAAAATATTGGCTTTGTAACATACAGGCAGCCGTGAGCTCATATCACTCAAGTTCGCCGGCATTTAGTGTCGCCTTAATGACGAAGGTGGTCATTAAATGAATTAATAGGTGATAGGAGTCTAATTGTTTAAAATTATTCTAATAATTTTACTTAAATAGGCAGATACTTCACACATAAATTTGATTTAATTAATACCTACTTCGATAATAAGTGAACCTGGTTAAAGCGCCCTCTGTGAGATTATTTTGGTTTTTAGAGTGTTACTGACGATCTTGTTTCGTGAAAGGTGAAAGCTTTAAGTTTAATTGCCTACAAAGAGAATGTAAATACTTCGTAATAAGAGGCAGGAGGACTGCCTAAGTAAAAATTTAAATGTTTAGTATTAAAGGTTGAGTCATTTGACATAAGTTAGAAATAGTAATAATTACTGTATCGCGATATACCACGAAGTATATCCGGCTAAGTTTGAAAGCGAACTGATACTTACAACGTAGTGGATTTTGGCTATCTTAACATTTTTTACAAGATTATAGCTGTCATCTGTCAATCTATCAATGACTGCACGTTTCAAACAATCGAGTGAATCGCATTTTCCTTAGAGAGTTTCGCTAGGATGCCACCTATTTTATTCTTCAGCTGTTACTAACAAATCAACGGGTTGATATCAATTACTTTTCGTAGCTTCTCTGCTACGAGTTACGAGCTACGCTATTTCTTTCTTATGATTTGCATTAGATGTCGCATTTCAGTGAAAATCTTTCAAAAGATCATAAAACACGTTTATCTTGTAATTGAATATTTAAAAAAGAGGCGTACCTTTAATGATAACTAACAGTAAAACTAAATTGATTTTTAGGAATATTTTTTTGTAAAATATCTTATTTTATCATACTTTTATATTTTTGATAAAAAATCAAATATATTATGTTCAAGAGAAACGTTATTACATGTAAAGGTACTGTAGCTTAAAAAGGCTACAAACATGAAGCTAGAACGCTATAAACGTGGGTAGTAAAATAATTATGTTTTATTTACACTAAACTATTTTTATCGGATGTTATTTATTGATAGCCTATACAGTTTGAATGTAGGTGATGCGAAAACAACTTTAAATAGGCTGAGAACCAGGGGCGGCCGTTCATTCATTGACGTGTCACGGGGTGCGGAGTGCGGGGGTACAGAACTTAGGGGTAGGGAGTGCGACGGGGTACGGAGGGGGGGGAGAGTAGGGGGGTTGTTGTAGGTTCCAGATCAGTCAGTACCTCTGATGTATCCACAAGAAGAACGTGCAACAACATCTCACTGTCTTCTACCTGAATTTTGGTGAATATTAACTTTTGTGCGTGAAAACATTTGCTTGTGAATGAAAAACAGAACATTTAAGTGATTTTTTTTTTTGGTGGTATATTATGATGTTCAGAATTTGTGGATAAGGTGCGTATTGACAATTCAATCTAATGCGAAATGTTAGAATATCTGTTAATTAACGACATAAAATTTCATATCATGACTTGTAAAATACGCTGATTATCAAATGATATGCGCGCTTAGTAAGACATGAAGAAATATCTTATTATAATAACAAAACACAGGTAATAAATTTAGCATGGTGAAGAATTTAAGCATGTCGGGGATCAGATTGTATTTATAATGACTATCTCACTGGTTTAAAATCCAAAAATAGGGATTTTCTGGATTGACGTCGTAGAAAATTTTCAGGGTCACATTATATGGGCGGGAGGGAATTGAGAGGGCGGGCGTGGGCACTCGCGCAGCCTCCATCACTCCCAAGTCGTATTGATCGCCCATCTTTCTATGCTTCATAATTGTACATTTTGAAAACTTTTTAAAATGAATGGAACTATAGACAAACATACAATGAAATGAATTTAATGATACGACCAGAACTGCAAATAGTTATTCAAGATTTTTTATATTTTATTAATAAACATTTTTTTTGTTACGTATATAAGTACTGTTTTAAAGAAGCATCCATTTCTTATTTAGCTTGCGAAGGTATAATGATACTAAGATGGTGAATTAAAAAAGTGAAAATAAAATAACCAATGAACGCTTGCATAATTTGTTTAACAATGGCCATAACAACCGAAAATAAAGGATAAAATAAAATATTTGCGGTACGGAGGAAAAACTGTCTATCATAAAATATATTATAGACACTGAACGTAGTGTTTAAATTCTCTGTGATCGACACTAGCTGACCGCTCATTGACAGAATTATTATTATTGCGAATATATAGGTATTTCTCAATCAAAAAATATAGATTATGTCCTAAAACCTCCGAAACACGCTGCATCTTATGACATAAGTATCATTCCGATCGATAGTAGTTTTCTCAGTATAGCCGAACAAAAAACCGGCTCTCCATTAGCTAGTATAGATTTTTAGGAACATGCATAATATTATTATTTTACAATGTTATTTTCTATATTTGGTTTCACAATAAATTTTGTGAATAACCGATAAGTTTAAACATAAGCAGTTGAAAATCTGTATAAAGATACTATTAATAAGAATGGAATTTCTATAATAATAGCAGGCCTAATAGTAATAAATATAATAATTAAAAATAGAAAAAAATTCAGCGTGTTTTTTTTTAAATGAAAAGTTTTTTGATGTACTTTCTTTCGTAGTGTATATTTGCTTTCTGTGCTCGAATGTTTTTAATATCTTGATATGTTTCGAAGAACGGTAGAAGTAAAGCTGTGTACAGTGCAATCAAACTGCTCTTTCAAATCCACCTTGAAAACAAATCAAATATTAAAAGTTGCTATAGATAGAAAAAAAAAGAAATAAAATACATGGAATTTATACATTTTGTTTGGAATGCAAGTGGAATAAAAACAGATCTTAATTAGTATTCATTTATTCATATTTAATAACTTTTTTAGTTCACTGAAGGTTTTTCTGGTGAAAATAGAATACTACAGGGTGTATTAAGCATTGTAATGTACGGCTGTAAGCAATAATTTATGCGTGGTTATTATTTTGTGGTGGATTGCGCGGATCAGTGCGTCGTGAATGAATTTCTGATCAACAAGTAGGTCTCATATCTTGGCGCATGCGCTTCACGCCCACATACAGCAGAATTGATGTTTAACAATATGGCTGTTCTATAAAAAGAATCACTATACGTAGCTCATTAGAATTATTCAGTTTCAATTATTGATAATTTTCGCCGAACTAGAGTTCGGTAGACAGGTTGACAGACACCCGAACTTAACTGAACATACAATAAGGCTGAGACATGAGCATACTTAGACTTGGCGTAAACTTTACTCACGTAAAATTTAACTGAGTGTAAGCTAAGCATAATCTCTTATCTGAAGTAAAACTTCTTATGCGCGACTTGGCGGTAACTTAGAATTTTTTTTCTGACGAAAGTAAAGCTCAGTTAAAAAGTCAATAATTGAAACAATTTTTAAGCCGTTATAATTTTATGGTTTTAAAAAAACATTTCAATATGCTCAGTAATATTTTTTGAAAATCTCCAGGTGTATACTTTGCTTATTTAATACTACTTTTGTAATAAATATTATTAATGTTATAAGAATTTATCTGACATTTGCGACATTCGTTAAATTGTTTTTGGTTACTTCATTCATTATTAGGATAGGCAAAGGTTCGAGCCCATACAGCCATATTCGTTTATATTCAATAACAACGTCATATTAATATGTGCTAATATAACCTTCAATTTCTTATTATCAATTATTTTATTTGATGAGTGAATATTTTAAAATGTGCGAATGGTATTAATGAATTATAAAAAGAATATAAAATGAAAATAATAATCAGTCAAATAAAATGGCGGAATCCGAGGAACATTTTACGAGGAACCTGTAAAAAGTTTAGGTGCTTATTTTCTGATGAATAATAATATCAAAATATAACATTATATCATTCTTTGTAAAATATATAAAATCTCACTCACACTTACTTAAATAGATAAAATGCCAACTTTGCTCAAAAGATTATTAAGTTTAACTTCAATCGCGCGTAAAGATTACACGCACACACTTTTTTATTTTGTTTTATAGTCATTTGACGGCTGCAATTATACTGAGCATTAGATAAGACAGTCAAATACAAAAGTCAACTTCTCGTTTTAAGTAAAGTCTGTACAAAGTCTAAGATCAGTAATAGAGAGAAAACTTTTGTAACTAATTTCATACTGTCGGAAGTTATTTTATATGTAAATATTCAAATTCCAGACTTTGTTTTTGGACTGAATGAGAAATATAAGTAATTTTGAAAAAAGATTGTAAAAAGGTAATGTTTTCACAGCAAAATTTCTTCCAACAGAAAGATATCATATTATTCAAATCTTTTTCTTTTCCATAACAAATAGAAAACTATTGAACTTTGTTCATCTCTATAATTCTTTTTACATAATATTATGTAAAAATAAGTATGGTATTTTATAGTATTGTAAAGTAGTAGTCTATATTGCGATACTTATTATTTAAACATAACTTTAAAAATCATGTTTTGTTTATATATTGATCAAATATTTACTTATTTCTTTAATTGAGTTCTATTTTGCGTACTACTACAGAAATTATCTAAATGACTTTGTAAGAGTTCAGCATCTCTAATACAAACAATCGGGCAGAGTATTTTCATGTCGTCGGCGTATAATATTATTTTGGAGTATCTAAAATTAGAGGTTATATCATTTACGAAAATATTAAACAAGAGGGAACCCAGAATGGATCCTTGGGGAACCCCTGAAGGAATAGACATAGTAGTATTAGAATAATATCTAATAGTAAATATACATATAGATTATTCCTAAGAATAATTCATCTCATTTTTTGTTTTTGTATAACGTTGCCAAGTATTGAAATACAAGACGCCGTATACCTCCTACTTAAAAACCAATCAAGATATAAAATCAATATATAACAAAAACCCACGTATATACAGATTGACGTCATAGCGTGGGTAGTCAAACTTAATTTGTTTACGAAGATAATTCCATGTATTGAATGAAATAAAGTACAATCGCCTTAGTAATGCGATATATTTATGCAGAGCCGTGTTTACGATAAGTAGATTACCTACTTGTAATCTGTCTGACACTTAAAGAGTCTATCTTATTATCTTATAGTGAGTGAAATAAAACAACATTGCTGTACTATTTATGTTCTTCTGTCGTAGATTGTGAGGAAAAATACAAAAATTGTAAATGAATAAAACAGAACGATATTAAAACTTGTAGACAACAAACTTACTAATCTAAATACTATATGAGATATAAACAGTTATATTTCGACGGGTATCAGGACATTTAGAGATCGATGGCAATGAATACCCTGACGAACTTCCAAGAATTTGCGCCAAAAGCACTTAATTTAGGCCTAAAAATTTCTGTGTCCAGCAAAAGTTGGTATTTGTACTGAACCTGCACTCCAAGTTTATCAGTACTACAGATTCAAGTGAACAACCAGAAAAAAATGCCTTGCTGGAGTGTAGTTTTTTATAATATATCATTTGGATTTGTATTGAGAAGTAATTGAAAATATGAAATGGTATTTTGATAGAGAGTATACTGAACGGCTGGATTACTTGGCATTGCGTAGAGACGTTGCTTAATTGTGTGTCTTCTACCGCATTTATCACGGGAGTGTTCCAAAGAGCTGTTTCACCTGCAACCGAATTTCGCCTTTGCACGACACGCCAAAAAATTGGATATTGTCCCCATCATCTGGATATTCAAGTGCCTATGACTATTTCCACTCCAAGAGAGAAGCAAAATAGCTGATATTCTATTCTTAACAAAAATAGCACGTCACATTGACGCTGCATATCTTCTCCCGAACATAAAGGAGACGGATACTTACATACATTATTGGGCCAAGATGTAAAAGGATGAAATTGGTGTTAATAAATAGATTATAAATTTTAAAAGCATCACTGAGAATTTGAGGATTTTTGGCAATCTGAAAGCAGAGTTATAGGAGGTTTTGTAAAATTGAGGTTATGCAATATATGGGCAACAATCTATATTAAAACAGCTGATTTTTGAAATGCGATTGTTTTTTGTGATAATGATCGTACAAGTTTAGCAATATCAGAAGTCAAAAATAAAGAAGGAAAATATCAATAAAACAACGGGAAACACTCAAATGACAAATCGTGTAGGTACGCACTAACGATACAACAAACGAGTGATTGACAATTATTGACATTCTAGACAATTCTGTAGCTGTCACTGTCAGAACAGATAAAAAATACAGAACGAAATTCAGAATCGACTTTTTCTTCGATCGATTTCTTTTCTTCTCATTCAATTCAAGAAGAAAGAATAAACAGTAATAAAAGGTTAGCTTAACCCTTTAAGGGCTCCTTTTATAAGTCTTGTATTTAATTTTAGAAAAAATACCAGAATGTATACCAGGGGTTGGTGAGCACATCATCATCATCATCAGCCGAAAGACGTCCACTGCTGGACAAAGGCCTCCCCCAAAGATATCCACGACGATCGGTCCTGCGCTGCCCTCATCCTACGTATTCCGGCGATCTTGACCAGATCGTCGGTCCATCTTGACCACCAACACTGCGTCTTCTTGTCGCTGAGCACAAATTTTACTAATATATTAAAGCTTCGCTCATAAAGAAGGTTTACTAAGGTTTAACAGATTATATAAAAGATTATAATGCATGGTTCTTGACTGGTTCTGCGCAGTCAATTTAAGATTCAGTCAATTTTGTTATTCTATGATTTAAAAGAATGATAAGAAACATCCAGTTTCTTTATATCATTCTTCTTCTCCCCATATCAAAGCCACTTTACGAACTGATGTATCTTCGTAACGTTTACCAAGTGTTAATGCAATATGTTAAGCTATTGATAAATTAATATATTTCTATTTTTTCTACTGTTTTCTTATTTGTTTATGATATTGACAGATAAAGTTGCAGTTGCGTTCGATAGAAGCGCCATGCGAACTTCCCAGGGGGTGGGCTGCCGTGCTGAAGACTTGCATGACCAAGTCACCTAAATTGAGTACTCTCTCGCCATTACGAATGTGATGAACCTCAGCATGAATCTGAAATTGATACAATACTTCCTTGTCGTTTTTATTTCACACTGTGGTAAGTATTCTTATTTTATTTTTAAATCATGTATAATCTTAAGCTCCGCACTAACGCACGTTCACAAATACCTAGGCCGAGGAATATCATCATCATCACATTTCAGCCGGAAGACGTCCACTGCTGGACAAAGGCCTCTCCCAAAGATCGCCATGACGATCGGTCCTGCGCTGCCCTCATCCAACCTACTCCGGCGATCTTGACCAGATCGTCAGTCCATTCTTATGGGGGGCCTACCAAAACTATGTCTTCCGGTACGTGGTCGCCATTCGAGGACCTTACTGCCCCAACGGCCATCTGTCCGCCGAGCTATATACCATGCCCACTTCACTTTTGCAATCATTTGGGCTATGTTGGTGACTTTGGTTCTCCTACAGATCTCGTCATTTTTGATACGATCTCGCAGGGAATATGGAATTTGAGCATTGGTCTTTATTTATATATCTCTCCAAGGATACGTTTTTTTTTATTTTGCAGCGATTGAGATCAAAGCTTTTTGTCTAACTAATTAATTTACTATATAAAACAGTGCAATCTGAATCTCACTGTTTTTTTTTGGAACATCCACAATTTTAGAACATTTATCTATTTGTTTCGTTAATACTGACACACAAGCTGAAAGTAGTGTTTGGCGTTCCCATAGAAAAAATCTTTTTGATGATTACTAACATACTTGATACTACTACCACTTCTGAAATAAATGGCGCTCTGAGAGAGAATAAACAGCACAAGAATATCTCCCAACATTCTTTTTTTGCGCTCTTTTTAATAAAATATACATTATAGTACTGTCATTGTTATTGCTATAAAATAATCATAATCTAGTCCCAGGCTCTCCGATCACTTAGATGTTCAGTTGTGGAGCAGTTACATTTTTAAGAAAACATTTAAATTTATTTATAGTTAATGCCTGGACAGTGGCTGGGACTGCGAATTTATTATAAAAGTGAATACATTTACCCTTAAAGCTATTATGTATCTTATGAAGCCTACTAGGATTAGTTACAAGCAATCCCTTATTTCTAGTGTTATAATAATGAAAATCACTATTATGATTTGTTTTGTTTGATTAACCTATCCAAATAATGAAGATTATTTCGCTTTTGATCAGCTTATGGAGATGATGCGTTCATATTGCCGAACCAGCGCTTTGCCAACGGCTCAGCAGAACCTGACACTAGGTCCGTCGGCCGAGTGCCTCCGTACCAGCCACCTGCAATCGGCATATCCGGGCCTATTCAAGTACCAGGGTTCAGACCACATAGCCCATACACTAGAGTTGATGCATGGCATCGTAAGTATACAGTCTCATATTAGCATTTAGATTTAGCTATAGCTATACATATAAGTAACAATAATCGTATCAAAATAAATGATCCCTACTTTTTGTTTCATTATAGACAACCTGTATAGCCGAGTGGTTAGCGATCCTACCTACTAAGCTAGAGGGCCCGGGTTCGAATCCCGGTAGATGCGAGCATTTATATGATGAATATAGATGTTTGTTTCCGAGTCCAGGATGTTTAAATGTATTTATGTATGTTTATATGAATATATGTATGTTTAAGTAAGTATATTGTTTTAAATATATCATTGTCTTGTAACCCATAACACAGGCTATATATGCTTAACTTGGGGCAAGATAATTTGTGTAAAAAAAAACTGTGTGTCAATACACAGTACATAGTCTATTATTATTAAACAATCTTTTACAAAAGAAAGTATACTAAATTATAACAGTAACCAAAACTTATTTGATTATTAGTTTGATTAAAATAAGCGGAAATCGATGAATGATTTATGCGAAATGCGGATTGATAACGTATTAGGCATGGTGCTGAACGCATTTTTAGATGCGTGACAGCCATTGACCTGTATTAATACCACTGGACAGGCTGTTCCATATGTTTGACAGATTTTTTTTTGTGCCTATTTGAAGCGCCACTCGCCAGCGTTCAGAGAACTAATTTTGAAGTATAATACAAATGGCAGCAAAGGAACGTACAATACTCTGGTTTTTTTTGCATTTTGAATAAATTTTGATAGTTTTCCGTGTTATTTATACTGCAAGAATCAACGTAATAAAGTAAACATTTTTTTTTGTAAATAGTTTCCCACCACATAGCAATGTTTAGTGCCATAGACTCTCGCTACATGGCCAACAGCACCAAAATAGCGAATATCAAACTGGCACAAAAGCACTTTGACAGCCGCCAGTCCAGTTGTATATAGTAGAGGCACTGTAGATACATATGTCTACTATGGTAGAGGTCAGTAGTGACACCAGACAGTGTATTATACGGGAATATTAAAACGACGAACAACAACTGTTGTGATGACGCAAAGAATTCTTGATCTCCTTTTTGTTCCCTCCTTCCCCCTTAGGCCACAGCTTCAGGTCCAGGAAGGTCTACATATGTTCTGTCGGGACGCGAACAACAAAAGAGTTAAAGTCTACTGCGTGACGCGTCATGTCCACTAAGTACTGAACAATGTCGGAGGCCTTGGTGGTGTAGTGAAAGCGAGAGACGTAGATATACGGCGCTGGGACTACGGGACGCAGGAGCTGGTTCTGTCCTATCGGTGCCGTACCACATTCATTACGACCAGGAGGCCTCCTCTTCTTCCGCTCCACCTTAATAAAGCCACCCTTGTCGGTCTGACTCTTAAACACAGTTCTACAAACGGGTTCGTTGCGGGCGTGCCTGCTTCCACATTGTGTCCTCTTGTTTATAAATACGGACTTTGACTCAACTCGCTAGATAAGTCTGAGCAAAGTCTAAGCTCGCTGTACAGAACTTAGCCTTAGTCTGTTTGAGATAGCGGTCTTAAATTGGCGGGCGATTCGAATATAGAACACATTCTTTTCATTAGAGCTCTATTAATCACCAAAACAAAATATGGCGATAGCATCTCAAGGAACAAATTCCAATGTCTTATGTTCTTTTGTGTTTCTTTTTGAAGTTATACTTTATCTTTAGGCGCATTATGAAAAAATGATGAGAGCGAAATTTTAAGATCCACGCACATCACTATAATACAAAAATAACAGGGCTACCTACCGTTAACATTCGTTACCTTTTTTTGGTTTCTTCGTCTATTATTAGGATAGGCAAAGGGTTCAAGCCCGTACAGCCGTATTCGTTTTTTAATAATTAATTGTCAAAGCCATCGTTGCAAGATTTTTACAAAATAGTTCTTTCTTCAAACGTAGAATAGCACGAGGAATAATTTAATGGATTATAATTTTAAGGATTTTTGCTTTGTTAGGCCGATGAAGTATAACTTCTTGCGTGAATACATAAGTTCACACACACCTTTTTTAAATTAACTAACAGAACCAAACTTAATAAACCTTAACCTAAGTTAAACATTGCGTTAAGCGTCACAAGTCGGTTTTCGTTGATTAATTTTTTCAAATCACTAGCTGGTTTGACAAAATGGCTGCTACATATTCGTTTATTTGCAGCAAACGGGCGCATTTACATAAATCCAAGAGAATCCTACGTAGTGGCTGATGACATAGACGACGGCCATGACGACGGAGGTTGCCATCTTCCGTGCTCCAAAGAATTCTTCTCGTGCCAGGTACATTTTATGATAAATAAATTTATACGGTTTAATGCATGTATTCGATTAATATTTGAGAATATTTATTATCTCAAAAAGAAATTCACTTACTGAAATACATAAACTAACATGATACTCATATTGAGCGACAAATCGTAGTGTATATACCTATAATATTAGTTGTAATATTTAAAACTACAATAATAACCTATTTACAAACTGACAATAAATACTAATTAGGTAGATACATTTTAAAGTGATATCCCTCAGTTCTGGGATAGTTCTGGGATAAATAATATCAACAATTGTTTAACCTCAATTGTTTAGATTATAAAAAGCGATATCTCACAAGTCAATTTCCTAATATGCAATTATTGGGGTTGAGCAGATAATCGACTGTCAAGTAGATCCTGTAGATGAAGCCACAACCTGAGAGTTGAACAAGACATACCAATATTTACGATCTATGCCTCACTTGAACGGTTGGCTCATTTGTTAAGAGTGCTCAGAAGGAACCCGAGAGGCGCGGGTTCAAGTCTCGCATCGTTCATAAATTTTAGTTACAAATTTGAATAGTGGAAAGTGCTAACCGAATCAGAAGATTGGAATACAGCAAAGGGTTAACTAAAATTAAAAATGTAACTTTTACGCAAAAATCTAATGTAAAAACAGTGACGCGTCACGTTAATCCTCTAAAAGTGTTTTATTTAAATTGTATGGAAAATTTGACAATCATACTTCACAACTGTGTTCCTATTTCATTCAGATACTTTTCAATCCCATTTAATGGTAACTGTTATACAGACGTCCTGCAAGTGCATAGAGTTGGAGAAACGTTGCGATGGAGTAGTGGACTGTATCGACGCTGAAGACGAAGCCGGCTGCAGGAAGGCTTGCGATGAACAGGACAACCGGACGCTGTGTCATGGCACCAACGTATGCATAGCGTTCGACTGGCTTTGCGATGGCGACAACGATTGTGGAGACTTCTCCGACGAGACACATTGCGGTATGTGTCCACACCTTGTAGCAGAATAACTAAATATATCTGCAATGTACTGCCAACACTCCTATTTTGACGCCAAACAGCCGTGTGTACCATAATGGTATTCACTCCATGTTCAGGTTTTATCACCTGCAACGATTTCAGACATAGCATTTCAAACCATTAATCCAAACGAATTGGTTTCTGATTTTCTATAAATTTATGCTTATATATGCATTTGTTGCAAAGCATTCTGGAGCCTTTATCTTCGTATGCATTTCGCGATCGATTACTGTTTTTATACGTGACCTATTCTTTTGTCCAAACAAATCAAATCTGTTGATATGTCACTATGTAGAAGATCTTTTCGCAAATTTTTAATGAGATTGCTTATATTGTTACTCGACTACTAATCATTAAAAATTTGACAGTTAATTATCAGAGAGGTTGTTTACTTTGTTACTCTACTACTAATCGTCGAAATTATACCAATGAGAAGAAAGAATGTTTTGTTCAATAACTGTATGTTTTAGGACTAGAAGTAAATTGCACTGAGGAGCAATTTCAGTGTAACAACGGCCTGTGCATACAGAAGGAGTGGCTGTGTGATGGTGACAACGATTGTCGAGACGGTTCTGACGAGATCAACTGCCCTAAAGGAAAGTAAGTACAATTTAAATCTTTTATAATCCCCGCGCGTTGACAGGCGACCAGGCGTCCATATATCAACGCCAGACGTTAGAGCTATACACATGTAGGGTTACATTTAAGCTGCATTTAGTGTTCGAGCGAAGGTCAGCGCTGACGTCGGTCAAGCGTAGCCATAACAATGAAAACATAATTATTATGGTCGCGTTCAGTCCAGCGCTGATGAATTGCTACGCGCGTACAGCTACGTTGCGCTGACGAGAATCGGCGGTCGAGCTCGTTGGTCCGGCGTACGTCGGTCCGGTGACGCATACTTATATGCGTATAAATAGTTCAATGCGACACTGACCTAGTGAGGGAAAATTTCGTGTTCTGACAATTTCGAATATATTGTGTAAATTTCTCCCGCTCTATAATAATTGGGTAAACATGATATTTTCTTCGTCATTTATTATTACATCTTAGATGTCAGGGTTGTTTTTATGGAAAAACTTTGTCCTCCACAAACGAGCGTACGGGTGACATGGTGTTAATGGATCACCGCCGCCCACATTCTCTTGCAGCTCCCAGAGAAATAACAGGAGCGTTGCTGTTGACAGGGTGACGGGCGCAGACGATTATATCAGGGTGGTCCCACAGTACGCTACGGTTTAGCTCGTACCAATCGTGATACCAACGTTTTAGTCATGAAAAAAAACCTTAAAATGGTATTACACAGTTTTACTTATGAAGGATCAAAACAAGTAATTTTATCTTTTACAAATTGGTATCATGAAAGTGAAACTAAGAAAGCGAGACATAAAATACATTTGTAAACAAAAAATACACCTACGCGTCCTAAAACGATTTTTTTTATGAAAATAAGGGACGAGACGATCAGGACGCTCAGCTGATGGTAATTGATACGACCCACCCAGTACAATGCAGTGCCGCTCAGGATTCTTGAAAAACCCAAAAATTCTGAGCGTAAGATGTTAAGTCTCATTTGCCCAGTAATTTCACTAGCTACGGCGCCCTAGAATTACTGCTTTTCGGCAGAAATAGGCGCCGTTGTGGTAACCATAATCTAGCCGGCATCCTGTGCAAAGGAGCCTCCCACTGGTCCTAAAATGGTGTGATAAGTTTTTATTAATTTGTGTGGTTTTGAAGGCGTCGAAAATCACATTAAAAAATGCGGTACACACAAACAGACATACATAGCGAGCTAATAAAAGTGGGACGGACTAAGAAGTGTTTAAATTATTGTTTGTCATCGAAACATGTGCAAAGTTTAAATTCATATTAACATTTTAATGTGGGTGAAATTTGCTGATGGTAATTGATTCGCCCTGCCCATCACAATGCAGTGCCGCTCAGGATTATTGAAAAACTCAAAAGCTCTGAGCGGCACTACAACTGCGCTCGTCACCTTGAGACATAAGATGTTAAGTTTGCCCAATCGTTTCACTAGTTACGACGCCCTTCAGACCGAAACACAATAATGAGTACACATTTCACGGCGGAAAATGGCGCTGTTGTGGTACCCATAATCTAGCCGGCATCCTGTGCAAAGGAAACTCCCACTGGTAAATGTTCAAAGATTCTGTTACATATATACATAATAACAGTTCTTCTTCAGTTGAGGAATCGCTGACATTTTTGGGAATCAAACTACTCTTTCATTTAATTTAGTGATTGTCTAGTGTGAAATTCTGAGTATATTGAGTAGGATGAGTAGCACCTAGTTGCTACTCATTTTTACGAATGTTTTTCAAGTCCCTTCCAAGACTCTTCCAATGGTTGGTTGAAAATATTTTTTATAGTAAAGGCATAAAAAGGCATTTATTTCCTCAAAATTGATTCCTTTAGAATTCTTTTAGATGTCATTTCTAATAACTACTAGATACTACTACCGCTTCGGAAACAAATGGCGCACTGAGAGAGAGGAAGCGGCGCAAGAAACTCTGCCAGCATTCTTTTTTTGCGCTCTTTTCAATAAAAATATATAATATTGTACAGTCATTTCTATCGCTATAAAATAATCACTATCTAGTCCCAGGCTGTCCGATCATTTAGATATTCAGCAGTGGAGTAATAGGATTTACGACAGAGCCATTTTTTTATAATACATATAAATTTATTTATAGATAATGCCTGAACAGTGGCTGGGACTTTATTATAGAAGTGTATACATTTACCCTTAAAGCTATTATGTATCTTATGAAGCCTACTAGAATTAGTTACAAGCAATCCCTTATATCTAGTGTTATAATAATGAAAATCACTATTAAGAGCTAAGTAAGTATTAAGAGCTTAGTATTAATGAATATTTAAATAAACCACATGTCAAAAACGCGGGTGTATTGGTTTTGAATACGAACAGAACTCTATATAACTTGGATTACAAATCAAGAACACAATTGACATAGATAAACTAGCGAGAAGAATTAACATGACCTGGAAAAATATTGGAATGAAACAATCTATGCTTTCAATAATATGAATATTTAATTATATTTTCAGTTTTTGCATGCTTTTAATTAAAGCTGGATAGTGGCAACATTGTAATATTTAAGATCTGGACATACCCTATTCCAAGGCAAAATAAATAATTTCATTTCATTTCAAGGTTTTTTGTTTAATTTATACTTATTCGTTTGTAAGGTCCTCCATTCAATGATATTAATATCTAACGGTTTTTTGCTTTGGGTTACGATGCAGTCATTAGTATCGGAGGTATTTTTAGGGTTCCGTATCCAAATGGCAAAAAACGTAACCCTAAAGGACTCTACCCACTACAACGTATCATACCATGACCGTGCTATGAAGGTATCAGGCAAAAAATATTCTCTGTATTAAAAAGTATGAGACCACGCCCGACCGTACCGACCAGCACCGTAGCATGCCATGCACGGAGCGGCAAGTATTGTCGGCGAGAATATTTTGCCGGTGGCGATACGCTCTGTGCATGACACACGACGTTACCACACCGGTGCGTGCAGGCGGCGAAATGGTGAGCACCCGCGTTATAACCGCGTAAGATGGCCGTTATAAACGCGTTGCCAATCAGGTGAATTACTACAAACGCGACAACAGCGCACAGGGACCGCTCGGATATGGCACTCGGATGATACGGAGATGATATGCGGACCCTCCCGTCACTAAAATCGTTACGCACGGGCTTGTCACGCGGATGATAATGAGATGATATGCTGACGCTCCGGTCATTAAAGCCGATACATACGACTTTGATACGTAATTGATACGCTCTAGTGGGCATAGTAGAGCGTATCATGTTGCTTGTCGTGTCTGATACGTTCATAGCACGGTCATGGTATGATACGTTGTAGTAGGTAGAGTCCTTTATAGATTCGTCATGTGTGACTATCTGTCCGTGTTCGTGTGTCACAGCCATGTTTTTCCGAAACTATGTTTAAGAACTATACTGTCGAAAATTGGTAAGTAGATGTGTTCTGTGAACCGCATTAAGATTTTCACACAAAAATAAAAAAATAAATACGATACATTTTGGGGGTTCTTTAAACTTAGAACTGAAACTCATGAGGTATTTGTGGATAGGTATTCAAGAATTTTCTAAACTGAATAGTTTGCGCGTTCCAAAGTGGTAAAATGTTTCGTCGTCAAAAATTGAAGTTGACAGTAAACCTCTATTTTGATGCACGCACAACGTGAAATACAAATCGCGAGTGTAAGACGTAGCTTGTCACGCACGCAAAATCTGGCCTGTTTTCATCGGGTGTCTAGCAGCAAGAGGTAGGTACTTTCTAGAGGTATAAATTATCTAAAATCGTCATACAGTGCAAATCTCTTTAAACTGTTCTGTGGTGCAAATGAGCTCTCATCATTTATACGTATTAAAAAAAACTTCTTACTAGATCTCGTTCAAACCAATTTTCGGTGGAAGTTTGCAGGGTAGTGTACATCATATTTATTTATTTATACTTTTATAAAACGGCGTAAGCCAATTACTATATTAAACTGAGTAATTAATTACAAATAAACAAACTAAACATATTACACAAATAATTCGGATCCGGATTCCACACACACATAGCTGTCTGCTGGTTCAGATGTAAAATCCCCAGAGTTCCTCAAAACAAAGCCTAAAATTCAATAGGATTCCTTTGCCAGAGTGGTAATATGATCATGGAAGGTTAACTTTCAATCGAATGTGACACCCAGGTCTTTGATAGTTTCTGGTCTAGATATCGAATCGCTACCTATTTTATAATCAAACTCTATTGTGCACCACTTTCGACCGAAATTCATGGCATAGCATTTGGACGTATTAAATGCCATACGGTTCCACAAGCTCCACTGGAACACATCTTACACATCATTTTGGAGTGCCATGCAATCTGAATCAGATTTGATCTCTTTGAAGAGTTTTAGGTCATCAACATAATGGAGACACCGAGAATTATCAAACACATCTGGAAGATTATTCATCATTAAGAGAAACAGAAGAGGCCCCAGTATCGATCCCTGACTAACCCCAGATCGCGTCTGGTAACGATTGGATTCGAACAGACCAAGCCCGACATATTGTTGTCCGTTGTAGAAGTAGTCTGCGATAAGTCGAAGAAGTTTTGGTGAATGCAAATGGCGCTAAGTTTTTGTAACAATATGTCATTATTGACCCTCTCAAATGCTTTCTCGGAGTCAAAGTAGAGCACGTCAACCTGAGACCCACGATCTAGTTTGTCAGAGAAAAAATCAACAAGTGACAACAAGTTAGTGTCTACAGATCTTTTCTAAAACCATGCTGTTTGCCACAAATGTATTTGTCCACTTGCGCGTATATGTAGTTGTGAATAATGCTTTGAATTACCCTTGCGGGCGAAGACAACACTGCAATGGACGGTACTCTTCACCTTAAATTTATCAGAGCTTCATATAATTTTTTGTTTTATCATTCTTTTATTTTGGAAGTTACGGGGGGAGGGGGAACACACATATTACCACTTTGGAAAGATTCTCTTGCCCAAACTATTCAGTTTAGAAAAAAATAATGTTAGAAACCTCAATATCATTTTTAAAGACCTATTCATACACGTATGGGTTTGAAAAAAAAATTTGAGTTTCAGTTCTAAGTATTTTTAACCCCCAAAATTTATTGTTTTTCTCTATTTTTTGTGTGAAAATGTTAATACGGTTCATAGAATACATCTACTTACCATGTTTCAACAGTATAGTTCTTATAGTTTTGGTAAAAAGTGGCTGTGACATACACGGACAGACAGACAGACATGACGAATCTATAAGGGTTCCGTTTTTGCCATTGGGCTACGGAACCCTGAAAAGGAAAGAGATTATTCAATAAAAGAGATTCAAAATTGTGACGCCTTAGCTAATTGTGACTTATTGGACCCAGAGACTTGCACCGAGAGAAGACCGGGAGGGATCAATATTGCGTTGAACGTTGGAAGAGCGCGGGGAACGGAGGGCGCGGGGCGACCCCGTTTCCATGGCAACGCGCCCACACAAGCCCTCTCTCATCCGCGTTCAGACGATATCCTATTTATGCCGATTTCCGTGGGCGAACCCAATTGAAACAATTAACATAATATCATCCGACGCTATCGAATGTAACTATATTTAAAAATAACACTTTTAAAATTAGAATGCGTGTAATCAGTAATCCATATTTGAAAAAAACTTATATTGCAGCCGCACACTGACTAATTCCGATTCGATTTAGTTTTTCGTGTGCTATAGTACATCTCAATAGGAAAGTCCAATTAGTTTTTTTTTGGAACGAAAATAAAAACGGCGTTTTTTCAGAAGAAACAATGGAGCGTACCGTCAGTCGCCACCCACTTTCTCTCGCAATACCAGAGGATTGACAGGAACGTTGACGGCGGCCTGTTGGGTGGTTGTGGGGTTCTTTGAAGGCTCCCGTATGGTTCTGTCTTGGAAACCCCGCGCAAGTTAATTCTTTTTGAAAGAGCGCTCGAACGGAACCCTAGAGGTCGCGGGTTCGAGTCACACATTGTTCATAAATTTTGGTTACAAATTTAATTTGTATAATTAATCCCAGAAGTGAGCGTTAGCACTTTAAAATAACAAATTATTATCAAAAAGAGGTCTACTTATATTCTAAGGGCCTTTCACTTTTGTTGACCACAGCTCTTATGCATTTTTCTCACCTTTTAGACTACTCTATGTATATATATATATTTCATTATTATAACACTAGAAATGAGGGATTGCTTGTAACTAATTCTAGTAGGCTTCTTAAGGTTGTAAGTGTGATTTTTATATGGACCCATCTTTGGGTAAAGGCCTACTCCATTTCTTTCCATCTTTTCCTATCCTTGTTCAAGTGTAGCCAGTCCTTGGTTATCTTGTTGTCTTATGCTTTCCATACAATAGCTTTAAGGGTAAATGTAAACACTTTTATAATAAAGTTCCAGCTACTGTTCAGGCATTATCTATAAATAAATTTAAATGTGTTATTAAAAGATTATGATTGTTTTATAGCGATAGGAATGACTGTACAATATTGTATATTTTTATTTAAACGAGCGGAAAAAAAAGAATGCTGGGAGAGTTTCTTGCGCCGCTTCTTCTCTCTAAGAGCGCCATTTGTTTGTCTTAAATACGTGCCTTTTATGCCTTTTTATAAAACATACTATGTATCCTTTATTCTGGTATACCTCCGGATCCGTGGACATATCGGGGATGTACTCCTCGTCATAAAAAATTACCAGTGGGCGGCTCCTTTGCACAGGATGCCGGCTGGATTATGGATACCAAAACGGAGCCTATTTCTGTCGTGAAGCACTAATGTGTTAGCATTATTGTGTTTTGGTCAGAAGGGCGCCGTATCTAGCAGTTACTAACATCTTATGTTTCAAGGTAACGAGCGCAATTGTAGTGCCGCTCAGAATTTTTGGTGTATTTCATTACCATCAATTCGTATCAATTACCATCAGCTGAACGTATTGCTCGTCTCGTCCCTTATTTTCATATAAATAAAGTTCTCATAACTTACATTATTATGTTTAATTCCAACGGTCCTTATTATTTAATTAACGTGTTTAAGTTTTAATTCGTAGATGCAAAGATAAACAATTTGTGTGCTCGTCGGGGGATTGCATACCTCCACACTGGCGATGCGACAAGGAGGCAGATTGTCCAGATAATTCTGACGAGACTGAATGTCGTAAGTTCAAAGCCTTTTTTGTTTTTTAGAAATTATGCCAGGATATATTTATGTTTTCTTTTAATAACTTTTTTCTAGTGAAATGATATTTTTTTTTGTAAATTAAAGTTATTGCAATCAATTAAGTCATGGGTTAATCAAAGTCAAAGTGAAAGTTAAAATATTTTATTGACATAAAATCATATAATAATAATTTTAAGCTTTTAATATTCCATATCTTCAAGTGTCTTACCTAATGTTAGTAGGTATCTTATTGTCTGGCTGTAAGTGTGGGTTTTACTTTATTTTTATATGGACCCGGCCGGATCACTTGGCGTTGCGTAGAGACGTCGCTTCATTATGTCTTCTACCGCATTTATCACGGGGAGTGTTCCGAAGAGCTGTTTAACCTGATTCCTGCCGCCGAATACCACCTTCGCGCGCCACGCCACAAGTTGTGCGGTTTTCAAGGAGCTTTCTCCCTCGTAATACAAAGCTGTGGAATGAGCTTCCTTGTGCGGTGTTTCTGGAACAATGCCTCTGGTGTTGCAAGAGAATGTGGGCGGCGGTGATCACTTAACACCAGGTGACCCGTACGCTCGTTCGTCCTCCTATTCCATAAAAAAAAACATCCTTGGGTAAAGGTCTACTCCATTTCTTTCCATCTCTTCCTATCCTTGTTCAACTGTAGCCAGTCCTTAGGTATCTTGGTGTCTGGTTGAAGTGTGGTTTTCATTTGATTTTTATATGGACCCATACTTGGGTAGAGGCCTACTCCATTTCTTTCCATCTTTTCCTATCCTTGTTCAAGTGTAGCCAGTCCTTGGGTATCTTGTTGTCTTATGCTCTTCATTTATAAATGTTTATTACACGATATTACATTGTAATCAATATTTTTATAAAAAAAGAGCCCGCTGAGTTTCTTGCGCCCGTTCATCTCAGGTCTGGGCAGTCTATTTTGAATGGGTGGTAGTTTTTGAAGTTCAATAAGTGATTTAGAATCCTATTTTTATTAAACACATTTGAATTTGAACTAAATAACAAAAACTTATTATTTCAAAGCTGTCGATTTCCTACAATGCGGGGAGAATGAAATCCAATGCGAAAACGGCAAGTGTATTCGTAAAGATTTCCAATGTGATGGAGACAATGACTGTGGGGACTGGACTGATGAAGACTCCTGTCCTCTACTGCCTGGAAACTGCAATGCTGCTGAATATAAGTAAGTTAAACATCCCTGTAAGAATAATATAAGCTGTGTATCTTGCGACGAATCTGCTTTCCTAGAGCAATATAATGAGGGTGCCTCTTAGGCCAGACATCTAACAACTGCGTATATAAACAATTTGTTGTGTTTTTAAAGTGATAACCCACTTATTCAAGTCTCGGGTTGTGGCTTGCCAGATGAAGCAAAAACCAACAAGAGTTGAACAAGGCATACGAGATTTTATGACGATACGTCACTCAAAGCTCAGTTGCAAGAGCACTCGCTAGAGTTCTTGGGTTCGAGTCCCGCATCGTTCATAAAATTTGTTTTCAAACTTAAGTTTAAAATAGTAGTAATTACAGTATGGTGATTGGCGACGAAGTATTATCCGGCTAAGTTTGAATGCGAACAGATAGCTTAAGACGTAGTGGATTTCGGCTATCTCCGCTTTTTATAAGATTATAGCTGTCATCTGTCAATCAATCAATGACTGCACTTTTTATACAATCGAGTGAATCGCTTTTTTCTTACAAAATTTCGGTAGTCTGGTAGAGTAGTCTGGTAAGACCTTGTCCTTAATATCGCTTTCCATCAAACATTACAGACAAACGCGACAAAATATTGTCATATAAAAAATATTGTCCAACCTGAACCTTGATATTTTAATAAGTAGCGCCAAAATATTAACGGTCTTACAAATAAACTTGGCATAAAGTTATACCTGAGAATAAACCAAGAATGCAATATGTTCACTATATCGCTGACAAGACTGTCAATGCAATGATAATTCTGAATTTTTCCGAATGTCAGGCAGAGTTCAAATAAACGCGGAAAACTTAAGTATCCATCCCTACTCAGTAGTTATACCTCCAAATAAATGAATCGCAAGCAAAATGTCTATTTTATAAAAATACAAAATGTTTATTCCCAGGTATAACTTTATGCTAATTTTATTTGAAAGGCCGTAATAGTGTGCTGTCCTTATTTTGTAAATATTCTTTTAAATAACTTAAGTCGAAATAATAATGGTGGTTATGTATATAGCTTATTTTGGCTAAGTATCATTCTAAGTATTATTCATCCCGAATTTGGAAAAAAAATAAAATTTATTTTAATCTTTAGGTGTAATGATGGACGCTGTATCCCTGAGCGGTGGAGGTGCAACATGGAGAAGGATTGCACCGATGGTGATGACGAGTTGGACTGCGAAGCCCTGGGAATTAGAAACTGCACCCTCGATGAACATATGTGTGAAGACCGCAGATGCATTTCGGTAAAGATTTTCAGTTTACAATAGAAGTAGAAGATAATTAGGTTCAACAATATCACGTCATATCTGCAAATATGTTTCGAAAATTAAAACAAAACGAAAATGAAATATTTAAGCATGCAAAATCTTGTCCGTTTATGATAAAGTGAAGCAAATTCTATTGAGTTAATACTTTTTTAGTGAAATAATAAGATTGCAAAAGATAAAACATCCTATACAAACTAGAGCCATAACTGAGAAGCGGTTGTCGATTCTCCGGGCCTGCAACTTGTACGGCGAACGAACTGCCGATTACCTAATACCTCGCTTGCTAAGCTGAGCTGCCCTTCATTGAACGGCAAAATTTAACTACCAAAAACATTAATTATTATAGACTAAAGGATTATCTATTAAGAAAACTATAGTAGCTAACAGAATTTGCACCTGCTAAGTTATATCTTGACGATCTGTATAGCCGAGTGGTTAGCGATCCTACCTACTAATCTAATCTAGAGGTCCCGGGTTCGAATCCCGGTAGGTGCAAGCATTTATATGATGAATATGGATGTTTGTTTCCGAGTCATGGATGTTTAAATGTATTTATGTATGTTTATATGAATTTATGTATGTTTAAGTAAGTATATTGTATTAAATATATCATTGTCTTGTAACCCATAACACAGGCTATATATGCTTAACTTGGGGCATGATAATTTGTTTAAAAAGTGTGTCAATATATATTTTATTTATAAGTTATATTTATTCATTTTAAGTTAATTTAATTTATATCTTAAGTTGTGACGTATTTATTAGTGATTATTAGGATTAATTGTAACCTTTGTGATTTTTTTATACTAAGTTGACCTAGTTTGTATATCATTACTATGTAATATGATAAATAAATAAAAATAAACTTATTGAAAGTCACATATTATCATCCATTTGAAAAAGTATGCCTCAGACCAGAGAAGAACGAGTGCACGAAACTCAGCAGGCTCCTTTTTCTCATAAAAATGTGGTCACAATGTCATATTATATAATTAAGTTTATAATTTAATTGCCTAAGGGCGGTCGCTCTATTCCCAATCTGTGATATCATTGCTAAAGTCATTTATGTTATAGTAACCTTTACCACACAAACGTTTTTAACAATTCCGTTGAATTTATTAATGGATTTGTTTTACTATTTTTTTGTAATTTTGTTGCAAATATTATCAAGAATAAAATTTTAAAGAATATATTGAAAGGCAACACTAAGATGTTAATTTCTTTAAATGTTTCTCTAAATGATTCTTTACATTAAAATAAATTTCGAAAAAGTAAAATTTATAAACGTGGGAAATGGACACTTTCTTGTGAATATAACTTCTAATTAATTAATAAAAAAAAACATACAATTTATTACATCCTACCTTAGATTAAGATTGGTCTCCGCTCAGCTCCAACTAGATACCGCAGGCGTAGTCGCAAATTGCGGCTACTAATACTACGCCTCAGTGGGCGTACTCTAGCCAGTCTCGAACAATGTGTGATGTTGACGTGCTACATGTTCTGTTAAACTTTGCTTATAATTATAATTGAAACTAAAATGCCGGGTTGCGTAGTAAAACTTGTAAAAATAATAGTACAAGAAATAAGAAAGACACTGGGATCACATATTATCATCACTAAGTATTTTGTATTTTATTAATTTCAATGTAAAATATCACGAAGCGTATGTTACAAAATTTGTAAGATGCCATTGAGTGTCAAGATGCCACGCACACAAGCATCTAATAGTTGCCATAATAAAAAAGCTATTGTTCTTAGGTAGTGCGGTATGCAGTTGGAGCGCAATGGAGACCAATCCTTAATCTAAGCATCCTAAGCCATCACAATATTTTTTTGAGAGTCAAGTAGAGGAGTTAGATTTTGTGTTATACATTCTCAAATCGTCAAGTCTTAGCAATTTTATCATTACCATAGGTCTCTATATAATAATATTATTTTATACTCTACCTCTAATTTTATTTTTCTGCATAGAAAACTTGGCTATGTGATGGAGTTCGTGACTGCGCGAATGGTGAAGACGAAACAAATTGTGAAGTTAATTGCGAGGAGGACCAATACATGTGCAAGTCTCTAGTTAAAAATGCATTTCGTAATTGTGTGAACAAGAAACACGTTTGCGATGGAATGAAAGATTGCCCGCAAGGTGATGATGAAGATAATTGCCCAACTAAAAGGAAATGTACTGGAAGGGATAGATGCGAGAGACAATGCATAACAACATACGAAGGGAAACCAGCATGTGCTTGTCCTTTAGGTTATAAGTTAGCGGAAGATGGATACAGGTATAGCAGTGATTATGGTTTAGCCATTAACGTACAATTTACAACTAGATTCACAATAACACTCAATAATTGTCTGAAGCAAAACTTTGCCTATGCGTCTATCAGGCAGAGTTTTCATTCAGTTGTGTTGCGACCGCGCTTTGAATTCAACGCCACGCAATGACAAAGTGTTTGGTTAATAACTGTCTATAATCGAAACTTTAAAAGGATGGAGAATAGTATTTCAAGTAAGTGCTCCTTTAAATTAACAAAATTAATTTATTAACTTGACGTTTTTAAACATTTAGCTAAATAATTAAATTACAATTGCTAAAACAAAATACATCGCACCATAATCTTCTTTCAGCAAACACAACAGACTTTCAACATTACTGCCACGTAATAAACTATTGATTTAAGCGAATGTTTTAATGTTATCAGTATAAATTAATGTATATATATATATATGCAACGCTGCTGGGACATTTGGACGACCTTTAAATATGCGATTATGAGTCTAGTTGTTTATTGTACGTCAATGGGGTTAGCACATATGTTGAGCAGGTAGCGACTAAAAGGACAATGGGCAAAACACACCCAGCTTGGCCAGACACTTATAAGTGTGGCTCAAAAGACTTAACAAATATAAGTATTTTTTACTATGAAGCCATTTAAATCTATCCCAGGGGGTCACTAGATAAAATGATCTTTGGAATACATACCTAAAAGGAACAAATATATTTTTACCCACAGATACCTACCGTAATTTAATACCATTCTTGACCTAACTTGATTTTCAACTATGCTTGTGGCATAGGGTCATCCACATTAAAGCAGCTTCAATAAAAAAATTTTAATGTCATATCAACCATTTTTTTATATTAAACACTTAAAAACTTTGATCTTCACTAAAAAGAGAACTCCGGAACAGAATTTGATGCGCCTTGGCATAGAGAAATACGACTGTGATACCTTCCAAATTAAAGTAGTTCAGACTGTGGCCAACGTGGGTGTGACCCCCGTACATTTTTGCCCATTGTCCTGTATTTAATTCAAAATATTATAAATGTTATCTTCTCTTTCTTTCTTGATAGCTGCCGCGACATAGATGAATGTATGTACGAACAAGATCCAGTTTGCTCCCAAACATGTTCTAATACCCAAGGCAGTTACCATTGTGGATGTATGACGGGGTACGTTCTCAGGCCTGATGAAAGATCCTGTAAAGCTACTGGAGAATCACCAACTCTGCTGTTTTCCAATCGTATTGGCGTCCGTAAGGTAATATCATTCTACCTAATATCTTATTCCAATGCGTAAGATATTATTGTAAAGTAGAGTAAAGTATACATTTATTCATGCCAACATATAATATACATAGTAAAATTAACAAATTTAAAATTTTAGCTTTTTTGGAATTGAAATAAGGATCACTCCAATTCCAATACTGATTTTCAGTAGGTACCTAACAAGTTGACAGCAGCTGTAGACAACAAGGTTCCTTTTGTCTTAAAAGTGACCGTCTAAAAATAGTACCTACAAAAATAGAAGAAACTAAAAAGATTGAATTCTAATATGTTAAATTATGTTAATTAAGCTGTTTATTTTTTGATTACTATTATTTTTATGCCTCCGAACACATTTGTTTCTCTAATAGAAAAGATTTCAGTTTGTTTTTAAAAAAGAACAAAGTTTTTTGATCTTTAATGTTACAATTCTAAATGATAATATTTTGTTTTAGGTATGGTTGACCGGTGACAACTATGTAACTGTGCTAAAAGGATTACATAACGCAGTAGCACTGGATTACCACTATGAAAAGAAATTAATATTTTGGACCGAAAATAATATGAAAGTCATTCGAGTCGCTCCATTGGATAGCAATAACATGACAGGTATGTAACCATTAAATACCTGAACATCGTATATAACAAGATAATGTCATGAATATTTTTATCTACACCTATGCTTTAAATCCTCTATTAAACATTTTAAAACAGTTAGCTTATTGCAAACATTAAAACACCCAATGTCCTAATAACCATTACATTATCCAAACGAGTGTTGTAATGAAATTCAGTACAACATTATATCATCCGTTTTCATAATAATTCGTTCTAAATGTTAACAGTAAGCTAACTGTTTCAGATTTTTTTATAGAGGATTAATATTATGGGTGTAGATAAAGTTTTGTATGCAACTGTTGATAATTAGGTATGTATTAAAACACTCATGTGATACTAATATCACACTCGGATTTGCCTTGTGTGATTTAGATGTGTGTGTGTGATGAGCCACATTCGTGTTTTAATACACCTTATTATTCAACAGTTGCATAAATAACTATAACAGATATCATTATTTCATTATATTAAAATATTACTTACCATTTGAAATAATTTCAGATGTTATAAGATGGGGTCTGGAAACTCCAAGCGGGGTGGCAGTAGATTGGATTCATGATTTATTATTTTGGACCGACTCTGGTACGAGGCGAGTGGAAGTAGCGACACTGGATGGCGTACACAGAGCAGTCTTGGCAGCTAGCGATTTGGACAAACCAAGAGCTATTGCAGTGCATCCTGGAGACGCACTTATATTTTGGACGGATTGGGGTAATTGAAAAACATATATAAGTTTATACAAATAAAATTTGAAAACAAATTTTATGAACGATGCGGGACTCGAACCCACGACCTCTCGCGTTCCGTGTGACTGCTCTTCCAACTGAGCTAACCGTTCGAGTGAGGTATCGTCATAAAATCTTGTATGTTTTGTTCAACTCGCATGTTGTGTCTTTATCTATAGGATCTACTTTACAGTTGATAGCATGCTCAACTTCAATATTTGCATATTAGGAAATTGACTTGAGATGTCGCTCTTGCAATTCTAAACAATTTGTTGTTTTTAAAGTGATAACCCTCACTTCCAGGATTAATACACAAATAAAATTTGAAAACAAATTTTTATGCAAATATTGAGCAGGTTATCTAAAGCTAACTGAAAAGTAGATCCTGTAGATCAAGCCACAACCTGAGAGTTGAACAAAGCAGACAATATTTTATGACGATACGTCACTCGAACGGCTAGCTCAGTTGGAAGAGCACTCGCACGGAACGCGAAAGGTCGGGGTTCGACTCCCGCATCGTTCATAAAATTTTGTTTTCAAATTTTATTTGTGTATTAATCGTAGAAGTTAAGTACTAAAATAAATTTAATATATGCAGGACCGAATCCGAAAATAGAACGCTCCGATATGGATGGCAGTAGAAGGAAAAGTGTCATAGTGGATAACATATTCTGGCCAAATGGATTAACAATTGACTATATGGAGTCCAAAATATATTGGGCAGATGCTAAACATCATGTTATCGAAAAGGCTTCATTTGATGGAAGGGATCGTAAACGAGTATGTTCTATTAGCGATAGTGTCTTTAGCATTTATAATTTTACAGATTTTGTTAATAATTTACCGTATGTTTTAGATAACTAATAAAGGTGTCCCACATCCGTTTGCATTAACTGTTTTTGAAGATGCTATATATTGGACAGATTGGCACACGAAAAGCATATCAACTATTAATAAAAATACTGGAATGGGAATACAAACAATACATTCTAGTTTACAAGTACCTATGGATATACAGAGGTAAAATATTTAACTAAAATTGTTAAATTGCATCCTATAACCGCTACAATTAATAAAATTTTCAAGATCAAGTCTCTTAAGTTTTTCTATTCAAATAATTCAATTGTAAAAGTATCATTACATAAAACTTTATTGCTACACTGATACAATTAGATAAGGTGATAAGAGAGTCTAGTCTCTTTGCTTTTACTTCTCCTTGCATATTGAATATTGTATTTGATAATTTAATCATTATGTCTTCTTCTTTTAAAATAACCAGTCAATACGTAAGCAATGGAAGAATTTTTAGATCAATTAAGCTTACTCTTCACCGTGAACGAAATAATCTCATATAGCGTTCTAAAAATTTCCCTACATATAACTGTATAATTATTTGAATATGGAATTCGGACAATAACTCATTTTGAATGCATTTCAGTTTTCATCCACTACGTCAACTAAGGACGTACAAGAATCGATGTGGTGGTAATAACGGCGGTTGCTCCCATATTTGTCTTCCTAATAGCAACGGATATTCTTGCCGATGTCCTCTGGGCTATAATCTCAAATCTGACGGGTAATCACACACTTTTCCGAAACAATAAAATATTTTAAAGTATTTGCAACAATACAGATAGCTTCAATTTTGAAAGAATGAATATGTAGAAGCTGTTGCTTGGCTTTTAAAAAACTAAACTCGTTGATACGAATCTGGCATTAAATATGTTTGTATGTACTATAGGCGAACTTGTGTCGACACTCCTGAAAAGTTACTGCTGTACGCAAGACGAAAAGATATCAGATTAAAATTACTGAACCCAAGGAAACAAATGGATGCCTTGGACATGGTAATTAAAGTTTAAACTGGATTTCACGTTATTAATAAATTGAGAAACAGAGTCGTAAAAATATTGTTTGTTTAGGTGATACCAGTGGATAGTATTAAGTCAGCCGTAGCACTAGATTGGGATCACGCAAGGAAAAGAATATTCTGGACGGATGTAGAAAAGGACACAATCAACAGAGCGTTCTTAAATGGATCAAATCAGACAGTAATCGTCAGCACAAACCTGAGTAAGTTAAGCTTAGCGATTTTGAATCTCGATGGGGAATCGACTTTCGGATGTGAGGGGCAAAAAGTTTCTTGCGCACTAACCATTTGACCCAAAATCGCCTAGTTAAAGGCGAACGGTTCCAATAGAAAATAGATGCAATATAAATCCACAGAAGCCAGTACTTATTATTTACGAAGTGTTGTCATTAGTACCTGACCAATTACGATATGTTGAGATTTTCTCACCAATTAGCATTCAGTAGGTTGAGTACTCCCGCTCACCTCAGATGGTTAGATGAAATGATTGTGAATGCATTAGGGGCCCACCCTGTTATAAGATCGAAAGTTGCTGGTTTGTTTACTGATTATTATCTCTATGCTATTTTTGGTACTTTAAACCTAAAATGGCTCATGTGTGACGACTATTTCACCAATTATGGCGTTATATTACACAATAGAATTCCGCAAAGTATCAACGCCTGAGGATACTTAAATTTACAATTTCTTAGAATTTCTACATTTAGCGAATTACATGGAGATATAAACAATTTTTTTTTTGTAGTATCGCCGGCTGGATTGGCCTATGATTGGATGACAGATAAAATTTACTGGACAGATGCAGGAACTAACAGGATCGAAGTAGCTAACTCTGACGGGACTATGAGGACGCTACTAGCATGGGAAAACATCGATAAGCCACGTGATATTGTAGTAGATCCTAAAGGTAAGGGGATAAAAATTATTCAGGTTAAATTATCTACTAGAACGATTAATACTTTTGTGAAAATTTTCCAAATTCAAATTCATCTACAAAAACTTGTACACTTGTAATATTTAGACATATAATTGGCAATATATTCGGTAAATTATATGCAATGGGTAAGAAAAGTTAAGTTACATATACTGGAACATAAAATTTGTAACCAAAATTATTAAGAGGAATGCGGGACTCGAACCGCGACATTTCGGTTTCCATCCGGGCGCTCTTCCAACTGAACCAACGGTTGGTTCGTAAATCTTGGTATTTCTTATTCAGCACTCAGGCTATGGCTCCACAAGCGGAAGTGGATGAGCGCTCGGACGGAACCCGAGAGGTCAAGGGTTCGAGACCCTCATCATTCGTAAATTTTGGCTAAAAATTTTATTTAATTAATCCCAGGAGTGGAAGGAAAGGAAGAAAGGATTATTTAAAAATACAAATTGTTTATACTGGTACAAATGACGCAAAAAGGCTAATACAATTTTGTTCTTAAGGTGGTGTAATGTATTGGTCGGATTGGGGTAAATCACCATGTATAGAACGCGCTGATATGGATGGTCGGAACCGACAGCGTCTTATAATGGGCGACATGACGTGGCCAAACGGTTTAGCTTTGGATTTGCTGAATCATAAAATTTATTGGACTGATGGTGGAAATAGAACGATTGAGTTCGCAAACCTCGATGGCACAGGCCGCACAGTGCTGATAGGTAAGTTAATTAAGTCAAATTTTAATTTCTATTATTTAAATATATTAAACAAAATACATACACATAATTAAATATATTAAATATATTAAAAAATAGTATATTAAAACATAATAGGTACTTTCTCGTACGAAACACAATTTTAATGTGTGAAAGTTATCAAAAAAATAAAGTTGTTTTCTTCAATCGTTGCTACTACCGACGGAAATTTGCTTCTGAAAAGGAACTGCTTAGCAAAGACTTATGAAATTTTAACAACGCATTGTTAAAATAGATAACCTAAATTCAAAACACCATTACAGTATTTCAACTGTACCTTCAACTGTATCTTGGAAACGGCTCCAACTATTTTAATGAAGCTTAGTATACAGATAGTTTCGGGGGCAAGAAATCGATCTAGCTAGGTTTCAATTTAAAAAAAAATTTTGTTATATCCGTGTTGTAATAAGAAACTGCTACAATAACTCTAGAATACAAAGGTAAATTTCGCAACTATATACAAGACTATAATAGCTCAGATGGGACATTGGGTGATCCGGAAAGCAGAAGATCCAGATGACCTTTTAGTTTTTTTTTGTTCAAGTTTTGTACCTTCTTAAAAGACCGAGCAAGGGTCGGTCGTCCAGGTACTGTATTTTAAAATGAGTATCAATTAGAAACTTTCGATTCACGCGTTGCGTGTTCTAATAACTTATCTGCTCCTGTTTGTATAATATCATTTGCAAATATAATGATGAATTCTTAAACATTTTATTATATTTTAAAAGGTCAACATCTACCTCATCCATTTGGGTTAGACCTCTACGGCGATGAAGTGTTTTGGACGGACTGGGACACGAATTCTATTCAAGCAGCAAATAAATACACAGGCAAAAATAGGCGCACTTTGGGTGCAGGTGTCGAAGGTCTCATGGATGTCAGAGTGTTTCATAAGGAAAGAAGAGGTGGAACTAACCGGTAAGCATTTAAAACTACTAGGTACCCACCCCGCAACAACAATAGTTGTGTACAACAACAACAGTATTTATTGTACATGATACATCCAATGTTGGATCACCATATTAAGAAGACCTTAACGATGGTAATGATGAGATAGAGTGTAAATTAGAAATAACATACAAAAAATCCAATAACAGTGTTATTTATGACGTTGGATTTTAAGACCTATCGATGATAATGATGAAGTTGAGTGTAAATTAGAAATAACGTACAAAAATCCAGTAAATTGGTCATATCTGTTTTGTGTATACAAATACACATTGATGTGAAGACAAATTTGATGAAATTACCTATTTTACCATTAGGTTAATTGAATTTTTATTCAATGATATTTTGTTATTTAGCTGCGGTAAGAATAATGGTGGTTGCTCACATCTATGTCTACTGAAACCCGGCGGAAGAACTTGTACCTGTCCAACTGGAATTAAGATGATGGTATGGCTGTAACTAATAATCGTATTCTGACATTTATTTTCTTTTAATTATTATGTTAACATGACATTGTTGAGTATCGGTTTTGACTACATTATTTTAGAAATATAATTTTCTTATGTTTTATTGACAGGATGATGGCAAAACGTGCACAGATGGACCAATAAATTATCTGCTGTTTGCTCATCGAGTGGATGTACGCTTCGTCTCATTTGATGTTCCCTACCTTGTGGATGTTGTGTATCCCTTCCAGGGACTAAAGAATGCACTTGGTGCAGACGTGGATCAAAATACAGGTACATGAATAATAATAATTTCCAATTTAGTACATTTCATTCTTCTGAGAAATCCGTAAATATTTATTTCTGACTTATATATGGCTTTATACAGGTTTGATTTATTGGACGGATACTGCCGAGAGGATAATTCGTCGAGCAGATAAGTTTGGTCAAAATGCGCAAACTATTATCAACAGGGGCTTGCAAACCGCTGATGGATTGGCCATCGACTCAGCAGGCCGTAAGGTTAGTAAAAATAGGGTTGTAATTGCAAACTGTCAAAGCAGTTCAAAGATTTCATACAATACTGAGACCACAAAATCAGACCGGGCAAAAGTTCTACTATTTAAGTACTGGAGACGTCCATTTCTACTGTGTCCAGTGTACACTCGATACTCATACGATTTACGTTGCCTTATCTAGGGGCAAAATATATTTTTACTGTTAGTTTTTAGTTCATCCTCACGCAATTTTCATGATGAGGATTCTGTTGATGTGGCAATTTAGATTTTAATTATAATGCCTACTACTTTTGTGGGGCGATGTATGTATGTATGTTCTACGAAATGTATTCCGAAATTCAAAAGAATAGTTAAAAGACTTAATGTGGCAAAGGTTACTACTTATAATATTAATGACTTTCCTAATGATACCACAAATTGGGAATGGTCAGGCTTTTTAAATTATTGTTTGGAAATTTAAAAAAAAAAGAAGAAGCTCGCTGAGTTTCTTACCGTCCTTCTCATTCATACTCAGGCATTCATTTTCGAATGGGTACTAGTTTTTGACTTTCAATAAGTAATTTCATATGCGATTTTGAATTGTAATAAGGTAGAAAATAAATTAAATTTCATGGATTAATATGGTTGTGCAGGTATACTGGACAGACGGAGGGCGAAACAGTGTTGAAGTATCAGAACTAGATGGAACCAGTCGCAAAGTTCTTGTTTGGACTGGATTAGGTAATTTTATTTGTATTTTCAAAGTAACTTAAAACTACAAAAATGTAGACAATAATCATTGAACTTCATTACTCTCTAATAATAAAATAAATGTCTTTAATCTAAATAAAATATTGTGTTTGATGTAGATTCTCCCCGTGGAATAGCGTTGCATTATGAAAAGGGTTACATGTTTTGGTCGGACTGGGGTAATGTGGCGAAAATAGAAAGAGCTGATTTGGACGGTAGCAATAGGTAAGATTATTCTCTTAATTTAAAAAATATTCTTAAAAATCTGTAACTTATAATTTCAAAATAAATTTAAACGAAATTAATTAACTAAAGATTACAATATTAAAATAGTACATTTACTGTAAGCAAATTGATTTAGTTTTAGAATATTGGGTTGATTGACAAAGATGTTTGATTTTTCAGATATATTATTGCCACAGCTGGAGTAAAGTGGCCGAATGGTCTAGCAATTGATCGCATACAAGATCGCTTATATTGGAATGATGCTAAGGAAAATACAATTGAGAGCGCCGATTTCAATGGCTTGGGTCGGAAAACTATTCTCAGTGAAGTACCATACCCTTATGGCATAGTAGTTGTAGGACAGCATATCTATTGGACTGACTGGAAAACTAAAGCTTTGCATAGAGCTGATAAGCATAATGTTAGTGATCAGCTTATTGTTAGAGATAATCTTGAAGGTTTGATGGATATAAGAGTAATTCAGGTGAGCAGGATTTAACTGTTTTGTTGCCACTATTTTAAATGTTTTGAAATTATTTTTTCTTGTAATGAATGTTTTATCACAGGGCGATTATAACCTGGATAATGTATGCGGTCTAAACAACGGTGGTTGCTCACATCTTTGCCTTCGAAATTCAAAGGGATATTCATGCGCATGTCCAACGGGTCTCCGTTTTGAAAACGAGACCGATCCAGAGTCAAAGATATGCAAGAAACATCCAGACAACTTTTTAATATTTGCAACACAAACTAGCATGACCGTTATATCTCTAGACACTCCTGAGTTGAGAGAAATCAATATTCCGGTCAAAGAAATGAAAAGTTCTATTGCACTGGACTTCCATTGGGATAACAAATTAATTTTCTATACTGACGTTAAGCTAAATCAAATAAGGTGATATTAAATTGTTAATTGATATTTCACATCTAATCCATGATTATACATACATATTAAATTTATCCGATTATATTTTCAGAACCTTAGACATGGAAAACATGACTCAGAGCAGAACTATTGTCAATTCAAGTTTGGAAACACCAAATGGTTTAGCAGTTGATTGGATTGCAAATAATTTGTATTGGACTGACAATGAATATAAGGTGAATAATTTATATCGTTGCAATAATATGTTGATAAACAATTTAAATGAAACGATGATATTATCAGTAGTTTTATATTGCTAGCATTAATAAATTCTTTCTATACCCACGAATGCCCTCAGGTTGTTGAAGTTGCAAAGTTAGACGGCTCCTGCAGAAAAGTTTTACTAACCGGTCTAAGCGAACCTAGATCTGTAGCGCTATTTCCAGCTAAAGGGTAAGCGGCGTTATTATACTTTTTAAATCAAGACTTTAATTTGTTGTTTGATAAATGATTATTGTCATGCTTTTCTATCTGACTGTAGTTATCTATATTGGAGTGATTGGGGAGAACATCCCAGTATTGAAAGAGCTGCGCTAGATGGAACTCAACGGAAAATGATCGTTGATCACGACCTTGGGTTTCCCAATGGTCTTACGATTGATTATGTCGAACGAAGGCTGTACTGGACTGATGCGTTGAAGGACAGGATTGATACATCAGACTTAAATGGCCAGCACAGAGTTCAACTGGTGCCAGATGCGAAAAATCCATTTGGAATGACTCAGGTACAAATTTAAGATTAAAATTTGAAACATATTTATATTAGGATCTTCTATAACTTTTAAATAAAACACTTTTAAATAAAACCATCTGTCTATAGCAAATACCACATCTGAGGCAATAAATGGCGCTAAACTTCATAATGGTAACTATGATAAATACTATCTTTGCCTCATTTAATCTGCAGTCCCCCTAACGAGATCTGGAAAGGTATTGAAACGTCGGGTTAACAGAAATCTAATGTAAAAACACAGTTACAATTACATGCATTTTCATCCTTTAAAGGTGTTTTATTCAAATGTGTAACAAATGTTAATGAAAGAAAATACTTCTATAACTTTATATCAGTTTTATTTAATGATGCAAATCCAAAAACCATGGCCGTATTAGAACATACTTAAAATACGAAATTTAATGGTCAGAAAAAAAATATATGTATCTTTTGTGTGCTTTTAGTTTCGTGATCATATTTATTGGACCGATTGGTATAAGAAGGCCGTGATTCGCGCCGACAAAAGCACTGGAAAAAACGTTACGTCAGTTAGTGCTAACTTTGAAATGGCTATGGAAATAAAGACGGTGTCTCATGAGAGACAGCATGGCTGGAATCCATGTCTTGAGAACAACGGCGGATGTTCACATCTATGTTTCTTTAGAGGACATGATTATGTTTGCGCTTGTCCAGACTCACCTGACGATAAAGTTTGCTTGACGAGTAAGTATACGAAAGAAGGAAATAATAATTGTGTGGCATATCCGTGGTTAGGTACTTCATCATGGGTATTATTCATTGAAGTACAATGAACAACTAGTCTCCCAATCACCTATTAAAAATTACGAAGCTGCGTTATATATACCTACATTAACATATACAGATAGCATTCATTCAAATTAACACCTTATTTTTTGTCAGTAATGTTCAAAGTCTTTTGTATTCGCTCATTAAAAGCTCGGATGAGGACACGTTTTTTAGCAATTGAAATGTACATATAAATGTTTAGCAAGATGATTAAAAACGTCAAGTTACGCAATTTTATATAATTTAAAGGGGCGCTTACCAGAAATACGACACTCCATCCTTTTTAAGTTTGGATAAGCTGTTATTGGGACAGTTTTTCACTGAACACTTTTGTACTTGCGTGGCGTTGTATTCAAAGCGCGGTCGAAACACAACTGAACGAAAATTCAGCATCGACGCGTAGGCAGAGAAAGAGTTCAGATATTTTTTTCAGACATCAATTAATAATTAGTTGTTTATAGTACATCAATGGTACTACTGCCATATCCATTTCTGCTATTTACCTAATCATCTAACGCCAGCGTTCCCAATTCTGAGCGGCACTACAATTGCGGTCGTAAGATTTACATAAGATGTCAAGTCTCGTTTGCACAGTAATTTCACTAGCTACTGCGCCGTTCAGCGGCACATAAAGGCGCCGTTGTGGTGCCCATAATTTAGCCGGCATCCGGTGAAAAGGAGCCTCTCACCTTTTGAAGCTTCAGAAAATAATTCAACAATACTATCTTACCAACTCAAAAGTTTTTCCGTTCATAAATTTTTATGTATTTTCAGATCCAAATGAGCGCGTGGAACTAAGGATGCCTTCACACTATCCTCCGAACTATGACTATATGGACTACGAGCACACAGACTTGCCAACTCCAACACCGGCGACCGAATCTAGAACATTCGTCATCACCATCGGATTAACTGCTGTGGTCTTTGTTATGATATGCCTTGTTTTAACTGTAATAGGTTGTGGTATGTCATTTTAACAAATACTCTGCGTAAATTTACATAAATATTTTAACTGTCTTATTCATAATGAGTTAGCGGAGATTTTAAACATCGCTAAGATACGCTTGTTACAAAATGGTATTCATAATCGCATATTATAGCTAAAACGTTCATTATCTCTTCGATAAAGCTGACGTGATTATAGTAGAAGGGTCCTAGGCCCTAGGCCTAAGACCCTTCTATAAACCTATATTAAGCACTCGAACGCAAAAAAAATGGCCGACATCGATCAGCTGTTCGTTAAATAATGTGATATATAGCTTCCCGCTCAAAGTTTTGGATATCCGCCAAAGAATAACACCGACAGACTTCATAACTTTGATTTTTGAAATTATTTTGACGTCGATTTTTGACAACTGACAAACCTATCTCACCTCATTATATCAGTTAAAATCGTATTTTTTTGTTCGAAATGGCAACATTGCGTACTACAGAGACGTATTAGTTATGGGAGGTTTTCTAACGAATATGAATAAGGAATTTTATCGAACGTTCGATAGGCTTAAAACTCGTTTTAACTAATATAGCTTAATACCTTCGAAAAGCGTTTTATTATGAATAAGGCAGTAAATGTACAATAGTTAAAAAATCTAAAAAACACGCTTTATATAGAAAACCGAACTAAAAAATAATAACGAAATTTAAAATTAACATCAATTCCTGCCAACAATAATATTTGATTAAAAAGAGCGCAAAAAAAAAACAATTCTGGGAGAGTTTGTTGCGCCGCTTCTACTCTCTCAGAGCGCCATTTGTTTCCGAAGCGGTAGTAGTATCTACATAGTATATTAGAAATGACATCAAAAAGAATTCTGAAGGAATTAATTTTGAATAAATAAATGTCTTTTATGCCTTATAGACGATAGATATTTAATATAGATATATAAATCAACAATTTATTTGCAAATTGAAAAATGGAATTATTCTTCATAGGAGTAATAAAACAAAAATCCTTAAAAAAAATATTCCTCTGTCTATTTACGTTTGAAGAAAAAACAATATTGTCATAAAGGAGGTACAACAAAATTTAGTTTAATAACATGTAATTAAATATCATTAAATTACGTATTTTCATACAATTAGAGAGAAATTATTTTATTTCTATTTTAAAACTTGTATATTATAAATTGAAATTTATTTAATTCTCGCCCTTTTGTTGTGGTTTAGAATACATAAGAGTAGCAAGAGGCTTGGTAGCTGAAGTCTATACTAATGGTCTATCTAGTAGCTAATTGTAGTAGTGATAATTCACTCTGATAATTTTTCCCTATTGCGCCAAAAGAATAATAATTTCAACAACAAAATTGTACACCTGCTTTACATTAAGGCGAGGTATTCCGAACACTTTAGGCAAAAATCGCTCGAACGTATATCTATAAGATTCGACAGGTACGCATAGACATGGGCATGGCTGAGACACGAACAGAGCAATGCGGGTCAACGACACTCACCCCGGAAGGACCGCGTAATATTTTTTAAAACTTACAGTTGCGCAAGAGTAAGAAATACTGTGATATTTTTTATGCATTTTTGAAGTGAAACTTCTTTATCGACGTATGAGAGAAATGTTATATTACGCGCAAAATTATGATTTCAACATTATGGATATCGTATCCGAGGTTCTCGAAGCTGCAGAGAACGTATGTGGGATCATTTTTTAAATCCAATATCGCCGCCGCGCAAAATTATTATTTCAACAATATGGGTATCGTATCCGAGGTTCTCGAAGCTGCAGAGAACGAATGTGGGATCATTTTTTAAATCTAATATCGCCGCCGCGCAAAATTATTATTTCAACAATATGGGTATCGTATCCGAGGTTCTTCGAGGGTGCAGAGAATGAATAACATTTTTGAAATCCAAGATGGCCGCCGCGCAAAAATATGATTTCAACAATTCAAAAATGATCCCAAATTCGTTCTCTGTACCCTCGAGAACCTCGCATACGATATACATATTGTTGAAATCATAAATTTGTGCGGCGGCAATCTTGGATTTTTAACTTCCCTAAAGAACATACGTACAACAATCCCGCGTGGCATAATATTCAAAATAACATTATGTACAATTTATTTTATCAACCAAGGCGTCGCGTTTGGTTTATTACGAAAAAAATTGATATAAAATAATTCACAAAGCGTATTGAGAATACCAACGAAGAAAATGTTTAACTACTAATAGACTATCGAATAAAATAAGTTTTGTGTAGATAGCTATCATTGTTTTATGATAATATAAAACAATTCAAATAAAAAAGCCTATTTTTCAAAAAATAGATCTATCGAGGATTTTTTTCGTAATCATGTTTTCGAAACTGCCATAATTTAGATAAAGAAATGAAGATAAACATGACACAAAATTGGAACCGTAGTATTTGTAGAAGTATTTTAAGTACTTATATTTTGAAAAATGTTAGTTTTTAGGACTACAGCGCCTTAAAGCATTTGGTTTAAATTGTGAACAAAAAAATTAACAATGAATTAAAATTTCAGTGAAAATTCTCAAAGAACGTCATAGTGATATGAAAGAAACACATCGCGATTCAAGTTGCCATATTTCGTTCCCCAATCCCAACTATGAACAATCTAATAGCGGCAACAGCTCAGGGGAACCGATGGATCGACGCTACCGCTTACAGGGAGTCTTCAAATACGACAAAAGTCAGGTACGCAGCACAAACATTATAACAATAACATCACACGAGTATTTAAATACCTAATTATGTATATACAGTAACATACACTACTTTTTTTGGCCAATACGGGACGAGAAGAGCAGGACGTTCAGCTGATTATGCATAGACGAATAAAAAAGAAGGACTCCGTGCCATGATGAATTTTAAGAAGTGAAGCAACATTACACTAGTGTGTGTGCAGTTACAGGGGATACCAGATAACACAATTTTTTTCCCGTTATTAGTCATAGTATTATACAGGATGTGCCAAAGTTATGGGACTATGGGAGTTATGGTTATGGATGAAAGTACCTTAAATATCCTAGATAGGGTATTTTACTGAAAGAAGACTTTGTGATTTTTAAAAGTTAGTAATTCTGCATTCAAAGATTTTCTAAAAATTACTTGCCTCGCCTGGGACTGGAACCGACTTAAATGTAAAAAAAAACACCCCTACTTTTATGCCAATCGAAAGAATGGCCAAAAACTAATAACTCTTCTTAAGTAACATAGTATTTTTAAATAAAGGAGCAACGTAAAATGTTTGAGTCAAATTTCAAGAAAGTTATTTATTGCCGACGACGACGTTCAAAAAGTAGAGATATTCTCATTCCATAGATACCATTGATTATTCGTAAATAAGTACCCACTTCATAAATAAAATACTTTATAGCTTAGTTTTTTTTTAGTTGAAAAGCGATACGAGAACGTGGGCGAGTTACAAACAGAATTGTGCCATATCATATCGAGTATTCACCATAAAATGATAAGAAAATCAAAAGGCAGCGGACTCATTATGAGATTGGCAATTTGCGTAAGACAAGAGGGATCACATTTTGAGCATTTAATTAATTAATTTACAAAAATACCCACTTAATTGACTACTCTCTCATATCTACATATCATAAAAGTAGGGGGGTTTTGTTTACATTTAAGTCGGTTCGATTCCCAGACGAGGCAAGTAACTTTTAGAAAATCTTTGAATGCAGAATTACTAACTTTTAAGAATAACATAAAGACTTCTTTCAGTAAAATACCCTTTCTACGATATTTAAGGTACTTTCCCTTCATGTCCCGTAACTTTGGGACAACCTGTATAGCCACGTTACTTGTAACTCCAATTTTTTAATATCAGTCAGATATCAGAATATCGTCATATTATGAGTAAATAAATAAATTACATAAACCTTGAAAGTAAGGATTGCGGGTTTGACTCCTGTGCCCGTGTCTTGTTGTTGTCTAAGTTATACACATCATACAGTAACACTTATATAAAGGGTAAATGGTCTTAAGTTCAGTTCTCGGTACAGCGTCATCTTCCTAGAAAGACAAAATTACAATTCATACTTTTATGTCTGTGACAAATGCGGTCTGCTATCTGTCAGTCATTTTGTATCTTCTAAGACGCCACGTCTCTCCACAACGCCAAGTAATGGAAATTTTCACAGAGTACTGGATCCCCGACAATTCGAGCAGCTCTGCTCAAAGATGGGTACTCGTTATGTGGCCGGAACCGCACCTTATAAAGCTTACAAATATGGGCCGGTTTGAAGTAGTGCTCCACACTACTTTAAAGAAAAATTTAACAAAAAAACAACCGACTTCAAAAACACTATTCCAAAACAAAAGATATAACGTGCCCGTAATTTTATACAATCTAATAAATTAATATAATTCTAGTTACAATTATTGTTATTTTTGGAATCGGTGTCCTTCCGCTGCGACCCGCTCTTGCCTCTCGCCTCCTCACGACTCAAGCACAAAAACCAATTATGTATATTTATCCAATTAAAAAATGGACCCGTGTGTTATAAACAATTTTATTTTAATGTAATAATAGCCTATATTTCTGTATATCAATGTTTTAAATTTTTACAATATAATTTGGCAACCAATTTGCTTACATGGAGCTAGTCCTTGGACATAGGCCTTTAGCATCTTCCACTCCTTACTATATCGAGCTATACGTAGCCACAAGAGGCCAGCTACTATACTCCATACATCATCCTCCCATCTTTTAAACTGTCTTCCTCTTCTTCTTTTTTCATTAGGTGGTATCCACTCTGTCACTTTCTTTGTCCATTTGTTCCCTTTATCTCTAAGGATGTGTCCTATCCATTTCCATTTTTGTCTCTTGCTACAATTAATGGCATTTCTAAGCTTGGTCTTGCTTTTTATGTCTTCTTGTTTTATTGTGTCCTTTTGATTTTAATAAGTCGTTTCAAATGCCGTGAAAAGTATTCATACTCAAGCCGACACGAGGATGGGTATTTTGTGAATTTAGGACCTATTATTTTGCCTCTTCGATGTTAACTCAAATTATTAAGGCTCCGCCTGAAATCATCTTAATTCACGTAGGAACACCATATTATCTACTATTAGACCTGATAATCATTGCTTAAGCTATTAATTTAGTTTGAAAATATTATTATGCAAAGTTTACTAAAAAGTCAAAACTACAAAACTTAGAATTATAATAATACCTACCTTAACTGTGGTGAAATGAGATTACGACGTTCTCATTTCATTTAAAGAATTCAATAATAATCATTTGAAATGTTTCAACCAGAATCGTGTGACCAACGTTTACATGCCGGAGGGAACCAGTCTTCTGCCGCCGCCACCTCCGCCTCCTCACAGACAGCCGCTCCGACCTCCAACTCACGACGACTTTGAACCTGTCACCCTGCACTCTTTCACCTAATAGTGGAGTTGATGTCCTCGAACAATTAGGACCCAACAAATACCCAGCTAGAATCGGTAGAAAACTTGTAACATTAAGTCCTATACCACGAGGGCCAAGACAAGATATATTTCTCTATCGGCAATACGTTAAAGTGTCATGAACCGAAAATAACATTGACAGCGGTAAAAGAAAATAAATTTAAATAACTTGTCAAAGTCATGTCACATATCATGACACGAGTATGTAGTTATCACTTCTGTCAAAAGTATCTCGTCTATGACCTCGTGTGAGAAGAATTAATAACCCTCACAAGAAATTTGCTAGCAATTAAAGTGACTAATAAGTAAGCAACTTTAGGACCTGAAGTAACATCAAATTTAATGTAATTTTCCCAAAGTCAATTGCGGAGATTGAAAAACAACTCTACGAGTCTAGAGCTTCATATAAAAGGATTACAGAATTTCGTGATCAAATTTTTGGAGCACAGTATTTTGTTTATGACACAACCCATGGTGTAGACGTTTGTTTAAAACGTAAGACTTTAGATAAGTATAATGTGTTGTTACGTAAGTCTCAATTCAGACTGCGATATCCAGGATTGAGAAGTATTGAAGGCGCGAGCTAAAGAAAAGATAAGTTTCAAGACTTGATATCGCGAGTCAATATAGATCTTTGTTATTAGATGTAATGAGATATTTGGTATTATTTTTGTACAAGTTGCTCATCCATTATTACTCCGAGGCTCACGGGGAATTATAGATGACACATGTTGTAAGAATTTTATATAGTGTTAAATTGTTTTTAATTAGAAAACTTATGATGTACTTCGGCCTGGATATTTATTGGTTCCTAATAATTTTTCGATACAAAAATCAAAACTTTATGGTTTCAATCGTTGAATGAATCTGACATTTAGTTCACCACAATAATGTTATGGTGACAATAAAATATCAATTGTAAATACTTAATTAGTATTACGATTATTATATTTTGTTAACACTTGAATTGTAAATATTTTGTTATAATCATATTTGTGTTAATTCTAAAAGAGTGGTTTAATTAACTGTATCGTTATTGTAATGCAAGTATTTGCAAATCTTGACACTTCATATCAGAAGATTTGTTTAGTAAATAAGAGTCTGTATGTAATTTTAGTTGATAATTGTAAATGACGTTATAAAATAACTGTGTACTATTAAGTTTCTGGAATAACATCTACAAATCGCGCTGTGCGTGAAGTGGCAACACTATTTTTCACAGGGTGTGTTACGTATATTCTAATAAGATAGATTTTAGAGCTGCTATTGGTTTAAAATCAGTTGCAATAATTATTATTTAATTTCAGAATGGATTAGCTGCCTCTATTCAGCTAATTATATCAAATTATATTTTAATTAGCATTAACAGAATCATAGATGCAAATATTTTTCAGAAGTTCTGGATAGTTATAATGAGCGCTTAGTTTATAAAGGATTTATTTAGGAAAATTCAGATTCAAATGCATTCAACTTCACTTTTGTTGCTAAGCCAACTTTCCTATTAGAGAATATAAGGGTAGAAAAAGATAAAATATTTTGAAATTATCCTAAATTATCCTGTCCTGCATGTAGGTACATACTTACTTATTATTATTATATATATTATATTACGATATAATAATATTATATCTTACAATATCTGTAACTATTTTCCACCTATTGAATAAATTATATTGTGTATAGTATGTTATGTTCCATTAAATGGTAAGGTACTAATTTCAGCAAAACATAAGATTAAAGGAAATATTGTAAGATGAATGGCGTGTATAGATACGAACATTTTGTTTGGCATATAAATCGATAATGTTTTGAACGGCCTTACAAAATAAAATAATAGTTAGGAATAAAGTTATAACTTTCGTTATACCCGAGAATAAACTAAGAATATGCAAAATGTTTACAAAGAGACATTTTGCTTAAGATTGGTTTATTTATTGAAGTAGGCGTTACTTTGCAGTAATCCATAATTATCCAAATGATTTGAGTTTTCTTTAGTGTTAATTCCGCCAGTATTTGTCTTTAAACAATTCGACACGTGTTTCGCCTCTATACGAGGTATCCTCAGGACGTGTTGTCTCGCCAAAATCTGGCACGAGACTCGTGTCAAATCATTTGGTTATGATTGGTTTATTCGGACGTATAACGTTTCCCGCGTTTATTTGCAAGGGTGCTTTACATTCGGAAACTTCAGAATTATATATTTTTTTAATTATGTGGCACGGGATGCAATTCCATAGGTCAAAGAATTATAGTTATATCGACAATGTTGTCAGATACAGTCAATATTTTGCATATTCTTGGCCTTAGGCCAGACGAGTTAAGACAAATGGTTTCTTTTTGCACATAGCTTGTAAGAGAAAGAAAGTGGAGTGCTGTGATATGGTATGCTTTGTGTAAAGAATGATCTTGGTGATGGGTGAATATTTCTTTAATTTTAAATTATTCGACTTGGATGTAAGGTGCTAGAAACGCACACAAATAGTTCTCAACATTGTCTAGGTTTTGTGCGACATTACCAGTGCCAAAATTCAAAATTATTTTATTTTCAATATCAGTTTTACAAATTTGATCTCTAGTTATGTAAGAAACAGCTTTTACACCTTGGATGCCTCCATAAAAGGTGTTTAAACTGTTGTCCAATTTATTATTGTATTGAAATTAATAAATAGATATTATTCAACATTGTGGTTTCATTCGATCGTTGAGTATGTTGCGATTTCAATATCCAAATATTTTTACTCAGGACAAGCACAATAATAGAACAGTACTTTGACTTCATACTAGAGCACCCGAATCGACGCACGCACACATATGCACAATTTACTCGGTCGCTAAGCAATCTTGGGAAGACAAAAGTATTGAGTGTCAGGCCGTACGCCGCCGAGACTGGTCGCTGTCCGAGTTAAATTAACTGTGCCGAAAACCGAAAGTGCCGTACGGCACACTATCACTCACTCACCACGCTCTGACCCTTATTTTGTTTATAGAATGGTTTATTTTACATGGTCTTATAGCTTGTTTCTATAGCTTTCAGTTAGCCGTAGGTACTACAATTACGACTACTGGCTACGAAAATACAGTGTATGCTTATTGCTTAATTTCATTGTATTTGTGAAACATATAAGGGGGAAACTTCACACTTAAAAAGAGCAAGGACCTGCGCAATATCGATGGATGGCATCGCGCATGCGCTGTAGATAACGCCCTTCATACGCACCAGCCTAGCGAAACTCTCTTAGAAAAAAGCGATTCACTCCTTAGGATTCACTAGGGGTATGTTCCGATATGCACTGCGAGCACTGCATAGTGCTATCACTATATAAAAATTCATTCTGTTATGGACAGCCAGTATACTGCCGCAGTGCCGTAGGGAAATATATGACGTCTTAAATCGCCGCCATATTCTACTGTGAGCACTGGCGTTTTCGAGGTAAGGTACTCGCAGTACTTTGATCATGTGATCAGTCAAAACTACTCGAGCGCCTAACGTTTTATAAACAATTTATTATTATTTTAGGCGCCATTTTTTCAATATGGCGGCGCGAGCGGCAAAATACGAGATGGCAGAGTTACAATTCAAGAAGAGCACATTAAAATCTGTAAAATTAGCAATTTTCAAAAACTCCCGGAAACTTTCCATGTGAAACTAGTAAATAACTGTACAGTATTACTCTTTTGAGTTTTCTTATGTTTAATCACAATTTTTTTTAACTTACGCAAGTTGAACAAAACGGTTGAGTAATTTCGGTACATCACTTTACATACATTGTATATAATGTAAAATACCGAAACTGTAAATATAGATTTACAGCCATTTGTTTCCGAAGCGGTGATAGTGTTTCAACTGACATTAAAAAGAATTCTAAAACAACCAATTTTGAGAAAATAAATGATTACAGACGATTAAAACAAATAATAATAATAATATTGACACACTTTCACAAATTATCTTGACCCAAACTATAGCGTACACAATGGGTACAATACAATGATATATTTAATACAATATACTTACTTAAACATACATAAATACATATAAACATCCATGACTCGGAAACAAACATGTATATTCATCGTATAAATAGTTGTTCATTTTTGATGATGCAATAGTCAAATAAAACAAACTTATTGGCCTAACATTTTATTCAACATTATAACTCATAGACAGAACCAGCCTTACACCGAAACATATACATCAACTTCTAACTAATATTAATCTAGTAATAACGTACAACGCTAAAAGTAAGATATAAAATTCAGTGTAAATCACAGAGTTTACTATCCCGCTAAAATTTGAACATAATAACATACTCTTAATAGAAATCGGGCTATAATATAATTAGTGAATATGATTACAGCAATAGCAATTATAATTCTTTGGATTTGCAAATAAATGAAGTAAAAATTTACAATTGTTATGGACAATACAGTCGTTTCATGAAAATCTCATACTTAAAACCAAGACTTACAATAAACTAGCGTATAAAGTGTAGAAGGGGTATGGTAATTAAAACGTACTTAATAAAATTGTCTGTATTTTACAGTTTCCACTAATAATTATAATAATAACTGACTCAGTATAATTTGGGCAGAGTTACCCCTTAGAATTCACAATAAGTAATGCCTACTCGAACTTAGCGCTCTGGCTTATATAGGGCACGACCGTCTACAGTGATGATACTACCAACTGTTAGTTTGCACTGCTGTAGTGCCAACCCTCACTTCTGGGATTAATACACAAATAAAATTTGAAAACAAAATTTTATCAACGATGCGGGACTCGAACCCACGACCCCCGGAGAGTTGAACAAAGCATACAAGTTTTTATGACGATACGTCACTCGAACGGTTAGCTCATTTGGAAGAACACTCGCACGCAGCGCGAGACGTCGTGGGTTCGAGTCCCGCATCGTTCATAAAATTTTGTTTTAAAATTTTATTTGTGCATTATTGACATGTATTTGCTTACATATTTTAAAATTATTTTAAATGACAATAAAGACTTCGAAATATCAGAGAATGGTTGACAAAGACATTTAGGTACTGGCCAGAACGCTCTGCAAAGTTACTGAAATTACTGTAAATTATCAATGGTTATAATTAAAACAGAGACATTGTATCTAATGACTAGTTATTTAACTTAATTAAGCCTCTTAAACATATAGCCAACAATATATTCTTACAGCACTTTGGAATGTCAGACTGTTTTATTATATAAAAAGACTTAGAACTTGCAATCTTGGGAATGCATTTGTGATAAAATAAATACATTGCCTTGCGTAGCAATCCTTTTCATGTAGATGGGGGACGCAGATCATATCTTCAAAACTAAACCTCGGTCAGGCAATGCCAAGTGGTGTTGAGACGTTGTGACGTCACTCAACAGCTGTCTATTCCGCTCCAGATCTGATGACTGTCCTTTCATGAAAAACCTTTGATTGGGTTTTCCAAACAGCCTCAATTTCACTCAAAAAACACACATGTATATATACTTTAACATGATATTCTGATTTTCTTTCGTTTAATAGAAAATTAATAATTCCAATTTTAAGTCTTTTTATTTTTAAGTAGTTTAATATTTATTTAAAGCTAATAGTTTAATGGTCATTTTATAGAAAAACAGTAAATTATCTAGCATAATACAATCGTGGCGTATATAAGCCCATTAATATTATTTAGTTTAACAAAAACTATGATAATGTAGTAATATTTGGTATTCTTGCAAATACTTTACCGAAACTAATACACATGTCAACTAACTTACAAATTTGATAAAGCTACAAAGTCCAGAGGAAATTTTTTGTACAAAAATAATTAATCATTTATATACATCATTTACTATCATTACTAAGTCTACGTTGAGGAATGTATTTAAATCTGTTTCAGATAAGCATTCAAGCTTTGAACACAGTGTGACTGGTCAATATTTAATTATACAACTAGATTGACGATTGGTCTCCGCTGCGTTCCAACTAGATACTGCAAGGCTTAATCGCAAAGTGCGGCAACTAATACTTCGCCCAAGTAGGCGTACTCGAGTTAGTCTCGAACAATGTGTGACGTTGATGTGCTGTTATTGAAACTAAAATACCGAGTTCCGAAGTAAAGCTATGTAAAATAATACTACAAGAAATAAGAAAGACACTGGGATCACATGTCATCAGTAAGTATTTTGTATTTTATTAATTTCAATGTAAAATACGGCGAAGCGTATGTTACAAAATTTGTAAGATGCCATTGAGTGTCAAGATGCCACGCACACAAGCATCTAAGAGTTGCCGTAATAAAACAGCTATTGTTCTTAGGTGGTGCGGTACTAGTTGGAGCGCAGCGGAGACCAATCCTTAATCTAAAGACTACGAACTATCAATATGTCAGGTACAGACAGCGTTATCAGACGTACTGACAATGCGTTTTGGTTTTCCGATATCATATTATATAAGTTCATTCTCTTACGGCGAAACGAAAACACCGTGAGAAAACTTTATGCTGTTACCACACTGCTGTTATAAAATATTTACAAACACTTATAATTGCTAACAAATGTTAGGAATTGTTGGGCGTTTTTAACCAACTTCAAAAAAGGAGGAGGTTTTTAATTCGTCGGTGTGTTACCTCAGAACGTCGGTATTAGCGAAGGTAGGTTTGTAACTACGTACATAGTTACAGGTGAGATGCGCTTGAGTCGCACGCGCGACTTGAGTCGGCGAGAGGCGAGAGCGGGGCCGCGGCGGGAGAACATCGATTCAAAAAATAACAATAATCGTATCTAGAATTAGATTAATACAAATACGCAATTATTTTTATACTTTTTAGTGCATATTATCTCTATTGTTTTGGAATAGTGTTATTGAAGTCGGTTGCTTTTTTATTAATCTTTTTTTTTTTTAAATTTCAATACTTCTACTGATGGAATATATTTACAAACATTTGAAAACATCACACCATGACATTGCACTGCTCGGAGCTCGCTAGAACGGGTCGTACGCTTTCCGCATACCCTGCTCTCGCCCTGGATAATATATGTTTATAAACAAATTCAAATTAATGTTTTATTAATTACTATTTGTTAATATATACCATCTGGATGTGTAGCGGTCATCCACAGTGCGGTTTTCAAGGAGCTTTCTTCCAAGTGCTACAACGCTGTGGAATGAACTTCCTTGTGCGGTGTTTCCGGGACTATACGACATGGGTACCTTCAAAAAAAGCGCGTACACCTTCCTTAATGGCCGGCAACGCTCCTGTGATCCCTCTGGTGTTGCAAGAAATGTGGGCTGCGGTTTTCACTTAACACTAGGTGACCTCCTACGCTCGGAGTCCTCCTTTTACATAAAAAAAAATAAGTTAGTTTAGAAATGTTTACTAACATTACGAACACGTTTTGTAACATTATGAACAAATGTTTGCTAAAAACCAGCAGTGTGGGAACTAGCACTGGGTCTTGGTCTAACAAGGTCAACGTCCATGCAGAATCCTCGAGGTCTATCTAGAGATATCTAGTCAGTTGTCAATCGATTTACGGGACGCGCGTGCTGCTTTTATTGCAGTCTCATTTTCCTTTCTTTGTGGGATCAGGAGTAAAATATCTCTTATATATGAAGAAAAATAATAGAAGCACAAAACATTAGTAAATATTACACCAAAATAGGACAAAGTTTGTAATTTTATCTTCTTTCAACGTACGAGTTTTAAGGTGGCATTGGTCCTTATCAAATTCGACCTCGAGCTTACAGCAATAAGGAAACTAGTAAGTGACGTGAAAATGGCACTTGCTGTGTTATACGCCTCGGCTGTGAGCAGGTACGTAAACTAATTTTACAATGTGTTACGAATCCAACGCAGCTACAAATTGTGTACGTTTTAAAATGAATATAAGTAGCCGTTCTCTAAAGTAAATTATTTATTTAAATGGTGTTATTGAGTAAAACTTCTGTATTATACATTATAAGCTAGACAGCCTCTGCACCTAGGATTGTCGATTACGCCGATTGTGAAAAGGTGCTTGTTTTTTTGATGTGTGACCCGTTAGGGTGCCGACCATTATACGGATGTCATGTCTGTTGAGGCTGATAAGTTGACGTGTCAGTTTGGGCGACAGTGCAGGTACCTATCGCTTCTTTCGAATGTCCGCAGCATGAGACAATCATCCATCGGGTGTTGTGTAGGTCGTTGGTGAGAGAGCGTATCCATGATAGCATTTGGCTGAAGGGCAGTGGCAGAAGTGGCAATGGACCAGCCACTTGGGTTGCCGATGCCAAAACTAGTTTTTGGCCCCGGATACATAAATAAATTTTTTTATTGAAACAATATTTAGTTTAGGTCGCGGCATCATTTTCAAACGATCGTATAGCGAACATGATGTGATGCAGTGGCGCGTAGGACATTTTCAATGCGTTACTGATACATCAGTAACCGTGAAACAGAGAGCGACAACTTGGCACACACTGACGCAGTTGTTATGAACACTATACAGAGTGTTGCATATAAATATGGCCTTTAAACAATTTGATTTTTTAAAGTGATATCCCTGACTTCTGGTATTAATACCAATAATAAAAATAACAAACTGTTTCAATTTGAAACAGCGACATCTCAAGTCAACTTTCGTAATATCCAATTACTGGGGTTGAGCAGTATATCAACTGTAAGTAGATCCTGTAGATGAAGCTACAACCTGAGAGATGAACAAGACATAATAAGATTTACGACTCAAACGGTTGCCTCAGTTGATAAAAGCGCTCGGAAGGAAACCGAAAGGCGCGGGTTCGAGTCCCGCATCGCATTTTTCATCGCAAATGTAATATGGCATTTATTTCAAATGTGTGGTTTTCGGGTTTCGGACCCGAAGGAAAATGTCACCGAGAATGTAAAATGAACGAGACAAAATGTATACTACTATCGCATAAGAGAAAATCATTTAAAACAAGGTAACGCATTCTTAATAGCCGTCATGCAAATTCATCGAGATATCGATGATACCGGTATTGGGCATGCGGGTTGAGTCTTAATTATTGATACAAAAACATACTTCAAACATGCATATGAGGGTTGATCAATAAATAGTTGGAATGAGGTTTCAGAACTAAAAAAAATAACTCTGGTTGGTAAAGTAAACATAAGTTGGAATATTTGCGAGATTATTATTGAGAAAAGAAAAAAAATAACAACATTATTAGTTTTCAGTTTTTTAGAGAGCACGTTGTCATGTAAATGGATAAAACTGAATTGCGTGCGGTCATTGAGAATACAGACACCTAATTTGCTTGAAATATTTCAGTAGTGATAGTTAATTAAGATTTATAGGATAATTTGAGTGGAAATGCATCACCATATTCTACGGTTGCACGTTGGTGCGACGAATTTAAACGTGGAAGAATATCCACCAAATATGAGAATCTTAAAATGGTTTCAAAGAGATGAAACAATCGTTATTTCTGCTCGTCGTACTTTTAATAGCCGTATATAATAAAGATTTCGACTCGTGTAAAATACACGAATGCTTTGGGATGTTGAAAGTAACTGCGCGCTGAGTTCCCAGAATGTCTAGCGATGAACTAAAATAAATGAGACATTTCTTGAGCTTCTATAGAACTGTTACAAGAAGACTCTGAACATTTCTTTGCGCGATTAAAAACGAAAGATGTAACATGACTTCACAATCCATTGAAAACAATGGATAATTCAGAGACTAACCAACAGTCTACTAGGAAAAGACCGTCATCTCCAATTCTTAAGGCGAAGAGTAAGCAGAAAACACGCAAACATGGTGTTTTTAGACAAGTTTTGTGGTGAAAGTATAGCATTTCGAGCTATGAACACTACTTAATCCTGTTACACATATCCTTAAGTCTTATTTGTAGGTTGCTAATGCTTGCTGTTGGTTATAGTTAACACTGCCGAGCCTTTTTGAACTACCACATTTCTTTGAAGTTAAACAAGTTTTTTGGAATGGCGTGACGCATTTTTTTGTTACTTCTCTCAGAAAAGTTATTCTTATAGCTTGTACTTCTTTGTGTAGGTTCATTTATTCAGATTAGTAGTTAATAACAAGGATTGTAAGCATATAAACTGTTTTCCACGCAAGAATTTTGAAAATATTGACTTTGTTAGATAGATGGTGAGCCGGCAGCCGTGAACTCATATCGCTCAAGGTTGCTGGCATTTAGTGTCGCCTTAAAAAAATTGAGGAGAGTCATTCAGCCGTATAGTTCCATCAAGATAATGCCTCGGCCCACTTGATCCGTGGTTCGTCCTTGAATGACTGCAAATGGAGATGCTAGCTTCCAAATACTTAATGATCTTTCATGTTGAACCGACCCCGCCCGTAGTGATATCTAGCTATTTCCAAAGTTGAAGTATTATTTGAAAGAACAGAGATTCGAAGATTATGAAGCCGTAGTAGCTACTGTGCAGGAATTTTTTGGTGTGCACCATAAAGAGATTCGACATACAGACTATATCAAAAATTAAACTAGATTTAGTAAAAGCTCCCGGCAACAAATTCATTCTTTCTTTTCAATGAAAACCCTACGTACGTAGAGAGGATAAAACAAGGTATATAACTAAGAAAGTAAAAAATTGTATTTTCTCTGCAACATTTCGCAGTTGCTGGTAACTACAAATTTTTGGTCTTCTCAACTAAATAATACTTCCTGCAGGTCTGAATATGGATACCCTTCAAAAAAAACAAATGCGAAATGAGGAAAAATACCAAACATTAAAAAAATACTGTCAAAACTGTGATAATTTATGATCTGTGCGTTAAGACATATGCGTGCTATTTACATAGTAAAGGTCATAGAAAAATCAGTTAACTCAAAAATCCTCTAATTTACGTAGATAGATTACATAGATACAGCATAATTACCAAAATTTGAGGATTTTGTTCTATTTATAAGTGCTAATGAATTGAACTATTTTGCATTTCTTATATTACCTATAATAGACTTACTCGAAATTAAAAAGTGTATTTATGAACCTAGTAATCTATAATTACGAAATAATAATATGTATTTATGTTAGAGAAACCGTTATAAAAGAAAATCAGTTCAAAACTATTCGACACATGCTTTGAGCACATTGTCTAAAACCCGTTTAAAATGTAAGCGTAAAGATTCATAGCAACATTACTTCGATAGAGTCCCTGTAGAAGATAACAGTTAGGGTTGCCACTGTGCTCTAAAATAGAATATTGTACTCTATTTCAGGTAGTACGCTCAAATACTCACTTTACATAAAATACTGGCTTTTGGCACAGGGATACTCATTTTAAGATACCACAAAAAAGACAACCTGTTCACAGAAATAAATAATATACTGGTTGGGGGAACCCAAAAGCAGATCATGACTGCTGCTCCAAAAACAAAATGTCATTGTGACAATTTGCTGGCGGAAAAAATAATTTTAAAATTTTTGTTATATACCATTTTCATTTATCTGTGCTATTTAAATAAAAACTAAGTATAAACTATCTGAAATCAGACATACTCTATTTGTTTTAGAAAAACTTGGCAACCCTAATAACAGTATATATATACAAGATTATAGACACGAGCTGTGAGCACTGAAAATGATTCGTAGAGGACTGAATGACACGTGAAAACCCAATAAAGATGACGACATCGACTGACATGCCAATGAGCGGTTTGTCGGGTCGACGAGCGCCTCAGGCCGACCAATGAGAAGCGCGCTCACGACTGAAATGCCAATGAGCGGTTTGTCGTGTCGACGTGCGCCTCAGACCCACCAATGAGAAGCGTGCTCACGACTCGTGCCGACGTTAACTACCTATGTGTACTTAATTAATGTCGGAATCCTTTGGCCTCGTTCAGCGACGCCGCATGGTATCGCTTGAGTTCAGGGAACACTTCGAGAAGAACTAGCTCCAGGATCTCCTGTTGGATAGCAAAATATTTAATTAATAACTTTGCAATTATGTATTCATGTAGGTAAATAACTTATCAGAAAATGGTAAGATGCATATGATTTCATGACCTTCCAAACGAAAAGCAGGAAATCGGTTAGAACTTCATCTGAAGCACAAAGGCGGCGTTAGAAATTTTATTCCTCAGCAACCACAAGGTTTGTTTACTAGAACGTGCCAAAATGGCCATTTTGAACAAATTGGTTTGTTTACACTTTTTGCACTAGTTGGATTTTTCCAAGTTTCAACTACCATTGCTTATGCTTAACCGGGCATGCACACACGGGTAAAAGACACGGGAGGGACGAGCGGGAAAGTGATTTTTGCATAATATCTCAATATGTTATATTTTCTTATATTCATAGTTATCATGTTTACTCGAATTGTCGGCGACCCAGTACTGTGTACGGCTGGATCACTTGGCGTTGCGTCTTCTACCGCATTTATTACGGGGAGTGTTCCGAAGAGCTGTTAAACCTGATTCCTGCCGCTCAATTCCACCCTCTCTCGACACGCCACAAATTAGGATATCATCCCCACCATCTAGATGTGTGGCGTTCCGCCACAGTGGCGTTCCGCCACAGTGGCGTTTTCAAGGAACTTTCTTCCACGCACAACAAAGCTGTGGGATGTGCTTCCTTTTGCGGTGTTTCCGGGACGATGCGATTTATTTTTTCATAAAAAATATGTTTATAAAGTAATATTGTATAATTAAACTTATTATTTAATAGCCTCAGGGCGGTCGCTCAATTCCCAATCTGAGGAATCAATAAGAAAGTCATTAATGTTATAGTAACCTTTACCACACAAACGTTTTATAACAATTATTTTGAATATCGTAATACTTTTGTTTTGATCATTTTCTGGGATCTTGTTGTAAAAGCATATACATCGCCCCACAAAAGACTTACTAACTCGACTTAGCTGCGTAGAAGGCGTAAAGGTTTATGTCTGTTCCTCGTGTTAGCATCATGATTGTCACAGTTTCTAGAAAATTCCTCCTTCTCCCCGTGTCGTAGTTCCTTATGACTATATTCTTCTATTCCTATTCCATTGCTGAGCATCAAAGAGTGCATGAATATGAGATGTGACAGGAGATTCTGTAGAATTGCGTCGCCTCTCGCGGACAAGATATTATCTAAATTAAGAACGCGATCCACACATATTAACAGACGATACAACAACTTTGCGGAAGAATGTGTGATCCGAGCGAAATTAAACGAACTTTCAACACGTGATAAAAAAAAATACTTTTCAACATTAATATGAAATAATGCCGATTTTATTCAGTGCGTTCGCGTGTGATAGAGTTATTGTGAATAAATTTGCAAGCTGCGAGGGCAACTTCGATGAAATAGTTGAAACTATGCTTATAAAACTTCCGCAAAACAATCGAAAAATGACATATTCGCATGGAAAATATCTGCTGCATTACATCGTTGAGGACAGACTCTTTTATTTTTGTGTTACAGATAGGGTAAGTAACTATATATTATATACACTTAAATATCCCGTTTGTTTCAAGTAAAAAAAATAACATTATGTCAAAGAGCTCTTTGTTTCAATCGTAAAGTTATATTAACAGTATTTTAAAATACATTAACCTAAAATAGAACAGATAAATTCTCGAATTCATATAATGCAGAGATGCGTGGGGTTCTCCAAAATAACCTTCGTTATATATTTGGCTGAAATCCATTGGATATACGTTTATTTATATTAATATGATTTTATTTATTATTTGGTGATATCATACTACAAATTATTGAAGCTTTGAATTATTTGAAGCTAGGGTTTTTCGTTGAAATCAATTTGAAAATTATTGATAATTAAAATGACTTGATTTTTCAACTTATTCTAAGGATTTCTCTGTGAAAGTGAAGAATTTGTCGATTCCTTTTACTTATTATATTTTTATTTATTACGGTCAGGAAGAATTATCAGATTTGGTATATTTATATCGAGAACAAAGTTTGACTCAAGAATGACGACTCAAGAAGAAGACTACGTCAAAATAATCTTTACAATGTATTACGTTATACAGGTGTAATTGTTAAGTGTATGTGACCAGGCGATTATTCCGTAACTATTACAGATATAAAAAACGGCCAAGTGCCAGTCGGACTCGTCCATGAAGGGTTCCGTAGCAGCAAGTAACATAATATAAAAGTTCTTGTAGTTCGTTGTAACTTTGATCGATGTTTTAATAATAGTGTATTTTTTTTTTTTCAATTAAGTTATAGATAATACAATATATGACGTATTATAAAAAATACTTACTAGATCCCGATCTACACAATTTTCAAAAAAAAAAAAAAGATATTAGAAACTTCAATATCATTTTTTAGGATATATCCATTAAAACCCCACACGTATGGGTTTAATAAAAAAAAAAATGGGTTTTAGTTCTAAGTATGGGGAACCCCCAAACCGGTTTTTTTCTATGTTTGCGTGAAGATCTTAATGCAGTTCACAGAATACATCTCCTTACTAATTTTCAACAGTATAGTTCTTGTAGTTTCGGAAAAAAGTGGCTGTGATATACGGAGGAACAGACAGACAGACATGACTAATCTATAAGGGTTCCCATATTTTGCCAAACGGCTACGGAACCCTAAAAACTTTAAACTGATACCGAAAGTACGTTACCTAATCAGTAAAATGACATCAAAGTGAACTTTTAGACACGTTATATAAGTAGTTATGTTTTATAAAAAAAAATCCTCTGTCATAAATCCAATTACTCCTCTGCTGAAAATCTAAATGATCGGACAGCCTGGGACTAGATTGTAATTATTTTATAGCGATAGAAATGACTGTACAATATTGTATATTTATATTGGAAAGAGCGCAAAAAAAGAATGCTGGGAGAGTTTCTTGCGCCGCTTCTTCTCTCTCAGAGCGCCATTTGTTTCCGAAGCGGTAGTATCTAGAAGTTATTAGAAATGACATCAAAAAGAATTCTAAAGGAATCAATTTTGAGAAAACAATGCCTTTTATGCCTTTTTATATTTTTGACACCAACGGAGGTACGCGGGTTAACTTATCGATCACCCTCGACCATTACATCATTAATAATACGTACACCACCAATCAGGTCAGGTCGGTTCGAGTCCGAGGTTTAGGTAGATTCACATAATAAGGACAAAACGTGCAATTCATATTTTCCAATCCTCGTAATTGTGGTCAGCGGTTCGTTGAACCGTCCAACCTAATTGAATTTAAACGTACAATATATACAAAAAAAAATATTAACCACGGTACAAAATACCATAGTTTCACTTAAATCTATTCTAAATTATTTTTAATATGTGTATTTATAATTGCTATCTATAAATTCAAATTAAAACCTTCCCGTCGATCCGGACATATTACACTCTTTAAAACTTTGCGTACTTTATGGGTAAAGTTAAACCTCACCTTTATGTGTAGAATGCGGTGGAATTGAGGATGCATACCATATTATGGTGGAATGTGTTCAAATCGAGGCTGTAAGAATAAAATATTCCCCCTTTAGGAGGAAGCTAAAATTATGTGTAAGTTGGTTCAATTTAGATAGGCGATGATTGATGATAAATATGCGGGTGGGATGTTAGCTCTGTGATCAAACCCTCAATAAATAAATTAAGATTAACAAAAACCTTACCGCCTCAATATACGGTTCACTAGACAAAGTTACCTAAAAACAATTGAGAGGCTCATAATTTTTTTCAGGCAATTGAGTGCTCTTCACCACAAAATTATCTGCGTACCTACCTTCTTTTTAAGTCGGTCTGCAACTAAGTACTACAATCTAATATATAAAATTCTCGTGTCATGGTGTTAAACTTTGAACTCCTCCGAACGCATGACCGATTCTCATGAAATTTTGAGTGCATATTGGGTAGGTCTGAGAATCGGACAACATCTATTTTTCATCCCCCTAAATGTTAAGGGTGGTCCACACGACTTTTTTTTAAATTTGTTTGATTATGAGTCAGCATTAAAAAATACATACAACTTCAAATTTTCACCCATCTACGATCAACAGTTACTTTTGTATCGTGATTTTAATATCGGCAATACAACGTTTGCTGGGTCAGCTAGTAATCTATATTATTCGTTAACTAAACCGTAGTTTTATAAATTAATAGACTCGATTACTTCTTATATCATATCATGGGTGTGTCATTATGAAAATATCGTAAGGTCATCGAACGTTGATACGTGGGCAAATTTAGAATTAAACCGCCCGTCAAAAAATTGCTGATAAATGTTAAAAATAAACAAAATTATAAATAACAATTAAAACACGCAATCATTAAGTTGAACTCGAAGGCGTCTCGCCATTTTTAATAGTCATACGAATGACATTCAACATGTTAATAAACTTTCAGACATGCCAGAGATCAAGAGCATTTCTATTTTTAAATGAAATAAGACGGCGACATAGGACTGATTTTAAAAACAACTTCGCAGATGTAATGGCTGAAGAGATGTTCAGATATAATGAGGATTACAGCACTATTGTTGTGAGGAATGGGGAATTAGACGAGGTCAATACCATTGCTGTCGATAGTAGTGGTAAGCTGTTTTATTAACAAAGGACCTTAAAGGACAAAACTTAGGACTTATTTCACAATGTACAAGTAGCGAATTGATATAAGCTCATAATATATACGGATCATTTATACGGAGACTATGAGAGCTGTGAAAACGTCGAAAAAAATTGAGTTTAGAGTGAACCTCGATTTTGAGCAATGCACGCACATTACCAGTGGGCTCCTTTGCACAGGATGCTTGTTTTTTTTTATGGAAAAGGAGGACAAACGAGCGTACGGGTCACCTGGTGTTACGTGATCACCGCCGCCCACATTCTCTTACAACACTCCCGAATTCTTTTTACGCCTCGGGGAAAGTACAGGGCAAAGTTGCTAGATTATGGGTACCGCAACGGCGGCTATTGCTGCCGTGAAGCTGTAATGTGTAAGCCTTATTGTATTTCTTTCTGAAGGGCGCCGTAGTTAGCTAATACTACGTAATAAGCGGCGGCACTCTCTAAGTAAAAATTTAATTTTAATTTAGTATGAAACGTGCAGTAATGTGACATAAGTTTGAAATAGTAGTAATTGCAGTATGGCGATTGGCGACAAAGTATTATCCGGCTAAGTTTGAAAACTATCAGTTGCTTAAAACTTAGTTGATTTCGGCTATCTCCCTTTTTTACAAAATTATAGCCGTCATCTGTCAATCTTTCAATGACTGCACGTTTCATACAATTGAGTGAATCGCTTTTTTCTTAGAGAGTTTCGCTAGGCTGGCGTGTAATAACAATGGCACCCACTCCCTATCGGTGTTATTAATAAACACGAAATATAGTTATTCCAAATTTAAAACGTTTTGTCACTATCTTGACAGGGAGTAGTAATATTAAACAGAGTAACTTTACACTGCGTTTATTACTAAGACAGTACAAGTTATAGATTTAAGAATTACGACATTATACTAACTACATACATTATTTCTATAAATTATGAATAATTTCAGAAAACATATTGGGAGAGAAAATACTTTTGGTAGAAAACGAACTAAACTTAAAGTACACTGTAAGTATGTGAACTTTATACTTTGAAACACATTAAAAATTATCAACTAGGGTAAAAAAAAAATTTACGTAAGTAGTAAGATTCGTTCGAATTTTTTTTTAAATCAAACTAAGGTCGTGCACATAAGTGTTCAATTCATTATAGATGATACAATGTACAATTTACATCACATATAACGAACAACAGCGAACGAAAGAGATCTGAAGTTTTCGAGTTGTGACGGCTTTCTTATCGAGTTCCAATTTAATGTGCCTTTTCATGATCTAACAAGTATGGTTCTATTTTTATTATCATAGTTCCTTTTTTTTCTTTAAGTGGGAACCCTAGAAATTACTTAATTAATCATTTTTATGGTAACAATTTAATGAGCACTAAACAATTTGGTTTTTCAAGGGGTCGCTCAACAACAGATGCTGGTGTTGAGCTAATTCAGGAAATTTTTGAAGCCTGGGATAATTGTACATTATGGTATCAAGGGAGAAGCGCTTAGCCTTCTGAAGTCTTATTTGGGCAACAGGGTTCAGATGGTTGAAGTGAACAGTAAGAGGTCAGCTGGATCTCCCGTTACCATGGGCGTTCCACAGGGTTCGATTCTTGGGTCATTCCTATTCCTTGTATACATAAATGATTTACCTTACTTTGTACAAAATAAGCATGAGATAGTATTGTTTGCAGATGATACTTCTTTACTTTTTAAACTACATAGACAGCATACTGCTTTTAATGACGTGAACAATGCTATCTCCAAAGTAGTGGAATGGTTCACTACGAATAATCTCCTTCTTAATGAAAAAAAAAACCAAATGTATTAAATTTTCCCTGCCTAATGTTAGACAGGTTGACACAAATATTGTAGTAAAAGACGATGAGTTGAAACCTGTAGATACAACTGTATTCTTAGGGATTACCTTAGATACCAAACTTCAGTGGGGTCCTCATATTATGAATTTGGCGAAAACGCTTAGTTCTGCAGCATACGCAGTTAAAAAAATTCGGCAAGTTACGGATGAAAATACCGCGAGGCTGGTCTACTTTAGCTATTTTCATAGTCTGATGACATACGGTATTTTACTTTGGGGACATGCTGCCGATGTTAACACCATTTTCACACTGCAGAAGCGACCTATTCGTGCCATCTATAAATTAGGACCAAGAGTGTCACTAAGGGAAAAATTTAAGGAAATAAAAGTTTTGAATTTGACATCGCAATACATATATGAAAACCTTGTTTATGTAAAAAAAAATATAAATTCGTTTAAAAAATTTAGTGACACTCATAATGTCAATACTAGAAATAGGGACAGACTTGCTGTTCATGTAAGTCGACTTCAAAAAAGTCACAAATTCATTCAGAGGTGACTGAGCTGCTGGGCTGTTACATGTGTGTCTCAGTTTGATAAATGTCATTATAGTTATATAATTTAAATATTAATATTGTTTCTGTTTTTTAATCAATTTTAATAAGAATAATAATAATAATTATGACATGTAAATTGAAACAAAATTTTAAGTAGAGGCATTTAGTAAGTATTGCATAATATGTAGATGAACATTGTTTTGTTATTCGGTAGATTTCTCGTGACAGGCATCGTCATGCTCGCTTAAATGCCTCTGCTTGTAGCGGCGACGTGGGGCGGGTCGTTCCCTTCCCTAAAATATGGTCGAGGGAGACGATGGCTGGTCCATGCGTCATGCTCGTGAACGGGTGCTACTCGTGGTGTCTGGATGATCTTGTTACCGGGAGGTCTGCTTGATGTGTTTTTTATAATAATTATTTCCTTTAAAGTTATTATATATTTTATGAAATGCTCACATAATGCCTCTATTTATTTACGGTATGTGTGGATTGATGCATCTACTATACTCAATAACTCTTGTGTTTATAAGTATTGATTTACATTTTTTTTCTTTTTTTTTGACTTACTCGTGTAAGCCTTTCAGTTTTTGACTTTTGAGTATTTTTGTTGCGTCACTTTGCATATATTGTAATTGAAATGATTTGTAAAACAACTAAAATGTAAATCTTGACTTAAAAGAGTTGCAATGAGTTTCTTGCTACTTTTTCTCATTAGCTCAACCCTTTACGAAGTAGCGGTAAATTCAATAAGAAACAATTTTTTTTGACATTCATAGTGTCATTTCCGTGACCTACATGAATAAAGTGTTTTTGTATTTGAATTTGAATTTACTGTAACGATAGTGTAGCAATTACAAGGCTACGAATTCAACGAAGCGACAGATGATAAGATGTATTTTAACTGATTAAAAATTAACCTAACAAATTGGTGGCGATTTTTACCTGAGACTAATATGGTATTTTGCATGAGCATTACTATGCCTGACTATCATCAAAAATTACACTCGTTAATGTACAATAGTACATTATTGCAAAGGCCGGGAAATAGGCAATTGCAAGTGGAGTACGTCTCGGCCTTCACTAAATACGAGACAAGCAATTGCCATTTTCCGCTGAGGCATACATAGTACTTTTCTCAAAAGACTGCAGGGAAATAAGACACACTTTTTATATTATACATTAAATTAAATTTACCTTTGTCGCTTAATATATATCATCTGGGGCTTTAATTAAAAATTGATTAATGTTTTCGCCAGTAAAAATTTTCGATTTCTTGTAAGAATCCGGTCGATTGTCGTTTAAGAAAAGTAGTTAAGTTTCCATAATTTTTCAATTAAATGCCGTTTTCAACATTAACTGTACATTATAGCAAGGAATAAATTGCCCATAATGTAGATGTCTTTTTAGTTTTAGCAATCTCATTATAATACGCCAAAAATACTGTTTGGGAGAAAAAGTTCCCTTTTTTCTCGTTTTTCCAACTCATAAAATTTACATATTTTTTAATGTATTTTTCTTTTGACTTCACTGGAAGCAGGTTCTTGCCAATTTGTCTTCTGATTTTAATTTTAAGATCGATTGATTAATCTGCATTTCACTCTCTTAACCGTTGGAACTCATATTAATTATTATTAAATTTATATTTATTAAGTAGGTATGTAAATAACAAATTAAGAAGAATGTTCAGTTTTGCCGCCAATTTTTTTTACATCATCTGTGCTGACAGGCAAACGCATTTTTCTTTCTGAACTCTTTTGATCCGATCAAGGAATATTTAATAACCCCAGCACGCCGTTTCATACAACATTGCAGCAGCGCTGTAATGTTCCAAATTCAAAAAACGCTCCTGCAATGTATTTGATTTTCTTTGTCCGAAAATTCGATACTTCGCGTTCTTCTTTTTTCGAAAATAATGACAATATTTCCATGCATGTTTGAGAAAACTAATATTACCATTTAATACCACTTCATCACATTAGAAATTATTTTAAATGTAATCTATGTATAGTTTTATATTCAAACTGGCATCAACTTCAAAATGTTCCAGATAAAATTCTTTTTCTTTTTCCTAATATACACTTCCCAACTAATGCACTCACACATAAAAACAACTGTTCACTCAAAAAATACAACTAACCTATGTAACGGCTAAAAATATTTAAAGCGTGTTTAGAAAAATACCATCTTAATAATACAGCGCCATCTAGTTTCACGCTCATGGTAACTCACTGTGTAGTTCACGCAGTGAAGTTTACGTAATACTTAACACCTAGTTTTATAATACCTATACGTTTGAAGTCGACATAGTAAAAATATAATTGCATTTTGTAAATAATCATTTTTTTTTCAGACAACGTCTTATGTTGAAGAGAAACCTCAACAAGTCACACTGGCCGAAGACAAAGGACAGACCAACCAAATAGTGTTCGTAGCAGTAATATTTGTTGGTCTATCAGTACTCTATGTAATAAGTCCTGTAACTTTCACTGCAATTATTGTATTATTTATATTGCGTACGATCAATCGATAAAATAACTGTAAATTTTAATCCTTAAAGAAATAATATTTTATTAATTTTTACATAATATAACATTTTTAGTTTTTAAATTCTTATGTACTTTTATTCGACGCTCTTGCGGTGAAGCTAAAAAATTGCGTAGAACCACTACAACACAACGCAGATATTCAAAGGTTGTGTTTATTGACACCGTAACTTACTATACACTAACATGTAGACGAATAAAGAGTGCGAAACGAATAAATTTTCTAACGGAGATACAGAAAGATGGAAATTTCAAATTCAAATTCAAATATTTTTATTCAAAATAGGATGTGAAATCACTTATTGAAAGTCAAAAACAAAATCTACCACCCATTCCAAAATGAATGCCTCAGGCCTGAGAAGATTTTTTTTTTTTTTATGGAATAGGAGGACAAACGAGCGTACGGGTCACCTGGTGTTAAGTGATCACCGCCGCCCACACTCTCCTGCAACACCAGAGGAATCACAAGAGCGTTGCCGGCCTTTAAGGAAGGTGTACGCGCTTTTCTTGAAGGTACCCATGTCGTATCGTCCCGGAAACACCGCACAAGGAAGCTCATTCCACAGCTTCGTGGTACGAGGAAGAAAGCTCCTTGAAAACCGCACTGTGGAGGACCGCCACACATCCAGATGGTGGGGATGATATCGTAACTTGTGGCGTGTCGTGCGAAGGTGAAATTCGGCGGCAGGAATCAGGTTGAACAGCTCTTCGGAACACTCCCCGTGATAAATGCGGTAGAAGACACACAATGAAGCGACGTCTCTACGCAACGCCAAGTGATCCAGCCGTTCACAGAGTACTGGGTCCCCGACAATTCGAGCTGCTCTGCGTTGCACGCGGTCAAATGGATCGAGCTGATACTGGGGTGCGCCAGACCAGAGATGACAGCAATACTCCATGTGAGGCCGGACCTGCGCTTTGTAGAGCGCTAGAATGTGGGCCGGCTTGAAGTATTGCCGTGCTCTATTTATGACGCCCAGTTTCTTTGAAGCCAGTTTGGCTTTGCCCTCCAGATGGCCACGGAATTGGCAATTGCTCGAGATTTCGAGACCCAGTATTCCGATACTAGGCGAGGCTTTAAGGGAAGTGTTCTCGAAGAGCGGTGATACGGCAAATGGGGTTTTTTTAGTGGTAAACGCGCAAACTTGAGTCTTCTGGGGGTTAAATTGGACAAGGTTCAACTTACCCCATTCCGCGACCTTCTCGAGAGAGGACTCGATAGAAGACACAAGTTTCACCCGGCACTGGTCGACGTTTTCCCGAGAGAGACCTGCATGGCCCGTGTATACGGCATCACCAGTGCTGTCGTCTGCATAGCAATGCATGTTGGCGGTGTCCAACATATCATTGATATGCAGAAGAAACAGCGTGGGAGATAGCACACAGCCTTGGGGCACTCCAGCGTTCACGGGCTTGGGATTCGAGCAATAACCGTCGATAACGACCTGTATGCTGCGCCCAGTGAGGAAGCTGGAGGTCCACTTGCATAAGCTCTCGGGAAGCCCAAATGATGGAAGTTTTGCGAGGAGCGCCTTGTGCCATACACGATCAAAGGCCTTCGCTATATCCAGACCAACTGCCAGGCCTTCCCCCTTGCTTTCAATAGCCGCCGCCCATCTGTGTGTTAGGTATACCAGAAGATCGCCAGTCGACCGACCATGGCGAAAGCCGTACTGCCGGTCGTTGATCAACTGGTGACCCTCAAGGTATACCAAGAGCTGGCGGTTAATTATGCTCTCCATAATTTTGGAGAGTAGGGAGGTAATAGCAATAGGCCTGTAGTTTGCCGGATCCGAACTGTCTCCTTTTTTTGGGATCGGATGGACAAGGGCTGACTTCCATGAATCAGGGACTACGCCTTTTGAATAAGAGTGCCGGAATAAACGCGTTAGCACCGGCGTCAACTCAGGGGCACACGTTCTAAGCACGATTGGAGAAATGCCATCCGGCCCGCTCGACTTCCTGACGTCCAACGAAAACAGAGCTCGCCTAACTGTTTTCTGTCGGAACTGTACTTCAGGCATGGAGCTCTGACACCGCGGGATGGTCGGCGGTGTTTTTCCGTTGTCGTCAAGAGTCGAGTTGGAGGAAAAAAGAGTGCACAGGAGATCGGCTTTCTCTTTTGCCGTATGGGCCAGGGTGTCATTCCTCATGTGCAACGGCGGCATGGACGGCTGGTTGAAGTTACCAAGAGCAGCTTTCGACAACGACCAGAACTTGCGAGAATGGGCGCAACAAACTCAGCGGGCTTTTTTGTTTTCATCAAAAATATGTTTCACAATTAAAGTAACATTGTGTGGTAAACCACACAAACGTTTTTTAACAATTCTTTTGAATAACGTAAAACTTTTGCTTTGAACATTTTCTGGGATCCTGTTGTAAAAGCATATACATCGCCCCACAAAAGATTTGCTAACTCGACTAAGTCGAGTAGTAGGCATTAAAAGGAAAGCGAATCTATAGTTACTGTAACCGATTGTGTTACCAAGTCGTAATCGGTCAGCCACGCTTGGCATTAGCTCCTTCGTATTTTGAATATTAAATCAATAGCAAACGCACACATTGACGAAGTGTAGAGTATACCTAGCACAAGGCCCAAAAGGGATTGAACCTCTGGGTTAGCAAAAGGCCTTTTCGGGCCATTTTTATATTATATAATTTACATAATATAACAGTCATTTAATTTTTTTTTATGGAATAACCGCCCACAATCTCTTGCAACACCAGAGGAATCACAGGAGCGTTGCCGGCCTTTAAGGAAGGTGTACGTCCTTTTTTGAAGGTACCAATGTCGTATCGTCCCGGAAACACCGCGTAAGTTCATTCCACAGCTTTGTAGTACGTGAAAGAAAGCTCCTTGAAAACCGCACTGTGGAGGACCGCCACACATCCAGATGGTGAGGATGATATCCTAACTTGTGGCGTGTCGTGGGAAGGTGGAATTCGGCGGCAGGAATCAGGTTTCTAAAATAAACCCAAGCTATCTCTTATTATATTAGATTTATCCGACAATAAAATTCCTGTCAAAATAGCTCAAGCCATTTCGCAGATAAAGAAGACAAAGAAACTAATATTTCGAAAATTCACTCGTGGTTTATATCCTCTAGACATTTAGCTAAACATATTTTTTTTTGTTAACGCCAAAATACTTGAGTAAATAAAAAAAAATCCTACACTTCACTTTTATTGTTGCCTGCATTGCATGGGAGATCTTTTTACACCCACCTGGCACCCTCAACCTGCGACGTCCAGTATTCAAATCAATCCAAACCCATTTACTTAATTAGGTGAAAAACTGATACTTATGACTGCGAAGACTTAAACATTATACCACCACTTTGGAAAAGGAAACGACAGAAGGAAAAAGGCAAGAGTTCTTGCGATAATTTATAAATTATTCAATTTAAAGTCAGTGGACACAGGATCATCAAGCAACAGCAAGTGGCGCCTGGTCACGAGCATGACGCATGGATCAGCCACCTTCTTCCTCGACCATATTTTAGGGAAGGATACGACCCGCCCCATGACGGGTAATCCACCGCTTGTGGGTGACAAGCAATGACATTTAAGCGAGCAGGACTAAGTCTGCTAGTGTGTATCTTCAAAATCATCATCATCATTTTTGCCGGAAGACGTACCCTGCTGGACAAAGGCCTCCCGCAAAGATCTCCACGACGATAGGTCTTGCGCTGACCTCATCCAACCTATTCCGGCGATCCTGACCAGCTCGTTGGTCCATCTAGTGGGGGGCCTACCAACACTGCGTCTTTACTGCCCCAACGGCCATCTGTCCGTCGAGGGCACATAGCCCTACCGACTGCCACTTCAGTTTCGCAACCATCTAACTATGTCGGTGACTTTGGTTTTCCTACTATTATCCTATCCTATCTTCTTATTTCTGATTCCATCTCAGGGAAACCGAGCATAGCCCTTTCCATTGCCCTCCGAGCGACTGTGAGCTTTCTCATAAGGCCCATAGTTAGCGACCACGTCTGCGTACCGTAAGTCATCACTGGCAACACACACTGGTTGAAAACCTTCGTCAGATATATTATTATGCATATATTGTAGATCGATCAAATAAAAGACTCCAGGTCCCCGAGGTTTAACTCAGTAGTCAGGGCCGCGATGGTCAGAAGCCGATGGAAACAAATAGTTCACTCCAAGTGTGGACCACTTGTTGATGACCACGATTCTCATTCATGAGGGAACGACTAGAGAGAGAGATGATTGTAGATCGTAAACTCACGTAACAGAGTTGCTTGTTGTGTGTACTCTGCTGCAACGTGTAGAACAACTTGTGGGCCCCGCCGGCTGCCGCGTGAGCCCCCACTAGCGACGATAGCGCCCCCACTATACTCTCGGTAAGTTGCTGAAGCGCCAATGTACGGGTATGCTCTATGGCGAAAAAATGTTTTCTAACCTTAATATAACGTAACAAAATTAATAACTAATAAAAAACTATACTTATAAACAATCAGCGTGTATTTCATTTTCATTGTAAATAAGTCATTAAATTTTTTTAATGTGTTCACTTAAGGCTGGGGACCGAGCCAATGGCCTTGAGGAATCGAAAGGAGCTAGGATACGTCTCCTGTACAAAATGGCCATACTTTTAATTCAGAATTAGAAGCATTTTTAATTGATTACAAACATAATACAATTTTCTTTACAAACATAACAAAACTATGCCATGTTTAATAGTATTGGTAAACAGTTAATAACTTTTCATTCTATTTTTATCTAGATTGAATGATTAACATGGCTCCAACTGTAAAAGTTAGGGTTACTTTGATGATTTTTTTCGTAATGTCTATTAAAGATACAAATGAATTTTCTTCTCATATTCTGTAGACATAACTATTTTTTGTAAAAATAAAAGCTTTATATAAACCGTTAAGAAATGGTTTCAACTATTTTAGCGATTTCTTGGGATAGCAGCCATAAACTATTTAAACAATATCAATATACTCTAAATAGGTTATTGACAATTATTTCATTTTTATTGTAAAAAAAAATACATGACTTTTATTCAATTTTTCTTAAATCTAAGCACCATTTTCACTGAAACTAGTATTTTCTTTGGTTAATGCCACATTAATAACGCAAGTGTTGCAAATATAAATAAAATACTTTTGAATGGATTAAAACGCGTGTAATTGAAGCTATATTTACATAGGTTTTTGCGTAAAAGTTACATTTTAATTAATATTTAATTAACCCAAAAATGTAACTTAATAATTATACTTTAAATTACACGCGTTTTAATCCTTTGTCCCTTTGAAAAGTATTACTGAAACTATATAGGTAAGCAATATCACTTATAACTACAAATAAATTATTAATTTGCCAAAGTCTTCCTAAATAAACATTTATACTTTCATTTTTCAGAATATTTTATTATAAAATCTGATATACCTTTATCCCTATCGTTTCTATAAGAGGTAGTTTCGGACAAGACACCTCCGGGCCACCAGGACTTCAGCACTATACTCGTATAGTAATGCAGCATTTGCTCCGAGAACAGCCAAGATATTGTCTCCTTTATTTGCCTATTACAAAATACATATTTACTATACATTGAAAACAGGTTCGAAGGACCAAAAAACATTATAACCTTATAAATGTAAGTCTAAAAGCACTTGACACACTGACAAGAGAAATGTCTTATAAGTATGTATTTATGTAGCTAAGTGTTATGAAATACTATAGAAACTCTACCTTGTTAATACATACAGCTTCGTAACAATTCGGCATTACGTGAACAATTTCGAAAGTCTTGTATATAAGTCAGGTATCTTTTAAATAAAAAAAATATTAAATTGTCGCAAAAAGCTTGTACATTTGCTCGTGTTTCAATGTGTGCTGGTTGCAAACAAATTGCGCTTTTAAAAAATTGCGTGTGTACAAAGTACACATGTCAGAAGTGAAACCTGCATTGTGCATGAACCTCTAAACTGCATATGAAGTCCTGGTACATGTTGCTAGGATGACACATGATTTCAACCGCTATGAAAGACATTACTAACACCGCTACTACATTTATGTTCTCCTGGTGTCTATGCAGTTATAAGTCGTGCGTATGACATAAGAATATTATATTAAGGTATACCTACTCCCGTCATACATAAAAATAAAATAGTATGTATATTTCTGTCTCATTCTTTGCCGGCTTCATCCTACACATTTTTGTATTTGTGTCTCTTACCTGTCGATTTTTCCGTTGCATCCGGTTTGAAATCACAACGATTCTAAAGAAGTTTCACTTCAAAAAGGTTGACACATATGAGAATCGTCAAGAGCTATACATAATAACCCAGTAGAGTTTATATAGTATTTGGTATTACAGTACTTATCTTGTACTAAGACAACATACAAAATAAATAATAGTTTATTCTGTATTTATTTTTTTACTAAACTTAAAGTATAGTATATAGTAGTGTAAAACATGATTAAAATATTCAAAGAAATGAAACAATAGTCTAAAATGGTAATAAATGAAAGATTTTCAATAAAATATCTCAGATACAGGTCGGAATGTGAGCGACTTGAGACGGTTCAAATATTGGTTCAATCTTGTAAGTAATGTATTGTCACCTAAACTGGAGCGAAAACTTGGACCGCGGCCAAGAAGTCAAGAGTTGTGTAAGTTTAGGAAATCTGTGTGGTGTTTTGACATACAGTTCTGAAAGTAATTTTATTTTTTTTTAACATAAGAGTACTTTGGTAATTATATATAAACGAGGACCCTGAGAAATCAAAAGTTGATAATGTTTAAAATGTAACAAGCTTTTGTTTTTTGTTAAACGCAAGCATTTTGAGCATTGTGCAAGGTATATTCTACACATTGTCAATGTGTGCATTTGCTAGTACTAGTTATTATTGTTTAACATTTATTTTTATCTATTTGACTATTTGACTAAACTATACTGGCGAATTCACCTGTCAAATCAAAAATCAGTTTATTCACGTAGGTCACGGAAACGACACTTATGAATGTCAAAAAAAAAATCTTATTGAATCTACCGCTACTTCGAAAAGGGTTGAGCTAATGAGTAGAAGTAGCAAGAAACTCATTGCCACTCTTTTATATTAAGATTTACATTTAAGTACATCGATTTACAAATCATTTCAAATTATAATATAATATATGAAATGTAAAATGATGCAACAGACACAATCAAACGTCAAATAGTCAATGTCTTACACGAGTAAGTCAAAAAAGTAAATGTAAATTAATACAAAAGTTATTGAGTACGGTAGCTGCATCATCCACATACACCATAAATAAATAAAGGTATTCTGTGAGCATTTTATAAGCGATTATAAATAGATAAATATATTTTATATATACATATTAATACACACAATAACTTTTAGGAATCTGAAACCTGTTGATGGTGCGTCCGTACGTGATCTGCACAAAGGTGACGAGCGTTTTCCTCAGCCATTTGAACACGCCCCTCATGTCAAAGACCTCACTCAGGAGCGCGTAAAGCGGCTCCGCTATACTGTCGCGCTCTTCACCCATGCCACCCGCTAGTAATATCAAAAAATATATAATAGTACAAGTTTGGAGGTCTCACTCCGCAAAATCATTTAAAGAAATAGGGACTCTAGCAGCCATAAAATAAGGTGTAATTCAGATCGCACAGCGCTATTAACCTACATTTTATTCACCTAGTTTCATCACTTTCTATCGCGTGACTCTTACCTTTTCTGACAACATTAAGGTTGTCTTCTTTACCTAAAACTGTACCTAGCACAGTAAAACTAATAAAAATAGATCAGTTGTTTCTTTTCACTATGAAAATCAGTGTCGTCCGCAAACAATACTACCTTATATTTTTTCTCTATAAGATTAGGAAGATCATTTACTATTTTTTTTTATTTGGCTATGTCCAAACTGACCGCCAACGCCTCTCCCTTCGACTCAACCGCTTGCGCCCATTTATGGGTTAGGTATGCAAGAAGATCACCAGCTGAGGGAGCCTGACGGAAACCGTACTGGCAGCCGGTGCAGGAGCTTGGGATACCTAGAGGACTAGGTATTCCAAGAGCTGGCGGTTGATGATCGACTCCATTACTTTGGAGATAATGGCAATGGGCGGTAGTTGGACGGATCTGAGCGTACACCTTTCTTAGGGATCGGGTGCACTAAAGCCGCCTTCCATGATTTTGGGACTACGCCTGCCGCCTACCGGAAAAGACGGGTAAGGACCAGCGCCAGTTCCGGAGCACATGTCCACAGCACTATCGGGTTTATGCCATCGGCCCCGTTCGATTTATGAATGTCCAAGGTGAGAAGCGCCTTCACCACGGCGCTCTGATTTTTACCTCCGACATGAATGACTCGCACCGCAGAATACGCGCTGGTGGTGCACCTTGGTCATCCAGAGACGAGTTGGACGCGAAGATCCATCTTCCCAGGAGCCAAGGAGATCAGCTTTCTCTTTCGCGTCATGGGCCAGAGAGTCATCGTCCCTGTCCAATGGCGGAATGGATGGCTGGCTGGCAGAAGTTTCCTTGGACAGCCTTGGCGAGCGACCAGAACGCATTAGTTCCCGAGGGAAGGTGTGCTAGTCTCTCGCCAATTCTGCCAATGTGCTTCGACTTCGCGTCAGAAATAACTCTTTTGAGGGACCTGGAGTCATGATTGTAGTGTTTTTTAAGTTAGCTGGAATTCACATCCTTAGATACCACCGCAATAACCCAAGCCTGATAGCACTCCCGCATTCGGCGAGAGGCCATTTTGCAGGATCGGTCAAACCATGTTTGGGACCTGCCACTGATAGGCACAGAGCAGGATGGAATGAAGAGTTCCATACCTTGCAATACCACATCAGCAACAGCGTCTGGAATCTGGATCACCCAGCGAAAAACAGATCCTTCATGGGTAGGATGCAAAAATCTACCGCATCTCATCCCACTCTGATCTATAGTGCCACACGCGGCGACAGCCTAAGAAACGGGGCCGTGCTAGGCGCGTGATCGGCACGGTGCTCCGGATCAGTCAGTGGTCCGACGTTCCCAAAGGAGGGTCAACGGAAACTAGATAGCCTTCCGGATGTGAGGTCAACAGAAGGTCCAACAGTGAAGGTGTAGGTCTTCCACATCTGGGATTCGCGTTGGCGCAATAACCAGTTGCGTCAGACCATATGCTAAGGCGAAGTGGGGGCCGTTAAAATCGCCAAGAAACACGATCTCTGCAGTGGGCGTACTGCTCCAACACGGAATCTGTAGCCATTTGGATGTGCTCGAGGAGCCGGTCAGTCTCTGCGTAACCGCTATGGGACCTATACAGGCATGCGTAGATTCGCGGATGGCTGTCGCAGTCTACACGCAGGCGATGATCTAATTCCGGTTGTGTCCCTTAGGACCCAACATGGCACTATCACTCCTATAACTGTCGAACTGCGTCAAAATCTGTTTCATACAATTATTCATACAAAAATTAAAGTTGAAATTAAAAATGTGAAGGGTCACGATTCGAAATAAAAACTATCCTATCTCACAAGTTGCATTACATTACACAGCCGGTCCAAGGTTCGAGTCTCCTCAGGAGACGCCCCGCGACTGTCGCGTAATCTGTTGCGGCCTCCACGGCCCACGTCCTATATCGCTGTAAAAGCCTTCAGGGCTAACAACATAGAGGAGGTTTTTAGTCGGTTCCGTAACAAACGCCCAAATACATAACGCTCTGTACATAATAAATAAATACTGTTTTTTATTAATTTGTCAAAAATATTTCATAACATCAGGAATTATTTGCTCCCGTTGTTGAAATGAAATTGTTTCACAGCAGAACTGTCAAACCGTGCGTGAATAAATTCTCTCATAGAAAATATGTACATACAATACCAATATTGGAAATAAAAATAATTATGTTACGGGGTGGGTCTCAGTTGAATTTTTAAAAAACAAATATTAACTGACACTTGTTCAACACAAAATCAGTAATAACATACGAAGAGATAGAAGATATAGAAAAACGTGCGGTCGCGACAGACTTTTGATCAAGACTAACTTTCCCACACTAATAATAATAATAATTTTGAAAGTTGTGTGGTCGTGTGTCATCGTGTCGTCATTGCTTAGAGTCAGCAGTTATCCCGCCATAGCGGTATCTAAGTACTGATTCTATTACAGGTCCCAAATCGAAATAAAAACTATCCTATAAAGTTATCCGATTAAAATCCGTAAGGTAATGATTTTAGTAGTTCACTGAAAACAAATATCAGGACACTGGATTTATACATATTAGAATTGAGATAAAGATTATAAAGGAGCATATCCCGTACTGCTGAAATAAATAACGGTAATAGCTTAATACTCTTGATTCACCATCATTCCTCTTACCTCGAATAGAGTTGGTTACATGTTTGCAAGAGCCATCACCACCATTCCCATCCAAATACATGGACATCTCATCATCATCCGCCGACTTGTGTGTGAAGCCCTCCTTCTCTTGTGATGAACGACTCGTCGTTTCATTGCTAGCAAAAAAATGTAAGTTTCATATTAAAAATCTAATCATTTCAAAAAATCTTCATATCATATTGTAAAGTGGCTTACCTCGTGACTTACCTTTTAAAGAGCGTTGAGAAGGAAAACTTGTTTTTCTTTGGTAGATCACCTTGCTTCAAATACTCCGAGCTTGGATTTAAAAATGTGTAAAGTGGCTCGCTCTGATTAAGTCGGTCATCTTCTAGAACAAACTAAAAATTATTTTTAATTTTAATTCGATTAGTTGAGTCTTGCAATGTGGATATATGGCCAAGTAGACATTTAAAATCAATTAAAACTATTATCACTTCATCATTATCATCATCAGCCGGAAGACGTCCACTGCTGGACAAAGGCCTCCCCCAAAGATTTCCACGACGGTCGGTCCTGCGCTGCTCTCATCCAACGTATTCCAGCAATCTTAACCAGATCGTCGGTCCATCTTGTGGGGGGCCTGCCGAAACCGCGTCTTCCGGTACGTGGTCGCCATTCGAGGACTTTACTGGCCCAACGGCCATCTGTCCGCCGAACTATGTACCCTGCCCACTGCCACATCAGTTTGGAGATCATTTGGGCTATGTCAGTGGGACAGCCAGTGGTATGGGTACCACAACGGCGCCTATTTCTGCCGTGAAGCAGTAATGTGTAAACATAAATGTGTTTCGGTCTGAAGGGCGCTGTAGCTAGTGAAATTACTGGGCAAATAAGACTTAACATCTTATGTCTCAAGGTGACGAGCGCAAATGTAGTGCCGCTCAGAAATTTGGGATTTTCAAGAATGCTGAGCGGCACTGCATTGTAATGGGTAGGGCGTATAAATTACCATCAGCTAAACGTACTGCTCGTCTCGTCCCTTATTTTCATAAAAAAAAACACATTTGGTAAGTTAACAAGTTAACACTATAATAATAATAATAATAATAATAATAATAATAATAATAATAATAATAATAATAATAATAATAATAATAATAATAATAATAATAATAATAATAATAATAATAATAATAATAATAATAATAATAATAATAATAATAATAATAATAATATTGACAACAACTTACCTCTAAGTACTTCTGTATTAAAATTTTAGCCTTTTCTAAGGAATTCCTGTCATTCTTTCCAAATATAAACTTAAATGAATTTGATGGCAGTTCTATATTTTTCAACTCCGAACACATTGGTCTTAGCTTTCTATGTAACTCCTGTAAAATAAGCAATTTATTACATTAATCAGCAACCAACTATTTAACTATAACATCAAGCATTCGGTACAAAATGTGCCTATAAATATTTTTGATTTGAAAACTTCTGAGTGAGAGTAGGTAAATTGCATTACACTTGAAATATGAAATTTTTTCATACAGCTCGTTCGGAAGGCAGATTTCCTTAGAGAAGAACAAGCAAGAAACTCTAAGGTTGCTCTTTTCAAAACAGAATGGTATCACAATTTATAATTGTAAATTAAATTTTACAAATAATTTCAATTACAATATATGCAAAGTGATGCAACAAAATACACAAACGTCAATTACTAAATGCCTCACACAAGTAAGTCAGGAAAATGTAAATTAATAAGTAAAAACATAGTTATATTTATTGAGTACATCTATACATTTAAAAATGAATTGCTGTTCGCTAAAACTCGAGAACGGCTGGACCGATTTGGCTAGTTTTGATCTTGAATTATTTGTGGGAGTCCAGAGAAGGTTTAAAAGGTGAATAAATAGGAAAATGCTGCTAAATTAAATAAAAACAACAAATTTGTTTTTCCTTTGATGTGTCCATACATAATTTCTATGAGAGAATTTATTGACGCACGGTTTGACAGTTCTGCTGTGAAACAATTTCATTACTTCAGCAGGGTGCATATTTTACGAAGTAATTTTTGATGTTATGATATATTATTGACAAATTCATATAAAAACATAATTTATTTATTATATACTGAACAACGTCTGTCGGGTCAGCTTATATAAAATAACGGCTCTTTTAAGTGACTTGACATAACATAATTATGACAATTTGTGTCCGAAGCCAATAATAAATTAAAAAAAAATATGTAAGGAATAGATAATTCAGTAATCTATGAATCAATTTTCACTTCCCTTTTTAACTTAATAAGTATATTTAACGCCGTGTGTAAAACCTATTATTAAAAATAATTGTAACTCATGTCAGTAATTTGTAAAAATTTCAGCATTTTGCATATTCTTGGTTTATTCGCAGGCATAACTTTACTCCAAGTTTATTTGTAAGGCTGTTTCTGTCTACTTTATACTTATTGATTTAGTAACGCCTTAATTTTTATTTACTGTCAAAGCTTCAGTGTGGAACACCGTTACCATTACATTTTGTGGGTATATAACAAATCTATATTATCACTAACCGGACTAATACAATGTATATATAAATTACCTGAAATTCATTGAGTGTCCTCAACAAGACCCAACCAGTAGTGATCTGTTCGGGTTTCTCGTCAGCGGTGGAGTCCTGCTCCGCCATGTGCACAACTATCACAAACTGTGGTGGTTTTGATTCATCTATAACCTGAAAAATATGTCCATTACGATTACTTATCATTTTGCTTTTCAGAAGTTGCCCCTAACCGTAAATATCAGCCTGCTTGATACAAGACATGACATATTAGTAGTGCAACAACACATTGGGCAGGTCCAAATTCAAAAAAATGGTAAATGTATACACTTCTATAATAAACTTCCAGCCACTGTTCAGGCATTATCTATAAATAGATTTAAATGTTTTATAAAAAATGGCTTTGTCGTAAATCCTATTACTCCACTGCTGAATATCTAAATGATCGCACAGCCTGGGACTAGATTGTGATTATTTTATAGCGATAGAAATGATTGTACAATATTGTATATTTTTATTGAAAAGAGCGCAAAAAAAGAATGCTGGGAGAGTTTCTTGCGCCCCTTCTTCTCTCTCAGAGCGCCATTTGTTTCCGAAGCGGTAGTAGTATCTAGTAGTTATTAGAAATGACATCAAAAAGAATTCTAAAGGAATCAATTTTGAGAAAATAAATGCCTTTTATGCCTTTTAAAAGAGGTGAGTCGTCGTATCTACTACTACTCGAATGTACAGTGTCCGGGAAGCTCCGTAAAATCTTCTCGTCCAAAATACCACAGTGTCTGAAGACGAAGGTTTTTAGCCAATGTGTGTTGCCAGTGATGACATACGGAACGCAGATGTGGTCGCTAACTATGGGCCTTATGAGGAAGCTTTCGGAGTTTCCCTACGCAATCGAATCAGAAATGGGGATCCGTAGGGAGACCAATGTCATCGACAAATGATGCGAAACTGAAGTTGCAGTGGGCGGGGCACATAGCTCGGACGGACAGATGGCCGTTGGGGCAGTAATATCCTCGAATGGTGACCACGTACCGGAAGACGCAGTGTTAGTTGGCCCCCCACAAGATGGACCGACGATCTGGTCAAGATCGCCGGAATACGTTGGATGAGGAGGACCGTTTGTTATGGCGATCTTTGGGGGAGGCCTTTGTCCAGAAGTGGACTTCTTCCGGCTGAAATGATGATATACAACACATAGTTTGTTTAAGGCTTTTTGACATTTAGCACCTCCTTTTCGTCAGTTTTATAGTTGTGAGTAACTTGATACCTCAGCGCTGTGCACCGTGGCCCGCCACCTGCCCAGGTGCTCGGCCCAGGAGTCAGTCCGCGCCAGGTGCGCCTCCAGCCGCATCTGCTCGCCGGCCAGGCGCTCCACCTCGCTCGCCAACATGGCCAGAGCTGGTGACTCCGGCTTCAGCGACGCACGTAGCGCTGCTAACGCCTGTCACATACATATATTGTAATATACTAGCTGACCCAACAAACTTTGTATTGCCATATAGAGTAATTAAAAAAGTTTCGGACTTAATCTGAGCTTAAGACTAGCCGTCATCAAGTCCCGATCTTACTCCGCTGAATTATGATTTACTAGCTGACCCAGCAAACGTTGTATTGCCGATATTAAAATCGCGATACAAAAGTAACTGTTGATCGTAGATGGGTGAAAATTTGAAGTTGTATGTATTTTTTAATGCTGACTCATCAAAAAAATCAAAAAAATAAAAAATAAATCGTGTGAACCACCCTTAACATTTAGGGGGATGAAAAATAGAGGTTGTCCGATTCTCAGACCTACCCAATATGCACTCAAAATTTTCATGAGAATCGCTCAAGCCGTTCTGAGGAGTTCAATGTTTAACACCATGACACGAAAACTTTATTATTAGATTAGATTTATCTACAAGATCTACTTTACAGTTGATAACCTGCGGGTTCGAGTCCCGCATCGTTCATAAAATTTTGTTTTCAGTTTTATATTGTAATTAAAACAACAGTTCAGTTTTTTTATTTAATTGATCTTGACTATCTTTATATGATAACTTCATTGAATAAAACTACTAGACTAAAATAATATTTTTAAATACACTTCTACAACTTATAAGAAGATATTTTGTTAAAAATAGGACTAAAGGAAAAGAAACGTATGGTCGTTTTAATAAAAATTAATTTATACCCAACAATATAGTATAGACCTACTTAGGAATTGCTTGTAAATAAAATTATCTAAATTAATTTCTTTGTTACTTATACCTACACCCAAACAGAAATTATTATGTTTAGAAGCATTAGTAAAGGTGGCCACGAATAAATGTATAATTTTTTTTACAATATATTATGAACAATTTTGTTCATATGTTTTGGAGATCGGGCCAAATTACAAATTGCAACCCACACATTTTTTTTATGGAAAAGGAGGACAAACGACTCCAGCGTACGGCCACTTGATTGTAAGTGATCGCCCACACACATTCTCTTGCAACACCGGAGGAGTCACAGGAGCGTTGCCGACCTTTAAGAAAAGTGTAGGCCCTTGTTTTGAAGGTACCCATATCGTATCGTCGTGGAAACACCGCACAAGGAAGCTCATTATCCAGCGTACTTGTACGTAAGGTAGGTAGGTTAGATACGATAGGTTTTTTTAAGATAATAAGGGACGAGACGAGACGGACGTTCAGCTGATGGTAATTGATACGCCCTACCCATTAAAATGCAATGCCGCTCAGGATTCTTAAAAAAACCCAAAAATTCTGAGCGGCACTACAACTGCGCTCGTCACCTTGAGACAAAAGATATTAAGTCTCATTTGGCCAGTAATTTCACTAGCTACGGCGCCCTTCAGAACGAAACACAGTAATGCTTAAACATCACGGCAGAAATAGGCGCCTAGCCGGCATCCTGTGCAAAGGAGCGTCCCACTGGTAAAGGTACCTGAATTTTATTGTTATGTTTCTCCTGTAGCTGGTCTAGTTTCCTCCGGGCGTATGTGGAATGTTCCGTCAGATGTAGGGTACCGCCCACGCTTTCAGCCGACGAAACTGAATCGCTGGATAACTGACGATCTTCTATAGGCGACCTCTCTGATATAAGTTCTAAAATGAAACATTATATTTTAAAACTAATGTAAAAATACAAAAAAAAAGTCCATTGTTTTTCTTCTGAGTACTTAAATAAGGACCCTAAGCTTTTCCGGCATTTGTTTTTTTTTTTTATGACAATAAGGGACGAGACGAGCTGGACGTTCAGCTAATGGTAATTGATACGCCCTGCCAATTACAATGCAGTGCCGCTCAGGATTCTTGATAAGCCCAAAAATTCTGAGCGACACTAGAACTGCGCTCGTCACCTTGAGACAAATAAGATGTTAAGTCTCATTTGCCCATTAATTTCACTAGCTATGGCGCCCTTCTGACCGAAACACAATAATGCTTACAGTGACAATTTCAAATGACAGACGTGATTGATAGCTTTAAAAAAAATATTCGAGTAGTAAATTTACCTTTATTAGCTTCTTCAGTAGCGAGTTCGGCTACGAAAGCCCTGTACTGATCGCTGAGTAAGAACGAGTGGTAATACTTTTCCTGTATCGTATCCACGACCGTGTCTTGAACTTCGTAGAACACTTCCGGTCCCGTGTCACCTAATAAGAATGATTCCATTCGCTTTCTTGTTTCCTGAAAATAAACTACTATCATCATCGTAATCATCAGCCGGAAGACGTCCACTGCTGGATAAAGGCCTCCCCCAAAGATCTCCCCGACGATCGGCCCTGCGCTGCCCTTATTCAACCCTTATTCCGGCGATCTTCGATCGGCGATCAGATCTTCGGTTCATCTTTTGGGGGTCTATCAACACTGTGTATTTCTTCTTCTGGTATAAACTTCCGGTATATGGTTGCCATTCGATGACTTTACTGCCCCACCAGACATCTGTCATTCGAGCTATGCGCCCTGCCCACTGCAACTTCAGTTACGCAATCATTTGGGCTATCACAATGACTTTGGATCTCCTACAGATATCATTTCTGATCAATCTTACAGTTTCCCTGAGCGTAGCCCTCTCCATTGCCCTCTGAGCGACCAAGAGCTTTCTCATAAGGGCCATAGTTAGTTATTATTTTAAACTACTATACTCCAAGAGAAATTAATTTTCAAAATTATTGAAAAATTCATTTACTTCTTATAATTAATTAATAAAAACTCTGCATTTTTATCTATTTTTACGAATCCTGAGCTTGCATTGTAGTGGGCATTTGATGTCCGATATAGCCAAATGGTTAGTGATCCTGATTACTAAGCTAGAGGTCCCGGGTTCGAATCAGGTGCAATCATTTATACGATGAATATAGATGTTTCTTTGCTGAGTCATGGATGTTTATATGTATTTATGTATGTTTAAGTAAGTATACTGTGTTCAATATATCATTGTCTAGTACCCATGGTACAGGCTATGCCTAGTTTGGGGCAAGATAATTTGTGTCAATGTGTTTCAATATTATTATCAATATTACGTATAATGACTTACCATCAAGTAAATGTGGTGCTCTCGACCACACTTAACTTAATAATAAATCTTAGCACAAATAAATCATTACCTTGTCAACTTTGATCTCGGCACTAGGAGACCGAATATAAGTATAAAAAATTTCAGCGCCCAATTGATGCCAGCTACTTCGTGGACTGTGACGTAACTCTTCAACTGCTGTCCAGAACCCCACAAGACCTTGTGAGCACAACGTCTCCAGAAACATCGACAGGTACCTCCGTCCAATCACACTCTCCATTATTTTGTGTAAAGGCATTGTCTGTAACATATTACATAAAATATTACATAATATTTCATCGTGTACCCTTGTAGGCAATGAAACTCAAACTATCACTGGGAGTGTTCCAAACAGCTGTTTCACCTGATTCCTGTCGCCGAATCCCTTCGCACGACACGCCACAAGTTAGGATATCACCCCTCCATCTGAATGTGTAGCGGCCCTCTACAGTGCGGTTTTCAAGGAGCTTTCTTCTACGTACTACAAAGCTGTGGAATGAGCTTCCTTTTGCGGTGTTTCCGGAACGATACGACATGGGTACCCTCAAAAAAAAACGCGTACCTTCCTTAAAGGCCGGCAACAAATTTTGTTGGACATTTGTACATAATAGTGGCGACAGGGTAACGCCCACATGCCACTTCCATTAGTTTTTTCTGTTCCGTGTATTTAATTGATCGATATAATTTAATAGAGGTGTAAAATTATATATATATACATTATTTAGTGCAATATGATTTTTATAATGCATCATAATTATACATGACTAGCTGACCCGACAGACATTGTTCTGTATATTATAATAAATAAAATAATGTTTTTATATGAATTTGTCAATAATATATCACAACATCAAAAATTACTTCGTAAAATATGCACCCTACTGTCGACGCACGATTTGACAGTTCTGTTTCACAGCAGAACTGTCAAATCGTGCGTCAGTAAATTCTCTCATAGAAATTATGTATGGTCACATCAAAGGAAAAACAAATTTTGTTGTTTTTATTTAATTTAGCAGCATTTTCCTATTAATTCACCTTTTAAACCTTCTCTGGACTTCCACAAATAATTCAAGAACAAAATAAGCCAAATTGGTCCAGCCGTTCTCGAGTTTTAGCGAGACTAACGAACAGCAATTCATTTTTATTTATTATTTATTTATTATTACAAGGAAACATAACAAACACATCACAAGAACTGAACAATATAGGAAAGAGATACAAAATATAAATGTAGATGCGTCCTAACACATGTTTCACAAATACAATAATAACAAAAAGAAAAATCAAAGGTATACAGTCACAAAACGCAAACATTCACAGAAGTAACTAATTTAAAAGATGTAGACAAATGAAATTAATTAAAACTAAACTTGGGGCAACGATAAGAACGATTTTAATTTTAATTCTAAACTGTGTCTGAACACAGCAGGGGAGCACGAAAATATGTCGATGTCGAGAAAACTATTGTTGTAAGATTTACACATTCTGTGTAATGGCGCGCGAAACCCAATGTTTGTTCTTGGGGACGATAGCTCAAAAGTAATGCATGTGCGGAGAGACCTGGCTGGGACGTGAAAGCCTACGAGACTGAGGAGCTCAGAAGATGTCAGCTCACCAGTACATATTTTCTTTAAAGTTACACAGTCTGTTATAGTGCGGCGCTGACATAGCTGAAGAAAGTTGTATTCACGCAACAAATCATTATAGTGGGCTCGATTTCCTTTTACACGATAATTTAATGTGCGTAAGAACTTTTTTTGAATAGTCTCGACTCTTTTTTCGTGGATCGAGTAAAAAGGATTCCATATTGGGCTTGCATATTCTAGTTGGGGTCGCACGAGGGACTTATAAAGATATGTATAAGTACACTTGGCCTTAAATTGCTTGGACACACGTGTAATAAAGCCTAGCATGCGAAGAGAGCTATTTAGAATATGGTCTATATGGGTTCCGAGGGTTAGTGTGCGGTCTAAATGAATACTCAGATCTTTGATGGTAGAAACTGACGTCAGCTGTTGATTGCCGAGCTGAAAATGAGTCGTGATAATATTTTTATTTCTGGTGAACACGATATGTTTACACTTTTTGTATGCCAAGTATAGTTTATTACGTGTGCAGTATGCATCAAGTCTGTTAAGATCCTCCTGAATACGGACAGCGTCAGATGGACAAGTAACTGTTTTGTACAGCTTTAAATCATCAGCGTAAAGTAAATAATGACAATGTGAAAAGCACTGAGATATGTCATTGATAAAAAATAGTGAAGAGCAAGGGTCCAAGAATAGAGCCCTGCGGTACACCGGATGTCACGCGAACTGGAGAGGAACGATATCCATTAACAATTACCGACTGAATGCGGTCCTGCAGATAGGCCGCAAACCACCTCAAGAGGTTACCTTTAATGCCATTGAAAGAAAGCTTCTGTAAGAGTAATACATGGTCAACCTTGTCGAAAGCCTTCTGGAAGTCTGTGTATATAGTGTCTATTTGTGTTTTACAATCTAAGCCGGTGAAAATGAAGTTGGTAAATACGAGAAGATTGGTGAGAGTTGATCTGCCGGCAACAAAACCGTGTTGTTGATCAATAATAACATTTTTTAAGCTGGAGAGGACATGACGGTGCAATAGCCTTTCTAGTACTTTGGGAATTGTAGAGAGGATAGAAATGGGACGATAGTTTTCATGTCATTTCTTGCTCCAGATTTAAAAATGGGTGTAATGTAGGCCGATTTCCAGAGTCTGGGGAAACAGCCTGTTGACAGGCACTTGTTAAAAAATAATTTCTAGTGGCACACAAATTGACTCGTGTGTGTGTTTAAGAAATATTGGACTGATATTATCTGGTCCAGGGCCTTTATTGCGGTCGAGTGTACGCAGTTCTCTGCTTATTTCCGCCTGGGAGATGCATACGTGACTAATAAGAACATGCGAGTCATTGACGATACTCTCACCAACAGCACTGGAATCAGAGAGAACCTCGTTTGCTGCAGGCTCGAAAACTGATTGAAAGTACTGCGAAAACATTTCAACAGTGGCGTTTGGGTCACTAGACAAAGTATTTCCGTACTTCATGATATGTGGATACCCTGAGTTAGATTGCTTTAGCGAGGAAGTATATTTCCAAAAATGTTTAATGTTGCTTTTTAGGGAATCTTCAACACATTCAATATACCGATTATGACATATCTTAAGAAGCATTTTCACTCGCGCTCTTAACAGAGAAAACTCTTGATAATCACGAGGATTTTTATAGGTTTTCCAACGACCCCACAGCTTGTGTTTTCGTCTGAGAGTGCGTATTAACCCTCTACTGAACCAAATGGGGTATTTATGTGATTTAGGCTTCATCAAGGGCACGTATGTATCAACGATATTGTTTATTTCCGTGTAACATGGCAGTGGTGTTAAGAGTGACTTCCATTCAACTTGTTTGACTACAGTATTTATAGTTTGATAGTCTGCCTTAAAGAAATTTCTTTTGCGAGTACGAATATGGGGCATTGGATTTAATTTCTGTATATGACAAAATATTTCCAAGGCCGGGTGATGGGGAACGTTCAGCAAGGGATCAACAGAGGATTCGGTAGAATTTTGAAGAGTGGTCAGGACTAGGTCCAAAATCCTTTCGTTTTCATTAAATATATAATTAGATTGTTCTAAGTTCATGTATGACATAGTGTACAGAAGAATTTTTGACTGTTCTGTAATAGCAGATTCTAACAGGGCGTCAGGACCGGATGTCCAGTTAAGCTGAGATAAGTTAAAATCACCGGTAATTAAATAGTTATTAAAACGCGCAATGGAATAAATATCAAGAAGTTTATGAAAATACGAGCTATATGCTGTGGAGGGAGTAGAAGGAGGAAAATAGCATGCGTTTATCAAGAGATCTGACAAGGAGGGCAAATGAATATATATTTCCTCTAAATCTAGTGCTTCAAATTCAGGTAACCTTATGGCCTCAATAGAGTTCTTAACTAGTACTAAGATCCCACCGCCCCCCTTTTTACCGGATATTGAAAGATTTCTATCACGCCTAAATATTGAATAATTGCCCGTGCAGACCTCTCCATCAAAATAAGACTCTAACAACCAGGTCTCCACCAATACAATAACATCATAGCTGCTTAATGCAATATTATGTCTTAATTCTTAATTTTTTATATATATATAGACAATGTTATATAGGTTGATTAAGGGTTGATTATTGTGAAGGAGTTGTTAGTGGCAGTTTAAACTAACTTATACCAGTTTGAATATCACTAACCTTGCTTTCAGATTCAACAGTCGGGAAGGCTCCATCCCAACCCTGTCTTCTCAAAGCTGACTCACATTCATCCTTAGCAATAGTCAGCTGGTCAATATATCTCTTCAACTTCTTGGCGTCAGCTAATTGTTGCCGACTAATACTGTGCTGGTTTCCTTTTTCAATAACTTCTATATCTATCCCTTTCGCTCTTTTTATATTCTGTAATGTTGTTGCTTGCATTATCTGAGTCACAATATCATACCTGAAATATTAATAGACATCTTTAAATAAAGGCAGAAAAACATGGAGAAGGATAAAACCAAAAAATGTTTTTTTTATATAAGAGCGGGCAAACGGGCAAGAGGCTCACGGGATGGGGAGAGGTGAGGCAACCGCCCATTGACATCCGCAACAACAGGTGTCAAGAAATGCGTTGCCGGCCTTTAAGGTGGGAGTATGCTTTTTTTTTGAAGGTCCCTAAGTCAGGTCAGGTAATTGATTCCACAAAGTGGCTATGCGAGGCAAGAGATTTCTTGCAAAACGCGCGGTTGTGGAATGCCAGACGTCAACGTGATGGGGGTGGTACGTGCACATCTCTTGCAACGCCAGAGGAATCACAGGAGCGTTGACCGGCGTTTATGGAAGTTGTTCGTTTTTTAAAGGTATCCATGTCGTATTGTTCTGTTAACAGCACAAGGAGCCCATTCCACAGCTTTGTTCTTGCTTTTTTTGAAGGTTCCCGGAAATACCGCCATTCTAGTCTATTTAATGCTATTTATATTTACGAATATCCGGTAGAGAAAAATTAAAGTTACTTATGTAAGTAAATAAGTACCTACATAGTTGATATCATTATATTTGTTTATGCCCTGGTCTTGATTAAAGGGAAATCTTGGCGTCCAATTAAAAAGAAGACTGTAATATAATTATATTATTTAATACGTTATGTTAACCAGTCCGTTCGTATTAAAAGTGACGGTCGCGCGACTCTCTCCCACGCGACCGTATCGTATCCAAAACCGGTCTGTCCGCGCGGCCATCTTAATTCGGCCGCTTAACAACGCTCTAATAACGCTAACAATGCTCTAATAGTCAACATATTATGTAGTAACATTTACCTCAATCGTTTAAGTGTGTCAATATTGTTGCAGTTATTTATTAGGCTTATGTACTCTTCAAATGTTTTGGCATACTCATGAGTTCTGAGTGACATCGCATCAACTTCCTTCTGTGCTTCTAAATACTGGAGTATCTTTTGGTTAATGTAATCAGGATCAGTTACAATATTTATTGCAGGTTGTAGAACTGAAATGAAATAGTTAGTACAACATGACCTCTTTAATCCAAACTTCCAAACATAGGCCCCCCGTTCGGATTCCTGGAGTGATTGGATAATATAAAATAATGGGTATTTTTTTAAATTTTAAGTGCATATTCATCTATATACATGTTAAAAGAAATCCAATATTACAGTTTGTCGGGAAGCAATTATTGATAAATAAAAAGCTTTGTCTGGCGAAAGTAGGGTGAATGAGATGGCAGACCGATTGGCAAGAAGGGGTTCTGAGACCCAACTGGTCTGACCGGAACCTTACCTGCCTCTGCCATATAGCTGGTTCAACCACATAAATCTAAAGATAATGGCACTACATCAACAATACTGGGATAGCCTTGAGGAGTGCAGACAAACCAAGGCAGCTTTACCCTGCACTGACTTGCGTTTTACCAGGGCATTCTAACAACTTAGTTGGTGTTGACTAAGATTAATATTCAAATTGAACTGGGGCACAGGGGGCAGCACTAAAACAGCCACTCACATTCTGCTGGAGTGCAGAGAGGTGGCAAACTACAGCTCAAAGCACCTGGGCTCACCAGGCGCCCTTTGGAAAGTCTTCTGCAATGTTAAGAAGTTGGGTGACTTCTTGGAGGAGCTTGGCTGGTTGGAGTAATCTCTACACAGTCACACTCAATTTATTCTGAATTGAGGAAACCACAGATGTGAAGAAGAAGAGTAGGATGTTCAGATTACAGACATATTCTGATTAGAAGGGGTTCAGACTATAGATCTCTTGCTGTATTTGCTGCTCAGAATTTTTGGGTTTTTTAAGAATCCTGAGTGGCACTGCATTGTAATGGGTAGGGAGTATCAATTACAATCAGCTGAACATCCTGCTTGTCTTGTCCCTTATTTTCATTTAAAAAAAATATTATAATGACAAATAGCAGTAAAAAACCAAAATAAGTTTGAACTTACTTTTGCAAGCTATAACTTCTCTGAACAGATGACAAACTGGTGTTAATGAGTAGCATCTTGGCATCAGAAGTATAACAATCATCTCGCTTATTTGTCTCAGATAATGTTGTTCAGAGTCAAAGCACATTAAATGTGGTGACAGAGCAAATACAGGAGGCTGGTTTAACTCCAAACTAAAAAAAAGAATATGTAAAGACATTATCTAATGAACTCTATAGGACTTAATGATTAATTACCTCTTGATGTAACTCTAATGGGCCTGCCACACTATATGCCTTGCGCTGTTCATAGCTATGCTCCTCACACTATGGAGCTGTTGCCCTCTCTGCCCCCAAATTCTTGTGCGCAAAAATCATGACACTCCGACAAAATAGGGTGTGGTGGGCCTAACGAGGAGCATGATGTCCGGCATGATATGTATCTCTGACTTCATTCCTCACTACTTGCCACTTGTTGAGTCTAGTGGCATATGCATAAATATAATAATATTGACACACTTTTTACACAAATTATCTTGCCCCAAGTTAAGCATATATAGCCTGTGTTATGGGTTACAAGACAACGATATATTTAATACAATATACTTACTTAAACATACATAAATTCATATAAACATACATAAATACATTTAAACATCCATGACTCGGAAACAAACATCCATATTCATCATATAAATGCTTGCACCTACCGGGATTCGAGCCCGGGACCTCTAGCTTAGTATATAGGATCGCTAACCACTCAGCTATACAGGTTGTCAAATAAATAAATACATATAGCATAGTGTGGCAGGCCCATAAAGTCTAGCAGCACAAAATAAGGAAACTACATTTTAGTGAACATTCAAGCACAAAGTATGACTAATTTACACTAATGGGACAGAAATACAAAGATTTACAAGGATGCACCTTAACTTTTGGGAGGAATTATAACTATATTTGTTTTTTGTTTGTTTCCGAGTCATGGATGTATTTATGTATTTCTGTATGTTTATATGTATTTGTGTATGTTTATTGTATTAAATATATCGTTGTCTTGCAACCCATAACACAGGCTATATATGCTTAATTTGGGGCAAGATAATTTGTCTAAAAAGTGTGTCAATATTATTATTATTATATTTAGTATGGATGTTAGACATAATATTGTTGATAAAGTAACTTATACTGATAACAATTCCAATACAGGCATGTAAACTACTGTTATATATATTAAATATTTTATACACATGTCTATGATGAACACTTTTCAATCTGGTTGGTATCGGTTGTTTTGTGTGCATTTATAAGCAGCAACAAAACAATGTCTGCATCTAGCATTATTAGCTATTTTATGGTTTCGATTTGTCTGTAGAAAAACAACTGTATTCTTTTAAAAAAATATTTAATGTAAGTAGTTGTTACAAGTTTGTTTGTAAAGATATTTAAACAGTATAATTGTAGAAAATTAAGTGTATCTTAAATAGATAAGTGTAACAGATTTGAAAATAATTTGTGTATATATATAATTTTATTATTTTCATTGCCAATGTTTATGGTAGCAATACACTTGTGGGATTCGATATCTATTTTACTTAATAAATCTTTATTTCTCAAAGTCTGGCTTCTACAGTGTCTAGAGAATGCCAGAGTTGAGAAGTAAAATTCCCAACATAATGCTGACTAGACAATATTTTGGTTCTACAATATCTTTTGAATTATTATGATAATATTTTTGAAAAATAAATTCTGTCGTTGTAAAATTTGTGAGTTGAGAATAAATCGCAATAATATTACCATAACTCACAAATTATTTTTACTTACGCACAACTTTTTGCAATCCTTATTTTCTCAAAATGTTGAGTTATTTTAATAACAATGTCGTTAGCTAACAGTTTCTCTGCATCTACTCTTAATAATCTTTCATTCAGATTCTGTATCGCTCCCCAAATGTGTTCCTTAAACTTTTCCATAACTGGCTCAGGTTTATGTGTGATATCTTTAATCCATTTAGTCACAAAATCCCTCAGAAACAAGTCAATCAACTGCTGCAGTTGGCTATCAACAGGACGACCAAATACAACAGGCAGATGAAGTTTTTTCACTGACGAAGCCCAGTTACTTTGCTCTTCCTACATAATACAAAATTAGTTAGAAGAAAAATTTGTTAATTATTTCTGTCATAGCAACCTTAATATAATAATATAGTACCTTCATAGTATCTTCTAGGCTACGAGCTTCTTTTTCAATATTATCAATTAAAAAAAGAGATGTTTGGTGAGGTGATGATAACGCAATGTGGCCCCATAGTGTCAACATAAGAACGGCCACTACCAGAGATACAGTAAATAGTATTGTAAATGCAATTCTCCATATTGCAGGGAACCACCACAAAATAATTGATAAACACAAAACTAAAATTGATATTTTTTTTTGTATCATATTAAAATTATTAATAACACATAGCGACTAATAGCTATTCACTTTCGTAACTATTCTATTGTGTATGTAAGCACAGAAAAATAATATTTTCATATATAACACAATACAAATAGATTACACTGAAACATGTTCTATACCCAAAGGATACATTAGACAATTTATTTTAATAAACAAATGTCCCAATAAATGTTTCTTATAATAATATTGAAGGATTCATATTTATTTTTGGGTATTTGGTTTATATTGTTTAATTAAAAATATAAATAAAACTCGCACTCTAAACATTAAAATGGATGTAAATATCAGAATCAGTTTACATTTATCAACAAAGAGAATTTAAACGGGAAAAAAAGTAAAAAATTCAAAGACGGGAGCGGGGAGTGCATAGAAGACGATGAGTAATATCGCTTGTATGAAACGCGTACTAAATCTTGATACCAACATAATCACCTAGTGACGTAATAGCAGAGTAATATAGTAAACCAATGTCCCTTACATTGGTTTACTATATTACTCTGCTAATTGTCATCAATCAATCAATCTTTAGAGACTGAGCTAAACAACTGCTTGACTGTGAGGAATATGTGGAAGATGATTTATTAGAAAGTTACATGATATTTAAACAAAATCCTTAAAACTAGTTAACCAATTACAATTGTTACTTAAAAATATTTACAAGTTCAGAAAATACACACCAATACTATAGCTTACATTTTGACAAATAGTAAAACGTTTCATTCAATAAGAATTGAGAATAATATTATGTGTTCTATCTCGCTCTAAAACTAATGCTATCGCAGTAAACCGGCCAGCGAGCGCGGGCTTGTGTAAACTCGCGTCGAACCTCGATCATACGATGTCAATGAGCATTTAGCACCTACTCTGTTTCTCATTAATTAAAATTGCATGAATAGTGATCGACGCCCCGACGCGTCAGTCGAGTACGCTCGGCCTTGCTGTGCGGTTGTGTTACGCGAGCATATGACTGATCACGTGAGTATATCTGCGGCCATCGAGAGAACGTGACGATGCTTGTACTTCGATGAGCTGACTACTGGTGATCTGTATGATTCTATGAGTTGATGTACAGCATTATGAAATGGTTCTTATCAGAGCTAATATTACGTAATATAAAATAAAATATTCTTTTCAGAACGAATCTTTCGGCATACGCTTATTACAGTTATTATGCACGATTAATATTTCTACGATCTATAATGCTACGAAGGTTACGTTACAAGTTAGATATTAGACATTTGTATTAATTGATATTATTGGTTATAGGTACAGCTACAAATCCATAATTTTTATCGATATTTAAATATACTATAAAAATGTGCATATTCTTATATCGACAGTTATATTAATATAAATGTGATCTCATTTTAAGGTTAATTTTAAGAAATACCTAAGCCAAGTCTAACAAGGTAGGGATACGTTTTAGTTATCTCAAAGGAAAAAACAATTTACATAATTAAAATTATTAAAAGTTTTCTTTGATAGTAGTTTCGCTTTCGACAGTCTTTGGTTTTCGTTCTTCAGACGTTGCCATAAATGTTTTTGAAGTGGCGTAGGCGTGGGTCCTGAATCTGAAATTAGAACAGAATACATATTAACAGAAATTAGGAAACCCTAATTTTTAGACTATAAATTTTTTATTGCACATTTATGGGACAGGATTTTAAAGGTTAATAAACTTATAAACTATTTTAAGATCTATAAACTTATTAACAAAAATATAGATACCATAAAAATTAAATAAATTTAATAATAATTCAAAACACTATCGACAATCGATTAAAAATTGTCAAGCACTACAGATAGATTATAATAGCAGAGTTTTACCTACCATTAAAACTCATATTATGTCTGGAACCTTATTCGAGGCCTAATAAACAATATTGGGACATTGTTTGTTGTCGCCTGGTGAGCCAGACGCCAAAGTGAATATGGAATGCACAATATACATATATATACACTTAGAACATATATACATGTAAAATCATATTCCAAACATACATAAGTACATATATACATTCAAAAACAAAAGGATATATTTAAAAGTGAACTTCAAATAAATAATCAGCGTTGGTCTTATTTATTTTTTATAAAATTTTGAGATTGCATTTATCTACCTCCAATTAGCCCTAGATAGGATTTTGTCTAACGGTTCTCGATGAAGCCAACCCTTGGACGCTACAGGTGATTTCACGCTTCCCGGAGTTGCATCAACACCCGCGTCAGACAAAACTGATTTTACCCAGCCTGCGATTACAGTTCGAGAAGCAGGTAAACGGGTTGTTACAAACATTACATAAGTTTCAGGTGTATAAAGGTGAGGTGCGGTAAGACAAGCGGGGATCACGCTTGGAAAGGAATTTTGTAACCTGATATTATGTGCAACAGCGAAGTCCACCCGTCTAACTTTGTCCATATTTCCCGGAACATCCCTAATCTGCCTCCCTGAAACTGCTGTTCCTTGTCAAACAAAAGTTCTTACCGCACCTCCTTTTGACACTATAACGTTGGTTGGATGAGCCTTGTTCATTAAATGGTTTTCTTGTGATGACCGGGGCTTGTGAACCCGCAGTAAATTATTGTGGTTTATATTGAGGTCGAAAAAATCGATAGTTTACAGCATAGGCTGGAAAGTTATAATTAAAAGCATAGGGCTGCATAGGAGCATACGATCTGTACGCCTGAAGTGCTTTATACTGTCATGCAAACGTGGGGCGATCGGTTTGATTATAATCACTGGATCCAGGTTGTGCAGCCTGAGATGCAGTAGTAACTCTCTTTTCTTGTGCAGAAAAGGAGGGCCTTGAAAAATTTTCTTCATACCATCCTTGTTTTATTTATAAAGCCAGAAAATGGTTCTTTATCAAGTAAAAATTCACAGGATGGAGGTATCTTTTTTAAATTTGTTCTTAAAACTTTACTAAATTTAAGAATGCTTCTCGCCTTTGTTCGATAATATCAGCTCGACGCCCACAAAGCAATTGAGATGCTATCTTCTGGGTGTTTCGTTACAGCCTAGCGAGACACTAAAAAAAAAAGAGATTCACTCGATTGTATGGAACGTGCAGTCATTTTCAGATTGACAGATGATGGCTATAATCTTGTAAAAAAAAGTGTGTGTGTCAGCTACGACGCACGACTGAAGTTTATTCCTCAAGAGCGATTGTCTTTGAACAGGTACTAAACAAAATTAAGTCCAATGGAGTCGGTTACAAACAGACATACAGCAGAAGCCAATAAAAGCGTATTAATTAAAAAAGATCGACATCATATTATGTATGGTTAAATAATTGCATTAATGAAAATTCTTAAAGAATATATATATTTTTATTTTATTTACATTTTTTACGACTATTTGGTGAAAATTTATATATCAAATATTTTATATTTAAGTAGATCTTACATGATTACATCATTATAATTGAAGACTACAGGGGAAAAACAATGAATGTCAATTGTTAGTTAATTTACATAAACTCAAAATAAAACTAATGAAAGTCTATATTTTTTTGTCTAAATTGTTTAAAACTATTTTTTTATTTCCATTTTATCAGGATTATTATATGATTCAATACTAAACTAAAAATAAGTAAAATATGACAAGAAATTCTTAGATAGTTTTATTAAACTTTAAAAGTCACACAGAAAAGTGCAAGTACAATGATGGTCAATAACATTCATTGTTGTTGCTAATTTTTGATCACAAAATGTTCTCGATAAAAATCCTCTATCTTCTTATGCTTAAATGTGGTAGATGACAAATCATTTAAAAGTGGTTTAAACTTCGTGGCCAATCGCGATGCTCTAATTACTACTATTTCAAACCTATGTCAAATCACTGCACGTTTCATAATAAACTGAATTTATATTTTTAATCACGCAGTACCGTCTCTTGAAGCTCAAGAAATTAGCCCCCCAGATTTTTTTTTTATTATTTTTTTTTTCATTACATTGTTAGTTCGCCATTTGTTTTTGATTGTTCTCTATAAACATTTGTTTGTTCTCGATTTTTTTTTTAAATTTGCAATTTATTAAAATTGGTTAGGTTAGGTTATGTTAGAACAGTTAAAACAACGCACGAGCCGAGCGTAGCGTGCCGCGGCAGCGGCCGGCGCGGCGAGTGCCAGAACCAAATAGTAGGCGTTTCCCCCCATTTTTAATAAATTGTTTTTAAATAAACAACAAAAGAACAAACAATTATTTATAGCGAACAATTAAGAACAAACTACGAACTAACGATATGCGATATTGAAAATTCAAAAATAGAAAAAATTTTTTTTTGGGGAGCTAAGTTTGATGAGCCGCCTCTTGATACCTATTATATAATTATATATTATTATACTCTTTGGCTATAATATAGTATTTACATCCTCATTGTTTCGTAATTCGTTGCCTACTTCGTTGTGTACTTGTAAAATAATGTAATAATAACATTCACATAAAATTGTACCTAAATCCTAATTATTAAGTATTTTAATTAATAAATAGGTAAATATTCTTTGGTTTTGTGAGAATAAAATATGTATAAAATTTAAAATACTATAGTACATATTACATAGCCTATTATTTGTCGGTTTCTTGGTTAGTCATCTGTTATTTGTTAGAGAGGTACCTATAATATTTTAATCGTAATTGTTATTTATTAAAAAATAATTGACGTCTCAATTTCATTTCAATATAAATCAATGGTATGTCTGAAATAGGCGCTAAGTATTTAGTTGTTGGTGGTGGAATTGCTGGTGTAACTTGCGTTGAATCCCTGGCTATATTACACCCAGAGGAGAGCCTTGTTATTGTGACGGCATCATCGTTAGTAAAAAACGTAACCAATGTGAGCTTCTACGCAAAAACAATTGTTAAATTTGACGTTCATGATACTGAAGCTGCTTCATTACAAAAAATTCATCCAAACCTTAAAATAGTATATGATTCTCTAAAGCACATTGATACAACCAATAAGACTGCAGTAACTGAGAGTGGAACTTTAATTAAATATGATGTCGTGTGTATTTGCACTGGCGGAATACCCAGGCTTATAGCAGATGCAAGAAAATGCAAGAGAATCCTTGGCATCCGTGATACAGAATCAGTTGAAGAGTTTAAAGAGAAGTTAAGTAATGGACGGAGAATGGTTATAGTTGGAAATGGTGGTATAGCATCAGAAATTGTTCATGCAACTAGGGGTATACAAAAGATCTGGGTTGTAAGGGATGACTATATATCAGCTACATTTGTAGATCCAGGTGCTGCCGAGTTCTTTCAGAATACATTTAAACATAATTCAAATGACAAAAACAGAAGCAGCATATTGAAAAGACATGTATTTACAGAAGAAGACACACTTGTGTCAATCAATAAAAACTTGAAGTCTGCTGCGCTTGGCCCAGACTGGTATAGAAAATTGGAAAATATAAGAAATGAAACTGGTGAACAAGAACTTCAAATTATATATAAAGTGGAGGTTGAGTCTGTTATAGAAAGAAATAATAGTGAATACCCACTGGATGTAAAATTGACTGATGGTAAACTTATTCAGTGTGACTTTGTTATATCTGCCACAGGAGTAGATCCAGCAGTAAACTTTTCATGGGATATTGAACCAGTGTATGGAAAGGATGGAGGTCTGGCTGTGAATGAGCAGCAAGAAACATCAATCAAAGATGTATTTGCGGCTGGTGATGTAGCTTGTGCGTCTTGGGATTTTTCACCACAATGGTTCCAACTAAGGCTTTGGACCCAAGCAAGACAAATGGGTAGCATGGCTGCCAAAGCCATGCATGCCCGAATTACAAATGAAGAAGTATTACAAGATTTCTGTTTTGAACTATTTACACATTGCACTACCTTGTTTGGGTACAGAGTTGTGCTTTTAGGGAAATATAATGGGCAAGGACTGGATCAGGATTATGAAATTCTGTTAAGAACAACACCTAACCTTGAATATATTAAATTTGTTCTCAAAAATGGAAAATTGCAAGGTGCCATCCTTATTGGGGAAACAGACTTAGAAGAAATGTGTGAAAATTTGATTCTGGATCAAATAGACCTGACTCTATTTGGGGATGATATTCTTAATCCAGATATTGATATAGATGATTATTTTGACTAATGTACCATACTATAGGAAACCCAATAGAATGAAATATGTATTTTTTATTCTGGAAATGTAAATTGATATTTATTTAAATATATAATATTAATTGTTAGATTTATCTTTTATCGATATACAGGCGTCCCAAAGTTATGGGACATGAAGAGAAAGTACCTTAAATATTGTATAATATAGGGTATTTTACTGAAAGAAGACTTTATGTTATTTTTAAAAGTTAGTAATTCTGCATTCAAAGATTTTCTTAAAATTACTTGTCTTGTCTGGGAATCAAACCAACAAATGTAAAAAAAAACAACCCTACTTTTATGATGCCAATTGAAAGAATGGCAAAAAAAATAACTCTTCTTAACAAACATAGTATTTTAAAAGAAAGTAGTCAATTAAGTGGGTATTTTTTTGTAAATTAATGAATTAAATGCTCAAAATTTGATCCCTCTTGTCTTACGCAAATCGCCAATCTTTTAATGAGTCCGCTGCCTGTTGATATGATATGGCAGAATTCTGTTTGTAACTCGCCCACATTCTCATATAGCTTTTTGTATAGCATTATTATCTTTCACGTATGCCCAAAAGAAGAAATATAATTTTGTAAGGTCCGGCTATCTGGCCGGCCATCTAATCGATCCATACGTACCAATCCAAGTAAGAAAACATTCATTTCGAAAATCTGCTGCTCTCCGACTATTATGAGCCGGAGCTATGTTGTTGGAAAATTAAATTTTCTTGCTCCGCCGCGGAAAGATTTCTTATCTCATCTCTTACAATTTGAAGTATTTTCTAAACACTTGTTTGTGTTCAAGGTTCCTTGGTAAAAATGGATTAAGAAAACCCGGTTTTTTAATAAGGCTGCACCAATAGTTGAGTGAAGAACGCACTTGGTTATTCGATTCAGTGACTCGCAGTGTTTCTTAAGACCAAATACGATTATTGTGGTGGTTATACATACCGTTATTGCTAAAGTTAGATTCGTCTGATATTATCCAAAAAATTTGGATCTTCGAGCAAGCGTGCCTGGATATCAAGACAGAAATTTTTTCTCCTTTCTATAGCCCGGGAGTAATTTTTGAACCAATCGTCCTTCAACATAACTGTTGAAACCATGTTTTTTTAATACACGGTGTATTTTACTTGCATGCTGAAATTCTAATATCGCTACATATCGAACGTCGTCGTCGGCAATAAATAACTTTCTTGAAATTTGAATCAAACATTTTACGTTGTTCCTTTCTTTTAAAATACTATGTTACTTAAGAAGAGTTAACGAGTTATTGGCATCATAAAATTAGGGGTGTTTTTTTTTACATTTAAGTCGGTTCGATTCCCAGACGAGGCAATTAATTTTTAGAAATTTTTTGAATGCAGAATTACTACTTTTTAAAAATAAGATAGTCTTATTTATTATTAGCAATCTAGAGCTATCTATAAGGATTCTGTTCTTAGTCTTGGAGAATTATGTATGTTGAGAAATTTAAATTAGATTAATTATCATTTATTAATTCCCTATGGTGATGTGCACCATTCATGTAATTATTATAAATACTTATGTGATGAAGCTTTGTGTGATAACTCGGAAAAACGTGTTTCTTCAGATGAGTGATGGCTAGATTAATTATCCCTCCCATAAGATATTAACCCGCAAGATATTTACTTCATCTTAATCATTAGAGCCATTTTCGAAATCTCATATCAAACAATATTGCTTGTTAATTGTGGAGGATACGAGAGAATAGGTAGTAGAATATATTTAAATGGACTAGTGGTTTGTAGTTTGTACCTACTTGTGCTGATCTGAAAATGCTGATAAGTGTGAGACGGTGTTGCAAACTGATGATGGTTGAACGCTTCAATTGATTAGTGTTTACTAGCTGACCCAGCAAACTGTACTGCCATATAAAGTAATTAAAAAAATTTTTGGGATGCAACCGATTCTCAGACCTACCAAATATATCGTACTACAAGGGTGAACAACCCTTATCACTTAGGTGTATGAAAAATAGATAGTAGCTGATTCTCAGACCTACTGAATATGCATATAAAATTTGGTAAAAATCAGTAAAGCCGTTTCGGAGGAGTGACACGAGAATTTTATATATTGATTATAATTTTTCCATGCTTTTATTTTTGCTGTGAGATGTTGATTTACCTTAATGTTGGCTGCTAGTTAGCAGTTTTTATAAAATAATTTATTTAGCTTAGATTAAGAATTTGTCCCCGCCGGTTGGAGCGCAGCAGAGTTCAATCCTTAATCTAAGTTATTTAGGTACCTACATCAAAAATTACTTATTGTTATTAATGTCAAAGTTATACTTTTACAACCATACTTCGAAAAGTTTAGCTTTACTTAGAAGTGGCAAGAATGTTTTCAGGTGAAAGGTGCTAAATCTAATACATAGTTTGTAAATTCTCTTTGATTCTAATCAGCATTTTCATTCAATTCAATTCAAATAGTTTATACCTATGTTATTTAATAGTTAATATTCCGGTAAGTACTTAGTGTGTATCTAAGTGGTGTGAATTCCAAATATTTAACAAGAATTGATATTACTTAAAGAAAAAAACTTTTTTTTAAGCTGCATAAACTCTCGGCAAGCTCAAATGATGGAAGTTCCGAGAGGAGCGCCTTGTGCCTGCGATAAACAATTGAAAGCCTGCGCAATATCTAGAATGATTGTTTTTAAATAAAATAAAATGAGCATAAAACAGCAAGTAAGGTTTTTTTATTTTGAAGCGAGATTTTATACGTTCGTTCGGGCGAGAGCTCTATCCTTGCTAAGTGTCAGATTTAGGACCGTTACATGTTATTTCTATGTATAGGTACCTACCTATAAAAAGTGGCAGCTGCTGCGCAAATACCAAAACGTAGATAGTTTTCTATATGGAATAACGGTTTCAAAAATTATTTATTTATAAAACTATGTATTTTTGAATATATATAATTTACAACCTTAGCGCCCTTTTTGCGTTAAGTAAAAATTGGTATTACTCGTGAAAATTATATTTTCTTGACACGTCAATACGAACTATTTTAATATTCCGACCGAGATATACTGTATGCGGAGATTCGTTGCCGTAACGGAATTTATTAGTCTAAACTTTTCTATCACCCGAAATAATATTGGTAAGTTTCTTTTTTATGGCATTAAATGAGTAGGAGGAGATGATCCACTAAATACAAAATAATGTCATGCGTCAAAACGACCAAAGGTAGGTATTATCTATTATAATAATATGACCCTCATAACATCACAATGCGCCCATCACCCTCAGACGTGTAGTCTTAATACTCGAATAACATAAAAATCAGACACATAATAGCAATATGAAGGCAATATAAGATTAGATTAGATTTTTTTATCTTTGATCTGTTTATATTTGTGTTGTAATTAGGTAGGTTCTGTAACACACATTCACACAAAAACCGAAATTGTACAAAAGTCAAAACAAATCGCTTTATACTGTAATACTTCGCTTCTTTCGGGCGTCCCTAGACGGCAGTGGTATTTTTTGTTTTGCGAGCTTATTATTCAGTGGTTGCAAGACACGGAGTGATAAATTGATATGAAGGGCACGGGGTTGGACTAAGTATCCCGTATTAATATTGTAGTTGATAGAGCTTTAGTACACGATTATAATAATAATAATTTATTATTATTATTATATAATAATTTTTTTGCGATAATGCGTCTCCGCATCGAGTCGTTCTGGAGTCGTCTGCGCGGCGCTCAGAATCGTATCCTTCGAACCATCGGTGATTGCCCGGATAGTCATTTCTACAGGCATTGGTTGTCCGTGTACCACAGCGAGAACCAAAAATGACCGTGTGTATTTTTATTATTGTTAATTGTACACTTTTATTTTATATCTTATGTTTTAAACTTCACTTATATTTATGTCTTATTTGTAATTTTATTTTGTAATATGGACTTGCTCTGAAATAAATGATTTTATTATTATTATTATAATGCTACCACTCTTATTACAAGGTAATCCATCCTTTTCACAATGAAATTCTAACCTAAAACAGGTAAATCACGTAAATAAAACGCTATAATTGTGGACCAAAGCTCTATCAACTAAATTGGTTAGGTTATGTTAGAATAGTTACCACAACGCGAATGTCAGAACCGAATTGTAGGCGTTCCTCTTTCTTTCCTTCCCTTTATTTACAAATAAGGGAGGAGGGGACCTTTCTAACCCGTAAATATCATAATTTCAGGTTAGGTTTTAATGCTTTTTCTCTGGTTCGGTGCATTACCTTGTAATAAGAGTGGTAACATTATAATCGTGCTCTATTAACTATAATATTTTTTACCTCCTAATTCGTGTTATGGGACACTTAACTTTCGTGGACTGGTTAGAATGATAGCGTTCTGTGTTCGCAGAACTGTGCAAAGGGGTAAGTGCGACCGCCCCTACATGCTCCTTCTACTATTTTCTGTGTTGAGCTCCCGACTTCCAAGACTTCCTCTGCGTTATAAAAATTAGAATCTGTCAAAATTGACAACTGACAGTTGACTGTTAACATTGAAATTTGAAAGATTAGTTTGAGTCTTCAGATTCAGTTTTCGAGATTGTTGTTCTTAACTTCATCATTTATAATTTAATTGTAATTCATTATTCAATATATTAAGTTTATACTTGATTCGCAACTTGTAATCTGGGAAACTATTTTAATTTTTAATTGATGAAATAAAAAGCGACCAAAGGCCACTGTGAAATGATATCATTGTTCTGTTTAAAGTTTTTGTCTTATTGTGAAGTGTAGTGTCTATATATATTCTACCTTTGTCTGGTTACTGTTTTTGTAAATCTTGGTAAAAGAATAAAAATGGCTATTTTCTTTAGTGTTGTTGCAAGAGGCACAGTAGTGCTGGCAAAATATGCCACATGTGCTGGTAATTTTACAGAAGTTACTGAACAAATTTTGTCAATAATACCACCCCACGATGACAAACTCACCTATTCACATGGAAATTACCTGTTCCATTACATTGCGGAGAATAAATTGGTTTATTTTTGTATTACTGATGATGTAAGTATCATTATCTTTAAATGGATTGGATAAATTGTTATACTTTATAAAACTTATGAAAAATCTCTTATGTTCTAGAAATTTCAAAGGTCTAGAGCTTTTCTCTTCTTAAACGAGATCAAAAGAAGGTTCACTTCTGCATTTGGGGACACAGCTCAGACTGCAATTCCATATGCAATGAATAGTGAATTTTCAAGAGTTTTGGCAACAGAGATGAAGCACTACAGTGAATCAAAAGACTTAGAAACCATATCTAGAGTTCATGGAGAGCTTGATGAATTGAAGCAAATCATGGTTAAAAATATTGGTAAGTTAATTTTTTTTACTACTACTTTGGGGCAAGTTGTTTTATATTATATTGAACCTGTCTGAGGTCTGTTACAGGTAGGTAGGGTCACACTGATGGTAATCCCATTTGTAGGTATATGTAATATATATTATGGTACATACCAATGGGTATTCAGATTTGTGCACCATGACAATATTTGTATACTATGTCTGTAACAAAGTATCTATCAAAAAATAGTGTAGGCTTCATGAATTCTATGAGTTTATATTATTAAACCATTACTTTATTAATCTAAATTAATTTAATTACTGGGGAGCACAAACTGTGGCTTTTTCCACAATAATAAAAAGAAAATATGTAAGTAGATAATTTCATATTGATATAATTATTTCACTGTATAAAGAGTTCCCTTATCATTATTTATCAATTTGATTTATGTACACTGTCAATGCAGAGAAGTGGGTTAGTTATGACCAATAAATTTGATTGATGTATATCAATTGTTTCTTGATAAAAGGGACCATTTAATGTTACAATGTATGACCATGAGAACCAGAGCTTATAATATTCATTTATTAATTTATATCAATTAAAATTGATCATTTTGGTGGAACCAGGGTGGTCCAGGTGATTTAATCTAATATATAAAATTCTCATGTTGCGGTGTTTGTAGTTAAACTCCTTCGAAACGGCTTGACCGATTCTCATTAAATTTTGAGTACATATTGGGTAGGTCTGAGAATCGGACAACATCTATTTTTCATCCCCCTAAATGTTAAGGGTGGTCCACACCAATTTATTTTTTTAATTTTTTTGACATTTTTTTTTAATTTGTTTGATTATGAGTCAGCATTAAAAAATACATATAACTTAAAATTTTCACCCATCTACAATCAACAGTTACTTTTGTATCGCGATTTTAATATCGGCAATACAACGTTTGCTGGGTAAACTAGTAAACTATAATAATGTATGTTTTTATAAATAAGATCACTTTTAGATCACCCGGAATTTAAGAATATGATTAACTTTTACTGTTAGTAATATACTAGATATCGTAAAAAAAAATTAGTTAGGCCAATCCGGATCTCATGGCCTCATATTTTTACCGGTTGATTTTTTTTACTTTAGTTCAACCATTATACTTAATATCTAATTAAATTATTAGCAGCCACACCCTTGGTGGGTGAATTTTTCATTACAAACTTATTGTTTAGTATTGAATTTATTATACCTTTAATGATTGCCGTTGATTTGAAACTACATAATGTTTATATACATGTGTATATAGAAGAGAAATTAATTCCAATATTCTTATTAAAATATTTCAATGTTCCTTTACTTATTTGATTCAAGAAATGTGGGTTGTTGAGAAAAACCTCTACAGTGCACTTTAATAAAGAAACAACAAAACAGGCCGATTATCTGGTGGTATAGTAATAAGACAATATTTTTTATTTTATTTCAAAGAATCTGATTCAGAACCGAGTATGATTACCAGACCAGTTTCATCAATAGCAAAATTTTTCATATTAAAAATAGCTGTCAAAACTTTGTAACTTTTAGTATCGGGCAGAGAAAGTATCTTGTCAGGGATACTTACTATTTCTTATTAATATATATTTGTTATTTTTATTATTATAAATGCATACAATATTTCAAAAAAATTATATCACGACCTTTATACTCAACAATCTTGACTCCGCTGAAACCATTCCATACTTTTTCGAAACGATGAGTATGTTTTTGTTGACATTTGAGCATTATTCTGTGATAGGAATATTAAACTAAATTTTTGCAATTAATTAACTTTGGTAAAACATTCACAACATTTTAGATTGTATTTTTAGCCAAATCTTTTGAATCATAGGTTATACAAGTGTATGGGTCACATGATCTTAAGTGATCACAGAAGCATTGCCAACCTTTAGGATATTGTATACTCTTCTGTTAAAGGTGTCCATGTAATATTGTCCTGCAAACACTGTGCAAGAAAGCTTATTAATTAACAGTTTGCTTGTATGGGGCACAAAGTTCCATGAAACTAAAGCATAACTAAAAAATAAGGACCACACAATAATACAAGAAACAGCCTCATCAACTGGATATCATCCCCACCATCTGGATGTATGGCGGTCCTCCACAGTGCGGTTTTCAAGGAGCTTTCTTCCACGTACTACAAAGCTGTGGAATGAGCTTCCTTGTGCGGTGTTTCCGGGACTATACGACATGGGTACCTTCAAATGAGCGCGTACACCTTCCTTAAGGCCGGCAATGCTCTTGTGATTCCTCTGGTGTTGCAAGAGATTGATCACTTAACACTAGGTGACCTGTACGCTAATTTGCCCTGCTATTCCATGAATAAAAAAACTAAGAACCAGTAAAATTGTCAAAATTTCATTGTCCTACAATATACCTGCGACATATCTAAAGATAATCTTCAGCAGTGGGAGGCTCCTTTGCACAGGATGCCGGCAGATGATGGGTACCACAATGGCACTTATTTCTGCTGTGAAGCATTAATGTGTTTCGGTCGAAAGGGCGCAGTAGCGAGCGAAATTTCTGGGTAAATGAGGGTATTTCAAAAATCCTGAGTGACACTGCTTTGTAATGGGCAGGTCGCATCAATTACCATCAGCTGAACGTCCTGCTCGTTTCGACCCTTATTTTCATAAAAAAAAATCTCCCATAGTCATGATTGTAATGATAAGTTAGCCAAATAAACACAAAATTTCAAACAATATACACATTAGTTGATCATTAGAATATAAATGATGTTTGGGCCATTATTATTTATCTTACTTTCAAATTGTTAATTGTAATGATGTATGATAATGGGGCATTATTATGTTTTCATCAAACAATTTGTGTTACTCATTCGGCAACCTTGAATTTATGTCTGCAATTACATGATTATCAAACATGCACTCCAATATTTAAATAATGAATGAAACATTACGTTGGTAATTGTAGATATTGTTGGCTTTTGTTTGTCGTTAATTCTTTTACTTTTTCAGCCAACCGTCTCTAGTCTTTTTTAAAATGGTTTTAAACATATCTATTATAAATATATTTTAAAGTGATAATACTCACGTCTGGGGTTAATACGCAAATCAACTGGTTATCAACTGTAAAGTAGATCCTGTAGATGAAGCTACAATCTGAGAGTTGAACAAAGCATACAAGATTTTATGACGATACGTCACTCGAACAGTTAGCTCAGTTGGGAGAGAACTCGCTCGGAACGCGAGAGGTCGTGAGTTCGAGTCCCGGATCGTTCATGAAATTTTGTTTTCAAATGGTTTTAATTAATATGTCTAGGTAAAGCTTATTACCTTAGTGTGTTGTGACAAGAAAGACTTATCTTACACTCGCAATTTGTTTATAACTTTGTGTTAGTGTGTGTGCATTGCTGAAAATAGAGGTTAACAGTTGACCTCAATTTTCTTCGTTGTTTTCACAGCTATTACAGTCTATCTAGACGTATTGTAGGTCAAAGGTTTTACTGTTGTAATTGTTTTTATGTCAGACACTTTGGAAAAATATTACTTAAGTAGTACTGCCGCTTAAGACATCTTCCCTTCCAAACATTAAATCATCTTTAAAAAATATTATAAATTTCTACATATAAGTTATAGTAGTATAGTAGTAGTAATAATCTCAAAACTGATAGGAAACACGGGTTACAGTTCTTTAATAATAATATTTTTTTTAAATTTAATACATAAAATATTTTCTTAAATGATTAAAAGGCGTGTTATAATCTATACTAATATTATAAAGCTGCAGTGTTTGTTTGTTTGTTTGTTTGAACGCGCTAATCTCTGGTACTACTGGTCCGATTTGAATGATTCTTTCAGTGTTGGGTAGTCCATTTATCGAGGAAGGCTATAGGCTATGTTTTTTTTTTTCAAAATTAGGGATCCGTAATAAAATTGCTATTTTGTAACACAAGGTGTAAAATCGAAAACCTATTTTTGCGTGCGCTGCAAAAACTATTGACAATAGAACAAAATGATGTACAGTCTATAATATAGGCAATATTTTATCTCGGTATTTCCAAGGAAACGAGAAAAACGCGGGTGAAACCGCGGGGCACAGCTAGTTAAATTATATGGATGTTTTGTAAAACTTAACATTTAGTTGTCTTTGCGAAATCGAATGGCAAAAAAGAAAACAGAATGTATGAACAGCAAAATACCACCGCCAATACATTAAATATAATATAGTATTGACCTTGAGTGGAATTTTATTTCAATTTACTTAACTTTTTGATTGTTCGCTGATTGGAATGGTTGAAATGCCACAAAACAGCAATGAAAACCGCTTATAAATTCTAAATTCTGATGTTTTGACTATTATAGCAACGCATTTCCAAAGAAAGGGCCTTAATACAACCAGTTGTATGATCTAAGTACACGCTCATTTTCGTCAAGGTGCAATCCATTCAAGAAACAAAGACCGAAAAAATTTCACAAATCATAGAATTGGTGTTATCGAATTATTAAAAATAAAATACAGATCCAGGCTAGACATTTATAAATAACTAGCTGACCCGATAGACGTTGTTCTGTATATAATAAATCAAATAATGTTTTTATATGAATTTGTCAATAATATATCATAACATCAAAAATTACTTCGTAAAATATGCACCCTGCTGTCGTCATGAAATTGTATCACAGCAGAACTGTCAAACCGTGCGTCAATAAATTCTCTCATAGAAATTATGTATGGACACATCAAAGGAAAAACAAATTTGTTGTTTTTATTTAATTTAGCAGCGTTTTCCTATTTATTCACCTTTTAAACCTTCCCTGGGCTTCCACAAATAATTCAATACCAAAATTAGCCAAATCGGTCCAGCCGTTCTCGAGTTTTAGCGAGACTAACGAACAGCAATTGATATTTATATATATAGATAAATAAATTCTTTATTGCCATACAAAAACCTTACATACAATAGGCAAAAGGAAAAGGCTCCGCTTCACCTGACATGGAATCATGGATTTATGTTTCCATGCAGCACTGTTTTTCAGCCATCCCCTCCTCCCTAAGGTGTTGTGTGGGAGTCGATGTATTTTGGCTCCCCGATTACCTACTTAAGCTATCTTTTTTTCTATAATATGTAACACTAAAAAAAAGTGTTCTTATTACCCTTGCAAGTGTGTGTGTGTATTTGCGTGTCTTCTTCTTGAGACATCTCAATCGACAATCTTTTAGAGTGGAATTTCCAGTCGATGTGGTTCAATTTCTCCGCATCAAGTTGCTTTTTTAGTAGAGGAAAACGGTATTTTTAAATTTATGCACCCGATACTCATTTGTTACTCTAGAGGAGGGGGTAAGTCATTCCATATTTTTGCAGCAGAGAATCTGAAAGATCCCCTAAACCGAGCTGTTTTGTGCTTAGGGATTCTCAGGCCGAGTTGTCTGTTTGCACGCAAGCTGCGTGGGTGAAGTGTTTAACCCAACAGAGCTTTAAAAACAAATGTTCAGGCTTCTTGTATTTTATGTAATAGTAGTATATATGAATGTTTCTTGTTCACAGACAGCATGGCAATGAGAGGTGACAGATTAGAGCTACTCATTAACAAAGCTGACAATTTGGCAACAAGTGTAAGTATTATCCTATTTATATTATGAAAGCGAAAGTTTGTAAGAATGTATGGATGTAAGTTTGTTACTGTTTCTCGCAAAAAGTACTGAAAGGTTTTGTATTAAACTTTACAATAATATAGCTTACACATAGGCTGTTATAATTAAAAGGCATTTATTTTCTCAAAATTGATTCCTTTAGAATTCTTTTTGATGTCATTTCTTATACTACTAGATACTACTACCGCTTCGGAAACAAATGGTGCTCTGAGAGAGAAGAAGCGGCGCAAGAAACTCTCCCAGCATTCTTTTTTTGCGCTCTTTTCAATAAAAATATACAATATTGTACAGTCATTTCTATCGCTATAAAATAATCACAATCTAGTCCCAGGCTGTCCGATCATTTAGATATTCAGCAGTGGAGTAATAGGACTTAGGACAGAGCTATTTTTTTTTATAAAACATTTAAATTTATTTATAGATAATGCCTGAACCGTGGCTGGGACTTTATTATAGAAGTGTAATTAATAAAGATATAGTGTGAATTATTTAAAATATATATATATATATATATATATATATATATATATATATATATATATATATATATATATATATATATACATATATACGTATACGTAACATATATATATATATACGTAACTCGAAGGGTTAGCTCAGTTGGAAGAGCACTCGCACGGAACGCGAGAGGGCGTGGGTTCGAGTCCCGCATCGTTCATCAAACATCTCTCTCGCGGTACATGTTTTTTCTGGTACTCGTCGACGATTTCCCGCGAGAGACATGCATATATGCAGGCTGGTTTATATGGCATCTTCAGTGAACAACTTCAGTTGATATAATTCCATAACAAAGCATGTTGCAGGCAATCAAATGTTGAAGAGATAGCGCAGGAGATAGCTTTATTTATTTTTTATCATATTATGTTGTTTTAGAGTAGTAGCGTTTTTTTGAGAGAGCGTAGTAGAGACATTTCGATACTCTGAAATTATTTCATGTGTTTCAATATTGTTGAGAGACACGAATAACAAATGCAGCCCCATAAGGAAATTAAAACCATTCTTCTAATCCCATACTAAATGCATGGAAGTTTTTCATATCAATTTTTTTTATACTTCTCGTTTATTAAAAAAAAAAGGTTTTTTATGTCATTATACTGATCAGATAACATACATACAATCAAGCCTCTTTCCCGTAGGGGTAGGCAGAGACCACTTCTTTCCACTTGCTACGATCCTTACATACTTGTTTCGCTTCGTCCACTTTCATTATTCCTTTCATGCTCTTCGGTTTAGGGTACTCTTGACCTGGCCTTTTTTTCAATACGTCCCTGATCAGATAACGTTCTTTCGATGTCAGTTTTTTGATATTTGTTATAGTTACGGAATAATCGCCAGGTTACACTTAACAATTACATTGTATTCCACAATACAATATCCTATATAGAATGTAATTGTTTAAATCCTTGGCGACCCCACATAATATCAGTAACTTGTTTTTAAACAATTTGTTATGGTTTTAAAGTGATAACCCTCATTAAGGTATAGGTTTAATACACAAATAAAATTTTATGGACGATTCGGAATTCGAACCCAAGACTCTTCCAACTAAGCTAACCGTTCGAGTGACGTATCGTCATAAAATCTTGTATGCTTAGTTCAACTCTCAGGTTGTGGCTTCACGATACGTCAGTCGAACGTTTAGCTCAGTTGGAAGAGCACTCGCACGGAACTCTAGAGCTCATGGGTTCGAGTCCCGTATCGTTCATATTTTTTTTTTAATTTTATTTGTGAACTTGTTTTTAATAATATAATTACTAACATTATTTTTTTTACAGTCAGTGACCTACAGGACATCGGCCAGAACTCTACAACGCTCACTGTTCTGGAAAAACATAAAGATGTATGCAATAGTGGCTATTATCTTCGGGTTTGCTATTTACCTGATAGGAGCGATGGCCTGTGGGGGTCTAGCTTGGAGATCTTGTACCGGCTAATTTCGATGTTATTTGCTCATCCAAAACATTGGCATCACACGCAGTTACAAGCAGACATTGGATACAATACCTTATTGTTTTGTTAAAATATAATGTTATCATCTTATATAATTTATACGTCTAGATAGAGTCTCTTGCTAGACACCTGATATAAACAGGCCAGGTTTATTACTTTAGTGTGTGGCATGCTAGGTCTTACACTCCTGATTTGTGTGTCACTTTGTTTAGGTGTGCGCGCACTGCTCAAAATAGAGGTTGACAGTCAATTTTTTCGTCGTTTTCACAGCTGTCATAGTCTATCTAGACGTATAAATGATCTGAGGTTTTATTGTAAGAAGTTTTGGTTGAGACTTGAGATATGAGGTGATTGTTAATGATACTGATTTTTAGTGTTCCAAATTTGGTTAAGACTTAAAATTATATTATTCTCACTAAATTGTATCGTATTTTATAACATATATCAATTATTTTTCCAAATTTTGTTTAAATAGTAATTGCAGAGTTCGTTAAAATTTAATTGAATTAATTGATTTTTTTAAATAATACTTATAATAGTTTTATTCCGGCTGATAAATCATAGTAACAGGGGATTTACAGATCCTAACCATACAGTAACGTTAAATTAAGCAGTAGAATCCTTTGAAGTAATTCGGAACAGAATTTTAAACTATTGTGAAGAATGATGAACACATCCGCGGTACTTTAACGGCCGTTCCCAATATTCAGTCTATCTCTTACTTGAGATATAAATCGTAACCATCGTTGACTTTTCTGTCCCAATAAACTTATCGACGTTAACTCACCTTATCCGTGCACGTTGTCTGTCAATGGGACGACGTATAGCTTACCAGCGATAATAGTTTGTGTCGCAATTGCAATTCACGCGTCCAAATATAAGGCGATAAGAATGACTTATCGGGTATATTGGGACAGCTTCAGATTATTGACAGCTAATTACTGACAGTAGAAGGTAGTAATTTATCTCTATCTGTGGATAGTATATTGGGAACGGCCGTTAGTGTCAGGCTAATCCCAGAAATGCTGTTGGAGACTAGATTGAGATGGTACGGGCATGTCATGAGGTGGCCAATAGATAATATGACCAAGAGAGTACTAGATATTAACACCGGACCAAGAGGACACGGAAAACCCCTATTAACATTTGACCTGTAAATGCAGAGAAATTAGCTAAAGGCTGAGAAAAATGATCAAATGTAATAGTAATTTTGACACATTGTTACATATTTCCAAACCACAATCATGTTGAAATTGAGTTAAGAACACAAAACTGGTCACGTGATTAATATTAACGGACTGCCCAAAAATGGCAGCCCTCTTTAAATGACATTATGACTTAGTAGCCCAACCCACATGCATGGAATATACTGATATTTATTAAACTTTAAACACGAATTCCTTAAAATGTGATGTCTGTGGCTTGGAACGTTTTTCAGGAACTACGTCCAATTATTACTATTACACAAATGAAAATTGGTCACGATTTTTCTGTCTGTCAGGTGGTCTAAACGATATTTAGCCTTTTTAACAAACATTACACCATTACAACAATGTAGACCATCAAATTAAATAGTTTATTGGTTGAGGTAGCCAGCCCTGTGTATAAATTATAATAAGAAAAAAGGATTTTAGAGTTGAACAATGAGGTTTTATGTTTATCTTACACAAGTAGAACCGTAGATTAAGGATTGGTCTCGGCTGCGCTGCGACTAGTTACCGCACTACCTAAGAACAATAGCTTTTTTATTACGGCAACTATTAGATTCTTGTGTGCGTGGCATCTTGACGCTCAATGGCATCTTTGTAGCATACGCTTCGTGTGACTTTACATTGGAATTAATAAAATATAAAATACTTACTGATGATATGTGATCCCAGTGTCTTTATTATTTCTTGTATTATTTTAACCAAGTTTTACTACGCAACCCGGCATTTTAGTTTCAAATATTAGCAAAGTTTAACAGAACATTTGGCACGTCAACGTCACACATTGTTTGAGACTGGCTCGAGTACGCCCACTTGGGCGTAGTATCAGTTGCCGCACTTTGTGACTACGCCTGCGTTATCTAGTTGCAGCGCAGCGGAGACTAAATCCTTAATCTAAGTTGATATTCATAACAAAAACAGGTTTTATTTGATTAATTATTTAGTGTAGATATTTTAAGAGTGTTAATTTGATTAAGTTAATATTACAGATACATATATTGGATAGTGTTACATATATCTTAATATTTTGACAATATATAATGTTATGATATTTGAAAGCATTTAGAATAAAACATTTTATATACCACATTATAGTTGTTTATTTGTGATTAAGATATTCATATTATTTTAGGCTTCAGCTATTTCTATGCTATCAATTTTAATTTATAAGTTACATATTTGTTGTTTTAATTCGAGTATTTTACTGATTTTGAATTTTTGATTTGAGCACTTTCACACTCTATTAATTATTAAATACAACAAAAATACAAAAATGCATATCCATACACGACTCGGAAACTAACCTCAGATAATTTATACGTCTAGATAGAGCATGGCATTGCATGACAACAGGCCAGGTTTATTACATCAGTGTATATGACAAGTAACAATCAAATCTCTTTACCTTAAAGACAGATTTGAGCTACTAGGGTCTCAGCAAGAGCTCCGCTGCTGCGAAACAAATACTTAATGTTCCTTTCCATAAATCTGATAGCTATCACTCTTCTTTCACCATTAATGCCATCACTCTTTGGCATCAACTACCGCTTATTGTATCCATCAACATAATTCAGCAATTCAGAAATGTTAATTATTGTTTCGATATTTTATTTACGTTTTCTTTTGCTTTCTTATATATTTATCTATATTTTAGTATTGTAAGTATATATTATGTGTGTGTTTGTATTTTTGACCCCTTTAATGTACTGTCTTTCTTTTTTATTGTATTACAAATGGTTGCCTGGAAGAGATGACTGTATGTAGTGATAGGGCCGCCATTTGCACCATACGATATTTTATGTATGTGAGTATTTAAGTAATATTTTGTTAATGTGGTGTCAAATAAGTGTAATAACTAAAATGACAGCTACGTCTTACACTAGATACTATACAGTTAAACACTATAGAGGCTAACAGTTCGCCTCTATTTTTTTTCCTGAAGTGTCATAGCTGTCACAGTCTATCTAGACGTATAAATTGTCGAAGGTTTGCACCTACCGGGAAAAGAACCCTTAAAGGTCAGGGCTAACTGGCATTATGTTCTCTTTTACATCTTGTGGGTATTTCGAAATTTGTATTGTAAGTACTTAGATTTATCCGTGAATCCTAAGTAAATATACACTTAATAATATTATGTTAATTAATTAATAAGTAATATTATTTAATATCATATTCAACTCTTAATATAATATATTATATTATATACAATAGTTTTAATAAACCAGTATTCCATCATACTCATGCATTAGTCTGATGTAGAAATACTTTAGATTTATCATATTATGTGTATTATATATTATAGTATTCTGAATTATATATATTTATAACCTACTTTTTATAGTATAGAAAAAGTGGATGTTTATAGAATTCCGTTTAGTTTACTAATTATATTAATTATTTTATATAGTATCTGTTATTACAACACGCACACATATCTGAAAACCCGGCTGCAACACAATTTAAAACTTCTTTTTTTAATAAAGCTAAAATAATACCACTAGTCGTGGAGGACATAAATTTACGGTCATTGACCTATTGCGTACACGTATTTTTTTATTTTTCTTGGTGCACGCATGTGATTGGCTCTCAATATTCCTTTATATTTAATATAGAATTTTTATTTCGGACAATACAATTTAAATAATAAAATAAACTTATAAAATCCATAATCGATATGGCAACGTGAGATGGACTTGTTTTGAGAACTTTAAATTATCCGTTTTGAAATGTATATCTGAAAGGTTCTCCAAACTTGCCTTTAAGCCTGTACTATTACTGTATTGCTAAAAAATGAATTCCAGATATGTAGGTATTATTATTAAAGACTATTGTGATAAATCTCTAGACTAAGTAATACTTGTGTACATGTTAATCGTCAAATTATGCAATAAAATTTTAGATTAATTGTTTGTTTTATTTCAATGACTATTCTATGACGCGGTTCAAAATTCAATACACACATGAGACATCTCCTCTCCTCTCCGCTTGATCCATTTCCACCGAAGCTAAGCGGAGAGGAGATTTATGGATTAACGAAATTTGGTTATCAAAATACATCTCCTCTCCTCTCCGCTTTGATGGATACCGGGCGGGTCGTTTTATTTATATAAAAAAACTATTGATATAAATTTCTTTCCGGACTTCAGGCAGGCTTGTGTAAGTGGCTTTAGGTTTTTATATTTTTGAATATTTTTATGGGAATAAGCAACGAAACAAGAAACCATAACGATAAGCAGGAATACAACTTTTACCAATACGGCACACTCAGCTTTACAGGAGACTACAGGCGTGTTACTCTTTAGGTAAGAAAACGTATCGGCGTGTGGAACCTCGAGGCAGTCTTTCGGTTGGTTGTCAATCGTTTACCGCAACGTGCGTTCCGGTTTTACCCAGGTAGGTACTTTATTTATTCTCTTTTTGATCAGTGAGGTCTCAAACATTGTGGAAGTCATAAAAAGTTGTAGGTTATATATTATAGTCATGCCAGTTGTATGGTAGTTTTGGCCTTCTCTGATTGGTATTCGATTTAGGCCTCTAGTAAATAGCGTTGAAATGGAGCCTACCTACTCCGCGGCACAGCGCTGTAAGTATTAGGTAACTAATAAGTTTTAGAGAAGTGTGTCTTCATCATATCAGCCGGAAGACGTCTGGACAAAGGCCTCTCCCAAAAATCTTCACGACGATCTGACCTGCGCTACCCTCATCCATTGTATTCCAGCGATCTTGACCAGATCATCGGTCCATCTTGTGCGGAGACTACCAAAACTGCGTCTTCCGGTACGTGGTCATCATTCGAGGACTTTACTACCCCAACGGCCATCTGTCGAACTACTGTGCCCTGCCCACTGCCACTTCAGTTCGCAATCATTGACTTTGATTCTCTTTCGGATCTTCTCATTTCTGATTCTGTCTCGCAGGAAGACTCCGGGGAGTGTAGTGTGCGTAAACTAAATTATAAATGCACAGGTATTGGTCTACTGAAGCTACGAATGGAGTAAGATTTATTATCGGGTAGGTGAAATAGCTTTTTCTGTCAAGTGTTGATAGAGTGAAACTTCTGTATTATTCCTCTTTATTGTGTTAGTTAAAATTTTACAACAGTTTACGCTAAGGGAAGCAACAAAAATACTATCTAATGTGTTACAACAGTACATAACTATAAGTTTGACAAGGTATAATATTTTAACGCTTAGGGGTACCAGGCGGTAACCAAGTTACTCTATAATTTGCACATTTTTCGTTATAGTTATTATATTCGTTTGCTACTGTCATAAATTTCTATCTCTGGTACCGCTAATGACGAACGATTTTTCCAGTAACCAGTAGGAGGCTCTTTGGCACAGGATGTCAGCTACATTATGGGTACCACAACGACGCCTTTTACTGCTGTTATTTAAAAATAAAATAAAAGGTAACGTTAAAAATTGGCTATTTGGCGTGAAATGCGCTATATATACTCTCCATATTAAATTAAACATTTAATTATGTGCATAGCTCATATACATTTGTATGAACTATATTGATAATTCAATATTTAATAAATACAAAGCACACATGTTTATATATACAATACATGTCATATTAATGTATGAATTGTAACTTACTTTGTACCCACGTGCATATCAGATTTTCCGGAACTATTATTTACACCTCTTTCTTCCATAATTTATATAATTTTCACTCAACTTTATGTAAGTATAATAATAAACCAATTTCAATAATATAATAAAGCTTCAAAATACAAGAAAAGAAAAATGATGTTTGCTATCCGTATCACTGCAAAACAACTAATATAGGGACTGACCGTCTAGACTATTACGCCAATTGAAAAGTGAAAGGTGCGCGAGAAATTATGCGCACCAAAAACGTTACTATCATATTTGATGAGTAGGTTTTACTCTCCATATTTTCCTCATACCGGGCGCCTTATATCAAAATCGATTCTTAAGGAGTAGGTGAACTCCAAAAAAGTTTGCTGAAGAGAAAAGTAATTACTTTACGAGAAAAATAATTTTTACGTGAAAAAATAAATACTCAAAGAGACCGTACTAAAGTTTACCAGAGGAAGTAGAATCGAATTCAAAGTAATATCTTAAAAAATCCTAACCATTCGAAACTAAATATTTATTTTTTAAATCGGTTTTCATGGAGCTTTCTACATGTTGTACAAAGCTGTGGAATGAGCTTCCTTGTGCGGTGTATAATATATTAATATTTTATACAATAATTATATTTAATTAAATTTATTGTTATTTTGTTCAATTCAAGTGTTTCCGGATTGATACGACATGGATATCTTCAAAAAAGCGCGTACACCTTTCTTAAAGGCCGGCAACGCTCCTGTGATTCCTCTGGTGTTGCAAAAGAATGTGGCTGGCCGTGACCATTTAACACCAGGTGACCCGTACGCTCGTATTTTCTCCTTTTCCATAAAAACAAATAAAAAAATCGTTAATAATCAAATTTTCTTTTTGTATAAATCAATTAAGTAAGTAGGTTATTATTAATTTCTATCTAAAAAGGTGATTTTATTTTATTTTTAGGTGATAGCATTGCCTTCGCATATTCGAGCATCGCATATCAGAAATCCTACATAATAGGTATTTGATTTCCTTTTTCAACATTCTTAATTTGTCCGTCGCGAAATTATTTCCTTTCTCTATATAAATGTAATTACTTTGAACTAACTGAATAAAGTGATGTTGATTATTTATATACAGGAAAACAGTTCTTAGCAGATTGTATCTGATACTATTCAAGTCGCTCAAAAATGCTGAAAAATGTAAAAAGCACGGCTCGATCATTTTTGTAAGCGTTAGTTTGCAGAAAACAAAACCCGACGATTTTCAAGCTACTACTAACACATGCATACAGACTTTCGCGTGTCATAAAAATAGAACGTTTCCAAGTTTATTCCATTCATGGTGTCGGAAGCAATAGCGCCTGCATTCTTCGTACCCACCCTACATACGACGCCGTTTCCGGGTTGCGATGGGACGAGGATTGATCCCGCAAGGAGGGTTCCGGGTGCGTCGGGCGGCCCCTCAAGCAACGGGACATGGCGGCAATCGCGCGCCAACCATCGCCGCGGGAGGGCGCTGCAGTCGCGCGGCAGTCCACGTGCAATACTAGTTCCGTGTCATTACGCCGTCGCTAGTCGCGCGTACGAGAATTTACCCAATCGTGTGTAAACGTAGGTAGCTTTGTTGTTCCCCGGACATCGGTGACGTTCTAAATAGATGCGTAATTCAATTTACTTACTCTGTGTTTCACGTTTGTATTGTGTATTTATGTTTATACTTACTACAATATTTATATCATAAAAACACATTATATGATATTGTATTGAATCACTAGGTTACTATTCTATAGGTATATATCGAAGGATCATTGTCGATTCGTTTATTGAGTATTCACCGGGAGCAATAACATCATGAATAATTTATTAATGACTCATCCTGATGGATAGTCCATAACAAATTCGGCCTGCTGATAAATATTTATTATGATAATCGCTTTTAGGCACCGCTTTGATTGATGTAATGCGATGTTTTAGGAACTGCGTTGTAGTAGACTCGTAAATAGTAATGCACGTATCGTAAATGATCAACGCTTCGCAGGAAACGGTGTCTAGCTTATGTTGTAGAAAAAAGGTCTTCGGGTCAATGTTCTGTAATTCATGGAATCGCTTTTGTAACTAAGTAATAAATTACTGGATCCTTCCCGGTTCCCGTCAACTATTTTTTTTGTTTCTTTATTTGGACATCTGGTTTGGCGCTCAGGAACTTAAATTGCTTCCCATGGGCCGCACACGAAACCAAATTAAAAATCGTAATTCATTTAGACAGGTTTAAGATGTGACGATATAGGGATTGTTTCGAATGAAATGGATTACAAAGTGAGAAAAACAAATGTAACATTTGCGGGAATCTACTGAAAGTTGGTAATTAAGTGACAAATATGGATGACAGTTCTCCAGACTTGTCGCTGAAGTTGCGACGGGGTTCAAGCGATTCTAGAGAGTCGTTTTATATGGACTTCGCGCAGGGTATCGACTCCGATATCGAAGAAGTGACCACTATTGAGAGGATAATCCCTGAGCACCCTGGAGGGAGAGCAGAGGGAGACTCGGACACTCTTGCAACACCGTCTGGGCTTGAAGACAAGGATTTGTCGCAATGGTAAGTCTCTCTCTGTGTGGTGATATGTTGGTGATATCACCAGTAGTAAAATGGCATAAAAAGGAATTTATTTTCTGACAATTGTTTCATTTGGAAATCTTTTTGAAGTCACTTCATACACTTCCACCGCTTCGGAAACAAATGGCGCTCTGAAAGAGAAGAAACGGCGCAAGAAACTCTCCCAGCATTCTTTTTTCTTTGCGTTCTTTTTATTAAAGAGTACAGTATTGTACTGTCGTTAAGTCAAGTATTTATACATATTCTCATATATATGTACCTATATATTCAAGTTGTTTCTCCGCGATGCACCTACTCCAAAACTACTGAACTTGTTCCAACGTGCGAGATAGAATAGTTTATTTAACTAAAACCCATAATTACAATAAGGAACTTTAACGAAATTTTTTTTTTATATATAATAAAGATATAGGTATTATTAAAGTAAGATCAATCGTTTATTTCATATTTACAGATAAGGATTTAAAAAAAAATGTTACGTAATGATCTTTGTAAATCAGAAAACTAAATCGTTTTATTGGAAATGCAATAGAATAAGGAATAGACTGTATATAATTATGATTCGAGGCACAATGTTATATGTACTTATTTAGATAATTAGAGCTTCAATTAGAAATATGTACCTTAGAAATACGTTTAAGTGTCATTTTTACACTGCATTCATAAGATAAAACGTTAAAGATGGCTTTGAGAAATTCACAATAACAGCGCAATTTTTTCGTAAACAATAAAACGTCCGGATAGCTAGTTAATCAATACCTATATTTTCTTTTGTGTAAAAAGGCTTAAAAGGCATTTATTTTCTCAAAATTGTTTTTTTTTAATTCTTTTTTAAAATCGATTGTATCAAAACAACTATGAAATAAATAAAATACATAAATATAATTACTTATTAACATATTTTATTAAAATATATAGGGAGGCCTTTACGTACAAAATTTCTCGGATGGCTCTCAGTTGTATCTGTAGGTCTTCAAAAGTATGAGTTCGAGTAAAAAGAAGACAGTCTAGATGATCTATACTTTATTGCTATATTTATTTTCCTTCAATTAAGACCTGATTATAATATATTATTCTAAAGAGTTTACACAGCAGCCTAATCCCAAAACAGCTAGATAGTAGATACCTATATTTTGCATTAAGTTATTATCTTTTTACCAACCTACTTTAATTGAAAATAAAGCTTCAGTGACGACAAAAACAGAAAGCTATACTCTAAAATACTTACCTCATTACACTGTACACTCAAATCATGATAATACACGGGTCAATAACAGTAAAAACTTTGAGTATCACTTTGCCGAATATTAGGTGATTCAGCCGAATATGAATATTCGGTAAAGCTGCCGAATATGCCGAATACTGAATATAAAACGAATATTCGGCCCATCTCTAGTTGGAGCCATGCTAATCATTCAATCTAGATACAAATTGTACACCAATACTTTATACAATTTAACATGACATAGTTTTGTTATTTTTGTAAAGAAAATTGTATTATGCTTGTAATAAATTAAAAATACTTCTAATTATGAATTAAAACTATGGCGATCTTTTACGAGAGAGGTAACCTAGCTCCGCTCGATTCCTCAAGGCCGTTGGCTCGGTCCCCAAATCCGAAAATTAACCAAAATTTCCAGCAGATTAAACTTAACATGTGCTGACGTTATAGCCTTTAACTCATTCCGTTTATTGAGTTGTAATAATTATAAGATGTTCTTTAAACTCTTATCGAAATATTTTATAATTAATTTAACCGCTAGTATTATGTTTATTTATTTTTTATTCTTGCCGGAATGCAATTTCTATTAAAGAATACGAATTAATTGAGTTCGTGTTATCAAATCGTTCGTGTTATCAGTTCGTGTTATTAATGAGCTAAAAAATAAACGCCACACCCAGGGGCGTGCATTCTATATAGGCAAATAAGCAATGACTACTTTAAAAAGATTCAAAATATATAATATACCACTAGTGTAATAAATGTACCACTAAATCTCTATTGGAAACCTACCCATTAAGTTTTAGCTTACGCTAAATACCTTGTGAAAACTCTTGATATACACTAATAAGACGTCTATACCAATACACTGAGTTTACAATAAAATTTATTATTTTATTTTGAAAAATGTTCGAAAAAGTTATACTATCACAGAAAAAGGTAGGCTAGATAAATACGCAATGTTCCAAATACATGTCTGCGCAATTTTACAGCTATAATAAGCTTACCTACTGACCGTGGAATCCTAACAATAAATTTTCGCAATATAAACTCCAGAGCCCCGATCTAATAATCTATCTCACTTGCTCTCATATGTAATTGATTATGTCCCGTTTTAACTTTTTGTTCCAATGTAGTTTGCGCGCCCAAAACTGGAGCGAGCCCTAGGTATTTTCTTGATATATTTAGTGTTTGTATTGTGAAAAAAAAGAAATTGGAGGTCGCACACAGCACATGTGTTGAAAAGATTTATTAAGTAATTTAAATATAAAAGAGAATTTAGGGTTTGCTAAGTCTGGTGCATAGTTTTCATTAGTAGACAAAATAAAAGTTATTTCTTTCAGTAGACGAACACCAGATATTTACGAGTCATATTCGTGTAAAAAAAAACAATAAAAAAGACAATATTGATTGCTGAGGTAGAATCATAATCTAAACCAGCTGATTATTTAGATAATCTCTGGTTGAGTTGAGTACAAAAAGGACCAAAACAAAACTTAAGCCAAAACGGAATAATTATTTTTGGATCTGTCAGATTTCATTCAACACATATTCCTTTTTCTAGTTTGTTTTATTTATTAAGAGCATTAGTAAGATCATTATCGCAAACCAAAATACAAAAACTAAATCATTTTTCAATATGCTCGCTTACCTACAAGAAAAAAAGTTAGATTTATGGGCAAAAAAAAATTCTTGATGAAGACAAACTGTTATATTTTTAAAATGATAATACACAAATAAAATTTGAAAACAAAATTTTATGAACGATGTGGGACTCGAACCCACGATCTCTCGCGTTCCGTGCGAGTGCTCTTCCAACTGAGCTAACCGTTCGAGTGACGTATCGTCATAAAATCTTGTATGCTTTGTTCAACTCTCAGGTTGTGGCTTCATCTACAGTATCTACTTTACAGTTGATAACCTGCTCGACCCCAATATTTACATATTAGGAAATTGACTTGAGATGTAGCTCTTGTAAATCTTCACAATTCACCTCAAGGATTAATACACAAATAAAGTTTCAAAAACCAAATTTTATGATGATTAATTTTATGATTTTTATGGTCCTTGATGTAGGCTAGTCGTTAGACCTCCATTTTATACACATATTCCTCCGAAAGACGAGGGGAAAAATCTTACAAGTTACAGTTAGAGATAATAGAATGGCGTCTTCGTGCAGGATTGACACTCAATAAATAAATCGTTTATTGCTGAATGATCGTTGTAAATCATAACCGCAAAATAAACCGCAATCTCTAGAAGTAGAGCGACATAACTTGAGTGTGTGTCACAAATAGTAACTCGTCTGGCGAGCCGTGTCTGAGGACGTAAGTTTACACCAAGTTACAAAGCACTTCTGGCATGAACACACGTCCGCTTCGGGTAAATAAAATAAGCACGTTGGCTTCAAATTAATTATGAAATTCTTTGAGTAATGCCAAAGAACATGTAATAGTTTAAGTAAGTAGTAATGTTGTAAATTGTAAGGATGTTTTTTGTTTCTTTTTTTTTTTGGCTGAACCCTGATAGCTACAAAACTTTTTTTTCATAATTATTGAGCCATTTAAGTATATGGATACTAAAGTAATACTAATAATTATTATTTTTATAAAGTCTTGACTTTAGACTAACTAGAGAAGGCAGTTCAACAAGATGGACCGACCAAATTTAAGATTAGTCATCCAGATTCTCCACCGTTCCTGAAACTGGTGGAGGCAGATCATCCGATCCAGATGCAATCCTGATGATGACCAGGATCCTCAGTCAAGAGGGACTGACCCCAGAGAGGGAGTAGGCAGTTACGGTAAAATTAAAAGTCCATACAGTTTATTAGCTTTACTTGTAAGCTTCTCAAGAGAAACAAACAGCCTACAATCGAACTCGGCTCCATCGATACTCCGGTTTTCGTATTTTATACTATACCTTAAGTAGGTATATTAAGAATGATTTATTGTTATATTATTATTATAATTAGTAGGTATTCGAATTATAAGTCCTTGAGATCGATTATAATAAATTCGTGAACATAATTCATTGGAGTGTAGGTACCTGTAGGTAGATAATTATTTTATCAACAAGGGTTAGTTTCCATACTGGTATAAATTATGTCTACTGTGCTATTACGGTGTAACCGATACAGCCTGCTGTTTGATAAACCAATGGACAGCGGAGTCTTAGTAACAGCGGATGATAGGTTATCACCACCGCCCACCCTCTCCTGCAAAGCAAGAAGAATCACAGGAGCGTTGCGAGCCATGTATTTTTAACTTACCCTTCTCGTATCATCCTGGAAACCCCACCCCCACTTCTTCCACAGTCTCGTTTTATGAGGCAGAAAGTTTCTTGAAAAACGCACTATCCAAAGAGGAACGCCACACATCCAAATGGCGAAGATGATATGATCAATGCAGACTTATTTTACGAAATTCGGCGGTAGGTCAAACAGGTCTTCGGTACACTACGTGATAAATGCAGTAAATGCGTGAAAAATACACAATAAAACGACGTCTCTACGCATTTTAAATAATAGAATTCCCGTTGGGGTACAGAACAATAAAATTGCTGCGTTTTCGCAAAGGCAAAATGAAGAAGGCTACATAAAGGAGGTTTTATAGATAAGCGTTTGACTTTCAAATGTTTTCGATTGGTATTCTTCTCGCCCCCGGCCGGTTCCTGCCTCGGTTATCATCATATATTTATTATGTAAATATTCGTTGTACAAGCTAGATCTTGTTGTTTTTCATAATTCCAGATGCAAAGTTTTATATTTGAATAATTATTCGGGGGAGGAATATTACGCAGATATAATCTGTTATATATATATACCATGTATTTATTATGTATAGAATACAAATAAATGGAGAGCTAGTTTTTATCTTCGGTTATACTGCGAAAACTATAAAACCGATCGGAAAAATAATTATACCATAAGACGCAACATGTTTCTGTGAAGGTTTTTGTATAATATGTTGGTGATTCCTGATTCGAAGCCCATATATTTTGTGACTTAGAAATACCTATACCTATATTCGCAATACAAATAAGTCAATGGCATTTCATTACATATGATCATTTGTAGTTTAAATAGATGTCTCTTACCTGTTTTATGGACAATAATTCATATAAAGAGCGGGCGCGGGGTACAACATAACTAGGTACCTACCAACTCTATTCCTTAACAGAAAATTTATTGTTACTTTAAGATTTGGACTAGTTTTATTAAATATTATACGCTCTATGTTGCCTGAATTGAGAGAAGAAATGATATTATTTTTAAAATATTTGTGAATTTGCCATTCTTCAATTGTAGTAGTGTCTAGTAATAGGTACCACTATTATTATTAACACTGTCATTCATTTTAGAGGTAGAAAATATTCAACTTCATCTCTTCAATAATGGCTTTTGTGGAAGAGACAGAAATATAGTTGCTTCACCTGCTATATAGTTTTTTTTAGAAATATAGTAGCCACTAAATTCTAATACTGTAGCATGCTATTTATATAGTAGAGTTGGCAACTCTAAATACAGCATATGTTATGAGGATTCAATAGAAAATAAAAATAAACATTAATTTGTAACAATGTACAAACAATTTCCTGCAGCATCATTAAGCGTCAATAGATGCTAGACACGTGTCCCGAAGTCACGACGCACCTACAGTCTGCACAGATTATAAAATAATTTCTGTATGGCGGCGACTAGGAACTCACGAACGTCTTGTGTGGTCTGCGTATTAATACCACTTCAATCCAGTCTGTGTTATGTTTCATGAGATCAATTCGTCGTCGATCGTATTTGTTTTTTTTTATGAAAATAAGGGACTAGACGAGCAGGACCTTCAGCTGATGGTAATTGATACTGCCTGCCAATTACACTGAAGTGCCGCTCTTTTTAAAAAACCCAAAAATTCTGAGCGGCACTACAATTGCGCTCCTCACGTTGAGATATAAGATGTTAAGTCTCATTTGCCCAGTAATTTCACTAGCTGCGGCGCACTTCCGACCGAAACACAATAATGCTCACACATTTCTCTTTCACGGCAGAAATAGGCGTCGTTGTGGTACCCATAATCTAGCCGGCATCCTGTGTAAAGGAGCCTCCCATTGGGAAAAGTCGCTTAGAGAGGGCCATTTTTCTAACCTAACCTAACCACAATTGGTCCAAAGAGTTCAGATCTGGACTAGACGAATTAAAGCTCTTACAAAAAGAATATAATATATAACGTTAAAATGAATAAAAAATCTGTTACACTTCTGCTACCTAAGAGAGAATTACCTTTCGAAAATGCTATAGTCTGATCAAGTTTGACCAAAAAATGAGAGGGAAGGTGCATAAAATCACAAGTTAAAGATCAGTAAAATTGTTCAAAACATAATTATAAATAAAATTATTAATTTCCCCACCAATTTCGTGCATGGAAAAAAAACGGTAAGTTTTATCATGAATGTACCTCTCAGAAATTGTAGATCAGAAAATTATCTATTAAAAATGTATCAGTACTCTTTTTACTACGAGCCACCGTTTCTGAGATATAACGATTCAATAAGTTGTAAAAGTTATCGTCATAACAAGCGCACGTTTCCACACTACCTATGAGGTAGTGTACGTGGTGAGATTTTTTATCATTACATCTCAGAAACAGTTGCTAGTAGGAAAAAAAGATCACTTCGTTTTTCATAGAAAATTTTATGATCTACAATTTTTGCCTGAGGTACTTTTATGATAAAACTTACAGTTTTAATGAAAATCGCGAATTGCTCATTTTTTTACTTCGAGTAAAATTTTTGCCATATACGTGAATGATGGGGATCTTTAACCCCCTTATTCATAATGGTCCGCTAACTTTAAACAGCCGCTAAGGAGTGTTTTTTCTCATTCTGACTTAGGTCAATAGAAGAAGACAGAGTGAGAATTAGCAATGCTTTCAGTTAGCAGACTATTATGACTAAGGGGGTAAATGTTTATTTATAAATATGTTTTGAACAATTTAACTGATTTTCAGCTTGTGGTTTTATGCACATTTGAATGTCTTTGACCGGACTATGGTTTGATATCAACAATGGTATATAGTATCGATTCTTGTGTATTTTAGGTTTATTAAAATTAAAATCATATTCACATATGTACCTTTATTCAAATAGGCTCTTCAATCTCTAATCTGGGACGGTCGCTCCATTTCTAAAGTATCATTAAGTACGTTATGTATATTATAAACGATTTTTAAACAATTTGTTATTTTTTTTAAAGTGATCACCTAACTTGTGGGACTAATTAAACAAATTTAAATTTGAAAACAATTTGAGGGCTATAACTTTAAAAAAATAACAAATTGTTCATATTTGAAAGAGCGACATATCAAGTAAATTTCCTAGTACGGAAATATTGGGGTTGAGCAGGTTATCAACTGTAAAGTATCCTGTGGATGAAGTCACAACCTGAGAATTGAACAGGACACGAGATTTATCAACGATACCTTCACTCGAACGATTGGCTCTGTGGAAGAGCGCTCGCACGGAACGCTAGAGGTCGCGGGTTCGAGTCCCGCATCGTTCATTAATTTTCTTTTCAAATTTTAATTTGTGAAATTAGGGTTCATGTTAAAAGACTCACTAACTCAACTAGTACTAGGCAAAAGTATCTCGGAAAAGGCCCTTTCAGTTTAGATCTGTATAGGCTAGTATAGAAATAGTATATAGATAATGTTTTGCATTGTTAGTTCATCTATATAGATATCTTTTATGACGCAATCTCATAATCTTATAGTTTCCTAATGGCCGTGTTAATCGTGCCATCCACTTAAAGGCCACATTATCTCTGGACCTCGCTGGAATATTTTTCCCCTCCCGTTCCCCTTTCGCCCCCTCGCGCTCGTCCTGTTGCGTGAGTACGGTTTGCAGTTTCATTACCGTTAGGTACGTGTCGTGATACTTTTATCCTATCACGGCTTTGTATTGAAAGTTTTCATTATTACGGTTTGACTTTTGTTGTAACTAGTTCTGTAGTTTTTGTTATTCGTTATAATAGTACTGCCAGAAAAATAAATACTTTTTTTACTTAGCCCAGATTCTTTCATTTATTTCTCATCGTTATAATAATAATTATCAGCATCACAACACAACACCTTTACATCAATCAATAATCTATATATATAAAAATGAATTGCTGTTCGTTAGTCTCGCTAAAACTCGAGAACGGCTGGACCGATTTGGCTAATTTTTTGGCTTGAATTATTTGTGGAAGTCCAGAGAAGGTTTGAAAGGTGAATAAATCGGAAAATGCTGCTAAATTAAATAAAAACAACAATTTTTTTTTCCTTTGATGTGTCCATCCATAATTTCTATGAGAGAATTTATTGACGCACGGTTTGACAGTTCTGCTGTGAAACAATTTCATTACGACAGCAGGGTGCATATTTTACGAAGTAATTTTTGATGTTATGATATTATTATTGACAAATTCATATAAAAACATTATTTTTATTATAATATACAGAACAACGTCTGTCGTGTCAACTAGTACAGAATAAATAAGTCGTTGTTTATTCATTAATAATAATATCCTAGTGATTTTGCACACCGTAACAAAGCGACGATGTGACGTCATCGACACAAGTACCAGAACGAATCTCGTTCGTTCATTTTCCATTTAAAAGTTTAAATTTGGAATGACCCAACGAATTGTGTCGTCAAATCTTTTGCTCATGTTCTGGAATATATTTAAATAATATTCGGTTCGGAATGATATTAAGCAAATCAGAATTCTGTTGAATAATTTCAAGTGTATTTTGCACTTAAATTACTTAGATCTTATTCGCATTGAGTCCTTATTTACATAAATAAATATTAATTTAGTTAATAAAGACTGAATTTGTTATATTGCGGGGTAAATATTGTAGGAAAATGCAAATACCTATATTTTTCAATGATTTTACCACATCTAAATGAAATACATACTTTTTAAAATTTTATAACGCGCATAGCAATAGCTGATTTTTTTAAACTGTAAATCGCTTAATACCGTAGATTAAGGATTGGTCTCCGCTGCGCTCCAACTAGATACCGCAGGCGTAGTCGCAAAGTGCGGAAACTAACTACGCCCAAGTGGTCGTACTCGAGCCAGTCTCGAACAATGTGTCACGTAATCGTCACATATGTGGCACGTGCCACATATTCTGTTAAACTTTGCTAATAATTGAAGCTAAAATGCCGGTTGGGTAGTAAAACTTTGTAAAAATAGAACTACAAGAAATAAGAAAGACACTGGGATTATATTATATCATCAGGTAGGTATTTTGTGTTTTATTAATTTCAAAGTAAAATAACACGAAGCGAATGTTACAACAATTTTAGAGATACCATTGAGTGTCAAGATGCCACGCACACAAGCATCTAATAGTTGCCGCTATTGCTCTTATTGCGGTATCTAGTTGAAGCGCAGCGGAGATCAATCCTTAATCTAAGATTAATACATTAGTTATTTCTATTTGTATAATGAATTTTCGTTAGTTTTCTTATCAGCTGTAATAAATGCATATTTTTTGGAATTATATATTTTTTTCTTTAACAAACTTTGATAATATTGTTAATTCGGCGCTGAATCTCTGTTACTGAACAAATATAGGTTATAGGTTATCACGGGCTATTATCCGCAACTCGACGACTACAGCGCGCCTATTTTGCGTGGTGAGATGGGCGGCTAATCCTGCCAACCCAGCTCCTCAAGGTATTGTATCAAACCTCTGATGTCACCCATGACCTCGGGGAGAGTCCTCGGTGAACCCAGGTGTTTGGCCCGGTATGTGGCCACACTCCTACACTCCAGAATGCCGTGTGCGGCTGTTTCATCTGCCTCCATGCAGGCTCTGCACAGTGGACTGTCGGTGACACCTATATTAAACAGATTCTTGTTAAAAGGGCCGTGACCCGTTAGTACATGAGTTATTTTCCGTAACCTAGGTCGTGGAAGTTTTACTAGCTTGCGAGAGAGCTTGGGGTGTATTTGAGGTAGAGCTTCTTTTGCTTGTCTACACCCACTCACTTCCATCCAGTACTTATTATGTAATTCCTAGGTGTGTTGACATATTACTATCGCAGGCCAGCTAGGCGGGAGAGGGATAGTTGGTTCTGGTCCTTTTGCTGTCATCGCTGAGCCCCTCCTGGCCAATTCATCAGCGGCATCGTTCCCTCGTAAGTTACTGTGACCCTTTATCCATTGAAGAGTTACTTGGTTGTTATTTTCGCATAACTCCCTCAGACACTGGTGACAGTTGTATATTAGCTTAGAGGTGATAGTGTGGCTTTGTAGGGCTTGTAGTACTGATTTGCTATCTGAAAGGATGCGGATGGAGTAGTCTTTTACCTTTCGAGTCAAAGTAGCTGTGACTGCTTCTATTATACCCATGCATTCTGCTTGGAAGACAGTGTTATGAGCTCCTAGTGATGCAGCTATTCTTATATTTAGGTCTTCAGAGAACGCTCCGTATCCCGTGCCCGACCTTGTCTTTGAGCCATCTGTGAAAGTCCTGAGGTCTTTTGTACTGAAGTCCTCTTTCAGTTTTCGTATAGCTGTATTTTGTATCTCTTATCGAATATATATTCCTTTGGGGATCTATCACTTACTGCCAACAGCAGAGGCTCCTTTTCAATCACCTCATTTAGAACCTCTGGGTGTGGGGATTGAGAACTAGTACTGAACAAATATTTGATAATGATGTATCGCAAAAAAAAAAATGTAATGTATTTCATTATTATGAACGGTTAGTACAGTAAATTAGAGAAAATATATGGAAAACCTTATGTACAGGATACAGCAATAGTTACGTTCGTATAGTATAGTCCGTCTCTCAATAGTGTTAATAGTGTCGATACTATAGATAACGTTGCTGCCGCCACATAGTTCCACTACCGGTCTCTTGGCCTCACTTGTTTTATACAGTTATAATTTGTTTAATTCGATCACCACGCGGCATACTCACTCTTGGCCGATTATAGTGGCCTGTCCGTTTCACCTTATTATTTTGAACTATTTTCATAAGAACCCACTTTATTTTCTCATGAATATATTCGGCCTTACAAATAAACTTGGGATAATCGCTGACAACTCTGTCAATACAAAGATAGTTCTGAAGTTTTCCGAATATAAGCCAGGAATCGTTATACGTCCGAATAAGCCAATCATAAGCAAAATGTATATTTGTAAACATTATGCAGTTTCTTGGTATATTCTCAGGTATAACTTTATACCAAATTTATTTGAAAGGCCAATTGTGCTTAGGCACAGAGTTAAGGATTCCTACGTAAATAATACTAAAGCTTTAATGATATCTGTAAAGTCCAATCCTTACAATTAAATCTTCAACGAGACACATGGACGAGCCCGTTTATCTTAATGCCCCTAATTTACTCAAGTCGATGAATAATTTATCACTGTAATAGGTGAAGCAGCCGTTAATACTGCCTTGTAAATATTTATTGACTTAAATACAGTAGCATCGCTTGACACTTTCTCACAATATTAAAAATGTAACATTTTACTGAAAGAAGACAAAAAAAAATTATTGAATTAGGCGTTACTTTGCGGAAATCCATAATTATAAAAATGATTTAAGTTTTCTTTAGTGTTAATTCCGCCAATATTTGTTTTTTAAAACAATTCGACACATGTTTCGCCTCTGCACGAGGCATCCTCAGGACGTGTTGTCTCGCCAAAATCTGGCATGAGACTGATACCATATACTCAGTAAATATTGGCGGAATTAACACTAAAGAAAACTTAAATCATTTTTATGAAAACATTATTTTAATATAAGAAAAAACAATTAAAAGTGCATTCACAGATTTTTATATAAATGCCTGGTTGAACCGGGAAGCAAAACGTTAGTATGAAAAAGTAAGTGTTCGATTAGGTTGTTTCGTTAGGTTAGGGTCTTTTAGAAATTTTGTCGTTCCGCGAATTAGGTAGAAATGTCGGTACATTCTGCGTAGTTAACTATTTAATTTTACTACATAGAGTGTGCACATCAGTGAAAATAATAACATGGTTTTATTTTTTTGGGGTATGTTATACAGCGTTACTCGTTATAAGGCCCCATTTAACCTCCTTTCGGCTTTTCGGGTAGTTTTGTAACAGCCTGTATAGCATAGTTAGAAACTTAAAGTATAATAATTATATTTGCTCCAAAACCCAGAGTCAACGAGAATGTTTTGTGTGTGTAATTTACACATATCCTGTTCATTAGATATTTGCACTTGAGATATGATGTGGATGATGCAGCTACTGTACTCCATAACTTTTGTATTAATTTACATTTACTTTTTTTACTTACTCAAGACATTGACCATTTGACGTTTGAGTGTGTCTGTTGCATCATTTTACATTTTACATCTTATATTGTAATTTGAAATGATCTGTAAATCGATGTAATTAAATGTAAATCTTGATATAAAAGAGTGGCAATGAGTTTCTTGCTACTTCTTCTCATTGGCTCAACCCTTTACGAAGTAGCGGTAGATTCAATAAGAAAAAAATTTTTTTTTGACATTCATAAGTGTCATTTCCGTGACCTACGTGAATAAACTGATTTTGATTTGATTTGATTTGATACCATTAGCACAGTCATGATCATTTTGTCTGTTGGACTGTTGATGTGATACATCCCAGTCTCCCCCAGACAGTTTACAGCGCGATTCGGAAACAGGAACACACATGAGTACTCTTCACTATATGCGACGCTAATTTAACGCCAGACAGCTTGGCAGCGGATGTAAGGCCGGGTACTCATTGCGAGATTCTCATTTGCGCAGCAGAGAAATACACTGCGGTTATGAAAAGTAAAGTGTTGTGTGCATATCCACTTTTTGATATGAAAGATCTATTGGCGGTAAAATCGACTAGTTTGCCATCACGGATAATGAACGTACGCTCTCTTACATTACTCAATTCAAATTGTTATTTGAATTCAATACAAGAAAAATAATAAACTTTAAAAAATAATAAAAATCTTTATTTATGTATTAAAAACTTATTCTAATGTACAAATACTTGTATTATTACGAAAGGTGCCAATCTTATAGAAAATTAAGCTTAAAAATTTTATATTTCTAAAGTTGTAATATTATTTTTAGCTTATTCAGTTCAATTAAATATTATGTTACATTGGTGCTAATATGTACTTTGGTGATGGCTAAACTAAGCAGGAAAACTACTTTTGTCTTAAACATCAAATTATCTCAATATAATCTTATCTGCTCTTGATGACGCAAAAGGTGCTGGTAGTGATGGTGTAACGCCCTTGTTCATAAAATCCTGTGCTAAAACTCTACTGGAAACTATTTATATTATATTTGCTAGATCTTTCAGTGATGGAATAGGACCACCAGTATGGAAGACTGCTCTCATGGTACCAGTGCACAAGAAAGGTAGCAAAGTCCAAATTGAAAATTATAGACCCAAATCCATTCTGAACATCTTTGGCAAACTGATGGAAAAAATTGTTCTCTCTACGGTATATCCAAACATAGCAGCTAATGTTACACATCAATAGCATGGATTTATTAAGGGTCGCTATTCTGTCACCAACGTAGCGGCTTTTACAGATCACATCATACACAGATTTTGAAAAGGCCTTCGATCGTGTTGACCACCAAATCTTACTTATAAAGTTAGAATCTTTAGGCATACACGGTGACCTTCTCCGATGGTTCAGTTCATATATATCCAATAGAGATCAAGCTGTGGTTCTGAATGCAATAAGATCCGATTTTGTTGCGGTACCTTCTGGGGTACCACAAGGCTCCTTGCTCGCACCGTTATTATATGTTGCGTATATCCACGACATAGCGGACTGCTTTCAAAATGCAAAGTTTCTACTCTATGCTGACGACACAAAAATCTACATGACTAGACTTGCAAATTATTACAGGGATAATAGAATTACTATTAACTTTACAAAATGCAGCAAAACCACATTTTCGAGAAAACATAATACAATTAAATGCAACTGTAATCTTAACAACACTATTATTCCCAGGACAGATACTGTTAAAGATCTAGGGGTACCCCTTATACTAAACTGGCATACATACAACACATAAATGCTTCATTCAACCAGGCGTATAAAGTCTTGGTTTTGTCATCCATCCAAGTAAACTATTTTCAGATATTGCATGCATCAAACTATTATATAATGCATATGTTCGCAGTCACCTTAAGTACTGTTGTTTAATTTGGAACCCACATTTTGTGGTACCTACACCAAAAAAGTGTTGAACGAATTCAAGAAAAATTCATACATCACCATGAATATCGCTCGCAGTATAAGGGCAAAGACTACTTAAATTCGTGTAGGCATTTCAAACTATTAACTCTTACAGATACACCTGATAGACCTGAACTGTTAAATACTATCCTAAAACTAAGAGCGCTAACAGGCGCATCCACCAAACGCCCATGTTTTTTACCTTACAAAAATAAATTTAGTCTGAATGTTAAAAATATATTATTAAACAAAAATGACATCAGTCAAACCACCTAAATAATTAAAAAACTCTCTTAATAACAACACACTCACCCAAACACATACACATAGAAAACATGATATTATGCGCACATTTCTATTTTCCTTTCTCGCTTTGCTATATTTGTTTTATGTCGAGTAGATTATTTATTTTTTATTGTTTTGCCTATATAACATAAAATCACTATTGGCCAATATTTTGTACGTAATTACCTAGCTAATAAGAGGTGTAATATGCTGTAGATTTTATGAAATAAATAAATAAAGAAGTAGATTACAAATTCAAATCTACAAAATATATTTTATAAACAACTAAACATTTAATTCTAACTTTTACATGTTTATATATATATATATACTTATGACTTCTAATATATTTCTGTCTCTTCATATGGTTTTCCTTGGTTATATATATGTATATATATATATATATATATATATATATATCACCTATTATGAAATTTTACAATAAAATACCAGACAGTATACTGATACGTATACTACAAATTCAAGAAATACATATATTGTGAAGCTTCTTTGACAAATAAGGCTTGCTCAAGTATAGTAGATTATATAGAGGATAATAATGCATAGATTTTGTCTGATTCTGCGCAAGCCACTAATTTAATATAATAAGCATATTCTTCAATTTCAAAAAACTTTTATTAAACATTAAATCTTGCGCTTCAATTTCACATAACTTTTATTTAACAAATGTGCCGCGAATTTGGCATAAGCCGTACTATGGGTGCAAGACAATGATAATAATTAATACGATGTGAAAATCTAGGACTCCTAAATAAACACTCACATTCCTCATATAAATGTTTACGCCTAACTCGCCTCCAACACGAGACCTCTAGCTCAGTGAACAAGTTCACTAACCACTGGGCTATAGGTAATCGGAAAATGTTGATTTTCGTATATTTGAACTAATCTATTTTGATCCACAAAACTGTCTAGACCGTGAGTACTAGGCCTTATTGAGTTTCGCGGGTGTCAAACGTAACTATATTTCTGCTTACACGTTTGATATTCGACAACCAGTGTCCAATTAAAGTTCGTGCGTAGTATTTAACTGACGTAAGCTGTATTTTGCTTTAACGTAGCTATAAAATTGAGTGATCAATTTGGCTTTATATTTATTCGGTTAAATGAACCCTACATAAATAGTAAAATTGTTTAAATATATCTTTATCGTAACAGCTCTTGATTTTTGTTCTGTGGGGGTTTTTGTCTATGGTCAGTGGGACCTACTTAATTGTATTATTAATTGTTTTATGGTAAAGACCACTTGCCGACCTTTCACTTTTGACTTTTCTCCTGTAAAACTAGAGGAATCACAGGAGCCTCGAAGACTTTTTAGAACACCGCACTATTTTTGAAGGTACCCATGTCGTATCATCCAGGAACAAAGCATTCCAAAGTGTGCACAAAGTCCTTTGCAAACCACATCCAAATGGCGAAGATTATATCCAAGTGTCGTGTTTTGTGACGGTAGAATTTCTATTTGTGGATTGCTTTTGAAGACACACGATGAAATGACATCTCTATGCAACGCCAAAGCCGTTCACAGAGTACTGAATTTGAGAAACTCAGCGGTGCAAAACTTCGGCAAGAGAAGAAATAATCCGTTGAGGCAGAATTTCAAATTTCACTACTTAGATCCGTTGCTTCCAGAAAGTTCCAAATTATATGGGTCGTAGGTCGTCGTGGTGAAGTATCTTTTATGGATGCCAGATATAGACAAGGGGAAAGTCCACAGAGGCAGTGGATATTCATTACTATTTCCACCTCTTCTTAACAGAACTGACTGTTGTGTCTTAATTAAACCCATTTTTTCCATATTCTTTCCTAATATATAATCTATATAGTCTTTCAGTGTGGTCATTATCTGGGTGAGTAGCATTCGCATATGTCATCTAGTGATAATAAATAATACAAGGGGGACCAAACATATTATTCATTTTGTGTTTGAAAAATTTATATCCTCAATTTTTACAAACGAAATTGCGGGTCTGCCAAAGCATTCCAGGTAAGTGATCAACATTTTATCTTCTTTTGAAACTAAAGGAATTAAATTAACTCTGACACCATTAATACCATAGATAATATATATAAAATTTGAAGTGCTTTTCAAATACAGAAAATTTTTAATAAAGAACTTTAGAGATTAACAATGGACTTCATATTTATTGAATAAATGGTAAAAGCGGGAATCGTTGCAGCTTCAATAGCCTTTGTTCTTTCACTCCTACAATATAATGTTCAGGATTTTAAAATTAAGCAAATCTATTAAAATCTGAATATTCCTTGTGTTTTAAACTAGGTTATAAAGTATAATTAGTTACCCAACGTGGACTTTTCACTCCACTTACACAATTAAGACCCTAATTAGCAGAATTCTCATAGTTTGCTCTTTTCTAATAGTTATTTTTGCTGAGTAATTTTTCCAAAGCATGATTTATTTTTATATAAAATAAGGGACGAGGCGAGCAGGATGTTCAACTGATGGTAATTGATACGCCCTGCCCATGGCAGTGCAGTGCCGCTCAACATTCTTAAAAATCCCAAATATTCTGAGCGGCACTACAATAATTGCGCTCGTCACCTTGAAAAATAAGATGTTAAGTCTCATTTGTCCAGTAATTTCACTAGCTACGGTGTCCTTGACACCGAAACACAATAATGCTTACACATTATTGCTTCACGGCAGAAATAGGCGCCGTTGTGGTAGGTACCCATAATCTAGGCGGCACTGGTAAAAACCCAGTAAGTAAACTGATTTTATTTATTAATTTATTTAGATTCACCAGTGGTAGTTACAATATTACATTTATCATTATGGTAAGTTACAATTTACTCGGCTTTCGCCCCAAATTTTCATAGTCATAAAAGCCGAAGACGTCAACTAAAGATTTTTAAGTGTTATAGATGTCAGATTGAACTGAACTTAAGTGGAGGCATTGTTTAAGATGTTTTCCGCAAAATAACGTCTAATTCAATAAATTTTCTAGTATATCTGAAGCACAAACGATACTTTTGGCTAGCAATGGAAGTAAATAACTTAAATTACAAAGGTCTTATTACTAAATGCATTACCTTTTAAGGTGATGGTGTAAAGAGAAATGGGGGCCTACCATCAACTTTTAATAAGCGATGCGATTCCGATGCAGTTTCCTTTAGGTACCTAAACTGAATCACTAAAATTCGTACCATGAAATGCCTTTTACTGAATGCCGCTTGGATCGCTTAAAAGAATAAACGAAATAAATTTCTCTTTGGTCCGCGGTGTGAGAAAGAGATGACGCTCTACAAACCTTGCATAAGTTTGTCTCTCTTAATCGAACCATATGCGTTGCGTTTCGTAACCTAAAATGATCATATGATTTTAGCGGTTTTTTTGCGTAGAAAATACTAAAAATATATTTTAAAATTGTTCTTTATCGCGTCAAATTATAAACCATTAAGCCCTTTTTGTACTTATTAAATAATAGTAATATAAATTAATATAGTTCTTTGAATTACAAATTAAATGTTTGCTTGGGTGTTTTCGTAAAAATGACGAGTTATGAACGCACCTCCATTGATGTTTGATTTGACAGGACCACAGTGTACATTTTTTTTAATTCGTTCTTGCGAACAGGCTATAGTCCGGGCCTTTACTGCCTCGTCTTTAGTATTTTCATTTTTAGTATTTATTTTCAGTATTTTGTTTTACAAAAAAGTCGATAAAGTATTCTCATCTCATCTTATATCAATAAAAATTTCCTTTTCTGTATGTTTGCACTATTTTTTTAAAAGTTATTAACAACAGGATTCATTTTCCTCAAAGGAAGTAGGAACTTTTTTCGAATCACTCACTTTGACACATAAGCTATTACGTTTACGTTGAAGTATCACCTCATGGTACGAATGAATGAACGAACTAAATCGGTTTGCGATTCAATTGATATAATTTTTGACATTCAATTGATATTATTGCGATTTAGTCAGTTAATTTGACTCCAACATAAATTAGATAGCTCTAATCACGTCGTGGTACGAAATAGCAAAGCAGTTCATTTTAGGTTGTCAATTGAATCGCAATAAGAGTTCATGGTAGGCCCGCTGAACTCAGTTGGAAGAGCACTCGCACGGAACGTGTGGGTTCGAGTCCCGCATCATTAATAAAATTTTATTTTCAAATTTTATTTGTGTAATGTCTAGTTGTGAAATTCGGCTGCTGGTGTCAACCCTAACAACTCTGAACACTCCCCGTGATATATGCGGTAGAAGATTCAGAGCGAACCCACATCTCTACGCGATGCCGAAGACACAGGCCGATTGGAGATGACTTGATCGTCAATGATTCGAACCGATGTTCGTTGTATGCAGTTAAAGGGAAGACCGAAGAAGCTAGAACTGGGAAGCGCCTGCTCAGAGATCGGAACAGTGAGGACAAATTTGCGCCAATTATAGTTGCAGGCTGTAAAAGGCTTAAAAGGCGTTTATTTTCTCAAAATTGATTCCTTTAGAATTCTTTTAGATGTCCTTTCTTATATACTAAATCCTACTACCGCTTCGGAAACAAAGGGTGCTCTGAGAGAGAAGAAGCGGCGCGAGAAATTCTTTTTTTGCGCTCTTTTTAATGTAGCTTCCATAGCCGCACCAAGCTTTTTTGCCAGCAACCAAACAGATCGTACGTTACTTTAGTGAAGACATGGTTGTAAATGAATGAATATTTTTTATATTTAATAAATTTTGGATTACAGCTTTTTTGCTCGTAGATTAGAAAGAGTTGCAGTTTACTTTATAACTTATTACAATAGTTCTTGATATATTATGTTATTCTGGATAGAACTAAAAATTTTTCTATCTGCACTATTTAAAGAACTCGTAAGAAGTACTCGTGCAAATAGAATATCGTCAACAAATTAGCATAGAACAATCTACCTACACCGATATTGCTTATGCAAAGTGATTCCTCTCGAGTAGTTTGCAAGACATTATTGTATTAAACACGTGAACATTTGCGTAATGTATTCTACGGTTTTCTATTTTAATATATGGAGACCGAACGAGTGGGAGGCTCCTTTGCACAGGATGCCGGCTATATTATGAGTACGACAACGACGCCTATTTCTGCCGTGAAGCAGTAATGGGTAAGCATTACTGTGTTTCGGTCTGAAGGGCGCCGTAGCTAGTGAAATTACTAGGCAAATAAGACTTACATCTAATGTCTCAAGGTGACGGGCGCAGTTGTAGTGCCGCTCAGAAATTTTGGGGATCTTCAAGAATCTTGCGTGGCACTGCATTGTAATGGGCAGGGCGTATCAATAACCATCAGCTGAACGTCCTGCTTGTCTCGTCCCTTATTTTCATAATAAAAAGAACGAGGTAAGAGTTTCTTAAAGGTAGATCGCCCATGCCACATAGGAATTATAAAGAAAGATTAATGGCCATTTTTTCATACAAACGTGCCTGACTTTTTTCTCATTGGTTTTAAAATCTGACTAAAATTATTTGCAAATTTAATAAATATCATAATTTTCTGTGTTTCTCTGTTTTACTTTTTTGATATTTTTGTTTTTCTAAGTGCTCGAGTACTTCCAGTGCTTAAAATGGTGTAAGTAAAATCAACTGTAAAGTAGATCCTATAGATGAAGCCACAACCTGAACAAATTATACAGGATTTATCAACGATACCCCCCTCGAACGGTTGGTTCAGTGGAAGATCGCTTGCACGGAACGCGAGAGGTCGCGAGTTCGAGTCCCGCATCGTTCATTAATTTTGTTTTTAAATTTAATTTGTGTAATTAATCCCAGAAGTGAGGGTTTTAAAAATAACTAATTGTTTAGTTTTGAAAGAGCGACATCTCAAGTCAATTTCCTAAAATGCAAATATTGGGGTTGAGCAGGTTATCAACTGTAAAGTAATATATATGAAGCCACAACCTGAGAGTTGAACAAAGATATCAAAAGTTATGAAGATTACGTCACTCAAGCGGTTGGCTCAGTGGAAAAGCGCCCTGACGGAACTAAATTTTAATTGTGTAAATAATCCCAGAGGTGAGGGTTACCACTTTATAGAAAGCAAAAAATCTTTTAAAGAATTTTGCAATGATATAGCCCAAAGACCTTTATATTATGGCTTTTAAATATTTTAAATCCGTATTATCTCGCCACTGCCGAAGTGAACTGATGTAAAGAGAAAGGGATACTCAAAAAAAAAAGAATAACATAAAAATTCACGTTTTAAGAAATCTTCCTACTTTGAAGTTGCTTTTAAAGCTAAAATATAAAACATATTTTGTCACAGACCTCCAAGAAAGTAAATCAAGATAGAAAAGCGAGACATTAAGTTTAAGTGTAGCTTCTAAGAGCGACGTAAGGCACTAAAAACAATCTCGAGTCGCACTCAAGTACCTCCTAAGCCTGCATTTCATATTAACCCGGTGCTCGGTATAATATCCTCGGCTTTCGCCATTACGCCCATTTTGAATTAATGCTGTTAAATCTCACTCCGTGAGTCTGAGCTATGTAGGCAACATTTATACCGCTGTATTAAGATAATATATATTATACCTAAAACACGAGACATTTAGGACAAATTTACCATTAAATTTGTTCTTATATCATTACATACTAGCTGACCCGACAGACGTTGTTCTGTCAATAAACGGTTTGAGATATATGGTAAATGCGTGGGTGGGATCGTGACACGACAAACTATATATGTAAAACTTCCTTGAGCTTCAACGAATCTATTACAAAAGATTTCATTGAGATCGGTCGAATAGTTTAGGAGTTATTAGGGAACATACAAACATACATTCTCTTTTATATATATAAGAAGATACGTAAAACACTACACAATTTTTAATTGTAAAGTTCTGATAGACATGACTTATTTGCTGTCGCGTCATCCTGCTGACATTAATATAGTTAAACTATTTTAGAGTTTAGTGAGTTTGTGAGTTTTAGATTAGCCGCCATTTCACAAAAACAAATGACAAATGAATGCAATGTAGTATACATTAGGTTACTAAAGAGTTCTAAAATTGAAATTCAAAAAAAGTTTTCATTAGCAATGTTTCTAACTGGCCAGTTCTAAACATTTTCAGTGTTACCTAGGTATTCGTGCTATATCCTCGTAAGACTGAAGGTAATTCGAGAGCGGGTTGTAATAATGACCGAAGGTACTCTGTTTGGGTCCAAATTTTCATAGTCATAAAAGCCCAAGACGTCAACTAAAGATTTTTAAGTGTTATAGATGTCAGATTAAACTGAACTTAGGTGGAGGCATTGTTTAAGATGTTTTCCTCAAGATAACGCCTAATTCAAGAAAATTCTAGTATAACTGAAGCATTAACGTTTCTTTTGGCTAGCAATGGAAGTAAATAACTTAAATTACAAATTTGGAAGTACTAATTCTTGGTACTTTGGAAGTACTAATTCTTGGCACATAATTTAAAGATTCAAAGTATTTTTTTAGTTTAAATTTTTCACTTCGACAGTCTCTATGAATGACTGTTTTCTGAGCGCAAAAAATAATAAGTGAAATTTTTTGAGTCGCTTTTTCTCTTTCAGACCGCAAAGTGCTTTAGTTGACACAAAACAAATGCCCATCTATTTAAAGTTTAAACACTAAGAGGAGTTTTGTTTTGTCAAATGTTTGATAAGTTCTACTCATAGAATATTTTATAATGGATTTTATGGATGAAAAACTAAGGTATTCCCTGTTAATACTAAATCGTAAAACACTAACTCTTAGTAACTAAGTCTAAACTTACTTTAAGTTTAAAATTACCTCTATCTATTATGTAATTCTGTAGTGGCAAAGGTAAGGTAAAGTTTTATTGGAATTTGGAATAACTTTACTTTGCGTTTATTAATAACACAGAGGGTGTTTAATGTTTATCCAACTATAAAACATTTCTTGTTTTATAGTTGGATAAATTGTAGTGCTAGTTAAGAAATAATATTATAAGAAAACCTATAAACTATATTTTTATTGCACACCAGAGGTAAGATTTTAGGTTTCTATTCGTATTCGTGGCCAGTTGCCCTCCGGGCGTCTCCCCTTATGCCTCGGACTAATATTTTGCTCAGCGGCCTATCACGTTCCATAAATCAAACACACGACCTGTATTTAAAGAAGGGAAGTCATCTATTTATCATAAGCCACGTGATTCTGCAAATTGTCACTTTTTCGTCAGTCACGTTTGAACTCCGATGAACGTGTTTCCCGATGAATAATGTAATGGTTACGGGATGATTTGTTGCCGATCTCAACAAAGAATTTGAATTAACTTGACAGCGATTTGGAGACACTTTTGGAAGTCGTTCGAAGAATTTGCAAATTCCACGTTGAAGTTTAGTTTTGTTCGATGTTTAATTACCCTACTTTGTAGCTTGTCGCTGTCGTTCGTAATTTCGCCAGTTTAGGAGTTTTAAGAAAACGTTGTTGATATATTATATATAATAAATTCACGCGTTGCGTAGAGACTTCACTTCATTGTGTGTCTTCCACCGCATTTATCACGGGTAGTGTTCCGAAGAGCTGTTTCACCTGACTCCTGCCGCCGAATTCCACCTAAGCAGGACACGCCACAAATTCGGATATCATCCTCACCATCTGGATGTGTGGTGGTCCTCCACAGTGCGAGTTTCAAGGAGCTTTCTTCCACGTACTACAAAGGTTTCTAATGTGATTCCTTCTGCGGTGTTTCCGACACGATACGACATAGGTACCTTCACAAAAAAACCGTACATCTTCTTTCTTCTGGTGTTGGAAGAGAGAGAAGACCCGTACGCTCGTTTCTCCTCCTTTTCCTTAAAAAAAGATCACAAAAGTTTATGGACTTTACTGGGTTATTAACCAGGCTTAAAAACTAAATGTTAGTCTAATGCTAAGGCGTTTGTCCAGCCTACTCGCCATTACACCAAGGATGCTATTGGTGCTGTCTCTTATCTCAGTATTTTGGAAAACCCAACAGCATCCTCAGCGTGTTATTATACTGAACGCGTAATGCGTGGACTGCCCTTTGAGTACAGCTAAACCATAGGTAGCTGGCAGCATAATGTTGCTTATGGTTAAGCAAAGGTTCCCTTAGAAAAATGTTGACAAAATCATTAATTCAAGACCCAACTCTACTGGGGAGCGAAGGGGTTCACAAATCAATTTGTTTCCTCTATCATCAGACTCATCGCGTTCAATATTGAATAATGCAGTGATTGAATCCAAAGCCAGACGCATCGCTTCCAGAGATTCGTATGCATAATACACTTATAGGGGATATTCCAATTCGTCGAAGCTTGGATCTATCTGTAGAACTTTGTAGAGCTTTTACCTTAATGCAATGCAGATACTGCACTTTCATTTTACATAAATTGATCTTTTATTGCATTGCAAAGATCGTCTGTGGCGCAATAGGTAGAACCGTTGACACAACTGATATGTATAAACACCACTGGACAGGCTGTTCCATATGTTTGACAGCAAATTTTTTGTGCCTATTTGAAGCGCCACACGCGAGAGTCCAGAGAACTAATTTTGACATATAATGCAAATGGCTGCGAAGGAACGTACAATACTCTAAAGTATTTTTGCATTTTGAATTAATTTCGTTCGTTTTTCGTGTTATTTATACTTCAAGAATCAACGTAATACAGACTACAGTACACATTTTATCTTGTAAATAGTTTCCCACCATCTATCGATGTTTACTAAGGTTGTCATCAATAGCTTTAGTACCACAGACTCTCGCTACATGGCCAACAGCGCCAAAATGCCGAATATCAAACAGGCACAAAAGCACTTTGACACTTGACAGCCGCGAGTCCATTGGTATATAGTAGTGGCACAAGAGGTCAGTGGTTGACACACATCACGGTCACGATACCGTAATAGAACAGTATTTTAACTTCACAATAGAGTGCCCGAAACGACGCACGAACACGATTTTCACGGCCGCTAAGCAATCTTGGGAAGACAAAACTATTGAGTGTCACACCGAACGCAACCGAGACCGGTCGCTGTCTGAGTTAAGTTAACTGCGCCGCGCCGTCCGCGTCGTCGATCTTTTTGTATGTACCAACCCTAGCGCTCCATCTAGACGTAGGTATAAATAACAAGGAGCCTGCTGAATTACGATTCTGTACTTTTACTTGTATTGTGCCACGGTACCATCAGTAATCCTGTTTTCGTAACAAAACAAGAATAGCATCGAAGCTGTTTCGCCTGATTCCTGCCGCCGAATTCCACCTTCGCACGACACGCCACAAATTAGGATATCATTCCCACCATCTGGATGTGTGGTGGTTCTCCACAGTGAGGTTTTCAAGGAGCTTTCCTTCACGTACTATAAAGCTGTGGAATGAGCTTCCTTGTGCGGTGTTTCCGGGACGACACGACATTTGCTCTACCTAGGGGTACCTTCAAATAAGCGCGTACATCTTCCTTAAAGGCCGGCAACGCCTCTGTGATTCCTCTGTTGTTGCAAGAGAATGCGGACGGCGATCACTTAACACCAGGTAACTCGTACGCTCGTTTGTCCTCCTTTTTCAGAAGAAAAACGACCTTATGTGAAAAAGTTAAATTAATTAATTCTTGTGACACAAATTGACGACTTGGAATTGTGGTGAAGTTACGTTTCGATTTAGGGAAATCGTATAATGCGTAACACGATCGAACGTCAGTTGGTGGGAGATGCGGTCGATTCACCTGTATGTATGTTTGTTTGTAACTGACTCATTTGGACGCGATTTGGACCCACTTCAAACGGCCAGATTTCGTTCAAACTTCATAGATTTATCGAGGACCGGACAATACAATAATTTGATAAAATTATTCCATTTATCAATTTGCAAAATAAGATTTCTGTTAATTTATATAATATTCATCTATCGGCCTGTAAGGCAGGAAATGATGTTAATTTTAAATTTCAACCATTATCTTTAACAGATTTATCTAATATTAGAAAATTTTCGAATACCAAAGATAATTTTTAATGCGAGAAGTTTTATATAAACATAAATTAAAAAGTATGAAATATTTTCTCTTTTTTAGTTCGCTTTTCCATAAAAAGGATTTTTAGTTCTTTTTAACTACTATTTTTAAAGAAATATTTTATATTTGGTCTTAGAATTGGTAACTTCGTGCGAGATTGTCATTCAAATGTCCTTGATACGCGGCGCCGATTCAGTCAACGTTCTTGGGAAATGATAGGAGAATACGAATAGACTTAGAGCAAATCGTACATAGGATCCAGTAGCGTAGCGTGCCTTGTATAAAAATTTGTTAGGGACCCTAATGAAGGGTAAAGATTTTTTACAAAAGAAAAAAAAAATTGTTGCATAGAATTAAAAGAAATATTTATTCATCATAATCTGTCACTTTTTTCCAAATTTCTTTCAAAAAATTGAAATTCAATATACACTCTCCTTGCCTTTTTTTTCGGTAAACTATAACGATTTATTAAATCATTTATCTGATCATGACTTTAGTTTTCTTTTAGATTTTTTTTCTTTTCTCATTTCTGATATAAAAAAATATGGGATTTTTTTATTAATTTTTATTTCCGCACGTATAATTGATACTGCAGATACGGCGGTAGCTACGCCCCTGATAGGATCTAAAATTAACGTTCAGGATATCTTAATTACTAGAACAGCAGGTGACTCGAATTTGCTCGTATGTCTAAAAATCTTGTTCGTAAACTGTGTCCGGATAAGTCTTATTTTTTTTGGTTCATTATCTCTTAAGAGTTTTTGGTTCATTATCTCTGCGAGTGAATCACACTTGACTATATTTGGCGGTGTTCTTTTATTTTTTAAATACTTGTGTAAACTTTTCTTAATAAATAATGATATATATTTCCATAAGTGTAAATATTTTTAGAACTTCAGTTCGAAATAAGTAATGTACTTATTGAAAGTTAAAAACTATCACCCATTCCAAAACAAATGCCTCAGACCTGAGAAGAACGGGCGCAACAAACTCAACTGGCTTTTTTTCATCATCTAAAAATATGTTTACAAAGTAATATTGTATAATTAAACTTATCATTTATTAGCCTGAGGGTGGTCACTCCATTCCCAATCTATGGTAGTAACTTTTACCACACAAACATATCCTAACAATTCTTTTAAATAACGTAATACTCTTGTTTTGCATCTTCTCTGGGATCTTGTTGCAAAAGCATATACAACGTCCCACAAAAGACTTACTAACTCGACTTAATCTTATCTCTTTATATGTGGATGTATCATTTACAAAAAAATAATATATGTGTTTGATAAATAATGTTTTTGTCTCAGTTCCTAGAAGTCCACCGCTACAAGAATAGCCTGAAAGAATTTTGTAGACTGTTTACTCAGGGGTTGACGACCTCGCGGCTGTTTCGACTTTTATAATAAGGAAACTATAACACTATAGGTGTTCGCAACGGTTATATATTTAAATCACGTTATAACGATACGATACTTTTAAAACGCCTATTATATTTTACGCTAATTAAAGTTTTGACTATCGTTGCAGAACTTAGCGGTTTTTTTTATGAAAAAAAGGGATGAGACGAGCAGGACGTTCAGCTGATGGTAATTGATACGCCTTGCTCATTACAATGCAGCGCCGCTCAAGATTATTGAAAAACCCAAAAATTCTGAGCGGCACTACAACTGCGCTCGTCACCTTGAGACGTAAGATGTCAAGTCTCATCAGCCCGGTAATTTCACTAGCTACGGTGCCCTTCAGTCAAAAAAGGAGAAAATGGCGCCGTTGTGGTACCCATAATCTAGCCGGCATCCTGTGCAAAGGAGCCTCAACTGCGCTCGTCACCTTGAGACGTTTCATTTATTGCGCTATCGTACTCAAAAATGTTTATCATCAGAATAATCAATTTACATCTTTTACATCAATTTACATCGACTTTTTCACCATCTTTTCTACCAGCACCATCATCGCCAATATCTAAAACTGATACAATAGGTTTATGGTAGCGGAAGTAAGAATCAAAATAGGAAAAAAAAATTAAACAAAATAATAATTAACAAAGAAATACAAGTATAAATATCGCCTTAGGGAGAGTCTACGCTAGTGACATAGCTTTAAAACCAAAGAATATGTACATATATATATATATATATATATATATATATATATATAGGTTATCACGGGCTATTATCCGCAACTCGACGACTATAGTGCGCCTATTTTGCGTGGTGAGGTGGGCGGCTAATCCTGCCAACCCGAGCTGGGTTGCCAAAGTATTGTATCAAACCTCTGATGTGACCCATGACCTCGGGGAGAGTCCTCGGTGACCCCAGGTGTTTGGCCCGGTATGTGGCCACGCTCTCCAGAATGACGTGTGCGGCTGTTTCATCTGCCTCCATGCAGGCTCTGCACAGTGGACTGTCGGTGACACCTACATTAAACAGATGCTTGTTAAAAGGGCCGTGACCCGTTAATACATGAGTTATTATCCGTAACCTAGGTTCGTGGAAGTTTTACTAGCTTGCGAGAGAGCTTGGAGTCTATTTGAGGTAGAGCTTCTTTTGCTTGTCCACACCCACTCACTTCCATCCAGTACTTATTATGTAAAAAACCAAATAATTAAACTGTAAAAATATTTCACGGCTGAGATTCGAGCCCTCGACCTCGCGATGTTTCGGCTTCGCAATCGTATGACCGTATGAGCGTTTAGTTTATATAGACGAACTATAATAAGCAAGAAGTATAAATCTTTCATCCATAATTTCAACGACTGTCTTACGAATCTTTGATCAGGCCACGTGTCCTGACGCGAGTTTACCATTTTATACCCATCCCAAGAAAAGTGCTCAACGCCGCTAAAGATATTTTCAATTCAGAAAAGGTCATGCTGAGTTTCTTATGACTTCATCTCAGCCTAAGCCTGGCGATTCGATTCAGTGATCCTCTTGATTAAAGAATTTTTTAATTTTTTAAGTCCATAGTAGTACTGATGAAATAATTTCGTGTATCTGCATGTAATTAAGCAGTTATGCAATACGCGTAATGGATATAAATTTTCAATTCAAAACTATACCGAAACGGCTGAAACGCGTAATTGATTACCGCTACTGCACACATTTATTAAAATTAATTTACGTTTATAATTTCCGTGTTCTGCCTGGTTGTTTGCGCAAAACATAACAATGGTCGGCGATGGTTGAAATGTCGATTCATGAATAATAAAAGTTTTGTTCACAACAAGCGAAACTTTAGCAGCGTATCTAATTTCAGTTAACAAGCTTGTTGTTTATGTTACTCAAAAATAACCCATTGGGCTCCTTTGCACAGGATGCCGGCTAGATTATGGGTACCACAACTGCGCCTATTTCTGCCGTGAAGCAGTAATGTGTAAGCATTACTGTGTTTCGGTCGGTAGGGCGCCGTAGCTAAAAAACCCTGTGTATTAGGTGAAAATCGTTAGAGTCATTTATGAAATACGTGAAATCTATCACAGGCCAATTTCTTTCAAAGCCATATATATCCATACTATTTTTTTCATTGAAATTTGTTGCACTTTCCGAATATAAAAAAACCATTTTAATGTACATTCTGGCAACGCTCCTGACATTCCTCTGGTGTTGCAAGAGAATGTGGGCGGCCGTGATCACTTAACACCAGGTGACCAGGGCGCCGTAGCTAGTGATATTACTGGGCAAATGAGACTTGACAACTTATGTCTCAAGATGACGAGCGCAGTTGTAGTGCCGCTCAAAATTTTTGGGTTTTTTTATAATCCTGAGCGGCAGTTGAACTTCCGGTTCAACTTGTCCCTTATTTTTTTGTAAAAAAAAAAGCTCAGCATAATTTCAGCTGTCAAATGACTATAAAAACGAAATCAAAGATTATACTACGCTTACACTCGGCTAAGTTTTACTAAGTAAAATCTTAGTGAAGTCTAACCACGGTCTATATTATATCTCAGCCTTAGTATCCGTACACAATATATTGATTAGTTAGATTAATAACAAAGTAACGGTTCGTAAATCGTAGAATTATTCGGTGACATATAAAGTGACTTACGACATTAATTTTAAATGGTTATAATGAAGTAAGATGATTTAATATTTGTATTATTATAATGACTGTTATGAAATCCAGTTGAAGTCTTATGAGATTTATCTGTCCTTTTATAAATAGAAACCAGATGTTTAAGGACAGTTGTGGTTACGTGAGAAATACTGAATATGTCTCGTTCCCCAAGCAAAGGGGAGATAAAAGCGATGTAACGAAAGAATAGTTGTATTGAGTGTGTGGCAGAATATTATTAATCTACTAAATGTCAATCTTAACTGGCGACTTATAACATTAACTATGTTTTTACTTATTAATTTACATTTTTTCACTTGCTCGTGTAACGCATTTTATAATTGACGTTTGAGTATTTTTGTTGCATCACTTGGCTTAAATTGTAATTGAAATGATTAGTAAATTAAATTTAAAAAAGAACTTGTAATACCATTCTGTTTTGAAAAGCAACCTAAGAGTTTCTTGCTCGTTTTTCTCTAAGCATATCTGCATTCCGAACGAGCTGTATGAAAATATGACATATTTCAAGTGTTATGCAATTTACCTACGAAGTAAAATATTTTTGATTTGATTTGAGTTCCTTATATGACGTCTGGTAATGAGGACTAATGCTAATATTTATTCCTTGAGAAAATAATAAAATAAAGCGTAATTTTACGGAGATCCTTTGCTATTTCATTGAAACACAATGTTAGTAAGAAGAATGGCCTTGTTTAACTTTTAAAAATTTGTCAAATTGTGGTGATGTTATTGAAATTTTATCAATCAAATCATTTTCAAATCGAAGTTTATTTCTCTTTTTAGTTTGAATGTTGTTTGAAGAGAATGTCAGTTTACACAGATATGAAGTGGTGAATGGTACTAAACACTTTAAATTTTGCCAGCTATGGATACTCTATTGCGTAAAAGTTACATTTTTTTATTTTTATTTTAGTTAACCCCACGTAAAAAGTCTAATGTAAAAACACAGTTACAATCACACGCGTTTTAATCCTTTAAAAGTGTTTTTTGTACATTATGGTAGTCTGGTAGATGGTAGTAAACTTTAAATTATAAATTACTAGCTGACTCGACAGACGTTGTTCTGTACATAATAAATAAAATACTGTTTTTTTATGAATTGTCAATAATATTTCATAACATCAATAATTATTTCATAAAATATGCTCCCTGTTGTAATAATGAAATTGTCTCACAGCAGAACCGTCAAACCGTGCGTCAATAAATTTTCTCATAGAAATAATGTCCATACAGAACAAATTTTGAAATTAATAATAATTATGGGTCCCAAATCGAAATAAAAACTATCCCATCTCTCAAGTTGGACTAAACTGCACTCCATGATGTAATCCCCATTAAAATCCGCTCATTAGCTTAGGGGTCCATCGCGGACAAACAACGTGTCACGTAATTTATATATATTTATCTGACTGACAAAGGGATCGCCAAATGTTTGAGCTATAATGGGATCTCGAAATAAATAAGACTGAAAAACACTGGATTTGATAATATTTTGTATTTTGTCAAACACAACCGTCACATCAAATGAATTAAAAATGTATACATTCCAAACAGGGGTATTTCTGTCTGTTAACTGGCGTGGTAGGGACTTATGGCTATTGTTTCCTGGAGAGTTCTACACACTATACTCCTGTAGGTACATTATCGTAATCCTGTGAATACTTTAAGGGGAGGAGTATAAGGTGCTATGTAGTTTGTCTAACAATGTCTTAGTAGATAGCCAGACTAGACAGATACTTAAAACAAGTTATAAAAAATAACATTTTACGTGCAAATATTGCTATATAGAATTTTATATGATAGAACGTTACACATACACATCGTTTGTACTGAAGTGAAATAAATGAAAGAAATGCGTCGAAAACAGTAAACAATATAGATCTTAAATTTATTGTAGTGTCTTCAATTCGGCTAGTTTAAATAAGCATGCAAAAAATTTACTTATAATTTAAAAATCCTTAAGACTATAAAAAATATCAGTGTTCTGGAGGTTAAATTGAACCTTGTCCAATTTAACCCCCAGAAGACTCTAACAAAACCCCATTTATCGTATCACCGCTCTTCAACAACACTTCCCTTAAAGCCTCATGACTCATGGAAGTCAGCCCTTGTCCATCCGATCCAAAAAAAGGAGACAGTTCGGATCCGGCAAAATACAGACCTATACCTATTACGCTGCTTTCGCCATGGTCGATCGGCAGTTGATCTTCTGATATACCTAACATATAGATGGGCGGTGGCTATTGAAAGCAAGGGGAAAGGCCTGGCAGTTAGCCTGGATATAGCGAAAAAACATAAACCCCCCGAAGACTCAAGTTTACTACAAAAAAAAAACATTTTTCGTATCACCGCTCTTCAACAACACTTTCCTTACAGCCTCGCATAGTATCGGAATAATGGGTCTCGAAATCTCGAGCGATTGTTGATTCCGTTGCCATCTAGAGGGCAAAGCCAAATTGGCTTCGAAGAAGCTGGGCGTTACAAATAGAACACGACAATACTTCAAGCCGGCCCACATTGTAGCGCTCTGCAAAGCGCAGGTCCGGCCAAATATGGATTATTGCTGTCATCTCTTGTCTGGCACACCCCAGTATCAGCTCGATCCATTTGACCGCGTGCAACGCAGAGCAGCTCGAATTGTCAGGGACCCAGTGCTCTGTGAACGGCTGGATCACTTGGCGGTGACGTCGCTTCTTTATGTGTCTTCTACCGCATTTACCACGGGGCCTGTTCCGAAGAGCTGTGTCACGTGATTCCTGCCGCCGAATTCCACCTTCGCACGACACGCCACAAGTTAGGATATCATGCCAACCTTCTGAATGTGTGGAGGTCCTCCACAGTGCGGTTTCAAGGAGCTTTCTTTCACGTATTACAAAGCTGTGGAATGAACTTCTTTGTGCGGTGTTTCCGGGACGATACGACATGGGTACCTTAAAATAAAGCGCGTACACCTTCCTAAAGGCCGGCAACGCTCCTATGATTCCTCTGGTGTTGCAAGAGAATGAGGGCGGCAGTGATCACTTAACACCAGGTGACCCGTATGCTCGTTTGTTCTTCTTTTCCATAAAAAAAACAGAATATGAATGTTTGTTTCCGAGTCATGGATGTTTATATGTGATTATGTATGTTTAAGTAAGTATATTATATTAAATAAATCGTTGTCTTGTACCCATAGTTCGAAGCAAGATAATTTGTCTTCAAGTGTTTATATTATATCGGCGTCCTTCCGCCGCAAACCGCTCTCGCATCTCACCTATAACTATGTATGTAGTTACAAATCTATCTTGGATGACACCGAGTCCAAAAATTACAATAATCGTACAACGTAAAATACTTTTTAGTGCATATTATATCTACTATTTTGGAATAGTGTATTTGAAGTTGTTTTTTGTGATTATTTTTTGTTTTTTATTTTTTGTGAATTCGAAGTAGTTCCTACAACTCACTTACAATTTGTCTAAAGATGTGTAGATATACTAAATTTTTCAATACAGCAATGAACGTAAGCTTTAACAGACAGTTAGAAATTCTGTCCTTAATATAAGTCGCTGAGGAGTCCCATTGAGTCCCATCATATTCGACTACAACAATTACTTGACCGTAACTATGTTATGTTAGGCTGAATTATCCTACTAGCATAAAAAGATTCGGCCGAGTATCGTTAATTTACTCCTAAGAATTGAAGAGTTCGGTTACTTTTTCATGGATTCCATAATCAGAACCCAACGAAACTCTCACCAAACTACCTTTGAAGTATATTCTTTCCAATAAAAAATAATCATCGCAATCGGTTGGCGCGATATTGAGTTATTCGTAAATTTATCATCCACATACATATAACAAATTTCAGACTATTATGGATGCCATTATCAGATCTGGACCAATTTATCGATCAAGACCACACAGGAAGCACCAGCTTTCAAATAAAAAAGAATTATCAAAATCGGTTCACCCAGTCGAAAGTTTTGAAGTAACAAAAAAAAAGAACATACCGACGAATTGAGAACATCCTCCTTTTTGAAGTCGGTTAATAAAATTGCTCGCCCAAAGAGGGATACCGAACGCGAAGTACCCATCTCTTAACAGGATCAAATTGTATCCGACCACGTGAACAGCGTGCTCTCATAAATTCAAATTGACAGCTACTGGCTTATGAGTACAGTAAGCTATTGATGTGACTGCTATATTTTGATTAAGGTTGGTGTACATTACAGTGTAAAGATCCCGTGGACGGTATTTCGCACCAATGTATCCATCCTCAAAGAGCTTCGTATTAAAGACAGACTATCGTCAATTGTGCAACAAAGAATACTGAAGTTCTTTGGTCCCGTCTCTAGAAATGAGAACTCGATGCAGGGACTGGTAGTTCAGGGCCAGGTGGAAGGCAAGAGAGCACGCGGTCGATCGCCAACCCGCTGGATAGACGCCATCACAAAGGCTACTGAGTCCACCATAGTCCAGTGTACTCGCAACGCCTCTAACCATCAGAAATGGAAGCACATCGCCAGGAGATCTGCCCTCAGAAAGGATATTGAATCACCGAACACCCCACCATGTACCTCGTCAGCGCAACCACGACCACTCTGACAAGAGTGTCCGACTAAGATGAAGAAGAAGACATTGTCATTGTTAAAATCTATGCTTATTCTAATTAATTCCCGAATTTATGATTTATTAGTTAAAATATATTGACTCTGTTCCTGATACTGCAAGGGACAATGTAAGTATAGTGTTAAGTAATCAATTAGAGGAGGGCATCGACTACGTATTTAAGGCCGCTATTCCAAGAAATCGCCAAAGTAGCGCATAATTGAAACCATTTCTTGACAGTTTAAATATAGATTATACTTTTACAATAAATAATTGTATATCTACAGAATATGAGAAAAAAGTTCACTTTACATTTCCAATTTTTATAATACGATAAAACATCACCAAAATATCCCTAAATTTTGCAGTTGGAGCCACGCTATTCATTCGATCTAGAAAAAAAAAAATGTACGAAAATTTATTAATTGCACACCGATACTATTTAACATACCATAGTTTTGTTAATTTTGTAAATAAAATTGTATTATGTCTGTAATAAATTAAAAATGCTTCTTATTCTCAATTAGAACTATGGCGATCTTGTGCTAGAGAGGTAACCTAGCTCCGCTCGATTCCTCAAGGCCGTTGGCTCGGTCCCCAGCCTTAATGAATGACTTTATTACTATTATATAATAACAGTGCCATCTAGTGACGCTCTAAAGAAGTGAAGCGTTATAGTATAATAGGAACTAAGCGTCAAAAAAGACATTATGATTCTAATATTTTTTTTAGAGAAAGGATAAACAAAACAGCTGAACACAACGGATAGTAAATTTCAAAAGTGACTGGCGTGGATGCATAGAGTAGAGAAAGAAATAGAAAGCCACGTAAAACGCTATGAGTGAAAATGAGACGGAAGGCAAGGGAAGCCAGACAGAATGGCGCCGTAGCGCGTTACGTTACGAAGCGGTTTATGCTCCCATAAGAAGTTATTCACTTCAAAAAAAAACAGTCAAAGTCTAAAAATAATTTATCTGGTAAAACTACATATGCTTGGTCAGCTAGTTCTACATACAGAGACAGAGAATCAAAGTACATGGCAAGTTCATTATCTATGAACAATAAAATCGCCTGTTTCCGCATTGCTTGTGCCAGACCCCCACGTCCTCTCAATTATTAGTAACCTCCATTATTATATAATATTAATTAACAACTGTCCCCTCAATGATGAATAACTGCTCCACAACATGACATTCACAGTAAACAGTTATCGGTGCTACATGTTAGATGGAAGCAAAAAGCGACAGAAGAATATGTATCAGTTTTGTTGAAAGCTTATGTCCTCTCCCTCCCTCATATTTGCAATAATAGCAGTATGAAATTGCTGCAGTATCATCGAATTAGATCCCCTCTTGTTAAGAACAATTCAGTGTGGGATACCCTCCCGTGGTGTGCAGTTAAATAAGAATAAATATTTATTGGCAGTATCACGTTGCAATGAGATTTTAGATTATAAATTTTGTGACGATGAAGATTACTGAAGCAGCTGATGAACATGAAGAGGTGGTACGGAGGTAAGTTCTCAGAAGCATGACTTCGTCATCTTTTTGCTCTAAATGGTGATTTTCATTATTATAACACTATAAATAGAGAATCGCTTGTAATTCTAGTAGGATTCATAAGATACATTATAGCTTTAAAGGTAAATGTAAACACTTTTATAATAAATTCTCAGTTGCTGTTCAGGCATTATCTATAAATAAATTGAACCCGCGACCTTTTGTGTTCAATGTAAACGCTCTTCCACTGAGATAACCGTTCGAGTGACGTAACGTTTATAAATCTTAATAAAAAATTGTTAAAACTTAAATGTTTTATTAAAATTGGCTCTGTTGCAAATCTTTGTATTCCACATCTGAATATCTAAGTGATCGGACAGCCTGGGACAAAATTCTGATTATTTTATAGCAATGACAGTACAATATTGTATATTTCATTAAAAAAATGTGTAAAAAATAATGCTGGGAGAGTTTCTTGCGCCGTATCTTCTCTCTCACAGCGCCATCTGTTTCCGAAGCGGTGGTAGTGTTTCAAGTTACAAGTTAAGAAAATAAATGCCTTTTACTGTATATATTTTGTACTTAGTTTTGGATTTACGGGCTTACAAAGTTAGCCAGTCTGTCTGTACAGATTTATACCTGCTTGTTCGAGAAATAGGTTGTCAGTTCAAGTGGCAATAAAGTGTTTTTCCCTTTTGTGTTGTAAGGGTTTACGACACAGGTAAGCCTATAAAGAAATTGTGAATGGGAGAGAAGCCACAGTGTGGAGTGTGCAGACATATGTAACATTATGTTTCGGCGCCAAAATGTAAATTTTTCCCAAGTTTCAGCCTAAATCTTGATCCACAGGGGACTGTTGATGTACTGGCTAGAATCAACTTATCTATATGAAATAACCACACTATTGATTACCAAAAAAATGTATTCAAATCACTCCATAATTAAACCAAATGGAACGTAAAAAATTATTTTCCAGTAAATTTAAAGAATGGCGTGATTTACAAATTTAGTAGTTTAGTATTCTGTAAAAGCGTATTCATTATTATCATCGTCATCATCAGCCGAAAGACGTCCACTGAGGACAAAGGCCTCCCAAAAGATCTCCACGACGATCGGTCTTGCGCTGCCCTCATCCAACGTATTCCGGCGATCTTGACGAGATCTTCGGCCCATCTTATGGGGGGCCTACCAACACTACGTCTTCCGGTACTTGTACTTCTTGCTATTCGAGGACATTTCTGCCCCAACGGCCATCTGTCCGTCGAACTATGTGCCCTGTCCACTGCCACTTCAGTTTCGCAATCATTTGGGCTATGTCGGTTTGGTTCGATAAAATTTCGGGAAAAGCGTATTATTTACAATTTTTTACTTTTAATTATTTTTGTTTTTCTTATACTTAAAACTAAGATAATTTCGTAGCAACGAATAATCGACTTTGTGCGTCAATATTTGCGAAATGATTCATACAAAATAAAAAATACTGAACGTCAGGAATCTTACAAAAAACTATTCTATATCTGAATTTGGATCAAACTGTACACATTGTGCAAAATTTATATAAAGATAGTCCTTGCAGTTCTAGATATATAGATTTAAGAGAGTAATTACTTTTTAACAATTTTCTGTGGATTGAGGCTAAGAATTATTGAAGTTATACTTATTTAGGCGCGTTATGAAAAAATGATGAGAGTGAAATTTTAAGATGCGCGCGCTTCACTGTAACACAAAAAAAACAGGTTGAAGTTGGTTCCTAAAATTTTCTGACGTTTGCTTCATTCGTTATTTTTCTGGGATTCTTCGTCCATTTTTAGGACAGGTAAAGGATTCAAGCCCAAACAGCCGTATTCATCATTTGTCAAAGCCATCTTTGCAAGATTTTTACAAAACTGTTCTTTCTAAAAACGTAAAATAGCACGAGGCATAAATCGTTTTAATGATTTTTGCTTCGTTAGGTCAGAGAAGTATAACTTCTTGCGTGCATACATAAGTACACACACACATATTTTTTTTATTATGTCTATTGTTATTATCATTATTATTATTGTTATATATCGAAAACTTTCAATGTAGTATCACAAGCACTGGGACATGCGTCCGTCGCCCTACTTCCTGAGTATCCAGTGTTCGGATCCTTCACATCCCGGGTCGTTGACCGTCAAGAATGTCCCCAGGGGTGACTTACAATACGTTTTAAAACACATCAAAATGTGATCATCGCACGCAATAGCGACTACACCAAAACAACTCGTACCCTTTGTTTAAACTTTAAATACCGCTACCTGATGAGCAATTTGTATGCAAGTTTCATATGACGTTGGGTTTGGATTAATTTATGAATTGTCCCTCAACTTTGTGTGTCTGATAATAATTATACACTTTTTATTAACGTGACATGTGTCTTTCTATGTAACGCTAGTACATAACAGCTTTAGGGGTAAATGTATACACTTTTAAAATAAAGTCCCAGCCACTGTTTAGGCATTATATATAAATAAATTTTAAAGTTTTATTAAAAAATGGCTCTGTCGTAAATCCTACTACTCCACAGCTCTATCTAAGTGATTGGACAGCCTGAGACTAGATTATGATTATTTTATAGCAATAACAATGATAGTACAATATTTAATTTAAAAGAGCGCGAATAAGAATGCTGGCAGAATTTGTTGCGCCGCTTCTTCTCTCTCAGAGCGGTGGTTGAGTTCGAAGTGTCATCTGCAAATAATACCGTCTCACATAATTTGTTAATATTGAAAGACAGGACATTTATATAAATCAGAGAAAGTAAAAACACTAATATCGCCTGTGGCATGCCTATAAGAATAGGGGCATCTGAAGACTTTACTTTATTTATAGCCGCTGTTTGTAATCGGTCACTCAAGTATGATCTAATTATTTTTATGGACTTTATTGAGATACCGCCCTAATGTTGCAACTTACTCAATAAGGTTTTATGATCTACACAGTCGAAGGCCTTAGACAGGTCACAGAAGACTCCTAGAACATCTTGTTTATTTTCCCAGGTATTAAAACCCAAATTTGTTATAACTTCGAAACATAAGATGTATATTTTCATTAGCCCAGTAATTTTAAGAGCAACGTGGCCCTTGAATCCGAAACAAAATATTGCTAACGCAATAGAAAGAGCCGACGCTGTTGTTGTATTCTCATTTAAAATATAAAAAGCTTAAAACCATTCGTCATTATTAAAATGAACTTGGACATTATGTCTTCTAAAGAGCTTTTAACGAACAAAGAAAACTCTACCTAAATCTCTCTAATCTTAAAACGCCGCGACCGTAACAATTGCTACAAATACGTAGATATATAACAGTACCTACGTAATTGTACTGTGAGGAAAGTAAAACCTATAGTGAGTTTACTAATAGACCAATTTCGACTGTAATCCAGTCCGGTAGGACTCAATTTTGAATGGGGTGAGGTTTTGTTTAGAGCGTCGGGTGTTGTAAATGAGTTGGTTTCGCAGCGTTCCCTTTCGTTAGCGCTCGAAGCCCGCTAGCCTCCCGCTGATCAATGAACGCCTGTAGTAGCGTCCCTTTTACGTTTTACGTAGCTGTTTGCACTTGAACGCTAAAGAGAAAAATTCTTTTACTCTAGCGGATACGACTAAAAGCGAGAGTATTTTTTTCCAATTTGATTGAAATACCGTTTCTTGTTTCGATGTTTATTTAGCTCGAGGAGATTAAATTAAAGTGTATTGATTCATTTTTGGTATTGCTTTCGCTATTTTTGAGAGGTATATGAATATTTCAGTTATTTCCAAAGTGTTATGTAATATGGTATATTACTATGGTTATTATGGTGTTAGTTAGTTATAATTTGAATGTGTATTCCTAGAATCCTGAGCGGCACTGCATTGTGACGAGCAGGGCGTATCAAATACCATCAGTTGAACGTCCTGCTGAAAATAAATTTATAGCTATTTAAATATCACAATATAGATTCTCAGCAGATTCAGAATTTCTTACTAGTGAATTTACGATCATTTCTCCCCGATTGGTATCGGTGATCCAGTGATCCGGTGATCCGCACTGTGCCTTTACTTTTACCTGAGACTAGACACGGAATTTCTTATGTCCTTATAACTTCAATCTAATCTATATTAATTGTCGTGACTGATAAATTGATCAACGCAAAGCCCCAGACTTGATATATACAGAAAAGAAAACGACATGAATGAGTACTAAGAAGGGATTTTTGGAAAATTTTCTTCCATCTGACCGCATACAGCGAAGAGCGGCTCGAATCATCTCAGATCGGCTTGATTCTTTGGCATTGCGTAGAGATGTGGGTTCTCTCTGCATCTTCTATCACGGGGAGTGCTCAGAGGAGCTGTTCGGGTTGATTCCAGCGGCCGATTTCCACCACCGGGATGAGATGTTGCTTTAGATTTTCTCTCTTCCTATTTGAGTGATAGAGTCCAAAGAGTCGACGTGAATGGAAAGTGTCCAAGTATTGTGCCACAAGGCTCAATACTTGGACCATTTTTATTCTTAGTATACATAAATGATCTACCCCATTTTGTGAGGGACGATCATGAGGTTGTGTTGTTTGCAGATGACACGTCACTTTTATTTAAACTTAAGCGACAACAAAACGTTTTCGACGATGTAGTAAAGTGGTTTTATATTAATAATCTTCTACTTAATGAGAATAAAACAAAGTGTATTACATTTATACTACCAAATGTGAAACAAGTAAAAGCTAATATTATTATTAAAAACGAAGAATTAGCTCTCGTGGACACCACTGTATTTCTAGGTATAACCCTCGATAATAAGCTTCAGTGGGGCCCTCATATTGATACATTGTCGAAGAAGCTCAGTTCTACAGCTAGGCTAGTCTATTTCAGCTACTTTCACAGCATTATGTCTTATGTTATACTGCTGTGGGGAAGTGCTGCAGATATTAACATCATCTTTGTGCTGCAGAAGAGGGCTGTATGTGCAATTTACAATATGGGTCCCAAAGAATCACTCCGTGAAAAATTTAAAGAGATAAGTATAATGACCGTCACTTGTCAATATATTTATGAAATTCTCAGGAATATTAACTTGTTTAAGAAAAATAGCGAAAGTCATAAGTTTAATACTAGGAATAAAGATAAGCTTGCTGTTAACACTACCAGGCTCCATAAAGTTGATAAATCATTTAAAGGGCAATGTATACGCTTTTATAACAAACTCCCAAGTGATATGCTTAATCTGACAATAAACAAATTTAAAAATTCAATTAAAGGGAAACTTTATAAAAAAGCTTACTATAAAATAACGGATTACTTAGATGATAAAAATGCTTGGGAATGAACATGCTCTAACTCTGTCTTAATAAAACAAAATATATATTATAATTTTCTAGAGTATAAGTATATGTATTATTTTCACAAACTACATTATGTAGCTCTTATTATTATAAGAAACCTTAAATTGACGATTCAAAATGATCAAATAAGATTTCAATGAATAAAGATATTTTGACTTTGACTTTGACTTTGACCGGACATTACGTGCAAAGTACCAACCGCATCACGTTGATGTCTGGCATTCCACAACCGCGCGTTATGCTAAAAATTTCTTGCCTCGCACAGCCACTTTGTGGAATCAATTACCGGCTGCGGTTTTCCCGAACAGACACGACTTAGGGACCTTCGAGAAAAAGCATACTCCCACCTTAAAGGCCGGCAACGCATTTCTTGACACCTGTTTTTGCGGATGTCCATGGGCGGTTGCCTCACCTCTCCCCATCCCGTGAAACAAAAAACCACAGTGTAGCGGTAGTCTGGTATTGGTAATCTACGTGAGTTTTGGCCGAAAATGCTTTCTAAATCTGTACCTTTTAACTAAAAATGTTTAAAATGTCAAGCAAAACTTGACAAATCTTTTCAGCATAATTATACAAAATGACCAAATGCGAAGTAATTAAAAATCTAATAATATATAAAATTATCATGTCACAGTGTTTGTCACCAAATTCCTCAGTAACGGCTTGATGGATTATTATAAAACTTTAAAATAAAAAACATTATTTATTTATATCTCACATCAAATATTTATAGGGTCAGCTAGTAATCATATAATTATTTCCTATCTTTTTACACTGACTTTTTTTAATATAATAAAAGATTTAATTAATAATATAAGATAAATATCTATATACACCATTATGATTATGAAAGATTAACATTTAGAATGACTTGTAAAAATATAAACGCCCCATTTTACGTTATATTTAAGTATAAATAATGGCAAACGGTAATCAAAGCTACAAAGCTGTGGAATCAGCTCCCTTGTGCGGTGTTTCCTGGACGATACGACGTCATGACCTTTAAAATAAAATTACTTTAAAAAACTGCAAAACACGCTTTGGTTGAAATTTAAAATGAATATCAATTCCTGCCTTACTGACGATTTGTGACGAGATGAAAAAATTACATAAATTAAAAAAAAACTTATTTTGTAAATTTAAAAATGCAATAATTTAATCAAATTACTGTATTGTCATCGGTCCTCGATAACTCTACGAAGTTTGAACGAAATCTGGCCATTTAAAGTGGGTCAAAATCACGCCCAAATGAGTTGGTTACTAACAAACATACATACAGGTGAAATTAATAAAAAGCGTGTATAAAGCGCGTACCCGGCGTTCGAGCGTCCGACCCAGCATTCCCGGCCTTTAAGGAAGGTGTCCTTAAAGGCCGGGAACGCTCTTGTGATTCCTCTGGTGTTGCAAGAGAATGTGGGCGGCAGTGCTCACTTAACACCAGGTTTACTTAACACCCGTACGCTCGTTTGTCCTCCTTTTCCATAAAAAAACAAGCAGGCACATTATCCCTCACAAACAATAAATTTAGATAGACAAAGCAAGAGACGATATTAAATATTGACACACTTTACAAATTATCTTGTCCCAAACAAGGCATAGCCTGTACTATGCTTACAAGACAACGATATATTTAGTACAGTATACATAATTAAACATACATATAAACATCCATGACTCGGAAACCAACATCCATATTCATCATATAAATGATTGCTCCGACCGGGATTCGAACCCGTGACCTTAGTAGTCGAGGGCACTAGACCAAGAGGCAGGTCCCCGATAAGGTGGACGGACCAAGTGAGGCAAGCTGTCGACGGTACTCTGCATGAATGCACGAGAAGAGCGGCAGTTCGCGACGAGTGGCGTCGCATTGTGAAACAGGCCACTAACCTCGACGTGACGACCACGACCACTCTGACAAGAGTGTAACGCCGAAGAAGAAGATGACCTTAGTAGTCAGGGTCACTAACCATTCGGCTATATGGATCGACAAATGGAGAGCCGTTTACGACTTGTCAATCAAAATCGCTTTCAGAAACAACAAATTCGCTTGCCATTTTTATCTTGCTGCTAGAGTTGTCTCTCTCACGCATTGTTTGTCCATACGTTAGTATATTACAGTATATGTATTTCACATAATATATATAGAGTATTTTTTTTATGACAATAAAGGACGAGACGAGCAGGACGTTCAGGTGACACACACTTTTTACACAAATCATCTTGCCCCAAGTTAAGCATATATAGCCTGTGTCATGGGTTACAAGACAATGATATATTTAATACAATATACTTACTTAAACATACATAAATACATTTAAACATCCATGTCTCGGAAACAAAAAAACATCTATATTCATCATATAAATGCTTGCACCTACCGGGATTCGAACCCAGGACCTCTAGCTTAGTAGGGAGGATCGCTAACCACTCGGCTATACAGGTCTGCTGATGGTAATTGATACGCCCTACCCATTACAATGCAGTGCCGCTCAGGATTCCCAGAAAAACCCAAAAATTCTGAGCGGCACTACAATTACGCTCGTCACCTTGAGACATAAGATGTTCAGTCTCATTTGCCCAGTAATTTCACTAGCTACGGCGGACTCAGACTACCGAAACTCAGGAATGTTTACACATTACTGCTTCACGGCAGAAATAGGCGCCGTTGTGGTACCCATAGTCTAGCCGGCTTCCTGTGCAAAGGAGCCTCCGATTGGTAAATATATAGAGTATGTTTTATACATCAACAGTTTGCGCGGGAAACAGCTGCGGAAGTCAGACGCGGCCATATTGCAGGAGGAAATAGCGCTCGTTCGTCGACAATCTTCAGTCTGTTATGTTTTGATTGCGTTGTAGATCCGTCTATATTTAACTTGACTATAATATTTTAGAGATAATGTTTTGTATTATTGATTATACCTTGGATAATTTATACGCCTAGATTGATTGTGACAGCGGTGAACATGTCAAAAAAAAACAGCGGCGAACTGTTAAACTCTAGTTTCAGCAACGCACGCACAAAAAACATAAAAGAAAGTAACTGACGTATCGCGAGTGTATGATGTTGCTGTCATGAACACTACCACCTTATACATAATAGTCAGAATGAGAAAAAACACTCCTTAGCGGCTGTTTAAAGTTAGCGGACCATTATGAATAAGGGGGTAAATAAAAAAAAAAAAAGAAGCCCGCTGAGTTTCTTGCGCCCGTTCTTCTCAGGTCTGATGCATTTATTTATTCGGTATACGTAGTAGTTTTTGAATTTAAATAAGTGATTTCATATTCTATTTTGAATAAAAGTATTTGAATTTGAATTCGATTTTTATAAACCTGGCATGTTCTCATGCGTTGCCTAACAACAAGAGGTTATTTAGACGTAATTAAATTATGCCTAAGGTTAGTTTTTATTACTCTTCTGAAGCGGTTTAAATGTTTAGAGAAAGTAAAAACTTTTATTTTCAACTGTTATTTCAAGCATCACAAACACTTTTTATCAAACCAAATCATGTTAATAAACTCAACGATATTTTCATGATGAAATAGAAAATTATCAAAAAGTTGATGGAGAAAGATTTAATCAAAGATTTAATGTAAAGCATTTGACTAATTTAATTAAAATTGAAGAAATGGTTTGTTTAGCAATATCATTGATATCGCAAGAAATCCTCACATGTCTGAACGAAAAGAATGGAAAAAAATGTATTTGGTAAATTATTGATGCCATGCGGTTGAACGGCAAACGTTGTTTTGCCATATAAAGTATAATTCACGCGATAGTTTTATAAGTAATAAAATATTGCCTATATTATAGCCTGTACATCATTTTGTTCTATTGTCAATAATTTTTGCAGCGCACGCAAAAATAGGTTTTCGATTTTACACCTTGTGTTACAAAATAGCAATTTTATTACGGATCCCTAATTTTGAAAAAAAAACATAGCCTATAGCCTTCCTCGATAAATGGACTACCCAACACTGAAAGAATCATTCAAATCGGACCAGTAGTACCAGAGATTAGCCCGTTCAAACAAACAAACACTGCAGCTTTATAATATTATTAGTATAGATTATTAGAGATGAGCTATTTGTCAACTGTCACTGCTATGGATGTCCAGAATTCTTATAGACTTAATCTTAATATATATAAATTACGTGACACGTTGTTTGTCCGCGATGGACTCCTAAACTAATGAACGGATTTTAATAAAGATTACTTCATGGAGTGCAGTTTGGTCCAACTTGAGAGATGGGATAGTTTTTATTTCGATTTGGGATCCATAATTATTTGTATTTTCAATTATTGTTTTGTATGGACATATTTTCTGAGAATTTAATGACGCATGGTTTGACAGTACCACTGTGAAATTATTTCAAAACTTTTCACGACATAATTCTTGATGTTTTGAAATATCATTGGCAAATTCTTTATTATCTACAGAACAACGTGTGTCGGGTCAGCTAGTTAAAATATATATTACTAGCTTTTACCCACGTGGAATTGTTACTTTGGGCAGCATTTTATATTTTTTAAGGTACTTTGCAAATGATACACATACAAACTGCTGTGGTGAATGCATTTTTTTAACTACGTTTTTTTTTCGCACAAAATGAATGGACTTCCCTGCGAACTTTCTTCTCCTATTTCATCAACATGAAGGACAAATTTACAAAAATGCTGGAACGAATGTTTATTAACTTCCTATTAAGTACACAAATAAAATTTGAATAACATAATTTTATGAACGATGCGGGACACGAACCCACGACCGGCGTTCCGTGCCGGTGCTCTAACCAACTGAGCCAACCGTTCGTGGGGTTGAGCAGGTTATCACCTGTAAAGTGGATCCTGTAGATAAAGCCAGAACCTGAGAGTTGAACAAAGCAAACAGAATTTTATAGCGAGGCGGTACTCGAACGGTTGGCTCAGTTGGTTAGAGCACCGGCACGGTACGCCGGAGGTCGTGGGTTCGAGTCCCGCATCGTTCATATAATTTTGTTTTTCAAATTTTATTTGTGTATAAATCTTAAAAGTGAGGGTTATCACTTTAAAAACATAACATATTGTTCCTATTAAGTGCTTAAATACAAAGTTTCATGGTTTTATCTCCGAAATTGTAGAATCCCCATGCAAACTTTCAGCCCTTATTTCAACCCGTTCCTTATGTCCTTTCTCAAGTTGGTCTAGTCTAATTTTGTACCAATTCTAATCAAAATCGAATTCAAAACTAGGCGTGAATGCGTAAATTTGTTTGGTCTTCATGATCGGACAGCCTGGGACTAGATTATGATTACTTTATAGCGATATAGATCTGTACTGTATTGAATATTTTTATTGAAATGAGCGCAAAAAAGGAATGCTGGGAGAGTTTCTTGCGCCGCTACTTCTCTCTCAGAGCGCTATTTGTTTCCGAAGCGGTAGTAGTATCTAGTATATTAGAAATGACACCAAAAACAATTCTAAAGGAATCAATTTTGAGAAAATAAATGCCTTTTATGCCTTTTATGCCTTTATTAACTTTTGTCTCCCTTTTTCATCCCTACACAGTTCAAAATTTCTAAAACGCTAGAACAAATATTTATTTATTTCTTATCGAATGCCTCAATACAAAGTTTTTTTTTATGAAAATAAGGAACGAGACGAGCAGGACGTTCAGCTGATGGTAACTGATACGCCCTGCCCATTACAATGCAGTGCCGTTCAGGATTCTTGAAAAACCCAAAAATTCTGAGCGGCACCACAATTGCTGTAGAGCGCTTTGAGAAATAACATGTTAAGTCTCAATTGCCCAGTAATTTCAATAGCTACGGCGCCCTTCAAACCGAAACACAGTAATGCTTACACATTACTGCTTCACGGTGTCATCTTTGATAATGACGAACTTCCATACAAACTTCCACCACCTATTTCAACCCCTCCAAACCTTATTTACGATAAAAGGTAGCCTATGTCCTTTTTCAAGTACTAGTCTATCTCTGTGCTAAATTTCATCCAAATCGTTTCAGTTAGTTTTGGCGTGAAAGCGTGACAATCAAACTTACATTCACATTTATAATATCAGTATGGATATCTTTCTAGATCATTCCATGGCTAATGTTTTGTAATAATACTGCTATACAATATTCTCTGTGTCCAAATACTTCTCAAAATGTATTTGAACCAATATTTTTTATGGTACAGGTGACTAAAGATTCAGTACACTACAAACTCAGCAGGATATTTAAATTATACCTAATTACAAGATTTAAAGAGAATTTTTTAAAACAATATGAACTATAAAACCACAGAGCCGTGATCTCAGTACTTGTAGCGCACCTGCCGTTCTATAAAATATAAATTGAAGTATCTTGACCTGCTTCTACTTTGTAAGTAGGCCAGGAAGGTAATTGGCCATGTTTCTGGGGTGAAAATACACCGCAGTAATGAACAGTAAATCTACTGTTAAATATAGGAACAGAGTTTATCGTGCTAATGGATAATTTATGTATACCCTTTTTGTAATATGGCAAGTTATTATATTAAGTGAAGTTTTCTAAGTACTAGAAACTGTCATAGCCATAATGTTAACACCAGTAACAAACATAAACTTATAATGCCTACTACTCGGCTAAGTCGAGCTCCCAAATAATGTTCAAAATAATTGTAATACGAAATTCAAAAGAGTTGTTAAAAAGCGTTTGTGTGGTAGAGGTTACTATAACGTAAATGACTTTCTTAATGATACCACTGATTTGGAATTGAGTGACCGCTCACAGGCTATTAAATAATAAATTTTATTGTACTATTCTACATTGTTACAAACAAAATAAAAAAACTACGTTTAAAAAACCGACTTCAAAAACTGAAAAGTATTAAATAACTAAAAATTTAATTTAATACACCTTTACCTTTAATATTAATAAAAGGCTACTTATATGTGCTACCTTATTGATAGGTTTTAAGTAAATGTTCATAAAATGAATACTACTGTGCCAAACTATGTCAATTTTTTTTATGAGACCAAATGGCGACTATTCTGAAAAATTACGTAAATCAGATCATAAATCTCAGAGTAATCGGTATACAAACATAAAAAAAATACCGATCGAATTGATAACCTCCTCCTTTTTGAAGTCGGTTAAAAAGAATCCCGCTGAGTTTGTTGCGCCCGTTCTTCTCAGGTCTGAGGCATACGGTTTGGAATGGGTGTTAGTTTTTTAGTTTCAATAAGTGATTTTATATCCGTTGATGAAAAAAAATATTTGAATTTGAATAGATATATGTTATGGATGTTCGAGATCGGCAAGACACAATGTCATCGGTAACATGCAAGTTAAATGTGGATATACGTATAGTTAAATTTAGAATCACATGTGAATACCGCGTACGTGTAAAAGTATTTAAAAACTATGGTTTTACCTTAGAAATTGAACAATAATTATAATTAACTATTTTATTTATAATACACTATATTTAGCGCTTTTAGGCGGTTTTATTAAAGCTTCAATAGTTATTTTTTTTTTCTCTTTTTTACGGATTCTAGAATAAATTCAAATTATTTTTTTTTAGTTAGTGCTTTAACTCAGAATTGACCTCTGGTGCTACTATAGCCATAAATACACTATTGTCTGAGAATATATCCTTCCATCAAACATGGATTCGAATGTAAAATGTAACAAAATAGTTTTAAATAAAAACTATTCGCCCAAAATCAATATTATTGTTAAATAAATACAAAAGCACACAGATTTTCAAACTACGCTAGATGATTTTGTCGTATAAGAGAAACATTTGTGTATCAAATTGGGGAGGAAAGTCCAATAAGTAGATTGCTCCCCTTCTTACAACTTATATGGCTTTGTAGACATTTATATGACCCATAAAAGTAGTATACTGCTTGCCGATTCGATAATACTTGGAACTGTATTAAAGAAAACATAATAATATGTATATTTCTAGCGATTTTGTATTCTTATGTCATAAATGTTTCTAATCATTATTGTGAAAAGGTTTGTATCGCTGATACAAATTTAAACGTCATTCATTATAAAAATGATTTGAGTTTTCTTGACTCGTGTCAGACTCGTCTCAGTCTCGTGCCAGATTTTGGCGAGACAACACGTCCTGAGGATGCCTCGTGTAGAGGCGAAACACGTGTAGAGGCGAATTGTTTAAAGACAAATATTGGCGGAATTAACACTAAAGAAAACTCAAATCATTTGTATAATTATGAATTTCCGCAAAGTAACGCCTACTTCAATAAATTTACGTCATTCATTGTCAATGTGTGCGATAGTTAGTGGTTTAATATTGAAAATATTAATGAGCTAATGCCAGTGGCTGACTGTTTACGACTTATCAATCAAAATCAGTTACAGCAGCAATAGATTCGCTTTTCTTATCTACCCTGCTGTATTTCCGTTAAAAATGTTCTTCTCTCTCATACGCTTTGATTGTATATACGCTAGTATATTGTGTCTATGTGATCGCTGTCTTGAGTCTACTCAAGCCAGTGGGAGGCTCCTTTGCACCGGATGCCGGCTAGATTATGGGTACCACAACGGCGCCTATTTCTGTCGTGAAGCAGTTATATATAAGCATTACTGTGTTTCGGTGTGAAGGGCGCCGTAGCTAGTGAAATCACTGGGCAAATGAGGCTTGATACCTTATGTCTCTAGGTGACGAACGCAGTTGTAGTGCCGATCAGAATTTTTGGGTTTTTCAATAATGTTGAGCGGCGCTGCATTGTAATGGGCAGAGCGTATAAGTACCATCTGAACTTCCTGCTCGTCTCGTCCCTTATTTTCATAAAAAAACCGAAGATCGTTACAAATCGAAAGTTTTCATTTAAAAAAAACAAATTTTAAATTGAAAAATATTGTTCACAGTTGCTTCTCAATCCCCGCAAACAACATGTCGGGCGGTTCCCACGTCTCAAGAGGGACATTTGGGGCAGACTCCGAGATGTCCGGGAGTAGCGCTGCGCCCCTCCCGAGCCCTGCGTCCGCGGGCGCTGCGTTAGTGTCTCCGGAGACCCTCAGCAGACACAGCAGCCCCCCACCGATACCACTACATCCTTCATGCCAACCAGCTCCATCGTGTTCGTCTCATCGGGTGCATATGGAATCACCCTTGAGGTTTGTATCGTCTCTGGGTTTGTTTTTTCTGGCGAGGGCCGCGCGAGGAGTGCGGGAAAGGAACAAAACCAGTCATAATTGGCCTTACACATCGTATTTTATTTCATCACCGCATCATTCCAGTCGTATATATAATACAATAATATTAAGGGCAATACATATCACATTAATACAGTCCACATTAACATAAGCAATCAACATATTGGTCCTTCGAGCCGCATCATCATTCAATAATATTCAAAAACCTATCCTCTGTCACTTTATAAAATTCTTTTCTGTTCTGTTGAAGTGGAAATTATCTTAGGCTCGTTGAGTAAAGTTAAAATTAATAACATTTAATATCGCGTTACCGACATGCTATAATTGAATATATTACATAATATCTACAAGTATTGATAACGGCAGCTGTGAAAACGTCGAAAAAAAGTTGAGTTTAGAACTAACCTTTATTTTGAGCTATGCAGGCACACTAACACAAAGTGTTAAAGTCACAAACCTGGCTTGTTTTTATCGGTTGTCTACCGGTTGACCGATTCTTATGAAATTTTGAGTGCGTATTGGGTAGGACTGAGAATCGGACAGGATCTATTTTTCATCCCCCTAATGTTAAGGGTGGTCCACGCCAATTTTTTTTTTTTAATTTTTTTGACATTTTATTCTAAATTTGTTTGATTATGAGTCAGCATTAAAAAATACATACAATTTCAAATTTTCACCCATCTACGATCAACAGTTACTTTTGTATCGCGAATTCAATATCGGCAATACAACGTTTGCTGGATCAGCCAGTATATATAATAGAAATGATCTAAGGTTTTATATAACAAAAGGGTAAGTAACGTGTCTGATGTGTGTAACAGTTACGGTGTATATAGCTTTGTCAAAATACTTATATATACATATACCTATAAATGTAAATGGTAAATTCTTACCTTACATACTTTGTTTTAAATTATAAATAAACTATAAAAGAATTACCATGTTGCTCGGACCTGATAAATTATATGAAACTAATATACACTGGCCTTCAAAAGTAAGTATCACACTATTAAAATTGGGATAACGTTTTAAGTTCACAAGATATACTTTCGAAATAAAAAGGACTCCAAAGAGAATTTAATTTTGTACATAAAAACTTTATAGTCGGTAACCTTCTTTTAAGAATTGGCTGAAAAAAAACTTCAAAAACAAAACCATTCCTTTTTCAAAGTGGACGTTTGCGAATTACAATTTTACCATTCACATTTTTCTTTCTGTTTTAAATTTTTTTCAAGATCGATGGGTCTTGTTTTAAAAATTTATGCTAAAAAGCACATAACATTTATTTATCATGCCTCTTTCAGTTGAAGAATGTGCTAGGATCATGGCTTTTCTGGAACTAGGCACTGCACTGCAAGAAAGGTGGGTGTGACGGTCCGAACGGTCCAGAAGGTAAAGCGAAGGTACGAAGAGACTGGACACCATCTGAGGAGACCTTGTAATGGCAGACCCAGGTGTACCAGTGCCGGAGAAGATCGTTATATTATTTCCACTGTGTTAAGAAATCGCAAATTGCAGTTGAAGTCCAGCAACAGCTACTTCAGACCCGGAGGGACTTGACAGTACAGTGAGAAGAAGACTTGCTGAAGCAAATTTGAAACCCCGAAGACCAGCGATTGGTCCAAAACTCGAGAGACAGCATCGAGTAGCGAGACTGCGATACGCCCGTGAACACATGCAGTGGGATGAAGACGAACGGTCAAGAATTTTGGGCTGGCATATCTTCAGAAGGTCGCACAGAGCTAGTAGCCATAGAAAATGGCACCCTCACTGGGCAAAGATATGCTCAAGAGATTCTCAATGAGTATGCAGGGCCGTATTTAGCAAATATGGGTGATGGATCGATGCTGATGCATGATAATGCCCGGCCACACACGGCTCATATCGTACAAGAGTATATTCAGGAGGTCGGTATCAGCGTGATGGCTTGGCCATCAAGAAGTCCTGATCTCAACCCGATTGAACACGCCTGGGATGAGCTTGGGAGGCTAGTCAGAAATCGCAGACCACCACCTACTACCCTCAGGGCACTAAAGCAGGCCCTGTTAGAAGAATGGAAGAATATTCCCCAACATCGGCTCCGAAACCTAGTGTTCAGTATGCCAAACCGGCTCGAAGCTGTAATCAGAGCTCGAGGAGGCAATATCAGTTATTAAAAATTAAATAACATGTAATACATTTTTGTTGAATTTTTATACACTAAACTAAAAATGTCTATTTTCATTGTTTTATCTTTTTTAAGTCAAAAATGTTACTAATGTATAATTTTAGTTTCTAAGAATTAAAGCCTATAGAATTTGCAACAAAACGTTTTTAATCTTAAATCTCTACCTTCTATAGTTAAGAAAAAAAAAATAATTTGAAAAGTGTGATACTTACTTTTGCAGGCCAGTGTAGTTAGGTATTACTTACAAAATATCAAATTCTTTTTTATTTACTAAATAAAACATCCTTCTTATGGAACAATGTGTAAATCTTGTTACGAATAATTATTTGGATTAGTAATTTGATACAATTTTAGCCAAACGAAATACTTCAGTACTGGAAGATACACATTTGAAATTTTACATGCAACTAAAGGCAGGATTTATATCATATTCCTCACCATGCAACTTTATACTTACGAGCTTAGTATTAGGTGATATAGAATTCCTAAATCGAGAGAGGATAGGATATTACGAGCATAAATAACAGACGGTCTAGGTTTCATAGATAGTCGGCTGCGACGTCGTGGCCACTTTAATGGCTTCATAAATCAATAATTTATATTTATACCTTTTAATTATTTTATGCAATACTTTAAGCGCTTATATATAAAAAAAAAATGTGCGTATCGGAACGCCCGACAGAAGGGATTGTAAGAAATTGTATTATTTGCAAACAAAACGAAGAAAAACTTGTTTCGTCTTTTAAGACAAAGTAACATTGATAACACTGTCATGTCTCACTAATGTAATATTTTATTTTGATAAGATACGTATCTATGGCACTGGCTGTCACTCTGTTCCGTTCGTTGATTCCTTCTGTAACTGTGTTAGTACTTCTCTATATTAAATCCTAAATAACTAAATCCATCGTTTTGTTTTTCGCCATATTCCCATCAGGGATAACTAAAACTAATCTAAGTTGAACTATTTAATATTGAAATTGTTTAACTTGAGAAAAGCTTAGGATATTACTTAAATTTTATGTATATAAAGGTAATGTATTAATTATTTATCATCAATACAATCTTTTATTGATTATAAAATATATTTTATTCTTACTTACAATACATGGTAACAATTGGTTAGAGTGAGAGAGATGGTGGGCACCTATCGCTGCCGTATGCTTGAGAGAAAGGGAAGCCCGACAGACTGGCGCCGTAACGCGTTGCGTTACGATGCGGCCTACCTTCCCATAAGAAGTTATCACTTCAATATATTGAATCGTAAAAGGTGTGCCTTAAAAACACTGTAATTCAGATTGAAGCGATAGCAAAGGGCTACAGCGTAGGCTAGATTAGTCTTTATTAATTGACCTTTCCACCAAATTCGTATACAATTGTATTTTCCTAATGGTTTTTTCAGGTGGCAGCATTGACGTACAATAAACAATAAGACTCACAATCACGCTAAAAAGTGTCTGAAGCAAAACTCTGCCTACGCGTCTATTAGGCAGAGTTTTATACAATAGACTTTGAACATTACTGCCTTGCAAAATAAGATTGTGAGTCTAGTTATAACTATTGAATTAATAATAATTAATTAACCCTATAGCCCAGTGGTTAGTGACCCTACCTACTGAGCTAGAGGTCCCGGGTTCGAATCCCGGTAGGTGCAATCATTTATATAATTGATTTGAATGTTTGTTTCCGAGTCATGGATGTTTATTTGTATTTATGTATGTTTAAGTAAGTAAATTGTATTCAATATATCATTGTTTTGCACCCATAGTACAGGATATGCCCAAGTTGGGGCAAGATAGTTTGTGTAAGAGTGTGTCAATATTATTATTATTATTGTCAATAACGACAACGGCAATGCAAACCTGTTTACAAATGCACTGACCGTGAAGTGCAGATTATGTGTTTAAACCTTACCTACTTCGTGTCTTAAATTAAAAAAATATCATCAATAATTATTTTATGGGCGGTGATTGGCTAATATCAAGTGATATATAGATATGTTCGTTCGTTGATGCTCAGAATTAAAGTAACGTCTTATTCGTATCATCACTTTTAATCATAATAAAATTGTGAACAAGTTTGATTCAATGATCAGGAGTTATCCTGCCTTAAATCGGCATATCTTATCAGTCGTCACGACAGCATTAATGAAGTCATCCGCAGGGCATTTATAAGGGCCGGTATTCTATTTAAATGGTACCGCCGCGATGGTAAGCGTCCTGATGGAATGACGCTGGTGGCTTGGGGAAGGGCTCTGGTGTGGGACGCTACTTGCGTCGACACTCTGGCTCCTTCCCATGTCCAAATTACGTCAGTTGATGCTGGGTCTGCTGCTTCGACTGCCGTTGACAGCGAGCGTCGCAAATATGTCGGTCTCAGTGAGTCATACATTTTTGTGCCGTTTGCTGTCGAAATACTTGGCCCGTAGGGCCCAGAGGCGCGGAGAATGTGCGAAGTACTATCTTCGCGCCTCAATAAGGCTACTGGAAACCCAAGCACAGGTAGTTATTTCGGTCAACGGATCAGCCTAGCTATCCAACGCGAAAATGCTCTCAGTATTCTTGGGACGCTTCCACGTAATGATAGTTTTAATGTTATGTAGTTATAGTATTTTAAATAGACTTATAAGATTTGTTTTGTAAATAATAACACAAGTTAATTCATGATCAGGTTGATAAGCGAGAATTAAAAACGATAATATTGTCTGCAGATTGCCGAGTCCACCGTCACTAGGAACATCACTGTCTCTTCAACCGGTGCTGTTTGGACAGTCGGACGATGGCACTCCAAGACCACCGTTACCACCTGCGAGAAGACAGTCGAGGTCGGCGACCACCATACCGAGCTTGCATGTCATAAGCGCGTAAGTACAATATAATATACTAGATGTGCGAATAGTATTGCTGATGAGCACACATACATACTCACATATATATTTGACTTACTCGTGTAAGACATTGACTATTTGACGTTTGAGTGTGTCTGTTGCATCATTTTACATATTATATTGTAATTTGAAATGATTTGTAAATCGATGTACTTAAATGTAAATCTTGATATAAAAGAGTGGCAATGAGTTTCTTGCTGCTTCTTCTCATTAGCTCAACCCTTTACGAAGTAGCGGTAGATTCAATAAGAAACATATTTTTTTTTACTTTCATAAGTGTCATTTCCGTGACCTACATGAATAAACTGATTTTGATTTGATTTGATTTATACAAAGAAAGCAAAATCATACGCGGTTAAAAAGATACTTTTGATATTTCCACAGCATTATGTCCTATGGTATATTGCTATGGGGCAACGCTGCCGATATTAATACAATATTTGTGCTGCAGAAGAGGGCTATTCGCGTTATTTATAACCTAGATCCTAAAGAATCATTGAGAGCAAAATTCAAAGAAATTAACATCTTGACTGTTGCTTCTCAATATATTCTTGATAATATAATGTATGTTCATACGCACATAAGTGAATTTGCTAGAAACTGTCATAACCATAATTTTTACACCAGGAACAAACATAAACTTGTTATGCCTACTACTCGGCAAAGTCGAGTTAGTAAGTCTTTTCACAAGAGTCACAAGATTCCAGAAAATGCTCAAAACAAAAGTATTATCTCATTCAAAAGAATTGTTACAAAAAGTTTGTGTGGTAAGTTGAACCTACTATAACATAAACGACTTTCTTAATGATACCGCAGATTGTGAATGGAGCGACCACCCTCAGGCTATTAATTAATAAGTTTGATTGTACAATATTACTTTGTAAACATATTTTTTTTATGAAAAAAAAAGCCCGCTGAGTTTGTTGCGCCCATTCTTCTCAAGTGAGGCATTAATTTTGGATTGGGTGGTAGTTTTTGACTTTCAATAAGTGATGTCACATCCCATCTATCTATCTATATATATAAAAATGAATTGCTGTTCGTTAGTCTCGCTAAAAGTCGAGAACGGCTGGACCGATTGGGCTAACTTTGGTCTTGAATTATTTGTGGAAGTCCAGAGAAGGTTTAAAAGGTGAATAAATATGAAAATGTTCGGAATTAAAAAAAACACACACACATTTTGGTTTTCCTTTGATGTGTCCTCCGTCATTCAGACATCAAATTGAAAATGAATAACTTTTTTATGTTTAAAATGAATAACTGATTAGAATCTTTGTATATTCTGTCTAAATTTCTCAAGAGGTAAAAAACAAACTTAATTTTAGCTACCTATAGTTGGTAGATTAACTTCAGTTGTTAACTATGATGGCAATACAACGTTTGCTGGGTCAGCTAGTGTTGAATAAAAATATTTGAATTTGAATAACCCATTCTTTGTCGTAGTCGGGTAAAAAAATCATGTTTCAAATATCGAACACGCAAAATTATTAGTGCGTGTATAGTTTTTGTTGAGAGCAAAAATCCTTGGCGTGTTTTAGAAGGCAATAAGGAAAACTCCAATATAATTTATTCTTTTTGTTTGTGAGGGTTCGTAAGTACTACCTATAAATTATTTGCAAATCCCTTGGTGGGTACGTTGTGTCTGAAGTTAGTTTGGCTGCTTGCCAGCATTGTACCAAAGTGTACTTCTGCTCAAGATTACAACGGAATTTTATTTCATAATTCATGCAACTTCATGTTCACATATTATAATGTAAATTATTGGTAGTGGAGATGCCTCATAAAAATTAAAGGATTTAATAGTTATAGCGAGTAGACTTAGGGCCGATTTTTCAATCCTCAGTTAAACAACTAGATAAGAGAAATTCGACGGATAGCGCAATTTCGAATTTTTCAACAGGCAGATAGAAGTTCTCGAACGAATTAAGACTATATCGGGTGATTATATTTATCGGCCCCTTTGGGAGCCGGTTAAGAGCTATCGGTGGGATAATAAGGACGTGTTTATAAGTTTTTTAGGCTATATTTGTAGATAAGTCATTCTCTAGTTATAACTGTATTATCTATGATCATGTCAAAAGATCTAATAACTATCATCTTTTGACGACTACACACGTAATTTATGTTATAACTAATAATATAGTAGAAATTATAATATAATAGATATTTTTGAGACAATTGACGACTTCGCGATTGAAGAAGAAATCCATTTCCTCAACAACAACGAAAACAATTTTAAATTGAAATAAATTGAACAAATAAATGAGTGAATTAGAGGTTTGTTGTTATTAATTGTTGTGATAAATGTCTAATGTCAAACAAGCATCATTTGACCTTTCTCTGTCTTATGCGTTAAATAATATATATGTCCATCTCGCTTGCACGTATGAAGTGTGAAGTTGCTTCGACAATACCACAGACAACTATTCTTTAGGTAAAAAGCGATTGGAAAATTCAAAACTTTTAATCGTTAGATAAACAGTAAGTTAATTTTATTCTCTCGATAGTTATCTGGTGGTTTATCTGAAGATTGAAAAATCGGCCCTTAGACTGGTACAAGGTTTGTTTAGAATGATGGTAGGAATATCTTTTTCATTTCTCATACTCGGAAAGTAATGTTGTTTTAATCTGATTATTGGGTGGAAAATGCTGCTTCCCTCCATAAAGAGGGAAAAACTCATACAAATTACTTCCCATCTAACGGCCGGAATGAACGTTAAAAATAGAACTGCTGTGAAGAGTTTTATGTAAAACAGAACTAATTAAAAAAAAAATGTTGCGGCCATGTGACTTTCTAAGCAGCCAGCGTGAACTTAGCGCAAACTTCTTTGAGCGGAATAAACCGCAACAATAACGTGGTAACTAAGTTCCATATTTGAAATTTAAAAAGTCGACATACATTGGCGGGATACTAATCTGTGCTTAGATAAACAACTAGTTTTATTTTCCTCATATTCGAAATGAAAAGTAGAGTGTTTAACTCGGGTAAAAGTATCAGTTCCTACTCGGACTATAGCCGACCTCGGTGCGCTCGGGCGTCTAAATACCTCGGGAATTAATTCTTTCGACCCTCGGCTGACAATCTACTATTTTTTTTCCTTTAAGGAACATAATAATACTCGTATAGTTATTATAATATTAGATATATAGATACATAGAGTCGTGTTGGGTCAGCCACACATTACGCACGCGCACACAATTCTTGAACTTTTTTACGTGATTACCTGTCGAGCTACCCTGTACCTGCAAATCATCTCTCGTTTTCGTATTATGTAAAACTTTACGAAACATGTCGTGTGAGTGTAACATCACTATCAACAAACTGTTGTGCTTTATACAGAATAAGTGCGATGTTATGGACGAACTTAGCATAGTGCAGATATGTTGTGCGTGGTATAGTGAAGAAGAAATCGAAAATGCAAAGTCGTTGTTATGTGAAATTGCTGGTGCACGAAAAATTATCCGAAAAGGAGACAAGAAGAATCCTAGTAACATCACAGATGCAATTAAAATAATAATGTTGCCTCACTTCCATTACAATCTAGCTTTAACTTAGACTAATAAGTAATTCTACTTTAACTTAAACTGCTAGATAGATTGAACTATGAATGTATCCATTAACACATTTATTAATGTCTCTATTAAGGGGAAGTCACTTTGATGTGTCTTTTAAAATATCACTCTTTTTATATTATATTACACTAATTCACTAGCACTACACTAACTAAAAAGGTTTTGTTCGTTTTAGTCTGGTAGGAATATCTTATTAATAAATTCACGGACAACTAGCCTCCGTTTAGAAACGTTTTTTTTTGTTATTTTTTTTTATGAAAACAAGACGAGCAAGGCGTTCAGCTGATGGTAATTGATACGCCCTGCCCATTACAATGCAGTTCCGCTCAGGATTCTTGAAAAGCCCCAAAAATTCTGAGCGGCACTACAACTGCGCCCGTCACCTTGAGACAAGATATTAAGTCTCATTTGACCAATAATTGCACTAGCTACGGCGCCCTTCACACCGAAACACAGTAATGCTTACACATTACTGCTTCACGGCAGAAATAGGCGCCGTTGTGGTAACCATAATCTAGCCGGCATCCTGTGCAAAGGAGCCTCCCACTGGTAACGTAAACACGGATTGGTCATTTCGGTGTTAGTTGATGTCGGCTAGATTACGGGTACCATGACGGCGCCTATTTCTGCCGTGAAGCAGTATGTGTAAGCATTATTGTATTTCGGTCTGAAGCGTGCCGTAGCTAGTGAAAGTACAGGGCAAATTATACAAAACATCTTATGTCTCAAGGAAGCGAGCGCAATTGTAGAGCCAAAAAACTGAGCTATTTTTATATGTCGACCTTACCTTATAGTAGGTAGGTACCGTTTTAGGTAAAGAAGACAACCCTAATGTCGTCAGAAGAGGTAAGAGTCACGCGATAGAAATAGAGGCAACTTCTAGGTATATAAAAATGTAGGCTAATAGCGCTGTGCGTTCTGAATTACACCTTATTGTATGGCCGCAAGAGTCCCTATTTCTTTTATTGATTTTGCGGAGTAAGACTTCTGTACTTGTACTATTACATATTCTTTGCCAAAACAATAATCGTCCCAACTCCGCTCGAGCGAATGACATGAGCTCCTCTCCTTTGATGCGGTCTCAAAAACCGACAGCGAGCCGTCATGCTCGCTATAAGCCTATGTTCAATAGTTTTCCGCACGTAATTTATACGCACGGCTTTACATCACCATCTATGCCTCATATTTCATATCGCATCATAGCTGTATAGCACATCACTTGTGGAAAATAACGGCTTACACAAATTTCAAAAAATTACACCATGATCACGTACGGTAGGTGCCCCGGGCTTGATCCATTAATAAAAGATCTTAAACCGACCAATATCTTTGGAAAGTCTTTTATAGTTATGCGTGGGAAGTCCTTTATGTTTATTCGTAAAGAGAGTTTTAAAGGTTTATATTAGTTGAAAAATATACGATACGAGAAGATAAACCGGTACCATCAAAGCTAACCCCTATAAAACCTTAGCCAGTAAAGCATCCGACTCGCAAATTTATATTTGTATGTACTCGTTTTTTACACCCGCCGGTATATTCAGTGGATTTGTGGCTTTTACTGCACGTTAGTTATTGTTGTATATAAAGTAGTACAATTTATGTGTTGTATCGTTATAGTTTTCATTGCTATTTACGATTGAAAGTAAGACTTTTATAATTCAAGTGACTTTAAAAAGTTTCCCAATTCACTTGTTTTATGTGGATCAAAACTTTCAGTTTGGTCCCGTTTAAAAATCAATTTTGATACATGAGTTTTTTTGGGACTTATAATTTAACAGGCATGCAAACGGTAAGGCTATTGTGAAATAGCTTTTTTTCTGTTGTTTCAATTCATTTCATGTTTGAAGCTTAAACTTATAGCATGAGAGACATTTCTCGCACGTGCCTAACGAACATTTTCCAAGAGCTATTTGACTCAGTACTTCCAGCTAAATTCCATTAAGGTACGACTGAAAATTTCAGGAATCAAGGAAGTGACACAACATTATTATTTAAAAATGTATAAATTGCTTTTCGAAGTATTCTCCGCGAAATTTGGCACATTTTTCCATACGATGGAACCAATCATTGAAGCAACCATTCCATTCGGAAGTTGGGGTCTCAAAAATGGCCGTTTTGTAGGCGTCCACAGCTTCTTCAGGTGATGAAAATCTCTGACCACGCAATTTATTCTTTAGTTTAGGGAAAGTATAGAAATCATTAGGGCTTAGGTTGGGGCTGTACGGCGGATGGTCTAATAATTCTATGTTTTCTTGCTCTAAAAACTCTATTGTTGTGTGCGCGGTGTGAGAACTCGCAATGTCGTGATGGAGGATGATGCGGCGGTTGCAGTTCTCTTTACGGAGTTCAGAAACGACCTGTGGCAAACAAATGCTAGCATACCATTCTGCATTAACCGTTCTTTGTTCCTCAAGAAGAATAGTCGCAACATGACCGGTTTTGGAGACAAACATGGCCACCATTTTTTTTTGCAACACTCCGTGAACGAACAATTTTTGTTGGCTTTAACTCATTTTCGAACACCCAAACTCTTTTTTTGGTGACTGTAGTATTTGGACGACCTTGACGGGGATCATCACTGAGCTTGACACGTCCACGTTAAAATTCAGTAAACCAGCGATAAATTGTGGTTTTGGATGGGGCTTCATCACCAAATGCAGAATTCATCCGGTCAACACACTGTTTTTGTGTTAAACCACTTCGAAAGTCATAATAAATCATCGCTCTAGAATTTTCTTGAGTCAATTCCATTTTCTAAACGACTAAACAAGTTTGAGAAGACCTTGTGACAAGACCGAGGTTCTTTTTTTAAATAAATAATTGGTTTTCGATTTTTAAAACTAAGGAGTTTTCAATTAAAAAGATTTAAATATGACAGGAACAGTGGAAATATTCCATTCCCGATACTTTTAGTGCAGCCTATGTATATTGATAATATCGTGATGGAATTCGCATATTTGAATTTTAAACGAAAAAGGTATGGAGTGGATTGAAAAGATGTAGATAATTCTTGGACGAATTTTTAACTGCACTGCTTCGAGTTTGACATTTATGAATGGCCTTTTTTATGAAAATAAGGGACGAGACGAGCAGGACGTTCAGCTGATGGCAATTGATATGCCGTACCCATAACAATGCAAAGCCGCTCAGGGTTCTTGAAAAACCCCAAAAATTCTGAGCGGCACTACAATTACGCTCGTCACCTTGAGACATAAGATGTTAAGTCTCATTTGCCCAGTAATTTCACTAGGTACGGCGCCCTTCAGACCGATACACAGTAATGTTTACACATTACTGCTTCACGGCAGAAATTGGCGCTGTTGTGGTACCCATAATATAGCCGGCTTCCTGCGCAAAGGGAGTGGGAGGCTCCCACTGGTAAATGTTCTAAAAATTCCTCCTGCGGCATGAGTGGATTGTCCTGTTATTATATAAAAATGTATGTACATTTGAATTTTGTGTATGTACATTATTAGTATCATTATTTAATCCTATAAAAGTTAGAGTGAGAGATGAGGAGCCTGCCTACCGCTGCCGTATGCGTGTAAGAAAGGGAGGCCAGATAGAATGGCGCCGTAACGCGTTACGTTACGAAGTAGTTTACCCTACAAGGCTACAATAAGAAGTTATTACTTCAATAACGATTTTAGGACAACAGAGTTAGTGAAGGATAAACATAACGCCATAAATTCATTCTTTATCTGTAAAACATCCTTATTCATTACTTATTATATCTCAAATAAGTTTGCAAGGTCTAGAAATATCAGGAAAATATTCGTAGTTCGCCAGTAACGATATTACTAGAATGTCTAATAGCATTTCTCATCCCTTGTTACGTCTAATAGAGTTGTCCAAGTTCCATTAATATGACAGTTACTTTGTGGTTTACGACAAGTTCGTATTTCTCTCTTGACAGATGTCTTGATCCTGTGGGCTCACTTTAATTAGTTTAACAAGGCAGGTCTATTAACTAAGTGTTTTGTCGAAACAGCAGATATGGGTTGGTCTGTTTATAAATGTTAATGTCGCCTGTTAACGAAGTCAAAGTCAAAGTCAAATAATGAACTTTACTAAGCTAAGCGCTTCGCGAATAAGCTAAGCGAATCGTCATCATTAATATGAAGAAGAACATACAAAAAACTCAACGGCCACTCTTTCAAATCAATTAATTTAAATCAATTAATTTGTACCTCATAAAACTGTTTTGCACACTTACACATATCCTATGTGGTACACTAAGGCTCTCATAAATATAATAAAAGAGAAAGCAAAATATCATCATCTATGGAAAAAATACAATAATCCGAACGACTATGCTTCCTTTTCTAAATTACGTCGGCGTGTTAAAAACGTTGAAAAAAGTTGCTATTCAGAATATATTAGGAACTCTGAGGATAAAATAAAATCTACACCTAAATTAATCTGGACTTATGTTAAATCCAAAAGAAATAATAAATCTGCTTACCCTGGCGTGATTTATAAAGATGAGACTATCTCAAATTAATATGATATTTGTAATGCTTTTAATGATTTCTTCTTCAAAAATTTTATTTCACCTGCATCGCAATATAAAGTTTTTTCAGAGGAACGGTCTATTTGTCATGATACAATCAGCAATATTCAACTTACGATTGAAAAAATTACTAAAAACTCTTGATACATCAAAAGGCCCGGGTTGTGAAAAAATTCCACCAAGCTTTCTGGTCGCTTGTTCTGCATCAATATCAGCGCCTATAACACTAATTTTTAATCGCTGCTTTCTTGAAGGATATTTCCCAAAAATATGGAAAACTGCTAATATTGTACCAATACATAAAAAAGGGTCTAAAGCATCTGTTGAAAATTATAGGCCTATATCAATACTTAATACGTTAGGTAAATTAATGGAAAGGGTAGCACACAATTACCTGTACCCCATAATCATTCGTCACTTACCTCTAGAGCAGCATGGTTTCATACATGGTCGCTCCACTAATACCAATCTTGCTGTTTTTACTAATTACGTTCAGCGTGGAATGGATGATGGTTATCAAATTGACGTAATTTATACTGATTTTGAGAAGGCGTTTGATAGAGTCGACCATATTATACTTTTACGCAAGTTGCAGGAACTAGGGATTCGTGGTGATCTTCTTCGTTGGATGGAGTCTTACCTGTACAATCGTTCGCAAGCTGTGGTCTTAGCTGGGCATCGTTCTGATCTTGTGGATGTTCCTTCTGGAAGTTCCGCAAGGGTCAATTTTGGGACCATTACTATATTTATCTTATTTATATGATATTGGCGACTGTTTCCAGTTTGCTAAGTTTCTTATGTATGCTGACGACACTAAAATTTACGCTCGCATTAAGACTGAAATAGATTCAATAAACCTTCAGAGTGATTTAATCAGACTGTGTGACTATTATCATGACAACCGTATTGGAGTCAATGTAACTAAATGTTTTCAAATCACCTTTACGCGAAAAAGAAATAAATTAGAATACCAATACACATTACTTGATGTTCCTTTAACACGAACGAATAGCATTAGGGACTTAGGAATAGTGTTTGATACAAAAATGTCAATGTCAGATCATATTGCTGCAATAACTGAAAAAGCTTACAGGAATCTAGGTTTCGTTATACGTGTAAGTCAACCTTTTTCAGGTTTAGAGTGTATAAAAGTTCTTTATTTCTCATATCTTTGTAGCGTCTTAGAATACTGCTGTAATATCTGGAACCCATACTATAGAATATATATATCGATGAAATAGAGAATATACAATCAAAATTTGTAAAGGTATTAGAATATCGCCTTCAGCATTATGGTTCTAGTTATGAGGAATCCTGTAGCCACCATAAATTAATGCAATTAAAAGACCGGCGAACTTTACTAGATATGTTATTTCTGTATGACGTGTGCAACAACAAAATTGACTGCCCCGAACTTACATCTTCATTCATGCAATTTAGAATCCCGAATAAGCGTACAAGACTACACAGAATTCGGTGGTCTGCCGTACCCTTAGCTGCTGTAATAAACATTTCTTACCAACAGATATATTCGTCCATACTAAAAGCTCTTTCAAAAAGGAAATCATTTTAAATATACTGTAATCGAAGAGTTGAAAACGACTTAAGACATACGCACATACACTCATACGCACATACACTCATACACACATACACTCATACACTCATACACACCTTTATATTTATTAGTTAATTTTTTATTTTTTATTTTGATTTAATCATAGTTTAATTAGAGCGTTATATGTTATACCATAAATAGTGTGAACCTGTAATTGGCAGTCGGCCATCGCATAATATTTTTGTTATTAGTTTAATTTTTGTGTGCTGTTGGTTCAATAATAATAAAAAAAAAGTGTTTTACAATAGCTGTAATATTCATAAAATTAGTTCGTAAGGTGTAGTCCAATATATGAATCGAGTTCAAAGTTAAAATACTTCATAAAAAAGCAATAAAGAATAAACTGTGTAAATATGAATGGCCAATCAGGCATCACAAGCAGCAGTCGTTCACGAGTCGACGCATGGGCCAGCTATCGTTCCCGTCGCACATATTTGCGGAAAGGAAACGACCCGGCAGAAGACGCCTCCGCAAGCAGTCTTAACAAAACCTCATTTCATGAATTCATTTTATAGATGCTTATTTATATTTAAGTTATTATAATAGACTTAATATTTGCCTGGCCTGTATGTCATGGAATTTTTAACGTAATTTACGATAAAAAGGAATAAAGCTAAGGCTTAAATTATAATTAATTTTAAGTACTTGCTTGTCTTTCATATTAAAAATAAATGAAACTGGCTCAATTCAATTAGACTTTACATCGTTATAGAATGAAGTTTTCATATTAAAAATTGTTTAATGCGTGCTTCTTTTTTTTAACTGATTTTTTTTATCATCTCTTACTCAAAACTGAAACAAATTAAAATAGATTTATGGTAATAAATAGGTACTTTAAAATGATCATAATATATATCGAAATGAGGTTGTGTCGTCGACTCGGCCGTGTGCTTAGTGAAGACGTGTGTCTACACACTTATCGATATTTTCAGTGAGATTTCTGACAAAATCCAGCCAGATTCTCGATATATTAAACCGATTAAATTGAATTGCCGTTAGTACTAGGCGATCCATCTAACGGCTTGCATCGCAGAGCTGCTCGAATTTTCTGGGACCCAGTGCTCTGTGAACGACTGGATCACTTAGCGCTACTTATAGATGTCGCTTTATTGTGTGTCTTCTATTTTTTTTATTTTTTTTTATGATAATAAGGGACGAGACGAGCAGGACGTTCAGCTGATGCTAATTAATACGCCCTGCCCATTACAATGCAGTGCCGCTCAGGATTCTTGAAAAACTCAAAAATTCTGAGCGGCACTAAAATTGCGCTCGTCACCTTGAGACATAAGATGTTCAGTCTCATTTGCCCAGTAATTTCACTAGCTACGGCGCCCTTCAGACCGAAACACAGAGATGCTTACACATTACTGCTTCACGGCAGAAATAGGCGCCGTTGTGGCACCCATAATCTAGCCGGCATCCTGTGCAAAGGAACCTCCCACTGGTATAAATTATCAATTATAATCTACCGCATTTATCACGGGGAGTGTGTCGAAGAGCTGTTTCACCTGATTCCTGCCACTGAATTCGACCATCGCACGACACGCCACAAATTAGGAGATCATCACCACCATCTGGATGTGTGGCGGTCCTTCACAGTGCGGTTTTCAAGGAGCTTTCTTACTATACGTACTATCACGTACTACAAACATGTTGGCGTAATGAGCTTCCTTGTGCGGTGTTTCCGGGATGATACGACATGGGTACCTTCAAAAAAAGCGCGCTCCCCTTCCTTAAAGGCCGGCAACGCTCCTGTGATTCCTCTGGTGTTGCACGATAATGTGTAAATAATAATAATAATGATAATGGATAAACGTATGCTCATTTGTCCTCCATTTTCATAAAAAAATACTTACCTGTAATGAATGTTTTCAATTGATATCTTCAAAGAGCACAGAAAATATTATATCTCATCCAACCACAAATGTACTGATGTTCATGCTCATTCTTTTATGTTCTTGGCACTGTTTGACAGAGTGAAGATATGGTTTTTTAATGGGTACTAGATTGTTTTTCAGAAGCTCTTTCGAACTATAAGTATACAACTCCTATATTCTGTTTTATTTGACAAGTATTGGCTGACTATTTTATATGGTTTTGCTATTTTTCTATGCTATAATTCGCTAATATTCTATTATCGATATATCTCAACGAGGCACTCGTAAAAATTTTGTATTGCAGTAAAAAACCTTAAAATTGAAGCGCTTTGTGTACGTGTACCGGAAGAAATAATTCACATTCTTCGCTCGGTAATGATTTCATTGATTATTTAGCTAATAAGTGGTATTTAATTAAGCATTGACGACCCATGCAGCCCAGTGGTTAGTGAACCTGCCTATTGAGCTAGAGGTCCCGGGTTCGAATCCCGGTCGGTGTAAACATTTATATGATGAGTATGGATGTTTGTTTCCGAGTCATGGATGTTTATATGTATTAATGTATGTTTAAGTAAGTATAATATTGTAAAAATAAATCGTTGTCTTTGCACCCATAGTACAGGCTATGCCTAGTTTGGGGCAAGATAATCTGTGTAAAAGTGTGCCAATATTATTGATTTATTTATATTATGTGGATGAGAGATTGTAGCTACAACACCAAATTTTATCCCCTGAATTAGTTATGGTCAATTCATTGTATTGTATCTTACTCATAAAGTTAATTTGAAGACGTTATAGACGTTAAACTATATTAAGAAATTAAAATTTTCAACCACTATCAAATATTTTAGTTTTTTGTATTTATCCGTGTCTTTACGTTCTTAAATTAAATCTTTGCAAGATACCATATTTGTCCACATTGTAAGTATGTAGGTTTTCAATACAACTTACACGCTGTGCAGAATCGTAAATATAATTTATCGATAGATTTCCCCCATCCCTACAAACTCAGAGCAAAGTTCGCACTCCAGCGAAATTGCATTTTCCGTTAAATCGCGCTCTAATTGAAGGCCTTTAAAGTATCAGGATAAAATAAAATGTTATTACGGTGGTGTGCGGTGTGAATTTAAAAGTATATGTTTGCCTGTGTACATTATAAAAGACGGCATAGCTACTCATAATAAAAATCTACCTAATTATTATCTAAAGTACAATTAGATTAATCTGATGAATATATATAATGAAAATCGTCTTTGTTTGAGGCTCAAACACGCCTAAGCCACTGATTGTATCGACATGAAACATATCGCACCATTCGATGCGAAATTTTTCCTAGATGGTTTATAGATACTTATTTTTTGAATTCCAACATCCTTCCTTTTAAAATTCGCCCAGCGAAGTGGGTGAGAACAAGTTTTATTATAAAGTATTCCAATAAAATGTGAGAAATGAGCCCTAATTAGTATTACGTTTTATATTTTTCATAGATAATTATGATAATTCTCAAAATGTCTTATAATAATTTTACAGATGATTTAAGTTTTATTTAGTGTTAATTCCGCCAATATTTGTTTTTTAAGACAATTCGACACGTGTTTCGCCTCTACACGAGGCATCCCCAGGACGCGCCGTCTCGCCAAAATCTGGCACGAGACTTTTAATAATTTATTTATATATTACTCGTAGATTGAATTTAAAACTACTCTGTAGTATAATACGTTGTAAGTATAACGTGGTGGTGTCAATGTTATTATAGTATAAAAAGAGGTAGATATGTCACTAGCGCGCCGAAAATGAATCGACTAAATGGGGGCAATTGGCTTCTTTGGTCGTAGTCGCCTTCTCGATACGAAAACGGTACGCACGCGTTTATGGTTGACAGAATTTCTTACAATTTGATATAGGTACAACATTAAAATGCCGTCTTGTGTTATGGGAAGATCCACTAATTACTAAATTCAAGTCATTGAATTTAAAACTACTCTTTACTAAGTATATATTTGATATATGATCATCAAAAATAAGGGACGAGACGAGAATGACGTTCAGCTGATTGTGATTGATACGCCCTGCCCATTACAATGCAGAGCCGCTCAGGATTCTTGAAAAACCCTAATTATTCTGAACGGCACTACAACTGCTCTCGTCACCTGAGACATAAGATGTTAAGTCTCATTTGCCCAGTAATTGCACTAGCTACGACACCCTTCAGACCGAAACACAGCAATGCTAACACATTACTGCTTCACGGCAGAAATAGGCGCCGTTGTGGTACCCATAATCTAGCCGCCATCCTGTGCAAAGGAGCCTCCCACTGATGTTACTCCCACTCTTATTATCTATCAGCCTACTACAGATTTTAAATATAATTTATGATATAAACCTTCATGTTATTAAAATAATTATTATGAAAAAAGGTAAGAACCCCAGCCTGCCGCGCAAAGCTATAACATTTTAATACTCTGAATAAAATAACGCATAACTATGTACTTTTTATGACTTAGCAGAAAATAAATTGATTTTTGTGTGAATACTTTGGAAACGTTTGAATTTTTTATTATGAATATGATATTACCCATGCCTGAATCAGATCTTACGCAGATTATTGTTGTTTTATTCGGAGTACATTTTCATTGCGAAAATACTCTAAGCAAAGCAGTGATGTAGATAAGAAAAATCTTCATGATAATGAAAAGCAATACTTACTGTCGAATCTTTTAAAAATATTTATTACATATTTTATAAGTGTATATTATTTGAAATTTTTTTTTTAAACCTAATATTCATCATTTATGATAAAAGAATTTTTTATCATATCTACCAGGCATCTAGTATGTAAAACACACACACTTGCGCCTTGTTTCCCGTCGGGGTAGGCAGAGACAATAGATTGCCATTTCTACATTCATTACTCTTTTCATACATGCTCGCCGATTCCGGGACCTTACTTTTTTCAACTGTTCCCCTAATTTGGTCGACGAATGTTCTACGAGGTCTCCCGCGACCAACTTGCCCACACATACTTGTCTTATATATGTGATAAGTCATTCTTTCTCCACTTATTCACTCCTCATATCCAAACCATTTCAGCATTCCTTTCTCAATATTTATCACGACATCTTCTTTCACACTTGGAGCATTTAGTATCTATCAAAAATTTAACAGTATGTATAATCTAAACAATTTGTTATGTTTTTTTTAAAGTGATAACCCTCACTTCTAGGATTAATACACAAATAAAATTTGAAACACAAAATTTTATGAACGATGCGGGACTCAAACCCACGCTCCGGTGTACCGTACCGGTGCTCTAACCAACTGAGCCAACCGTTCGAGTGACGTATCGTTATAAAATCTTGTAGTCTCGATTTTTGTTATATTTAATTATTATATATTTCATTTCATTTCATAGTATTTTGAAATAATTTCTACACAATTAATTTTCGAGACAACCGAATAACCTGACATCAATTCTAAATTAATGGTAAAACAGCAATATTGTTATATTTTGTAATAAACTCCCAAATGATTTAAAATATTACCTATTAAAAAATTAATGTATCGTAAAAAATAAATTAACATCTAAGGCCTATTATAATGTGAAAGATTATTTGAATGATATAGATAGTTGGAATTAAGGTTTCTAAATTTTGTAAATGAATATTGTTATACTCATTTGAATATTGTTGTAACTTATGTACTCCATTCTGACTTGCACTAAATCTAGTATATAAAATTCTCATGTCATGGTGTTAAACTTTGAACTCCTCCGAAACGGCTTGACCGATTCTCATGAAATTATGAGTGCATATTTAGTGTCTGAGAATCGGACAACATCTATTTTTCATCCCCCTAAATATTAAGGGTGGTCCACGCAAATTTTTTTTTGATTTTTTTTGACATTTTTTTTCAAAATTGTTTGATTATGAGTTATAGTTAATAAATTTAAATATTTAAGTTTAAATACATACAACTTCAAATTTTCACCCATCTACGATCAACAGTTACTTTTGTATCGCGATTTTAATATCGGCAATACAACGTTTACTGGGTCAGCTAGTAACTTATAAAGTTTTACAGTGAATAAAGTTTTTTTTTTATTTGAATTTGGATATAATTCTGCCATTTACCAAATAAAACATTATTTGAGTAACTATTTTTATGAAAGGTATATTTGTTGTTGATGTTTCCAAATCTTCCGTCCTCGATGTTGAGAAAGCATTAATTTATCATCAGTCAGTGCGAAGCTTAACATAAATACTTTATGACTCCGTAATACTCTCCGATAAATAGGTGCTAAATCTAAGCCCCACACATTACAACGACAATGGAACAAAAGAGATGCTTAGACAATAGTTACTGGCTTCTGGCAAAGGAAATAGAACGTCTTTGCAATAGCGAAATTTTCTTCAAGAGTAGGGTAATAGGTATACCCTCTTGGGTCTATTCTGGAATATGTTAATTGCTTTTTGTTGGATATCTTCTGAGTAGCTGATTAAAGGGACATTGCGTTATATACAATATATACATTTGAATATAATGTAAATATCAGAAAAATTGTGATTTTAATGAATTCAATTCAACAAGAAATAAAAATTTTGACTGTTGATTCTCAATATATTCTTGATAATGTTCTAAGTTGATTCTTGATAGTGTCTATGTACAGACACATTAAGGAATTTGCTAGAAACTGTGACAACCATAATGTTAGCACGAAGAACAAACATAAACTTGTTATACCTACTACTCGGTTAAGTCAAGTTAGTAAGTATTTTATTGGGCGATGTTATATGCTTTTACAATTTGATCACAGAAAATGTACAAAACAATTGTGTTACGGAATTTAAAAGAATTGCTAAAAACTTTTGTGTGGGAAAGGTTATTATAACATTTAAATAATTTTCTTAATCATACCTTTAAGACTGGAAATGAAGCGGACATTACGTTCTTCTCAAGTCTGAGGCAGTCTATTTTAAATGGTGGTAGTTTTCTACGTTCAATAAGTATTTTGAATCCTATTTTGAAAAAAATATTTGAATTTGAATTTAAATTGCCATAATCACAATATAAATCCGTATATAATGTGAATGAATCATACACATTATCTGTTTCTAACCAGTCCACAATTGCGAGATGAACGAGTACAAAAGATTGTATGAATCCCTGTATGAATCCTAACAGCGTGCAGAATAATTTGAATTCAAGAGCGTTCATTCAACTCGGTAAGTTAAAAGTGGAACAACGCAAGGAGCACCTCTCGAAACCAGGTCCCGTCCTATTGTGTAGCTACGTATGTTGTCAAGGTATACATTGGATGATGAGAGCTAATAACACGCCGTTGTCATGGCAACCGAGGGGCCCGCACTCTAGGGGGCTTCTAACCAGACACGAAGACACATCCAGCTCTGTAACTTACCGAACATAAACCCAATTTATTGACGGTGAGGTTAATTCTCGCGGGTCTACAAAAATTGGCGCGGGATTATTTAGTGACTTGGGATGTCCTTGGGAGCCTGTCCTATCGACTTCGCAGTGAATTGATATGCGACAGTATTGGATTATGTTCACAATAAATTGTTCTTCTATATACACATCACAGTCATATCTTCATCATAATATTTTTTTTAAATAAATATTAGAGCTATTTACTAAATGCATATGTATGTTCGGGCTACTGTCCAAAATGGAGCATTTCTGACATGACTGTCGCTGACAGATAGCATTTTTTAAGCCAATACGGGACGAGACAAGCAGGACGCTCAACTGATGGTAATTGATACGCCCTGCCTATTACAATGCAGTGCCGCTCAGGATTCTTTAAAAACCCAAAAACTCTGAGCGATTCTACAATTGCGCCTTATTACTCATTTGCCCAGTAATTTCACTAGCTACGACGCCCTTCAGACCGAAACATAATAATGCTTACACATAGATGCTTCATGGCAGAAATAGGCGCCGATGTGGTACCCATAATCTAGCCGGTATCCCGTGCAAAGGAGCCTCCCGCTGGTAAAGAAAGATAGCATATAGTATATGGAGTAACTAAGATTACCATTATTTTGGAAATTCTATTAGGGATCCGCCCAAAAAAGTAATATCATTTAGATAGCTCGAAAATCCAAAAAACTCTACCCACTGAGAAAAAAATTATGTTGTGGTTGATGTATATGTACGTCTTGTATAGTTAAGATAATTTGTGAAAAAGTGTGTCGATAATAAATAAATACGGGTTGCACTCCGAGAGTGCCAGCAGAAGTGGAAATTTGAACATTAACGTTGTGCATTTTTGAATATTTTGGAATGGTAAGGTAATAATGGTGGTAAAAAAGTTTATCTCTCAGATAAATCAACTTTCATCTATAAATTCAACGACTGTCTTACGAATTTACAATCAGGTCACGTGTCCTGACGCGAGTTTAACATTTTATATCAATCCCAAGAAAAGTGCTCAACGCAGCTAAAGAATTTTTCACTTCAAAATATAAACATCGTTGTTACAAAAAAAATAAAAGAAAATAAATTCAAATTCAAAAGTTTCTTTTGGTTGGGACTTTCTTTTAGTCGACAAAACTACTTAAAACTAGTAACGTGTGGGTGTGTGTATGTGTGTGTTTGTGTGAGTAAGTGTTTATGTGAATGTGTATTGTGTTCGCTAATATATTATGTAATAAGCTTTATAAATACATAAATAATACAATTCTTAATAATTTATCATGTCTATTTTATTTTGGTTAGAAATATAAAGACAGAGAATGAAGTGAAATAAATCACAATTATGGCAAGCTTGCGGTAAAATTTTGCATCAAGTCTTGTCAAATTAGATGATAAATTATTACGAAACAGCTTCTTCCATTTCAGGCCATATTTATGATTAAAAGAAACGACAGCCCATAAATAAAGTAAGTGTTTATAATGCTACGTTGATCAACGTGCACGAAGGGCAGGCCCTTGACGAACACGGGAAAGAAACGATAAAAGCTTATTCTTGTATTATTAAAACAGATTACTTCACTGAAACACAGCTTATTACGTATGACGCGATATTGAACCGTCTCTTGTGTGCTGTAAGACTTAAGATTCCTTGAAGGAAGATAATGAATCCCTTCTCACGTGCTAACGAGTCTGATAAGAGAGCACGTTTCACGGGAACGCCCGAGATTTTTAATTAATAACATAATATTTTATGTAATAGGCGTCTTTGTTGTTTAAATTAAATTTGTAACTAAAATTTTATGAACGATGCGGGAGTCGAACGAACTCTCGCGTTCCGAGCGAGTGCTCTTCCAACTGAGCTAACTGTCCGAGTGTTAGAGAATTACCTACCATCGCATGAACCCTATAGTGGTCTATTGATGCACTACATAAGTTATGTAAAAACAATAACAATAATAAGTAAATTATTCTTTAAATAAGATGAAAACGCGTGTAAATATTAATAAATTTCCTCAATAACTTCCACTTATTATGGGACAAAGTTTAATTCGTAATAAATTTTCAAGTAATTCATTATTAAGTTGGTAATTATTCCCGTCAATTCGCTTATTTGTGTTAACTTATAATACGTAGAGCTCGGCAGAAGAATATACAAGAAACTCAACTCCCACTCTTTTCAATCAAATAGAGTAGTTTACAATGGCTGTAATAAACATATCAAATTAGTTTGTAAGGTGCTATATCCAATATATGAATTGTGCACTGTATAAATATAAATTATCGTATGTTGGATTTAACAACCTTTAGAGCTTGAAATTTGTTTGGCAATATGATTAGCAAGTATATTTAGACACGTTCAAATGAATTCGTTATTTCTAGGAGTGAAGCGTTTGCGACCACACTGTCGGCACTGTACGGAAAACTGCTCGTCGTGATGGGAATCGCGTTCCCGATGGCTGAGGTGATCTCAACATACATACCACCATCTTTTTATGAGGTAAGTGAGACAGAAAGTGGCGTACTTAGGGGTATATATATATTTATTTATGTTTCCTTACAGCTAACAAAATGAAAAGAGTATATTAAAAATAATACAGAAAAGATACGCCAATTAAAAGGAATACTATTAACAGTACAGTAAGTATGTGACAAATTAGTTAAAGACAAAAACGAAAAATACTAAATAAAAGTTCAGAATAACATATTGGTATTTATGTTAATAATTTTTATTTACTTAAGGTACTAAACTAATCTATGACAGTTGTTAATTAACTATAATTAATTGTTCTAATGGGGAGTACGTGGTTCTTTACTGTGGTTATATACGAATGGTTAAATGGTAACTGGGACCGGCCTGATCACTGCTTACACGCGTACTGCCTTACTGAAGGCAACACATGGTTATAAATAATTAATTTTATCTACTAAGCAATATTTGTTATATAATGCTGTTCGATGGATTTACTTCGAACATGAGGTAATTAAGGTGACACTAAAGCATGAGATCTATAGAGCGTACTTAGACTTTGCTCAGACTTTACTTACTTTTTTTTTTTTTATGATAATAAGGGGGCGAGACGAGCAGGACGTTCAGCTGATGGTAATTGATACGTCCTGCCCATTACAATGCATTCTTGAAAAACCCAATAATTCTGGGCGGCACTACAACTGCCCTCGGCACCTTGAGACATAAGATGTTAAGTCTCATTTGCCCAGTAATTTCACTAGCTACGGCGCCCTTCAGACCGAAACACAGTAATGCTTACACATTACTGCTTCACGGCAGAAATAGGCGCCGTTGTGGTACCCATAATCAAGCCGGCATCTAGTGCAAAGGTGTCTCCCACTGGCGAACGTAGTGACAGCTAAAGTTATGCTGAACTTACAGCATAACTTTAGCGTTCAAGTGACTACTAAAACAAATTTGCTTTGACTTTCCTTAAGTAAAACCTTAGCAGAGTGTGATAAAACGCAAACTTGGCATTGCATTGGGTTGTCTTTCAAAGACAAAGTTCTTTATTTCCTAGAAACATTTACAAGTAAAGTTGTTATAAATTTAAGAGTAGGCACATGTTTCGTCTTGACAGACATGCAAATATTCCAGGGCTTTCGTTTTATAATTATTATTATAAACTAACATACATCAATAATTACTTAATTACACTTAAGTTGGCCAACGTAAAGCCTAACCTAACCAAATACCTAAATGACCCTACAATATACAATTAATAAAATTTAAAGAGATAATGTAGTAAAAATAATCACAAAAATTATAATAATATTAAGAATAAGATTGGTGCCACCACTTCGTTTGATAGTTTTTTCGATTCGTGTGTTGAGTTTGAAAAAACAAGATTTCATTAATACTGGTAAATCAATTTGCTTAAGCTCACCATAGTTAAGGTTGTCATCTACAGAAACGAAATCAAAGATTATGCTAAGCTTACACTTAGCTAAGTTTCTCTTAAGTAAAGCCTGGGCAAAGTCTTAGTATAGTATATAATAATAATAATATTGACACACCTTAACACAAATTATCTTGCTCCAAATTAAGCATATAGCCTGTGTTATGGGTTACAAGACAACTACAAGGATATTTAATACAATATACTTACTTAAACATACATAAATACATATAAACATCCATGACTCGGAAACAAACATCCATATTCATAATATAAATGCTTGCACCTACCGGGATTCGAACCCGGGACCCCTAGCTTAGTAGGTAGGATTGCTAACCACTCGGATATACAGGTCGTCAAATATATAGATCCTTAATGCCAGCGACCTTGAGCAAGTAGGGAGGGGCTTGCGGTACTCCCCACGCTCCGCTCAACGTAATGAGAAAAAAGCACATTTTTTTGTTTCAATATCACCTCAATCAATCATCAATTTAAATCTTTCGATAGAGATTATATTATTGCATGCCTAAAGCGCGAAATGAAATGAAATTATTTATTTTGCTTTGGAATAGGGTATGTTCATATCTTAAATATTACAATTTGTCTTCTATCAAGCTTAAGAGGCTGACTAGACCTAATTTTGTTGAAATTGATGTTATTTAAGTAAAAGTTTTTTAAGACAAACTATTTGTTCTATTACAATATATTTTATTATTCACCATATTTCCAAGACAGTGACTGAACTCGATACATAATTGTACAAAATCGGCTCGATAGAAAATAATTCCAAAGATTGGTTTTAAAATCATCATGGAACGGTTCTATGTCTTTATTTTATTGACCAATGGATCTGCAATTAAAAACATGAAATCAACATATTCATGCCTAAACCGCTGGCAACTTATATTGCACAAATAACGCATTGTTTTTTTATTTCAATATTTATTTAACACCTGGCCGCCCAGTAAACAGTGATGGTGGGCTTTCGTTTACTCCGATACAAATAGAGAAAGTGCGGCAAAAATAAAATCATGCAAAAACTGAACACTTATTTAAATATTCATTAATTCGAATTACGTAGGTATGTTCTACTGTGGCCTAAAAGTTAAAATTCCAACGTTTTGTCTCATTAAAATCGTATTAAATTATATTGTACATAATATGAAAAATATAAAATGCACGTCGTCTTTATATATATAAAAAATGGTTTTAGTGGCTTATTTACAATTATAGTTTTTATTTATTATTTATTTATTTATGGAAAAGGAGGACAAACGAGCGTACGGGTCACCTGGTGTTAAGTGATCACTGCCGCCCACATTCTCTTGCAACACCAGAGGAATCACAAGAGCGTTGCCGGCCTTTAAGGCCTTTTACCAGTGGGAGGCTCCTTTGAACAGGATGCTTGATTATGGGTACCACAACGGTGCCTATTTCTGCCGTGAAGCAGTAATGTGTAAGCATTGTGATTTCAATAATCATGAGCGGCACTGCACTGCAGGGCGTATCAATTACCATTAACTCAACGTCCTGCTTGTCCCGTCCCTTATTTTCATTAAAAAAAAGGAAGGTGTACGCGCTGTTTTTGAAGGTAAGGAAGTATAGGTATGTCGTTTTGTCCTGGAAATGCCAGTTTCAACCAGTCAAGACATATCTAATACGAATCTTCCCGTTGGGTATTCGATAAAAGACCCCACAAACCTCTCTCAAACTACTTTTATTTAATTAATCTTCTCCTAGATAGTTAATTGTATCAAAGGTTCATCCGGTACTTTTCTAAATCCAATAAAGTAGTTTGCAAACAATTCTCGATAGAGGTATCTTCTGGTAAACTTTTTCTATTCTCTATTTATATATGTGAAGTATTTTATTATTCTTTCATATGTATTTCCGAAAACAACATAGTATTGATTTACAAATTAACAATAGTTGGTTTCATATTAAGTAGACTAATCCTAGAAATATTAGTTACCTATTAGTTTGAAGTTAGCTATTAGTTTCAATCAATTCAAATCATTGTATTTGTTGAGTGCAATTACTAATTGTGACAGCAATCACGACCATCATGTTCACGAAGCATCCTTGCACAAACAATAAGTTCAAGCTCTAAAGGTTGATGCATCCAATATACGATGATTTATATTTATACAGTTAATTCTTTATTACTTTTGATGTGAAACATCTATAGCCGCACGTAAAACCGATATCTGGCGTGGCGACGCAAGCCGTGGCGACGCAAACCGTGGCGACGCGTCGTTTGTCACAGTAATACCGTCCTCAGAGGCAACATCGAATTACCGAAGTCACTGATTAAACGAATTAAGTAGTCACGATTTGAAATAAATTCGTAAATTTTTGTATTTAATGAAAATAAATGTTTATTCAATAAATAGTCATCGTTATTTGGAAAAAAATCGTAATATTTTATTTTATCATTATGACATATTTAGTTCCTATCACAAAATGTTCTTTTCTGCATATTACTTTTACAAAATAATAATAATAATTACAGCCATTGTAAAATACTCTATTTGATTGTAAAGAGTGGCCGTTGAGTTTCTTGAATGTTCTTCTCACGAGCTCAACTTTTTAGGGACATATGGTAGATTCAGTAATTTAAAAGAAATATTTGTAGTGACGATTCAAAAGGGCTTAGTTTAGGCCTAATTGAATAAAGTTTAATTGACTTTGTAAAAAAGTAACAAATTTTTGTTTAAATGTTTGGTTCTTGTGGCGGCGACGCCATGCTCAAAAAATCATTTTGTTTCTCATCTATTTATACACATAATATAACGTATCGGGTATTGTATTTAATTCCTAGGCGAGATATAAAATGAACAAAATTTCATACATTTGCAAGAAAGTTTTTGGCATTGTAATATACAGGAGGGCCGAGAAGTTGACGTCCAAAGCTAAAATTTGAATTTGGCTCATTTTATTGGAGAATGTTCTGAGAAGTTTTTAAAGATAGTTAGAAGCCATAGGCTCCCTCATGGCTCATTTCTTTTTGATACCTTGAACATTTTAATGAATTTAGCTGGAGCAGTTATCTTGAACTTACGACTCAATTCTAAACTAGTTCCGCATTGTCTAAACTCTAAGCTATTCAGTTTCTTATGTGGTTACTGCAACTGTAGTATATAATTATCAACAATAAAATTAACTAAAAGTGTTAAAAAATTAGAAAAAAGTCCTAAACCTCAATTAGGTAAAAAAAGCGGATAAAAGGGAAAAAAAAAATATTATCTCCTAAACTACGCAAAATCGTAGAACATACATAGGGGTGATTCGTATATACCAAATTTTCAAATTTTAGCTTTGGACGTCAACTTCTCGGCCACCTGTATATTGTCTAGGCATTGTAAGTTATACCGGAATATACGCATTGCGGGTAACATAATAATTATAGAAGATACAAATTAACTGCAGAAATGATCTATTCAGTAGAAACTTATTATGATTATCCGCCCCCAGTTATACGGATTCGCGATTATCCAGACTACCAACCGCCGCCTATTAATACCTACAAGTCAAATTTATGCAAGCATTAACGTATCGAAACTGACATTACACCATCCTATGTGAATGTGTGTCTTGATGCAGAACCATCTCATGATGAAGCACTAAATGCCTTGGAAACAGCTCTCAAGCGGTTTGAAAAACAAACAGCGTGATACTTTAAGCTAACAACAGCTGAAACGAATTCGTGATAAAGTTAGCAATGAAGAAAAAGTAGCTTATGTCAAATGACAATTACTATAGTACATAACGATACAAGTGCGCAAAGTAAGTCGCTCCCGCACGAGCGAAGTTGCGCAAAGTTCGACCACTATAATTATTTTCAAACATTCCCGCACGCTCGTGTCAACATGTGGGAAGTGGTACTTTGCGAACGCAAATGCATGCGCAAAATCGAACTTTGCGCACGATAATAGGAAAAATATCTTAAAACAAATTAAATTTATAATTTTATTTCATAATTACCAAATGAAAATTACGAAATACATTGTGTTTAAGTAAATTATACATATCTATAAACGTACATATTATAATATGCATATTTCAAATAAATGTACGTACATAAATAAGTGTATACATCGTATGTTGATTAATGTATCCCTAAATAACTACTTAATGTATTGATATACTTGGTTTAGAAGTTATACTATTTAAGGCGCGTTATGAAGAAATGATGAGAGTAAAATTTTAAGATGCGTGCGCATCACTGTAACACAAAAGTAACAGGTCGAAGTTGGTTCCTAAAATTTTCTGACGTTTGCGACATTCGTTTTTTTTTTGGTTTTCTTCGTCCATTATTAGGACAGGCAAAGAGTTCAAGCCCGTACAGCCGTATTCGTTGTTTAATTAATTGTCAAAGCCATCGTTGGAAGATTTTAACAATATTGTTCTTTCTACAAACGTAGAATAACACGAGGAATAAATAATTTTGAGGTTTTTCCCTTTGTTAGGCCAAAGGAGTACAACTTCTTGCGTGTATACATAAGTACAGACACACTTCTTTATAATCACAACATTGTGTACTACATATGCGCAAAACCCACTTTTCTTCATACTTTCGACTATCCGAATGCCTCTCGACATCAATTAGTCGGGTTAATCGAGTTTCTACTGTACATCATATTATATATTCGACTGCAAATATAATCTTTTAGTGTACCAAATCACACACATGAACCCCTTTAAGAGTGAACGAGAATGTGAGAATTTCGCATATCTTATTTGAGATCACGCTTCGAATTGCTGATCGGAAAACGCTTAACATATTAAATTCTAGAATTTCCCCCTCATACGTGTAATATTTTCGATATTATCGTTGGCATTACCAATATTGTGCACCAAGAAGTTTCAATTCAGCCTTGTTTTTATGTATGCTATATTATTTCAAAGCAATATAACCATCAGCTAAACGTCCTGCTCGTCTTGTCCCTTATTTTCATAAAAAAAGTTAGTTTACCTACTCAAGATTCTGTGTTGTCTTTGTGTGTATATCTAAATGTGTGTGTGTGTGTGTGAGTTTGAGTAAGTATATATGTGTATATGTGCGTGTGTGCTTTTTGTTTAATTTTTAGTATGGACGAATATATCATATCAGTTATTTTAAATTTAATTTATGTACTCAGATAATCCTTTTTTACTCAAATTTTCCTAAATAGACTCTTAGTGTATTCAAATAAAAATTGAAAACAAAATTTTATGGACGGTGCCCGCAGGTTATCAACTGTGAAGTAGATCCTGTAGACTAAGCCACAACCTGAGAGTTGAACAAGGGCATACAAGATTTTATTACGATACGTCACTCGAACGGTTAGCTCAGTTGGAAGAGCACTCGCACGGAACGCCAGAGGTCGTGGGTTCGAGTCCCGTTCATCGTTCATAAAATTTTGTTTTCGAATTTTATTTGTGTATTAATCTTAGAACTGAGGATTATCACTTTAAATACATAACAAATTATCTTAGCGTAATTTTGGCGTATAAAAATATTTTTTGGAATTAGGCGTTACTTTGCGGAAATCCATAATTATACAAATGATTTAAGTTTTCTTTAGTGTTAATTCCGCCAATATTTGTTTTTAAACAATTCGACACGTGTTTCGCCTCTACACGAGGCATCCTCAGGACGTGTTGTCTCGCCAAAAGTCTCGTGCCAGATTTATGGCGATGCCAAATATTGGCGGAATTAACACTAAAGAAAACTTAAATTATTTGTATAATGTATATAAATATATTCGTTTAATTGTTTGCAATATTGTCTGCAGGGTTTCTACCTATACCTGTATATTGGCAGCATGGTGTTCCTGTTGTATATGTATGCTGCACTTGTGAGGGGTCGCGCCCACTCTGCAGCCGACACTGGAGTCGTCGCCAGTGAGTATACATCTACCTACATTGACCCATCAAACGTTGTATTTATAATTTAGAGTAATAAAAAAAAATCAAATAATGAAAATAATTGGGGTATACAAAATAGATGACAACCGATTCTCAGATCTACCGAATATATTGTACATAAAATTTATTGTACTACAATAATTATTATATTCGATTGCCATCTTGCAACCCTCTTGCGGTTGGAACAGAGTAATATAAAAATCGCGATACAAAAATAGGTGCTGATCGTAGACGGGTGGAAATTAGAAAATGTATTTTTTTATGCTGAATAATAATAGAAAAAAAAATAAAAAATTTCGTCAATATAAATATTTGGGGGTGGGTCCCAATATATAGGGGTATGAAAAAAGATGTTGGCCGATTCCCAGACATACCCGATATGTGGATTCGGAGGAGTTTGGTAACAAACACCGGGACACGAGAATTTTATATATATTCGATATATTATATAAGAGATTTCCCCCTATGTATAGACTCATCACAATATCTCTGGAACCATAAGGCGTCGAGACTTGAAATTTGGTAGGAATATTCCTTTTGCGACTACTCGCAGCTCGCGGCTAAGAATAAGACGGTTTTACGAAATTCTACCCTGAGATTTATTTTATTATGAACTACAGGCATCTGTCAGGTCAGCCAGTATAAATGACAATTTTATTATTTAATATTAAACTCAAAAATATCACCCATTTTAACAATTAATTATAAGGCTAATGGCACAAATTAAATTAAAAAACAAAATTTATGAATGATGCGGGATTCGAACCCGCGACTTCTCGCGTTCCGTGCGAGCGCTCTTCCACTGAGCCAACCGTTCGAGTGACGTATCGTTGATAAATCTTGTATACTTTATTAAACTCTCAGGTTGTGGCTTCATCTAGAGGATCTACTTTACAGTTAATAACCAACTAAACCCCAATTTTTCCATATTAGGAAATTGACTTGAAATGTCGCTTTTGCAAACCTAATCTCGTTCATAAATTTTGTTTTTATTTGTGCAAATTTACCTAGTTAACTAAATACATTTAGAATATGTTAATAACCAAATGATAGAGTTTATAATGATGTCGGAGAATTTTTGGTGTGAATTTGATGTAAAATTAGTTAGTTCAAATCAAAATGGTAGAACGTACTAAATAGGGTTTAGCTTGGTATTATGATTACTGAATTATAGTGAAAGGGTGCACCCTAGAGTTGCTAGTGCTAAGTCTCACTTGCATTAATTTTGCATTAACATTAACTATTTCGAAATTTGGCGTGATATATAAGAAATTTGTATAGTTTCTTATATACAATGAGGACAATTTAGATAATTATTTTGAATAGAAATATTTGGACAAACCTTGTAATAACATTAACACACTATAAACTTACTAATGCGCGAACCCATTTAAGTAAATATACGACGTTTTAAAAAGCTTTTAACAGAGGACACAGATGTTTGTTTCATAAAATATTACCTTTAGTGTATAATTATACCAGTTACGAATACAGAAGGCGTAAAATGCTAATAGAATTTTTCGGGAGTCAGTTTTAACACCAAAAGGTCTTATTACACAAATTTTTGGAGTTTACTCCTGTACAATCGATTTTCATATAAGGCGCCCGGTATGAGAAAAATATGGAGAGTAAAACCTACTCATCAAATGGGATAGTAACGTTTTTGGTGCACATCATTTCTCGCGCACCTTTTACTTTTCAGTTGTGTGTGTGTGTGTGTATATACTTGTGTGTAGTCAGCATACACAGTATACAGCGTGATAGCTTACACATGTAGTATATAATATACCTATTAGGGTGTGCCAAAATGTAGCTTCCTTGATGGACCTTTTAAAATTGGAATTTTGAGTTCCGCTTTTAACAGGAGTTGTGTTTGGACTTTTCCTGACATATTTTGAGCGTTAAGGATTCATTTGATTTTTTAATTAATACGCTTTTATTAGCTTCTGCTGTATATCTGTTAGTATCAAACTCGATTGGACTTGATATGTTTAGCACCTGTTCAAAGACAATCGTTCTTGAAGAGTAAACTCCAGACGTCGGAGCTGACACACACATTTTTATATATTTATTTATTTAGAGCTTTATTTCTTGACATTTATTTAGGTATTTACTTATAAATTGTATTTATTATTATGTGTTAATATTTCACTATTTTATATAAAAGTATTTTGTTAGTATTATTCTTTATTATGATCGATATACCGCCTTTAGCAGTAAAAGCCTCCTCCATTAATTCCACTTGTTCCTGTCTCTTGCAATTCTTGTCCATATCTTTCCTGCTGTTTCTACTATGTCATCGCTATATCTCTTATTATGGCCTGCCTCGATTTCGTTTCCTATTCATAGGGTACCAGTTTGTAACTACTATGGACCATCTTTCGTCTTTTGTTCTTTGTATATGTCCAGCCTATTTCCATTTTAAACGTACACCAGATAAGGCTATCTTTTGCTTTGGGTTTGTTTCTTATTGTGATAATACTAATTTTGTCTCTTATTCATAGCCCCATAACATCATCATCATCATCAGCCGGCAAACGTTCACTGCTGGACAAAGGCCTCCCCCAATGATTTCCACGACGATCGGTCCTGCGCTGCCCTCATCCAACGTATTCCGGCGATCTTGACCTGATCGTCGGTCCATCCTGTACCAACACTGCGTCTTCCGGTACGTGGTCGCCATTCGAGGACTTCACTGCCCCAACGGCCATCTGTCTGTCGAACTATGTGCCCTGCCCACTGCCACTTCAGTTTCGCAATCGTTTGGACTATGTCGGTTACTATCTCCTCATTTCTGATTCGATCTCGCAGGGAAACTCCGAGCATAGCCCCATATAACTTCTCTCAAATCCTCTCTGACAAACTTTAATTTACTCTAAGTCTGGCAAGCATAAGTGAGGCATGGCATTATTACACTAAAGTTACAGTAAAACTAGATGAGTCGCTATTTGATGATAGTACTGAGTGTCTTTGTAGTGTATGAAATACGTATAGCTACCATGAGGAGTACCGGGGGAGCTTTTAGCGAAAGCTGGATGAAATCGGGTAGCGAAGAAACATGGAGGCTTTGTTTAGGAATTAGGACAGACGTAACGCATGCAAGATTGGATAATATATCCTTCCTACCACAATACTTTCAAGTTATTGCGCCATCGAATCTTTAATAATGAATCCTTGCTAATATATCTTGTATATAAATGATATAAACAAAACTTCAATAATCACTTTACTGGAAAATAAACAAAAAACGCATTTATTTAACAATTTTAACTTTAACTAATTATTAAAGTTTGCTCTAAGGCTTGATGCAAGTTCTTATATTTGATTAATTTGTATGTAAGCAACATAAAAGCTAATTCAGCTGTTAACTTGCTTATCATAGTTGGTAATGTTAATACTTTAAGGCTGTTGTATCATATTAGCTGTTATAGTTAAGGTTTGAGTTAAATTTAACGTTAGCAGTGACGCAGACTTCTACATAGACTGCGGAATATGTTGCACCATCGTTTTCCTTGCCATAGTTAAAGTTAAAAGTGACATATATTAAAAATAGTACTCGATTCTGCAGGTATGTGTTTTTAAGATAATCTTAGGATGTCAAGTCAATATCGAATATTTATTTGAAACTTTTGACACGTCGCTATTTAACGTTAACTATAGCTATAACCGGCGAAGATTGGACGGTTACGGTTGGCAGTTAAAGTTATGACGTAATCTAAATATTGTCAAATGGTGCAACACATTTTTTGCTACTTGGTAGTCGTTACTATTACATGTTTGTTATTAAAAGGCATAAAAGGCATTTATTTTCTCAAAATTGATTCCTTTTGAATTCTTTTTGATGTCATTTCTAATATACTAGATACTACTATCGCTTCGGAAACAAATGACGCTCTGAGAGATAGGAAGCGGCGCAAGAAACTCTCCCAGAATTATTTTTTTGCTATTTGTTTTTGCTAAAGTTAGTTGATACAACCCAGATTAAGTTTATATAAAGGCGTGAAGCTGTAACTTAGGTGATCTTCGTCTTGATTTGATTTTAAGCAAATTTTCTCGAGGCGTACCTGCGGTAACTAAGTTTTCAAAGGCGTGGATTTATTCAATTTGTCTTGAGAAACTCGATTTCATTCATCAATATTGCTAACTGAATAAAGCACTTAATATATAAAAGGAGGAATTGTAATTTATTTCAGAAAAAAAAATCGAGTGTGCTTTAGACCACACGATTGAAGTAAAAAAAAATATTAATAATATAATAATAATAAATTATTCAAGAACGGATTGAAATTAAGAAATTATCATCATAAGAAATCACCGTTCGCTCTCGTCACGCATTCACCAGCTTACTCCCCAAGTCAAGAAATCACCGTTCGCGTAACGCTAGCGTAAGTTGGTAACGTTTTTGTCACGCATTCACCAGCTTACTCCCCAAGTCAAGAAATCACCGTTCGCGTAACGCTAGCGTAAGTTGGTAACGTTTTTGTCACGCATTCACCAGCTTACTCCCCAAGTCAAGAAATCACTGTTCGCGTAACGCTAGCGTAAGTTGGTAACGTTTTTGTCACGCATTCATCAGCTTACTCCCCAAGTCAAAAAATCACCGTTCGCGTAACGTTAGCGTTAGTTGGTAACGCTTTTGTCACGCATTTATCAGCCACATACTCCCCAAGTCAAGAAATCACCGTTCGCGTAACGCTAGCGTTAGTTGGTAACACTTTTGTCACGCAGTCATCAGCTACATACTCCCCAAGTCAAGAAATCACCGTTCGCGTAACGCTAGCGTTAGTTGGTAACGCTTTTGTCACGCATTCACCAGCTTACTCCCCAAGTCAAGAAATCACCGTTCGCGTAACGCTAGCGTACGTTCGTAACGCTAGCGTACGTTCGTAACGCTTTCGTCAAACATTCACCAGCTACATACTTCCCAAGTGAAGCGTGCGTAAAGAAGTTTTACTTGAAAAATCAGGCTTAATTAGTTTATGTATATTTTCGAAACACGTGTTGCGAAAATATTTGACCGAAACAAGGGAAACACTATAATATTTTTTTCCGCACATCATCATCATCAGCCGGATGACGTCCACTGCTGGGCTCCCAAAGATTTCAATGACGATCGATCCTGCGTTATCCTCATCCAACGATATCCGGCGATCTTGACCAGATCGTCGGTCCATCTCGTCCTACTAACTACTACTACGTCTTTCTGCAATAACTACATATAATGTTTATTATTCACAACAGAGTCAGATATAAGTTCCTCTCACTCGGAGTCGGAGTCCTGTTCATCTCGCACCGACAGGAGTACCACAACAACACACCTTCCACCTCACTTGCTCGCGAAGCGACTCTCTCTGGGATTCGCCCTGGCGACCAGGACTCACCACTATGGCAGTTTCTACCTGAGGATGGGAGCCGTTGGTAAGATATATCTATAATATTTATTACATTTTATCTACACCCATGCATTAAAGCCTCTATGAAAGATTCTTAAACAGTTAGCTTATTGCCAACATTAAAACACCCAATATGCATTACATCATCCAAACGAGTGTTGTAATAAAATTCAGTACAACATTATACCATCCGTTTTCATAATAACACTTGTTTGGATGATATTATGGTTACTAGGACTGTCTTTTTTAATGTTAGCATTAACTGTTTCAGAATCTTTTATAGAGGATTCATATTATGGGTGTAGATTAAGCCTTGTATGCAACTGTTGATAATTAGGTATTAAAACACTCATGTGATACTTTTAATAAAAACACGAATATGGGTGGTGACAATAGTACGGGGTATTCCCCTTATTACACAACAGTTGCATAAATAAGTATTACAGTTATGTAAGTTTTTTTTATGTTTTTATAAAAATAAGGGACGAGACGAGTAGGACGACGACCTGCCCATTACAATGCAGTGCCGCTTAGGATGCTTGAAAAACCCAAAAATTTAGGCGGCACTACAACTACGCTCGTCACCTGAGACATAAGATGTTAAGTCTCAATTGCCCAGTAATTTCACTAGCTACGGCGCCTTTCCGACCGAAACCCAGTAATGCATACACATTACTGCTTCACGGCAGAAATAGGCGCCGTTGAGGTACCCATAATCTAGCCGGCATCCTGTGCATAGGAGCCTGTGCATTGGAGATTACTATTAGAAATTGTTCCATAAAAATAACCCACCATTAGTAACCACAGACACACAAGTCAATAAGTGAATGCAGTTTAGATGTTATTTCCAATATTTCTTCATAAGTCTAGATTATTTTATTTTCAAACAAGTAACAACTCGAGTTATATTCTTTTGGAACCCTTTTATGAATTGTTACTATTTGGAACTGAGGTATCGATATCAAAGGAATAGTTATAATTACATTGGTGTTACATCATTCCACTTTCGCACGACACGCCACAAGTTAAGATATCATTCCCACCATCTGGATCTGTGGCGGTCCTCCACAGTGCGGTTTTCTAGGAGCTTTCTTCCACGTACTACAAAGCTGTGGAATGAGCTTCCTTGTGCGGTGACGCACGACCGTTCCGTTCCGGGACGATACGACATGGGTACCTTCAAAAAAAGCGCGTACACCTTCCTTAAAGGCCGGCAACGCTCTTGTGATTCCTCTGGTGTTGCAAGAGAATGTGGGCGGCGGTGATCACTTAACACCAGGTGACCCGTACGCTCGTTTGTACTCCTATTCTATAAAAAAAATCGCCTTTTTAATAAATGTTTATTATGAAAAAATATCTGAAAAAAGGATTTATATGTTTGGATTTTTTTATTTGACATATACACAGGTGTTTTGATAACCTTAATACTTATCATCATCATCTCATCATCATCATGATCATAGACTGTGACAGCTGGTAACGCGTCGAAAAAAATTAAGGTTGATTGTTAACCTCTATTTTGAGCAATGCTCGCACACTAACACAATTTGACATACAAATCACGAGTGCAGGACGTAGCTTGTCACGCACACCAAAATAATAAACCTGGCTTGTTTTAATTTTTAATATTAATTAAGCCTTAATATTTAAAGTTAAGATCTCAGTCCACGTACAATCAAAACTTACATGATGTGCGCTTACCATAAGCTCCTGATATTTCTGCATTAAAATATTTCAATTAAAGATAAAGATATTTCAATATTAAAAACCACAATGCAGTTTTTTTTGTTACTTAAATCTGCCACAACGCGTTGAAGGTCAGAAGAGTTTTACCAATATCGCGTTCTCTATCACACTTGGTAGATACATGTGTAGGTATACGCTGTATTACAGAGCATGTCGATGATTCTTTCAAAACAAGTGTTTTGGCTCAAATTTAAGGCTTCGCATTTCACGAGGCATTGCGAAAGCTGTAATAAAAGTCACATTTTCAGTCACGTTGAAATTGTACAAATTTCTTTGCTTAACAATTACGAAGTGTTTGCGTAAACGAAACTTTAGTTTCTTTTTTTAATTGAAGTGAACTTCGTGCTTTGGCTGAAAGGATTCTTAATCAACATGGACACTTTGAAACTGAACTTTTTCGTTCCCTCCACTCTTTTTTCTTTTACTTACTGACTTTGCTAGTCACTTTTAATTAAAAATGTGATTTATGTCCTGTCATCTATCGCCGGGTTTAGGGACAAAGTCAGGTATGAGCTGCACTGTCGTCAGCTTTTAAGGAAGCTAAGGATTTTTTTTGGGGACAAACCCATGAGTTCTAGGAACACGTTTTTTATGAAAATAAGGGACCTGAGAAGAATGGGCGCAACAAACTCAGCAGAGTTTATTTTTTCAAAATATGTTTTCAAAGTGATATTGTACAATTAAACTTATTATTTAATAGCCTGAGGGCGGACGCTCCATTCCTAATCTGTGGAATCATTAAGAAAGTCATTTATGTTATAGTACCTTTACCATACAAACGTTTTTTAACAATTCTTTTGAATATCGTAATTCTTTTGTTATGAAATTTTCCTGGGATCTTGTTGTAAAAGCATATATATCGCCATACAAAAGACTTACTAGCTCGACCTAATCGAGTAGTAGGCATAACAAGTATATGTTTGTTCCTCGTGTTAACATTATGATTGTCACAGTTTCTAGCCAATTTCTCAATGTGCTTATGAACATATAGAACATTATCAAGAATATATTGAGAAAAAACAGTCAAAATGTTAATTTCCTTAAAATTTTCTCTTAATGATTCTTTAGGACGTAGGTTATAAATAACGCGAATAGCCCTCTTCTGCAGCACAAATATGGTATTAATATCGGCGGAACTGCACAAAATAACCAAAGCATACTAGTCGCGCCGTATCTATGTCAGGTCGTATTGTTTACCAGTTTGAAACTATTATACATAATTTATTTCCAGCGTTCGGCATCGGATCTATGATATATTCCGGTTTGGAGTTCGGCCAGTACTGGGAACTCGAACGTAACACTAACTGTCACAATGTACTACTGGCGCTGACCCCTGCTACGAGAATGGCCTTCATTTTTATCCAAATGTACTTCATCTTTCTTAATAATGAGGTAAAACTTATTTCTATAAATTTGTCTTATTTATTGACATATTCCTTCAATTTAAATTCTAATTCAAATACTGATTAAAGACATTTTGAATTTGACTTCATATATATTTTAAATATAACAGTGTCTCAAGATGAAGGTTTTTTACTAGTGTGTGTTGCTAGTAATGACATACGGAACGCAGACGTGGTCGCTAACTATGGGCCTTATAAGAAAGCTCATTGTCGGTCAATGGATAGGGCTTTGCTCGAAGTTAACCTACGAGATCGAATCAGAAATGATGAGATGAGATCCGTAGGAGAATCAAAGTCACCGATATAACGCAAACGGTTGCGAATTTGAGGTGGCAGTGGGCAGGGCACATAGCCCTACGGACAGATGGCCGTAAAGCAGTCCCCAAATGGCAACCATGTATCGGAACACGCAGTGTTGGTAGGCACCCCACACAAGAGGGACCGACGATCTGGTCAAGATCGCCGGAATACGTTGGATGAGGGCAGCGCAGGACCGATCGTAATGACGATCTTTGGACGAAGACTTTTTCTAGCAGTGGACGTCTTCCAGTTGAAATGATGATGATAAATTTTAATTATCCGATTAAATTGTAATCGAGTAGCCTTTTTAGCCTTAATTTGAATTGGTATGCAATTTAATTTGATTAAATGAGTTATTATTATTGAGTAAAAGAGAAAACGTCAAAAATATATACAGCAATACTCTCCAACAATCATCGACATAAATTCTCTTGTATTCGTTTTGAACTCTTTGTTAGTTGCAACAACTCTCTACATATCTTAATTGTTTTCTTTTAATGTGTTTGTATTTAATATTATTCATAAAAAATACCTTGTATCCCCGTTTTCGCTTGTCATAAAAGTTCCGTCTATCCTTAGATTATTAATACGTCTAGATAGACTGCAACAGCTATACAACAAATAACAGTGAATCGTTAACCTTTATTTTGAGAAACTCACGCACACTAAAACAAAGTGACATACGTATCGCGAGTGTAAGACGTAGCTTGTCACGCACACGAAAGTAATAAACCTGGCCTGTTGACATGCGCTGCCCATCAGACCATAAATAGTTAAATCCCGCATGATATTGCGTAACTTAGCGTACCTATTACATTTTTAGTTTTGTTTTTATTAATAGCACAAACTTAGAGGATTGGTCTCCGATGCGTTTCAACTAGACAACACAGGCGAGGTCGCAAAGTACAGCTACTAATACTACGCCCAAGTGGGCGTACTTAAGTCAGTCTCGAACAATGTGTGACGTTGATGTGCCACATGTTCTGTTAAACTTTACTAATAATTAAAACTAAAATGCCAGCTTGACTAGTAAAACTTTGTAAAAATAATACTACAAGAAATAAGAAAGACACTGGGATCACATATCATCACATATATCAACACGAAGCGTATGTTACATAATTTGAAAGATGCCATTGAGTGTCAAGAGACCACGAGACCACCACCACCACACATGCATCTAATAGTAGCCGTAGTAAAAAAGCTATTGTTCTTAAGTAGTGCGGTATCTAGTTGTAGCATCGGAGACCAATCCATAATCTAAGAGTACAAATGACTATATTTCCGATGCTACTGTTTCAGATGAAAGTGTACAAACACAAGATAGTAGCGAGGTTTGGCTTAATGCACATGATCGGTACAAACCTGAGTGTCTGGCTTAACGTGCTAGTTCAGGAAACGAAGCACGAAATTCTCACGTTTTATGACCCGGAGAACAAAACCATCGGACTCTCGCATAGACTGGGTAAGTTATGTCATTTATACGTTTTACGACTCTGTGCTATGACAATTATAACAAAAGGTAAGGAAAGAACATTCCAGAGAACTTTTGTATACGGCTATTCACTATTTTATTTAGAGTTATTAATCTGTGAGCCATTTAAGGAAAGTATTGTGTAATCATATGAATTTAACTCCAGATTTTATCTATTTTAAATTGGATTATTTCACTTGACAATTTATTATTTTAAAAAGATATCCCTTTACGTATCTATTACGTATGTTTCGTCATAAAATTGGGAAAATATATTCACAAAGTAGCCATTTGTATTTTAAACGAAAGTTATTTTTAACCGACTTAAAAAAAGGAGGAGGTTCTCAATTCGTCGGTATTTTTTTTTATGTTTGTTACCTCAAAACTTTTGACTGGGTGAACCGATTTTGATAATTCTTTTTTTATTTGAAAGCTGGTGCTTTCCGAGTGGTCCCATTGTAATTTGGTCCAGATCTGATACTGGAATCCATGAAAAAACCGTAAAAATCTTAAATTTTGCTATACATATGTATAGCAAAGTGGATGATAAATTTACGAATAACTCAATATCGCGCCAACCGATTTTGATGATTCTCTTTTTATTGGAAAGAATATACTTCAAAGATAGTTTGGTGAGAGTTTGGTTAGGTTCTGATTATGGAATCCATGACAAAGTAATGGAACACTGTCTGTAATCAAATTGCAAAGTACTTACGTTCATTGCTGCATTAAAAAATTCAGTATATTTACACATATTTAGACAAATTGTTAGTTAGTGTACTTCAAATTCACTAAAAATCATAAAATAAAATAAATTTTAACAAAAACACAACCGCCTTCAAAAACACTATTCCAAAACAAAAGATAAAATGTTCTTTAAAAAGTATAAAACTAATTGCGTATTTTTATACAATCTAATTAATTAATCTTATTCTAGTTATGATTATTGTAATTTTTGGAGTCGGTGTCATCCAAGATAGGTTTGTTACTACATACATAGTTATAGGTGAGATGTGCTTGAGTCGTGAGGAGGCGAGAGGCGACAGCGGGTTGCAGCGGAAGGACACCGATTCCAAAAATAACAATAATCGTAACTGGAATTAGATTAATTAATTAGATTGTATAAAAATACGCAATTATTTTTATACTTTTTAGTGCACATTATATCTATTGTTTTGGAATAGTGTTTTTGAAGGCGGTTGTGTTTTTGTTAATTTTTTTTAATTTAATAAGAAAGTCTAATGTCGCCGAATGACACGTCACAAATTAGGATATCGTCCCCACCGGATGTGTGGCGGTCCTACACAGTGCGGTTTTCAAGGAGCTTTCTTCCACGTACTGCAAGGCCGTGGAATTAGCTTCCTTGTGCGGTGGACCGGGACGATACGATATGGGTACCTTCAAAAAAGCGCGCTTTAGTCGCACGCGCGACGTGAGGACGTCGCGCGTGCTCTCGCCTCCTCAGGCCAGAGGCGAGAGCGGAGCCGGGGCGGGAGGACACCGATTCCAAAAGTAACAATAATCGTAACAAGAATTAAATTAATAATTTACATTGTACAAAAATACTTAATTATTTTTATTCTTTTTAGTGCATATTACATCTATTGTTTTGGAATTGTGTTTTTGAAGTCGGTTATTTTTTGTTAATTTTTTTTATTATAAGCGAGAACGTACCCACAATATAACGCTTGTATGAAAGGCAAGTTTACCAGATACCATTCGTTAATGGGTTCATCAAAGTACAAGGTAAAATTATGCAAATATAAACTCCAGAAAGTAATAAATAGGCGATAAAATTGATTGGAGTGTATCGCGGACGCGGCTGTATGATAATTCCCTTTGTGTTCAGTTAATTGAATTAATTATTCAGTGACGGGCTGCGGTCGGAATGGAGAATGTAGGAAAGCCGTTAGTTTCAATTGACTTATCTACGTGCTGTCGTGCTGTGACACTTCTATGTATACAGGAAGTGGCCGTTACAGTTAAGAGGATTATCTGGAAGCTTACAATATAGAATAAAGTAGAATTACACATACGTAAAGACTAGAAGTATAAATTTTAAATTGTGTTGACTGTTGAGAAGTCGTAGTATACAGATATGATAGAATTATTTGTCTACACTTTGATTTTTTTTTAAATAATTATTTACGCCCTTTTTACACAAATTATCTTGTCGTAAACTAGTCATGGCCTGTACTTTGGATGCAAGACAACGACTTATTTTTTTTATTCGAAAATACGGGACGAGACGAACAGGACGTTCAGCTGATGGTAATTGATACGCCCTGCCCATTACAATGCAGTGCCGCTCAGGATTCTAGAAAAGCCCAAAAATTCTGAGTGGCACTACAATTGCGCTCGTCACCATGAGACATAAGATGTTAAATCTCATTTGCCCAGTAATTTCACTAGCTACAGCGCCCTTCAGACCGAAACACAGTAAAGTTTACACATTATTGCTTCACGGCAGAAATAGGCGCCGTTGTGGTACCCATAACCTAGCCGGCAGCCTGTGCAAAGAACTTCACTGGTCATAATGTAATATGATATACTTACTTAAACATACATAAATACGTATTAATATCAATGACTTGGAAGCAAACATCCATATTCTTCATTTTTATTTATTTAATACAGTCTTGATAGAATTTATTCAGACAACTCACTTGCGTTTTATATTTAAAATAATATTAAATTTGATGTAAAAATAATTATGGTTTCACATAAACCGGATCAGTGAAGGTCACTTCCCATTTTGTTCCTGTACTATTTAGTAATTAACACTAAACCAGTTAACAATGACTAATAGACCATTTCTTACATCGTCATAAGTTGATTATTTTCTTTCTTTTTGAATATGAGTAAAATGTCAGCAAACAATACTATCTTCTGTGAAATTAAATAATAAAATTAAACTCGTGTTACTCAAAGAGCACTATCAGATGCCAATATTACGGTTCTGATCAGTTGAAAAGAAGCCTGAAAGAAAACCATAGCCAGTTGAAAAGTCTACAGGAGCTCATAAATGCTCTGAAAATGTGTTGACACAGCTAATCGAAATTTCTTAAACAGACCTATACAATAAAAACAGATAAACATTAATACTTTTTGCTGACAGCCTAAAAACAAGGTGGGCCCTATTTTGTTTTGACGAGTTTATATAGATCATACTAATGATTAGGAATAGGATCGCCATATTGGCGGAACCCCAGGAGATCTTTTGCCATTCCCATCAACCTTCTATTAATTACATATTTAAATATGCAATCCGTAGTTAGATCGTAAACCCTTTTGTGCGATAGTGGCATATCTTCCCGAACTGTGTTGTAAATTATTCTTCAACACGCTTGCTCAAAAATGCATTTATGAACCTGAATACATTGTTCGAAAGTTAAAAATGACGCACCATACAATTGTGTGTATCCTTTACGGTTTTGTATTTCTATTAAAAATAATATTAGAAATCTACCAAGGAGTTATAGAAAAAAAATAGGCTGAATGATATTCAAAACTTCTCAAAAATCGGTTTTGTTTAATACATTTGCCTCACTCTAATACTAAAGAGTAATTTAGACGAAATTTAAAAATGCAACTCATTGTCAAATTAGAAACGTCTAAGATTTCATGCCTTTATTTATAACAAAAGATTGATTCATCATATGTTTGTACTGTCTTCAAGTAAATTTTTTGAAAACTTTAATCAACTTACAGAACTATTATCATAAATTACTTTTACAAAACCGTTTTGTTGACAAATTGCAGATATATGTTTTTAAACTGTTATCATCGGGGAACTTTAACATTGTAATTATTATGACAGGTACTCACGATATATACTTTATTAATTTTGGTGCCGATATTTCGATCCAATTGCATGAATTGTGGATGCGGTGGAACTGCGGTGGCGGTGAAACTCTTGACACTAATACTACATCAATCTAATCACGTGACGCCTAATTCGATTTGGTCTTTAATTCCCTAATTCACGACGCACACTAATGACCATCAATAGGTAGCACATAAAAATAATTTTATTTATATTAAAAATATTAAATTTGCATTAAATTAAATTTCTTTTAAGTTATTTTATACTTTTGAGTTTTTGAAGTCTGTTTGTTTTTAACAGTTTTTTTTAATTTTTCACTTTTTAGTGTATCAGGTAAACAATAAGATTTCGTTACTTTTTATTGTTATTTATTAAATAGGATTTTTTTAAGTAGCTATGGATAGGCCTACGATAGATACCGTGTACCTTAAACTATACCTATAGATCTCATATTTCACGTTCTTGTGACACACTGAAATATAGTGAAAACCGTTTGCTAGCTATTATGAATGACAAAACCCACTTTTCAGCAAACGGGTTAATAATATATTATAACATTATCCACGTAAACAAAAATACCTTGTCATAAAATTAAAAATAATGGGCCAAACTTTGTCAAATTTTTATGGGACCAAATGGCAAACATTCTGCATTAAAGAAGAATAGGATCATAAATCTCAGCGTAATTGGTGTACATACATAAAAAATACCAATCGAATTGAGAACCTCCTCCTTATCAAAGTCGGTTAAAAACAAATTATCAAAATGTACAAATTACAAGTTATGTGAATATAACGCGGATTAGAATTTTGATCGTCCGTAATTAATCGCCTTAATTAAATCCACGCTCAAAATTAAAGTCAGCAATACCCTTATCAAGTTAACGAAGTTATGCCGGTAACGTTCCGGCCGTCGTTGACCCCGGAAGGTATCCCGACCTAAATTCTATCGGAAAGCGCTTGACAGATAATAGCTCTTTAGAATTATTAATGATGGAGAAGCGATGATAAAATCGATTATTTTATCGCTTCTAGGTGATAACAAATTTGATTTCGTTTAAGATTCTCTAACGAGGGAACTCTTCAACGGCTAACAGCATAGATATTTTATATTGAACTTAATTTATTTTGCTAATGATAATACGAATATTAAGAGATTTAAAAACAAGCTCTTATTCGTTATCGTCAAATTTTGTATCTTTTTTTTTATTTTATTTTATTTTAACCACCAACAGAATTGCACATAAAATATATTTACATCATTTAAGTCTTAGGTACTAAGTTTATATATAATTCTATTTATAGGTAGCTACGACATGCAAATTTAGACAGATAAGTCGTGCGACAGAACTTAAGGATATAAAAATGATTCTAAAAAAAGAATAATAGTGAGATAGCACATAACATTTACAATTCTAAGAAGTTAGTGCTTGATACCTCCCACTCGAGAGTCAAGTGATTTTACAAGTTTTATTTTAAAATTTTCCAAATTATTATAGAACAAATCAATGGAAATATCCCTAGCAGTGATTTCCCTGTATTGTCTGCTAAGCCTAGGTATGAGGGAATTATGACCAAGATTTGTTCTATAGATTCGGTGTACAAAAAGTGAAGTAGGATACCGCGGTATACAGAGATCTTGGCAACATGTATATCAACAATGATCACATATGCTTACTGAATGACTGACAATTTTTTTGATGTTGTACTTGATAGGATATCCCAGTTAGTTGTCTTTTACTAATTGTCCTCGAATCTTGTTTTCTGTTTGAGTTACTCACACGATGTCATCATTAAAATTTAATAAATTGTAGAGTTAACAAAAAGGAATAAAAAGTTTGTCAATGTTGATGAATTAAACTTGTGAGCTATAGGAACATATTTAATGACCGTATGAATAGTTAAACCCAGCTTATACATTACCTAATAACTTCTACCGATTACCTACTGCTGCCGCGAAGAGGAAATGTGCAAGGCTTAGATTAAGGTTTGGTCTGCACTGCGCTCCAACTAACCACTACCTAAAAACAATAGTTTTATTATTACGGCAAATATTAGGTGCTTGTGTGCGTGGCATCTTGACACTCAATGGCATCTTTCAAAGTTTGTAACATCCGCTTCGCTACGCTTACATTGAAATTAATAAAATAATAAATACTTACTGATGATATGAGACCCCAGTATCTTTCTTATTTCTTGAAGTATATTTTTTACAAAGTTTTACTACGCAACCGGGCATTTTAGTTTCAATTATTAGCAAAGTTTAACATAACATGTGGCACGTCAACGTCACACATTGCTAGACAGGCTCAAGTACGCCCACTTGGGCGTAGTATTAGTTGTCGCACTTTACCACTACTCCTGCGGTTGGAGCGTAGTGGAGGTCAATTCTAAATCTTATTTTTTTTTAATGAAAATAAGAGACAAGACGAGCCGGACGTTCAGCTTATTGTAATTGATACGCCCTGTCCATTACAATGCAGCGCTGCTCAGGATTCTTGAAAAACCCCAAAAATTCTGAATGGCACTACAACTGCGCTCGTCACCTTGAGACATAAGATGTTAAGTTTCATTTGCCCAGTAATTTCACTAGATGCGGCGCCCTTTAGACCGAAACACAGTAATGCTTACACATTAATGCTTCACGACAGAAATAGGCGCCGTTGTGGTACCCATAATCTAGCCGGCATCCTGTGCAAAGGAGCCTCCCACTGGTCTAAGGTGCAAGTATTTTTATCTTTCGGTTTAAAGCGTGCGTTAAATATTGATATTACTGGGTCAATGAAACGTAATATCTCTTCTGAAATTGATGAATGCAATAACGATGCCGCATAGAATTAGGTTCATTCATTAATCTGCATTATAATGGACAGGAAGTATCACTTACCAAACGATGAATGTCTTGCTCTCATAAAGTGATCAGAATGTTTTATTTCTAACTTATCTATAACAGTATGAAAAAGGAAATTGTAATGTTTGAAACAAGATAAGATATCATTTATGAAGAGTACAAATTGTGATGGTCCTAGGATAGAACCTTGAAGGACACCCGTGGTGGCAACAACAGACGAAGAGACATGCTAGTTAATAACAACAGACTACAGATGACTTTGTAGGTACGAACTGAAACATTCTCTAAATTGCATTTTTTATGAAAATAAAGGACGAGACGAGCAGGACATTCAGCTGGTGGTAATTGATACTAAAGATTATTGAAAAACCCACTAATTCTCAGTGGCACTACAACTGGGCTCGTCACCTTGAGACATAAGTTGTCAAGTCTCATTTGCCTAGTAATTTCACTAGCTACGGCGCCCTTCAGACCGAAACACAGTAATGCTGCACTTTACTGCTTCACGGCAGAATCTAGCCGGCATCCGGTGCAAAGGAGCCTCCCACTGGTGAAAAGTACTGCACTGCACATAATATTAGTGTCAGTATTCTAAGCTATATTGTATGGATTTGAATGAGAATTACATATTGAATTGCAGATTCAAAAATCACATAAAATTTTTAACTCTAATTAATTTTAGACTGGACATCAAAACATATTGTTTACTTTTTCCGAAAAAACACATTCTACAACAACATAATATTAAAACCACTACGTACAAATATTAAAAAGAAGTCTACATATTTAAAGTTATAAGTGCATTTAAAAAAGTGGGTTGAAAATTGATATTGCTAGGACTTCTTAAATAAATTAATTGATTTTTGAATTGATTGAAAACAGACCCAAGCCATATTTCAATGTCAAACTCGAAACTATGAGTGGTTTTAGATGTTATCACTAATTAACAAATATAATTTCAGCGTTCCAGAAAGCTTTTGCATCCATGTCTACTGAAGTTCCTCCGTCTCATCCAGCAGCGGCCCATCTTCGAGTACCAAGAGGTCTGAAAGGTCCACATCACATTTTCGAATGTCGACGTACGAATATCATGGGCTCCTTAGTCCAAGATGCATCACCCTTCCTATTTCCATGCACCATTGAATATTCACTAATCTGTGCAGCAATTTTGTACGTAATGTGGAAAAATATCTCAAAATATCCATCAAAGAATGTTGCCGAAGCAATTGCAAAGGCGAGGATATTAGAAGGATTGGCGTATAAAAAATCACCACATTTATATAGCGTAGACTGTGCCCGGGCTCATAAAGGATTATTCTTTGGTATTCTGGTACTAGTTCTTACAATTATATCCCTAATATTGTTCTTCGTTTTGGTATCGAAAAAGGAATACGCCACGTTGGCTGTAGTTGAGGTAAATGTTTGCGAATTAGGACTTTATGCGATGACAACAATAGCGAGTTTAGCTGGCATGGTTTGTGTTCGAAATCTTAAGTATGACGGGAATCGGAATCTAGAGCTCGATAACATATTACTGGTTGGAGCGCAAACTGGAATGTTTATCTATGGAACATTCACTATAATCGGCGGACACTTTACAATCGAGAAGAATACGATACTAATTTTAGTAACGGCTTTATCGTCGCTCATACAAACGACTTGCCAGACTATGTTTATCTTGGATGCGAGTCGGCGATCCGCAAAGACCCCGGAGCAGTTGCGAAAGAAACCAGGAAGGGAAATAATCACATTCTTGTTGGTTACTAATCTAGCGATGTGGGCGATAAATACTCTGGAGAAATCCAGGGCGGAATCGCACCCGATCCAACTGCACTTCTACGGCCTATGGGCATGGACGATCATAACTCACGTCTCTATGCCACTTGCAATATTCTACAGATTTCATTCCACAGTATGTCTGTGTGAGATATGGAAGCGGGCGTATAAAATGAAACCAGCTTATATGTAGCAAACATCAAACATTAATATTGTTCGCCCGATCTATTATACTTTATGCGAGACGCATTATTGAAGTATGGAATCATATAATAAAAATATTAGTTCTATAAGAATAGTAGGAATCGTTGTCATCCTTAGATTAAGGATTGCTGGGATCCAACTAGATAAGAACAATAGCTTTTTTTATTACGGCAACTATTAGATGCTTGTGTGCGTGGCATCTTGACGCTCAATGGCACCTTTCAAATTTTGTAACATACGCTTTGTTATTTTCATTGAAATTTATAAAATACAAAATGCTTACTGATGAAATGTGATCCCAGTGTCTTTCTTATTTCTTGTAGTATTACTTTGACAAAGTCTTACTACGCAATCCGGCATTTTAGTTTCAATTAAAGCGACTACGCCTCCGGTATCTAATTGGAACGTAGCGGAGAGCAATCCTTAATCTAAATTGTCATGCTTATATTTATTTCTTATCACGCCAGAATAAGAAGTACTTGAGACAGAAATATAAAGATATGACAAAGTATTCTTAGATTATATTTTAATGGCTTTGTCTTTTGTTATCCATCGAGTTTCATTGATCGGTAGAAAGTTTCAGGTGCACTCATTGTTAAATAGTTAACCGCTGTGTTATGTTGTGCGTTTAGAAGTTTAATGTGTTATTTATTTGTAGATTTAAGGAATGCTTTAACTAAAATAATACTCTGTTCATTACAGTATTTCACACTCATTTTTAGACGGGTTAGATACTTAGCGCTTAATGTTGTTTAGATGTTGATTTTAGTTTGATTGTCTATGTTGTTGCACTCTTGGATGAGCTCATTTTCATCATGTTTCATACACATTTAGTATAGATCTAACTACATATTTATATAAGTGTATTTCTACATTCCACACTTCATCATCTACACTGCATTTATTCACTCAGTCGTAATCAAAGGAAATGTCTTCCAATAGGTTATATTTTTATTAAGAGATCCAACTAAAGTATATATTTATGTTTTGTGACTTTGTTAGTCAATGTTAATAACTTTTGAATGTATTCACTTATTTCAGTGTTTGGATCTATAGATATTATATTAACGATCCATATAAAAATCTCTCTTTAGATTCAATTTGTTTAGCTTACGATCCAAAAAGTTGTATGTTGATAATTAACGGCCGTTTCCAATAACCTATCTATCCTTAGTTTAACTTACTAGACTTAGAAAAATCTATCCTTTTACGCTTACTTACATTTCAATAACCTTGACAGATAGCATTGGACTGTAACTATATTGGACTTAAATATGGATAGATAAGATCTTGTCACTAAACGGTGACAGCAATGTATCCGTAACGGCCGTTCCCAATATTCAGTCTATCTCTTACTTGAGATAAAAATCGTAACAATCGTTCACTTTTCTGTCCCAATAAACGTATCGACGGTAACTCCCCTTATCCGTATACGCTGTCTGTCAATGGGACGACGTATAGCTTACCAGCGATAGAAGTTTGTATGGAAATTGCAATTCACGCATCCCAATATAATGCGATAAGAATGACTTATCCCCATATTCCCATATTGGGACAGCCTCAGATTATTGACAGCTAATTACTGACCGTATGATGTAGTAATTTATCTCTATCTTTAGATAGAATATTGGGAACGGCCGTAAGTTAAACTAAGGGTAGATAGGTTATTGAAAACGGCCGTAAGACATTATATAATACTTGCTGTCTGACTAGAAAGCATTTGTTTTTGCTCATAAAAACTTGTTAACATTGACTGTTAAAGATCGGTAGCAAGATGACCTATTTATTTTAGCGATTTTAAAAATTTGGTATTTTATAACAATGATTTTATACATTTTTTGAATATCTTTTAATGCTGATTTTTAAGGTTTATAATACAAAATTGTATAATGGTAGTTTTTGTACTTTGAAACTATTGTAGCAATAGATTTAGAATATTAGAAGTATGGAATATGGACCCAGTAGATAAGCAAAGAGTAACACCAAAGTTTTATAAATAATTGGTAGTTTTTTTGGAGCTTATTTTTACCGATAGTAGTTTGAGGCTACCAATAGGGATGTCGAATATTTTTTGATAGAGTTAGGTGTTTTGTCCAAAGTGTCTGTAAAAATATCTGTGAAGATGTGTTTTGTACGATAGACAAACAATTTATAGTGACACCAAATTGGATGTTTTTCATGATATTTCGTATAACTTTTACATTAGTAGATTTTAAAATGCAAATCTATTATACAAATAATTCAATGCTTATTGCTCAAAATCTTTGTATGTATTTTGAAGGCTTATACAGACATTATCTTTAAATTATTATCTACGAACAACTGGAAAATTAATAGATTTTCTAAATTTTTACGATATAATACAGTACTTTATAAATGATATGCTAAATGAAAGTCAAGCCAAATTACATAGGCACTTAGACCCGATTTCACAATGACTTCAATCTGAGTTCAATAAAACTCAGTTTTACGTAAACGAGTTCAACACCAGTTTTGATCTCGATTAAACATAACGCAATTTCAGCAATACCTTTTGTGCGTGTTGACGTAAGCTGTGGTGACATGTCATAAACAATACAATGTGTCAAGAATAAGCCATCTGTCGTCGATAATTATGAACAAATTTAAAATTGTTAAATGTCAATGTATCTATTACGACACCGACCGTGACAGCTCTTGAACACGATCAAATATGTTGAACGTCCTAAATTCGGCGGTCAGCATTTAAACGCGTTTAGGGAATAACTGCGTTTAGTTTGTGATGATGAAATCAGTACTGAATCTGTAAAATCGTTTACAGGCGTAAACTTAGTTCAAAGTGCGTTTTACTTCAATGGTGGAATCGGGCCTTAGCGTCTTAGGAAATATTATTAAGATATGCAACATTAAATTAATATTATTAGTTTTGAATTGCAATTTTGGTTCCTATTTTTCAGTCATTTCGTGACGATAATATATCTTTTGGGTGTAAAATAAACTGCTATTAAATTTAAACTTATTAAATAGAAAATAAGGATTGAATTCGAAGTATATTGTATCTCTTTATTAAACATATTTAATCGCATTGTGTAAATTATGCATTATTCTGTATTATTTTAATTAATTATAACTAACTATATTGTACGACTCAATCGGAATTTCTTTATGTTCTTAAATAATTAGTCATATAATTAATAGTATTTTTCAGATTTCTTTGTTTTTATTTTGTTGTCACTAACGGAGTTTTTTGTAGACTAGAAATAGATATGACATTTTTGTGAAAAACATGTAAACGCACTGTGAATGAAATAGTGAAACTGTCTCCGAAATGTCTAAATTTGTTGGAATGATGATTTATACGTATAGATAGTGTGCCAGTGATGACTTACGGTACGCAGACGTGGTCGCTAACTATGGTCCTTATGAGAAAGCTCACGGTCGCTCAGAGGGCAATGGAGAGGGCTATGATCGGAGTTTCCTCTTCGAGATCGAATCAGAAATGAGGAGATACGTAGGAGAACCAAAGTTACCGACATCGCACAGATGGCTGAAATGGACTGCCATTTGGGCAGGGCACATAGTTCGACGGACAGATGGCCGTTGGGTCAGTAAAGTCCTAGAATGGAAACCACGTACCGGAAGACGCAGTGTTGGTAGGCCAACAAGATGGACCGACGATTACCAAGATCGCCGGAATACGTTGGATGAGGGCAGCGCAGGACCGATCGTCGTGGAACTCTTTGGGGGAGGCCTTTCTCCAGCAATGGACATCTTCCGGCTGATGATGATGATGACGTGAAGATAGAGTGTGACAGCTGTGAACACGTCAAAAATAATAACGGCGAACGTAATTCTATTTTCAACGCACGCACTCTATATTAACAATATGGCTAACAAATTGCGAGTGTAAGACGTATCTTGTCACACGCACTAAAGTAATAAACTTGGCCTGTTATCATGCGTCGCCTACCAGCAAGAGACTCTACCTAGACGTATAAATTATTATACATTTATTAATTATTAGTTTTATTCGTCTCTTCAATTTCTCTCATAAGAAAGATGGCGCCACAACTGGAGAGTTTAACAAAAATAACAATATTTATAGATCATGCGTCATTCAGACGTTGAGCTGAGCGGTTAAAGCGTTGGAGGCGTTAGAGGCTATTCAGACATCCTTAAATTTTGGTACAAATTAAATTTGTATATTACTTATTGATAAACGAGGATCAGCAAGGAAAGAAACAAACCCCTTAGACTTATATATACTAGCGTTTAGATGACCTGACAGTACGATAGTGAATGCGTCAGCTAGCTTAATATTCAAGGAGCTAAATACAAATGTGGCTGACTGTTTACGACTTATCAATAAATATCGGTTACAAATCAAATCGAAATCACTTTATTCATGTAGATCACGGAAATGACACTTATGAATGTCAATTTTTTTTTTTATTGAATCTACTACAACTTCATAAAGGGTTGAGCTAATGAGAAGAAGTAGCAAGAAACTCATTGTCATTCTTTTAAATCATGATTTACATTTTCATCGTTTTACAAATCATTTCAATTACAATATAATATAACTTGTAAAGTAACAATAGATTTCTTTTTCTATATTCCTGCATCTCCCTAAAATGTGTTCCTCTCTCTCGCACACTTTGTCTCATTAGCGTATAGACACGCTAGTATATCGTAAGTATACGGAAAACGCTTATTCGCCATTCCTTTTTTTTTATTCGAAAGAAAAATCATGCCTGATTTCTTGAGGCCAGCAAACAGTTAATGAAGTTTTAAGTTTATTGTTAAAAAATGACTGATGGTTCTTGTGATGAAATAATTGCGTGAAATAACTATTTAATATTAAATTATGTTTTTAAACATTTTAATGTTTTGAGATTTTTTACTTTATATTCACGGACTTGAAAAAAATAAGGACTCCTTGTCACCCTACATAACAGTGTACACCAAAACAAGCCGATTAAAGTTTTAACACATAGCCCCACGCACACACTTACACTACTACAGGCCGATAGGCGGCCATTATGAAAATTGTCATCATCTGTGACAGATCAGTTTGCGTCTCAATAAAATATTTTAAAAATGCCAACGTGCGTTGTGAAAAAGTGTAAAAACGATACTATATAAATATTTGTGGCCATATATGATTATTTAAGGGAGAAAAAATTGTGTAACTAGTATCCCCCGTAACCGCACACACACTAGCATAAAGGTGCTTCACTTGCTAATATCACGGCGCGGAGTCCTTCTTTTTTTACTCGTCCGTGTTTATATTAAATAAATAGTGATACTAGATTAAAGTTTTTGATTATATTTAATTCGTAGATTATTTATTTGTTTAGACAATATTGTGAATAGCGTATAATTCTTTGATGTTTTACGATTAATAAACTTTCTTGAAATTATCCTATAAATCGTCTTTTGATATATGCTTACAACAAGATCCCAGAAAATATTCAAAACAAAAGTATCACGTATTTCAAAAGAATTGTTAAAAACATCTGTGTGGTAAAGGTTATTATAACAAAAATGACTTTCTTAATGATACCACAGATTGGGAATAGAGTGACCGCCCCAGACTATTAAATAATAAGTTAAATTGTACATTATTACTTTGTTAGCATTTTTTTTCGATGAAAAAAAAAGCCTGCTGAGTTTGTTGCGCCCAATCTTCTCAGGTCTGAGGCATTCCTTTTGGAATGGGTGGTAGTTTAATTTCCCTAATAGAAAAACTGTGAAATGGAAGATTCGATTCATCAACAATTTAGATATATTTGCGCGGCTTAAGGGTTGGTTGCCGCTGAGCTCTAGTTAGATACCGCACTACCAAGGACAATAGCTTATTTACTATGGCAACTATAAGATGCTTGTGTGCGTGGCGTCTTGACACTCAATGGCATCTTTCAAATTTTGTAACATACGCTTCGTGTTATTTTACATTGAAATTATAAAAATACAAAATACCTACTGATGATATGTGATCCCAGTGTCTTTCTTATTTCTTGTAGTATTACTTTGACAAAGTCTTACTACGCAATCCGGCATTTTAGTTTCAATTATTAGCAAAGTATAACAGAACATATGGCACGTCAACGTCACACATTGTACGAGACTGGCTCGAGTACGCGCACTTGGGCGCAGTATGAGTTGCCGCACTCTGCAACTACGCTTCGGTAACTAGTTGGAGCGCAGCGGAGCCCAATCCATAATCTAAGTATATATGATTTATTTATTTGAACCTTCTGTTAAACCCAATTACTTCTATAAGCATTTAATCTGAACTTCTAACATTTGTGAGGTTGCATGTGGAACTAGTTTTATGACCTGATGCCTGCCGCCGAATCCCCTCATCAAACCACAACACATCACAAACTTAAATATCATCCTCACATTCTCGATGTATGGTGTTCTTCCATAACGCTATATCCATAAACATCCTTCAAATACAACCAAACCGTAGAGTGAATTTCTTTGCGCAGTACTTCCAGGATGATATATTCTTACCTGGCAACACTCCAGTGATTTCTGTGATGTTGCTAGATGAGTGGCAATGATAAGTTACCATTTACTAGTGGGAGGCTCCTTTACACAGAATGCCGGCAAAATTATGGGTACCACAACGGAGCCTATTTCTGCCGTGAAGCAGTTATGTGTAAGCATTACTGTGTTCCGGTCTGAAGGGCGCCGTAGCTAGTGAAATTACTGGGCAAATGAGACTTAACATCTTATGTCTCAAGGTGACGAGGCAGTTGTAGAGCCGCTCAGAATTTTTGAGCTTTCAAGATTCCTGAGCGGCACTGCATTGTAATGGGCAGGGCTTATCAATTACCATCAAAAGAACGTCCTGCTCGTCTCATCCCTTAAATTCTAATAAGGTAACGATTCAACGTCTACAAATGTAAGGATATGATTTGTGATTTATGAACTTACTTTTGTACGAATTTTTGAACTGCTATTTGACTCAGAAAAAAGCAATGTAGAACAAACTAAGTTTATCATATCTGGCATACCTGTTGTTCAGTGGTTCTATATATGTGAGTATTGACCTCGTTTACTCTGTTGATACAGTCAGTAATGGCAAGAAGTAATGAATCGATGAACCAGATGCCCGCGGTAAAACAACAAATATAAATAACGTTTTGTTTACGTTCAGTAATAAAATAAGTTCTTATTTTTATTTCTTATTAAGTATAAATTACAAAGTGGCATTTTTATGTGTAAAATAAAATACTTTTTAAAATTTTATGTAACAATGCAAATAAATTATATTATAAAGTCCTTTTCAAATAAACGGGTAAAATTGATTTATTTGAGTACTTTTTGTATTACCAGTTGTAAATGGGATTTGATACAGTAAAATAAAATAAATAAATATACAGGGTGTCCCAAAGTTATGGGACATGAAGGGAAAGTACCTTAAATATCGAATATAGGCAATTTTACTGAAAGAAAACTTTGTTATTTTTAAAAATTAGTACTTCTGCATTCAAAGATTTTCTAAAACATACTTGCCTCGTCTGGGAATCGAACCGACGGAAATGTATAAAAAAACTACTACTACTTTTATGATGCCAATCGAAAGAATGGCCAAAAACTAATAACACTTCTTAGGTAACATAGTATTTTAAAAGAAAGGAACAACGTAAAATTAATGTTTTCCTACTTGGATTGGTAAGAATGGACCGATTAGATGGCCGGCCAGATCCCCGGACCTTACACCATTAGATTTCTTCTTTTGGGGATACGTGAAAGATATGCTATACAAAAAGCGATACGAGAACGTGGGCGAGTTACAAACAGTATTGTGCCATATCATATCGAGTATTCACCATAAAATGATAAGAAAATCAACAGGCAGCGGACTCATTAAAAGATTGGCGATTTGCGTAAGACAGAAGGGATCACATTTTGAGCATTTAATTAATTAATTTACAAAAAAATACCCACTTAATTGACTACTTTCTTTTAAAATACTATGTTACTTAAGAAGAGTTATTAGTTTTTGGCCATTCTTTCGATTGGCATCATAAGAGTAGGGGTGTTTTTTTTTTAATTTAAGTCGGTTCGATTCCCAGACGAGGCAAGTATATTTTAGAAAACCTTTGAATGCAGAATTACTTTTAAAAACAACATAAAGTCTTCTTTCAGTAAAATAGCCTATCTTCGATATTTAAGGTACTTTTCCTTCATGTCCCATAACTTTGGGACAACCTGTATACTAATGTAAAAACACTTTTGTTTGGTAATAAGGTCGCTGTTAATTAATTGCTTTATTTTGATTTATAGAAAATAATTCATATTGACAAAATAATCAGATAAATTCAATTAACTTACTCCTTTATTTGCTGAAAGTAACAAACAATAAAATAAAAAAATTTCGAGTGTGGCTTCCACTGCCTGAAATAACTGTTGCAACCCTCATGGCATTCTTTGAACGAGGTTTTTTATGAGTTCTTGCTTGATACTCAATGGGGTCGGGGCTTCCTGCTGGCTAATCTAAACGGATCCTGACTTCACTTATATAAACATCTACGTTTCCCACTCGGTGTGTTCAAGCATTGAAAGAAAGAAAGAAAGAAAGAAAGAAAAAAGTAAAAATGTTTATTGACGTCATTATACATTCTGATAATAGTTCTTAAAGTTATACTTATCTAATTATGATCTAATGACGCCAATGGGCCCCCATCTCAGCATAGTTGTGGTTTCAAAAGAATCCAGAACGCTGGTCTTCCGTGGAAACCCAGTAGTCCATAAAGACAACAGCACTAGCTGTTGTACATGAGAATTTTGGAGTTCTGTGACGTAGCTTTATGCATTTAAAGATTTATTTTCTACGAAAACTAACTCTGTACAATCTTAAGCAGTTATGCCATTCCAAACGTGACAGAACCCCCACCGTATGGTGTAATTTCTTCACATCATACTTCTGCATAAAACTCTCCTGTTCTTCTTCTCTCTACGAGATCGGTTCTCACCAAATAAAGAGATTCTGGCTTCATCGGAAAGTAAAGCCTTGGTCAATTCTACATCAGTGCACGTCCCACAATTTTGGGAAAATCTTAACCTTGCAATACTGTGCCCACGAAGTAATTTAGGACCTCTAGCTGGTCTTAGAGTATGTACATTGACTTCTAGAAGTCTTCTCCTGACAGTCCATACGCTAACACTCACATTTCTAGCATCTCCAAGTTGTTTTTGATGTTATTACAGACTTCCGATTTCGATCGTCCCTTGCAGGCTGGCTCAGCGCATTGTTTTCTTCCTGATCCTAGTCTTCTTTTTAAAGAACCAATTTCTTGAAAACTAGTCTAGGTCCTCTGAACAGTGGAACTAATTACACAAACTGAAAACAAAATTTTATGAACGATGCGGGACTCGAACCTGGGACCTCTCGCGTTCCTTGCGAGCGCTCTTACCCACTGAGCCAACCATCCAAGTGACGTATTGACTTCATTCAATTTCCTAATATGCAAATATTGGAATTGAGCAGGTTAGCAACTGTAAAGGAGATCCTGTAGATGAAGCCACAACCTGAGAGTTGAACAAAGCATATAAGATTTTTATAAACGATACGTCACTCAAACGATTGGCTTAGTTAGAAAGAGCGCTCGCACGGACTATAATGGCGCAATTGTAGTGCCGCTCAGAATTTTTGGGATTTTCAAGAATCCTGAGCGGCACTGCATTGTAATGGGTAGGGCGCATCAATTACCATCAGCTGAACGTCCTGCTCGTCCCGTCCCTTTATTTTCACATCAAAAAATCTTTGATGAAAGGAGAGTTATATTGCTCCATCTAAATTCTGTTATCATCGTGTTATCTCGAAATCACAAAGAAAGCTTTAATGTAAATACAATTATTGTTGAACAGAAGACCCCAGTAGAAACAGTCAGATACTGTATGTTGTGTATTGTAATAACACAAAATGTGAAATGAAATGAAATATATCTTTATCGAGACTACAAAAAGCAATAGGCGGCCTTATCGCTTAAGAGCGATTTCTACCAGGCAACCTGTAATGAATTAGTTATAGTTGAAAAGATAACAGAAGGTGGTGTTATCAATATGCATATAATTTAAACATATACATACAGTAAATAATTCCAAGAAAAGAACTAGTAATGTATCAAGGGTCCATTTCAAACCCACATCCACACACTCACACACACACATACATACACACACACACACACACACACACACACACACACACAATTAATTGTAAATTGTAAAATTTGGTTTTTAATCATTTCTGTTTATTTCTATATTGTTTACTTAATAAAAAGTTGTCTGCTAAGAAAGTTGCGAGATATTCCCAATACAAGTGTCCTAAGACAACTTACTGGGAAGTCTCAACTACACAACTTAACAGCTTGCACAGCAAATGAATTGTTGAAAAAGGAAGTTTTATGAACAGGTGTACAAAGCAAGAGATTATGAACAGACCGAAGATATAGTTGGTGAGAACTTAATGCTGAAAATTTTTCCTTGAGATATATAGGAGTTTTAGGATCAAATAGGACACGATAGAGATGTATAAGTATATGGGAATTTCTACGCAAGCGGATAGGGAGCCATTTGAGCTTTTTGCGAAATTCAGACACGTGGTCAAACTTACGTAGTCCAAATATAAAACGAATACACATGTTCTCCAATCGTTCAAGCTTATCCAACTGGAGTTCGGTTAAATCGACATATGAAATGTCAGCGTAGTCAAGAATGGACAGGAGAAGGGATTGAGCGAGTAAAGTTTTCGTGGGAATAGGAAGAAAATTTTGGAGTTTTTTTAATGAGTGAGAGGCAGCATAGAGCTTCCTACTAACTTCTTTTAACTGATGGTGCCAAGACAAATTCCGATCAATGAATACGCCCAGGCTCTTAACTGAGCAGCTAAAAGGAATAAGAGTTCCACCTACGCAAATAGGAGGTAGATTACCCTACTCAATTTTATGGGTTAGTTGTGAGCTACCAACAATAATACATTGAGTTTTCGACGGATTCACTTTTAGACCATGGGCAGTACTCCATTCCACGATTGTAGTTAAGTCTTTGTTAGTGTTTTTAATAGCTAAAGGCAGACCCTCGAGAGAAGATTGTGAGTATATCTGGAGATCGTCTGCATACATATGATAACAGGAAGTTAAATTTTTAGTTATGGAGTTAATAAAAATTGCAAAAAGAAGAGGAGACAGTACACCGCCTTGTGGAACTCCAGCGGAAAGGTTAGACCAGGTTGAAGTGTTATCATCAATCTTAGTTTTTTGCCGACGCCCACGTAAATAGCTTCGAAACCACCCTATCACTGTTGGATATACGTTAATGGAACTCAACATGCTCAGCAAAATATCAAAGTCAACAGTGCAGAAGGCATTACTGAAGTCGAGTAGCGTAAGTATTGTGAGCTGTTGCTTATCCATGCCAGATCGGATATCATCGGTAATTTGTATAAGTGCAGTAGTTGTACTATGTCCTGGACGAAAACCAGATTGGAGAGGGTTAAGAACACTGTGCTTATTAATAAATATAGAGAATTGTTGATGGAATAAGCGTTCAAGAACCTTGGAAAGAAAAGGTAGTATAGATATGGGGCGATAATCAGAAAGATTATGTGGTTTAGAAATTTTTGGTATTGGAATAACATTAGTGTCTTTCCAGGCTACAGGAAATTGGCCAGACGTTATGGAGAAATTAAGAATATGAGAGATTGTAGGAACTAGGATATCTATGATAGGAAGGATCATATTACGACTAATACAATCACTACCAACGGCCTTAGATGTAACAGACAAAATGTTTTTTTTAACGTCAGAATCAGTGAAGGGAGAGAAGTTGAACGGTGGAAAATCAGGGATTGGGATTAAGGAAAGGGATTGAAGCGTTTGAGCTTTAGTGTTTTTGTCAAGAAAAGATGAATTTTGAGAGAAATGTTGATTAAGTTGTGTGTTAGTACAAAAAAATTAAACATATTGTGGTGAACACTTGTTTTAAAAAAGTTCTAAGTATTACAAATCTGTGCCTTTGTGTTGTTTAGCGTTCAACAATATTTAGACATTACTTATATATATTTTTTTTTATTTATTTATCGAAATACATATTTTACAAAATGTGAACAAATAAGATACATTGTAAAAACCACAGAGGTTTGTCCTCAATGCATTATCTTAGTTTACGCCTTATTTCAGTTTTTTACAAATAATATAACATTAAATTCTATACCTACATACAATTATTAATATCTATAGAAAGTAACTATTGGCTACAAGTACATTAATTACACAAGAAATCAACTACAGATAATATGTACCTTACCATATTTAAACACGAATCGGAGCTTGTTTAAGGTGTGTCTAACGGATCGATCATATTCATATAAATCATATTATATAATTACGGCCGTTTTCAATAACCTATCTATCCTTACATTAACTTACGGATACATTGCTGTCACCGTTCAATGACAAGATCTATCCACAGTTATGTCCAATATAGTTATAGTTCAAAGCTATCTGTCAATAGGTTATTGAAATGTAAGTAAGCGTAAAAGGATAGATTTGTCTACCTCTAGTATGTTAAACTAAGGATAGATAGGTTATTGAAAACGGCCGTTAGATTATATGATGACACATAGATGACATCTGAAAAAAATTGCGTTCCGTTCCTTTAATTGTTCGTGTACACTTCATTTTGTGTTTTGTTTAACGAAGTTTTAGTTAAATACAAGCTAAACACTGTTTTGTAATAGAACACATAAACTGCATTTTAGACGTCGTTATTATAGTTAGGTCACTGTTTAACAAAACACGTGTCTAAGCCATGTAAAAATTATGTTAAAGTCAACGTCAACAAAATCTTTATTCACTGTAAAACTTTATAAGGTATTTAGTGCAAGTCAGGATGAATTACAAAAGTTACAATTGCATTCAAATGAGTATAACAATATTCATTAACAAAATTTAGAACATTAATTCCAACTATCCTTATCATTCAAATAATCTTTCATATTATAATAGGCCTTAGATGTTAATTTATTTATTACGATAAATTTAAATTTTTTAATAGATAATATTTTAATATCATTTGGGAGCTTATTATAAAATATAACACAATCCCTTTTAAATGATTTAGCAATTTTACGGAGCCTTGTAGATGGAATTGCGAGTTAATGTTTGTTTCGAGTATTGAGATTATGTACATCACTATTCTTTTTAAATTGGCTAATATGTTTACGAGCGTATAGGAGGTTCTCGTATATGTACTGGTAGTGTACTGTCATAGTATTAATTTCACTAAATTTTCTCTCAATGAATCCCTCGAACGCATTGTATAGACTGCTCGAATTGCCCTTTTCTGCAGCACAAATATGTTGCCAATATCTGCAGCCCTACCCCACAATATAATCCCGTAAGACATGACACTATGAAAGTAGTGTTTTTGTTATAACACCGAAAGTAATTAGATTAATAAGATTTAACAAAATTCGAACGCATTCTAAGGGAGATTCTGGTTCAATTCCTATATCGATTAAATGTTGCCTGAGAACCATTAATCTTGATCTAAGTGACTGAGAAGAGTAATGACGGCCGGTTTGTCGAGCCGGTTCCTGGTTTGATGATACCCTGATTATATTTGCAGCTATACTAAGAATACCACTGGCATTTATCTTGTAGAATAAACTATATAGTTTGTGTGTACTTTACTATATTTATCTTATGGCAATAGGTGACCACTCATTGTACACTAGCTGCACCTGCAACGAGCGTAAGTGTCACCTGATGTTAAGTGATCACCGCCAGGTACATTATCTTCCAACACCAGAGGAAATACAATAGCATTGCCTGCCCTTTCAAAAGGTGTACACGCTTTTTTTTGAAGGCTCGTTTCGACCTGGAAACACCGCACAAGGAAGGTCATTCCACAGCTCGAATATACGTGGAAGAAAATCCTTTGAAACCTGCACTGTGGAGTAATGCCACACATCCAGATGATGGGAATGATATTATTCTTATATGTGTCATCTCGCTTGAAGTTGGAATTCGGCAGCAGGAATCAGGTAAAACAGTACTTCAGAACATTTGGTTTTAGTTTTTACATACGTGATGAGATCTTTAACCAGGTTTTATTCTCAATTTCAGGGTTTTTAATTATTTATGCGGAAACCTAAGCTATGTGCAAATAAAATCTTTGTCAAAATCGGTCCTAATTTTAGCCGGTGCAAACAGACAAACACTAAAACCTATGGTTTCCTTATATAGATACCGTGTTAACATTAAATTAAATTAAGCTTAAGAGCTTTTGTTAAAAACTTTTCCTGCTCTCATTTCGTAATTTACTCAATATATAACCCCAAGCTACAACACAATAACAATTTTGGTTATGATCATTTTCAAACGAGTAAATTGTACTTAACTTAAAGGTTTTTTTTAAATAGTTTCATGCCAAGTGAACACAGACATGCGCAATGCAGCTGGATAACATCGCGCATGCGCTTTCGGCAGACAGTGCCCGCCATTTTTCACGCGCCGTTTTCAACTTTTATCCACACCTAACTGATTATGTTACCTAACTGTTATTTCATTTTTTTTGTATGTACAGAGGAGAGGTTATTATTCTTAGACAAAAGTTATTCAATTTTAAGGATTAAATAATAAATTACATTTGCAAGCATTGTTATTCCAACACCGAATTAAGCTTTTGAACAGATCGATATCGACAAAATCGCTATCTGATGCTAGAATACCCCAAGTCAATCTCCATTCAAATTCAAATTGAAATATTTTTATTCAAAATAGGATTCAAAATCACTCATTGAACGTCAAAAACTACCACCCCTTCAAAATAGACTGCCTCAGACCTGAGAAGAACGGGGAGGTTTTTTATAATAATATGGATTAGAATATAATATCGTACAATACACATTTATAATTAAAGAGCCTGAGGTTGTTCGGTTCATTTGTAGTCTGTGGTATCATTAAGAAAATCGTTTATGCTATAGTAACCTTTCCCACACAAACGTTTTTTAACAATTCTTTTAAACTACGTAACACAATTGTTTTGTATATTTTCTGGGATTTGCTAAGATATCCACCGGTGTTAACCTTCTTTGCTTTTAGTGTCAAGTCGACAAATAAATCAGTATAAAAAAACACACACACATATGAAGTGAAACCTACATCAAGCCATCAAGCGAGACGAAATACAATCAATGGTTACTTACCGAGTCTACCTGTGTCAACTTTTTTTTATGAAAATAAGGGACAAGATGAGCAGGACGTTCAGCTGATGGTAATAAATATGCCCTGCCCATTACAATGCAGTGCCGCTCAGGATTCTTGAAAAACACAAAAATTCTGAGCGGCACTACAATTGCACTCGTCACCTTGAGACATAAGATGTTCAGGCGAAGAGTAAGCAGAAAAACGAAAACAAGGTGTTTTTAGACAAGTTTTGTGGTGAAAATATAGCATTTGGAGCTATGAACATTTCTTTATCCTGTTACACATACCCTTAAGTCTTACTTGTAGGTTGCTAATGCTTGCTGTTAGTTAAACTTAGCACTCCAGAGCTATTATGAATTACCAGTTTTGTTTGCAGTTAAACAAGTTTTTTTCTCGGCATGATGCATTTGTTTAGCATACTGCTCTCATAAAAGTTGTTCTTATAGAACAAAGCTATAACTTTTCCTTCTTTTGTTGGTACAATTATTAAGATTAAGTAATCAATAATGAGGATTGAAAGCAATTAAACTGTTTGCGCCTGTTAAAATGTTAAATTTTTGACGTAAGAATTTTGAAAATATTGGCTTTGTTACATAGGAGCCGTGAACTCATATCGCTCAAGGTCTCCGGCATTTAGTGTCGCCTTAAGTCTCATTTGTCCAGTAATTTCACTAGCTACGGCGCCCTTTAGACCGAAAAACAGTAATGTTTACACTGTACTGCTTCGCGGCAGGAAGAGGCGCCGTTGTGGTACCCATAATCTAGCCGGCATCCTGTGCAAAGGGGGCTTCCACTGGTAAAGCTGACTTTACGAGCGTTGCATCTCCGATCGTGACCCCTCAGTCTCATTAAATATCCATAAAATAAAGTGTTAAGGAAGTTTTAACTTAAATGTTTCCTGTTAGACCAGTGCCGAAGCCTTCGAAAATGATAAAAAGTGAAACAAAATAATGGTAGGATGAAACCCACTGGAAAATGACAAGAATATAAAAAAAATTAAGGGAAAAATAAATTACGGGCGATATGAGGTCGGGAAGTGGAAAAGGGGGGGTGTTTTAGGGTAAAAAATGGTTTATCTTGATTTCCGGTAAAACTACATGTCCTATGGAAAAAAGTTAATTGGCAAAGTTATAGGTAATAAAGAGATCTACAGCTTTTGTGATTACACTTTTTTCACATAGCCTCAAAGTTTAGGTGAAAAATTCAAAAAACCAAAGCCCCCAAACTTTTTGAAAAAAGCTGATATTTTGACGTCAGAATTTACGATTGAAAATTAGGATACTTTTTTGATATTAAGTTAAAATAAGGTGAAAAAGTAAATATTTTAAATCAAATAAATTACAGTGTATTTGGGATATAATAAGGTAAGTTTTTGAAAAAAAAAAAATTGAAAAAGATATAAATAAAAAACCAAAAACTTGGTTTTTTGAATTTTTCACCTAAAAGTGTAATTACAAAAGCTTTTTGCCATAGGACTTGTAGTTTTGCCGGAAATCGAGATAAACCGTTTTTTACCCTAAAACACCCCCCCTTTTCCACTTCCCGACCTCAGATCGGCCGTACTTTATTTTTCACTTAATTTTTGTTATATTCTCGTCCTTTACCAATGGGTTTCATCCTACTGTAATTTTTTTGGTTTAAAAATTATCGACCCTGGTCTATGTACCAAAGGGAATAGTTACTCTATAGTACCTATTCGAAACTGAACATGAAAGTGTTTCGCATACGAAAGGTTTGCTTTTGGTAATCCGATACTTTGCAGCTATCTAGTAATGGTCTACTTACCCTGTTCACTTAAAGGCTGCTTTGAGCTATCGATCATTGAAGTGTTGAATTCAGAAACAAGTTTTATTGACCTGTTTTCTTTCGCTATTGGCTATTGAATATCAACAACAGGGCTGTCACTGCAATTAATCTAAAAACATTGCAACATTTTGACGTGATAAATATCAGAGAAGCCATTTCTTCTTTTTCCAATTAAACCCTTTAGTTATTCTTTTATTGTTGTTACTTTTCAAAGTCCAGAACATTCCTGATATATTCGCAAACTTTTTTTTATGTGAGTTATTATGTGAGTGATCGTTTCTTTCGCAGACATCCTCTGCAATTAGGGCTGTCTGTTACGCCTATGGTGAAAAGGTGTTTATTTTGAGATTCACTATGAGATGCTGATGAGTCGATGTGTCAGCTTGGGTGATAGTGCACGTATCGCTTCTTTCAACTATCTGCAGTTTGTAACGTTATCCCATCGGGTATTCTTTAGATTTTAGGTCATAGAGCGTATCTGTGAACGCTTTTGTCTGAGGTACAATGGCAAAAGTATAAATGGGTTAACCACTTGAGTAACTGAGCCCTGCCTTGCAAGTTCATTTGCTGCATCGATTACCAATGAACCGCAGTGTCCCTTAATCTCTTAAGGCTCTTTGTCTTTCGGTCTCTTTGTCTGTTCCAGCTGATCTGTACTGATTTACAAACACATCGGTCATTGATACATGTGAACATTTTCAAGTAAATTGGACGTCTTGAATTGGGTCAAAAGTTCAAAACTTCCGTTTACATACATATCTGAATCGATAAAATATATCATTTACTAAATATTTGTGAAGGTGACAGCCCTAATTGTTAGGACAGGAATTATTAATCGAAGACTACGTGCCCATTCAAATACAGCTCAGCTTATCAGACGTCTCCATTATACAAGTATGAAGCATGCCGGTCTTGACAGCCGATAACTACATTACTATGCTAATGTATGCTGTGAACGTTTGTTTGTCACGGTCCTGTATTCTTGTGTGAATCCCATATGTATCCCTCTACTCCAATGCGTTTACCAGATTAGTTGTTTTAAAACTTCCTTGTTTTATTACCTATATAATATCATATAAATGGGAATAGATGGTAGAATTAAAAGAATACATTATAGAAGAGAAAACCTCTACGTGTTCACTGTCGTGAGGAGAGTTAGTTCAGTTTCAGAGCTTTAGCGAAAGTATCAGACAATCTAAAATGTACAGAAAAGCATTCTTTAAACGCATTAAGTTATTTCATGTAATAATAATCTGCACCATCGCAAAAAACTGAAACATCGGCTCATGATGTTAAACAGACACGATATCACGGCACCCTGACGAGTAAAACATCACATCGGAGAAAGGATAGACCTAAATGCAGAGGATGTCTGGTCACTCAAGTAATCCTGAAATGTGCAGGCCAACCAATGGTCCATCCTTAGTAAAACCAAGGATGCTTCGAGAAGTCTGTGAATATCCCAGGAGTATTCTGAACTTCTTGAAGGAGCTGGGTTGCTTGGAATGATTAGCCAACACTGCACGCAAACGATATCGGGTCCATACCCAACTAAGTGGTTTCATTGCGGAATCCAGAGCCCCTATACAATATGATGTTACAACAATTTTACCATAAAATTTTTAGTCAGGCGTGAGTTAGTAAAATTGACAATTTAAGCGCAGTTGCACAGCAACTTATGTTAATTTGTTAGGCGCTTCATCACGCCCAATATGGATATTCAGTCAGTTTTAGAGAAGAATTAACTAACAATAATTTATTGAGAAATTTTAGACACAAAATATTTTCTGATATGCGAATAAATTCACTTATCAAATGGAAGCTTTGTATTATTCTACATAGTTGATTGCGAGGTGCATAACTCTTGAAAATATTAATTTATATTATAGGTAAGTTTCCTTGAGAGATTGAATCAGAAATGAGAAGATCCGTAGGAGAACCAAAGCCATCGGCATAGCCCACATGATTACAAAACTGAAGTGGTCATGGGCTGGCCACAGCTTGACAGCAGTAAAGTCTTTGAATTTCTCGCCTAATCGCCGGAATACGTTGTATGCGCAGGACATATCGTCGTGGAGATCTTTGGGGGAGGCCAGAAGTGGACTTCTTCCGGCTTACAGCTAGTATTAAAAAAGGTTTTTACCTATCACAAATCACAAGAATTCTCAAAAGACACTCTACAATTTTTTCCGTATATTTGGTGTCTGGATTGGTGAATTGTACAAGACTTTATGTAGAATTCCGCCTTTATTTGCTCATATTCAAATACAGCGATTGTTTGAAATCTCTCTTCAATTAGGTGGAGTGCTAACTCTGGCACACAATTGTCGTTTAGTACTACTTCAGCATTTTTTATTGGAGAAGCTATGTGCCCTTTGATTGCGCCACTTGTCAAATCAATCTGCGAAACAGAGGCGAGTGGATTGTACTTGAACATCTGTCGAGTTTTACTGATTGCAGATATTTATCATTTTTATGTTTTACACGTTTGAAATATTATTTAGTTATTAGTGAGCACCCGTTTCCTACTCGTGTTTTCATGTCTGGTTCAGCATATGCAATCGAAGTTAAAACTTAGAAAAAATGCTCTAACTAGTTCAAAAAGTAAACAAGTAAAATAAAGGCAACGCTCTTGTGATTCCTCTGGTGTTGCAAGAGAATGTGGGCGCCGGTGATCACTTAACACCAGGTGACCCGTACGCTCGTTTGTCCTGCTATTCGATAACTAAAAAAAAAACAAATAATTTTTTTCAAAATGGGCATCAAATTGAAATATTTTTATTCAAAATAGGATTCAAAATCACTTATTGAACTTCAAAACTACCACCCACTCAAAATAGACTGCCTGTCAGACCTGAAAAGAATGGGCGCAAGAAACTCAGCGGGCTTTGTTTTTTTTTTAAATATGGATTACAATGTAATATCGTGAAGTAGTCATGTGTAAGCATTATTGTGATTCGGTCTGAAGGGCGCCGTAGCTAGTGAAATTGCTGGGCAAATGAGACTTAACATCTTATGCCTCAAGGTGACGAGCGCAATTGTAGTGCCACTCAGAATTTTTGGGTTTTTCAAGAACCCTGAGCGGCTCATGTCGAAAGAGAATCTAATCAACAAAGTTGTTACTGAACTGAATATTTAATTTTTTCTTGCAGATTTAAGAAAACATTATTTATAAGAAATGTATTACTTAAAATGTAGTATGGTCAGTGAATAAATGCTTTATTATTAATGAATGAATAATTATTATTATTTTATTAATAAAAAATGGATTTCAGCATTATAATATGCACCTCACACAAATGACGCAATTTCGGTTTAAAGACATTTATTCTCATAAGATTTAACATAAAATCACTTACATGAGAATTTTACATAAATATACAATATACATAATATTACCTTAGGTCATAGAATGACTAAGCATGCAAAACAAACAAAGTGAACACTTCTCGTGAACAAAAAATTCTCTCAACAAAAGAACATCAATATTTTTTATATTTAACCGGAATAAGAAGGACTGGATGTGGCAAACGACTTATAAAGATAACAGTTGAAGTAAACTAAAATAATACCTACGGTTTGAACAATAAATACAAATAAAAAAACTTAAAACAAATAAGTACATGTTTATATGAGTGATTGTGAATTTAAGCTCACTTATCACATAAATACGTAGGAACTTTCCGAGAAGAAGTACTATAAAAAGTCTTAACTGTATTAGTTAATCCTCATGATATTCTGAGACTGTGACACAAATATGTTCCAGTAATCAATCTGGTAACGGGCGGCATGCGGAGTTGACATCATGAATGATACATTGTGCTTGGATCGAGTGAAATGCTTAAAGCCAAAACACATGGTCGGATTTGGTGCGGTCGTGCCAGCGGACTGTCTGGTAGGCACCTCTTACTAATTTGCACAAAAGATTTAAATATATCGTAAAAAAATAACATCTAAGGCTTATAATGTGAAAGATTAATTGGAATGATAAAGATTGTTGGGACTAGTGTTCCTAATTTATCTTTAATGAATATTGTTACAGTCATTTGAATGATTTTTTACTTCATCCTGACTTTCACTTAATATCTTACACAAATAAAACTGCAAAATTGTATAAACCGCGACCTCTACCGTTCCTTGCGAGCGCTCTTTCAAACTAAGCCAACCGTTCGAGTAACGTATCGTTGATAAAATCTTGAATGCCAAAGAAATTCAACTCTCAGATTGTGGGTTCATCTACAGGATTTACTTTACAGTTGATAACCTGCTCAACCCCAATATTTGCATATTAGGAAATTGACTTGAGATGTCGCTCTTGCAAATCTAAACAATTTTTTATGTTTATAAAGTGATAATCCTCACTTCTGGCATTAATTACACAAATAAAACTGCAAACAAAATTTTATGAACGATGCGGGACGTGTCCCCGCGAACTCTCGCGTTCCGTGCGCGCACTCTTTCCAACTAAGCCAACGGGTTATCACTTTAAAACATAACAAATTGTCTAAGTAACTTATAAAGTTTTACTGTGAATAAAGTTTTTTGAATTTGACTTGGTCCGGCGTCATACTCGGTACGGAGGGTAATAATAATAATAATTTTGTGCAATGGACGATACGACATACCATCGAACCTGGCCCGTTACCGGATAAACCCGATCGTGTGTTAAGGCTTTAAAGAGCTATTCGCAGCGGACGACACATAAGGATGTGTTTACTCTTGGCGGTCAATACTCGCTGTATAAGGGCACATCAACTTTACCATTGATCCAACCATCATAAAAACTCACTCACATTCTTACATTTATATAAAAAGTGGCACAATGCCTCCTAAACCTACATTACGTCGCTTCATATAAATTGGCATATTGACACACTTTTACACAAATTATCTTGCCCCAAACTAGACATAAAAAGACATAGCCTGTACTATGGGTACAAGACAATGATATCTTTAATACAATATACTTAGTTAAACATACATAAATACATAATATATTTATATTTTATTAGGACTTCCAAAAATTGTAACATCAAAAAACAAACAATATAATTACACATTATTAGATGTACAACTTATTAAAGGTCTCCGTGGCAAATACCGGCCCTGAAATAGCTAACCTTTTTGCCTCCCACTTTTATTCAGTGTACTCCAAGCTGTAAGGATGGACGTATGGATGTATGGATGTAAGTTTTTTGCTCTTTCACGCGAAATCTACTTAATGCATTTTATTGAAACTTTACAGTAATATAGCTTACATATCAGAATAACACTTACATACAGATATTTATTGTAGATAAATTTTTCAATACTACATTATATGAGCAAATATTTGAATAGTTAAGACGATGACGATTAACAACCGAGTACGCGATATAAAGTGCGGTCCAGTAGCAGGCGGTGAGACAGGCATGCTAGTTGTTCGAACACTTATATCTGGAGAACGGCTGGACTGATTTTCGTGATTTTTTATTTGTTGGATTTGCCTCAGTCCCTAATAGCAGAATAATAAAAAATCATTGAAAAATTTACCAAAAAAAGATAATACTCTCTTTCATTTGAAAATCATTATCACAATTTTCTGAAAGGTAATCATTTTTTATGGAAAAGGAGGACTTAAGAGAATACGGGCCGCCTGGTGATCTGTAAGTGATCACCTTCGCCCACATTCTCTTGCAACATCAGACGAATCACAAGAGCAGTGCCGACGTTTATCTCTGGATCTACTGAATCGATTTTGAAAAATTTGTTAGCAATAGAAAGCCAAATTTTTGTGAATGTCATATATATGCTATATATAAACCCAAAAAGACTTTTTCATAGTAGTTGTATTTGTAAAATACGTCGGGGAAATAATCGTCGAACACTTAAAAACAATTATATGGCAAAACAATATTTGCCGGGTCAGCTAGTAAATAATAAAGAAGTGTTAATCTTGAAGAGAAAAAGTGTAATTAAAATCAAAAAACTATAAATAGTCATTAGTGAGTAACCATAGTTCCAACTAACTATGTACTATCCTCATTATCTGAATGCTTGGCATTTCTCCATGGATTAAAACAAAATTCTAAGCGCTCATCTCTTGAGTAGTAGAATCCCAGTAGCCTGAACAGAACTGAACAGAGCTGCTTGATGGCAATACAAAGATCCGCTGTTGCCCGCTCTGTACCCATTTTGCACGCATAATATCCAGAAAGACTTGCATTGGTAGATTGTATATCCTTATAATAAAATAATAAATAAACGCAAAAATAAAATACCACACGAACGATTTACTGGACCCCTGTTTAAATGGTTATTTTTTTTTTGGATTTTTTTAATTGTAAAGAAAATTTTTGCATGCCTATTTAAATTAGCCGAATAGAAGACACTACAATAAACTTAAGATCTATAATGTATACTGTATTCGATGCAAAAAATAAATATAATTTCATTTATTTTTTAGAATCACATCCCCTGCACTCGAAGTAAAAAGTACCCCTTGAATTTGCGAAGTATGGTTCTTCACCCCTTCAGAATTTATTAATTAAACACCACACCAAGAATACACTCGAAAAACATTACTCGCTGTAAGTGTACCCAAATGTAAAAAATATGGAATATTTCTAATCCTCGCGAGCATTCATGTTGAGTAACAACTGTTGATATAAGTCATTTGTGGTCATGTAGTTTGCAACAGCAATGCATTATTTTGAAGCTCAAAATTGTCAATTATGTTAGACTTCCCGTTAAAACTTATTAATATATATATATAATACTAGCTGACCCGACAGACGTTGTTCTGTATATAATAAATTTGTCAATAATATATCATAACATTAAAAATTACTTCGTAAAATATGCACCCTGCTGTCGTAATGAAATTGTATCACAGCAGAACTGTCAAACCGTGCGTCAATAAATTCTCTCATAGAAATTATGTATGGACACATCAAAGGAAAAACAAATTTGTTGTTTTTATTTAATTTAGCAGCATTTTCCTATTTATTCACCATTTAAACCTTCTCTGGACTTCCACAAATAATCTAGACCAAAATTAGCCAAATCGGTCCAGCCGTTCTCGAGTTTTAGCGAGACTAACGAACAGCAATTCATTTTTATATATATAGATATAGATGTATAAGACAACCTTAAATTTATTTTAATGAAGATAACTCGAATGTAATTGTCTACGTTATGGAGGATCATAATTGGTCGTGTATATTGGTTCCATTTGTACTAACAACTTACAGAGCGCGAGGTAGTGACAAGAACAAAGGGTCATTTTATACACGATGTGATGGCCCGTGTACGATCAATACCAGGAACATTGTGTGCCGAGTAAATGTAGTAGCGTTGTGGCTTGCTGGATGTGGAGCTACGAAATAATAGGATGTGGCGTTTACTTTAAATTTTAGAACCTAAAATAGTATTTACTGTCTACATTCTTAAGTCGGCATTTTACTTAAATTAGATTATTTTCATAAAATTTTGCACATGGCTTGTTAGACTAAGACTCTGGATAGCTTAGATTATGTTTTTAAACAACATAAATCTTATTTTCGTCTTTTATTTTACTATTAAACTACGCGCGGACAGGCAAGCGTGTTTTTAAATTAATACAAAAACTATTGGCTCTTCGATGTACATAATTTCATTATAAGGAAAACAAAAGCATGTCTTATTCATACTAATCGTGAGTCAATGCCGTTTTTATGCCACCGTATACTACAACGATACCTCGATATCTGGCACCTAAAAATATTTATTTTATAAATGAGAACTTCATCTAATGGTAAGAGTTACGGCCTGTTTGCTACAATGCAGTGCCGCTCAGGGTTCTTGTTTGTTGTATACAAGATACTGCTTAGTATGCGACAGAAACATTCCCCGCTTTGGGTGGACTCACCTAGCTGGCTTCCTATGCAAAGCCTCCTATTAAGACGCAAAGGTTGTCACAATAACTTGCTGTAAGATGTTCTAATTAAAAACAAATCACTAAGTAAGTAGCAAAATCGTAATGTGGTTTGAGAACGCATGACATGCTTAAACCCGAGTACCGGTTCGCTCACTTGCGAACCGGTACGCAGACGTCGCGGGCTGAAGGGGGACGCCACTCTCAAACCTTTGTATTAAGGTTTTTATTACTTTTATATTTTTTATGAAAAAGGAGGACAAGCCGGGTCACCTGGTATTAAGTGATCACCACCCTCCACATATTCTTGCAACACCAGAGAAATCACAGGAACGTTGCCGACCCTTAAGGAGTACTTACATACTTTTTTTAAGGTAAATATATTCTATCTTCACAGAAACATCAAACAAGTAAGCTCATTCCACAGCTTTATGGTATGCGAAATTAGTTTCTTATATTACATTTCAGTAATGCAACCCAAGTAAACAGGTAAAGGTACTTCGCATGCTCTGGAACACGTGGAAATCAATAATTTTTTAATGTGATACAGTCACGTATGTAAAGATACTTTATATATTTGGATTTTGTCTTTGTCTATGATAATGCAAAAATTTGATATATGTCATATCCAATATTTCATACATCTCATTATAACAATACGCATTCCGTGTCCAAGTTCGCCCCGATATTTCTAAATGACAACTTTACACCCTCTCCCCTATTCAATGCATTTCTATCAAATGCACAAATCAAAATACGGTTCTACTATCCCAGTGAATTTACTAATAATATCTTATTACTTACAATTAATCTAACACAGATAGATTTAAAACAATACTTTCATTAAAATAAAAACATAAATACAAGAAAAAATCGGAAATGACTCTACTGAAGGCGACACTAAATGCCAGCGACCTTGAATCAAATCAAATCAAATCAAAATATTTTATTGCAAGTCACATTTTACAGTAGGATGGTTGGTACATTAATGGGTAGACAATATGTGACGCCCTGCAAGGGCACAGCAACGTTATACATAAAATAAATAAGTCTTATAAATTTTTTACATTCTTATACTATATTGTAACTAATTCTCACACTTGTAATTAAAAAATTCGGGTAAATCGTAGAAGCATTTTGAAACTAAAAAATTTTTAAGATGTCTTTTAAATAGAGAAGGCTTCTCTTTATTTTTAATTTCGTTTGGGATGTGATTATAAATTTTTATTGCCATGTGGTGAGGGCTCGATGACACTAATGACATACTTGTTTGGGGAATTTTTAATTTGTTTAAATTTCTATTATTTCGCTTGTTATTTGGTAGTGTTGAGTATAAGTCCGAATGTTTTTTAACAAATTTACATGCTTCTAGGATGTAAATTGAAGTAAGGGTTAAAATTTTGTGTTTAATAAAATATGGTCTACATGAATCCATCTGCTGAATATTTTCTAAAATTCTGATACATTTTTTCTGTTGAATAAATATATCTTTTATTTCACTACAGTTTCCCCATATTAATATTCCATATGATAATCTAGAATGTGCATATGCATAATAAGCAGCAAGGGCAGATTTGAAATCTGTTACGCGTTTTAGTTGGTAAAGAGCATACAGCATGACTTGATGACATTTTGCTTTTTAATTTCTGTAGATATGGCTGCCATGTCAAGTGTGAGTCTAAATCAATTCCCAGTAGTGTAGCTGTGTCAACTGTTTCAAGTTGTGATTTTTTGTAAGAATAAGATATATTTAAGGGGGATTTTTGATAAGGTTTAAAAGGTATAATTTTAGTTTTATTAATATTAAGTTCAAGATTATTATTATTTAGCCAATAAAAGATTTTGTCCATTGTAATATTAAATTTTTCTTCTAGTTGTTTTAAATTAGAGCATGGGATCAAAATAGAAATGTCATCAGCAAAAAGAGTACAATCATCATCTATTAAGTTAGGAAGATCATTTATGTATATGAGAAACAATATACAACCCAACACACTGCCCTGTGGAATCGATCCTGATAAGTGAGCTTTATTAGATCTTATGTGGTCTATCTTTCCAGTCTCGAAGTTAGTATTTTCTATTTCCACATATTGAAAACGATTATTAAGGTAAGATTTGAATGATATGAGTTGACGCCAATAAGCTAATAGTTTCATAATTCTTGCGTGGAAAACGTAAAATATTCACAGACGCAAGCAGTTATATGCTGACAATTCTCATTATTAATTACTAAAGTGAATAAATGTACCTACACAAAAAAAAGTACAAACTATAAGAATAACTTTTCTGAGAGTAGTACTAAACAAATGCGTCATGCCGAGAAAAACCTTCTTTAACTCCAATAAAAGGGGTGGTTCAAAATAGCTCTGGAGTATTAACTATAACCAACAGCAAACATTAGCAGCCTACAAATAAGACTTAAGGGTATGTGTAACATGATATATTAGTGTTCATAGCTCCAAATGCTATATTTTCACCACTAAAGTTGTCTAAAAACACCTTGTTTGCGTGTTTTATGCTTACCCTTCGCCTTAAGCGGCAGTTACAAGAAATGACAAAACATAAAGATTTAAATTGCCAACTTAAAGTAATAACAAAGATTCTGTTTTACGATCTTGTTGGTACGTACATCCGGTACGCGAATGCTTGTTTTTGATAAATAAAAAAGCAAAATGGACGTATACACAATTGGTTATACGCAATCTGCTTTAAAGGAATTGAACGTGAAACGTGGTTTAATAACAACAGCTATGGATCGTGCTGCTCTTGTTGAAAGACCAGTGGGAGGCTCCTTTGTACAGGTTGCCGGCTAGATTATGGGTACCACAACGGCGCCTATTTCCGCCGTGAAGCAGTAATTCGTAAACATTACTGTGTTTCGGTCTGTAGGGCGCCGTAGCTAGTGAATATACTGGACAAATGAGACTTAACATCTTATGTTTTAAGTTGACGAGCGCAGTTGTAGTGCCACTCGGAAATTTTTGACTTTTCAAGAATACTGAGCGGCACATAGGCAGGTATCAATTACCATTACCAGTTGAACGTCTTGTTCCTTTTTGTCATAAAAAAAGAGTTTTCTTAAATATCAAAATGATTTGAGTTTTCTTTAGTGTTAATTCCGCCAATATTAGTCTTTAAACAATTCGATACGTGTTTCGCCTCTACACGAGGCATCCTCAGGACGTGTTGAATCGCCAAAATCTGGCACGAGACTGACTTTTCTTAAAGGCTATTTAGCAATAGAAGAATTATGTGCTTATACAGACATCGTCCAAGGCAGTATTGACATCATTTTGTCACTGCCGCAAAATAGAAGAATATGAGACTGCGTCTTAACATTCCAGGTGACGGGCGCAGCTTTCGTTTCCTTAAAGTCATATCTCTCAGAGCGCCAATTTGTGCTTCGGAAACAATTATTCGCTCTCGTTTTTGGTAATGATTTGATTGACCCTAAAATGGATTATTAAGGAATCAAGTTTAATAATATAAATGACATTAATAATAACCTTTAATCTGATTTTAATATTTTATAAGATTTACATTACTTCAAAGTCAAAGTTCATTATTTGCCAGAAACATTCACAAGTAATCAAATCAACTTTATTTGCAAGATAAGGTAATAATAAGATGTTGTTGGCTTATAATTAACAGTTGCTCTTATCCTAACCCATAAGGCATGCAAACTTATAGTGGAATACATAGTCAGTTCACGTTTTAATTTCTGTAACAATTATAATATACTGCACTATACTAAAAAAAGATATCCCAAGCAAACTTAGATTAACATCAATCATACAATAGTTATTATTTCATAGGCTTATTCATTTTAATTTATAATGTAAATGATATAATAAGTAAAGTTGTTAAACATTTAAGACAAACACATGTTTCGTCTTGACAGACATGCAAATATTCCAGTGGTTTCGTTTTATAATATTATAACCTAACACAATCAATGTAAACGTAAATCCAACTTAAAAGACCAATATACAATTACAACTATGATCCATAGTCGCTCGTCGTACGAAGCGAGGTAAACTAAGTCTGTATACAAAAACAAAACAAAATGAATCCAAACAAAAACAATAAAAATAATCTTTTGGAATTTGGGGCCATATTTAAACATGAGGAATTAGCGCCCTATTTGGTCACATGAGAAACCTGTGCTGATTTGCAAATTCAATAACTAAGACTCTGGCAGTCGAATCATACATCTGACCATACTGAATATTTTGAACAATATCAACATCATAAGAAAATCAGGCAAATGCGAAACATTTTGTATCTAACATTCCACATGAGAAAGTTATGCTAATTCATAATAATAATTGAATCAGGTCGAAATTCAAAATTATGTCTCAACAATAACCTAGAAAATTTCGAAAGCTTTCTATGAGTTCAATTTTTTTTAAAATCGGTCCAGAAATAGCCGAGAAACAATTTAACACAGAAATCAATTGGAGTCACCCGGTGGGAGCTCAACTCAGCATGGCTTGGCTCAATAATTACTAACTTCATAAGTGAAATAGTTAATTTAAACTAAACAATAGCAAATAACTTTTTAACTGCCACTATAAAATTCCATCATAAGTGAACTAGTTAATTTATTAAATCAATAATTATTTATAACTTCAATCAGAATTAACTGTTAAACTAATAACAGTTAATTAACGTTCCAATGAGAAAATAAAATCATTTCTCCGCTTATCTGGGCTGCGAACTAAATACTGTTTTTTTCAAGATGGCGACTCCAAAGCCGATATCGCATTGTAACGATTTAAAGAAGGTTCTAGAGAAATTGGAGCAGAGTATAAAAGAAATTTGGTTCAGGTCAAATATTTTTCTGAGACTTGTTAAGAGCTTGGAATATTTAATTATGGCATCGGCAAGATTGTTTCAAAGTCAAAGTCAAATAAACTTTATTCAAATAGGCTTAAGCTAAGTGATTCTGAATCGTGATTGTGAATATTTAAATTAATTGGTTACCATATGTTCGGAAAAAGTTGAGCTCAACGGCCACTCTTTTCTATCAAATAGAGTATTTTACAATAGCTGTGTTGGCCCGAAAACTGGCTGACCAGGCAGACGGTTTTCTGTCAATAGAAAGGAAATATGTAAGTATTCGGGAATAATGTAGTCTAAAGTTATCGGAAATATGTAATCAAATTTAATGAATGAATTGAAACCAAAACATATTTCCAAATGATTTTTTGTAATAACATGATAAGGATTAATATCATATTCGTGTAAACAGCTTTTAAATTGCCGCTTAATAATTACCAATTTTTTAAAGTATTAAAATGGATATAAAATATTATCTTTAAGAGATATACACATAATATACCATCGTGGACTTTTCCGTAGACCTATATAAGGTACACAATTCCACCATGTATTATTTTGTTATATCTCGAAGTGTTAAGACCGCATTTTCGTTGAAAGCTCCCATACTTATTTGTTTCCGACACCTCCAACAAATATCTAATGTATACAAAAGCGTATACATTAACTTATCGAATTATATACTAAAACCTTCCTCGAGAACCACGCTATTCATTTATGAAAACAACTTGAAAATCGGTGCAGCAGTTTTTGAGTTTATCGCGAACAGACAGACAGACGCGGCGGAGGACTTTGTTTTATAATATCATGAATGCATCGAACATATGAGTCGTATTGTTGTAAAGATCATATATATGTGAAATATTTTATAAAAAGTAATACATATATTATGTATTTTTTAATCTTGGGTAGCTTAATCTGCATTCGATAAGATCGACGAAAGCATAATAAAATTATTGTACCTATGTTATGATACTTCCTATTGAGCAATAGGTATCAGAAATGTTTTTTCAAGTGAAAACTATAGGCTTGCAAATCACTTTAATCTGTAGGTATTGAATGTGACTGAGCCATATCCATGTGACACTTGTTCAGGTAAAGTCAATCAGTCGGACATTCGCCTTCAAATCATGAGGAATCACAGGAGCGTTGCTTAAAAAAGTGTACGCACTTTTTTTTAAGGCACCCATATCGTGTCCTCGGACATGCGCGAAGAAAACGACGGGCGGCTCTCCGAGAAAAAAGAAGAAGGGAAGGGATTCTCTGACAGTAGTAGAGCCGGTACCCTCCTGGTGAAATCTCCTTGAAGACCGCTGACATATTCTGGTGGAGGGACAAGGGGATGGGCTCCGGTCCTAGACACTAATCTATGCGAAACATAGCAGCACTAAGCCGTTCACGCCGGTATTCTGTGCCGAGTGTGGTACTAATATACTACTATACTATACTACTAATACTAACTCAAACGTATTCAAACTTAATTAATTTACTGAACTAATAAGGTATAACGGTATAGAAGTAACGAAATTGAGCTAATTACATCTATCGATTGAACGCGACCTTTCACTAATGGAACGCGCTAACGGTGTGTACGATGAGAACAAAGGACAGAATTGAAACAACTTTTTAAACTAATAACTCCCATTAAATATATTTTAAGACTATTTTAGTATTAGAAGAACAATTACTCGATTAAAATCAAAGCATATTTTGATACAAAAAGCTAAAATTACGGCAAATTACTTATAACTTCCGTAAGTGTTTAAGTTTATAAAATATACATATTTCGCGATTAAAATCAACAATCCCATGTCGAGTTTTCAAAGCGTTGGGTTCCCAAGCTAAAAATCGATACGGAAATGATGAAAATTATATAAATGTATGTATAGGCTTCGCGTGTCTGGCTTCGATGGCACAAAAGACCCCCAGTTTGTTCATTTGTAGTTATATCTTTGTACGAATACCGCGGTCGGTGTGCCGGTGAGTTTGCGTCGAGCTTCAGAGTCGATCGCGCGTTTATCATCGTGAATAATAAACGAGAAATAATATATTTTATTAAAAGGTGAAGTGATAAGTTGTATAACGTTTCGTGTTTGTGTGTGGCTTCTAGGAACATTGTGCAGGAAGTTTTCGCGAAAGGAAAATGTCCACGTATGTATAACTAGTATTTATTTACTTAGCGGCGTCGCGGTCGGCGTCTGTTTTTGTTTATTTGTTGCAAAGAGTAGATAGGAATAGATAGAGTCTTATATATTAATGCATATAAAAGAAGCTTCTAGGTTACATGCAGGCCGCAAACCACAGATATTTATAACAATAAATCATTACTTGATTAGAGATCTTTGCTATGATGTAAATTCTAGAATTATTATATTTAAAAATATTGTATATATATATATATCATTAGGAATAAATTTAATACTTAGCAAAAGGGTAGAAGTCTACGGGTTTTGTGAATGTTTAAACGTTGTGTCTCCAAATTGTGTGCTGATTTTAAGGGATATGTTTTTACAAATAGGATATAAATGTAAGTATTTATCTTTATATCTTATGTAAAATTATGTTGAAAAATATTGTGCATTTCAATTTCAGGGCATACCATTTGAATTTAATCAAAAAAAAAGACGTAAACCGATGGTTCTAACTGTAAATTAGTTGATTAAAATAAAAGTATGCTTATGCCGTCGACGAGCGCATTTGCGATGCCGCTCCGAATTTTGATCTCAATCAACAACAATAACAAAAATGGCTGGATCACTTGGCGTCCCATTGAGACGTCGCGATCGGTCGCTTCATTGTATGTCTCCTACCGCATTTATCACGGGGAGTGTTCCGAAGAGCTGTTTCACCTGATTCCTGCCGCCGAATTCCATCTTCGCACGACACACCACAAATTAGGATATCATCCCCACCATCTGGTGGTTTACTACAAAGTTGTGGAATGAACTTCCTTGTGCGGTGTTTCCGGGACTATACGACATGGGTACCTTCAAAAAAAGCGCGTTCTCCTTCCTTAAAGGCCGGAAATGCTCGTATGACTCCCGTACGCAGGGCAGGGTAATATTTATCACTTACCATTTCATCATTTAAATTTCTATTGAGATGCAAGTGATCATTTAAATGTTACAACTTATTCATGGCTTGTTTGTGTTGTTGTTTCGATTTCAAGGTCCTCAACGAAGCAAGACATGCTCCCACAAGAAGCGGTAATTAAACAGTTTTCTTGTCAGTCTGTCACTTCAAGTTGGCTAATGTGACCATTGTTATATGTAAACGATTGCATCACATCCGGCGTCCAATTAATAAGAAATGCGAGGAATGTATATGTTTGTTCTTTGATTATTTATTCATACGTAAGGCAATACATATTTCTTTAATTTTTTTATACATATTTATATTTGAATATATGTAGGAAGACCAGGGAACATAAAAGTCATCTATCTTAATGGTAACGGCCGATGCCGTTGCTGTTGTAACGCTAGACGAATCACAAGGATAAAGACATCCAGTTAGGCAGGTCCAATATCGTGATAGACGGTTAGTATTCGGGAAGCTCCATAAAATATTCTCGTCTCAAATACCACAGTGTGTGAAGATGAAGGTTTTAACCAGTGTTTGTTGCCAGTGATGACTTACGGAACGCAGATGTGTTTGTTAGCTTGGGCCTTATGAGAAAGCTCATGGTCGCTCAGAGCTGCCAATGGATAGGGCCATCCTCGGAGTTTCCCTCAGAGATTGAATAGGATATGAGGAGATTCGTAGCAGAACCAAAGTCACTGATATAGCCCGATGATTGCGAAACTGAAGGAACATTGCGCGGGGCACATAGCTTAACAGATTTTGGGGCCTTTGGGAGAGTAAAGTCATCGAATGGCGACCACGTACCGGACGCAGTGTTAGTAGGCCCCATACAAGAAGGACCGATGATCTGGTCAAGATCGCCGGAATATGTTGGAGGAGAGTAGCCCAGGACCGATAGTCGTGGAGATTTTCGGGGGGAGGCCTTTGTCCAGCAGTAGACGTCTATTGACTGAAATTAAATTAAAAAAACCTATCATAGTAGCATTGTGAAGTTAAATATAATAACATGTGCGTTAATTTTAAATACTTGTATAAAGAAACACACTTTTATTAATTAGCGTGGCGACCATCTTGTTAGTCGCCATTTTGTATTTTATTATTTCTAGTCATGGGCGTAAATATGGCTATAAATTCTTTCTGTCAAAATACAGGTGACAGAGAGACGGGTGAATGGAAATGGAGTTTTAGACATAGTTATTATTGTAGAGGAGAACAAACCAGCGTACGGGTCACCTGAAATGAAGTGATCACCGCTGCCAACATCCTATTGTAACACAAGAGCAGCTTTGCTGGCCTTTAAAGAAAGTGTACGCGCTTTTTTTACCAAGGTACCCATGTTATATCGTCCCGTAAACACCGCACAAGGAGGCTCATTCCACAGCTTGATAGTACGTGGAAGATAGTTCCTTGATAACCGCACTGTAGAGAAACGTCAAATATTCACATGTTGGGGATGATATCCTAATTCTAGCTTGTCATGCGAAGGTAGAATTCGGCGGCAGGAAACAGGTCAAATAGCTCTTTAGAACACTCCCCGTGATAAATGCGGTAGAAGATACATAATGAAACGATATCTCTATGCAATGCCAATCTATCTAACATAGGGTTAGTTACCTTAAAATCCGAGTATGGGATGCTTAGGTCCACGAATACCAGATATGCCTTCCAAGAAAGAAAGTTTGGTGAGCTTAACCAACCGCTGATAAAGATTCTTTCTTTCATGGCGTGGTCCTATTATTATTCTTATTATCTAAGCCCAATATCGCCACAATCCATACTTATGGATGGATCATATTTTATTCTCTGTTTTAGATTCGGTTTATAAATTTCCTTTTCATCAAAATTAGATTGGTACTGATGATGATTATGATACGATATATTACTTTTACTTAAAATTATCGTTAGTGACACTGTTATAAAACCTAGTTCGGGTTATGTATATGTTCAAAACATTACAGAACAATGTTTTAACATGATTTATCATGGCCCTTTGATCCGTAAACGTATAAAAACGCTGTAAACAATTGCTTGATGTGTACTAAGTTAGTAAACAGTACACTTTGTTTATACTTAAGTACTTAGACAAGAAAAGAGTTATAAATATACACATAAAAAAAGTTTATAATTATCTTATAAGCTTACTGAGATTCGTATGTAGTTATTCTAGTTATTAGTAATGTAACAAATACATTAATTTATATACAACTAGCTGACCTGGCAAACGTTGTTTTGCCATATAACTTATATATGTAAACCTTCCTTAAGCTTCAACGAATCTAATACAAAAGATTTCATTGAGATCGGTCGAATAGTTTAGGAGTTATTAGGAAACATATAATCATACATTCTCTTTTATATATATAGATTTATTTATTAAAGGCTGATCAATAAATAAAAAGAATTCTATTAGAAGTGGTTTTGGCCTTTGGTTTTTGGCCTTTAAGACTACGAGCGGAATTGCTTTATAAGTTAGAATTTCGGGTTCAATTAACAATCGTGAGCGGCACTACATTGTACGTATTACCATAAGGTAAAAAAAACATATTTTGGTTTCTAACCGAACTCAAAAAAGGAGGAGGATCTCAATTCGACTGTATTTTGTTTTTGTTACCCCAGAACTTTCGGTTGGTTGAACCAATTTTGATAATTCTTTGTTTATTTGGTCCAGTTCTGACATCCATGAGAAAACCATATCAGTCTTACGTCAGCTTTGAGTTTGTACTCGACCAATGGACGAATAACTCAATATTACACCAACCGATTTCGTTAATTCTTTTTTTTATTGTAGTTTGATGAGATTAGTTAGGTTCTGATCATGGGATCCAAAAATAAACAATAATTGTAAGTACATAACATTGTCTTAATAATTTCATAGGCTTTTAGGTAGTGTAATATTTTTAATTTCATTTTACTTACGAGAACTCTAAAAATAAGTTGTAGAAAACTACGTAACTCCTTAACTTTTACTGCACATTGCATTGTTATCGAATGGTTTTTCTTGAAGTCGGTTGTTATTTTTTTTTATTAGTACTCTAATACAACGTCTACGTTGGCGCAACTTGAAGTCTGGGTTGCATCATACTCGCTGTTATAGTTAAGGTAGAGGTCAAATTTAACATTAACAGTAAAGCTGACTTTAATATAGACTGCCAAATATGTTGCACCATCGTATTACTTGGCATAGTTAAAGTTAAAAAGTGACATAGCATAGTAGAAATTCATTTAAAATTCGTCGTATTCTGGAGAGCGCACAGAACCACGCACATGGGTTCCTTCAGAAAAAGCGCATGCTCATTCCTTAAAGGCCGGCAACGCTCCTGTGATTCCTCTGGTGTTGCAATAGATTGTGGGCGCCGGTGATCATTTAACACCAGGTGACCCGTACGCTCGTTTGTCCTCCTATTCCATAAAAAATATGTTTAATCTAAGCTATCAACTCAATATCGAATATTCATTTGAAACTATTGTCAGGTCGCTATTTAACATTAACAATAGTTTTAACCAGCGAAGATTAGACGGTTACGGTTAACAGTTAATGTTATGACGTCATCAAAAACATATTTTGACCGGTAGTTTAACATGTTTGTTATTGTTAAAGTTAGTTGATGTAACCCAACCTAACTCGTAAACAAAATTATATTAAGTTTTATATTATTGTTCGAATCCCAGCAGGTGCAATCATTTATATGATGAATATGTATGTTTGTTTCCGAATCATGGAAGCTTATTTGTATTTAAGTATGTTTAAGTAAGTATATTGTATTATATATATCATTGTCTTGTACCCATAGTACAGGCTATGCCTAGTTTGGGGCAAGATAATTTGTGTAAAAGTGTGTCAATATTAAATAAAAATATTATATATCAAAATATATATTACATGAGTTACCAAAAAGTATCGCTCAGAAATAATATAGAGGTATGAATATATTTCGTTATGTAATGTTCGTAAAAGTAACCTTGACAAGACGGCAAATGCGTTTTCTGTTCACCTCCGAACGGGTCAAGGATAGTCTGACAAAATATACGTTAAGTATCTACAATCACTTTGAATTTGTTGTTTCACAGTTTAATTTACTTTTATATGTGTAAGAATATATCGCTTTATATTATAACTAGCTGACCCGACAGACGTTGTTCTGTGCATAATAAATAAAATATTGTTTTTTAAGAATTTGTCAATAATATTTCATAACAGCAAGAATTATTTAGTAAAATATGCTCCCTGTCAATGACGTTCTATATTATGTATAGAACGTCATTGCTCCCTGTTGTTAACTATAATGAAATTTATTCACAGGGGAACTGTCAAACCGTGCGTCAATAAATTCTCTCAAAGAAAATAATATGTCCATAGAAAACAAATATTGGAAATAAAAATAATTATGGGTCCCAAACAACATTAGTCCCAAATCGAAATAAAAACTATCCTATCTCTCAAGTTGGACCAAACTGCACTCCATGAAGTAATCCCCATTTAAATCCGTTCATTAGTTTAGTAGTCCATCGCGGACAAACAACGTGTCACGTAATTTATATATATTGCTCTCTATAGTGATTTTCATTATTATAACACTAGATATAAGGGATTGCTTGTAACTAATTCTAGTAGGCTTCATAAGATACATAATAGCTTTAAGGGTAAGTTTATACACTTTTATAATAAAGTCCCAGCCACTTTTCAGGCATTATCTGTAAATAAATTTAAATGTTTTATTAAAAAATGGCTCTGTCGTAAATCCAACTACTCCACAGCTGAATATCTAAGTGATCGGACAGCCTGGGACTAGATGATGATAGATTATGATTATTTTATAGCATTAGCAATGTAGGTAAAATATTGTATATTTTTATTAAAAAGAACGCAAAAGAATAATGCTGGGAGAGTTTCTTGCGCCGCTTCATCTCTCTCAGAGCGCCATTTGTTTCCGACGCGGTGGTAGTATCTAGTATATTACAAATAACATCAAAAATAATTCTAAAGTAATAAATTTTGAGAAAAATAAATAAATGATTTTATGCCTTTATTAATAGAATCCTAGTTAGTCTACATTGCTTCTTAAATTTTTAAGTCATCAAAAATACTTATTCGAAATCACAAATTTATTTTTATAAAATTTAGATTTTTCACACAAAAGGATTTTTTTGAAATTTAATAAAAACGAACTACTTGCGCTCGTTCTTCTCAGGTCTGAGGCATACTTTTAAGAATGGGTGGTAGTTTTCGACGTTTATTAAGTTATTTTAAACACTGGGTGTAAATAAAAGGAATATTTTAAAGCACAATTGACAACGAAAGCCATACTATACTATAAAATTAAATGAAATTAAAATCACTTTATTCATGTGGGTCACGGAAATGACAGATATGAATGTCAAAAAATATATTTTTGTAGTTGAATGTACTGCCACTTCGTGAAGGCTTGAGCTACTGAGAAGAAGTGGCAAGAAATTCATTGCCGCTCTCTTAAATCAACATTTACATTTTAATTGTTTTATAAATCATTTCAATTACAAATATCCGGACGACCGAGCCTTGCTCGGATTTTTAAGAAGAAAAAAAAATATATACATATAAAATATATAAAAAAATATATATATACAAAACTTGAATAAAAAAGAAACTAATAGGACATCTAGATTCGAACCGGGGTCTTCTGGTTTCCGGATCACCCAATGTCCCATTGTGCTATTTTAGTCTTGTATATAGTGGCGAAATTTACCTTAGTATTCTAATGTTATTGTAGCTGTTTCTCATTAAAACACGTATAAAACTACAATTTTTTTAATTAAAACTATGCCAGATCGATTTATCGCCCCCGAAACCCCCAATATACTAAATTTTATGAAAATCGTTGGAGCCGATTCCGAGATTCCAATATATATATATATATATATATATATATATATATATATATATATATATATATATATATATATATAAATATATACAAGAATTGCTCATTTAAAGATATAAGATATGTGTAAAGTAGGTAATAAAAATACTCAAACGTCAAATAGTCAATACCTTGCACGAGTAAGTCAAAAAAGTAAAACTAAATTAATAATAACAGAATATATATAATATAAAACAGAAGTTATTGAGTACAGTAGCCGTAAATAAATGAAGGTATTTTGCGACCATCTTATAAGCGGTTATATAAAAAAAAATTACTTTTAAGAATCTGATGCAGAGTTTCTGGATTATGTATCTGGTATTATTATCGTATATTCTATTGAGGATAATAAAGCATGGGTCTTGTCTGGTTCTGCGCAGGCGATCCAAAGGCTAACCAGTATTGTTAATAGATCTAAAAGATGCGCTGGGAGTTTCTTATCAGTTCTTCTCTCCATGTCAAAGCCCCTTTACGATACATAGGTACTTAGTTAACGTACAAACATGATCTTGAAAAGGCTGCGTTTTTAACATCAAGTACTTGCAATTGCGGATGTAAATTAACTCGCATTTTACTCGAAAAGAAACCTTAATTTGAAATTTGGAAGCATTAAATTTCTGTATCAGTAAACTCCCCCTGTTTCATTGCAAGTGTCGACCATCGTTTCCGACTATCAGAGCCGTCTAATTAATCAGACTTGTGCGTTCCCTTGAGAATTTAACTTTTTGTTTTTGCGTTGTTGAATTATTTTATACATGTGAGGTTTGTAGTTGAGAGTTTAATTATTAGGATTCTTTGCTTTAGCATATACTGGAAGCACACACAGATGTATTAGACAGAAAAAAAAGTATGGGCGTGTTATTTTTACCCGTGATTGAAGTAAAACTTTGGTTCATTTGTTATTTTTGTGTTTTTCGCAAATGCAGACGTACCCTCATATTTTGAGCAGTACTTGCATTTCTTTTTAATAGACGCATTTGAGATGTGGAGTTAGAGAAAAATGCTACAGGTTCCATTATTATATATATATTAGAAGGGTGCTGGAATTCTTCGGACATATTAGCACGTAAAGAGGGTCACTTCTTGAACAACTGATAGTGACAGCCAAGGTAGATGGCGAACGTCCCAGAGGACGCAGTCCCACGAGATATTCAGACCAAATACGATCTTCTATGAGCACCACAATGCCCTTTCATGATGCTAAGGATTGCAGCAGATGGAGGGTAATCGTGCGGAAGAAACTGATGAAGTCACGACCCTCAACAATGAGGAAAATGACACGCGGAGGAGGATTAGGTATTTTTTTACCTTGAATAGAAGTCTATGTGTAACAAGAGAAATTTAATAATTGTTAGAGAAATAATTAAAGAAATTTTAGTTTTAATAAGAAATTTTCTATTTCTTATTATTCGGATCGGATTATGCTACGTCTCAGGCCGTTTTGGGATGCATTACGACTATCATATTTAATTACCTGTTTCAACACTGACTGCCATAATATATCATTAAAACGGAACTATCAAACAGAACTTGAAATTGTTAAAAATACTCAAGCAATAAATATCTCTACAAACTCGTTATTGGAAACAAACTCTTTCGCTTGAGTGCAAAGTTTACACTTAAGTGTAAGTTTATGTGGGTTTGCAAAGTTGTTGCGAATAATAGCGGTCGGAGGATGTATAAACAATTTCATTTGTATTCCACTTCCGGTGTTTTTGTACTGAAACTTTTCATTACATTTGTGTATAAAATTGAATGTTCCTTACAAGTTTCGTCTTTTTTATTTATTTTTGCCTATGTGAGTAAAACTTCTCGTCCCAAATACCACAGCGTCTCAAAACGATGATTTTAACCAATGTGTGTTGCCAGTGATGACATATGGGACGCAGAAGTGGTCGCTACCGATAGGTTTGATGCTCATGCCAAGTGTGGCAGTGGCAGTGAAGAGGGCTATCCCTCGGAGCAAGTTTCCTGCGGGATTGAATCAGAAATGAGGAGATTCGTAGGAGAACCAAAGACCACAGACATAGCTGTTGATTGCGAAACTGAAATGGCAGAGGGCAGGCCATATAGCTGGTAGAACAGATGACTGATGGGGTAGTATAGTCTTCGAATGGTGACCACATACAGGAAGACGCAATAATAGTAGGCCTCCACCAGATGACCCAACGATCTGGTTAAGATCGCCGGAATAGGTTGGATGAGGGTAGCGCAGGACTTGTCGTGGATATCTTTTGGGGGAGCTTTTGTCCAGTAATTAACCTCTTTCAACTGTCAGGAGCTGCTGAGTTTCTTCATCTGTGAGACATTTTTTCTTTCCAAAATATTCACAACAATAAAAAATTCCAAGTCTCTATATTTACTGAGTTGACAGCGAATTTCTTATAAGTTTTTCCTATGTTCTCCGCCTACTTCCAAAGAAGGCTTACTATAGTATAGTAGATTATATTGAGGATAATGATGCATGGTTCTTGTCTGGTTCTGCGCAGGCCACCTAAGGGATAACCAGTATTGTTAATAGATCTAAAGGATGCGCTGGGAGTTTCTTGTTACTTCTTCTCCCCATGTCAAAGCCCCTTTACGAACTGATATAGCTTCATGACGTTTACCAAGTGTTGTTGCAAGATATTATCATATGTCACTCCTGTTAATAAATATATTTTTATTCTAAAATAAGGGACGTGACGAGCAGGACGTTCAGCTGATGATAATTGCCCATTACAATGCAGTGCCACTCAGGATTCTTGAAAATCCCAAAAATTCTGAGCGGCACTACAACTGCGCTCGTCACCTTGAGACATAAGATATCATGTCTTATTTTCCCAGTAATTTCACTAGCTACAACGCCAAATCACAGGCTTCCGTCTAGATTGCGACGGTATTAAAAGAATCATAAAATAAATTTAAAAAAAACCGGCGTGTAATAACACCACACGACATAGGTAAGTATAAATTTCATGAAGGTTAGCTTAATAATACAAATGACAAGTATTTTTGCACAGTCAAAGGAGCTTCCCACTGGTATAAAGAACAACATATATACATATATAGAACTCAGAATCTGGCAACTATACTAGTCGTACCGCAAAGATACAATGTTTTGGTATTTCTGTGTAGTAAACAAGTATTCAAGCGTCGATATCGATCGCAGGCTCCGTCTACAGGTGGGGTTTGTTATGGTGAGGGCGTTCACCCTCGTTAGGGCGGCGATCCCCTACAGCCCTGTTGATGTTATGTAACAGTAAGGTGCAATAATTATAGGGCTTGTTGATATTACAAATACTCGTATCAAGCATGCATCGGTGGCGAAATAGTTACTAACTTTGACTCATAATAACGTTAAAATCATAAAAAGCGGCCAAGTGCGAGTCGGAATCGCCCATGAAGGGTTCCGTAGCAGCAAGTAACAGAATATAAAACGTAAGTATAATTGTCAGTTTTAGGAGTCATATATATATTATGTGTTAGAAAGAAATATTGTTCTTTATACCAGTGGGAGACTCCTTTACACAGGTTGCCGGCTAGTTTATGGGTACCACAACGGCGCCTATTTCAGTCGTGAAGCAGTAATTTGTAAACATTACTGTATTTCGGTCTGAAGGGCGCCGTAGCAAGTGAAATTACTGGGCAAATGAGACTTAACATCTTATGTCTCAAGGTGACGAGCGTAGTTGTAGTACCGCTCAGAATATATTGGGTTTTTCAAAAATCCTGAGCGGCACTGCATTGTAATGGGCAGGGTATATCAATTACCATCAGCTGAACGTCCTATTTTCATAAAAAAAACAGTTCAAAATCGGTCCATCACTATGGAAGTTACGCTAGCACAGACAGGCACACTGACAGACATACACACGTTACGTCAGACATATAACACGCCTCTTTTTACGTAAGAGCTTATGCAAAAATGTTGTATTATATAGAGGTTATTGCAAAATTTAGCCAAACAAAAAAGAAACAGCCTTTGGCCTTCTACTACTAGAGCCGCGAAGAATTGGAACTAAAGTTTCAAGGTCCATTCCTTAAGATATATTTAAATAATTAGTTTTATTTTGATATTAAATCAAAATATATTTCATTGGCTTACCTTTTCTTTTGTATATTTCTCTCAATAAATGCTCAACTTTCCTTTTTTTAATTTACGAATATTGAATAAATTCTTTTTTTTAATTTATGATTTATGTGATTTAATTGTCTCACAAATGCAACGCAAGGAGCGTAATAGGTATGTAGGTGACAGAATGGTGAAACGGAGATGGTAAAAATACAGGCTGGCAGGACAAACGGTAGAACTCACCAGTGGGAGGCTCCTTTGCACAGGATGCCGACTAGATTATGGGTACTGGGATAACGGCGCCTATTTCTGCCGTGAAGCAGTGTGTGTAAGCATTTTTGTGTTTCCGTCTGAAGGGCATCGTTACTTAAATCAATGGGCAAATGAGAGAATCTTATGTGTCAAGATCAAGCCAAAAGTCAATCCGCTCAGAATTTTTGGGTTTTCAAGAATCCTGAGCGGCACTGCATTGTAATGGGCAAAGTGTATCAAATAAGGATAAAATCAGGGTTCGGAGATAACCCTTTATCTCCGAACCCTGATATAGACTAGTGAGACAATTATATATTAAAGATTTAGCCCTCTCAATATTTAATAATATATAATTGTCTCACTAGTCTTTTCAAGTAAATCATCATCATAATGTATTGTCATGGAACGATCATGATCGAAGTGATCCAATATGTAAACCTTCGCCTTAATCGATTGAGGATATCATTACCAAAATTCAGAGTCAATATTTGACTCGAACAGCATTGACGTACAATAAGAAACTAGACTCCCAAGCGCCTATTAAAAGGTCGTCAAAAATGCTCGAGCGGCGTTGTATATAAGTTTACATTAACTTATACAGATTACATTAAAGCATTTGTTTAAATAAACACTTTATATCAAATCAGTAATGTTCAAAATCTATTCTATACGTTCATTAAAAGCTCAGACGCGAACACGAGGCACGAACATTTTGTTTTAGCAATTGCACGTGCTACTAATACTGTCACTTACCTAAAATACGACACTCCATCCTTTTTAACATTGGATAAGCTGTGATTTGTACATTTTTTCACAAAATACTTTGTCATTGCGTGGCGTTGTATTCAAAGCGCGGTTGAAGCACAACTGGAGATAGGTAGAGTTTTGCTTCAGACAATTTTTAAGCGTCTTTGTGGTTCTAGTTTTATATTGTACGTAAATGTCGAACAGTCATACAAACAGAGCAAATGAGAGATAATAAATATAATATTTTCACCGTTACTTGTTTCTAAGCAGTTATAAGGTTTCTCATTAACATAGGCTCGTATGCAAAGATGAACCTTATTCTCTCCAAGATCCAAAGCTTGGCTTGGCCTACATAACAACAGTTCCATTATAATCCCACTCGATGAGTCGAGGTTATATACAGGTGTAGGTATACATCTGTGGGCGTCACGGTTTGCTTTGCAATATCCGGCGAGCCTGTTTCATTACCATATTCTATATTACAGTTAGATCAACTGTTAATGTGTTTGGAAACAGAATAGCTTTTTTCTGCATTTTAAGTTAGCTCTAGTGTTGTATTTTTGGTTTGAAGAATTCACAAGCCTCAAGAAAATTATAATTGACAGAAGATTGTTCAGGTGTTTAGTTTCTCTTTTTTTTGATGAAAATAAGGGACGAGACGAGCAAGACGTTCAGCTGATGATAATGATAAGCCCTGTCCATTACAATGCAGTGCCATTCAGGATTCTTGAAAAACCCCAAAAATTCTGAGCGGCACAACTGCGCTAGTCACCTTGAGACATAAGATATAAAGTCTCATTTGCCTAGTAATTTCACTAGCTACGGTACCCTTCAGACCGAAACACAGTAATGCTTACACATTTCTGTAGAAAATAGGCGGCAGAAATAGGCACCGTTGTGGTACCCATAATCTAGCCGGCATCCTGTGCAGAGGAGCCTCCCACTGATATCTATCCTCTCCAAGTCGGTTGGCATAGCGCATAGATGACATAACACCTTCTCTACCACCTCTGGTGTCCGAAGTCACTAATCACTTTTCTATTGCTGATGATAATATTAAAAAAGTAACATATTGGAGTCTAACGGTCTCACTATAAACTTGATATAAAATAATATCTGATAAACCAAGACTGTGTTTACAAATAGACATTTTGCTTATGATTGGTCTATTCGGACGTGTAACGTTTCCCGCGTTTATTTACAAGGCTGCTTGGCATTCGGAAAACTTCAGAATTATCATTGTATTGACAGTGCTGTCAGCGATATACTCAACATTTTTCATATTCTTGATTTATTCTCATGTATAACTTTATATCAAGTTGAAAATCAATTGATAATCCTTTAAGACATGACAAACGGTAGGCGATAAGCTATTTGTGTGCCAAGGCTCATTTAAATCAATTCTGCCTTTTTGCCTTATTAAGCAACAACAACGTAAAACACATATTTAAAACTTTGAGAAGAAACTACATTACGGCTGTTAAATGCTTGCAATAAAGGTGTTCTAACTGTTATTATTTGTATATTTTGTAAAGGGGCCGTTCATAAAATACGTTCGCATATGGGGGGGGGGGTCTGGCTGTGTGTGACAAGATGTGACAAGGGGGGACGGGGGGTATACGGCAACGTGCCGATCGCCGTTTATTATTTTTTGACATGAGCGCAAGTTCTGTGACGCGACTCTAGCAGCGTTGCGATCCATCACAAGTGGTTTCTTTGTTTTTCCAATACCTGATAGGGTAACGTTTCCACGTACCCTGCGCTCTCGATTCAGTAACAAATGAAAATACTGTTTCTTATGTATTTATTATTATTTTATTCCTTCATTCGCCATTTAGCAGTGAACTAATACAGATGCTATTTTCATCTTCTCTATTGAATACTCTTCAGTTAATTACTTCATACTCTTTATCGCCGAAATATTTTTAATTTTCAGAATTTGTGTACTATCATTTAGAATTTATTACACTCAGCAGCCCCCTCCCCCAGTCTTAGTTTTTGTGACGAAATATTTCTAGGGGGGGTCACAGATAGTGTGACACAGCGTGACAATAAGGGGGGAGGGGGTCAATAAAAGCTAATTTTAGTGTGACGTATTTTATGAACGGCCAAGTTTATTAATACTAAATTGACCCCTGCTGTTTTGTCGAAACATGAAATCAAATATGGCATTTATTTATGACAAAGTAATACTAATATTTATAATACTTAATATAATTCGTACAATACAATAGATGTATTAAAAGGCAGTGTGCTTAAGATAACACGACGGTAGTGAAAACTTCGTCATTAGAAGTAAGTTCATTTACAATTTGTTTACAATATTGAATATTATTTATACATCTATACATATAAATAAAATTGGAGTGTCTGTTTGTAATATTGAAATAACCGTTTTAAATACATGTATATTATGAATGTATATACGATACGGTACATACACCAAAATAACATTTTTTTACAATTTTTGTATGTCTGTCTGTCTGTTTGTTCCGGCTAATCTCGGATATGGCTGGACCGATTTTGACGGGACTTTTATTGGTAGGTAGCTGATGTAATGAGGAGTAACTTAGGCTATGTTTATTTAAGAAAATGTTAGTTGCCATACTCTTCTAAAACGGTTTGATCGATTTTTATGAAATTTTATATATTTTATATTTATTTGGTAGGCTTGAGAATCGTAATTTATTTTTATACCGCAAAAAGGTTTTTTATTGCACTTTTTTAATTCATATGGCAATACAACGTTTGCCGGGTCAGCTAGTATATTATCTTATATCTTTAAAAAAGCAATTCTTGTATATAAATATATATACACGAATTGTATATATATACAATCTGAATCTGAGAAACGTCTTCAACGATTAAAATAAAATTTATTATACCTACAGGTAGTTTCACTAGTGAGAAATCGATCTAACTAGGTTTCAATTTAAAAAAATGTAGTTTTATCCGTGTTTTAATGAGAAACAGCTACAAAAACATTTGAATACAAAGGTAAATTTCGCCACTATATACAAGACTACAACAGCTCAGATGGGACATTGGGTGATCCGGAAAGCAGGAGACCCCGGTTAAGTGTGTAAAAATTAGATTTTCTTTGATTGTAGTTCCTAATTCGATTCTAGCCGACTTAATCTGAACGAGCGCTGACGAGTCTGGTCGCTAAAAAGTTTTCACTTCGAAACTATCATTATGTGGAAATATATGATTGGCAGCATTTCCGCGTTGGACATAACTGCTAAAAATTCATACAATTTTAACTGATGTGCAGTATTAGACCAAGGGTAGTGTTAACATGATGATTTTGTCGTAAAATAGGGGTATTTGTACTGGCTGTGTAACGGTTGGAAGAATGTGGATGATGATGTAATTGCTGGTAGAGAGACATTCCATCTTAAGTCTCACGGTGCCGGGCGCATTACGGTATGATTGGGCTGTGTAACGGTCATACTTTACGATTCTATTTATGATAATGAGGGACAAGACGAGCTGGACGTTCAGCTGATGTTAATTGATACGCCATGCCCATTACAATGCAGTCCCGCTCAGGATTCCTGAAAGACCTAAAAATTCTGAGCGTCACTACAACTGTGCTCGCCAACATGAGACATAAGATGTTATGTCTCATTTTCCCAGTAATTTAACTAGATATGGCGCCCTTCAGACCGGTAATCCCAATATTAATTCTGATTGCATACTTTTATTATATAGAATTTCCATTAACTGCGCAATAGAGATGGCGAAATATAAATAAAAGTTTTAATATTTTGCAATGATATCAAGTTTCATTGCAAAAGCAGGTATTGCCATGTTATTATTGAATTTAATCCATCGTCTCAGAACATAACTTCAGTGTTACAATATGCAAATAGTATTTAACGAAGTCAAGATTTTTCTTAAAAGATTACAGTAATGTGTTAACATTACTGTGTTTCGGTCTGAAGGGTGCCGTAGCTAGTGAAATTACTGGGCAATTGAGACTTAACATCTTATGGCTCAAGGTGACCCGCTCAGAGTTTTTGGGTTTTTCAAGAATCCTGAGTGGCACTGCATTGTACTGGGCAGGGCGTATCAATTACCATCAGCTGAACGTCCTGCTCTTCTCGTCCCTCATTATAATTTAAAAAAAAACAGTAGGTATAGTGTTTGCGAATAAATACATCCACTGTACTCGTAATTCTATAGAGTATTTTTCATGATTAATCACTTCTTTTTTTAACAAACGCAAGTGAGTCTTAATGTTTAAGTAACTTTGGTGCATCACTTGTGGAATGTTAAATGCTGAGGCTGTAAATCCATAAAGGAGCGCAATGGGTTTCTTGACACTTCATCTCATTAAAGCTCAACATTTCCGAGGTGCTGGTAAAATCTTTGACATTCATAAGTGTCACTTTGACCTGAGTGAATAAATGATTTTCTTTCTTTCTTTCAGAAGGCATCTGTGACGAGAATTCATCTAAATACATTATTTTAGACAGGCGTTTTCATCATAAAATTGAATACAGTCTGGTGTTCAGATCACGAACCTTACTTATTTCTGTAATTTAATTTACTGGTTTTTAATAATAATTAAATAATAATATAAGAGTGGCAATGACTTTCTCGCTACTTCTTCTCATTAGCTCAACCCTTAACGGTAGATTCAATAATAAAAATATTTGTTTGACATTCATTAGTGTCATTTCCGTGAACTACATGAATAAAGTGATTTTGATTTGATTTGATACTATTAACACCAGGAACAGACATAAACTTATGATGCCTACTACTCGGCTAAGTCGAGTTAGTAAGTCTTTTGTGGGGCGATGTATATGCTTTTACAACAAGATCCCAGAAATTGTTCAAAACAAAAGTATAACGTTATTCAAAAGAATTGTTAAAAAACGTTTGTGTGGTAAAGGTTACAACATGGTAACATAAGTGACTTTCTTAATGATACCACAGATTGGGAATGGAGCGACCGCCCTCAGGCTATTAAATAATAAGTCAAATTGTGCAATATTACTTTGTGAACATATTTATTCGATGAAAAAAAAGCCCGTTGAGTTTGTTACGCCCATTTTTCTCAGTTCTGAGGCATTCATTTTGGAATGGGTGGTAGTTTTTTGACTTTCAATAAGTGATGTCACATCCTATTTTGAATAAAAATATTTGAATTTGAATTTGTCACTTAAAACAATACAGTTGTAAATTAAAACTTATAAATATTTTACTTAACTACTTCTGGACATACATTAACAATGTTAGAAAGTGTATAACACAGCTTTAGCTATGTCTTTTGTTATTTCATTTATAATAAAAAGCATTTCAAGTAAGCCGGAACTAAGTTGAACGACCGTTTTATGCAACACATGTGAACCGATAAATGTAAAGTGCTACACGAGATGTGATGTGAGTCGTCAAAGAATATCTATTAAATTAATTGTAATCTATATTTACACTAGCTGACCAAGCAAACGTTGTCCTACTAATATTATAAATGTGAAAGTTTGTATGTCTGGATGTATGTTTGAACTTCTTTAACGCACAATCTACTGAATAGATTTTGATGAAACTTTACAATAATATAGCTCACACACCAGAATAACATATAGGCTATAATTTATAAAACTATAGTGTGAATTATACAAAATATAAAAGAAGTGTGATCGTTACTAATTAATACAACTAGCGCCATCTCTTATCAACTAGCAAGCACAAGATCAATACAATTTATATGGCAAAACAACGTTTGCCGGGTCGGCTATTGCCATATAAATTAATTAAAAAAAATTTCGGGTATAAAACGTATATGCCACCGATTCTCAGACCTACCAAATTTATCGTACTACAATTGTTGTATTCGATTGCTATCTTGCAACCCTATAGCGGATTTAAAATGGATGGAACAGAATAATATAAAAATCGCGATACAAAAATAGTTGTAGATCGTAGAAGGGCGAAAATTTGAAGTTGTAAATAAAATTAAAAAAGAATTGTCAAAAAAATAAAAAATCTATTTTGGGGGATGAAAAATAGATGTTGTCCGATTCTCCGCCCTAGCCGATATGCACGCAAAGATTCACGAAAATCGGTTGAGCTGTTTCGGGGGAGTTCAATTACGTACACCGTGACACGAAAACTTTATATATTAGACTGGCTGACCCAGTAAACGTTGTATTGCCGATATTAAAATCGCGATACAAAAGTAACTGTTGATCATAGATGGGTGAACTTAACATTTAAGGGGATGAAAAAAAGATGTTGTTCGATTCTCAGATCTACCCCAATATGCACTCAATATTTCATGAGAATCGGTCAAGCCGTTTCGAAGGCGTTAAGCGACAAAGACCGCTACATGAGAATTTTATATATAAGTTATAATACCTAAAATGCATTTAAGCTCTAATGGTTGTTGCATCCAATATAAGATAATTTATATGTACTTACATTTTTTTTTTATGAAATATTTGATATTTATAACACTTTTTATAAAGCTTTGAACACGTTTCAATATATTGGACGCAGAACTTTACAAACTAATTTGTTATGTATCCTACTAATATTATAAATATGAAAGTTTGTATGTCTGGATGTATGTTTGTACCTCTTTAACGCAAAAACTACTGAATGGATTTTGATGAAACATTATAATAATATAGCTAACACACCAGAAAAACTCATAGGCTATAATTTATAAGACTATAGTGTGAATTATCCAAAATATAAAATAAGCGTGAAGTAAGTAGAAAAGAAATCTGCAATTTATATGGCAATACAACGTTTGCTGGGTCAGCTAGTATTACATATATTATCATATTATCATTAAGATAATATATATATTATCATTAAGAGAAAAATTTAAAGAAATAAACATTTTGACTGTTGCTTCTCAATACATTTTTGATAATGTTTTGTATGTTCATAAGCACATTGAGGAATTTTCTAGAAACTGTGACATTGACTGATACATGTTAACACGAGGAACAAACATAAACTTGTTATGCCTACTACTCGGTTGGGTCGAGTTAGTAAGTCTTTTGTTGGGCGATGTATATGCTTCTACAATATGATCCCAGAAAATGTACAAAACAAATGTGTTACGAAATTTAAAAGAATTGTTAAAAAAACGTTTGTGTGGGAAAGGTTATTATAGCATAAACGATTTTCTTAGTGACACCACGGACTGGGATTAAAGCGAACACCCTCAGGCTCTTTAATTATAAATGTTTATTGTACGATATTACATTGTAATCCATATTTTATATAAAAAAAAAAGCCCGCTGAGTTTCTTGCGCCCATTCTTCTCAGGTCTGAGGCAGTCTCTTTTGAATGGGTGGTAGATTTTGACGTTCAATAAGTGATTATAAATCCTATTTTGAATAAAAATATTTGAATTTGAATTCGAATTTGAATTGAAATACTCTATTGATTGAAAAGAGTGGTCGTTGAGTTTCTTTTATGTCTTCTAACGGGCTCTACTTCTTCCGAAGATCTACCATAGATTCAAATGAAAAAAATGTTTATAGTGATGATTCAAAAGCACTTAGTTTAAACTTAATAACTTAACTTAACTTAATTGAATATAAATTATTTGATTTTGACTTTGACTTTAAAATCGTAACAAAGTAAAAATGTACATTTAATATCATTTTAAAGAATACTTACTTGCTATATAATAATTATTATTTTTTATAGGGTTGTCTGTATGTATGTCCGGACAAAACACAGGACCTTCGAACGATCGGTGGAGTAGTTTTCGCAGCATAACCGAATAAAAAACCGGCTCTCCATTTATTATTACAAATAGGCTCCACAACAGAGCATATTTCTGCCATGAAGCAGTAATGTGTAAACAATACTGTGTTTCGGTCTGAAGGGCGCCGTAGGTAGTGAAATTACTGGGCAAATGAGACTTAACATCTTATGTCTCAAGGTGACTAGCGAAATTATTGTAGTGCCACTCAGATTTTTTTGGTTTTTCAAGAGTCCTGAGCGGCACTGCATTGTACTGCGTATCAATTACCATCAGCTGAACTCCCTGCTCGTCTCGTCCCTTATTTTCATAAAAAAAAATATTAGTTAATAGCTAAATAAGTCTATACCTAAGCGTCAAATCAGTTCGCAGAATCATACTTGAATGATTTTATGCTACTGTTATGTCAGTTTACCGGCACGTATACAAACGTGCGCGCGCGCAGTTTATATGAGATAATGTTTGTTTCTATCTGCCGACGGCGCGTCAATGGTCTTAATGCTGTTTCCCAGAACGGCGGAGTCGTGAGGCAACAAATAATGCATTTCACGACTGTAATGGACGAGAAACGTGTTTGTGGGCCGTTCTGTTGAGATAAACATTTTTTTTAAACGAATAAGTTCCGTTACTGATCGGTAATTATAATTGTATTAGTTTTAGATAGATCGGATATCCGCAAAAGGTTAAGTTCTACGATGTTTTATTACATTGAACTACGGCCACGCGTTGAGAATTAGATAGGGCGCCATCTAGTATCCGAAAGAAAGAATCACTGAGAGAAATATTTAAAGAAATTAACATCTTAACTGTTGCTTCTCAATATTATATTTTTGATAATGTTATACGTATGTACATAGGCACTTAAGTGAATTTGCTAGAAACTGTCATAACCATAATGTTAACACCAAGAACAGATAAACTTATAATGCCTACTATTCGGCTAAGTCGAATAAGTCTTGTGGGACGATGTATATGTTTTTACAACAAGATCCCAGAAAATGTTCAAAATAAATGTGTTACGAAATTGAAAAGAATTGTTATAAAACGTTTGTGTGGTAGAGGTTACTATAACATAAATGACTTTCTTAATGATAGCACAGATTCGGAATAGAGCGACCGTGTTCAGGCTATTAAATAATAAGTTGATTTGAACGATATTACTTTGCAACCATATTTTTAATGAAAAAAAAAAGAAACCCGCTGAGTTTGTTGCGCCCGTTCTTCTCAGGTCTGAGGCATACTTTTTGGCGGTAGTTTTTTACTTTGAATAAGTGATATCACATCCTATTTTGAATAAACTTATTAGAATTTGAATATTGGGTCTTGAATCTAGCTGTGGCTCTAGATCCTTAGTATTTTGAATAATAAACCACTTGCTAATGCATACAATGACCAATCAAAATTAGTCAGGTACTATCTGGCTGTCAGTTCATCAATACCTTAGTATATTCTAAGGCTGGTTTGCATAATATTAGCTGTTATAATTACGTCAAATTAAACGTTAAAAAGTGACGTATTTATAGTACGAGATCCCAATGTTCGATTCTGCAGGTATGTGTTTTTTTGATAAATATAATTTTAAATGAACGTTGAAGGAGTATGCAATATATTAGTGATTGGTTGCCTTTAAAAAATTTGCCGCAATTACCTGTAAGTAATTTATTTCAATATAATTAATTTTCTGTTCTTTTAAATACATTTTACGTCATTTTAAAGGAAATTATGTTAAAAATTTTAACAAATATGGGTTCCAGCTCTCAATCAGCCGTAACATTATTATAACATATTGTTGATTATTTACAGTCACAATCTTTAATTTTAATACAAAATTGAAGTTTTTATTTACTGTTTACGACAAATCATGGTTATCAGTTAAAATATGGTCATTTAAATTAGTTTTATCAAAAGAACACATACCTGCAGAATCACGCAGTGGGATCTTAGACTATCAAGTCAATATCGAATATTAATTTAAAATTTTTGACAGGTTGCTATTTAACATTAACAATTGGACGGTTACGGTTAGCAGTTAAAGTTATCACACAACACATTTTGACCTTAGCCGGTACTTTAACATGGCGTTTGTTATTGCTAAAGTTAGTGGATGCAAGCCAGCCTAAGTCTATGCTTCATACGATAGTAATAATAATGATATTGACACACTTTTACACAAATTATCTTGCCCCAAATTAGGCAAAGCCTGTGTTATGGGTTGCAAGACAAGGATATATTTCATACAATATACTTACTTAAACATACAGTACCGGAAATTGAAAAAAACAAAACAAAAAAAAAATAATAGGACATCTGGATTCGAACCAGCGCTTTCTGCTCTCCGGATCACCCAATATCCCATGTGTGTGTCTTGCATATAGTAGCAAAATTTACCTTTGTATTCTGATGTTATTGTAGTAGTTTCTCATTAAAACACGGATAAAACTTCATTTATTATAATTATAACCTAGCTAGATCGATTTCTCGCCCCCGAAACTACCTGTATACTAAATCTCATTAAAATCGTTAGTGCCGTTTCTGAGATTCAGATTATATATATTCGGAAACAAATATTCATCATATAAATGCTTGCACCTACTGGGATTCGACGGGATACCCGGGACCTCTAGCTCAGTAGGCAGGGTCACTAACCACTGGGCCATATAGGTCGGCAACCTTTGGCACTTACAAACATAACGAAAAAAATTTTTAATAAAAACACAACCGACTTCAAAAACACTATTCGAAAACCATAGATATAATATGCACTAAAAAGTATAAAAATAATTGCGTATTTTTATACAATCTAATTAATTAATTTAATTCTAGTTACGATTATTGTTATTTTAGTGAATTTGAAGTACACTAACTAACAATTTGTCTAAATATGTGTAGATCTACTAAATTGTTCAATACAGCAATGAACGTAAGCGCTTTGCAATTTGATTACAGACAGAAATTCTGCCACACTGCGCGATATTGAGTTATTCGTAAATTTATCATCCACTTTTGCTTTACATATGTATAGCAAATTTAAGAATTTTATGGTTTTCTCATGGATGCCATTGTCAGATCTGGACCAATTACAATGGGACCACACGGGAAGCACCAGCTTTCAAATAAAAAAACAATTATCGAAATCGGTTCGCCCCAGTCGAAAGTTTTGAGGTAACAAACATAAAAAAAAACATACCGATGAATTGAGAACCTCATCCTTTTTTGAAGTCGGTTAATAAAGATGAAAAATATTACGTAACATAACAGTGACTCCACATTTAGATTGTCAATGGTCTGACGTAAACCCATTAGGGAACTATGGGACATCCAACCCTACGTAATGCCATGGCCGCCCCCATCTGGCTTTACGCTGCCATTACAACGACGGTTGACGCCGAAAGATTAATGTGGATCGCTATTTAAAGTTATGGCTTCCCTATGCACTCCCATAATAATTGTTAATCGAATTATTTCTATTGCTTATCCTAAATTTGGTTTGGTGAGAAAATTTGTTTCACAAAATTGGTAATTAAATATGTGCGCTTTTGGTGTTTTAAAGAATTTTCAAATTCAAATATTTTTATTCAAAATAGGATGTGACATCACTTAATAAAAGTGAAAAACTACCACCCCATTCCCAAACGAATGCCTCAGACCTGAGAGAAGAATGGGCGCAACAAACTGAGCGGGCTTTTTCTTCATCAGTAATATTGTATAAATAAACTTATTATTTAATAGCCTGATCGTCGCTCCATTCCCATTCTGTGGTATCATTAAGAAAGTCATTTATGTTATTTGTTTTACATCTTGATTCTAAATCTAAACTAATATTATAAAGATGTATCATTTGTGTTTATAGTCTATATTACATTTTGAAAGAAATATAGGGATCCTTAATAAAAATGCAATATAATAATAAAGCCTTTTATTTCTTACAGCTTATAAAACATGAAGTTATATTATATTATGTTAGTTTACCTATATACGATTATTAGTTTTGTTAGTAATTAACTTTGGTTCCTAAAATTTACTTGTGTTAGTTTTTCCTTAATCCTATATTATTATTCTTCATTCCGTAAGAACTCCTCTGTAGGTGAAGGCCTCCTCCAAAGATAGCCAGTCCTCTCTAGATTGGGCTACTTGAATCCAGTTGGTGCCAGCTGTTTTTTTGATGTCATCTTCCCAACTAGCTACAGGTACAATACTACAATAAAAATGCAATAAAAATCTGTAATCGCGTGCGCTGCGGAAACTGTTGATGATAGAACAAAAAAATGTCCTATGATATTATAGAACGTATAAATATCTACAAAATAGTCTGTGATACCATATGTCCAACTACTGTAGTTATGCCACTATAACTACTTTTTTAGATTGTAAAAGTTGGTAAAAGTGCCGACAATAATCAAACCATATTATTCATACCTCTGTATAAATCCTTATTCCTTTCAATGATTGAATTGAATTTTATTATTTTATTAAAGACTATTTAAACACCTGTAAAATACTTTTTGAACTATTAAAATTGGACGTTCCATTTAAAAGATATTACGAATTTAAAAATGTCAATCTAAAGAAAATAATGTGATAGTAAAATAATAACTAAAACTAAACTTTTATGTTAACAAAAATAAATCTATATAATTTTAATAGATTTATTTTTGTTAACAGAGAGTCTACTAAGTTTGACACTTAGTAGACTCTCCACTACCACGAAATCGGTTTCTACCCGAGTGAAACCGGGAAGCATTGCTAGTATATACATTTATAAATATATAATAATACTAGCTGACCCAGCAAACGTTGTATTGCCGATATTAAAATCGCGATACAAAAGTAACTGTTGATCGTAGATGGGTGAAAATTTGAAGTTGTATGTATTTTTTAAGGCTGACTCATAATCAAACAAATTTAAAAAAAAATGTAAAAAAAATTCGTGTGGACCACCCTTAACATTTAGGGGTATGAAAAATAGATGTTGGCCGATTCTCAGACCTACCCAATATGCACTCAAAATTTCATGAGAATTTTATATATTAGATGTATTTGTAATATTATGTTAACTAATTCAAATTAAAAATATGCTGAGATAAGGACATAAAAATTATGTAAAAATAACCAAATAACATTAGCTTTTTAATAACGCGTTATTGTGATCGGTACCATTCCATATTATGCTAGCATTCATATTAAGATGCACTTTACGGAAGTAGCCGACGTCGGCCGAAACTTTTATTTTTTCCGTCTCGTTTCTTCAAATAACAAAAGCTCCAAAGCTTAAAGCTCGCTTACAAACGCGGCGCGGGACGAAGTGAACGTGTTCCGTGCTTCCTATGTTATTATTCCGTAACAGAGTACTGATGTATTTGTGTATGAACTAATATTGTTTAAGAATGTTTGGAGAACTTTGTTTATAGTGTATATATTTGTATCAAGAAATATATTGGAAGGAAACCAGAATATTTGTTATAATGTAAGTTTTTAGTTAGTTTGTGTGTAGTAAAGTTAATCTTTTGCACGAATAGTTATGTTTAACTCTATTTTAGTTACTATTACAAACTATTTCGTACTTTGTAATGAAGGTTGTTTAAATGAATGTTACAAATGGTTACAAATTAATCTTCGTCCGAAGTAATTCTACAATGCTTAATATTATTCACATTAAAACATTTTTTTTAAATTTAACTAAATGTTATCATTGGATATTAGATATGGGCTAATATTTTTGGCTTTCCAAACCAGTTTTCAGAGCTAATTAATTACTTCCAGAAAGTTACTCTGATAATCTGTAATCTTTAAGTATAATAAAATTGTAAGCTTGGCAGACCTGTATATTAAACTTTATTTAAAAAATTATAGGTTATACGATTAAATTTCAAAATATATTTTAAATTTTTTAGCTCGGTTTTCTATGAAAAGGATTATTTTTAGTTTTTTTTTAATACTATTTTATTTTCCATAAAAGTATAAGAAACTTGCTAAACTCAATCACACGTCACTGCGGCTTAATCTTATGTCATAAGATTAAATGTACATCTAAATAAATAGTAGTTAAAAAAAACTGAAAAACACAACTTTTTACCTCGAACTATAAAACTGAAAATTTATTTTGAAATTTAAAATGAACATCAATTCCTGTCTTAAAGACTATATATTATGAAAATTATATAAATTAACAAAAATCTTATTTTGCAAATAAAAAATGGATTAATATTATCAAATTAATGTATTGTCATCGGTTCTCGATAGATCTAGGAAATTAAAACAAAATCTGGCCGTTTAAAGTGGGTCAAAATCGCGCCCAAATGAGTTTTAAGTAAAACACAGACGGCCATACAAATAAACTTGGTATAAAGTTATAATTGATGATAAACAAAGAAAATGAAAAATGTTTACAATATCGCCGACAACACTGTCAATACAAAGATAATTCTGAAGTTTTCCGAATGACAAGCTGCCTTGCAAATAAACGCGGGAAACGTTATACGTACGAACAAACCATTCGTAATACTTATTCTTGGTTTATGCTTAGTTATAACATTATGCCATTTTTATTTGTAAGGCCGAGAGAGATTTCTTATATCACACAAATTATATTATATGAAACAAAAAGCCTAATTGTTAGCTTAGAACGAGACATCATAATTCAGATTAACAAAAAAACCGCTTTACATTTTCTTAGATCATGGATAAGGGAACAGCTCTAACCATAGATTAAATAAAAAAAATATCATAGAGTAAATAGTTAAGTCTGTTTTTAGCAAACAGATTTAAAACGAATTTAAATTAATAATGAGTCGGTTACAAACAAACATACAAACAGGTCAAACTAATAAGAATTGTGTAAAAAATGGCATTATAATCCAAAAATAACCATTTAAGTCTCTTTAATTGATCGTTTAACTTAAAACAATATTTTTATACAGATTAATTGTTTAAATTGACCTACTTTCAAAGCGATTGAAAGTTTTAATTAAAAACTAATGTTCTCTTGTCTCTGGTCACTAACAAGGAAGTTCAGTCAGTGAACTAGCGTTTCCTTTTCAATTAAACTTTGTATGTTCCGTGACACGAAGTTTCTGATGGTATGATAGTGCAATTAAAATACGATAAGTGTATTCAATAAATTGTCCCTTGCATAGGAAAGTGTAAGGCTCAACGAATGGTAAGTAATATTGATGTGGATTAATAATATTTTTATCCCATCAGAGATCAAATACACTGCCTGACTATATCAGAAGAGGAAGAAAAACGATCGTACGTGTCACCTGATCATCGGTGCCTATATTCTCTTGCAATTGCAGAAGATTCACAGGAGCGTTGCCGGCCTTTAAGGAAGGTGTATGCACTTTTTTTGGAGATACCTGTATCGTATCGTCCCCAAAACACTGCACAAGGAAGCTCATTCCACACAGCTTGGTTGAACGTGGAAGAAAGATCCAGATGGTGGGGATGATAATAGAATAGAAATTTCGTCTGTTCTATTGACGATGGTAGATTGGCCACATGGCAGCTACTAAGGGATGTCTCATCTCAATATAATGTTCTAATATGCAGACACTGGGGTTGAGCAGGTTATGAACTGTTAAGTAGATCCTGTAAATGAAGCGACAACCTGAGAGTTGACATTTTGTTTTCAAATTATATTTGTGTATGGGATGCATTTTAAATGATGCTGGCACTGCGATTAATCTGCGAAATACACATATTTGAGTCATTTGGTGTTGAGATGCTCGGTTTGCAGGGAATAGAGTGAAGGCAAAGTACGAAGTACTTTCAATGATCTTACAATCTCAATACGGCAACCGGAAATCCGAGAACTGGGATTATTTTGGTCAACAGATCAGCCAAGCTGTTCAATGCGGAGTTGTTGTTAGTGTTTTTAGGACACTAGCAACCATATATATTACTACTTTAACCAGCGATTTTGTCCGCGTGAATAATGTACTTTGGGCATTTTATTTTATTTTATGGGATACTTTGCAAATAATACACGTACAAACTGTTCTTTCCGCTGCTTGCGGAGCTCTTCTTCAATATAGTGAATATCGCTTGTATTAGGGGGCCGTCTCTGTAATAGTATTTTCCTGTGAAATTTAATCTTATATTTCATCCCCATGTAGGCCAAAGTTTCGAAAATGCTCAAACAAATACATACAACTTACTTCTTATCAATTGCTTAAATACAAAGTTTCATGTTGTCATCTTCGATAATGACGAACTTCCATACAAACTCCAATCCCCTCCATCTATTTTTTTTTGCAATCAGACGTAGGCTATATCATTAGGCGCGAAAGCGTAACAAACAAACTTACGTTCACGTTTATAGTAGTCCCGCTCGAGCCTCGAGTGTTACGTTCTAGTGAACAAACTTTATTTTCAACTCTATGTTTGAACCTGAATAGCTTTTGACCCCGACCACATAGAAACACAAACTATTTAAGCAAACAACGATTAAAAACTTTTTCGACCTTTCTAACGATATATTATGCGGGTCTCTATTTATTGTGGTTGCTATGGAATTAAAATTCCAATGCCCGCGCTGTATTTGTGCTTTATCTTTAGTTAATTTCGTGTCACTTTGTTTGTCCGCGATGGACTCCTTAGCTACTGTAGATCTATTACCAAAATCGTAAGCCGAAGTTTCGCTCCAGATCGGTTCCGAATAGTGCGGACGGATTACGCTTCGGAACCATAGATATGACCATATAAAGTGAAGTTGTAGTTACGATCATAATATTGTCAAACAACGAAAAATTAAATGTCAAGTGAATTTGGCAATAAGGCTATATATATTAACACTAATTCTGACCTGTATAAATACCACCGGACAGGCTGTTCCATATGTTGTCTAACAACCTATAAACAGGCCAGGTATATTAGTTTAGTGTGCGTGACAAGCTACGTCTTACACTCGCAATTATTATGACACATTGTGTTAGTGTGCGTGAATTGCGAAAAAAGAGGTTAGTTCCAAAGTCTATATTTTTTTCGACGATTTATATTAATAAAAGTATAGTTGCTGGATTGCTAAAGGCCAATGTTTTAGTAGTAAACATTTCAAAAGAATTGAAAGTAATTTACCTACAAATCGTCGAAAGCGGCGGTTACTGTTAATATGCCGGGGCTAAAGCTTGGTCTGTCATAAATCTATTATTTTCTTTTATGTATCTAGAAATCGACTAAATTATATATTAATAAATATATAGCCTCTAATTTACAAGCAATAAATTAAACCTAATTAATATTGACGTTATGAAGAAAAATAATCTTCTTTCATAAAGAAAATATTCTCATCGACTATTACTAATCTTTATCTAATATATAAAATTCTCGTGTCATGGTGTTAAACTTTGAACTCCTCCGAAACGGCTTGACCGATTCTCATGAAATTTTGAGTGCATATTGGGTAGGTCTGAGAATCGGACAACATCTATTTTTCATGCCCCTAAATGTTAAGTGTGGTCCACGCCAAATTTGTTTTTTAATTTTCTATGACATTTTATTTTTAAATTTGTTTGATTATGAGTCAGCATTAAAAAATACATACAACTTAAAATTTTCACCCATCTACGATCAACAGTTACTTTTGTATCGCGATTTTAATATCGGCAATACAACGTTTGCTGGGTCAGCTAGTAATATATATAATTTTTATGTACGTGTGTTGACAGTGAACTCCTCCTAAACAGCTCGACCGATTTGAATGTAATTCTCTGTGTGTTCAAGTGGATACGAGGATGGTTTAAATTCACAATTGAACTACCTCCTAAACGGCTGGACTGATTTTAATAACTTTTTTTAACTCTTGCCCATGTGTATGTTAATAGTTAACTCCTTCCAACTGCTGGACAGATTTTTCAAATTTAAGACGTGTATATAGGATAACGTCTGTCGGGTCCGCCAGTAGAATAGAATAAGTATTGTAACAAGGAGGTCTTATCCGCATATAAGAACTCATTGTTCTATGGTTGCCCGTCAAGCTAAAGAATCAGATTATATTTTAAATTTAAATATTGACGCGGATGAGAAGACAATCGAATAGTATAGCTAATCATAATAGTATAACTTGGTATATTTAAACACTGCAAAACATTACCGATACAGGAACTCTTTAAATGCACAATACTTAAACAAGAATTCTTCAACGAAAATCTACGCATAAAAATGGAACACTCTATACATACGCGGGCGATAACTACACACCGGTTGCGCACTGAGCGAGCTAACAAGTTGTACGGTGAGAGAACAACAAACTATATTGTTCCTCGCCTAATTAATCAACTACCCTCATCTCTGTCCAATGCAGTGACCCATAAAAATATTAAACAAAAACTAAAGGAATATTTCCTAGGTAATCTTTGATCGCATTTGTAATTAATAAGATGGTCATGGGATGCCTGGGAATAGAAATGAAGTAAAGTAAGAACGGTCACCCTTGCCTTCGGCTTATATCTTATACTAGCTGACCCGGCAGACGTTGTTCTATAGATAATAAAAAAATACTGTTTTATAGGAATTTGCGATATTATTTCAAAACATCAAGAATAACTTCGTAACGTATGCTCCCTGTTGTTATAATGAAATTGTTTCACAGCAAAACTGTCAAACCGTGCGTCAATAAAGTCTCTTACAGAAAATATGTCCATACAAAACAAATAATGGAAATAAAAATAATTATGGGTCCCAAATCGAAATAAAAACTATTCTATCTCTCGAGTTGGATTAAACTGCACTCCATGAACTAACCATTAAAATCCGTTCATTAGCTTAGGAGTCCATCGCGGACAAACAACGTGTCACGTAATTTATATATATATTAGACTAGCTGACCCGGCGAACGTTGTTTTGCCATATAAAGTATAATTCACGCGATAGTTTTATAAGTAATAAAATATTACCTATATTATAGCCTGTACATCATTTTGTTCTATTGTCAATAGTTTTTGCAGCGCACGCAAAAATAGGTTTTCGATTTTACACCTTGTGTTACAAAATAGCAATTTTATTACGGATCCCTAATTTTGAAAAAAAAAACATAGCCTATAGCCTTCCTCGATAAATGGACTACCCAACACTGAGAGAATCATTCAAATCGGACCAGTAGTACCAGAGATTAGCGCGTTCAAACAAACAAACAAACACTGCAGCTTTATAATATTAAGTATAGATTAAATAAAGTTATGATTACATAATATATAATTATTATATAAAAGATGGTAAAAGAATATACGTATTAAAAGTGGAAGAATGTTTTATTGTACAACGATCCCGCGTGTGAGGGAGGACTCACTCGCTACAGTAATGTGTTAGTGTTTGTACTTCTGGTTAGTATGGATCGCTTAAGGTAGATTTACACTATCAGTTTTAATCAATTCTGGCTCGATATTATTCACAGCGAGAAATAAGTAACTAACAAGGATGGAGAAATGGTTAACACCAGCGGCCTTGCAAATAAAGTTGGCATAAAGTTATACCTGAAAATAAACCAAGAATATGCAATATATTTAATAATATTAAGATACTAATTTGAATTAATAACATTCGATCTCTACTATTTATGGTTCTTACAACCATGCACACTCAACGAATATATTTTATGAATGGGACTGTTTAAATCAGTTCAAATACTCAGATAAAGTAGGAATAGTAATTCGTAATCTAACAATTGCGAAGAATTCAAATCAATACAGAAATATAATTTGAAAACAAAATTTTATGAACGATGCCGGACTCGACACACGACCTCTCGCGTTCCGTGCGAGTGCTGTTCCAACTGAGCTAACCGTTCAAGTGACGTATCGTCATAAAATCTTGTATGCTTTGTTCAACTCTCACGTTGTGGCTTCATCTACAGGATCTATTTTACAGTTGATAAACTGTTCAACCCCAATATTTGGATATTAGGAAATTTATTTGAGATGTCGCTCTTGTAAATCTAAACAATTTGTTATGATTTTAAATTGATAACATTGATAGTGGTCGTGTGTTCGAGTCCCGCAACGTTTATAAAATTTTATTTGTGTATTAATTCTAGAAGTGAGGGTTATCACTTTAAAAACATAACAAATTGTTTAAATCAAATCAAGTCAATGTATATACAGCGAATAGTAAGCGATTAGAATCGTTAATTTGATATTGGAGCACCGCCAGAACCATTTGATAGTTTAGTAGTTGGTACAGACGGGGCCAACACGCTGTGATGACTCGGAAGTTGATGAATCGCCTGTTGATGATCTAATTTTGAATGCGTTCTATCTGACTGTTATATGTTTCTCGGATTTGATATGACCGATTTTATGTCCGGAAGCTAGACGCCGAGTCTTGTAAATACATTAAATCTTAGTCTGTTTGCTAATTCAGAGATGTAGTAGCTTTTAAGTGTATTTTATTTTATACTTGCTGATGCCCACGACTTCGAAGAAAGAATTTTCTTGACTTCGACTAATTGACTTCCAATAAGAAGAAAGTTTGGAATTGAAGATTATTTCATGTTCTATTCCAGTTCCGGTTCCCGTTTTCGCTCGCCGTTCCCAACATTATTATATGAATCTTATTTCGATGAACATTGCAATGGTAAACTTAATCTACTGTTGGTATAGCCTATAGCTCATCCACGTGAATTTCAGTTCTTCAAAAATCCCACGCGGATTTTTCCGGGTTAAAATGAAGCCTATGTCCTTTCGCAAGGTCAAGTCTATCGCTGTACCAAATTTCATCAAAATCGGTTCAGTAGCTCTGGCGTTAAAGCTTAACAAACAAACTTACGTTCACATTTATAATATTAGTAGGGCATACATATATCGGCTTAACTATTTTATAATAGTATACTATGACAACAATATTCACTTTTCTTTAAATTTAAATCTTATATTAAACGCACTCTTATGTCGAAGGCTTATTACAGTATTGAAGATTACGTAAACGATATAACAATGTGGAATTGAATAGTGTTATAGTTGTTTTTTATGGATTTTATGTCAGAGCCTTGTGTTGTTTTACTGCATTGCATTATCTTAAAAATATGTATATGTTTAAACTTTTGTGTAATTAACAGGTATCTGAATTGTACTCTTACGGCCGTTCCCAATATTCAGTCTATCTCTTACTTGAGATAAAAATCGTAACTATCGTAGACTTTTCTGTCACAATAAACTTATCGATGGTAACTTAATTTATCCGTACACGCTGTCTGTCAATGGGACGACGTATAGCCCCAATATAAGGCGATAAGAATTAGGTACTTATCGGGTATATTGGGACAGTTTCAGATTATTGACAGTAGAAGGTAGTAATTTATCTCTATCTGTAGATAGTATATTGGGTACGGCCGTTAGTGATTGAAGTTGACAAGCAATCTTTTGATTTTATGTCAATAAAATATTTTTGACTTTTGACTTGACTTTATGGCACAAGATGTAGTGATATCGTAAGAGACCTAGGGTAACCTAGAGTTTTTGTTAGTAAAGATCTAAACGAATGAGTCAAGACGGATTTACAATACGATTTTGTAAGCGATTGGAACTGTACAAATATACATTGAAGGGATAAATATTTACAGGGCATTGGTATAATAAAAAAAGGCATAACAAGGCATTTGTTTTGCCAAAATTGATTCCTTTAGAATTATTTTTTGATGACATTTCTAACATACTAGATACTACTACCGCTTCGGTAGTAGTATCTAGTTCAAATGATGCTCTGAGAGAGAAGAAGCGGCGCAAGAAACTCTCCGAGCATTGTTTTTTGCGCTATTTTTAATAAAATATACAATACTGTACTGTCATATCCTCTTGCTGCTAGACAACCTATGAAAACAGTTCTCATCAATGAATAGCGTGGTCCTCGAGGAAGGTTTTGGTATATAATTTGTTAAGTTTTTGTATACATTAACGATTTTTGTTGGAGGTGTCGGAAAAAAACCATCTGGAAGCTTTCAACGAAAACGCTGTCTAAACCGTTTGAGATATAACAATATAATGTATGATGAAATGATGTGTCTTTTAAACATCTACACAAAACTCCAGCACAGTCACAGTATATGTCTATCTCTTAAAGATAACATACTATATCAATTTTAATATTTTGAAAAATTGACAATTATAAAGCGGTAATGTAAAAGCTGTTTACACAAATACGATATTAATCCTTATCATGTTTTATTAACTTCTACATATAATAAAATCATCCAGAAACACGTATTTGTTGTATTGTTAACTCATTAAATTTGATTACACATTTTCGATGGCTTTAGACTACATTTTGAAAATTTTCTTTTATAAGATAGTCCCAGCCACTGTTCAGTAATTATCTTTATCATTATCTATAAATAAATTTAAATGTTTTATTAAATTATGATAATTTTATAGTAATATCAATGACAGTACATTCTAATATATATATATTACGTGACACGTTGTTTGTCCGCGATGGACTCCCTAAACTAATGAACGGATTTTAATGGGGATATGACTTCATGGAGTGCAGTTTGGTCCAACTTGAGAGAGTTTTTATTTCGATTTCGGACCCATAATTATTCTTTTTTTTCAATATTTGTTTTGAATGGACATATTTTCTATCAGAGAATTTAGTGACGCACGGTTTGACAGTTCCGCTGTGAAACAATTATTTCATTATAACAACAGGGAGCATTTTTTATGAAATAATTCTTGATGTTTTGAAATGTTATTGGCAAATTCCTATAAATAGTATTTTTTTATTATTTACAGTACAACGTCTGTCGGGTCAGCTAGTATTGTATATTTTATCAAGAAGAGCGTAAAAAAGAATGCTGGGAGAGTTTCTTGCACCGCTTCTCTCTCATAGCGCAATTTGTTTAAGAAGTGGTAGTAGTATCTAGTATATTACTAATGACATCAAAAAGAATTCTAAAAATCTTTGAGAAAATAAATGCGTTTTATGCCTTTATTATTCGCGAATACTTGCATCATTCTCTTTCTATTTCGACAGCACAGCGTCCGTTGGGTCTAGCTAGTTAAAAAAAATCTTTGAATAACGACTACAAATCAGGCGAAATATTCGAGGCACATACCAGGCGAACAGAATGCATAAGTAGCTTATACTGAGAAAATTGCTGCGCCCATTTCCGTGCATTCAGTGCATCTCAGCTGTACTTAGAAACAGATTGTTTACCAATGCGCCGATACCACCGCGAGGTAGATCACTCGCACACCGTTTGTTTATACTTGCAGTATAAACCGCCCTATTACACGTTCCTGAAATAACCTCGGGGACACTATAAATTGCGGTACACACAACTAGGTCATATGCTTAGGAAAGCTTTTAAATGCAAATTTAAATCGATACGGGGGTAAGTGCTTTGGACCGCATAAAGTTATTCAGCTATTTTTGCTTTGAAATTGATACTTTGTAATTAAAACAATAAAATTGATAAGTTGTTACCCCCTGTAGTATTGAGCGATTAGGTGAAATTACTGGTCAAATGAGACTTAACATCTTACGTCTCAAGGTGAAGAGCGCAATTGTAGTACCGCTCAGTTTTTTTTTTGTATTTCAAGAAAACTGAGCGGCAAACTCATTGTAATAGTCAGGGCGTATCAATTACCATCAGCTGAAAGTACTGCTCGTCTCGTCCCTTATTTGCATAAAAAAAGGTGACGAGTTGGTCTATGTGTTTACTTCTTGTTTCATTATGTAAAATAATATTTAAAAGTGGTAAGTAAATATAGCGTAAGGAAACCCTTGCGGTCAATTTTAGTTTAAAAAATGCCCTTATTTACAATTTTCAATAAATAACTGATATTATAACTATAGTTATATGTGATCTATATTAATAAAAAGTGGACTGTTTCTTTTTCTTTCGGTTATACTGCGGAAACTACTGAACCAGTCGTAATAATACTTATATCATTAGACGCAGCGTGTTTCGGAGAAGGTTTTAGTGATATGATGTGTTGGTGATTACTTCTCCCGAACCAATTTTTTTTTTTTACTTAGAAATACCTATATATTTGACTTAAACCATTTATATGTCTAGATATACTATGACAGTTGTGAAAACGTCAAAAAATTTAACTTCTATTTTGAGAAATGCATTTACCAGTGGGGATGCATGCTAGATTATGGGTAAAACAACGGCACCTATTGCTGCCGTGAAGCAGTAATGTGTAAGCATTATTGTATTTCGGTCTAAAAGGCGCCGTAGCTAGTGAATTTGCTGGGCAAATGAGACTTTATATCTGTATGTCTCACGCCGACGAGCGTAAATGTAGTGCCACTCAGAATTTTTAGTTTTTCAAGAATCCTGAGCGAGCTGAGGGCATGGCGTATCAATTACCATCAGCTGAACGTCCTGTTGGTCTCGTCCCTTATTTTCATTAAAAAAAACCACACTAACACAAAGTGTCATTCATACAAATCGCGAGTTTAAGACGTAGCTTGTCACGCACACTAAACTAATATTCCTGGCCTGTTTTTATTGGTTGTATGCAGTAAAACACTGTATCTAGATATATAAATTATAATAATTTATACAATGAACGGGCGTTTACTTAATAATATATATTATAGCAAAACACACACTTATAATCAAATAATAGGATTTGTAACATTTTAAAACAAGAATTCCCCATGAACAAATAATTATTTTAATTATTCGCAAAATATATAAAATATAAACAAGTGGCAATTAAAATTAGCAGCGTTCACACGTAGCTGAAAAAGTTGAATTGTTTAACGTATATGTGTCGGTAGTTACAACACACGTTGATTGTGTAACCAGCTATGTAAGCTGTTTGGTAAAGTGGGGTCTCATCTCGCGGCATTCAGTATCTGGCGCTGAAAGAAACTCGGTGCTCGGTTGAATGGTGGCCAGCCCGCTATTCGCGGAACAATGCAGGCTTGATGTGCGCATGTTGAGGGAAAACGCGGGTGGGAAAACTCGCGAGCCGTCACTCCGTCAGTTAGTGCCCGCGAGCGAAGGCGGTCGCGCGCTGAAGCAGGCAGCTACGGCTTGCGCCCTGGCGCATACCGAGCGCCGCGTCCAACGCGGCGTTACGTTCTCTGAACCAACGGTTGACAGCCCTGACAACGTGACCGAGTTTCAGTGTCAAAAGGTTGGTGACCCTAACATTTCCTAATCGCACTTCAAATTCAAATATTCAAAATAGGATGTGACTTAATGAAAGTCAAAAACTACCACCCATTCCAAAACTAATGCCTCAGACATGAAAAGAATGGGCGGAAAAAACTCAATGGGCTTTTCTTTTCATCAAAAAAATATGTTTACAAAGTAATATTGTACAATTAACTATTATTATTTAATAGCCTGAGGGCGGTCGCTCCATTCCTAATCTGTGGTATCATTATGAAAGTAATTTATGTTATACATATAGTACCTTTACCACACTATCAATGTTACATATCCGGCCATTGCAACGGGGAAGTTAGCCCGACACAAAACAATCCTGAATACGTAAGTGTCAACAAGTTACGACAACAATAATTCAATATTTAAACGATTTTCTTTAAAAGCCCTAAGCTTTATACGCACTATTAATTCATTCATTTAACAATGTCAGATTATAAAAATAATCTATGTCAATTTAGTAGGTCAAGACAGGGCGTGAATGCTTTCATATAATACAATTATTAACACATCTGTGGTCGCATTGGACGTTTATGATTGTTATAATTTCAAATTTGGAACATTATAAAGTAACATTGATGACGTCACACACACTGAACCCCTCAAGATTCCTTGAGCCCTGTTTTCCCCTCGTTACACTTTGTTATTTGTGGCCGATATTTTTACGAGTACTTGTCTGTGTGCGTAGATAGAATTGTTACTAAGAGCTCAAGTCACGCTTAACTAATTATGTTTTATTTGAAACCGAACCGATGACATCACACAGCACTAGGCTTAAATAAAATTTTATGTAAAGTACGACCTACATCCGTTTATTACGTCTTTCACGAAATTAGATTGGTTGCACAGAAAGCTTTGACTAAATCACGCCAATGAATATACAGTGTACCAAAATAAAAACGATTTCATAGAGAACAGAGCGATCGAGTGAGATCATATATTTCTATAATTTGTGATTGTCTCATAGATCACCTTGTAGCTATTGTAATTGAGTTTTAGTTAAGAAACAATAAACTTTTATTATTTTAATATACCTAGCTCTGAGAGTATCTTGAAAGATCTATTTCACGTTTTTCAAAATATAAAACTGGATTATTTTACTTAAAATGCGTTTGTAAAAATATCACCAAAGTCAATACAAGGAGTCATATAGCATAGTAATCTATTAAAGATTAATTTAAAATTGTAATTAAACCTTTTTTTAGATATAATATATTATAATCTGTAGTCTATCAACACACAAGCGTCGATGGCGAAATACGTAAAAACTTTATCTCTCACCATGGAGCCCCCCAGTTCGATCCTTGCCCGCTACATGACAGTGTGTTTTCGATTTTCGACGACACCTATAGCCCAGTGGTTAGTGAACCTGCCTACTGAGCTAGAGGTCCCGGGTTCGAATGCCGGTAAGAGCAATTATTTATATGATGGATATGAATGTTTGTTTCTGAGTCATGGATGTTTATTTGTATTTATGTATGTTTAAGTAATCATATTGTATTAAATATATCATTGTCTTGTATCCATAGTACAAGCTATTCCTAGTTTGGGGCAAGTTAATTTGTGTAAGAGTGTGTCAATATTATTATTATTATTTTCATATTCATATGTTTATTTGACGCTTTAAACGGTTGGTAACGCTCCTGTGATTCCTCGGTGTTACAAGATAGTATGGTCAACCTTGATCACCACTACTTCTAGTCTTCTTTGCCATAAAAATATGTAAATTTATGTTATCAGTAACCATTGTGACAGAATATGCATATTTTTGTTTTCTGAACTCCCGCGTATGTACTTTCAATTGCTATATAAAAATATCTTACACTGTGAGTGCAATAAAAAAAATTGTGTATACTTATGTATGCATGCAAGAAGATATTATACTTCTTTTGCGTAACAAAACAAATTCTCAAAATTATTTATTCCTCGTGCTATTCTACGTTTGTAGAAAGAACAATATTGTTAAAATCGTGAAATAAATTACTGAATACTAACGAATACGGCTGTATTGGCTTGAATCCTTTGCCTGTCCTAATAATGGACGAAGAAACCAAAAAAATTGTTGAAGTCGCAAACGTCAGATATAATTTCAAATAACAATGATGCTAAAGAAGATTTCACTTTAAAAATCCTCCAAATATCAATAAAACTTCTGATAAAATTCTACACTAGTTGCTGTCTAGCTGCAAAGCTACCAGGAATACATAAACATAGCGGAGTTTTCGCTTTGTTTGACCGTGCTTTTCCAGACATGGTCATGAATTATTCTCAGTGATATCAATGCAGCGACACCTCATTTTGTAATCAAATTAGATACCGTCTGCGTCTGAGGCTATAAAACATTGACAATTTTCCATGAAAACAATCAAAATATCATCTAAATGCATAAATAAAATGATAGTGGTTTTAATTTGTGCACGCATCACGGTAAAGCTGTATAGATTTCAAAGTCTTCTAAGTTTGGTTCCTTAAAAACTAAACCTTTGTCTTAAAAAAATATTGTGATATGTTCATTTAGTATAAAGTTATTTAGGTTTTAAGACCCAATTTTTTTTATTAGCATTTCGTGCTTAGTCATGTGTGTACATGTCTGTTCACGGACGAAGTCACGGGTATCAGCTAGTTAGCTATATATGACATCGTAAGCCCAAGTCTTCAGATGTCATTGTTACTAAAAGTTATATAACCGAAACGGTTTATATTGTTAAGTTTTTTCATGTCAAAGGCATATTATATTTTTGTTTTATCTCATTTAATAAGTTTATTGACATGTGCTATGAAATATGTAAATTGTATTAAGAATGGATTGACCAATCTTGATACAATTTGAGTAGTAAGATTATCTGATTTAATTATAATATGTATACTAGAAACAATAAACTCATACGATAATAGCATTTATTTTTATGATTCCTCGCTCAAAAAAAAAACCTGAAAACAAAAATAAACCATGGCTGTAATTATGTTACAATGTTACATAAAAATAATATATAATAACAGTGAATATAAACTGTTTTATTATAAAGTGTATTTGTTAGTAACATAGGGCACATTTGATAAAATGTGCCCTATGTTTTGCTACTTTAGAATTTTATAAGAGGTTTTATTGGATTTGGAGGTTTTTTGAAGTGAAAACTTCTATGGCATTGTTGTGATTTGAAAGTCGATGAAACGAAAAAGCGCGACAGTGAAAAGAGACAGGTAAATAAATTCATAAGATTTTTAAACGTTTTGAAAACGTTTAAAGAGTTTTGGTACCAGGCGATCATAGTTGACGAAGAGATTGTCACATGTATGACGCCAGTATACCTTTATATATTCTGACGTCATGTGCTCGATATATTACTACATAGACACCAGGAGAAAATAAATATGGTAGCAGTGATAGTAATGTCTTTCATAGCGGTTGAAATCATTTGCAACTATATAGACATATATCTAGCAACACGTACGCACGTGTATGCACGCATTTTTTTTATGCTAGAGGTAGTATGAATTTTTTAGAGTTTCTTAGCCAGTGCGGTAGGGTAATGCGGATGACGTCGCGGGAATAAGCTAGTACACAAATGAAAATAAATTATGCAGAGAAGACCCTTATCTAAATCCAATACTTGTTACAAATCGGTGGGGCTATTTCCGAGTTACTTTGACATAAATATTTATAAACTTTATAAAAAATTCAACAATATATCTTATGTAAAGTACTGATGTATCAAATACTGCTACATTATTTATTTATAGATAAATTGTCATGCTTTGTTGTGGAGACAGCATAGTAGGTAACAAGATCTTTACAAATATTAGTTTTTACTGAGTTATATTATATAATACTTATTTGTATTATAATAGAAATACATACACGGAGGAGTATAACCAGACACTATGCTTGGAGTTCGTGGACTATGAGAAAGCCTTGATTCGATTGAGATCTGGGCATTGTTTCAGTCTCTTCAGAGGTGCCACATTGATTATCGATATATCGAAGCGTTTAAGTGTTTGTATGGTAACGCCACCATGTCAGTCTGTATCCAGGATCAGCTCTCGAAACCTATCTGACTGCATGGGGAATCAGATAAGGCGATGTTATATTGCCGAAGCTGTTCACCTGAACTGGGCTGGACTGGAATGGGCTGGGCATCAATATCAACGGCGAATACATCGTTCACCTTCGATTCGCAGACGATATCGTAATCATGGCAGAGACCATGGACTACTTAAGCCATATGCTCGATGGCCTCAAACTGAACATGGACAAGACGAAGATCATGTTTAATGCCCATGTCGTACCTAATCCTAATGATCGTTATGGAGATCTTTTGGGGGAGGTCTTTGTCCAGCAGTGGACGTCTTCCGGCTGATAATGATGAGAAATACATACATACTTTCGATCCCCATACTAAGATAGGGTTACAGAAATAAGTTTTTTGATACCTAAGGATATATAAGGCTTAAATTGTATTTGTTTCTATAATTAGATAGTAAGCACTTACGTAAATATTCATTAATCAATAAAGACATTTGTAATTTGAATTATTTTTTGTTGAGTTCGAATATTTTGATGTACATTCATTTGTTTACTTACATTAAATTTGTTTCTAATCTTTTCATCAGATTCTTAAATTCAAAATATCAAAGACAAAATAGTTGGCGTTGCGTAGAGAAGTCGCTTCATTGTGTGTCTTCTACCGCATTTATCACGGGGAGTGTTCCGAAAAGCTGTTTAACCTGATTCCTGCCGCCGTATTCCATCTTCGCACGACACGCCACAAGTTAGGATATCATCCTCAGTGGCGATCCTCCACAGTGCGGTTTTCAAGGAGCTTTCTTCCACGTACCACAAAGCTGTGGAATTAACTTCCTTGTGCGTTGTTTCCGGGACGATACGACATGGGTACCTTAAAGGCCGGCAACGCTCCTGTGATTCCTCTGGTTTTGCAAGAGATTGTGGGCGGTGATCACTTAATAACAGGTGACCCGTACGCTCGTTTGTCCTCCTATTCCATAAAAAAAAACAAAAGAGTTATTAATGATATATTTTATGCAATAATAGTTAAGCGTTAAAATAAAATTATTAAGTTCAAAGCTCGCAATGGCTGGTGTGGAGAGAACACTGGCGAGCCATTTGTTGCATCCTCATTTCGATTTTTACCCCGAGGTTACGAAAGTGGGTCAGCTGTTTGCTTTGTTTTTAAAACTAACCTGTTACTTTTTAAATTCCGTTATTAAAGGCTCGATACTGCACTAGTTAAGCTTAATTAACATTTTATAGTAAAATATTTAACTATGTGTTTATTTATATGTTATACTTCTAATTGGTATATTCGAGTAAGTATTTTGTTATGCAATGTACATTTTTTATGGAAATATGAGACGAGACAGGACGTTCAGCTGATGGTAATTGATACGCCTTGCCCATTACAATGCATTGCCACTCAGGATTCTTGAAAAATCCAAAAATTCTGAGCGGTACTACAATTGCGCTCGTCACCTTGAGATATAAGATGTTGAGTCTCATTTGCTCAGTGATTTCACTAGCTATGAAGCCCTTCAGACCAAAACACAGTAATGTTTACACATTACTACTTCGCGGCAGAAATAGGCGCCGTTGTCGTATCCATACACTAGCCGGCATCTTGTACAAAGGAGCCTCCCACTGATAAAACATAATATACTTTTACAACATGTTAGCACAATAGTACAAAACGAAGTGTTACAGAATTCAAAAGGATTGTTACAATAGCCACTTTACCTGGCCCTTATTCTCATTAACATTTATGTGTAATTTTTTTGACCTGAGTAAATGAATGATTAAGTGTTTCTTTAAAAAAAAAATCTAAAATGGTACTTGAAGGGATTCAAACTGTTTAACACTGGACCCGGTTATGATTATAACTGTTGCTATATCAATATACAATCATATATATTCAAATTTATATATTTTTAATATATAATACTTACTATTACGTCGTACGTAGACCTAGATGGGTTATAACTTTAGTGTGCGTGACAAGCATCGTCTTACAATATGTATGTCACTTTGTTTTAGGGTGTGTGCGTTGGTGAATATAGAGGTTAACAGCTCGCCTCTACTCACAGTCTATCGATACTTATAAATTATCTAAGATGAAGTTTCGGTTTGAATATCCCCAAGTGTCTAATATTAGCTATATAAGCTGGACGAAGCGTGGTGATTAAGTGGCCTGTGAATTGAGAGGGATGAGGTACACTTTACCTCGCTCTAATGAACTGGTATCTCATGTCGTAGAGCTATTGATCAATAGGTTATTATAAACTCCACAGTAAAATCTAAATATAGCATTTTCTTTGATTAACGCGAGTGTTACACATTTAAATAATACACTTTTTAAAGGATTAAAACGTGTGTAATTGTAACTGTGTTTTTGCATTAGTTTTTGAGTAAAAGTTACATTTTCATTATTATTTTAGCTAACCCAACGTTCCCTGACTTTTCAGAGCACGTTTTCAGGGGGAAAAGGTGTTATAAAATTAAATAAATTGTACTTTTACGCAAAGACTAATGTAAAAACACAGATTGTTATGTTTGAAAGTCCTCCTAGCTAGATAGCGCTCACTTCTGGGATTAATTACTCAAATAAAATTTTGTTCTCAAATTGTATTTGTGTAAAAACACAGTTACAATTACACGCGTTTTAAACGTTTACAAAGTGTTTTTTTTAAATCTAACTATAGCGGAAAATATTATTGAAAACATTATAATATTTTATTAATAAAGCTGTTTAGGTTGATATCAAACTTTAAGAATCATGACGCATTTTTGGATATAAAATAATAGGTCATCACTTTTTTGCAGAGAATCCAAAATTCCGAGAAACAATGTCAACACTAGAAACAATATAAACTTGTTATGCCTACTACTCGTTTTAGTCGAGTTAGTAAGACTTATGTTGCGCGATGTATATGCTTTTACAACAAGATCCCAGAAAATGTTCAAAATAAATGTATGTAAACAATTCAAAAGAATTGTTAAAATACGTTTGCGTGGTAAAGGTTACTATAACATAAATGACTTTCTTAATAAATTTTATTGTATGACATTATAACTATAGTTTTGAAAGAAGCTCGCTGAGTTCTTCGCAGATCTGAGGCACCTATTTTCGTATAGGTTGTTCATGACGTTCAATAAGTGATTTTAAATTCTATTTTGAATAAAAAAAGTGTGTGTGTACCTACTTATGTATGCACGCAAGAAGTTATACTTCTTTGGCCTAACGAAGCTAAAATCATTAAAATGATTTATTACTCGTGCTAATCTACGTTTTTAGAAAGAACAGTTTTGTAAAAATCTTGAAAAGATGGCTTTGAAAATTAACTACTAAATAATGAATACGGCTGTATGGGCTTAAACCCTTTGCTTGTCCTAATAATGGTCGAAATAAAATCGAAAATAATGAATGACGTAAACATTAGAAAATTTTAGGAACCAACTTCACCTTGTTACTTATGTGTTACAGTGATGCGCGCGCATCTAAAAATGTCACTCTCATAATTTTTTCATAACTCACCTAAAGAAGTGTAACTTAATATTACCAGACCACTAAAATTCAAGTTGCGTCACAAACAATGTATAGTAAACACATCTAAATGCGTCATCCTGTCAAATTTAGTCAGTAGTGTAGTCAAACAGGTTTAACAATCTCTATATGGATTTGTACTTCTATCGAATACAAAGCGGCAGTTGCCATAAAAGTCGAGCAAGGAAGCAAATGATCATTATTAATGCAATGAAATAGATCTTTTGTATGAATAAAAACACGAGAAATTCACTTTCTCTTGTATTGTATGACTTATTTACGATGAGAAGCAGTTGAGAGATGTGTCAAAACGATATTATATGTGTGTTCGTAAACTTTCGTATTCTTTTGTTTTAAATATTGATACTAGCATAAAGTAGGGATGGATACTACAAAGTAGGGGTGGACACTTCAGAGTAGAGATGGAGAGTGGGAGGCTTTTGCAGAGGATGCCAAATAGATTATGGGTATCACAACGGCGCCTATTTCCGCCGTGAAGCAGTAATGTGTAAGCATTACTGTGTTTCGGTCTGAAGGGCGCCGTAGCTAGTGAAATTACTGGGCAAATGAGACTTAACATCTTGTGTCTCAAGGTGACGAGCGCAGTTGTAGTACCGCCAAGAATTTTTGAGTGTTTCAAGAATACTGATTGGCACTGCATTGTTATGGACAGGGCGTATCAATAACCATCAGCTGAACACCCTGCTTGTCTCATCTCTTATTTTTATATAAAAAATGCTTCAGAGCAGAGCTGGATACTGACGTATTAAGTATTAGTTATTGTTAAATCTGAAATGTGACGGTGCACTTTTACGGTCGTTCCCAATATTCAGTCTATCTCTTACTTGAAATAAAAATCGTTACTATCGTTGAATTTTCTGTCCCAATAAACTTATCGACGGTAACTCACCATATCCGTACACGCTGTGTGTCAATGGGACGACGTATAGTTTACCAGCGATATAAAGTTTGTATGGAAATTGCAATTCACGCGTCCCAATATAAGGCGATAAGAATGACCCTATATTGGGACAGCTTCAGATTATTGACATCTAATTACTGACAGTAGAAGGTAGTAATTTGCCTCTATCTGTTGATAGTATATTGGGAACGGCTAGTGTTGTATTCTGGTCTGAAGCGTTTGTATTCGTTGCAGTAATAGGCCTAAACACATTCCAATTTGAAAAGAGATGAGAGAAATGAGAAATCTTATGGGTCTAACGGTGGAAGCTCATGGTCGTTCAGATGGCAATGGAGAGGGCTATGCCTGGAGTTTCCCTGCAAGATCGAATCTCAAATGAGGAGATCAGGTGTTAACACCAGAAACAGACAAAATGCCTACTACTCGGCTAAGTCGAGTTAGCAAGTCTTGTGGGGCGATGTATATGTTTTTACAACAGGATCCCAGAAAATGTTCAAAACAAAAGTATTACGTTATTCAAAAGAATTGTAAAAAAACGTAATGATACCACAAATTGGGAATGGAGCGACCACCCTCAGGCTATTAAATAATAAGTTTAATTGTACAATGTTACTTTGTTAACATATTTTTTGATGAAAAAAAGCCCGCTGAGTTTGTTGCCCCCGTTCTTCTCAGGCCTGAGGCATTAATTTTGGAAAGGGTGGTAGTTTTTTTGACTTTCAATAAGTGATGTCACATCCTATTTAGAATAAAAATATTTGAATTTGAATCAGTGGAAGAACCAATTTCACAGGCTTAAAAAAATAATCATCTGTCTCAACCACTCGCCATCGAATTCGAGAGCAAACAAACAATTTGCATTCCTGATAGCGTAAATCGTAGTCTTTTTTTGTCCATTTCGGTAGCTGAACAGTAAACTGAACATCGCTTATGAAAATAACTTTCATTGGCTTAGTAATTGTAATATTGATTAGAAATGGAACGACCGCCCTCAGGCTATAAAATAATAAGCTTTATTGTACGATATTGCATTGTAACCATATTTTTATAAAAAAAAAACAAGCCCGCTGAGTTTGTTGCGCCCGTTCTTCTCAGATCTGAGGCATACTTTTTGCATGCGTGGTAGTTTTTGACGTTCAATAAGTGATATTTTGAATACAAATATTTGAATTTGAATTATCTTTAGAATATATAATTTTCATTCATTATTTGACGCGCGTTTGTCTCTATCACATACGCTGTTTAAAGAAAAAAATAACAGAAGTTAAGGTCTGTTATCACAAACATTTACATTTTAATCACACAACTAACTGCTTAAAAAATTTGTTCTGATAATAGCAACCAGCAACTGAAAATGTGAAGTGAATATCTTAACCATCTATCGAACATTAAAACCACTAAACTCTACATAAATAATAATAAAAATATGTAGTTTAAAAAATCTAATAAACACGCTTTGGTGGAAAAGATAATGGTTGAAATTAAAAAAAACGTCAATTCATGCCTCGTCGCCGATAGATGAAACAATTAACAACAAAACATAAATTAACAAAAATCTTATTTTTCAAATTTAAAATTGAATAATTTTATCAAATGAATGTATTGTCATCGGTCCTCGATACATCTACGAAGTCTCGCCGTTTAAAGTGAGTCAAAATCGCACCCAATGAGTCGGTTACAAACAATCAAACATAATTTATGTACATTTATGTATATATACATTAATGAAATTTTATGTCTATTGGCTACGTATTGAAAATCATATTTAATTGTTACATCATTATGAATACAGCGTCATCGACCGAGTTTAGTTAATTTAGTAAAACAGGGAATCTTATAATCATAGAAATCTAAGTAAGTAGGTAATAGATATTTTATTAGTGTTAATTCCTTGCAGGATGACTATCGCCTAAATGTACATTACATTGCTGCGTACGTTTGCAACGCTTCGGATGTTGATGAACTAGTGCAGCAATGATCTGCAAAATGACGGCAATACGAATAAATAAAAATCTGCAGAATAGTGAAAAATTATCACCATAAAAACAGCAGTTTAATGAAATATTACTTACTGATGAAGTGTAATATTTTGATTGATATAGGTTGAAGATTTAGATGGAAGAGCTTTCACAGTACTGCAATAATACTGCAATTATAAACTGATAAAGATATAACTTTCCAACCCTTTATCTGATATTGGAATTAAAGATATTACTAAGCGTTTAAGCCACACATCCGTAGATTTCATCTGTTTTAAATATATGTCCTCAACACTTCAATCAGGCTCAACTATTTTTTTTTATGGCGTAGGAAGACAAACGAGCGTACGGGTCACCTGATGTTAAGTGATCACCGCCGCCCACAATCTCTTTCAACACCAGAGGAATCACAAGAGCGCTGCCGGTCTTTGAGGAAGGTGTACACGCTTTTTTTGAAGGTACCCATATCGTATCGTCCCGGAAACACCGCACAAGGAAGCTCATTCCACAGCTTTGTAGTAAGCGGAAGGAAGCTCCTTGAAAACCGCACTGTGGAGGACCGCCACAAATCCAGATATTGGGTATGATATCCTAACTTGTGGCTTGTCGTGCGAATGTGGAATTCGGTGGCAGGAATCAGGTTAAACAGCTCTTCGGAACACTCCCCGTGATAAATGCGGTAGAAAACACACAAAGAAGGCAAACACACAAAACAGCAATCTAAAACGAATTCAATAGAAAAGTACTGTAATATAGCAGTTAATAACCTGTCTGTGTTTACAAAAAAAAACAATGATACCATTCGGTTCAAAGACATCGGAAATACCTTTATTTGTTCGATCCGTAGCGTACAGGAACTCTATAACATGATCTAGTTTGTAGTACATACGTGGAACTGCATTTGACATCATTTCTTTTATGAGTGTCAGTAAAGTAGACGATCTTGTTTTCAAACAGCATTTGTTGCTAAGTCACTATTCAGACAATATTTTTTTGAAGTGTGTTAAGAGTTAAGCGCTTATTACACTTCACTGAATTTAGTCGTCTGAATTAAGTCGTTACTGAATTTAGACAAGCATTTAATCGCATTCAGCAATCTATCATCCTAAATTCAGAAATAAGAATGGTTTCTGACTGACTGAATCATTTAGAAGCCTAATTAGAAACGCATTCAGATAGGTGTACTAATTTACTGATTTCAGTCGCTCGTGGCTATTTCATTTTGACGTATATAAGTTTTGTGTTCCTGAATAATAGTAGTAGCCCAACAAGCTTCAGGGATAATTATCGTCAGCAGGGGTTGGAATATTAAACAAATGAATTTCCTGTTGCAATAAATCTTACTATTGTAACTGTACTCGTAGGATAGTATCTTGTTTGTTGTTTAAATAAACGAGAGGTATCACAAGATTTGATAACATTTCAAACGATCTCGAATCTTATATTTGCGTGAGTATTCCCTGACCCATGTTCTTCTTCTTTTTTTTTTCTATTTTGTGCCAACGGCTAAGGCTAGGCAAAGGACATTTTTTTGGTGTCTGGAGCCATTCTTATATATGACACGTTCGTCTTCGTCGCGCTTTAAGTGGTAACTGATTCGGTTACTAGATTTAGATTTAGATTCAGAAGCTTCTAATTTGTAAGTTGCTTCTGAATTTAGATGACTAAGTTCAGTGAAGTGCAATAAACGCTTTAGACCTAGTTAAATTGATAACTTCTTAAGGTCTTTTATCTTCAGGTAATGCTTACAGGATTTTTGTTATAGCACAAGTGAATAATATATTCAAAATATTAAAGTAAATTTTCTCAGTTGAATAAGATCTTAGTGCCACGTTTTTTCACGCTTTACTTCCAAGAAACGCTGTTTTAATTATTTTTTAATTATTTTAAGTTCTATGATATCATATAATTTAATAAGTATACGGAAATAAAAAAATATATGCTAGAACAATGAACCTAAATCTAAAAACCTTAAAAATATAATATAATAACTAACATATTAACAGGAGTTCCTTTCAGCAAGGTTTCGAAGATACTGGCAGTGTTCCCCCTTTGAATATCTAGACTAATTCTTTGTCCGAGATAGCTGCCAGCTCTTCGGTCTCCTGTGATGTCAACTTACCTTTTTCCTATTTCCTTAAAAAGCCTTATAGCGCAAGGATTTATTATTTATTTATTTAGTTATACTATTATTTTAATGTATTTTACTAAAACTTTACAAGATTTCTTTTTATAAAAAAATATTATTTTATATATAAAAAAAATACACGCGGGGTAGTTTTTGGAACCCGCCAAAAGAAGTGAAAACGAAGCTACCTACTTTGAATTGTACCGACAAACTATAAGATTATTATTTTTTTCAGATTTTTTTTTGGTTTGTAAAGAAGTGTTAAATGGTTAATTGAAAAAAAAAATAGAAATAGTGTTAAGGATTTTTTTTAATTATTAACTTTTTTTATGAATATTTAGATTAGCCGAATAGAAGAGATTTCTATAAGTTTAAGATCTATTCGACGCAATAGATCGCCTATTTCTGGCGTGAAGCTATGTAAATGTGTAATCAGTACGGTGTTTCGGTCGGAAGGGTGCCGTAGCTAGTGAAATTACTGGGCAAATGAGAATTAATATCTTAAGTCTCAAGATGACGAGCACAGTTGTAGTGCCACTCAGAATTTTTGGACTTATCAAGAATCCTGAGTATCAATTAGACATTTGGAACGTTTTTCTGAAACTACGTCCAATTACCATCAGCTGAACGTCCTTCTCATCTCGTCCCTTATTGTCATAAAAAAAAAACTATTTCATTTAATTTCAGCCAGTTTAACACTTATAGTACCTACCTCTAGCTATGATGAATCTGTTTGTAAGAATTTAAATGTTTAAGATGCAAAATCCCGTGTTGAAATTGTTTAAGCCAGCAACAGATTATAAATTACAATATAGGCGGTAAGTAATTTTACACCTGTTGATGGCGAGCTAACAGACATCTCTATTACGTGTTCACTGAACTATAACTTGTTAAACGATTGTGATCTCTCAGCATTACATAATAAAGACTATCTGAAGGTTCAATCGTGCTTGACGTTATGACTTAATTAAAACCGGAACGATGCTTCTATTCTTGTTCATAGTATTCATTGAATTTTATTAAAAGTTTTACCATAAAGGTTTTATATTGCAACAGCAGGACAGACATAATCATTTAAAAGTACTAGAGTACTTCAAAAAGTGCTAAAAACGGCTAAATCATAAACGGTGGTTACAATATTGACAATAATAGATACAAATTTAACAACAATATGCCTTAAGCTGGCCTTTTGTCATACGTCGCCTAACAGCTAGAGACTCTATCTATACGTAGAAACTTTCAAAGGCTAAACACTATTTACTCGCTGCTAGTCAATAAATCATCTGTTGGGCGACATATTTAACGAAGATATTTCACTTCTAATACCTTTTCATTAGGATTTCCAGTCTCTCTAATTAATCTCTTTGATAGTACTAAAATAATAAATAGACGTTTAATTATTATTATATTTATTGAAGAGGAGGACAAACGAGCATCCGTACGCTCGTTTAACCTAACCTAACCTAATGTTAAGTGATCACCTCCGCCCACATTCTCTAGTAACACCAGTGGTACACGATCTTTAAAAAAGTGTACGCGCCTTTTTGTAAAGGTACCCATTTCGTATCGTCCCGAAAACACCACACAATGCAGCTCATTCCACAGCCTGGTTGTACGTGGAAGAAACTTCCTCGACAGTGGCACTGTGAAGGAACGCCATACATCCAGATGGTAGGGTTTATATATATGTGTGTATATATAGTATGATTCGGCGGCAAGAATCAGGTCAAACAGCTTTTTGGAACCCTCGTCGTGCTATTGCGATAGAAAACAACTTTGAAGCAACGTCTCTACGCAAAACCAGGTGATATCCAGCCGTTCAAATAGCACTGGCTCCCCAACAATTCGAGCAGCTCTGGTCAAATGGTTCCAGCTGATACTGGGGTGCACCAGACCAGAGATGACAGCAATACTCCATATGTGAACAGACCTGCGCTTCAAAATTGTTCTCTACAATTTTAATTTCATAAATGTTAAAGAGAGCTAAGGTACATTATTACCATCTGCCCCATTATCATCAAATGAGCATTTAACCCAAGTTTTTTTTTAAATAAGACATGGGATGAGCGAGGCGTTCAAAGGTAATTGATACGCCCTTTATAACGCCCGCTCAGGATTCTTGGAAACCCCAAAAATTCTGAGCGACAGTACAATTGCGCTCGTCACCTTAGGACATAAGATGTTAAGTCTCATTTGCCCAGTAATTTCACTAGCTACGGCGCCCTTCAGACCGACACCACCGCAGATATAGATGCCGTTGTGATACCCATAACCTAGCCGACATGCTGTACAAAGGAGCCTCCCACTTTTAAAACCACGCTTCAATCTATTTTGAATGAGTGTCCTTAAAGGTGCATTACGAGCAGTTACTCTAATACTATTTAAATTCTAAAAATTTAATAAAATTATATTAAGTAGTTATAAAAACTTGAACGTCTTAAATGAGATCAAAACTTGAATGTTATCTATAAGTAGATCGGAATGAAATAAAAGGGTCCTTTAAACAAAACATTTCAGTATCTTTATCTTTTTTAATTATCTGTACGTCAGCACTTCTTGACCTAATTAGTAGATAAAAATTTAAAAATAATAAATGAAAACAGATTTATATCAATTAAGACAAATACTTATTTATTTAATACATCACAAAATCCACAGAACTTAAGTTAGGTTATAACAATACTATTGTAGAACTTATTTCTAATAATGGATTTACAATATTTATAACTAGCTAACCCGACAAACGTTGTTCTGTTTATAATAAAAAATAACTCTTGCGGATGGAATTTTGGAAAATCCGTTTTCTAACACTATTTCAATAAAAATTACAAACAATAATATGTGAACCTTAAGGCTGCATTTAGTTGCTCAGCTGACAGCAAACTTGCGCGTGTACAATTGCGAAGACAAATGAATCCATTTTATAGTTATTTATGCAACTGTTGTGTAATAAGAGGTATTAAAACACGAATGTGGATTTATAGGCAGGATTTATAGGCGGCTTCGCCTCGTGTGACAATATCACATGAGTGTTTTAATACCTAATTATCAACAGTTGCATACAAGACTTTATCTACACCCAGAATATGAATCCTCTAAAAGATTCTGGAACAGTTAGCTTCCTGCTAACATTAAACAGCAGTCCTAGTAGTAACTTATATCATTAATTACTGATTATATACAAATAAACTAAGTATTAATGAAACAATTATATATTTTGGTAGTATTTTCCTTTTGTTTAGTTGTTAGCTCATTTTTTGTAAACAATACAATGAAAATATCGAAGAAAACTCGGTGAAAAAAAAAATTCCTACCAAATTTCAAGTCTTTAGCTCTAATGGTTCCAGAGATATCGTGATGAGTGACTATATACGTGGAAATCTCTTATATATATATAGATAAGACGTGGTATTTGTACGTGTGCGGTTTTGGTGTGAGTGCGTGTGTGTGTGTGTGTGTGTTTGGGAATTACTTTTATTTATACCTTACTTTAGATTTTTATGAACACGCCTTATAGAGCAGCTGTTAATATTGACTGTTATTAAAAAGTTCAGTACTATTTAATTGTTTATTATATGTAGTTGTTTTAGTAGCAGAGTGCTTCAGATTACCGAATTTTCATAATCATTGGTGTGACTCAACGGGACTTGGAATAGAGACGAGTGATAATTTTATAACTTAATTACAATAATTAGATAACTTTTAATCCTGAAATATTCTCACTTGATGAATGATAATTCTACCTTCGCACGATACGACACAAATTAGGATATCATCCACACCATCTGTGGATGTGTTGTTGGCCGGTTTTCTAGAAACTTTCTTCCACGTACAATAAAGCTCTGAAATGAGCTTCCTTATGCGGTGTTTCCGGGACGATACTACATGGGTACCTTCAATAAAAGCGCGTACACGTTTCTTAAGCTTCGGAAACAAATGGCGCTCTGAGAGAGAAGAAGCGGCCCAAGAAACTCTCCCAGCATTCTTTTTTTTTGTTCTTTTTAATAAAAATATACAATATTATACTGTCATTTCTATTGCTAAAAAATAATCATAATCTAGTTCCAGGCTATCCGATCACTTAGTGTTCAGCTGTGGAGTAGTAGGATCTACGACAGAGCCATTTTTTTTAAAACATTTAAATTTATTTATAGATAATGCCTGAATAGTGGCTGTACCCCTAAAGCATGTATGTTCTGAAGCCTACTAGAATTAATTACAAGCAATCCCTTATTTCTAGTGTTATTATAATAATGAAAATCACTATTAAGAGCAAAAAGGTGACGATTTTTGTGAACGTATATTAAATTTTCATAAATAGTGTCAATGAACAGTCAAAATATTTATTTCTTTAAATTTATTAAATGTTACAACTTATTCATGGCTTGTTCGTGTTGTTGTTTCGATTTATTCTCTTTTCCATACAAAAATCTATCAATAAAAACTCACCTCCATCGATGTCGTAAATTAGACAAATTCATCTCAAATTCAGTTATTCCTGTTATTATAACTTGATGATTCATATGAGTTCCGCTGAAGGACTCATCAAAGGTGCCGGTAGTGAAGTTGTTCGAAAATACAATTCAGTTTAGTCGGTCACAGCATTTCCTGAAGTGACGCCGATTATTAGAATTAGTTTCGGTTGCTTGTTGAGAACAGGGCATTATGAAATTGGATGCCCTTTTGTAATCATCATTATTAATAGTAGAAGTATTATGTAAGCAAGATTTCATTCCACGTTTCACTACATTTAAACAAAGTCTGTTCGCGATAAACTCAAAAAGTACTACAACGATTTTCATGCTGTTTTCACCAGTGGATAGCGTGGTTCTCGAGAAAGGTTTTATCGTAGAAAAAATATCATGGAGTCATTCATTGCGCAACCCACGCCACTCGTGTTTTTTGATCCTCGTTATACAACTGTTGCATAAAATACTATTATGTTGTGTTTTATAATCAGAAAATCTTATTAGTAAATACATTACTCTCATTGAACCACAGATTTTCACCTGTATCGGAATGCCTGAGGCAGTGTAAGGGTAACATGAAAACCAGACTGCCAAAATTAAAATCATTTCATCACCGCAAAATTTCATCATGCCGGGTATGAACCGTACTTGTCCATTTATGACTGTCAATAAAAAACCACTCACGAACAAATAATATGTAGAGGTGGCATTTCGACAATTATTAATTAATTAACAGAGAGCAATTATTGTCATTGTTCACGAAGGTTGTGTAATTAGCAAGGCACGTATACATGGCATTCAAATTAATACGGCTCCTCGTAATTCCATACCTTTTGAGAATGGAATACTTTTTAATAAAATACTTGACCCGAATATTCACGTGAAAAACTACATGTTCCTATCTCGTTGAATTAAAAATGCACAGATCAAAATGTTTTTGTAAGGATTAAATGTTTGAATATGTTTCTACGTACTTGTATATTATTTGTTGCGGTAATTTATAAATTATGTTATCATCATAATTGTTAATAACCGATGTTTAAGTAGCTTCATTCTCATTTGCATATTTTTTTTATTTCTTTATACATTTCCTCCTCATAGGTTCTGCATTGTAATATATTTGGTGGGTTTGTTTTCAAATATCTTTGAAGAAATAAGAAAACAAAGTAAAATTGTAACCAACATTTATTACTGACACCCGCGACCTCCCGGGTTCCGTCGAGCGCTCTTTCCAACTGAGCCAACCGTTCGAGTACGCCACCTTTATGCTAGCGTGTGTGCGTTTACGGGGTATGCCATACACGTAATTTTTTTTCCCTTAAGTAATCATATATCCACAAATACTTTTATAGTATTGTTTATACACTTCTTCACAACGCACGACGGCATTTTTAAAATATTTTATTGCGACGCAAACTGATCTGTCACAGACGATGGCAGATCTCATAATGTCGGCCGATCGGCTTGTATTAGTGTAAGTGTATGCGTGGGGCTATGTACGTTTACCGGCTTGTTTTGGTGCCTCACTGTTATGTAAGGTGACACGAAGTCCTTCTTATTTTACTCGTGCGTGGAGTACGCATGTATCGTAAATTTCCGTATATCTTGTTCAACGCTCAGGATGTGGCTACATCTACAGGATCTACTTACATTGGATATCCTGCTCAACCCCAATATTTGCATATTAGGAAATTGACTTGAGATGTTTCATATTTTCCGCGTTGGCTGTATGGTTGTGTACCTTTGCCATTCCTTGAATTAGAAATAAAAATCACTCAGCAGAGACAGGTACCTATCTACTTTTTTTTACATTTCTCGCCCATTAGAGCGGCAACTCGAAATTAGTGGTATTTGTTTGTTAACTAAGTCATAAAACGCTCGTGGCGACTTTAGCCGCGACACTCGCGTTTAAACACTTCTTATAAAATACTATAAAGTGTGTATGTATTCATGCATGTACTGTACTTGATAGTGTTGTGGTTTTTAGGATTCCGTACCTTAACAGGAAGAAACGGAACCCTTATAGATTAACTTTGGTGTCCGGTCCGTCCGTCTGTCTGTCAAGACCCTTTTATCTCAGGAGCGCGTGGGGTATCGAGTTAAAATAAAAACGATATACTTAAGTCAATAAGCACTCAAACTTCTAAGTTAACATAAAAAAGAAATGCCGTCTTTGCCGCCAAAAACGTATTTATATATGTAATAATTATGTATATAACATAATATTTCGACACTCTGAAGCGAATCAAAAATTATAGAGTATTTTCCGTTGACCTAAAATTATGAAAATGGCACGTAATACCGTTTCATACCACAAGAATAGGGAATACCTATTGTTCTTGCATCACTTATATGGATTGTAATTAAAATAATTTATAAAACGTTGAATCTGTTGATTTTAAAGAGTGACTTGTGGGTTTTTCCACTTTTACTTATTATAGCTCAACTTTTTTGGTTTTTAAAAGTATTAGCAAATGTATACATATACTATCTCAGAGCGCCATTTGTTTCCGAAGTGATAGCATATTAGAAGTAACATCAAAAATAATTCTAATGGAATCAATTTTGAGAAAAAAAAATACCTTTTTACACGGCAACATTACCTTTGCATCTCGCTGGAACGTGAAGCCTCTTCCCGTTCCCCTTTCGCTCCCTCGCGCTCATCCTGTTGCGTCAGTACGGTTTACAGTATCATTACCGTAAGGTACATATCGTGATATATCCGTGCTATCACTGCTTGTTTTTTAAGTTTTCATGGTTTTGTTGTTAATAGTTATGTGTCGCTCTAGTACTACTGCCACAAAAATTAACACTTTTTTACTTTACCCAGATTCTTTCATTGATTTCTCATCATTATAATAATTATAATCAGCATCACAAAACAACATCTTTACGTCAATTTATAACACTGATAAAATAAATCGTAGTTAACCGACTTCAAAATGGAGGAGGTTCTCAATTTTATTGGTATTTTTTTTATGTATGTACACCGATTACACTGAGATTTTTGAACCTATTTACGCGATTCTTTAGTTTGATACGAAATAGTTGACATTTAGTCCCATAAAAAATTCACATAGTTTGACCCAGTAGTTTTCATTTTATGAATATTTTTCTGAATATTAACGTTTACGTGGACGATGTTATTGTTGAGGTGGACGATGTACTTTTTATTTATTCAAGTCAATTTGACGCCATCGACGTCAGGTCCAATGTTAATATGACCTGGTAGTATGATACTACAAATGCTTTCCCACGATGATAGTTAAGAAGTCGGTACATTAATAACTGCCTATTAACTGTCAGATGATACAGTATGCAAGGAATTAATTGAGGACTACTTTGTCAGCGAATATTGAATTACTAACCTTGACAGGCGTTACAGCATTATCAGCTAAAGTGCTTCGACTCTTGCTTTGATCTTTAAGATTCTCTTGATTGCTATTTGGGAACACAAAAGAGTAATATATATGGTTGAATTATAGAATTAATTTAAGGAAATAATAATTATAAACAATTAATATTAAAACTTATCCATTTCGTATTATAATATAATTCGTAAGTTTATAAATGTAAAGTGGGTTTTGTTTATGATGAAAACAGCAAATATTTAAATATTCTCTATAATTTCCGATTAAAAATATTGTGCTTAAGCAAAAATAAGGAAAATATAATATTTGATTGATTGAAATTTTAGGCTATGTTAAATACCAAGTACTTTTTAGAAAGCCTTCTCTAAAGTCATGATTTCGAGGCAGTACAAGTGAAATTCTAAGTGATTCTATTTGAAAATACTGCACACACAATCACTGCTATTGATTTGTGCTGTCTATAACCATTTGAAAACACTGCACACACAATCACTGCTCTTGATTTGTGCTATCTATAACCATCTGAAAACACTGCCACAAAATCAATGCTCTTGATTTGTGCTGTCTATAACTATCTGAAAATACTGCACACAAAATCACTGCTCTTGATTTGAGCTGTCTATAACCATCTGAAAATACTGCACACAAAATCACTGCTCTTGATTTGTGCTGTCTATAACCATCTAAAAATACTGCATACAAAATCAATGCTCTTGATTTGTGCTGTCTAAAACCATCTGAAAATACTGCACACAAAATCAATACTCTTGATTTGTGCTATCTATAACCATCTGAAAATACTGCACACAAAATCACTGCTCTTTATTTCTGCTGTCTTTAACCATCTGAAAATACTGCACACAATATCACTGCTCTTGATTTGTGCTGTCTATAACCATCTGAAAATACTGCACACAAAATCAATGCTCTTGATTTGTGCTGTCTATAACCATCTGAAAATACTGCACACAAAATCACTGCTCTTTATTTGTGCTGTCTTTAACCATCTGAAAATACTGCACACAAAATCACTGCTCTTGATTTGTGCTGTCTATAACCATCTAAAAATACTGCATACAAAATCAATGCTCTTGATTTGTGCTGTCTATAACCATCTGAAAATACTGCACACAAAATCACTGCTCTTGATTTGTGCTGTCTATAACCATCTGAAAATACTGCACACAAAATCACTGCTCTTTATTTGTGCTGTCTTTAACCATCTGAAAATACTGCACACAATATCACTGCTCTTGATTTGTGCTGTCTATAACCATCTGAAAATACTGCACACAAAATCAATGCTCTTGATTTGTCCTGTCTATAACCATCTGAAAATACTGCACACAAAATCAATGCTCTTGATTTGTGCTTTCTATTATCATCTTGAAATATTGGAGTGTAGTAGTTAATGGTTATAAGAATATTTTTTATAATTATTATTATATATTAACACTAGCTGACCCGTCAGACGTTTTGTTCACAATAAACAGACTCTTTCGGGTGGAATTTCGTAAAAGCCATTCTTAGCTGACCTCTACTCAGTAAAAGGAAAAATCCTACCAATTTTCAAGTACATATGCCTTTTGGTTCCACAGATATCGTGATGAGTCACAATACATAGGCGGAAGTTTCTTATATAAAGTTATATTTACAGGTGCGCGTTCGCGAGTTCTACATCGCGATGCAGCGTTGCCCTTACATCCACGAGATGAAAGAGCGGCTGCTAGGAGCGCCAGCAGACGGAGCAGAGTCCCGAGAACAGCAGCGGCAGGCCAGCCCACGTGACCGGACACCTCTCGTGCAAGACACGCAGCTCGGCACAATCGTCAAGGTAACAATACTCACTAGATATGGATGGCGCTGAAGCGTTTTGCCTATACCCTACCGAGTAGGACGTGCGCGGCGGAGTGCGCAGAAGAGTCTGTGCGTGAGCCCGCCTGGAGCCTCCATCGGTGCAGACCTTGGTGATAGTACTAAGTAGCAAATACTCCAGCGGGGCCCTGGAGGACTGACGAGGAGAAGGATTTCGCGTGAACAGTAGTTGCTCGCGAGTCAGTCGATTCTAAGCCCAAGGAGAGATCTTATTTCGATGCGGCGTGTTTATATATATTTTATGTATATGACAAATAACGCCCTTTGAGCGAAAGGGAATCCGGTTCCTATTCCGGAACCCTGCACCCGAACCGTTTCAATGAGCGATTGGACAACCTGGGACTAGGTTATGATTATTTTATAGCAACAACAATAATAGAACAATACTGTAGGTATACATACCTATTTGATTAATGAGAGCGCAAAAAATAATGCTTAGAAAGTTTCTTGCGCCGTTTCTTGTAGGTAGTGTTTGAACCGACGTGTAAAAGAGTTGTAAATGCTTTTTACGTCTTTTTATATATTCACGTTTTATAACAAAATTAAATTTTATGTGAAAATTACATTGCGTTTGTGACCAAACCAGATTAGTTGGTAGCAAAAACAAAACAAATATATGTATTTGTTACATTATGACGTATCTGTTAATTTTATTATATTCTATTCGGATTTACAAGTTTTACATTGGGAAATATTTTTAAACTGGGATAGACAAAAGCTACATCAATATGGAACTGCTAATCAAATTATTGTTTACTTAAATAAATATACGCGAACGCTTACAATAACGAAAACAAAACTAAGATATTTGTCTCAAATTGTCCGGGATTATGTACAGTGAATCTAGAGTATAATTGTGTTATTTTATTTATTTATCAATATGTTTGTCCATCTTTGTAGCTGAATTCCGACGGGTACAGTTCCCATACGTCGCCGGCGCGTGCTCCGCTTGTCACCGACGAGTGCGAGCAGCCGGCCGACGAGACAGACGCACTCACACCTACCGACGCGATACTGAGGTATCGAGCGTGCTGTCAGCCAGACACCAGGCCTAAGAATGCAAAGTAAGTATCTTTTCACTGAATTCCGATGCACAGTTCCCTTTCGTCACTGGCCCGTGCTATGTTCGTCACCGACGAGTACGAGCAGGCGACCTATATATACGACAGACTCACTCACAAAAATTGTGACAATTCTAAGGTATTGGGCATGCTGTCAGCTAGGCATCAGGGTTGGTAGCTAATTATTTTTCTGTGCTCACTAAAGCTCACTGAATCTCGACGGTGACAGTTCCTCCATTGAATGCTCCTCTCATCACCGTGAGTGCGAGCAACGTGCCGACGGGCCAGACCCATTATAACGATATTTATTTCGAGCGTGCTGGTAGCAAGTAAATAAGAATTTTTTCTTTATCCCCTCACTACAGTGCCGATAATTTTTGTATGTCCGAATGTGGTTCGCTGCAGAAATGTTAACTGATGTCACTAATGATAAAGAAGCAGTTACTATAATACCGTGAGACTTTTTTACTGTTTAAATCGTGCTATTCTTCTTACATATAATCATTTATTCAAACGAAAAAATCTTATAACTATATTTACAATACTATGACTACATAAAATTAAAACTATCATTACGTGGAAGCGTACCAAGAATACTGGCAGCATTTCCGCGTTGGATAGCTAGGCTGATCCGATGACCGAAATAGCTGCCAGCTTGGGTTTCCAGTAGACTTGTTGAGGCGCGAAGATAGTGCTTTGTACATACGCCTATGGGCACTACGGGCCAAGTGTCTCGACACCAAACGGCACAAAGATATATGACTCACTGGGAGCGACAAATTTGCAACGCTTGCTGTCTTCGGCAGTTGAAGCAAGAGCTTTACATAATTGCAATGTCAGTATGCTACTCGAAATTTCTCTTATGTTATTTGAGAATATGATGTAACTATGATTGTTATAGAATCATTGAATATGAAATTACTTTGTTTCCATTTTATTTAATAATTTTTATTTATCTCCAAGAATCCATATTGATTGAATGCTGACTGCGACCATAAATTAATCGATTTAAGCATAGGGGATAAATTATTAAAGCCATGACATAACAAATAGTACAGTGTCGTAATAATGCTTCCAAATAAAGGGAAGGAAGCGTCAATCAATGCGCTTCAAGCGGTCAATGTATTTACAATTATATTGTCCTCGGACCGCCGCGCTGGCCTAAAATGGCATCCATTGATTTCTCATTAATGTTCCTCGCTTTTTAAGTATGAAATGAATGAATATTATTTATCTTCTTTATTACAATTTCATCTCCAAGTAATCAAATTAACAGTACATAAATCCGAATGCAACATGTACCGCGATAATAAAACATTTTAATGCTTTCAATTTAACTTCTGAATTTCAAGGATGTAGAACGTAGCAATATATTTTTGTAACCTACTAAAATATTTGACATAATTTTATGTAAATTTGTTGAAGTAGGCGTTACTTTGCGGAAATCCATAATTATACAAATGATTTGAGTTTTCTTTAGTGTTAAATCCGCCAATATCCGCCAAAATCTAAATCACGAGACCGAGTCTCGTGCCAGATTTTGGCGGATATAGAGACATCACGTCCTGAGGATGCCTCGTGTAGAGGCGAAACACGTGTCGAATTGTTTAAAGACAAATATTGGCGGAATTAACACTAAAGAAAACTCAAATCATTTGTATAATCTTATGTCTTTAAACGAGTCGTACAATTCTTGTATATATATATATATATATATACTAGTGGATCCGACAGACGTTGTCCTGTACACACATCTTAAATTTGAAAAATCGGTCCAGCCGTTAGGAGGGGTTCACTAACACATACACATGAGCAGGAGAATTATATTATACGGACGGCATTAAGAATTGAAACCAATCTCAAATTCACTGGAACACACAAAAAAATCATCAAAATCAGTCCAGCCGTTTAGGAGGTAGTTCAATTGTGAATTTAAACCATTCTCGAATCCACCAGAAGACACGCAGAAAGTTTCATTAAAATCGTTCCAGCCGTTGAGGAGGAGTTCAGTTACGACAGACGCACAAAAGAAATATATATATTAAGATAATCTTAACCTCGGAAACGGCTTAAACGAGTTTCATGAAATTAAGTATGTAGGGGATTTCGGGGGCGATAAATCGATCTTGCTATTTCAATTTAAAAAAAATGTAGTTTTTTCCATGTTTTAATGAGAAACAGCTACAATAACATTAGAATACAAAGGTAAATTTCGCCGCTATATACAAGACTATAACAGCTCAGATGGGACGTTGGGTGATCCGGAAGCAGAAGACCCCGGTTTGAATCCAGATGTCCTATTAGTTTTTTTTTTGTTGAAGTTTTGTACATTCTTAAAAATCCGAGCATGGCTCGGTTGTCCGGATATTTGTATTACTATGCACATAAACACATAGTTTATTACAAAATGATTTTAACATAATGATTCAAGTAATTATCCACTACGTTATAATCTATTCTTGGATTATAAAGACACACAAGATGCAAGGACATTAATAATTATGCATTCCAAATACGTAACGCTTAGACAAGTGTCGTAAGATGCAAGTCTAGTATTCATGTGTTGATTCTAACACTAAAATTTGTTAATTTAATTAAATAGATGCAAATGTATTAGCGATGTGTTATGTTTTGTTATTGCGTAAGGCATGACAAACACTGAGAAACTGATTTCATGAAGGTAGTTTTCTAATTTTATATCCTTAGATACGTTAATAGAGAGCCTGGTGCTGTTAGCCAACGTATGAACACAAGCTAGTTTTGTTACTTTAGTGACATGACAAGCTACACGTCACTTTGTATTATTGTACGCGCGTTGCTGATAATAGAGGTTTACAGTTCACCGCAATTTTTTGTCGACGTGTTCACAGCTGTCACAGTCTATCTAGATATATTACTTATCTAAGCTTATCATTTAATCTCATTCGAAATTTGTCATTGTAGTCTTATGCAATATAGCACTTACTAGTGGAAGGTTTCCTTAAAGCTGGTATCCAGCTAGGTGGGGACCACAGCTGCGCTCTTTCTGCCGTAAAACATTAATGTGCATGCACTTTTTATGTATGAAGATGAGCGAAATTTTTGCGATGCCGATCAAAATTTTGAATTCTTCAAACCCTGAGCGGCACTTTTTTATATAAGGGAGGAGGCAAACGGGCAAAAGACTCACGGGGTGGGAAGTGGTAAGGCCGCCCAAGGACATCCCAAAAACCAGGGGTCATGTGTTGTCTGCCTTTAAGGCAACATTTAAGGGACAGTATGCTCTACGCTTGAGGGTCCCTGAGTCGTATCAGTACGAGAAAACAGCAGCCGGTAATTGATTCTACAAAGTGGGTGTTGGAGGCAAGAAGTTCTTCGCAAAAACGTGGTCGAAGAAATTCCAGACGTCAACATGATGCGAGTGGAATCTTGCGTATTTACGTAATATCTGGTGGTGAAATTCATTTGATTGTCGATGATTCGAGTCGCTATTAATTGTATGCGGTCAAATGGAGGGAACTGGTATTGGCAAGCGCTCCCCAGCGGTGAGAACAGTACTCCATGTGAGGCCGAATTTGCGCATTATATAGTTTGGGCAGTAAAGTCCTCGAATAGCGACCACATAACGGAAGATGCAGTGTTAGTAGGCCCCCCACAAGATGGACCGACGATCTGGTCAAGTTCGCCGGAATACGTTGGATGAGGGCAGCGCAGGACCGATCGTCGTGGAAATCTTTGGGGGAGGCCTTTGTCCAGTCCACTGGACACACAGTCTTCCGACTGATGATGATGATGATCATAGTTGCAGGCGGTGGCTTGTGAAGTACTGTCTTGCCTATTGAAATCACAGGCGTATCACTTACTAGGTGGACTAAATTGGGAGCAGTTAATTTTGTAAATATAAAAGACCCCTTAATTGCTGAAGTAAACGCAAAAGTATAAACATGGGTTTGGCCTTTATATCTACAAAAGATATTGTGCCAATTCTACGACGTCATACAAGGACACTAGTAATACAGAGCTGGGTCACCGACCCCTTTCAAGTTTCATCTGTTAATATTCAATCAGACCGAGCATGCACGCCTTCTATTATATTAAACGATCCTTTGATATCATATTTACTCCCAACCATCTTATGACACAGGTGCATTCAAAACAATTAGGGCTGCAACTGAGTTTAGTATTTCAATGACTTGTTAGCAATATTCAGAGTAAGGCCGGGTTAGTGGGTCGCTCGCGCAGCCTCCCAAAGCTCGCCGAATACCAGGGAGAGGCGTCTGTATCGACCGCGCGGCGCCTACTTTAGGGCTGTCAATCTTTTTAGTAATTTTAATATTTATTAGTATTAATAGTATATTACTCGACTTATATACTATTATCATTAATTAACATTAATTTTTTCAACATATAAAGCCTCTTTTTCTTTTATAAATGTATTTGGATTGCCAATATTTGTTATTTGGGTCTTTATAAATATTTTTACACCAATTTTTTTTATATTATATTCGCTAAGTCTTGTATTTTCGTTTCTAAATTTAAGCGATTAAGGTGCATTTCTTGTGTACTTGTCATTAGACTAAACTGCCTTTACAAAAAAAATTACTGTAAATAATTGAAAAATATAAGGATTGCCTACTACAAAATGTCACACTTAATAGAAGATAAAAGGTCAATAGGGAATTTTCCACAAATATATTAATATTTTTTTTTGGCGACAACTATTCGTTGAACGAAGAAAGAGCGCATTTTTTTCTTTAAATCCAATAAATTGAAGTCTAAAGTTTCGCAAGAGGTAACGCTGGCAGCTTTAATCTCATTGATGAGTTCTGTGTAAAATCATTAAGTAGGTTATAGGTAAATAGTTTGTTGCAGTATTTCTATCTCCAAGAGTCCTCCAAATTCCTTCGACGATACTAAAAATAAAATATTGGTAATACGTAAGTACAGATTTCATATTTTAGCTAAATTGGTAAGCATAAGTTTATCTAGAATCAATGATGCATGACCAGGCATTCCTATATATTCATTTAAGTATGTGTCGTCGACTAACATTAAAAGAATTATCAGCATCTTTTATCGATCCTCACTATGATCAGTAGCCCTCTCAATAAATTCCCCGATATTCCGGACCCTCTTTTATTAAGAGTTCAATTACATAAAAGGGCGCTTGCTACCCCTAGCAAAGATTTGGTCCGCGCAGCATCAATTACTGCGCAACTCCAGTCGCATTTACCCGCGGGTACCGACCTAAGGCCGCACCTATTTCTTCCGGGATTTTAAAAAGGCTTGTGAATTCTTCATTTATAACTGGACATGCTCCTGTGAGTGGTATCCCAACATGGGGAAGGACAGGCATGATGGTGAAGTGAAAGTGGCCACTGTAGAATTGGAGTCCGTGGATAACATGGCTACTCTCCCTGTGGGTCAACATCGGCAGCAGGGCAGCGACATCGCTATTGCTGAGAAGCATAATACGACGAACAAAGAAATGGAACTGAAGTGTGTTCAACCGAAACCCTCGAAGAAGTATGTTTAATACCTTCGTGTTATAATATAAGATATATTCGCTAAATGAATTTAAGCATATTTCTTAAATTAATTTTTAAGTTCAAAAATATTTAATATTTATATGAAAGCAAGGTCTGTCTGTTTTCGTTAGTCCTTAAAGATTACTATTCTTCCATTTTGATGTTTTTTTCTTATAGGATCTCAAAATGTGCATTTTTTTTTTAAATTTTTTACAAACTTTTTCAATCATAATAATAAACATATAAAATTTCGACCCGGTGAAGTTGGGCAAGCGTTTCTATAATTTATATAAGGTGCGACTTTATATGTAAAAAAATTCAGATTTTTTGCGTTTCTTACATTTGTCCCATTAATAATATATATAGGCTTATATTAAGTTGTAGCGGCCATATATAATATTTTTAATAACTTATTGTTTACTTGTTTTGAATAATCTCATCTTAATTCGTAAGGTTAATAGTATAAAAGTTCTAATATTCAAATTTTTGTAGACACACTGTACTTTTATTGTGAATAATTTTATTCATTTCATTTATCTTCTTAATAAGCCTGATCATGTTATTCATCATCTCATGATTCTTTGTAAAATTGTCTTAAATTTGGTGTTTTAAATTCACTTGACAGACACACGGCTAATGAACTTTTGGCAAAATTCCAATCTAAAACTGAAACAATGTGGCTTATAAGAAGTTCTACTCTTATAAGTTATTAAACACGTAAAGATAGGATAACCATAATTAGTGATATGCCAAAAACAATCTCTTCAGGAAGCGCTTAAAGAAATATTATTGTAATAATTTAAGAGAACAATATAGTAATTAGTTGATTTCAGTATTGGTTTAAGTAGCAATAATTTAATTGGTATAAAGAATCTAAAATATTTCTGAAACAAAGGATTACAGTAATACAATTCTTTTCAGAACATCTCTCTTCATCATATCCAGTTTCATTTACGCGAAGCTTTTGGTAGTGGTGTGCATCGCCTACGTCATCAGTGATGTCATCACCCACAACCTGCCACTCTACTACTATGAAGGCTTCTTTACGTATCTCTATGGGATGAGCATACTGTTCCTCTTGTACGTGTTCTGCTTCTTGTTGCAAGGTATGTTTTTTTTTCACCAGTGGGAGGCTCCTTTGCACATAGAGTCGGCTACCAGTGGAAGGCTCCTTTGCACAGGAAGCCGGCTAGATTATGGGTACCACAACGGCTCCTATTTCTGCCGTGAAGCAGTAATGTGTAAATATTACTGTGTTTCGGTCTGCAGGGCGCCGTAGCTAGTGAAATTACTGAGCAAATGAGACTTAACATCTTATGTCCCAAGGTGACGAGCGCAATTGTAGTGCCGCTCAGAATTATTAAGTTTTTCAAGAATCCTGAGCGGTACTGCATTGTAATGGGTAGGGCTTATCAATTATCAGCAGCTGAACGCCCTGCTCGTCTCGACCCTTATTTTAAATAAAAAAACCTACAAGTAAAAGAACCAATGACTGAGAATATTTACTCTAAATATCTGAAATGCAGTGTCTTAGATATTTAAAAAATAAGAATTATAGCTAATAATACAGTTTGACAGATTATTCTCATCGCGCTGTTTAATAACTAAGGCTGAGTTGCTGTTATATTATATTATATTAAGTCAAATTTTTCGTTAACAGTAACGCTGGCTTTAACATAGACTGGGGAATGTGTTGCACCATCGCATTCCTTAGCATAGTTAAAGTTAAAAATGAAATATCAAGTCAATATAGCTTAGCTATTTAACATTAACAATAGCTTTAACCGACGAAGCTTTGACGGTTAGGCTTAACTGCAACTCATTTTTTGCTTAACCAGTACTTTAACATGTTTGTTATTGCTAAAGTTAGTTGGTGCATCCCAGACTAAAACTTTCTTTGGCTTGAAAGCTATAACAAGCATTATGTGCGTCACAATCTTGTAAACATACAAAATTTGTGTAACATGCATATTATAATATTTCTTTAGAGAGTTCTTGCTGCAACGGTAGTCCACCAAAACCCAAACCACCACCAAAAGAAAAGAAGGCAAAAAAAGAGAAAGAAAAGAAAACCAAAGATAAGGAAGGAAAGGACGGTAAAAAGGATGGAAAGAAAGACGGGAAATCCAAAGAGAAGGACAATGAGAAGGATTCTGGAAAAGAGAAATCTACCAAGGATAGCAAGAAACAAAGTTTCCAGGTAAGAAAGTAGCTTAAACGCTAAACACAACGCATCACCAGCACATCCACTTTTGTTAGTAATGTCACTTTTTGTCTCCATTAAGTATTTGTTTTTTAAGATGCAATTCATAACTTTCTTATTTATTAGTTTTGTAAATAATTTTTTTCACGCACTTACTCCAAGTTTAGGCTTACAGTTTCACCATTAAAGCTTCAATAGGATGTGGTCGCATGATTCTTTTTGTTTACGCTGCCTATTCTTTTGTTTTTTCCATATCATTTGGGCAGGAGGTGTATCCCCGTAAGATGCGTGATAAAGTACGACAACAACAATTACAAATGCAAATGGCGCAATTATATGCCTCTGAACAGGTGAGGTCACCATGAAAAAATCCTGCTAATCATCTATATACATTATCTGCTTTGGATGTGCTGTTGTAGTTCGTTGTTCCGCCACGCCTTTTGCTATATGTGTGTATGCCAGTATCCCCGTTTGCTTATAGAATTCTGCGTACTCTGTAAGATTTTTGTAGATCTTACTATACAGCTTAACAACCTTAAAAAGTATTTAATACTTAATTCCTTATAATATATAATTGTATGTCTCTACTAATAATAAGTGCCGTTTAATAAAATTAAACGCAATTTTCCTCTTCAACATAGATACAATGCTTGCGGCTTACATTAGTAAATTTAAAAAGGTACATTTACACAACAGGCCGTTATCTCTAACGAATAGCACATTTATTCTATTGTACGCCTTTGAAAACGGGACGTTTAGCTCTCGTTGCATGAACTCAATATTTTATATACTCCAATAAGTTTGAAAACTGTATTAATTCAAATTTAAATGAGTTCTTACCTAAATATTTTTCTAGAATAATTGTTTGTATTTTCAAAGTTTTATATAATCACGAATATATGTTTGAAATATTTTTGTGTGATAGTTTTTCTACTTTTTTTGAGTTCATATGAATACAGTGCTTTAGTACTCGTAAAGCTGAAATGATTTTTCTTTTCTGTCTTAGCAACAAGATGTAGTTGAACTTGAGGCGGGTCCAGTGGCTCGTCCAGTACGCAGGCGCAAAACTTCTCAAAACGATCACAGTCATGGCAGCTTCTTCTTGAGAATCGGTGCTATTGGTAAGATTGAAAACCACAGTTAGATAGTTCGTAACCTATTTATTTATTTAAATATTAATAACATTAGTACATATTTGTTTTAGCTTTTGGTCTAGGTACTATGGTTTACAATGGATTGGAATTTGGGACTTTCTTTGAGTTACCTCTTGATTCACCGTGCTATCTTATTCTGAAAGGTGTGAATCCTGTTCTTCAAATGATCTTCACCTTTATGCAGATGTATTTTATTTTCATGAATTCACGAGTAAGTATACACTTCTATGGTATATGTTCACAAATTATCTATTTACAATAGAATTTGTTAAACTAGAATAAATTTTATTTTATCTGTTTTTTGACTAAATGGTAATACTTTATTGTAGTTGAACATCCATCGTTTCAAAGTTATAGCGCGATTTGGACTTATGCACGTAGTTGCTACCAATATATGTGTCTGGATACGAACTTTAGTATTGGAGTCACTTAAGGAAATAACAGATTATCATGTCAAAAATCCTAATGGAATGTCCGGTGAAGGCGTACTTGGAAGTGAGATATTTTAATTTAGCTTCACAATGATATATCTACTGATCTTTTCTTTATAATCAAATTTACAGTCAATGATGTTTTGACTTTTGCAGAAGTAATTCGGAAGCATACCTTAAGACATTCTGGAAGAGTTATTGGCGCAATAACTACTGCTGTACCTGCTTTAGCTAGCTCAGCTACCTCAGTTGCTAAATCTACTGGAGAACAAATTCTTAATGCTATAACAACAACTGCTGCAGTTCCAACAACAACGACGACTACCAGTGAGTTTTCATAAATTCGTTTGTTTTCTATATTTGGATCTAAATTTTAACCCCTTACTTTAAAATTATTATTAATTGTCGTTTGCATCATACAAGCACTTTAATATTTTCATAGCATAATCTAAAACCTTTTCAGCGACTCATTCTCCATTTAACAATTTTGGTGGTGGTTTTGTACCTCAATCGAAATTCATCGAAACATTAAAGACTACAACACTAGGGTATAATAACAAAAACAGCGGACATAGAGGTTCTTGGCCAAACGATAATCCATTTACAACTTATACGCCAGACATAGTGGAGACAAAGCCGACCCAATCTCAGACAGCCATGTTGGAAGTATTTCAGTGGCTTTATACATCAACTGTGAAACCAGTAATAAGTTCGGTTTCATCGGTTGTTTCCACTCCGGCTGATCCCTATCCAGGTTATGAAAGAGATTTTTCGTGGGGAAGTAATATTGAAACATATTATCGCGTAGATGAACCACCACATATACCAGGTTTGTTAGAATAACATCCAGTCTGTCGTTCATAGAGCACTTTTTATTTGCAGATTGGGCTATTTTTTTATTTCAGAAATTATCATTAGAAACATATCAGTAGTGGTAAATATTTATTTGACATTCCGTAATGTTATTTCGCATGGTCGACCACCCAAATTTACAAAGCTATTGTACAGTGTTTGTGCCAAATCACTTTTTATTTAAACGTGTTTTTTATGTTATTTTATAAACTTCTACACTTGATTGAACACACCTTTATTGCTAAAATACTTAAATCTTTCGATTAATCCAAAGAACGCAATCAAAATAATAAAATGTGATATTTTTGCAGTAAACAACGCTAACGCCACGGAAATATTTGAATCATTCGATGCCCTGAATCCTGCAGCTTTGATAGCAAATATTGATAACTCTACGGTTTGCGCAAGAATCCCTATCATGGGTACCATCGTCACTGACTCTGCTCCTTACCTGTACCCTTTTATTATTGAATATTCATTGATTGGTGCAGCTGTCATTTACGTCATGTGGAAGCACATTGGTCGATATCCAAGGTAATTATTTTATTTTTTAACTCAAAAGATGTCTTTCTAGATTGGTAGTTACTAATGCAACCAAACTTGTATCTAACTATGGGTAAAAATATTTCAAAAGTAATCATAGATAGTGTTTAATGCACGATAAATTAATAATAATAGCGATATTCTTGTCGGTTGTATTTCTTTAAACCATACCCATGTAGGATCATTCCATACCTGTATTTACCACGTAACGTATGCACTTTCATTAACAAATCATTAGTGATTCATGGCATTTCATTTTATAGATAATTTAGCCGTTAGCCAACATTAAAAATTAGCATACGTAACGTGTGCATACGCGTTTGGTTGCAGCCACGCCAACGATGAAGATCTGGAAAGACGTCTGGAAGCTGTTCTGTCCCGCAGGGCAGCAGCTTTGGCGGCGGCTCAACGAGGCAACCGAGTTGACTGTGCAGGCGCATCCAAGGGACTCTTCTGTGGATTACTTCTTCTGGTCGCTTCTCTCATCTGCTTGATCCTCTTCTTCGTCCTGATAAGACATCAAGAACTGAAACGTTTATCGATCTACTTGGCTGATGTGTCCCACTGCGCGTTAATGGTGCTCTCAATTTTTGCCATTTTGATTGGATTTATTCGGTAAGTTTTTTATGCGTTTGACTCGTTTGAATGTGAAAATATGATGCATAATATACTAGAAATATTTTTTGCTCTTTCCTCTAATTCAAAGCTATTGATTAAATACAAATAAAATATAATTTAATGCAAAGAATTCACTTTTTTATTTTTTTATTATACTAACTTATTTTATGTTGTAATTTAATTTTAGTTGTTTTATTTTTTTTCCCTTACCTTTCCCCAACCTTAACTAATTCCCACAACTCCCATGTTTGCTCCAAAATTCAAATTATGCACTTCGTAAATCACGACTGTGATTAACAAATCCATTTTTTTTAATCCTACCACAATTGGTTTCTCCTATATTTATTTGAGTAGTGGTAGAGTATTGAAATGGAGCTTAGATCCTCCCTCCTATACCGAACCTATTCACAGGGTGCAATCGTTGAAGTTCCGTTCCGAAGAGCAGTCAGATCTGAATGATATTCTTCTGCGCGTGTCGGCTTTTGGACTCTTCACATACGCGGTGTTCAGCGTCATTGCTGGTGGAATGGGAGCGTTTACTCATGAGCCAAATCTGCTCGTCATGATCACTGGATGTCTGAGTGTGTTGCAGGTTAGCGTTCCGAATAAATAGTTATATGCTAAATAACATAACCGTTTTAAGATTAACATTCTTGGAGTAATTACAATAAATTGCATTTCCTCACTTACTTATTAATTATAATTAAACAGGTATTATATATATAAAGATAAATATATGTATGAGTCCCAAAACTATATATCAATGCTTCTAAAAATAGCAATAGATTCAATGATGTTTCCAGATTTATAAAAATCAATATATTTCTTGACTGAAGGTGAAAGTAATCTGTCAACTTATAACAATTGGTTTGGCAGTGGGCAGGGCATAGTCCGATGGACACATAACCGGTGGGACAGAAAAGTCCTCGAGTTGTGACCACCTACCGGAAGACGCAGTGTTGGTAGGCCCCCCACAAGATGGACCGACGATCTGGTCAATATCGCCGGAATACGTTGGATGAGGGCAGCGCGGGACCAATCGTCATGAAGATCTTTAGGGGAGCCCTTTGTCCAGCAGTGAACGTTTTCCGGCTGATAATGATGACATAACAATTCAATGATTCATTGATGTTTCTATATTTATTTAAAAACAATATATTTCTTCACTCAACTTATAATTATCAGTGCCTACCCTGATTTACCTAATTTACGCAAACTACATTTCTTTGGTCCTAAATTTCAGGTGATACTTCAACTTTTATTCATTGCGGATGTCTCTCGTCGCCGAGTCCACTTGCCCGAACAGGAACGCAGCAAGCCCGCACGCCAGGCTGTTACATTCTTATTGATCTGTAACGTTACCATGTGGCTTATCTATACCGTGGAAGCTCAGAAAGTGCTCGCAAATCCGGTAAGTTTTGTGGTTTGACTTAGAGGGTAAAGTTACTCTTTGCATAATGTTACAAATATTAAAAGTGAATTAATTCACCAGGAATCTGTTTGAAACTTAAAATCTTGGCATTTAACAAATTAGCCTGCAAAAATTATGCAAATGCTTACGTACCTACCTATGTTTAGCTACTAAACGAATTCTTCCATCAATTTCGTGATGAGCCACAGTTCATTATGTCCTCATCTCAAATGTCAGTCTGAGGACTGATGGAAAATTATAGAAAAGCTTTAACTAGGTATCTTTTATGTTGTAATGATTTAGATATATTATATTTTCAGGTTCAATTGGATTTCTACGGTTTCGTCGCTTGGTCCCTTGTACAACGCTTCACTCTTCCGCTTTGCATCTTCCACCGTTTCCACTCGGCTGTTACTCTTGCGGAGATTTGGAAGACCAGCTACAAAGCACGTTTGGAGTGAATCCAGCGAACCATTTGAAGTGGTTTTGAGTTTTCACTTTCACATTGGTGAATTAAACAATACGATACATACAAATACTACTCTCAGCCTAATTCATCTACCAGGAAAATTACGTAAAATACAATTATCTTTGACATATTTCACCAATGTGGAAGCAATTTGCCCGTAAAATAGGGTTTGTATCGATTTCGTCCTTTCCAGGGCAGTAAAATCTAGTTGTTAGGATTAAATGTCCTACTTGATCATATAGGTGTAGTGCAGTTTGAGTCAGCTTTAGGAGTAACTTTTTGTGTAGTGTGATTTAATGTGTAAAGAACAAAAGAATGTCTAATATACAGTAAGCCTTTTACTTAAAACTTGATCGTAAAGGCTTCCAACACACGCAGAAAAAAAAAACAAAAATTATTATAACGTTAGCAAAGAAATTGCAAATATTTAATTTACAAATTTACCGCGAAGGGAGCTGTATGAGGTCTGTTTGACAATCCTTAAAAAATATCTTATGACGTTTCTCGTTATATAATTCGATAGCCATACAAAAAAATAGCGGATGAAATGGATTATCATAATATTATACATTCTTTCCCACATACTTATGCGAAATAAAACTCAGTTTCTCATTTCAGCCCAGTTATCACGTCAAAATGCAGGCACTTTCTTTTAAGTTTTTTACCAACCCTGACGTCAACCAATAATATTTTTATAATTATCTATTATTAATTAATGTTTTATGACCATTACAAAAAACAATTCGAAATCACTGTACCTAATAAGTTTGTTTTGTTACATTCCATTTCAAGCACATTTTTCATTTGCGATTTTAAAGACTGATGAAATTTTCATTAACGAACAAAATATACGTATGTTGCTCATATTTTATCGACTGCTATTTTTGAAGTTTTTGCCTGACTGTTATTCATAGTCTTTGTGAAAAATTTATTCCCTCCTTTGTTGAAAAATCTTGTGCCATGTAACTTGGATCCAATCTCTAAATGTCGGTTATAGTTTTTTCTTAAATAAAATGTAATTTTTCATAAAATTTAATACGTTTCTAACGAAATATTTCGGTGTGTTAATCTGAGGCAACCAATAATACTGGATTTTTAATAAATTAAATTGATCCAAATGACAATTTTTCAGTAGTTGTATTAGTCTTTGATACTATTATAATTATAATATGAATATTTCAGAAAATTTATTAGAAACTTATAATATTTCAAATAAGTCTCTAGAATTATCAATGTTAAGTAAGACTTAATCAGTATAGGAGTAGTTGAATAATTATTATCTTATATTATACATTAGTACTTAAATAATGACAACTCCAAATAATTACTTTACAAATCGCGGTTACAGTATTAAGTACGCAAAAAACTGCTCGCTATTGTACGTTGTTAAAATTAAAGATTTTCTTGCAAAGGGGCCATAAAAAACATTTTTATTAAATATACAAATGCTCATCTTATGTGCACGATTGTTTGTCTTGATATAATATAAATTAAGTGATACTAACACTGACCTCTACTATATACCACTGGACTGGCGGCTGTTAAGTGTCAAAGTGCTTTTGTGCCTGATGATATGTCATTTTGGCGCTGTTGGCCATGTAGCGAGAGTCTGCGGTATTCAAACTAGTGATCAACCCAATTGTGGGTATGTCTTACCTAGTGGACAACAAAGATGGTGGGAAACTATTTACAAAAAAAATGTACTTTATTACGTGAAGTATAATTAACTCGGAAAACAAACATAATTAATTCAAAATGTAAAAATACTTCAGAGTATTCTACGTTCCTTCGCAGCCATTTGTATTATACGTAAAATTTGTTCTCTAGACGCTCGCGAGTGGTGCTTCGAATAGGCACAAAAATTTGCTGTCAAACATATAGAACAGCCTGTCCAGTGGTATTTATACAGGTCAGTGGATACTAAGCATGCCAAAAACGTCACAGTAATAAAATTTGGTCATAATTCTGTAAATTTTCTGATGTAAAAATTTAATTTGCGTCTTAAAAATGTTTAGATTATTGGGTACATCTTTTATATTGAAATATAAAGATAATAATTCATTACTCGTTGTTTCTTCTAGATGATTCTACCAAATAATTTGGTGTGCCCAAAATTATAAAAAGAAACATGATATTTTCGTAATAAATTTTAAGTGCAATCTATTTTTGTAAGTAAGCTACCTTGTATAATTTACACAATATGAAGGTGTGGCAACACAGCTATTACGCGACCTTATAATATATCATTACTTATTTAATAATTTGTGTATTTTGTATAAATAGTTAATAAATATTATTTATATTAATGATTTAATTGTTTATAGCTTAGGTTTTGGAAAGTAGATAATGTGTGCTATCTTTGTGTGATTTAAATGATTGTATTTCTTTTCAATGACCGGTAAAATAAACGACAATCAGTTATGACTATGAAATACTAATTTAGCAAGGTTATCGAGACGGTTGTTTGGCTTGGTATATATCACTGCCGATATTTAAACATTTAAATTATAATAATAGAACCTAAGATCTTTTATAACATAATATACTATTTCTAACTTATTCAATTTTGTAGATGATATTTTACTGTGTTTAAAATTTGGAAAATATACCGAAATCGTAGGTAGGTAAGTCTTTATTGATTAAAGTATGTGGTTTCTCGATGTTAAATTAGATTCTTACAGAAATTTAAAATTTGGAATCTCTATCTAAAATAAATATCTAATATTATTATATTACGATATAAATGTCTATTTAAATAAATGCCTACATAATTATTATGTGGATTGTTTGTTTTATTTCAATACTTTTTTCGATTTATTATTTGACACGGGTTGATTTTCTAGTCAAACCTCTCCGCTCCTCTCTGACTGTATGATCTCTATTCCACCTTTCAGCCTGTGCCACCTAATTAGATATGATATGAATATTAGGTTAATTAATCTAATTAGGCCTTGTCCACATACAGCGAACGAAAGCCAGCGACTGCTCTCCCTTCTCTTTCACTTGCCTCGTCTCACACTCTCTTTATCCTTAGTTTTTTCCCCGTCGTTCTTTTTAATATTCGCATCGGGCCTAAAAGTGAATTCAGGTTCCTCTTTGACCATATCGTTACAATATCGTTTCTATATCCTTGTTTAGCCTCAAGAGGCTAGTATTGGCTGCATAAAGCGATAAGCTTCTTTTGGGCCGCATTCGAAAAATATTATTAATCTTAATATCAAAAATAAGAATAGTTATGATCCTAATAGGAACCCTTATAAGAATTTTATATATAGTACAGGCTTCTGGCTGTTTTCATTATTTCCGAGTTATATAAGTAGTCATAATATTTAGTTGGCAATCCGTCAAGTACTAGGTATTCAAATAATATTTTATATGCTTCACCAGTGATACCAATGTAATTAATTATTTTATTAAGATTTTGTGTATCGAATGCTTTCTTTAAAAGAATAAATATGGCATAACCAATTTTCTATTCGCCATTTTTTAATAAGTTTTAAATCTAAAACCTTAGTCTAAAACCATATTATTACTTACAAAACAAGAAATCTTTAGGATTTAGACATGTCTCAAATCGATTAAAATAACATGCCCAATAATTTTAAACATAGCTAGAACAAACGAGACAGGTCAATAATTTCCAGCGTCTTATTATGATCCAGACATAATATTATGAATAGGGGTCACTTTTGCACTTTTCAGACAAGCTGGAAATACTCTTTGACTTTTGTGAGTTTATCGGTTATGAATATCGTGATTCATTTTTAATTTATTTTAATCCATTAGTGATATTATGCTTTTTCTGGTACCGATTCGATTTTTAAGCTATCGATAAATTTGTTATAACTAAAATCTAAAAATCGACATAATAAAGATTTTTTTAAATACTGTTAATGTTTAATATGTCAAATAAGTGATTGGACGAGCTAGGGCCGATGGCACGTGAAAACTGAAAAAGTAGCCGTTGTAAAGTGTAAAAAGTTATGTCAAAGTAAATTGTCAATAATTGTTCAAATCAAAATATGTCAAAGTACGACAGAAACAGTAGTGTCAAATGACTACTGACTAGTTCCACTTGGAGTATTAATATTCTGTGGTGACTAGTGAGATTTATTTGAGAAAAGTATACTTAGTTCTGTAATCTGTGATGAGAATTATTGAGAAGTTGAGAACTGAACGTAGTGTTTAAATTATCTTTGTTGAAAACTGTTGAAAACTCTGAACTTGCTTTAGGTCCCGTTAGTCGTTACCAGCCACCAGGCCATAAAATCCAAAAAAAAAAACAAATGAACTTGCTTTGAAGCGAAACAGCAGAGTGCACGATATTTATGAGTAAATTTTAAATAGTCACTAGATAAAACATAATTGGTTAAATATTATAAAAAAAATACAGTGATTTAATACTAACGCAATAATTCGTGTAACTGCGTGTATTTATTAAATAATAAATTAGACACGAGGAAAACTTCTCTAGAAAAACTAATGTTTCCTAGTCTGAAAGAGCATTGAATTTTCAAGAAATGTGACTAATTTCATAAAATTATCATTTAGGTATTCGTACGATAAATATATATCGACAACATAATAATAGTAAACCATGATTCTTCGATGTGCTTTATTGTGTTTGATCTCACAAATTGCTAACACTAATGTTGTAAAGACGTATTTAAGCGATGCTTATCTTGACGTTTACAAGAATACCGTACACACCGGTACAATACAGAAACGTGACCTTCAGAATCTACCGCCAACGCATCTTGAAACACAGCTGCCTAGTAAGAATGAAGCCAAAGCACCACTGAACTCTGATCAAAGTATATTAGATGTAGCATTAAGTGAAGGAGGCATTGTCAAACCAGAGATACCAGTATCTCCACAACCTGCAGACTCATCCAGTGCAAATGAACAGTCAAACAAGCAGAATCAAAATACAACCACTGTTGAAATCACTAAAGGTAAGTGTAAAATGTCACCATTGATAGCTTTGAGACATAAATCCACAGTATGTGTACTCTTCTAAGATTTCACCATTATTCACATAGTCCATAGGAAATCTTTCTATATTGGTCAATCTACAATCATAGCACTTGCAATAGGCCAGAGGTCCCATAACAATGAACAGCAAGACATACTGCAGGTCGGACATGATTTGATATTTTTTATATGCTTTAAAGAATGTCACTGATAAAGTCTATCATGAAAGAGAATATCCTGTCAGTGTCTCTATTCTTATGATATACTGTGGTTCTCAAGTAAAATAATTATTTCATTCAAATATATGTTTTAATTTGAGTAAAGGAAAGTTTTGCAACATATCTGGTGTTGCTAGAGAACATGGCATGTGGTTGTCACTACCTACCAGATGTCCCAATTGATTACATATATGTTGACATGCAAAATGTGGAACCATTTATTCTCACCACTGTATTTTGATCCTTGCCTTTGATCCTCTTCCGCCACACACTAATGTATTTTCAGTTTTTAAATTAATATGTATGTTTCTACCACACTTTATAAGATAGGTAACTTGACACCAGAGGAATTACAAGATTATGAGCTGCTGTGATTACCTCATCATCCTCATGCTAACAAAAAAATTAATTTAAAAATAATCAAAATATATCACTTTATTACAGTACCTCCAACTAAAGGGAATGAAACAAAAATTACACCAATGCCTAAAGTAAATGAAAGTGAAAAGAGTGTGGCCAATAATGATACAGTTGCAGAAACAGATACAGTAGATTTGAACAGTCCCGGAGTTGTGAAGAGAGCATTAATTGTGTTCGGGGGCTTAACTCTACTAGCTGTTGCATACTTTATATTTTACAGGTAAAAATATGATATTTGTTTTTACATCTAACATGTAACATCGAACTAGATTACTTATAATCATTATATAAGTACTTATTACTACTTTTAAAAGTTAATAACATAATAATCATTTGACCACCTGTATAGCCGAGTGGTTAGCGATCCTACCTACTAAGCTAGAGGTCCCCGGTTTCAATCCAGGTAGGTACAAGCATTTATATGATGAATATGGATGTTTGTTTCCGAGTCATGGATGTTTAAATGTATTTATGTATGTTTATATAAATTTATGTATGTTTAAGTAAGTATATTGTATTAAATATATCATTGTCTTGTAACCCATAACACAGGCTATATATGCTTAACTTTGGGCAAGATAATTTGTGTTAAATAAGTGTGTCAATATTTTATGTTTTATAAATGCATGTTTAACATTACATTAAGTATTGCCATTTTATAATTGATGTAATTAAGACATAACATGACATCTACAACCAATATATTTGTATGTTAGAAAAAATATGATTGAATTCAAGTAAAATTGTCATTTGAATTTATTCAATTCAAGAAGTAAGAATAAACTGTACATGCCATTTAATAAGTTAGATAGATTTAAGGGCTCCTTTGTAGGTCTTGGTATTTAATTTTACCATAAAATACCATACAGAATACTCGAACTCACTGAGCACAAATTCAAGAAATTTATAAATAATAAATAAAATGATTTTATTGCAGGTCAGGGACCCATAGAAAACATGTTTACATATAAGTAGGTAGTCAAAATATTTTAAAATTATAAAAAGAATATGTATGAAGATAATTAATTAATTAATTAATATAAAATTAAAGTCACTTCAAAAAAAATAAAAATAAATAGTCATTTTACGTTAGGGATCTGGTGTACCCTTAGCCAGTGTTTGTAAAACACATTGTCAAGGGATGCCTCAGCGACGACTTTAATCATCTTATTATTAGAATAACAGACGGTTTCCCAGAAACCCGCTTTTCTATTCTTTTATTAAAGCTTCTTTGACAAAAAAGTTACCCATTATCACATGAGTTATTTTAAGGAACCTTGGGTGTTGAGTTTCACCAGCTTGTGAGAGAGGTTGAAGTCGGTAGAGCATCTTTTGCCTGTCTACATCCACTCACTTCAATCCAGTAATTATCATGTAGTTCCTTAGCATGTTGGCTTATGACTGATACAATCCATAGGTGAGTGGGACAATTGGTTCTGGTCAAATTGTTGTCTTCTGTGACCACATCATGGTTAGTGTGTCAGTGGTATTATTACCTTTTGAGCCACTGTGAAAGGAAAACTTTGTTCATATACAAATAAAACCAAAATATATGGCAATAAATACAGAAAGTGCAGAAATGCCTGGTTCCGAAAATACTCAAAATCTTTATTTCTTTTGTTTTACCTTCATAACTTCATTAGTGTATGTAAGTTGAACGTTTAGTTAAAGTTGAACTCTAAATATACTTCTCCAAACAGTTATCCTGAAAACTATGCTCACATTGAACAAGACATAACAAGATTTACAAATGATACGTCACTCGAACTGTTGGCTCATTGGAAGAGTTTGCGGGTTCGAGTTAGGGAGAAGTTAGGGTGGTATCCCTAACTAAAAATTAAAAATAATTAATTGTTGATGCTCCATAAAATCATATTGTTCTCAATCAGCAAAATATTTGCTCTGTTATGAATGTTCACGAATGATCTAATTAATAATAATTAGTACAGCCATGTTAATTGCTATCTTGTTTTGAAACAACACAAGTTTTGAAATTTTTAAACAGAGTGATAAAGGAAACTAACATAAATGAAAACTGTGAAGTTGTTATGTGCTTGTTATAACTTGTTTGGGTGCATTATGAATCAGATCATATTGTGAGATTACTGCTATGGGCATTTATATATGAGGCTATAAGCGCAAAAGTGGTGTAACCCCAGACTACTTCTTTTGGAGATAATAAGGAGTTAAAATATGGTGGAACTGTTTTATTTTTAATATAAAAAAGAACTGTTTAATCTACAATAATTGTGTACTTTTGTGTTGTAACACTATTTTGGTCATCTTTAAAATAATAAACGAAATTATATATAATAAAGCAAAATTTTTATTTGGAAATAATGAATGCAATTCAGAGGTAGAGTAATTCTTCACCTGTCTCCTCATAATATACTTCATCCCGGACTTATTACATTGATAATCTGGACATAATACAATTGATATTGAATAAAATTATAATTGGACAGTCCTACATCGAGAATTTGTCACTAAGTATGTAAATTGTTTCAATTTTCCGTAACTCATTCTACACGTGCAAAATTTGAGGCCTTTAACTACCTTTATGAAGAGAATTGGGTAAATTTCATCTTATGCACCATTAAACTGCTCTTCCCTAAAACAATTTTTAAAATATGCTTAATTCTCTTTGTAATCTTGTATTTCTAAATGTTTAGTAGGTATTTAGTTCCAGTCCACAACCAAATGTTAACATCCTCTCTGTCAATGGTCATCTTTAGTACTTATACAATGTGCTGATTAAACAAAAATTTGTAATTTTATTGATATTTTGTATGTATGTATGTTTGTTTGTGAACGACTCATTTTGGTGGGACTTTGATATTTCTTCAAACTTCATAGATCTATCGAGGACCAATGACAATACGTTAATTTGATACTCATTCCATTTTTTAATTTGCAAAATGAGATTTTTGCTTATTTACATTATTTTCATCTGTAAGGCCGGAATTGAAGTTTATTTTAAACTTCAATCCTATTCTTTGACCGATTCATCAAGTATAACGAAATATACGAATACCAAAGAGAATTTTTAATTTAACAATGTAATTGTTATAGGTTAAAAAAAAAACTAAAAATCACACTTTTATAAATAACCCAATTTAAAAAGTAAGAAATAGTTTATATTTTTTTATTTCGGTTTTCTATAAAAAGCGTGTTTTTTAGTTTCTTTTTAACTACTATTTATCTGTAATCAGGATGTGAATGTGTAACATAACATAGTGCATAAGAATGACCTCATTACCTCTCAATAAAATGCAATAGAGATACCTACAATATGTAATAATATCCAGATATTTAATTTTATCCAGATAAGCTAGTGATAATAATAAAACTGTTATTAATCTGGATTGATTCTTGCTTCGTCCGTTTTTTTTTAAATGAAAATAAGGTACGAGATGAGCAGGACGTGTAGCTGATGGTAATTGATACGCCCTACCCATTACAATGCAGTGCCGCTTAGGATTCTTGAAAAACCCAAAAATTCTGAGTGGCACTACAATTGCGCTCGTCACCTTGAGACGTAAGATGTTAAGTCTCATTCCCTTTCGCCGATTCATAATATCACACTCCCTTGGGGACTCTTAAAAATATGTCAATTTGTGTAAGTACCTATGAAAGATCTGAATGATGTGAAACATATAATGAATATTCAAATAACTAATTAATATAAAAACCATTAAAATAATGAAGTCTAAAAAAACAACTTAATGATAATAAATCAACATATTGATAATGGTGTGGGTTTTCACTAAAAATTAATTTAATACTGTACTTTGCAATTTTAAATTGTATTATTAATATATAACTGTTTGTCCCAAAGAAATAAAATAAAATAATTGGCCTCGAATTAGTTGTACCAGTGGGAACCCTGGGAACTTAAGAAAATATATCCATATTGTTGATATTACAATTTTTAACGGCTGCATTTTTCGATTTCAAAGTAGTAAGTACTCCTTTATAAAAAGTGTTATTAAATGTTTCAGAAATAAACATAAGAAGTTTGATGCTGGTAATACACATAATACCAATGACTCAAATCAATTCCGTTATGGAGTTCTCAATTCGGAGGACAGACGGGAAAATTTAGAGCTCTCACGGATACCACTTACAATGGAATCTGATGATGATGACGATGAAGACCTAGAAATATTTGATTTGGGGCAGAAGAGGAAATCCATATCCTATAGCAATCTTCCTGGGCATGATGAAGAAATCGTCCTCCGGTCATCAAAAGATGAATCGAAGAACAATCTCCTGCTTGATATTGAAGATGGTCCTTCAGATACTTTAATTAATTGGTCAAGTAGCGAGAGTAAGTCTGTTTTATAACAATATATGTTTTCAGTTATTTATATTTTGGTTCATTATTTGCAACCGAAGCAATATTGTTAAAAAGATGTTTTGTATTTTAGTACAATTAAAGAAGGATGGCGAAAATGGACCCACGTAATTTAAAAATTGAGGAATCATTGTACAAGTACAAGTTAATACGATGTTTATACAAAAATTATTCAGGCGCTAAGATATGAAAGTCAAAAGAAATAAATTATTATTATTTATCACGGAAATTATAAAATAAAAACTCTTTATAATGGAACATTTTGGGCATCTGACATCTACATTTTTTTGACATGACCGTTGTTTTTTTATATGGATGTTCCGACACTATCAAACTATCTATACCAACTCAAATCAGTTATTCAGTAGTAATTCAAAATAAGATTCAATTAGGTTATTATCATTGTTTGATACTAAAAACAGTACATAAGTATCTTTAAAAGATTCGATACCAGCTTCAAAAAAGAATGTTTTGTGAATCCTAATTATTAGCTGCTGGCCAACCTTACACATGTATATTATATTATCTTTTAGCAGACAGTAATTAGGCATAGACATTAGATACAAATTATTAATTGAACAATAGATATTGATTAATAATTTTACTTTTAGGTTTATCTTTTGTGTCCCACTTATTTAGACTTACTTACGTTTTGCTTTTTTCTTAGTTATGTTACGTTCTAAAATCTATATATATAAAAATAAATTGCTGTTCGTTAGTCTCGCTAAAACTCGAGAACGGCTGGACCGATTTGGCTAATTTTGGTCTTGAATTATTTGTGGAAGTCCAGAGAAGGTTTAAAAGGTTGAATAAATATGAAAATACTCGGAATTAAATAAAAAAAAACAATTTTGATTTTCCTTTGATGTATACAGAAATCGAATAAAAATAATAGTTTAAAATGAATAACTACTTAGAATTTTTATATCTTTCTAACATTCTCAGGAGGTAAAAATAAACTTCCTTAAAACACTTAAAAAAGGATTCCATTCAAAAATTAGTTCCTTTATCGATTGAGGCAGTACGAAGTATGCCGGGTCAGCTAGTTATTAATAAATTTCCATGAAGTACGCCAATTCTTTCAGTTGGTCCCAAAATACATGCATTCTCGCCATCCTCCTTTAACACAAATACCAGATGCCAATTATTGTATCATATTAATAATTTATTTTTCTTGCTGTGAAATGAATTTCCTAATAATATTAAACATCTAAGAAGAATACACATTATGTTGTAAAATAATTACTATTTGTTTGCTAAGTAAAATTTATTTTTCTACACAAAATAGCTATAAATCCGTTCATTTCCTGACTGGAATTGGTTTTATGGAACCAATATGTTAGTAGCAACCAAGTGAAATAGGTCAATAAGATATCAGAAAGCTTGCATCAAAGTTGCATTTACTGTTTAATATATTGACACATATGGTTCGGGGCCATCCATAAAATATGTCACAATTTAAGGCTGGAGGGGGCTATTGTAATGTGACGTTGTGTGACACAGAACAGGGGGCTTTGAAATGTCACAAGGTAAAACCTTAAATAATAAAAAGAATAAAGTTATATGTAGAGCAAATCTTAAATAAATACTATTAATTTGATCTTTATTTACAAGGCTTATGTAGGTTTAAGTCATCGGTGAGAGGCTGCCTGCTGCCCAATCTATAGAAATTTGGAAAATAGCTATTAGGAGGGGGTCAAAAAACCATAAAAACTTTTTGTGATGTAATTTATGGATGAACCCTTTAAAGATTCTGTGCATATTTAATGTACTATTAGATTTATTAATTGATTTGACTGTCACTACCTACTTTAATTAATCTTTATTTATATTAATATATTTATGATTTATTTATTAGCTATCTCCTAAAATTTTATGACTTATATTAATCTCCAAGTAATTGTAAGTTAATAAAAATACCGTTGCTGCTAGACAACCGATGAAAACAGGCCAGATTTATTACTTTAGTGTATGTGACAAGCTATGTCTTAATTGTTTTGTGTGCATTGGTCAAAATAGAGGTTATCTGTCAACCTCAATTTTTTTCACAGTCATAAAATATATATAAATTGCCATTTATGTAATTATTATTAATATACACATATTGTGTAGACCTTCATATTGTTCAATATGAATTCATAAAAAGTAAAATCTTACCCCCTTATTCATAATAGTCTGCTAACTTTAAATAGCATTGCTAATTCCCACTCTGCCTATTGACCTATGGCAGAATGAGAAAAAACACTCCTTAGCGGCTGTTTACTTAGCGGACCATTATGAATAAGGGGGTTAGGGTATAATAATTATTGTGATGATCGAATGAAATGAAGGTGAACCAGTAATTACTTTTCAATCTGGAAGTTCTATTACTTTGATTTATACTCCACAACCTCAACTGGTTTTATAAAAACCTAAAGATAGTTTTTATTTCGATTTGGACCCATAATAATTCCAATATTTGTTTTGAATGGATATAATATTTTCTATGAGAGAATTTATTGACACATCGTTTGACAGTTCTGCTGTGAAACAATTTAATTATAATTTATATCAATACTAGTGGACCCGACAGACGTTGTCCTGTACACACGTCTGAAATTTGAAAAATCGGTCCATCCGTTAGGAGGAGTTCACCAACATACACATGAGCAGGAGAATTATATAATATGGACGGAATTGAGAATCTAAACCAATCTCAAATTCACTGAAACAAACAAAAAAATCATCAAAATCGGTCAAGCCCTTTAAGAGGTAGTTTAATTGTGAATCTAAACCATCCTCGAATCCACCTGAAGACACACAGAAAGTTTCATCAACATCGGACCAGCCGTCTAGGAGGAGTTCAGTGACATACACACGCACACAAGAAATATATATATAAAGATAGGGAGAGTATTTTACGAAATAATATAGTATGAAATATTATTGACAAATTCATAAAAAAAACATTATTTTATTTAGTAAGTACAGAACAATGTCTGTCGCTAGTAGATAAAATAAATTATTCAATATGAATTCAGCTTATATTCTTGAAAGGTAAGTTGACTTGATAAATAATTTACCTAATTTTAATTCCTCAATGAGCTTATTTAATATTCTGTGGCGTTCTGTGCGTCGAAAACAATAGCGGTGAACAGTTAGCCTCTATTTTCAGTAACATATGCACAATAAAACTAGCTGGCATGCACACCAAAGTAATAAATCTGGCCTGTTTTTATCGGATGCTTTAGCAGGAGGCTCTATCGAGACGTTATAAATTATCTAACTTAATTGGTTGTAATAACAATATTTAAATACCAGTGGGAGGCTCATTTGCACAGTAAGCCGGCTAGATTATGGGTACCACAACGGCGCCTATTTCTGCCGTGAAGCAGTAATGTGTAAACATTACTGTGTTTCGGTCTGAAGGGCGCCGTAGCTAGTGAAATTACTGGGCAAATGAGATTTAACATCTTATGTCTCAAGGTGACGAGCGCAATAATTGTGCCCAAATTCAAAAAAATTCTGAGCGGCATTGCATTGTAATGGGCAGGGCGTACCAATTACCATCAGCTGAACGTCCTGCTCATCTCGTCCCTTATTTTCATAAAAAAAATACCAGTTGTATCAAATGTTTTCAACAATAGTTGTAAGTTTCCATAGCTTTTAATATGTCTTGTGTTGTTTTATTATGTTATTACACTGTAATATGATTGTAAATTTATGTAATGAGATATGTAATGATTCACAATATTGTGTTTCAAGTAATTGTTATAAATGAAACATAACCTAGATTTAGGTATCATATTATACGGTTTTACTTAAACAGAGCAGTTTCCTATCATAAATGATTGTGGGTATTCTTTTCCTTATTATAAACTTATGGAGCTGTGTAAGCCTTGTGACATTGAATTCAGGCATTTATTAGAGATAATTTACCAGTGGGAGGCTCCTTTGCACAGGATGCCGGCTAGATTATGGGTACCACAACGGCGCCTATTTCTGCCGTGTAGCAATAATTATTGTTTTGGTTTGAAGGGCGTCGTAGCTAGTGATATTACTGGGCTGATTAAATGAGACTTAACATCTTGTCAAGGTGACAGCGCAATTGTAGTGCCGCTCAGAGTTTTTTGGTTATTCTGAGCGGCACTGCATTTTAATGGGCAGGGCGTATCAATTACCGTCTGCTGATCGTCCTACTCGTTTCGTCCCTTATTGCCATAAAAAAAGATAAATTTTTAAATTTCATTCCACTATTATAATGTAAATTGTTCTTGCAGTGAGAATCTATTGGACAGATACTTTTCTATTTGAAATTGATGATACTATTAATATAATAAAGTTATAATTATTAATTATAGTCAAATGTTATATTAATTGCGACACTTACGGCCGTTCCCAATATACTATCTACAGATAGAGATAAATTACTACCTTCTACTGTCAGTTGTCAATAATCGGAAGCTGTCCCAATATACCCGATAAGTCATTCTTATCGCCTTATACTGGGACGCGTGAATTGAAATGTCCATACAAACTACTATCGCTGGTAAGCTATACGTCCGCGACGTCCCATTGACAGACAGCGTGTACGGATAAGGTGAGTTACCGTCGATAAGTTTATTGGGACAGAAAAGTCAACGATAATTTCGATTTTTATCTCAAGAGATAGACTGAATATTGGGAACGGCCGTTATTGTATACCAATATATTTTTAATTCTCGTATTTAAGAAAGTTAAGTCAAACAATAATTAATACTGACCCAGTTGATTGGATATATTTTATTTTAGTTTTAACACTTGTGGCCTAAATAGCAATGCTTTATCACGTTATATACGTTAAAATAACCTTCAATATTTTCCTGTAGCTATAGCCTAAAGTAGCTTTATCTCTTGATAACTCTAAAAACATTTAACTGGATTAATTAATGTTGTTAATTTTGGTGTGGGATAGTATCAAAATAAGAAGTCACTTTCAATTTAAAAAGGTAAAAGTAACTTTAAGGACATTGCAAAATTGCATTATTATTTATTTTGACAATTTACAAATAACCTTTAGTACAGTGACTTTGAATTTTTTTTACCAACATAAGCTAAACGTAGGCTTACTTACCTATACGATTATAGATCTCTGGAGAATAATTTTATAATCTAAATAGTTTGTTATTTTTAAGTGATATCTCTCTCTTCTGGGATTTAATATACATATTAAATTTGTACCGAAATTAATGGACGATGCGGGACTAGAACCCGCGAGCTCCATCCGAGCGCTCTTACCAATTGACCCAACCGTCCGAGTGATGCTTGTCCATAAATTTTGGTAAAAATTTAATATCATAATATTTGCACCAATATCTCCTCTCATGCTCCGAAGTATTGAGTTCGAGAGTCGGGATATGAGATATTTTTCGCTTTCTGTGTGACAGGCAGTTTGGCCCTGGTTCGGGATGTGTTTCTTTGATTCCGTATATCCTATCTTTATGTTCGTCTTGGAATCTCGACTCTAAAGCAATTGTCAAACATAAATTCTAACCGAACTGAACTGAAAGCATGGAGAATGCGAACCGAAGCGGAGACGTCAAACTACAAAGTAGGCAAAGCGAACCGAAAGCGAAGCATTGCAGGACGAAACTCGTGTCAAAGTTTTGTAAATAAACACAACCGTAGCGCTTCGGTCTCTCTTCGCGTCTCGCATTCGCTCTCTGTTTGACGTCGTTCATACAAAGCAAGCTCAAATCAAATCAAAAATATATTTATTTCATAGGTAAATCATATTACACTTGAAATATGTAATTTTTTTTTATACAGCTCATTTGGAAGGCAGATATCCTCAGAGGAGAATGAGCAAGAAACTCTAAACTTCAAAAGAGATTAGGTGTTACAATTTCTTATTTTTAATGCAATTTACAAATCATTTCAATTTAAATATATACAAAATGACGCAACAAAAATAATTAAGCGTCAAAATATTAAAAAAAATAATTTAACTTTAACATAATAACTTTAAATTTAACAAGTAAGTCTTAAAAAGAGGGAATTAATAATTATAAACACACAAGGTGTTGAGTACAGTAGATGCATCAAGCCACACATACCGTAAATAAATAAAGACATTATGCGAGCATTTTATTAAATAAAATATATAATAATAACTTTAATTTTAAGATTTAATAAAAAAAAAACATGAAGCAGTCCTCCCGGTAAGAAGATCATCCAGCCACGTATTAGCTATACAACTATCTCGCTCACGCCTCTCTTCGCGCTTGTCTTTTTTTGTCTTGGTTTCTCCTGGCGTGACACGAATTTCGGTTCGCCACGTATTCGGTTTGCTTTCGCTTTTCTATATGACTAGATTCAAAAGATACAAACAAAATTAAACGTTTCGCCACGCTTTCGGTTCGCTGTCTGCTTGATAATAGCTTTAGGCTTTTGGTTTTCATAGTTGCGTGGTTTGGGGCCAATACTTTTCGATACCAAGTATATTTTTCATTAGAATTGAACAAACTAGTTATCAATTACTACAGAATATATACAAACCTACATAGTTAACATTTAATTAGGAAATTGATTTATTAATATTAAATAAATTACTGATGGATATCGGATGAAGAAAGTTTTGTGCGTTTTATGAGACGGAAAAGAGGTGTTTCACAGTCTATTTCTATCTAGGAATATGTTCATATAAGTGAAGCTTAATTCATATTAATAAAAAAACTTGATTATAACTATAATTATAAGCATATACCGGGCTTTCTAATTTATTAATATATATGATGTAAATTGTTTCACTGACAACTTCTTTGCTTCATAGGCCCTAATAATATCTAATATATATATTCTATTAAATGTAATATTAAGATCATTGACATACAATAAAGAACTATACTAACAATTACGCTCAAAAATTGTCTGTAGCAAAACTGCCTACGCGTCTTAGGCAGAGTTTTCGTTCAGTTGTGTTTCGACCGCGCTTTGAATATAGCGCCGCGCAATGATAGTGTTAAGTGAAAAAACTGTCCAAGTAACAATTCAGGTAAGTGCCTCTTTAAATTGACAAAATTGTATCTAATTTCACTAGTTTACTACATTAAATAATTACATTTAAATATGAATGTTTGTTTCCGAGTCATGGATGTTTATTTGTATTTATGTATGTTTAAGTTTATATTGTATTAAATATATCGTTGTCTTGTACCCATAGTACAGGCTATGCCTAGTCTGGGGCAAGATAATTTGTGTAAGAGTGTGTCAATATTATTATTATTACATTTCAACTGCTAAAACAAAATTTTCTTGGCTCCTTTTAATAGGCGATTGGGAGCCTAGTTGTCTATTGTATTTTAATGGTTAAGATATATTTGATTGTTTTGCCTAAAGCATGTTTTCTATCATAGCATAAGCTTTTCGTCTGTGATAGTAGATGATAGAGTCTGCGTTTATTGTACAAAAGTATATAATTTCATAACACAATGTTCTACTTTGGCATGTTCGAATATGTTCTCGCGACGTAGATTCTCTTTCCTAATCTTTATAATAATACTATTTAGTAGGAATTAAGGCTGTTTTTAAATAAATAAATAAATATATATTTTATAATGGCTTTTACTTTATATAAGAATTGTTTTTTCATTTCCATTTTATTGAAGTGATGTTTGTAGAAATTCAATCATTAAAGTAATTATTTAGTTTTTTCCTGTTCTTGCAATGAAATGATGTCTAAGCAGAACTGTCATACTGTACGTCAAAAATTTATCACATTATTCATACTGAAATAAAATTTGAAAAAAAAATATTAAGGGTCAAGCTGGACAAACCTGCATACAATGTGCAAAATTGATTAAAATTGGTTATGTTCTTCACCGCGGACAAACAACGTGACACGATATATCTTATATATAAAATTCTCGTGTCACAATGTTAGTTACCTTACTCCTCCGAAACGGCTGTACTGATTTTTACTTCTGATAAAAATCAGTACAGCTACTACTATCTATTTTTCATCCCCCTAAATGTTAAGGGTAGCCCACCCCCAAATTTTAATTTTTTGACAAACATTTTTATTTTTATGTTATTATGATTCAGCATTAGAAATACATACAACTTAAAAATTTCCCCCGCCGATCAACACCCTATTTTTGGATCGCGATTTTTAAATTATTTTGTTCCATCCACAGAACCGCAATAGGGATGCAAGATGGCAATCGAATATTATAATTATTGTAGTACGATAACTTACCAAAACTCCTTCCTTAAAGGCTGGCAACGTTCCCGTGATTCCTCTTGTGTTGCAAGAGAATATGGGCGGCGGTGATCACTTAACCAGGTGACCCGTACCTGCGCCCGTTTGTCCTCCTTTTCCATAATAAAAAAAGAGCTTTTTATATTTTAAATTGTTTTATTGGTGAGCTCAACTACCCATGTTCCTATGTCCGAGATATTGAAATAAACGAAGCGTCATATCCCAATGAAATTCCTAAAACTTGGATCATACAGACGTGAAACCCGCACGAGTCGGGAAACGTGATTCGATTTTGTCGATTGCGTCTTCTTTTCTACAAATTGTCATTGATAGTCACATGATTAGGTAAAAGGCTTATACTGCATTTATTTTCTCGAAATTGATTCCTTTTAGAGTTCTTTTTGATGTCACTTCTAACACTACCACCGCTTCGGAATCAAATGGCGCTCTGAGAGAAAAGAAGTGGCACAAGAAACACTCCCAGCATTCTTTATAAATATATAAAATATTCATAATCTAGTCCCAGGCTGTCTGATCACTAAGATATTCAGCTGTGGAGAAGTAGGATCTAGGACAAAGACATTTTTTATTAGAACTTTGATTGGGACTTTATTATAAAAGTTAAGTATACATTTACCCTTATAGCTATTTTGTTTCTTATATATATATAATAAATATGTCTTGATAGAGCCTCTTGTTGCAAGAGCTGCTAGCTGCTGCAACTGATGAAACTAGGCCAGGTTTATAACTCTAGATTGTCACAATCTACGTCTTACACTCGCGATTATTATATCACTTTGTGTTAGTGTGCGTGCATTGTTCAAAATAGAGGTTAACTATCAACCTCAATTTTCACAGCTGTCACACTCTATCTAGACGTATAAATGTTCTAAGGTCGCACGAATTTCAGCCAAATAAGTACATAAGAACATAACTCAAAAGTACCTATACACTTTCAGTGCCGGATTAAGCAAACGCAGGGCCCGTAACAAATTCTTTCAGAGAGCCCTTGGTCTATATTGCAAATAGTCTGTTACCGAGTGTCTAACGTAGATTGTCTTAGTTGTAAAAGTTTCACGTTTTTATGACTTCAAGTAAATTCAATAAACCAAATCTTAATAAGTTTCATTTAAAAATTACGCTCAAACAGAGATGAGCTAGAGAGAGATGGGTTAAATATGCGGGGTCTCCTTTCGCGCGGGGCCCGTAGCAATTGCTACTTTTACTACGTGGTTAATCCGGCACTTAGCGAATAATACTTATTATTTGAGGCTTCGCTTCGCATGTGAATATTATTTAAAGTGTCCCTAGCTATATATATCCATATTTACCTTGTTAGCGGAATTCCTCAAATAAGTAATAATAATTTTAGCTTCGATATCAAGTCATCATTTTGTCAAATCTTATAAACCACTTCTTTGATCTCAAGTGAATCCAGTCAAAGCCTACCATTTAATCGAGTAAGTCCACGCCTCTCATATGACAATTGTAGACTTCAATAACTTGTAGATTAGTCTATTTCTTTGTATTTGTGATCTTTGCGAAAATATCTTTGCTTTTCGTGACGTGTTCGTTACCAATGAATGTTCAAAACATATTCACAGGTTCGTTGTCAAACTAGGTTACCAAACCCAGATGAATTCCATCTATTAAAAATAACTATACCAATAAATTGTTCCATCTCTTCGTTGACGTTATCTTGAACATATTTCAAATTTGATTATTCTACTATCTTTATTATCAACTCCTCAGTAAAAAGATATAAGAAGAAATCGGCTGGCAAATCTAGTTTTTTTATATCATCAGGAAGTTCAACATATCCAGTGAAAATGTAACGGTCCGGTCTATAAGGAGGCAAGCGTTTAGTTGACCAGTTCATTTTTACGGTAGGTTCTTTACGATGACTGCTTTTCTTGATTATTGATTTTTAAGGGTAAATTTTAAAAATGGACGTCGTCTTCATGTGAAAAATCATCGTCCGTCTCAGGTACAATAACAGGGCATCTAATTGGTATAGAGCAGCAAAGGCTAAACGGTAATGGTATATATATATATATATATTTAGGCATTGTGCGCCACTGAGTCCCCAAGTTACCATTTTCGACCAACCTGGTTTAAATTAGACTATTCGTATAGTCAAACATCAAAATTTTCGCTATCCAAGAATGTTTGGGTTTTAAATTGTATTTCAAAATATCAATTTCTTCATTAAATAAGGAACTAGTTACGCTTTGCTTAAATTTTCTTTTATAGTTCAATCATCAATAGATGGGCTACTTGATAATGTTATACGATAATTAACAATGTGCGGTCTATCGAGTTATTATATTAATTAAAGTGATGAGGAGATCAACACAATTTAGGGACTGACAGTCTAACATCCGTACGCAATGGTATCCTGCCCCGTCTGTATTAGTTACTTAATCAAAAATACCCATGCCAGAAACCTGCACTGTGCATGAACCTCTAAACTGCATAATATGAAGTCCTGGTACATGTTGCTATGATGACACATGATTTCAACCGCTATGAAAGACATTACCATCACCGCTAACATTTTTATGTTCTCCTGGTTTCTATTATCTATATTAAGGTATACTCGCATCATAAGACAATCTCTTCTTCAACTATGATCGCCTGGTACCAAAACACTGTATAATGATCTAATTTTCTCCCACGTTAAATGTTATGAATTTATATGTCTGCCTCCTTTTATTTTCGCGCTTTTTCGTTTCATAGACTTTCAAATCACAACGATACTAAAGAATTTATCACTTCAAAAAAGACTTTTTTATGAGAAAAGGATTTTTGTTTGAACTATTGGAATTGCAATTGCGCTCGTCACTTTGAGACATAAGATGTTAAGTCTCTTTGCCCAGTAATTTCACTACAAAGCCACAGAAACCTAAACACAATAATGTTTGTACATTATTAGTTCATGGCATAAATAGGCACCACCTATCTAGCCGGCCTTCTGAAAAAAAAAACTTCCCAGTGGTGTCTACAATGTTCCCAGCAGAGTTCAAGGCTCAATAAGCATACACCACTTTAACGGCAATATCCCTCCGTTTACAATTAATGATCATAAACTTGAAGTATGCTAGAATCGTATCTATATCGTAACGTATTGGCGCCTACAATTATAGCATGATATAAACTATAAGGCTGAGTCCAGCCTGAGGGTCCGGCGAGGGCGGAAATGAAAAATAAACACGCCGGCACTGTCGCTGGTCGGTACCCAACACGCGAAACTAGCCCTTATCGAATGACCGATGAGGGAAGGGTGTTAATTTAATATATCATGTCCTTAGTGTGTCGCACGTTTTTTAGACGCTTTATGGGTCCCAGCCTAAAATATTAAGGGTTTCAGTAGGTGCCTGACCAACGACAAATCATGTTAAATTATTAAAATTATCTTGGTTCCAAACTACAATGGAACCTATATTGAAGGATTGGCTAATAGACTAAGTTCTGCAGCATACACGATTGAAAAGAATAGACAATAAACTGACGAAGATATAGCGCAAAGAGTTTAGTTATTTTAATGGCATTATGTCCTACGGTGTTGTCGATACTAATTCCAATTTTTGTTCGTACTATTTATAACTTAAAATCCTAAAGGTTGAAGATATTATCATAAATCAGATATATTATGTATGTAGATGTACGTACATAGGCATATTAGCCAATTTTCTTGAAGGTGTGATAATCATTGTATTTACACCAGGAATAAACTTAAAATTGTTATGCCTTCTACTCGGTTAGGTTAAATTAGTCAAACTTCTTTTTGAATTACAAAAAAGTGCTAGTACCTTAGATAATTAATATATTAAGATAGACTGTGACATCTGTAAACACGTCGAAAAAAATAGCGCCGAACAGTTTACCTCTAAATTCAGCAACGCACGCACACTACAACAAAGTGCCATTCATATCGCGAGTGTAAGACGTAGCTCGTCATGTACACTGAAGCAATAAACCTGGCTTGTTGATGACAATACATGAGCCTGACGCTAAATTTTATTATTTATTTAATGCTTATCTAATATATAAAATTCTCGTGTCACGGTGTGCGGGACCGAACTCCTCCGAAACGGCTTGACCGATTCTCATGAAATTTTGAGTGCATATTGGGTAGCTCTGAGAATCGGACAACCTCTATTTTTCATCCCCCTAAATGTTAGGGGTGGTCCACACGAATTTTTTTTTAATATTTTTTGACATTTTTTTTTAAATTTGTTTGATTATGAGTCAGCATTAAAAAATACATACAACTTCAAAATTTTACCCATCTACGATCAACAGTTACTTTTGTATCGCGATTTTAATATTATTATGTTCCATCCACCAAACCGATATAGGGTTGCAAGATGGCAATCGAGTACAATAATTGTAGTACGATATATTTGGTAGGTCTGAGAATTGGTTGCAACAAAATTTTAATAATTGATTTTTTTTATTATGTTATATGGCAATACGACGTTTGCTGGGTCAGCTAGTCTTTATCTAATGCTCGTTTATTAGAAATGTATCTAATAAGATAGTGTTCGAAAGATTCCTTCATGTTTTTGGTGAGCCTTATCACTAACAATACAATAAGGCTCGGTTGCATCATATTAGCATAGCTGATAAAGTTAAGGGTTAAGTCAAATTTGACGTTAGCCGTAACGCTGACTTTAACATAGACTGCGGAATGTTGATGCACCATCGTATTTCGTAGTTAAGTTAAAAAGTAAAATATCAAGTCAATATTGAATATTTATTTGAAACTTTTTTCAGGACGCAATCTAACATTAACAATGGCTTTAACCGGCGAATATTGGACGGTTACGGTTAACAGTTAAGTTATGACATCATCTAAAAATTGTCAAATGATACAACACATTTTTTGCTTAGCCGGTATACATAAATTTAACATGTCTATCATTACACAAATAAAATTTTAAAACAAAATTTTATGAACGATGCTCTACTCGAACCCACGACCTCTCGCGTTCCGATACGTCACGGGAACGGTTAGCTCAGTTGGAAGAGCACTCGCACGGAACGCGAGATGTCGTGGGTTCTAGTCGCGCATCGTTCATAAAATTTTGTTTTAGTTAGTCTAGTTGTTATTGCTAAAGTTACCTACTTGTTACTTTACCAGCGGGACGCTCCTTTGCACAGGATGCCGGCTAGATTATAACCACAACGGCGCCTATTTCTGCCGTGAAGCAGTAATGGAAGCATTACTGTGTTTCAGTCTGAAGGGTGACGTATCAAGTGAAATTACTGGGCAAATGAGACTTGCATGTCTCAAGGTGACGAACGCAGTTATAGTGCCATTAAGAATTTTTGGGGATTTTCAAGAATCCTGAGCGGCAGAGCAGGGCGTATCAATTAATCTGTAGTGCCATTTTTTTTTTATGGAATAGGAGGACAAACGAGCGTACGGGTCACCTGGTGTTAAGTGATCACCGCCGCCTACATTCTCTTGATCGTATGTCTCAAGGTGACGAGCGCAGTTATAGTGCCATTCAGAATTTTTGAGGTTTTTCAAGAATCCTGAGCGACACTGCATTGTAATGGGCAGGGCATATCAATTACCATCAGCTGAACGTGCTCCTCGTCTTGTCCCTTATTTTCATAAAAAAAAACTTGATGCAACGCAGCCTTAATGTGTCTACAACCACAGATAGATAGATAGTCCTTAATTAATATAATATCTGTTACAAGCTGTGTGTCCGTAATCAATCGAGTAATCGTAGGTCCTATCTAATTAATTGCCTCTGACATCAACACACTATCCGCTTTGATACCTATGAGATATCAACATTAATTGATTTGATTCAAAGGGATCTATAATTGTTTCAATCGAAACCTTGATATTATAATCATATTAATGCTACCATCAATTGTTTGAAGGGTAAACATTTTGATGGTTCAGTCGAATTTTCTAGACATCTTTCACTATCATCTACTATTAATTGAGTATTGCATAAGTAATAATATTATGTTGATAATAATAATAATATTGACACACTTTTAACACAAACTATCTTTCCCCCAAATTAAGCATATATAGCCTGGTGTTATGGGTTACAAGACAACGATATATTTAATATAATATACTTAATTTAACATACATAAATACATATAAACATACATAAATACACTTAAACATCCATGACTCGGAAACAAACATCCATATTCATCTTATAAATGCTTGCACCTACCGGGATTCGAACCCGGGACCTCTAGCTTAGTAGGTAGGATCGCTAACCACTCGGCTATACAGGTCGTCTATATAATATGTTACTTACATTATTTTGTTATATCTCAAAGGGAAAACAAAAACAAAGGTCGTCCAATAAATGTAGTAGTATAAATGTAGGTAGATGAACATTCTTTTTTGCTATTTGGTAGAGTTAGAGGTTTAAGTTGAGGTAGAGTTAGTTAGACTTTTTTGAGTTAATCGTGTAAGACATTGACTATTTGACGTTTAAGTATTTCTGTTGCATCACTTTACATATATTGTAATTGAAATGATTTGTAAAGCGATTAAGGTGTAAATGTTGATTTAAAAGAGTGGCATTAAGTTTCTTGCTACTTCTTCTCATTAGCTCAACCCTTTACGAAGTTGCGGTAGATTCAATATGAAAAAATATTTCAATTTACATTCATAAGTATCATTTCCGTGACCAACAAACGATTAAAGTGATTTTGATTTGATTTGAAAAGTAAACTTCTGACATTCATAAGTGTCATTTCCGGGACCTGCAAACGAATAAAGTGATTTTAATTTGATTTGATCTAATTAAGATAACGATAAGCTAATTTATGTATGTTTAAGTTAGTATATTGTATTAAATATGTCTTCAAACCATAGTACAATCTATGCCTAGTTTAGTGTGTCAATATTTATTTAACTTTGCCGGTTTATACATCGTCGCCAATCGCCATACAGTAATTACTACTATTTCAAACTTATGTCAAATGACTGCACGTTTCATAGTAAATTAAATTTCAATTTTTAGACAATCCCGCCACTTATTACGTAGTATTTATATCCACTTTGTTGAGGTGTGTTGCTATAGTCATCACGCTTGGCAGGCGGTTTGGCGATTGCAGTTGATGGTGGTGCTCTCTCGCATAACTTAATTAATAAACTTGACTGTATATTATATAATACTGCTAATAATCTTTTGTTAAATTAATATTATTGTTACTAATGATTTAGAAATGTATTTTATAAAATTTGCACGTATTAAATGTGGCAAACATGTACTTTATAATATTTATGTAACATCAATCTAACATGTTTATGCAAATAAAAACTTTGACTTTGACTTTGACTTTGACATAGATGCTGCTGCCCATCCCCCATTCATGAGAGGAGATGGGGTGGTGCTATTCTGATGCAAAGTCACACGCACAACATGGACTGATGATTTGGTCAAGTTCTCCAGAATACGTTGGATGTGGGCATCACAGGATCCATATAATATTAAGTTTAAAAGAAAGCTCTACGATATAGATATCAAAACAACTCAACATTGTCTAAATCAAACAAGCACTTAAGTAGGTATATATTACTTTACACATGTGGATGGTTTTCATTGAAATAAGAATAATAGTCGAGTTTCTCAAAGAGCCTTTAATTTTTGAAGCTGTGGTAGTGACTCAACTGACATAAATACTTCCTAAACAAACTACGTCAATCCCACGAGATAATACCCATTACAAACATTAACAGGCGGACCCGACACACGTTGTCCTGTAGACATGTGTTAAATTTGAAAAACAAATTTTTATGAACGATGCGGGACTCGAACCCACGACCTTCGGGCGTTCCGTGCCGGTGCTGTAACCAACTGAGCTAACCGTTCGAGTGACGTATCGCTATTAAATCTTGTATGCTTTGTTCAACTCTCAGGTTGTGGCTTCATCTACAGGATCTACTTTACAGTTGATAACCTGCTCAACCCAAATATTTGCATATTAGGAAATAGATTTGAGATGTCGCTCTTGTAAATTTAAACAATTTTTATGTTTTTTAAAGTGATAACCCGCACTTCTAGGATTGATGAACAAATCGGGACTCGCACCCACGACCTCCGGCAAAATTTTGTTTTTCAAATTTTATTTGTGTATTAATTCTAGAAGTGATGGTTTTCACTTTAAAATTCATAACAAATTGTTTATACGCAGGAGAATTATATATGACTGTATTAAGAATCTTAAAAAATCATCAAAATCGGTCCCGCCATTTAGGAGGTAGTTCAATTGTGAATCTTAACCATCCTCCCATTTTGCCCTGTGCTGCCTCGGGGCGTAAAAAGAATAGGGTAGTCCCAGGTCCAAGGGTGTCGTAAGAGGCGACTACGGGCTTTTTGAAAGTGGGAGAGTCACGCTGCTGCCTTATGACGTCAGCACAATCGGGCCAGACTCGTCCGGGTTACTTACCACACTCGCACAGAATACCGGCGTGAAGTAGCGGCCTAGTGCCGCTATGTTTCGCATAGGTTAGTGTCGAGGACCGGAGGCCATTCCCCCCCGTCCTTCCCCCCCCCCCCCAACAAAATATGAGAGCGGTCCTAAAAAATAAATTACCCCAGGAGGGTACCGGCTCTTGTAGAGCCGGAGAATCCCTCCCCGAGCATTCGCGCTCGGGCTGCCCCTCGTATTCTGGGGAGGGCACAGTACCGCGTATGTCACAGGACAAACAGGGCAGCAACACCACGGCACCCCGCTCCACGCTTAATGTGGACTTTTGTAACATCCGGGGAATTCACTCCAACTTAAACGCCGTCCACCACCACCTTGAGACGGCGCAGCCGGCCTTGTGTTTCCTTACGGAGACGCAGATATCTCGACCTAGCGATACGTCATATTTAACGTACCCCGGGTACAAAATTGAGCATAATGTCATGCCTCATGCCGGGGTATGTGTGTACGTTAGGGAGGATATCTGCTGTCGCCGTCTCGGCAATTTTGAGGGTAGGGGCCTGTCTACTCTCTGGCTCCGCGTAGATTTAGAGGACCGCGTCCGCATCTATGCGTGTGTCTACAGGTCCCATAGTGGTAACGCAGAAACGGATCACCTCATGGGCTGCGTTCAAGCGGCATTTGATGACGTGCTTGCTCAGATCCCCTCCGCTGAAATCGTAGTCTTGGGTGATTTCAACGGGCACAATGCCGAATGGCTTGGATCACGTACCACAGACTACGCAGGGCGATCTGTGCATAATTTTGCATTGGCGTATGGTCTGTCCCAATTGGTTGAGTCGCCGACGCGGCTCCCGGATGTGGATAGCCACATGCCGTCCTTATTAGATCTTCTGCTGACTACACATCCCGATGGTTACCAGGTCTCTGTCGACGCCCCTCTCGGAACGTCCGACCATTGCCTGGTCAGGAGTGTAGTGCCTATCCGACGCCAACGTCGCAGACCACCAGCGACCCGCCGCGTTTGGCACTACAAGTCAGCAGATTGGGATAGGATGCGTTCCTTTTTTTCATCCTACCCTTGGGGCAGGGTTTGTTTCCTTTCAGATGATCCTAGTGCCTGTGCCGTTGCAGTAGCCGATGTGATACTGCAGGGCATGGATATTTTTATACCAAGCTCTGTAGTACCGATCGGTGGCAGATCACAGCCCTGGTTCGATGCGTCAGTTAAAGCAGCATCTGACTGCAAAAAACAGGCGTATCGAACTTGGGTTGCGGCGCTGGGCTCAAAGGATGAGCAATGACACCCTGGCCCATACGGCAAAAGAGAAAGCCGATCTCCTGTGCACTCTTTTTTCCTCCAACTCGACTCTTGACGACAACGGAAAAACACCGCCGACCATCCCGCGGTGTCAGAGCTCCATGCCTGAAGTACAGTTCCGACAGAAAACTGTTAGGCGAGCTCTGTTTTCGTTGGACGTTAGGAAGTCGAGCGGGCCGGATGGCATTTCTCCAATTGTGCTTAGAACGTGTGCCCCTGAGTTGACGCCGGTGCTAACGCGTTTATTCCGGCACTCTTATTCAAAAGGCGTAGTCCCTGATTCATGGAAGTCAGCCCTTGTCCATCCGATCCCAAAAAAAGGAGACAGTTCGGGTCCGGCAAACTACAGGCCTATTGCTATTACCTCCCTACTCTCCAAAATTATGGAGAGCATAATTAACCGCCAGCTCTTGGTATACCTTGAGGGTCTCCAGTTGATCAACGACCGGCAGTACGGCTTTCGCCATGGTCGGTCGACTGGCGATCTTCTGGTATACCTAACACACAGATGGGCGGCGGCTATTGAAAGCAAGGGGGAAGGCCTGGCAGTTGGTCTGGATATAGCGAAGGCCTTTGATCGTGTATGGCACAAGGCGCTCCTCGCAAAACTTCCATCATTTGGGCTTCCCGAGAGCTTATGCAAGTGGACCTCCAGCTTCCTTACTGGGCGCAGCATACAGGTCGTTATCGACGGTTATTGCTCGAATCCCAAGCCCGTGAACGCTGGAGTGCCCCAAGGCTGTGTGCTATCTCCCACGCTGTTTCTTCTGCATATCAATGATATGTTGGACACCGCCAACATGCATTGCTATGCAGACGACAGCACTGGTGATGCCGTATACACGGGCCATGCAGGTCTCTCTCGGGAAAACGTCGACCAGTGCCGGGCGAAACTTGTGTCTTCTATCGAGTCCTCTCTCGAGAAGGTCGCGGAATGGGGTAAGTTGAACCTTGTCCAATTTAACCCCCAGAAGACTCAAGTTTGCGCGTTTACCACTAAAAAAACCCCATTTGCCGTATCACCGCTCTTCGAGAACACTTCCCTTAAAGCCTCGCCTAGTATCGGAATACTGGGTCTCGAAATCTCGAGCAATTGCCAATTCCGTGGCCATCTGGAGGGCAAAGCCAAACTGGCTTCAAAGAAACTGGGCGTCATAAATAGAGCACGGCAATACTTCAAGCCGGCCCACATTCTAGCGCTCTACAAAGCGCAGGTCCGGCCTCACATGGAGTATTGCTGTCATCTCTGGTCTGGCGCACCCCAGTATCAGCTCGATCCATTTGATCGCGTGCAACGCAGAGCAGCTCGAATTGTCGGGGACCCAGTACTCTGTGAACGGCTGGATCACTTGGCGTTGCGTAGAGACGTCGCTTCATTGTGTGTCTTCTACCGCATTTATCACGGGGAGTGTTCCGAAGAGCTGTTCAACCTGATTCCTGCCGCCGAGTTTCACCTTCGCACGACACGCCACAAGTTACGATATCATCCCCACCATCTGGATGTGTGGCGGTCCTCCACAGTGCGGTTTTCAAGGAGCTTTCTTCCTCGTACCACGAAGCTGTGGAATGAGCTTCCTTGTGCGGTGTTTCCGGGACGATACGACATGGGTACCTTCAAGAAAAGCGCGTACACCTTCCTTAAAGGCCGGCAACGCTCTTGTGATTCCTCTGGTGTTGCAGGAGAGTGTGGGCGGCGGTGATCACTTAACACCAGGTGACCCGTACGCTCGTTTGTCCTCCTATTCCATAAAAAAAAAAAAATCCTCGAATCCACTTGAACACACACAGAAAAATTCATTCAAATCGGTCCAGCCGTTTAGGAGGAGGTCACTGTCAACACACGTATAGAAGAATTATATATATAAAGATAATAATATTTTATTCTTATTTATTAACACGGCTCTAATTACGATTTATCGGTGTGGGTACCGACTAGTTTCGGACCGTTCGGAGGTCCATTAGGGTCAATAAGCCACGCACTACGAGCCCAAGTCCGCAGTATTCAAATTCAAATTCAAATTCAAATATTTTTATTCAAAATAGGATGTGAAATCACTTATTGAAAGTCAAAGAAAAACTACCACGCATTCCAAAATGAATGCCTCAGGCCTGAGAAGAATGGGCGCAACAAACTCAGCGGGCTTTGTTTTTTTCATCAAAAATATGTTTTACAATTAAAGTAACATTTACAAAGTAACAAAGTAACATTGTACAATTAAACTTATTATTTAATACTACTTATATTTAATAGCCTGAGGGCGGTCGCTCCTTTCCCAATCTGTAGTATCATTAAGAAAGTCATTTATGTTATAGTAACCTTTACCACACAAAGGTTTTTTAACAATTCTTTTGAATAACGTAATACTTTTGTTTTGAACATTTTCTGGGATCTTGTTGTAAAAGCATATACATCGCCCCACAATGAGACGGGACGTTATCCCGAACCCACTACACTCACCCTGATGAAGGACAAGTAATTTTCACAATTATACAAAAAAAGAAAATAAACCCCTTCGTTTTCCCGAAAGATATATAAATAAATTAAACCTTCCGCGATCAAAATTAATACTACGTCCCTCGAGTCCTTACGTAATGTCTATAAAAATATATAATAATAATCTGCCAGACAAAATTCGAAGCATGGATAACGAAAATAAATTTATTTAAAAACTAAAAAAAAATTATTAGACTGCTAAAATGCCATTAATGACTTTCTAAACGATTCAAACAAAAATAAATAAAAATATGGTCTACTACGGTCTGCTGTTCAGACCAAATTTCGACAACCATACTGGGAATCCATAATACTGCCTTGTACAATTATAGTATTTACTCCAAATGCTATATTTAAGGAATGTATTTATGGAATTGCAATAAATTGAATTTGAAATTGGACCTCCGAATGGTCTGAAACTAGTCGGTACCCTCACCAAAATAAAAATAAAAATAAAAATATAAATCGTGAGTAAAGCCATATTAGTAAATAAGTTAACAATGTCTCACGAAACTTTTAATAATATAACATTTTATTCCCTTCATACTCAAATCTTTAGTACTAATAAAAAACTTATAATAACTCAAAACATTATTATAACCCGTGTAACAACTTTCATAAAAAATATTCATTTAATGTTCTTTAATTTATGTGTCTACGAGTACAAAAACCAACATAAAATCCATAACTGAAGCATGATTCACATGAATATTATGGCAAGCGATTGTTTTAAATGAAATATTGTCTTTCGAGAATGTTTTAATATGCACTTATTATTGTTTATTGTCGCATAAAACTGTGTCCATATACGTAATTAACGTAATCAGCTGAAACTGTGCACAAAATATTTAATTAATAAGGAAATATTGCTATGGTTATAAACTTTGTATATATGTGGTTTTCTCTATGGTTGCGAAGTTATTAATAATTAGTATGCTTTTATTCTTCGTTACGAATCTATATCTATCAATTTAGACAAATGTATATTATAATATTCGTTAAAAATATGCAAAGCAATATCTGACTTGGTACTATAGTGTTGCAGATAGTTCCTTGAGCCTTGTGGACAATTTTTAAATAATGTTGTTTTACCTGGAATTATTTTAAAATAGTTACACAAATAAAAATTGAAAACAAAATTTAATGAACGATGCGGGACTTTGTTTTTAAATTTCATTTGTTATCAAATTTTGTAACTATTCATATTTTATTTCTGTAATTAAACCCAGAAGTGAGGGTTATCACATTAATATACAACAAATTATATTATATCTTTATTAGAGTTTATAATTGCTTTTCCAAGCTACAATTAATATTTCAAAAAAGTCAAAGTAAACATAACGTCAACCTCGACGCGTTATTTTTTTTCTCAATTTAAGTCTTTATTCCAACAAAAACAAAGTATGAGTATATTTACAATACTATGACTGTTTAAAATTAAAACTATCATTACGTGGAAGCGTACCAAGAATACTGGCAGCATATCCAAGGCTACTGAAAACCTAAGCGCTGGCAGCTATCTTGGTCAACGGATCAGCCTAGCTATCCAACGTGGAAATGCTGCCAGTATTCTTGGTACGCTTCCTCGCATTGATCATATCATATTGATTGTATCAGGGGTTGAGAAAAATAGACAAAAGAAATTATGAATTGGTACCTTACTTATAAATATAGAAAAAGAGGAAGACAATAATATATAAGATGAGATGACGAAATTAGAAAATTAGTAGGGAGAAAATATATGAGATGTAGATGAGATGTTTTCCCGAAGCTAGAAAACAGATTAGGTTGGCGAAGTCTGACTTCACGAGGATTCACCGAAGATGACTAATTTGTAAGGTGTCATAAAATTGTAAGTTGAAACTGTTCTTCTCTGAAATAAAGAAAAATAGGCTTTTATTATTATTACTTCGTTAATGTACATTTTATATAAGTAGGTACTAAAAAGTATCTAAGAGATATCTGGCACTGCTCTTCACACTGCAGTTTTCAAGAAATTTTCTTCCACTTAAAACGAAAGTATGGATTAGCTTCCTTGTGCATACTTCAATATCAACAAGGACAATACGACATGAATACCATCAGAATAAGCGCGTTTTTTGACATTCGAAAATTAAAATAGACGTAATGATATTTTATGGCGTATAAATACGGGTCAAATGCGAGTCTTTTATATGAGAAAAAGTGCCGAGACATTCAAGAAAATTGATTTTGTTTCCAGAGTTTTCGACATGAGTACTTTAAAAAGCCCGTATACCTTTCTTATAGGCCGGGAACCCTCCTGTGATCCCTGTTGTTGCAAGAAAATGTAAGTAGGTAGGATAGGTACAAAAAATCGGTGTGCTGGTGAGGAAAGATATTCAGGGACGGAGGGAACTGACCTGGTAAATGCTGGTACTCCTCTGCAGCCCCCGGGGGGATCCAAATTGGCCTTTATGTACATTCTTTCTAGTACTTTAGTACTTCTAGATCACTTATCACTGATGTGGTTAGTTAGGTGGCGCGTCAGCCATTACATTAAGAGAATATGCGCGTCGCAAAGCGCTGCACAAGCGTGTCAGCGCGTGATCCACCGACGAGAAAGTGTCAAAGTGACCTCGTTTGTACGCTCCATTCTCTTTCCATTTTCATAAAAATGTTTAAAGAATTTGTAAATTAAAACATTTCAAAAGTAAATACTCATTTCGGCACGCACCCTCGAAGCACTGTTTCACCTGATGCCTTTCGCCGAATCCCAACTTCGCACGATACGCCACAAGTTAGGATATCATCCTCACCATCTGGATGTGTGGCGTTCCCCAACAATGCGGTTTTCAAGGAGCTTTCTTCTACGTACTACAAAGCTGTGGAATGAGCTTCCTTGTTCGGTTTTTCCGGGACGATACGACATGGGTACAACTTCCTGAAAGGCCGGCAACGCTCCTGCGATTCCTCTAGTGTTGCAAGAGAATATGGGCAGCGGTGATCACTTAACACCAGGTGAATCGTACGCTTGTTTGTCCTCCTATTCTATACAAAACTCTCATTTATTGATACTCAAATCCGCCATATAAGTATCGTTTCATTAATAGCACGATCTATAATAGTTATTTATACAACTGTTGTGTAATAAGGGGTATTCAAAGACGAACGTGATAATAGTATCACATGAGTATTTTAATACCTAATTATCAACAGTTGTATACAGACTCTATCTACACCCATAATATGAATCCTCTATAAAATATTCTGAAACACTTAGCTTACTGCAAACATTAAAAAAGCCAGTCCTAGTAACCATTACATCATCCAAACGAGTGTTGTAATGTTGTAGTGAATTTCATTACAACACTCGTTTGAATGATGTCATGGTTATTAAGAATTTGGGTATTTTAATGTTGGCAATAAGCTTACAGTTTTAGAATCTTTAATAGAGGATTTAATGCATGGGTGTAGATAAAATATATTACTTATTGTAGACCAATATAGGAGTCCCACCGTTAGCTAAAGGTGTACCGAAACTCTTCCAGTTTGTGTTGCGACAACTTTGATTGAAACTGGCGCTTTATTCTCACAAATTGGTAAAACTTCCGAGATTACTTTTTCTTTACTTTGCCTCAGACGTTCTACACGTAAGCTCTTCAATTTCATTTGTTTGTTAGAGAACGATATTAAAACGTAAATAAAGTGTTTTGTTTTAAATAAAAATAAAATAAATAAATAAACCATTTACTTCTTGCTTTTACAAAGTTTTTTAAATATTGTAATTGGTTTTTCAGTATTGTAGATTTAGTAAGCAATTGGGTATTCGGGTTACCGGGTACCCCGGATTGTGTAAAGGCCTCCTGCGAAGATGGCCACGCGTCTCTATCCAATGCTACGTTAAAAGTTCGTAAAGATCCATTAAGGCCCGCTGTCCGTCTGATTTCGTCTTCCCATCTGGTTAGTGGTCTCTCTGGCTTCTCTTGCCCGCTGGGCCGTTCCACGATGTTACGTCGTCCATCTCTGGTCAGTACATCTCGCGACATGGCCAGTCCATTTCCATTTTAGTTCTAATGTATAAGTTAGAGCGTCGGTCGCATTGGTGGTTTTTCTTATCTTAGTATGTCTTACTTTATCTATCTTCCTTATGTTGAGCATACTCCTCTCTAGCCCCCTTTGATAGGTCCTGATTTTATTTGTGGCTTTAGAGGAGATTTTTTACGTTTGGCACCCATTCGTCAGGCATGGTTAGTTTGTTTTAAATATATGACAGCTGAATTCGACAAAAAATCGCTGCGGCTCAATATATAATATAAAAATAAAAAAAGTAACTTATTAACACTTACTAAAAATACTACATCGAATGGTGGTAGTCCGATGCCAATAAAATCAGTTCTCTTAGAAAAAAGTTTTATAATTATATTTATGTATATATATTTCGATACCCCTCAGGCAGCCCAATCTTTGAACCATCCGAAACATTCGCTTGTTTTGAGACATTTAGTAGGTTTCGAGTATATTCATTTAAAATTTTATTGCGTTGTCATATTATGTTTTGGCGAAATTGATCACGATAAAGGACATATTATATTTTCTTTGAGTGCTATATCTTTATATATATAATTCTTGTGTGCGTGTGTATGTCACTGAACTCCTCCTAGACGGCTGGACCGATTTTATTGAAACTTTCTGTGTGTCTTCAGGTGGATTCGAGAATAGTTTAGATTCACATTTGAACTACCTCCTGAACGGCTGGACCGATTTTGATGAGATTTTTGTGTATTCCCGCGAATTTGAGATTGATGTGTGTCTTCGGGTGGATTCAAGAATGATTTAGATTCCCAATTAAACTACCTCCTAAACGGCTGGACCGATTTTGATGACTTTTTGTTTGTTTCAGTGAATTTGAGATTGGTTTAGATTCTCAATTACGTCCATATACTATAATTCTCCTGCTCATGTGTATGTTAGTGAACTCGTCCTAACGGCTGGACAGATTTTTCAAATTTAAGACGTGTGTACAGGACAACGTCTGTTGGGTCCACTAGTTTTTATATAAAAGAAGAATTCAATAAGTTAAACCACTAACTAGACCTCAACGGATATCAAATCTAACATAAGTTGATATTTTAAATTCGCAAGAAATTCGGTTTAATGTATGCTAACCAGGCTCACGGTAAAATTTATGAGAATAGCAAATGCAAGATCCGTTCTTTCTGCTCACTGTCGCACCTGATGCAATCATCCTATCGAATTTTGCCATCGCATCTTCAGATTTCATAAAGCGCATACTCCTTCCTTAAAGGCCGGCAACGCTCCTGTGATTCCTCTGGTGTTGCAAGAGATTGTGGGCGGCGGTGATCACTTAACACTAGGTGAGCTGTACGCTCGTTTGTCGACCTATTCCATAAAAAAAAGCGAAATCTAATCATAACATAGCTATTGATCAAGACGGCAACGAAAGTCATAATTAATTGTAGAGCGTAAGTATTACTCTATTTAGTCTAATTCATTCAATTATTTCATAATTCAGAATAGCACTCACCACCTAATCTCCTCCGTGTGTTTGTTGTAAGAGTCGAATAAGGGATACAAAGAACGGAAGCTGAGCAGCACCATCTTTTCGAGAGAGCATCACCATCAACTGCGATAGCCAACCTGCCTGACAAGCGTGGTGATAATTATGTACAAGTGTAATAACGGGTTCTTCATGGCCAGCCATTCAAAAAGAATCCGAAAATCTCAGATTCTAACCTCAAATTGGTGAATGTAATACGTCAAATGACCCTTTGAGTACCCGGACGATGATTCTCAGTATGAGCAGATATATATACAGATCTCCAAGCGATATATGACGGAAAACAACAACGCGTAATTACAGCTGTTACCTCCCAGCATTCTCTTCCAAACGCATAGAAGCTTTTGAAATGTGGGCATATAGACGAATGTTGGCCATTAGTTGGACTCACTAGGTCACGAATGAGGAAGTTCTGCGCCGCGTCAATCAAAAATACGAACTCATGCAAACCATCACGATAACTAAAGTCACATATTTGGGGCACGTGCTTAGGAACGAGAGGTACGAACTGAGCGGAAAAAAGTCATGGCTGCGTGCATTCTTTTTCTGCGCTCTTTTTAATAATAATATACAATGTTGTACTGTCATTGCTATTGCTATAAAATAATCATAATCTAGTCCCAGGCTATCGGATTTAAATTGAAATTAGTTATTTATGCAACTGTTGTGTAATAAGGGGTAGTAAAACACGAATGTGGATTACTAATGTGGATAGTATCACATGAGTGTTTTAATACCTAATTATCAACAGTTGCATACAAGACTATCTACACCCAGAATATGAATCCTCTAAATGATTCTGAAACAGTTAGCTTGCTGCTAACATCAGTCCTAGTAGTAACCTAATATCATTCATTACTGATCATATACATAATATAAACTAAGTTTTGAAACAATTATTTATTTTAGTAGTCATTTACATTTTGTATAGTGCAATTATTAAAATTCACTCGAATATAATGTCCTTTTGCAGCGTTTAAAATGAATCGCTAATTTTTTGTTAACAAAACAATAAAAATATCAAAGCAAAATGGCGGGGATTCGAATAACCTAATTTTTTTATACGGCGCGCGATGTTCTGGTAGTGTGGAACGCACGTAAACGAAAATGTTCTTTTTTTGAAATTCACACAGATACCACGCATCGAGCAATAAGAATGTGGCTGTCTGTTGAAACTCTTTGCGCATGAAGGGATCGAAAAAAAAACATAGGACTGTTGTTATGAAATTCAGTACAACATTACAACACTCGTTTGGATGATGTAATGGTTATTAGAACATTGGGTGCTTTAATGTTGGCAATAAGCTAACTGTTTGAGAATCTTTAATAGAGGATTTAAAGCATGGGTGTAGATAAAATATTGAAAATCACTATTAAGAGCAAATATACTAGTGATATTCAGTACTAATGACTACAGATATATAGAATAATTGTATGACTATAAAAAATATAGTAGAAAATTTTCTCACAAATATTTTAATTATCGCTCGGCACACGTCGCAGTAAGGAAAACGTCCGCAATGAGAATATAATGGCGGCTGGATTAGCATTGCGTTCAAGCTCAGGGTGGAAATATGGAGATGAAGTCCTTATTTATACATTAAGGGATGAATCTGTAGTGTTTGTATTGTCTTAAAGAGATTATAATGATCGGACGTGACTCAGCCTAAAAAGCTGTAATAAGTGGAAGCTGCGTTTGGTGATTCATTTGACTTTGTAATTGAAGTTGGCTAAGTTAACTATTATGTTGATAGTGTTTGATGGTAATTGATGGTAAGAGGTAAGTTTTGTAATTTGTATTTGTTTTTCTATGAGGGATTGGAGGGACCCCTACTCAATCATGCATAGAGTATACAAGCGTATGTTTAACTTATGGACGAGTAAAAAAACAGGTTTCCACGCCGTGATATTAACAAGTGAAGCACCTTTAAGCTGCGTGCCGTTATTAGTTATAGTATTATATAGCCACATTACTTTTAACTCCGATTTTCTCATTTCTGATAGTCAGATTGTTTCCTAAATTTTAAATAAATATCGCAGGCATAGTTTGAGAAAATAAAAAAATTACATAAAAAAACAGTTACACCTTGAAAGTATATATTATATAAAAGATTGCGGGTTTGATTTCTGTGTCCATGTCGTGTTTGCAGTATCTTTGTTCTAACTGAAATAAAAATGACGTACTAATATTGCTTATTTTTAAGAATACCTACACAAAATTCATTCTTAAATTATTGTGTTTGCCACTGACGTGGTATCAAATAAGTACATTTTTAGACAACAAATAACTTTGTGCTTTATAGTGATTTGGTTGCTAGGTAAATATGGTATAGTCCCTGTTTATTTACCGGTTAAGACATACCTGTTATCATAAATCACTGCATCTTGAAACAGATAATGATTTATCAACCTAAGTTGTTCTAAAACACCATTATTGGTATAGTCCCTCTTTATTTACCGGCCCCACTGGATGTCACTTTCCCTCACAGACGGCAGCCCGATTATGCTCGACCAATTTTGATGTGTGTGAGTTATAGCTAGTGGTTTAATATTCAAAATACTCAGGAACTAATGCCAAGCTTGGCTGACTATTTAAGGCTTAGTTTTTTCTTTGATTAACGCGAGCGTTACCCATTTAAAATAAAACACTTTGGTGTAATTTTAACTGTGTATTTGCATTCGATTTTTGCGTTATATTTTTATGTTAGACGTTTCAAGACCTTTCCAGATCTCGTTTTCAGGGAGACTGCAGATGAAATGAGTCAAATATATTATTTGTCATAGTTGTCATTATGAAGTTTAGAGCCATTCCAATAAATCAAGGCAATCCTCGGAGGTGGTCGACAGGTTTTAGGTTTTAAGACTTGTCAATAAAAATCGGTTACAGTGATTAACAATTCCCTTTCCTTTTCAATCTAGCTGCATCTCCGTTAGAGATGATTTTCTCTTACTTTATATATTATCTTATTTTCTCACAAGCTTTGTTTTTTCTATACAATTTTCTAGCCTATAGGCTAGAAAATTGTATGTGTATGGTATGCCCTAACTATGCCAAGCTTCGAACAAATGTATCCTACTAGTCCTACTAGTCCTGCTAATATTTTAAATGTGAAAGTTTGTATGTCTGGATGTATGTTTGAACGTCTTTAACGCAAAATCTACTGAATAGATTTTGATGAAACTTTACAATAATATAGCTTACACACCAGAATAACAAATAGGCTATAATTTATAAAACTATAGTGTGAATTATACAAAATATAAAAGAAGTGTGATTGTTACTAATGAATACAACTAGCGCCATCTCTTATCAACTAGCAAGGAAAAGATCAATACAATTTATATATGGCAAAACAACGTTTGCCGGGTCAGCTAGTTATGTAATATATATTTTGCATTTTGTATCTGATAGCACGCTTTATTTTATTTCATTAGGGTTGACAACAGTTTGATACAAAATATATGGGGCACACTAAAAGTTTTACATTTCTAGCTATTTGAATTAATTAAATTAATCGAACTATTTGAATTTCGAATGATATATTTTTGAAACGTTGTAACCTTCTTGGTAATAAAAAAAAACAATTAGCGGGAAATAATTTGTCAATTCTATTTTCATCAAAGTTCTACGTACGCTACGAAAATGGAATTAAGTCGAAAATATTTTAGAGCGATGACTTTTATGATTTTAAAAGTTCTCTCTCTCCGCAAGACTGTGCCGTTCGTCTTCAAAATGCTTTTGGGAGAGAAGCACCTTGCTTGAGCACCGTGAGGCGATGGTTTGCTAATTTGAGAGAGGTCGGGTTTCCTTACATGACGAATTTCGTGAAGGGCGGCCTTCATATACCGTCAACGAAAATAATGTGGCTACTGTTAAGCGGCTAATTGAAAAAAACCCGCGTTTGAAGTAACGTAGGTATGAGCCAAATTTTCCACGAAGAATAGAAAGTGCGGAAACTTTGTTGTCGTTGGATCCTTCATGAACTGACAGCGGAACAGAAGCGTTCTCACAGATACTAATGAAGTACTACCACGGACATTCTAATGCTGTTTATGACATTGTCACAGGAGACGAAACGTGAATTTATTGTTTGGAACCCGAAAAAAACAGCAATCTTGTGAATTGATGTTTGAAAATGAGAACTGTTGGTAAACGTTGGTGGTGGTAAACGTAGGTAAAAAAATTATCGCTTTTTTCTTAGAGCTACGGGTCCCATCTGTACAATTTCACTTGAAGATCAAAAGAGTGCTAACGCTGAGTGGTGTTCTACCATTTTCTTACCCAGGGTGTAAAAAAAAGTTCACGAAAGACGACCATAAAGCCGCGTTCTTCTACATCAGGACAACGCTTCTTCACACACGGCCAACAAAACTAAGTCATTTTTAGCTACCGAAAAAGTACAACTCGTCACCCATCCTGCACAAAGCCCCGACCTAGTACCCTGTGATTTCTGTATTTTCCCCAAAATCAAAGATTTGATGAAAGGTTTCACTTTTACCTATTCCGTAGAGGTAGTGATAGCGTTCAATGAGCAAAACATGCCTTCAGATCTGTGGTTCTCCTGTTTTATAAAATGGCATGAATGCGAACGAACGAATTTTTGAAAAAATTGAAATTTTGAAATTAAAAATTCTCTTTGGTATTCGATTTCCTAACATTATATAAATCGTTTAAAGATAATGGTTGAAAATTAAAATTAACATCAATTCTTGCCATATAGACGATAGACGAAAATTATTATACAATTTAACAAAAGTCTTGAAAAAATTGAATAATTTTATCAAATTATTAATGTATCATCAGTCCTCAATAAATCTACAAAGTTTGAACGAAATCTCACGTTTAAATCGCGCCTAAATGAGTCGGTTACAAACAAACATACATTCAGGTGAAGCTAATAAAAAGCGTGTAATAATTCAGGATACTGCGCGGCGGGCATCTTGGATTTCATAAATAGTTTTTAGTTTTATAGCTTTTTTCTTTCGCATTCGTTCATTTTATCCTAGACTTAAAATCGTATTGCGCTAACTCGCCAATGATCAAAAATTTCGGGTTATTCTATGTCCTTTTCTGTACCACTAACAACGTATGTGGAAAATTTCATGATGAATACGGCTTTAATAGTAACAGTAAAAAATAGGCTCACGTATTATTTTCAATTTCCTATATTAATAAATTATAAAGTCACTTGTCACGAAAAAGATAACAAAATCAAACCATTCGTAATTAGCTCACATTAGCACAAACTGTTACTAACGTAACTGGGGTATAGCAAAACTTTCTATAATAAATCTATTTCTGGAAATTTTGAATTCATTTCGACTAGGGCACCGTAGTGGACGATCCACCAGAATTAACTTTTCCATTTTGTCGGCCTCTTAACTCTCTCACATTAATCCCGAACACGGTACTGAAATCTGAACATCGCTTAAAATTGCTTTGCATCATGCATGGCTTGAGTGCTTACGAAAATTTTAATGCGAATTCGTTTTGTTTGAGTCTCTTTTCATTTGATAGGATTATTTAAGCAAGCCAACTGATGGGTAAGTCTTATTATAAGTCCTTAGATACTAAAGATTATTATGTTTAGTTATGGTAAATAAAATGTGTATTTATATTATTTATTTACCAACAATATTTTACCAGTGGGAGGCTCCTTTGCACAGGAAGCCGGCTAGATAATGGGTACCACAACGGCACCTATTTTTGCCGTGAAGCAGTAATGTGTAAACATTACTATGTTTCGGTCTGAAGGGCACCGTAGCTAGTGAAATTACTGGGCAAATGAGACTGAACATCTTATGTCTCAGGGTGACGAGCGCAATTGTGGTGTTGCTCAGAATTTTTAGATTTTTCAAGAATCCTGAGTGGCACTGCATTGTAATGGGTAGGGCGTATCAATTACCATCATTTGAACGTCCTGCTCGTCTCGTCCCTTTTTTTCATAAAAATAAAAAAAAAATAATAAAAAAAAAAATGCCTAGAACTGATTTCGGAAAAAAAATATCTTGTTTGAAGAATATAATATTGAATTTTAATATCTTATAAATATATCTAATATCTTTTCTTGCTCACTCTAACCAATTGTATAGGATTAAATAATGTTAGTAATAATGAACATACACAGCATTCTTATGTGCATATTCAAGTTTTTTTTTTACGGAATAGGAGGACAAACAAGCGTACGGGTCACCTGTTGTTAAGTGATCACCGCCGCCCACAATCTCTTGCAACACCAGAGGAATCACAGGAGCGTTGCCGGCCTTTAAGGAAGGTGTACGCGCTTTTTTTGAAGGTACCCAAGTCGTAATGTCCCGGAACCACCGCACAAGGAAGTTCATTCCACAGCTTTGTAGTACGAGGAAGAAAGCTCCTTGAAAACCTTGAATATTCAAGAATTGTAACTAAGAATAAATTAGAATAGAAAAATATTTATTAGCTGTATAATATATAACGCCACACACTAATTATATCTTTAAATTAGATCTTACAATACTAAATCACATAAGAAAAAAAATATTTATAATCAATAAAAGATGTTATAAAAAACCTTTCCTTACATTATCATATTAATGAATATAAATTTGAGTTTTAACCCAAGCTTTTCTCAAGTTAAACAATTTCAATATTAAATAGTTCAACTTACATTTATTACGAAACCTTAAAAAAAAATTAACAAAAGTGTAAAACGTATTTTTATATAATCTAATTCTACTCGTAGTAACGATTATTGTTATTTTTGGAATCGGTGTCCGCCGCTCCCCCGCTCTCGCCTCTCGCCTCCTCATGCCACGTGTGACTCAAGCACTTCTAACCTATAACTATGCATGTAGTTACAAACCTACATTAGCTGACACCGACTCCAAAACTAACAATAATCGTATAGGAGTTCTTTGTCACTTTATCATTACATTGTCATAATCAGAACCCAACCAAACTCTTACAAAACTACACAAAAAGTTACCCAGTCGAAAGTTCTGAGGTAACAAGCATACAAAAACTAACCGACGAATTGAGAACCTCCACCTTTTTAAAGTCAGTTAAAATCCCGTTCTGTTGAGAATATACGAGTTTTTTAAAACTGTTTTAAAAATATGTAGACATATTTTTCATCTCACCATGAACAAATCATACCAAAGCAGATGTTATACAATATTGTAAAATCGATGGTAAGTTTGTCTCGAGCAAGTCATTCGAGAGCAATATTTAGAGGATTTCAAATAGAGATTCAATTGTGTAGAAAGTATGGATACGATTTTCATTGTTATTGCTTCATGTAATATATTAAATGGAATGTTTCATTGTAGATGATATTGTTTGTGAAACATTGTGTCCTACTATATAGTAGACTTATTTATCAATCTACGATTTATGAACATTTATGTCCGTAAAGTAGGAATAAATATTTAACTAATGCTCATAAAAACAAAAATAGTTAAAATAACGGTTTTCACTCCGGAAGTGCCGGCAGAAGTGAAAACTTGAACATTAGCGTTGTGCATTTTTGAATATATTTGAATGGTTATGGATGGCAACTCATGAGATACGCCGTCGGATACAAGTACGGATAGTAACTCAGTTTCCGCTTATATAGGAAAGGCAAAAATGCTTTTTGGACTTTCTCCAGCATAAGGGAATAGGTTACTTCATAGGGAATCCGTACACACGAGCTTGCTTCAAGTTTACTACGCACAAGGGTTCTGTAAATCAGTTGTATTATATTGACGCTGTGGAAATAGCGCGCATTCCTTAATACGAACCCTAGTCTCATAAATGACTCTTGAGTGACTGTTATTATAAGGTCATGGAAGGTAAGCTTTTGGTCAATGTCAAGGATCTGGGTGTATTCTTCATAGAAATTCGCCTACGACTTAACTTATGAGCTTAGCTTATTTAGAAATTTGTGAAGTAAAAAGATTAAGGCGTGTAATTGTTTTTTGAAGTGAAAACTTCTTTAGCGGCGTTGTGCACTTTTCTTGGGATGGGTATAAAATGTTAAACTCGCGTCAGGACACGTGACCTGATCGAAATTTCGTAAGACAGTCGTTGAAATTATGGATGAAAGTTGATTTTTCTGAGGGAAAAAGTTTTTAATGTAAAATAATTGTAATCGTTCGGAAGTGTTAAGTTTTTTATGTAATATAAATTGTTATTTTTGTGTACGATATCGCAATAAATGAATATTGTATTTCACCACATAAATACTAGCTAGTACTTTTATACTGATAAATAAAGCTATTCGTGCGAAATTAATCCCAAATCATTCCAAATATTAATAATGTACAACTTTAATGTTCAATTTTCACTTCTGCTGGCACTCCCGGAGTGTAACCCGTATTTTTATTTTTATAAGTAATGTTTTGGATGGCATATATCAGACAATAGACGATTAGAGGTATAAGTACACGCGCTTAACCACGTCTTTCTGAGGATTTTTAACCTAGTTCACAGACCTAATTCATTTTTTTTAACAATTTTTTCTTGTCTTCTTCTCTCTTCTTCTTTTGTTTCTTGTCTCTATCAATATTTCTTTTTATTATTTCATAATGTTTTAATATTAATTTGCTAAACTTAATTACTGCTCTGTTTATGTTCGTTTTGTTACTTGTTATCGATTTGCACCTGTAATGGGGGTGACACCTAAGTAGTTATATCTGTGTTAGTTACTAAGGAATTGTATTAATGCTCATCCTGTTGGAGCAGTGAATAAATAAATAAACAAAGTCACTCCTCATAACATTAGCTATAATTGAAAGTCCTTCTTAATCAGTCCAGCCGTTTTGGAGATTAACACAGTTCTTATTTTATAAAGACCAGTGTTAATTTTACTCTATTAATAGACCCCTCAATTTTGCACAAAATGATCACACATTAAGTCAATTATAGCGGTTCAATATATGAAATCGTTTGACTTCCCCCTAACGTTTTGTCGCTAATAATAACATAATAGATTGTAATATCTGAAAAGTTGGTATCGTAACAAAAATATTGCACAAGTAAGGCAATAAGGGACCATTAGTTACGAACTTGGAGAACTTTGACCAACTGTTTTCATCGTAATAGAACTTTGGGGTGAGATTTTGCTCACAATTTGTTGGAATATTCTTAATAATTGTATCGCTAGAGAACGTTACCATTATCATTCCAGCTTGGGTATCATTTAATGTTTTGTATACATATAAGTGTCCATTTGCGAAAAAATCTTCAATAAGAATGAAATGCTTAAAGGCCTCTTAAGGTAGTTAAGGGTTTCTCGTTACTAACACATTAATTGCTAAAACACGGCATATTAGGTTTTCAGTCCAATCTAACAATACTGTTAAACACGCCAAGTGACGAATCCAGTTTCTACCAGTTAAAATGTTGGGAATGAAGTATTTTAGATGATCAGAATACGCGAGACCACTCGAACGTAATCAACCTTTCGGATAGTAAATCAGTGCAACAATCTCTACAAAGCAACACTATCAACTCAAAGCTCATATACGACTGTCGCCATTACCTTATGGAGTTATGTGCAAACAACAACCACGTAACTCTTTTAAGGCAAAAGCGTCATAGTAACTCAAGAAGTAGGTAATGATGCCGCTGATGAACTGGCCAGGAGGGGTTTGGAGATGATAATAATAGGACCAGAACCAATGGGACCAGAACCAATGGGACCAGAACCAATGGGACCAGAACCAATGGGAGTTTACCAGTCTCTTTGCACAGGATGCCGGCTAGATTATGGGTACCACAACGGCACCTATTTCTGCTGTGATGTGAAAAATTACTATGTTTCGGTCTGAAGCGCGCCATTATCAGTGAAATACTGGGGAAATGAGACTTAACAGCTTATGTCTCAAAGTGATAAGCGCAATTGTAGTGCCGCTCAGAATTTTTGGGTTTTTCAAGAATTCTGAGCGGCACTGCATTGTAATAGGCAGGTCGTATCAATTACCATCAGCTCAACGTCCTACTCGTCTCGTCATTTATTTTCATAAATAATAAATTAGCCTCTTCTCCTCTTATTGGTCTGTATCAGTCATAAGACAAACATACCAAGACCACTAAATAAATACTGGACGGAAAAGAGTGGGTGCAGAAAAGCAAAAGAAACTCTACCTTAAACAGACTTCAGGCTCTCTCGCAAAATAGTAAAACTCTCACGCTCAAGGATACCTTCGTAAAAGAACTCGTGTAATAATGGGTTACAGTCGTTTTAACAAGCATCTGTTTAAACACTAATTGTATTCTAAATTTGAAGCTTCTAAGTCTGCTAGAAATGCCTCAAACTTTCGTTGATCGGTCAGTCAGTCAGTCAGTGACAAAATAAAAAACTTTGACTGATTATAATTCTTAAACCTCTGGTTCAAATTGAATGAAATTTTTAATAAGCCGTGTGTATACAATGCTTTCTTGGTTACTTCAGGCTTGTTGTTTTACCCACAACGAAGATAAAGAGGGTCTAAAATGGCCGGAACTGCTTCGAGAAAAGGATGGTACACTGACTGCCCTCAGATGTTTCTTTTTATGCCAATCTCAAGTCTTTAACTACTATTCACCTTGAACGATGGGAAACCATATTATAAACTTCAAACCGTTGGCATTAATAATAATAATAATTTTATATTTATTTGCAAAAAACATAGTATACAATGGTGTTAAAATATTATAATAATGAGCTTATATGTTTGCTAGCACTATTCCTAACATGCAAATATTTATATGAGAATTTCTTATCCACGAATTCCTTAACACTATTAAAATTATAAGCATTCAGCCAACTATATAGCTTATTCTTAAATAATCTAGAATTTAAATGTTTAATGCTACTCGGTAACTTATTATAAACACGAACACAATTTTAGGAACATCATGTAGAATGAGTCTTTGTGGATTACGTCTTTTTCGCGGATTTAGATCATTAGCTGATTTAATTAATTCTTTATTTTTAGTTTTAAATATCTATAATTTAACTGAAACAAAAAATCTTGTATTAGGAGTGCTATCTGATTTGTCATTGAGTCTAGATTTAGGTGTCATATTTGCTAATGAAGTACGGTCGCATGTCAGCACTTCACAAAGGCTGTCAGAGGCAGGGATTGGATCGTTCGTACAGGTATTAGTCTCGTCAGTGGCTGTTCAACATTGATCACAGAATTCTAATTAAATTCTATTATTTTTAATGCTTGAAGATTATTGGGGTGAAATTTTATTTATTTTGGAATTTATGGGATGTGGAAAAATCACTGAACTGGTATCACACAAAAGCGATTGAAATATAATATGATATTAAACTGAAAAAGGCATTTGTAAATAATTCATTAAAATAATCGGTATTTGTATCTTTTTTTTATTAACCTATAGGTTATAGTAAACTACTAGCTGACCCGGCAAACATTGTTTTGCCATTTAATTAGTTTTAGAGTTAAACCGTTTCTTGGACATTGCAACATTACTTTATTTTTCTTAAATAAACGTAGCCTAAGTTACTTAAAGTCCCGTCAAAATCGGTCCAGCCTTTTCAGAGATTAGCCGGAATAAACAGACAGGCAGACAGACAAAAATTATTAAAACTGTTAATGTGTATGTGTAGTTTTTTGGTGTATATGTACACATATGTGTATGTTATTTCAATATTACAAACAAACACTCAAATTTTATTCATATGCATAGAAGATAATAGAATCATAAGCTTATAATAATAGTCTGTATTAATAAGATAATATAATATACATGGTAAAATCTAAAAATTTTGTGATTTTATTATACTGTAGCGTTGATTAACGAAAATATAAACGATAAAATACTATAAAAATCAATGGATTTTGTTGTCCGAACACAACACGTTTCGATTTTATTTTAGTGAAAACAGTTTCTAATACAAATTTTGTTTTAATTTTTATTGTATGAAATCAAGGCAATCTAAACCTACTATTGGTATCGCTATAGCTCATCGACGTGAATTTGAATTTTTCACAAATCCCGCATGAACCATGGATATTTCCGGGATAAGTTGTAGCCTATGTCCTTTCCCAGGCTCAAGTCTATCGCCAAATTTCATCAAAATCGGTTCAATAGCTCCGGCGTCAAACCGTAACAAACAAACTTACATTCACATTTATAATATAAGTAGGAATTGAGTGATTGTCTAGCCTATGTTCTTACCCAAGCTCTAGTCTATCGCTGTACCAAATTTCATCAATATCGGTTCAATAGCTCCGGCGTCAAATCGTAACAAACAAATTTACATTCACATTTATAATATTTGTAGGAATTGAGTGAGTGTTGATTGTATAAGTCAACCTAGACATACCTTTCAGGATTATATAGGTAAAATTATTTTCGAAATTTCGAATTGGTAATAATATTATTCCGACAGGGTTCTTGAAGTAGAGAACTTTTTCCCCACATCAAAAGTTAGTTCTTTACTTTTAAATTTCTACTGACATAAAATTTTTCGCTGAAACAAAAATTTTATTGCGATTGAAACGAATTTGATCAGATGTAACTTTAAACATATTCTGAGCGTCACCTCTCATAAAGTAAGCACTCAATCATCTATTTAAATTCGAAATGAAATGAAATTAATTTATTTGTATGAATCGTGGTTACAGAGTTCTTAACACTAATTGGTAGATGCACAGTACAATTCGCCAATGTGTCTGCATACAAATATTTGATTGTCAATATTGGAATTTTTCTATTTATGCGTCATTAATACACTTTACACTATAATACAATAAAATTTAAAATAAATATTAGTTTTTTTTATGAAAGGGGGCAAACAGGCAAGAGGCTCACGGGATGCGGAGAGGTGATGCAACCGCCCATGGACATCCGCAACAACAGGTGTGTCAAGAAATGCGTTGCCGGCCTTTAAGGTGGGAGTATGCTTCTCTCTTGAAGGTCCCTAAGTCGTATTTTTCGGGAAGACCACAGCCGGTAGTTGATTCCACAAAGTGGCTGTGCGAGGCAAGAAATTTCTAACAAAACGCGCGGTTCTGGAATGCCAGATTGTAGGTACATCTCAAATAAAATCTTTTAAATACTATTATTTTTGGCTAAAGACTTGTTATAAGCTATAGAAGCATTCAGGTTTTAATTTCAAAATAAGTATCTATATATTTTTTTTAATAATTTCTGTGACCATTGTAGAACACGATGTAATTAATTGACTGGTTTGGCAATAAAGGGCTTTTAGCTTTGTCCTTTTGTAATGTGATGACCGAGGCGGGGTTAGGTTCCGAATTGAAATTCAAAATATTAGGCATCAATACGCGAAACCGCTGAACATGAAATATGTTAATTTGATGGCGGCTACGTTAGTCTGTGCTCGAGAAGAATTTCAATAATTCATTTGTATAATTATTAGCTCTTGCTACATGATTTTCATATTATAATATGTTAACATGGAATGGAATACAATGAACAATGTATTAAATGAATATTTCAATTACATACAGTTATATAAAGTAGTAAATCGGGTTTATAAACTCTTTACTGAATTTATTTTATGGGTTTTGTGTGTTATATTTTTTAAAATATTGCGTCGACCTGTATTTAGTGGAGGTCTGTATATAATTATATGTAATAGATATTATTATTATGTAAATTGGATATTTTATGTGTAGACTATATTTGACTAACAGAAGTCCTCAATCCTGTTAGTCAAACGACAAGAAGTCCATTCGGTCATAGAAAACCAACCGCGTGACAGTTTGTCGTCAGCAAACAAGAAGTTCTGAATAGCACAATGGACAAAAACTTAAATTTATATATATATATAAAACAGAATGTATGTGTGAATGTATATTCACCTACTCAATATCCTTGGGCTAACCAATTGAAATGAAACTTTGCACACATAAAATGGGCGACATAACCATTCCGACGAAAATAGTTATGTAAGTGTTGGTAAGAGGCCATAGGCTACCAGAGTAATTTATACACAATAATTATGTTATTTAAATTATAAATCATATCTTTGACAATTTATACGTCCAGGTAGAGCCTCTTGACAACAGACCAGGATTATTACTTTACTGTGCAAGACTGATACATCTTACACTCTCGATACATCAGTCACTCTGTTTTAGTGTGAGTGCGTTGCTGAAAATAAAGGCATGTTAGCCGCTCTTATTATTTTCGACGTACTTAAGCTTGATAATAATAATAATACTTTATTTCAGATCCTTGATCCATAGTAAAGACACAGTATAAAATATGTAATTAAAATAAAGTCAAAAGTATAAATTACAAATAGAAATTAGGTTGCAATATTTACCCAGCGTCGATACATTGCTGAAAGCATCAGCTTATCAGACAGACTTCTGATAATGCCGTTATTACATGTCTCAACCCTGGACATGAACGATGCAATTCTTTTACGCTGGATAGAATTAAACGAATCAATCCTAGCCTTCGCGTACATTTCTGAAGCGCTACAGCAACGTTTCAGGCCCATGAGGAATCTAAAAATGTTATTGTAGGCGACTCGTATGCCATCATGCGACTTCTTAGAATAATTAGTCCAAAGCTGACTCGTGTAAAACGACTGGCAGAATGACTTAAAGAGAGTAATTCTCACGTCAGGCGCTGAACGGTTAAATTTTCTCGCAATCATATTGCCCACCACACAAAGAGCCCTACGTTGACGCTCGATATCTGCGTCATCCTTGAGACCGGACGAAACAATGTGGCCAAGGTACTTGAAGCTGTCCACTTAACAGGTTGTCCGTTAATGCAAACTACGGGGATCTCTCCCGATCTAAATAGTATCACTTCTGTTTTATTTACATTATATGTAAGATTATGCTCTTTCGCATAACCCTCACATATTTTGATGAGTTTTCGCAGGCCTTTTATTGAGGGGCTGAGCAAAACCATATCATCAGCGTAGCTCAGGTTGTTGACGTATCTGCCATCCAACCTCAGCCCTACTGGAGTCCTGCTCAGCTCCCCGATCAAATCATTCATATAGATATTAAAAAGATCAGGAGAGGTAAGCCCCCCCTGCCTCACACCACATGGGACCTGATAGCAGTCTGACAGTTCAGAGCCCCATCTGACTGTTGGTCTGGTTACGGTACTGATACTCGAGGAGGCCAACAATCTCAGAAGGGACACTTGTGTCCCGCAGCTTGTTCCACAACAGATCATGATTAAATATCTTAAAAACACGCATAGACTGCAGTGTTTCCCTGCTTGTAGTAACCGACAACCTGCTTTAGCGCGAATATAGCCATGTCGGTTGAGACTTGTGGTCGAAACCCAAACTGACCATCTTCAATACTTACGGCGCTTGTGTAGTAGTGGATGACACGTTCAAGAACCTTGGCCATTATCGTGGCCAGTGATATAGGCCTATAGTTTCCCACGCTCGAGATATCTTCTGTTTTATTCTTTATAATAGGAACCACCAACGTACGGGTAAGTTCCTCCGGTAAGTAACTATGCTTTATGCATAGATTATAGAACCTTGCTAATACATCACAGACATACTGTCCAGCATTCAGCAAGTGTTCTATACTAAGTCCATCGTGGCCCGGAGACTTACCACGCTTCATATACCTCAGAATTAATCCTATCTGTTTAGGTGAAACTGTCACGTGGCAAGTGTCCGAGCCACGAATTGACTGAAGTTTACAATTACGTCCTTTGGTAACACTAACTTGTTTCTTATCTACAATAAAATGTTCTTTAAATAAATTCGCTATATTTTAGCGCGAACTCAAAGCGATGTTTATAAACACGGACTACGACTCAACTCGCTAGTTAAGTCTAAGCACAGTCTAAGTTCGACCTATAGATCACAATCAGTCTATTTAGACGTATAAAATATTTAAGAAAAATATTGTTATATTTTTGAATATTGAACACATAGAATAGTTGTATTCAGTATTTCATTGACCTCGTGTTTATGAAGTTTTCACTTCTGTCGCACGATTTAAATTCACTTGTTTGTCAAACGAAACTCAACTCTTAAAACCAGAAAAATATATTTGAATATTAACAACAAAAACTTTACTGCAGAAATGTTTCCCGTGAAACCCTTCTGCGTATCACGGAAATGGGCCATTCTGGGCCTATCGTAATCTAAGCAAAGTATTCAGCTGAAGATTCTATTCCCAAAAGTATCAGTTTGGTCAAAGCTTTAAAAGAGTTGTAAACAAAACAAGGGTTGGCAAGCGTCTCATTGACTTGCAGCTCACGATCTCACTTTGTAAACAAAACTCGGTCCCTTTGATCTGTCTACGATTTTTTAATGCATAATATATTGAAGCGAATTATTGATAGTATTTTTCGAGTTTATAGATTTCATTTTTTGCTTCGTTGAAATATTTACATGTATAGTATTCTTATAACACTGCTACAACTGGTTTTGGAGATTTTAAAAATATGAACTAATGTTCATTGTTTAATAACAATCTTGGTATTTTCTTTAATTTACTGTTAGGATTCATTCTTCGCAACTGTAAAGAATTTTAGAATCCCAGGCACTAAAGTAGTAGTTTTTTACCTCTCTAGTGGACAGGTAAAAAACTACTATATATAGACCAGTGCCGAAGCCTTTGAAAATGATAAAAAGTGAAACAAAATAATAGTAGGATGAAACCCATTGGTAAAGGACGAGAATATAACAAAAAATAAGGGAAAAATAAATTACGGGCGATCTGAGGTAGGGGAAGTGGAAAAGGGGGGGTGTTTTAGGGTAAAAAACGGTTTATCTCGATTTCCGGCAAAACTACAAGTCCTATGGCAAAAAGTTAATTGGCAAAGTTGTAGGTAATAAAGAGATCTACAACTTTTTATATCATTTTTATTTATATCTTTTTCAAAAAAAAAAATTTCTACGAAATTTGGTGAAAACTTACCTTATTATGTCCCAAATACACCCTAATTTTCAATCGAAAATTCTGACGTCAAAATATAAGCTTTTTCAAAATGTTTGGGGGCTTTTTGTTCGTTGAAATATCTACTTTCTGATGGTTTAAAAAAAAAATTACAATTGTAAATGTTAGGAAAATTTAAGTCCAACAAAAGGCATTTCATAAAGAATTCACACCTGTTATTAAGTAGCAGCAAAAATATGGATTAGAAAATCAATAAAATTGAAAAAAAAAAGGTTTAATTTAACACTGAATCATTATCCTTTTTACATTTATAAATAGATTTGATTAATCGTAATCCATATTTTTGCTGCTACAAAACAACAGGTATGAATTCTTTATGAAATGCCTTTTGTTGATCTTAAATTTTCCGAACATTTACAATTGTGATTAATATTTTTTTTACACCATAAGAAAGTAGATATTTAAACGAACAAAAAGCCCCCAAACTTTTTGAAAAAAGCTGATATTTTGACGTCAGAATTTTCGATTGAAAACTAGGGTGCATTTTTGGTATTAATTTAAAATAAGGCGAAAAAATAAATATTTTAAATCAAATAAATTACAGTGTATTTGGGACATAATAAGGTAAGTTTTCACCAAATTTCGTAGAAAATTTTTTTTTTTGAAAAAGATATAAATAAAAAACCAAAAACTTGGTTTTTTGATTTTTCACCTAAATTTTGAGGTTATGTGAAAAAAGTTTAATTACAAAAGTTGTAGATCTCTTTATTACCTACAACTTTGCCAATTAACTTTTTGCCATAGGTCTTGTAGTTTTGCCGGAAATTGAGATAAACCGTTTTTTACCCTAAAACCCCCCCCCCCCCCTTTTCCACTTCCCGACCTCAGATCGCCCGTAATTTATTTTTCCCTTAATTTTTGTTATATTCTCGTCCTTTACCAATGGGTTTCATCCTACTGTTATTTTTTTTGGTTTCAAAAATTATCGACCCTGGTCTAATAATAGTAGACGTTATTACATACAAATTGTCTTTTGACGTAGATAATGTTCCTTTTAATAATGGAAGGCAATTGGTTCAAGTGTTCACATAAATATTAGGTAATACAGTGACGGGTACAGCTTCATACCTTACGTACAAATCTAATCTTTAATTACTTTTTTTTTAATTTAATTAATACACTCGTCCACCAGCCAAATCAAAATAAAAGGGTTTTTATACAGTTGGAAATAAATTTAATCAAATTTGCAATATTGTGGTACATATAAAACACTGTAATAATGACAGAGTGAAGCGGTGTCGGGAATATTAATGGAGGTGTCTGAGCGCATGTATGGCGGCGTCTATATATAACTGTGGCTGGAGGAGATATTACGAGTTATGTGAACAAATTAAGAGAAAATACCTCACAAAAAACCCTATGTGGACATAAAGAGTGAGAGAATGGAGGGGGTCAGTGGGCAAAAGAAAGAAAGGGAGACCTTCCAACAGATAGGAGAACGAAATCAAACGCATAGCGGTTTCAAACTGGACACAAACAGCACAATCTATTAAAAACTGGCTCAATTTGGACGAGGCCTTTACTTGCATAGGGGTTCTTACAGAATAAATTTATTAAAAATAAGTATATACCATATCTATGATAATAACGTATCCAAAATTCTTTATATAAAACTGAAACTACTTACCATAAAATATTAAACTACGATTATTTTTTCTTGATACCAACAAAACTAATTAACTTGTAAACTAGCATTTTGTGGAAGAAATGAAATACTATTTTATTTTAAGAGAAAAAAACTATCACCTCTAAGTTACTATCGAGACGAGGCTGTGACTGAAAGCTTATTACAAATTTCGATGAATATGTGTCCGCATTTTACAGATTTTTATGTCTGACACTATCCTAGTACGGTCATTTTATGATACTCCAATGCAATTTTTTCACTTTTAATCAAATAACATTTTAAACAGACTGAAATACTTGAATCCCCAAAAGTAAAACAAAAGACCAGCTTCTATTTATTACCAATGCCAAACTTCAAACAGTCCCCCCAATTTAGGTGCTAACAGTAAAGTGGAACGAAAAACTTAGGCAATTTTTCAAAGGGCGATATTATGAATGTATGTTTCGATATCGGAATTTCTTATCCTTCATTCATTAGCAAGTTCAATCAGAGAGTCAGAGCCTACAGGCTGTGGTTATTTATTACCCCGCACCGGCCCTTACAATTACTGAGAAACTTTCCTCCATTACAGCCCTCGAAAAGGTTTTCATACAAAAAAGAAATCGCACGGTGCCGCAGTACGTAATGGATTCGATCCGATTTCGTATTCGCATTAGAGTTCTATGTGTGTGTAAGGTAATATTGGTAATATTCATCTAATGATATCTCCGGGGATATGTTTTTGCACTTATTCTCAGATTTCTCTACGATATATTTTGGTTTGTATGCAGTACCTAAATTATATTTTTGTCTGGGTAGCTAATGTGCTGTTCATATACGTGAATAACCAAGCTTATATTAAGCAATACCTTTTTCATTATAATAAATTATTTGATAACATAATATGTGTGATAAACCTAATTTATTTTAAGTGTTACTTTCCTGGCGACTTTAATTTAATTCTTTTGTTTTAATCGTATTAGTATAACTATAAGTGAAAATTTGTAATTAGCATTCAGTACTTAATTATATACCTACTTGTTAACAACCTAGCTGTAAGTTTTCCGAAAAGAATAAAAATAAAATAGGTATTTTCCTGTGACATGGAAAAATAAGTGTGTTTCTAAAGACCAATGCAGATAGATAACTGAAATCTTTATCCAAATTAAAACTTAATCAGAAACAAAACATTCCTGTTTTTCTTTTTTCATAAGTTAAAACATTTACCATGTATAGTATAGATATTTTTTTTTAAATGAAAATAAGGGACGAGACGAGCGCGAAGTTCAGCTGGTGGTCATTGATACGCTTTACCCATTACAATGCAGTGCCGCTCAGGATTCTTGAAAAACCCAAAAATTCTGAGCGGCACTACAATTGCGCTCGTCACCTTGAGACATAATATGTTAAGCCTCATTTGTCCAGAAATTTCACTAGCTACGGCGCCCTTCATACCGAAACACAGTAATGATTACACATTACTGCTTCACGGCAGAAATAGGCGCCGTTGTTGTACCCATAATCTAGCAGGCATCCTGTGCAAAGGAGTCTCCCACTGGCAGATTGAATTACTCTGGTAAATATGCTTTGACCAATGCTGCCGCAAGTATATTGTATTTTTTTTTAATTTCAAATCAGCTGTGTTTCACAGTTATACTCCTAGATAATTTATGCTTACATCTATGTAGAGCCTCTTGACACTTGAAAACCGATAAAAACAGGCTTTTAATACTTTAGTGTGCCAAGCTACGTCTTACACTCGCGATTTGTATGTCATTTTGTGTTACTTTACGTGCATTGCACAAAATAGAGGTTAACTTTTAACCTCAGTTTTTTCAACGTTTTCACAGTCTATCTATTTATTTTATTTATTTCTTATTAAAAAATTACATACATACATATTATAAATATCAAAATTCTTGTACATACATAAACTCATTCGAATTCTAGTTTTTAAATAATAATAAATATATTACTTTAATATTATTATTTAAATTTAAAATAAAATTAAAACTACATATAAATATTAATTATGTAAAAAAAAAAATACGAAACAAAAGAATAAACATTTAGTTGCTTAGACATAACCAACATTACAAACTAAATAATTCACGAATACCCTCAATATTAACAATAATTTATTTTATGAATTAACAATATAACAACAAGAACAACGAGGAGGGTGACAAATAAATATATTTATCGGAATGAATTAAAAATTTAATTGAGTTTTGACAGAAAATATTGTATTAATTTAAATTTCAGATTTTTTACTGTCAGGGCCTGTTTTACGAATTTGGGCGGTTCATTTATATCTAGACGTATAAATGATCTAAGGAAATACTATATCCATAACTTTTCTATGTGAATATATAAAGGGTACATGAGGCGTTGACGTGGGTCTACGCAGTTTCCTAAAAGTTTTATTGAATTTCAGCAAATGAAATTGCTACCGGCATGTTGGCACACCTGTGGACAAGATTACGCTCTTTAGTAAGCACGTGCGGGAAGGCTACATTGCTTGGGAAAATGTAAGGCATCGACGTGAAGGCCGAATATATTAGATTGTCCGTAAAGCATTGTTTATTCTGTCTCGTGTGTACGTGACTTGAGAAAATGAACTGGATTTCACAAGGCATTTGTGAATTTTAAAAGCACTGATTTGTGCTGTTTTATTAATAACTCGTATACTTACTTTACATGATGACCAAGTTGTTATTTAAAAGAATTATACAAACACTTCTGTTATGTTTTTATTGAAATTTAACAAATGAAGAGGGTTCGAGTCCCGCATCGTTCATAAAATTTTGGTTTCTATATGTGTACTAATCCAAGAAGTGAACATCACTCTAAAAACATAAGAAATCGTTTAGATTTACAAGAGCGACATCTCAAGTCAATTTCCTAATATGCAAATATTGAGGTTGAGTAGGTTATCAACTGTTAAGTGGATTCTGTAGATGAAGCGACAACCTGAGAGTTACAAAGCATACAAGATTTTATGACTATACGTCACACGAACGGTAAGCTCTGTTCTGATTCGAGTCCCGCATCGTTTATAAAATATTGTTTTCAAATTTTATTTGTGTATTAATCCTAGAAGTGAGGTTATCACTTTAAAAACATATCAAATTGAATAAGATGTTACTTATGAAGACGGCGATGGATTGGTGTTGTGTCTGACCGTAGGGTGCACTAATACTCTGAAGCGCCACACTTCTACAATTTGTATTATAACAATTACGAAGTTTGTGTAATTTTTTGAATTGATATGAACTTGTATTAAGTAATTCATTATTCTCTGTTTATTGCCAAATATTTTAAAATTTATCCAAAAAAACTACTGCTACAATATTCTTAGTCACATTAGACTTTTGTTTGATCTTTCTTATTAAACAGGCTTAAGGTTTTATATAACAAAAATCATGTAGCTCCACATTGGACAAAAATTTTATTCATTTAATTAATTAAATTGTAGTCCATTTTTATTTGTAAAAAATAGGCCAACTAAATACCTTGGGTCCCCCTTTCAGAGGTCTGAGGCAAGCATGTCTTTTTTATCAAAACTTTGACTTTCAATTGCGATTACATAATCTAATTTTGTAAAAAATATTAAAACTTTTTTCTGCTTAATAAATATGTTTATTTCACAGTTAAGATCCATTAGTGTTAAATCGCAATCATTAAAATATAAAGATCACTTAACGCATACATTAATAAAACACAAAAAAAATCTGTTATCTTCATAATGCGTCCATTATTTATAATAAAGGAGTAGAGTCGTGTTTGTTTCCTCTACAAATTAAATGCGATTCACGTAATAACATTTCATACAAGTTCTGAAACATTAGCAAGAGTACTTGGCAGTTGGCAAGTCGTAATGTGAATATTCTCAAATGAAATGTAAATAAGTATGTAGGACGCTCCATTCGCAGTTGGAATGAGCACATCTTGATATTTGTGTTGCTTTCAAAGCCCGCGGCGAGTTTAATTATCAAAAATGTACATTTTGTTTACAGTATTCGTTTGTTTTGTCTTTATTTGGGTTTCACTTTGGCGTGTTATTAATATGCCTTTTTATACAATTTCATGTATTTTCTTCTTTCATTTATACTTTTCAAATTAAGGATTTTAAAGTATTGGTGAACAAGGATTATACCCGTGTAATCACCACTACATGCTATCTCTAACACTACTTCTCTTTACAATAGAAGAGTTGTACGAGCATAACCAGCCTTTCAGGTGTACTCACACAGACATAGGTTGGGTACTCTTTCTTGTTCTATTAGCCTGGTAACACTGTATTTTTTTTTTGAGTACTTACATAGAAACCAACTTAAAAATTCTTTTTCAGTTTCTAATATCAATTATAGCTTTATAAATAGACTCTAAATTATATAAAATTGATTGATTTAATGTTGTAATAAGTCCGAAGTAACTCTATATTGTAGTTGTCGCGGTAGAGCTTAATAGAGGACGACATGGAAAGAGAGTTATCGTGGAATCCTAGCAGAACCCTCGTCCAGACACCTTGACGTTTATGAGGGTATAAGAACAAGGCACTACGTAATTTAATATGTCTTTTAAACCATCCCACTAGACTGTTGTGGCGAAAAATATTTTATAGAAAAGTTTTCGTAAAAACATATAATATTCTTTAAATATTACATTAAACTTTTAATATAACAATCTCGTGTTGCCACGTTGTTTGTTCGCGATTTAGTTAATCCATTATAGTTATCTGAACTGATTTTAATGAAATTTTGCTCACTGTGTGCATTTTCATCCAACTCGAGAGGTAGTATAGTTTTTATTTCATTTCGTGACCTTGTCTATTTTTTCCACGATGCTCCCGGTACGATCCTCGTCCGCCTATACGGATATAAGGATGTGCGTTTTTAAAAATATACTTAAAAGAAATAAAGAAAAATCATTTATTCTGCAACTTAAACCTGGTATACAAGTAGGCTTTTTATTAATTTATTTTAAAAAGCAGAATTGGAGTTCACCTTAATTATTGTATATTGGATGCATAACCCTTTTGAATTCATTGTTTGTGTATGAATGCTTCAAGAACATGAAGGTCGTGATTACTGTAACAATTAGTAATTGCATCCCACAGATACAATGATCCATTAACTATAACAGGCCGAACTGGCACCACATGCAGCACCCATTCACAAGTTGACCCTTGGACCGACCATCGTTCCCCCGTACATATTTGAGGGAAGGAGACGATCTGGCACACGACGTCGCCGCAAGTGAGCATGACGAACCATGTTGTAGCATACCTATTTTGTATTTAATTTGGAAAAACAACACAGAATTTGTTTTTTGTAATGATTGATTAACACATTATAATAAACAGTACACTGAGTTTGACGTATTTCACTTATCAAAAATTAAGTTAAAAATAGAAATAATAAAACATCATCGTAAAAAATAATAATCATAGGTAACGCAACACTCACACAATTCAACCCCAAGAAGACACAATTTTGTGCGTTCACCACTAAAAAGTCTCCCTTTGTCGTATCCCCTCGATTCGAGATCACTCCTCTAACTGCCACAGCCTGTATTGGCATACTTGGCGTCGATATATCGAGCGACGTTCAGTTCCGTGGTCACTTGGAAGAGAAGGCCAAACTGGCCTCTAAAAAGCTTGGTGTACTCAGTAAGGCGAGACAGTACTTCACTAAAAGCCACCGCCTGCAACTTTATAAGGCGCAAATTCGGCCTCACATGGAGTACTGTTCTCACCTCTGGGCGGGTGCTCCCCAGTACCAGCTTCTTCCATTTGACCGCATACAACGAAGAGCGGCTCGAATCATCGACGATCAAGTCATCTCCGATCGGCTTGATTCTCTAGCATTGCGTAGAGATGTGGGTTCTCTCTGCATCTTCTACCGCATTTATCACGGAGAGTGCTCAGAGGAGCTGTTCGGGTTGATTCCAGCGGCCGAATTCCACCATCGGACATTACGTGCAAAGTACCATCCGCATCACGTAGACGTCTGGCATTCCACAACCGCGCGTTTTGTTCGAAATTTCTTGCCTCGCACAGCCACTTTGTGGAATCAACTACCGGCAGCGGTCTTCCCGAACAGATACGACTTAGGGACCTTCAAGAAAAAAGCATACTCCCACCTTAAAGGCCGGCAACGCATTTCTTGACACACCTGTTGTTGCGGATGTCCATGGGCGGTTGCCTCACCTCTCCCCATCCCGTGAGCCTCTTGCCCGTTTGCCCCCTCTCATATAGAAAAAAAAACACACAAATACACACGCACATACACACTACACACACACCACACGCACACCACACACACACACACAAACACACTTGCGCGCTATTGTAATCTTTTATTTGTTAGTATATATAGTACATTTTTAAGTCTATTCTGTTAATATACGATTTCTTTATATAATTTAATAAATAAATAAAATTTATGTAATCCTTTGTGGCTTTATGTAAAACTTGTGTACGCTGTTGATTACAATAATAAATAAATAAATAAACTTGAATTAGTTCGACCGACTGACTCGGTGACAATATAATATATGTAATTCGGTATTCTCATTTCGCTATTCGCATAGATTGCAGTTTTAAGTGAGGAATTTCGTTTATAACTGTACCATATTATTTGCTATAGGTTTTCGAATTAAAATGTACGTTAATTTGACGCATTATATGGTTAAGAGTTGGGGCAGCATTGGTCAAAAAGCTGCTTAGTGCGAGTCGGACTCGCCAATGAAAGGTTCCTTAGCAGCTAGTAACCTAATACAAAAGTTCTTGTAGGTTTACGATTTATGGCATATTAAAAAAACCTACTTACTAAGTCGCGTTTAAATCAATTTTCGGTAGAAGTTTGCAAGGTATGATATACACAGACATGGTATATTTTTTTAAGTTTTATCATTCTCTTATTTTAGAAGTTTCAATGGGGGACACACACATTTTACCACTTTGAAAGTGTCTCTCGCGCAAACTATTCAGTTTAGAAAAAAAAATATATTAGAAACCTCAATATCATTTTTGAAGATCTATCCATAAATACCTCACACATATGGGTTTGATGAAAAAAATTTTTGAGTTTCAGTTCTAAGTATGGGGAACCCCCAAAATATACTGTTTTTATTGTATTTTTATTTGAAAATCTTAATGCGGCTTACAGAATACATCTACTTACCGACTGTCAACAGTATAGTTCGTAAAGTTTCGGAAAAGACTGGCTGTGGCATACACAGGCAGACAGACAGACATGGCGAATCTAAAAGGATTCCGTTTTTTGGCATTTGACAACGAAACCCTAATAACGTTAGATAAAAGTTAATAAAAGTTGTAAAAGTTACTTTTTGTATATAGATAATATATATATATATACCTCCCATCCTAATATTATTTCATTTACAAACATATAAATCAAATATAATTGGAAGTAAATGCGAATTATAATTAATAGCTTGCATTATTTGTGTTAATTGTGGAATGGAATTCAATAAAGGTTTTACTAATGAGTATTGCGTATTAATAAATTTATTAGTCAGGCGTTTCTAATCGAAGTATACGCTTCATACTATTAATAGATGATTTTTTTTACAACAATATATCAAAACATATTTACGTAGGTTAATTTAAATTCAAATATTTTTATTCAAAACTAGTTGACCGGACAGACGTTGTTCTGTAGGTATATCTTTATATATATATAATTCTTGTGTGCGTGTGTATGTCACTGAACTCCTCCTAGACGGCTGGACCGATTCTAATGAAACTTTCTGTGTGTGTTCAGGTGGATTCGAGAATGGTTTAGATTCACAATTGAACTACCTCCTAAACGGCTGGACCGATTTTGATGATATTTTTTGGTGTTCCGGTGAATTTGAGATTGGTTTGTGTCTTCAGGTGGATTTGAAAATGGTTTAGATTCACAATTAAACTACCTCCTAAACGGCTGGACTGATTTTGATGACTTTTTTGTTTGTTTCAGTGAATTTGAGATTGGTTTAGATTCTCAATTCCGCCCATATAATATAATTCTCCTGCTCATGTGTATGTTAGTGAACTGCTCCTAACGGCTGGACCGATTTTTCAAATTTAAAACATGAGTACAGGACAACGTCTGTTGGGTCCACTAGTAATAAATAAAATAATGTTTTTTTATGAATTTGTCAATTATATATCATAACATCAAAAATTATTTCGTAAAATATGCTGCCTGTTGTTGTAATGAAATTGTTTCACAGCAGAACTGTCAAACCGTGCGTCAATAAATTATTCTCACATAGTAAATATGTCCATACAAAACAAATATCGGACGACGGGGGACACATCAGAAGAAAAACAAAATTGTTGTTTCTATTTAATTCCGAACACTTTCATATTTATTAACCTTTTAAACCATCTCTGGACTTCCACAAATAATTCAAGACCAAAATTGGCCAAATCGGTCCAGCTGTTCTCGAGTTTTAGCGAGACTAACGAACAGCAATTCATTTTTATATATATAGAAGACAGATAAGATGTGACATCACTTATTGAAAGTCAAAAACTACCACACATTCCAAAACGAATGCCTCAGACCTGAGAAGAATGGGCGAAACAAACTCAGCGGGCTTCTTTTTTTTCATAAAAATATGCTTACAAAGTAATATTGCACAATTGAACTTATTATTTAATAGCCTGAGGCGGTCGCTCCATTCCCAATCTGTGGTATAATTAAGAAAGTAATTTATGTTATAATAACCTTTACCTTATAAATGTTTTTTAACAATTCTTTTGAATTCCGTACTACATATGTTTTGAGCATTTTCTGGGATCTTGCTGTAAAAGCGTCGTCCCACAAAAGACTTACTAACTCGATTTAGCCGAGTAGTAGGCATTATAAGTTTATGTCTGTTCAAATTATTTTAGCTAAATAAAATGGTAACATTAATATTTTAATGCTGTTACTCCGAATTTTAATTGTCTTTCGCGAATTGTATCACAATTAGTTTGAACTCAACAGACGGACCGTATGGCTGTACCTAAAGCCAACACCAACTACACACAAAACTCTGTTCTGCAACGCCTGGCACCTGCAATAAAGCGTATTATAATTCAGATATGTTTTACTTATCCAAATTACAGATAAAAAAAGAAACAAAAATTGTTATGCATCTATTACAATAATACACATATACACACATACTACATACAAACACTAAACAATCACTCTTAGATACACGCACACACACGCACACATACGCACAAACTTATATACACAAACCAGTGGGAGGCTCCTTTGTACAGGATGCCGGCTAGATTATGGGTACCACAACGGCGCCTATTTCTGCCGTGAAGCAGTAATGTGTAAGCATTACTGTGTTTCGGTCTGAAGGGTGCCGTAGCTAGTGAAATTACTGGGCAAATGAGACTTAACATCTTGTCTCAAGTTGTAGTGCCATTCAGAATTTCTGGGGTTTTTCAAGAATCCTGAGCGGCACTGCATTGTAATGGGCAGGGTGTATCAATTACCATCAGCTGAACGTCCTGCTCGTCTTGTCCCTAATTTGCACAAAAATAACCCTACTTACTTACTGATTATAATATGTGATTCCAGTGTTTTTCTTATTTCTTGTAGTATTATTTTTACTAAGTTTTACTACGCAACCCAGCATTTTAGTTTCAATTATTAGTAAAGTTTAATAGAACATGTGTAACGTCACACATTGTTCGGGACTGGCTCGAGTACGCCCACTTGGGCGTAGTATCAGTTGCCGCACTTTGCGACTACTCTTGCGGTATCTAGTTGGAGCGCAGCGGACACCAACCCTTAATCTAAGTAGCTTAGTATACTAATTGTTGCCTGATTCTAATTTGTTACATCATAAATGTTACTTCTTTTGTTTTATACCTATATACCTACTGTAACCAGTTTTGGTCTTATTCTTATGCTTTATATTATAATAATCCCTACTAAAATTATAAAATATATGAATGTAAGTTTGTTTGTTACGCTTTCAAGCCTAAATCACTGAACCAATTTTGATGAAATTTAGTACAGAGATAGATTAGAGCTTGGAAAAGGATATAAGCTACTTTTTATTGCGAAAAACTAAATGGAGGGGTTGAGATAGGGCATGGAAATTTGTATGGAAGTTCGTCATTATGAAAGATGACAACATGAAACTTTGTATTTAGACACTTGATAAGAAGTAATTTATCGATTAATTTAGCATTTGATCGAGCATTTTTGAAACTTTGATCTACATGGGGAACAAATAGGAGATTAAAGTTCACAGGGAAATACTATTATAGAGACTGTCCACAATGACAAGGGATATCCGCTGTATCATAGAAGAGCGCCGCCAGCAGCGGAAAGAGTAGTTTGTATGTGTATTATTTGTAAAGTATTCCAAATAATAAAAAAATCTACCCAATCTGTAACGATTCCATGCGGACAAAGTAGCGGGTAAAAGCTAGTGTTAAAACAGTGGCGTCGTAGATTATATGAAACTAAATAAATTACTATTCTCGCTAAGAGTTTCTACTGAATGTTTTTATTTTCAACAATCGGGCAAATGGTCCATTTGATAGTTAAAAACTTCCGATATTCATAGACATGTGCAATACTAGTGGTATTCAAAGTCAAAGTCAAATAAACTGTATTCAATTAGGCCTAAATTAACCGCTTTTGAATCGCCACTACAACTATTTCTTTTAAATTACTGAATTTATCAATTATGTTTGTAAAAAGTTGAGCTCGTGAGAAGAACATACAAGAAACTCAACTGCCACTCTTTTCAATCAAATAGAGTATTTTACAATGGCTCTAACATACATAACAAATTCGTTTGTGAGGTTCTGCATCCAATATATGAGTCGTGTTTAAATAATATAAATTATTTCATATCTTTATATGATATAAATAGACATAGAGACATATCTTAATAAAGATATAAATAGGTTGTGTTACCGCTATTTGAAGTGACGGAATGCCATCAGCTTGGAGGTAAATTTTTATTTTTGAATATCTCGCAATTAACACTTATTCTTTCACAAAAAAAGAATTACTTCTTAGCTGGTTTCTTCGTGGCTGGTGTTTTCTTAGGGACAACCCTCTTACCAAAAGTGCCTGCTCTTGCTGCTGTGTCTTTCATGCTCTTGAAAACAACAGCTCTGGCACGATTTCTTTTAACTCGCGCTGATTGTAATTTAAACCTGTCATAATCAGTCATAGTAGCGCGTTTCACTTTGTTAGCCAGTTTCTGTGCCCATTGGCTATGTTCCCACTTTTCATTTAATTTCTCATCTTTCCTTACAACACGTGTAGGAGCAGTGAATGGATACTTGAGACGGAATTTTGTAAGATGCAGCTGGTTTAGGCGGATTTGTTGCCTTAGAACGCCGCTGCCTAGTCCATCCACTAGCGATCGAGTTTGGTTAGTCACATCAACCACACCAACAAGTTATTCTTTCAACGGTCCGTCTGCTACCAGTGAAACACGCCCCGGCTCTACGTAACGAGCGAAGGGCATTATGTCCTCACAACATCTCTACACTGACCGAAACAATTTCCAAAAGGTGGAGGTGGAGGTGCCCTTTTCATTGCTTAAAATAGTGCCACTGCTTGGTGGCAGATTCCTGCACACCAATCAAAGAAATAATAATGTCACTATCAGGAGTCGGAATGTCAGACTGACTAGGCTGTCAGCAATGTACCGACATTGGCTCGATATTGCCACCTAGTTTCTATTTGTAATTTATATTGTTTATTTTATTAAATTTTTGTTGTTTTTATAGTATGGATCAAGGGTCTGAAATAGAGAATTATTCGTATCTCTTTATTACAATTTTATGTTATTTCCTCCATTTATATATATTATATGTACTATATTTATAATGCTCGCTCGACTGTCTCGAATCTCCTCATTGCAAATGACTATGTGACCTCTGTTGTGGATTCTGGGAAATAGGTTGATGTGATTTATACAGACTTTAGCAAGGCGTTTGACCGTATTGACCATGACATCTTACTCCAGAAGCTTTACAGCGCAGGAATACATGGAAACTTGTTCCGATGGATTTCATCTTACATCACAAACCGATCACAAGCAGTTGCTATATACGGATACTCCTCTAGATGGATGCTTATTTCATCAAGTGTTCCTCAAGGCTCACTTCTAGGACCCCTTTTATTTTCTATATTTCTTAATGATATTTCATCATCTTTCTCGCATTCACAATTTTTACTTAATGCTGATGATACAAAAATATTTAGGCACGTCCAATCACTCGATGATTGTCATCTCTAACAGGCAGACATGGATAGATTCGATAATTATTGTAAAATTAATAAGTTAGATCTGAACGTCTCTAAGTGCTTTGCAATGAACTTTTCTCGGAAAACGAATCTGATAAAATTCAATTACAATCTTAAAAATAAAGTTCTTGTGTTTACTAATAGAATAAAAAGACTTAGGCGTTATCATGGACCCAAAATTGACCTTTTGTGAACATATAGATTTTATAATAAACAAGGCCTCTAAAGCTCTTGGTTTTGTTATAAGAACGTGTAGCAAGTTTAAAACACCTAAACCGATTAAAGTCATGTATTGCTCTTATGTCCGTAGCATATTAGAATATTGCTCTGAAATTTTGAACGCAAGTCATAATATAATATATGTATATTTATACATTGATAGAATTGATCTATTCAAAAGCGATTTTTAAGATACCTACAGTATAAAAGTAACATACATTCTTCAAACTATGACGCCAAATGTAAAAAAATTCACTTTCTTTCACTAAAATCGCGTAGAAACATTTCTGACATAGTAAACTTCAATAAAATAGTTAACGATAAAGTAGATGTTCCACTTTTACTAAGTAAACCAATCCCTTTTCATTTCCCAATTTATAAAACTTTTTATCGCCGTAATTCCTTGTTCGTCCGTACAAGTATCAAATTTAATGAACTTGTAAATGCTTACCCCGAAATTGACACATTTTTAACTAAACCTAGTGCAATTCGGTATCTGATGACAAAATCATACTTTCTCCCCTAAGTATTCAAAGTATTCAACAAAATCAAGGTAAAGTTTAATTATATTATTATTAACTGTAATTATGTTTTACAAATGTAAACTCCTTGCTGGTATTTTTAAAATGTAGTTATTATAATATAGAACTAATTCTATACTTAGTAATAATGTAATAGATTATAAGATAGCGTAACTCTCTAGTAATTTTAAAAACTAATTAGAATCATATTTGTGAAAACTAGTTAATGGCTTTTTGTTATACAAATAGATGTCAACATAGTTATAAATAGCTGTAAGGCTTCTTAATAAATAAATAAAAAACACCATTATCAATATATATATAAAATAGAGTTCGACCGGCGTAGGTTCACTACAATTTTTTTTTAATAATATTTTCAATTAATACAGTTATTACAAGATCTTATTTTAAACAAAGTAGTATAGAAATCAATAAAATGCAATAATAAAAAATAATTATCAACTAAATGTTTGTAATTACAAATTAGTTGCCTACTTAGCTTACCGCAGATAAAATTATATTAATGAAGGATTTTGTAAAAAGTACTTTTTTAACGATGACTTATATTTATTTTTATTTATATATAATTTTTGAATCTCTATGAGAGTCTCGTTTTAGTATAGAGGAATGACGTAGTTGTTTGCTCTGGTGCCATATATATTGGTAGATTTAGGTAATTTAAATGACATGTTTGTTCCTGTCAATTGTCTTAGATGAGGGAGTCTTTGAATTTCTCGAAGGAATTTTGATTCATTTATTTCTGACAATATACGGATGTTCACTTTATCAAAGACATTTATAACCTTGCAATGTTTAAATAATGCATGGTCCGTATTATCTTTGTGTTTATAAAAATAATTTGGTTAGATTCCGCCAGTGGTTAGGGCGACAAACTGAGAAACATTAGCACGATGCGTGCCGTACCCAAAATAGATTCTATATCTGACACTTAATCCAGTTGAGATAATGGTCGAGGCTCTTTGCTACAAGACCGTTTACGGAAACGACTATCGGGACAATTATTATTATTGAAGCAAGTCACCCGTGTTCATGTTGACTATAATATAGTCTAAGAAAATTTGGATACATAGACGATATATAATTTTATAAATAAACTAGCTGACCCAGCAAACGTTGTATTGCCGATATTAAAATCGCGATACAAAAGTAACTGTTGATCGTAGATGGGTGAAAATTTGACGTTGTATGTATTTCTTAATGCTGACTCATAATCAAACAAACAAGATTTTGGCGTGGACCACCCTTAACATTTAGGTGGATGAAAAATAGATGTTGTCCGATTCTCAGACCTACCCAATATGTACTCAAAATTTCATGAGAATCGGTCAAGCCGTTTCGAAGGAGTTTAACTACAAAGACCGCGACAAGAGAATTTTATGTATTAGATTGTTCTAATAAAGCAAGTTTTGATTCTATAAGAGTAATAAATGTAATTATTTTGATCTGAGAAAATATGTAAATTTATAAATTCCAATTCAAAGTGGTTTATTCAAAATAGGATAAGAAATCACTTATTGAATGTCAAAAACTACCATTCTATATAAAAAGCCTCAGACCAAGCCCAAGAAGACAGCGGTCGCTCCATACCCAATCTGTGGTATCAAGAAAATCATTTGTGATATTAATCTTTACCACATAAACGTCTTTTAACAATAATTTATTATATAGTTGCAACAGAGATGGTAAGCATGTAATGATTTTTTGTTTTATTTTTACTTCCAATATTATTGTATAAAATGGGATGTAAAATTATCCTGACCTCGTAAATCATACGTAGTTAATCATATGTAAGTAGCTTTATTATACATCAGTTTTTAAATACAATTAATCCTTTGTTTACCAATTGAAATTTGTTACTCATTGTTGATAACATTTATGTAAATCAACTTTTTTCCAATTTAATTGTTGTCAGAACGATTGAAAGACAAGGGGAATCTCAAATGTATGCATATTCACGTCCATAGGCTCTGTTCTTTGTTTGAAATTATTATAATCAAGATACGAATTTGAAACGAAAAACTACACAAAAAATATCAAATTATAAATATCAATTCAAATTATAATAAATTTGTTTTATGTTATAGTATTATGTGTTGGTATGGTTTCCTTTTTATTTTCTATAGCTGTATGTTGAGAATATTACAATTATTGCCTGTGACATTTGACTTCATACACCATGCAATCCTAATGGATTCTGAAGCACTAGTGATGATAATAATAAGAAAAGCCAGAGTGCCGGTAAGTTCTCCTATCTAGTCAAGCAGATATCTAGATGAAGAAGGCAGAACAATGACAACAATACTAGCAGTAAAACAGCCCCGAGTCGTGAATCGATCTTCACGTGCGAGACCTCATACAGCACGAGAAACCGTTTTAACTCTACAGGAACTGCAAGTAGAAACCATTCGTCACCCTCCGTATTCGCCAGACCTTGTTGAGGCAGTACAAAATGCATTCCCACAGTTTGTTGAATCTAGATTCGACAATCTAGATCACTACAGTTCTATCGCAAAGGCATAAATGACCTTCCTATAAGATGGCAGCAATGTATATATAATAATGGTAATTATTTTGAATAATAAATATATTGAATTAAAAAAAAAACGAATTCCAATTTTTTAGTACAAATCGGCAATTTCATACTTTTACCCCTAATATTAATAGAACGCCACAATTTTCATCTAACTTCAGTGAAATGTATTTTCTTCATCGAAAAATTTAATAAGAGAATTTTCTAATAAACGCAAGTAAGATCGTGAACTGCGGCGAACTAGTTTGTAACAGTAATTGGTGTCTAACTCCAGTGGTTTGTAAGTTCGTAAGTTACGAGAACGCTGCATACAACTTTCATATCTCATTGATACATTAATTATGACTTTGATTTATAGTTTCCATATCTTGACGGTTAATTTAACTTAGGTTTACTTACATGCATGAATTGGAAACTATCATTCGGTTTCAGAGGGATTTAATGGAAATTGAGTTGGTATATCATTGCGTTTATCTTGAACTGTTTTTTGAACTTTTAAAACGCTGAACTAACCTGTCCTCTTGAAATTATTTTAGGCTGCATCAACTAACTTGATAACATAGCATCGTTAGCAAACATGTTAAAGTACCGGTTATGCAAAAAATGTATTGCACCATTTGACAAATTATTATTATTATTTTTTTATCTAAGTCGGATCTGCGATCAGTCACAAGACTAAGCGGATGAGTTGGGTGAGTATGACGTTTAGACGAAGAGACCAGTGTCTCATCTGCCTTCCTATAACACATCCTTCCTTTTCAGCCTTTTCATCGATCTGGGACGGATTAGGAGATCATTAGCCAGGGTATTTGGGTGAACCGAGAGGCGATCAGCGTATTTCCTTTTGAATTTATCAATTTCCGACTGAACACTGGGAACGCCAAGATATTGATGGATGTCGTCATTTCTGGAAAACCATGGGGCACTTGTGATGGTACGCAGGATGTTGTTTTGCACACGTTGGATGAGCATGATGTTGCTTTTGCTGGCAGAGCCCCACAGTGGGATTCCGTAGGTCCAGATGGGCTTCAATACAGCATTGTAGATTAGAAGCTTATTGTCAGTAGACAGGACAGAGTTTCTACCCATGAGCCAGTGAAGGTTTCGGAACCTATGATTAATTTCATCCCGTTTTTTCTTTATGTGAGAAATCCAGGTGAATCTTCTGTCTAAGTTAAAGCCTAGGTATTTCACTTTCTCAGAATCTGGTAGAACATCAGAGCCAAGTTTGACAGGAGGGCAATTTCCCCTTCTTAACGAGAAGGTGATGTGGTTCGATTTTTGAGCACTTGCCCGAATGCGCCATTTATTCATCCATGCATGGGTCTCGTCTAAAAGGTGTTGGAGCTTATTACTAGCCTGTGCTGGGTCTTCATCGCTTGCAAGGTAGGCTACATCATCGGCATATGTTGCTTCGGTGACGTCTTCAGATACCCGTAAGTCTGAAGTAAATATGCTATACATTACGGGACCAAGTACTGAACCCAGTGGAACGCCGGCTTCAATTTTTCGTAGCGTAGATCTGGCATCTCTCTGTTTCACTTGGAAAAGCCTATATTCCAGGTAGGACTTGATGATGAGGTAGAGAGAGTGTGGGAGTTTGTCTTTAACTTTGCACAATAGCCCTTTGTGCCAGACTCTGTCAAATGCTTGGTGAACGTCTAAAAATGCCGCAGAGCAGAAAAGTTTCATTTCAAAGCAGCGTCTGATCTCGTGATGAACCCGATGCATCTGCTCAATTGTCGAGTGCTGTTTCCGAAACCCGAACTGGTGCTTTGGAATGATGTTGCAGTTTACCATGAGTTCATTCAAGCGGACTAAAAATATTTTTTCCCATAATTTTGATATCACTGGAGTTAAACTTATTGGTCGGAATGATGAAGCTTCATGAGGAGGTTTTCCAGCATTGTGAATCATAATAATTTCCGATACTTTCCAGATTAGTGGAAAATATGAAGTTCTCATGGTAGCATTAAAGAGTGAGGCAAGAAATGTTATGCATTTTCTGGGAAGATTTTTAAGAACTGTGGGAGTAATTAAATCAAATCCAGGTGCCTTGTTGGAATTCACTCGTCTAATCTCATACGCGATTTCCTTTGGAGATGTGGGTCGGAGAGGTAGGCATAGCTGGAGATCTTGTCCAAGTACTTTATCAATCTCAGTTTCATCGCCACCATCATTCACCTTGAATACATTTTCAAGATAATTGGCAAATACTTCTGCTTTCTCAGCGTCCGTTCGAGCCCATGAGTTTGATTGTTTGAGGGGAGCGTGATGTTCTTGCGGCTTTGCAAAGGATTTAGCAGCTTTCCAAAGCGACGTTTCGCCCTTTCCCTGAGGTGACAATCTTTCGAGAGTATTTCGGAATGAAGAATTTGCCTGATCTTGCAATAGCTTCTTTAGCTGTTTTGCTGCTCGGTTTAGTTATGCGAGAACCCCAATATGTATGCTTAGCGTTCCAGTCCCCTCCTGATATGAAAAGGTGAGAAAAGTAGTCTTGAAACATTTGATAGGTTATTTTATGCTTAGGTGGGCAGTAAACGGTGGACAATGTAATCGGACCTGCTCGGTCATCAAGTCTTATGGTAGTAGCCTGAATATGTTGGGTAGAGTATGCCTCCAGCACGGTATGTTTAAGGTTTGATCTTATCACTATTGCGGTGCCCGCATGAGCTTTGCCTATGTCAGGATGAGGCGTAAAGTAGATGTGGAAATCCTTCATTCGGTAGAGACTATTTTTTGAGGAATGTGACTCGGAGATAAGAACTATGTCAAGATTATTATTTTTAATTACTTCTTCAAGTTCAAGTATGTTCGATGACAGCCCATTGATGTTCCACGTTGCTATACGTAAAGGGATTACGAATGTAGTTTAGAGACAACGGACGTCAATAGGTTTAAGAGAGTACCTATCTGTTGAATGAGTTGGTCTATCTTTTCGGATTGTTTTATTAAGATTTGTTCAATCCGACTTTGTTGAGGGTTGGGTTCAGTTTCACAGTCAGTGTTAGGGCTGCCTCTATTTGCTGTAATATCAGAGTAGCTTCGCTTGTCACGGAGTTAGGTGGGATTAGGTGCTAGCGAGGGTTTGTTGGGGTGATCTTGTGGTTCAGTTAGTTTAGTTAATTTCATGTCGTTCATAGAAGGTCGAGCAGGGTGTTTTCTGTTTTGGTTTGCCTTTCTGGACGCGATTTCCAAATAAAACTGACAGCCTTTATAGTTTGCAGGATGGTCGCATGTGCACAAAGCACACTTTGCTGGAGATTTGCGATCTTCCTTTGGGCAATCAGCGGTCTTGTGTCTTTCCCCACATTTAACGCATCTATAGGGCCGCATGCAGTTATTTTTGGAGTGACCATATTGCTGGCAGCGCTGGCATTGAACAATTGTTTTCGCTTTTCGAGGGTCTTCTATTATTACTCGCTGGTGGTGGATATACTCTATATTTTTCACTGCTTTGTTGTTTTTATTTGGTTCAAAATTGACGAAAAATGTAAAAGATGGAGTTTTGTCTGGACCATATCGGGCGTTAATTATTTCTCCACGGACTTTATTACCAGTAGCTTCTATCGCATCGATTATTTCACTATGAGGTGTGGTATAATGAAGTTTCTTTATTACTATGCGATATGCCTTCTTTTCTTTTGGCGTAAACGTGTGACCTATCAAACCTTTGGCCCTTATTGCCGATATCACATCCTTGTAGGTTTCCGGGCAATCTACAAGAACTCGCAGTAAATTTTTGTTTGCTATCCTTATTTTAAATAGTTTGGCATCACATACTGATTCTATAAGTTTAGACAATTCGTTTACGTCTTCTATTCCATATAGAACGATAGGCGGAGGCTTATTCGTTTTTAGGTTCGGTGTGGAGTTCTCCTCATTTAAGGCTAGAGGAGAAAACCTATTTGATACTGGCACGGGAGTGCTGTTTGGTGGTGAATCGCTTGTTCTTTTCCGCTTGTTAGTACCTGGCACCCGCTGCCAGGGTGGAGGTGCTTGCTGGGTGCATGGGTTATCAGTCATATCCAGTGTGTCTCTTGATTGTAGTTCTGATTGGTTGACAGAAACTCGATCGGGAAACTTTACGAAAGATTAATTCTCGCGCGTCTTAATCATTACATCGCGGAGCTCAACCTGATACCCGACATACAGTTCGGATTCAGAACCACTCACTCGTGTCCCCAGCAGGCTCACCGACTCACCGAGTACATTCTCGTACGGCGTCAACTTCACGCTACCACAGCAGCCGTGTTTTTCGATGTCGCGAAGGCATTCGACAAGGTATGGCACAACGGCTTAGTATTCAAGCTGTATCAACTGAGAGTGCCAGACAGGCTCGTGCGCATCATACGAGCCTACCTTACTGATCGCTCCTTCCGATATCGAGTAGAGGGCACCCTATCCTCACTCAGACCCATCAGGTCTGGCGTGCCACAGGGTTCAGTCCTCTCTCCCACTCTTTTCTCGCTCTTCACGAGCGACATTCCAAAGTTTCCGAGTGTCCAGCTCGCTCAGTACGCTGATGATACGGCACTCTACTTTGGCTCCGCTCTATTGAACCGCTCAACCTTGAGCAGGAACATTAAAGTGCTTCAAGCCGCCGTCGATGAACTAGGCCACTGGTTCAGAAAATGGCGGATTGAAGTGAGCCCCACCAAGAGTGCAGCGGTACTCTTCGGTAACGCGAATAGCATCCGCGCTAAAAAACGACCGACCGACGTCATTAAATTGTATGAAACACCCATACCGTGGGTGAAGGATTACAAATACTTAGGAGTCACGTTCAACAGCAATATGAACTTCAAGAAACATATTGATACGGTATGCAATAGAGCCCGATTTGTCCTCAGTCGCCTTTATCCGTTTATATAGTGGGCGAAGCAAATTTCCGCTCAAACACAAAGTGACGCTGTACAAAACCATCGTACGGCCCATACTGTCATACGCAAGCGTCGTTTTCGCGCACACCCGACCGAGCTACTTACGTCGTTTGCAAGTAGTTCAAAATACCCAGCAACCGGAGCCCCGTGGTTCATCCGAAACGTTGACCTTCACCGTGACCTAGAGCTTCCGACGATAGCTCAACACTTTAAAGAGATCTCGCGACGCTTCTTTGACAAGGCGCCTAACCATCCCAACATCTAGGTTAGGAAGGCATGCGGGTACACCCCCCTTCACCATAGTCTCAACCCAATAAGACGTCCCAGACACGTAACGGTAGACCCGGATGACGACATCACCATCGCGAACGCGACACCCACACAAACACCGACACAGACACGCACACACCGCCTTCGCAGGCGTAGGCGCGGTCAACCACCGCAAACCACTGGCACTCGTCGCTCTGACGATGGCCAGCGGCCCGCACCCTAGATACACCACACATTGTTTTGATACCCGACGAGACGTTAGTCCTCGTCCTGTAATCGCTTCACTACACTCACTCACACACGGACTGACATACACCACTTACACAATCACAAACACACTCCACAAACAGACACAAACACAAACATACATGCACATAAACATTTACACTACGTACATACATACAAAAACACATACATACAATCATAAACACATACATACACACTTACATACATTACACAAAACATCACCACACTCGCCGGCGAGTGTGTTCTTATCACCTTTTCATCTTCATTTTCATTCTCTCTCCTTCCCACAAGCACACAGCCGGTCTGAGGTTCGAGTCTCCTTAGGAGACGCCCCGCGACTGTTGTTGCGTAGTCTTTGCGGCCTCCACGGCCCACGTCCTACTTCGCTGTGAAAGGGCTGCTAACAGCACAGAGGAGGTTTTAGTCGGTATGGGGTGTCCGCTTACGCGGATACTCGAGTCCGACATATTACGCCCCGTTCCGGGGCGTAAATACGTAACCGTATTTCCTCCTCTCAAAAAAAAAAAATTGGTTGACAGATTTAGACATATCGCTAAGAGAAGCTGAGCGTGTTCTATTAAATAGTCCGGAATGGAATACTTGTTGAGTGAGGGTTTTTTGATTGGTTTTGGGTGAGGTAGTTTTGTTTTCGTTCATATTAGTTTTTATTCCCACGAGTAAGGTCGAATTTAGTAGTCACTCTCAGGGTGACGCCTATTCCTGAGAGACTATTCCTTCTTTTTTATATGTATAGTAAAATTACACCAATATTTAAATCAGGACTCACTTCTGACCCGAATAACTATTGCCTGTTTCGGTGTTGCCGACCCTTAGTAAAATTTTTGAAAAAATTATTTTAAGCCAAATGCTTACTCACTTTAACACTTATAAGTTACTTCATATAAAACAATTTGGCTTTACTAGGGGACGCTCGACTACGGATGCAGGTGTTGAACTCATCAGGAATATTTTTGAGGCCTGGGAGGAATCACAGAATGCACTTGGTATCTTCCGTGATTTATCTAAGGCTTTTGATTGTGTTCATTCAACGCTGGTCAGGAAGCTATGCCACTATGGTATAAAAGGATCTGCACTCGATCTTCTGATCTCATATTTAAATAATAGGATTCAGAGGGTCGAGGTGAATGGCAGGAGATCTCCTGGGACTCCTCTCGGTATGGGGGTACCACAAGGGTCTATTCTTGGACCCTTCCTCTTCCTAATTTATATAAATGATCTACCTAACCTTGTAGAAAAAAAACACAAGGTGGTATTGTTTGCGGATGACACTTCACTTATATTCAAAGTGAAACGAAGCCAAGTTTTATATGACGAAGCAAACAATGCTCTATCTGACATCGTGTACTGGTTTAGCGCCAATGACTTATTGTTAAATAATCATAAAACCAAATATATTAAATTCACCGCGCCAAATGTCAAAAATGTAGATGCGAATATTTTATTAAATGGAGAGGTGGTAAAACCAGTGGAATCCGCTATATTTCTTGGCATTACTCTTGATTCCAAATTGCAGTGGGGCCCCCATATTGAAGGATTGGCGAATAGGCTTAGTTCTGCAGCATTAGCGGTTAAGAAAATCAGACGGTTAACTGACATAGATACGGCGAGATTAGTATACTTTAGTTATTTTCATAGTATTATGTCCTATGGTATATTGTTATGGGGCAGTGCGGCCGATATTAATACTATCTTTGTGCTGCAGAAGAGGGCTATTCGCGCGATTTATAAACTAGGTCCTAAAGAATCATTAAGAGAAAAATTTAAAGAAATAAACATTTTGACTGTTGCTTCTCAATACATTTTTGATAATGTTTTGTATGTTCATAAGCACATTGAGGAATTTTCTAGAAACTGTGACATTCATAATGTTAACACGAGGAACAAACATAAACTTGTTATGCCTACTACTCGGTTGGGTCGAGTTAGTAAGTCTTTTGTTGGGCGATGTATATGCTTCTACAATATGATCCCAGAAAATGTACAAAACAAATGTGTTACGAAATTTAAAAGAATTGTTAAAAAACGTTTGTGTGGGAAAGATTATTATAGCATAAACGATTTTCTTAATGACACCACGGACTGGGATTAAAGCGAAAACCCTCAGGCTCTTTAATTATTAATGTTTATTGTACGGTATTACATTGTAATCCATATTTTATATTTAAAAAAAAACTCGCTGAGTTTCTTGCGCCCATTCTTCTCAGGTCTGAGGCAGTCTCTTTTGAATGGGTGGTAGATTTTGACGTTCAATAAGTGATTATAAATCCTATTTTAAATAAAAAAAAAAAAAAAAGAAGGCATTGGTTCAACGACACATCGCCCAGTGTGTCGAGGTTGGTCGCTAAAGACTGAGTTAACCCATCAGCCATTCATCCTATTAGCGCGTGCCTCACTGTAGGATTGGGGGATTAGTTAGAGAGGTTACCTTCCTCGCGGTCCGAGTGGCGAAGCTCAGACCCCCGTTCCTGCAAAACATGACTGTAGGCTTACGGTCTGGGGTAGCCGGTTAAGGCTACACTTCGGTTTTTCTGTCGGGGTTGTCTCCCTTATCTAGAAAGTCGGTTTTAGGGCGCCGGCGGGCCGGTTTTAGTTTGATAAGTATTTAGTTTGATTATGATTATTTTAAATGACGTCATAATTTTAACTGACAACCGTAACCGTTTCTCTTCGGCGTTTAAGTCTTGTTAATATTAAATAGCGACCTGTTAAAAGTTTCAAATAAATATTCGATATTGACTTGATAGCCTAAACAGATGTATCATGAAATGCCCTTTTTAACTTTAACTACGCTAAGGAATACGATGGTGTAACACATTACGCAGTCTATGTTAAAGTCAGCGTTACTGTAAACATTTAATTTGACTTTAACTTTAATTATAACAACTAATATGATGACACCTAGCCTAAATGTAATGATAACGTTAAAATTTTGTTTAATAGAAAAGTTATTATCGAATGAAAATATAACAATATCAAATAAGAAAGAGTAAGGCTTTCTATAGGTATAAAGATGAAATAAACCTTTTCAGCTCGTGACAGCGAAGTGAATGTGACAAATGGATGAAATTTCACCGTTTTCCAATTACATCGAATACGGCCGTTCTAACTTAGCTTAAGTACATTTCTTATTTTCGTGAAAAATCTAAAGGCTTTTGTTGTTGTTGATTGTCGAACATTTGAAAAACTACGTGATATGATATTGATTTTGTAAGTTTTTATTGTTAATACATATTATCCATATATGAGAATTATAGAGTTATTTTATTTGTTTTTTCTTATCTGGGACATATATTCCAGTCATCGAAACAAGTATTTTGAAGTGAAAAATTTTATTTTTATGAGGAAAGAGAAATATGTTAAAAAAGCCCCAAAGCTAGTTTGTTATTTGTCATTCCGATTAGTCAGTCAAAATTCAATTTTAAAAATTCAAGGATTGTTAAGAACGTTTGTGTGGTAAAGGTTATTATAACATAAATAACTTTCTCAATGATACCACAGATTGGGAATGAATTGACTTCCCTCAGGCTATTAAATAATAAGTTTAATTGTGCAATATTACTTTGTAAACATATTTTTTCGATAAAAAAAAAGTTGCGCCCATTCTTTTCGGGTCTGAGGTATTCGTTTTGGAATGGGTGGTAGTTTTTGACTTTCAATAAGTGAAGTCACATCCTATTTTGAATAAAAATATTTGAATTTGAATTCAGTTATTAGTAACCTGTTTATGTTATATTGTTTATGTTATTGTATTTTTTGTGATAGTTTAGTATCAAAATACTAATTCACCTTTCATCTCACACAATGTTTTATACTTCTTCGCAGGTATCTATGCATAGTTTTCTTCACGATGTTTTCCTTTATCGTGCGAGCGTGAAATAAACGAACTAATCATTGTGTCACCAACGTCATTTGTCAGTCGAGTAAAAGGTTCAAAAAAATTAAAAAACATATATTTTTTCTTTTGTATCAAGTAAGTTAAGTATTAAGATTTAGTATATAAGTATTTTGTTTTCATTAACTTTTTTGTGTGAATGTGTCAGTTTTTCTTCCCAAATAAATTCATTTTCATTATATTTCATTTCATATATATTATTGTAACCAGTATTGTCTAATGGCCACTTAATATACATTTACTTAGATGCACTTATTTTTACTAAGCAAATATACTTAGGCCAAGCTGCCAGACATGGTTTTGAATCCCTTAATCTTTACTTTTTTTAATATTTTGTTGTCCAGGTTTTTGCTATACTGTAATCCTTGTACGACTAGAAATGTGAGGCCTTTCTTTGTTCCAACTTCTCGGTTCTACATCACATAATGCACCAGCTGTTAATAGATTTCCCGTTCATATAATAACTTAGCAATTATATACTGTAGATATGTTTTCTTATAGTCTTTGTAGTTTTTGACGCTTAGTTTTAGACGCTCTGCGCCAGTTAGAGGTTTAGCTTATCTTAACGTGCTTCATATTTATATATTTGGAAATTTGTATCAATTTTGGCTTCTCTTTCTTCTCTCTTCTCAGTCGTTTCCCTCACTACTGAGGCTCCGTGACTCCATCTGATCTTGTCCACTAGCTGTCGCTATTGGTTGCGTTCCGTTGCCTGATGTGTTGCAACATTCATTGGCACCTCCAGCTCTTCGGAAATTTGGTCAGATCACCGTATGGGACTCTGGCCTCTCGGTCTCTTTACTTCGTGCCAGATTTTGGCGAGTCAACGTGCCCTGAGTATGCCTCGTGTAGAGGCGAAACACGTGTCGAATTGTTTAAAAGACAAATATTGCCGGAATGAACACTAAAGAAAACTTAAAACATTTGGATAATTATGGATTTCCGCAAAGTAACGCCGACTTCAATAAATTTTCTAATAAACTATTATTATATAGTACCCTAAACTCTCTTATTACATAGTACGCATTGGTTTGGAAGGCAGTAGCTGAGCAGAAGTCAGTAAAATATAACCCTTAAAGGCCCAAAGTTGGAGAGTGTGCGTCTGTAACAAAGTTACAATGGTGTCAATCAGTCAGGGCTTCAGTTCGCGGGTTTCCTTTCCAATCTCCTCGTTTATTTGATTGAAAACTTTCTTACCAACACCTGAGACTGAGTCTTTCTATGCGGTCCAATCATTTTGTTATATATAATATGCAGTATTATTTAAGACCATTTTAGCAAATGGTACTTGATTTGCGCGAGTGTAATTATATTGTAACTGTAAAACAGAGTTATAACATAGTTACACATTAGTTTTTACGTAATAGACACTTTTTCATTATTATTTTACCCTGAAGTTTCGTGGACTTATCAGAACATGTCCCCAGGTCTCCCTGAAAAAAGATTACAATATTAATTCGCTAAATATATTAAACACTAAAATTATAAATTGGAAAAATTTGTGTTTTTTGTACTGAATAAACTTAAAAAAAATCTACTCGAACGTTTAAACAAAAACAAGCAGTCATATATAGGATAGCCGATATAAAGGAAAACTTAAAACTTTAGACTAACTAACTGGTGACAGTGCTTCAATTTTATATCAAAATTATAATGATTTTTTGTTTATTATTACGAAATTTTTGGAAGTTCAATCATTACAGTAAATATTTTGGTATTTGCTGTTTGCAGAATTGTCAAACTGTGCGTCAAAAGTTATAAATCTCTATTTATCTATGATCTAGAATAATTCATACGGAAATAAATTTCAAAATTAAAAAGTATTAACGGTCACGTATCGATATAAAAACTATCATATCTCTCAAGTTCTCCCAGTCTAAATTTATTTATAATCATTTCAGTAGTATTGGTGTTCATCGCGGAAAAACAACGTGACATGAAATTTTTGTATAAAAGACAATAAATTGTTTGCATTGCTGCTAGACAACCGCTAAAAACAGGCCAGGTTTATAACCTTACGGCCGTTCCCAATATACTACCAACAGATAGAGATAAATAACTATCTTCTACTGTCAGTAATTAGCTGTCAATAATCTGAAGCAGTCCCAATATACCCAATAACTGATTCTTATCGCCAGTTCACTGTTGCAATTCCCATACAAACTTCTATCGTTGGTAAGCTATACGTCCTCCCATTGATATGCTATCTGTAGCATGTACGGATAAGATGAGTTACCATCGATAAGTTTATTGGAACAGAAAAGTCAACAATAGTTACGATTTTTTATCTCAATTAGGCCACAACCGGAGATAGACTGAATCTTGGGAATGGCCGTTAGTGTACGTAAGAAGCTACGTCCTCAGTAGCGATTTGTATGTCACTTTGTGTAGGTAAGTGTGCGTTCATTGCTCAAAATAGAGGTTAATGTCAACCTCAATTTTTTCAACGCTTTCACAGCTGTCACAGCCTATCTAGACGTATAGATAATAGAGCTCCTCATATAGTCAGGTATCCAGTGCTTTGTGAACGGCTAGATCACTCATTGCATGGACATGTCGCCTCGTTATGTGTCTTCTACGACGTTAAACTCTTAGCGGCTGTTTGATCCCTACCGCAAAAGTTCCACCATCGCACTCCATACCACAAACTATTTTTTTTATGCAAAAGGATTTTTTCCCATAAAAAAGGAGGACAAACGAGCGTACGAGTCACCAGATGTTAAGTGATCACCGCCGCCCACATTCTCTTGCAACACCAGACGAATCACAAGAGCGTTGCTGGCCTTTAGGAAGGTGTACGCGCTTTTTTTGAAGGTACCCATGTCGTATCGTCCCGGAAACACCGCACAAGGAAGTTCATTCCACAACTTTGTAGTACGTGGAAGAAAGCTCCTTGAAACTTGTGGAGGACCGGCACACATCCAGATAGTGGGGATGATATCTTAACTTATAGCATGTTCAGCGAAGGTGGAACTCGGCGGTCTGGCGGCTGCTCTGCGTTGCACGCGGTCAAATGGATCGAGCTGATACTCGAGTGCGCCAGACCAGAGATGACAGTAAAGGCATAAAGGCTTTAAGGAATTTATTTTCTCAAAATTGAATCCTTTAGAATTCTTTTTAATGTCATTTCTAATATACTAGATAGTACTACCGCTTCAGAAACAAATTGCGCTCTGAGACACTCTTCCAGCATTCTTTTATGCGCTCTTTTTGATAAAAATATACAATATTGTACTGTCATTGCTAATGCTATAAAATAATCATAATCTAGTCCCAGGCTGTCCGATCACTTAGATATTCACCTGTGGAGTAGTAGGATTTACGACAGAGATATTTCTTAATAAGACATATAAATTTATTTATAGATAATGCCTGAACAGTGGCTGGGACTTTATTATAAAAGTGTATACATTTACCCTTGAAGCTATTATGTATCTTATGAAGCCTACTAGAATTAGTTACAAGCAATCCCTTATTTCTAGTGTTATAATAATGAAAATCACTGTTATGAGCAAAAAGGTGACGATTTTTGTGAACGTACATTAAGTTTTCATAAATGTACTGACAATGAACAGTAATAATATTTATTAATTTAAATTTTTCTTTGACAGACTGTCTATAACCAAGCTGATATATAGCATGAACAGCTATCTTTTGCAGAGCAAACACTATAAAATAAGTAATACTGTACCACACACCACACCAACCACAATACCATACGTGGCCGGACCTGCGCTTTGTAGAGCGCTAGAATGTGGGCCGGCTTGAAGAATTGCCGTGCTCTATTTATGCCGCCCAGCATCTTCGAATACAATCGAAAACTGAATTGTTATTCTCGTCATTCTAAGTGTGTGGCGTTCTAAGAGTGCTTTTATTGAGGTACCACGTACTTCCTATTTGTGGTAATTTAAGCGCGGTATTACCAATACTATACGACATGGGTAGGATCAGAAAAAGCGCGCACAAATCTCTTCTGTGATCACTTTCCATCGTAACGCCTAGTTTGTCGTCCTCTTCTACAAACATACCCCCTTATTAATAATAGTCTGCTAACTTAAAGCATTGCTAATTCTCACTCTGTCTTCTTCTATTAACCTAAGTCAGAATGAGAAAAAACACTCCTAAGCGGCTGTTTAAAGTTCATTTAAACAGCCGCTTAGGAGTTAAAGGACCATTCTGAATAAGGGGGATAGTGTTTAGCGCACATTAAGAAGAATTCTCTTGAAAATAGTTACACACCTTTGTTTCTTACTTTCTCAGCGTTTTATATTATACTACCAATAATTCGGAGTGAATGGATTTTTTGTTCGTCTTGTTAGGTTAAAATTGAATAAGACTGATACTTCACAACAATCTTCTAGTGAACTCTAGAGAGAATATTTTATACATGGGGCACACTAAAAGTGTCGCACTTCTGGCTAACTAACGGAACTATTTGAATTTTGATGGTTATATTTTTTGTAACGTTGCAAACCTTCTTAGTAATAAAAAAAAAACAATTGGCGGGAAAATAAAATCATTTGTCAAATGTTTTTTATCACACATCAAATTTCTTAAATGGAATTAAGTCGAAAAGATTTTAGAGCGATGATACTTTATGATTTAAAAGTTCTCTCTCTCCGCAAGTCTGTGCTGCTCGTCTTCAAAATGCTTTTGGGAGAGAAGCACCTTGCTTGAGCACCGTGAGGCGATGGTTTGCTGAATTTTAGAGTTCGGGTTTCTTAACATTACGAATTTCACGTAGGGGCCATCAACTGCCGTCAACGAATAAAATGTGGCAACTGTTAAGCGGCTAATTGATGAAAACCCTCGGATTACCTTTGAGCCAATTCGAGGACTATTTCGGATTGGTATGAGCTAAATTCAGAAATTTTTTCACGAAGAATTGAAAGTTCGGACACTTCGTTGTCGTTGGATCCCTGATGAACTGACAGCGGAGAAGAAGCGAGCTCGCGTAGAATGGTGCTCACAGATGCTAATCGTCACCTTTTTGCTCTTAATAGTGATTTTCATTATTATAACACTAGAAATAAGGGATTGCTTGTAACTTATTCTAGTAGGCTTCATAAGATACATAATAGCTTTAAGGGTAAATGTATACACTTCTATAATAAAGTCCGAGCCACTGTTCAGGCATTATCTATGTATAAATTTAAATGTTTTATAAGAAAATGGCTCTGTCATAAATCCTATTACTCCACTGCTGAATATCTAAATGATCTGACAGCCTGGGACTAGATTGTGATTATTTTATAGCGATAGAAATGATTGTACAATATTGTATATTTTTATTGAAAAGAGAGCAAAAAAAGAATGCCGGGAGAGTTTCTTGCGCCGCTTCCTCTCTCTCAGAGCGCCATTTGTTTCCGAAGCGGTAGAAGTATCTAGTAGTTTTTAGAAATGACATCAAAAAGAATTCATTAGAATTTTCTCAAAATTGATTCCTGTTGGAATCAATTTTAAGAAAAATAAATGCCTTTTATGCCTTTAATGAAATACGACCACGGACGTTCTAATACTGTTTATGACATTGTCACAGGAGGCGAAAGGTGGATTTATTGTTTTGAACCCGAAAAAAAAAAACAACAATCTTGTGAATGGATATTTGAAAATGAGAACAGGCCAACAAAAGTGAGGCAGGCGAGAAACGTTGGTAAAAAAATGATCGCATTTTTTTTCTCAGCTACGGGTCCCATCTGAACAACTAACTATTTGAACGAATTCTACCATTTGTTTACCCAGTGTGTTAAAAAAAGTTCGCAAAAGACGACCAAAAAGCCGCGTTCTCCTACATAATGACAACGCTTCTTCACAAACTGCCGACAAAACTAAGTCTTTTTTTTGCTTTCGAAAAAGTACAACTCGTCACCCATCCTACACATAGCCCCAACCTAGCACCCTGTGATTTCTGTATTTTCGCCAAAATCAAAGATTTGATGAGAGGTTTCACTTGTAACAATTCCGAAGAAGCAGTGATAGATTTCAATCAGCACGTAGAAAACATGCCTTCAGATCTGTGATCCTCCTGTTTTAAAAAATGGTTCAGTCGCATGAAAAAATGTTTAAAATGAAAAGGAGAGAATTTTGAAAAGGAATAAACATAATATTTTTGTTCTAACATGTTGTTTTTTTAAGTTACGCAAATCTTTTGGTGTGACCTTCGTATAAGACGGTATATGAGAGAATCCATAATTATTTAAAATGCTATATATCTAACTTGCAAAGAGAAATTAATACCTACTTAAGATTTTTAAACATAGCATTTCAAGAATATAAGAGAATTTGGTGAGTCAAACATCTCCTGAGGATGCCTCGTGTAGAGGTGAAACACGTGTCAAATTCTCATAATTTTAGCGGAATTTACACCCAAGAGAATTCACAACATTTGTATGATTAGGGATTTTCGTAAAATAACGTCTGATTTAATAAATTATCTTAAATCAGCAGGTATAGCCGACTAGGCGAAATTATACATCAAGTTGCCCAAGGTGCAGCGTCTGGCAGCATTTTATTAATTATGGGACGAGGCGAGCCAGACGCTCAGCTGATGGTAATTGATACGCTCTGCCCATTAAAATACAGTGCCGCTCAGGATTCTTGAAAGAGCTAAAATTCTGAACGGCACTTCAACTGCGCTCGTCACCTTGAGACATGAGTTAAGTCTCATTTGCCCAGTAATTTCACTACCTACAGCGTCGTTCATACCGAAACACATAGATGCTTACACATTACTGCCTCACAGCAGAAATAGATGACGTTGTGGTACCCATAATCTAGCCGGCATCCTGTGCAAAGGAGCCTCCCACTGGTAACTCCCACGTGAAGATTAAATAGGTTTATTCCGGTAGGAATTTCTAATGATTCTTTACACTATCCCTTATACTTTGATATAATATTGTTAATATAATTATTGGTAATAAAAAAGGTTACATAATTTGAATGTACTTTTAAACGGCACTAGTTAATAAACACGGTATGCTTATATGTATTAATAAAAGTTAAAATTAGTACTCGCCTTAGTGCGCTCTCTCAAACAACAATCGTAACTCAAACTGTGCCTACAAGCTTCTGTCGTTCTGGGGCTGATTTTAACAAGGAAACTTAACGGTGGGTTAAAATTGTTTGCCTTAATACGTTTATACAAAGGTAGGTTTACGAATGGTAGGATTGCTCCCCTGACGATACAAGTTTCAAGTCAAACCTATGTTCTGAACAATTGTGGAAATTGAGTCGTGTTGGCCAACTGTGATTCCGATGAAACAAAATTAAATTATATCTTATTTGACTTAAGATAACAAAAAAAAAGAATCTTATCCTTGCTTAGATACAATCATACATACACCATGATATATTCATTTGAGTGTTTTTTTTTAAAACATTGAATGCGTACCAATATCATTTTATTATTTATATATTATAATTATGATTACCAAAATGTTGAAATACCTTATTATTGTTGATATAAATGCATACATTAATATGATAATAAAAAGAAGGTAATACATAAATAGAAAAAAAAGTAATTATAAATACATACTCCGATTCATGCTTAAATAACTTTTGTAAAATTGATTCCAGAAAAAAAATTGTTAAGAAAAATTAATAAAATAAAATTATTAATAAAATTGCTCTTTTGAATATATGTTAAAACTATAATCTTGTTAAGGATTATAGTTTTAATTATTTAACGAAAATAACGATTAAAAAAACAGATATAAACAATGATTTTTTAATCTCTATTCAAAATATCATTAACTATTGTATAAAGAATTACAAATTCCGTTTTAATTTTTTTTCAAGATCGATGGGTCTTGTTTTAAAAATTTATGCTAAAAATACACATAACATTTATTTATCATGCCTCTTTCAGTTGAAGAATGTGCTAGGATCATGGCTTTTCTGGAACTAGACATCAGTATGCGTCGCACTGCAAGAATGGGTGTGACGGTACGAACGGTCCAGAAGGTAAAGCGAAGGTACGAAGAGACTGGACACCATCTGAGGAGACCTTGTAATAGTAGACCCAGGTGTACCAGTGCCCGAGAAGGTCGTTATATTATTTCCACTGTGTTAAGAAATCGCCACCCAAATGCAGTTGAAGTCCAGCAACAGCTACTTCAGACCCGGAGGGACTACATTAGTGACAGTACAGTGAGAAGAAGACTTGTTGAAGCAAATTTGAAACCCCGAAGACCAGCGAGTGGCCCAAAATTCGAGAGACAGCATCGAGTAGCGAGACTGCCCGTGAACACATGAAGTGGGATGAAGAAGAATGGTCAAGAATTTTGTTTGCAGATGAGTCTCGATTCTCCCTTTACACTGCTGATGGAAGGCGAAGTGTTTACAGGCGACCTGGTGAGCGATACCTTCAAGCCTGCATCTCAGAAAGAGTCCAATACGGTGGAGGCAGTGTACATGTATGGGCTGGCATATCTTCAGAAGGTCGCACAGAGATGCAGGGTCGATGCTGATGCATGATAATGCTCGGCTACACACGGCTCATATCGTACAAGAGTATATTCATCAGCGTGATAGCTTGGCCATCAAGAAGTCCTGATCTCAACCCGATTGAACACGCCTGGGATAAGCTTGGGAGGCTAGTCAGGAATCGCAGACCACCACCTACTACCCTCAGGGCAATAAAGCAGGCCCTGGTAGAAGAAAAGGAGAATATTCCCCAAAATCGGCTCCGAAACCTAGTGTTCAGTACGCCAAAACCGGCTCGAAGCTGTAATCAGAGCTCGAGGAGGCAATACCAGTTATTAAAAATTAAATAACATGTAATAAATACATTTTAGTTGAATTCTTTTACTTTAAACTAAAAATGTTTCATTGTTTTATCTTTTTTAAGTTAAAAATGTTACTTATGTATAATTTTAGTTTCTAAGAATTAAAGCCTTTAAAATTTGCAACAAAGAGTTTTTAATCTTAAATCTCTACCTTGTATAGTTAAGAAAAAAAAAATAATTTGAGAAGTGTGATACTTACTTTTGCAGGCCAGTGTATTTTTCATGGATAAAAAGTACCCAAATTTGTCATATTTCAAACATTTTTTTTTATGGAATAAAGGACCTTTTGTTGAAGGTACCCATGTCGTATAGTCCCGGAAACACCGCACAAGGATGCTCATTCCACAGCTTTGTAGCACGAGGAAGAAAGCTCCTTGAAATCCGCACTGTGGAGGACCGCCACACATCCAGATGATGGGGATGATATCCTAACTTGTGGCGTGTCGTGCGAAGGTGGAATTCGGCGGCAGGAATCAGGTTAAACAGCTCTTCGGAACACTCCCCGTGATAAATGCGGTAGAAGACATACAATGAAGCGACGTCTCTACGCAACGCCAAGTGATCCAGCCGTTCACAGAGCACTGAGTCCCCGACAATTCGAGCTGCTCTGCGTTGCACGCGGTCAAATGGATCGAGCTGTTACTGGGGTGCGCCAGACCAGGGATGACAGCAATACTCCATTTGTGGCCGGACCTGCGCTTTGTAAAGCGCTAGAATGTCGCCGTAAGGCTTGAAGTAATGCCGTGCTCTACTGATGACGCCCAGCTTCTTCGAACCCAATTTGGCTTTGCCCTCCAGATGGCCACGGAATTGGCATTGTGACTCTTCTACCGCATTTATCACGGGGAGTTTTCCGAAGAGCTGTTTCACCTGATTCCTGCCGCCGAATTCCACCGTCGCACGACACACCATAAATTAGGAAATCATCACCACCACGTGGATGTGTCCTCCACAGTACGGTTTTCAAGGAGCTTTCTTCCACGTACTACAAAGCTGTGGCATAAGCTTCCATGTGCGGTGTTTCTGGGACGATTCGACATGGGTACCTTCAAAAAAAGCGTGTACACCGTCCTTAAAGGCTGGCAACGCTGTGATTCCTCTGGTGTTGTAAGAGATTGTGGGCGGCGGTGATCACTTAACACCAGGTGCCCCTTACGCTCGATTGTCCTCCTTTTCCATAACAAAAAAATACGGACTTCACTCTCAAGATTAGTCTGAGTAAAGACTAAGTACGCTCTAAAAATCTCAGCCTTAGAATATAATAGCGTATAGAGTACCTGACAGCTCGATCCTCGTAATGCGTGACCAATTTTGATTTTTTAATGTGAGTGTTAGCTAGTTTAAAATTATTTATATTAATTAAAATTATATTAATTAAAATTATATTAATTAAAATTAAATCGGTTACAGTAACAAATAGATTCGTTTTCTTTTTCCATATTTTTAGTAGGTATCTGTCTTCACTAGTATATTTTAGGCCTGGCACGAACAACTATGGTTATAAATAGATGAAGACAAAGACAGATAGATGAGCGAACGAAAGAACGGACTAAGGTTAATTCAATTTTTTTCATATTCAAATATTATTTGAAATAGGATTTAAAATCACCCATTCTAAATAGTGTATCTCAGACCTGAGAAGAATGGGCGCAAGAAATTCTACAGACTTTTTTTTTAAATAAAAATATGGATTACAATGTGATATGATACATTAAACATTTATAATTAAATAGCCTGAGGGTGTTCGCTTCATTCCCAGTCTGTGGTATCATTAAGAAAATCATTTATATTAATATAACCTTTACCACACAAACGTATTTAACATGTTTTGTACATTTTCTGGGATCATGTTGTAAAAGCCTTATATACATCGCCCAATAAAGACTTAATAACTAAACTTAACCGAGTAGTAGGAACAAGTTTATGTTTGTTTCTCGTGTTAGCATTATGATTTTCGCAGCTTCTAGCAAATTCCTTAATGCCCTTATGAACATATTATAGAACATTATCAAGAATATATTGATATGCAACCGCCAAAATATTTTCTTTTCTAATTTTCCCTCTATATGATTCATTAGAACCTTGATTATAAATAGCGCGAGTAGCACCTAAAGTTCTTGCATCCTTTTGAGGTACTCTACAAAATGATGTGAGATTTTGTTTCTCTTTTTAAAGCTCTAACATTTGAATTGTTGAAAACAATAAAAACGAGATTACTCAACGTCATTAGTGAACTGAAGCCAGAAGGTGTGGTGTGGTGCTTATTGTACAACTTTTTGAAACTCCAACGTTCACCAGAACACTTGAACGCGACTATTAAACTTTATGAGCCGTGGCGTCGCTCAACTTTTTTTATTACGCACACTCCTTACGGGAAAAGGGACGTTGAAAAACATTTCTTCATCTATTAGAGTGACACGCAATCAAACAATACAATAAAACTTCTCTTCCGAAAAATACTTGAAAATAATTCGTCATTTAAATTCAGGAGGGAAGAGTGTTTTAACAAAGAGTCTTTGGCTGGAGGTAACTGCTTGATGGCCTCGGTATTGTGAGCCTTGACGTAAAAGTAAAAAGGTTTCACGCGCGGGGGATAAAAACAACGTATCTTAACTGAAGGCTTTAACAGAAAACATTCAGTAATCTATTTCCCCATCATTTATATATGTAACAATGATTTTGCAAGCTTGTTTACACAGAGCTAGATAACGTATAAAGGAATTTATTTTCTCAAAATTGATTCCTTTAGAATTCTTTTTGACGTCATTTCTAACTCTCGAAGCGGTCTTCGGAAACAAATGAAGTATTGAGAGTTAAGAAGCGGTGCAAGAAACTCCCCCATATTTTCTGTTTTTGAGCTTTCTTAAAATAATATATAATATTTTACTATCATTGTTATTGCTATAAAATAATCATAACCTAGTCCCAGGCTGTCCAATCGAAGATATTCAGCTGTGGGCTAGTAGGATTTACGACAGAGCCCTTTTTCCAATGAAAATTTCAAATTTATTTATAGATAAATCCTGAACAGTGGCTGAAACTTAATTATAAAAGTGTATACATTTACCCTTAATGCTATTATGTACTTATGTACCTTATGAAGCCTACCAGAATTAGTAATAATAATGAAAATCACTATTTAGAGCAAAAAGGTAACGGTTTTTGTTGTTGGTGTTGCTGAGTCTATCTGCTAGTTGGGCAATATGTGGACCCCACTGAAGCTTTTTATCTAACGTGATACCCAAGAAGACAGTTGTGTCCACAAGTTCCAATCTCTGGTCATTTATAAGTACGTTGGTTTGTACCTCCGCTGTGTTTGGTGTAATGAACCGTAAATACTTTGTTTTTTTTACTGTTTGATTGCAGATTATTCTTCTCAAACCAACGCACTATCTTCGAGAGTGCATTGTATACCTCGTCAACAATTTCTGCACGTCGCTTCACTTTAAAAATAAGTGAAGGAACAGTCTCTTATAGATTTTGTACAAAATAATGTCTTCTAATAAACATGTTTTAATTCTCATATTTTGTTTACTTATGAATTCTTACGATACCATTCGGAGCTTGATAGTATATCCGGTAGTGGTCTGGTCAGGTTTAAAGAAAGTGTTGTTAAACACTTAGCTGGTACTCAATCTGCATTAGTCAAATAAGTAGTTTTTCTTTTTTTCTCTTTTATATCAATTAATAGGTTAAGTATATTATTTTTATTGTAGCCTTAGTACTAGTTTGTTCAAAAGTACTTAGGTAGTATTTTTTGTAATTTTTATGTTCACCATTATGGTCATGTATTACATAACAAACAAATTTAGAAAATTGTAGCAAGTTACATTTAGAAAATAAATAAATTCTATTTAACAGTTTTAAATTTGTAATACCTTTAAAACTGGATGCTAGATACATAATTATAGAAAGAAAACATATATAACAATTATTAGTTGAGTAATTAATGCACTTACAAAAAATGCTTTATTTGCCCGCATATTCGTACGTAAATAAATAATGGCGTAGTTTCGGTTTACTTGTGACGTATGTCTTTGGATAAGATAATAGTCACAAAACTTGTAAAAAAAGGAAGTTTTCGTTATTTCAGTTCAGATCTATTTTTATATATAAGTATCTATCTATGTTTAAGTAAAAATAATAAAAAGTATTTAATGTGGTCCGGCTAAAAGTTCTCAATTAAAGTTCAAGGTAATTACGCTATATCCCAGCTTTCTGTGATATATCCCAGCTTTTTGTGCTATATCCCAGCGTTCTGTGCTATATCCCAGCGAATACTCCCAAAGGAGTGCCGCTTGCGCCTCTCTCTCCTCAAGAGTGGTCGCCTTCGATGAAGGGCTAGGGGTCACTTGGCCAAAGCCAACCTCAGGTGGTGTTTAATGGGAAGGCACGTAGGTTCTTGGGAGTCCCACATACCTCACCAACGCAGCCGGCTACATTGGTATACATAGGTGGCCCTTTCTCCTTTGTCTGGCTGCAAAGAAAAACATCGTCTTAAACGTTTCTAGACGCTCAAATATAGTTATTGTAAGATATCTAAAAAAACGTTCGCGTTTTCGAATAATAATACCTTTTATATACACGGAATACTTAGTACTCTAACAAAGAGGTAGTTTCTGCTAAATAAATAGAAATTCAAAAGTTTCCTTTCCTCATTATAAAAATAGTATGGCCGTTGTACTGGAGCAAATCTATGTTTTTTTTAATGAAAATAAAGGACGAGACGAGCAGGACGTTCAGTTAATGGTAATTGATACGCCATAACAATACAGTGCCGCTCAGGATTCTTAAAAAACCAAAAATACTGAGCGGCAATACAAATGCACTCGTCACCATGAGACATAAGATGTTTAGTCTCATTTGCCCAGAAATTTCAATAGCTACGGCGCCCTTCAGACTGAAACACAATAATGCTTACACATTATTGTTTCACGCAAGAAATAGTCGTCGTTGACCACAACTGCGCGAATGAGTAGGATGAGATACCAACCCATAATCAAGCCGGCATCCTGTGCAAAGGAGCCTTCCACTGGTAGTGTGTAATTTTGTACCTCAAAATATTAATCTAAGCCTTTTAGCACAGTTCAGTGTCTCATTTGATGCATGCCAATGGATCTAAAAATGTAAATTTAAAATAGAATAACGCATATGAAAAATTTAAAAAAAATGTCATTTAGAAGCAATCACTTGTTTAGGAAAGGTGGGACGTTATGCAAATGACGCTAAATAAACCTCTGGGCGCAGATGTTAGCGTCGTTATACTTGGAAACTCATAACAGTAATTGAACTCATCATCGCTACCATTATTTTGATCACTTCTGGTTTATTCCACTTTTAGCTAGGTGAGTTAATTAGTGAGAATATTTTCTTAAAGGTGATCACTGAATTTATAGCGCATTAGCATTTTCAGTGCTACCTATGGATTTCTTGGAGGGAATAGATAGATATAATACTTTTTGGATATTAATGTAAATGTAATATAAAATATAAATGTAAAATGTAATGTGTAAATGATAAGAATAAAAAGGCATGAAGAAAAAACCCCAACATGACAATTTTGTAAAGAAAATTCTAAAAATTGTTAGTCATCTTAAAGTTCAAACGAATGAGGGAAAAGATTAAATTTTATAAATTATTATCAGAGTAACTTTAAGTTTAACATGTTAAAAGTAGTTTTTTTTTAATTATAATTGTCGTAACTCGTAACTTGAATGAATTTAGAATAAAGATGTTTGTATCCATTCAAGTTTTATTTTGGTCACGTGGATATTATTTATCTGTTTAGTTTAATATTTAAAAAAATATGGCATTTTGCATATAAAAGACTTTTATTGAACAAAATAACACACACATTCAAAATGTGTACAAGAATTACTATGATCTTCAAGAGTACGTACAAGAAAATATAACCTAGTTTTATTACATAAACAATATGGTAGAATACCAGAAATAATAAATAAATTTACAGTTTATTTTTCGTATAATTTTTTACACATTTATTCAGTGGTGCCAAGCGGAACAAACCACTTTGATTCATTTCTAAGGCTCTGCTGTATTTCTGAGATAGCTGTGATAATCGTTAGCATATGCAGATTACACCGATTGTTCCCAAAATTATAGTCTGGATCGTATGTGATTATACCACTGGATTACAAATCCAATTAAAGATACGTCATATTTACAACTAGCTGGATAGCTTTTACATCATTAGCATTTGTAATATCTGGATCATTGCCTGATAATACATTTGAAGTTTTTAGATAGAAAACCACTGACATAGACTAAATTCGAGTGACGTATCGTCATAAAATCTTGTATACTTTATCTACAGGATCTACTTTACAGTTCATAACCTGTTCAACCCTAATATTTGCATATCCTAATATGCAAAAAAATTTACTTGAGATGTTGGTCTTGGAAATCTTAACAATTACTTATGTTATTTAAAGTGATAATCCTCACTTCTGGGATTAATTACACAAATTAAATTTGAAAACAATTTTTATTTTAAAGCCACAACCTGAGAGTTGAACAAAGCATACAAAACTAAAGTTTATCATTTTCAAATTGAGTAGGTATTTATTGTTTTTAGAGTTCCGAGGCCGTTGTCCGTCCGCCCATTATTTGGTTCCATAACAACAGATTATCTTTTCGCTCAGGATTCTTGGAAAACCCGAAAATTCTTAGCGGCACTACAATTGCGCTCGTCACCTTGAGACATAATATGATAGGTCTCATTTGAACAGTAATTTCATTAGCTATGGCGCCCCTCACACCGAAACACAATAATGATTACACATTACTGCTTCACGGCAGAAATAGGCGACGTTGTAGTACCCATAATCAAGTCGGCATCCTGTCTAAAGGAGCCTCCCACTGGTCTCCGTTAGAGACGTTCTTCTCTGTCGCACGTTGTGCATTTTCTATACGCTAGTGTACGTCTATGGTTCGTACACTTTGCTACAAATAACATTTCGACCTCCTAGTAGCTTTAAGAAAATTTGTAACATAATTCCTGGTGAACATAATATAAACATTACAATCCGATACTTATCTTCTTTCAAAAAATCGCGTACATCTATATAAAATGCCGACAATGCTCCCTTAATTACCTATAACATTAAACGATCCTGGGTAGCTAGAGACTATGCGAAGTGATCATCACTTTTATCTGTTCTATGTCGATGACTTACCATCTGCGTTTATTTGTTCTTCCAGAACATTCCACCTGTCGGAATTATTTAATTTAAGGCCTATTGTTATTATTTACGAGTAAAAATACCATCGTTCGAATTTCAAATATTCATCCATATTTTATTTGAGAGCTAAAATTAACTATCGCGTCTTTCTTTTGCTATCATTGAAAACAAAGAGGATGTAAATACTACGTAAAAAGCGGCGGGACTGCCAAAGTAAAAATTGAAATTTTGTTTAATATTAAACGTGCAGTGTTTTGACATAAGTTTGAAATAGTTGTAATTACATTATGGCGATTGACGACGAAGTATAACCCGGCTAAATTTGAAAGCGAACAGCTGCTTAAAACCTAGTGAATTGTGGCTATCTCCTTTTTTACAAGATTATAGCCGTCATATGCATTGATAGATTGACAGATGGCGGCTACAAACTTAGCCGGATTATACTTCGTCTTATAAACGTCTCTCAATTGTATTTACTATTTCAAACTTATGTCAAATGACTGCACGTTTTATACTAAACTAAATCTCAATTTTGACTATGGCAGTCCCTCCTCGTATTACGTAGTACTAACTCTTTGATGTGACCTTAAACCTGAAGAGTCATTCAATCGACTTCAAATATCGTTAAAGCATGAAGGCGCTTCCAAAGCAACCATCTACCGCCAGAGTAACGAAATTAAAGGCGGTTGTTATTTCATTCTGCTTTTGAGAAGGTTGTAGAAGAGGTCTCTGCGGCAGACTGCAAAAAGTGTTTCGAAAACTGGTTTAGTCGCATGAGACTTGGTTAAGAGGCTGGTGGAGGGTATTTAATAAAATCTTTTGTTATAATATGGTGATTCTTTAGTTTCTCAAAACTTTTATAGTTCCCCACGTATAGTTTTATGAATTGGATAAAATAAGAAGAGTATGATTCACACATGTGCTTGGAATAAAAAAAAAATGGAAATTATTTATCTATTTACACCGACTATGGTTTCTAATAATTAATAATAGTTTATTTCCCTTTAAAACATTAATTTACAGCTACTAGTGGCCGCAGTCACCTTTTAGGCAAATAATACCTGTACCAGGTGCCTCCGCTCTTCCATTTCAGCAATGCGTTATTTTTAACAAAAGTAACCCCACTTTTGACGAGTGACCAATAAGTTTTATTGACATGCTAGTGAAATAATAATAAAGTTATGAAATGCATTAAAAAATAAAAATAAATAAAATTAAAATATTTCGGTTATAATTATATGCTTTACTATTACCAGTGGGAAGCTCCTTTCCACTGGTTGCCGGCTAGATTACGGGTACCACAACGGCGCCTATTTATATCGTGAAGCAGTAATGTGTAAACATTACTGTGTTTCGGTCTGAAGGGCGCTGTAGCTAGTGAAATTACTGGGCAAATGAGACTTAACATCTTACGTCTCAAGGTGACGAGCGCAATTGTAGTACCCGCAGGAATGTTGGGTTGTTCGAGAATCTTGAGCGGCATTGCATTGTATCGGGCAGGGCGTATCAATTACCATCAGCTGAACGTCCTGCTCGTCTCCTCCCCTATTTTCGTATAAAAAAAATACACAAAACCATTCTAAATATCATAAAAAACTTTAACTTAATATAATAGCTTTATCCTACTCATAGAAACCTCACATACTGCATTGTTCTCTAGGAAATATTACTAAGTCTTCCCGCAGACATCATAATATTGTCCCGTGGGAGTTGCACGAAATTAGACGTGGCTCCTGTACGTAGAATTGAAATAGAAAAGCCGATTACAATACACGGGTCGGTTTCCCTGTTGCCATGGCGACCGTCAAAATATACACTCGATGAGTACTTCTTTAATATTTAATAAGTAATTATTGTTTCCATTTCGACTAAGATGTTTTATAAGCTTAGGGAAGATGATGTTCTAATGTAGATACATACGCACATAAGAAAATTTTCTGGAAACTGTAATATTCATAATGTTAGCATCAGGACTAATACTAGAAAATATAAACTTCGTATAAACTTATACACTTAGATTAACGATTGGTCTCCGCTGCGCTCCAACTAGTTACTGCACTTACACCTTAGAACAATAGTTTTTTTATTACGACAACTATTAGATGCTTGTGTGCGTGGCATCTTGACACTCAATGGCATCTTTCAAAGATATGTCACGAGCGCGCCGAAAATCAATCGCCTAAATGGAGTCAATTGGTTCCTGTCGTCGTAGTCGCTCTGTCGATACGAAAACAGTACGCACGCGTTTGTGGTTGACAGAATTGCTTACAATTTGATATACTCGTAGATACACCATTAAATGCCGTCTTGTGTTATGGGAAGATGCAGTAATTACGAAAGTAAAAAGAAATCATAGATTTACGTGCCACAGTTAAGAAATCATGAAGTATAACATTTTAATTGATTTCATTAATTCTCTAACAAAATAAATATGACGCCATGACATCGCCGATCACCGCCAATCCGAGTCAAGCCGAATGCCGCAACGTGACTCGAGTCTCGAGTGCGGACATAGATTAACGTACAGAAATGGCGAAATATTGCTGTCTGTTTCGGGATGAGTAAGATAGTATATTTTAGGAAATGATGTAAAAAAAAGTGTTGTTCCAGTGAATGTAATATGAAATGTAATAATAAAAAAGTGGGTAATAGGTAGCTGAACTATCATTTTATTCTTCTACTATTATCTTATTGTAATAAACCCTCAACAAAAAGACATTCATCAATAATATTAGATACAAAAAAGGACAGTCAGCTGATAGTAATTGATACGCCCTGCCCATTACAAAGCAGCACCAATCAGGATTTTTGAGAAACCCAAAAATATGCTCGTCATATTTAAAGTCTCATTTGCCCAGTTATTTCACTAGCTACGGCGCCCTTGTGGTACCCATACTCTAGCCGGCATCTTATGCAAAGGGGCCTCCCACTCAATATAAGTATAACGGCATCTGTTTGAGTGCTTGAAATATCTCTGTATAATGCCTTAACCCCGACTTAAATTAGCCTCAATATTTAACAGTTAAGACATAATTGGCCCAGTTCAGAACTTGCATATATTTTAAGCATTTCGGGTGAGCGCCTGCATTTTTATTTAAAAATAGCCGTTAAGCGGAACAAGAAGAAGCATATAATTTAAATTACTGTTGTTTTGAAGTCATTATTTTAATGGTATCTTATTATGAGTTGAACAACAACTTATTTCGTTGTGAATTGTGCAATATTTTCCGTGTTTTCATACATTTTAAAACAACAAAGAGTTTTATGTTATTTACTCACGGCATTGCCAGCTTCTGTGAGTTTCAAAATCTAGAAATTTTGAACCTTTACAAGTTCAACTGAGAAATTTATTTATTAAAACAAACGAGGCGACTTTAAATAACTGTAGAACGAACTCCATTATCTACAATTTTTAAATAATTTTAAACTTTAAAGGTAATGAAAAGGCTTGATTGATTCGACTCTTAGTGTGCGAATTTTAAAATTTATCGGACACTTTGAAGTAGGTGGAAATCAAGATCAATGATTTATCCTATAAACGCATTTTCTTAAAATTCATTCCTATCGAATAAACTAAGGCTACCACTGCTTCGGAAATAAGTAGCTAGAAACTCTACCAGATTTCATTTGATGTGTCTCTTTATTAAAAAAAAAATAACAATGTTGTTCTGTATATAATGAATAAAATTGTTTTTATATGAATTTGTCAATAATATATCATAACATCAAAAATTACTTCGTAAAATATGCACCCTGCTGTCGTAATGAAATTGTTTCACAGCAGAACTGTTAAACCGTGCGTCAATAAATTCTGTCATAGAAATTATGTATGGACACATCAAAGGAAAAACAAATTTGTTGTTTTTATTTAATTTAGCAGCATTTTCCTATTTATTCACCTTTTAAACCTTCCCTGGACTTCCACAAATAATTCAAGACCTAAATTGGCCAAATCGGTCCAGCGGTTCTCGAGTTTTAGCGAGACTAACGAACAGCAATTCATTTTCTTTATATATATAATTCTTGTGTGCGTGTGTATGTCACTGAACTCCTCCTAGACGGCTGGACCGATTCTAATGAAACTTTCTGTGTGTATTCAGGTGGATTCGAGAATGGTTTAGATTCACAATTGAACTACCTCCTAAACGGCTGGACCGATTTTGATGATATTTTTGTGTGTTCCAGTGAATTTGAGATTGGTGTGTGTCTTCAGGTGGATTCGAAAATGGTATAGATTCACAATTAAACTACCTCCTAAACGGCTGGACTGATTTTGATGACTTTTTTGTTTGTTTCAGTGAATTTGAGATTGGTTTAGATTCTCAATTCCGCCCATATAATATAATTCTCTTGCTCATGTGTATGTTAGTGAACTGCTCCTAACGGCTGGACCGATTTTTCAAATTTAAAACATGTGTACAGGACAACGTCTGTTGGGTCCACTAGTTATATATATAGATTTTTAATCACGCGATAAACGGATAGTTTCAAGCGAAGCTAATAATAAGTTGGGGAAACAGTTTCTTCGCATTTGGTAATTAACTGAAGACTTTTTTTCAAAGTTGCATATAATTACAGTATTATATGTGCCATTTTTTCTGACTTTGCCATCTTGTAGGGACTCACATGATACCGTTGCTGTATAAAATTTGGGACTTCTTATTTAAAAAAAAAACCTTAATAAGTAGTTTTCGCAGTTTTCACACGAAGACGTAACACTGGCTAAAGAGTTCTGAAGGAAATAGGAAAATGTGAGTGTGAAAGTTCAGGACTAACTGATGTATGGCGGATGAATAAAAGGCAATGCATTTATTTTCTCAAAATTGATTCCTTTAGAATTCTTTTTGATGTAATTTCTAATATACTTAGATACTACTCACGCAGCTAAGAAGAGCTGTGTTAAATTAAATCTTAATTAGGATTTTTTATACTTTTATATTTTTGAAGTCGTATAAACTTAATTTTTTTCTTTTTTTTTTAATTTTATATTTTGAAATATAATATAATAACATTTTACATTTTTGGTTGATTCGATTAGTAAAAAAGCTTTTACTTCATTTATAGCAATAAAAGCAAGTACTTAATTTTAACTAAAATTTTAATTATTTATTTATTTATCGCATTATTTTGCTCATTTTTCACATAGTTTCGTTAATTTCAGATATATTTTATTATATTATGTCCTAACATGGAGGACAATCTGATTTTTATGATACCTTATGATATTATGATATTTTAATATATGGATAGGTTGGATGAGGACAGCATAGGACCGATCGTCGTGGAGATCTTTGGCCTTTTGCCTTTGACCAGAATCTGGCGTCTTCCGGCTAATATGATGACGATGAAGAATATAATGATAAAACAGACATAAACTTATAATGTCTACTACTCGGCTAAGTCGAGTTAGTAAGTCTAAGAGAGTTAGTTAAGAAGTGTATATGCTTTTACAACAAGATCCCAGTAAATGTTGAAAACAGAAGTATTACGCTATTCAAAAGAATTGTTAAAAAACGTTTGTGTGGCCAAGGTTACTATAACATTTATGACTTTCTTCATGATGTCATAGATCCCAGGGAATGGAGCGACCGCCCTCAGGCTATTAAATAATAAGTTTAATTGTACAATATTTCTTTGTTAGCATATTTTTTGATGAAAAAAATAGCCCGCTGAATTTGTTGCGCCCATTCTTCTCAGGTCTGAGGCATTCTTTTTTGGAATGAGTGGTAAGTGGTAAAGCAAACGTCTCTAAAATACATGGAATTTTACACTGAAATGTTTAATAGATATATGTCATATGAATACCCAATAATGTTAGTTTCGTTTCATGAAATGGAACAACGTAAATCACTAACCGCACCAAACTTATATCAGGAAAGTTAATGGCACCGTCCTTCTATAACAACAGTACCAGCCATCGAAACGTCTGCACGAACATGTTATATTTCACGGTTTACCCTACGCTCGTCTGGTGCATATTGAATCTGAAATAAACCACGTAGGGGAAAACGGCTCGCTACAATGGCGAAAATGAAGGCACCCGTACTCAGGTGTAGAATTTTATTATTTATACCGCATTTACAACGAGTGTTTGCCGTGAGCTTTACTTTGATTTCGAAAGTGGTAAGAGGGGTATGTGATCTGAATATGTGGGGTGATAATGTTTTAGTATTCATCGCTGTATGAATAAAGCTTTGATAAGTTTTCATAACCAGTTTCGATTTGACAGAGCTTAAAACTACACAATAGTATAGAGTATCGGCGCGAGTATTTTACATAAATTAAGTATGTTGCCCCAAACTAGGCATAGCATATACTATGGGTGCAGGACAATGATATATTTATTACGATAGACATACTTACACATATTATAATACCTATAAACATCCATGATTTGAAAAGAAACACCAATATTGTAATGAATTTATGCTTACGGTACGCAGATGTGGTCGCTAACTGTGGGCCGGATGAGGCTGCTCATAAGCGTTCAGAGGACAATGGAGAGGGCTATGCTCGGAGTTTTACTGCGAGATCGTATCAGAAATTAGGAGAGAACCAAATTCTCCAACATAGCCAATTGATACAGTCCTCGAATGGAGACCACGACTGAACATCGTGGAGATCTTTGTCCAGCAGTGTACGTCTTCCGGCTGAAATGATGATGGTGATAGGAAACTATTGTTGGAACCAAAACAAGTTGATACATTGAACACTTCTGCACGCATGTGAAGTACTTTATGAATATACGATTTGAATTAAACTTAGGTGTCACGCTAGGTAAGTAATCGGCTCGAGTCGAATAAGGGAGTATCAAGGAATCGTTCCCCTTGGCAGCAATGGATAAATATCATTTAGTTTTTTTTAGTAGAGATGTGGGTTCTCCCTGCATCTTCGACCGCATTTATCACGGGGAGTGCTCAGAGGAGCTGTTCGGGTTAATTCCAGCGGCCGAATTCACCACCGGACACTATGTGCAAAGTACCATCCGCATCACGTAGACGTCTAGCATTCCACAACCGCGCGTTTCGTTAGAAATATCTTGCCTCGAACAGCCACCTTGTGGAATCAATTACCGGCTGCGGTTTTCCCGAACAGATACGACTTAGGGACCTTCAAGAAAAAAAAGCATACTCCCACCTTAACGGCCGGCAACGCATCTCTTGACACCTGTTGTTGCGGATGTCCATGGGTGGTTGCCTCACTTCTCCCCATCGCGTGAGCATCTTGCCCGTTTGCCCCGTCTTATATGTACTTATAAAAAAAAAACAAGGGACGAGGTGAGCAGGACGTTGAGTTGATGGTAATTGATATGTCCATTACCCCAAAAATTCTAAGCGGCACTACAATTGTGCTCGTCACCTTGAGACATAACATCTTAAGTCTCACAAATAAAATAAAAAAAAAATTAATGAACAATGCTGGACTCGAACCCACGACCTCTGGAGTTCCGTGCAAGTGCTAAGTTAACTAAACTAACCGTTCGAGTGACGTATCGTCATAAAATCTTGTATGATTTGTTCAACTCTAAGGTTGTGGTTTCATCTACATTTTATTTGTGTTTTAATCCTAGAGGTGAGGATTATCACTTTAAAACAAATATGTTAAGTTTAACACAAATTAAATTTGAAAAACAATATTTTATGAACGATGTGGGACTCGAACCTACGACGCCAGAGCGTTCCGTGCCAGTGCTCTAACCAACTGAGCTAACCGTTCGAGTGACGTATCGTCATAAAATCTTCAAATTTTATTTGTGAATTAATTGTAGAAGTGAGGGTTATCACTTTAAAAACACAACATATTGTTTAGATTTACAAGAGCAACATCTCAAGTCAATATCCTAATATGCAAATATTGGGGTTGAGCAGGTTATCAACTGTAAAGTAGATCCTGTAGATGAAGCCACAACCTGAGAGTTGAACAAAGCATACAAGATTTTCTTACGATACGTCACTCGAACGGTTAGCTCAGTTGTTTAGAGCACTGGCATGGAACGCCACAGGTCGTGGGTTCGAGTTCCACATCGTTCATAAAATTTTGTTTTTCTAATTTTATTTGTGTATTAATACTAGAAGTGACGGTTATCACTTTGGAAACATAACATAATATTTAATTTTATTTGCCCTGTAATTTACTAGCTACGCGCCCTTCAGACCGAAACACAATAATGCTTATACATTACTGCTTCACGGCAGAAATAGGTGCCGTTGTAGTACTCAAAATCTGCCGGCATCCTGTGCAAAAGAGCCTGCGTAGCTTGAGTACAGGGTAAAAATAAAAAACAATTGCTCTCATTTGTTTTTGTATGGTTTTATAACGAAGAGGATATATGTATACTTCGCAGGGAAATGATAACAACAGAGATTTGGTCGATTCCCTGAGTGATTTGATCAATTCACGGAGTATGTTTAAAGAACAACACGATTTTATCATTTCTCTAAACAAATCTAGTGATTTGATCAAATGCCAGAATTGGTTCCGCCAAATGACAATAAGTGACGCGATTAGAAGAACTTAGGATGTAAAAGCAAGCGATTGAGCTTCAGACTTGAGTCATACCCCGACCCGGACAGGTTAGGTGGCTTATAAAAAATCTTTTATCTTAGGCCTTTAAAGAAAGTTTTATCTGTTTTGAGGATAGGTTACATTAATTTGATTTTCAAGAGAATGTTGCGTTAACTTTTCATGAGAGTGGGGGAGTGAGCCAGGGGACAGAGGCCCTCCCCTTTACCTCTCGCCCCCTACACCTGTGACACTATACTATATTCTTACCAAAATTATGTCTAAGTCTTACCAAATAAACCTTTTAAATAACAAAGAAAATACTTTTTGTCATTTCACGGAACCAACTCTGGCATTTGGTCAAATCACTAGATTTATTTCGAGAAATGATAAAACCGTGTTGTTATTTTAACATCCTCCGAGATATGACAAAATCACTGTTTTTATCATATCCCTGCGGCATATATAACTACTTGGAGAAAGTAAATACAGTACAAAGAGTTCAAGCTTGATATGCCATAAATTTATTTATGAATATATTTATTATTCAATAGTTTAATACTATTTTAGAAAAATAGCAAATACCTACAATATATTATCATTGTGTGTAGCTAATTTTATATGATAAAATCACCCTTTCTACCTTGACTCAAGTCAATAGAATTTGTGTAATAGAATTCGGATTCGAGTCAAGCTTGAAATGCAAACATTTTTTCATCCCCCTTGAACTGGATGTTAAAAGAAATGCCCAAGAGGATCAGTTTAAGACAGGGGAGTTGCAGAGATTTACTTCCATATAGATTTTATCAACTATCTCGTTACTTAGGGAATCCAATATTTAAATTGTGCGTTTCAAATGAGTAGGTATTTAATTGAAGGTTTTCCAACACCTGCATATATTTTTGTATATAAATATTTTAATAACACAATTTAACACATTACGCTTGAAATATCAAAGCTATATTCCGTCTGTGCTATAAATAAACTCGAAGTCTTAGATTAAGGATTGGTCTCCGCTGCGCTCCAACTAGATACCACACTACCTAAGAACAATACCTTTTTATTAAGGTAACTATTAGATGCTTGTGTACGTGGCGTCTTGACACTCAATGGCATCTTTCAAATTTCGTAACATAAGCGTCGTGTTTTTTTACATTGAAATTAATAAAATACAAAATACTTACTGATGATAATATGTGATCCCAGTGTCTTTCTTATTTCTTGTAATATTATTTTAACAAAGTTTTACTACGCAACCTGGCATTTTAGTTTTCATTATTAGCAAAGTTTAACAGAACATGTGGCACTTCAACGTCGCACATTGTTTGAGACTGGCTCTAGTAATTTGCAACTACGCCTGTGGTATGTAGTTGGAGCGCAGCGGAGACCAATCCTTAATCTAAGCGCGAAGAATAGTTATTCGAAATTTACAGCTTTTTTGTCTTTACCTCACCTTTATCACTACAGAATTACATGACAGGGAGACAGTAAGTTTAAACTAGGAGTAACTTTTCACTGCGTTTATTAATTAGACAGCGAAGATATACGGGTTACATGCAAGCAAAGCCTCGAGCAACATAAATTAAAAAAAAACTTAAGTTTTATTCAGAGTAGTCAGACAATATAGAACTTATACAAAAATAAGAAACCTACAAGAGTAAATAAAGATGTCAGAAAAATAAAAAATATAATTAATAGTTTACAATAACACTCAGCAGGCCATTTTATTATTAACAAAATATTGAATCTTTTAGTATGCCTTTAAACATATTTAAAATCATAAATGATTAACAATTTTTTATGTTTTTTAAGTGATAACCTTTACTTCTGGGACTAATTACACAAATGAAACTAAAAACAAAATTTTTTGAACGATGTGGGACTCGAACCCGCGACCTCTCGCGTTCCTTGCTAGGCTCTATCCAACTGTTCGAGTATCGTTGATAAAAATCTTGAATGCTTTGTCCAACTCTCAGGTTGTGGCTTCATCTACAGGATCTACTTTAAACCTGCTCAACCCCAATATTTAGATATTAGGAAATTGACTTCAGATGTCGCTCTTCCAAATCTAAACAATGTGTTATGTTTTTAAAGTGTTAAAATAGTAAACTTTCAAATTATAAATCTTGGCAAAAGAAGTAGGTAAAGATATCTTCAGAGATACTGTTCTAAGATCGGACACTACCTATAATAAATAATTTATTCAATTAACATAACTTGGTTAAATATTAAGCTTACTTATATTTAGATCAAATACTTTTACTGACATTTTCACCAGCCTTTTCGAACCTGAGGTTACGGACAAACATGATATTTTCTAAAATTTACAACCTGCATACCGTTCGAATGTTATCTTCCTTACAACTTCCTCTTAGGCCTATAGAGCCTACTAAGACTTTGCTTAGCCTCTACTTAAGTAAAACTTTGCTGTGTGTGATAAAATGCGAAATTGTTTAAGGCTCCTTTGCACAGGATACCGGCTAGATTATGGGTACTACAACGGGGCTTATTTCTGCCGAGAAGCAGTAATGTGTAAACATTACTGTGTTTCTGTCTGAAAGGCGCCGTAGCAAGTGAAATTACTGGGCTAATGAGACTTGACATCTTATGTCTCAAGGTGACGAGCGCAGTTGTAGTGCCGCTCAGAATTTTTGGGCTTTTCCAGAATCCGGAGCGGCACTGTATTGCAATGGGCAGGGCGTATCAGTAACCATCTGCGGAACGTCCCGTATTTTCATTAAAAAAAACTTGACTTTTGCATTGGGCTTTCTTAGATTAAGCTGAGCATAATTTCTACTATGCAAACGAAATTAAAGATTATGCTAAGTTTATACTCAGCTAAGTTTTACGTAAGTAAAGTCTAAGTACGCTAGACAATTAGAATTATAGTGAATATACTTATGAAGTTAAGTCCATTGATTTGATAATTTAACAAAACATAATAAATAATACATACCATTTTACACAATGCTTCATTAAGATTTGTGAAATGAAATCGTCTTCAGGACTTTTAGGATTACTTCTTTCACTGTGTAAGTATTTAATTAAACTGAGCTGTCACGCTCGGGTATTTAACGCTCATCCGTGTAAAATCAAGAGTCAACTTAGGGCGTGACCAGTCACACAAAATTTATCCAGAGTAATGTCAGCTTCATGTGTTAACAAGCGCTACCAACGTCATGAACTGTCATAAGATATCCCAATTAATAGTTACATTCATTTAACTACTGCTAAATTTTAAATACTATTTAATTTAATTATCACTGGGGCTGCTGCTTCGACTGCCGAAGACAGCAAGCGTCGCAAATATATAGGTCTCAGCGAGTCATACATCTTTGTGCCGTTGGAAACTTGGCCCGTGGGGCCCAGAGGCGCGGAGAATGTTCAAAATACTATCTTCGCGCCTCAATGAGGCAACTGGAAGCCCAAGCGCTGGCAGCTATTTCGGTCAACGGATCAGCCTTGCTATCCAACGCGGTAATGCTGCCAGTATTCTTGGTACGCTTCCACGTAATGATAGTTTTAATTTTATGTAGTCGTAGAATTGTAAATATAGTTATAAGATTTGTTTTGTTTGAATAATAAATAATTATCACTATGATTAGAAATAGCCATAATAGCATATACTATTTAGATCTTCAGGGATACAGTTGGCACTACAGCAGTGCCAACTAACATTTGGTAGCATAATCACGGTAGACGGTCGTGCCCTATATAAGCCAGCGCGCTAAACCAGCGGATACTCCATAGGGAGTACCTGCACCTGCCTAAAGCCAACCCCAGGTGGGTAGACACCTAGGCTTTACGTGAGTCCCACATAACCAACGCAGACTCAGGCTGCGTTGGTATGCATGAGCATTCACCACCTCCCTCCCGTCGTTATCCCGGAGGGTAGCCCTTTCCCTTTTTTGGGGCGCAAAAAAATTCGAGTAGGCATTACTTATAGTATATTGTAAGGGGACACTATGCCCTAATTCTCTTTTAATTATTAATAATAAGTGTACATTTTAATTCTGAGTCGAAACTTTAAAATACAACTGTAAGAGTTTTATAACCAACATTTAAATTACCAACCCCTTCTACAGTAATTATTGCACTATTATGTATAATATTGTAAATTATATTAATTTATGATAATAGAACAAAGAATAGTTGTATTTCGTAGTAGCCTCGCTTTGGTGGGTCTTGCTTCTTTCATGTGGATTTTAGTCCTAGTGTCCTCTAGAGGGCGCACATTTCAATTTAATGTGACAGCCTATAAACAGCGATCAATCAAGAAGCTTCTACCGATATATCATATGTCAAATTATGTATTGTATAATAATAATAGCCTTTAATATCTTATCTTATCTTAATCTTTTGATAGTTTTAGATTTACATTGACTTTTCAGTTGACATCGGCACAGATTGTTTTGGTTTCGCATAGGCCTCCCCCTTGCTCTTTAAGTATTCTCGGTCATGACATGATCTGCTGGTATGACCACGTCATACCAGCGGAATCTTTTAAATCGTCTCTCCATCCATTTACCAGTGGGAGGCTCCTTTGCACAGGAAGCCGGCTAGATTATGGGTACCACAACGGCACCTATTTATGCCGTGAAGCAGTAATGTGTTAGCATTATTGTGTTTCGGTCTGAAGGGCACTGTAACTAGTGAAATTACTGGGCAAATGAGACTTAACATCTTATGTCTCAATCATTAGTTATACAAAGTTAAAAAGGCGTGCTCACTGAACATATTAATTTCTATCTAATTACAAACGTGTGAAATTATGGTGATATACTTTATCATGGCCATGTAAGTTCGCTTTGAAACATGATGTTGAATTCCAAATGAATAGGTTTCATAAGAGAACATTAATTCAACTCCAGAGTAGGGAAATGCTCTACAGACCGCGTCGCATTTATTGTCATAGAGCAATGATAATACAGATATGACATACATTCAGATATTTATTCAGTTATTTTCGTATAATGTATTGTTAATACGAGTAACGCATGCCTGACATTGAGTCAGGATGATCAACTTATTTTTATAAATTAAGAAAAAGATTATTATGTATACAATGTTAAATTTTATTTTCGATTTTGAACAAACGAGCAGTCACTGGATTGCATGAAACGTGCAGTCATTGATAAATTGACAGATGACGGCTATAATTGTGTAAAAAACGAAGATAGCCGAAATCCACTTCGTTTTAAGATACTGATCATTTTCAAACTTTGCCTGATTATACGTCGTCGCCAATCGCCATACTGTAATTCCTATTATTTCAAACTTATGACAAATCACTGCACGTTTCTTACTAAAAAATTTCAATATTTACTTAAGCACCTCTTTTACCTCTTATTACGTAGTATTTACATCTTCTTTGGCTTAAGTATTGACACAGATTTTATAATTATGACATTTTTGACGAACTTTTATTAGGCGATTGTGAGTCTAGTTGTTTATTGTACCTCAATGCCTGTAACGTATCTACGGATTTGAATTCTGATCTATGTTTTAGAAGTTCTCAACGGGTTCGCAGAGCGCGTGATGAGTCCGTGCCGATGTTCATTTGTCACTGAAGTTACAAAAAGCCGCAATCGTTACGACGCGGAAATAATGAGTTTAATTTTCGCGATTTGACGTCGGCCACAATTAAAAGTCGGATAATTTATGTTGTAATCATTCTCTTTTCATTAAGGATTTATTTTATATTTAATTAGGTGGGTTTGTTTTCCACAAACTAAACGACAGATCGCAATTGTGATCTAAAAATTGCGATACATTTAAATAATAAAAAAAAGGTTAATAATTTCTTTTTTATGAAGTGAAGGGACGAGGCGTGCAGGACGTTCAGCTATTGGTAATTGATACGCTCTGCCCATTACAATGCAGTGCCGCTCCGAATTCTTGAAAAACACAAAAATTCTGATTGCAAATACAATTGCGCTCGTCACCTTGAGACATGAGATGTTAAGTCTCATTTACCCAGTAATTTCACTAGCTACGGCGCCCTTCAGCCCGATACACAGTAATGTTTACACATTACTGCTTCACGGCAGAAATAGGCACCGTTGTGGTACCCATAATCTAGCCGGCATTTTGTGCGAGGGAGCCTCCCACACACTTTAATTGTCAAAGTAGATAATTTATAATCTCCTATAGATCCTTAACATTTCTAACTTTAGTTAAATGATGCGAAAAACTTTTCCATTCCGCTTTCTAATTCGAAATAGATAAAAACAAAAGGGTCTGTAAAGATTTATTCTTTCGATAAAACTTCTCGATCAGATCTTTATATAACCTTTTCTCCAAAGTATTTCGAAAGGGTAGGAAACTGTTACTTTAAATAGATTAATGAAACATGAAACAAACAACTGAATAAATGTTAAATATTATACATAATGGACAACTGCTATTTAAGTATCGATAAATTTTATATTGTATCGCAATTCTTAGATCACAATTACGACCTATCTTTTCTCCAACCTACTTAATTAAATCTACTAATATTATAAATGTGAATGTGAGTTTGTTTGTTACGCTTTTACTCCGGTGCTACAAAACGGAAAGGTCATTGGCTACATTTATCCCGGAAAAAATCCATGGTTTTCGCAGGATTTGTGAAAAACTAAATTCAGGTCGATGAGCTATAACTATACCAATAGTTTAGTTAATTAGTTTAGTTTGCCATAGCAATCTTCCTTGATATAAGATTCATATAATATGCTGGGAACGAGAGCGAAAACGGGAACCGGAACTGGAATAGGACTTGAAATAATCTTCAATCCCAAACTTGCTTAATATTTTTACAAACCTTTTATCTACGCGAACGAGGTCACAGGCATCAGCTAGTATAAAATAAATCCTGAAAAGAGAATGAATTGATTACAACATAAATTATCCGAATTTAATTAGACGTAGAGAAAAGTCATAATCACTTTTTTCTAACTTTAGTTAAAAGCTGACATCACTTTTAAACGCAACGATGAAATATGAACTAGATTTCATGATCACAAAGAACCAATATAATTGGTAGAGAGCCCCTGTTTTCGCAATTAGACTACCCCATTGGCTCCAGTTGGCCAGTCATTCCAATCAGCCCAGTTCCTTCCAGAAGTTCAGAACACTCCTGGGGTGGTTGCAGGCTTTTCGGAGCGACCTTGTATTCACTAATGTTTTTTGTCTATTGGCTGGCCACCCCTGCATATTTCAGGATTACATGAGTGACTGTTTCATCCTCGGCCAGACAACCTCTGCACTTAGGACTGTCCGTTACGCCGATTGTGAAAAGGTGTTTGCTTAGTTATGTGTGACCCATTAGGGTGCCCACCATGATTCCCATGTCATGTTTGTTTAGGCTGATAAGTCAACGTGTCAGTTGGGCCGACAGTGCAGGAATCGCTTCTTTCGACTGTCTATAGGTTGAGACATCTATTCATCAGGTATTGTGCCCAATTATCCATCGGGAGAACCTGTATAAGGTGTTGCTAATGCTAAGAGGAGCCACCTGTAATAAATGAATGATTTTGCAGCAGTAAGCCTGTCTTCGGATAAACTGGATGTAGATTTGAAATACAAATGACCCCGGTTTAAAATTTCTAAAGAGACTTGCTAAAAAAATACATCTTGAAGATGAAAAATTGTATTGGAACGAATATTTGAGGTGGTTTGTATCATCGAAATAAGTAAGTTTATCAATTAACAATTTATAATTCTAGGATTGTTGTAAAAGCGTGTTTCTTAGTTTTCTTGCATCTATTTAATGCTATCATACAAGTTGATTCATTGCGTGTAAAGTAAATTTAACCAATTAGATAATTTTCCCGATTCTGCACCCTTTTAGGCAAATCATCTTTATAAGTAAGATGATTTTGTTTTAGTTCTAGCATGCGATTGTGAATACCATTTCTAACAAACGTTCATTAACGACGGTTTTAGCCTCCAATAAGTTTAATACCTCGTAATACTATTAAACCTACTCCTAACTACTGAATCGAGTAAAAATCTTCTGAAATAGCATCCTATATAACAAGTACATTGTTAACATTATTGTGTTTCGGTCTAGCGAAATTACTGGGCAAATGAGACTTAACACGTTAAGTCTCAAGAGGACGAGCGATGTTGTAGTGCCGCTCCGAATTTTTTGGTTTTTAAAGAATCCTGAGCAGCACTGCATGGTAATGGCCAGGGCGTTTCAATTACTATCAGCTAAACGTTCTGCTAATCTCATCCCTTATCGTCATAAATAAATTCTATATTAACATTACTCATAAATCTTATAAACCGGTGAAATGAACATTATTTTCTAGTTGCATATTTGATCTTCCAAAATAAATAAATAATTTTAACCCCGAAGACTAACTTCAAAGACTTGCCTCCCGCATTTTACTTTTATATTGTTTTGTTCTAAGAAAACATTTCTTTAATGTTGTTAAGGACATTTTATCATTCTTACTCTGGGATAAGATAAATGAGGCTTATAAACAGTTCTATTTCCCAGATTACCCTTATTTGGGAGCATAATAAGTACCTACGTAATATTAGTTGTTGTAACAAAGTAAATATTTCTTTATTGGTTTCAGACTGTGGGGGGCTGGCGCCAAAGGACTGTTTTTCGCTGAAATTGATCTTATCAATACGAAACGAGTTCGGATATGATTTTCAATCTCATAATATTCGATTCAAAGACCACCAACTGAGAATAGGAGTAATTTATATAACTGCTTTGATAGAATTATATTTATTTGATATATAATTACATTTTTTGTGACATTTTCTTTCGATGATCTTAAAAATACAAACAAATATAATTAAGTACACATACTTTTAGCAAACATCAATCCTTGATGAAGAGAAGTGGTCTCCTATAAGATAATACTGGGTTTCGAAATCTCGAGCGATTGCCAATTCCGTGGCCATCTGGAGGGGAAAGCCAAATTGGCTTCGAAGAAGCTGGGCGTCATCAATAGAGCAAGGCACTTCAAGCCGGCCCATATTCTAGTGCTCTACAAAGCGCAGGTCCGGCCACACATGGAGTATTGCTGTCATCTCTATCGACGCTCAGGATTATTGAAGAACCCGAAAATTCTGAGCGACACTACAACTGCGCTCATAACCTTAAGAAATAAGATGTTAAGTCTCATTTGCCCAGTAATTTCACTAGCTACGGTGCCCTTCAGACCGAAAGACAATAATGCTTACACATTAGTGCTTCACGGCAGAAAAGCCGTTATGGTACCCATAATCTAGCCGGCATCCTGTGCAAAGGAGCCTCCAACTGGTACATAGATGGTATATAGAGCTAGGTTATTTTCTCGTATATGATCTGCACCATCATTCCTTGGCGTACCCGTACCGTGTGGCACAACCAGATTCCAACACACTGCACCCAATCACCAATCACATTGATACAAAAGATAATCGATCTTATAACCCAGTTGACTCCTAATACCTATATAATCGTTATGCAAACAAGTCAGTCAACCATCAGTGGTGAGTGGACCCGGGGCACTGAACGCTCATTGGTCGTTTAATATCACATAATCACAATGTGTCATAAACGATCATTACTGGTTACTGTGGGTATATATATGCATGTATATTTGTATTCCAAATCTGATATCTGAAATTATTCACATTTATAGGTTATGCGGTCATTGTTAATAGCCAAAACACATGGTCGGATTAGGTCCGGCACATGGTATATCGTATATCCGGTACACGGTATGACCATATTCAATCGCATGTCGCAATGTCAATCGCACAAAGTTGTTATTAATTACCGGTCCGTACCGAGTACGACTCCTGACCAAGAGGTGCGAGGCGCTCACCGAACCGTCCGATGGTCCATCCGTACCATATCCTACCATCTGTTTAGGCTATAAATATAGAATGTCTGCGTTTCCTACATACAAGTACAACGGCAACAATAAAGTTTTTACTCTCTTTCGTTCCAAAGAACGAATTCTTCATTGATATCGTTAGAGCCAACCGTACTAGGGATCACTCACTAGTGAATAACACGCCACGAATAGCATTACCAATACTTCTATATATAATATATTAAAAATATTAATTATTAATAATTGTTATTAACTTCAAATATGAATCTATTATATTTAAAATCTTCGGTAAAAGTTTGCGAAAGCAGTCTGATTAAACTCTTATTGAAAATTTTATAATTTGCAAAACACAAAAATTTTACGACAAAATTTTATCTTCATTTTGTGTTTTCATTATTTATGTATCTGAGCAGTTAAATTTAACGCACGTTTCAAACTACAGCGATATTCCTACAACTGAAACATTAATTACATTTTTGCAATAAAAATGAATATCGCTTTATGCTCATATTCATTCACTGGTCTCGTTAAATTTATTTCCACAGTTAAAATGCATCCGTTTCGGAGTGAAGACACGTTCAAAGGTTAAATTGCTCTAATTTGTCCTCATAGGGGTAAACGAGGCTGAATAAGTAAAAATCAGCGACGTACGAAGTCTGAAATTGTTGCAATTTAAATTTTAAAATTAATTTCTAAAAGTCTTTCTCATTGCTACAGCGAAATTCATTGGAAGTTCTAAATCTGTTAGTCATAATCTTACGTTTGAATTTAGATTTGGTAAGTTCTCTTAAATGATGTATATAATATCTAGTATTACCATAAATACGGAAACAAAGAAAACAACATTTTTCTATTGTAAATAGCATGTATAGCTTTTACAGTGTGTTAGTTTAATATATAAATACAAAACAATTTAAAATATAAAAATCTTATTCGTAACCTGTAATGGTATTAATTTTACTTATTTTACTGACCCACGCATTGAAACTAAAATAGCAATGGGCCGGTCATATATCAAGACTCACAGACAACAGATGGACGATAAAGACAACGAAATGGAAAGGGCCGGTGGGCATTAGAAAAGTTTGAAGACTGTGTAAGAGGTGGGCTGATGATGTGATTGAATACGCTGGAAAAGACTGGCTAATATTGGGCAAAGACCGAATAGTGTGGAAAAAAATGGTGGAGGTCTTCACCCAAAGAGGGGCCCATACTACTAATTAAACATTTATTATTAAGAAATAGAAAAAAAAAATACTAACATAAAACTATTCTCTTTTTAAATTCTTATAATATTAGGCTTAAGTTAAGTTAAGTTTACTAACAATAATTATAAGTTTGTTTTAATTTTTAAATTTAGCTTAAGTTAAGTTATGTAATTTAGTATGGGAATTAAAGGCTTTTTTATTTTTTATTTTATTATTAATTTTACCAATGTCTTAAAACCTATATAGTTTATAATAGTATCTTTTTTAACTTAAATAAATAGAAAAAAACTCAAAAATAGCAATTTTCTTGAAATATTATGAGAACTTTGTATTGATGTCTAATAATTATAAACTTCGACTTAAAATCATAAAGCAATTGATGTATATTTTATTTGTATTGTTAACTGCGTACCGATCACCTGGTGTTTAGTGATCACCGCACTGTGGAGGATACTATGCATGTCTACATCGTTGTTGTACACCAGCGCTAATGATGTAGTCTTGTATGTTGATTATAAATTCCAACCAATCCGAAACTGAAACTCATGCTAGTAATTACCTCTCGTTTACAATCACTCAATGATGTCATTAATGATTAAACAATACAAATGATAGTACTATCAACATTACCTATTCTGTTAATTTCGTGCAAAGAGAAACCGCGCATTAAGGGAGTAATTTTAGCCACGGGTTAGCAGACTGAACGTTCGAAAACCACTGTGTCGTTTGTCTGATTATTATCATTAACCCTGTTGTAGTAGTAGTTATAGTATAGTATCCAAATACCTGATGTTGGTTTTACATTACTTCTACTTATAAAAACTGTCTATTCAAATTTTTATACCTTTTATCTAACCCATCCTTTAAAGATTCAAAAACAGTTAGCTTATTGCCAACATTTAAACACCAAATGTCCTAATAACCATTACATCATCCAAACGAGTGTTGTATTGAAATTCAGTAAAACATTACAACACTCGTTTGAATGATGTAATGGTTAATAGGACTGGCTTTTTTAATGCTAGCAGTAAGCTTACTGTTTCAGAATCTTTTATTGAGGATTCATATTATGGGTGTAGATAAAGTCTTGTATGCAACTGTTGATAGTTAGGTATTAAAACACTCATGTGATACTATTATCACCCGATAAAACCACGTTCGTGTTTTAATACTCCTTATTACAGCAGCTTTAAACAGCTGTTGTATAAATAACTTTTAAATTTTTTTTCTTTAATTTTGTGCCAAACGATCTAGCCGTCTATTAATTATCCACCGCCCCAGGAGTGTTGCCGACCTTTAAGGAAGGAGGTATTCACTGGATTGTGCGAATTATACTACTTTTGCGGTCGAAGTTAAAAAAAAACGGCCAAGTACATTGTACTTTGGAAGTGTCCTTCGCGCAAACTATTAAGTTAGAATAAAATGATATTAGAAACCTTCATAAAATTATTGAAGACCTATCCATAGATACCCACACGTATGGGTTTGATTAAACAAATTTTATTCGTAGAAGTAAATAGAGGTTACTTCTATATAAAAAAAATTTTCTTTTTCACAGCTGTAATAGTCTATCTAGACATATAAATGAACTAAGGAATATATTTGACTGTTCATGCTTCTGGGGTACTATGCTTACCAGTTAAGTATGTTACGCATTAATGTAGGACAAAGAGTTATACCAGTGACACGCTCCTTTGCACAGGATACCGGCTAGATTATGGGTACCACAACGGTGCCTATCGCTTGTTTTTCGTCAGTTTCCCATAAAAAAAATTGTAGTGCCGTTCAGACTGTTTGCGTTTTTCAAGAATCCTGAGCGGCACTGCATTGTAATGGGTAGGGCGTATCAATTACTCTAATCAACTGAACGTCTCGTCCTTGTAATAAAAAAAACTTAAATTATCATTATCAGCGTCAGGGTATAAATTATGTATTAAGAAAGCGTCATTGGTATAATCGTTTTCTTCGCTTTCATTGTTATTTTTAGTTAAAAAATGATCCACCCCAAATGCCGTAAATAATATAATCAATTAAATTAAATATTTTTGTTAAAAGCCACATCTTACCACAAAACGATTTAAGCAAGCGAACAGGAGATACAACGCCTTTGGCAAGTGTCAACATTCGTGGAACATCAAAAGGCTTACCAACAATGGCTGGTTTTGTGTTCGTATTATTCAATCGAAAACTCTGCTAAAAATTGAAATGTTTTGAAAACTGGTCTTGGCCAGTGATGAATGACATATTTGATGGCACCGGATCTTCGATTTTATAAGTGAAAACTTCCTTAGCGGCGTTGAGCACTTTTCTTGGGATGGGTATAAAATGTTAAACTAGCGTCAGGACCCGTGGCCTGATCGAAAATTCGTAAAACAGTAGTTGGAATTAAGAATGAACGTTGATTTTTCAGAGTGAGATACTTTTTAATGTAAAATAATTGTAATAGTTCTGATAAAAATATTTAAATTTTATTTATGTAATATGAATTGTCATTTTCGTGTACGATACAATTCTAGTACTTTTTTACTGATAAATAAAGCAATTCGTGCAAAATTATTCCCTACCATTCCAAAATATTCAAAAATGCACAACGTTAATGTTAAAATTGTCACTTGTACCGGCATTTTCGGAGTGCAACTCGTATTTTTTGCGCAGCCATCTCTCTCATCATCTCTCTGTATTTATAAAGCGTTCTCGCTGTCAGTAAGACCTTTCTTACTAGGCAAAAATAAGTCATTACCTTAGATTAGGAATTTTACGCAACTGCGCTCCAACTACCGCAGGCTTATTCGCAAGTGCGGCAACTAATAATACGCCCAAGTGGGCGTACTCGAGCTAGTATCGAACAATGTGTGACGTTGACGTGCCATATATTTTGGTAAAATTTGCCAATAATTGAAACTAAAATGCCGGGTTGCGTAGTCGAACTTTGTAAAAACAATACTACAAGAAATAAGAAAGACACTAATCATTATTATTATATCATCAGTAATCATTTTGTATTTTATTAATTTCAATGTAAAATAACACGAAGTGTATGTTACAATATGGAGAGGTTGAAACATGCCATTGAGTGTAAAGATTCCACGCATACAAGCATCTAATTACCACGTAATAAAATAGCTATTATTCTTAGGTAGTGACCACACTACGACGTATCTAGTTGGAGCGCAGCGGTCTAATCTAATCAAATGTCATTACACACTAATACTAATCACTATAATATGTTATTAGTCATCTCACTTGTACTTAATGCTCACTTTGATCGCTGTGGCGCTAATGATCCAAAAGAAACGCCTCGCATCATAAATAGTCTAAGGATTTTTCTCGTATGATATCCTACAGGTTAGTAATCGAGTAAACAATAAACATGAGATGTAAACAAGTTTTTAGACTACAGCAAGCTATTTTATACTCGACCTTTTTGCGTGTGATACAGGGTTGAGATTCCCTTAAGCTGGTAGTATTATTCCAATGACAAGTTCTATACTTCAATTTGTATTCAATATTCTTGCAATCGCCCAAAAAATGTACTTTACGTAACAAACCAATGAGTTGGATTTCGTACTGAATTTTATATTTTATGACGCGAAGCTATTTTTTTCTTAAAATATCTACAAGTCCCGTCACCGGTTCAAATGCAAAAAGAAAAATAGCGTGGACACACAAACCGATAGAAATAACAAAATATTTATAGTTAGAAAATTTTAACTCGTACTCATAAATAATTTTAAAAGGAATAATTCTAATTTATATATATATGTTATAACAATTTAAACTGATACAAATAAATAAAGCACAACTACAAAATTGAAATGTAAGTTAATCCAATGAAACTTACAATAATATTGCTTATTGAAACATCGTCAAAGGTAATCATTGAAACATCCAAACCGACTTTGCAAACAAACAAAATAGAATCAGAAAGAATCCAATTAAACAAATTGTTTCCTCGCATTTTCTGTAAGGAATTACTCTGTAATTTTCCGATCTTCATTTATCGATACAAAGAGTTCTTGGATCTTTGAATTTATCTAGGCGTCGTTTGCATTTCTATACTGTTATTTTTGTATTTTTAGACTTCTTTGACTCACGGATAGTTTCTTGAGTTCTATTTTTTTTACTGTGGATGAGTTAGTGGAGTTTTAAATGGTAAACTTGTTTCTTTTTGTAATTTTGCGATTATATCGTTATTCAGCAAAATTTATATCTTTTTAGATTCTGTTTTCATTTGCTTCAGTTACATGTCGCAGGAAATTTGTGAAAATAAGATTAGATTAAATCCCTTAAGTTTTTCATGAAGTGACACAAGACACTGATAACAAACCTGTGTGGTGTTTCGTATGTCGAGAATTGATTCTCTACTCTCTTTTTCTTTTTTCTCATAAGGATTTGATCTAATTTCTAATTTATTATGTCTTTGTAAGTTTGCGTTATGAAAGATAATATTAAAATAAAGTATGTGCATTACAAAGAAACGGGAACAATATCGTACAGAAGTTAAGGTCAGAGATATTAATAGTAGGGTATTTTTCTATCTTCATCATTTTAGCTGGAAGACGTCTACTGCTGGACAAAGGCCTCCCCCAAATCGTTGGGGGAGGTGTTTGTCCATATGACGATCTTGCCATGACGATCGGTCCTGCTCTGGCCCCATCCAACGTATTCCGGCGATCTTGACCGGATCGTCGATTCATGTTGTAGGGGTCCTACCAACACAACGTCTTCCAGCACCTGGTCGCTAATAGAGGAGTGTACTGCCCCAACGGCCATCTGTCCGTCGTGCTATGTTCCCAGCCCACTGCCACTTCAGTTTCACAACCATCTGGATCAGCCTGTGGATCTCGTAATTTTTAATTCGATATCGTTAGGAAACTCCAAGCATAGCCCTCTCCATTGCCCTCTAAGGCCCATAGTACTCTCTCGCATCGTTCATAAAATTTTGTTTTTCAAATTTTATTTGTTTATTTATTTATTAAAGTTTATTTATTTGTGTATTAATCCTAGAAGTGAGGGTTATCATTTTAAAAACATAACAAATTGTTTAGATTTACAAGACATCTCAATTCAATTTCCTAATATGCTAATCAACTGTAAAGTAGATCCTGTAGATGAAGCCACAACCTGAGAGTTGAACAAAGTATTCAAGATCTTATGACGATACGTAACACGAACGGTTGGCTCAGTTGGAAAGAGCGCTCGCACGGAACGCGAGAGGTCGTGGGATTGAGTCGCGCGTCGTTCATATTTTTTTTGTGACGATACGTCACTCGAATGGTTAGCTCAGTTGGTTAGAGCGAATGAGAGATAATTAGTAATAAGTTTCTCTCATCAAGAAGATAGTTTAAAGATAATGTGAAGGTATAATATATTATTGATAAATTGTTATTTCTGCCTTAAATCAAACATAAATCATAATTATAGCATTACACAGTATCATCTTATTTTTCGCATAGTCGATTATACATATCAATCAAACAGATTAAAATATTCGTACTTCATATTTTTAAAACTTAAATCCATGCTTCAGGGCCATTATATTCATCATTCCAATCGTCTGAAAAATATCTTGAATGTTTTCATTTGAACTTCATCATTTTGCAGCACGATAAAGTACACAGGCTATTCGGTAAAAATCGCTTACGTAAACGTCAAACTTTGTGAAAAAGGAAAACTTTTAAGAATTGAGGTCAAAATACTTTTCCTTAAAAGTCGTTGGCGGTGTGCTTTAATTCTTTCTTGGAAAACCTTAAATCTTGAAAGTGTTTCGAAAAACTCCAAGCTTCAAGTTAAAATAAACTCAATCGCGGCGCAAAATTATTGTTTAGCACCCGCGTGTTGGAACAGGAACCTTGTCATACTGTCATCTGTCTGAAGCGGGACTTTTGATTGATGTTGAGACGTCATTCAGATGGTGATCAGTCCCATTTTCAACGTGCGGGGATAATACTCTACGGCAAATTTAAGTGAGCCGTATAGGGTTTGTTCGTTAACGATGATTCTAGGACAACGTGCTATGAGTGATTTAGTAATTGTTCTAACTACAAGCAATTAATAAGCCACTATACTCGTCTTTCTTTGTGCATTCCTTATTTGAGGTCGGCGCCCCTGATACTAGATCACCACTGTTTGCGATCTTGGGTCATTGCTGGAGTTAGGCCTAGCATTGTCATGTCTTTGTTAATGGTTCTAGTCCAGGTAGTTGGTGGGCGGCCTCTGCCTCTCTTCGCCTCATCCATATCCATGACTCGTCTCGTCATGTGGTGTTCGTCGATACGCATTACATGCCCATACCAGTGTAATCAGCCTTCCTGCATTTTATGATGCATTGCTGCAATTTTAATGGTGCCTCGGATCTTATTCCGAATTTTGTCTGACCGAGTAACACCTCCAGACCAACGCAACATTTTAATTTCGGTGACATCCATTTTGTGTTTGTCACACTTTCTCATTCATCAGCATTCGGATCCATAGAGCACAGCTGCTCTTACTGCTCGTTTGTACACAGTGCCCTTAGTTTGAATATACTTTTTTAAGACAACCTCTAATATCACTCATACTGGCTAGACCTGGCGCCAACTACTTTTTTCAGCAATGTGGAAATCTCTTACATTTTAAAGAAGCAATACATAATTGTAGGACCTTAAATTACACAGAATTCTACCAAAGGCATAAACGAACTTCCCGCAAGATGACAGAAACATTGGTAGTGATGGTATTTACTTCAATAAAAAAAAATACCTTACAAAAAATTATTGAACTTTTCAATACAAAACGGCAATACTTTAACGAGTAATATCATTTAAATAGATAATATAATATATAATAAATAATTCGAACACTACACACAATCCCATGCTAAAGCAATTTACTGGCAATAAAAGTCCTCGATATCTATGTTAAAGATATAAGCTTCACAGAGGCAAGAAAATTAATAACATCTTATAATATTTTTGTTGCTAAAAACCATAGAAGCAATAAAGTTGTCACATAAATGTGGCTCTGGTATCATATAATCTAGACAATATAAACGGTCGGGTGCATCAGATACAGCTAAGTCGAGATTAACTTCTTGTCTTAACCACTGCACAAGCTTGCAGAATTAATTAATTATCAAGCGAATTTTGCACACTCGTCGGCAACGTTGAATGTCATAATTTTAATAATCCGGTATGCTGACATTAATATCACTCATCTATCAAAACAAAACTGTTTCTATCTATGGTTCTATGGTTACGCATACTTTTTTTATAAAAAAATAAGAGACGAGACGAGTAGGACGTTAGCTGATCGCAATTGATACAGTGCAGTGCCGCTCAGGATTCTTTAAAAGCCAATAATTCTGAGCGGCACTACAACTGCGCTCGTCACCTTGAGACGTAAGATGTTAAGTCTCTTTTGCTCAGTAATTTCACTAGCTACGGCGGCCTTCAGACCGAAACACAGAAATGTATACAAATAACTGCTTCTCGGCAGAAATAGGGGCCGTTGTGGTACCCAAAATTTTGCCGGCTTCCTGTGTATAGGAGCCTCCCACTGGTAAAATATATAACGTATCATACGATGCGGGACATGCACCCGTGAACTCGCCGGAGTTCCTTCCGAGCGCTGTTCCACTGAGCCAACCGTTTGAGTGACGTACGGTTCGTAAATATTAATAATCAAATTTTGGTTAAAAATTTCATTTCATTAATCCCAGAAGTAAGGGATATGATTTTAAATTTAACCAATTGTCAAGTTTTGCAAGAGCGACATCTCAAGTCAGTTTCCTAATATGCAATTATTGGGGTTGAGCAGGTTATCAACAGTAAAGTAGATCCTATAGATGGAGCCACAACCTGAGAGTTGAACAAGACATACAAGATATACGAAACATGAGTAATCAGACGGAACCCGAGAGGTTGCGGGTTCGAGTCCCGCATCGTTCATAAATGTTGGTTACAAATTTAATATAATACTTATCTTGTCTTAGTAAGGCTTCTTTCTGTGACCCATGTCAAGAAATATAGTTGCTGAAATGTTAATACTAATGATTTGAAAATTCGTGTTACAATATTATTACTTGGAGTTTTCTACTCTACACAGAGAAGACTTCCATGTAAAAGAACACTGGAACGGAAAATTAATATTTCACTATGCTAAAACTTAATGTAAATTTAGTGTAAGTTTTTTGATAGTGAAAAATTTAAACCCTTAACCAATTTCCTTCTTACAAAGGGAAGTTTCTACAACCCTTTTTAACATATAGATATGAACTTTATGCTATGTTCATTCAATACCAAATATAATGATTAACAGCCGTTCTCAATAACGTATCTCTTGTTGCGGATGTTTTCTATCACCGTTTAATGAGAAGATCTTATCTATCCATAGTTATGTCATGTTATAAAGTTTTGTCAAATTATAGTTTTTAAGTGTAAGTAAGCGTAAAAGGATAGATTTGTCTATCTCCAGTAAGTTAAACTATGGATAGATAGGTTATTGAAAACGACCGTAAATTTTGTCGTAGTTGATTTATCGTAAAGCTAGCCCGTGAGAAATTCATGAAGGCTATTCAAAATTGAGTTTATTTCTTTTCCATTTGAACGCCTCTAGTAACCAAAATAAAACTTAATGAAACCATAACTTAATTTTGAAAAAAAAAAAACAATACTTATTTACCGGCCAAAAAAATATAAATATAATAATAATATTTATGTGAGAATTTTTATAGTTTATCTGATTTCAACTTTACTTTGGCCCCTACATGATGTAAATTTACCTGAATTAAATGAGTATCCGGCATCGTAAAGCGATCGTCTCCCCTACTAATGTATCGCTATCATAGTCTACCGTTAGCTAAAAGAGCCTGAAACTTGTGACTCATAGGAAAATACACTACTTATAACTTCACTTTATTGGTAAAGAAAATAATAATTACTCTATACAGTACGTAATTATAGTTTATTATCGTAATTCAAGAGTTTCTTTGTAAATTACGATTGTACAATCCTACAGTTTCACATGTTACGCCAGGTTTAAATAGGCATGCAAATTAGTTTAATACAATAAATGGTATAAGTAATTAAACATATAAAATTAAAGATAATTCTTTAATTCAGCGTAATCGCTGAAATATAATAATAATATTGACACACTTTTACACAAATAATTGGTACAAGACAACGATATATTTAATACAATATACTTACATAAACATACATAAATACATATAAATAATTGCACCTACCAGGATTCGAATCCGGGACCTCTAGCTTAGTAGTCAGGATCACTAACCATTCGGCTATATGAGTCGTCATTTCTGCATGTCAGTAGCAATAAAATATTAACTAACATTCTCGTCAAATGCTATATTATAAATATAGAATAAATTAAGAATATTATCAATGAAAGAGTGGTACGAAAGACTTTCATTCTTCTTACTTTTCTGTGTAAAATTTGCTCAATATGAATTTAATGTCTATTAAAACCTAACTCCGCAATGTATTTTCGAAGGTCATTGTAAATTCATACATTCATTCGGGATAGTGTATATTTTAATGTATTAAAAGAACATTAATAAATAACACATTAAATATACCAAGCTAATAAGTACAGTTATTACATAAATAAACAACATTTTAACAAATTATCATTCCCCTAGCATCTTTAGAAAGTGCATCGCCTTTGAACTAGTATTTATTTAATCTTTTAATAGAATTACAGCACTTTTCGGGGGATCCCCTATCTAATGGCTGGTTAGCTTTACGGAAGTAACTTTAATTGCCTTGCAATGCAATGCTACGACATTTTAAATTGTGGGGATAAAAATATTTTATGTGAATTCTTAAATGGCATTGTTAAAAAGGTGGTGGCTTATTAGATTGCACGGTTGACTCTTATCACTCACCAATTCATAAATGTTCGTTTATTTGACGTTTTATAACGTCGGTAACGCTTTTATGATTCCTCTGGTGTTACAAAAAGAGTATGGGTTGTGGTGATCACTTCCATCAGGTAACACGAATGGTCGTTTATTCACCTTCTTCGTTAAAAAATCTACCTGTGGTAGATAGTGGTACTTCATAATATTAATTAAAAAACAAAGATACAATTCAGTTTTGGTTGCAATTTCTTCGTAGTTCTTATTATTTATTTTAATCCTCCTTCTATCGAGTCTTCTCTTGAGAAGGTCGCGGAATGGGGTAAATTGAAGCTTGTCCAATTTAACCACCAGAAGACTCAAATTTGCACATTTACCACTAAAACCCCATTTGTCGTATCACCGCTCTTCGACAACACTTCACTTAAAGCCTCGCCTGGTATCGGAATACTTGGTCTCGAAATCTCGAGCGATTGCCAATTCCGTGGCCAATCTGGTGGGCAAAGACAAATTGGCTGCAAAGAAGCTGGGCGTCATCAATAGAGCACGGCAATATTTCAAGCCGGCCCACATACTAGCGCTCTACAAAGCGCAGGTCCAGCCAAACATGGAGTATTGCCGTCATCTCTGGTCTGGCGCACCCCAGTATCAGCTCGATCCATTTGACCGCGTGCAACGCAGAGCAGCTCGAATTGTCGGGGACCCAGTGCTCTGTGAATGGCTGGATCACTTGGCGTTGCGGAGAGTCGTCGCTTCATTGTGTGTCTTCTACCACATTTATCACGGGGAGTGTTCCAAAGAGCTCTTTAACCTGACTCCTCCCGCCGAACTCCACCTTCGCACGACACGCCACAAGTTAGGATATCATCCCCACCATCTGGATGTGTTGCGGTCCTCCACAGAGCGATTTTCAAGGAACTTCCTTCCACGTACTAAAAAGCTGTAGAACGAGCTTCCTTGTGCGGTGTTTCCGGGAAGATACAACATGGGTACCTTCAAAAAATGCGCGTACACCTTCCTTTAAGGCTGACAATGCTTCTGTGGTTCCTCTGGTGTTGCAAGAGAATGTGGGCGGCGGTGATTACTTAACACCAGGTGACTCGCACGCTCGTTTGTCCTCCTATTCCATTAAATAAAAATATTTTCCTACCTCCAAATTTCCTCTCTATATACGTGCTCTCACTTCGCTTTTCGCTTCAATAATCTCCATAAGACACTTTAAAACTCGTAAACTGCTTGACCGAATTAAATATATCTTTTATAATTTAGTTCGCTTCAATACTATGATGGTTAATTTAAAAGGAAAAATACAAAACTAAAACAGAGAACCTTAAAAAAATAGTACTTTTGTATCGAAATGAGATAAGATTCGAGCGTTTTGCATGTTAGGCAGTTTGATGGATATTATGAAAAAAAAAAATCATTTAAAGCGATAATATTATGTGAACAGTATTCGTAGCGCACACAATTAAGACTTGTTTGGAAAAAAAATTGTTGAATTGCAATTTTCGTAGAATTCTTTAGATTTTCACAGCCCGTGTTAGTAGCTGGTAATGTAAGCATTCTATTGCTGAAAGAATTTTTATTATCGGGTAAGTTTATTTATCATTTCATTAAAAGAAGCAAACATACACACATACCAACAAAATACTCTTTCCTATATTTAATGTTTTCTCTCTTTGTCCTAAGCTTCGATGCCAAGGTTGATAAAATTATCCATATGAGATCACTTGACTATTATTTCGCACAGTTAGATAAACCTCTTGTTGAATTACAGTTCTTTTTAATTAAAATTTTTTACTAAAAAAACAACCTACTTCGAAAAGCTATTCAAAACAATCATTTAATACACAATTAAAAATAAAAAAATATTATTTTTTAGTATTTTATTACTTTTGAGTGCATATTATATTGCTTTTTGAAGTCAGATGTTTTTTGTTAAAATATTTATATTTATTTTTAGTACCTTAATCTGAAGTACACTAACTAATTTGTCTGAATAGGTGTGGACTTAAAACGTGCTGCTCATATGAGACAGCGCCATTTAAATGAAACAAATGAAATCAGGGAGAGACGCTAATTTCAACAGATCTAGATCAAATCTAACCCGAGGACGGTTTCAAAAGAGACTTGCGAACAGGTCAGAAATAGATATAACGCTTGCGTCATGTTATAATGCAGAAATGAACGTAAGCGCATTGCAATTTCATTAGAGACAGTTAGCAATTCTGCCACAGATCGCAACCCTTACTCTAAGTCGTTAAGGAGTCCCATTGATCATCATATTCGACTATAACAATTACCTGACCATAATGACGTTACGGAAGGTGACTCAAATATCCGGATAGCAAATAAGAGATACAATTAATTCGGCCGTGTATCGTTAATTTGCTCGTAATAATTGTAGAGTTCCGCTACTTTGTCATGGATCCCATAATCAGAACTTTACCAAACTCGCATCAAATTACCCTCGAAGCATATTCTTTCCAATAAAAAAAGAATCATCAAAATCGGATCAGCCAATCGAAAGTTCAGAGATAACAAACCATAAAAACCTCCCCGTTTCTGGAAGTTTGTAAAAAATACTTGGAAGTAATGTCTTGCCAAGTCCTTCCGAAATTTACAAATTAAATTTGTGCATTTTTTATTTATCAAAGTAGGCAGCTATTATTTCCTCAAATTCAGATCAAAGGCAATCTAGACAAATCCTAAGTATAGAATAGTATAAAATATCCCCAATCACCGTTCTGTTTCCATATCTCCCACTTTTTCTCCCTCATGTCCAATTCGCAGACGAGCTTTATTCAGACTGTCTTATTGTACTGAAATCAAGCAATTAGATCCAATAGCTGCTATTAATACATACGAAATGGCTTAAACGGCACTTACTGGCTATAAAGGCTGAATTGAGACATTAAAATGTTCAGCAGCCGCTAATTTGGTGCGAAGGGTTTAAAGGGACAGTTTCGGTTGATGAACCTAAATTTAGGGTGAAGATAAATTGCCGTGACCTTTTAAAGGGTTATGCCTATGTAATTTTCCACACATTCAAAATTAAAATCAGTTTATAATGTAATAAATTAATTTGAAACTGACAGTCTAGTTTTGATTTAGACATAATTAACGTATAATATGTTATTATTTAATTTTAATTTTAATTTAATTCTTTATTCTTTATTTGGCTACTATGGCCCACTTAAATGTCATAATAATAAAGTCAGATATAATTATAATTAATACATAAATAACATAAAATAAGTACATACATCATTGAATTTAAAAAAATAATAATAATAATAACAAAGCCCCATAGTCCTCAGTCCCTGTGTGCAATGTGCAGTTTACAACAGCGATTTATATAAACACAGTCGAGCCGATCCGCCAGTGCAGCCAGCATGCTGTTGTTGCTCCCCCGGACTCGGCGCACCAGTGACGTGCCTCTCTTTCGCATTATTGTATAGAAACAGTCAACACGGGCTTCGGCAAACATCGCTGAGGCGCTGCAATAGCGAGGAAGCCTCAACAGCATCCTAAATGCATTGTTGTACTGGACTTGAAGGGCGCTGTACGATCTTTGCGTATAGTCAGTCCACAGGCTGCAGGTATAGAATGAGGTGCAGTAGGCCCTAAAAAGAGTAATCTTAACATCTGAAGAGCACCTTGCAAACCTACGGATCACCATATTAGCTCTTACCGACATCGCCCTCCGTTCCCGCTCAACATCTGCGTCATCCCTCAGGGAATGTGTTACCAAATGGCCAAGATATTTAAATAGATCAACCATTTCTAACGGTGTTCCATTTAACCTTATAGGTGGCATCTCTGTTACTTTTCTAGGCCCTTCCTGAAAGACCATGCACTTGCTCTTTTTAACATTATACACCAGCCCGTGTTCAGCTGCATAGCCCTAACAAGTGCTTATCAACTTTCTGAGTCCACAGACTGAAGCACCTACTATTATGCTCCTACTATTATGCACCTACCACATTTGCCTCTAGCTTCTAATTGCCACGCAAGCTTCTTATGAATAGTTACTTTAAGTATCGCTTTATGTTGTTTCTATAGTATTGAAAATAAAAAATCTGGATGTTATTGGTTTTGCCCCATTTCATCAGTTCTCGACATTTTAAGATCTTAGGAAGCTACCTTGAGAATTTCCGGGATGGTGTCAGTACGTGTGTGTGTGCATATGTATGGATGTATGTTAACCTTTATAACTTTTAAACGGCTCGATCGATTTCATCGCGTTTGGCGGTATTCGAAAAGGCTTGGCCAAATTTAGATTCTGACCGATTCAGACCGGCATATTTTGAGAAATCTCAATACAATTACGGAAAAAAGAATTACTAAATGTGATTTTTTTGGAATAGCAAAAGCTGTTTAAAAAAACGGCGACTGAAAACTGCCTGAATAAATTCTAATTACCCCGAAATTTAATATCTGATCAAATGCTTGTTCTGAGTTCTTTTATAAAGAGCTGAAAAACATGGAATTGCTAACTCTTTGAGCTCGAAGAGCTGAAAATAACACAAATTATATTTTTGAGGTCAAAATCGTTATACAATTTGAAGCGTTTAGGTATGGAATTAGCGGGAAGTTGCAGGGATGGCCTTTAGGGTCAACCGTTTTCATATTTTTTTATTTAATACGTCCTTAAATGTTTAACAGTTCATTTTTTGATATAAGTAAGTGACTGTAGATTCAAAATATTTAAAGGCCAAGACCAAAGAGGATGTAAATACTATGTGTAATAGCAACTACTTCTAGGTTGTCAGTAATAGACCACTATAGTCCAGTATGGTTGATTGTTTCCGAGTCATGGATGTTTATAAGTATTTATGTATGTTTAAGTATGTATATTGTATTAAATATATCATTGTCTTGTACCCATACTACATGCTATGCCTAGTTTGGGGCAAGATAATTTGTGTAAAAGTGTGTCAATATTATATTATTATTATTAACAATATTATTATTACAATTATAAAATTGGTACGACGACCGGCTTATCCCTAGCGTATCTTCCGCCATTCTTGAACTGTTTCCGAAAATTTTGAGCCTGAATAACTTTTGATCCTGACCACCTAGAAACCCAGACTCAATGATTTTAAGCTTTTCTCATCAAGACCTTTCCAACGATAGGGGTACTACCTATTATGGTTGCTGAGGAATAAAATTCCCAAAGCAGTCAATGTGCCTTATATAAACTAGCTGACCAGACAGACGCTGTTCTGTTAATAGAAAAAAATGGTAAAATAATTCGGGGATAATGTAGTCCATCATATGTCTATCATATAAAAAAAATTAAAAATATCGTAAAAAATAAATTAACATCTAAGGCCTATTATAATGGGAAAGATTATTTGAATGATAAATATAGTTGAAATTAATGTTCTAAATTTTGTTAATGAATATTGTTATACTCATTTGAATGCTATTGTAACTTTTGTACTTCATCCTGACTTGCACTAAATAACTTATAAAGTTTTATAGTGAATAAAGATTTTTTTTGACTTTAACTTTGACTTTATATCGTCTAAAACCATTGGAAATGTGTAATCAAAGTTAATGAAGTAAAAATGAAACAAAATGATGTATTTATTATATTTCAGAATGATTTCATAATATTTAGGTAGTAATAAAATTATAAGGATTAATATCGCATTTGTGTAAACAGCTTTTACATTACTGCTTTATATTGCCAATTTTTTGAAGTATCAAAATGGTTATAGTATGTTATCCTTAAGAGATAGACATATGCTCTTGCAGACTTTTCTGAAGACCTATATAAGATACCCAATTCCACAATACATCATTTTGTTATATCTAAATGTGTTTAGACAGCGTTTTCGTTGAAAGATACAGAGACGGCTTATTTTTTTCCATGACTTCCAACAATATCGCTACATATACAAATATGCAAACAAACACTTAACAAATTCTATACAAAAGCTTTTCTGGAGAACCACGCTATCTATTGGTGAAAACAGCATGAAAATTGGTGTAGTAGTTTTTGAGTTTATCGCGAACACACACAAACACACAGACGCGGCGGAGGACTTTGTTTTATAATATGTAGTGTTACAGATATAGCATAATACGTTCACGTTATTTCATCACTACGGAACCTGTGTTCGACTATTTAATATCTCACTTGACTAGTTTTTTTTTAATAAAATAAAAGGATAGAGGAATGACAAGAATGTTACCTACCATGGAGATGTAGGCACAGTTCTGCAATAACTCTTGTAATGTCCAGGAAACACTTTATCATACGTAACAACTGAAATGAATTTAAAACCACTAAAGCGAGGGCTTAATAGTAAACACAACATTGGGCTTATTACGTCATGACTATAAATTAATTTTGTCGCTGGACTTTGCAGTTAAGCCTCCATACATTTTAATTGATTCTATTATCGGCTATTCTGCAACATTGGGAGTCCGGACAACGGGTCCCCTCTTTGTTTTGTTATCAATGCTAATTTTATTAGAAAGAATAAATTGTTATTGTTATAGAGCTCCGCTGACAATTGACCTACGCGTGAGTCATGTGTTGTCATGACATTGTGTGAGTCATGACTTGACTATAAAAAGACATTGAATTTTTGCGAACAATTGGTCGAACAATCAGGCAGTCAGTTAATCATCTGACGACAATGGAGTGGTTTCAAAATTCAATTAAAAAAGCAAAAAGCTCAGGGCAGCGGTGATTACTAAACATCATATCACGCATACTGCGATCAAATTATATTTCATTATATTTCAGCTATATTTGTCCAAAGCGAGTAGAACCAAAAACTTGTTACAGTGAAAACATATTTAATCGCGCTGAACGCATTATTTTGTGGGCCTTGAATAAGAACTTAGAAGTAATGATCATTTGGTGAACGTACGTAGTACGTACGTGAAAATCTGGCAAGTTAAAGTGAGAACATTCATGGATTTTGTTTCAAATGTCTGAGACTTTAATAACATTTTTGAACTTAAATTATCCTAATTTATTTCTTCTACATAACCTTTCTATCATTGCGGTCAGTACTGTTAAAATCAGCTTTTCTTTTTACAGATTAGGCCGAAGAAACATAAAAATAGACACAATAATGAAAATAGAAGCAGTAACAAAAACCGCCATTTTTAAACCGCCATCTAGAATTTTGTTCTGGCTTGTATAATAGGAACTGCACACAAATGCTTTTTAACAATTCTCATGTTAAATTCTGTTCAATTTTCAGGATTCATGTTGTTATGCTCCTATCAAAATGTAGCTTTTACGCAAAAAAGTGTGTGCGTGTAATCATTACGCGCGATTGAGGTTATTATAATTACTTTAAGAATAATTAACAGACACAAAAGAGAAATAGACAAAAAATGCTATTTTTGTTTGCCCTTATTTGTCCCACCTATTTTAGGACATCCAGTACATAACAAATATTCTTAAAAAGTTGAAAGACAAGAAGATTTAATTTATACCATTCAATATATATTTAAATTAATTAATAGCGTGTTATTAATAAATAATTGAATAAAAATAATTAAATTTTTAATATCACACATATCAATATAACGTTGTTATGAATATTAACGAATATGGCTCTATGGGCTCGGACCTTTTGCCAGTCCGATGGTCAAAGAAAAATTAACGAATGAGGCGAACGTCTGACTGGAAACTTTTTTTTTTATTATTTGTTACAAAATAGTCTTGAACAAATACACATGGAGATTTTCAGAAAATATTACTGAGTAATTTGAAACAATTTTTTAAACCATTTAATTATAATGGTTAAAAATTGTTTCAATTGACTTTTTGAAGTAACGTTAGTACTTGCGGCAGAAAAATATTCTGAGTTACCCCCAAGTCACGCCTAAAGAAGTTTTACTTCAAAAAAAAACTACACATAACAAGCGTTACAAATACACACGTCTTAATCCGTTAAAAGTATCTTATTAAAATGATACATTTCCAAGAATATATTGGGAAATAACAGGTAATATTATGTTAATGTTTAATTTTTTCTCTTATTTATACTTTAGGACCTAGCCCTCTCCTAAACTACAAAGATAATATGAATATTGGCTGCACTTTCTAAAATACATAATGATAATTTAATAGATAGCTAACTAAAGTTAGTTCTATGTGAGTTAATCATCAAATTTTTTTAACCACGTACGTTGTAGATCTTGAAAATTGTACATAAGGATACTTTAACTATTTATTTATGTATAGATGATCTTCAATCGCGATTATCTGACAACACTGACAATATAACGATAATTCTGAAGTTTTCCGAATATCAGACAGTCTTGCAAATAATTCCCAAAAACGTTATACGTCCAAATAAACTAATCATAAGCAAAATGTCTTTTTGCAAACACTTTGCAAATTCTTAGTTTATTATCAGGTATTATTTTATACCAGGTTTATTTTTGACAACCCTGACTACTAAGCTAGAGGTTTCGGGTTCGAATTCCGGTAGGTGCAATCATTTATATGATGAATATGTATGTTTGTTGCCGAGTCATTGGTGTTAATAAGTATTAATGTATGTTTAAGTAAGTATATTGTATTAAATATATCGTTGCTTTGTGCTCATAGTACCGGCTATGCCCATTTTGGGGCAAGATAAATTGTGTAAGAGTGTGTCAATATTTATTTATTATTAGTAAATTGTATTATTGGAGTATTTGTATCAATTTCACACAAACACAAAATTCTTTAAACTATTAGATTTGCAGAAAATCCTTTGTTTTAGTGAACATTTCTCCCGCAGCTCTGCTGGAGGGTTGACAAAACAACGACTCTTTATTTTCCCATTATGACTCCCTTTCTGTCTGTCCGTACTCGCAAAACCATTAAGAAAGGAAATTTTAATCTGTTTCAATGAAAGCTTTGCTATCTCTTTTTCTGGAATCCTGTTTTAAGACTAATTACGATTGCACTTTTACTTGAATTTAAAACGATGTAATTGGTGTTGGAACATTGATTTAATGAGGCATTAATTTGATTTATTTATGAAAACATAAATTTATTGAGTTCTAATGGAAGTGGTTTTTAATTTGTTGCATTTAAGGGACATGATTTTGACATCTATACAACGCCATAAGTCTGTATTTGCAAGTAAAATCAATAGGATCATAGGGTTCTCGGGAGATCTTTAAGAGTCCGAGTTAGAACTGATACGAAGAACGACAAAAGAAAGATATGGAACAAAAAGGAATTCATTTTTGAAATCCCAGATAGACGGCACGCAAAAGTATGATTACAATAATTTGGATATCGTTTTCAAGGTTTAAGATGTAATTCGAGATTGTAAAGAACAAATTTGACACCATTTTTTAACCAAAATCGTTTCCAAAAATCTTGGGGTTTTAGAGACTAAATTTGGAATCAGTCTTGAAATCAAATATGGCCGCCGAGTAAAATTATGATTTCAATAATGTGGATATCGTTTAGAAGGTTCTCGGAGTAGTTAGGACAAATTTGAAACCATTTCTTAAACCCAAGATGGCCGCCGCGCTAATTTATGATTTTAATAATTTGGATAATAAATCGTTTACGAGGTTGTCTGGGTAGTAAGGACAATTTTGACACCACATTTTAAGTTCAAGATGGCCGTCGCGCTATATTATGATTTAATAAGGTGGATATAGTTTCCAAGGTTCTCGGGGTGTTAGATACCAAATTTGGGATCATTTTTGAAATGACCGCCGCGCAAAATAATGATTTTAACAATGTGAATATCGTATACAAAGTTTTTCAGGTAAAGTGGACGATTTGAGTATATTTTTGGATCCAAGTGTCGCTATGTGGCCTCATAACGTCAATCTAGTAAGGCTTGCGAAATTTCAGAAATTGTGCTCCGTAAATTAATGAAACAGCATTTGGTGACTGCAAAAGCCACACACTTAAAAATACTGACATGTATAATAAAATAATTCATTGGTCCGCCGTTTTTCAAGTACAATCGGACCATATTTGCGGAGCTCTTCATTAATCAACTCCGTCTGGTTATGCAATGATTTATCGCAATTAATAACTTGTTTAAGTTAAAAAAAAAGGGGTGATTAATCATAAAAAATACTCAGAAGAGTAGATAACGAGTGTCGTAGATATATCAATTTAAATACACTGTAAATAAGTAAAGGAATTATTCGAGCTTATAATTTTAAACAAATTACTTAAAATGGTAAAATACTAAAAATCATAAACTTAGTATACTACCGTTATAGACGAACCCTTTTTAAAAGTGAGATAACTATCCTATCCATCAAAACCTAGGTGTAAGAAAGAGACGGAATATATGAAGACCATGAAACCGTATTGAAAAAAATTTGTGTCCATAAGTCTCCTGCCAAATCGGACCTCGCACGGAACGCGAGAGGTCGCGGGTTCGAGTCCCACATCGTTCATAAAATATTGTTTTCAAAATTTTTTTGGGTAATATATTTAATATGTATATTCTTCTGTAACTCTGAAAGAAATATGACTGATCTTGATGAAAATTAGTAATTCATAAGTTATCTACTACCAATGTAAATTGAGCACAAAATACGGTCGAATTTAAAATTAAGTATATATGGCTAAACTCAGACCTGTGGTTGGTGATACAGATGAACCCTAGTAAAGTTAGAATCGGTAATAAGACAACCTTTCAGCCAATTTTTTTATTCCGTGCGATTGAATTCAGAGGCGAGAATAATTACTGCAACACTGTGGCATAACTCCATTATTGAGTATTTTTTAATGTTTTACCGACGATATTTTTGCCTTATATTTCCTGGTGATTAAAATTAAACCTACTATACTATACTACCTACTATACCTCCCCTTTTTAAATATGAACCAAAAGTGAAAACATAAAAACTGTTGTATGTTCTCAAAAGAATTGCGTCCAATTATTATTTTCGACTGAATTTGAGCGCGTGAAATAATGGATTTATTATAACAATTATTTACCATCAACCGATTACGTCTTACTCAAGTTCGAGACGATATTACAGGCATAAGCTCGAATAAATAATAAATATTAACTCATTTGCTCTCTGCTCTCAGTAATTCAGAAAACGGAATTGTTGATAAGCCTATTTATCTTATCGGTTAATCCAAAGCATGTCACAGAAGTGAACCCTTTTCTTTTGATGAGAGAACCGAAAGATAAAATATTTCTAAAGAAGGGATGTTTTTTAAAAGAAACCCGCAAAAGAGTTAACTGACCCAAACGATGTTTGAGTTTTCATTCTGACTGCCCCCGACCCAAATTTATATGGAAATTAATGCTAATATAATTAGTATTGATATTAATTAAAATATCCGGAAAATAGCTTTGTTAAGATTGTAATTTGTAAGATGTTAAACAAAAGGTCACAGTAATCGTAAGCAAGGTGCTTCTCTACAAATGTGTCATCAAACTCATATGGTATTACGGAATACAAATGATAGGAAAAAAAAAATGTTACCACCAATCACAGATTGCATCATGATCTTAAAATGAACGATTGTTACGAAGTGAACTTGTCAATGGACGAGTATCGCAAAAGACTGACATAAATTCAGGACCTATGTCGTCCTAGACAGATTGCTATATATCTAAACTAATATTACACAGAGGAAAAAAATTGTGTCTCTGTATGTATGTTTGTAATGTTTTCACATAAAAGCTACCGGCCCGATTTCAAAACTTCTTTCACCAGTACAATGCTGCATCTTCGCTGAATGACAAAGGCTATATTACATTTGCAAAAAAATGGTACCACTAATAAAATAGTCCAAGGTGTGAAAAAAATTTGTCATAAAAAATCTGTGCTCGCGTGCGCTGCGGAAACTGTTGATGGTAGAAAAAAACGTTGTTAAGTATTATATTATGTATAAATATCTACAAAAAACTCGGAAATACCATGTGTCCAACTACTGTAGTTATGCCATTATAACTACTTTTTTACATTTTAAAATGTGCCGACAAAATCAAACCATATTATTCATACCTCTTGATGATATTTTATTGGAGACCGTTTCAATACATGTAAAAACCTTTTTAAACTATCAAAATCGGACATTCCATTCAAAAGATATAACGAATTTAAAAATGTCAATCCAAAGAAACTAACGCAATAATAAAAAAAATAACTAAGTGGAATAAAACTTTTGTTTGTGATTTATAAAAAAAATATTATGAAATGGAGATAATGCCAGTTTTTTTAGAAATTCTTCTCACATATATAAGTTAGAAAACATAAACAAGAAAACTTCCATTATTCAACATATTGGCTAAAGCCTTGGAAAGGTTGTTTATTACTGAAAATGCAATAAAGGTCATATCAGACAGAAATCAGTTATAGGAATTCCGTGCCCGCGGTCTGAGTTTTCTTTCTTGTTTTCAGTTAACCCGAAGTAGCCCAATAATGCGTGATGCAGTGCATCACCAGTGGGAGGCTCCTTTGCACAGAATGCCGGCTAGATTATGGGTACCACAACGGCACCTATTTCTGCCGTGAAGCGTAATGTGTAAGCATTACTGTGTTTCGGTCTGAACGGCGCTGTAGCTAGTGAAATTACTGGGCAAATGAGACTTAACATCTTATGTCTCAAGATGACGAGCGCAGTTGTAGTGTCATTCTTTTTTGGGGTTTTTCATGAATCCTGAGCGGCATTGCATTGTAATGGGCAAAGCGTATTAATTTTCATCAGATGAACGTCCTGCTCGTCTTGTCCCTTATTTTCATAAAAAAATGCATTTTAATTTGACAATATGTACGTCAGTTAGAGGCTTGCTTGTATATATGCTCGAGCTAAATCGGAGGAATTAAGGAGGTTACAGTAACAATATATTCACCATCCTTTTCTATATTGCTTTATCTCTGTTACTGAGATGAGAACTCTTCTCTCATGCACGTCTAATATCCACAAATAAACTCAAATCAAATCGAATCGAATTGAAAACATTTTAATTCATAGATAAATTACGTTACACTTGAAATATGTTTTTTAACTGTATGAACACAGACAGACAGGCAGATTTCTTTAGAAAAGAACGAGTAAGAAACTCTAAGGTTGCTCTTTTCAAAACAGATTATAAGTTCTTATATTCAAATCAATTTACCAATCATTTCAACAACAACAACAGCAACTCGAAAAAGAGCTATTTAAAATATAACAATCAAAAGCTGGTTATGTCACCAACTTCACGCCGTTAAATGAAACGCGGCGTTACGCTGCAACGCGACAGCTTTCTGTGTGATAGGACTCTAACAGTCACATGTTTCAAACACATTTCAGCTACCGTTTGACGATGATAGCGATACATTATTACCAGGGGACGATAGCTTTACGATGCCGGATTCTCATTTTATACCCGTGAATTTATATTACATAGGGGTCAAGTTAAAGCGAAAATCAGACAGTAACGAAACAATGCAAGAAGTAATATTTAGTTAAAAGAACACAATATTTAGTCAGTAAAACAAATTTGTTTATTACAAGACTTTATTAAAAGGCATTTCTTTTTCTCAAAATTGATTCCTTTAGAATTCTTTTTGATGTCATTTCTAACATACCAGATACTACTACCGCTTCAGAAACAAATGGCGCTCTGAGAGAGAACAAGCGGCGCAAGAAACTTCCCAGCATTCTTTTTATGCGCTCTTTTCAATAAAAATATACAATATTGTACAGTCATTTCTATCGCTATAAAATAATTATAATCTAGTCCCAGGCTGTCCGATCACTTAAATATTCAGCTGTGGATTAATAGAATTTACGACAGAGCCATTTTTTTTAAAACATTTTAATTTATTTATAGATAATGCCTGAACAGTGGCTGGGACTTTATTATAAAAGTGTATACATTTACCCTCAAAGCTATTATATTGTATCCTATAAAGCCTACTAGAATTGAACATGTAGTGTCTTCGCGATATTTTAGACATAGCTGTACTTATAACTTGTATCTCAAATACTGAGTAATGAAGTAACAAAGTAAATGAGAAGTGTAATATTGTAATGAATGAATGAACTAATGAGAAGAAGTAGCAAGAAACTCATTGCCACTCTTTTAAATCAAGATTTACAATTTCAGCGTTTTACAAATCATTTCAATTACAATATAATATCATGTATAGTGATGCAACAAAACATACTCAAACGTAGAAAAGTCAATGCCTTACACGAGTAAGTCAAAAAAAGTAAATGTAAATTATCAAAAAACAAAAGTTATTGAGTACAGTTGCTGCATCATCCACACACATCTTAAAACCGATTGAAATATATATATATATATATTATATAATAACTTTTAAGAATCCGAAGCAGAGCATCCGGTAACAGGATCATCCAGCCACCACATGTAGCGCCCATTCACGAGAATGACGCATGGGCCAGCCATCGCCTACCTCGGCCACAAGCAGTGACATTTAAGCGAGCATGACGAGACCTGTTACGAGAACTCATCCAAAAAGCAAAAAAGAATCTTAATATATTATTCAATACTCACTAAATGCCTCTACTTAAAATTTGTCAATTCTACTTAAATTTGCAATTAATATTATATTTAATTTTATCCAAATGATTTGAGTATTCTTTAGTGTTAATTCCGCCAATATTTGTCTTTAAACAATGCGACACGTGGCAAATCTGGCACGAGTGCCAGATTCTGGCAAGACAACACGTCCTGAGGATGCCTCGTGTAGAGGCGAAACCCGTGTCGAATCATTTGGATAATTATGCATTTCCGCAAAGTAACGCCTACTTCAATAAATTTAATTTTATGTATAATTCCTATCTACATTTATTTAACGACAATTATCAAACGCAAAATACAAATTAGACACAAATATTGAAATGTCAAATAATAAAACGTCACAGATAACTTTGAGCATTTATTCTTGCTTTTCAGTGAATCTCAATCATCCATCACTCGATAAAACAATTTATATTGAAGTTTATTAAAACATGCATTACACTATAAAATCCGATGTAAAACCGTAATGGAGTAATAAAATAAATTGTCCCAGCTTGATTCCCATAGCGTGCGTCCCACAGCCGAGCTTCGAGTAAAACGTCACTATTAATTTGGCACGCTGCTCAATGTTTACGAGAAAAAGCTTTAAAACTAATGGAAAATTGTATTGATATTGCATCGCTGTTATGACTGTTGAGTCTGGAAAGTACTTGACTATTATATTATACCATATGAGTCTTTCCATAAACTGAACACTTATTACTTATTTGGTATAAATTGTTGATTGTAGCTAGGCGTTTGATACTACAGTCTCTATAAATTTATTCAATAACTTGTTGAGGATATATGAAGGTGCATATATAAGAACTAAGTCCAAAACACAAACGTTTTTACAGAACAGAACAGTAAACGTGCTCAATTTTCTAATACTTACCTGCGAAAAAGGTAGGGGTATAACGTAATTATAACGTTCCACAGGACTAATTTCTAGCTAAAGTATTAGAACCGAACATTTTAGTTCGTGATGAAATATGCAAATAAAAGAAACTGCATCAATGACGGGAATGATTAATATATAACAACCAAATAAAGGACTGCTTTGAGTTTTCCTCCAGTATGTTTTTATTCTTTTAACACGGAGTGACACACGGCATAAGCTAAATTATCATTTTGACAATCCGGATGGAAAGACAGTGCGGTTCCTTAGGAAATTTCTATCAAGTTTATACAAAGTTTATTTTATGTTTAAACGTTTATCTATGAGATGTCAAGTTAGGTGTCAAGTCGACATGGTTTATGCCGATCCAGGTTTTAAGAGAAAACATCAGTGTTGGAGATCAAGATACCGGGGCACAAAGGAATAGCAGGTAATGAGAAAGCTGACCAGCTAGCTAAGGATGGTGCCTCATCGCCCTTCATAGGCCCTGAACCCTTTTGTGTGGCCGGTGAATCTCTCATCCGCAATATCCTAAGGAAGCAAGAAGTGCTGGAGGCCGCCAGCTACTGGTCCTCAGTACCAGGCCATCGGCAAGCTAAACTGCTCCTAGGCAACTATCAACGTAAGCGTGCCAAAAAAAGCAAAGGCTTGGACAGGACACAACTGATAGACCTCACGGGGTTCCTATCCGGCCATTGCAAGCTCACAAGGCACCTAGCCAGAATGGGTCTCAGTGAATCAAACTGTGCAGATTCTGCTGCAAAGCCACTGAAGACCCCATACACATTCTTCTGGAATGCGAAGCCATTGCCAGAATCAGGCTGGGGTGTTTTAAAACACCTTCACTTAAAGCAGAAGACGTGCCTTGCCTGGACCCTCTGAGGATCCTACTTCTTCTAAAAGTAATAGGTCTCGAGGATATAATTTAAATCTCGGCACAGTAACACGTATCCTAGTTAGTAGCCTCGATTCTCCTCCTTAACTTTTAAGTTTGAGAGCAGGCGCGCTAGCGCAAGAAAGGGGCTCAATAGATCCTAGGATTTAAGTGCATTGAAATCCCCAAATCATAATAATAATAATAAATACATAAGAAGGGTCTTTAAAGCGCTTATATATTAGACAATATTTCTGAATACTCCTGGGGTGTTGGCATTCTTCTCGGAGCGATCTTGTATTCACTAAGGTTTTCACCAGTTTGTTGGCTACCCCTGCATTTTCCAGAATAACATGAGTGACCGTTTCGTCCTCGGCCAGACAACATCTTTAGTGATGGGTGACTTGTTAGGGTGCCCAACATGATTAGGAAATCGTGTCTGCTTAGGCTGATAAGGATGTAACTTATTTGGATCAGCGGATGAACACTTGGACTAAAACCTATATGAGTCTAACAAATCTACAATTTAGCTATTCAAAAAACCTAAAAATTATCCAAAATGATATAACGTTACATATCTGCTGATATAAGTTTAAATTTACATGTCGGTGATGCATCAATGAATGTTTTTACCTCCTTGAAAGTTCTCAACACTCCTAAAGTAGTTTTCACTTAATTCATCTCATATATTTAAAAAAATTGTCACTTCAAAAGGCAAGTATAACGAACACCATTAATTAATATATACTTCAAAATAAAATACTCAAGAGTATCAGTAAGTAATTAATCTCCTTAAATTCTTTCTCAGCTATAAATTTTTGATAATTTGCTTCTTCTTTGATTTCAAATTAAACGTAAGATCATCTCATAATTATTTCATAATATACTCACTCAATCCGAAGGAGAACTTTTAATCTGTCTTACGAGTCAGTGAATTTTAGGCACAGGGAGTGTAAGAGTAAATTAATTCTTTTTGGGGGTTAATAATCTTAATTTGTTCAAATAACGCCAAGATTTATTAATATAATTATTTGGTTTTATTTTATAACTATTACTGTTAAAAATTACGATTTAGTTGTAAAATAATATTCAATTTTAACAATTAATATTAACTTTATAAATATATTTGAATTTAATCTGAATAACCGTTGCTAAAGAGAAAGATCACATTATTGCAATTTACAAATGATTATCGTTAGTATAATATCCTGCTTGGTTTCACAAAATTTTTAAAACCATATCTCCTTTTGGATCTCTATCTCTTGTTGGATGTGGGCAGCGCAGGACCGATCATCGTGGAGATCTTTGGGGGATGCCTTTGTACAGCAGTGCTCGTCTTCCGGCTGATATTATGATGTTGATGATGATATCTCCTTTTCTGTACCTCTGATACGAATAATAATATTAATGTTAAGGTAGCAAATATAGATTCCAAAAGAACAATTAGGAAACCAATATGTCTGCCTAACCTTTGAAACAACTGGATTATCATTGGCAGACAACTATTTTACACAAAGAATTTGGATAGCGGGAAAATCAATGCGATGTGTTAAAGATGACGTTTACATAAATGATAATTATCTACGCTGGTAAAGCAGGGGTTGATTATTTATTGTGAAATTAAGTAATAAAAATTTATTTTCCTTCGCTGGGTTTCAGAGAAGGTAAACAAAAGAGCTAGACCACGAAAAATATGGAATGATGACGTGGCGGGAGTGATGTGGAATAAACGAAAAACTGGAATAGAAAAGGTTGGAGGTGGCCTTTGGCCAGATATACAAAAAACGATAAATTTGAAATATTTACATTATACTAATATGTACCTCATATTGTTTATTTCAATAATAGGCTATAATCATTAATAAAAAAATAGAAGAAATTATGATGGGGCCCTTGTTGTATCACTTTGCACACAATCACAAGCTCTTATATAACTTGCAATATTTACTTATTCAGTTTTCATAAATCTTGCAGCTAAATTACATAGCAGGTAACACTCAAACGCTACAAAAATAATAATCGCAATACAAAAACTTTGTATACATGACCAGATTGTATAGCAATGCATTTTTATGATAATAATAATAATATTGACACACTTTTTACACAAATTATCTTGCCTCAAGTTAAGCATATATAGCCTGTGTTATGGGTTACAAGACAATGATATATTTAATACAATATACTTACTTAAACATACATAAATTCATATAAACATACATAAATACATTTAAACATCTATGACTCGGAAACAAACATCCATTTTCATCATATAAATGCTTGCACCTACCGGGATTCGAACCCGGGACCTCTAGCTTAGTAGGTAAGATCGCTAGCCACTCGGCTATGCAGGTCGTCATGATAAGCATAGGCACCCAGGAATGGAACTCCATAAAGAAATTCTTCGTTGGTCAATAGTACCTATAGATAAGAAACGAAATCTACTCTACGTTTAACAGCACACCATATTATATTTGTAATGAAACTCATGGAATGTGTATCATGTAAAATATGGGTATAAAGGGGAATATTGTTGTTAAGAAGCTGAAAAAAATATAAACACAAAATGTATTTGTATTTTACTTAACAAAATTATTGTCTATGAAAATATAAATGAAGTCAGTTACATGAGTAATTACAAATGTTTTCTTTTCGTATTTACCTGAGAAAGTTTTGTGGTTAATTAGGCCTAAAAGCTAAAAGGTTTGCTTCGCCACGTACCGCCCCGAGCGGAAAACGTTGTGGGATTGGCTTTTCTCATATAAACTGAGCACAATTATTTCCATTTATTTTCTTTCAAAGTGTACCTTATTTCGCATACAAACTAAAATAAAAATAGTGAATAGAAAATGAACCCTTTCGAAATAATAAAATAAATAAAAATAAAAAGTATTTATTTTCTCAAAATTGATTCCTTTAGGATTCTTTTTGATGTCGTTTCTAATGTATATATAAATTACTACTAATTATTAATATATCTACCAGTGGGAGACTCCTTTGCACAGGAAAAAGGCTAGATTATGGGTAACACAACGGCGCCTATTTCTGCCGTGAAGCAGTAATGTGTAAACATTACTGTGTTTCGGTCTGAAGGGCGCCGTAGCTAGTGAAATTACTGGGCAAATGAGACTTAACTTCTTATGGCTCAACGTGACTAGCGCAATTGTAGTGCCGCTCAGAATTTTTGTATTTTTCAAGAATCCTGAGCGGCACTGCATTGTAAAGGGTAGGGCGTATCAATTACCATCAGCTGAACGTCCTGCTCGTCTTGTCCCTTATTTTCATAAAAAAAAACAATAAATAGCGCTCTGAGAGAGAACAAGAGGCGCAATTAATTTCTTGCTCGTTCCAAGTACATTTTATTTAAAAAACAATGTGCATGCAAAGTTATATACAGATACAATTTTAAAAGAAATTTAATAATAAGGCTAAAATCAAGTTAACATTTCAAGGTGTATGGTGTGATTTGAAAATATTAATATTATAAGAGTGCGTATCACAATATAAAAATATTCATATATATTGGTTTAATTGATCTCATTTATAAGTAGTTGTTTCGTTCGCAAGAACCCTCTGAATGAAAGGTAAAGTCCTCATCCAGAGATGACTAATATTAACCTCTTTAGTATCTGCCGCTCGCGGCCATTGAATATACCTGCTAATTTTATGATCGGCCTGGCCTACCTTTCGAAATATAAAATTTTAATAATTTACTATAATCACTTTAATTAAGAAATTAATCGTGACAATGTACAATTAATAATAAATTTTATTATTGAATGATATCCCAATGTTATCTTATTGAGACACATTATTGAAGAATCAATCGAATCAAATCAAATCATAATCACTTTATTCATGAAGTTCGTGCAGGTGAAATTTTTTTTTTAAATTGGTGACTATAAGATTCTTGTGTGCGTGGCATCTTGACACTAAATGGCATCATATTCCAAACTTTGTAACATACGTTGGGTATTATTTTACATTGAAATTAATAAAATACAAAATACTTACTGATGATATGTGATCCCGGTCTCTTTCTTATTTCTTGTAGTATTATTTCTACAAAGTTGTACTACGCAACCTGGCATTATAGTTTCAATTATAACCAAAGTTTTACAGAACATGTGGCACGTCAACGTCACGCATTGTTCGAGACTGGCTCGAGTACGCCCACTTGGCCGTAATAATAGTTGCCGCACTTTGTAACTACGCCTGCGGTATCTTGTTGGAGCGCAGTGGAGTGGACCAATCCCTTAATCTAAGATATTAAAAATCTTCGCAATCAAAAATTTTCATATCAAATTGTTTTGCTAAATTGAAACAAAATTTATTGAAAGTGTTCAAATATATTTGGTTAAATCAAAAGCCTTAATAAAACACTCATATATAAAGTTTCTTTATTTTAGATGTATCCTGAATAATACATGCACGCTTCAGGTTGAGGAAAACGTGAAGAAAAATTGATGTTATTTTGTTTTGGAACATTTCTTTTGTAATTTATTATCTTACATGAGCGATATGTAACGGAAAAATAACATCTTCAACTTCAAGTTGATTTGTTCCATTTATTTTGTTTAACCATTTCCTCGAGTACCATTAACTATTATTAATAATATTGTTAACATTGAATTTCAGTCTTTATGATCCCTTATGTAAGGAATGAAAAATATTGTTTTTTACTGTGAAGTACCTACATATTTTATTCAAACAAAACAATAAAATATAAACTATCATTACGAAGCGTACCAAGAATACCGGCAGCTTTCCTTCGTTGGATAGCTAGGATGATCCGTTGACCGAAATAGCTGCCAGCGCTAAGGTTGCCAGTGGCCCTATTGAAGCGAGAAGATAGTACTTTGTACATTATCCGCGCCTCTGGGTCCCAAGATGTATAACTCACTGAGACCAACATATTTTCAACGCTTACTGTCTTTGGCAGTCGAAGCAGCACTCCCAGCACCAACTGACGTTACTTGGACATGAGAAGGAGCCAGATTGTCGACGCCAGTCGCATCCCATCATTTTTTATAGTAGACATCAACAGCTGGTCATGGTACCCGTCTACTGGTCACGTAACGTCATGAGTGTTAAGGTATATACATAAAAAAAACCATGGGACCAACATTTAAGAGAAGAACGGTCTTCAAAATTTGTTGGATAAATTTCGTATGCTAAATATTGCATATTTTCCCAAAATACAAAATAAAATTGTCCTAATTTTTGCACTTACAACTTCAAGCGGCCACTTTGAAACATTTTCAAGATTTCCCAGCAAAGAATTTAAAACACGCCTGTAAAGTATTAAAAGGAGCAGTGGTTTGGCCTCAATTCTGAAGTTTTCTATTTCCACGAAGATTGACGTTTGCGTAAACGATTCTCACCAAAAAGTTTTCTTTCCTTATCTGTGGAATAATTGTTAATACTGAGGATGAAATGAAAATTGTTTCTTCCTTAAATATAAAATATATATATATCAACATAAGTGTTGGGCCTGCTAGTACAGGCATTTCATTATGGAGTCTCTATGGTACTAGAAGGTCCTGTTCTTCCATAGAAAAAGCAGAAGTTTAATTAAATATAAACAAATATATAAATAAGTATTATAATCCAAAAGTTACAAAGCCTTACTGATAATATTATTATGATCAATATTGACATATAAAAGTGGACTGGCATATGTATTGAATTAAACTGTGTGCGTGCGTGCGCGCTTGATGCTGTGTGTGTGTGAGTGTGTTAGCAAACTATAAAACTCTATTTAATGTTTTACTATGCTGTGTTATGTTGCACTAAGAGGTTTTCTGAAGATTGAATATTTATGAAGATACGTTTTCAACCCATGAAATAAATGTAGTTCAAAACAAGTGCAGAATGTAATAAATGACAATTTTTCTTCACGAATCCTAGTAGGTTGATTAAAGCTGAAAGCGGAGGTCAACCTTAAGGCCTATAAATGGCATTGTCAATTTCACTTCTGCAACGAACCTCGTTCTTTTAATACATTTACGAAAAAATCCATATTATACTAATCATAATCACTATATGAACTCATTTTATAAAACTTCAATAATTAAAAATGCATAAATGTAATTTTGCGGGAGTATTTATTTAAATTATGCGTATAATTTTTTTATTCGTATTACAGTAAACTTTTTAATTAAATACATCCTTCATGAATTCCAAATGCAGGAGAAAATCTAAAATCAATAGTGCCGAAAATAATAAATGTCCGCACTTTAAACGCCATTGGAAAAAACTAAAATCACTAGTGCGGAAAAGAATAAATTTCCGCACTCCTAATAGTCTACTGTTTGCGCAAATATATTAAAATGTTTCAATCTGATTATGCTAGTTGCAAACGGCTATTAACGGCTTTATCGGAGCCTATTATAATTAGCTGTATAAGTTTTATATAACGCATATTTTCTTGTTGTTCCCTGAACCACGTTCGTGTTTCTCTGTGGAGCACGTATGTAATTTTGATATTATTAAAGTAACAGCTGTTCGGGGGCTCTAAATACGGATTCTTTTTGATCTCGTTAAGGAATTATTACAAATATTATCTATTTGAGAAGCTTCTTGGGTTAAAAGTATACTGTTTAAAAACAAATAATTTGTAGAATATGTTTGATTGAGTTGTATGTTCTATATATTGAATTTTAATTGTTAATTATCATTTTTGGAATATATTTACATCTTGCGAAATATAATATACCTACAATCGTTGTTAGACTTTTAAAAAAAGTTAATAAATATATGCAAGTGTTTATCGACATGAAACTTTAAAATAAAAAGTATTAGCCACGTTAAGAAAACTGTCGATCCGTAGAAAATAAAGTAAATAAACTATAACTTCGTAGTTTCAAAAACTTCTTAATATTGCTTTCCATTTTTAAGAAAGGTTTTACGAAGTTATTTTAGTATTTTGTTTTTTTTTTTTATTTCTGTTGTAGATACATGAAAAAGAGTGACCATTAACTATATAAAAACAAACAAATTGATAAATACAAATACATTTTCAATGGATTGTATTATTGTTATAGATATCCATTATGACAACAATTCTCAAGTTATTCTAGAGTCTCTTATTGTTCGGTAGGATTTCTTTGGAAGAGGAGGAACAAACAAGAATACATACATACACATAACTTTATGGTATGTAATCACCGCGGCCCATACTGTATTTTATTGTACTAGTTTTTACCCGCGACTTTGTCCCAGTGGTATAGTTACTTTGGGCAGAATTTTTTTTGGGATACTTTGCAAATAATACATACACAAACTGCTCTTTCCGCTGCTGGCGCCGCTCTTCTATGATTCCCTTGTCATTGTGGACAGTCTCTTCAATAGTATTTCCCTGCGAACTTTAATCTCCTATTTCATCAGAGAGCAATCGAGCAATAGAAAAGTTTAAATAAGTTTCCTTCAATAAACAATTCACAAATGTATTTAATTCCAAGTAGTTCATCGTTAAGGAAAAAATTCACATGGATTTATTTTCCAACTAATTTCCGGTGTCGAGGGTTGGAGTTTTTTTTTTAAAAGAGGGTCAAGAGGCTTACGTGATGATGGAATGTGTTGAAGCAGCCAGCCATTGACAGCCTCAACACTAGGTTCAGAGATGCGTGTAGCGCAAAATAAAAAGTATAAAAATTATTGCGTATTTTTATACAATAAAGTAAAGATTCGGCCTAGTATCGTTAATTTTCTCCTAAGAATTGAAGAGTTAATATGTCATGGATCCCATAATCAAAACCTAACCAAACTCTCACCAAACTACCTTTGATATCCTTTCTAATAAAAAAAATTATCGAATTCGGTTGTCATGATATTAAATTATTCGTAGATTTGTCACGCACATAGTTATAGCAAATTTAAGACTTTTATGGTAGCCATTGTCAGATCTGGACCATTGGAATTGTATTGGGACTACACGGGAAGCACCAGCTGTCAAATAAAAACAGATGTATCAAAATCGGTTCACCCAGTCGAAAGTGAGGTGACAAACATAAAAAAATACCGATGAATTGATAACCTCCTCCTTTTTTGAAGACCGTTAAAATATTGTTAGTGCTTCATTTTTCCTTTAAACTACTGAGACCTGGAACATCCGGGAAAGTGACAGGAAACGGATCTCCTCAAGATTTACTACATTTTGGAGAAAAATATATTTTGGAGTCTTTTAGAAAATGTTTCATACCAAACAGTCCATACTGCAAGAACTAAAGCAGCGTGTATCGTCAACTATACTATCTCGTCTTCCCTTATTCTTGGAGTCGTGTTACAACATAGGTGTTCATCGAACGCCTTGTGGTGAAGAGTTTAGGGCACACGAGGACGCGGAAAATCACCGATGACATGAACTGACTGAGTCAAGATACTCTAATGGCCGTTCCCAATATACTATCTACAGATAGAGATAAATTTATTACCTTCTAATGTCAGTAATTAGCTGTCAATAATCTGAAGCTGTTCCAATATACCCGAGAAGTCATTCTTATCGCCTTATGTTGGGATGCGTGAATTGAAATTTCCATACAAACTTTATATCGCTTGTAAGCTATACGTCGTCCCATTGACAGACAGCGTGCACGGATAAGGTGAGTTACCGTCGATAAGTTTATTGGGACAGAAAAGACAACGATAGTTACGATTTTTATTTCAAGTAAGAGATAGACTGAATATTGGGAACGGTCGTAAGATAACTCCGTCTCTGCAATTGCTCTCAAATTTAATTCAAAAATTGGACAAATATACGTTCACATGTGGGTAAGCATTTACAGCTATCAATGTAGCATTTTAATAAGTTGATTGATTCAAATAGGTTCATATATTTGGAGCTATCTAATTTTGTGTTAATCTGTCTACACTTATTTATATTTATAAGAAAAAAGCGGTCAAGTGTGAGTTGGGACCCGTGAAGGGTTCCGTAGCGGCAGGTAACATAATATATAAGTTATATAGAAAGTAAAAATCATATCATAATATTATTAATATGGAAAATGCAAAAAATCTTTGGTCAAAATCATACAGTGCAAATCAGCAAATTTATATTTCCATCCATTAAAGCAATGAAATACTTAAATTATTTTAAAGCAAATCAATGTGTATAATATAATATAATAATACATATTGTAATATTAAGAAATATGAAAGAAAACAAAATATGAGGAAACTATCCTACCTAAATAAGTTTTGTATACCTAAATATAACAATGTATATGGTAAAAGAACCTGTAACTATGTATTACCAAAGATATTAAATACATTACCTAATGATCTAATAGATATATATCTGCAAAAGAAAAATTTCAAAGTAAAGCTAAAAAAATACTATCTAGAAGCTAATAACCAGGAATACCTATGATGTATATTTTTAATAATACTACTATATGTCATATTAAGTAATTAAAACAATTATTGTAATGCGAACTTAATGCTCGCACATAAACCTCAGAGGTTCTTCGAGTATGTCTTTATTATTATATAGATTAAGATAATTTTGTTCATTAAATAAATAAATAAAATAAAAGTATTCCTACTTTTTCCTTAAAATCATTTCAAAGTTTTAACAAAAAAATTGTATTACTCCGGACCAAAGTTCTCAAACAGCTCAATTTTTAGCTTGCAGAGTTGTTGACGGAATTATACTAGGACACAAGACCAGCCATTGTTGGTAAGCCTTTTGATGTTCCACGAATGTTGACACTTGCCTGCGGCGTTGTATCTTCTGTTCACTTGTTTAAATCTGTTGACGAAATGATGCGGTTTTCAATAAGTTAAATATGCTATTTATTCATTTGTTTGGATAGGTTAGTACACAGTAATATGGCTTTGTGTAACCTTATTTAGATAAGGAAATTTATAGAAGTAGGCTCTATTTTGCGGAAATCCACAGTTATCTAAATGTTTTGAGTTTTCTTGAGTGTTAATTCCGACAATATTAATCTTCATATAATTCGACATGTGTTTCACCTCTACACGAGGCATCCTCAGGAGATGTTGACTCGCCAAACTTTGGCATGAGTCTCGTGTTGTTTGAAGACGAATATTGTCAATTTACACTCAAGAACATCAAAGCATTTAGATTATTTAGATAAATTCAAATGAAATTATTATATTCTGGCCACATTCTGAGGGAGAAGAAAGAGAAATGGCCAAATACCGTGACAGAATGTTACCCAAGAGAAGGGAAACGAAGGAAAGATAGACAGATAAGATGGTGGGAGAATGATTTTAAAAGGATAACAGGACCAGTCTGCATGAGAGTAGCTAGAGACCGAATAAAGTGGAAGTCCTTAGAGGAGGCCTTTGTCGAAAGACAAATTACTAGTTAAGTTAAATTAAGTTTTATTTATGAGAGAAATAAAGTAAGAAGTAGTAATAATAAAGTATTTTTTTATTTTTAGTATATTCTTTAAGTAACATTCTTCTAATAAATGAAACAATGCTGCTTGGTTTTGCCAAGGTTAAATTTTTGTTAATATCAGAACAGTATGAATAAAATTGTTATAAAAAACCTATTGAATATAAATACAATAGCTGAAGCAAAAAAAGGTATATGTTGTCTGTACCTAGAACACAGAATTATTATGGTGAACGAGCTAGAAGGTTTCTTGTACCAAAACTGTTGAACAGTATGCCTAGTCATATCAGAAATGAGGCCAATACCAAACGTGAGTATAAAAGGACCATTCTAGGTCATTTGCTAAAAAATTGAAAGTAAAGCCGGAGGTTATTGTAATATCTATATTATATCTTTGAGAGCTGTTTCTCTGCCAACAAACTGCTATGCAGTTTGGCGGAGGTCTGTGTTTTTATTGTACTGTTTTTTTTAGGAGAACAAAGGCTTTTTATATCTTTATATATATAATTCTTGTGTGCGTGTGTATGTCACTGAACTCCTCCTAGACGGCTGGACCGATTCTAATGAAACTTTCTGTGTGTATTCAGGTGGATTCGAGAATGGTTTAGATTCACAATTGAACTACCTCCTAAACGGCTGGACCGATTTTGATTATATTTTTGTGTGTTCCAGTGAATTTGAGATTGGTGTGTGTCTTCAGGTGGATTCGAAAATGGTTTAGATTCACAATTGAACTACCTCCTAAACGGCTGGACTGATTTTGATGACTTTTTTGTTTGTTTCAGTGAATTTGAGATTGGTTTAGATTCTCAATTCCGTCCATATAATATAATTCTCCTGCTCATCTGTATGTTAGTGAACTACTCCTAACGGCTGGCCCGATTTTTCAAATTTAAGACGTGTGTACAGGACAACGTTTGTTGGGTCCACTAGTATATATATATATTTTTATAGGAACAAACATAAACTTGTTATGCCTACTACTCGGTTGGGTCGAGTTAGTAAGTCTTTTGTTGGGCGATGTATATGCTTCTACAATATGATCCCAGAAAATGTACAAAACAAATGTGTTACGAAATGTAAAAGAATTGTTAGAAAACGTTTGTGTGGGAAAGGTTATTAATTTATTATAGCATAAACGATTTTCTTAATGACACCACGGACTGGGAATAAAGCGAGCACCCTCAGGCTCTTTAATTATAAATGTTTACTGTACGATATTACATTGTAATCCATATTTTATATTTAAAAAAAAAAGCCCGCTGAGTTTCTTGCGCCCATTCTTCTCAGGTCTGAGGCAGTCTCTTTTGAATGGGTGGTAGATTTTGACGTTCAATAAGTGATTTTAAAACCTATTTTGAATAAAAATATTTGAATTTGAATTTATCAGTATTAATCTCTTTATTATAATAATAATATTTGCTTGAGGCCTAGCTGATTCATGGACTCGGAAGAAAAAAAAATGTTCACACAGGTAGTTTCATAAATTGTAATATTAGACTTTCAATAGTAGTGTAGATAGTCTCATTAATGTTGACCACATAATTAAAACAATCACATTGCTGCCACCATCTATTGCTACATTTCCAGTTAAAGCCTAAATACTAATGAGCATTAAACGAAGTATGTTTATGAAACTAAAATCCAACCTATCCGAAACTGAAACTCACTCAACTATGGTAATTACCTCTCGTTTAGAACTGCTCAATTATTTCAGTAATGGGTTTACGGAGTCGAAACAATACCCTAACAGTGCTATCAACATTTCCCATTCTGTTAAATTCGTACAAAGAGAAACAACGCATTTTGGATATGAATTTGACCGCGGGCAAGCAAACTGAACGTTCAAAAACCACAGAATTCTTTGTTTCTAAATGACTATTTTAATAGAAAGATTATAATTATTGTTAGTTGTTTTTGTGGAAACAGCACAGTTTGTAATATATTGCATACATATGACATAATAAATAAACCAGTCTCCTTTGCACAGGATGCCAGCTAGATTATGGGTACCACAACGGCGACTATTTCTGCCGTGAAGCAGTAATGTGTTAACATTACTGTGTTTCGTTCTGAAGGGCGCTGTAGCTAGTGAAATTACTGGGCAAATTAGACTTAACATATTATGTCTCAAGGTGACGAGCGCAATTGTAGTGCCGCTCAGAATTTTTGGGTTTTTCAAGAATCCTGAGCGGCACTGCATTGTAATGGGCAGGGCGTTTTAATTACCATCAGCTAAACATCCTGCTCATCTCCTACCTCCTCTCCTAATGATTCATTAAATTTTTCGAGAAAACGATTTTCGTCAATATCTAGATATATCTATGGTATACCATTACATTTAGATGCCATTGGAATGCTACATATATTTAAAAGTAGCATTCATTGAACAAAATGGCAGCTAGGTGGGAACCACAGCGGCGCGTGTTTCTGCTGTGAAGCAGTTATTTGCAAGCATTATTGTGTTTCATTTTAAAGGGTCCCGTAGCTAGTGAAATTACTGGGCTAATAATGTAATCGTAGGGTAGATGCAAAAGCCTCTAATCCTCAAAAATTGCCAGGGAGTAAAATTTGAAAGTATTTTTCCACATACACACTTAGATTAAAATTATTAAATAAATTAATTAATTTAAATTAAAATTATATTACAGAATATTAAAGAATAAACTTGGTTAAATACTTATTATTTCTATAGTCTTAAGGAATTAATGGACAAGATATTCTTATCTTAGTTGTGCTTAGTTAAATATATGCATGCTAGGTATAATGCTAGCAAAAGATGTAAGGTTATTATTGTCTTATAACATCATTGTATACCATGTTTTAGGCAAATAAATATATTATTATTAGGTGCTTTTACAGGAGACTGTGCCAAGTCAGTATTCTGATAAGTATCTATGCGTAAGTGTTTCCTATTCAAAGAAAAGCGTTGTAACCTTAAAAATGCTTTGGAATGCTTTAAGCCTGCTAATATACCCCAGAGTTTAAGTGTTTCTTGTTGACATTGGTTTCTTAGGGTGTGTCTTACGATACTTTAGGGATTTTACATATAGATCCGGGCTATATTGGACTGCTCTGGCTTGCGAGCCCATCTGAGAGTCACTCTGTTCTTGAGGGCTAGTGCTAACTGTTCTTCTTCTTGAGGTGCCATCTCCTACCGGAAGTCGGCTATCGGCTCGGAACAGGATTCCTGTGCAGGTTGAACCATGTCCGGAGATTCTTAAGCCACGAAGTACGCCATCTTGAGCATGATGAGTTGGAGCAAGTCGTATTTAACATTACGCATTATGTGACCAAAGTACTACAGCTTGCGTTTCTTGACAGTTTTCAAGTGTTGACTGTAGTGACCGATTTTCTATCAATTTTAACCTCATTGAGTCTACGTCCAGAGCGAATAACGCTGATTAATTATAATAATGGCTCGATCACTGGGCATTGCAAAGAGACGTCGCTTCATTTAGTGTCTTCTACCGCATTTATCACAGGAGTGTTCCGTTCCGTGTGGCGTTCTTTCACAGTGTGGTTTTCAAGGAACTTTCTTCCATATATCATAAAGCTGTGGCATATGCTTCCTTGTGCGGTGTTTCCGGGACGACACGACATGGGTAACTTCAAAAAAAGCGTATACATCTTCCTTAAATGCAACGGCAACACTCCTGTGATTCCTCTGGTGTTGCAAGGGAATGTGGGTGGCGGAGATCACTTAACCCCAAGTAATCCGTACGCTCGTTTGTCCTCCTTTGGATTAAATATAGTTGATGTACATAATCATATTTTTGCATCACTCAGACGTTTAAAAGTTTGATGAACGCTCGAACCCGCAACCTATTTTCAATCTCAAAAACCTCAGACCTCACTCGGTGAACTGATTAATAAAAATATGTCGAATAATTTTATCACTAATAATATGAAAAGAAAATTCATTTCTAAAACTAAATATATCTCAACCGAAACGATGTTCATTTTCAGACATAAAACAAGAAATATTCGTTTTTAATCAGAGTTTGCAACAGATTAAAACATCTTTTCTCAGCGCACAATGACTTCAATTTGTAATGCAAAGCTTTCCAAGTTAAACTGCTATATCGTGGTCTATCTAACTGCACGTTGAGCCACAAACTTTCATTTCGTTTTACTGAGTTTATTCTGTGGCCCCAAGCGTTGAATTCTATACCGCAAACTTTAGAACTAACTTCTTTGCGGGTAATTCGAGGAAGAATCGAGAAATTGCTAACTCCATTACCTTGTCTTACCGATGTTTGCTTTTCATAAATTAATTATGAAACTGATTGTCATGCTTTATCGTATTTATATCGATATTATAAAGTTTTTTAAGTAATAACATTTAATTTAAATTTGTAATTGTACTGAGTGGTGGCTCTGCAGTAAGCAAGTTACTTGTGACACAGAAGCCGGGAAACAGTAACTAAAAAAAGTTACTTCTATTTGACTCGCGGAAAATAACATGGAGATAGTAGAAAAATAATATGAAATAAAAATAAAAACTTCTTAACAAGCAATAATGTGTGTGTGTGTGTGTATGTGACAGTGATTGTGTGTGAGAGTTTCAATCCTTTTTATTAAATTGCCTGAATGATGTTTTCAATTCTTAATAATCTAGTATCATTAATTATATTTCAATTTTTCGTTTTGAATCGCGGTTATCAAGTGTTATCTGGTTAAAATACTGTTCTTTAACAGATCCTCTTAACAATTGAATCTCTTCAGTTAGTGCGCTAAATTTTGAATCAATATGTTTCATAAGTGCAGTTAGGTCAATATTTATTTATTTTACGTAACATTAGCATTAGGACTGCAGGATCAAGATTAATGAAAAGAGTTTTTGCGGCACCTCCCCAAACAGTGCAGTAAGTAAGTATTACTTGGCACAAGGTTTTGTAAACTTAAATTAAAGTATCTTTCCCAGCAGAGTATCTTAGTTTTTTCATAATCATGATTATTTTTCGGACCTGTGATGAGATATTAAATATTTGAAAAATTTGACGGTGGTCGCGTAAAGCTTTAGTTTTATGAAATGCTATGTATTTAGTTTTGTCAATATTTAATGTTAGAATATTTTGCAAAAGTTAAAGTAAAAGTTTTGCATAACTTAAAAAAACAACATGATATAACCAAAATTTATTATGTTATATATTATGCTTTTCAAAATACTCTCCTTTGAATTTTAAACATTTTTTCATGCGATCGAACCACTCGTCGAAGTACTCGTTGAAGTACTCGTGAAAGTACTCGTAGAAGTACTTGGCGAAGTAATCGTTGAAGTGGTTGTCGAAGTACTTGTCGAAGTATTTGTAGAAGTATTTGTCGAAGTACTCTTCGAAGTACTTATTGAAGTACTTGTCGAAGTATTTGTCGAAGTACTCGTTGAAGAACCTGTCGAAATACTCGTCGTTGTCGAAGTACTTATCGAAGTTCTTGGCAAAATACTCGTCAAAGTACTCGTCGAAGTACTCGTCGAAGTAATCGAAGAAGTACTCGTCGGACTACTCGTCGATGTACTCGATGAAGTACTTATCGAAGTACTTGTAAGTTCGACAAGCATTTCGACGATGTTTTATTGTCACTGTTTTATCACTATTGGCACTATTGTCCCTGCTGTCACAGTGGTTACTGTTATGACTCCTGTCACTGTTGTCACTGATGTCACTGATGTCACTGCTGTCACTGTTGTCACTGTTAACGCTGTTGTTAACGCTGGTGTCAATACACAAGCTACCAAACTCATGTGTCTACCTAAGTAGTACCACGTATAAAAATATATAAATCAATAAAATAAATAAATAAATTAATAAATATTTTTATACAATTTAATTAATTAATCTAATTCTAGTTACGATTATTGTTTATTTTTGGAATCGGTGTCCTTCCTCCGCGATCCGCTCTCGCCTCTCGCCTGCTCACGACTCAAGCACATCTCACCTTTATCTATGTATGTAGTCACAAACCTATCTTGGATGATACCGACTCGAAATATTACAATAATCGTAACTAGAATTAGATTAAATAATTATATTGTATAAAAATACGAAATTATTTTTATACTTTTTAGTGCATATTATATCTATTGTTTTGGAAAAGTGCTTTTGAAGTCGAATGTTTTTTGTTAATTTTTTTTTATTTTATGAATTTTAGTGAACTTGAAGTACACTAACTAACAATTTGTCAAAATATGTGTATAATATGATAAAAATATATACTAAACTTTTCAATGCAGCAATGAATGTAAACGCTTTGCAATTTGAATAATATCAATTAAACTCTATATAATTCTTCGTAAAATAAATAAAATCGCACTTGTTACAATAATATAAGATTTAATGACAGGTTTCACTTTTACCAATTCTGAAGAGGCAGTGATAGTATTTATTGTATTCGTAGAAATCATGCCTTCAGATCAGTGATCCTCCTGTTTTGAAAAATGGTTCGATCGCATGAAAAAATGTAAAGGAGAGTAATTTGAAATGCAGTAAAGATAATATATTGGTTATAAAATGTTGTTTTTTTAAGTTACGCAAAACTTTAAGCGCGTATACGACATGGGTACCTTCAAAAAAAGCACGTACACCTTCCTTAAAGGCCGGCAACGCTCATGTGATTCCTCTGGTGTTGCGGGAGATTGTGGGCGGCGGTGATCACTTAACAACAGGTGACCCGTACGCTCGTTTATCCTCCTATTCCTCTATAAAAAAAAAACTTTAAGTGTTACCTACGTATAAATTGAATTTATATATTTATTTAATTCACGTTCATTGGTTGTGGTTCAGTAGACACATGAGCTTGATAGCTGAGACATCGGAGACAACAGTAATAGTAGTGACAACAGCCCGTTATCGACGCGTTATGGTATGCGCTTTAGCATGTCGTTATCGTGCCTTTGTCGTACAGTTATCGTACCGCTATCGTACCGTTATCAAACCGCTATCGCTGTTATCATACCGCTATCGTACCGTTATAACTGAAACAGGAGACAGTTTGGATCCGGCTAACAACAGACCTACTGCTATTACCTCCTTGCTCTCCAAAATCAGGGCAGGCATTAGCCTCCAGTTCTTAGTATACAGAGAGGTACCCTGAAGACTCGAGTTTGCGCGTTTACGACTCATAAAGTCCCATCTGTCGTAACACCGCTCTTTGACCTTAAAGCTTCGCCTAGTATCGGAATAGTAAATAGAACACGGCAACAATTCAAGCCGGACCACATTCTAGCGCTCTATAAAGCGCAGGTCCAGCCACTAAAGGTGTACTGCTGTCATCTCTGGACTGGCGTACTCCAGTTTCAGAACAAACCATTTGAACGCTACACGCAGAGCTGCACGAGCTGTCGGAGATCCAGTGCTCTGTGAACGGTTTTGATCACCTGACGTTGCGACATGTGTTTGTAGTATCAATGATTATTATTATTATTATAAATGCAAACATAGTCAATCTAAGCTCCGTATTGCCAAGTCCTTCAGCGATTAAAAAAATAACACATATATAAAGCACTAACGGCGTGGAGTCAGAACTCATACTTGTTACAAAATGGCTGACCGACAAAAAGTAGACTGGCTGCAGCATTATCACAATCTCGGAGTCAATAGATACTATATGTGGTTTCCAAATATATTTTTTCAAAATAAAGGCTTCTTATTGTCAGGTGACGGTGTAGGACTGACCCGCAATCATTACTGTTAAAGTATATTTTGTGAATAAAGAACCCATGCGTAACAATTATTATTTACATGATTTGAATATATTTGATTTAAATGTCAAAACCGATTTTTGAAAGTCGGGTTGTTCGTTGTGTGTGGCACATCACTATACTCATGTACCCATCCATGAAGTATAACATTATCGGTATGACAGTTTAACTTAAAAAAATATGAATCTTCATAGGCGTGAAATATCAAAAGTAGGCGTGTTTATGCCAATTATCTATGTGTTGACCAATTATAGGGCTGCGTTAGTGGTTGCATATGTGTGCGAATGCTTGTATTTTATTTTATTTGAATAGGGCGTGTCTAGGGTGAGAAGTATAACATTGAGTGGCGACAGTTGTTCCCATACAAATTACGCGTGATGGCCATTCTAATGTCTTTTACCTATTCTGTGCATATATTGGGGTTAAGCAGGATATAAACCGTAAACTAGATTCTGTAGATCACAACCTAAGAGTTGAACAAGATATACAAGATTTATCAACCGTACGTCTCTCGAACAGTTGGCGCAGTGGAAAGAGCACTCGCATGGAACCCGAGAGGTCGCGGGTTCGAGTCCCGAATCGTGTATAAGTTTTGTTTTCAACTTTTAAAAATATCAAATTGTTTAGAAATAGTATCATAAATCGTTTACGTTAACGATACCTTTCCCACACACACGTTTTTAACAATTCTGGTTTTTTGTTACATTTTATCGCCCAATAAAAGACTTAATAGGTTGACTTAACCGAGTAGTCGACACTAGAAGCTTATGTTTGTTCCTCGCGTGAACATTAGGATTGTTGCAGTTTCTAGCAAATTCGTTAATGTACTTATGAACATAAAGAACAATATCAAGATTATATTAAAATGATTCACGTCATTACTTCGTTGCTTGAACAAAGCTCTCATCGTATCTTAGTAGAAAACGATGACTAACCACTATATCTTAATGTAATAAAATAAATGTGACAATAAAAACCATAATAATAATAAATTGTAAGAGGACAGCGATATATTTTCCGGATTAGAGGCACTATCGCATCTTCCAACTGGATGAAGCTTCTTCAGAAGGGATCTAACTTTACGCTCCATATAACAAAATATTGTTGATAATACTATCGACCTTAAATTATTTCTCTTCCTAACAAACTAAAGTAATGGAGTCGATTTTCTTTTTTGTTGATTTTCTTTTATTCTCTTTTGTTTCCTTATTGTTATTGCGTTCGTTTTCGTTTACAATTTACATTTAAAATACATACGAGTATATCTTACATTAGAAATAAAAATTAATTAAATTTTTTTTTAGAAAAGAAAGATGTTAATATAATCTTAGTATTTATAAATCCAGTGTCTTGATGTTTGTTTCCAGTTATAAATATATGTCGGAGAATTAGAATATAAAAGTAATATGGCCTGTATGATTATATTCTACTCTGTGTATTGGGCTGAACTGATGGCGAACGTCATCTTTCAAAGTGTGTTTGAAGTTGTCACTGTGTACGTCACTGTCGGTGACGTGATTGAAGTTAGTTACTATTGTCCATCAGTAGAGCGCTCATTGAGAAGTCGCATTCGTCTTTAAGCTAGCGCCCGCGCCGATGTGCGCACTGATCGACTTAAAACAACATGGCGGATACCAACACGGTGACGCCCGCTTTTAAATCCAAATAAATCTCCGAGATATATATAGACAGATATATATATATAGTTATTATTTCGATTTGGGACCAATGACATTCTAGAACGTCATTGTTTGGGATCCATAAATATTTTTATTTCCAACTAGCTGACCCGACAGACGTTGTTCTGTATACATATAATAAATAAAATAATGTTATTTATGATTTGTCAATAATATATATACATCATAACATCAAGAATTACTTCTTAAAATATGCACCCTGCTGTCGTAGTGAAATTGTTTCACAGCAGAACTGTCAAACCGAGCGTAAATAAATTCTCTCATAGAAGTTATGTATGGACACATCAAAGGATAAACAAATTTGTTGTTTTTATTTAATTTCGAGCATTTTCTTATTTATTCACCTTTTAAACCTTCTCTGGACTTCCGCAAATAATTCAAGACCTAAATTTTCCGAATTGGTCTAGCCGTTCCCGAGATTTAGCGAGACTAACTAACAGCAATTTATTTTTATATATATAGAAGATATTTCTTTTGAATGGACATATTTTCTATCAGAGAATTTATTGACGCATGGTTTGACAATTCTGCTGTGAAACAATTTCATTGTAGCAACAGGAAGCATAATTTACGAAATAATTCTTGCTGTTGTGAAATATTATTGACAAATCCATAGAAACCAGTATTTTATTTATTATGTGGTCGTCGTTCTGACGTCTGCCGGGTCAGCTAGTATGTATATAAAGTTTGTTAGGAACTCTACGTCTAGATAGGAATTAATTATTAAATTAATATTTCTTATAATTTTTGAAGCGAACAAATATTTTGTTGCCAGCTTACTGTTGGTGTAATAGCTCTCTTTATAGATGGCGAGTATTGTAAGAGCCCTACTCATTCAAGTTCCCTATGAATTGAAGTAAGAAAAGATTTGTTTTTATGTTATAGAGGCTGCAGGGTGTGGTGTTTGCCTTATCACTGGAAACAATTGAAATGTTATCTCAATCCTCAATCCTAGTAACAATTATGTTAATTATAAGAAGTGGACTAGTAAACCTTTTGGTCTGATACAATAAAATAATGTTTCACAAATAAAAGTAATTTAGCATTATAATGAGCTTCCTTGTGCGGTGTTTCCTGGATGATACGACATGGGTACCTTCAAAAAAAGCACGTACACCTTCCTTAAAGGCCGGCAACGCTCATGTGATTCCTCTGGTGTTGCAAGAGATTGTGGGCGGCGGTGATCACTTATCAACAGGTGACCCGTACGCTCGTTTGTCCTCCTATTTCATAAAAAAAAAAAGTATAATTTATACTACCTTGTTACATTCTGGTCCATCTCTGGACCTGACGTCGATGACGTCACATCTTCTCTTTATTAGGCCCTTTTCATACGTCCCGGTTGCCGGGTAGCCGGCACCGGCTGTCAGTTAACTAGTAACTAGTTCTCAAGAAATTGAACGTGATCAATTAATTGCCATGTGAATTTTGTACCGAAGACACTATCGCCGGAAAAAGAAGTCAAGAAATTATCTGGTCCATCCGATAAACATGAAAAGAGAACACTGTGGAGCTTTCTACGCCTTATTTCCAGACCTACTGAATGATAAAAACATGTTTTCACGTACATTAGGATGTCAATATCCTCCTACAATCAATTACATCACAGTTCGACGACTATCGACGTTCAAGTCATCTCCGATCGGCTTGATTCTCTAGCATTGCGTAGAGATGTGGGTTCTCTCTGCATCTTCTACCGCATTTATCACGGGGAGTGCTCAGAGGAGCTGTTCGGGTTGATTCCAGCGGCCGAATTCCACCACCGGACATTACGTGCAAAGTACCATCCGCATTACGTATACGTCTGGCATTCCACAACCGCGCGTTTTGTTCTAAATTTCTTGCCTCGCATAGCCACTTTGTGGAATCAACTAACGACAGCGGTCTTCCCCAACAGATACGACTTAGGGACCTTCAAGAAAAAAGCATACCCCTACCTTAAAGGCCGGCAACGCATTTCTTGACACACCTTTTGTTGCGGATGTCCATGGGCGGTTGCCTCACCTCTCCCCATCCCGTGAGCCTCTTTCCCGTTTGCCCCCTCTCAAATAAAATAAAAAAAGTTTGAAAAACCATTAAGAGCGTTTCTGCATACGTCTATTTGCATCTCCATATTACAATTTTTGCATAAATTATGATGACTCGAGGATGTGATGATAGATGATCACTGCCAAAATAACTTTAGCAACTAAAAAAAACTTCAGCATAATATTATCTTTGCTGGCTTCAAGGGACTATACGTTCGTAGATTATTAGATAGAATAGATTACTAACAAAATAAAACAGTTATAAAATAAGAATATTTTGAACAATAAAATTTGTAACTCTCGCTATAAATTGTTCGATCAACCGAATCTATTTAGCCTTAGAAAAGTGGTACGGTTTCTTATTAGTGTATTAAAAATGTCAAGCTTAGCAAGAATGGGGGCAATGTTGAAGGATCGTCGATCGTCAACCTTGCAAAAGAGAATACCAATAATAGACGTTTGGTCCAAGTCAGCACAAGTGTACTGAAAATAATATATTCATGCTGTACTAGGTTGAATATATTTTAAAATGACAATATAACTCGAAAGTATTTTTTATGATAATACCTCATGATATTAATGATAATAATAAAAAACTTTTATTATAAGAATTATGATTTCAAATAATATCATTATGATTCTATATCTTATTTTGAATCAAAATACTTCAATTTGATTTATAATTGCTTAACAAAAAAAATATTAACTGTATTTTTTTAATGTTGTTTGTTTTAATAAACGATCTTAGGTTCTGACTTAATAGGATGATTAATCAATAGTCTTTAGTCCATGTTGCTTGATACTGTATTATCATACTTTGACTTACTACCAGTAGTCTGTTCTGCGAGCTGTGTGGTATGCCCATTGCTATAGCATTGAAAGAAGCATGATTAAACAAAAGACAAACTTTGACCGAAAAAATAAAATAATTTTTACCAAAATCAACCGACTTCAAAAACACTATTCCAAAACAATAGATATAATATGCACTAAAAAGTAATGAAAATAACTGCGTAATTTTATACAATCTAATTAATTAATCTAATTCTAATTACCTACCATTTTTATTATTTTTGGAATCGGTGTCCTCCTGCCACGGCCCGCTCTCGCCTCTCGCCTCCTCACGTCGCGCGGGCGACCCAAGCACATCTCACTTATGTATGTAGTTACAAACCTACCTTGACTGTCACCGGACTAAGGGAAGCACAAGATTTGAAATAAAAAAAGGATTATCCAAATCGGTTCACCCAGTCGAAAGTTCTGAGGTAACAAAATAAAAAAAACATACTGACGAATTGAGAACCTCCTTCTTTTTTGAAGTCGGTTAAAAAACGGAAATCACGCAAGTTAAGTAATACATGAAAATTAAAATGGATATAGGCAGGACATTTTAGGACAAATGGGCAAAATGGGCAAAAGACGTGCTGAAATTGAACTCAAGAAAAAAAAAGATGGATGCAGACTGTATCGCATCTGGGAAGACGACATTATAAAATTTGCAGGTCCATTTTGATCAAACCTAAAGAAGAGATTGGATAATATGAAAAAGTCTCTCAAATTTTCTTTTTTTTAGAAGAGGTCTTCTTCTAAAGAAAATCAATATATTATTGTTCTTACAATTTATTGAAAAAGTTTTAAGTTTTTATGACCATTATGAATAAAGATGGATATAAGATTTATCATCATCTTCATTTCAGCCGGAAGACGTCCACTGCTGGGTAAAGGCCTCCCCCAAAGGAGTTTTTTTGTCATAATCTCCACGCTTTGCAGGCGAAACTTGCTGCAGCCCATGTTCTGTTCTTTGTACCCCTCAGTCACCTCTTACGATACCCTCGGGAGGAGTTGGGGTGGTGCTTTACTGGTGCGACACCACACGCATCAGGATATAAGACTGCAAGAAAAATAAAAGAAAATTTAATAAGAAGACTATTATTACAATATCGCTTATATTTCGTAACTTACGCCGCAGGATAACGAAAAGCTTTCGAGTTATTTGGGATTCGGGTCACGTGATCCAGTGATGGTCCGTGTCCAATAGATAGCTGCTAGTCCGGGATCAATCGGCTTGAGGTACCTCTAATGGAGATTTTACACGTGATTTGAGCGACACTTACCCGAGTGATACCGAGTTGAGGAGGTCATTCAAATCATTATGGTAATCGTTTAGAAGGTTTGTGAATCAATTTCAGATGAATAAGTACTATATTATGGGCCTTACAATTCTAATCGCTTTATTCGTTTGTAGGTCAAGGATATGACACTTGAATGTCAAATGTTTATCGTTTATATTAATAGGAACGTATTAAATACATATTAATACATATATGAAACTCAAGTGGCAGTGGGCAGGGCACATAGTTGTTGCAGTGAAGTCCTCGAATGGTGACCACGTACCGGAAGACGCAGTGTTGGTAGGCGCCCCACAAGATGGACCGACGATTTGGTGAAAATCGCCGGAATACGTTGGATGATCACTTCGGAAAGGGTTGAGCTTTAATGAGAAGAAGTAGCAAGAAACTCATTGCCACTCTTTTAAATCAACGTAATATACAGTTTCATTTTTGACAAATCATTAAACTTGATATAAAGATAAAAACAACAAAATATAGACATTTTGCTTATGATTTGGTTGTTTTATTCGGATGTATAACGTTTTTTTATTTTCAAGACTGAAATTTGGAAAACTTCAGAATGATTGTATTGACAGTGTTGTCAGCAATAAAGTCAATATTTTGCATTTTCTTGTTTTATTTACAGGTATAATTTATACCAAATTTATTTGTAAGACCGTATGAAAAAAAAAAAATAAAAAATATTTATTTCTGTAACAAAAATGGTACAAACATAATAGTGGATGTGACCTTCTATTAAGTGAGAAACGTATAAGTAAGTAAATCTATTTATAATTAAGTGGTTTGGCTTATGTACTGAGGATGAATGGTCTGGATTGATATAATAAATAATATGTTAAAAAGTATAAATTAGGAAGGGTTCCATGAAAAAAAAAAACTAACTTTAAACACAAATTTTGAGACCACACTGATCATCAATCCAAAGTTTATAATTTCTACTAACCTACTAGTAACCACTAATCCATTAGATAAAAGGAGGTATAAACAAAAATAAACGAAGGCAACTCTCGCATTAGCTGTATTCTTGCCGCGTCACGCTCAGAATCAGCTTAAACGACGTTTTGTACCGCCTCAGATTTCTCAGCTTTATTTTTTCTCTTACAGGTGATGGATTACACGTTTTTCTCCTAATTTCCGGACACTAATTGCCGTGGGCATCCGTCAAAGTATACACAAAAAATTATGCTGCGCGAAGGAAGCAACTTCTACCTAAATGAAACTACATTTTCATCTTGCTATGTTTTGTAAAGCTATGGCGAATAATGTTGGTTTTGGAAGCGTTTTGATAGAAATAATTCTTTAAGGCGTTTTTTGCTGTGGATAACTAATTATTAAAAGGAAATTATTCATATGACCTTTTGTTCTATAGCCTGTTTTTACTGTTTTTCTTTACAAGATTTTGAATATTTTTAAAGTAAAAAGTTCTATTGGCGTACTGCTGTCTTTATTTGTTTACCAATGCGTATTTTTATACAATCTAATTAAACTTATTAATTAATCTAATTCTAGATAAGATTATTGTTATTTTTGGTCTCGGTGTCAGCCAAGGTAGTTTTCTAACTATATACAAAGTTGTTGGATGGATGTGCTTCGTCGCACGCGCAACGTGATAAGGCAAGAGGAGGACTATAGAAGAGAGGACAAACGAACGTACTGGTCACCTGGTGTTAAGTGATCACTGCCACCCACGTTCTCTTGCAACATCAGAGGAATAACAGGAGCGTCGCCGGCCCTATAGAAAAGTTTACACGCTTTTTTGTCGTATCGTCCTGGAAAAACCTCACAAGAAAACTCATTTAATAGCATGGGCGTCTGTGGACGAAAGTTCCTTGAAAAACGCTCTTTGGAGGAACACAACACTCCAGATGGTGGGGATCATCATCATCATCATCACCATCAGCCGGAAGACGTCCACTGCTGGACAAAGACCTCCTCCAAAGATTTTCACGACGATCGGTCCTGCGCTGCCCTCATACAACGTATTCCGGCGATCTTGATCAGATTATCGATCTATCTTGTGGGGGCCTACTTACACTGTGTCTTCCGATAGTGGTCGCCATTCGAGGGTTTTACTGTGGCCACCTGTCCATTGAACAATGTGCCCTTCCCACTGCCACTTCAGTTTCGCCATCATTTGGGCTATGTCGGTGACTTGGGTTCTCCTCATTTCAAGAGCTTTTTCATAAGGCTCATAGTTAGCGACCACGTCTGCGGTGGGAATAATATTCTAATATTGTGGCGTGTCGTGCGAAGGTTGAATTCGAGTGTAAAGATACAGAGATTCGATAAAATATAAATTTCTTCAGCAAACATTTGAGTTTCTTTAATCACATGGGATAATATTCTCATGCCATTAAAGCAGACAGTCGCGTAGGTATAACGAAGTCAATGTAATACGGTATGCATGGAAATGATCTTAACATAATGATCTCTTTGAAGTTAGAGTGTTGAATATCAAGCAACTTCGATGGCACTGAATCGATTTCAGAACAGTTTATTTGCATTATACAGAGACTATATAATCTTTAATGGGGATCTAAAGATGTGTTTATCGGTCTATGTGTGTGGGTTCTTTTATATGTGGTGTTGACTGGTTTTTGTTGATAAAAATATCAACTGTATACTTGTCGTCTTTAATCACTTATTGAACGTCAAAACCTTAGATAACTTATACATTTAGACAGAGTTTTTTACTGTTAGACAAGGCATGACAACAGACCAAGTATAACGAGGCATGCCTCATAAGTTTTGTCGTTTGAAGAAAAAACCACAACTAGAACTTTAAAGTACTTTTTATTGTTATTCAAAGTATGTACTACGTAGCTTATTACACTTTTCCATTTGCTCAAACCAGTTATTATAACATTTATTCCACATTTATTCTATAGTGGGGGTGTTCAAAATGGCTGACTTGGAAGCGTCAACCGCTTCACCGAACCTGGAACCTTTGACCACGAAGACTTTTCTCAATTTTAGGAAATGTAAAGAAATCGTTAGGGCTTAGGTCATGACTGTATGGAGGATGGCCAAGAATTTCTACTTTTTCCTGCTTCAAATACTCAATTGTTTGACGACCGCTGTGTCAGCTTGCGTTGTTGCAGGATGATGCTGACAGATTCCAATCGACGCTGTGACTAAAAAATAGCATTAATACTTTCAACTGTTTAGAGATTCTAAATTTAAACACATTCGAATATAGAACAGTTCCAAATTCAAAATTGCCGGTAAATATGGAAACGACAGAACTTAAAAGGCATGCCTAGTATTGGTGTGCTTGACAAGCTACGTCTTACACTCTTGATACGTATGTATAAAGGAAAGACAAAGATGCCTATATTACACCATTCAGGACAGAGTTCTCTAGCATACAATATAAATGTCGTGCTGCATTTCTTTGTAATAAAAAAAACTTACAAAATAAACACTTACCTTCATATATATAATAGAAACTCCCATGCAATTATGATAATACTGAGTAACTCTTACGACACATACGCTAAAACAGACAGACATACACAAACACACACGCTTTATCATATTTCATAAAGTTCTTAAAATATGTTATTTTAAGGCTAAGAAAGAGCGAAGCCTCCTGGTACAAGCATTCTTAATAAGCTTACAAGGAGGTTCTTGCCACTAATTGTTAAGGAGAACGTGGTAAAACCAATAAAGAATTTTATTATTATTGTTGTAAGTCACTTTATTTTAGTGTGCGTATGTAGTTACGGCACCCTTCAGTTTCTGTATCACGATAGAAATAGGAGCCGTTGTGGTACCCATAAGCTGCCGGCATTCTGTGCAAAGGAGCCTCACACTGTTAAAATATAATTGTAATTCATATAATTTATTTGTTATTTGTATTATTGTAATAAGTTACCAAAAGTAAGAAACAAACAAGATACAAAAACAATTAATTTGAAACATATTCATCAAGGGAATGTTTTAAAGTGAAAGTTTGATACAAACGGCTCAGAGAGTTTCAGTAGGTTGGCTTAAAATATGAATATATATTGGAAAACTTTTGGGTTGTGATCCAGTTGTAACTTTAAAATTATTAACACGATCACAGCGCAGATTTACACAACTTATATTAGTGTTCACAAAGTTAAGTACTAGTTTTATGTTACGGATTATAACAGGTTTAACCCATATTCAGCCATAATACCATGCTGTTACTGGTTGCTGGAAGCCTTAATTCCTTGTATTAAAATTAGCTGTACATTAAGCAAATTTTATTATAAATAATTGTCTCTCTAAAAAATTATTGTCTTAGGCTGGGTTGTATTACCTAATTACTATTATTACCGTAACCGTCCAATCTTCTCTGGTTAAAGCTATCATCATCATAAGCCGTAAGACGTCCACTGCTGGACATATGCCTTCCCCAAAGATTTCCACGACGATCAGTCCTGCGCTACCCTAATCCAACGTTTTCCGGCAATTTTGACCAGATCGTCGGTACATCTTTGGGGGGGGAGACATATATTAGGCACCTACACTGCGTAGGCCGAGCTTTATGACCCGGCGCCGAGTCTTTCTGGAAGGACCATTCTTGGTTATTGAACATGGTGTTGTTAAGTAAGGGGCTTCACTACCTTCTCAAGAATGGCATCTTGATAGACTTGTGCCGATGTTTTGATATCTTTTTCACAAAATAAATGGCTCAGACTCTCCTTCATAGCTAATACCGCACCAAACCATCATTGAAGTCAGATAGTGCCCACGTTGCAGTCTGTCGACTAATTTGGAAGCTTCGATAGCGCTATGAGCATAAGGTCATTTTGTTTGTTAAAATGTGGCTCAATAATTGTAAATATTTTATAATCCGTAAACAAAATTTTTCTGTGACCTCTCTTTGCATACCGCTTCAGTAGTTGTTTCGATTTTACGACCCTATTCTTTTTTAAATTAAAACAAAATAAGGTGTCAATTTGAATAAATGTTTTAATCTTATCTGTATAAGTTAATGTAGTCGTATATACAACGCTGTTCGGAAATTTTATTATTATATATACAGGGTGAACCAAAAGTCCGTTTGTAATTCGAATGATGATTAAAAAAAAACTAATTACAGTAGATAGAATCCTTCATTATTCTGGAATTGCTGCAATCTAGAGCGGAAATTTTCGATAACAGCTTTACATGTTTCTATTGAGATGTTTTGGATTTCTGTGCGAATACGATCCTGTAATTTGTCAAGAGTTACTGGGTTGGTTGGCTGGAATGCAGGGGTTTTTGATCACCATGACATAGTATCACTCCAATAACGACAATTTTGTCTATTAACATGCCAATTTAGGTGGAAGTGTGCCTTGTTGAGAAAAAAATGTTTGTAAAACTGGTGAATCGCTCTACCATTTCGTTCGCAAACTGTAACCTAGTGGCATGGTCCTGAGGCCTTAATTGCTGCACCGTTTGGATTTTATAGGAATGTAGACTTAAAGCTTTCTTGAGAATGCGGTTTAATACATCATTATCTTGGCACGTTAAGGACATCAGACCGCTTTCGAGTTGAAAGTCCAGGTTGGTCACGAACAGACGATTTTACTCGCTCCACGTTTTCGGGGTCCCTCGACGTTCTAGGCCGGCCAGATCGAGGTAAATCCATTGTTAAGCCCGTCTTCTCAAACTTGAGCACCAATTTTTAACTAACACACCTGATGGAGCTTGATTTTTGTGTCGTATCTTGTAATGATTGCAAAACTTTCGTTGAGCTAAGGTCGCAGAATCGTTGTTTCGATAATACTCGCGTACACAAAACGCACATTGACTACCGCTAAACGACGCCATGGTACTAAATTCCCATTAGCCGCTCTTGAAACGCGTAACCCCTCCACCCCGCTCCGCCGCCACTGCTAGACGCGGCAACCAATTCAAATGTAAACGGACTTTTGGTCCACCCTGTATTTATGGTATATTTATTGTCTTATTGTTTGCACGTGCTGAGTTTTAAAGAACACCAGTCTTTAGGACAAACTTGACTCCCCGGTTGTTCGAGGCTTATAACAGAGGTATTCTGTAGTAGTGATCACTTACTGTCAGACTGCGTATGTCCTTGTAGCGCATAATAACGTCAGAAAGGTCTCACAAGCCTCGTAGAACCTTCAATCCACATTTGAAATTGAAGAGACATGTGGCATTTGCAATTTGGCCGATCTTAAAATGATCAATATTGTGTGGATATAAGACTTTATATTATATAATGAAAGAAAGAGTAAGAAGAAAGCTGCATACTCGGACTACAACTACTCAATTAATAGATTTGATTTAATCAGGAGGATAATTGAGAGCAAAATAGAGAGAAGCAGGGGTAGATGCCGTAGAAGAATTACATGGCAGGACAATATTAAATCCTGGATGAGAATTCATAGAGCTGATGAGCTGATTAGAAAGGCTAAATATAGAGAAGCGTATAGAGAAATGTTCGCCAAGGATACGAGACGAAGAAGAATATATTATGACAACTTCCCCCCCCCCCCCCATGGCAATTGAGCATTAAGTTGAATTTTACTTAACAATATCGTGAGTTTATTTTCTGTGCATAAGCTTGGCAAGTTTTTCTTAAATTTATCTGCCAGTAAGTCTTAACAAAATAAAAAAAAAAATATTTAAACTGATTTATTCCTCGTGCTATTTTGTTTTATAAAAATCTTGCAAAGATGGCTTTGACGATTAATTATTCAATAATGAATACGGTTGTATGGGCCTGACCCCTTTGCCTGTCCTAATAACGGACGAAGGAATAAAAAAAAATTACCAATGACGCAAACGTCAAAATATTTTAGGAACCAACTTCACCCTGTTACTGTTGTGTTACAGTGATGCGCGCGCATCTTAAAATTTCACTCTCATCATTTATTCATAACGCGCCTAAAGAAGTATAACTTCAAAAAGCAAACAAATATAATAATTTCTAGAGGAAGGCAGACGGAAAATATATCAAAAATGCTACGTGTAAATATACGAATTCGTATATTTTTAGGAAAATGCTGTTAAAGTGAAACTTTTATTACATCGTCTCAAACTTTTTCGTCTGTGTGTTGCTTGTCGCACGACGGTCGGGCAGCGCCTATAGTTCACAGCAGCTGACCGTGTAGTGTATAGACTATTACTCATTTGTGCCAGTACTCCACGCTCTTTTATTTGCTTTTGTCAGTGTTTAATGTAAATGTTCTTAGACAGTGTTTAATGTAAATGTTGTTATTTAATAAAATAAATCTTTTATTTGCTTTTGATAAACAACGACACAGCTAGTGAGTATTTTAGTTAAAATATGACTATAATGTGAAAAAAGTTTCACTTTTACCGTGGTTTCATAAAACCACACAATCCGTTTTTATTTTACCGGTACAAACCGTCTTTTCAATTGATTTCTATAATTATTACTGGAAGAATCATAAAACATGGTGTTACACAGTCGTATAATGCCACCAGACGATAAACACATGTGTAAGGTTTTTACGTAGAGTTTATATATGAGTACTTTGATCCGGATAGTCTGATCACGTCGTGTGTAGAAGAGACGTTATTTGCCTCCCCCAATCAGTACGTTCGAGACAAAGCGTTTTTGTGATTCCAGCTTATTACTTGAAATTTTTTACGTTTTATATTATCGTCCCTAACCCGCCGAGTAAACCTGAAAGGAATTGCAAATATATTGGATTTGCTAGTTGGGCACATCCGTGAATATTGAGAATACCTTTATTTTATTTTTTCAATTTATCTAGAGACGAATGACTCACTGAATGGTAGGTGATCATCCATTTTTACCAGTAGGACATTTGCACCGGATGCTGGCTAGGTTATGGGTACCACAAAGGTGTCTATTTCTGAAGTGAAGCAAAAACGTGTTAGCATTACTGAGCTTCGCTCTGAAGGGCGCCGAAGCTAGTGAAATTACTGGGCAAATGAGACTTGATATCTTATGTCTCAAGGTGACGAACGCAGTTGTAGTGTCGCTCAGAATTTTTGGATTGTTCAATCATCTTGAGCGGCACTGCATTATAATGGGCAGGGGGTATTAATTATGATCAGCGGAACGTCCTAATCCCCTCATCCCTTATTTTCATTAAAAAATCCTTGAAAATCCCAGATTTAATGTCCAGTGTTTCAAGGTTAATAAGGGGATGAAGCTCTTGTGCCATCGGTGACCAAGTACAGATTTATTCACAAGGCTCGAACCGGTCAAAGGTGAGGTGGTGGAGTTGGTTTCTTTATCAGAAAAGGGATAGTCGCTCGCATTAATCAACATCCAAGTACCGCTCTTGAACAGAACAGAACAGTTGCTGGAAGTTCAATTACCAGGTGCTATTATGGCTTTGCTATTATCGGTACAGCTATAGACCCAAGAGTGTCAGCGTCCGTGATGTGATATTTGTTGAAGAGGTTCCTGTAGACTATCAAGATGTGTTCTTATAGTGATCTTACAGGAACAAAAATGAGTGGTTAATGGTGGAAAATCAAAGCTGGAATGAAGAAAGTAGACCTTTTGATGGTAGTCAGATTTTAGATACAGAGTGGGTTTATGCATTCAAAGAGAATGAAATTAGTTCTGAAAAAGTACTGGCAGCGTTTCCGTGTTGGATAGCTAGGCTGATGTGTAGACCGAAATAGCTGCCAGGACATGGGTAGCAGTTTAATTAATTAATTGTTAAGTAGTAGAAGTTCCAGGTACTAATTATGTATATATATTACAGTCTCAACATTTTACGCTAATGGGAAAGCACACTTAAGTAATTTTTCTTTTAATCTCTCAAAGTGTTTTTTCCGAACGTCGATGTGTCGAGAATATAATAGACGCCATTACTTACATATTGAATCTCACAATTCAGCTAAAGCAGACGACACTTAGAGAAAAAATCCATTAGTTTATTTCGTTCTCCGCGTCATTTTTATAATGGACTCTCATTCTAATCTCAAAGCTTTTAATGTATCTTATTACCTTTTCATAGCTCACAAATATAAAATATGTATTTACAGATGTGGTCTAAGCTATTACATACAGGAAATTAATAATTGTCATAGTTCATTTTATAATTAACTTTGTGTCTCCAACTAGATGTCGCAAAGTGCAGCAACTAATACTACGCCCAAGTGGGCGTATTCGAGCAAGTCTCGAACAATGTGTGACGTTGACGTGCCGTTCATGTTCAGTTAAAATTTGCTAATAATTGAAACTAAAATTCGGGGTTGCATAGTGAAACTTTGTAAAAATAATACCTAAAAAAAAAAATAAAGACGATGGACATATCATCAGTAAGTATTTTGTAATTTATTAATTTCAATGTGAAATAACAACAAAAAAATGCTGGGAGAGTTTTTTGCGCCGCTTCTTCTCTCTCAGAGCACCATTTGCGTCCGAAGCGGTAGTAGTGTCTAGTATATTAGAAATGACATCAAAAAGAATTCTATATGAATCAATTTTGAGAAAATAAATGTCTTTTATGCCTTTTAACACGAAGCGTATGTTACAAAATTTAAATGATACCATTGAGTGTCAAAATGCCACGCACACAAGCATCTAATAGTTGCCGTAACAAAAAAAGCTATTGTTCTTAGATCGTGCGCTATCTAGTTTGAGCGCAGCGGAGACCAATCCTTAATCTGAGAAAATTCATTTCATTTTTAAATTTTTTTGAAATGAACTCATCCTCTACGCTCAGAGAAAAACTAGCGCTTACAGTGTAGAATGAAATGCAAATAAATACAATTACAGATTCTCTGACGTCGAGTCACAAAGAAATTTAATTTAGATATCTTCGTTATCATCATCCACAAATAGAGCTAAGGTAGACCTGATACTCATTAGTTCGAGCCTTCAACTGGGTGCACCGTTCATTCTTTCAGCCGTTGTACTAAAGATAGGTCAAATATGAAATCATCGTCGTTATTACCTTGCAGTTTTTTTATTACAGTTTTATTTGCGTAATTAATCCCAGAAGTGAGCGTTATCATTCTAAATACATAACAAATTGCTTAGATTTGCAAGAGAAACATCTCAAGTCAATTTCCTAAAATGCAGATATTGGGGTTGAGCAGGTTACCAACTGTAAAGTAGATGCTGTAGATGAAGCCACAACCTGAGAGTGCATACAACAATGCATACAAGATTTAAGACGATACGTCACTCGAACGGTTGGTCGTCACGGGTTCGAGTCCCGCATCGTTCATAAAATTTTGTTTTCAGTTTTATTTTATCATTGCAATAATAGATTCTGTACTGTGAGTCTATAATTTACCTAGGGTTTTCCTTCTTTTGACATTTCATAATTGAGATTTTGATTAACTGCTTACATAATTTATCGGTATAGGTGCTCTCAATTTTATCTTAAGAACCGGACAGTTCCTGAATGACATAAACTCCTACAGATCTATAAGCCCTTCCAATAACATCTAAATTATTTGAAAATGTGTAACTGAAAAGACCCTACCCAGAGCTCAAGAACAGATCCATTATACCTAACCACGAGATAACGTTTAGAAAAGAACACAGCACAGTTGAGCAGATACACAGAGTATGCCAAGTTATCCGAGATATATTTGAAAATAAGGAATACTGCTCATCTGTATTTCTGGGTATTAAACAGGCATTTGACTGAGTTTGGCATAAGGGATTGCAATATAAAACTAAAATACTCCTATCATACTAATACTTTACTCTTATAAAATCAAATTTAACTAATAGGATATTTCAAATTAAAGAAGATCAAAGCACATTCACTTTTCACCAGATACTGGCAGGAGTACCCCAGGGCTCCGTTTTGGGTCCAGTCCTAGACACAATATATTATACACAATATGATCTACCTCATTGCAACGAAGTGCCAGTAGCTACATTTGCAGTATATTTCCTAGAGAAGTGTCCATGATTCTTCATCGAAAATTGGCTGACTAAGTGGAGACTAAATGTCAGTGCCCAAAAGTCTGAGGAGAGAAGAGTGTCCTGTGGATAAAATAAATATTAAATACAAGAGTTTATATTTGATGTTGGGATGGAACTCCAGACTGTCACTGCAAAATAAGTTTCTTATATAATATAAGACCATCTTGAGGCCCATATGGATCTATGGAATATCAACTGTGGAGCTCGGAAAGTGACTCCATTACTAGCATAATATAAAGATGTCAGAACTACATCCTGAAAGAAAGGTTTCTGAAATCCATAGCAACCTAAATATTAACAAAGTAAAAGAAGAAATAAGGAACACCAAAAATAAATACAAAAACAAACTGACGGCACACCCAAACTGCTGTGCAATTAACATTTCCTGAAGCAATGTGTAGGCTGAAAAGACGGCATATACTAGACAGCCATGATTAAATAGACAAATTCCTAATGATGAATTTACTCTGATCGCCAATAATATCAGAACACATCTGTTCATAATCTCTCGACTGATTGCATGATAAAATTAAAAAAAAATGGTTGTGTTAGTTAAAGTACTTAATTTGTATCAATAAGTTTCTTGCCACTGCTTGTTTCAGATCAACCTTTTCGGAAGTTAGGGCAAGTGGTAAAATGGTTATTATAGGTAAAGTCATTTTGCCGTAAATGAAAAAAGTGATTTTTGGTATTACTTGAATGTTAAAAACAGGAAAAAAAACAAAAGCAGTTATAATTAAAAATAAATCCAAAAACAATAACGTGGAAATAAACCAACATTTATTAGTTTTCTCATACAACAGTAATGTGATATGTATCAAATTTATTGCAATAAGTAGGTCAGTGTTACTACGTAATATATTTTCTTTAAGATCGTTCATCATGCCTCCTGACACCTTGTTTTCTAATACCATTTTTCGCGTTCGCTTTTCCTTCTTATTAAAGATATATTGTTTGTTATGTTTTATCTCTACTGATTTTTATCCATCATGACTAGCACAAAACAAACGGGCCCCTAATAATATTTCATTCAAGACCAAGAAATATGTGTTTCATCATAGAAAATATTGTAAAATAGATTTCTTTCTTAAGCAGGAGAAAAATAGATCCATAGCTTTTTTTATGAATGAGGGGTGAGACGAGCAGGACGTTCAGCTGATGGTAATTGATACACCCTGCCCATTACAATGCAGTGTCGCTCAGGATTCCAAAAATTCTGAACGGCACTACCACTGCGCTCCTCATCTTGAGACATAAGGCGTTAAGTATTATTTGCCCAGTAATTTCACTAGCTATGGCGCCCCTTCAGACCGAAACACAATAATGCTTACACTTTACTGGTTCTAATAGAAAAAGGAGCCATTGTGGTCCCCATAATCTAGCGTAACCCGAGAGGCGTGGGTTCAAGTCCCGCATCATTCATAAACTTTCGTTACAAATTTAATTTGTATAATTAATCCCAAAAGGGAGCGATATCACTTTAAAATGACAAATTGTTTAAATTTTTTACATGTTTAAAATATGTCTTCTCTAGAAGTAGAGTTTGTTGAGTCATGTTCCCCAGAATCCTACCGCAATGACAATAACCATCACCTGAGATGGCAGATGTGTTTAGTCAACATCATAATTTACCCTTCAAAGATTAATGTTGAAACTTTGCAGTACAAACCGGCAATTTCATTTGTACACACTTTTTATTAGCTTCACTTGCATGTATATTTGTTTGTAACCGACTCATTTGGGCGCGATTTTGACCCACTTTAAACGGCCAGATTTCGTTCGCACTTCGTAGATTTACCAAGAAGCGATGACAATACATTAATTTGATAAAATTATTCCATTTTCCAATTTGCAAAATAAGGTATTTGTGAATTTTATAATATTTTCTTCTATAGTCGATAAGATAAGAATTGATGTTCATTTAAAATTTCAACCATCATCTTTCCAACCGAAGCGTGTTTTTTAGTTTTTTAACCATTTTTATTTAACTAACCCTAATCTATTCTAATAAATGGAGAGCTGTACTTTTCCTTTGGTTATACTGCGAACACAATTAAACCGATCGGAGTAATACTTATACGATAGGATACAGCTTAAAGTATTTACTTCGGAGAATGTTTCAGTATATTATTTATAGTGATAACTTATCCTGAACATATATTTTTTCATTTAAAAATTACCTATATTTTCGTAAAACAAATAATTCAGTCAAGGAGATGTTATTACTTAAGACAATTGATACAATACTGGGCAAATGAGACTTAACATCTTGTGTCAAGGTGGCGAGCGCAGTTGTAGTGCTGCTCAGAATTTTTGAGTTTTTCAAGAATCCTGAGCGGCACTGCATTGTAATGGGCAGGGCATATCAATTACCATGAACTGAACGTCCTGCTCGTCTCGTCCGTTATTATCATAAAAAATACAATAAACGGGCACGAGGAAATACTTAATATATATGGCAAAATATTATTCGCTGGTTCAGCACTTGTATTTATATAAAAAAGGATTATTCATAAGCAATAGTGTATCCAAAATCGATTTCATGAGTATATAATAGGATTACGAGATTTTATTACGTGAAGCAGAAATATCGTTAGGAAGGCAATTTTGGCTTCAGATATTGGCTATTAGCTAGAGGTAATGTCTCTCCGATACGTACGGTCTACACTTGTACGCGTTTGCGGTAATCCTATGTACAGTTCAAAGGCTTTAGTATGGTAATGTAATACGTTAATGAGAGCATTATGTTCGACATTGTGTGATGCTTGGTAAATAGATGTTTGAATGTGCTAGAGCGTGTCGGCATAATCCTGCAAATTATTTATTAGATCCGCGAAGAGATAGCTATCTAGTTATTACCGGATGTTCAGTAATTGACAATTAGGATAACAATATGAGAGTTGATTAGTATCTATTTTATAGCAATACTAGCTGACCCAGCAAACGTTGTATTGCCGATATTAAAATCGCGATACAAAAGTAACTGTTGATCGTAGATGGGTGAAAATTTGAAGATGTATGTATTTTGCTGACTCATAATCAAACAAATTAAAAAAAAAATGTAAAAAAATTAAAAAAAAAATTGACGTGGACCACCCTTAACATTTAGGGGGAAGAAAAAAGATGTTGTCCGATTCTCAGACCTACCAAATATGCACTCAAAATTTCATGAGAATCGGTCAAGCCGTTTCAAAGGAGTTTAACTACAAACACAGCGACATGAGATTTTTATATATTAGATATATTTGCTAGTTTTTGCTTTTGTGATTTATTTCAAATGCAAACCATTTAAAATAAATTAATCAAAACACTCGATTCTGCAGCGTTAGATGTTACATAGATAATTATTTTTTTTTATTTCTTATTTAACCTTTCATTATATAAATAAAACATTTACGTAACTTTATTTAGCCGTTACATATTATTTAAATTTTAAGTTTTTGTACGACTACTTACTTACTTTTGTAAAACTTATTATTTAATATCCTGAGGGCGGTTGCTCCATTCCATTTGTGGTATCATTATGAAAGTTATTTATGTTATAGTAACCGTTACCACGCAAACGTTTTTTTATCAAGTCTTTTGAATGTCGTCATACATTTACCTATTTTGTTTGGTACATATTTTATGTTAAATTTGAATAAAATACTTTTAAAGTATTAAAACTCGTGTAATTGTAACTATGTTTTTGCATTAGATTTTTGCGTAAAAATTACATTTTATTATTATTTTATTTAGTTAACCCGACTTTTCGATTAACCTTTTTTTTTAACCTTTCTTTCTAGGTTTTTGATTAACCTTTCCAGTTCTCGTTTTCAGGGGGACTGAAATCCTTTAAAAGTGTTTTATTTACATGTGTTACACACGCGTTAATAAAAGTAAATACTTTAAGTTAAATTGTCAATTCTACCAAATCCATTGCCACTCTTATCATCAATATCAACGGCTCCATAATATTTAAAATTATTTCAAAAGCATCTACATACAACAAATACTGGGTAACAATATAATACTGGGTAATCATGATAAAATCCTCAAAAAAGAGACGGACGTCACTTTCGCACATTTCGTCGGCGTAGTATTTTGATTTAACAATTGAAATGTAATTATTTTGTGAAATAATTAAAAACGTCAAATTAGTAACACAATTTTGTTAATTTTAAGGGGCACTTACCTGAAATACGACACTCCATCCATTTAAGTGTGGATATGCTGCTATTTGTAATTTTTGACGGTTTTTCACTGAACACTTTGTCATTGCGTGAAGTTGTATTCGAAGCGCGGTCGAAACACAACTGAACAAAAACTGTGCCTAATAGACGCGAGAAGAATTTTGCTTTATTGTACGTCAATGCTTTTAATATTCAAATTACGAAAGTCGAAAATCACTTATTGATTGTCCGCACTTAGTCGATGTTTTAGTCTTATAAATTTTAAAATATTTGATGTTATGATATTACCCCAATTCAGATAGAACAAGTTAACACTTACTTAAATACATAGACATCAATAGAGCCTACATCATCAATCGCATTAGTGCCTGATGTTAAAAAGCTTTTCCAACAGCCTAATAAGTGTCTGTTGTAATTAAGAGACAGTATTGATTACATGGAAAGAGGTCAGGTCTTTCTAGTAACCTGCTTAATTAAGGATCGGGGACGTGTTGAGATTGCTAACTAGCTTGTTTTCTCACTCGATCCTAATGTAATTATCGTGTTATGACGTCACTCAGTCACTCAACTATATCGGGACTTGTGTTGTTATTTTGGACAATTACAATGGGAGATTTTTTTGTTATGAAAATAAGGGACGAGACGAGAAGGACGTTCAGCTGATGGTAATTGATACACCAATTACAATGCTCAATTCTGTGCGGCACTGCAATTGCGCTCGTCACCTTGAGACATAAGATGTTAAGTCTCATTTGCCCAGTAATTTCACTAGCGCCCTTCAGACCGAAACACATTTTTATTTACACATAACTATTTCACGGCAGAATTAGGCGCCGTTGTGGTACCCATAATCTAGCCGGCTTTCTGTGCAAAGGAGCCTCCCACTGGTGAAAGGTGGGAGATTTATACTCGTATATATATTGAAGGATTGGATTATAGACCTAGTTCTGCATCATATGCGGTTAAAATATTAAATAGTTAACAGACATACGTCTCACCTTTTTCACAATCGGTTTTAATCGATCTCTCCCTCTCACTGGACAAAAATGTCCCACATTTTAGTTTCACTAATACGATTATTATTGTGCGTCATCCGTAAAATATCTACCATCATGCGCGCAAAGAAGCTTCACTCCAAAAACTCTTGCAGGTCGAATTTTGTAAAATCTGTTCTTAGCTGACCTCTAAAGGCCTCTGCTCGGCGAAAGGAATATTGCTACCAAATTTCAATTCTCTAAGCCTTATGGTTCCAGAGACATCGTGTTGAGTCAACACATAGGTGGAAAATATATACATATATATTTTTAAAAGAGAATGTATGTTCCCTAATAACTCCTAAACTATTCGATCGATATCAATGAAATATTTTGTAATAGATTCGTTGAAGCTCAAGGAAGGTTTATATAGTTGGTCGTGTCACGATACCACCCACGCACTCACCCACGCATTTACCATATCTCTTGAACCGTTTATTGACAGAACAACGTCTGTCGGGTCAGTAGTATATTACATATTTAGACGACGTTTTGCAAACTATTATGTGATAAATCCTCATCACCCCATTACGACTCATCAACGTCAAAATGTCAGTAAACTGAAAAATCCTAGGACCATGATATCATGGTCCTAGGATTTAATTCTGCCGTGAAACAGTTATGTGTAAATAAAAATGTGTTTCGGTCTGAAGGGCGCTAGTGAAATTACTGGGCAAATGAGACTTAACATCTTATGTCTCAAGGTGACGAGCGCAATTGCAGTGCCGCACATATCACATATATATATTACGTTAAAAGTACTGCTTATTTTCTGGAAGGATGAGTTCATGCAATAAATCACTTACGACATAATCACTAACCGTTCACTCGTTCTATCGGAGTGTAAATAACACAGACAGCGGAGCCAATTAGTCGTGTGTACTGAAATCCGTCGACATTCCATCGGGAGGTATATTAATTTGCGCGACCCGAGAGCTGGCTTTACTGTTTTACGCGAAAGTTTTGGTCCCAGTCCGACAATTACACGCCACGCAGGGCTTCGCGCTATGTAGTCACGTAATTGCTATGTGAGATTTCAGGACAATACCTACGTCCAATCAGTTATGCTAATGAAGTGAAGGTATCAATGTTACCTCTGTTGGGCCACTATACGAATATCTCCCATACGAATGAATGTGAGATATTCATTTATCGATTTGATATTTAACGAATTAGATTGTACAGTGTTCATAGAACTTTAATACGTTTATATATCCGTATATTTCGCAGAATGGCGACTGAATCGAATGGCAACCACCTACCGGAAGACGAAGTGTTGGTAGGCCCACCAGATGGATGATCTGGTCCAGATCACCGGAATACGTTGGATGAGGGCAGCGCAGTACCGATTGTCATGGTCTTTGGGAGAGGCCTTTGAACAGCAGTGGACGTCTTCCGGCTGATGATGATATATTGCAGGGATTTTATTTATGAAAGACAAACGGGCGAAAGTTCACCAAAAAAACAAAAAAAAAAACACACACACAGACTAAAAAAAGATAAATTAAACTCTAATTGGTATTTTTTGTACTGTTCACATTAATTATTTATTACAACATAGGAAGATTCTACATGTATTATTAACTATGGTAAAGTATTGTGAGTTATCTTAAATGTATGCATGCTCCTTTATGTAAAGTGAAGTGCGCAGAATTTTTGTTTTTTTTTTCTTAGGTAAGTTGCTATTTTTATAGTATACATCTAGACTTTATTTCCAAGACGTTAGAATAATAATAATGCAATATATAATTATAATATACTATTATTTAAATTATAATAATACCATAAATATATAATAATACAGTTTTTGTTCATATTAATTCGACTTGAAATAGTGTCCATTTAAATTTAATGAAGAAATAGTTCACACCTGTAGAGGTGAATGAATTCCAACTTCAGTGCTCGATTACAACTTTTAAATTCTAAGGATTCCAACTTCAGCCTCAACTTATACGAGATCAAACTGCAATTCCTTCAAATCAGAGAAATATCAAAAGTGTCAGTTGTCAAATGTAAAAGTTCAACAAGGGCGTAGACAGACCGTATCATCATCATAATCATTATCAGCCGGAAGAAGTCTACTGGATTAAGGACTCCCCCGAACAACTCCAACACAATCGGTCCTGCGCTACCCTCATCCAACGTTTCCGGCGATCTTGACCAGATCGTCGGTACATCATGTAGGGGGCCTACCAACACTGCGTTTACCGGTACGTGGTCGTCACTCGAGGACTTTACTGCCCCAATGGCCACTTGTCCGTCAAACTATATTGTGCCCTGTGTATTCTGTGACTATTCTGGTCTCATCTCGGATATCAGAGAAATTACAGAAGTTTAAGATTCTTTGTAACATCAGCTGCTAGCAACAGTATTTCCAATAGATTTGGTTTTTTCTCTTTCAAACCAAGATCATACTCTAACCTCAACGACCTACAAGGTATCTCTAAAAGCTTCGGCTGTGTTGGTTATCTATGGACAGCGATATTTTAATTCCTGCCGCCGAATTCCTCTTTCGCACAGATTTGGATGTTATCCCCACTATCTGGATGGGTGGCGTTTCTCCATATTGCGGTTTTCAATGAACTTTCTTCCACGTACAACAAAGCTGTGGAATGAAGAATCCTACTTTTAGTACCTATCTTACAGGCTGGAACCGCTCCTATGATTTTCCTGGAGTTGCAAGAGAATGTGAGTGGCGGTGATTATTTAACACCAGATGACTCGTACGCTCGTTTATCATTCTTTTCCCATAAAACAAATTCGGGTTGCACTTCGTGAGTGCCGTCAGAAGTAAGAACTTTAATAACTGAATGAATTGCTTTATTTATCGGTACAAAAGTACTAGCATTGATGTGGTTAAATACAATATTCATTTATTGCGATATCGGACACAAAAATTACAAGTTATATTGCATAAAACAATTAACACTTCAGAACTATTACAATTATTTTACATTAAAAAGTTTATCTCTCAGAAAAATTAACTTTCATCCATAATTTCGACGACTGTGTTACGAGATTTCGACCAGGTCACGTGTCCTAACGTGAATTTATGATTTTATACCCATTCCAAGAAAAGTGCTCAACGCCGCTTAAGAAGTTTCACTTCAAAAAAACAATGCAAGATATACAATGGTACATGTTAGGCAAATGATCTCGGTGACTCAGGTAATGAAGCCGTCACAAGTGAGACATGTTGTAACCATCGCCGCCTTGCCTCTGACGTTTATTTTGCTCCCAAGGGTGCTTTCACATAACATCACTAAACTTATCACACGATTCGTTGGGCTCGCGCTAATGAAATTAACCTCCATTTGCCTCGGGTATACTGTTGTTGTATAAGAGATGATATACAAATAAGTTCATATTTTTATCAAAACTATTAAAGTAATATTATGTGATCAGTGAGTCCAATCCACGTTGGTCCTAATATTTCAGTCGTGTTAGTAAAAAGGAATGAGTTAATTTTCTTGAAAAAATAATCCAAATATTTTTAATAGTGAAGTTCATTAGTTGATGTGCCCATTTTAAACTCTCTTTTAACTTAGCTAACTCTTAGGGATTTGGGTATATTTCATGCTTTAATCATTGGCTCCGTAAAATGTTCTCGTCCCAAATACCGCAGTATCTGAAGACGAAGGTTTTCAACCAATATGTGTTGCCAGTGATGACTTACGGTACGCAGACATGTTCGCTAGCTATGGGCCTTATAAAAAAAACTCATGGTCGCTCAGAGAGCAATGGAAAGGACTATGCTCGGAGTTTCCCTGCGAGATCGAATCAGAAATGAGGAGATCTGTAGGAGAACCAAAGTTACCGGCATAGCCCAAATGATTGCGAAACTGAAGTGGCAGTGGGCAGGGCACATAGTTCGGCGGACAGATGGCCGTTGGGGCTGTAAATTCCTCGATTGGCAACCACATACCGGAAGACGCAGCGTTGGTAGGACCCCCACAAGATGGACAGACGATCTGGTAAAGATCGCCGGAATACGTTGGATGAAGGCAGCGCAGGACCGATCGTCGTGGAAATCTTTGGGGGAGGCCTTTGTCCAGCAGTGGACGTCTTGCGGCTAATGATGATGATGATGAATCATAGGCCTTAATAAAAAAAGATGTAAGATTAATTTAACTGTCGTTTTATTTATTCATTAATTGAAGAACTCGAAAATAATATTACCTGAAAATGATTTCACAGTTTTAAGATAAGGAAATTTATTTCGATCTTGAGTCAGGTAAAATAATATAGTCACTTCCAATACAGCTATGCTGGTTTAAAAAGTTTTGATGATATAAGGCTCGCTTTCACCTACAAAAACTGAAAGACCGTTACCTAGCTCTTAGACTACACTGAAATGTTTCCTCTGTAACATGCGTATTAGCCGACAGGAATGACTGACTCTTGAGGTATTACGGGAATGAGCTCAATAATGAAGCCTTTGTAAGGTCAGTGTAATACTGCTCTTTGAAGTTTTTGTTTCCAATTTACCTCATCTGATTAATTACACGTGAATACACTGCTTTGTATTTCTAATATCTTACGAAATCAAAATAAATATAGTTTAATTATATTATAATCATTAATACATAAAGACAATAGTATGTTTGCAAACATAATATCGTGGTTAATAATTTTTTAAGTCGTATAATTAAATAAAAAAAAAATTGTGCATCTCGAGACGCCCGACAAACGTCATAACTTAAATTAATCTAAGTTGAACTATGAAATATCGAAATTGTTTAACTTCAGAAATGCTTAGGTTATTACTTAATATAATTACTTAATGTAAGTAAAGGATATTTATTAATAAAATCTTGTTTTTCATTATAAAATATACTATGGTTTACTCTTAGTTACAATTCTTAAATATGTGCATAAGAATTTTGTGTATGAACATTAATAGTGCCATTATTTAATCCTATAAAAGTAACAATTGGCTTAGGGTAGCTATAATAAGCAACGAAATTTTTACATTGTATGCCATCTAAAATCTTGCAATTAATTATTGAATATTAATCGAACATGGCTGTATGGGCTTGAACCCCTTGCCCGTCCCAATAATGGACGAAGAAACCTAAAAAAAAAACAACGATTGTCGAAAACATTAGAACATTGCTGAAAACAAATTAATATTTATTACAAAGTAGTAATAAATAAACAAATACACTTGGAGACTTAAAACAAATATTACTGAGTAATTAGAAACAATTTTTAAAAAACCATTTTAAAGCCAATCAAATTGTAACGGCTAAAATCTGTTTGAATTGATTTTTTTCTGACAAAAGTATCGCGTTACGTAACGAAGCAGCTTACCCGCTTGTAAGAAGTTATTTATCACTTCAAAAATGCTTTTGAAATGTTTTTATACACAAGAGTAAAAGTAAGTAGTATAAATTGCATAAAAACTTCCATTCCAAAATTGGCCGTAATTCCAGAAAAACGTTCCAAACCGCAAATTGTCATATCGAAATTGAGTTAAGAACACAAAACTGGTCATGTGATTCGTATTAACGGACTGACAAAAAATGGCAGCCTACTGTCACTTTTTAAGTGACATCATGAGTTACTAGCCCAACACACATGTATAAAATACGCTAATATTTATTAAACTTGAATTTCTTAAAATGTGATGTTTGTGGCTTGGAAAGTTTCTCAGGAAATAAACCCAATTGTGCCAAAGACTATCCGATCACTTTAAGAGCATCACTTGAAACGGGAAGTTTTCCTTAGATCTAAGCCTATCAATAACCGTTAAGTTATATCATAAAGGAACAACTTAAACAAACGGAACTAATCCCACTGTTACGATAACGTTTCAAACGCAGTCTTACGAAATGTGACATTTCGGACAGAATTTCGAGGCGGCCTATTATGTAGTCACTCGTAAGAACGATTCTATCGATAGATATTTCTCCAAACGACTTTTTGCTTACTCGATTACTATAATATTTAAGATTCAATATACAATGAATAAAAGGCATCTTAGTAAGTGCTTTTATATAATTCGTGTGTATATGCAAAAATATATTTTTAGTTATATTTTATAGGTATGGAGATAACTATTTCACTGTTTAAACAATCAAATTAAAACGAAAAAGGTTTCTTGTGTATTTATTTTAAAGGCATTATTATGCTACATAAAATCTGGTTTTCGTTCACCTATACTCTTACCAGAATAATGTTGTTTATTTTCTCATGCAGTTTTTATGATTTTTTTATAGAACCTTAGATTAGGGATTGGTCTCCACTGCGCTCTAACTACACTGGCCTTCAAAAGTAAGTATCACACTTTTAAAATTGGTATAACGTTTTAAGTTCACAAGATATACTTTCGAAATAAAAAGGACTCCAAAGAGAATTTAATTTTGTACATAAAAACTTTTTAGTCGGTAACCTTCTTTTAAGAATTGGCTGAAAAAAAACTTCAAAAACAAAACAATTCCTTTTTCAAAGTGGACGTTTCCGAATTACAATTTTACCATTCACATTTTTCTTTCTGTTTTAAATTTTTTTCAAGATCGATGGGTCTTGTTTTAAAAATTTATGCTAAAAAGCACATAACATTTATTTATCATGCCTCTTTCAGTTGAAGAATGTGCTAGGATCATGGCATTTCTGGAACTAGGCATCAGTATGCGTCGCACTGCAAGAATGGTGGGTGTGACGGTACGAACGTATGCAGGGCCGTATTTAGCAAATATTGGTGATGGATGCCCGGCCACACACGGCTCATATCGTACAAGAGTATATTCAGGAGGTCGGTATCAGCGTGATGGCTTGGCCATCAAGAAGTCCTGATCTCAACCCGATTGAACACGCCTGGGATGAGCTTGGGAGGCTAGTCAGAAATCGCAGACCACCACCTACTACCCTCAGGGCACTAAAGCAGGCCCTGGTAGAAGAATAAGAATATTCCCCAACATCGGCTCCGAAACCTAGTGTTCAGTATGCCAAACCGGCTCGAAGAGGTAATCAGAGCTCGAGGAGGCAATACCAGTTATTAAAAATTAAATAACATGTAATACATTTTAGTTGAATTTTTTTACACTAAACTAAAAATGTCTATTTTCATTGTTTTATACGCCTGAGGTATCCAGTTGCAGCGCAGCGGAGTCCAATCTTTAATCTAAGCATAGAATATTGGTAGTATAAAAAAACTGATGAGAGAATCTAACTATTAATTCTATTAAAGATTTCCTTTAATAATCTTGTGTCTGTGACTGTGATGGGGAACAATTTAGTAATTTTTGTATTTCTGAGAGGAAGTCTCGATTAAGTTTGATAATAGGGTCAAAGGGATCGTTTGGTCATGCCGCGGGACACGGTCGGTGGCTTTGTTCAAAGTATTAACCGTTCTCGTATCTCCTGCCATACCTTATCGCAACTTGCAACTTAAGCTAGTCTTGTCCAGTAGATATATATTTTTATATAGCGTGTACCACAAAGAGTATAACTTAAATCGTTAAGAAGAGTAAATTTACGTGTATTCGGTTTTATTTTGTTTTGAAAAATAAATGCTTCTGATATTTTAACTACCGATTTTGTATTACCGATCTTGATTCTTGCTACTTCCACTAAGCTACAGAAGAGGACAAAAACATTCCCGAAAAATTCCAGGATTATCGGTCCTGCACTGCCCTCATCTAACCTTTTCCGGTGATCTTGACCAGATTACCGTGGGGGGGGGGGGGAACTACCAACACTGAGTCTTACGTCGCTACTATTGGAAGACTTTACTGCCCCAACAGTTACTTCTCTGACAAGCTATGTGCACCGCTCACTGCCACTTTCGGGTGACGGTGACTTCGATTCTCCTACGGATCTCCTCATTTCTGATTCCATCTCGCAGAAAAACTAGCACAGCCCTCTCCGTTGCCCTCTGAGCGAATGTGGACTTTCTCATTAGACCCATAGTTAGCCACCATCATCATAACCACCAATGAACGCTTAATTCAATTAATTTTACCAGTACGGTGCTCCTTTAATCGTACGCCGGCTAGATTATGGGTACCACAACGGCGACTATTTCTGCCGTGAAGCAGTAATGTGTTAACATTACTGTGTTTCGGTTTGAAGGGCACCGTAGCTAGTGAAATTACTGGGCAAATGAGACTTAATATCGTATGTCTCAAGGTGACAAGCGCAATTGTAGTGCTGCTCAGAATTTTTGGGTTTCACAAGAATCCTTAGCGGTACTGCATTGTAATGGGCAGGGCATTTCAATTAACATTAGCTGAACGTCCTGTTCGTCTCGTCCCTTACTGTAATATAAAAAATAATATTGCTTTTTAAATGACATCAAAACAAAAACACGCAAGAGAAAACTAATATTTTCGCATTCAATCAACTGAAATAATAAATTTGTGTGTATTTATTATCATCAGTAGATATTTATCATGCGATATTGCATTCTAGGAGTTCGAATAAAACGAATCTCAATTATCCCCGGACATAAAATACTGGTTGGACATAGGTATTCACATGCGGCCTATAAATCATGCCAGTGCGGTTTGGTAACCAGTTTCAATTTAACTTCAGACCAATGTTACATTGGAACTTTGTTTTGAATATGTGTATGAGAATTAATTATTGTTATTATTTAGTTTGTGCCATATGTTGTTGTAATAGGTTTCGTTTTAAAACTAGAAATTAATGTTTGCGGTGTGCAAGCTGTTGTTGAAATGCTTCTGACTGAGCGATTTGTTTTTAGTGTTTTGTGTTTAATTTGTATGTGAGCTGTGAAATCATTAGATGTTGTGTGAGGTTTTTAGGTAAAATAACATTGCTTTATTGTATAAAATTGCTGTCGATTTTGACTCGGATTAATATAATAATCCATCATGACGTATCAGGAATGTTTGATTCCGCAAATAAACTTTCATCCTTTCTGTATAAAAACTAGGTCTCAAGGTATCGTCATATCAAATTCAATCGATTCAGCTTTATGCGTGTGATTATGAGAGAGAGAGAAAGAGTTATAACATTATTTGGGTATTTTTATGCTAGAACATGCAATAATAATATGTTAATGCACTGCTTTTTGCAATACTACCTAAATATTTTGTCATTTTTGTCACCTTTGACATAATTTTTTCAAATTTTTTGTGCAACAAACTTACATGGCTCTAAATTATCAATAGCAACTACATTATTGTCTCAAATCCTGTTTTTTTTCAATCACTTGGAACCATGCTAAAGCTCAAGTTATTTTGAATTATTAAATTGTACAATTTGTTTAGAAATAAGAGCAAGAATGAATTTCTTACGATATCTTGCGCCGAATAATTTTTGTATAACACCCACGGACTAGTAAAAAATAAGGAGTTACATAACAGTGTAGCACCAAAACAAGTCGATTAACGTGTAAATAAATAGCCCCACATACACACTTATACTACGTCTACAGGCCGATAGGCGGCCATTATGAGAATTGTCATCGTCTGTGACTGATCAGTTTGCGTCTCAATAAAATATTTTAAAAATGCCGTTGTGCGTTGTGAATAAGTGTAAAAACGATACTATTTAACTTTTTGAGGCAATATATGATTATTAATGGAAAAAAAAATTGTGTAACTAGTACCCCCCGTAACTGGCACACACACTTGCATAAGGGTGCTTCACTTGCTAATATCACGGCGCGGAGTCCATTTTTTTTACTCGTCCGTGATAACACCATGTAATCTCTTTGAAAATCTGTGTCAAGCCAGCACTTATTTGGATTCGTAAGCACACTGATGCACCTACGAGCAGCATATACTACAATAAACACACACACTAATAGACCACAGTCTGCTTCAAACCCATATCACAGCTCAGTACATGTACACCGGTCAGGAAGTAGGCCCACCTCTACAGACTAGTCGTCGCAGCTGACATTTTCAGGCATCAGTGCATCGCACTCGACTCCACCTTTGGCAGTGACTCCGAATGCAGGTCCATTTCAAAATAATAAAATGAATATTCATTCTTACTTTATTTTTCACTTCAGGCAAAACATGTATTCAAATAATATCTTTTATACAACTTCTATCTAATTCGTCTAGTAGGAGACTCCCTTGTACAGGATGCCGGCTAGATAATGGGTGCCACAACGGCGCCTATTTCTGTCGTGAAGCAGTAATGTGTAAACATTACCGTGTCGTCCGGTCCATCACCGCATCACCATCGGTCCGAACGGCGCCGTAGCTAGTGAAATTACTGGGCAAATAAGACTTGACATCTTATGTCTCAAGGTGACGAGTGCAATTGCAGTGCCGCTCAGAACTTTTGGGTTTTTCAAGAATCCTGAGCGGCACTGCATTGTAATGGGCAGGGCGTATCAATTGCCATCAGCTGAACGTCCTGCTCGTCTCGTCCCTTACATCATAAAAAAGTATTGAATATTTTAGAGCCATATAGTACACTAAATTCTTGGTTTATGATCAGGTATAAATTTATACCAAGTTTATTTGTAAGGCTGTTTAAGTACAAAAACATCCATATCTTCAATTTTTTTTTTTGATTAGGTGATTGGGCTACTGACAATACTTAGGTTTTTTTTTATATTATGTTATTATGCAAATACATATTTACACAATTTTAAAGAGTTTTCCATCTTAGAAACGCAATATTGAATCTGAAATAAAGCTTGCTCAACCGTCTCTCTCTTGAAGTTACTGTATTTACCAAATAAACTATTGAAAATCTTTTTATTTTTAATGTTATGTTATTTCACGGGACTTTCATTTGGATAAGCGACGCTTATATAGTTTCATTCTATTTTGAGTGTATGCAATTAATAATTATAATAGATTAATTAAGGCCCAAAGACAATTTACAAGCAAGAAATAATAAAAATAATGAAAATAATTATTTCTGTCTGAATACCAAAAATCCTTATGCCCCACGAATCTTATTATTGTATTCTAATCAAATGTCTCGAAATGGGCCATTTCAAAATAAAACACACGAAGTCAATATATTATATAAATGACTTATCTCAAATTAAACTTTACTTTTTTGCATCACATTACATAATATAGTGTAATTGAAATGATTTATAAAACGAAAAAGCTGTATATTGATTTAAAAGATATGCAATGAGTTTCTTGCCACTTCTCCTCATTAAAGCTCACCCTTTTACGAAGTGGTGGTAAATGTAAATGAAAAGAAAACTTTTGACATTCATAAGTGTTATTCCCTTTACCAAAATGAATAAAGTGATTTTGATTTGATTTGATACTCAAAATTCGTATAGGCAAGAAAATAAAGGCCAAACAGTTCTGTTATATTTCAAATCAAAAATCTCTGTATTGCACTAATATCAGCCCGCTAGCACCATAGATATTTTTGTGTGACAGTTGAAAATAATTCCGGAATCTATTTCATTCGTAAAATGCGATATTCGGCTCGTATTTACGGATGATTTATACTGACAGTGCTTTATGGATTAGCAAGATGGAAGTAGACTATATTTTACGCGATTTATACTTGCTTTCATGAGCTTGGTAGAGGAACAAAATTGGCGCGTTATGAAGAATGGGTTGCTGATCAAATACTTTTATTCACATTGATAATACCACAGTTTGGGAATGGAGTCCAAGCTATTTAATATTTGAAGTGCAAACTTCTTTAGCTGCGTTGAGCTTTTTTTGGAAGGTGAAAATCTTATGGGTACGCGTCACCGATATGCTTGTGGCTGGCGCAAGCGATAAATAAATAAGTAGAATAAAATATTTATAGTTGTACACTTTTTGGTGGGTGAAATCTCGTGAGTTTGGATTATCGAAATGCTTAAAGCAGTATATCTGTGGCTATACAGCTGACGTGTTGTGGAATATTAGTGCTGTGTATATCTTATAAGTGAAATTGAATGGAATTATTCAATTTCACTTATAATAGCCCGTGATAACCTATAACCTATTACCTAAATACTGTAGCAATATTTTACTAAAAAAAAGCAGCCCGCTGAGTTTCTTACGCCCGTTCTTCTCAGGTCTGAGGCATACTTTTTCGAATGGGTGATAGTTTTTGATGTTCAGTAAGTGATTTTATATCCTATTTTAAACAAAAATATTCGAATTGAATGTACTGAACTTGAAATCTACCACTTATTCGAATAAGATATCTGAAGGCCTAACATCAACTTTTAATAAGCGATACGATTCCGATGCAGTTTAGTGTAGGTACCTAAACTGAATCACTAAAATTCGTACCATGAAGTGCCTTTTACTGAATAGCGCTTGGATCGTTTATGAAGAATGAACGAAATAAATTTGTCTGTGGTCCGCGGTGTGAGAAAGAGATGACGATCTACAGTCGTTGCATAAGTCTGTCTTTTACTCGAACCACATGCGTTGCGTTTCGAAACCTAAAATGACATGATTTTAGGGTTTTTTTGCGTAGAAAATACTAAAAATACATTTTAAAATTGCGCTTTATAGTTTCAAATTATAAACCATTAAGCTTTTTTAGTAACTGTCAAACTAACGTCACAGTATACCAACTAACAATTTGTCTTAATATGTGTAATTATACAAAAAAATTCAATGCAGCAATGAACGTAAGTACTTTGCCATTTGATTACAGACTGTGTTCCGTTACTTTGTCATGGATTTCGTAATCAGAACCTAACCAAACTCTTTTCAAACTATCTTTGAATTAAATGCTTTACAATAAAAAAAGAATAATTTAAATCGGTTGGCGCGATATTGAGTTATACGTAAATTTATCATCCACTTTGCTATACGTATGTATAGCAAAATTTAAGACTTTTATGGTTTTCTCATGAATTCCAGTGTCAGTATTGGACCAAATTACAATGGGACCACTTGGGAAGCACCAGATTTCAAATAAAAAAAATTATCAAAATCGGTTCACCCAGTCGAAAGCTTTAAGGTAACAAACATAAAAAAATACCGACGATTTGAGAACCTCCTCCTTTTTTGAAATCGGTTAATTATTAAAAATAATCAGTTATAACTACATGCTTTTTAATTCTTTAAAATTTAATATATCTTCCTTTACTATCATGATATGCCTAGTTGTCTCTTTAAGTACTTTTCACAGCTATTCTAAGCGAAATTGTTTTTGTGTATTAGAATATGCAATCAGTCACTAGATTTTATTTTTTAAAGAGTAGTCGAGAGCGTCAGTGTCTATTCAAAGAATGTGGTCTATTTTTAACTCTTCACCACATTAGAATTGTCAAGTAAACTTATTGAATTAGGCATTATCTTGCAATAACCCATTATTATCCAAGTCCAGTTGATGGTAATTGGTACGCCCTGCCCATTACAATCCAATGCCGCTCAGGATTCTTGAAAAACCCCAAAGATTCCTGGCGGCACTACAATTGCGCTCGTCACCTTGAGACATAAGATGTTAAGTCTCATTTGCCCAGTAATTTCACTAGCTACAGCGCTCTTCAGACCGAAACACAGTAATGCTTACACAATACAAGCATGGCAGAAATAGACGCTGTTATGGATACCAATCCATAATATAGTCGGCATCCGGTGCATAGGAGCCACCCACTGGAAAAATATAACATAACTCTTAACATTTAGATAATTATCAAGTATTTCCGTATTCATAAGTGACCTTAAGTCAAATAAAATTTATTACAATAGGCTTACTTTAGGCCTAGCTGAAGAAAAGCGCTTTTGAATCGTCATTATAAATATCTCTTTTAAGTTACAGGATCTACCATATTATGTTTGGAAAAGTAGATCTCGTGAGATGAACGTACAAGAAACTCAACGGCCACTCTTTTAAAGAAATAAGACTATTTTAATGGCTTTAATACACATAATAAATTAGTTTGTAAGGTGCAGCTCTTTTCAACTTTGAAAAGAGTTTTAAAATATAAATTATCGTAAGCTCGATGCATCAACCTATAAGAGCTTAAATTCATTGTTTGTGTAAGGATGTTTCGTGAATATGATGCTCTAAAGGCCCCGTCAAAATCGGTTTAGAGATTTCAGATTAGTCGCAACAAACAGACAGAGTTGACAAAAATTGTATAAAATGTATGGTGGTTGGTATAGATATGTACTGATTTTACTACATATACATGTAGTAAAAAACGGTTATTTCAATACGACAAACAGACACTCCAATTTTATTTATATGTATGGTATAGATGTATAAGATAACAGCACCCGTTCACGAGTTGACGCGTGGACCATTCATCGTTCTCATATCGTGTGGTCTCATATTATACTTACAATAGAAGCAACATCGGTATGTACGAAGCCATTGCAATTTCAGTATCGATAAAGGTCAGTGGTCAGACGAAATCCATTTTAATAAACCGACGTGTACTGTAGAGTGCATTACACGGAGGACATCGAAGCGGCCGATTGTTGTGGTGCCAGTGTAATGGGCTTAATTCTGATGTGGCTTTAGCTTTTAGTCATTGTTTACCTGAGCCCAATAGCACTAGGGCTTGTGGTATATTGTTTGTGCTTTGATGTGCGTTTTAAGTGCTCCTCGCGGAGTTTTTGTTTAATGCATTTGTGACTCGCCGTTGTAATGTCGACGATAATTATAACAGTTGTACTAAGTTGATATCTCCCTTATGAAATGTGAGAGCTAAATTTTTTTCAAACAGTTATTTTTTTAATTTGTTTCCTGATTTCACTCCGGAAGCTTTCATTTTAGCAAGCAGCAAATTTTAAAATGAATCAACATTTTTTTTTATATTTCAGGAGTTTTAAGCAACGTGAAAACTTACCAAGCTACGAGTACATTTCTATTATTGATTCCTTAACTATCGTCAATGGGGATCATAAACATACATAACTGTCAAACTGTGCGTCAAAATTTTGTCTCATAAAAATATAACTAAGGGTAACGAAACAAATTAATATCCATACTTTTCCCCAAGTTGCACCAAACTGCACTCAGTATAAAAATCTGACTGATGCATTCTGACTACATTATGACACAATATTTATATATATATCCTACTAATATTATAAATGTGAAAGTTTGTATGTCTGGATATATGTTTGAACTTCTTTAACGCAAACACTACAGAATGGATTTTGATGAAGCTTTGCAATAATATAGCTTACACTCCAGAATATCATATAGGCTATAATTTATAAAAATATTACGTGAATTATCTATACATTTAAATAAAATTGGAGTGTCTGTTTGTAATACTGAAATAACCGTTTCTTACTAAATGTATATTATGAATACATATACGGTACATACACCAAAATAACATTTTTTTAAATTTTTGTCTGTCGGTCTGTCTATATGTTTGCTCCGGCTAATCCGGCGACTTTTATTGGCAGGTAGCTGATGTAATAAGGAGTAACTTAGGCTACGTTTATTTTTATAAAAATAAAGCAATATCCAAGTAACGGTCTACCTTTAAAAAAAATTATATGGCAAAACAACGTTTGCCGGGTCAGCTAGAATATATATATGTATCCCCATCGCCTTCTTCACCACGTTGCATACTTTAGGTTATTTTCAAGAAATAACACGACAATATGAGTTAAGTCGGCTTGTTCAACAAAGGTATCCTTAGTTTCAATAATAGAAAATAGCACACAATAGGTACGGATGGAAATAGATAAAAAGCGCAGTGAGGTCTACGTGCGACTCCGCCCAAGGCCACAACACGATTTTCATCAACCTTTAGACTAGTTCTGGCATCGGTTACGAACGTCAGTTTTGACGACTAAAACTTAGCGTCAATGTTAAACGACCCACACACACCTCACTCAAACGCCATTTCTGAAGGAAACAGCATTTAAACCCTTTTAAAATTAACGACATGTATCGGCTATTCTATTATCGTATTAAATATATCGTTGTCTAATATCTTGCAACCCATAACATAAGCTATATATGCTTCATTTGGGGCAAGATAATTTGTGTAAAAAGTGCGTCAATATTATTATTACTATTCTTTCTATTATCAGACTATAGATAAAACGTTGCCTCGCTGTCGTATAAGAGTCTTGTATCATGATGAAGTTCCAAAATGTTGTTCCACAATGTACAACTGAACTTCCATCCGTAGTTTTCAGAACGATAGGACATGGGCACCTTCAAATAAAGCGTGCAACCTGTGATTGATCCTGGTATAACGAGCAAATATGAGTTGCGTGATCAATTACCATCAGGTGACCCATACGCTTGTAGGTATACCACTAATAGGTGGCTCCTCTGCACAGGATACCGGCTAGATTATGGGTACCACAACGGCGCCTTTTTTTGCTGAGAAGCAGTAATGTGTAAGCACTATTGTGTTTCCGTCTGAAAGGTGCCATAGCTAGTGAAATTACTGAGCAAATGAGACATTAATTAACATTTTATGTGCCAAGGTAACGAGCGCAACTGTAGTGCCTTACAGAATTTTTGAAATTTCAAGAATCCTGAGCGGCCCTGCATTGTAACGGGCATCGCGTATCAATAACCATCACCTGAACGTCCTGCTAGTCTCCTCCCGTATTTTCATAAATAAAAGGTATAGTAGGGCCTGGCAGTAATAGTCTTTAGGATGCTGTTGATGTTGTCACTGGCAATAAAGGATACATATAAAGGCTAAAGGCGTTGTTAAAAGCTTGCTTAACTAACACGTTTACTGGTACGATGCTTTATTGAGGAAGTACCAAGGCAGTGCCTTTTTCTGTCACAAAGTAAAATGAGACTAAATCTTATGTCTCAATCAGGATGCAGTTCCGAATACTGGGTTCAATCAAGAATCATCAGTGGCACTGCATGGGCAGTGCGTATCACAAGCCATTAGGTGAATTTCTTGCTAGTCTCGTCATTTTTCCTAAGAAAAAAAATCAATATTAACTAAAAAGTGTGTAGGCAGCCTAATGTGTCAGATGCTAGCTTCAGTAGGTATGTCTCTATGTAGGTAGTAGGAAAAGTCTCCCCGTGACAAATTGATCGCGTCTCGTGCGTCGCGTCGTTAATTACGCACGAAATGGAAGTGTCGCTCAATGCACTTTACGAGTACATCTCTAACTATTTCATTTAAACACTAAAATGCTTCCGTACACTTGTTACCTCAAACTAGTGCTATTTTGTGACAAAACAAATCAAATCCAGTTTATTTATGCAGGTTATGGAAATGACACTTAGAATACTAATATTATAATTGTGGTTAATGTAAGTTAGTTTGTTACGCTTTCATGCCTAAACCACCATAACGATTTTAATGAAATTAAGTACAGAGATAGAATAGAGTTTAGAAAAAGACATAGGCTACCTTTTTTGCAAAAAAAGGAAGGGGCCGAAATAGGAGATGAAAGTTTGTATGGAAGTTCGTCACTATCGAAGATTGCGCCATAAAACTTTATATTTAGGCATTTGATAAGAAGTAAATAACAATTTTCTGGAGGAGGCCTATGTCGGTGGACAAGCAAGCAATGATTAACATAAATCAAATCAAATTTGAAAATCCAAAACTTTATTCACGTAGGTCAAGGAAATGATACTTATGAATGTCCAAAGTTATCTTTTTTTATACTTACCACCACTTCGGAAAAGGTTGAGCTCTAATGAGAAGGAGTGGCAAGAAACTTACTACCACTTTTAATCAACACTTACAGCTTCATCTTTTAACAAATCATTTCAAGTACAATATATTATCTGAAATGATGCAACAAAAAAAAATACTCAAACGTCGAGTACTCAATGCGTTACACGAGTAAGTCAAAAACAGTTATTGAGTACAGTAGATGAATCAATGCACACACACCGTAAATAGTAAATATATAAAGGTATTTTACGAGCATTTTATTAGCAATTATAAGAAATATAATAACTTTAATATTAAGCAGAGTTCCTGGTAACAGGATCATCCTGCTACCACAATTGCCACCCTTTCACAAGCATGACAATCGCCTCCATCGACCATATTTTAGGTACAGTAACAACCTGTCCCAAGTCGCCGCCACAAGCAGAGACAATCAAGCGAGCATGACAAGCCCGTCACCGTGTTATATAATCTAAATTTAGAAAATACCGTTAGATAAGAAATCAAATAAAACGCAAATTGCCAAAAATAAATAATTCACGGACAACACAAATGTCTTCCTGTCTTCAAAAGAAACAATGTTAAGGTGTACATATCCCTAGAATATCAAAAACAAAGCAGAGAAACAAACTTTACGTCTTTCTGTATTGATCCAAGGGTGTGTACTAAATATAAGTCCAATAAAGGTCCCCCAACCGATAGGAAGTCCGGGATTTTATCGAACTAACCCCATGTAAATAAATAAAATGTATGCATTCCTTATGAGACGTGAGTCGAGCAGGTTATAAAAACTATCGATTTAACGTCATAGGAAGTCCCCGATAATGGTAGTTATTTGCAATTTCCCTAATGAGTGGGAAAAAATATAACATGACCAGCCTTTAGGCTTTTATTGCATTAATACAGCCTTCAATCATACGAGCGATCTATATTGTGAACCATTTATTATTAAAATAGTAATTACAAATTTCATAACGTTTCTTTCTTTGTAAAAAGTAAAAGATAAAAAAAATAACAAAAGAAAAACAATCGACTTCAAAAACATTATTCCGAAACAATAGACATAATATGAACTAAAAAGTATAAAAATAATTGCGTATTTTTATACAATCTAATTAATTATAAAATCTAATTCTAGTTACGATTGTTGTCATTTTTGGAATAGGTGTCCTTCCGTCACGACCCGCTCTCGCCTCCTCACGACTCAAGCATATGTAGTTACAAACCTATCTTGGATGACACCCACTCCGAAAATTACAATAATCTGAATTAGATATTAGAATACTATGCATACTAATACTATTTTTCAATGCAGCAATGAACGTAAGCGCTTTGCAATTTGATTACAGACAGTTAGAAATTTTGCCACAGATCGCAACCTTACTGTAAGTCGTTAAGGAGCGTTGCCGGCCTTTAATGAAGGTGTACGCGCTTTTTTTGAAGGTACCCATGTCGTATCGTCCCTGAAACACCGCACAAGGAAGGTCATTCCACAGTTTTATAGTACGTGGAAGAAAGCTCCTTGAAAACCGCAGTGTGGAGGACCGCCACACATCCAGATGGTGAGGATGATATCCTAACTTGTGGCGTGTCGTGCGAAGGTGGAATTCGGCGGCAGGAATCAGGTAAAACAGCTCTTCGGAACACTCCCCGTGATAAATGCGGTAGAAGACACACAATGAAGCGCCAAGTGATCTTATGATGACTTAAATATCCGGATAGTATAAAAAAGATTCGGCAAAATATCGTTAATTTACTCCTAAGAATTGAAGAACTAATTACTAAAATAAATTACAATTAGAGACTAACCAAACTCTCATCAACTTCTCTCTGAAGTATATTATTTCCAATAAAAAAAGAATGATCCAAATCGGATGGCGCGATATTAAGTTATTCATAAATTTATCATCCACTTTGCTATACGTATGTAAATTTAAGATTTTCTCATGGATGCCATATGCCGGTCAGGTCTGGACCAAATTATAAGTGGACCACACGGGAAGTACTAGCTTTCAAATAAAAAAAGAATTATCAAAATCGGTTCACCTAATCGATAGTTTTGAGGTAACAAACATAAAAAAAATACCGACGAATCGAGTATTTCTTCCTTTTTTGAAGTCGGTTAAAAATAGTTGCAGGGTACTTTTTAGTAGATCTTTTTAAAGTGTTCAGTACTGTAGTACATTATTTTTATCTTTCTCGTAGAGTTCAGCCAGCGTTTGCAATGTAAGCGAAACCTTTAAAATAATCAATCAGTTAGCGCGTTTACCACTAAAAAAAAACCCCATTTGTCGCAACACCGCTCTTCGACAACACTCGCCTAGTATCGGAATACTGGGTCTCGAAATCTGGAGGACAAAGCCAAATTGGCTTCAAAGAAACTGGGCATCATTAATAGAGCACGGCAATACTTTAAGCCGGCCCACATTCTAGCGCTGTACAAAGCGCAGGTCCGGCCACACATGGAGTATTGCTGTCATCTCTGGTCTGGCGCACCCCAGTATCAGCTCGATATATTTGACCGCGTGCAACGCAGAGCAGCTCGAATTGTCGGGGACCCAGTACTCTGTGAACGGCTGGATCACTTGGCGTTGCGTAGAGACGTCGCTTCATTGTGTGTCTTCTACCGCATTTATCACAGGGAGTGTTCCGAAGAGCTGTTTAACCTGATTCCTGCCGCCGAATTCCACCTTCGCACGACACGCCACAAGTTAGGATATCATCCTCACCATCTGGATGTGTGGCGGTCCTCCACAGTGCGGTTCACAAGGAGCTGTGCGGTGTTTCCGGGATGATACTACATGGGTACCTTCAAAAAAAGCGCGTACACCTTCCTTAAAAGCCGGCAACGCTCAAAGAGAGTATGGCCGGCGGTGATCACTTAACAACAGGTGACCCGTACGCTCGTTTGTACTCCTATTCCAAAAAAAAAAAAATCAGTGTTTCTCTCTATTATTCATATATTATACATAATTCAAACCTTTCTCTTGATTCACTCTATCTAAAAAAAACACATCAAAATCCGTTACGTAGTTTTACAAATCTAAGCATACATAGAAACTGACACCGGGAAGCGACTTTGTATAATGCTATGTAGTGATTTACTAACTCATTTCGTTTTTTTGGTCATTTACTTATTTACCCCCTTCTTCATAATAGTCTGCTAACTTAAAGCATTGATAATTCTCACTCTGTCTTCTTCTTCTATTGACCTAAGTCAGAATGAGAAAAAACACTCCTTAGCGGCTGTTTAAAGTTAGCGGATCATTATGAATAAGGGGGTTAATATTTAATAACTTAAAGGTAAAATTTAGTAAAAAGACATCTGTCTTTTATAAAAGCACAGAGTGGGGATGGATAATTACGAATTAAATAAAAGTGATAAATAAATATTAAATAAATTTCGTCAGAAATTTTATTTGACAACTGGCATATATTACCGATGGCCTTTAAATTTACTAAAATGCTACATTCTAAAGCTAAAAATTATGATTATTTATTCATAATGCTTAAATTGCGATACTCAAGATTAAAATTGAATTTCTTACAATTTCCGCAGATTGAAAACCAACAATTTATCAGAGTCATAAACTCAATCAGATTAGAACACTTTGAAAAGCGAGAAAATACTCGATTTGCGGAACGGGAAAGAAATGTAGCAGGTAGTGGGTTTCAATTCAATCAACCCCTCTTTACTACCTACGTGATTTGATGAGATTGTTGAAAATAAGAATAGTTCGTGAAAACTTTCTACGGCTCCAACTAATGGAACTACGGTGTGCTGTCATGCTAGTTTCAAGCTTATACACACAATAAGTACTTAACGGTATGAATTGACTTTTGTATTTTATTAAGGCAATTTAATTATTTTCATTTGCATTACTGCGTTAAGAATAGAAATGATAATATCCCTACTTATATTATAAATTTTGATGTATGTTTGCTTGTTACGCTTTTACCCCGGAGATACTGAACTGATTTTAATGAAATTGGATTCAGCGATTGACTAGAGCTTGGGAAAGGACATAGGCTACATTTTATCCCGGAAAAATCCATGGTTCCCGCGGGATTCACGTCGATGAGCTATAACTATACCAATAGTAGGTTTAGTTTGCTACAGCAATCTTCCTCGAAATAAGATTCATATAACAGGAACCGGAACTGGAATAGAACATGAAATAATCTTCAATTCCAAAGTTGCTTATTATTTTTAAAAAACCTCTATCTACACGGGTGAAGTCGCGGACATCAGCTAGTAGTGTCATATATTTAAATTTACAATCATGCAAGATACAAATTCTGTAGCCTAAAAATTGTATCTACATACAAATAACGATCCTATCAAATTACGTTAAAAGTTCTTATGAAGTTCAAACTCTAAAGTCTCCACGACGCGCACAGCTTGCCAAAACAAAATCCCACATATTTTAGCTTCATACTACCAAATCTCATACATAACATTGTACGGAAATTGGAAACGGTCTTGGTTGTGAATCGAGACTTATTTATTACAATTGTATTGTTCCTGTTTTGGTAATCGAATGAAATATAGTATTGTTGTCTCCAAGATCCAACATCGAAGAGGCGGTGCCTACTGGCTACTCTATTTGTCAACATCGTGGCGATTACGGGATTGTCGTTCAAATAAATTGGATTTAGTTCTTAGGATTTTATTTGAAACGTTTTCGCAGCTTCTCTAGATTGCATATATAGTTTACTTTTACTTACAATTTGTTATTTTTTTAAAGTGATAACCCTAATTTTTGGGATTAATTAGGATTAATCGTTGATAAATCTTGTCAGTCTTGTTCAACTCTCAGGTTCTGTCTTCATCGACTGGATCTACTTTACAGTTGATAACCTGCTCAACTTCAATATTTGCATATCAGGAAATTGACTTAAGTTGTCGCTCTTTCAAATCTAAACAATTTGTTATTTTTTTAAGTGTTATCACTTTTGGGATTAATTACACAAATGAAATTTGAACGATACAGTACTCAAACCCGCAACCTCTCGCGTTCCGTGCGAGCGCTCTTCCAATTGAGCCAACCATTCGAGTGACGTATCATTGATAAATCTTGTATGTCCTGTTCAACTCTCTGGTTGTGGCTGTAATATATAAATTTAGTTTTCAAATTTTATTTGAATAAAATAAATAATATTTCAAAAGACCTGGAGTAAATGTGGAATGTATAGATATAGCAGTCGAAGCTTATTATGGCTCTCAGAGTTTGGCAAGTCAACATCTCCTGAGGATGCCTCGTGTAGAGGCGAAACGCGCAATGAATTGTTTGAAGACACATATTATGGGGTATTTTTTGGCATGCTCCATATTTCGGCTATGTTTTTATACGACACGATACATCTATATGTATGGAATGTTATTTATTGGTCGTATATTAAACACATCGTCTGTCGGAAACCATAAAAGATTCAAGTGATCACTTGCTGTAAGAACTATATAGGCTGTTAAATTCGTTCAAATATAATAAAGAAACATAAAACTTAATCGCGAACAATAGAGATTCTAGGTCTCTTTTGCGTACCTGACATCTAACAAAACCTGAAACTTGGCTTTAAGGCGTATGATGGACATACAAGATATGCCCTAAATCAGCCTAGCAAAACTATCTAATAAAAAAGCGATTCACTCAGATGTATGAAACGTGCAGTCATTGATAGATTTACGGCTATAATCTTGCAAAAAACGGAGGTAACCGAAATCAAATATAATTTAGGCAATTGTTCGCTTTCAACTTAGCCGGATTATACTTCGTCGCCAATCGCCATTCTGTAATTATTACTATTTCAAACTTATGTTAAATTACTGCATGTTTTATATTAAACTGAATTTAAATTTTTACTTTTTACATCCTCTTTGCCCTAAATCAATACATATGGTTAAAGAGAAGTTGGTTGATGAATATATTTGCTAAATAAGTACGCAAGAAATATATTTTTCACTGATGAAAAAATTTTCACCACAATAAGCTAAAGAGTACCTTCTCATTTGCTTGCTCATAGCTACAAAGATGCTTCACAAGTAGTCGGAGAAGTGCAACGTGGTCACTATCCTACGTCAGTTATAGTTTGTTAGGGGATATCTTGTTGAAGAGTCACAAGGCTTCATTTATATGTAAAAGGAGTGAAGACTTTAAGTGAAGTGATTTGAAGTATATCAAGAGACTGGCATTTTTTCCACGTCCAGTCACTTGTTTTGCAAATTCTGGATAACTTTCATAATATTCTATGATAGTTTTCCTAAAAACTTAGGAGATTGTGTACAATTAGATTAGGAGGTGAGTGATTTATAAAGGAGAATGATAATTTATTATCTATTAATACGGATTTACTCACGTATTTGTCGGTGTCGGTACCGACTAGTTTCGGACCATTTGGAGGTCCTTCATCAGGGTGAGTGTGGTGGGTTCGCGATAACGTCCCACCTCTTACTGCGGACTTGAGCTCGGAGTTAGCGGCTGGACAGGGCGACGGGCGCGGGGTGCGCGGGTGATGACGAGCACGGTATCACTGACACTGTGTCACTATTGGTGTCCACGGGTGCACAAAATGTACTCACAATGTCCACTACGTGATCATCAGCACTATAGGTCTTATTGCGAGACGCGTTTCAGGTTTCCAAGTTGGTGGCAGAGCCCAACCCTAGTCTCTATTAAAATTAATGAATGTTCATGAAAAAAAAAATATTTTCATGAATGTACCATGAAGATGCCACTCTTAATCGATTATGATTCGATTAGTAGCGATTGATTTTATTATTTCAATACTATAAAGTACTTTTAAAATAAAAAAATACTCAGGATAGGGAGTACTTTATTTTTAATCCCAAGTAAATGTAAAAATGTAATTTAAATCATGAATTATTATAAAGTACTATCCTCACGCCTTAATAAGGCTACTGGAAACCCAAGCTTTGCCAGCTATTTTGGTCAACGGATCAACGCGGAAATGCTGCGAATATTCTTGGTACGCTTCCACGTAATGTTAGTTTTATTTAGTCATAGTATTGTTAATACAGTTATAAGATTTGTTTTGTTTGATCTGTGGTCTTACGTAAACATACATAATAAACTTACTTTATATAATTATCAAATATATTATTATTGTCTGATACAACCACGGCCTATGTATGGTCTCTCTTTATTTGTTTTATCAATTGAATGCTTAAAACTGAACCTTAAAAATATTATGTAAGAGACGAAACGTTAGTTGTTTAAGGTAACATCAAAGGTATTAAAACATTCACTAGTCCACTTCAGAACACATTACACCAACAAAAGGCAAAAATAACCCTTCGCTATCATACACAAAACTAGCGGATCTATTCAAAGAAAACTAACCGCCTCCATCGTCAATTTCAGAAAACAAACACAACGGGACGTATTTAACGCATTCCAAACACATTCAGAGGGTCGAAACTGCCCCTGTACCCCGAGGGTGGCTACGTGGTCTAAATGTTTCAGTGTTAGATTTACATCCTCGCACGCTTATATGAACTGGGATGTATTGTTGGTAGACGACGCTGGCAGGGCCGCTCGGGACATTATTTTAACCCGACACAGGCCTTAAATGTGGACAATTCATTTTGACAATTCCACTCGACAAGGGTTAATGTTTACGTGCTTGTTTGATAATTTGCTTAATGTTTTAAATTTTTCCTGCTTGTGAAATTCAGAATGATCAAAGATAATTTCAAAATATTGATATATATAGACAAATATTTTAAAACAATGTAACAACTTTGGAAAATTAATTTTAATCGTTTTTCTCTGGGCTTTTGTTTTAATTTTTAATTAATTAATTTATGTTTAATTATTATTTAGTCGCATTGTACATCGCACAAAATTATTATTATTACCCTCCGGACCGCACCAAGTATGACAACGGACCAATTATTGGTGCGAGCACCGTACCGTTCGATGGTCCAGCCGAACAAGATCCGACTATGTGTTCAGGCTACGTAGGTAAAAGTTAACTAACACTAAAAGTTTTTCGTAACATAACGACGTAAAAAGAACATGTTGTAACGAAAATATTTTGTTTATTGCTTTTCAAAATACCCTCCTTTACATTTTTAACATTTTTGTGCGATCGAACCATTTTTTTAAACAGGAGGACCACAGATCTAAAGGTATGTTTTCTACTTCTTCGGAATTGGTAAAAGTGAAACCTTTCATCAAATCTTTGATTCAAGTGAGTCAAGTGTGAGGTGAACTCGCTAACAAAGGCTCACGTGCTACCATAGGATGTATATATTATTATATACCTACATACAAACCGTTGACATACAAACAGATGAACAGTCTCAACTTAATATAATATAATAATAATACAATATTGACACACTCTTACACAAACTAGGCATAGCCTGTACTATGGGTGGAAAACAACGATATATTTAACACAATATACTTACTTAAACATACATAAATACATATAACATCCATGATACGGAAACTAACATTCATATTCATCATTAGAGACCGGATTATAATGAATATACATTATAATTTGCATATATATATAGATATATGCATACCTTTTCAGCGGTAGTTGCATATTTTAGAAAAAAAAATTATGCATATTTACGCTCGATGTCGCTCATCGTTCGATGCTTTTCATAGTAAGCCCAAATATTGCACTCAAATATAATTTCTGCCCAGTAACTTCAGTAGACGTAGAACGCTCCTTTTCCGCTTACAAAAATTTATCAAGCGATCGTAGACACAATTTGTGTAAGGAACATTTACAACAGTACTTAGTAGTACATATTTTAAAGGTACCTAAATCTTAAATTTCATTGTTACCTAAGTAGGTACATCTTGTAATAGTTTTTTTCACAAATACGATTGTCAGTACAAGCCTTTATTAAAAAAAATATTTAAAATAATGACTTTTTATTTTTTCCTGTTTAATTGTATGCATATTGTGGCCCTTTTTATGGATTTTCATGTGCATATTTTAGCTATTTTACTTGCATATTTGCATGCATAATTTGGGATTTTTTTTTAGCATCCGGTCTCTATTCATCATAAAGATTCTTCTAATCATAAAGAGTCTTCACCTTCCGGGATTCGAACCCGGGACCTCTAGCTCAGTAGGCAGAATTACTAAGCATGTTATAAGGGTCTAAAAGGGTTAACTTACTAATAGGGTTACTGTTTTTTATCATCAGGTACGTAAAAAGTTCCCCTTGTTATTATGGGTTTTCTACAGTATTTCAAGGGTCCTATTTACGCTAAATTTAATACAAAACTTATTGGTAACATATATAAAATATATCCCTATAAATTTTCTACTAAAAAGTATTAAAACTCTTGTTAACAAACTAGTCTATCAGTCTTATATAAAGTTTACAAACTCCAACAAGCATCGGCTTTTGACTTCAAATTATTACTTTGTAACTCTTAATTAATTTAATTAACTAATTATGCTTGTATTTTGGATTAGAATTTCATTTTAAAATTCCTGTCATAAACACAAATTCTTCATAAAATGGCTTAATATCATAACCCCATGTTTTTAATATTATCATTATAATTCAGGACTTTGATGTGAATCAGGAAAAGAAAAATAGAACTAAACAATATTTTTTTAATAATTTAATATAATTTTACCAGTGGGAGGCTCCTTTGCGCAGGATGCCGGCTCCATTAGGAGTACCACAACGGCACCTTTTTCTTCCGTGAAGCAGTAATGTGTAAACATTACTCTGTTGTGGTCTAAAGGGCGCTGTAGCTAGTGAAATTACTGGGCAAATGAGACTTATCATCTTATGTCTCAAGGTGATTAGCGCAGTTGTAGTGCCGCTCAGAATTTTTGGATATTTCAAGAATCCTGAGCGGCTTTGCATTGTTATAATAACCTTCACCACATAAACGTTTATTAACAATAACGAGCTGAGTAGAAATAATTATCATATGACATTGTCACTGATATTTCAATAAAACTTAATTATCTTCATGAAATAGAATTGAGATTCGACTGAGAATATGAATGAATGAATGAATGGATCAATGAATGAAAGAAAAATTTATTAATAATTTAATTAATAAAGTTTTCATTCATTCATTCATTCAAATTTCGGAATATAGATATTTTGTTTAATATTAAAGTCAATATTTCAAAATCCAACAAACAGTGAATCAGAAATGAATGTATGTTACATTCCACTAGTCACTTTTGGAATTGTATTTAATAAGTAATGAACGAATCAATGGAAATTGTTGTACTGTTGGTTATATAAACAAACTGGTCACTTACAAACGAAACAAAATGAAATGAAATAAACAGTTGTTTGTATATTTCAGGCGCTTGGCAATCGCCCCGGGCTCTACTTGTTGGAGATCCAACAGCGGAGTGGATTGTTCAATAAAATTTAAAACATTTTCTTCATTTCACCTTGTTATGTTTAAAATTGTGCTCGAATATTTGTGTAAACTCAAATCTGGATTTAAAATCTAGAGGTGAAATGTGTCGTTTAATTTAATCGTGTAATAATTGTTGAATTATAGTTTTAAAAGAGTTTTCAGGTAGTTTGGTCGGTCGGTTAGTTTGGACGATGTTATAGGTGCACTTAAGTGTAGGTTCTAAGATTGGTAGAGATATTCTGTAAGGGAAAAGGTCATTATTATTTAAAATAAGTTAAAAAAACACGTTTTTTAAAGAAAACCAAATAAAAAATTTAAAATTTATTTTGAATTTTAAAAGTAATATAATGAAGGATGAAAATTATATAAATAGTAAAAAAAATCTTATTTTGCAAATTTAAAAATGGAATAATTTTATCAAATTTAATGTTTTGTCATCGGTCTTCGACAAAATCTACGAAGTTTGAACGAAATCTAGACGTTTAAAGTGTATCAAAATCGTCCCTAAATGAGTCGGTTACAAACAAACATACATACAGGTGAAGCTAATAAAAAGCGTGTAAAAATATACAAATTAATTTATACCAAAGTTCTTTTACGACGATTGGCTTTGGTGGTTGAGCGCTGGAACGTAGCCCGAGAGGCGCGGGTACAAATACCGCTTCGTCCAGAAATTTTGATAAAAATTAAGTTTGTACAATTTCAGTAATGTAATATTAATATACTATTGACACACTTTGACACAAATTATCTTGGCCCTACATAGCCTGTACTATGGGTACAAGACAATGATATATTTTATGCAATATACTTACTTAAACATACATAAATACATTGTGACTCGGAAACAAACATCCATATTCATCATACAAATGTTTGCACCTACCGGGATTCGAATCCGGGACCTCTGGCTCAGTAGGCACGGAGTAAGCATGGGATATAACTTAAAAAAACGTTAACTTTGATGGTTATGGTACAATTAATTTCCCGAAATATTACATAGGCAAAATAATCTTGTGCCTGCAAATACGACTAAACTCTTAACAATGACCCAACGTTCTGCAAACGACCTCGGCGCAAATTTTGTAATATGAAAAATAATTTACCCTTTAATTACTTGTATTGCGAACATAATTAGACGCTGTAGAAGTTATTAAATACTATACAGTTAACGAACGCTTAGAAATGATTAAGGAAAAAACTTTTGTTGTTGAGCGTTATTTCGCGGAAATCCATAATTATTATACAAATGTCTAGACTGGGCAGTCTCGTGCCAGAATTTGCTGAAACAACATCTCCTCAGGATGCCTCGTCGAAAAGGCTTAATAATCCAGTTATTGCACAAATACCGAAGCTCAGACCTGGAGTTTCAATAACAGAATCTAACGAAGGCAATGTTGAGAAAACAAAGCTGTGAGAGAGTAATCAATCTCTACTATTGCTGATCACTCAAGCCTGTACACTTGTTTGGCTACGAATAAACACCCACAGCAGTTCATAGTCGATGCTTTGTCAATAAAGGTCATAACATACACATTCCACCACAGTAATTATGGCTTAAACTCTCCTGTACAGCTAATGTTACAATTATATAACAGTATTTTTAATATAGATGAAAACATTGATATCTTCTTTTCAAAATTTTCTTTATTTTAAAATACAAATTTATATTGCTCTCCAAAATTTATAGATTTTAGATTTTAAAATATCACATGTATTTCGTACAGTAAATGTACCTATAATTTAAGTAAATTTAAACTTTTTTATTATATTTGTTTAATTCTCAGTGCATACGTTAATAAATTGTATTTAGTTGCCTTTATGAATAAATAAATAAATAAATAAATAAATATACTAACATAACAATATTGAAACCCTATAAATTATTAACACATACATGCTTATGGTGTTGTCGATATCAATCATAATAATGTCGTGCTCAATCAGTCTTCATGTTTTGAGCTTTATATAATAAATAATTTATTTATAAATAATTACATTTATGATTTATGACGGTCATATTATCCTCGAAGAGTTGATTATTTATTTTTATATATAATCCCTTGTAAAATGCTCACAGAATACCTTTATGTATTTACGGTGTGTGTGGATGATGCAGCTACTGTACTAAATAGTTTTTGTTTTGTATTAACTTACATTTACTTTTTTGACTTACTCGTGTAAGGCATTGACTATTGGGCGTTTGACTATGTTTGTTGCATTACTTTACATAATATTATATTGTAATTGAAATGATTTGTAAAACGATGAAAATGTAAATCATGTATTTCTTGCTAATTTTTTGACATTCATAAGTGTCATTTCCGTGGCCTACGAGTACATAAATAAAGTGATTTTGATTTGATTATTTAGATAAATCGCCTTTCCTCATGATTCATCGGTGTTGGATTAATAGTTTCGGACCATTCGGAGGCTGAGTGTAGCACAATACGTTATAAAACAGTAGTGTAACTCAGCGGTGTCTTTGAAAGGACAATACCAGAAAATCTATATAGCTTTGCCCCAACTATTAAAATTCGTTTGCATGCCACATGGAGCAATTTAGCAGGGAGGCTCCTTTGCACAGGATGCCGGCAAGATTATGGGTACCACAACGGTGCCTATTTCTGCCGTGAAACAGTAATGTGTAAGCATTAACACTCTACGTTACACTCTTGTCCAGATCTGTAACTTGCCTGGATTTTTTAAATTAATAATAAAATCTGATGGATTGTGAAGATGGAATATAATAATAAAACTACATAATATATAGTCTTCAATCTTTACGAGAAATGAAATATTAACAAGATCAACTAAAAAGTCCGCACTTCTAACCAAATGCAAGGCCACACAAAATACAAATCACAGCGGAACAAAGATGATAAATGATGGCATTGACATTTATGGAGTTTCCTTTCACAATTGCGCGAAGCGAAGTTGTATTTGCCACACAATATACAGTATACTTTATTAATATTATTAAAATAATTATGTATGATTTACTAACAACATAATCAAATAGAATTATTTTTATAACATATTCAACAGGACTTTAGGTTTTTTTACTACCATGACTAATAAAAAACGAAGGACTCCGCGCCGTGATATTAGCGAGTGAAGCACAAAATGCTAGTGTGTATGCGGTTACGGGGTGTACCACTTACACAATTTTTTCTCCCTTAAATAATCATATCCATAAATACTTATATATTATTGTTTTTACACTTTAACACAACGCTCGACGGCATTTTTAAAATATTTTATTGCGACGCAAACTGATCTGTCACAGACGATGGCAAATCTCATAATGGCGGCCGATCGGCTTGTATTAGTGTAAGTGTATGCATATACGGAGTCCTTACTTTTTTACTCGTCCGTGCTACCATGTTATTAAAGTTATTTTATTTATCGTGTATTTCACAATATACTACATCGATCGTGTGTGTGACAATTTGGTTATATTATTATGCGGCGCAAGAGACAACTGTCATTATGTTAACCTCTTACGGCCGTTCCCAATTCTACTATCTACAGATAGAGATAAATTACTACCTTCTACTGACAGTAATTAGCTGTCAATAATCTGAAGCTGTCCCAATATCGGGTATATTCATAAGTCATTCTTATCGCCTTATATTGGGACGCGTGAATTGCAATTTCCATACAAACTTTATATCGCTGGTAAACTATACGTCGTCCCATAGACAGACATCGTGCACGGATAAGGTGAGTTACCGTCGATAAGTTTATTGGAACAGAAAAGTCAACGATAGTTACGATTTTTATCTCAAGTAAGAGATAGACTGAATATTGGGAATGGCCGTAAGATGACAATGCGTCTGTTGTCTATGGTATTTCTCTATATACAGGAAATCATCGGCGCTATAACTTGTCATAACCAAATTACAAGAAAAGAAATAATTACGGCGCATCCAGATCGCTTATGCGTCGAAGTAATGCAAATGGCCGTCTGAGAAATAGGAAGTCGACGATTAGGGTGGTGTAACTTCTTCTTTCGTATTTTATCCGCAAATTTTGTATTACTTATTCAATTTTAAATGGTCATATTATATTCATTACAATATAATTTTCGAATATTTTCATTTTGTGTAAATGATGTAAATTGATGGGGCAGAATCTGGCATTGTCCTTTATATCTACGTCTGGGCGGAACGCTAGGGTACATGCAAAATAACTGATGACTCGGACGGTACGGCGCGGTGCTGCTAATGTAACTCGGACGGCGATCTGTCTCGGCAGCCTACGGCGTGACACGAGTCAATAGTTTTGTCTTCTCAAGATTGCTTTGCGGCCGTGCAAACCATATGTATGTGTGCGTGCGTCTATTTGGATGCTCTAGTATGATGTTAAAGTAATGTTCTATTAGTGTATTGTGAGTGTAGTGAGTTCGGGGTAACGTCTCAGCACACACTAGTTCTCTTATTTCTGATCGATCCGAGTCTCCCAAGTTCGACTAATACCTGTGTAAAAATTGAATTATTTTCTTAAATATTTACTCTGTGGCGGCCCTCCACTGTGCGGTTTTCAAGGAGCTTTCTTCCACGTACTACAAAGCTGTGGAATGAGCTTCCTTGTGCGTTGTTTCCGGGACGATACGATATGAGTACCTTCAAAAAAGCGCGTACACCTTCCTTAAAGGCTGGCAACGCTCCTGTGATTCATCTGGTGTTGCACCAGGTGACCCGTACGCTCGTTTGTTCTCCCTTTTCCATAAAAAAAATATTTAATCTTCATAATTTATCATTTTTCACCACATAATTTTAATTTTAACTTTTCATTTAATGAATTTAAATAACACAATATCATATAACTCAATCTAAAAGCCTTGATTTGATTTTATATTTCCAGAAACAACTTTCAAAACTGAAGCCATTAAACATTTTGTTTATAGGCTCATAACTAAAACAAAGCTGGGTCTGAGGCAACAAAACAACACGTAGTTTCAAAACAAACTGTAGGCTTTTCGGTTGTTTGCACTTACTTTACATAAGCCTCTTAGAAAGTCACATTAATGATGTTATGTTATAAAAAATAAAAAGTTTGTTTAGCCTAATAAAATATATTAAAATCACAAATAAAATTTATGAAAGTTGCGGTTCGAACACAATACCTCCGGCGTTTCGTGCCAGTACCCTAACTGTCTAAACTTGAACAAATCATGCAAGATTTTATGACGATACGTCACTCGAACGGTTAGCTCAGTTGGTTAGAGCACCGGCACGAAACGCTGGAGGTCGTGGGTTCGTGTCCCGCATCGTTCATAAAATTTTGTTTTCCAAATTTTATTTGTATATAATATAATAATACTAGAAGTGATCACCTTAAGAACAAACTGTTAATATTAAACTCATTATTAATTTTTTTCAGAAACAAACGGTCATATAAAATTTTTTACAATTCATACTTAACATTACTTAGAAACCTATATTAATTAATAAACTAGATTTAAAAAAAATAATAAAAATATAATTATATACAGAGAATATTATATAGATAGAAATAGATTAAAGCATTTAATTAACAAATCAAGAAAAAAAAATTGAAATACCAAAGAATATCATTTCATTATCAATATTTATCCAACGAATCCCATTACAATGCCGTGACGCTCAGGATTCTTAAAAAACACAATAATTCTGAGCGGCACTACAATTGCGCTCATCAACTTGAGACATTAGATGTTAATTCTCATTTGCCCAGTAATTTCACTAGCTACGGCGCCCTTCGACCGAAACACAATAATGATTACACATTACTGCTTCACGGCATCCCGTGCAAAGGAGCCTCCCACTGGTAAATGAACAACAATGCTAATTAAAAGCAGGTTCATGTAGAGTTTAAGGGTGTTAATTTAAGCAAGCGCAGTATTTCAAGTCTGTAAACTGAATACGAAAGGCCTTTCTGTTAAGCTGTCAGTAGAAGTGACTAGTGTCGCGCAAATGATAAATCTTGTGAACACTCGTGGGTGCCAGATGTTTGGGCTATTTACTAAATGAAGCTTACATTTAAATGGTGGAGCTTCGTTACTGGCTTTGTCACGAACCTCATACTAACTTTACGTAATGTTTGAAATATGTGAGTAAAATAATTAATTATATTGGAAGAAGACCAGTTTTTATGACGGAAACAATTAGTGAAAACACGCATTGTCTATTAAATTAATTAATCTATTAATATTTAAGCTTCACAGACTATTGGACTTGATATAAGTGCACTCATATTAAGATGTAAGTGTGATATTAAAAAAAAAAACAATATCAATCATCATCATAATTCCGGCGATCTTAACCAGTTCGTTTTACCATCTTGTTGGGGGCCTACCAATAGTACGTCTTTCGGTACGTGGAGGCCATTCGAGGACTTTACTGTCCCCAACGGCCGTCTGTCCGTCGAGCTAGCTAGTCGGCTGATCTAATGCCAATTCTGACTCTCGCGCCGGTTTTCCTTAGTCAATTGTCACCGGGCACCGGCATAGTCGAACGCATATTCATTATTTCGTCGGTGGGCATATTCGCAACGGATCAAAGTACTCAACACATTAATTCATCCATCAGGGGCCTGGAGGCCACCAGCTGGAGCTGCAGAACATCTCTTCTTCGGAATGTCCTTCCTCAGGTGTGTCTGTCTATTGCTTCGCCATAACTAATTTTCATTTTTAATATGATATGTTTTCCTACGCACGCGCTTATACAATTGTGTACACTTCTTTTACGAAATTTCAATAGAGTTGCAATATATATAAGTAAAATATAAACCATCTCCAATATTGAAAAGTGTTATAATTTTAAACTTAACTTAAATTTAATTTCTTTTAAGTGCAAACTATCAAACGTCAGAAAAGCTGTCGTTTTTTCCATGCATAAAATAAAAATGTCCAACAAGTTACTACAATATCTTTCTTCATACATTATATTTTCTAGAACTCTAGGTGCATATGATAGCGGAACACATCGATATATCACTACAGAGAGGACACAGTAAATTATGATTGTACATCATCTGTACTGACCTGAGTTGCCCCTCTAGAGCTATGAACCTTTCGTTTGCCTTTATTCAACATGAATGATGGTCGCAATCTCGCTGCCAACGTGATCTTGAACAGATTTTATGATATTCGTGCTTTGCTAGTGTAATTAAGACGAAAGGAATGATACCTAGAAAAGAATATAAAAATTAAGGAAAGGGCAAGGGCAAAAAATTATATTTCATGTACACATACGTAACGACATGGGTATCAAAATAAAGCGCGATAACCTTCCTTAAAGCCCGCTTCTGTGATTCTTCTGGTGTTGAAAGAGAATTTGGGCGGCGATGATCACTTAACATAAAGTGAACTGTCGCCCGTTTGACCTCCTATTCCATAAAAAACATACATGGTTAATACATTCTTTATTAAAAAAAGTAAGATGAATTAAACACATGATTATTTTTAACCTCTCTGAACTTGAATTAATGCAGCGATATATTCATCAACTTCCGCCATGAGGCACCATAGAAAATGTTAAAAATAAAAATATAATGGGCGTTCCTTATCACTCACAATCAGTCATACTACATGTTGTGATTATAGATACTACAATTATGATTTCAATGACACATGGATGGAAAAGATAGAGGAACATTTTAATTATATCAAAACTTTAGTTTAAGCCTTAGTCTTTTCAAATTTTTATGCTTAAAAGTTTTTTAGTTCACTCAAAAAATAAAAAACGGCTTTACGCGTTTGACATATTTTCAAAATATGTCAATGCTACGTCATTGGGAGTCATCGTATCATTTATCGAGGGTAGAGGCATGGACAAGGTGTATATGAAAAAGTGTTCGTCAAAATTCATTAAATTAGGGTGGCGCCACAGTAGCATCAGGGAAAATCTTAAAAGAAGCGCCAATTATAAAATGGTAGTAGTATCTAGTATATTAGAAATGACATCAAAAAGAATACTAAAGGAAACAATTTTGAGAAAATGAATGCCTTTTATGCCTTTTTATACAAATCACTCTAGGTACACGTTTCCCTATAATAATTCTTTTTTACTGCATAATTTTTTTACAATGTAACTTGTTTAAATTTTGAATAATTAACTACCTTAGTCGACAATAATATTTAATTTTTTAACATAGCACACTTAAAGTCGTTCACAATTGCTACATTCACCATACTTGATACCATACCCTGTGCTTTCACCAGCGCCATTGTGGAAGCCTTTTGAACTATTATTTACAGCATTAGCTGAACACTTTTTCACCTTTTCTCCCTTAAGGGATGATACTCATTACCTCTAGCCTCCGTAGTTCAATCATCGTAACTTTGTTGTCAATATTATGAATGTTAGCTGTTTTAAATTGCCTGTAGATTTATATGGGCAATTATACTTGATACTAATTCTACACATAAGTGTCTACAGCTAGTATCGTTTGCGTCTAGTATGTTGAAATGACAACTTCTTCGAATTTATTATATATAGTAATTTTAAAGAGCCAATTCACGAATAGAATACAACAAAAATCATTTGTGTATTATGTTACTTTATTTCGTTATAACATTTTATAAGAAAGAGTGATGACACGAGCGATCTGTTCAGCTGATGGTAAGTGATTTGACCTGCCGATTACGAAGCAGTTCAGAAAAGCTCATGGTCACTCAGAGGGAAATGCTCGGAGTTTCCCTGTGAGATCAAATCAGAAATGAGGAGATCCGTAGGAGAACCAAATTCACCGACACTGCCCAAATGATTGCGAAACTGAAGTGGCAGTGGGTATAGCACATAGTTCGATGGACAGTCTTTGAATGATGACACGTACCGGAAGACGCAGTGTTGGTAGGCCACCACAAGATGGATCTACGATCTCGTCAAGATCTATGGAATACGTTGGTTTAGGACAGCGCTGGACCGATCGTCATGAAGATCTTTGGGTGAAACCTTTGTCTTGCAATAGCTAATATACAGCCGGAATTCTTACGACAGAAAAAGGCACTGCTATAGTATCTACCTGGCCAGTATCCTGTACAAAAATGCCTCCCAATTTGCCAGCAACACACGTAAACTTCGAGTCATGCATTTCAACAGGCAATTACATCATGTGGCAAATAAATAGTGTTGGTTCCCCGTCAGTATCTATTATTATATACTGAAAGAATCAGAAAAAATTTAAACTAGTTTCAAACTTGAAATGCAAATTGAATAAGGCTGTCTTAGAGTATCAAATAAAGATTGCGTCGCTCAATATTACGTTTGCATCTAGCTTTTCAGGTATAATCTTGTACTCGAAGTTTTCTGTTTATTTTCGCTTCCAATTTCGTCAGAGTGCCTGCCAAGGTGTTGTCTGACGTCGGCTTACACTTTGATACATATAGACCGTAAGAATGCTGATCAATTGCAGAAATTTGTTTGCTTTGACTACAATTACTAAACGAACGCCATTACCAGTGGGAGGCTCCTTTGCACTGGAATCTACTGGAAATTACTGGGCAAATGAGACTTGACAACTTATGTCTCAACGTAACAAGCGCAGGTGTGAGTGCCGCTCAGAATTTTTGGGTTTTTCAATAATCCTGCGTGCGGCACTGCATTGTAATAGGCAGGGCGTATCAATTACAAACAGCTGAACGTCCTGCTCGTCCCTTATTTTCAATAAAAAAAATATCCAGTAAATTTACTCCGTATTGAGATGGACTGATTCTAAAGCTTTGATACTGTTCTGCGGAGCTGTTTGATCGATATTTCTTCCGCTAAATACTGCAGATTTCAGTCAGTACCAATCTTAGTATATATATTTCTTTTTGTTTTTGCCATTTGTAAGACAAAATCGTTTAAAAATGAGGTATCTCAAAAAATACAAAATCTTATATCATTCGTTTATGAGTTATTTTCTTTTATCAATTAACAAAATTCCGAAATCTAATAGTTACCCCACCACGTGTCTTATAGCCCGTTTTATTATTTATTTTCGCCATTACGCTCTTCATATCTGTGTGATTTTTTTCTATTTATTAATATTAAACGACAAAGTTTCTCATTCTAAGTAACCGTGTGTCTTACAAACTATAAGATATTTAAGTCCTTCAACAGTTTCGCACCAATGTTCAACTTTGTTTTTAAAATTTCAAAGTTTACTCTTCATATATTTTTAGTTTCGTTTATATCGACTAAGTTTATATAAGTAAATTTACTTCCTCTCCCTGTTTACAAGATTTAAATCCTAAACTTATGAGTTCTACTAAAGGAAAGTTAATTTGGAGGAATAGAGGATAATCATAATATTATAACTACTATATCGTAGACATACAAAGCATGTGAGAGAGAAGAAGCTCTCTAACGAATATAGAAAAGGAAAGCGAATCTATTGTTATTGTAACCGATTTTGGTTGACAAGTCGTAAACAGTCATCAAAGCTTCGAATTAGAATATTCGGGTTTTTAATATAATACAAGCTATCACTCACATAGACAAATATATAATAATAATATATTGTCACACTTTTACTACAAATTATCTTGCCCTAAATTAAGCATATATAGCCTGTGTTATGGGTTGCAAGACAACGATATATTTAATACAATATACTTACTTAAATATACATAAATACATTCAAACATCCATGACTCGGAAATAAACATCCATATTCATCATATAAATGCTTGCACCTACCGGGATTCGAACCCGGAAGCTCTAGCTTAGTAGGTAGGATCGCTAACCACTCGGCTATACGGGTCGTCCAAACAGTCCATGCAATATCGGGTCTGCCTGAACAGTAGCTGGGACTTTATTATAAATGTGTATTGTGCGGTGTTTCCGGGACGATACGACATGGGTACCTTCAAAAAAAGCGCGTACACCTTCCTTAAAGGCCGGCAACGCTCTTGTGATTCCTCTGGTGTTGCAAGAGAATGTGGGCGGCGGTGATCACTTAACACCAGGTGACCCGTACGCTCGTTTGTCCTCCTATTCCATAAAGTAAATAAAAAAATAAAAATAAAAAAAAATAAAAAAAATTTTTGTTATTCCAGTCACCATAGATATGATAAATTCACAAGTCATCAATAGTTTTTGTTATTTATTATACCAGTAGGAAGTTCTTTTGCACAGGATGCCGGCTAGATTATGGGTGCAACAACAGCGCCTATTTCTGCTGTGAAGCAGGAATAGGGGCCGTTGTTGTTAGTAAAGGGTGCCGTATCTAGTGAAATTACTGTGCAAATAAGACTTGACATCATATGTCTCAAGGTGATTAGCGCAGTTGTAGTGCCGCTTAGAATTTTAGGGTTTTTCAATAATCTTGAGCGGCACTGCATTGTTATTGGCAGGGCATATCAATTACCATCAGATGAACGTCCTGCTCGTCTCGTCCCTTATTTTGATAAAAAGAATGTATAGCAACTTGCTTCCAAGAAAAGTGAAAGGAAATTCAATCAATATGATCATGCAATTCTTAAAAACTACTGCATTAAGTATTTAAGAATTATACATTACATAAATTAAAAAACATTGTGTGGTTTTATGAAACCACGGTAAAAGTCTCGGAAAAACTCTTTTTCAATATATAGACATTTAACTAAACAACATTTACATTAAACACTGAAAAAAACAAACAAAATAGCGTGGAGCACTGGCACAAATGAAATAGACTAAACAGTCAGCTGCTGCGAACTATAGCCCCCGCTCGACCGTCACGCGACATGCAACACACAGACGAAAAAGTTTGAGACGACGTAATAAAAGTTTCACTTTGATAAAATAAATCAAAAATTAATTTATATTTCCGAACATATTCCGACCATCTTCGTTCTCAATTCTCCGTAAAGAGAGCTGAGGCAGCTATTGACCAGATACTCATTACTTTGAGCTTTGAATTCATCGCACCGTTCATTCTTTCATCGTAGCACGATATTGCCTTGCATCTTTTATCATTCCAACAATAGCTTCTGTTCTGTTAAATAGATTAGCTTTGCATTAGATTTCAATGGCTGATTATAATGAAGTTTGAAAACCACTCATTTCACTGCGGTCATCAAAAGTCCTCGTCCTGTAATCGTTTCACCCCACTCACACTCGCACACTGACTGACTGACGGACTGACATACACCTCATACACAACCACAAACACACTCCACAAACGTCTGTTTCGTCAAGTGTACGTGTCAAAACTTCACACATTACATACATACAAACATACATACAAACATTCATACACACATACATACACACTTACATACACTACACAATTCATCTTTCATCATCAACAGCTCACAAGCACACAGCCGTTCCGAGGTTCGAGTCTCATTAACAGACGCCCCGCGATGTATTTTCCTCCTCTCGAAAAAAAAAATGCGGCCATCAAAGTAATTGAAATGATTTGTAAATGTTGATAATGTAAATCTTGATTTTAAAGAGTGGCAATGAGTTTCTTGTTACTTCTTTTCATTAGCCCAACGCTTTACGAAGTAGCAGTAGATTCAATTAAATTCTTTTTTTTTGACATTCATAAGTGTTATTTCCGTTTTCATAATTTTTTAATTTTAACTGTGCAACATTACAACTAATACTAAGATACAATACAATTATATAATTAGTTTGTACTAAGTGAAAATTAATTAAAATGAATGAAACTTATTTTACATAAATACGGCAGAATTAAAATATTACATTGCATGAATATTTTTTGTTGAACAGCAAATTGTAGTCTTCTACTTCGTTCAACTTTTGGAAGGTTATTGTTCATCTTCTTCGTCGTCGGATTACTCTTGACAGAGCAGTCTGGCACATGTGTTGAGGGGAGTATTGGTTAGGGCTTTGATTTGGTCTGTCCAGCGCATAGGGGAGCGTCCTCTTGACCTACTGCCGTTGACCCTTCCCTGAACAACAAGTCTCTCTATGGCATGCGCTCCACGTCGCGTGATATGTCCGAAGTATCTGAGGATACGCGCTCTGACTATAGATGAAAGCCTTTCTTTCACCTTAAGTTCTTCAAGTTTCGAGACGTTTGTGCGTTGTGTCAAAGATACTCGTAGCATTCGTCTCCAACACCATATTTCTAGTGCGTCAATCGTAGTCAAGGCTATTGTGAGTGTGAACAATTCTACTAAGAGTACGAAAGTAACCTATGTTAGACTTTGCAGTATTTGTTTAAAACGTATCAGTGTCTGCTGATTCTGGGATTCTCATAGGAGCGGATACATTAATTAACGAGAGAATTTCGGGGCAGTCAATTCGACCGTTAACAATTTTATATCTTAATATATATAAATTACGTGTCACGTTGTTTGTCCGCGATGAACTCCTAAACTAATGAACGGATTTAGATGGGGATTACATCATGGAGTGCAGTTTACTCCAACTTGAGTGATAGGATAGTTTCTATTTCCCATGACCCATCATTATTTTTATTTTCAATATTTGTTCTGTATGGACATATTTTCTGTGATATAATTTAGTGACGCACGGTTTGACTGTGAAACAATTTCATTATAACAAGAGGGAGCATTCGTCATTTTAGTCGGGCCAGCTAGTAATATATATATAATAAATTTATACCTGAGAATAAACCAAGAATATGCAAAATGTTGACAATATCGCTGACAACACTGTCAGTATAATGATAATTTTGAAGTTTTCCGGATGTGAAGCAGCCTTGCAAATAAACGCAGTAAATGTCATACGTTCGAATAAGCCAATCATAAGCTACTAATATTATAAATGTGAATGTAAGTTTGTTTGTTACGCTTTCACGCCTAAACCACTGAACCAATTTTGATGAAATTTAGTACTCAGATTAGACTAGAGCTTGGAAAAGGTCATAGGCTACTTTTTATTGCGAAATAAATGAAGGAGTTGAGATAGGGGATTGAAGTTCGTCATTATCGAAGATGAAACCATAACAGTATAGTATTTAGGCAATAATAATAATAATAATATAATAATATATATAGGCATAATGTATATAGATTATGTACTTGTAAAGTCGGTTGATAATTACTCATTAATAAACTGTGTTAAAACATTCATGAAATATATATTAAAAATATGATCAACTTATACGAACTCTTTAGGAACGATTATTTATTTAATTAGTTCTTATTTTTATGCCAAACTACTTAATAAAGTACAAATAGCATTACTTGTTTTTATGGAAAAGGAGGGCCGAAAACGATGGACCGGGTCACCTGTTGTAAAGTGATCACCACCGCCCACATTCTCTTGCAACATCAGAGGAATCACAGGCAGTTTATTTGAAGGTACACATGTCGTATCGTCTCGGAAACATCGCGCAAAGAAGCTCATTCCACAGCTTTGTAATACGTGGAAGAAAGTTCCTTGAAAACCGCACTGTGGATTCGACACACATCCAGAAGGTGGGGATAATATCCTAATTTGTGGCGTGTCATGCGAAAATGGAATTCGGAGGCAGGAATCAGGTGAAACAGCTCTTCGGAACAACCCCCGTGATAAATGCGGTAGAAGACACACAATGAAGCGATGTAAATTTGTCCTAAAACACTAACTTCAAATAAATTAGTCAACAATAATAATAAAGGCATAAAAGGCATTTATTTTCTCAAAGTTGATTCCTTAAGAATTCGTTTTGATGTCATTTCTAATATACTAGATACTATTACCGCTTCGGAAACAAATGGCGCTCTGAGAGAGAAGATAAATCATTTGTTTACTCCACCAAGATTCTTGAATGGTAAATGAACTTAAAAACTCTTTCCACGTAACTGTATTATTCATAGTTGTGTTTGCTTCATTCGTTATTATTTATAAAGTCAGATGGGTCAGAAATCCGATTACCGATCACTATAGAAGAGCTTTCACGTGTAATCCTTTAACCGAGAGGGTAAAGGGTACTATAATTTAATTTACGCTCACATTGTTTTGAAATGAAAACTAATTTTTCATAACAAAATTATTTATAATAAATAATAGGTAAAAAAGTTTTTTATATGAAAATAAAGGACAAGATGAGCAGGACGTTCAGCTGATGGTAATTTATACGCCCTGCCCATTACAATGCAGTGCCGCACAGGATTCTTGAAAAACCAAAAATTCTGAATGCCACTACAAATGCGCTCGTCACCTTTAGACATAAGATGTTAAGTCTCATTTGCCCAGTAATTTCACTAGCTACGGCGCCCTTCAGACCGAAACACAGTAATGCTTACACATTACTGCTTCACGGAAGAAATTGGCGCCGTTGTGGTACCAATATTCTAGCCGGCATACTGTGCAAAGGAGCCTCCCACTGGAAGTTGATTTAAGAGTAAAAAGCGACTAAGTTTGAGTCGGACTCGCCCATGAAGGGTTCCGTAGCAGCAAGTAACATACTATAAAAGTTATATCGAAAGAAAAATGATATTAAATTATTTGAATGGAAAAGACATAAAATCTTACTCAATATCATACAGTGCAAATGAGCTCTCATCATTTATACGTATTAAAAAAAACTACTTACTAGATATCGTTTATACCAATTTTCGGTGGAAGTGTGCATGGTAATTGTACATTATATATTTTTTTTAGATTAATCATTCTCTTATTTTAGAAGTTAGAAGGTGGGGGACACACGATGTACCACTTTGGAAGCGTCTCTCGCGCAAACTATTGAGTTTATAAATAATGACATTACCCCACATGTATGGGTTCGACGAAAAAAAATTTTTGAGTTTCAGTTCTAAATATGAAGAAACCCCAAATTCTTTTTTTCTATTTTTGTGTGAAAAGGTTAATGAAGTTTACAAGAAACATCTACTTACCAAGTTTCAACAGTATTGTTGTTATAGTTTTGGTAAAAAGTGGCTGTGACATACACGGTCAGACAGACAGACATGATGAATCTATAGGGGATCTTTTTTTTGCCATTTGGCTACGGAACCTTAAAAATTAAGACAGAGTAAAAATTCAGAACATGATTATTATCTAGACAAAGTTATCGGTAAACATTCTGCACAATTAGAGATAATATTCAATTTTTTTTAATTTTACGAGATAGTATTTATTTATTTCAAAATTATTGTCTTAGATCATTTATATGCCTAGATAGACTATGACAGCTATGAGAACGTCGAAACAAACAGAGCTTTTAACTAACCTCTATTTTGAACAATAAACGCACACTAACACAAAGCGTCATACAAATCACGAGTGTAAGACGTAGCTTGTCATGCACATTAAAGTATTAAACCTGGCCTGTTTTTATCGGTTGTTTTTTAGACGTATTAATTATCTAAGATTATGTAATTATAATAAATGGTGAGATAGTTGGTTGTGGTTTAGTCTAACTATGCAGAAACGGATTTAGAGTTTTAAGGAAACATTTCATATTTTTCCAAACCTAATTATATGATATTTAATTTTAACTCATACCAATGATGGTATTTTTTAATTAATATAAATAGTACCTGGACGACCGAGCCTTGCTCAGATTTTTAAGAAGGTACAAAACTTGAAGAAAAAAAACTAATAGGACATCTGGATTCAAACCGGGGTCTTCTGCTTTCCGGATCACCCAATCTGAGCAATAATAGTCTTGTATATAGCGGCGAAATTTACTTTTGTAGTCTAATGTTAGTGTAGCAGTTTCTCATTAAAACACGGATTTTTAAGAAGGTACAAAACTTGAAAAAAAACTAATAGGCCATTTGGATTCGAACCGGGGTCTTCTGCTTTCCAGATCACCCAATGTATTGGATATGTTTTTAAAAAGCCGTATAGCGCTAGGACCCCACGGACCAAGTGTCTCAACAGCTTAGAATTATACAACAACAAGTGGGAGGCTATTTCTGCCGTGAAGCATTAATGTGTAAGCATTATTGTGTTTCGGTCTGAAGGGCACCGTACGAAATTACTGGGCAAATGATACTTAACATCAATGTCTCAAGGTGACGAGCACAATTGTAGTGCCACTCAGAATTTTTGGGTTTTTCAAGAATCTTGAGCGGCACTGCATTGTAATGGGCAGGGTGTATCAATTACCATCAGCTGAACGTCCTGCTCGTCTCGTCCCTTATTATTATAAATAAAAACATTAAACAATAGAATAGAAATGCAACAAATTGCATTGTTACAACGTTTAATAAAACTTTGCATCTTATAACGAGGGAATTGTAGAGCTTAATCGAATGTTCAGTGTTGCATCACCAATCCATTCTATCTCTTCGCCTCACGCGGCCTCTCAAGCGAATTATCCAATAAACATAATGAAAATTTAAGCCCACAGACTCGGAATATCCAAGACGTCTCTCACAGATAATCCATACTCATAAACCTTCAGCTGGAATAATACAAATTAGGTACAGTGAAGCCTGCTGTTCACTTTACAAGAGGAATCCGCCTTTTATTATTTCGAAGTTTATGAGTACTTACTTAATTATCAAGATATTTCTATTAATATGCCTTTTATCTCAGCTCCTGGGTATTAAGATACAAATAGAAAATTGTTAAACTTTAATTCAAAACTGCAAAGCTAACTTTTCATTATTTCTTAGAAGAAACTATTTTTTGGAATATTCCCATTTTGTCAATCAAAACTATTGAATCCAAATGTTTCGAGTTTTCTTGAGTGTTAATTCCGCAAATAATCGTCTTCAAACAAAGACTGAGACTCGTGCCAGAGTTTGGCGAGTCAACTGTCCGGAGGATGCCTCGTGTACAGGCGAAAACGTGTCGAATTGATTGAAGACGAATATTGGCGGAATTACAACTCAAGAAAACTCGAAACATTTGCATAGTTATGGATTGCCGCAAAATAACGTCTACATCAATAAATTTTCTTAAAACTATAGAATGCGAGGTTGCCAAACCAACCTGCCAATAAGTTATCTGGTAAATAAACATTACGGTGAAGAGATTACGAAACCCATTCTGTGGCTTTTAATTTATCTAGTCTACGAAAATTCGCTACTTTACTTGGATTTTTTTATTTTTTTTTATGGAGAGGAGGACAAACAAGCGTACTAGTCATCTATTGTTAAGTGATCACCGCTGTCCATATTATTCTCTTCCAACACCAGAGGAATCACAGGAGCCTTGTCCACCATTAAAAATGGTGTACACGCTTTTTGAAGGTACCCATGTAGTATCATTATTACCAGTGGGAGGCTCCCTTCCACAGGATGCCGGCTAGATTATGGGTACCACAACGGCGCCTATTTCTACCGTGAAGCAGTAATGTTTAAGCATTATTGTGTTTCGGTCTGAAGGGCGCCATAGCTAGTGAAATTACTGGGCAAATGAGACTTAACATCTTATGTCTCAACGTGACGAGCGCAGTTGTAGTGCCGCTCAGAATTTTTGAGGTTTTTCAAGAATCCTGAGCGGAACTGCATTATTATGGGTAGGGTGTATCAATTACCATCAGCTGAACGTCATGCTCGTCTCGCCCCTTATTTTCATACAAAAAATAAATTTAAAAAAAGTCAAGTCCTGGAAATACTGCACAAGAAAGCTCATTCGACAGCTAGATTGTACGTGGTACAAAGTGGTGAACAGCACGTGTATATTGTGAAACAGGCTATAGATGATATTATCGACACATTTCGTAAGTAGGAATATAATGACTGAATTATATTGGTATTAAATGTATTAATACAATTTCGATCGAAGACAGTGAAACCGCAACATAGTTCCATAATAAATGAAATCCAGAGACGAATGACGAGTTGGTAAACCTTCATAATTTGTCAGTACATAAGTGGAATTGCTATCGGAAAACTGACTGAAATATTTTACTGCAAAGATTTATCTCTAGAAATATCCGGATGCATGATAGTAAATATTTTAATCTGCCTGCGCCCTGCGATTTCGTCCGCGTATGGAATGTTTAAAATGAAAACTTCTTTTGGAATTCTGGACACTTTTTCGTTGGATTATTAAAAGACCCGCTTAGGTAAAGTCGGCTTAGATCACTAACGGTCTAATATATCGTCCATTGGATTTTAGTTTTGAAAAGACTTCGCATTCGACGGTGAGTGCGGTGATGTAGGTATGAATGTATGTGTGTAAATATGTGTGTAAGTATATGAGTATTTATGTGTAATTGTGGTGTAGGATTATTAACCTCGCTGTGCTAAGTTTTTGACTTTTTTCGTATAGATTTTTTTTTGCAGAGGTGGAAAATACATTTGCTTAGTGAAAATACCGAAACGAGGCCGATATGTCGGGCTCGGGTGTAAATACTACTAAGACCTTCCTCTGTGCTGTCAGTCCTAAAGGCTTTTACAGCAGCAAAGACGGACGTGGGCCTTCTAGGCCAACTGTATGGACTCGGCGCACACTGTATGTATTATGTAATGTGTGTTATAGGATAGGCAAAAATTATACTGGATTTTTAGATATAGGTATTAAGAATCAAAATTCAGGGCTCGCGGATAAAGCAGTATGGGAGGGGTTTTTCTTCAAACAATATTTAAGGCTAGCTGAGAGGTGAAGCCATTTCTTAACATCTTACAGCATTTCTTATCAATCTGGCTATAATACACAAAAATAATTATTCAAATCTGACTGGTTGATCCAATTGTAATCGCTTTCAAACAAACAATTGAATAACTAAACTTTTCGTCTGTATAGTATAAGTAGATATCGGCTAAAGATTATAATGATTGTAAGTATTATAGTAAGTTAAGTAGATACTTCGAATGAATAAAACATAAATATTAACTACATGATCTGTTTTCCAAGTTTTCCTTTTTTTCGCATATTCACGCATTTTGTTTAGATGAATTGATTCCATGAACTATTTAAATTTTAAAAATAAATTGAATTCAAGCTCAAGGTACATTTCATTCGTGGCTATAATTTTATTTCTTAATTAAAAATATAATTTTGTTAAACATTTTTGGAAGGAACTCAACTTTTACTTGATTTTTTTATGAAAATAAGGGACAATACATTCTTAAACTCAGGAAAACACAAAAATTCTGAGCGACAATACAATTGCGCTCGTCACCTTGAGACGAAGTCTCATTTGCCGAGTAATTTCACTAGCTACGGCGCCCTTCACACCGAAACACAAAAATGCTTACACATTACTGCTTCACGGCAGATATAGGCGCGGTTGTGGTTACCATAATCTTGCCGTGCATCCTGTGCATAGGAGCCTCCCACTGGAGAATGAACCTTCTCGAGAAAAAATAACAATATTTCTCCAATATTAAAACAATAATCTCTTTAAGCTTGCAGCATTATGACAATTAATTTTAAATTAATCTTTTATTCAAATATTTACGGCGTATGTTAACTCATGTAAATTTCTAAAGCATATCATAAAAACAGTATAAAAGGACCTTTTATTGTAAAGATAGTAGGCCCTAACAATAAGGCTGTATAAAGTTGAAATTACTCCGGCCATTGTTACCGTCACTGCGAGATGAGTGCTCTTAAAATTGTACACTGTACCTACCTATACACCAGTATATCCTTTCTCTAAAGGCTATGCTACACTAAACAAAATCACATGCGATTTAATATTTTTTTATAACAATAAGGGACGAGATGAGCAGGACGTTCAGTTAACGGTTATTTATACGCTCTGCCCATTACAATGAAGTACCACTCAGGATTCATGAAAATCCCTAAAATGGTCACCTTGAAACATAATATGTTAAGTCTCATTTGCACAGTAATTTCACAAGCTACGGCACTCTTCGGACCGAAACACAATTATGCTCACACATTTCTCCGCGACGGCAACTATTTCTGCCGTGAAGCTACGGTTTTCATAATCTTACCGGCATCTTGTGCAAAGGAGCCTCCCACTGGTATATTAAACTTAACTTTAAGTAAGAGAGAGAAAGGTTTTTTTGTACAAACACTTGATTTATTGATTTTAATTTATGATTTTCTTCTAAAATACCCTAAAAGAACATCCAGTTAACTTAGGTTTTGGGCTTTTTCCATGGTACTTTGTTACCACTATCTAAGTTTATCTGTGACTTAGTAGAAAAGTCTTTTTATTTGTTATCTATAATTTGAAGCAATAATAATTTTGTAGAAAAGAGGGACATTAGAGTTTCTTGTTCGTTCTTCTCTAAGGAAATCTGCCTTCCGAACGAGCTGTGTGAAAAAATGAAATATTTCAAGTTTATTGCAATTTACCTATGAAATAAAATATTTTTATTTGATTAGAGATTCACGCGGATACTAATTGAATAGATCATGGCCTCAGAATCAAAGGTCCGATCGAAAATTTATCGGCCAATAGGACAAACGATATAATTTTACAAAACAGATTTGAACCATATTAGACTCAAATAAGACAAGCTAACTAAAACCATTCTAAAATAAATATAAATATAAGAGAATTCAGCCATTTTATATGTTATGTTCTAGCGATTATAGGATTAAAAGCGTTTTGTCTTAGTTTGAAGCGGTGCGCATTCTGTGTGAACAGACCTAATACAATGTTAGTTACATAGGACTTGCTAAGTTTTTGTACAATAAAAGAATATAAAATAAAACGTTGAAATTGTTGCTTAGTACTGTAGTTTTAATGTATTCTGTTTGCGACGTATGGTAACTAAAAAAAGCGGCCAAGTGCGAGTCGGACTCGCCCATGAAGGGTTCCGTTGCAGCAAGTAACAGATAATAAAAGTTTATAATTTAAAAGTGTACTGTATTTAAATTAAGTTATTGATATATAAATAGGTGTTTTAAATTCGCGACAGATGGTAAGTAAGATTAAGAGGAGGGCTCTAGAAAAAAACATATTCTCAAAGTGGGCTATGAACAAAAAAAGGTTGAGAAACTATGATATATACTATAATAAGTCTAATGACGTATAAAAAAACTACTTACTAGATGTCGTTCAAACTAATTTTCTGTGGAAGTTTGCATGGTAATGTAGATCATATTTTTTTTTTAGTTTTATCATTCTCTTAATTTACCACTTTGAAGTGTCTCTTGCGCAAACTATTTAATAAAACTTAGTTTAGAAAAAAATGATATTAGAATAGAAACCTCAATATCATTTTTAAAGACCTATCCATAGATAGACCCCACACGTATGGGATTGATGAAAAAAAAAATTTTTTGAGTTTCAAATATGGGTAACTCCAAATTTTATTGTATTTTATCTATTTTTGTATAAAAATCTTAATGCGGTTTACAGAATACATCTACTTACCAAATTTCAACAGTGTAGTTCTTTTAGTTTCGGTAAAAAGTGGCTGTGACATACGGACGGACAGACAGACATGACGATTCTATAGGGGTTCCGGTTTTTTGCCATTTAGCTAAGGAGCCCTAACAAGAACGTAAAGCCAGAATCACACAGAGAATTGCTCTTATCTTTAGTCTAGTGAACATCAGATTCAGCTAACAATATTTTCCCGTTTTCAACGTGGATCTACTCGAGTTTTCGGGGCTCAAGTAATATTTGAACGGTTTTATGCTTCATCTTTGCGAAGAGACGTTGAACACTTACACACTTAATGAACGTTAAAACTACCAACTAATCGAAATAAAATTCTTTTTCCAGTGCGAGGCTCCTTTGCACAGGATGCCGGCTAAATTATGAGTACTAACAACGGCGCCTATTTCTGCCGTGAAGCAGTAATGTGTAAGCATTACTATGTTTCGGTCTGAAGGACGCTGTAGCTAGTAAAATTACTTTGCAAATGAGACTTGACATCTTATGTCTCAAGGTGACGAGCGCAATTGTAGTGACCCTCAGAATTTTTGTGGTTTTCAAAAATCCTGAGCGGCACTGCCTTTTAATGGGCAGGCGTATCAATTCCCATCAACTGATTGTCCTGCTGGTCTCATCCCGTATTTTCATTTAAAAAAAAACGGGCTGTCAGAACCTCTATACGCTACTATATTCTAAGTCTATGTTTACAATAGAGTTCTCCAAAATACAGAGTAAAATGTTATAGCAAAAGTTCAGAGTTAAAATATTCTTCACTAAACTATTCAAATAAAATATTATTAGCCTCTAATATTATAGCATCAAGAATTTAATATTAGATCGGTTTTAACTTGATACGGAATTTTGTTGGTCAAGAAGGTATTTTATATGAACCCCTCAGCAATCTTCAATAGTTGGTCAAAATGCTTTGTTCCTAAGAATTTTAAATATTCCTTGCGTTCAATATTTTCTTATGCAGATTCTTTAGAACGAGTTTATACATTTTGTGCTCTAAATGGGAAGCAATTTTTTCATTATACTGATATTAAAATTAATGTACTTGTATTAATAAATTATTATTGCCTGAATACAACTTCCCAAGGAATAGATCCCAAAAGGAACATTGACAAGACGAAGATCTTGTCTAATTCTATGTCACACCTACTCCCGTAACAATTGGGAACTGCACTCTCGAAATTGTTGACGAGTGCGTCTACATTGGACAAACAATCTAGTTAGGCAGATCCAATTTCGTGAAAGAGGTCACTCGTTCAAATCCAACTCGGATGCTAAATACCACAGTGTCTGAAGACGAAGGTTTTCAATCAGTGTATATTGCCAGTGATGACATACGGTTCGCTGACGTGGTCGCTAACTATGGGCCTTATGAGAATGCTCAGGGTCCCTCAAAAGGCAATGGAGAGGGCTATGCTCGGAGTTTCCCTGCGAGGTCGAATCACAAATGAGGAGATCTGTAGAAGAACTAAAGCCCAATTGATTTCGAAACTGAAGTAGCAGTGGGCAGGGCACATAGTCCAACGGACAGATGGCCTTTGAGGCAGTAAAGTCTTTGAATGGCGACCACGTAATGGAAGATGCAGTAGGCCCCCCACTAGATGGACGACGATCTGGTCAAGATCGTCGAAATACTCTGAATGAGGGCAGCGTAGGACTATGATAATTTGAAATAAATTTATAAATTTATCCCTGTACGAACTAAGAGGGGAATTCCGTAAGCACTTCTCAATATTTTATCAGCGTTATTATAAAACCAGGAGGAATATGTAAATCACCTAAGGGCAGGGCAGATCAACCCAGTCTGCACAATACCTGGTCTTGCCATAAATACTGGCACAAAGAAAAAAATTCTATTGCAAATAACATTTATTACTTTTACAGTGTGTTAGTTTAATACATAATTAAACAACAATTTAAAATATAAAAAGCTTATCCGAAGTGATCTCCATTGGCTGCAATACTTTAAACGTTGAGACCAGTTATCAATAGAAGCACGCACTCTTTCCAAGGGAAAATTCTCCACTGCCAATCGTACGGATTGTTTTACGGACTCCAAATTATCATGGCGTTTAGAGCAAGCCGTATTCTATAAAACTGATATAAATCATAATTCAGCGGATTAAGATCAGGACTAGACGACGGTAAGTCTTCAGCTCTGATGAAGTCCGAACCGTTCGTTTCCAATCAAGACTATACACTATATAAGACAATCGTAGACCGAGCTTTATGACCTGGCGCCGAGTCTTGCTGGAAGTACCATTCCTGGATATTGAACACGGTGTTGTTAAGGGGCTTCACTACCTTCTCAAGAATGATATCTTGATACACTTGTGCCAATGATTTGATACCTTTTTCACAAATGTAAGGCTCTTTCATATCTAATAAACATATCCCCACCAAACCATCACTGAAGTCGGATTGTGCCCACGTTACACTCTGTCGACTAATTCCTTAGAGCATTGAACATAAATAAGGTCATTTTTTGTTAAAAAGTTGCTCAATTGTAAAAAAATCCTTATCCGTAAGCAAAATGTTTGTGGCCTCCCTTTGCATACCGTTTCAGTAGTTGTTTCGATTTTGCCACCCTATTCTTTTTCAAATTATCAGTTAAGAAATAACCAGTACATCTCTTATAGGTTGCAAGTCCTAAGTCATCTTTTAAAATACGCCAAATGGTTCTAGGTACTATCTTCATCTTCCGAGATAAAAACTTTTGCTTTTGGACAGGATGGCTTTGAATTCTATCCCTTCCTGCTTTGAACACCTTTGTCGTATGAACACTACGTGAAAGGCCAGATTGGATATTTTTTGTCACAAACAGTGGAAGTCTCATTGTGCCTATTAATAGCCCGGTACACAAACATTGTGGCATTTGGTGTATGGTGTATGGAGTATGGTGAGTTTTAAAAATTGCACCTGGCGCCATACCTATTTTGCGTAATGCAATCACAGCGATTCGGTTCTCTTTATCACCCCACTCCATTTTAATAAAGCAAAATATTATATATAATGTAGTGGCGCCATATTGAGAAATCTCAATGAACAATCGAATCAAAATTATAGATTCGAAATTCAAATTTAATATTTTGTTTATATTTTAATTGTACCAGTATTTATGGCCAGACTAAGTATAACATAGCATCTCTTGTAGGGGAAAGAATTATCACGTAAATAATCAACCTTAGGTGCATTTATTAACATTGAAGGGGTCTTTGACAAAACCTCTTTCACTAGCAAAGGCCGAGGCCGGGTGCATAGACAGCATGTTAAGGCACAGAGCGACTCAGGGTTATACTGGACAGTAAGCTGCTTTGGAATAAACATTTTGAACATAAGCTAGTAAAAGCGGGCATCATCTTTTGGCAGTGCAGAAGACTCATAGAGAAAACCTGGGGTCTTGCTCCAAAGATTTCTCTATAGAGCTGTGACTAGACCAATTATCACATTAGACAATATTAGGGAGCAATAGCTTGGTAGCCCAGGACAGAGCTTGCGAGAGCACAATCCAAGCTGCAGCGATTCCAGCGGCTGGCTTGCACAACCAGAACAAGATGCATGCGCACTACGCCTACGTCTGCCCTAGAAACTAACCAAGGGCTAAAACCACTTGCCATACACTTTCAATATGAAGCGACAATGGCGGCTCTACGTCTGTGGGTAAGCTGTTGGGTATATGGAAGAATGAAGACTGCCTTACAGATAATCTCTGGAATAGAGTAAAAAAGGGTTATCTAATCTGCGAGGCACCATGCGATAAGATACATATATATTTCAAAAGAATAATCACATACAATTGTTTGTAGAGGATGCTAACCAGTAAGGTGTAAAGGAATTAAGAATTTACATAGACGGCTCCAAAATGGTTGCTGGAACTGGTGCATCTTCTCACAGGAACTAAACACTATTCTACTTCTATACCCTTGGGCACACACAAGTTCATCTTCCAATGTGAATGTGTAGCTGAGGAAGCTGCGTCATCAGCTTCCTTGATAGCGACAGTATACGAACTTCACCAAATCCTGGAACAAGTTGCATCTTTTAACTGCGTAACTCTGTAGTGGATCCAGGGACATAGTGGTTCACCTCACCTCACCACCCAATGGATAAATGTCTCAAGGTGTGGACAGTCGAAAGAAGCGACACCTGCACTTTCACCCAAATTGACACGTCACCTTATCAGCCTCAACAGACATGACATCCGAATAATGGTCGGTACCCTAATGGGTTACACATCACTAAAAAAGCAACTTTTTACAATCAGAGTAACGGACAGACTCAGTGCAAATGCTGTCTAGCCGAAGACGAAATGGTAACTCACGTTATCCTGGAATGTGCGGGGGAAGCCAACCAACGGGCAAAAACCTTAGTTAAAACTAGGTCACTCCAAGAAATCTGCGAATACCCCAAGAATGTTCTGAATTTCTGAAGGAGCTGGTTGGAGTAACTGGCCAATACTGGACGCAAAATGGACCCAGCTTAGTGTTTTAATTGCGGAACCAAGAGCCCTTATACCATACCATACCACAGCAAACCAGGGGAAAATCTAATACGTTATTCGGAGATTCAATCCCCATTCTGACTTTAGTGACACGTTGTATTCCACACATACCCATTTATCGCCAAGGTCCTATTATTTTAGACGGAGACTTATCATCGTTTCCCATTGAGTCATAATATTTATACCTCCTGCGCTGGTAAGTTAGGGTGAAGTTGTATTTTCATCTCAAGTCAATTTCCTCATATGCTAATATTGGGGTTGAGCAGGTTATCAACTATAAAGTAGATCCTGTAGATGGCGCCAAAACCAGAGAGTTAAACAATATATATCATAACTTACGAACCATGCGTCACTCGAACGGTTGGCTCAGTTGGTAAGAGCGCTCGGACGGAACCCGCGAGGTCGCGGGTTCGAGTGATGCATTGTTCATAAATTTTCGTCACAAATGTAATTTGTTTTAATAATCCCAGATGTCAGCGATAGCTCTTTGAAAATAACAAACTGGTTAACTCGATAAGTTTTAAAATTAAAAAAAAAAACATATTTCAATTCATTTCATATTACAAAACTCAACTTCCTTTCGTCTCTCCGGATCACACTTTTCTTTCGCTACCAGCTTACTTACCCAATAACGGCCGTTTTCAATAATGTATCTCTAGTTGCGGATACATTGCTGTTACCGTTTAATGACAAGATCTTCTATCTATCTATCAATAGTTATGTCCAATATGGTTATAGTCCAATGCTTTGTGTCAATAGGTTATTCAAATGTAAGTAAGCGTAAAAGGTAAGATTTGTCTACCTCTAGTAAGTTGAACTAAGGATAGATAGGTTATTGAAATCGGCCGTAAAACAAATAACTTAAGTCAAGTTTAAAAATATTTAAAGTTAGGCAACATCTGATATGTTTCATATCTACATTAGGAGCATGTCTACTTCAGCGATAATTGACAGAACTGCACTCTGGTGACAATGCCCCTTCATTAATAACAAATGAGAGAATACTACCATCATTTAAACCAAAGAACAATACATTCTTACAACAAAAGAGTAAACTACAATAGTTTATTAAAACTGCAACGATGACATACTTTTAAGATATTATTCTGCGAAGCTCTTAGTTCTTAATAAAAGAATCTCTGTTATAAAGACCGCGTATTTTAATTAAGTCGCGCTTAAGTTTCATATTACTCCAAAGTGAAATTGCAAATAGTTACTTTGAGATCTATGATCAGATAATTGAAAATGTTCTTGAAACCTTTCTATCATTTGAAAACTCACAGTTAGCCAGGCGGTTACACCTGAATATATATGAATTTTATAACCTTTTTGCATGTCTGTTTTTAACAATGTTTAGTAAATGAATTATTTTGTGGTTTCCTTTTATCTTTATTGAATACTAGGTGACCCAGAAAACGCTGTATTGCCATATAAAGTAATTAAAAAAAAAACGAATATTGAAATTTTTGGGGTATAAAAAATAGATGCAACCGATTCTCAGAACTACCAAATATATCGTACTACAATTATTATAGTCTTGCAACCCTATAGCAGATTTGTGGATGGAACAGGATAATATAAAAATCACGTTGTATAAGAAAGTTGTATATATTCTTAATGCTGAATCATAAATAAATGGAAGAAGTGGGAGAGTCACGTAGCCGTCTTTTGACGTCAGCACAATCGGGCCAGACTCGTCCGGGTTAATTACCACACTCGCACAGAATACCGGCGTGAAGTAGCGGCCTAGTGCCGCTATGTTTCGCATAGGTTAGTGTCGAGGACCGGAGGCCATTCCCCCCCCCCCCCCCCAACCCCAACAAAGATTATGAAAGCGGTCCCTAAAGAGATAGTACCCCAGGAGGGTACCGGCTCTACCAGAGTCGGAGAATCCTTCCCCGAGCACTCTAGCCCGAGCTGCCCTTCGTATTCTGGGGAGGGCACAGTACCGCGCATGACCGAGGACAAACGAGGCAGAAACACCACGGCACCCCGCTCCACGCTCAATGTGGACTTTTGCAATATCAGGGGAATTCACTCCAATTTAAACGCCGTCCACCACCACCTTGAGTTTCCTTGGCCTTGTGTTTCCTTACGGAGACGCAGATATCTCGACCTAGCGATACGTCATATTTAACGTACCCCGGGTACAAAATTGAGCACAATTTTTTGCCTCATGCCGGGGTATGTGTGTACGTTAGGGAGGATATCTGCTGTCGCCGTCTCGGCAATTTTGAGGGTAGGGACCTGTCCACTCTCTGGCTCCGCGTAGATTTAGAGGACCGCGTCCGCATCTATGCGTGTGTCTACAGGTCCCATAGTGGTAACGCAGAAACCGATCATCTCATGGGCTGCGTTCAAGCGGCAATTGACGACGTGCTTGCACAGATCCCCTCCGCTGAAATCGTAGTCTTGGGTGATTTCAACGGGCACAATGCCGAATGGCTTGGATCACGTACCACAGACTACGCAGGGCGATCTGTGCATAATTTTGCATTGGCGTACGATCTGTCCCAATTGGTTGAGTCGCCAACGCGGCTCCCGGATGTGGATAGCCACATGCCGTCCTTATTAGATCTTCTGCTGACTACACATCCCGATGGTTAGCAGGTCATTGTCGACGCCCCTCTCGGAACGTCCGACCATTGCCTGATCAGGAGTGTAGTGCCTATACGACGCCCACGACGCAGACCACCAGTGATCCGCCGCGTTTGGCACTACAAGTCAGCAGATTGGGATAGGATGCGTTCCTTTTTTGCATCCTACCCTTGGAGCAGGGTTTGTTTCTCTTCGGATGATCCTAGTGCCTGCGCCGTTGCAGTAGCCGATGTGATACTACAGGGCATGGATATTTTTATACCAAGCTCTGTAGTACCGATCGGTGGCAGATCACAGCCCTGGCTCGATGCGTCAGTTAAAGCAGCATCTGCAAAAAACAGGCGTATCGAACTTGGGTTGCGGCGCTGGGCACAAAGGATCCGAACTGCATAGTTCTAAAGAGGAAATACAACCGTGCTTCCAGATTTTTTAAGCGGCAAATCGCCCGTGCAAAGTCAAAACACGTCGTCAAAATCGGCGAGCAGCTTTCCAGTTACCCGACCGGAACACGCAAGTTCTGGTCGTTGTCGAAAGCTGCTCTTGGTAACTTCAGCCAGCCGTCCATGCCGCCGTTGCACTTGAGGAATGACACCCCGGCCCATATGGCAAAAGAGAAAGCCCATCTCCTGTGCACTCTTTTCGCCTCCAACTCGACTCTTGACGACAACGGAAAAACACCGCCGACAATACCGCGGTGTCAGAGCTCTATGCCTGAAGTACAGTTCAGACAGAAAACTGTTAGGCGAGCTCTGTTTTCGTTGGACGTCAGGAAGTCGAGCGGGCCGGATGGCATTTCTCCAATCGTGCTTAGAACGTGTGCCCCTGAGTTGACGCCGGTGCTAACGCGTTTATTCCGGCACTCTTATTCCAAAGGCGTAGTCCCTGACTCATGGAAGTCAGCCCTTGTCCATCCGATCCAAAAAAAAGGAGACAGTTCGGATCCGGCAAACTACGGGCCTATTGCTATTACCTCCCTGCTCTCCAAAATCATGGAGAGCATAATTGGCCGTCAGCTCTTGGTATACCTAGAGGGTCACCAGTTGATCAACGACCGACAATACGGGTTTCGCCATGGTCGGTCGGCAGGTGATCTTCTGGTATACCTAACACATAGATGGGCTGCGGCTATTGAAAGCAAGGGGGAAGGCCTGGCAGTTAGCCTGGATATAGCGAAGGCCTTTGATCGTGTATGGCATAAGGCGCTCCTCTCTAAACTTCCATCATTTGGGCTTCCCGAGAGCTTGTGCAAGTGGAACTCCAGCTTCCTCACTGGCCGCAGCATACAGGTCGTTGTCGACGGACATTGCTCGAACCCGAAGCCCGTGAATGCTGGAGTGCCCCAAGGCTGTGTGCTATCTCCTACGCTGTTTCTTCTGCATATCAATGATATGTTGGACACCTCCAACATTCATTGCTATGCAGATGACAGCACTGGTGATGCCGTATACACGGGCCATGCACGTCTCTCTCGGGAAATCGTCGACCAGTGCCGGGAGAAACTTGTGTCTTCTATCCAGTCCTCTCTTGAGAAGGTCGCGGAATGGGGTAAATTGAACCTTGTCCAATTTAACCCCCAGAAGACTCAAGTTTGCGCGTTTACGACTAAAAAAACCCCATTTGTCGCATCACCGCTCTTCGACAACACTTCCCTAAAAGCCTCGCCTAGTATCGGAATACTGGGTCTCAAAATCTCAAGTGATTGCCAATTCCGTGGCCATATGGAGAGCAAAGCCAAATTGGCTTCAAAGAAACTTGGCGGCATTAAAGAAGCACGGCAATACTTCAAGCCAGCCCACATTCTAGCTCTGTACAAAGCGCAGGTCCGGCCACACATGGAGTATTGCTGTCATCTCTGGTCTGGCGCACCCCAGTATCAGCTCGATCCATTTGACCGCGTGCAACGCAGAGCAGCGCAAATTGTCGGGGACCCAGTACTTTGTGAACGGCTGGATCACTTGGCGTTGCGTAGAGACGTCGCTTCATTTTGTGTCTTCTACCGCATTTATCACGGGGAGTGTTCCGAAGAGCTGTTTTACCTAATTCCTGCCGCCGAATTCCTCCTTCGCATGACACGCCACAAGTTAGGATATCATCCTCACCATCTGGATGTGTGGCGGTCCTCCACAGTGCGGTTTACAAGGAGCTTTCTTCCACGTACTACAAAGCTGTGGAATGAACTTCCTTGTGCGGTGTTTCCGGGACGATACGACATGGGTACCTTCGAAAAAAGCGCGTACACCTTCCTTAAAGGCCGGCAACGCTCCTGTGGTTCCTCTGGTGTTGCAAGAGAGTATGGGCGGCGGTGATCACTTAACAACAGGTGACCCATACGCTCGTTTGTCCTCCTATTCCATAAAAAAAAAAAATGAAAATTGTCAAAAAAAATTTAAGGGGTTGGTGACCCTTATCATTTAGGGGTATAAAAATAGATGTCGCCGTTTTTCAGACCTATCCGATATACACACAAATTTTCAAACAAATTGGTTTAGCCGTTTCGGAGGAGTTTGGTAACAAACACCGGGACACTAGAATCTTATAAATAAGTCTAGCTGACCCGACAGACGCTATTCTGCCAATAGAAAAAAATAGCTTTTATTAAAGTAGATATAGTAATTTATCCTTAAGATATAGACATATTATGCCCTTGCGGACTTTTCTGTAGATTGAAAAAAATGCAATTTTTTTTTTATCAAGTATGTACATAAATAAATCTTCATGATTGGAGCCTCGTTTTATGCACTGTAAGACTCCGCTCTGCAATAGCTTATTAATATAACATTATTTATAGACAATCAAGCATTTTCTAATGACAAAGAAGTATGTATAATTCCACTATTCATTATTTTGTTATATCTCTAAGGGGTCCAACAAATATCGTTAATGTAAACAAAAATGTAAAAAAGAAACTTAACATTTTATATACTAAAACCATCCTCGAAAACCACGCTATCCATTGGTAAGAATAGCATGAAAATCGGTGCAGTAATTTTTTAATTTATCGCGAATAGACGAACAGACGGACAGACGTGCCGGAGGACTTTGTTTTTTTTAAATATTGGTGATGTACATGAATCAAATTACCTATCCATATATTTTGTTAAATTTATCTTATCTCATATCTTTAAACGAGCAATTCTTGTATATATATACATATATATATATATATATATATATATATATATATATATATAATCGGAATCTCGGAAACGGCTCCAATGATTTTCATAAAATTTAGTATACAGGGGATTTCGGCTATAAATCGATCTCGCTAGGTTTCAATTTAAAAAAATGTTGTTTTATCTGTATTTTAATGAGATGAGAGCTACAATAAAATTAAAAAACAAAGGCAAATTTCGCCACTATATACAAGTCTGTAATAGCTCAGATGGGACATTTGGTGATCCGCAAAGCAGAAGACCCCGGTTCGAATACAAATGTCCTAATTTTTTTTTGTTCAAGTTTTGTACATTCTTAAAAATCCGAGCAAGCCTCAATTGTCCGAATAATTTTACTAAAGAATTATAAGGATGTTTTCTGTATCCTCGTAATTATAAGAATATAATAATTTTCTTTGATTCTAAGAATCTAAATCCGTACAAAATAAGTACATTAGAATATGAAAGTATCGATATTGGTGTTGGGGCTTGTTATAATACTATTATCAGCGAGAAACATTGTTATAAAAGCAATTTCGGCTTCCCATATTGCCTATTAGCTTGAGTCCGAGGCAACTTTTTCACAATACTCTTCTCAATACAGCGTAACTGTACTAAAAAAGATATTAATATCTCATTTTCTGCATTATCCTGAAATTATTAATGTTATCTTTAAAAATCTTATAGTTGTGTATTAAATTTGTGGAAATTATATAAGTATAGGATTTTATTCAGATATGCATAACTGAAATTTGAAATACAAACTTGAAGAAAAAAAAGCTTCAAAACTACGACTTTTCCTCTTTTTTTAACCGACTTCAAAAACATTAACCCAAGACAATAGATATAATATGCACTAAAAAGTATAAAAATAATGGCGTATTTTTATACAATCTAATTAATTAATCTAATTCTAGTTACGAATATTGTAATATTTGGAGTCGGTGTCATCCAAGATAGGTTTGTAACTACTTACATAGTTATAGATGAGATGTGCTTGAGTTGTGAGGAGGCGACAGGTGAGAGCGGGTCGCGGCGGAAGGACACCGATTCCAAAAATAACAATAATAGTATTTTAATAAATATTAAATACAAGCTTGAAGAAAAATAAAGTTTCAAAAGTACGACTTTTCCTTTCCTTTTTTTTAATATTTCTTGTTGAATTAAAAACAATTAATGTCATAGACTCCATATAGGAAAAATGTTGATTTAAATAAAACACTTTTTAAATGATTAAAATGATTGTAATTGAAACTGTATTTATACATTAGATTTTGTGTAAAAATTAAATTTCTAAAATTAAATTTTAAAAATTAAAATTGACCTTTCCAGAAATCGTTTTCAGGGGGACTGCAAAATTTAGTAATTTTAAAAGTGTTTTATTGAAATGTGTACCTAACTCCTGTGTTAATCAAAGAAAATACTAAACTGTATTACGGTTAATTACTTGAAAAGCATATTATAAAGATAACGAAGTATTTCTAATATGAAATGAGTATTCAATCAAAAATGAAAATAATGTAACAAAAAATTTAAATAATAAATAAACTGAATAAAAATATCTCCTCTTTTCACAAGACATCCTTCAGCTCCGTGTGCTGTCAAGGCCACCTCCAATTGTTTATATTGAACTCTATTCTTATAAACCCTTGTCCAATATGGCCCCAAGGACAGGCATAAAAGGCATTTATTTTCTCAAAATTGATCTCTTTAGAATTCTTTTTGATGTCAAAACTCTCCCAGCATTATTTTTTTGCGCTCTTTTTAATAACAATATACAATAGTACTGTCATTGGTATTGCTATGAAATAATTATAATCTAGTCCCAGGTTCTCCGTTCACTTACATATTCAGCTGTGGAGTAGTAGCATTTACGACAAAGCCCTTTTAATTTAAACTAATACAACATTTAAATTTATTTATAGATAATGCCTGAACAGTGGCTGGGACTTTATTATAAAAGTGTATACATTTACCCATAAAGCTATTATGTATCTTATGAAGCCTACTAGATTAGTTACAAGCAATCCCTTATTTCCAGTTTTTTTTTATAATGAAAATCACCATTCAGAGCAATGGCGTATATATATCGAATAAAAATTTACTGAACACTTTATTTATTAATTTCAATATCTAAAACCATTTCATTTATTGCTTAAGACGTGTGTTTTATTTCAAAATAGTTAGACAGTTTAATATGCCTATTCCATAAGTTCGATTGCTTATAATATAAACATATTTGTTTCTTAATGAATCACCTAGTAATACTAACCTACAGAATTTTTCAATAGATATATAAAAACATTTAGGTGTTCAAATTGTTCTGTTGAATTGTACAAAACGTGCCATTCCTCTATATCTCCAACTCAATTCCCTCACGAAAATATAGCAAGTTAGCAAATCGTCTGCACACCTGTGTATGAATAACGCTCAGCATTTCTATCTAATATGCTTAATAAATCTCGAGAACTTGAGAATGTATTATCCGTATTATTTTTATTGATAGCAGCATTTTTTGGGTGAAATGGCTGTGGGTCCAGAGGATTTACTTTCAGCTTCAACTGCCCCCTAAAGTCCAAAGATTATATTTACGATACGGAGGCTGCTTTGCACAGGATGCCGGCTAGATTATGGGTATCACAACGGCGCCTATTTCAGCCGTGAAGCAGTAATGTGTAAGCGTTACTGTGATTCGGTCGGAAGGGCGCCGTAGCTAGTGCAATTACTGGGCAAATGAGACTCAACATCTTATGTCTCAAGGTGAGGAGCGCAGTTGTAGTGCCGCTCTGAATGTTTGGGCTTTTCTGAGCGGCTCTGCCCATTACAGTAATGGACAGGCCGTACCAATCACCATCTCCTGAACGCTGCTCATCTCGTCCCTTATTTTCATAAAAAAAGCTCAGTATAATATCAGCTGTCAGATAACTATAAAAAATGAAAGCTAGCTGCGGCGCCCTTCAGACCAAAACACAGTAATATTTACGCATTTATGCTTCACGCCAGAAATAGACGCCGGAGCCTCCCACTGGTAAGTATAGCGTATTATGTATATTAATTTACAAATAATCTCTTTTAAAAGTCACAAAAATGGTATCAACATCTTATTTTTTACAGTTTCCATGTTGCGTTACGATAATTTAAGGTATCATCTCGATTTGTGTTTGTATTTGAGGAGAAATATTGACATGTAAATTGATTTATTCTATAAATATACATCGACCATCGTGCAAGGATTGTATATTCGTTCTCTACTATGAATATATTAGAACATTTGCCACGTTGATGCATTGTTCACTAGTATTCCAGAAATACCTTACCAGTTACTAAATTCAATCGGGATTCAAACCACAGTTCACATATTTGAGGACTATGGAATACGGACTCTTCGTTTTGGCCATATTTTGTAAATCTATTTAGTGCTCGAACATTATTAATTTATTATATATTAATCATTATAATGACACACTCTAACACAAATTATCTTGCCCCAAACTAGGCAACTTGCCACAACGGCGCCTATTTCTTCCGTGGACCAGTAATGTGTAAGCATTATTGTGTTTCGATCTGAAGGGCGCCGTAGCTAGCGAAATTACTGGGTAATTGGAATAAACATCTTGACTCATGGAGACGAGCGCAATTGTAGTGCAGCTCAGAGTTTTTGGATTTTTCCAGAATCCTGGGCGGCACTGCATTGTAATGGCCAGGGCATTTCAATTACCATCAACTGAACGTCATACTCGTATCATCCCTAATTATCATTTAAAAAAATGCATGCATGCGTGTAGCATAAAATAAACTAATAGATAAAAAAAATATTCATTCGCATCCTCCATTCAAGTAGCATCCATCATAACTAATCACTAATGATATTAATGACTATTAAAGTGAAATATGTTACTATAAAGTATTCAAACAATGTATTTGTATCTACAATACATTTGTCATTTCAAAAAGCACTGAAACACAATTGCCTTTATTCAAATAAGGCCATCACAACGCTAGTAATTAACCAAAGAATTAGTAATAAGAAAACATCAATTTACCTGTCCGTAATCATTTATTAATGGCCATTTATATTTGCAGTTGGGATTAATTTAAAACAACAACCGATCACTATTGAAATGTTGTGAATAATTAAAATTGTTGAATAGAGTTCATTATGAATGCACTCTGCTTTGTAAATTTTCTCGTGATTAATTTTAAAATGCAGCCGATTGTAATCTGGTATTAATATTTGTATAGATTTTACTCATATGTTCAAGTTACACCTTGGCGCGATAGATTGAACCGTTGACTCTCACCACGGAGCCTTCGGTTCGATCTTCGCCTGACACGTACCAAAGTGCTTTCGGTTTTCGAGTTCATAATATGTACGTTTATTTAAAGCTCTATTAGGTCGCCAACCCTCTTTCTTTCTCTGGTGCTCAGGTTTTTGGTTAAATGTCTAAAAACTCGCGTCAGGCCACGTGACCTGATCGCAAAATCGTTTCAAACCAAGTTTCAACAATATAGTTCTTACAGTTTTGAAAAAAGTGGCTGTGACATACACGGACAGACAGACGGAAATGACGAATCTATAAGGGTTCCGTTTTTTGCCATTTGGCTACGGAACCCTAAAAACTGTGAATTTAAATTGTAAATACTTATCTGAAATAAATAATTTTATTATTATTATTATAGAAGTTTCGAACGTAAGATGATTTTTATAGAGTAAATTGTTTGTAGCTACAAGCAATTGCAAGTCTCACAAGAAATATACTATAGTACATAAGAATCTAATAAGAAGTAAGCCGTCTATGCTCTCTCGAAATAAGATAATTTAAAATTGACAGAAATAGGCAACACTTTCGATTTTGAAAGTAAAATACAATATTATAAATATTTTCTTTACTTGGACGAACCAGATTCAAATTATAGCCCATATTTTATAGTTTAAATTCACTAAATCCATCCAACATTAATCAAAAGATATCACTTTTTACGGCGCTGGGGAGGTTTTGAATAGAACCCCTTTCAAATATTGGTTTTTGTGCGCGGATCCACGTCCAGTAAGAGCAAACCCATGTTTTTCCATTTATAACCGCACGCACGTCCGGAATATCTTGCGAAATGCAGCCTTTGACTATGCCTTATACAACGTCATTAGGCGTTGAATATAAAGTGAGGGAATGACAAAACAGGAATTAATTTGAGATATGTCGCATGCTACAATGATCACCCTAGCACCAGAGTTTGAGACACACTGTTTACAAGGATGATTTATCTTATTTATTAACATATTAAGTAAAGAACAAAAGAGAATGTAGGTCATCTCTTTTATGGAATGAGAGGACTAACGACCACACCTGATTTTATGTGATTACCTTGATCCATACTGTCATGGATGAAACACCAGAGAAATTGGAACAGGAACCTTTTAAGAAGGTGTACGCGTCTTTTTTACAGTTACCAGGCATGTACACGACATATTGTTTCTTACTCAATGTCATTTTCATCTAGCTACATTATATGTGGCAGAAAGTTTTTTTAAAACCGCACTGTGGAAGAATACCAACCATCCAGATTTCATATGGACATCCAAGTTTGTGGTGTGTAGTACGATAATGGGTTCGGATATTAGAATTTCAATTTGTTTAAGCCGAATGGATAACCGATTTAATCAGCTCTGCTTTGCATACGGTCAAATGCCTCGGGCTTATAGGGGGTTGCCCTGACCAGATATTATACTGTATGTGACAGTAAGACTGCAAGTGCACTGGGACATGCACCTAGTAGAGTGCTATAATGTGGGCCAGCTTGTAGTATCTTGTAGTTTTGTTGCTTATTCTTTGAGGCTAATTTGTCTTGGGACAAGCTTATGATTATATTTATTCTTACAGGTACAACTTATGTGTCTTTAAGCTATTTGCTTTAAAAATGGTGGTATTGTTTCAAATGATATAAAAATAATTACTTTTGTGATGCTGCCATACGCAATACTCGGATAAATTGCCGGCCGTTAAAATTAGTAAATCCTAACATTAGGTGGTCGGATGGTGAGTCCCGTATTTTACTTTGTAGTGTATGGTGTGAAGCTAGAATTTAGCTCAAGAATCAGGTAAGATAGCTCTTCGGAACACTTCGACAATACAGCGAATATAAAAAGATCGAGTCGATCACATGGTTCTGCTTTATAAAAGCGGAGTCAAATGGTTTGAGTTGAAATGAGATTTCAACAGCCCAGAGATATTGTTAATTGTACATATTTAGGTGTTTATGCTTCTTTTCACTAGTTTGTAGGTCAATGTTCAGCTATAATATAATATCATTTCAGTTCTTATATTATATTAATCTTCTACACATATGTGTATAGAAGTTGCCTTGAAGACGTTGGTTAAGATCACATTACGGTGCTACTATAATATCAATGTTATATTTTTATTCATTCATTCATTATTGTTTTTAGCAGTTTAGTTTTAGTTATGCTTCAATATTCAAGCCGCTTTGCTTTTTGAGAACTTGACAATTTCTTTCTCTATCTCTTTCCTTTGGTGAATAAATTCGTAGGAAATCTGTAAATTAAAATTTAATTTATAAGTCCTTATAATTTTTAAAAACTACTTCTCAAAGATACTATATTATTATTATAATACCTACAACATTATATAACTTCTTTATTAATTTATTTTCTTTCCTTGAATTTAAGGAACCGTATGTCTCAGTTTGTGTGATAAGTGGTAAACACATCAGGAGACGGAACGCGTGGAAATTCGCTCAATTATGTCTCCTCAACTATAAATAAAGGCTTTTTGGCTTATTTAGCAATCAATCTTCGATCGAAGTAAAGCCAACACGACCCTACACAGTTTTTGTGTTGATGCACTTCTTGCATTAAATTGAGGGTGGTTGATTTCTTACTAATCTTCAGAGATTTACAATAAAACTTTGTTGAATTATTATATCTAATACACTTTGTGAAATGTAAATTATTAATTTTAATTTAGTTCGAAACTTTGCAGAAAGATTGTTATTAATAGATATAACATTTATAACCGACTTCGAAAAGGAGGAGGTTCTCAATTCGATTGGTATTTTTTACGTATGTACACCGGTTACGCTGAGATTTATGAACCGTTTCACGCGATTCTTCTTTATTTTGATGTGGTATTCTTCCTATTTGGTCCCATAAAAATTTGACATAGTTTGGCCCAGCTGTCTTCATTTTATGAAAATTTTTAATGAATATTTTTGTTTACGTGGATGATATTATAGTTTGTGTACTGCTTTTTAGGAGTATTCTTTTAGATTGATTATATATTATTATTTTGAACCCGTTTGTCGATAAGTGGCTCTTAGGCTACCTGTCATTCATAGATAAAAAACGTTCTTCACAATATTTCATTGTCTCACAAAAACGTGAAATATGACATCTATATTTTTTAAGGCACGCGGAACCGATCGTCAGCCTACCCATACCTACTTAAAAAAATACTATTTAATATAATGACATTAAAAAGCAACGAAATCTTTATAGTTTACCTGATTAATGACACTAATAACTAAAAAATAAACTATGTTTAAAAAAACCGACTTCAAAAAATTTAAAGTATAAAATAATAGAGATTTAATTTAATACACCTCTTACGAAAATCTTGCACCTTTAATATAAATAAAATACTATTATTTGTATATGCTACCTATTGATAGGTTTTAGTCGGTGCCAGGCCAAATGTATAGCAGGTACCTACACTCGACACGCGTGACTTTGAGTGGGATAGCTTCGTCTAGAACCATACAACCCAGGCGGGCAAGCACCGACTTAAATCCTATAAATAGATAGGTACATACAAATAAAAGTTTTTTATTAATATTAAAGGTATAAGATTTTCATAATAGGTGTATTAAATTAAATCTCTATTAAGTTATTTTATACTTATCAGTTTATGAAGTCGGTTTTTTTAAACGTAGCTTTTTTTGGTGATGTCAAGATTACGAAGCTTAAATAAATTTGAAATTTATTTATGATATTAAATAACAGCTTTTTACTACAATATGAACGTATCATATATGTTAAAGAAATAATTTTCATGTTTATTATCTGCATCGGTTCCGCTTCCGAGTCGATTCTTATTCCGAATTATTTCTAAAGCAGTTGAAACTATTTTCGCGAGACTATTTTGAGAGTTTTTCATATTTTCACGATATTATTTTATTTTACTATAGCAAATAAATTAGTGTTCCATCCAATACTAAGGACTCATGCAAACATGCCCCTGAACTGATCCAAAATCAGCTAACCTATACGGCAAAATATCTCATTTCTTCCGTAAAATGAAGCAAGAAATGGATAAAAGGGTAAAAAAGAAGATAAAACAGAAATATATTTATGAAAACATTTCCCATAACAGATTGTACTTCACTAGCCAATTTCCGAGAGATTTTCTATTAGCATATGCCCTGAATGATGTATTATAAAGAACGTATGTAGTCGGAATACGATTACATTCTGGAGGAATTCATTTAATATATCACTCGCGAAAGGTTTGAGACGTGTTGAGCAATGCTGAGAATTTTTTCTAAATCATATCTACTTATATGGTTGCTTCAAATAATATATAGATAAACTTGAGACTATAAATTATAATGTTCAGTTTGTCATTTGGACATGTTTTTTTTAAATAATTGTGCAGTGGGAGGCTGCTTTTGCACAGGATGCCGGCTAGATTATGGGTACCGCAAAGACGCCTATTTCAGCCGTGAAACTATAATGTTTAAGCATTACTGTGTTTCGGTCTGAAGGGCGCCGTAGCTAGTGATATTACTGGGTAAATTGGGAATGTATTAGTACTAATGTACAAAAATATAACAATGAAGATTTTTCATCAATTAATTTAAATTAAGTTATTCGACAAGGGAGGACAACTGTTGAAATATCATACAAAATAGACAACATATATAGGCACAACACACCAGATGTAACTGTTACTGCTAGAGATAGTCAAAATATAAAGCTCATAAATATTATTCACCAGAACATTCAGGTATCTCAAGTAAGGAATTAGAAATTGAACTGCTTTTGAGCTGCTGTAATATAGATATATTATGTATTACAGAACATTGGCGTAAAAGTCATCAGCTCCAGTTTAGTTTTAGAGAACATAAAGTAGTCAGTTCGTTTCGTAGAAGTAGGGCAATACGTTTTCCCATAGTGGTAACGCAGAAACCGATCACCTCATGGGCTGTGTTCAAACGGCAATTGACGACGCGGCACAGATCCCCTCCGCAGAAATCGTAGTCTTGGGTGATTTAAACGGTCACAACGCCGAACGGCTTAGATCACGTACCACAGACTACGCAGGGCGATCTATGCATAATTTTTCATTGGCGTATGGTCTGTCCCAATTGGTTGAGTCGCTAACGTGGCTCCCAGATGTGGATAGCCACAAGCCGTCCTTATGAGATCTTCTGCTGACTACACATCCCGATAGTTACCAGGTCTTTGTCGACGCACCTCTCGGAACGTGCCCATCCGACGCCAACGTTGCAGACCACCAGCGACCCGCCGCGTTTGGCACTACAAGTCAGCAGATTGGGATAGGTTGCGTTCCTTTTTTGCATCCTACCCTTGGGGCACGGTTTGTTTCCCTTCGGATGATCCTAGTGCCTGCGCCGTTGCAGTAGCCGATGTGATACTGCAGGGCATGGGTATTTTTATACCAAGCTCTGTAGTACCGATCGGTGGCAGATCACAGCCCTGGTTCGATGCGTCAGTTAAAGCAGCATCTGACTGCAAAAAACAGGCGTATCGAACTTGGGTTGTGGCACTGGGCACAAAGGATCCGAACTGCACAGTTCTTAAGAGGAAATATAACCGTGCCTCCAGATTTTTTAAGCGGCAAATCACCCGTGCGAAGTCAAAGCACGTCGTCAAAATCGGCGAGCAGCTTTCCAGTTACCCGACCGGAACACGCAAGTACTAGTCGTTCTCGAAAGCTGCTCTCGGTAACTTCAACCAGCCGTCCATGCCACCGTTGTACATGAGGAATGACACCCTGGCCCATACGGCAAAAGAGAAAGCCGATCTCCAGTGTGCTCTTTTCGCCTCTAACTCGACTCTTGACGACAACGGAAAAACACCGCCGACCATCCCGCGATGCCAAAGCTCTATGCCTGAAGTACAGTTCAGACAGAAAATTGTTAGGCGAGCTCTGTTTTCGTTGGACGTCAGGAAGTCGAGCGGGCCGGATGGCATTTCTCCAATCGTGCTTGAACGTGTGCCCCTGAGTTGACGCCGGTGCTAACGCGTTTATTCCGGCACTCTTATTCCAAAGGCGTCGTCCCTGACTCATGGAAGTCAGCCCTTGTCCATCCGATCCAAAAGAAAAGGAGACAGTTCGGATCCAGCAAACTACAGGCCTATTGCTATAACCTCCCTGCTCTCCAAAATCATGGAGAGCATAATTAGCCGCCAACTTCTGGTATACCTAGAGGGTCACCAGTTGATCAACGACCGACAATTTCTGGCTTTCGCCATGGTCGGTCGGCAAGTGATCTTCTGGTATACTTAACACATAGATGGGCGGCGGCTATTGAAAGCAAGGGGGAAGGCCTGGCAGTTAGCCTGGATATAGTGAAGGTCTTTAATAGTGTATGGCACAAGGCGCTCCTCTCAAAACTTCCATCATTTGGGCTTCCCGAGAGCTTATGCAAGTGGACCTCCAGCTTCCTCACTGGGCACAGCATACAAGTCGTTGTCGACAGTTTTTGCTCGAATCCCAAGCCCGTGAACGCTGGAGTGCCCCAAGGCTGTGTGCTATCTCCCACGCTGTTTCTTTGGAGGTGTCCAACATATCATTGATATGCCGACGAAAGCACTGGTGATGCCGTATACACGGGCCATGCAGCTCTCTCTCGGGAAAACTTCGACCAGTGCCGGGAGAAACTTGTGTCTTCTATCGAGTCATCTCTCGAGAAGGTCGCGGAATGGGGTAAATTGAACCTTGTCCAATTTAACCCCCAAAAGACTCAAGTTTGCGCGTTTCCCACTTAAAAAATCCCCATTTTTCGTATCACCACTCTTCGATAACAATTCCCTTAAAGCCTCGCCTAGTATCGAAATACTGGGTCTCGAAATATCGAGCGATTGCCAATTCCGTGGCCATCTGGAGGGCAAAGCCAAATTGGCTTCGAAGAAGCTGGGCGTCATCAATAGAGCACGGCAATACTTCAAGCCGGCCCATATTCTATCACTTTACAAAGCGCAGGTCCGGCCACACATGGAGTATTGCTGTCATCTCTGGTCTAGCGCACCCCAGTATCAACTCGATCCATTTGACCGCGTGCAACGCAGAGCAGCTCGAATTGTCGGGGACCCAGTGCTCTGTGAACGGCTGGATCACTTAGCATTGCGTAGAGACGTCGCTTCATTGTGTGTCTTCTACCGCATTTATCACAGGGAGTGTTCCGAAGAGCTGTTCAACCTGATTCCTGCCGCCGAATTCCACCTTCGTACGACACGCCACAAATTAGGATATCATCCCCACCATCTGGATGTGTGGCGGTCCTCCACAGTGCGGTTTTCAAGGAGCTTTCTTCCACGTACTACAAAGCTGTGCAATGAGCTTCCTTGTGCGATGTATCCGGGACGATACGACATGAGTATCATGTCAAAAAAAAAGCGTACACCTTCCTTAAAGGCCGGCAACGCTCTTGTGATTCCTCTGGTGTTGCAAGAGAATGTGGGCGGTGGTGATCACTTAACACCAGGTGACCCGTCCGCTCGTTTGTCCATCTTTTCTATAAAAAGAAACCCATAGTCGTCTGCAGAATACCAGCGTTGTGGCTAGTTTAACAACATCAAGTTGAATAGACGACCTTATGATGCAAAGTTTATGTCATTGTTTTTTTTTATTTTGTGTTTGTGAATATGTTTTTGAATCAAATAACTATAATACAAATATAACTATACTTACAATACTTATTAATATGATTACATATACACACACATACAAATTACTATGATTTTACATGAGGTATAAATCTAAATCAAATCTTTTTTCACAAAAATTACATTATGAACAGAAATATAATCGTGAAACAATACTCATGCTTTTAAAATAAAATTAAGTAAATTTAAATAAAACAAGACATATAACCCAATAATGAAATTACAAATAACATAAGAAAATTTAAAATGAAAACTTGGTAATTAAATATAATCTGAATATTAAGTAAATGCTATTAATTAATAAAATTGGATATAAAACTTCTGCTTAGTTGGTATATCTTTGGGTTGATAATAAATAAACACGAAGATTAAATCTAAAATTTGTAATGGATATTTTTACGCTTTTACTAATCTTTCATTAAAGCGATTGTTAACATTTGAAACTTTTTAAATAATGATAGTGCGTATACACACATGTTAACAAAATAATTTAAAAATTCGGTTACAAAAATCTACATTAATTATTTATCGCAACAACAAATATAATGAATATTCAATTTCAGTTATAATCACGTTAAAATTGATTTATTTCAAATAAGAAATAAAAAAATAACACAAACAGTTGTGTAACTTTTTATATAGCAATATTCGTAAACCTGTGGTATACAAAATAGTATATGATATACTAGCTTTTACCCGCGATGTCGTCCGCGTTGAATAGTTACTTTGGACAATATCCTTTACTTTTTACGATACTTTTTAAATAATACACATATAAAATACTCTTTCCACTGCTGGCAGCGCTCTTCTACGATACAGCATATATCCCATATAAGACAGAAGAAGATGGAAAGTCTCTCTAATAGTATTTCCCTAAGAATTTTAATCTCTTATTCCATCCCCATGTAGGTCAAAGTTTCAAAAATGCTCGAAATTTTATCAAGGGCCTAAATACAAAGTTTCATGAATTTATCTTCGATAATAAAGAATTTTCATACAAACTGCCATCCTCTATTTCAATCCCTCCATTTATTATTTGCAATAAAAGGTAGCCTATGTCCTTTTTTAAGCTCTAGTTTATCTCTGTACTAAATTTTATCAAAATAGGTTTGGTGGTTTAGGTGTAAAAGCGTAACAAACAAACTTACATTCACATTTATAAAATACTAGCCGTTCCCGCCCGCTTCGCTGGGCGAATTTTAAAAATAAATAAATTGAATTTTATTCAACTTATTACATAAAATAAAAAATAAACCATTGTGGATAAATTTAGCATCTAATGGCGGTAGTTTCATATCGATACGATCAGTGGTTTAGGCGTGATTGAGCCTCAAACAAAGACCGATTTAATTATATATTATAATCACGGACTAGTAAAAAAATAATATAAAGCGTGCTTTTTATTTTTTTAACTATTATTTATTTTTCATTTTTTAGTCAAATTAGTGTAATGTCATCGGTCCTCGATAAATCTACAAAGTTTGAACGAAATCTAGCCGTTTAAAGTGGGTCAAAATGGCGCCCAAAGAAGTCGGTTACAAACATACAGGTGAAGCTAATATAAAGCGTATAAAAAGAAGGACTGCGCGCCGTGATATTAGCAAGTGAAGCACCTTTATGATAGTGTGTGTGCGGTTACGGGGTATATTTACACAATTTTTTCTCCCTTAAATAATCATATATCCACAAATACTTTTATGTTATTGTTTTTACACTTTTTCACAACGCACGACGGCATATTTAAAATATTTTTTGAGACGCAAACTGATCTGTCACAGACGATGACAATTCTCATAATGGCTGCCTATCGGCCTGTAGTAGTGTAAGTGTGTGCGTGGGGCTATGTATTTACACGTTAATCGGCTTGTTTTGATGCTACATTGTTATGTAAGGTGACACGGAGTCCTTATTTTTTACTAGTCCGTGATTATAACATATAGAGAAGATAGACAGATAGAAGTAGGGATGACATTATTTAAATATGGATGTAGTAACATTATTTATTCTTACATGTTAAATTTTTTAGTATAAGTTTTAATAGTAATATAGATTGGTGTGGAACACGATGTACGACAGCAATAACTAAAACCTAAGGTACTTAGGTTGGGTTATGATGACACGTGCCAGTCACGTGGCAACAGGAGAACACGTCATTAGCCGCACAGGTCCTTAGGGAGCGCCGATGAATTTCTCTTCCCAGATTTGTCATTGGTGTAAGTATTGAGTGAAAGAAATTTTCATTTAACTAATGCTTCAGTGCAATCAGTTAATTCGTACATCCGTGTACAGTTTTCACGCTTTTTTACATGATCCTAATGATTTTCAAAGCGCATGAAATGTGTTACTTTATTGTATTAGGTTTTATAATAATATAAATAATACTTTGGGGAAACTGAAGGATTTACCTATTCAATTGCTGATGAAGTTATCAAGACGAATAACTCGCGGAAATACATCATGAAGGATGACACAGTAGACATATGTCGGGCGTGACATCATCCTGGTGAGATCATCGTACATATTTTTTCCGGTTGTTCTCGTCTTGCCAATAGAGAGTATTTGCAGAGACACAACCAAGAAGCCAGGATTATCCATCAGCAACTTGCACTTCGATACAATATTGGGCATTTTGAAATCCCGATTTATAGGTATACTCCGGAGCCAGTTCTGGAAAACAGCCGTGCCAAGTTCTACTGGGACCGATCTATCATCACGTCATCATTACTAGTCTAAGTCTGATATTGTGTTGGTAGATCGGTTAGAGCGTCGGGCTTTTATTGTTGATATCACCGTTCCGTGTGATGATAACCTTGTCAAAGCTGAAATAGACAAATTGTCGAAGTACCTAGTGAAATTACTGGGCAAATGAGACTTAACATCTTAAGTGTCAAGGTGACGAGCGCAATTGTAGTGCCACTCAGAATTTTTGGAATTTTCAAGAATCCTGAGCGTCACTGCCTTGTAATGGCAGGCGTATCAATTACCATCAGATGAACGTCCTGCTCATCTCGTCCCTTATCTATAAAAAATGAATTTAATGAAAGATTCTCTCATTCCAGAAATGTGGCAAGTCAACATCTCCTGAGGCTGCGTGTTAAGGTGAAGTATGAATCGAATTGTTCGAAGCAGAGTTTTGCGTTGCCAATTAATCCGAATGTTTGGTCGGAGGTTCAACGTGCTTAAGGAAAGAAGAATCGGTCTTCTGTGGAGGACACATATAACCCCTAACTGTAAGCCGTTCTATTGGGCTTTAAATGTAGTCTGCATGTAGAGCAAAAAATCTTAGCGAAATTAACACTTAAGATTACTCGTGTAGAAGAAAGTTGAAATAAATTGTAAACTCATTCAATAGAAATAATATTTTCTGTTGTCACATCTAATAACTCGTTATCAATGAATTTATGTAATGTGGCTCGCGTCGACTGTTGACGTCGACCGTCCTGCGTCGGTATGATTTTGATATGGTGCCTTAAAACTACTCCCTAGTATTATAATTTTTATAAAATATAATATTATGTATTAGAAATTAAAAATATGTATAAGTTATATTTATCTACTTAACCTATTTTATTTACTATATATATTAATTAAGATGCAATTTTGTAACCCACTTTTTATAACATGCCTGTTAGTTCCATTAAGCGGAAATTCCCATAAAAGCAGAAACCAGAGAAGGAGGTGGTAATTTAAACACACACAATTCTTAAAATCAATGTATTTGGACAGAGTTTCCACCATTTTACCACACTAGCTTATATAAGGCAGGACATCCAATCGTGTTAATGCAAATGTTAGTTAGCACTGCTGTAGTGCCAACTAACTAACACGAATCAAATTTAATTTAAAATCTGAAGATTAAATGTAATTCTATTTATTTATAATCATCTTTAAACTGGCGTGATAATTAAATAAATAACATGTAGTTATTAATTCGGATATCTTATGGCTCCATGACGTTGGTGGCGCTTGTTAACACATCAACTTATCAATATAATACTCGTAGTATTGCTGAAACTCATAACATTAAGATTCAAATAAGAAGGGCTCTTCATAAGAAAAATTATTATATTTGAATCTCTAGCTCTCATGACTTAGAACAGACGTGGTTAAAAATACAAAATTGGGGAGGTAACAACTTTTTAGCCCTTACAACTTAATGTATTGACGTTTTTACTCCCTTATTTCATTTTAACTACCACATAATTTTAGTGTTAGGGATGAAAAGTTTGTAGTTTATTTGACATCCTGTATCATGAATTAAACTGCAGGATTGATACATCTCTGTAATTTTTCCTAAATTAATCATTACTTATATCATGGAATAATAATTATTCTGTTCATAATTTTTCATTACCTATATTATAATTACCTACGTAACTCTGAAAATGTATAGAAAGCTGCCAATACTTTTATTGTTTTTTTTTTTAAGTAATCTCCGTTCCTCTCTACAGATCGTCGCATTCGATGCAACCACTGAGAAAAGCAGTGGGCCCATTCTTCCTTGGGGGTCTCTTCTGTGGCATTTTCGTACGCTTTCACCGCATCTTCAGGGCTCGTAAAGCGAATACCTCGAATTTTATCTTTAGTTCTTGGGAATAAATAAAAGTCGAAGGGTGCCAGTTCAGGACTGTATGGCGGATGACAAATATTCAACAGTCCGTTTTGTGGAGTGCACTGAAGCATTGTAGTGGTGAAGGAGGATCCTGCTTCGAGGGCGCTGCTGTCGAATTTTTTCCAAGACAACAGGCAAACAGCGATTGACATACCAGTCTGCAGTAACTGTCCTTCCATCTTCTAGCACAACTGACACGAAACGACCCTTCCGACCAAAGAATGAGGCAATAATCTATTTCCTTGACTTCTTCCTCTCTTTACCTTAGTGGGCCAATCCTCGAAAGGAAACACCCACTGAGCTGATTGTCTTTCGGTTTCGGGTTCGTAGCAATATATCCAACTTTCATTACCTGTGATGATGTCAAATACAGCATTCGAGTCACCTCCGTTGAACTTATCTAACATTTGGCGACACCAGTCCATGAAAAGGTGTTTCTGGTCATCAGTTAAAGTATGGGGAATCCATCTGGTACAAAGCTTCCTGACGCCTAAATGTTAGTGTAATATTGTTTGAACTTTATTCATAATGTTCCCATACCTACGCTTTCCCGTATCTGCTGATAGGTCACTCTCTTATCTTCCTCTATATTGCGTCGCACAGCACTGATGTTATCTTCAGTAGTCGCTGTTAAAGGACGTCCCTCATGCGGGTCATCATTGAGATTGCTACGTCCACGCTCACCACTTCTTAAACCAATTGTAAATAGTGGCACGAGATGGGGCTTCATTAAGAAATGCTAATCGCAGCCTATCATAGTTTTGTTTTTGAGAAATCCCACAACGAAAGTCAAAATAAATCATTGACCGAAAATTGTCTCGCGTTATGTTAATTTTCACGCGTAACAAGAGTTTTAGATTTGCCGCCAATTCACAAAAACAAATGACAAATTAATACAAATTAGGATACCAAAGAGTTCTAAAATTGAAATTCAAAAAAAGTTTTCATTGGCAATGTTTCGAACTGGCCAGTTCTAAACATTTTCAGTGTTACCCACGTATTGGTAACACTCTATGGAATTTTTATTATTTATTCTTAAAATTGTTACATAATTATATGATTTATATTAACTTAGTAACGGTCGAGAAAGGGTCTTACGTACTGATTGAAGCATGTAATGTTTATAATTCTAATTTTTATGCAAGTTAAAATATTTTTATTTATAATTTGATTTGTAATCACTTCTGTTGCACTTTAATTCATTACGACCCATATAGCCCAGTGGTTAGTGACCCTGACTGCTGAGCTATAAAGGTCCTGGGTTGGAATCCCGGTAGGTGTAAACATTCTTATGTTGAATATGGATGTTTGTTTCCAAGTCATGGATGCTTATAAGTATTTATGTATAATTAAGTAAGTATATTGTATTAAATATACGTTGGGTACAAAACCTGTAGTACAGGCTATGCCTAGTGTGGGGCAAGATAATTTGTGTAAAAGTGTGTTAATATTATAATTATTCTGAATCTTTTATATATATAATACAAGCGTGCGTCGGTAACACAAAGTGCAGCCGATTCTTCACCCGCCACTTACCGGTAAGGTTTTCGGTTTTGGAATTCATCTGTACCTACATATTATTGTATCTACGTTTATTCGTCATTTTATAAAGTTGGCAACGCTCTTGCCATTTCTGTGGTGAAACAGGGAGTATGAGTCACGTCTACCACATAACATTATGTAACCCGTATGTATGCCCTTTGGTTCACTTCTTCCATAATAAATCTACCACCCATAAAGAAGAGACATGTCTCAGATTTTTACCAGTGGGAAGCTCCTTTGCACTGGTTGCCGGCTAGATTATGGATACCACAACGGCGGTGAAGCAGTTATGTTAGCATTACTGTGTTTCGGTCTGAAGGGCGCCGTAGCTAGTGAAATTATTGGGCAAATGAGACCTAACATCTTATGTCTCAAGGTGACGAGCGCAGTTGTAGTGCCGCTCAGAATTTTTGGGGCTCAAGAATCCTGAGCGGCACTGCATTGTAATGGGCAGGGCGTATTCATTACCATCAGCTATACGTCCTGCTCGTCTAGTCCCTTATTTAAAAAAAAAACAGACTTGAAAAGTACAAGACGCTCGAATATTCAGCTTCAGAAAGACTTTTTGCACCTTTTTGTAACCGAATTGTAATAAAATAAAATTTTATAGACTATACAGTCGATAATTTGATTAATTTGTATAAATTATCCCAGAAGAGAGATATTTCTTTAGAATAAAAAAATATTTATAATAATTGAAAAATCAACATCTCAAGTCAATTTCCTAATATGCAATTATTGGGGTTGAGCAGGTTATCAACTGTGAAGCAGTAGATGGAGCCTGAGAGTTTTTGATTATATATAATTAAGCCCAGAAGTAAGGGATATCACATTAAAATCACGGACGAGTATAAAAAGAAGGACTCCGCGCCGTGATATTAGCAAGTGAAGCACCGTTATGTTAGTGTGTGTGCGGTTACGGGGGATACTAGTTACACAATTTTTTCTCCCTTAAATAATCATATATGGGCACAAATACTTATATAGTATCGTTTTTACACTTTTTCACAACTCACGACGGCATATTTAAAATATTTTATTGAGACACAAACTGATCTGTCACAGACGATGACAATTCTCATAATGGCCGCCTATTGGCCTGTAGTAGTGTAAGTGTGTGCGTGGGGCTATGTATTTACACGTTAATCGGCTTGTTTTGGTGCTACACTGTTATGTAAGGTGACACGGAGTCCTTATTTTTTTACTAGTCTGTGATTATAACAACAAATTAACATTACACAGTTCCGGTCCCCACCCAATGTCAGTTAAAATTTAAAATAAGTTACCATAACATTTTAAAGGCGTAACCAATATTGAAAAATTTACAAGCTCTTTGAAATAGTTATTTTTGGATAAAAGTTACTATTCTATTAATGATTATGATATGATGGATCTCTGAACGCCCAGTTCGTCTTGTCCCTTATTATCATAAAAAAAATATGTAACAGAATTTAATTAAATAAATACATTGTTTATAAGCTATAGTATATAGACAGCTATTTTCAGCTTTAGAAAAGAGGCAATGAATTTGTAAATATCAAACTTGTACAAATTAATTTCTGTTTAGTTAATATAAATTCGTTTAACAATCTCATGTTACCATAACTTAAGATTGTGTGATAGCGAATACATATAACGCACTTAACGTCGTGAATCTGTGACAGGAAACCAATTCCTGGTGGAATCCAATCTATCTTGTCTGAACATATCCTGATTAATTATCGAAGATCGATGAGTGTACTTGTATCTACCTATCTATCTACTCTTACCTTATCTCACATCTGTCCCGCTTCATTCATACACATACCTTTAAGTATACTTTATTCGGTAGTTATAAATACGCATGTAAATACTGTTATTTAAAACATCAGTTTATCACACAATCTTAAGTTATGGTAACATGAGATTGTTAAAACGAATTTATATTAACTAAACAGAATTAATTTGTACAAGTTTGATATTTACAAATTCATTGCCTCTTTTCTAAAGCTTATAAACAATTTATTTATTTAATTTAATTGCAACTAATTGAAACTATATCACCAACTGTTATTTAAAACATCAGTTTTAAATAACAGTTGGTGATATAGTTTCCTCGCATTTTATATGAAAATTCAAGATTTTTTTACGTTTGTTTATAGTAAGTTATAAATATATATTCAAAAACCGAAACACGTTTTTGACTTGAACTTTGGCTTCATATCAGAAGTGAAGTTTGACTTATCAATCCTAGAAGGCTTTGAATTTTGTTTATAACGGTTGAGTTTCGGCGTTTGATAGCCCAAATATTATGCAAGTATTATAAACAATATCTGGGAGCATTAGTAGGCCGCTGATAGGATATTGAGTTATTCGGCCATTTGTGGCGCACATATGGTTTTCTCATGGATGCTACTATTAGAACTGGACCAAGTTGAAAGCATCAGCTTTAATATAAAACAAGAAATATCAAATCTAAAGTTGAGAAAAAAACAACTTGTTCAGTTTGTTTTTTATTTAAGGCTTTTTCCGATCATTTGCGGTCGCGGATATTTAGCACATATAAAATGAAGCCCATATTGCCTCCTAAAATAAGAGCACTTATGAAGTGACAACGGAAGGCTTTCCTTGCCTGAATAATGGCTACTACCGGCGATATATTTCCGTTATCTTGCCGACAATATGGCGGCCGCATTTCCGGTTGACCGTTGTATCTATCGTTGTGGTTCGTAATTGAACGTTTTGTATGCCACATGGAAAAATATTATTGCTATTATTTTTATATGAAGTCTAGTCATGCATATATATTGTCCAAGTTACGATGGTTCCTTTATTAGATGAAAGTTTTGGCGATATATTTACCAGTGGGAGATTCCTTTGCACAGGATGCCGGCTAGATTATGGGTACCACAACGGTACCTCTTTCTGTCGTGAAGCAGTAATGTGTGAGCATTACTATATATCAGTCTGAAGGGTGCCATAGCTAGTAAAATTACAGGGCAAATTAGACTTAAAATCTTATGTCTCAAGGTAACGAGCGCAATTTTAGTGCCGCTCAGAATATTTGAGTTTTTTAATAATACTGAGTGGCACTGCAATATAATGGGCAGGGCGTAACAATTTGCATTTGCTGCACGTTCTGCTCATCCTTTATTTTCATTAAAAAAAAAAGATAATTTTTTAAAACTTTTGACGCTTAAAATCATCATTGCAATTTAAGATAAATAATTGAGGCAATAAGCGTTATTAAAGTCTTAATTGCAATCACAGTGACACATTAAGTACTTAGAATAGCGATCTTATGAAAAGCCCTGAAGTCCCGTCCCTTGTAGTTAGCAGACATCATTGTTTGTACCCTCCTCTAGATGCTTTTGTTATTATTCCTGCCTTGCTCACAGACAAAAGAACATTGGCGCGAAACAAAGACATAATTATAGAGCCCTGCGAGCATTTCCTTTATTATAACAGATATGAAGATCTGGTGCTAGGTGCCAACCCGTTTATTCGATAAAATATTATCTTATTTAAAATGCTTAAAACTTCTATATTATTAAATAGCTGACCCGGCACACGTTGTTTTGCCAAGTAAATTATTTTTAGTGTTCGACCGTTTTATCTCAGATTTACTTTTTAAAGCCGAAATTAAGGACCAGGAATAAGTCTTTATATTTTTCGGGTTAGTATAATATAGCATAAGACACTCACAAAAATGTGGCTTTCGATTGGTAAAAAAATCTTTAAAATTGTTTCAGCAGATGAAGAGATTTTCATTATCAGAAAGTATTTTATTTATCGTCAACATTTTAATGTTTTTATATTATTTTGCTATTCGGAACGGAGACAAAAACAAACATTTTAAAAATCATGACTATCAGTCCAGCCGTTCTCCAGATATAAGTGTTCGAACAACTGTGTAATGTATGTACATTGGAACTCCACGTCTCTTCCGTAGACGCTACGCATCACGCCAGGCTTAGCAACAAATGTTTATAATATTAGACGGACTAGTAGGTAATAGTTATAGTAATAATAATGACACCCTTTAACACAAACATTCTTGCCCCAAATTAAGCATAGCGTGTACTATGAGCGTAAGAAAGATATATTTATTGTGATATACATACTTAAAAATACATGTATTTATACCACCCACCAGAGGGAGGCTCCTTTAGACAGGATGCCGGCTAGATTATGGATAACACAACGGTGCCCTTTTCTGCCCTGAAGCAGTCATGTGTAAGCGTTGTTGAGTTTCGATCCGGGCGCCGTAGCTAGTGAAATTACTGGGTAAATGAGACATAATTTTTACGTCTATCGGCATTTCCGTATGTCGGCGGATCCTGAGCGGCACTGCATTGTAATAGGCAGGGCAGGGCGTAGCAATTACCATCAGCTGAACGTCCTGCTCGTCTCGTCCCTTATTGTCATAAAAAAGGATATATATTATATATTTTTACACGTTTAAATATAGGCTATGTCATCTGTTATGTTGTGTATCTTAAGGCATCACAGCTGGATTTTTGCTATACACAGAAAAAATCAATTCTGATTGTTATGGTATAAAAAATTCTAATCTGGAAATAAAATATAATTTGGAAAGTACTTAAATGTTTACACAAAAATTATTGGTTTATTTTTAATTTTTTTCTGATATAAATATTAATCATCATCATCAGCCGGAAGACGTCCACTGCTTGACAAAAGCCTCCCCCAAAGATTGCCACCACGATCGGTCCTGCGCTACCCTCATCCAACGTATTCCGGCGACCTAGATCTAGTGGGGGGCCTACCAACACTGCATCTTCCGGTACGTGGGCGCCATTCTAGGATTTTACTGCCCAAATGGCCATCGGTCCGTCGAACTATCTGTCCTGCCCACTGCCACTTTAGTTTCGCAATCATTTGGGCTAAGTCGGTGATTTTGAATTTCCTACATAAAATAATGCCTTGTTATAATTAAACATCATTAAAAGCATTAACCATTATGCAATAATTTCTCATCAATTGAAAATATTGTAACCCAATAGGATTACGTGTACGGAAATAGATGCAGTAATAGTTAAGTGCATGGATTATTAGAAATCAATCCTGCTCACAAAGTTCATCGACATATAATTCAAAGCCTTCGTAATTCCACGTTGTACTACTTTCAAGAAATGCAACAAGACAGACACTGACAGCCTGTAATTTAAAATACTTTTACATCAAATGTCTTTTGTGATTGTAAGAATGTTTCCTTTGACGTAAACTTGATAATATAATTACTACAAAAAAAAAACATGTGTGAAATTCACACGTAGTATTCCACCTTCAACGTTAAAAAATTTGGGCTCAAGATAATGGGACGAATGTAAAATTTCGGGAAGAGGCTATTTGTGAGTTTAAGTAATGATCATAGTAATACAAAGTTTGATGATTATCCTACATAAATTTATTCCAACTCAGAGATTACATTTTCGATAAATGATACAAGATGCTTATGGTAACTAAAGTATGAAATAAATTCTTCGGTCTACTGTCAATATATCTTTGGAATACTGCGTCAATTACTGTCTTTGATCTTGTTGTTGATACAGTGCGACTGCTGCACATTTTCAAATTAAATTAGGCGTCCAAAAACTCGATCAATGGAATCACTGTATCCGATGCAAAAATTTTCATTAAACCTCTAAACTGCATATGAAGTCCTGGTACATGTTGCTGATGACACATGATTTCAACCGCTATGAAAGACATTACTATCACCGCTCCTATATATGTATGTATATAATATGTTCTCCTGGTGTCTATGTAGGTATAAGGTATATTCGCGTCATACATAAATGAATCTCTTCTTTAACGATGAGCGCTTGGTACCAAAGAGTTATAATGCTACATATCTCATTTTCGCCATAGTTAAATCTTATGAATTTATGTGTCTGTCTCTTTTTACTGTCGCTCCAAATCATTTTTAGAGACCGAGACCGAGAACGTATAATGTATTCTATCTCATTTTCTCACCGGCTGAATTCTGTTCGTATCTCCGTCTTGCTTTTTCGTTTCAATTCGTCAATCGTTTAATATTAATGTCTATAAGGAATACTTTCTGCGACAATCACGTAATACTTTTTCATCGTCAAATAAACGACTATAGTCTGACAAATTCGTGCGCGACCGTCCCACGTAGTGTAAGGGGATGGCGGGGACGGGGTAATAAGATGTCAGCGGGTAGCGGGTTACGGCAGTCTCACGCGTTGCCCATCTCCGCAACACCGCCCGCTCCCCGCCACCGTCTGACACTCCATGGAACGGTCGCGCACAAAGTTATCAGACTATAAAATAAAAATGTTAGTGTAGGTTTCCTTTAAAATATGCTTTTGAATTATTTTACTCCGTAGATCAATTGTGCTTTCTTCATGTGCTCGAGCTTACAGTGTGTGGGAAGATATGTTGAAATCTAACTAACAACAAAGGTCTACTCAAGAACGAAGTATTACCCTTACTCTGCTGGAGTATTAAATCATATTGTAAACTTTCCGAATATTCGCAACCATTCAGAATTAAAAAATAAAAAGTCTAGAATATCTCTCAATAGACATACGTATTATCATCTCGATATAGGTATTATATGTCAATGTATGGAAAAGGGCCACAACTTTTCGTGAATTGTAGCCCTTAAAAAGAGAGCTCGTAGAAAGAACAAATGATATGGTTTATGACTGGAAGAAACCAGGCAAGTATACAGGATTGTTAATTATTATAAGACATTATGGTAAAGGTTACTATAACGTAAATGCCTTTTATAATGATACTACCGATTGGCAATGGAGAGACCTCGATCAGGCTATTTCAATAATAAATTATATTAAGTTAACTGTAACTAATTTTCTCAGGTCTGAGGTATTAAATTTCAAATGGGTAGTTTTTAGCGTTCAATAAATGATTTTATATCCTATTTTCAATAAAAATATTTTTTATGGAAATAAGGGACGAGACGAGTAGGACGTTCAGCATATGGTAATTGATACGCCGTGCCCATTACAATGCAATTTTAATAATTTCGCTTTTCAGCTTGAGACATAAGTTTTCAAGTCTCATTTGCCCAGTAATTTCACTAGCTACGGCGTAGCATTCAGACCGAAACACAGTAATGCTTACACATTGCTGCTTCACGGCAGAAATAGGCGCCGTTGTGCTACCCATAATCTAGCTGGCATCCGGTACAAAGGAGCCTCCCACTGGTAAAAATATTTGAACTTGTAGCAATTTTGAGTCCATATGTCAGCCTCCCCTCTCGGATATAGGCACAATTTTATGTGTGTATTACGTAAGTTATTCATACAAATATTCTAAGCTCTACGTTCTCATTTTCATAATATATTTAGTCAAGCGAGTGTAAAATCAAGTAATAAAAGAAAATATGAGGCACACGCCAGTAAAATCCCTTACCCCTATGTAAATAAGGCCCGCATTTTGTGAACATTGTGAATTTTGAATACATATAGGTCATATGAATATTAGATTAAATTCTCCCACTGGTCACTCTATATTTGATATTCCGTTTGATTCCACAGCTACGTTGCTAAAATATGTAGTTATGTTTTATTTGGTTGAAATTCAACTAGTACAGTAATATTTCGTACAATACAATATGGACTTTGTTTGACCTAGCAAACATAATCCAACATGTATTTCTTGTTGCTCAACTCTTTGCTCGTTGATGTCTCCCTTACACCAGTAAATCTCACTCTCTCTCTCTCTCTTTTATCAATCAATATCTCTTCACCAGTGAGAGGCTCCTTTGCACTTTCTGCCGCCGAGCAGTAATGTGTAAGTATGACTGGGTTTCGGTCTGAAGGGTGCCGTAGCTAGTGAAATTACTGGGCCAATAAGACTTAACATCTTATGTCTCAAGGTGACGAGCGCGGTGATAGTGCCGCTCAATAGTTTTAGGTTTTTCAAGAATCCTGACCGAGACTGCATTGTAATGGGCAGGGTGTATTAATAACCAGCAGCTACTATTGATGTCCACGATTGCACACTATACTAAATATGCCAACTATATAATCACAAGCACTATGTGTCTTATATATTCATGTACCGTAAAGCGTAGTGTTAGTAGACCCCCCACAAGGTGGACCGACGATCTGGTCAAGATTGCCGGAATACGTTGAATGAGGTAGCGCAGGACAGATCGTCGTGGCGATCTTTGGGGGAGGCATTTGTCCAGCAGTGGACGACTTCCGGCTGAAATGATGATGAAGATATGTCTTATTCCAAGCTACGTTTAACAACACGATTACCAACACCGACAACCTGTGATTAAAGCTGATTTAGATAAATAAATATATATTTTCGTTATTTTGACTACTTTACTTTTAAACTTTGTGTTTTTAGATCTTTAGAACTCTCAATTATTTTTATCACATTATTCATTAAGTTACGCTCTTAAGTGAAGTAATAAGTTACGCGAATGTATACGGTAAAATACGATATCTTCTTATATCGATAAAGTAAAAGCTTAATAATACATAATATAAAACAAGTCCTGTTATAAACTTCGTGAACTAACCAGACGTATTCATGTGAACAAGAAAAATGAGACAGCGGAGACAAAATTAATTGAAAGTAGAAAGTATTCCCCGGAAACCAAGTATGGAACTAATATACAAAGTATGCTCATATGAACTCAAGGCGAAAGTACCTTTAAAAGGGCTTAATTAAAGCCGTCTTAATTAGGCTGAGGGCGGTACAATACGCTTCCAAAGTTATAAGATAATAAGACCGAAGTAATTAAAACATTACCATACAAAGGCAGATGTTTTCTTCCGCTTAGTAAAAGTGTTAACTTTAAGTTGCTAGGTCATTCATTGCAAAATCAAATTGAAAAAAAAAAAAGAGTGTGTGTACTTATGTACACTTGTTAGAAGTTATACTTCTTTGGTGTATGGAAAAATAAATCAAATTTTAACAAATTGTTAAGATAAAGGATAGTATAAGCACTCAGCATTTAAGGTTAATATAAACAAGTATAGAAAATTAATTATTTTTTTATTTATACAAAAAATTTGTTAATATACCAGAAATAAAACAAAACGAAAAAAAAATTTTTAGATAATTAACGATATAAATAAATTATACATACCGACAATTAACCTCAAATCTATAAATGCACTCAAAATAGTTTATTTAAATCAGTTTTATCACTAATATTCAATATATATAGATATAGTAATAAGTTATTAGTAAATGCTATCACCGTCGTATATGTAATTGATTTAATAAAAACACCAAAATAATATTTATTTATTCACACTGTTTAATTGTACTGTTACGAAACACGTGTTCTAAATATAAAAATACTAGAATATACAACTTGAACATAGTTATCGATTTTCATGCCACCTAGAACTAACTTCACGATGTAGAATTCAGGTGTCGGTGTGCGCGCGCATCGTAAAAATACACTCTTATCATTTTTATCCATCGCACCAAAAGAAATATAACTTCAAAAATATTTATTTCATTAACAAAGTACAAACATAATAGTGGATGTGACCTTCTTTTAAGTGAGGAACACGAGTGCCAGAAGGCCACGGTCTTCCATATCAATTAATATTATCAGTATCAAAAACTAGGGACCACTATTAGCTACGGCCGTTCCCAATATTATTCAGTCTATTTCTTATTTGAGATAAAAATCGTAACTATCGTTGACTTTTCTGTCCCAATAAACTTATCGACGGTAACTCACCTTATCCGTACACGCTGTCTGTCAATGGGACGACGTATAGCTTACCAGCGATAGAACTTTGTATGGAAATTTTAATTCACGCGTCCAAATTTAAGTCGATAAGAACGACTTATCGGGTATATTGAGACAGCTTCAGATTATTGACAGTAGAAGGTAGTAATTTATCTCTATCTGTAGATAGTATATTGGGAACGGCCGTAAGTCTATAAAAATATAATATAACAAAAGCAAAATATTATTCGAACAGGATTTCTGTATGTTTGTGAATGTGTGCGTGTGTGTGGTGTGTGTCATTGTTACGTTTCGTAAAGCACCACTTTCATTCAAATATTTTTATTCATAATAGGACTTATAATCACTTATTGAAAGTCAAAAACTCTAATGAATATGTATGCTACAGATCTGAGGAGACTTTCCTCCTAATAAAAAACATTGCAGGATTTTTTTTTGTTTTTTAAGAATCGTAACAATATTATTTCGTATAATAAAATTTATTACCAAATTGCTGGAGGGCGGTCGCTACAGAACCAATATGAGGTAACATAATAAAAGTCATTTATGTTTTAGTAACTTTTTCCACATAAACGTTTATTTACAATTCTTTAGAATATCATAACTATTTTGTACATTTTCTGGGATCATGTTTTAAAAGCTTAATATTTTTTTTAAATAAAACACTTTTAAATGGATTAAAACGAGTGTAATTGTAACTATATTTTTACTTTAGATTTTGCGTGAAAGTAAAATTTTTATTATTATTTTAGTTAGCCCGACGTTTCGTGACCCAGAGCACGTTTTACATTGCCAAACAAAAGACTTACACAATCGACTTAACTGAGTAGTAGGCATAACAAGTTTATGTTTGTTTCCGGTACTAAAATTATGATTATCACAATTTCTATAAATTCACTGAAGTGCCTATGAACATACATAACATTATCAAAAATATATTGAAATATAACACAGTTAAATTGCTGTTTCTCTTATTTTTCCAAACAATGTTTATTTTGTTTTTTAATGAAAATAAGGAAAGAGTCCATCAAGACGTTCAGCTGATAATCGTAATTGATACGCCCTGCCCATTACAATGCAGTGCCGCTCAGGATTCTTGAAAAACCCAAAAATTCTGAGCGTCACTACAATCGCGCTCGACACCGTGAGACATAAGATGTTATGTCTCATTTGCCCAGTAATTTCACTAGCTTCGGCATCCTTCAGACCGAAACACAGTAAATCTTACACATTACTGCTTCACGGCAGAATTAGGCGCCGTCGTGGTACCCATAATCTTAATTTTATTTCCTCCTGTGCAAAGGAGCCTGCCACTGCCTGCCCTAAGCCTGTCTTAAGACCATTAAAGCTTACACGAGAACAACTTTCAGTTGTGGTAGCAAGGTTTGAAATCACTCACTTTAATATAAATAAGAAATACATTAATAAATCAGCATGCTGCATTTAGAACGGTGCGTAAAGTTTACATTCCGAAAATTAGCATAACGGTTAATAACAGTGAACCCTCTGGGAACTCTCATGTGGACAAATATGTAAACAAAACGAGTACATATTGTTGATATTCTTGTTAAATCATGACAGTGAACATGTTTAACACCAAATTATAATAGAACTTAAGACTTATAAATATTTTATTCATAGTGTAGTCCCCTTGAAGACGAGATCTGGAAAGGTCTTGAAACGTCGGGTTAACTAAAATAAAAATGTAATTTTTACGCAAAAATCTAATGTAAAAACAGTTACAATTACACGCGTTTTAATCCTTTAAGAGTGTAAACGGATTAAACTGGTTTCTAAACAGATTATACACAGATATTAGAAATTTTTATTTTATTTTAAATATATTCAAACTTATTCAGAAGTCAAACATTTACATATGTGTTTAAATTAAAGTATTAATAATAATATTGACACACTCTTACAAAAAAACTAGGAAGAGCCTATACTATGGGTACAAGACAATGATATATTTAATACAATATACTTACTTAAATAAACAAACAAACATCCATATTCATCATATAAATGATACCGGTATTCGAACCTGGGACCTCTAGCTTAGTAGTCAGGGTCACTAACCATTCGGCTATATGGGCCGTCAAATTAAAATGATTAATCTGTTTTCTAAAGTGATTATACACAGATATACTTAATTTTTATTTTATTTTAAATATATTCAAACTTATTCATAAGTTAGGCTCTGCGTTTCGGTTAAAGAAATTTTAAAACTAAACAAATCAAATTTGATTTTTGCGGTTAACATCAATCAAGTCATATGTATTCATGACTGCTTACGACTGTCAATCAAAATCGATTATAGTAACAAAAGATTCGCTAAATTTTCTATCTTGCTGAATCTTTGTTAGGGATTGTTTGACTGTAATATGTCTGATCATATGTATGTTCGCTAGTATCCTAATAAAATCTTCCCTTTCTTAGCGTACATGCATGCAGAATGGTATGTCGCTATGCCAACTTTTTTTTAAAGACAATCAACAGGTTACAGTTAATCGTTATTAAACTAAACAAAATGTGGTACCAAATTATTGTTAAATTGTAGACCCACTTACGGCCGTTCCCAATATTCAGTCTATCTCTTGCTTGAGATAAAAATCGTAACTATCGTTGACTTTTCTGTCCCAATAAACTTATCGAAGGTAACTCACCTTATCCGTACAGTGTCTGTTAATGGGACGACGTATAGCTTACCAGCGATTGAAGTTTGTATGGAAATTTCAATTCACGCGTCCCAATATAAGGCGATAAGAATGACTTATCGGGTATATTGGGACAGCTTCAGATTATAGACAGCTAATTACTGACAGCAGAAGGTAGTAATTGATCCCTATCTGTAGATAGTATATTGGGAACGGCCGTACGGCTCTGCATGTTTCAGTATGTCAACTCGATGATAATTGAATTAGCAGACGCCTCTGTTTATGACGTGATTATTCTCATATTAAACATTTTATTGACATAAAACCTTTAGTTGCGAATGCAACGGGCAACTACCAATATATCCTTAATCTACCGTTATAACCATACACATGGCACGCTTGTGTCCGAACTTTTGGACGTCGGGGAGGGATCTTACAAAGCAAACTTTGAAACAATGTAAAAAATTCAACACATTTGATAGATATAACTTGTTTATAACTAGACCACAGATCTAAAATTACATTAAAGCTGATTTTTATTCAAAACTAAATGAGTCTTAATAATATTTCTACTTGCCCGTTACTTTAAATATGAATCTTAAAGTGCAGACTCGATAAAATCGATAAAACAATGTATTTTAGCGATACAAAGCAAATACAAAACGACCTTATAAAAAATTTATAGCAAAGTGTGCGGTTTAAATTTTATATTGCTTGTTAAAATGATGTAGGCGTTATTTTTAAGTCTATCTCTCGAAAAAATTACTATAATAATTCTAGTAAAAATATACAATAAATTGTACACAGTAATGATTCTAATTACAAAAATTGCAGTAGCAATTATTTATTTCTACATCAGTGGTCTAGTCTAGACCAAAAGTTGCAATAGAGACTTGCTGTCATGAAGTGCCCGCTCGTAAAGTGTAAAACAGACACTGGCTTTTTGTAGTGCGACATTAAACCGCAACTCACGGAAGACTTACAACTTCTGTTCAACTTCTATTTTATGTCATTCAGCTTATAATATTACTTTGAGGGAAATTATAGGCATGCTCCAGATGTTATACGCCTGTTAAATTAATTTGTAGGTACGCCATGTTTTGAGTCAAATTTTGATTAATTACCGATGTAATGTAAAAAAATACTTTAATACGATTATAAAATGCATTGCCGCTCAAGATTCTTGAAAAACCTAAAAAATCTGCATGATTTGCAGTAATTTCACTAACTACGGCGCTCTTCAGACCAAAACACGGTAATATTTACACATTACTGCTTCACGACAGAAATAGGTGCAGTTGTGGTACCCATAATCTAGCTTATCTTTACGCGCGATTGAAGTAAAACTTTATTATAATTAACTTTTGGAATAATTAACATATAGATACATATATTATTTTTTTGCTTATCTGAAACTGAACACAAAATATGTTTCGTTTGTCCTTGTTTGTCCCACCTACTCTAGGACATCTAGTATACAACAAATATTCTTAAAAAGTTGAAAGACAAGAAGATTTAATTTATATCATTAAATATATCTTTACATTAACTAAAGCCGTGTTATTAGGAAATAATTGAATAAAAATAATTAAATAATTAATATTCCAAATATCAAGTTATTGATATGGCTCTATGAGCTCGGACATTTTGCCTGTCCGATGGACGAAGAAAAATAAACGAATGTTGCAAATGTCAGACTGAGAACTTTTATTTATTATTTATTACAAAGTCATAAATGAAAAAATACACTATGAGATTTCAGAAAATATTACTGATCAATTTGAAACAATTTTTTAAACCATTATATTAAAATGGTTAAAAATTGCTTCAATTGACTTGATTTCTGCCGGAAGTACAGACGTTATTTCCGTCCGAAAATTATTCTATTTACCCCCAAGTCGCCTGCTAAAGGAGTTTTACTTCAAAAAGTTAGTATAGTTGAGATGTTATTAGAATGAGGAGGGTGATTGGGTAAATGCTTCAGCGAATCAATCGATACTAAGTCACCATTTATAAAATAGCTTACAGAATTGATAAGTCTTGAAGAGGGTTGCATCATGGGAGACATTCATTTGCCATAGACAGCGAAGAGGCGTAACGCACCTGTCACAGTGATTGCTACCGCCGTTCTCTTTACGATAATAATATATCGTTGTTGGAATACGAATGGAGTCATTTAATGTTTGATGACACTGTCTGCCGCGAAATTAACTGTAATTTTAGCATTTTTAAGAGAAAGAAAAGAATCCACGTTTGTATTTGTAAGCTTTTAAATAAAATTTTGCTATCCATAAAGCTAGCTTGCTAGCTATACATAAAAGTCGTAAATACTAATTTCAAATGTTTGTTATTTTCTTTGTATATACTATCTTCTAATATATAAAATTCTCGTGTCACGGTGTACGTAATTGAACTCCTCCGAAACGGCTCGACTGATTCTCATGAAATTTTGTGTGCATATTGGGTAGGTCTGAGAATCGAACAACAACTATTTTTCATCCCCCTAAATGTTAAGTGTCCACCCCAATTTTTTAATGTTGGACAAAATTTTTTGTTTTTATTTTTTATGATTCAGCATTAAGAAATACATACAACTTTAAATTTTCACCCGTCTACGATCAACACCTATTTTTGCGATTGAGTTGCAAGATGCCAATCGAAGATAGATCTGAGAATAGGTCGTCATCTATTTTTTATACTCTTAACATTTTAATTATTGAATTTTTTTTATTACTTTATATGGCTGTTTGATCTATCCTGGGAAAAGTGTTACAATATTATATCAATGCTAATAAATAATATATTTTTTTAATACACATGTTAATGTTTAGCACGTTACTCATGCAATATTTTAGTAGAGGCAGGAATATAAGATTTAAAAATGATTATACTATTATCAAATAACAATTTGTTACATTTACATTCATTCATGAGTTACCTATTGAATGAAATAATTATTTTCAAGTACCGGCAATCATAAGAGAAAAATTAAAAGTAATAGACATTTTATTTGTCGCATTTCAATATTATATTCTTGATAATGTTATGTATGTTCATATACGCACTTTAGCGAAATTTCTAGAAACTACGATAGTCGTAATTTTAACACCTAGTACACGAGGCTGTTAAATTATAATGTTTTTTGGTCAGAATACAACTTAAATCAGTAAAACTGAATTAGGAGACCTGTGCAAATACTTCGCATGCAATATTATAGGGTCACAGTGAGAGACACTAACAAGCCGATGATGATAGATACAGCATTTTAAAGAGAGTCCATTGGACTAACATATATATTAGATCGTTAATGATATTCCCTCCATCTAGCCTAGCCAGCAGTCGGTCCGAGGTTCGAGTCTCCTTCTGAAACGCCCCGCGCCTGTGTTTTCGGCCTCCAAGGCCCCTGCCCAGCTTCGCTGTAAAAGCCTTTAGGGCTATCAGCATAGAGGAGGTTTTTAATCGGTAGGTGTTTACACCCGAGCCCGACATATGGGCCCCGTTTCGGGGTCTTCAATCTTAAAATGTTATGCATATATGCGTTTATAATCCTAATTTAACAGATTAGTTTTCAAACTTTTATAAATCTTAGTAAATACAAATAGCTATATATAAGCAACCTTTAAGATGGTATATGGACCATATTTTATTAAACACATAATTTTAACTCTTACTTCATTTTACATCCTAGAAGCATGTAAATTTGTTAAAAAACATTCGGACTTATATTCAACACTACCAAATAACAAGCGAAATAATAAAAATTTACACAAATTAAAAATATCCCAAACAAGTGTGTCACTAGTGTCATCGAGCCCTCACCACATGGCAATAAAAAATTATAATCACATCCCAAACGAAATTAAAAATAAAGAGAAGCCTTCTCTATTTAAAAGACATCATAAAAATTTCTTAGTTTCAAAATGCTTCCACGATTTACCCGAATTTTTTAATTACACTAAGTGTGAGAATTATTTATAAAATTGAAATAAATAGTTATACTAATAATAATAGTGGCATTGTCTGTATTTTTAATATCATAAGAGTGTATAAAATGTTTAAGACTAATATATTTAATGTAAAACATTGCTGTGCCCTTGTAGGGCGTCACATAATTATTTTCTTCCCATTTAATGTACCACCCTATTGTAAATGTGACTTGCAATAAAATATTTTGATTTGATTTGGTGTTTGAATCATTTTTGGCGTTCCGACAAAAAAAACATATAGACAAAGTACCTACTTAGTGCTTTGATACACAAAAACAAATGGAACTGGGAAAATCAGGCAATAGAATTCATAGAAAAACAAAACTCAGTTTATCATTGAATTTCAATAAGTTGTGCAATCAAGACCAGTCGTAGACAGCAGAAGACCACGGCCTGGCGACACACTCGCAGATTGCGTCTATTATTTACGAGCAACACACGACCCTCGCAATTTAGATGCGGAACTGTCCCTTCCTTTCCGTTATACCAATTTTGCAATGTTAAAAATATGACGGTATTATAAGAAAAGTGAAGTTTTATGTAGTCAAAGGCACGGTCAGTTTAAGGGATGAATTTAACCTAACTCATGACTGAAAAGTCCAGGAATTCATTTCAAGTATAAATTAAAATAACTCAGCGGATTGCGAAGATATCTGTAGCACCCCGTATTCGGGTGGAGAAAAACAGAAACAGAAAATCCCACGCATAAATTAAATTCCAAGTCGGTCCGTTTCTTACAGCGATTATATTTTCGTATAACTACAGTGAAATTTAATATCAAATTGCTTTCTTTTGTAACAGAGGAATGGAGAATTTAATAAGTATTGACAGCGGAATTGAGTTATTTGCTCAGACATTGTGTATTATTGTTTTGTTTATGAGTACTGCGATATTAATATTATTATTCGGAGGTCTTGTTTATATACTCAATGTTTATTTTTTGCCCTAATCCTACTTCAACACTTCGATATTGTCAACGTTAGCACCTGCCCTCTGGCATTCCTAGTGTTTGCCATAATTTTCTGATTTTAGCTTTCCTGTGTCACAAAGTGCCGGATAACTATTCATTTTGTAAATCTTATTCTCCCATCTCGTTTCTCATATTTTCTTTTCCCCCCCAAGACTGAAGGGATTTAGAAATGAGGGAAATAAAGAAATGGATTGTGATGTCTTTTACCTATTATTGTTTCAGTTTTATTATCATTTTATATATTACATTCTACTCTCTATGTCTGTATTTTCTATTCTGACAAGCTCTAGGACATAGACTTGTGATCCACAAAATATATTAAATATATTACAACGTATGAATTATTTATAAGTTTCCCATACTGTTCAGGGTTGACTAAAATGTTCTAAGGACGATTTAGATTGAAGTGGTAAGTTCATCAGATTTTTTATTTTTGAAAATAAGGGACGAGCAGGACGTTCAGCTCATGGTTATTAATACGCCCCGCCTATGCAGTGCAACTGAGTATTTTTGGGAAACCCAAAAATTCTAAGCGGCACTACAATTGCGCTCGTCACCTTGAGACAAAATGTTAAGTAAAATTTGCCCAGTAATTTCACTAGCAACGGCGCCTTTCAAACAGAAACACAATAATGCTTACACATTACTGCTTCACGGCAGAAATAGCCGCCATTGTGTTACTCATAATCTAGCCGCCGTCCGCCGCATAGGAGCCTCCCACTGGTAATGAACGTAACGATGCAATGTGTATCACTTTGATTTATTTTAAACTCCAATGAAAAGCAGATAATGAGTTCCCTTTTTCAAAATCTTTGCTAAATATAAATCTAAATAAAAATAATTTGTTTAGATACTTAAAAAAAATCGTATGTACGAGAATCTTGTTACTCAGACAAATCCGATATCCGCATTTATATGTAGAATATTCTTATGTTAGTTTAAGAATCCACTATCATTTGACCGAATTTTGTTTCGAATAGATTAAAGAATGGGTCAGTAACCAAAAGAAATTTAATACTAGCTTATAATAAAGTCAGAAGCGATAAATAAGTCAAATAAATCTCGTCTTCAATTTGAGCGAAAGTTAAAATTGAATCTGACCTGTTTAGAAACGTTATACTGAATTTTTGCTCGGGCAACATTTCAACTTACCATCACTTACATATTTATGAGTTATGTTCCGCCCGTGCCGCGATCGTAGAAGAAAAGTCAAACATTAATGAAAGCTGAAAGCTTAAATATTCCGTACGTGGGAATAAAGAAATGGATTTTTACATCATAATAAAGAGACCAGACTTAAAGATGAAAGGTATTTAAATGTAAATCCAATGAAAGACTTTATTGAAGCAACTTTGACGCTCCTGAAGATAAAGATAGATAAAGTTTCTTAAACTAGTCTTAGCCTTAATAATATTGAGATTGGAGTGAAACTGTTCGGCTTATAACGATTTGAACAGATTTAAGTAAAGAAGAGTGAATATTAATGAAAGTAAAGAAGGTGAGAATATTAATGAAAGAGAATATTATGTAGGTAGGGAACAAAAACTGAATAAGTATCTAGGTGTACTTATATACTTGCGCATTGTTATTGGAATTTCTATTGTTTTAATTCAGTCTTATTACACAATATAGTTTCTGGCTTTTTTTATGAAAACAAGAGACAAGATGAGCAGGTCGTTCAGCTGTTGGTTATTGATTCGCACTGCCCATTACAATGCAGTGCCGCTCAGGATTATTGAAAAACCCAAAAATTCTGAGCGGCACTACAACTGCACTCGTCACCTTGAGACATAAGTAGTCAAGTCTCATTTGCCGAGTAATTTCACTAGCTACGGCGCCCTTCAGACTGTGTGCCGTTGTGGTACCCATAATCTAGCCGGCATCCCGTGCAAATCAGCCTCCCGCTGGTAAAATTTATATATTTGCGCATTGTAATTGGAAGTTCAATCGTTTTAATTCAGTCTTACACAGTAATTTCTGGTGTATTATATTTGCTTAATTTCACTGCTTGTGGCAGCGACCTCGACGTGGCGCAAGTTTTCCCTTCCCTAAAACGTGTTCGAGGGAGGCGATGGCTGGTCCATATTGCGTCATGCTAGTGAACGGGCGCTACTTGTGGTGGCTGGATGATCCTCTCACCGACGGGTGTGCTTCATGTTATATTGTATTTCTTTTATTTTCATAATTTTTTTTTAATTTAAAGTTATTATATAATAACTTTAAATTAATATTTTAAAAGGTACTATATATATATAGTACCTATTAAAATGCTCGCATTAATGCCTTTATTTTATTTATGGTATGTGTGGATTGATTTATTATACCTATATGTATGTACTCAATAACTATAACCATGTTTTTACTTATTAATTTACATACTCGTGTAAGGCATTTATTAATAGACTTTTGAGTATTTTTTTGCATCACTTTACATATATTGTAATTGAAAATAAGAATTAGTTATACCAATTTGTTTGAAAAGAGCAACCTTAGAGTTTCTTGCTTGTTCTTCTCTAAGGAAATCTGCCTTGCGAATGACATATTTCAAGTGAAATGCAATTTACCTACAAAATAAATTATTTTTAATTTGATTTGATTTATCAATTTAATATAATATTGAATTCACAGATTTAACTTAAACAAGATTGATGAAATTGTAGAAAGCAAAACGCTGTGTAGGGAAAGCGGCGATCCATCATCTTTGTGAGGAAATAATTTTAGCATTAGGTATATTCTTTTATAAGCAAGATTTTATATATTTCCTATGAAAACTTTTTGATATAATCGCTGTATTTATTTAACTATTAACATAACTGAATAATTAAAATTAATGCATAAATTCCATTCCAAACAGTTTGTATAGCAACATGCTCCTTAAATACAAAAGCACCACAAGTCAAAATAAGCAAATTATACAGGAGCGGCATTTGCAAAAATAATTTGGATTATTTTATAATTTTTTTATAAACTTAGATTTTTTGGAATCATAAGATGCGTAATTAAATAGCCTATTTTTCAATAAAACAATCTTAAACATACCTCGAATGGACTCTCGAAAAAATGCGCATATAAAGACTTTACCTTCGAGAACATTAAAATTTTAAGAATTAAACCACCATTATTTCGAAAATTTGGGTTTATTTTTCAATTGTAAACCTGACAAAACGTCAATTAAAGAAAAAATTGGCACATATTTGCGATTATGTATAGTCCTTTTAATTACATAGTCCCCTTGAAAGCTGCTAATGTCGGGCAACTTTAGATGCTGATTAGTATGATACATTGGTCGATTAACCTGACCATTGCATGGCTACATAGGAAATACATCGCCGGAATTGGTCGACCATAACTCAAAGAGCGCGCTTCCGGAGCATAGATAGCGACACCTTTGAACTTATAGCTTTTAGTCATAAATTCCGGATTTAAATATCGAATAGGTATTGAAAAATTTCAGTAAAATTTGGTGAATTTTATAAAATGGTCGATTTAGAATTGAAACGATTGTAATGTGCGTTTGAATTTTATGTGTTTCCTTGTATTTAGTATAACCGGTTATGTAAATACCGAACGATAGTTTGCAATAGTTTTAGATTTAACATTGTCGCTAGAATAACGAATAATAACCTATACCAAGAGAAGAATGAAACCAAATCTTTATTTTAGTACGTTCGCTTGCAACGCTCCGGATATTGAAAGACATCTGTATAATGACGACAATACGAATAAGTTATGGATTTTATGGTGAAAAATGATCGCTATTTAAAAAATAAACATTAGTTTTGTTAATAAATTATCGTTGAAATTTAATATTTTGATCGGTATAGTTGCTGGTTGTATAGAAGGAGTATCCGCAGTTATTTCACGTCTTACTTCCTCGATGGTGGTCTAAAAGTCACCTGTGTGGCGATATATTAATTAACGTGGCTATATAACTTTTGGTAATAATCTTTTTATTTAAATATCTATGATTTTTTTATAACAATAAACGAGACGAGCAGGACATTCAATTGATACGACCTGCCCATTATAATGTAGCGTCGATCAGAATTTTGGGGATTTTCAAGAATCCAATAGCGCTCGTCACCTTGTGACATATCATGTTGTCTCGTTTGCCCAGTAATTTCACTAGCTTCGGCGCCTTTCACACTGAAACACAGTAATGTTTACACATTACTGCTTCACGCCAGAAACAGGCGCCGTTGTGGTACCCATAATCTAGCCGGCATCCTGTACAAAGGAGCCTCCCTGGTAGACAGCGACGGGGAAAAAACTAATCACGCTTATTAGCAACGTCTGCTGGAGCTTGACACGGCCACTTTAGACCTGGCTACAGAGCAACTTTTACATATATTCAATAATTATCTTACTGATTAAAAAAAAACTTCATATTATTTTATGGATAAGGGCGACAAACGAGCGTACGGGTCACCTGGTGTTAAGTGATCACCGCCGGTCACATTCTCTTGCAGCACCATAGGAATCACGGAGCGTTATTGGCTTTTAAGAAAAGTGCACGTGTTTTTTGAATGTACACATGTCGTATCGTCCCGGAAACAGCGCACAAAGAAGCTCATTCCACAGCTTTGTAGTACGTGGAAGTAAGTTCCTTGAAAACCGCACTGACGAGGAACGCCACATCCAGATGGTGGGGATGATATATATTTATTTATCTATTTATGAACTACTAACAGTATTATATATGATACATGAACAATATAAAAGTCTTAGGTGCTAAGGATACATATAATTACATTTATAGGCAGTTACAGTAAAAAGGCATAAAAGGCATTTATTTTCTCAAAATTGATTCCTTTAGAATTCTTTTTGATGTCATTTCTTATACTACTAGATACTACTATCGCTTCGGAAACAAATGGCGCTCTGAGAGAGAAGAAGCGGCGCAAGAAACTCTCCCAGCATTCTTTTTTTGCGCTCTTTTCAATAAAAATATACAATATTATACAATCGCTATAAAATAATCACAATCTAGTCCCAGGCTGTCCGATCATTTAGATATTCAGCAGTGGAGTGATAGGATTTACGACAGAGCCATTTTTTTATAAAACATTTAAATTTATTTATAGATAATGCCTGAACAGTGGCTGGGACTTTATTGTAGAAGTGTATACATTTACCCTTAAAGCTATTATGTATCTTATGTAGTATGTACATAAATACAAGTTGTACAAAAAGATAAAATTTATATAATAAGTAAAGGCTAAATAAAGTTACGTAAGAGTTTAATTTATATAAGAAAAGGTATATAAGGAACAAAAATATAAGAATAAAAAACAAAAAAATATCCACAATCTTAATGTATAAATGACATTTACCGCTGCAGAATCGAGTGTTTTTAATGATATCCTCAGCTCTTCGGAACACTCACCGTCACAAATGCGGTAGAAAATACACAATGAAACACTCCATATTATTGTAGCTACTTACGGCCGTTCCCAATATTATATCTACAGATAGAGATAAATTAATACCTTCTACTGTCAGTAAGTAGCTGTCAATAACCTGGACTTATCTCAATATACCAAATAAGTCGTTCTTATCGCCTTATATTGGGACGCGTGAATTGCAATTTCCATACAAACTTCTATCGCTGGTACGAGAAGATATACGTCGTCACATTGACAGACAGTTTGTTCGCATAAGGTGAGTTACCGTCGATAAGTTTATTGCGACAGAAAAGTCGACGATAGTTATGATTTTTATCTCAAGTAGGAGATAGACTAAATATTGGGAATGGCCGTTAGATGATAAAAATTATCCCTAATTCACTTCCACAGTGATTATTTATTCATAAGCCTGTAATTTTATCCAATAGAGAATCTAAGGCGACATAAAAATTAAAAACAGGGCAACACTCTTGTACAGTTTAAAAGCCCGTGAAACCACTTAATTTGCAAATGAGCAGCACTTCAAACACATTAACGCTAAGCTGAAAAAGATAATCAAATTATAAATTTACTTGCTGAAATTTACAGCAACACATTTTAAGTATGGTGTGAGGTCTAATCTTGTTTGTTTTAGGGTTTTTTTTTTAATAATAGGGGACGAGACGAGCAGGACGTTCAGCTGATGGTAATAGATACGCCGTTCCCATTGCAATGCAGTGCCGCTCGTCACCTTAAGACATAAGATGTTGAGTCACATTTGCCCAGTAATTTCACTAGCTACAGTGCCCTTCAGACCGAAACACAGTAATGTTTACATATTACTGCTTCACGGCAGAAATAGACACCGCTGTGGTACCAATAATCTAGCCGGCATCCTGTGCATAGGACTCCCACTGGTCCCACTGTATCCAAAGGGTAAAACTACTAAGACTCCTTTCTCTGTTCGTCCGTCAGTCTGTCAACAGGCTGTATCTCATGAACCGTAACAGTGAGACAGTTGAAATTTTGCACAGACGATGTATTACAACAGAATAAAAAATTATTGAAGGAGCTCCCATATAACAAACGTGATTCGTACAGATAATGTTTTGTAGATAATACTTTTATATATAGGTTTTATAGATAATGTTCTTATAAACTATTATACTTTTAAATAGATAATGTTCTTACATAGATAATATTTTTATATAGATAATGTTCTATATTGATAATGTTTTTATATAGATAAAGCTTACTTTTTTATCTGATGTCATAAATTTAAAATTATCTTTGTTTTATTTTTCATTTTCAGCATTTCAAAATACTGCAGATCACTATAATATAAATTTTTTTTTTCATCTCTAGCCTCCGAAAATATTATTATCAGGGGTGGGATGGGGGAATTATATATTTTTAACCTTATTGGTATTTCAAATGTAATTCACACAAAAAAAAACAATCGTGACGGCCGTGACGTATAACTAACGACAGAAAGGAAAAAAACTCCGAAATAAATTTTTAAATTATTGTGATAATACACGGACTAGTAAAAAAATAAGGACTCCGTGTCGCCTTACATAACAGTGTAGCACCAAAACAAGCCGATTGACGTGTAAATACATAGCCCCACGCACACACTTATACTACTACAGGCCGATAGGCGGCCATTATGCAGATCAGTTTGCGTCTCAATAAAATATTTTAAAAATGCCGTCGTGCGTTGTGAAAAAGTGTTAAAACGATACTATATAAGTATTTGTGGCCATATATGATTATTTAAGGATGAAAAAATTGTGTTACTAGTATCCCCCGTAACCGCACACACACTAACATAACGGTGCTTCACTTGCTAATATCACCTTCTCTTTTACTTGTGTGATAATTAAATAATTTGAAACAATAATTTTTTTTTTTTTTTTAGTAGACAAAACTTATTTAGTTAGGCTACTTTCCTCATATTTTAATAAACAATAATTTTTTTAATTTTTTTAGTAGACAAAACTTATTTAGTTAAGCTACTTTCCTCATATTTTGTTTTCTTAACATTACAATATGTATTATTATATTCTACAACTAAAATAGCGAATCTTATTTTAGTGTGTATCGACATGACTTTACTTAGATAGTTTATATAAAAAAAAGTATGTGTGTGTATCGCGCGTAAAGGTTTTACGCGCGATTGAAGTAAAACTTAATAATAATTAACTGTATGAATAATTAACAGTTTAGTTTATAATTCTGGAATACCATTCGCACATTTGAAAATTTTCACTCATTAATAAAATAATTGATAATAAGAAATTGAAGGTTATATTATTATTAGCACATATCAATATGACGTTTTTATAGAATATTAACAAATATGGCTGTATGGGCTCAACCTTTTGCCTTTCTTAATAATGGAAACGAAAAACAAAAACCAAGAACAAATTAACGAAAGTCAGAAAATTTCTGATAACTTATATAATATTTATTGCAATAGTAGTAATAAATAAACAATAAAAACACTTGGAGATTTAAAAAAATATTACAGAGCAATTTGAAATATTTTTTAAAACCATTAAATTATAACTCCCACTGGTCCCACTGTATCCAAAGGGTAAAACTACTAAGACTCCTTTCTCTGTTCGTCCGTCAGTCTGTCAACAGGCTGTATCTCATGAACCGTAACAGTGAGACAGTTGAAATTTTGCACAGACGATGTATTACAACAGAATAAAAAATTATTGAAGGAGCTCCCATATAACAAACGTGATTCGTACAGATAATGTTTTGTAGATAATACTTTTATATATAGGTTTTATAGATAATGTTCTTATAAACTATTATACTTTTAAATAGATAATGTTCTTACATAGATAATATTTTTATATAGATAATGTTCTATATTGATAATGTTTTTATATAGATAAAGCTTACTTTTTTATCTGATGTCATAAATTTAAAATTATCTTTGTTTTATTTTTCATTTTCAGCATTTCAAAATACTGCAGATCACTATAATATAAATTTTTTTTTTCATCTCTAGCCTCCGAAAATATTATTATCAGGGGTGGGATGGGGGAATTATATATTTTTAACCTTATTGGTATTTCAAATGTAATTCACACAAAAAAAAACAATCGTGACGGCCGTGACGTATAACTAACGACAGAAAGGAAAAAAACTCCGAAATAAATTTTTAAATTATTGTGATAATACACGGACTAGTAAAAAAATAAGGACTCCGTGTCGCCTTACATAACAGTGTAGCACCAAAACAAGCCGATTGACGTGTAAATACATAGCCCCACGCACACACTTATACTACTACAGGCCGATAGGCGGCCATTATGCAGATCAGTTTGCGTCTCAATAAAATATTTTAAAAATGCCGTCGTGCGTTGTGAAAAAGTGTTAAAACGATACTATATAAGTATTTGTGGCCATATATGATTATTTAAGGATGAAAAAATTGTGTTACTAGTATCCCCCGTAACCGCACACACACTAACATAACGGTGCTTCACTTGCTAATATCACCTTCTCTTTTACTTGTGTGATAATTAAATAATTTGAAACAATAATTTTTTTTTTTTTTTTAGTAGACAAAACTTATTTAGTTAGGCTACTTTCCTCATATTTTAATAAACAATAATTTTTTTAATTTTTTTAGTAGACAAAACTTATTTAGTTAGGCTACTTTCCTCATATTTTGTTTTCTTAACATTACAATATGTATTATTATATTCTACAACTAAAATAGCGAATCTTATTTTAGTGTGTATCGACATGACTTTACTTAGATAGTTTATATAAAAAAAAGTATGTGTGTGTATCGCGCGTAAAGGTTTTACGCGCGATTGAAGTAAAACTTAATAATAATTAACTGTATGAATAATTAACAGTTTAGTTTATAATTCTGGAATACCATTCGCACATTTGAAAATTTTCACTCATTAATAAAATAATTGATAATAAGAAATTGAAGGTTATATTATTATTAGCACATATCAATATGACGTTTTTATAGAATATTAACAAATATGGCTGTATGGGCTCAACCTTTTGCCTTTCTTAATAATGGAAACGAAAAACAAAAACCAAGAACAAATTAACGAAAGTCAGAAAATTTCTGATAACTTATATAATATTTATTGCAATAGTAGTAATAAATAAACAATAAAAACACTTGGAGATTTAAAAAAATATTACAGAGCAATTTGAAATATTTTTTAAAACCATTAAATTATAACTCCCACTGGTCCCACTGTATCCAAAGGGTAAAACTACTAAGACTCCTTTCTCTGTTCGTCCGTCAGTCTGTCAACAGGCTGTATCTCATGAACCGTAACAGTGAGACAGTTGAAATTTTGCACAGACGATGTATTACAACAGAATAAAAAATTATTGAAGGAGCTCCCATATAACAAACGTGATTCGTACAGATAATGTTTTGTAGATAATACTTTTATATATAGGTTTTATAGATAATGTTCTTATAAACTATTATACTTTTAAATAGATAATGTTCTTACATAGATAATATTTTTATATAGATAATGTTCTATATTGATAATGTTTTTATATAGATAAAGCTTACTTTTTTATCTGATGTCATAAATTTAAAATTATCTTTGTTTTATTTTTCATTTTCAGCATTTCAAAATACTGCAGATCACTATTATATGGATTTTTTTTTCATCTCTAGCCTCCGAAAATATTATTATCAGGGGTGGGATGGGGGAATTATATATTTTTAACCTTATTGGTATTTCAAATGTAATTCACACAAAAAAAAACAATCGTGACGGCCGTGACGTATAACTAACGACAGAAAGGAAAAAAACTCCGAAATAAATTTTTAAATTATTGTGATAATACACGGACTAGTAAAAAAATAAGGACTCCGTGTCGCCTTACATAACAGTGTAGCACCAAAACAAGCCGATTAACGTGTAAATACATAGCCCCACGCACACACTTATACTACTACAGGCCGATAGGCGGCCATTATGCAGATCAGTTTGCGTCTCAATAAAATATTTTAAAAATGCCGTCGTGCGTTGTGAAAAAGTGTTAAAACGATACTATATAAGTATTTGTGGCCATATATGATTATTTAAGGATGAAAAAATTGTGTTACTAGTATCCCCCGTAACCGCACACACACTAACATAACGGTGCTTCACTTGCTAATATCACCTTCTCTTTTACTTGTGTGATAATTAAATAATTTGAAAATTAAATGCATAAATTTTACTAACTTCATACAAAAATCACTATACATCTCTTTTTCATGAAGAAGTGAAATTTGGCAAATGATTTTTAATACAACGTTAACATTTACAACAAAGCATTCACAACACGATTTTAAGCTTAAACTGTAAGCATTTAGTGTTGAATGTTCTAAATAATTACCTACGTGCCACCTAGTCCCCTCTTTTATCTGAAGAAGGATAACTCCATCCGTGCGCAACATCTTGCAGTAACAATTATTTATGATTCTTCAGATTTGACCCTCGAACTTTTTCCATTACGAAACTTAGTAAAATGGGCAATACAGACTCGGCCATGAATAAAGATTGTCTTGTTAATTCTCTAGTAACATATTTTTGCGTAGCTATTTAAATTTGATACTTTTTTTTTATTCAATGAACAAAATTATCCTAATATATATAATAATGAAGGCATTCTCGCAAAACCTCTAAGGTTTATGTGTGATTTTTTTTTTCGAGAGGAGTAAAATACATTTACGTATTGAAGACCCCGAAACGGGGCCCATATGTCGGGCTCGGGTGTAAACACCCCCTACGGACTAAAAACCTCCTCTGTGCTGATAGCCATGAAGGCTTTTACAGCGAAGCCGGGCGGGGGCCTTGGAGGCCGAAAATGTAGCTCACAGGCGCGGGGCGTCTCGGAAGGGGACTCGAACCTCGGACCGCCTGCTCACTAGGCTGGATGGAGAGAAGATCACTAACGATCTAATATATCTGTTAGTCCAGTGGACTCTAGGTTTGACGAGACTTCGCACTCGCCGGCGAGTGCGGTGATATATGTATGTAAGTATGTGTGAGTGTTTATAAGTGTGTGACTATTTGTGTGTAGTGTTATTGTAGGTTAATTTGTGTTGTGAGTGTGAGTGGTGTTAAAAGATTACAGGACGAGGACTATCTCGTCGGGCTTCTATCAAAGTGGGTTTATGTGCGAGTGGTAAGTTCGCATTACAATAATTGTTTTAATTACTTAATACTTAATATAACATATAGTAGTATTATTAAAAATATACATCATAGGTATTCCTGGTTATTAGCTTCTAGATAGTTCGTTATTATTATATTACTACCTATAGGAACTAACTATAGAATAAGTTTATCATATACATTGTTATATTTAGTAGACAAAACTTATTTAGTTAGGCTACTTTCCTCATATTTTGTTTTCTTAACATTACAATATGTATTATTATATTCTACAACTAAAATAGCGAATCTTATTTTAGTGTGTATCGACATGACTTTACTTAGATAGTTTATATAAAAAAAGTATGTGTGTGTATCGCGCGTAAAGGTTTTACGCGCGATTGAAGTAAAACTTAATAATAATTAACTGTATGAATAATTAACAGTTTAGTTTATAATTCTGGAATACCATTCGCACATTTGAAAATTTTCACTCATTAATAAAATAATTGATAATAAGAAATTGAAGGTTATATTATTATTAGCACATATCAATATGACGTTTTTATAGAATATTAACAAATATGGCTGTATGGGCTCAACCTTTTGCCTTTCTTAATAATGGAAACGAAAAACAAAAACCAAGAACAAATTAACGAAAGTCAGAAAATTTCTGATAACTTATATAATATTTATTGCAATAGTAGTAATAAATAAACAATAAAAACACTTGGAGATTTAAAAAAATATTACAGAGCAATTTGAAATATTTTTTAAAACCATTAAATTATAACGGCTTATAAAATTCTTTCAAGTCGCGCCTAAAGAAGTTTTACTTCAAAAAACATATAAAATAAGTGCACATGTATAATAATAATAAAACCTATTAATTTCCAATATTCTATTAAAATACATTCTTACAGTTATATTACAGTTATATCTATGATTACATCCATTATAATAAATATTATTTATTGTTACAATTATTCACATAGAAAAGAAAAAATATATTTTTTATTTGTTTTAATAGCTGTCTTCATCATTAGTGATTGGATAATGATGAAGACAGGTACAAGGACAAGACCCCTTCTTGGGTATAGGCCTCCTCCAGCTTGTCCATTGCTATCTTTTTCCATAAATTTCCTGCTGTCACTTTAATGTCTTCTATCCACCTTTTCCTAGGACGTCCAATTCTCTTTTTTCCTATTGGCCCTTCCCACATAGTTGCCTCTGAGGTCCATCTATTGTCTCTACATCTTGCTATAATATTTCGAGCCCACTTCCACTTCTGTATCAGAACGTAATGTAAGGCACCTAAAACATATGTTTTTCAATGTATCCCTTGTACGTATCACAAACAATACCTACTTAATTGCAAGGACATCACTACATATTAAAAAACAAAGTCCTCCGCTTCGTCTTTTCTTATGGAAATGAGGCGAGATGAACAGGACTTTCAGCTGATGGTAATTGATGCCTATTACAATGTAGGATTCTTGTAAAACCCAAAAATTCTGAGCGGCACTACAATTGCACCCGCCACCTTAAGACACAACATGATAAGTCTCATTTGTCCAGCAATTTCACTGGAAACGGCGCCCTTCAGACTGAAACAAAATAACGCTTACACATTACTGCTTCACTGCAGAAATAGGCGTCGTTGTGGTACCCATTATCTTGCCGGAAACCTGGAATATAATATAATGCAAAGGAACCTCTGTGGTAAATGCCGTGAGTCGGGCCTGAATTTTATTTTTATGCCCTGAGGAAGCACAGGGTGTACGTGTCGCCTGAAAATTAGTGATCACCTCTGCTCTTTCGCCTTTTTCTCTTGCAAACCAGAGGAATCACAGAAGCGTTGCATGTTTTTGATGTATTAACGCAATTTTAATAGTGCCATTGCTATTTGAACATGTGAGTTAGTAATACATTACTGCCTAGAAATATCGCGTAAACAAATCTACCAACAGTTTTCTTTTAATTGGAGGTTAATTCGTATGTATCGCCATTAAGAATAATACCTATTAAATTTATATTATAAAAACACACAATAGCGCAAAAAGTGAGCCCTTAATGTTATTTCCTTACTTTGTCCGGCATTAAATTGATCTCGATCACAAGTACTTATCTCAGTTATAGGGCGATAATAATAATATAATATTTAAATTATATAGAAAACTCACTGCATTGGAATACAAATTTTTAAAGATTTTATAAATATCTAATATAACAATTTTGAATGAAAAGAATGAATAAACAGTTTTAATATTTAAATATGTTTCCTTATAAAATATCACGAGCAAAAATTACCACACTCATAATTTGTCTTAGTTATCTAAATACAAACAAAAAAAACGTAATCGTTTATTTTCGATTTTTTTACAATAATAATAATAAAATCATTTATTTCAGGCATAACTCCCAAATATAAAAAAAAACAGTAAGCCCTTGCAGTATTTGACTGCAAATTCATAATTTGTAAGTTATAATATTTACATAAGCATAAAAATTATTATGTTTCGGTCTGAATGGCGCCGCCGCTAGTGAAATAACTGGGCAAATTAGACTTAACATCTTATATCTCAAGGTGACAAGCGCAAATTTAGTGCCACTCAGAATTTTCGGGTTTTCCAAGAATAGGCAGCGCGTATCAATTACCATCATCTGAAAGTCCTGCTCATCTCGTCCCATATTGTCATAAAAAACGCTCGATAGATCTCGTAAGCCATAAATTAATTATTCATTTCATCATATAGTAAAATGACCTGTGAAATTATGGCAACATCTGAAAATTCAGTTAGCTGAAACTTTCACATTTTGTGTAAAAAGTCGAGCGGCGGCAGATGTTTAGTGGCGACCAAGGGTTGCCTCCCCCACTATATAAATTATGGCTTGTCGAGGCGTTCGTTGTTCAGACTGAAACAAACTAAGAGACGTTAGACATTAATACTAGCCTATTTTGTCACCGAGTTTAATTGCCTTATAAATTATGTTTTACATCGTCAAGCAATAACCAAATGCCATCACAATATTTATTACGAATAGCAATTAATTAGTTGTAAATGGACGCTTACAGGAAAATTTCATTTTGTTTTTCATTTCTGCATAAAATTGTGTTATTCGTATCCATGTATTACATATAGGTTTGTGGGGATTACTTTAAGTCTCTAACAGGATAATATACCAGTGTGTTTGTCCCAAGTAAATGTAAATATGAAAACACACGATTTAAAAATTAATAAATCGATCGATGTTTTTTAAGTATCATTGTATATCGTATTAAATATACCGCAACCATAGTACAGGCTATGCCTAGTTTGTCAATATTATTATTTGTATTAATATTTATTTAGTACTATCTTTAACTCGCGACATCCTACGCGTTTAATTGTTACTTTGTCTATTTTTTTTTTAATTTTAAGGATACTTTTCAAATAACACACATTCAAACTGCTCTTTTCGATGCTGCCGGCTCTCGTCTATGATACAGCGGATATTCCTTGTCATTGTGGGCAGTCTCTTTAAAAGTATTTCCCTGCGAACTTCAATCTCCTATTTCATCACCATGTAGGTGAAAGTTTAAAAAATATCGAAATTAATTCTCATCAAGTGCCTAAATACAAAGTTTCTAGTTTTTATCTTAGATACTAACAAATTTTCATACAAACTTGTATCCCCTACTTCATCCCCTCCATTAAATTTTTTTGCAATAAAATACATTTTATAAATATATGATGTAAACTAACTGAGCCTTAGGATATAGGCTACAGCCTATATCCTTTTTCAAGCTCTAGTCTATCGCTGTCCTAAATTGTATCAAAATCGATTCGGTGGTTTAGGCGTGAAAGCATAACAAATAAACTTAGATTTTATGTAATATTAGTAGGATGAAGGTTTGTGATATCTGTTCTGTACACATTTACGCTGAAAGTTGAAGTCAAATATGAAAGTTTAGACAAAGCATGCACTAAGAGAGCTTGTCTAATTGTCTAGGATAACACTCGAGATTGGGTTGGTTCATAGCCCGAGGAACAGAACTTAAAGTGGCAAGTTTCCGACTTGAACACTCCTTGAAAGACTTTAATGAAAGTCACTCGGGTACTTCGATGTTACATTTATATAACTTGTTGTATACTTGTGAGAAATGGTTACTAATTGTAACAAAATATTTGTACAACTGTCGCCTATTTGTAATTGTTTTTATGCTGAAAGCGTGTAATAAAAACTTTGGGTTTCCTTTTTGAGAAGAAAAATTTCTAAGACTATTTATGATATGAATTTATATACACTTCATCCTAAAAAAATTTTTATAAAAAAAAATAATAATTTTTATTAAAAAAAAATATATATATATATATATATATATACATATTTTCTTTTATATATATATATTATATATATATATATTTATGACAAGGGAAGAGACGAACAGGATATTCAGCTGATGGTAATTGATACGCCCTGCCCATTACAACGAAGTACCGCTCAGGATCCTTGAAAAAACCAAAAATTCTCACTACAATTGCGCTCGTCTCCTTGAGACATAAGATGTTAAGTCTCATTTGCCCTGCAGTAATTTCACTTGCTACGGCTCCCTTCATACCGAAACATATACAGGAGCCTCCCACTGGTAAGTAATATACACATCATCCCAAAATGGTATTTCTTTCATTGAAGTGTATATACACAAATAAAATTTGAAAGGGTTGTGAGGGTTATCACTTTAAAAACATAACATATTACTTTATATATAGTTATAGAACGGCACTGAGCTGTCACGTTCAAATATATAACGCTCGTTCAGTGAAAGAATAGAATAGAATAGAATAGAATAAAAATTTATTGATAACAAAAACCACCACCACACAATTATTAAAATGATACAAACCAAAATAAGTAATAATTTCTTAGAACTAACAAATAAAACAAATTAAATAATACAATTTATAGCTTAAAACTAAAAAGGTACTGTGCGGCAGTGAATGTCACCAAATGGAGCTAACTCAGTAAAAAGCTGCAATAGCGTGGTGCCAATGTAGCACTGGTTTTCAGTAGCCCCAACATTATTGAGTCTGGGAGTAGCAGCGACTAGTAATTTTTAAATTATAATTATGAATATAAATAAATAAATGCAGTATAGATCTAATTTTTTAATTTAACTCTTAAAAAAATATATATAAATTAAAAAAAAAAAACAAAATTTTTTTAACGTTAAAAGAAGATCATGTAGATCTTCTAACGACGGAAAAATCATAAAAAATGAGGTTATTCATAATAAATAAGTTTTAATATATATTATGGTTAGTATAAATGTTAATATTATAATATTAAATTTAAAAGAGGTACAATCAGTTAAACAGGTTTATAAATATCATTAAGTAGGTAATTTTTAGTTTTTATTTTGAAATTTTGAATGGTATTACTAAGTTGAAGTGGAGGTGGCAAATCATTCCAGCACTTGGTGGCTTGATATCTAAAACTTCCCCGAAACGCAGCAGTTCGGTGGCTTGGAATAGCTAATATACGTAAAGCTGACCTCGTATCCATATTCAAAGCTTTATGCTGTCCAAGCCATTCTAGCTTTTGATATAGGTATGCTGGTGTTTTCCAAGCAATTATGCCAAAGAGTAACACAGCAAGATGTAAATGCCTTCTTCCGTCCATCTTGAGTACTTTTGCCTCTTTGAGATATGGTGTAACGTGACTACGGGGAGGAATATTCCAGCAAAATCTAGCGCACGCATTTTGCACTCGCTGTATGGCATTTTTAGTTTTACTAAGTAGTCGTGGGCCATAAACGGTGTCCATATAATTAAATTTAGAAAGGACGAGAGCATCACACAGACGGATGCGCGTTTCTAAATTTAAGTATTGTCTTAATTTATATAAGACTTTAAGACGATAAAAACAATTTGAAATTGTCAAGTTTATATATTTCTCGAATCGCAGACTTTCATCCATTATCAGTCCTAAATTTTTTGCTTCATGCACACGTTCAATTTTATAATTATTAATTTTTATATCAAGATTGTATCGCTCAATTGTATTTAAACCATTCTGTGTACCGAAAATCATATATTTTGTTTTAGCTGGGTTGAGAATTAATGAGTTTTTCTCTGACCATTTGTAAATTTCGTTTAAATCTGAATTAATTAAATTGATTGCATCAACTATGTCGTGAGGATTGAAAGATAAATATAGTTGAATGTCATCTGCATACATTTGATACTTACAGTGCTTTATATTTTGCAATATGTCCGCACTATACAAAATAAATAAAAGAGGGCCTAATATAGAACCCTGTGGAACTCCTCTTTTCATGTTACTACAGTCTGAATAGCGAACTTTACCATCTTCTTCTGTGGTTACAACTTTCTGAGTTCTATGACTGAGGTAACTATGAAACCATTGTATAGCATTTTCACTGAGTCCATAGTAGGCTAATTTTGATAGTAATAGAGTTAAATTTAAGGTGTCAAAAGCACGAGAATAATCAAGCAATACTAAAATGGTTACTTTACCCACATCCTGAGCTGCTAGAATGTTGTCAACTACGTCTAAGAGTGCAGTCATGGTACCTCTTTTCTTTCTGAACCCGGATTGATGTTCTGGTAAAATTTTATAGGTTTCTAAATAATTTATTAATTGCTTATAGACAATTTTTTCAATTATTTTAGAAGGACAAGGAAGAACACTAACGGGTCGGAGGTCTTTAAAGTCATCGGGGTTGTCTTTTTTTGGCACAGGACGGATAATAGCATGACGCCATAAGTTTGGAAATGAGTTAGTTTGGAAGGAGACATTTATTATATGTGTTAGTACGGATAGTATTTTAGGCATTGTCAGTAGTAACATGTCAAGTGAAATATCGTCAATACCAATCGCTTGCGATTTAAGTTCAAAAAGAGCTTTACGTACTATAATATCATCAATCGTTTTAAATTCAAATGTTGTATTACTGTGTCTGTGAAATTCATAGTAAGTCAGAGTTGATAATGTCACATGGCCAGTGCCTGGAATTTGAAGGAAGTGGGAATTGATTTTATTTGGATCATTAAGATGATGAGGTAAATTAAAAATTTTATTTTTTAGCCTAATGTGGTCCTTAATATGCTTCCACAATATTTTCGGTTTTTTAATATTGGAGTTTATATATGTGTTAAAGTATACTTGTTTTTCACGACGCAGTGCTTGAGGAACATAACGTTTCAAGTCCTTATAAAACTGTACATGTGCTACATTATTAGTTTTACGAGCTCTTTTAAATGCTTCATCCCGCCTTTTCATGATCAATTTTATATTATACGTAATCCAAGGGTATTGAGTATCTCGAGTAAATCGTGTTGTATTAGGTGCATAAAAATCAAACAAAGATATAATAATACTAGTAAAATTGAGAACTATATCACTTACGTTATTCATTAATAATAATTTGTCCCATGTAATGCTGTCCAGTGATTGTTGAAAACTAATTCTATCAATATTTTTGAAGGGTCTGTAGGTAATAAATTTTGGTTTCATTTGATGCTTGGGAAAATCCAAGATACATGTGATATACGCATGAGAACTTAATGCCTCTATATGATCCACAACAACATGTGTGACAGAAAGTGTTCTGTTAGCACACACACAATCTAGTTGTGTTTCTGAGTGAGCAGTGAAATGCGTAGGTGTCGAGACGTGCTGTATTAGATTAAACGAATTTAAAAAAAGTTCCATTTTTTTAAAGTTCGGATGATTGTTACACAACCCATTAATATTGAAATCACCCAATATAACGACATTGTCACACCAGACAAACGATCCCAAAGATTCCGTTAACGCATCAAAAAATGTCTCAGGGTCCATCCACGGAGGGCGATATGCTGTACCGACTACAAGCTTATTACCACTTACCTCGACCTTGAGCCACATTTGTTCAACCGTAGGAGCAATAGGGTGCGACAGAATCCGCATCGAAATATCTTTCTTCACGTAAAAGCCAACACCACCCCCGCGCGAGCGCACGCTGGGAGGGCGCGGCACGTGGTGCAGTCTGTAGCCAGCCGGGGCTGGAGCGAGGCCCTCATGCCCAGCGCGCAGCCACGTCTCATTGATACACATCAGATCCACGTTGTGCCGATCCATTGCTACGAGAAACTCGTCGTGATTTGTGCCAAGGGATCCCGGATTAAGTAGCCCAATTTTTAATTTGTCCTTCCTATTTGGCATAATTTTTAAATATAATATTATATATAATAATTAAATAATATATAAATATATTTAAAGTAGTATATTTAATATGTGTAATAAAGTGATAAAATACTAATAAATAACGATCAAAAACTATAGCATTAAAGCAACCATACAATAACGAAACTTTTAAATTTATAAGATAATTATATAATATTATAAAAGAATAAAGCTCGTTTGATATATAACATTTAAACTGCATAATATAGCTGATTTTAGACCGCATTTTATTTTTGATGTAATTTATCTTAATAAAATTGAGAATATAATATAATAAATTTCTAATACGCAAAACGTGACTCATCACCCCATTTGAAAATTTAAAATTTAAATAATATTTAGATTTGCCGCACAGTACTCTTTTGTATAAATTCGATACTACTATATCATTCATAAAATTAAACACTCCTAAGAAACCTATGGAAAAAATATATAATATAAAATTAAAATGAAACATATAGAAATTAAAATAAATATTAAAAAAACTAACAAATCTGAAATCTAACTGACAATAACAAATAAATATTAAACACAAAAAACCTTTTTTAAATCAGACTCTGATCGAATTATAAATTTTTTAGACGAACTGTCTCGTCTAGCATATATCTGACCATCACGAGTCCAGATAAAACGCCAATTTAGTTTTCGGCCTAGTTCACGCGACTTATAGAACAGGTTACGATTATCGAATGTTAAATGTTCGTTAACGTAGAACCTTTGCGGTTTGTGACCTATGCCGGTCCCCGACGTATCAGCGTGGCGCCGTACCCGGGCCGCGTGCAGCAGCTCGTCACGCAGGTGTCGGCGAGCGAGTCTACACACTATGGCTCGCGGGCGCGTGCCCTCACCTCCCGCCGGCCCGCTCGACGTCGCCTCACCCCGCGCAGCTCGCAGGGCCCCGCGCCGGTGCACGTTGACGATGTCACGCTCGTCGATGGCTAGACCTATCTTCTGCGCTACGGTGATGACGACATGGAGGAGATTCTCGCCTCCACTTTCCTCTACTCCGGTAATTTCTACGTCGTTCAGTAGTCGCTCTTGTTCGCTATTATTGAGTCGCTTCCGTAACGCATCAAGTGAACTGTTCAGCTGAGCATTTTGTTGTTGGACGTCTTCGAATTTAATTAAATTTGAGGCGTCCTCAAGATTTGACACCCGTTGTTCTATTGTATCGAGCCTTGTATTAAATTCAGATACCAATGATGACAGTTTTGTCATCTCAACTCTAAAGCCCGACAACTCTGAGCGCAACAGTTGAATTTCTCGAATTAGACACGGGGTCTCGCTAGGTTCAGAATCGATGGTGACATCTTCGCCATCCTGAGACCGGTTACAGTCTACCCTTTTATTGTTTGATCTTCCTTTACATGACTTACATACCCATTTATTACTGATTCTCGAATCAGGACTGATATTGTTGCACTGTCGGTGATATAGAATAGAACACTTACTGCACTTAGAACTGTCAGCCACTGCGAAGAATTTCCCACAATCAGGACACTTGTTAGGCATTATTTGTTTTAGAAACTACTTAATATAATAATTATAATATCAGAACGTGTAACACTTTCAAAACAAATGTTGTGGGTACTTTAAAATAATTCAAAGTGCAATATATTTAAATATTAAAATTTAACACAACACAGTTAGAAAACACCAATAATAACACTTTTATTTAATTAATTAAGAAGTATTAACGTTGTACTATACTGTATATATTATATACATGGGTAAATACAAAACATTTAATATAAGTTTTGTTTTAAATGTCGCTACTACGTGCTCTGTGCAGTTACGCTAGACTGCTATTATAGAAAGCAAAATTGGCCATAAATATATGATGTAAACTAGCTGACTGTACTGCCAAATAAAGTGATAAAAAATGGTATGCAAAATTTGAGTGGAAGGTTCCCCATACTCAATTTTTGTTTGATTTTGAAAAAAAATTTTGAGGTTTCCAAAATTTTTTATCTAGTTTTGTATAAAAATCTTAATGCGGTTCAGAGATTACATCTATTTACCAACTTTTAACAGTTATAGTTCTTATGGTTTCGGCAAAAAGTGGCTCTGAGATACGGGTGGACAGACAGACAAACAGACATGACGAATCATTTTTTTTTTTATGGAATAGGAGGACAAACGAGCGTACGGGTCTGTACCTGTTGTTAAGTGATCACCGCCGCCCACAATCTCTTGCAACACCAGAGGAATCACAGGAGCGTTGCCGGCCTTTAAGGAAGGTTTACGCGCTTTTTTTGAAGGTACCCATGTCGTATCGTCCCTGAAACACTGCACAAGGAAGCTCATTCCACAGCTTTGTAGTACGTGGAAGAAAGCTCCTTGAAAACCGCACTGTAGAGGACCGCCACACATCCAGATGGTGAGGATGATATCCTAACTTGTGGCGTGTCGTGCGAAGGTGGAATTCGGCGGCAGGAATCAGGTTAAACATCTCTTCGGAACACTCCCCGTGATAAATGCGGTAGAAGACACACAATGAAGCGACGTCTCTACGCAACGCCAAGTGATCCAGCCGTTCACAGAGCACTGGGTCCCCGACAATTCGAGCTGCTCTGCGTTGCACGCGGTCAAATGGATCGAGCTGATACTGGGGTGCGCCAGACCAGAGATGACAGCAATATTCCATGTGTGGCCGGACCTGCGCTTTGTAGAGCGCTAGTAAGTGGGCCGGCTTGAAGTATTGCCGTGCTCTATTAATGACGCCCAGTTTCTTTGAAGCCAATTTGGCTTTGCCTTCCAGATGACCACGAAATTAGTATTACGATACTAGGCGAGGCTTTGAGGGAAGTGTTGTCGAAGAGCGGTGATACGACAAATGGGGTTTTTTTAGTGATAAACGCGCAAACTTGAGTCTTCTGGGGGTTAAATTGGACAAGTTTCAATTTTCCCCATTCCGCGACCTTCTCAAGAGAGGACTCGATAGAAGACACAAGTTTCTCCCGGCACTGGTCGACGATTTCCCGGGAGAGACCTGCATGGCCCGTGTATATGGCATCACCAGTGCTGTCGTCTGCATAGCAATGAATGTTGGAGGTGTCCAACATATCATTGATATGCAGAAGAAACAGCGTGGGAGACAGCACACAGCCTTGGGGCAGTCCTGAATTCACGGGCTTCGGGTTCGAGCAATATCCGTCGACAACAACCTGTATGCTACGCCCAGTGAGGAAGCTGGAGGTCCACTTGCACAAGCTCTCGGGAAGCCCAAATGATGGAAGTTTGGAGAGGAGCGCCTTGTGCCATACACGATCAAAGGCCTTCGCTATATCCAGGCTAACTGCCAGGCCTTCCCCCTTGCTTTCAATAGCCGCAGCCCATCTATGTGTCAGGTATACCAGAAGATCACCTGCCGACCGACCATGGCGAAACCCGTATTGTCGGTCGTTGATCAGCTGGTGACCCTCTAGGTATACCAAGAGCTGACAGCTAATTATGCTCTCCATGATTTTGGAGAGCAGAGAAGTAATAGCAATAGGCCTGTAGTTTGCCGGATCCGAACTGTCTCCTTTTTTTTGGATCGGATGAACAAGGGCAGACTTCCATGAGTCAGGGACTAAGCCTTTAGAATAAGAGTGCCGGAATAAACGCGTTAGCAGCGGCATCAACTCAGGGGCACACGTTCTAAGCACGATTGGAGAAATGCCATCCGGCCCGCTCGACTTCCTGACGTCCAACGAAAACAGAGCTCGCCTAACAGTTTTCTGTCTGAACTGTACTTCAGGCATAGAGCTCTGACACCGCGGGATGGTCGGCGGTGTTTTTCCGTTGACGTCAAGAGTCGAGTTGGAGGCGAAAAGAGTGCACAAGAGATCGGCTTTCTCTTTTGCCGTATGGGCCAGGGTGTCATTCCTCATGTGCAACGGCGGCATGGCCGGCTGGCTTAAGTTACCAAGAGCAGCTTTTGACAACGACCAGAACTTGCGTGTTCCGGTCGGGTAACTAGAAAGCTGTTCGCCGATTTTGACGACGTGTATTGACTTTGCACGGGCGATTTGCCGCTTAAAAAATCTGGAGGCACGGTTGTATTTCCTCTTAAGAACTGTGCAGTTCCGATCCTTTGTGCCCAGCGCCGCAACCCAAGTTCGATACGCCTGTTTTTTGCAGATGCTGCTTTAACTGACGCATCGAACCAGGGCTGTGATCTGCCACCGATGGGTACTACAGAGTTTGGTATAAAAATATCCATACCCTGTAGTATCACATCGGCTACTGCAACGGCGCAGGCACTAGGATCATCCGAAGGGAAGCAAACCCTGCCCCATGGGTAGGATGCAAAAAAGGAACGCATCCTATCCCAATCTGCTGACTTGTAGTACCAAACGCGGCGGGTCGCTGGTGGTCTGCGACGTTGGCGTCGGATAGGCACTCACTCCTGACCAGGCAATGGTCGGACGTTCCGAGAGGGGCGTCGACAAAGACCTGGTAACCATCGGGATGTGTAGTCAGCAGAAGATCCAATAACGACGGCATGTGGCTATCCACATCCGGGAGCCGCGTTGGCGACTCAACCAATTGGGACAGACCATACGCCAATGCAAAATTATGCACAGATGGCGATCTGTGCATAATGCTGCGTAGTCTGTGGTACGTGATCCAAGCCATTCGGCATTGTGCCCGTTGCTATTAATTCAATTCAAATCACCCATGACTACGATTTCAGCGGAGGGGATCTGTGTAAGCACGTCGTCAATTGCCGCTTGAACGTAGCCCATGAGATCTTCGGTTTCTGCGTTACCACTATGGGACCTGTAGACACACGCATAGATGCGAACGCGGTTCTCTAAATCTACGCGGAGCCAGAGAATAGACAGGTCCCTACCCTCAAAATTGCCGAGACGGCGACAGCAGATATCCCCCCTAACGTACACACATACCCCGGCATGAGGCAAAAAATTGTGCTCAATTTTGTACCCGGGGTACGTTAAATATGACGTATCGCTAGGTCGAGATATCTGCGTCTCAGTAAGGAAACACAAGGCCGGCTGTGCCGTCTCAAGGTGGTGGTGGACGGCAGCGTGACTCTCCCACTTCTAAAAAGCCCTTAGTCGCCTCTTACGACACCCATGGGCCTGGGACTCCCCTATTCTTTTTACGCCCCGGGAAAAGTACAGGGCAAAATCTATAAGCGTACCGTTTTTTGCATTAATAATTCACACAAAATAAATTTAAAAGTTGCTAAGCTGTCAGTCGATGACCTATGAGTAAGCTTTCACTACAGTGTTGTTCGAATCGAGTCTTTGTTTCGTATCGTCAACTAATTAACGTAACTTCTAATTATGAGATACTGGTTGTTCATTGTTCTAAACGATTTGTTCTTTAATACGTGGATACTTTGTTGCAATTATAAGTGAGAATTATTCAAAGCACTTGTGGTGCAAGAATGAACATTTGATGTTGAGTCGCTGTTGCTATACGTGCGGTCTTTGCGTAAAATATATTATGACGTGTATAGACTTGACTGTATTTGACTGACATAACCAGTGGGAGGCTCCTTTGTACAGGATGCCTTTGCAAGCTAGATTATGGGTACCACTACGGCGCCTATTTGTGCCGTGAAGCAGTAATGTGTAAGCAGTAATGTGTAAGCATTACTGCTTCACTTCATTACTGCTGTGAAATTACTGGGCAAATGAGACTGAACATCTAATGTCGCAAGGTGACGAGAGCAATTGTAGTGCCACTTAGAATTTTTAGGTTTTTCAAGAATCCTGAAAGGCATTGCATTGTTATGGGCAGGGCGTATCAATTACCATCAGCTGCACTACTTGCTCGTCTGAAAAAAAAAAAAGAAAAAAAAACAGAGGTCGTTTAAATGATTCTTTATATGAACTTATTACAATAGTACCTAGTTGTATCACTTTTTATAATAGGTGTCGCTCTAAATATTTACTTTATCGCTTAGTAACTGAATGAATCAAGCGCGCCTCTATATATACCCGTAAGGATTATTTTCAAATGATATCGATCTGTGTTATAATAAACAACATGTAAGAAATATTAAGCAAGTTGTTTACTAAGCAGCTAGGTATGTCACCTTTACACCGATAGATACATATCGAATACTATGCAATTGCAAAAATACTTTAATAAAGTGACCTTCGTAAAATATGATATAATTTTATAGCATTGTATATATACATGTATTAAAAAGTAAAGCATATATGTTAAGATTTGTTATTTTTATTATTTTATACTATGTTGGATAATGATCGCGAATAATATTTCTGAGATTAATTACACAAATAAAATTTGAAAACTAAAACTTATGAACGATGAGGGACTCGAAACCGCGACCTCTCGCGTCCCGTGTGAGCGCTCTTTCCTACTGAGCCAACCGTTAGTGTGACGTATAAAATCTTGTATGCTTTGTTTAACTCTCAGGTTGTGGCTTAATGCACAGGATCTAATTTACAGTTAATGACCTGTTCAACTCTAATATTTGGATATTAGGAAATTAACTTGTGATGTCGCTCTTGCAAATCTAAACAATTTGTTTTGTTTTAAAGTGATAACTCTCACTTCTGGGATTAGTTACACAAATAAAATTTGAAAACAAAATTCGAACCCGCGACCTCTCGCGTCCCGTTGGACTCAGTTGGAAAGAGAGCTCGCAAGGGACGCGAGAGGTCGCGGGTTCGAGTCCCACATCGTTTATAAAATTTTGTTTTCAAATTCTATTTGTGTTGTTATAGAATATTCTATGAAATTAATACTAGTATTACACATTTAAATAATAAATTATATTTTACAATATTTTAAGACGCGTGTAAATTTTAAATAATTTAAAATACAATTTTGCTTAAAACTACTCTCGCCCCTAAACTAGGAAAGCCCGTGACATAGGGGTCAGTTTCTTCCCTATTGTACAATAAAAATATCAAAGAAATACATCAACATATTTTAAGGTAAGTGACTAACATTAATTGATTATGTAACTAATGATGACAACAGTAACTAATTTAGTTAATTTAGAGTATGTGTGTGTGTGTCGTATGTTTGCATGAGTGTGTGTGGTGTGAAAATATGTTTAGCTTTGTATTTATCAAATACTATACTAATATAAGTAATTTAAGTTCATTAACATGTTCTTGAGTTTATTACTAAGTTCAAATATATAAGAATGCATAATTTTAAGTTTTAGTTAATGTTTTTGTATAGTATGGTCGTTAATTTTTTTTTTGAAAAATTATAATAAGATTCATTGTTTTAGTAACAGTAAACGTTGTAATCCAATAAAGATTAATCTGCTCAACAAACAAGTTTATGCAACAACATTGGCATTGTATAGTGAAATAGTAAGCAGAATTTTTTTTTGGCTCAAAATTCTTCATACTTAAATGAAATTTCTTCGATGAATTTATTGATTAATGCTGCTGAGCAAGCTCAACGGATACACCAATATCCTACATAAATTAAATTTATTTTTTATGAACATGTACTAACATTATTTTGTAGAGGCGTCTAAAAGATTTTGCTAAATGAAAAACTTCAAGCCTCTAGAGATTAGTTGGATGGATATTAAGCTCGCTACTCGCTACTTAGCGTAATTCAATTTGAAAGGCATGTTAAAAATAATAAGACACCAGCTTAGCTCTAAACGTAGCTAGAACATTGTAAGGCTACGAAGGCTTGTATCTCCGGGGACTCGTAGCACAGTCGCTTGTAGCCCGCTAGCTACGACCCGTAGCAACGGAGGTCCTACGTTAACGAACACAGAGTTAGTAACGATATAGAATGTCGCTCCATATTTATCGCTTAGTAATTCGGATTTTTTTTTTTTACTTAATAAATAAATATTACATTAATATAATTAATCACAAATAGAGTTCACGCTTACACATTTCAGTTCTTGAGAACTTGAAAATAGAGCATAATAATTTAATCAAAAAGGCAGATAATATGTATTATAATATTTATATATGAACGATGGGGTTGACAATAATCTTATTTCATCTTCGTTGTGCAGTCAATCTTATTTCATCCAAACTACTTATGGAGCTTCAAGCCTACAGCATATTCCCACCTAATGGGGCAATACTCTGAAATTAAAAAAAAATCTTCACTTGGCCAAACCACCTCAACATTTTCCTTTTCAATAGTTGTATTTCTTCTTGACTAAACTATTTCTTTTTGACGTCATATAGCTATATATATATCCCCAATAACTAGTTTCTGAAACTGTCATTCAAAAATAAATCCACACATATTACGAAAAGATAAACAAAATATTTCGTTACATAAATATTCAATTTTTCTCCACAAATTTCCCATCCTAGTTGTCATCCTAAGAGTCAATGGAAGTTTATCTTTTAGAGTATCTTTTTTTTAGTTAGGAAAAAATTAACGGCGACTCCGTCTATATGTAATGCATCTACGGTCAGAAATAAAGCACCATCTGAGACGTACGTAATCAGTATCGTTCATCGCCCCACGCAACCGGTAGTTGGATTTCTTGAACCGTGAAATTTTATCAAGAGAATTAATCTCATGAAACTTTTCCCTTTGGACAGTGTTCTTTTGCTTTTTAATCTAAAGGAAATTGATTCAGATTTTAATCTAGGCCTGACCAGATGAAAAGCAGATTTCAATGAACAAATGGAATAATTTTAAGTTTCTTAAAAGGCATAATTTTTTTGCGCTCTTTTAGACCACATATACAATATTGTACTGTCAATGCTATTGCCTTAAAATAATAATAATATAGTCCCAGGCTGTCGGATCACTTAGATATTCAGCTGTGGAGTAAGTAGGATTTACGACGGAGACATTATTTAATAAAACATTTAAATTTATTTGTAGATAATGCCTGAACAGTGGCTGGGACTTTATTATAAAAGTGTATACATTTACTTTATTACAAAGGTGACAACTTTTGTGAACGTCTATTAAGTTTTCATAAATTTAACTTACATTATTACGGACAGGCAAAGCGCTGGAATTTAGCGCTGGGGCGTACCCCAAGAGATTCTAGTTCGGATACCGTATCGTTCATAAATTTTTGTTCTAATTAAATTTATTTTCATGTTTTTTTTAATATAAGAGGGGGCAAACGGGCATGAGGCTTACGAGATGGGGAGTGATGAGGCAACCGCCCGTGAAAATCCGCAAGGCGTCAAGAGATGCGTTGCCGGCCTTTAAGAAGGGAGTATGCTCTTTTCTTGAAGGTCCCTAAGTCCACAAAGTGGCTATGCGAGGCAAGAAATTTCTAACAAATAAACTAAAAAATGGAATGCCAGACGTCTACGTGATGCGCGTGGTACTTTGCACGTAGTGTCCAGTGGTGGGATTCGGCCGCTGGAATCAACCCGAACAGCCAGCTCCTCTGAGCACTCCCCGTGATAAATCCGGTAAAAGATGCAGAGAGAACCTACATCTCTATGCAATGCCAAAGAATCAAGCTGATCAGAGATGACTTGACTGTCGATACTGGGGAGCACCCGCCCGAGAACAGTACTCCATGTGAGGACGAAGTTGCGCCTTAAACAGTTGCAAGCGGTAGATTATAGTGAAGTAATGTCTGAAGAGGCCAGTTTGGCCTGCTCTTCCAAGTGACCATGGAACTGAACGTCGCTCGATGTATCGACACCTAGCATGCCGATACAGGCTGTTAGAGTAAGAGAAGTGATCAGGGAGTAAATAAGTAGTCAATAATTATTATTATGTACTCAATAATTATTATTATGTAATTCTTCTAAAGTCTATCCTCCTATTTATTCATAGAGACGTTTAACTTTTAGTGTATATTTTAGGCAAAAATAGATAAAATATCCATTATAATATGTACTCCTAAGTTTATTCGACAATCCATTAGGCTCCTTTCAATTTCAAAACTTATTCAACACAAACATACTAAATATATTTTGATCTTTTCAACTAAAATAATAGACAATTCTATCCGTTATATAGACAATATAAGCCACATACACTTAAGAAAACTACTCGAATCATCATTTCTAATCTTAGCTTTACCATAATTCCAAAACTACCTGGGGAAGTTTCCGCTTGAGTAATTTATGTTTTTAATCTTTCGACTTTTATAATAAAACCATTTTGAATCTCAACCCTCCATAAAAACTTTTTTGCAACTTAGCTTTTAGGAACATAACAAAAACCATAGAAAAAGCAATGGGCACTTATTAAAGTAATGCCACATAATGCGATTTAATTAATCAAAAACTTCCCAATACCTCAAGTGGCAAGTTATAAAGTGGGTTTATAGCTACATGCAAAAGGCGTTGGTTCGCTTCCCCTTATTACGCGGTAAGCCGCCTTAGGCCCCCACCTCGTACCCTCAAATACCTACCTGTCACAACAATAAAGCCAAACAATAACAGTTGCGGAAGTAAAAGAATAAAAAGAGATGAAAAATTATAGCGAGCATCAAGACGGGAATTACAATTTGTATAATTTTACGAGCCCGCTGCTGAAAACAACGTGTTATAAGAAGTAGGTATGCATACCTAAGAATTTATTCATTATATTTTTCATATAGACGAGAACTCGATTGTGACTATCTAAACATTGAATAGGATTTTATTTACAATTTAATTCGTTTTTATTGCTTAATATTATTCAATTGTTATAATATAATATATTTTGTAAAATAAAAGGGTAAATTAGACATTATTCCTTCAAAGCCTTTTAAACCAACTAAGTACTTAAATATTGTGTACTTGTAAATAAATATATATTTAATAAATTCTTCTTCTTCTTCTAACTGGGTCCCTCACCGCTGAGGATCTTGACTCCGTTTTGCTAATTTTCCTGATTGCCGCTCTCAACTTTTCTCTGTTGGTTGGTTTGTGGAGAGCGTAACTCGGATGTAAGTTTTTTTTTTTTTATGGAATAGGAGGACAAACGAGCGTACGGGTCACCTGTTGTTAAGTGATCAACACCAGAGGAATCACAGGAGCGGTGCCGGCCTTTAAGGAAGGTGTACGCGCTTTTTTTGAAGGTATCCATGTCGTATCGTCCCTGAAACACCGCACAAGGAAGCGCATTCCACAGCTTTGTAGAAAAGTAGAAAACGTCGTAGACATGTCCAATTCACACTTTCCTATTTGTTTTAGTGAAATGCTTGCTCTCATATATTATATTTACTTAGCTCCTGAGGTGGTAAGCTGCCACACCGCGCGTGGCGCACGAGCCAGTCTTACGACGTCACGTCTTACCGACGCCAAGGTCAACGGGCTCGGGTTACAAAATAAAATTTATTGCTTTTGAAGTGTTTGGGCTTGTTAATAAAAACGAACATCAACGCTTTTATTTTTAAACAAGCTAGCGCTTTGTTAAATAACATAAACAATAGATATTGCGTAATTTGAACAAATTTCGTATAAACTAGGGCTGTCATGCTTTTACTATGTTTTTTTTAGATTTACCTACAGATTAAATTTCGATTATAACTGATGAATGTTGTAATTTTTTATAACTAAAACACACTTCAAAGTTACTAATTAGTAATAGAATAGTTACTAAAACATCATAGATAATACAAAATAGAATTTTTAAATCGACTGCTACAGATAATTTTTACGGCTGACCGCATTTTGACGGCTTGTCGTATTTTACACAGGTAAAGTTTTTTTAAATTTAAAAAAAAAATCTTTTATAGTCTGTTAAATTATAGTGGAATGCTTCATTGCATAGGATTCCATCTGTGTGTGTCCTACGGTGCCTTTTCCAGTCGTAACGAAGTAATGTGCAAGAATAATTATTGTGTCTTGGTTTAAAGGGCACTGTGGATATTGAAACTGCAGGGCTAATGAGTCAAAGTCAAAGTCAAATAAATTTTTCAATTAGGCTTACATTAAGCGCTTTTGTATCGTCATTATAAATTTTCCTTTAATATTATTGAATCTATCATAATATGTTCAGAAAAATAGCTCGTGAGAAGAACCTACAAGAAACTCAATGACCAATCTTTTCAATTGGATAGAGTATTCTACAATGGCTGTAATATACATAACAAATTAGTTTGTAAGGTGCTGCCGTCTATGAATGGTGTTCAAAGTTAAAAGCATTTCAAAAATCAAATATTTCATAAAATATATTAACGAACAAACTGTACAATAAAATTGACTTTGAGACATAAGATTTTATGTCTGTAAGTGATGTCGCACAGACTTCTAAGTTCAAACATGAGTGCACTGCATTGTAATTCACAGGACGTATCACTTACTATCATTTCCGATTCCTGCCGCCGAATTCCACCTTCGCACGACACGACACAAGTTAGGATATCATCCTCACCATCTGGATGTGTGGCGGTCCTCCACAGTGCGATTTTCAAGGATCTTTCTTCCACATACTACGTAACTGTGGAATGAGCTTCCCTATGCGGTGTTTCCGGGACGATACGACGTGGGTACCTTCAAAAAAAGCGCGTTCATATTTCTTAAAGGCCTGTTTCCTCTTGTGTTGCAAGAGATAGTGAGAGGCGGTGATCACTTAATACCAGGTGACCCGTACGCTGGTTTGTCCTCCTTTTCCATAAAAAATCTCATATAGGCACCTTTTTACGTAAAAAATATTAATAATATTCGGTATAGTTTGCTTGTTATACGATGATGGTATTGTTACGTAAAAAGTTGTACGAGTATACAACATTATGATCCAACAAAACAAGAATTCTCATTATGTCACTCGTGTCACACTTTCATTCAAGTCTTTTACTTCAGCGGAGTTTACACGAGTGTTCTTGAATGACTGTAGTGCGTTCTTTACACTTGCATTTCTTGCGAGGTCATTGACTTTGAACACTAACAGATTCCTGAGTTTTGTGAACGTTATTGTGTATTGTGTGAAGGTATAATAAGTTAGTATTATTTAGAGAGTACTGTTGGATATAGTATATCAATAGAAATATTTAATTGAAATTTATATTATACAATGGTTAAATCTTTCATTAAATAAATTAACAAAAACTACGAATAAAAAACCGACTTCAAAAACTCAAAAGAATAAAATAACTTAAAAAAAATTAATTTAATACACATCTTATGCAAACCTTTACCTTTAATATTTATAATATACTAGCTGACCCGACAGACGTTGTTCTGTATATAATAAATAAAATAATGCTTTTTATGAATTTGTCCATAATATTTCATAACTGTTGTTGTAATGAAATTGTTTCACAGCAGAATTATTTGATTGTTCTGCACGACGGGGGCCACGTCAAAGGATAAACTAAACTGTTCTTTTTATTTAATTTCGAGAATTTGCATGTTTATTTACCTTTGAAACCTTCTCTGGACTTCCAAAAATAATTCAAGACCAAAATTAGCCAAATCGGTCCAGCCGTTCTCGAGTTTTACCGAGACTAACGAACAGCAATTCATTTATATATATATATAGATTTCGATTTATATGTGCTACCTATTAATAGGTTTTAAGTCGATGCCAAGCCCTAAACAAAATAAAACTTAATATTATAAACAGCTAATTTTTATTTCAAATTAATACTTAATACTTAATAGTTAATAACGTTATTTATATAAATAACAAAATTAATTAATTACAATTAGAAAATATCATTAAAAACCCTATCGGCAGGTAAGGTGCCCATGAAGCTGGCAACGTTACCTCTTTGTATGGCCAAACTTATCCTTTCACAGAGGAAACAGCTCACTTACTGTAATTATGAAAATGCCGTCTGGCCACGCATCACAAGTGGGCAGACCCGCTTGTGATGTTTTGTTCTAGACGAAGCTATCCCGCTTAAAGTCACACGTGGAAAGTGTAGGTACCTACTATTACATTTGGCTTCGCACCGAATTCAAAGCTATCAATATACACCAGGCCGTTAAATTGTAAGAAATGAAGTCGATTGTCAATCTACTGTTTTATTATAACATAAATAGTGAAATTGTAATATCACGGCTTTGACAATATAATATATCTCATGTTCTTCTAAGTAAGTAAGTCTAACAACCAAAACTTAAACATGCTATGAGTAATTAAAAAAGACTTGTACCAACCATCAACAGAAAATTTATTGAAATTCAATCAATTTTTTTTTAAATCATATATTTTACGTCAAACCCATTCGAAAAAAATGTGACAGTCCTGAGAACGCGTTACAAACTCAGCGGGCCCTTTTTAAATATTGTTAATTAATTCTTGTCCAAATATGCTAGAATGAGATTGCAGCTAAGCATTAAGATATTGATAACGAAGTAGTCGGGTATTGGTTGTAAGTGGAGGTATTTAGGGAGTCTGACATAATATGCTGATGAACATTCTTTCAGGAAGGACATTCTTTCACGAGGGAAAGGTCGTTCCCTTCCCTCGTGAACGGGTGCTACTTGTGGTGGCAGGATGATCCTGTTACCAACAAATCAGCTTCATGTTTTAAAATTAAAGTTATTATATTTTCTGCAATCGGTATTTAAATGCTTACAAAACGCCTTTACTTATGGAGTGTGTGGATTGTTGCATCTACTCAATTACTCAAGTTTTTACATATTAATTAACATTTACTTATTCAATTTACTCGTGTAAGGCATTACTTCTAAGTATTTGACGTTTGAGTATTTTTGTTGAGTCACTTTACAAATATTGCATTTGAAATGATTTGTAAAACGATGAAGGTTTAAATGTTGATTTAAAAGAGTGGCATTAAGTTTCTTGCCACTTATTTTCATCAACCTAAACCATTTGCGATGTGACTGTAAATTTTAAAAGAAAACTTGACATTCATAGGTGTAATTTTTTTGAGTTACGTCACTTCACCTTGAGACAATATAAGATGTCAAGTCTCATTTGCCCAGTAATTTCACTAGCTACGGCGCCCTTCAGACCGAAACACAGTAATGCTTACACATTACTGCTTCACGGCAGAAATAGGCGCCGTTGTACCCATAATATTAATTTTAATTAAAAAAGGTACATTATGTTTTAATGCGAGGGCCTAGTTAGTCAATTTATTTAAAAAAAAAATCATAAGGTCACTATAAGATGTTAATAAAAGCTAATTAAGTAATTACTTAAGACAGCAATACCCTTAAGTTGAGACTGAGTAAACTTACCGAGTTGGTATTGCATGGATTTTTCAACTTTTTCCGAAAGAAGAACTGAGTTGCGAGTTTTTTTTATTACAAGTTATGTTTTGATGGGATTCAATTTTCTATAGGTAGTCCTAGAAGTAAGAAAAAAAGTGTAAGTACGAAGTTATACTTCTCTGGCCTAACAAAGCAAAAATAGTTTAAATTATTTATTCCTAGTGCTACGTTTGAAGAAAGAAGAATATTGATGTAAGAATCTTGCAACGATGGCTTTGACAATTAATTATTAAATAACGGATACGGCGGGCTTGAACCCTTTGCCTATCCTAATAATGGACGAAGAAACCAAAAAGAAAAAACTAACGAATGTCGCAATAGTTAGAAAATTTTAGGAACCAACTTCACCCTGTTGCTTTTGTGTCACAGTGAAGCGCGCGGCTCTTGAAATTTCACTCTCATCATTTTTTCATAACGCTCCTAAAGAAATATAACTTCAAAAAATGTCCACATAGGCAACCAAAGTTAGGCATCCATAGCAGAACATGCAATAAATGTCTCGTCTCATTGTATTACTTGGCATTGATCCCAGCGGTTCAAATAACTTATAAAACATTCATGATTTTATTATACATTTATTCATTCACGACACTTTAGCGAACTTCAGAATATCCCGGAGAAGCCATGATTCGATTAGGGTAACTTTACACGTGATATTTTCTCGTTAAGATTCTTCTTGAATGATGTACACTTTTACATTTAGTTTTTTCTAGATGAAAACTCAAAGTCCATCAATCACGTCTTGCATGATAATATGCGATAGTTGTAAATTGAAAGTTCTTTATTGTTTTTATTTTATCAAATAAATAGTAATACGAAATGTATAATCTTATATATTAAATTCTCGTGTCCCGGTGTATGTTACCAAACTAGTCCGAAAAGTTTGAAGCGGTTTTCATAAAATTTTGTGTGCATATGGGGTAGGTCTGAGAATCGGCCAACATCTATTTTTAGAACTCTAAATGATAAGTGTGACCCACACCGAAATATGTTTTTTATTTTTTTGACATTTAAATTATTCTTTTACTATGTTTCACCTCACGATCAACACCTATTTTTGTATCGCGATTTTAATATTATTCTATTCCATCCACAAAACCGCTATAGGGTTGCAAGATAGCAATCGAATACAATAATAATTGTAGTAGTTTAGTAGGTCTGAGAGTCGGTTGTATCTATTTTTTAAACCCCAAAAATTTTAATTATTTTAATTACTTTATATGGCAATACAACGTTTGCTGGGTCAGCTAGTAGAATATATTAATGCATTTTGTAAAGAGTTTCTCACATTTCAAAGTGATAATGTATGTTTGTTTTCATTTGAAATAAGTATGAATAATCTACTGTTAACTTAAAAAATAACACCGGCTATATTGTTGATAATAAATAATTCTATTAAAAGTCCAAGCACATTTTAGTTGAATCATTTTAACTTTATTATTTCATCGTTTCAATTCATGGAATTTCATTCAAGTTTACTTAATTTATTCATTAATATCGTTAGATTGCTTACAAAGTTTCAGCGACATTTGAATCTGTAAATTCTTTAATTAATTAACACCCCTTTACATCGGACGCTGCTCTTTGACGAAACTATTTATTTGCATTTGGAAATGGCAAATCCATTAGCTAAATGAGAGTTGGGACTGAATGGTCATTGAAAGATGTCGTGTGTCAGAAAGCTAAAAGGAATTGAGTTATACATTTCAAATGTTAAATATTTTGGGAAAATTTCCAGCTAAAAATTTATTAGAATTAATTTATTGTCTATTGAAAAATGGGAAGAGACGAGCATGACATTCAGCTGATGGAAATAGATACGCCCTGCCCATTACAATGTACTAGTGACGCTCAGGATTCTTGAAAAACCTAAAAATTCTGATCGGTACAACAATTACGCTCGTCACCTTAAGACATAAGATGTTAAGTCTCATTTGCCCAGTAATTTCACTAGCTACGGCGCCCTTCAGACCGAAACATAGTAATGTTTACACATTACTACTTCACGGCAGAATTTGCCGTTGTGGTACCCATAACCTAGCCGGCATCCTGTGCAAAGGAGCCTCCCACTAGTAAATTATTTATTTAGTTATAAGTAATATTGTACCACTTGATTCATATATTTATACTCGAGTTCTTTAAAACATGACTTTTTCGCGGGGAGATTTTTTGAGCATTGGCACCTTATCTACTTGATAATACGTAGAGTGAGTAGAACACATAATCTATACTAATATATAAAGCTGCAGTGTTTGTTTGTTTGTTTGTTTGTTTGTTTGTTTGTTTGTTTGTTTGTTTGAACGCGCTAATATCTGGTACTACTGGTCCGATTTGAATGATTCTTTCAGTGTTGGGTAGTCCATTTATCGAGGAAGGCTATAGGCTATGTTTTTTTTTTCAAAATTAGGGATCCGTAATAAAATTGCTATTTTGTAACACAAGGTGTAAAATCGAAAACCTATTTTTGCGTGCGCTGCAAAAACTATTGACAATAGAACAAAATGATGTACAGGCTATAATATAGGCAATATTTTATTACTTATAAAACTATCGCGTGAATTATACTTTATATGGCAAAACAACGTTTGCCGGGTCAGCTAGTATCACATATACATCGATCTTTGGTATATTTGTAAGCAAAATAAGTATTGTCTATGTTGAAAGGTGTAATTAGTTATGAAATTTCTGATGCAATCATATATTTTGATATTATAAGTAATTTTCAGTTTATTTTATTGCCCATATATTTATATTTGTACATTTATACACAATAAACTTAAATTCATGTATTCACAAAGGTTATTTATGTGATGGTAAATAATTAATAGTTTATTTTTAATTAATTATTAATTGCTATTGAGCAATCTTAACAATTTGTTATTTTTTTAAAATAATAACCCTCACTTCTGGGATTGATTACACAAATAAAATTTTAAAACAAAATGTATGAACGATGCGGCACTGAAAGTTATCAACTGTAAAGTAGATCCTGTAGATGTAGCCATAACCTGAGAGTTGAACAGATATATGAAGATTTATGAAATGTACGTAACTCGAACGGTTGGCTCAGTGGAAGAACAAAATTCAAATTCAAATTCAAATTCAAATATTTTTATTCAAAATAGGATGTGACATCAATTATTGAAAGTCAAAAACTACCACCCATTCCAAAATGAATACCTGAGAAGAATGGGCGCAACAAACTCAGCGGGCTTTTTTTTCATCGAATAAATATGTTTTCAAAGTAATATTGTACAATTAAACTTATTATTTAATAGCCTGAGGGCGGTCACTCCATTCCCAATCTGTGGTATCATTAAGAAAGTCATTTATGTTATAGTAACCTTTACCACACAAACGTTTTTTAACAATTCTTTTGAATAACGTTATTCTTTTGTTTTGAACATTTTCTAGGATCTTGTTGTAAAAGCATATACATCGCCCCACAAAAGACTTACTAACTTAACTTAGCCGAGTAGTAGGCATCATAAGTTTATGTCTGTTCCTTATGACAGTTTCTCGCAAATTCACTTGCAAAACGGGAGAGGTTACGGGTTCGAGTCCCGCATCGTTCATAAATTTTATTTTTATATTCAATTTGTGTAACAAAGCAATCTTTTAAATAATAGATCAACAAGTAACTTTTTGAAGTAATTCTAGTAAGTTAATAGAAGAGATACGATTCAATGTTTGAAAACAAAATCGATACGCGAAAAACTAAAGTTACATCTGAGCATCGGAAGTGAAATCGGAGAGTACATTCTACGCGATAACGAATGCAATTTTCCGATTCCCTGCGCAGCGGTGCTTCTTGATCTAATGATATTCTACAGCCACCTGCATTACAACAGTTAAAACATTTGAGCACTTCTCATTTGTTCTCAAAGTTCTTTATTTGCCAGATACATTCACAAGTAAAGTTGTTACAAATTTTTGAGTAGGCACATGTTTCATCTTGACAGAAATGCAAATATTTCAGTGGTTTCGTTTTATAATATTACTAGCTGACCCGGCAAACTTTGTTTTGCCATATAAAGTATAATTCACGCGATAGTTTTATAAGTAATAAAATATTGCCTAAATTATAGCCTGTACATCATTTTGTTCTATTGTCAATAGTTTTTGCAGCGCACGCAAAAATAGGTTTTCGATTTTACACCTTGTGTTACAAAATAGCAATTTTACTACGGATCCCTAATTTTGAAAAAAAAAACATAGCCTATAGCCTTCCTCGATAAATGGACTACCCAACACTGAAAGAATCATTCAAATCGGACCAGTAGTACCAGAGATTAGCGCGTTCAAACAAACAAACAAACACTGCAGCTTTATAATATTAGTATAGATAACCTAACACAATCAATAATTACTGTTACATTTAATTTGACCAACGTAAAGCCACACCTATAAGACCCTACAATATAGAATTATAATAATTAATCAAATACAAATAATTTAAGTTTTCTTTAGTGTTAATTCCGCCAATATTTGTTTTTAAACAATTCGACACGTGTTTCGCCTCTACAAGAGGCAACCTCAGGACGTGTTGTCTCGCTAAAATCTGGCACGAGACTGACTTTGTCAGCTCGTTTAAAAACAAGTATTGGCAGAATTAACACTAAAGAAAACTTATATCATTTGTATAATTATGGATTTCCGCAAAGTAACGCCTACTTCGATATTTTTTTAATTAATTAAATGTAAAGAGATAATGTAGTAAAAATAATCATAAAAATTATAATATTAAAAATAGTATTGGTGCCATTTACCACTTCGTATGATAATATTCGTTTATTGAGTAAAAAAGTCTTGTATTTAGTTTAAGATATTTTTTTTTTATGAAAATAAGGGACGAGGCGAGCAGTACGTTCATCTGATGGTAATTGATACGCCCTGCCCCATTACAATGCAGTGCCGCTAAGGATTCTTGAAAAAAGCGGCACTACAACTGCGCTCGTCACCTTGAGACATAAGATGTTAAGTCTCATTTCATTTTTATTTTTCATTTTTCTCCTGTAATTCTAGCTGTGGCCCTTCAGACCGAAACCTTGGACAAACTTAGGCTTCTTTTTAAGATGGTGTATTACTTTCAAGCTCTCTCCACTGCCGTATCAAGCTCAGAATTCGCCTAGCGTTAAATTGAAGTAAATGAAAAATATTTTGCTTTGTGACTCCTTAGACCCGACAATTCTATTACAAAAAATTGCACCCTTTCTAGCAAAGTCAAACCGTTTACAAATTAGCTTAGATAAACACTTTTGTATCGTTATTATATTTTTCGTTATTTTTAACTTCTTCTTGGTCGTATCCATCATGTCTGATCATGATGGTTGGTTGTGATAATCCGAGTACGTATGCTCGCCAACCATCGATTTCTAAACATCGCGTCCTTCAACAATCATAAAACTTCTAGCAAGGTTATCGCTGGTTTTATCCATAACATCAAAATCAAATATATCAATCAAAATAGGATATGAAATCACTTAATTAACGTCATAACCAACATTCGAAATAAAATTATTTTTCCAGTGGGAGGCTCCTTTGCACAGGATGCTAACAACGGCGCCCATTTCTGCCGTGAAGCAGTAATGTGTAAGCATTACTAGGTTTCGGTCTGAAGGTCGCCGTAGCTAGTCAATTTACTGTGCAAATGAGGGGTAACATCTTATGTCTCAAGGTGACGAGCGCAGTTGCAGTGCCGCTCAGAATTTTTGAGTTTTTCAAAAATCCTGAGTGGCTCTCCATTGTAATGGGTAGTGCATATCAACAACTATCTATTGTCATATAAAAAGTATGCCTCAGACATAAAAAGAACGGGCGCAAGACACTCAGCGGTCATACTTACATTCAATCTGTAGGGAACTTTGTTTGAAATTAATATTTGTATGTTATAAATTAAAAAATACCGTCATATGAATTCAATGAGGCGAAAACTTTTATAATTACTTTTTAATAAAAAACTCTGAAAGTTGTAAATCTTAACTCCACCCACAGGGACAAAACACCATTTAAATGAATCTAGTCAAATTTGTTTTACTTCACAGATATATGTGTCATTCATTCACAAAATCTTAAAGTCTTTTATTGAAAATGAAAGATTCTATTTGACTTACACACATGATGTTAGAGTTTATACAATATTTGTGACGAAAGACTGTGATAAATATTATAAATTTTTTTGCGAATAAAATGTTAACAACATCAGTAGTGTGGGTGGCTCAGGGCGGCAATACTTTACAATAGACTTAATACACCCGGGATTAGTATTTAGTACCGATAAGCCCCTTTTATAGAAAAATGAACAATAGTTCTTTCATGTAAATGAAATGAAGGGAGACTAATGTACACATTATCAGATAAGGGATATTTTTGTAAAATCACACATAATTCCGGCCAACTGGTCTAATTAAATTCGATTGCGGTCTATCGTGTTTGAATAAAATTGATATCTGTGGTAAATTAGCAATATGGTATTTATTGATTAAGATTCGAATCTGTTAGACTTATAACCAACTATATATCGCAGTCTACAAACTATTTATTTACTTACAATTTGATGGTTAAAGGGATCAATTTATTCAAACAAAACAAATCGTATAACTATATTTACAATTACAATACCATGACTACATAAAATTAAACCTATTATTACATTGAAGCGTAGCAAGAATACTGACAGCATTTCCGCGTTGGATAGCAAGGCTGATCTGTTGACCGGGATAGCTGCCAGCGCTTGGGTTTCCAGTAGCCTTATTAAAGCGCGAAGATAGTATTTTGAACATTCTCCGCGCCTCTGGGCCCCACGGGCCAACTGTCTCGATACCAAACGGCACAAAGATGTATGACTCACTAAGACCAATATATTTGCGATGCTTGCCGTCTTCGGCAGTCGAAGCAGCAGCCCCAGCACTAACTATTTCTTACTTTTGTAGCCGCCTTGGGCACTTTTTGGTAGGGGAAAATATTATGAGTTTGCGTCACCGACATGCTTATGACTAGCGCACGCGATAAAATATAAGTTGTTTGAAGGCAAATATTGGCGGAATTAACACGAAAGAACATTTGGATAATTATGGATTTCCGCAAAGTAACGCCCACTTCAATAAATAATATCACAGTAAAATTGTAATCAGAAATGGCCCACAATAATCACGTGTTATATTATTTTTCCAGTATGTAAAACCAGACACAAAATCCCAGCAATAGACATCATATAACACGGTAACACCCGCACGTGCCACGTATATTTAGGCATTAGTAAAATCGATGGATGGTATACCCTTCTCGAAACTTTCTAACGACATAACCGCGTGCAATTGATATGCCCCCAGAGTAGGCCCATTGTAAAGAAAGGAAAATCCCTATTCGAAAATCTTGTGAGAGTAAAGTCGGGCATCAGTATTCGTAGCATGTCGCGTGGTGTCGGTCCCTCCCCGCGGTAAACTCCTTCAGTAATTTGACTTTGTTATAACTCAGTTTACTTGTTTGTCGCTGTAGATTTATTAGTTTAATGAAATAACCAGCTGTTTGAGGTGTCGCTAATTATGATTCCTGTAGTTAAATTGTTATTACGTTAAAACATTGTAATTAGTTTTAGTTGAAACTGTACATGTGTTAGATTAGGTATGCTTATAAAAGTGTTATTGAAGCGAAACTTTACGTGTGTTGCAATATTACAATTGACACATGACATTGACTTTTGATATATATATTCAAGATAGATTGACGGATGAGATAATATAATCAGAGTTCTGAATAATAATACATAGTTACTAGTGGACCGACAGACGTTGTCCTGTACACACGTCTTAAATTTGAAAAATCGGTCCAACCGTTAGAAAGCGTTCACTAACATACATATGAGCAGGAGAATTATATTATATGGACGGAATTGAGAATCTAAACCAATCTAATATTCACTGGAACACACAAGAAAATCATCAAAATCGGTCCAGCCATGTAGGAAGTAGTTCAATTGTGAACCTAAACCATTCTCGAATCCACCTGAAGACACATACCAATCTCAAATTCACTGGAACACACAAAAAAATCATCAAAATTGGTCTAGCCGTTTAGGAGGTAGTTCAATTGTGAATCAAAACCATTCTTGAATTCACCTGAAGATACACAGAAAGTTTTATTAAAATCGGTCAAGCCGTTTAGGAGAAGTTCAGTTACAACAGACGCACATAAAATATATATATATATATATACTAGTGGACCCAACAGACGTTGTCCTGTACATACGTCTTAAATTTGAAAAATCGGTCCAGCCGTTAGGAGGAGTTCACTAACATACACATGAGCAGGAGAATTATATTATATAGACGGAATTGAGAATATAAACCAATCTCAAATTCACTGAAACAAACGAATAAATCATCAAAATCGGTCCAGCCGTTTAATAGGTAGTTTAATTGTGAATCTAAACCATTCTTGAATCCACCTGAAGACACACACCAATCTCAAATTCACTGGAACACACAAAAATATCATCAAAATCGGTCCAGCCGTTTAGGAGGTAGTTCAATGTGAATTGTGAATCTAAACCATCCTCGAATCCCCTTGAACTCACACAAAAAAATTCATCAAACTCGGTCCAGCCGTCTAGGAGGAGTTCAGTGACATACACACGCACACAAGAAATATATATATAAAGAATAAGATATATGCTATAAAATGAGCTATCTGTAGTTATAATTATGTCCCGTGAAAATAAGTCCATACGTTTCCGAGATTAACCGAAGCAAAAAGAAAAACAATCAAAAATGTTTCAAATTTGCTTATAATTGTCAAATAAATCTATGATAAGCGCGAGTATTACACATTTAAATAAAACACTTTTAAAAGGATTAAAACGCGTGTAATTGTAACTGCGTTTTTAAATTACGTTTTGTGTAAAAGTTACATTAAACTGAACTGTCCCCCTGAAAACGTGATATGAAAAAGTCTGGAATCGTTGGGTTAGCTTAAATAATAATAAAAATGTTACTTTTATGCTAAATCTTATGTAAAAACGCAGATACAATTACCCGCGTTTTAATCCTTTTAATAGTGTTTCATTTAATTGTGAATAATTTGAAATATTATATCTAATTATTAAAAAATATTATTTTACTATGAAACAGACTGTATTTTGAAATACAAGCCACAAATCAAACGTAAGTCGCGATTCTATTTTGAATTCTATTAAATCGAGGCATTGTCGTGGCCAATCCTATTCAGTTTTGAATAGCGAACGTCAAATTGCATTGAACGGACGTTAGAGGACCCATCGAGTACCGTTGCAGGGGGGTTAAAAATTTGAATGGAATATAGTAATGAATGGTAGGTTACGCCCACCACGCTCTTCAGTCGAACTTCCGACCACTTGGACCCTGGTCACAATGGATGAGACGGCACGGACTCAATCTGATATTGAAATTGGAACTGAGCTAACTCCGATATGCCTTTATTACTGCTACGAGTGCGGAAATCGATTACGCTATACTGATACTCCTAAATATGAATTAGCGATTGAATTTGAATGAACTTTGATATTTTACACGTAGTTTTAGATCTTATTTTAATTTAAATTAATTATAATCACTAATGTCACTTATGCTATAAGAAAACTTAAATGGCGCTGGACAGGACACAAATGGAGCAAATATATCACAGACTGGTAATCCAGAAACCTAAAAAGGAAACGGGAGGGACAATACAGGAGACGGTCATACGAACTTAGGACGATAGCAGGCAAGACATTGTCAAGGTTAGCAAAAGATAGAAAAGAGTGGAAGAAGTTGGAAGAGGCCTTTGTCAATAGACATTCAGATAGTGATAGATAAATAGTAAAGGATAGTATGTAAGTATGTATGTAAATTCTAATATCTGAAAAAAGGCTATATTATTATTATTTTAATAGATAATTGAAGAAATCGAAAAGAAATGTATATTATTCGCCAAAATACAAAAAAAGAGAGAATTGGGAATCAAATACAAGACGAACAGCATGACTGAAAAATTCTAGAGAGTACTATTCTTTGAGATTTAGATCCAGTTGGATCTAAAGTCATACATAATAGTTAGTACAAATCAAATCAAATCAAAATCATTTTATTCACGTAGCTCAAGTAAATGACACTTATGTATGTCAAAAGTTTGACATTCACTGAGAAGTTTGATGATCTTTAATGAGAATTTTTTAAATCAGATTGAATATGTTACAATGTTGTTGAGACTATCTAAGTTGAACTATTTAATATTGAAATTGTTTAACTTGAGAAAATCTTAATTTATTACTTAAATTTTATGTATATTAATAAGTAAGTAAAGGTCATTTATTAGTAAAATCTTTTATTGATTATAAAATATATTTTATTCTTAGTTACAATTCTTGAATGAATATGTACATTAGAATTTTGTGTATGTACATTATTAGTACCATTATTTAATCCTATATATAAGTAACAATTGGTTAGAGTGAGAGAAGGAGCATGCTTACCGCTGCCGTATGCGTGAGAGAAAGGGAAGTCGGACAGACTGGCAAAGGTAGACACCTTCGTAACGCGTTACGTTACGGTTGACCCTACCTTAAGAAGTTATTCTTCAAAATGTAAAATTGTATCTGTTCCTACACGACTATGCCTATGACGTTCGGCAAATTGTAAGTAATAGAGTTACCTTAGGTAAGGAACTCTAGAAAAGCAGTAATTTTAGGTTAACATATTTATTATCATAAAGAATTTTTACAATTCACTTATATGAGAACTTAAAATCTCATAAAGTTATACTTAATATTCGCAAGAAACGTATTGAATAAGATGGTAAATCACATTGGTCGTAGATTTAATTTATGTCGAAGTTAAAGAGTATTTTAAATTGGATTTTTTTTTATTAGTCAACTTTCCAGTATGTTTACGATATAGATTACATTTTAATTTAATTTACATTTATATTAAGAATGTATCTAAAATAATTCCTCAAATCAAACCTACATTTTGCTAATATATTTCTTATATTTGCATACATTTAGTGAAGTTATCCAATCTCATAACAGTTTTGTTGATATGAGCGCCCGTCGTGTCAAATCTTGGAGACAATTCAATGCGCGGTCACGAAGGGTCCGTCCCTGTCCCTCGATCAGCGCCCTAGTACTGATCATTAATGATAGCATCCCTTAATACGATACTGTGCAATGTAGGTTACTGTGCAAACATTACTCTGGGGTGTCTTTGATATTGAGGTCGATGGACTTTCGAACTAACGATAAAATTAATATTCTTGTACAGGAAACGCAAAATGGATATTTTAAGATTTGATAATTTGATTTTAGGAAGCTAACTATTGAATTGTAGGGATACAGAAGAGTGATCTACCAGTGGGAGGCTCCTTTGCATAGAATGCCGGTTAGATTATGGGTACCAAGACGGGACCAGTTTCTGCCATGGAGAAGTAATGTGTAAGCATTATTGTGTTTCGGTCTGAAGTGCGCCGTAGCTTGTGAAATTACTGGGCAAATGAGACTTAACGTCTTATGTCTCCGCAATTGTAGTGCCGCTCAGAATTTTTGGGTTTTTAAATAATCTTGAGCGGCACTGTATTGCAATTGGCAATGGGCAAGGTGTATCAGCTATCATCAACAGAACGTCCTGCTCGTCTCGTCTCTTATTTTCATAAAGAAATAAAATGATATGGCTAGCTAGCCATTTTATATATACTAGGGCAGCGCAGGACCGACCATCGTGGAGATTTTTGGCGGAGGCCTTTGTCCAGCAGTGGATATCTTCCGGCTTATAATAATGATGATGATACAAGAGAGTTATTTGGATATCGTAGAGAGAATTGTATAGACCATAGAGATAAGCTTCACAAGCTGATGAAACTCACATGATCAAAGTTCGTAACTCATGTGATAACTAATCACTTGCTTATAACATTTCAAAGTGAAAAGAAACCAAGCTATGTATGACGAAGTGAACGATATTCTATCTGACATCGTGTACTGGTTTTGCGCTAATAACCTGTTGTTAAATAGCAAGAAAACGAAATATATAAAATTTACCGTACCAAATGTCAAAAATGTTAATGCAAGTGTTTTGTTAAACGGAGAGGTGATAAAATCGGTGGAATCTGCTAAATTTCTTGGCATTACTCTGGATTCCAAATTACAATGGGGCCCCCATATTAAAGAATTGGCGAACAGACTTAGTTCTGCAGCATACGCGGCTAAAAAGATTAGACAATTAACTGACATAGATACGGCGCGACTTGTATACTTTAGTTACTTCCATAGTATTATGTCCTACGGTATATTGCTGTGGGGCAGCGCTGCCGATATTAATACAATATTTGTGCTGCAGAAGAGGGCTATTCGCGCTATTTATAACCTAGATCCTAAGGAATCATTGAGAGCAAAATTCAAATAAATTAACATCTTGACTGTTGCTTCTCAATATATTCTTGATAATGTAATGTATGTTCATAGGCACATAAGTGAATTTGCCAGAAACTGTCATTACCATAATGTTAACACCAGGAACAGACATAAGCTTATAATGCGTGCTACTCGGCTAAATGCAGTTAACAAGTCTTTTGTGGGGCGATGTATATTCTTTTACAACAGGATCCCAGAGAATGTTGAAAACAAAAGTATTACGTTATTCAAAAGAATTGTTAAAAAAGGTTTGTGTGGTAAAGGTTACTATAACATAAATGACTTTCTTAATGATACTACAGATTGGGAATGGAGCGACCGCCCTCAGGCTATTAAATAATAAGTTTAATTGTACAATGTTACTTTGTTACTTTGTAAATGTTACTTTAGTTGTAAAACATATTTTTGATGAAAAAATAAAGCCCGCTGAGTTTGTTGCGCCCATTCTTCTCAGGCCTGAGGCATTCATTTTGAAATGGGTGGTAGTTTTATTGACTTTCAATAAGTGATTTCACATTCTATTTTGAATAAAAATATTTGAATTTGAATTTGAATAACAAGCATCCGGTTAATGCGAGTGCCACCGACAGTCCCCTATGCTGGTCTTGCATAGAGGTAAAAGAGACAGCCACACAGTTTGTTTTGGAATGCTGGCTACGTACTGGACGAAACAATTGGGGTCATAAAGGTCAAAAATCTTGCTGAGGTCATAGGTGACATCGTGGTGACATCATAGGTTGGATGAAGTACATAGAGGAGTTGAGATGACAAGATTAGCCGTTCACCTCCCTCCCCCACCTTGCAAAATAGACTCATAGTAGCTGTCGAATTACACAGAATAGCCCGTGATTACCTATCCTGAAAAAAAAATAAAGAGATAATAAAAGCATAAGTTTTATGGTCACGAAAGAAAACACACATTATAGTTAAAAGCAACGCACTGCTGAAACTCATCATACATGGCAAGACTCCGCGAAAAATGAAGTATGTGCCTTGAAAGGATATTTTGGCAAACAATTTATGCCAGTGGTTTGGCAAGAGCATCCGTATCATATTCAGGACCGTCCATGTTGCCGCAGTGATCGCCAAACTACGTTAAAATTGTAGGATAACAAAAGTAGAAAAAAACCTACTCAATGATAATTTCAGCGGTTTTATGAATTATATTTCTATATCAATTTAAAGTAATTTCATATTTATTAAAATCAATTATATTATTACAAAAAAAAGGAAAACTACTATTTCGTATTATGCTAAAGGAGTTGCAAATAAAAATAATTTAATAAAAAATATAGGTTTCTTTTTGTAAATACTTTCTCTTAACACTTGCGTTTTTATTTGTCAATTCATGTTCCTCTATTGATTTATGTAGCATTTTTATATTATCTCAGTAAGTGAATTTGTAATTTTTGTTGATATTAATAATGTTTCTGAAAGCATGCTTGCAATTGAAATCATATGTACGATCTATAGATGGGAAGATGAATAAAGACGAAGAAGAGAGAAGAAATCTTGGGACAAGTGTCATAAATAATTATAAAGAATTTCCATAACTCAATTAGGAGCTTAAAACTTTAATTATTTCTGTTGGTAAATTATTACTTGATATATACAGAATTACACTATATGTAACGACTGTTGTAATGTTTGTGTTTGACTTCAAAACGTTTGTTGCATAGAAAACTTTACATTCACTTTTATCTTTTAAAGCATATGCCTGTTTGAAGACGTTATTTTTAATTTAATCTTATTGTGTTAAGCATTTCGTTCAAAAGGACCACTAATTCTAGCGCTCTGTGGACGATCTTTAGGCACCCAAAACTATCATAAGGAAATTTATCGAGACTATAATTTCTACTAGGTGATAGTGACTAAATGACCGTCCAGCTTTATAATAATGTGATTGACAGTAGCTTCTTATCAGTTATCCTTAAATCTTAAAACATTTTTTTTATAAAAATTGACAAGTGTTGAGGAGTTTAATACGTAGATTAATTTTTAAAGAGCTTTGGAAATAAAATAATAATTTTTGTATCGTTGCAAACAAGATCTAAGTCTTACTAATAGAATGGCTACAAAATTAATGCAAATAGATCCATTTTTGTATATTTATTTACTATTATATTATTATTTACTTGTATAATACCGGTCTAAGGCTCTGCGTATATGATGGGTTATGAGATGATTGACATAGCTATGTTTTTCTCTGTCGTCAAACAGTAGTGTACAACTGTTATGAAAAAAACATTTGTCAAATACAATAACAAATAAATTTTATGTAAAGTTGCATAATTTACCTCTTATCCATTTAGCTTGACCTTTTTTAATTATATTTTTAATCTTATGAAGTCCATTTACTTACAAACACAAACTGAAACATTACTTACATTATATTATACAAATAATAAATTTATGTACGACATTAATTGAAAAACTTGTTTGAACTATCTATGATAGCTTATCCTTTAAAATACATTAATGTAAGTATCGTAAGCGAGGCAAAATTTATAGCCTACAGTTACAAAACCTGATTTAATTGAGCATAAAATATTTAAGATTTTGTTGACAAAGGATATCTCTTTACCCTTTCTTAAGCTGATCGTAAATTAAATGCACTTGTGTGCTTAGAGCAGACGCATGTCGCAACCATTAGAAACCCCAATGCAATAGTTGCAAGCACAAATCATTGCATAGAAAAACATGGTTTTCAGGGTCATTAATTGCGTTACTATTCAATAAGAAGCCCTATTATTATTAACATAAAGAATATTTTAATTATTACAATTTATTCTAGCGTAGTGATTTTCGAAAATGGGCCTTAGTTGATCTATAAGAAGACATATTATAAATGGGATTTACGAATGGGGATGAATAACATGGTGACCTATATCTCCGGAGAGAAACTGAGTAGCATTAGCTGTGTCTACTGGGGATAATATTTATAGGGTGCATTATGCATGTGACATTTTTATGTTTTCGGCATCATATCGTTGATAGTGAGCTATTGTTCGTTTCCTTTCTGTAAATTGCTAGATTTGATTCAATGCGTGGATATTAGATTCGGCAAAATGCGTCAATGGATACTTAAGGGACGAAAACTTTGTGAACATAGTTTTAAATTTTTGAGTCTAAATGAAACAGGATTTTTTTATGGAATTGAAGGATATACGAGCGTACGGGTCAGACTCCAGAGGATGCACAAATGCTTTGCCGGCGGCTTTGGAAAAGTCGCACACTTTTTTGTAGTCCTGGAAACACTGCACAAGGAAGCCCATTCCACAGTTTGGTTGTACTGGGAAGAAAGTTACTTGAAAATCAGATTTTAGAAGAACGCCAAATATCCAGATGGTGGGAATGATTTACTAATTTGTGATGTGTCTTCCGAAGGTGGAATTCGACGGCGGTGGTAGGTCTTACAGCTCTTCAGCATCGCTTCTGTGCTTCCTCTGGTCTAGCAAGGACCACCAGAAAACCTACACCCTTGTTTTTTTAAAAATGCAAATAAGGGACGAGTCGAGCAGGACCCTCAGCTGATGGTAATTAGTATGCCCTGCCCCTTAAAATACAGTGCCACTCAGGATTCTTGTAAAACCCAAAAATTCTGAGCGAACATAAGATGATAAGTCTCATTTGCCCAGTAATTTCGCTAGCTACGGCGCCATTCAGACCGAAACACAATAATGTTTACACATTACTGCTTCACAACATAAATAGGCGGCGTTGTGGTTCCCATAATAAAGCCGGCTTCCTGTGCAAAGGAGCCTCCCACTGGTACTTGGAAGAAAGTTGCTTGAAAACCACACTGTAGAAGAGCGCCAAACGTCCAGTTGCTGGGAATGATATACCAATATGTGTCGTGTCTTGCGATGTGATAAATTTATTTTTTCTATATCTCTGCCTTTAATGTCTGGTCTTACAGGTTTTCAACGTCGCTTCTGTGCTGCCTCTGATGTAGCAAGGATCATCAGGAAACCCGCACTCTTGTTTCTCCAAAATCTTCTTTCCTCCTCAATTAAACAGTATAAGCAGATAAATATTGCAAGTAGTGCTTCAAAAGTGAAAAAGAGAACATTTACAGTTAAAAACTCATCTATAAATGAACTTCTGTCCTCTGATAAATTTCTCTCTGTTATTTCCTATGCAATTCGTTTCTTGATTTATAGCTAAGAGTATTGCTTCATTTCTTTCTGGGAATTGTTCATCTAAATCACGAAACTGTTCCATATCTGTTTCATTAAGCGGGCTACAAAGACAATTATGAGACTGTTATTTTGTGCTTAATGAAACACGACAAAGGCGGTTTTCGCAGGCAAGCAATTTGAATAGAATTACAAGAAATTTATTGTTTAATTCTTGTCCCTTCTTCATCGGGAAAAACGCAGCTGATTTTCTATTGTCTGCTAAATTACTGTATGGGTTTAACTGTAGTGTAGTTTGCTTATGCAAATCAATGCTTAGATAAATATTATGTCCGAAATTTGTATTGAAGCTTTTATTTTTATTTATTTTGTGTTTGTATTACATGAGTTTAATCTAGTATATTAAATATTAATCTCGGGTTATTACGCAGCTGTGGATTTCTAAATTACTTAAAAAATCCTTAATGGTTAAATGGTTTCTATCCTAATGTTCGTTTGTATGTTTATATATTTTTTGATGAAGAAAAAAGCCCGCTGTGTTTATTGCGCCCATTCTTCTCAGGTCTGAGGCATTCTTTTTGGAATGGGTGGTAGTTTTTCACTTTCAATAAGTGAAGTCACATCCTATTTTGAATAAAAATATTTGAATTTGATTACGATAAAGGTTGTATTTCATAACTAGCAATAAATGAACCAACCGATTATATTATTATATATTATCTTTGTCGCTTTAATTAAAACTAAAATATTTGTTTCAGAAATTTCCGCCAAATTAAATATTTTCGTTATAAAATTAGATATTTAAAAGTGCATAGTTATTTCTTGTTAGATTGTAGGGAACCTTTCATATGCGAGTCCGTCTTTATGTTTTCTTAAATTCTTTGTGGGTAGTTTTTAAAATAAATTTGAAAAAGTGTTACATGTATTTAAATGTTACTTCTTCTTGTTAAATATGACTGCTGACTGTAGAATAAGTCGGTCATAAGTCGATTTTAGTATATATGCGACTACCGGATGGGGAAGTTAATAATAATAATATTAATATGGCCGTTAGTTAAAATATAGTTTTTCAAGTGAAAACTTCTTCAGGCAAGCTGATAATTGCATTGAAGGTAATGAATGACACGAGTAATTTATATGTTATATGTTTATAGTATTTTATGCAAAAGTTGTATGAGAAGGGTCAAAAAACGTGAGTGGGGTGGGTCAATAAATGACCCCAAGAGCGTTTTTTGATATAATTATTCAACGAGTAGCACACAATAATATATCTACGACTAGTTAATTTTAAATGAAACAAAAATAAAAACATACAAAAGGTGTGTATGTAGGCGGCATGCAAAAAAACTGTCCTTTTTGGAGACATTATAGTGCGATAAGCAATGCTTTTTTAGGCCATAGAGTATAGACTTTTTCAAAGACTCAATAAAGTATGTACTTATATTTGTGATCGTGTCTGTAAAAATATTATTGCACAAATTATCTTGCCCCAAACTAGCCATAGGCCGTAGTCTGTATCATGGTGCAAGACAACGTTTTATTTAATGCGATATAGACGATATGCACCTACCAGGATTTGAACCCGGAACCTCTAGCTCAGTGAGCAGGATTACTTACCACTGGGCAATATGGGTTACATATAGTTTTTTTAATATACACATATTGATGAAGTTTTCATTTCTGTCTAATGTCTTTATCACGTCAAATATACCAGTGAAAGTGTTTTACACGCCTAAACAAAATTTTGCTTCAAATATTTGAGCATATTCAATTTACTGTTCGTATTGCCCCGTAGATCTACGCGGCCGCTTGTAGGTACTAAAAACATGTATGTGTAATAAATGAACTGTAATCGAATTTATCCTTTCTAAAATGACTCTTGTTAGCCGGGGTGCCAAACTGATGGAAATCAATAAATATTGCGACCCCCCTAATGCAATGATGGATTGTGGCACTTATCTGTTGGCGACATCGCTGACCGTGTTAGATATGTGTTTACTGTTTTACTAAGAACATTGTTCAATGTTAATGTTATTTATTGCAAATGTTATCACTTAGCTAATGAAATGTTTGTCATAAATTAAAATAACACTAACAAGGAATGCGACAAGTGAATGAGAGAATATTTTTTTTTTGTAATTGAATATATTTATTCAAACAAAACAAATCTTATACTTATATTTACAATATTACATAAAATTAAAACTATCATTACGTGGAAGCGTACCTAAAATACTGGCAGCATTTCCGCGCTGGATATCTAGGCTGATCCGTTGACCGAGATAGCTGCCATCGCTTGGGTTTCAAGTAGCCTTATTGAGGCGCGAAGATAGTATTTTGAACATTCTCCGCGCCTCTGGGCCCCACGGGCCAAGTGTTTCGACGCCACAGGGTATAAAGATGTATGACTCACTGAGACCAACATATTTGCGACGCTTGCCGTCTTCAGCAGTCGAAGCAGCAGACGTTACTTGGACATGAGAAGGTGCCAGAGTGTCGACGTAAGTCGCGTCCCACACCAGCGACCTTCCCCGTGCCCAATCCACCAGCGTCATTCCATCAGGACGCTTGCCATCGCGGCGGATAATACCATTTGGCTCTAAAACAGCTGGTATAGTAATAAATTTTTATATACATTATTTGGTAGAAATAATCTTTAATACGGTTCCAAATGTTATGACTTTTTCTTGAATGTTAATTCCGCTAAGTTGTCCTTCTTAATAAATCCGTAATAAATTCCACACGTGTTTTGCCTTTACACGAAGTATCGTTTCACGGCGCCTATTTATGCAGTGAAGCAGAAATGTATAAACATTACTGTGTTTCGGTCTGCAGGACGCCGTTGCTAGTGAAATTACTGCGCAAATGAGACTTAACTTATGTCTCAAGTTGACGAGCACAGTTGTTGGGCCAATCAGAATTTTTGGATTTTTCAAGAATCCTGAGTGGCACTGCATTGTAATGGGCAGGACGTATCAATTACCATCAGCTCAGCGTCCTGCTCGTCTTGTATCTTATTTTCATACGAAAAATATCTTCAGCAGATGTTGCCTCGCCCGATTCTGATATGAGACTAACACTCAATGAAAAACTCATTACAATCGGATATTATTATAGGTTTCCGCAAAATAACACCTCATTCAATAGATTTTCTTGACGTTTCGTTCACCTTACAGTTACACCTTGTGTTCACGGAAGAATCATGGTCAGGAATTCGAGATGACATTCTATTTAACTTTTTTCCGTTACGAATATAGAACCTATAAGGGCTTGTACACGATACTCAAAATCAGCTTGATGTGAAATAATTCGCAAGAACATACATGTATATAACCACATATACTAAGTAAATACGATTATAACACATGCTACAACCATAAGAATCATTTAAAGGAAGAGCGGCGCAAATGCACTGATTGGCATTGCTAGCGGCGGCATCGTGTGCCGGATCGTCTCCTTCCCTCAAATATATACGATAATTTATATTTATACAGTTAATTCTTTATTACTTTTTATGAAAAAGTTTATATATTCTACTCATATATTCAGATGCAGCACCTTACAAATCAATTTGTTATGTACATTACAGCTATTGTGAAATACACTATTTTATTGAAAAGAGTGGCCGTTGAATTTCTTATATTATATTCTTCTCACGAGCTCAACTATTTACGGATATATGGTAAATTCAGTAATTTAAAAGAAATATTTGTAGTGGCGATTCAAAAGCGATTAGTTTCAGCATAATTAAATAAAAGTTATTTGACTTGACTTTGACTTTGAGCCCAAATACAGTTTACATATAAAACAAGCTTTTAAGTTTGCTTACCTTCAGAATTCATCTTTTCAGGCTACATTATTTGTGAGAAAATGCGTAAATTATTACTAATAGTATAATTTTGTGTAAAGTGTCGTTGTAGGTATATGATATGATTAAATATTTGGATACTATGGTTTTGTTATTTAAGTACCTTTCGAATAGGGGTCTTATTACATTTTGACAGAACTTTCATGTCTAGAAATAATACAGGGGCGCTTTTGTGACAACCCTGCCTTATAAAGTAGTGCGCACACTGAGTTTTGTTTCTTTACAACATTTTCAAAAAAAAAAAATTATATGTCTATTAGTTTTATCTTAAAATAAAATATATAACTGAGGTTCATATTATTTAAAATAGCAGCCATTGGTGACCAATTTCTATCGAATTATATACATTTCATATTTACAAGTATCGTTTCTGAACATTTTTTATCAATTTACTTAAAGGATGGATCATTCTCATAAAGAAAATGTATGGACTAAATATTATTCCTTTTTGAGAAAAATTACGAGGCGAGAAAATGGTCCCGATCGTGAATGATAATCTTTGTCCATTTTAATGCAGGACTTTTCATTGAACACAAAATTCTGAGCGGCACCGCAATTGATTTCTCATCATCACTTTGAGACATTACACATTCAGATTTATTGGCCGACTGATTTCATTAGCCACAGCAAATTTTAAACGGTAACACGATAGTGCTTGCACGTTACTGCTTCACGAGAGAAAAAGACGATGATGCGGTACTCACCTAGTCGACTTCCTATGCAGCGATCCATAAACCAAACAAAATTGTAGACTATTTTGATTTTTTTTATTTTGAGCTTGTTTAAACCTGTTGCGTGCAGTTTCCAATTTTTTAAATGTGTATGTGGATGTAGTGCAATGTACGCCTACCTTTATAATTCATCGTTACGAATGACTGCGTGTTCTTATTTATTAGAAATGCACGCTAGTCACGCTATATAGAATCTGAGATATAGAAAATAAATAACAAATAGTTATTTATACATAGATAATTATTTGTAGCTTTATTGATTGGCTCAAATTCAGGTATTATAATAAATTTACAATTAACAGTGGCAGGTTTCTTTATAGGATATTTCTATCACAGGATGCCGGCTAGATTATGGGTACCACAACGGCGCCTATTTCTGCCGTGAAGCAGTATGTATAAGCTAATACTTGTGTTTCGGTCTGAAGGGCGTCGTAGCTAGTGAAAATATTTGGCAAATGATCTTAACATCTTATGTCTAAAGGGTACGAGCGCAATTGTAGTGCCCCTCAGAGTTTATAATTTTTTTAAGAATCCTGTACGGCACTGTATTGTAATCGGTAGGGCGTATCAATAACCATCAGCTGCATGTTCTACTCGTCTCAGTCCTTACTTTCATTTAAATTTTTTTTTTAATTTAATTTCAGCCTATCGATATTGGTTATTTCTATAAACTGCATCACTTTTCTTTCCAGAAAATATCCTATATGTATTTCAAATTATAGTAGACAACAATATTGTATTATTTTATCGTTTGTAAACAGTAACAAGTTTTACTAAATATTGTTTGCATTTAGGTTTATTTACGTATAAATGGTCTGTCATTCATGGTGGTACCAGGGCGCCATAGACAATCCTCAATCCGACCCTCTTATATTAACCCGTTCGGACTAACGACTTCACTATCGTTCAGAGCACACATGCGACTGACAGAATTGTTATTACATCATTAATAAAATTACAAAACTCCGGGCCCATGTGCTACGCTATTCAAACTTTACAGTCCATTCCGTTATCCAAGGGTTGTGTGTTCTTAATTAAATTTGGGCAATAATCGCTGTAGTTTATAAGGAAGTTAAATGTAACAGTGTCAATTGTTTAAATTATGCCATATCACGTTTTGCTGTACACGTGCTATAAGATAATGACGTCATATGTTTTTAAGAATTTGACGGCTGATATAGCCGAATGGTTAGTGACTACTAAGCTACAGATCCCGGGCTCGAATCCCGGTAGGTGCAATCATTTATATGATGATTATGGATGTTTGTTTCCGAGTCATGAATGTTTATAACAATGTATATTTAAGTAAGTATATTGTATTAAATATATTATTGTCTTGCACCCATAGTACAGGCTATGCCTAATTTGGGGCAAGATAATTTGTGTAAAAGTGTGTTTGATGGATGCATGTACTGGACTGGATTATTTTATTTATTTTACTGTTGAATCCTAGTTTAAAAGTCATATGGCTATTTTTTGATGGTCACTTTTGGCATGACACGAAACTTTGTTGGTTTATTATTTGAGGTAAGTTTTATTTTATTTTGAATTGTCTGAAATAAGGAATTCCGTATTTATATGCTTTTACAATAGGATCCCAGAAAATACAAGCCAACTGTGTTAAGAAATTTACATGAATTCTTAAAAGAAATTGTGTGGTAAAGGTTTTTTTTACATAAATGATTTTCTTAATGATACCACAGATTGGGAATGGAGCGAACACACTATTAAGTTAAGTTTATTGCGCCTGTTCTTTTCGGTTTGAGGCACATTAATATGAATAGGTGGTAGTTTTCAACTTTCATTATGTGATTTTAAATCCTATTTTGAATAAAAATATTTGAATTTAGATAGCAATTCTAATTTTTAAACAATACAAAAACCCAATCTTGGTGCGTAGTATAATAATTAATTTATATATCACAATGCCTAATCAAATGCAAACCTGAATGCTTAAATATTTGAGCTATTTTTACAATAAGTAGCTGATTATTTAACAAGGATAAATGAACATCGCTATTACAATATCTAAAACAGTTTTAAATGCATAAAAGTAACTTGACTTAGTAGTTTATACATTTCGTTCGTAATAATTTGAAATGTACATTACCTTAACACGTTAAAACATAAGTGGCATTCTGTTATCTTCAAAACTTGAAGAGTTGCAATTACATTTACGGTGAGGTGAACATTTAACAGTTTTACCGTGAACAGTGTAAAAAGTTAAGTTGCGATCTCATTGCGATATGAAAGATCCTATGAGAGGCAAGTATGCTGAGGGCTCGATATTAAAAGGCTTAGAAGTGTTGGGCCCGAAAAGCCTCTGAAGATCGCTGTAGCTCGCCCACTTAAGCACAGTATTAAGGGCACTTCCGACTCAGGGGCGACCCTATATTATCCTTGCCTTTTACGTACATGAAGAGAAAATTTTATATTCGTTTTATGTTATCCTGATTACAAACAGGCGTATACAATTTTAAGTAGGTAATTAGAGGTAATTATAAATGATGAGATGGGTCCGTAAATAATACAACGGAGAGGAAATGGAGAGGTATTTTCAAGTGCTAATAAATTTTGGTGAAAAATTTTGATTATGATGAAAGCTACTCGAGTTATGACAGATAAATAAAATAATATTTATCTTCCCGGGAACTGAGTAAGTTATTTTTCTTTCTACTTCTTATGAGTGAAAATAAATAGTATTAATTAAAAAAAAAGTATCGTTGGTGGAAGAAATTCATAATTATTGTGTGTCGTAGTAAAGAAATAGCGAAGGCTGTTATGAAACTGTGAAATGCAGCTTGTTCTAATAGCATATCGAATTGTTTAGTTTATGAAACTTTCCAGTAAGTTAAAGAGAAAAATATCATTGGTTAAAGATTTAGGGTTGGCTAGATGAAAATTCAAAGGTTATTGATTATAATATTAACCAGAGATAGACATCATAAAATGTGACGTCATATCTTTGTTTTGTTATTTTTCTTTTTGTTTTGCGAGATAAGGACAGAAGATACCAGTGGGAGGCTTTGCACCGGATGCCGGCTAGATTATGGGTACCACAACGGCGCTTATTTCTGCTGTGAAGCAGAAATGTGTATGCATTACTGTGTTTCAGTCTGAAGGGCGCTAGTGAAATTACTGGGCAAATGAAACTTGACAACTTATGTCTCAAGATGACGAGAACAGTTGTAGTGCCGCTCAAATTTTTTGGGTTTTTCAATAATCCAGAGCGGCGCTGCATTGTAAAAGGCAGGGCGTATCAATTACCAACAGCTGAATGTCCTGCTCGTCTCGTTACTTATTTTCATAAAAAAAAGACAGTCAGTTCAAAGATTTCACTATCTGGAACCTTGTATTTCTTTTTTTTATTTTCAGTTTATATCACAATACGATAAGATCTGAAAGAAAATGTCAGGGATTGGGAATGGAATGTTGAAATAGCTAATTTAATGAACTAATCAAATATATAAGGCGAGTGTGTGGCAAGTTGTCCGAAGAAGACCTCGTAGAACATTCATCGACCAAACTGGTGACGTTTTAAAAAAAGGTTCAAAGCACCTGGAATTGGTGAGCATGTATGAAGGAAGAATTTAAGGAGTGTGTGTGTGTGTGTGCTTACATCATTATGGTTAATCTTAGTTTATTATAAAAAATTAAAGAAAATCAGTCAACTACGTAACGCATTTTTAATTTTTACTTAAAAGCATTCCATTATCAAAACAGACCACAGACACCACACCTTTTATTGAAATCACATTTTGTACGACAAGCCACCCCTCAATGACGCCGATGCGACGAAACGTTATCAAGCCATTAATTTTTAATTGAATTATACTCATTGCGTATTTGAATCACTTAGAAACATGATCAAGCATATTGTCTTAATCAAATTTTATGTAATTAGAGATGCCTGATATATTTACAAATATTTCCATAAATTAAATGAAAAATAAATAACGTATTTTTTGGGTGTCTTCCGAGGACAATCAAGCATACATAGGGGTCATACACACCACACTTCGTCACAGAAACTGTAGTATATGGGACGAGAAGATTTTACGGAGCTTACCGAACGCTACCCATTCGAGTATTTATATAATAACTAGCTGATACCCTCGACTTAGGCTGCGTGCACACAAGACTAAGCACGTAGTACTTATAAAAATCTTTGATTCTTAAATCTTTATTAACTTTATATTTAATGAAGATTCGGAATATATTTGTTCTAGTGGCCCTTAGGCCAAGTGTCTAAAGAATAAAACTAAGAAGACTTCATTATTAAAGTATATCCAATTTTCCATGATGCTCGCTCAAATGAACACCATTATCATTTTATTTATATTGATATTATTATAATATTAATTGATTGTTTTTTTTTTGTTTGAGTGGAAAAGAGTCATAGGACACATGACTCTTTTCCACAGTCATTTTATACCTGTCACATTCATATAACAGGTATGAAGATGGTTCTCATCCACTTAATATCTTTATTCGGGCTGGGGGGCCGGTCATTCTGGTTCATGTGCGTGAAAGGATGCTCTGTGTGACTTGTCGATCCTGATGCGGACTTTGCTTTTACGATCATCATCATCAGCCGGAAGACGTCCAATGCTGGACAGAGGCCTCCCCAAAAGATTTCCACGACGATCGGTCCTGCGCTGCCCTCATCCAACGTATTCCGGCTATCTTGACCAGACTGTCGGGGGTAACATCTTGTGGGGGACCTACCAACACTGAGTCTTCCGGTACGTGGTCGCCATACGAGGACTTTACTGCCCCAACGGCCATCTGCCTGTCAAACTATGTGCCCTGCCCACTGCCACTTCAGTTTCGCAATCACTTGGACTATTTCGATAACTTTGGTTCTGCTCATTTCTGATTCGATTTCGCAGGGAAACTCCGAGCATAGCCCTCTCCATTGCTCTCTGAGCGACAATGAGCTTTCTCATAAGGCCCGTAGTTAGTGACTACATCTGCGTACCGTAAGTCATCACTGGCAACACACACTGGTTGAAAACCTTCATATTCAGACACTGTGGTATTTAAGACGAGAAGATTTTACGTAGCTTACCGAACGCTGCCCATCCGAGTTGGATTCGACGTGTGAACTCTTTTGCGAAATTCGACCTGCCTAACTGGATTGCTTGTCCGAGGTAGAAGTACTCGTCGACAATTTCGAGAGTACAGTTCTCAATTGTTATGGGAGTAGGTGCGACATGCACATTTGACATGATCTTCATCTTGTCCATGTTCATTTTGAGACATAGTCCTTGGGATGCTATATTGAGGCCGTCGAGCAAATCGCTTAAGTCTTCCATGGCCGATTCCATGGTCTTCGAAGGTGAGTGATGTATTCGCCGTTGATGTTAATTCCCAGTCCGTTCCAGTCCAGAAGCTTAAAGACTTCTTCCAACGCAGCGGTGAACAGCTTGGACGATATGACATCGCCTTGTCTGACTCCCCGCCGCAGTAGGATAGGCTTTAAGATCTGATCCTGGAGACGGACTAACATGGTGGCGTTTCTATACAAACACTTCAACGCTTTGATACATCGGTAATCAATGTGGCACCTCTGGAGAGATTGAAGCACCGCCCAGGTCTCGATCGAATCAAAGGCTTTCTCATAGTCCACGAACGCCAAGCATAGTGGCTGGTTATACTGTTCTGTCTTCTGTATAACCTGCCGCAGCGTATGTATGTGGTCTATGGTGCTATAGCCTTTTCGGAATCCGACTTGTTCCGGAGGCTGGAAGTTGTCAACTCAAATGTTGTTTGTATACTGCCGAACTTAAAGGCTGGAAACACTCCTTTGTTCATTTACCATCAAGTAACCGATCAAGCTTGAGGTCCCTTCTTAATTTAAAAATAAAATATTATTCGGCTTAACGTCTGAACACAGAACAGGCGTAGAAGATTCACCTATCTATACTAATATTTTAAAGAGGTACAGTTTGTGAGTTTGTGAGGCTGTAGAGGGTACCAAAAGGAAGCCACACTATTTGTGAGTGTCATATGCTATAAATTAAAATGAATAGATAAATTAACCGAATAAAAGAAAATACTCTTTTGTGGTAGTCGGTTTGCAGGAAAAACATTCGAATGAAAACTTTTCTTACGAAAACTGCCTTAACGATGAGAGAAGTTTGATTATTTTGTATATATTTATGTTTTGGCAGCAAAAGAACACCAACAACTATGGTTAAAACTGATATAATTATATATTTGTATAACTTAAATTATTTGTACCCTTATTTATACTTCAAATTATATGAGGAAAATCTTTTTGAAGTTATACTTCTTTAGGTGCGTTATGAAAAAATGATGAGAGTGAAAATTTAAGATGCGCGCGCATCACTTTAACACAAAAGAAACAGGGTGAAGTTCGTTCCTAAAACTTTCTGACGTTTGCGACATTCGTTATTTTTTTTTTTGGTATCGTTCATTATTAGGATAGGCAAAGGATTCAAGCCGGTACAGCCGTATTCGTTATTTAATAATTAATTGTCAAAGTCATCGTTGCAAGATTTTTACTATAATATTGTTTTTTCTACAAACGTAGAATAGCACGAGGAATAAATAATTTTAAGGATTTATGCTTTGTTAGGCCAAAGAATTATAACTGCTTGCGTACATACATAATTACACACACACTTTTTTTTGATGTCATCAGTAAGGCTATTTAAATGCAGATATTAAATTTATTATTTATGACATTTTAAGTATCTATTAAAAGTACCTAACCTAGGACTTAACTATCTAAAGCTCTAAATAAAATAATAAACTTAATTTTCTCACCTCACTATATCTCACTTGTAGCTTTTGCTATAAAAATCTGGGTAGTAAATGTAAATTTAAATAGCGTTAGAAATAAACGATAGCAGTATATAAGACTTAACCGGTAATTATCTTTACGGAAGAAATATTTCCGTCGGTTCGCAACACCGAGAGCGTTGATCAGTTAACTTTAAAGCTCATTAAAATTGATGCTTCATTCGCTACGTGTAAAATTCCATGCCAGCGGAAAATTAAAACGATACCCCAGGCGACCGCTGCTTTTCCACTCTACATAAAAACTGGGGTAAGAGAAAAACATGAAATATACGTTCACTGTATAACTTCATAAAACAAAAAGTGTAAGAGACAGAAAATTATATCAGCCAAAATTTAGGAATTATTATGGAGAACTACTAACTACTTATTACTCAGGCAAACACCAAAAATTAGCAAGTGTTGAGTAAAAATTTTGTATGTTATTTATATTATATATATACTAGCTGAACCGACAGACGTTGTTCTGTAGATAATAAAAAAATACTGTTTAAAGGAATTTGCCTATAATATTTCAAAACATCAAGAATTATTTCGTAAAAATTGCTCCCTGATGTTATAATGAAATTGTTTCACAGCGGAACTGTCAAACCATGCGTCAATAAATTCTCTCATAAAAAAAAATGACCTTACAAAACAAATATTATATTATGGGTCCCAAATCGAAATAAAAACTATCCTATCTTTCAAGTTGGACCAAACTGCACTCCATGAAGTAATCCCCATTAAAATCCGCTCATTATTTTAGGAGTCCATTGCGGACAAACAACGCGACACGTAATTTATATATATATTAAGATATATATATTTATTTGATTAGAAGTGTTCATTATACAAAGTATTGTTGTAAATAAGAGCGAGTACAATATATTTAGTTCTAACTTTGTATACTGTTTTAGAAATAAATTAATAAAAAAAGTACTAATGTATGCACGCAAGAAGATATACTTCTTGGCCTAACGAAGCCAAAATCATATGATAATAATGGACGAAGAAACCAAAAAAAACTACGAATGGCGCAAACATCAGAACATTTTAGGAACCAACTAAAACCTGTGACTATTGTATTACAGTGATGGGCGCGCTTCTAGAAATTTCATTCTCATCTTATTTTTCATAACGCGCCTAAACAACTCTTAAATCAACAGAAACTTCAATAACGTATACACGCGTAATCCTAAAGATATTCGATATGAAAATTTACGATTTTGTGTTTCAGAGACAAAGCGTTAGGCCTACGAATAGCTTGTCCATTGTTTGTGCCTTTATATGGGCAGGATACTGTTATCGTACAGTAACAGACCGACCACAACCCATTGCTAAATACTCACGAATAACGTACTTACAACGAGTGTCGGGTTGAGATTTGGTTTATGAATTGCTCGCAAATTGAAAATGTCAACAATAGTAATGGATACATTTGATTTAATTTAAATTTCGCTCTTCGGCCATCTGCGTGCGTTCGATAATCCAGTTCGTACTACGGAGGTTAACGTTATTTTTCATGGATGAATACAATTTTTGTTGTCAATTACGTGCTCGATACAGCTCTGGTAGACTGAATTTTATTGATAAATGTATGAATAGTTTTATGTTTACATTCTCGGATGACTGTTTTGTATATTGTTATGATATTACGTTGTGTTACGAAATTTAAAAGAATTGTTAAAAAACGTTTGTGTGGTAAAGGTTATTATAACATAAACGACTTTCTTAACACATATCATTATGTGGAATGGAACGAACACCCTCAAGCTATTTAATCTTCTATCTTCTATCTTCTATAATATATATAAAAATGAATTGCTTTGTTCGTTAGCCTCGCTAAAACTCGAGAACAGCTGAACCGATTTGGCTAATTTTAGACTTAAACTAATTGTGGAAGTCCAGAGAAGGTTTAAAAGGTGAATAAATATGAAAATGCTCGGAATTAAATAAAAACATCGATTTTAATTTTCCTTTGATGTGTCCACCGTTGTTCAGAAACCCAATTAAAATAATAATTTAAAATGAATAACCAATTAGAACTTTTATATCTTTCTAACTTTCTCAGGAGGTAAAACATAAACTTAATTTTGGGTAACAGGTAGCAGGGAGATTAACTACAGTTTTAAATTATCAGATTATTTTTAAATCTTAAGTTTTGACAAAAAATAAAAATATAAACACCGATAGTGTTATACTAATTATAAATATTTATTGTACGATGTTACATTGTAATCTCTATTTTATTCAAAGGAAGCCTGAGGCATACTTTTTCGAATGGGTGATAGTTTTTGACTTTCAATAAGTGAGATTATAATATTATGTTTTGAATAAAAATATTTGAATTTGATCTATAATTAAAGTATCTAGTATCACCTGGTATAAAAAATAATAATAATATATAAAAATAATAATATTGGATGCTGCCTGCAACGTTGTTTGCGTGGATGGAGAAGCAGAAAAATACTATATCAGTACCAAGCGTGAAAATATGAAGCCTCTATATTGTCCCGACCTCTTTTCAAAAAACTTTGTACAAAATTACCTTTTTTCTTCTAGCACCAATCATGAACAAATACAGCCAATATGTTGCTCCAGTCGCATTGGTGAAAGTTTCATAAAATACTGTCCAGTAGTTCTAGAGATTAGCGTGTTTAAACAACAGACAACAGAAAAATTTATTTTTATATTTTTGTGCTACAACAACATTCTCTTAGGTATCTACAACGACTATTTGGAAAATAATATCCAACGCACAGGCACGTCGACTCTACAGTTTTTTTTTAAATACGGGATGAGACGAGCAGGACGTTCAGCTGATGGTAATTGTTAAGCCCTGCCCATTACAATACAGTGCCACTCAGGATTCTTGAAAAGCCCAAAAATTTTGAGCGGCACTACAATCGCGCTCGTTACCATGAAACATAAGATGTTATGTCTATTTTGTCAAGTAACTTCAGTAGCTACGGCTCCCTCCAGACCGACTGCTTCACGGCAGAAATAGGCGCCGTTGTATTTTCCATAATCTAGCCTCCTGTGCAAAGAAGACTCCCACTGGTAAATAACACACTTGGGCCTGGGATTTCCCTATTCTTTTTATATAAATTATTTACTCATCGGTCTAAATTTCAACTAAAACTGTCATATTAGTTATAAGCTGATTAAAAATTGTGGAATATTGAAAATGGACATGCTATAATTATGTTTATAATTTAAGTTTATAAAGTTGTCATAATAAGTGAAATAAAATAATACTAGCTTTTTATATAAGTAAATATAAGTGGTTCTTTGTATTTGCTTTTTAAGTTTTCAAGCACTCGATGATTTTGTTAATATATTCATTATTGCAAGAATCTCGAACAAAAAGTTTGATGTCAAATTCTTAGCAATAATTTTAAAGAATTTTTATAAGTGATGAGTGATGTTAAAATGTTACATTTACAAAGATACGGGGATCTTATATTATGGTTTAATTAAATGATATCAAGACCCAATATTTAATCAACTTCAAAAAGGGAGGTTCTCATTACGTCTGTGAAACGTGTTAATATCACAAAACACAAATTGTTTTACAAATTACTTTTAGTGCCCGTTTTAAGGATTATGCATTTATGCGCGAATTTTAATTAGTTGCCATGTATTAAATAAACATATTTTTAATTTGGATTTGCATGTCATTGTAATCTTTTCCAAGATATAATATAGATCAGGTATTAAAAAAAATCACACCATATTTTATAAATATTTATTTGTCACAGAATTTATTACAATATTATAGGCCACATAAACAAGTGGGTATTGTAATGTAATCTTAATACCAGTTAATCAAAAACATAACTTAATTCAAAGTTATATATTTTTTTTTAATGTGTGTAGGTCGATATTCAAAAAGATACAATATAAACACCTACTTCACTTATTTTCAGTCACGGACTAGTAAAAAAAGAAGGACTCCACGCCGTGATATTAGCAAGTGAAGCACCTTTATGCTAGTGTGTGTGCGGTTACGGGGTATACCAGATACACAATTTTTTCTCCTTTAAATAATCATATATCCACAAATACTTTTATAGTATTATTTTTAACACTTATTCACAACGCACGACGGCGTTTTTAAATATTTTATTGCGACTGATCTGTCACAGACGATGGCAAATCTCATAATGGCGGCCGATCGACTTGTATCAGTGTAAGTGTATGCGTGGGGCTATATATTCACACGTTTACCGGCTTGTTTTGGTGCCTCACTCTTATGTAAGGTGACACGGAGCCCTTCTTATTTTACTCGTCCGTGTTTTCAGTATACGAAAGTAGTAATAAAGTAGTGCAAATTATTTTCAATAAAATATTCTTCTTTTTCACACTTTTTATTTGAGAAAATTCATGTACAAAAGAATTAGTTAAAATTTTACAGTCGCTCAGATATTTTAGTTTATTAGTTTTGGAACAGCGCAGTTGCTTCATGTTCTTTAACGTATATAGCATTTATATTTGTAGATGTTTACTTGTATGTTTAACGATAGGTACTTCACTATTTTGTTTACATTTAAACCAATGTCAATGTCATCGTGTTAACAACCGTGGGCTATTTTTCAATTCGCTTGCTGTATCGTTATTTTAAAACAGCATTTAATGAAGTAACTATATAATGTATCATCTTATTTATGTTACGTACTCAAGTTTTAACAAAGTTCACTATTTGCATCTAATACCTATAAACATGATATGCAAGTTTACAATCGTGCTATTTATCAGTATAACAAGTGATTAAATTTAATCCATATCACATCAACTTACGTAGCTTAGACCTCTCTTAAATAAAAGCATATTTTGAATTTCTCTCACAACTCCAATTTAGTTTCGTAATAATTAGGAATTCTATGGCACATTAAATATAACTAAATTTCGTAATGCTAGCTAAAGTAACTACACAAGATATGCAGAACAATTTGTGCTTAAAACCATTAGGACATAGTTTTCAACTTCTAAAACAGTTTAATAACACTCGTTACAATTCGAAACTACTTTCACATTATATTTTAGTCTAATCACACTTCCTGCTTTCTAGTTTAGGCTACTATAATAACTTAAGCATTGTTTAAACCATAATGAAGTCTATTTACACTAATAGGTCAGTATATTCGTCAAATTATTGCCAAGCGTTATTTGTTCGGTATAAAGACTTAGTCTTATGTTATAGGTAATGATTACAAATTCATTTATCGATATACAGACGGACAATTAACCATCATCAATCCCCATGTCAATACATTGAACTTTTCATGTTATAATTTAATATTCTCATTATATTTACACTATTTACAATATTATACACACTTATATTTTATAACAATAGACTAGCGAAAGATGCATTAAAATTTTAGTTATCAGAAAATCGATTTAACTATCGTTACAAAAATTATAAAATTAGTGCCTTAAATTTAGGCCAAACAAACACTAAACAGTCTTTTTGGAATCAATTTTATTAGTAGGAAACGAAGTTCGTAATAGCGTGAAGGAAGAACTGCGATTCTTTGTAATGTTCACTTACTATAAATTGTCTGTCATCACTTTGGTTATACGTCAGTTTGGCACAAATCGCCGAAAACCGGCAAGGCGTGATACTACCGAGTGACAGAGTCGACACGAGAATGTGGTGCCGAAGCGGAATGTGTGTTCGCTGCTGTAATATTACTTTTAACATTTTGCGAATGTCGAAATGATGTAAATCTCGATATTGTGCGTGTACCGTCGTTATCAAAATTAGGTCTCTCATACTGATGTTTCGGCCTTTGTTTGTTTTGTTGCATTACTTTGAACTCATCATAACCACCATCTTCATCATAATTTTCATCATCTGATTCATCTTGCCCAAATGCACGATACGTTGACTCGGTTTCAGAATTTTTCCTTGAACTCACTCCATACGTTCTGCCTATCAAGGACTGTGTTACGTCAGGTTTAGTATTATTATCACAAATTCGATCATCAATATTTTGATTGTACCTGATCTGTGTTTTTTTAGATTTATCTAACGATGGCAGGTCATAAAACTTCAAAACATTAGGATGACCTTGGAAATATTTTTCACTATAAACATTTCTATTGTAATATCCACCATTACTAGCCGGGTACAGTTCTTCATCTGGAGCGAAACGGGTATCAAAGTTATCAACATTTTTACCGCTTGATGGAAACCAACCCTGAAAGAAAAATTTCGGCTTAACAAAAATATTTATATGCTACTTACATTAGTTTATATCTTTCATAAAAATATAACATACCAGAGAACTAACACACTGTCTTGTATTAGTTACTAAGGTCACTGAAGCATATGCTGCAGGAGAAGTGGCTGTTTTGCTCGTATTCCATTCATTTCCATTAACCCTAGAAGCTGTAACTTCTGCATATTCTGGGAGTGGTTGTGCAACTTTATCGTATTCTGAATTTGCCTTTTCCTTGCTCTGGCTTGATTGGTTACTAGACATACATAAGCCAGGTTGATTTTCCATCCATAATAATGATTCCGTTTTCGTAACTGTATTTTTATTGTAACAACTACTTAATGGATGAGACAAAGATACTGCTGCTTTTATATTCATTTGAGTAACTAGACTCGTCCCATTTGAATCTAAAACGATAACAATATTGTTATTTAACTTAAACATCAGCATCAATTTCACAAAACTGTTTGTTTTCAAGAAGATAGATATTATGACAATACAATCTCACTGCAATGTCTTTACATTTGGATTTGTATCATTTTCTTTATGCCTAGATTGTGAATGTTAAGTGAAAAAATCCACTGTGCTAGTGAGAGAGCTTGTGATACCTTTCAACTCGAAAGTAATCTAGCACCCTCCGCCTCGCATGGCAAAGCCTCCATCAAACAAACGCTTGGAACCCTATCCACCCCACGACACCCGTGGAATGTTTTTAATTTTGAAATTCTGATCCTAGGGAATACGTAAGTGCTCTGACATAAGTCGTCTCACCTTTGTTTTAGGAATATTTGAAACATATTTATTATGTATGATTATTTTTATCTGCAACATTTAACGATATCATCGATCATGACATTGCCATTTTTCACGGCAGGTTTAGGTCAAATAAAATAAAAAATTTAGAAAAAAATACTATCACAATATATAATAGTTTATGTTAGATTGTTAACTAGTTTACTTATTACTTCCTCACTTTTTTTTTGTAATAAATATTCAAATTGCGTAATTGAATATTATCAATAACATTCTAGTTACTTAAACTTCTCTTTTTAACTTGTTGAATGTACCTAATTAGAATAACCAACCTAGAACTATCTAAGTGCAAATCAATTGTTAATGTTAGGTTGAGTTGTTGTTGATACATCTAATAAAATAAAATACTTTTTACTGAATTTATTATACTCACCATAAATATTTGGAAGCGCAGTTTTCTTTGAAAATATATTGTGCCTGCGAATATAAAGGATGCCAGCAATCATTATAACTTTGAAGAGTACTATTGCTCCAATTAAAAAGTAAAACCATGATTCGAGTACAAAATCTCCAGCAACTATCGATACTTCGCCATTATTTGGATATCTGCAAAAAAATATTTTTAATGAATTGCTTTTGCAATTATTAAAAAGTAACGAGATTTTTAAAACAGCATGATAAAAACTGTACAAACCTCAATAATGGATCGAGTCCTATAGATCTGGTATCAATATTTAAATATACTTTCTGGCTGAACGGCCCCAAGCCTACAATTGTTTCAGCTGCAATTTGTACTGAATAGCTCACGCCAGAAGTTAAATTGGTCATTATAAGACTCGTCGCCTGATGCACTGTAGTATTTATAGCAATCATGGATTTATTGGCTGGTATATCTAACCAATTCACCAAAACATTGTATCCTGTTATGACGCCATTTTGTAAATTTTGATCAGGTGGCTGCCATTTCAAGTGTACAGTTGTTACGTTAACAATGAACATTTCTATATTTGTTGGTGGACCATCCGGAACTACAAATTTTAATAAAATATTAGTATCTTAATAGAATGTGTTATAGCGTCATCATTTTGTATATAAATTGTTACTTACCGTCATCTAGAGTTTGAGCTACTCTTGAATTGGAAGGTTTTCCTTCAAATTTCTTGTAAAAAGGTACAAGAAAAAATTCATATTTGGTATATTTATTCAATGATGTTATTTCATACCCGGACACATCATTCGAATGTAAAATTGTTTTCATTTTATATTCATTCGTATTATTATCTAATGGCCTGTAGTATATAAATAATCCTTCCAAATAGAAAAAATTTAGAATCTCCCACATTAATTTTATTGTATTTGAATCTATAGGAGTTGCTTCAATAAGCTCTACGATGCTATCAGTCATAATATTTTTTCTATACTCAGTGTTATTCAAATAAGGGCCGTTATCCCAAATTGATAAATCTTCACCAACAATCACTGCTTCTGAGATAGGACTTGGTCCTGATAAGCCATGGGAGTTTTCTGCTCTAGCTATAAACATATATGTTATGCCTGGTACTAATGATCGAACAATATAATGTGTTTGATGTATTTTCTTAGCGGCAATAATCCAGCCTCTTGAATTTCGTGGTGTATTATTTCCAGACAAAGTTTCCCTTGAGAAAACTTCAACTTGATATCCGAGTATGGACGAAGAACCAATTTTATTATTTTGATTCCATGTTATTGTTACAGTAGTGCCTGTTATATTATATATTACTGGCTTCGTTGGTGGTCCTGGTAATGCAGATACGTCAGCAGCTCTAAAGAAATGGATATTAGGATTGGTTGGACTGTCCACTGTTAAAAATCCACTCCAAACATATTTTCCATGAGGTGAAGAAGCAACACACGTGTAGGTACCACTATCAGTTCTATCCAGATCCTTTAAAATTAATGTACCATCACTTGAAATATTTCTTCTATGATTTTGTATTAATGCTTCCCCTTCAAAATACCATGCAATTATCGGTTCAGGTGTGCCCATTGCCGAGCAGGGGAAAACAGCCATCGATTTTAGAGGTAACGTTTGATTAGAGGGGCCATTTGTTATTATTGGAGGTGGTCGGTCATCGTCTGACGTCACTGTTAGCTTTCCCCTTATGAGTGAACTTCCAGCAAAGTTGACCGCTGAACAAACGATTGTACTTCCAGTATCATTTTTATTTGTTCCATTGATTGTCAATGTTGTTACACCATCTATAACAGGTGATGCAATATATTTATATTTAGCAGTCCCTGGAAATATAATTGTTCTATTTCCTTCTAAACTCCAAAATAAAGTGGGTTCTGGTTTTCCACTAGCGGTACAAGTAAATGTGGTGGTTGTACCACTTTCGACAATATGCGACGTTGGTTTCAACGTTATTGAAGGAGGATCTAAAACAAGAAATTAAAATTAACTTCGATTCTGATCATTGATAATAGTTTTAATATCTTTAACAAAAAATAAAGCATACCATAGACAGTTAAATAACCACTAGCACTAACTGCACCGACAGTATTCTCTGCTTCACAAGTATATTCCCCTTCATCAGCTAAAATAACGTTATCAAGCCTAAGGCTTCTGTCATCTAAGAGTTTGACACGACCCAGCGGCATATTTCCACCGCCTGCGGTCCTCCGCCACAAAACATCGGGTAAGGGGTCACCTCCAACCCTACATTGAAATGTCACGCTGCCACTAGTTTGTGCAATGATGTCTTCTGGTCCCGCAATAAGGTAGGGCTTAACTGTAAAAAAATACTTTATTAAAACATCCAACAGTATGATGCTCAAAAATGTAATAAATTAGTTTTGATAATTGGTCGATAATCAGTTTGGAAGCATTTATTAACAGGTCACTTACTGTGAATTCGTAAGGTAGCAATAGCAGATTCTCTTGTACCAGCTGCATTTCTAGCAATACATTGATATCTTCCAGCATCAGTTTGTCTGGCATCTTGAATCACAAGGCTTCCACCATCCACCAAATGTATTCTAAAACAATGATGCAATGTTTTCACATTAGCATTATTTTAATTTTCATTATTGCAAACAAAGCACATTGTAGCTGTACTTCAAATATAGGGCGGAATTATTCAATAGAAAATTAACATTTAATAAGGGGTCGGGTACGTCAGAACTATTGAGATTTTTGCTTGATTGCTAGTCGGGCTCTTCAAATATCCCCTTCTTTAAAACTTTGATGTACCCTCCCTATGACTGTTAATTATTTTTATGCTTCAACGTACACACGTCACACCCTAAGATTCAAAGTTCTTAGCTTATAAAAATTCATAGATCACAAATTTAATAAATTTCTTTCCAAATACCAAGATTGATTTTAATTTGGGGGCTTTGCTTTTGTGTCAGGCAGATTTTTATTTAAAAAAGCAACAAAATGAGCAGGGCCTGCATTGACATTACAATGCAGTGCCACTCAGGATTATTGATTGAAAACAAAATTCATAGTGGCATCGCAATTATTGCGCCCGTCACATCGACACGTAAGATTTTTAGTCTCATTAGTCCATTAATGTCAATAGCTGCAACCCTTCAAACCAAAGCACAATTTTACTTTTCTGAAGAAAGACTGTGGTACCTTAGCTGGTATCTTGGGCAGCCTGTCACTAGTTTGTGAAATAACCAAAATATCTTAATTACAATAATAAAACGGATGAAGCTAATAATTTATGAGTTTATTATGGTGGGTGATTCTACACCTCCGCAACCTGAACGCAGTAATATAATTCAATATTTCATCAAATATTACCTTATTTTTGTTTATGACAGCTACTTAAATCAGACATCTATATCATCTCATTGAATTCATGTCTTTATTAGTTGACAGACTCAACTTATAATTACTACAAAACAAAACAAAAATCACTCGTACTCTAATGTAACATTTCGACGCCCCATTTAACTCTCGACGAATCTTGGAGTACCAACCACCCTTGATGCATATGTAAGTGGACTATCATTTTGCGTCGTTGACCATAATCTATTGACATTGTCAAGTAATGACTATTCCTATGGGCTTGTTATATTCAAAATCAAATATTTTTATTCAAAATAGAATGTGACTTACTGAAAGTCAAAAACTACCACCCATTCTAAAAAAGTATGATTTAGACGGGCGGAACAGGCGGGCTTCTTTATTTCATAAAAATATGTTTACAAAGTAATATTGTACAGTAAAATTTATTTAATACTACTACTACATACTTAATAGCCTGAGGGTGGTCGCTCCATTTCCAATCAGTGGCATCATTAAGAAAGTCATTTAGCTAGTAACTTTTACCACACAAATGTTCTTTAACAACTTGAATTTGGTAATTCATTTGTTTTTAACATTTTCTGCCCCACAAAAGTCTTACTAACTCGACTTAGTCGAGTAAAAGGCATAATTAGTTTATATATGTTCCTGGTGCTAACATTATGGTTATGACAGTTTCTAGCAAAATCGCTTATGTGCCTATGTACATACATACATAAGATTATCAAGAATATATTGAGAAGCAACAGTCAAAATTTTCATTTCTTTAAATTTTGTTCTAAACGATCCTGTAGGAGCTAGGCTATGAGTAGCGTGAATAGCCCTCTTCTGATAAAAATTTCGAATACTATTTTAATTCATATTAATTAAATTTTTTTATTTATTAAATTCAATTTCAAATCATGTTTATGATTGGCTTCATTAATATACTGGAGAATTTATTTAATAAAAGAATAAAAATAAATGGAAAAAAGATATCTAAAGCAAAATTACCTGGAATCACCATCGAAGTGCAGTATTTGTCCATTCTTCTTCCAATACACAGTTGGTTCTGGTGAACCACGTGGCGGCGAACACTCTAATATTACAGTTTCACCTTGTGCCGTTTGAGTATTCACTGGCTCAAGACGAAAATCTTCTCGAAGCACTAAAATATTTAGAATATGATAAAACAAAGCTCAATAAAAAATGTTTGAAAGAATCTAAGCCATTTTACCAAATTACATTTTTTGCTATAGATAAATAAATATGATAGATGAGTCATTAAGTATAATATGTTTTATCAAATAAATAAACTAACACTGTGTCTACAATATTTATATTTAAAAAACTAACGGGTGATAGGCAATTAGCGTAGAAAGCAGGCTAGGTCTTAGGCCCGGTATCAACCAGAGCGGAGAGGATAGGACATGTATTTTGATAACTAATTCGTTCCAGCCAAAATCATGCCTTCTCCCCGCGCCTCGCACACCCGAAACCGTTGCTATAAACACAGCTCTCATCTCCTCTCCCCTGGTGGAAATAAACTGACAGCTACGCGGCTTATCTCCTCTCGTCTCCTCTCCACTTTGGTGGATACCGGGCCTTACTTACGTTCAATTTGAAGAGCAACTAATGAACTGGGCTACAGAAACTTCAAGGCAACGAGTGCAATAGTGGTGTCGCATTAACTCAGATTTAGATTTTTAAAGAATACTGAGTTGTTATTGGGCAGGGTGTATCACTTACCATAAAGTGATAAGGTTTAAAAGGCGTTCAACTACCATAAGTCACATACACACACGAATCGTTTCATACCAGTGCGATCGTCTATGATATAACTATGTATTCTTGTAAAATATAACTGTGTAAATGAATCAAGAGAAGGCGAATTAGTACAGACTAATAAAATGTAAAAGTCTGTGAGTTTGGAAATTGGTTTTTTTATTCGTTGTTCCAGGGGTAATTGTTATTACACGCTCTGTCAAAATTTGAGAAATCTAGCTGTTGAGGTTCATAAGATAAAGGCACAATGACAGACAGACAGACGGACGAATGAAAAGCGGAATTAAAGTGGTAGGAATACCTTTCGGATTTGGAATATTATTTATTTATTAAGGAAACAAACAGAAATATAACTATAGTAAAATGAAATTAATTAAAATATAAAAATTACAATATTGAATATATCTTAGAATAGTTTCACTAAAATTACAAAATAATACAAATACACAGAATTATGACAATAGAACGTTAAGATAAGTAAAAAGTATATAAATCAAGACAACGACAGACATACTAGTGGATATTATAATTAATAAAGATACTAGGCTTAAGGTAAGGATAATAATAATTGTTACATAAATAAAATATGAAAACAAAATTTTTTGAACGAAGCCCTGAACCCACGACCTCTCGCGTTCCGTGCGTTCTCTCCCAACTGAGCCAACCATTCGAGTGACGTATCGTCAAAAAATTTTGTATGCTTTGTTCAACTTTCAGGCTGTTGCTTCATCTACAGGATCTACTTTACAGTTATATAACCTGCTCAAACCCAATATTTGTATATTAGGAAATTGAGATAAGATGTCGCTCTTGCTAATCTAAACAATTTTTTATGTAATATAAAATTTGAAAACAATTAATTATTTGTATATTAATCCTAGAAGTGAGGGTTATCACTTTAAAAACATAACAAATTTATATGATAATTGTTGTTTTAACTTATTCTTAATGTGAGAATCTAATGAAGAACACAATATTCTGTGAACAGGCACGCGAAACCCAATATTGGTTCTAGGAGTCAATACGTTGAAAGTTATTATACTCTGCATGCGTAATTTTTTTTCTTCCATGCCATCCAACGCGTCATTGCTGAAGAGGTTGCGGGGTAGCCCTAACATCATTCTGCAAACCATTGCTATTCATTACGATGCGCCAATTATAAAGGCATTTATGCGGCTTCATGTGCCTATTTAGTTATAATTATACTAACATTATTTTGGACATTTTACTAACAATTATTATGGATTTTTTCTGAATTAAAGTATTATTATTATTAAAATGATCATAGTACTTACCAGCTACGTGTAACGTTGCGTTACGACTCCTGGCCGTTCCATACGGGTTGGTCGCTTCACACCAATACACTCCAGCGTCTGAATGTGCTCGACCATGTGTTGCTCTCAAGAAAAACAACCCTCCCGCAGGCAAGAGACTTCTATGAGTATCAGATACAACAAGAACACCGCCCTTGTACCATCGTATGGTTGGAGATGGTGAGCCACCAGCTCTGCAGTTGAGAGTGGCTGGTTGGTGTCTTGCTACAGTGACGTCTAGAGGCTGCTCAATGATATATGGTGCTTCCCCACTGCTCATGTAGTCATCGCTCATTCCTCCTGTTACGGCACCTGTTTAAAAAAAAACCTCATGAACACTGTAAGCGAACACTGTAACTTTAACTCTATTTATATGACGGACAGGGGTCCGTCATTCCGTTGAACTCGCTATAGGATATATACCAGTAGTTAGTGACCCTGCCTACTGAACTGGAGGTCCCTGGTTCGAATCCCGGTAGGTGCAATCATAATATATGATGAATATGAATGTTTGTTTCCGAGTCATGGATGTTTATATGTATTTATGTATGTTTAAGTAAGTATGTTGTATTAAATATATCGTAGTATTAGTACTCATAGTACAGGATCTGCCTAGTTTGGGGCAAGATAATTTGTGTAAAAGTCTGTCAATATTATTATTTATTAAATAACACTGGAATATTTCAAACGGCATAGTTGTAATAAACAGATTGGTTCGTGTATTCCGTATAATCAGTATTTTCGAAAAAAACTATGTAACTGAAAGGGACATTAAATTGTTCACTAGTTCAAATTGGTTTAAACGTACTTTTTATAACTCAATCTCAATTTTAATTAAATATAAAATAGTGGTCAGTAATAATTTGTATACCATACTTATGAAAAATCGGAAGTGCTAATAATTAGCTAACTTCAATGTGCTTAAAACTTACATAATAATTTTTGTAAGCTAGCTATAAATTTATGCTCAGAGTAATTTTTTCCATTGAATTTACTCGCCTTATTGTGCAATGATAGCCGGAAAACAATCCACAGAATATATTGGCGGAAGAAAAAGCTATATAAAAACAAGAGTACAGGGTAAACGAGTGTGCGGGTATTCTGATGATAAGTGGCTACCCTCGTTTACTTACAAGCTCTCTCTACTAGAGAATTTATGTTCGTGTTGCTAGAAAAAATTAGATTTATTAAATTTTATCGTCAAATCCATTGTGCTACTCTTGACCTTTCTGTTTACATAAACATCTGCAGCTATCCTCTGTATTATATTATTACTCAAAGGTATTTTTTATCAGGATGCCATGAATTAACACCAGTGGGAGGTTCCTTTGCACAGAATGCCGGCTAGATTATCGATACCACAACGGCACTTATTTCTGCCGTGAAGCAGTACCTAATGTGTAAGCATTACTGTATTTCAGTCTGAAGGTTGAATACTGGGCAAATGAGACTTAACATCTTATGTCTCAAGGTGCCGAGCGCAGTTGTAGTGCCGCTCAGAATTTTAAGGGTTTTACAAGAATCCTGAGTGGCACTGCATTGAAATGGGCAGGGCGTGTCAATTGCCATCAGTTGAACGTCCTGCTCGTCTCGTCCCTTATTCTCATAAAAAATATTCTTTAACAACACCATTATAAAGATTATCTATGCCTATTGATGAATAATAGACATATTAGGACCTACACATATTATCAAAAATGTGTTAAATCTTGATAAAACACCTCAAAATATAAGCTCAAATTTCCTTAGAATACTTTAAGCATAATATAGTTTTTGAGTTATTAACAAAAAATTAATAAGAACTATCTTTTTTTCATCTTAATTAGTTAATAACAGTTGCAATATTTTATGCTAATACATAGATACTTTCGAAGCATTTTTTGACGTCATTCCGAAATGAATGATCCATTTTTGATATTGTTTAATAGTCCATATTATGTTTATGTTCTAAAAAATTTGTTATGTTTTTCAAGTGACAACCCTCACTACTAGGATTAATACAGAAATAAAATTTGAATAAAAAAGAAAATACAATACAGAAAAGTTCCGTGGCAGAGCTCTCCCAACCTAGCTAACCCTTCTAGTGACGTATTGTCATAAAATCTGGTATGCTTTGTTCAACTCTCAGGTTGTAGCTTCATCTACAGAATCTACTTTACAGTTGATAGCCTGCTCAACCCCAATATTGGGAGAGCACTGCCATAGAACGCCAGAGGTCGTGGGTTCGAGTCCCGCATCGTTCATAAAATTTTATTTGTGTATGTTAATGTTATGTTTATAGTTGATACAACAGATTTTATGAAGCACCATCTATCAACATTTTGTAAGATTCTTTCAGAATGTCTATTAATTGCATGCAAGTATTCCCATGAAAATGCAAAAATAAAAGTAATTATTAACAATCACTGTGCAATTGAGTAAAGTATGTCATTATATTTCGTCTAAAACATCACTCAATAACAATGCACCGTAAACATAGGCCTAGTGATCCCCTATAGGATGTTGGTCTTGGACCCTCGCAACTTTGTTTACAACGAAACGCGCAGATGTTAGTTTTTGACACACAATTTGATGTACGCCTATTGTTACCTACGGGCATTATTACAAAAATCTTTTAGAAAAAATACAATTTCACCAAAATCGAAGCGTCCGCGTCGGTAATGGTCTGGAATTCGTTTTTGGACGCACAGCAAAATAAAGATTAGCCCATTGTGCAAAATGAATTTTGTGTTTATTTATTCACGTGTCCCAACATTGCGAATGCGGTTCGTTCAAGGGCTAATCTATAATTGAATCTCCATTCGATCTGTTATCTTTCGATTTTTTGTTTGGGATTCCCTTTGTAGGTTTTGGATTTTGAGATCTGAGTTGTCTGCTATAACAAAATGCACTTTACATAATATTGTAGGTACTATTCTACAAAGTTCTTACTTTGTCATTATTGTATGATAATGTTATGTATGAGGTGTATGAAGATGCTTATTTTTTTATAGAAGAATTCAAAAAAGCGCGTTTACAGGTCACCGGTGCCCACATTATCATGCAACACCGGAGGAATCACGTGAGAGTTGCCACCCTTTTAGGAAAGCGTATGCAATTTTATTGATGGTACCCATTATCAGTGGCTCCTTTGCACAGGATGCCAGCTAGATTATGGGCACCACAACGGCATCTATTTCTGCCGTGAAGCAGCAATGTGTAAGCATTATTGTGTTTCGTTCTGAAGGGCGCCGTAGCTAGTAAAATTACTGGGCAAATGGGACTTAATATCTTATGTCTCAAGGTGACAAGCGCAATTGTAGTGCTCCTCAGAATTTTAGGGTTTTTCAAAAATCCTGAGCGGTACTGCATTGTAATGAGCAGGGCGTATCAATTATCATCAGCTGAACGCCCTGCTCGTCTCGTCCCTTATTTTCATAAAAAAACGGTACTCATTGTATAGTTTGGTTGTACGTGGAAGAAATTTCTTCTTAAACCGCACCGTAGAGGAACAAGGATGACAACCTAATTTGTGGCGTGTCACGCGAAGCTGGAATTTGGCAGTAGGAATCACATCAAATAGCTCTTCGAAACATTCCTCGTGATAAATGCGTTGGAAGACATTCAATGAAACTACGTCTCCACGCATATTTTGTATATTTCACTGTTTAAGGCCTATCGCAGACGACAGACTATCCGTGACGCACTTTTATGTCTGTAATAAAAACACCGATAGAATTATATGCAGCAACGCGTACGACGCGCAAAAAGTCTGACACACAAAATATCCTAAATCTGACAGACCGCGCCACACCGCGCCGCCAAAAAAATATAACGTTCGCGTCAACACGCGCTAACGCAGACGATGCTCACTTTAGTCTGTCGACTGCACTTGGTAGTGATTGACGTGTATCATGACGCTAGACAACGATGTATCGACGTTGATACAAGCAATAGAAAACAGACCAGCACTGTATGAGATATCTCTGGCAGAGTATCATGACAGAAATTTAAAAATAAAATTGTGGGATGAAGTGTGCAAATTTATTTTGATAATTTCTTTTTTTATATCTCAAGTACGAAATAAAACAGCGCAATCTATGTACTTCCATTGCGTTTACGAGTACATCCCTACAGTTCTGTCGACAAAATGACCGAAAGTGTATGTCGTGTGCGTTGAGTCTGTGTAATATCTGCCAAAGATATTTAGCGCGCATTGCAGACTTTTTGGGTGCCGCAGACTCAATCGCACAAATAGTGTGTCATCTGCGGTATGCCTAATATAACTATTTATGCCTGCGGTAGTGTAACAGGAATGTATGAGTAGGTATCACTTCTAAATAATGAAATTATAGAATAAATTATTTGAGTTTAAATTTGATGTCTTTATGTTGATTATACCTAAGTGTAACTAGAATAATGAAATATTCCTTCATAAATGTAAGGAAAGGTTTAGATATAGTAGATTCATTATGCCAGGGCATGCGTTCAAAGCAATTCCGGTATTTTTTTTCATCATCAACATTAATATGTTTGGGTAATGGAGAGACCTTGTGCTAGAAAGTGTATAAAGGTGATATGAAAAAAATGTGTGTCCATTTTGAATCCTGAACAATATGAATTATTTATACAAAAAAAGTATGTGTAACAAAGTAAAAATCCTTAAAATTATTTGTTCCTCCTGCTAATCTACGTTTGTAGAAATAATAAAATTGTATAAATTTTGCAAATATGGCTTTGACAATTAATTATAAATAACGAATACGGCTGTACGGGCTTGAACCCTTTGCCTGTCCTAATAATGGACGAAGAAACCAAAAAAAATAATAATAACGAATGTCGCAAACGTCAGAAAATTATAACCAACTTCACCCTGTTACTTTTGTGTTACAGTTAATTAATGTTAATTCTTAACACTCATAATTTTTTCATAACGCGCCTAAATAAGTATAACTTCAAAAAACAAATTATTCGACTGTGATACCAACACCTAAACCTATCTTTTCAATGCCGCCATACTAGTCCACAAGAGTTGTTTCTGTAGAACAAAATGTTGAGATAAAAATGAGATTTGCTGGAACGCAAGATACATAAAATATTGTTTATGTTGATCTCGATACATTACTTTATCGCACATAAAACCAACTTTATTGCTCGGCTTCGCGTTTGAACTCTATCGATTGCCGGATATAAAAGGAATCTTCTATACAAAACTATAAGGAAACCAAAATTTATATGTTTAAACAATATTTTCTCAGCTCGACAATTATAACTTATTTATATTATTCTTAGAATACAGATAAATGTAAAATATACTAAATTGTGCTGTCATATAAAGATATGGGCACTTAAATCTCATGTCTAATATTATAGACAATTCTCGTGTCGCGGTTTTTATGGATTGGTGTTGTATGAAATTTTGTGGGCATATCGGGTAGGTCTGAGAATCGGCCAACATCTATTTTTCATGCCCCTAAATGATAAGGGTGACCTACCCCAAAACTTTTTTTTAACAAATTTATTTATTTTTATTTTATTAAGATTCAGCATTAAAAAATACATACAACTTCAACACCTATTCACGGCAGAAATAGGCGCCGTTGTGGTAGCCATAAACTAGCCAACATCCTGTGCAAAGGATCCTCCCCCTGGTAAAAAAGTCAACTACGTTTGGCATAACATGAAACTTATTAGATTCAATGGTAAACGACATATTATTAAAAAAAATTCGATATCTGAATCTCATTTTGTCGAGGTGTACTTAAATGATATTATAATTGATAAAAATTTAACTGTTTTCATTTATTTGAGCCAATGAAATTATGTTGAGATGGTCTTATTGCAGTATATCAATATATTTTATCGGCTTCATTGCACAGGATGCTGGCTAGTTTATGGATACCACAACGGAGCCTATTTCTGCCGTGAAGCAGTAATGCGTAAAGATTACTGTGTTTCGGTTTGAAAGGCGCCGTAGCTAGTGAAATTACTGGGCAAATGAGAATTAACATCTTATGTCTCAAGATGACGAGCGTAATTGTAGTGGTGCTCGGAATTTTAGGGTTTTTCAAAAATCCTGAGCGGCATTGCATTGTTATGGGCAGGGCGTATCAATTACCATCAGCTGAACATCCTACTCGTCTCGTCCCATATCTTTATAAAAAAAAACATTTAATACTGCAAAAGGATTCAGTTTAAGTAGTATTTTTGAAATTTAATGGCTCCTTAACTAGAATGTAAATTAACAACGGTTTATTTTCTAAAATAAATAATGGAAAAATAAGAAAGTAGTTATACGATACGATACTTCACATCAGCTTTAAATTTCACTCGACACTTTCAATAAATTTATTCTCTAACGACTTACTATGTAATGAAAGGAGGCCATTGCAAAGATCATTTTCGAATCACACGCGTATAATTACGTTCTATTGTTCAAAAAAGTCTCGTTAAAAAAACTGCGAGGGTGCGGGTCCCCTGCTAATTTGGCATGGCACATGTTGACACGCGTAAGAGTGAAAAATAAATAAAAAATCGGTCACAGACATAGCTTTCGCATTTGAGTCGCAATCGGCCACGCGGCGACGACGTCCGTTATTTACAACTTCCTGTGTTTTTTTGTCACGCTAAAACTGATTTAAATCAACTACTAACATCATATTGGGCGATGTATATGCTTTAACTATATGATCCCAGAAAATGTGCAAAAGAAATGTGTTACGAATTTTTTTTAAGCTATTGCATAGCTTCTATCGCGGGCCTTGAGCGTGGAGACCGAATCCAGAAATTCCGTAACGAAAATAACCTAACACTTACTTACTAGATGTATATAGATATTTCGCCACGGTTATTTCAGTTACCGTGGAATAGCGTTTATCACGTATGCTTTTTGTGCAGAAGGACCCAGGTTCGACCCTGGGGTACGTCATGATTATTAATTTTTTTTGATCACGTTTTTTTATTATGTTTTATTATTATGACAAGCATTTTTATTTAGTTTCACCTGTCCCGTTGTCTGTCTGTAATCAAATCTTGCAAGTTAAATTTTACTCAATTCACTTTTACTTTTTTTTTATTAGTTTTATTTAAAAAAAAACTGCATAAATAAAATAAATAAATAATTATAATTGCATAAGTTGATAAAAAATGCTATGCAATAGCTTTACCGTGGCAGTCCCCGAGTGCCACACGTCTTTTTTTTTTAAACGTGTTTGTGTGTTCAAGGTTTGTATAACATAAATGATTTTCTTAAATGAAACCACAGACTGGGAATGGAGTGATCACCCTCAGGTTATTAAATTATAAATGTTCATTGCACGCATATATTAAAAAAAAATGAAGCCCGCTGAGTTTCTTGCGCTCGTTCTTCTCTTGTCAGGGGCACACTATTTCGAATAGGTGGTAGTTTTTGACGTTCAATAAGTGATTTTAAGTCCTATTTTGAATAAAAGTATTTGAATATTTACCAAAATGTTTTTGAATTACTATAGTAATACAGAAAATTGTATTTATATGGGATGTGTTCGCCAGTTAATATCTACATCAACAAGATATACACAAAAGGCTGAGTTTGTTTACATTTTTTTGGAAATACTATAGAACTTATATTATCAGTACCAGAATCACTTTCAAAACATTACCGTTTGTTTACATTCACGTAAGGCTTCCAGCTGTTTGAGCTTTTCCTTTGAACAAAAATTACGGGTATCACTTGTATTGTATCACAAATTCGTCGACGTTGAATCGACATCAAACACTCGCGCTATGTCTTTGATCTCAATATATTATTACATGTTGCATTTTCATTGTAAAATATAGAATTAATTACATTAAAAGATCAAGTTTTGGAGTCTTTCTTAAGATAGCCTCTTTCTATTATTAATATCACTGTTTTTTTTTATCAACGCGAGGGTTACACACATTTAAATAAAACATTTTAAAGGGTTACAACGCGTGTAATTGTAACTGTATTTTTCGTATAGTTTTTTGGGAACAATAATGTAAAGTCCATGCCGACTTAACAGAGCCTGATAATGTTATCCATAAGCAAATGTTTTTTCGTGTGTCTTTATAGCTGACATTGAAAATTTATGTTTCAATGTATCATTTAAGTTTTTATTTTGAATATTGCTACATCATACCATAATTTTTTTATTCATTCTTATATCTTGGATCTTAAAGCATTATTTATAATTAAATTAAGCATAAGAGTTCTTCAATATGAAACGAATTTTCAAATCTAAATTAAAATTAATATAATATTATGTTATAAGTGATTCTTCATAATCAATTTTAAATTTTTAAGCCACTATCACCAAAGTAACACTTCGTGCTATTTTTTAATAAAACAATTATAGTTTTATAATATTACGAGTTAATACTTTTCTATATATATATATATTATATTTATTCAAAAACAACTTTACAATATCACCCCATGTAACTCGATCGCCGTTTGGATTCGAATATCTAATTCTAATGACCGCGATTGGCTCCCTTAGGAGGCAATCATGATATTTCGAATTTTGAACACGTGTTCATTTTAGATTCCTTTGAAACTGTACTCTGTATTGTTTGTGACTATATTTATCTGATTTGCCTTTATTATTATACGATTTATACTATTATGCTTTTACACGCGAGTATGTCCGCGTTGAATAGTTACTTAGAGCAATATTTTTTATTTTTTATTATATTTTTGAAATATTACACATACAAATTGCTCTTTCCATTGCTGGCAGCGCTCTTCTATGATACAGCGGATATCCCTTATCGTTGTAGACAGTCTCTTTAATAGTATTTCCCTGTAAACTTTAACCTCCTATTCAATCCCCATGTAGGTCAAAGTTTAAAATATGCTCGAACAAATGTTTAGAAATTATTTCTTATCAAGTGCCTAAATACAAAGTTTTATCTACAATAATGACGAATTTCCATACAAATTGCCATTCCCTATTTCAACGCCTCCATTTATTTTTTTGCAATAAATGGTAGTTTATGTCCTTTTTCAAGCTATAGTCTATCTCTGTACTAAATTTTATCATGTTCGGTGATTTGGGCGTGAAAGCGTAACAAACAAACTTACGTTCACATATTTTATAATATTAGTAGGGATTATTATAAACATATTGCTATTTATTAGCTTCCCTAAGTTAGAATGTGAGCTTATGAAATGTAATATGCAAAGTTTCACAACAAAGGCGCAAGTTTAGTTTCCCAAGACATGGAGTGTACTTTATAGATACCGCTTGTTCAGTTTTTTATTTTTATTTTGAATAAAATTTCAGAAACTATATTATGGTTCTACTTCGGGTAGAGAAAATATACTTAGTGTTTTGTTTTAACGCTAACGTTAATTTTGAAGTCAAGTATTGTGTACATCATTTTTTAAAGTAGGTACATTTATAATATTCATATACCATAGATAATTTATACATCTAGACCATAGTTTCTCAACCTTATTTTGCTCACCGCCCACTTTGAGAATATGATTTTTTCTAGAGTATTTTCGTGTATTTTTTTGCCATTTTAGACTATATTTTTAATCTACTACCCACGCCCCATCTGCACCATCTCAATGCCCCCAATTTCTCTGGGTTTCTTTGTGTTTCTCAAACGCCCACAAGGGGGCGTTATCGCCCACGTTGAGAACCTATGATCTAGACAGAGAACCTCTTGCTGCTAGACAACCGATGAAAACAGCATATACCTACACTTCTGACCCAAATAACTATCGTCCTGTGCCGGTTTTGCCGACCCTTAGCAAATATTTGAAAATTAATTTTAAGCCAAATGCTTACGTACTTACCCTCATAAGTTACTTCATGTGAAACAATTTGGCCTTACTACGGGACGGATGCAGGTGTTGAACTGATCAAGAATATTTTTGATGCCTGGGAGGTTTCACAGAATGGACTTGGTATTTTCTGTGATTTATCTATGGCCTTTGATTGTGTTCAACATTCAACGCTGGTCTGGAAGCTACGTCACTAAAGCATAAAGTGAACTGCGCTCGATCTTCTGATTTCATATCTAAACAATAGAATTCAGAAGGTTGACGTGAATGGCAGGAGATCTCCTGGGTCGCGGCGGTACCACAAGGGTCTATTCTTGGACCGTTCCTCTTCCTTATCTACATAATTATCCTTCTAATATATATCCCTATAGAAAAGAAAACATAAGGTAGTATTGTTTTCGGACGACACTTCACAGATATTCAAAGTAAAAAGAAACCTAGTTATATATGACGAAGTAAACAATATTCAATCTGACATCGTGTACTGGTTCAGCGCTAATGACCTATGTTAATTTGCAAGAAAACGAAATATATAAAATGTGCTGTACCAAATGTCAAAAATGTACATGCTAGTGTTTCGTTAAATGGAGAGGTGATAAAACCAGTGGAGTCTGCTATATTTCTTGGCATTAATACTCTGGATTCCAAATTACAATGGAGTCCCTATATTGAAGGATTGGCTAATACTTAGTTCTGCAGCATATGCCGTTAAAAAGATTAGTCATATCGGTTAATTAACTGACGTCGATACGACGCGGCTAGTTTACTTTAGTTATTTTCATAGTATTATGTCCTATGGTATATTGCTATGGGGCAATGCCGCCGATATTAATTCCATTTTTGTGCTGCAGAAGGGGGCTACCTGCGCTATGTATAACCTAGGTGCTAAAGAATCATTAAGAGAAAATTTTTAAGAAATAAACATCTTGACTGTTGGCTCTTAATATGTTCTTGATAATGTTATGTATGTACAAAGGCACATAAGTGAATTTGTTAGAACCTGTCATAACCTTATAATGCCTATTACTCGGCTAAGTCGAGTTAGTAAGTCTTTTGTGGGGCGTTGTATATGCATTTACAACAAGATACCAGATAATGTTCGAAACGAATGTATTAAAAATTCCAAAGAATTATTAAAAAAATGTTTGGGTGGTAAAGGTAACATAAATGAATTTCTTAATTATACCACTGATTGGGAACTGAGCAACCATCCACAGGCTATCTGTAACCTGTTTCTGTAAACTATTTAAACATTTCTTTATAGTCATAAAAAAATTCATGGCAAAAGCAGTAAGTAAAACTTTTTGATGTATCTCAGAATCTCACATTAATTTGCTGTTGTTTATTACAAAAAACGCCAGTTTTAGAGAACGGCACACCCTAAAACGTTACGGTTAATGAAATAGCACTTATGTTAGATACAAAAACATCGGCACACGTGTTAAAAATTAGCTGCTTCGTAACGGATGGACGGATTAGCCTAATATGAATTTCGTGAGCTTCAATGTTTGCCTTGTGTTCTAATGTACAATATGTTGACGCAGTGTCATCTTTCACGACCTATACCTGAATTGGGAGCAAACACACACATCACAAATGTAACTTAACCTTCAATACTGAACCATGTGCCATTCTGTTATAAGTCATATTGCTTCGAAGTGTTATTTTGCTAGAATTTGTTGCGATATCATGAAATTTACTAGAGTAGCAGTTGCTGTATTTCTTTCCCTTACGTTTGTTTTTGTACATTTCTGGCGCGTGGGCAGATGAAATAACATATCTATTAGGTAATGGATACGCCAGACTATATATTCATAAGTTCTACTTATTTCCGTTGACTCTCACCACAGTGCCCTTGGTTCGATCTCCACCCACCAAGTGCCAATGTGTTTTCGGATTTTCGAATTCATATTATGTAAGTTTAATAGACGATTAATAGAGTCAGTATAGCTTTTGCAATAGTTTTAATTCAAATTCAAATTCAAATATTTTTATTCAAAATAGGATTTATAATCACTAATTGAACGTCAAAATCTACTATCTACATCTAATGTTACAATGGCCGTGGTGATGATTTACCAATAGGTGACCCGAAAGTATGCTAGTTTACCCACCTGTTGCATAAAGAAATATTTGGATTTGATGTTACTGTTTGACGGTACAAATAGACGCCGTTGTGGTACCCATAATCCAGCCGGCATCTTGTGCAAAGGTGCCTCCCACTGGTGAATATAAAATACATTCTCTGCCCCCATATCCCTATGTATGCTTAAATCTTTAAAACTACGCAACGGATTTTGATGCAGTTTTTTTGAATAGATAGAGTGATTGAAGAGGAAGGTTTATATCTATAATAACATCCATTAAACAGTTGAGAAATACTGTTATTTTTGAGGTTTCCAATGTGATGTCGTACATAATTACATTTTTTCCGCTTATATTGCAAACGCAGGCTGAACCCTATGAGATTTGTACTAAGTATGGTACACATTGAAAATGTCTATCTCTTATGAATATCCCACAAAAAAATTTTTTTTTATTTACTTTTTACGACAAAAAATGGCAAATTTTCGAAGCTATTTTAACCAATACAGCATTAATCCTTTTCTTATTAAATACTTTAAATACATTGTTGATTTAATATAGATTTGATTTTACAGCATATGATTTAAATGAATATTTTCAAAGAAATTACAGATATAAAATTGCGGGACGTAGCGTTTATACCCGTGCGAAGCCGGAGCGGGCCGCTAGTTAAAATATAAAGCAAAAAATCTTTTGTACATGTAAAAGATCTCTATTAGAGAGAATGGTTCAGTTTCAAAGCGGTGTTTTATTTGCTTACCGTCGCTATTAGCGAGATATATTGAATGAGATAAGGGCCATAGCCTGCGAAACGAACAGATCCTATCTACATGAGGACAAAAAAGCGCTGATTGTCTTTACTGATTACATTTTGCTTGTTAACGTAAGGTCTATATTTAGTGGGAAGTGTCGATCGGTATCTCATTGAGATATTTGAGAACGTATATTTTAATGTTTTGTCGATGCTGCCTTTGATATAACAATTTCATTAATAGTATATAACAGTGGGATGCTCCTTTGCACAGGATGCCCGCTAGATTATGGGTACCACAACGACACCTATTCCTGCCGTAAAGGAGAAATGTGTATGCATTACTGTGTTTCGGTCTGAAGGGCGTTGTAACTAGTGAAATTACGGGGCAAATGAGTCTTAACATGTTATGTCTCAAGGTGACGAGCGCAGTTGTAGTGCCGTTCAGAATTTTTGGATTTTTCAAGAATCCTGAGCGGCACTGCATTGTAATGGGCAGGGCGTATCAATTACCATCAGCTGCTCGTCCCGTCCCTTATTTTCATAAAAAAAAACAAAGTCACAGACATAGCCCGAATGATTGCGAAACTGAACTGGCAGTGGGCAAGGCATATAGTTCGAAGGACAGATGGCCGGTAGTAAAGTCAATGGCAACCACTTATCGGAAGACGCAGTGTTGGTAGGCTCCCCGACAACAAGATGGACCGATGATCTGGTCAAGATCGCCGAAATACGTTGGATGAGGGCAGCGCAGGACAGATCGTCGTGGATATCTTTGGGAGAGGCCTTTGTCCAGCAGTCGTCTTACGGATTATTCGTAACTTAAGCTAAGCACAGAAAAAAATTTAACAATAATCTTATACCTTTTGAAACAAACCGTTTATCCTAAAAGAGGAGGGAAGAAGGAATCTAAAAAATCGTTCCATATATTACAACATCAAGTATTCTGAATACAAAAAAGCGCACACCTTCTTTAAGGGCCGGCATCGCTCCTGTTGATTCGTCTGGTATTGCAAGAGAATGTAGGCAACGGTGTTCACTTAACACCATATGCTCGTTTGTCCTCCTTTTTCATTAAAAAAACATCCAAATATGAGTTTATTGACAAACTATTGCTATTAAATCATCAAAATAATTAAAAATAAATAAAATTTATTGAACAGTTAATTTTGTTGAAAATTTACCTCAATTATTTTCTAGACCTGTCCATATATCTACTCTTTGGTATCATTGAATGATATATTGAAGCTGTAGTAATTACGTTTGTAGGAAATTATTAATACCAGTTACTGTCAAATGAATAAATACTTTTAACAAGGAAGCCGTAAGTAATAAATAAGAATATTATAAAGTGTTCATAATATTAAGTCACAGTTTTTTTCGAATATATTGTGATCAATATTAAATGCATTGTACAACAATTGACCCATTGTGAAGTACCCCAAAATTATTGATTCTCATTTTTTCGATGTATTTCACGCGACACCCATCACGCATTAGTCACAAAAGGTAGAGATCGTTTAACATTAGCTTAACTTCTTTACGCTTTAATAACCGCCTGGAGCGAACATTATACAGGGTGACACAGGAAATAAAATAGGAACAAATTTAAATAAGCTACATTTTTCTTTCAAAAAAAAAAATATAGTAATTTCAAATTGGTAATTTTAAAATTGAAATTAGTACACAAACAAAAATTTATGAATGATTTGGGACTCGAACCGACGACCTCCGGCGTTCCGTGACGGTGCTCCAACCAACTCCTCCTCCAATCCGTTCGAGTAACGTATCGCTATAAAATCTTGTTTGCTTTGTTCAACTCTCAGGTTGTGGCTTCATCTACAGGATCTACTTTACAGTTGATAACCTGCTCAATCCCAATATTTACATATTAGGAAATTGACTTGAGATGTCGCTCTTGTAAATCTTAACAATATGTTATGTTTTTAAAGTGATAACAGTCACTTCTAGGATTAATACACAAATAAAATTTGTAAAACAAAATTTTAGAAGTGAAGAAAAAATCCTAGAAGTGAGGGTTATCACTTTAAAAAGATAACATATTAATTGCAAATAGTTTTCAATGTTCAACGAGCGTCACAGCATTCGGGAAACTGTAAGTTTTTTATGTAGTTTTATTAGATTTTAGCGTCAATTAATGTCTCTGTTGTATATATACCTAAAAAAATATTGATAGCGAGATGTTTGCCCTGATACAAGCCGGTAATAATTTGATCAGTATAATATAACAAACTATAGAATTTTTGCAATAGTCTACCAATTACTTGTACATTCAATAATTTGAAATCTTCGGTTACGCTATAGTAAATTTCGAAATATCAAATTTTTTTGGTTAATAAAAAAGCTTTACCGGCTGATTATACAGTTTTTTATGGTGTAATTCATTCTGAAAACAAAACGGGTGTTTCTGAGTTTCAGTTCCATTAGAAAATCAAATTATTTCTTCTATTTTATATTTAGGCGCAGTTTTACAAATGTAAATACTAAGAACATTTATCAAAGGGTCCGATTTAAAAAAAAATGAAATTTTAACATTTTGATTTGTAAATGGAACATCTATACATGTTTGTACGTTCATTTTATTGGGAAATATAGAAAAGAGTTTATGTAACTTGCTTATAAAGATAACCATAGAACTAGAATAGCATCATGAAAAATTAAAAAAACATTTAATAATTTCTGTTTCTCTGTTCACTTTTAATCACACACAATATCGAAACATGCATGAGCTAGTAAAAGAAAATTCATGCTGTATAAAAGCCACAGAATAAAAATGAAACTCACAGATGAATCTTCCGAATCTATTGATTGTGAAATATCCGACAGCGCAACAGACAGATGCAACACAAAATGCACGCATGTGTGTTTTGTTAATGTAATGAGTTTAGTCAATAAGTTACGCTTGCACTAAAACGTTATTAGCCCCAAGAGAATGGTACTGTTACATTTGTCAGTTCGACACGGTTTTTATCACTGTGTAAATAGTCATTTACATAAATCTCCATTTTTTACACATATAATTGCTTCTTTCTTTATACAAAAGTCGATCAAACGAACTCCTGAAGCTACCAAATGTCTATTTTTACACGCTTCTTTTTAGCTTCATCTGTATGTATGTTAGTTTGTAACCGACTCATTTGGGCGCGATTTTGAACTACTTTAAACGGCCAGATTTCGTTCATACTTCGTAGATTTATCGAGGACCGGTGACAATACATTAATTTGATAAAATTATTCCATTTGCAAAATAAAATTTTTGTTAGTATATATAATTTTAGTTTAGTTTTCTATAGAACCGTGTATTTTAGTTTTTTTTAACTACTATTTGTTATAATTATTTTTAATAATAGTTATTTTCATTGTTACAACATTGGTTACAAACAAAGGCTTGCATATAGGAACACAAAGCGTGAGAGAGAAAGGAATATCTCAAACGGAAATACAGCAAGATAGAAAAGGATAGCGAATTTATTAATTTAATATTTATAATTTAGAATATAAACTGTAACCAATTTTGATTGACATGTTATTAAAATGGTTGTGAGTCTTGGTACTCAACACCTCTATGTCTTTCCTTGCTATTCTCAGTCAATATTTAAGAGATCAGACAGCCTGTGACCAGATTATCGTAATCTTATAGCAAAAGCAAAGATTGTATTTTTTTAAATAATGTATAAAAAATACAGATAGAGTCTCTTGCCCCGTTTCTTCTCTTTTCGCCATTTATTCCGAATGTGGCAATAGTGCTTAAACATGAAAAATTCTTCCATAGAAACTAATTTTGAAATGATAAATTCATTTTTTATGTTTTATCAATATCTTTTGTTTTAATTCAACAAAAGGTATCTTTAAAAAAACTTGTATTGCACAAAAATTCGAGAGTTTTGATTAAATCAAATAAAATCTATTACATTTCTATACTTTATCATATAATAACAGGAAGATTACTAACTAACAGAAGAACTTGTAATTATTCTTCTTTTAAAAGTAATTCTTTTCATTAAAAAAAAAACATTATTTCTCTACGAAAAATAAATAACAATACGAAAAAATTAATATTTAATTATTAATTAGTTATTCATACAATTAATATAATATGAAAAAAATAATAATTAAAATAAACTTAATAATTATAGGATTCAGTTATTTAATAAAATTATAATAAATAATAAAATTATAAAAAAAATTGGCAGCTATAGAGACTGCCGATAAAAGTGAAAACTAGTAATAGTAGAACTATTACTAGTTTTCTATATTATTAGTATTAAATTTCGAAATTTCATAATGTGTAAAAATAATTAAATTATGAATTTCGAGTTATTTTCAAAAGTATTTAATAAAATATAAAAATAAAAGCACCATTTCAAAAATTGAACTTTTCACTGCATCCATTAAATTTCACTTATAAGATACAGACAGAACTAAAGTTGCACAATAAGTCAGCTGTACAGCTACAGATATACTGCTATAAGCATTTCGGTGACGTGAACTCACGAGATTTCAATCATCCAATTTTTTTTTTAGCTATATACATTTTTTTTATCATTTATTTATCGCGTGCGCCATTCATGAGCATATCCCTGACGCGATCCCATAAGGTTTTCACTTCAAAAAGAATAGTATATAATAAGATCATCTTTTTTTCACTTAGAAAATAAAGTAATATGTATATATATATATACAATATGTAAACACGATAGAGTCCTAGACACGATCGTGTTAACATCAAAACTTTACGACACCCTTCAACACAAATCAGATATTTCCTGCACTTAATTGCTATTTCAAACTCGAGACAAATCGTAGCTATATTTAACTTGTTCGCTAAGTGGTGTCACAAATCTAAGATGGCACCGCGTGGCACTGTAACTTAGGGCTGGGGAATTCGACCCCATGGGAGAACTATTAATGCCTTGAACTTTAACCGTAACCTAAATGTCTTATCTTTATAAATGTTGCCATGTGTAACGAATTGATTGTTTTATGAGTTTTTAGTTATCGTGTTTTCGACTACCGAAAGCTATAAATAAAGCAATGTTGTTTTAAACGGCACCATAGATAATACGAACGCATAGATTTCAATATTTTTATAAGAAAATTTAAGAAGTAATGATGTATAGTTTTTTTTCAATAACTATTACTACATAGCATAAAATAAAGTCACTTCCATCTATCTGTCCCTATGTATACTAAGATCTTTAAAACTGCGCAATGGATTTTGATAATACATAGAGTAATTTAAGAGGAAGAGTTATAATGTATATACAAGCATTATTTAGTAGGGGCATATTGTTAATTTCATAGGTTTCTAATGTGATGTCGTAAATAACACATTTTTTGCGCTTACATTGCAAACGCAGGCTGAACCCTACGAGATAAATCAAAATAATGTAAAACAGTATTGTACACCTTAAAAAGGTCTACAAAAAAGTCCGGGGTGGTATATGTCTATCTCTTAGGGATAACATACAATAAATATTTTTTATCCTTTGCTGAACAAGAAATAATTGCTTATTTACGAAGCGATTTTAATCAATACAAAATTAATTCTTATGCAATTAAGAACCTTAAATACATTGTGCATTTAATATGAAATAATATGGCCATTTACAGCATGTAATTTTAATAGACATTTACGAAGATATTACAGATTTAAAATGCGGGGACATAGAGGTTGCGGCGGTACCGGCCGGGTCAGCATTAGAATGAGTATCATCAAGCTTATAACGTATTAAAGTCTACGAAATGGAATGCTAATATTTGTATGTTATCGTCGTTTATTGTTGAGATATAAATAATGGTATCGCCCGTAAATACTTTATATTATTAATTAGCTGACCCGACAGACGTTGTCATTTAAATAATAAACAAAATAATGTTTTTTTATGAATTTGTCAATAATAGAAAATATGTCTTATAATTGCTTTAGATTATGTCTCTCTCTCAAACTTATGACTTATCAGCCTACATAAAATAATCTGATAGATAGTTAACAACTGTTGTTAATCTGCCAACTATAGTTAGATAAAATTAAGTTTATTTTTACCTCCCGAGAAAGTAATAAAGATATAAAAATTCTTATTAGTTATTCATTTTAAACTATTCTTTCAATTTGATTTCTGACGACGGGGGACACATCAAAGGAAAAACTAAATTGTCGTTTTTATATAATTCTGAGGATTTTCATATTTATCCACCGCTTAAACCTGGACTTCCACAAATAATTCAAGACCAAAATTAGCCAAATCGTCTAGCCGTTCTCGAGTTTTAGCAAGACTAACGAACAGCAAAAATTAAATCTATATATATATATATAGATTTAATTTTTACTATCAACTTGTGACAGAACGAAGTCTGTCCGGGCAGCTAGTTTATTATAAACTATGAAAATGATTTCTGAAGACGTGTTTGTGCATTTTTACAATAATTGTAATTCGGTATGGATACAATTTTTATCTGAAATAAATTAATTAAATTCTGTTTTTATAAAAATTCTATATCTATTTATACATTGTTCAAATTGTTTTCTTTTTATATTTTGCTTTTATTTAACTTATTAAATCATTGTACGTATTTGGTTTTTGAACATGACCAATATAAAACCATTTCACAATAAAAGGCAAAGGAATAAAGTTATGTAAAGCATAAGGAATTTATTTAGAATTCTTTTTCATGTCACTTCTTATACTACCACCGCTTCGAAAACAAATGGCACTCTGAGAGAAAAGAAGAGGCGCAAGAAACTCTGCCCACATTATTTTTGCTCTTTTTAATAAAATATATAATATTGTACTGTCATTGCTATTGCTTTAAAATAATCATAATCTAGTCCCAGGCTGTCCGATAACATAGGTATTCAGGTGAGTAGTAGGATTTACGACAGAGCAATTCTTAATAAAAAAAAAATGTTTATAGTAAGCCTGAACAGTGGCTGGGACTTTATTGTTAAAGGGTATACATTCACCCTTAAAGCTATTATTATGTATCTTATAAGAATAAAGCTTAAAGAAATAATAGAATGGATTTTAAGATAAAAATAAATGTGTTTTATTAAGGAGATTGTACTCACCACAACAAAAGACGCCAAAAAGTGAAGTCACCGTTAAGATATGCATAATGGCTTTACTGCCATTCACTTGCGATTCTGAAGCACAGTAAATTGACTATCATGTTTCCTGGTTTCCTCACATCTGTAACAAAAATAAATGTTAATGAAGTATTGCTTGGTAGTTGATAGAAATACATTTCAGGAGCATTTGATATTTTTTTTGTACAAATAATAGTGCGTCTGGGTAAAATGATTGAGTCACAATTTTCTAATACCATACCTCTAGTATGATATGAAGTGATATTGTGAAATTGGATTTTGTCCTCAACTTTTTTCTTTCATTCATCAGCAGCCGAAAGACGTCCACTGCTGGACGAATGACTCCCCCAAAGATTTTCACGACGATCGGTCCTACGCTCCCCTCATCCAACGTATTCCGGCGATCTTGACCAGATCGTCGGTCCATCTTGTGGGAGGCCTAACACCGTGTCTTCCGGTACGTGGTCGGCATTCTAGGACTTTACTGCATTATTGCTATCTGTCCGTCGAACTATGTGCCCTGCCCACTGCCACTTCAGTTTTGCATTCATTTGGATTATATCGGTGACATTGGTTCTCCTACGGATCTCCTCACTTCTAATTCGATCTCGCAGGGAAACTCCAAGCATAGCATAGCCTAGTCCTCAATTTAATAAGTATTTATTTCTTTTTGTGGAACAGTAAATAATTTTCATCCTTTTAGAACATGAATTATCTGCTAGACCTGTCCTATTCGGTTCACTTATGCCAGAAATTTTGTGGGAGAAACAGACAGTCCGAAACTTTAATAATTGGTACAAGTATTGGAACAAAAATGTAGCTCGTCGAAGTTGTTGATTAATAAAATGCAGTCGAGCTTCTTCAATTTTCAATGAACAATTTTTTGCGTTACATTTCAATTCAAAATGACGGAAGAGTGTTAAAGAATTTACCAGGACTTCGGAAAAGAGCTTGACTGAGAAGAAATGGCAAAGTGGACCATGAATTAGTTTTGTTGATGGTATGGTGTAGATCATTTACGGTCACATAACAGACCACTAACCTATACCATAGCACTGGCCACGATGTTTCATATGTTTGACAAGAAATTTGCCTATTTGAAGCGCCACTCGCGAGAGTCCAGAGAACTAATTTCGACGTATAATACAAATACTTATTTAATTGACACAAATAAATTCATTAATTATAAAATGAAAATAACCAATGGTAACCTATACCTACCATTTAGAGTTAAGCGACAGCTGGCTACTTTAGTAGCTTATAGTCTTAGTCAACAAACTACTTCCTCTGTAGTATTATTTAATAAACATGCCTCTATTGGGCAAAATTGTAAAATAATCGACATACAAGCCCCTATTGGGGAATGTATTAGTACTAATGTACAAAAATATAACAATGAAGATTTTTCTTCAATTAATTTAAATTAAGTTATTTGACAAGGGAGGACAACTCTTGCAATATCATACAAAATAGGCAACATTCACCAAATATAAATGTTACTGCTATAGATAATCATAATATAAAGCTCATAAATATTGTTCACCAGAATATACAAGGTATCTCAAGTAAGGAATTAGAAATTGAACTGTTTTTGAGCTGCTGTAATATAGATATATTATGTATTACAGAACATTGGCGTAAGAGTCATCAGCTCCAGTTTAGTTTTAGAGAACATAAAGTAGTCAGTTCGTTTTGTAGAAGTAGGGCAATACATGGAGGTTCCCTAATTATTATTAATAATAGATTAAAATGTAAAAATAGAAGAGATATTGTTAATCTCTCTATAGAACAACTAATTGAGATAGCTTGTATAGAACTAGAGCAATTTATTATTGTAAGTGTATACCGCCCCCCCACTGCATCATATGAACAATTCCAACATAGAATGGAGGAGGTACTATCAAAATTTAGCAAAACTAGCAAGTCAATTATAGTGTGTGGAGATTTTAATATAAACTTGCTTGAACCTTCGGCCAATTGTACTAGCCTTAAAAATTTATTTCAAAGTTTTAATTGGGCAACAATGGGTATCCACAAAAGTCGTAAACGCTTATATGACCTTTATTATGAGAAACATTACAATAATAGTGAAGAATTTAAAATATATGTAAAAAAATACTCCAAGCTTTTTAAAATAGTTTGTCATGAAGCGAAAACACGTTTCATTCCAGATAAAATTAAAAACAGTAATAATAAAGTAAAAGCGACTTGGAGTGTAATTAACAATGAAACTGGTAGATCGAATTGCCGTAACACCTCTATCTGTTTAAATATTAATAATCGCGTTATAAATTCGGAAATAGAAATTGCAAATGAATTTGATAAATACTTCTCCGAAATCCCGATTGTCACGACCAAATACCTTAACGCTTCGCCAAAAGTAGCATATGATATGCTTAAATTACACGTACCAGTATCTTCTACTGACTTGAAATATAAGTATGTTACAGGTAGCGATATAATAAAAATCTTCAAATTAATTAACCTAAAAAATACAAAAGACCTATGGGGCCATTCGACTAATATTGTTAAATACATACTTGACATTATAGCACCTGAATTAGCAATAATATTTAATGAATGCATAGATGAGGGTGTGTTCCCTGACCTCATGAAATACAGCAAAGTTATACCTTTGTTTAAATCGGGCAGTTCTTTTGACCCTGCTAATTTCAGACCTATTTCAGTGCTGCCTGTTTTTAGTAAAATTTTTGAAAAACTTTTGCTTCAACATCTACAAATGCATTTTTGTAAATTAATGAACAAAAATCAGTTTGGTTTCACTAGGGGTTTATCAACAATTAATGCGGGTACTAGACTCATTGAGCACATCTTTGACGCCTGGGAAGAGTCACAGGATGCATTGGGCATTTTTTGTGATTTGTCAAAAGCATTTGACTGCGTCCACCATGAAACTTTACTCCTAAAACTAAAGCATTATGGAGTGAAAAATAGAGCCCTAAATCTGTTAAAATCATATTTAAGCGAAAGAGTTCAGATAGTCGATGTAAATGGCAAACGGTCTTCGGGTAAACCTGTGCGAATAGGTGTTCCACAGGGTTCTATTCTCGGTCCTTTCTTGTTTCTTATATATATTAACGATCTACCGTTTGTGGTGGATGATAGCCATGAGATTGTATTGTTTGCTGATGATACTTCACTTATTTTTAAAGTGAAGCGACGTGCGGATATTGATGACGAGGTAAGCAATGCACTCTCAAAGATAGTGCGTTGGTTTGAGACGAATAATCTGCAATTAAACAGTAAAAAAACAAAGTGTTTACGGTTCATTACACCAAACACAGCGGAGGTACAAACCAACGTACTTATAAATGACCAGAGATTGGAACTTGTGGACACTACGGTCTTCCTGGGTATCACGTTAGATAAAAAGCTTCAGTGGGGTTCATGGGTAATACCCATCTAGCAGATAGACTCAGCTCTGCGGCATATGCAGTTAGAAAAATTAGAGAGTACACGAATGTTGCGACCGCTAGATTAGTGTACTTTTGTTATTTTCACAGCATCATGACGTACGGTATATTACTATGGGGTCATGCTGCTGACATTGATATAGTGTTTGCTCTGCAAAAGAGAGCTGTTCGTGCTATATATCAGCTTGGTTATAGACAGTCTCTCAAAGAAAAATTTAAAGAAATAAATATTATGACTGTTTATTGTCAGTACATTTATGAAAATTTAATATATGTTCACAAAAATCGTCACCTTTTTGCTCTTAATAGTGATTTTCATTATTATAACACTAGAAATAAGGGATTGCTTGTAACTAATTCTAGTAGGCTTCATAAGATACATAATAGCTTTAAGGGTAAATGTATACACTTCTACAATAAAGTCCCAGCCACTGTTCAGGCATTGTCTATAAATAAATTTAAATGTTTTATAAAAAAATGGCTCTGTCGTAAATCCTATTACTCCACTGCTGAATATCTAAATGATCGGACAGCCTGGGACTAGATTGTGATTATTTTATAGCAACTGTACAATATTGTATATTTTTATTGAAAAGAGCGCAAAAAAAAAGAATGCTGGGAGAGTTTCTTGCGCCGCTTCTTCTCTCTCAGAGCGCCATTTGTTTCCGAAGCGGTAGTAGTATCTAGTAGTATAAGAAATGACATCAAAAAGAATTCTAAAGGAATCAATTTTGAGAAAATAAATGCCTTTTAATGGCTGCGAAGCAATGTAAAATACTCAGAAATATTTTTACATTTTGAATTAATTTGGTTCGTTTTCCGTGTTATTTATGCTTCAATAATCAACGTAATAAAGTACACAATTATTTTTGTAAATAGTTTCCCACCATTTATCGATATATGCTGAGGTTATCATCACTAGTTTTAGTAGCGCAGACTCTCGCTACATAGCCAACAGCGCCAAACTGGCAAATATCAAATAGGCACAAAAGCACTTTGACTGCTGCCAGTCCAGTGGTTTATAGTAAAGGTCAGTGGACTGCACCCATTGATTTAACAACTGACAGTTATTATTCTGACATATGTCAGTCAGCCAGAGTATATACAATCAACGAAATCTGACGTCAATACTCAATAGAATAACTAAAAGTGACGTTTCCTTGAGTGTTTTCATCTTATTTCGATAATATATTTCAAACACATTGTAGGAAATTAAATACGAGTCCCTTTTTTTTAAATGCACTCTCTACATTAAAGTATAAGGTTGTAATTCGTGTGTAACAGTAATCTGCTGGTACTATTAACCCTTATTCAATACGATATGACTTAAATTGATATGGATAGAAGTCTGATTAAATTTTTGAATACAAATTAATTTGACGAATTAATTGAAAAGTGATGTTTATTTGGGTTCAAGTTTAAGTATCGCTGAATCGATATGAATTGACACATCTTTTAGTAGTAGGTACTAGTAGTATTTTTTATGAAAATAAGGTACGAGAACTGATCGTAATTGATACGGCCTGCCCATTACAATACAGCTGCTCAGGATTCTTGAAAAACACAAAAATTCTAAGCGGCACTACAACTGCGCTCGACATACGATGTTAAGTCTCATTTGCCCAGTAATTTAACTAGCTACGGCGCCCTTCAGACCGAAACAATAATGCTTACATATTACTGCTTCACGGCAAAAAAGGGCGCCGCGCGTTGTGGTACCAATAATCTAGCCGGCATCCTGTGCAAAAGAGCCTCCCACTGGTACTTACCAGGAATTCGCTCCTTTTCCAATCCGTAGTATCATTAAGAAAGTCATTTATGTTATAGTAACCTTTACCACACAAACGTTTTTTAACAATTCTTTTGAATTTCGTAAAACATTTATTTTGCATACAATGTATTCCGTTTTACTTGCTGTGTGCCATTCAATTTAACTGATCGTAAATTAATATTTGCTATCGCAGATAAGGGTAGTATAAAATGTTATAAGAATACAAGTTCCTTATTATGATTATATGATTAGAAATTGGAGTAAAAGATGTATGTATAGAGAATACATTGATTCTCATAATAAGATTAACACAAGTTTGAAGCGTCCACATTTTTTTATAAAAGAGGAGAACTAACGATCACCTGAGGTTAAGTGATCACTGGGCGGCGGCACATTCTCCTGAAACAGCGGAGGAACCACAGGAGCGTTGCCGGCCTTAAGTAAGAAATACAAAGAAGCACTACACAACGCCAAGTGATCGAGCCGTTCATAGAGCACTGGCTGAACATCTTAAATTATTTTTCTTATACTTCTCTTCTCAATAGTTATTAAGAAACTTTCAATAAAACCGGACACAGTTTCCGCAACAGCGCGTTCATGTCTCACCGTAATCTTTTCATATTTATAACATGTCTGATCTTATCGAGAGCGGCTGCAGCTTATTACCGACGATATTTTTATCAATGCTCTATAAAATCTTTATGAAAATGTTGTAAAAACATTTTCGGAGATTTATGTGATGTGACAAAATGGCTTATAGTAACAGCTTTAGTACGAAACAGATTGGGAGCGACGAATCCGGCTTGTGAAATTAGCAGACTATACATTTTTGTTATTATTTTATTTCGTAAACAAAATATTTTACTTGATTAATGGTGTTTAAAATAATTATGAAAGACAGTGGCATGATGTCATTTATATGTACTTACAGCTTTTGTTGTGCATAAATAATAACACATAATTGGAAATAGTAGTATAAGTATACTATTTTTTCTAATTAAATGAAGCATACTTTTGAGACAGGCTGGTTAGTTTTTGACTTTCAATTAGTGATATCACAACCTATATTGAATAAAAATATTTGAATTTGATTTCAATTAAACGTAGCATATTATATCTATGTACACAGGAAACCAATGTGGCGACGAATTGATGAGCTAAATAGTGATTATCCACGTTTTGATTAGCTACCTGTAATGAATTAAACAGTTAATTTGATAGATAATGCGCTTTCATTAGCGAATTGATTCAGATTCAAAACTGGGATTCATTATTTTAATTGCAGAACCTAATATGGTCTTTCATTCGTGGTCGTATTTCGCCTGTTCCGGTCGACATAATTATCTCTTTGTTATCATAATTAAAGCTTTGTCGCATTTTGGATGTTAAAACATATATTTTTTTAAAAGTTGAAATTTGCATTTAATTGAATGTTAGGAAGATTTAATTCAATAATGACGACCCATATAGCCGAATGGTTAGTGACCCTGACTACTAAGCTAGAGGTCCCGGGTTCGAATCCCGAACATCATTTATATGATGAATATGGGTGTTTGTTTCCGAGTCATGGATTTTTATATATATTTATGTATGTTTAAGTAAGTATATTGTATTTAATATATCGTTGTCTTGTACCCTAGTACAGGCTATGCCTAGTTTGGTGCAAGATAATTTGTGTAAAAGTGTGTCAATATTATTATATTATATTATTTGTGGAAGCGATAGTTAAACGTAGATGGACTAAATAGCAAATATTAGTTTTTAATTTAGTGTTGGGAAAGATAAAAACTTTTGAGAGGAATTAATCTGTTTTACAATATTTAGGCGTACAATTCTAAATGATATTGTGGATTTAATAATAGAAGTACGAATCATGGAGTATCCAGTTAAAAAACAATATTCGATCACTATTTTCAATAATGTAGTTATTTTAAAGTAATGTTGGTTCTTAAGAAGTTCTCAAGATATTGTTTATCTAACCACCCCATATTTTTCTTAATCAAATAATTGTTTACAATAAATATCCATAGTGTAAACAACCACAAACAATCCGTGGTATCCAAGTGTGACCCAAGTTCAAGAACATAATTCTCACGACCTCCATATGCGAGTAACTTATAAGGCTAACCAAAACAAACTTGGTTAAGGTTAAGTTTAATTTATTACCACTTGAAAATTGACGAGACGGCGATGAAAAAAACAACGGTTAACAATCGTGCTTTCATCACAGCGTCGATAAGCTTGAGAAACAATTAAATGTAAAGTTATTTAGGTTGGCGTCGGTTAGAGTGTAATATCAATAGCGATAATTTTAAGCAGAATTTAATTTAGATGTGTTGTAGTTTAAACAATTTGTTATTTTTAAAAGTGCTAACCCTCACTCATGGATTAATTAATAAAAAGAAACTGAGCCAACCGTTCGAGTGACGTATCGTTGATAAAATCTTGTATGTTTTGGTCAGCTTTCAGGTTGTGGCTTCGTCTACAGGATCTACTTTAAAGTTGAAAACCAGTTGTAATTTGAAAAAAAACGAAAAAAAAAACATTAGAACATCAGCATGTTAATGTTAAAATGAAGAAATTACGGTAGTTATTATTTTTGGTACGATTTAATGGTAGCTCCTAAAGTAAAACATAAAATATGGGAGTCTTGAATAAACTTCAAAGATTAAGGTGGGAGTAGTATTACCAATGCCGCGGTCTCTTTCGCACTAATGGGCATTCGCCGCGTCGCGTCGTTTTGGTAAACTTTAAACTAAATTACCAGAGCGTGACAAAAGATCTTTAATAGCACAGTCTTCTGTATAAATGTTTAAATTCATATTTTATAAATTAAGAATATTCATAAACCAATAAGTTTACATCTCACTTCTTCAGAATCTAGTCGATGAAATTAACTGAACAACAGAATAAAAATATTTAAATTCAATAAATGTATTTTGCATTTTATAATTTACCTATTGATGTACGCTTGCCTTTTATTTATTTATTATACTAGAACCCTGGTTATAATTGCATGCAGATTACGATAGTTGAAGATATTAAACCGACTTCAAAAAAGGAGGAGGTTCCCAATTCGTCGGTATTTTTTTTTATGTTTACCGCAAAACTTTCGACTGGGTGAACCGATTTTGATGATTCTTTTTTTATTTGAAAGCTGGTGCTTCACGTGTGGTCCCGTTGTAATTTGGATGACACCAAATCCAAAAATAACAATAATCGTACCTAGAATTAAATTAATTAATTTTGATGACACCGACTCCAAAAATAACAATAATCGTAACTAGAATTAGATTAATTAATCAGATTGGATCATGACTATCTATGACTGAGTCTCAGTCTCATGCCAGATTTTGGCGAGACAACACGTCCTGAGGATGCCTCGTGTAGCTCAGTCTCATGCCAGATTTTGGCGAGACAACACGTCCTGAGGATGCCTCGTGTAGAGGCGAAACACGTGTCGAATTGTTTTAAAAAACAAATATTGGCGGAATTAACACTAAAGAAAACTTAAATCATTTTTATGAAAATACGCAATTATTTTTATACTTTTTAGTGCATAGTATATCTATTGTTTTGGAATAGTGTACTTGGAGTCGGTTGTTGTTTTGTTAATTTTTTTTTTATAACCCTCGCCAAACTATAAGTTCGCCCTGAAGTTGCTACATATGTCTGGTTGCGCCTCCGCCTTCTGCATCTGCCTATATGTAGGTACTTTCCTCTACATCGCAACAATTGGAGCAACTTCAGGACGAAATACTATTTCATCCTGCTTAGCGAAGGGTATAAAAATATATCAAAGATTATCGATCGGCTTCAATTGTTAAAAACGTTTGTGTGGTAAAAGTTATTATAACATAAATGACTTAAGCAACAGTACATACAGTAACAGTACAGTTACCGACAGTTTGAATAATGCTTGTTTATAAGAATTAAAAGGTAAGACGATTACCAAATCAAACACGCACACAGACAAATATTTTATTCACATCAAATTTAAAAGCATAAGTTGAAGTGTCGTGATAATAAGAACTTCAAATCATCAAGGTGTGTGAAAAGTAAACAGATTGAAGTCCACTTAGTGCATTCGCTAAAGATAACTCAAGAGTGCCTCAAAAGAAAAATGTCAACAGTTGCATTATTGTATGAGTCCCCGCTAACGATGTTACAGCGGCGAGAGATTTTATTCAAATATTTTTACTGGAGATTATGGCGTTAGAAAATAGTTGCACCTATAAGGCTTTCTACGTGGAGGTGTCTTAGAGATTTGTATCTAAATAAGTCGTACGGGTTTTTCCAAAATAAATGAATAACTTGATGAAATGAAACCAATGTTTCACTTTACAAGTGATTTTATTTTATTCCATCTATTTCTATTATATTCTCCTTACTGTTAGTTTTTAATATTGTTTTGTATAACTTGCAATGAGCAATTCTCTCCTAACACAGATTATCTAAATCTACAAGGAGAGTTTCATATGTGATTGTAAATGACTGTGTACAAATAAAAAAAATAAAAATTTTTGAATTTTCGAATCTAAGATTTTATTGCGTACCTATGTTAGATTATTTGTGTCCGTAATTATTAGCATTTATAATGGTGATAGTGGTATATAATATTTTATAAAACATGTTTATACTATAAAAGAAATCAAATTTCCCCAAAGTCATGTGAATTACTCATAAATTAATACAATAACACCAAATATGCGAAAAAAGGAAAATACAAAAAACACAGATGAATAGTAAAATTTACAATTTAGGGTTAGACAACAGATCGAGCCAGCAACTGTTCAAATAATAATCACAATACTAATCTCTTTATTTAATAACTAGCTGACCCGGCAAACATCGTTTTGCCATTTAAATTATTTTTAGAAGTAGACTGTTTCTTGGACATTCCTTTATTTTTCTAAAATAAACGTAGCCTAAGTTACTCCTTATTACCTTCCAATAAAAGTCGCCGGATTACACGGAACAAACAGACAGACAGACAGGCAGACAGACAAAATTTGTAAAAAAAAATATTTTAGTGCATATACGGTACGTATATGTATTCATAATATACATTTAGTAAAAAACGGTTATTTCAATATTACAAACATGCACTCCAATTTTATTTCAATGTATAGATAATTCACACAATATTTTTATAAATTATAGCCTATATGTTATTCTGGTGTGTAAGCTATATTATTGCAAAGTTTCATCAAAATTCAAACATACATCCAGACATACAAACTTTCACTTTTATAATATTAATAAGATAAAATGTATCTCTTTATTTATAAATGAAATGGATGAAACCATAGACTAACAATATTATACTACTGTTTAGATAAACAACACGTGTGGGAGAGAAGAACATAATATTATCTAACGGAGATGCAGCAAAAAAGAAAAGGTAGGCGAATCTATTGGTACTGTAACTAATTTTGATTGTCAAGATGTCTTTAACAGTCAGCCACGTTTGGTGTTAATTCCTTAGTATTTTGAATATTCAGGCCCGAGCTAACTCACACATTAAATCCATAATCCATGTTTGAACCAGGGGAATGTATATTATATAGGCAATTAAGCTCTGCCCACCTTTTACTTTTTATGAAATAAGGGACAAGACGAGCAGGACGTTCAGCTGATGGTAATTGATACGCCCTGCCCATTACAATGCAGTGCCGCTTAGGATTCTTGAAAAACCCCAAAAATTCTGAATGTTTCTATAACAGCGCTCGTCACATTGAGACATAAGATGTTAAGTCTCATTTGTCCAGTAATTTCACTAGCTATGGCGCCCTTCTTACTGACACACATTAATGCTTACACATTCACGGCAGAAATAGGCGCCGTTGTGGTACCCATAATCTAGCCCGCATCCTGTGCAAAATAGCCTCCCACCCCTCCACTTCTAAACCGAATTAAATATAGCACTAATGTTAAAGTTTTTAAATTTAATTTGGTTCCGATATTTTATGACCAAACTTCTATTAAACATGCACTCATAACAATTTTCCTTACGGTAGATACTAGATACCTACAGTAAGCAATCTTTGCTTAATCCAAAGCTCTACTACGACAAGTAAGATCCATAGTGCCTACCTTACCTAGAAAACCAATGCAAACTAGTTTGAACGTCCCGTCATTTCTGTCTATGTTGGTATTTAAATTAATAAAAATAATATAATTAAATTGTTCAATCATGTAACATCCCAGAATATCATACATTGATGTAGTAGATTCAATGTTCGCCATTTCACGTCAAGGCGGGCATAAGTTAACATAAATATGACAACAATGTTTTGTTTAGACGTTGTTGAGTGTATTATAATTTAAAGATGGAGATCGTGTTGACGTTAGACCCACACAAAGAACGATTGATAGTCTGGCACATGTACGATGGAGCCTTGAAAATTAAAGTGTTCCAATTTTGGAATTGATTAATTGTTGGTTATGTCTGTGATACTTCAACGAGGCAATTTACAAGGAGACTGGTTGGGTTCATTTTTTAGGTTTATATTATCAGTTGATAGGAATAATTAATAATTGAAACAAAATATTGTGACGTTTTTATTTTCTATGTTACTTACGTCATCAGAAGTTGTGGTACTTTTTAATAAAGTAAGTACTAAAATATGTATGCCTTTTTGTAGCATGTTGGTTAAGGTAATATGAAATTAGATATCGTTGCTGTTATTTTATTAGGCTTAGTGAAATAAAACTAGAAGAGCCGTAAAATTTTATGAAAAATACCTACATAATGGTATTTTATAAATATTCATTTTATTCATTATTTCTTAAATATCATATTTTTAACAATTTTTTACGGTTTTATGGAATAAGGTTGAGTTTCTGTTAAAATTAATTTTATATATGCATAATACTTATTGATGGAAAAAATTAAATAGGTTGTATTTGGGTTACTTTTATTCCGTTATAACTATAGTAAAATAAATGTAAATGTGTGATTAATTAAAACATCGTTAATGTCTATTAATTAATTAATTATAATAATTCAAGTCTTTGAATTGAATAGGACAGGGGCAGGCATTAAAAAATTTTTGTTGTCTTTTGAAGGAGCTTTGTAATTTATAAATATTTGTTTTGGATTTTAGATACTCTGGCAATTATTTTTTTTAATGTCGCTCAGGATTCTTGAAAAACACCAAAAATTCTGAGTGGCACTACAATTGCGTTCGTCACCTTGAGACAAAAGATGGTTTGCCCCGTAATTTCACTAGCTACGGCGCCCTTCTGACCGAAACACAATAATGCATATACATTACTGCTACACAGTAGAAATAGGCGCCGTTGTTGTACCAATAAATTAGTCAGCATCCTGTGCAAAGGAGCTTTCTACTGGTAAAATGGCTGATCTGTGTCATCTTAATTTAGATTTTCTGGCAAAATGTTTTTACTAGAGTGACGTATTCTATGCATAAATGAAAGAGAATATCCTCAAACTATAGTTTTTCACAAAACTTTAGCGGCGATGAGAGGATTAGTCTGGCTTAGAGTTTTGTTGAATGGAGACGGCGTCGGTGCGTGTACTGACAGAAATTGCACAAGTTTTTTGTCAAAGTTTCCGACAAAGCGTGGCCCATCACACAATAGTATATTTTAGATGTCTGCGGTCTCAGCTGACAGTTTGCGTGATGTATTGGTCTCGGATAGCGGATTATTTTTAGCCATGTTCGTGCATCCATTGTGAGTACCGGAAGGGACGGACAAAGCCCTTAAGTGATTGTTTAGATTGAATGTTGCTCGGAAATTTGATATAGGATGCGAAAAAACCTCCTAATTATCAGGCAATCTACATAGCTTAAGACATCTTAAGTCAAACATGTTAATGTATGGTGAAAGAAGCTTAATAATAATTTATTAACCAGTGGGAGGCTCCTTTGCACCAAATGCTGCCAAGATTATAGGTACAACGGCGCCTATTTCTGCCGTGAAGCAGTAATGTGTAAGCATTACTGTGTTTCGGTCTGAAGGGCGCCGTAGCTAGTGAAATTACTGGGCAAATGAGACTTAACATCTTATGTCTGAAGGTGACGAGCGCAGTTGTAGTTTACATGTTAGGAAAACATTCACCAGTAAAGGCTTTTCTACATATAAGCCGACCAGATTTTAGAAATTACTGTATTAATAATACTTAACATCTTGTCTCAAAGCGACGAGAGAAATTGCAATACCATAGCTTAGTGCTTAAAATTTTGGGGTTATCAAGAATCTTGAGCGGCACTGCATTGTAATGGACAGGGCGTATCATTTACTATCAAGTGAACGTCTTTCTCGTCACTTTTTCTCATTCAAATTTTTCACTTCATCTTGTATTACACAAATAAAACTGAAAACAAAATTTTATGAAAGATGCGAGACTCGAACTCGCGAGCTCTCGCGTTCCGTGCGAGTGCTCTTTCGGACTGAGCCAACCGTTCGAGTGCTTATATCATGTTGAATCTCAATTATTTTCATTACTATAAAATCCTTAAAGTATATATTTAATATGCGGTTTTATTTTCATGCTACAAAACACACTTTACAACATAGATCGTATTGTTACAGTAGCGTTGGGATTAACAACAAAAACGCTAGACATTGTGAAAAAGGCGAGCTTGTAACGAACTTTTATTGTGACAATAAAATGGAACAGTCGTGTATGAAATGATGTGAGTGAATAAAATATACACGAGACTGCCTTTACACTTAACACCGGCAAGTCATTATCATATTTAATACCTTTTAATTGTGTTTATTTTTTGTTTAACAAAGGCGTTTTGTTACCAGCCTATAGTTTTGTGGCTATCGAGAACGATTAAGCTGTGCTCCACTATGTAATGAAACCTTCTAATGTTTTAACTTTTGTTTATGAAGGAATTTATAAGAAATACGTTTAATACTTTACAGTTTAATTATTTCTAAAAGCAAATATGTTTATGTAAACAACTTTCAAATTTTTTATTACGTCATAGATATATCCTTATCGATTAGCAAATGTTTGTTTCGTTTAAGTTACATTAAATTTAAAACGAAGTGTTCAATTTTAGTTTTTAACTGACTTCAAAAAATGAGGAGGTTCGCAATTCGTCGGTATTTTTTTTTATGTTTGTTACCTCAAAACTTTCGACTGGGTGAACCGATTTTAATAATTCTTTTTTTATTTGAAAGCTGGTGCTTCCCGTGTGGTCCCGTTGTAATTTGGTCTAGATCTGACAATGGCATCCATGAGAAAAATCATAAAAGTCTTAAATTTACTATACATACGTGAGAGGCGAGGGAGGAAACCGATTCCAAAAATTACAATTTTATCGTATCATTACTTATAAAAACCACTTATTAAATTAATCTATCTTACAAACTCTTTTTATTTCCAGTTAAAATAACGTTTGACAAATAGGGATGTAACATTGAATTATAATGAATATGAAGTAAGTATCTCGAAGTATTTTAGATTTTAAGTAATTAATAACAGTCGCCATATTATATGATGTTATCTTTTAAAAAGGAAATGAATACAGTATGTCCTCCAGGCTAGCGAAACTCTCTAAGAAAAAAGCGATTCACTCGATTGTTTGAAACGTGCAGTCATTGATAGATTGACAGATGACTGATATTATCTTGTTGAAAACGGAGATAGACGAAATCCACTACGTTTTAAGCAACTGTTCGCTTTCAAACGAAGTCGGATTATAGTTCGTCGCATAAAATTAGAGGTCATTGCCCAATTGTAATTACTATTTCAAACTTATGTCAAATCTCACTGCACGTTTCATACTTAATTTAATTTAAAGTTTTACTTAGGCTGTCCGTTTTTTATTACGTAGTATTTACTTCCTCTTTGATGTTCTCTTCAGAGTATTTTCCTGAAATTATGTTATGGAAACAAAGTAAAACAGCCTAATACTATTTCTTTTTTAAATTAAATATTTAGTAACACAAATTCGATAAGTTGATTTACATTTAAGTAGACACGAATACAGAAAAAGCAGTTTTTATATCAAACCATTAATTAAACCACATTTACTTTACTTTGATGTTCAAAACAGATATGTCAAAATACAGAAATAGCAAGTCTTTGTTTAAATCCGCGGTTGGTATATACCGATCAAAGTTTGACGATGTGTGGCGCCAACGTTACGAAACTGATAAAATATATTGCGGGCCAAAGTTTACGCGAAACTCAGTGACGCGACTGAAATTGTACGGAAAACTCTTTTATTGTCTCCAATATAATACATAGTTGGAAACTTGGTTATGTTATTCGATATTGTTTTCCAATCCAAATCAAAGTTAAAGTTTTTTTTATTCTTAATACTGCGATGAAATGGATTTGAGAGTTTTTGATTCTTTAAAAAAATTATACGCCCTACCCATTACAATGCAGTGCAGGATTCTTGAAAAACCCAAAAATTCTGAGCGGCACTACAATTGCGCTCGTCACCTTGAGACATAAGATGTTAAGTCTCATTTGACCAGAAATTTCACTAGCTACGGCACCCTTATGACCGAAACACAGTAATGTTTTCACATTACTGCTTCACGGCAGAAATAGGCGCCGTTGTTGTGCCCATAATCTAGCCGGTTCCCTGTGCAAAGGAGCCTCCCACTGGACGTGTGTCTAACGCGAACTGACGGCACTCGTTATTGTAAGAATAGTTCAGTTAGCTCTATACTGTGGATCCTACTATGAACAATGTATGAAGGAAAGAGAGATCCAGAACCTTGCGCCTATCCTCAAGTGATACATGTTATGAAACCTGCAATATTCGGTGTTGTCCACGTAATTGTGTCGTGCGCTATAGAATAACATACATAACGAAACATTATCTTTAAGGATGCTTTCTGCAACGAGCAGTTAGTCATGCTTCAACTAACATGTGTATTGTAAGCTATATACAGAGAAAACACTACTATTATCACTTGGCAGTGTTGGTAAACAGTGCTCCTTTATTTGAATGAAACAAAGAAGAATATCATACGATAACCTCTGGAGTGTGGACTATCATTGTTATGTATTGTTAATTAGTACCTCTTCCCGTATATTTATACACACACCATGAAAGAAGTCATTCGAAGTGCGCTCAATAAATATCGAGAGAGGTGGAAGCTCTGTGGAGCCAACACAAGTATGTACTCACTTGTACAGTTGGAATATTCATTAGATAGTAAATAACTATTGGAACACCTTTTTTAAAAAATTGAAGTCTTTTGTCTTTTAGTTTATCTAAGCTATCTGAGTTATATTAGTCCTTTTTCTTTTAGAAGTAGTTACTTAGTTATTTACCAAAATTTATGAAAAATACGGGATTTGAACCCGCGACCTCGGGGGATTTGAACTCGGGTTCCGTCCGAGCGCTCTTACCTACTGAGCAAACAGTTCGAGCAAGCATGGATCGTATATCTTGTTATGTCTTGTTCAACTCTCAGGTTGTGGCTTCATCTACAGGATCTACTTTACAGTTGATAACCTGCTCAATTCCAATAAATACATATTAGGAAATTGACTTAAATTGTGGCTCTTTTAAATCTAAATCTAAAAAACAATTAGAGCGCAGCGGAGATCAATCTTTAATCTAAGGGTAAAAAATTAAATGCATCATTCAATTAAGATTTTAGTTTGCGCGCACGGCCAGGAAGCAAAGTCTAGTCAATAAATAAGAAATTTCAATTGTAACTTCACGAAAGCTCGGCAAAAACAAAGACGTCATAAACAAGTAAACTTTATAGTTTGTACATATTATATTCCTCGGCATGTTAGCAACAAACTGATGTACGCAGACATAAAACTGGTAACTATAAAACAAGAAATAGAAAAATACAGTAGGAGCTACCAGAGTAGACTTAACAGTCACAGAAATAACACCTTACCAGTGGGAGGCTCCTTGTAAGCATTACTGAAATTACGTGGCAAATGAGACTTAACATCTTATGTCTCAAGGTGACGAGCGCAATTGTAGTGCCGCTCAACATTTTTTCGAGTTTTTTAAGAATCCTGAGCGGCACTGCATTTGTAATGGGCAGGGCGCATCAATTACCATCACCTGAACGTCCTGCTCGTCGCGCCCCTGTTTTCATAAAAAAAAAACTTGCTATTCAAATTCAGGGTCCTAGGAGTCTTAAATTCACTAGGCTGAATCGCCACAGTATTCAGGGACTAGCAGCAAGATTCGTGGACAAGGATTGAGAGACTTCTCACTGGAAAAGCCTCTCTAAATACAACACCAAAATACAATCATATTCAGTCAGCATATTGGATCATTGTTGAAAGACACATTGCCACGACGTAGAATACAGAAAGAAAGAAAAAAACAAGTTTGTACATAATTCACAATATTTATTTTATGAGGTGAGTGCACTTTTCCAAGCGGTTGGCAGCTGTGCTAGTAAATCTTAGCGGCTCGTCAATAAAACTGTAATTATTTGCTTCGTGGCGTGGGCGGGTGTCAAATTTTTCACATCTTTGAAATACCTCGGTTGCTCCTTTGTTTGTTTTGAGGTTATATTTAAGTTTCACTTTACTATCACGGCAAACTATTACTGCCACGATTACTTTATGAACTAAATAGGTTTCTTCAAATCCGTATTAATGTTATAAATGTTTAACATGAGCTTTCTGTTAATTTTCCACGTAGGTCCAGAGCGCTGTACGAATTAAAAGTACTATTTCCACTGGACTAACGGTTTGAGTGACGTATAGTTGACAAATCTTGTATGCTTTGTTCAACTCTCAGGTTGTGGCTTCATCTACAGGATCTACGTTACAGTTCATAACCTGCTCAACCCCAATATTTGCATGTTACGAAATTGATTTAAGATGTCGCTCTATCAAATCTATCTTATTTGTCTTTTCAAATCTTGTCTATCTTTCAAATCAAAATGCAAAAGTTTAAATTGAAAACAAAATTTACGAACAATTTAAAATTTTGTTATCAAATTTTATTTGTGTAATTATTCACAGAAGGTTATCAATCTTAAAAATAACAAACTGCTTATATTTCCTATTATTTACCTCACCTCGCATACACCGTTTTCAAATTATCTTATGTTGCATTATTTCACGCAGTTAATTTTCAAATAAGCACAAAAGCGAGTAGCGGAAAGCTAATTAGGCACCACAATTTGACTAAAATAATTAAATTACTAATTCCGTAGCAAAAAGTGTATTTCCGCGGCTCGTGAACGCCTTTGATGTGAAAGAATTTCTCTTGCTGATTCATACTGGTCGTTTATTTTCGTCTCCGTCGTCTCCTTGCAATGCTGAAAGGATTGCTTCATTTTGTTCGCCATAGTTTGATATTTTTGTAATCAATTGAAAAGTTGTTTCATATTTTTGTGTAATTGACTATTTCTTTGAAATTATTGAGTTAATAGAAGGAACAAGAAATATAAAGAATAACTGTAAATCTAAAAATACACTTTTAAATTTACCGTAAATTTTATTATTGGTAATGTTGCAAAATTAAGTAAAACTGATTCTGAATATGATATCAGTGAATTTTATTCTTGTTTAACATAGCTTGTCACAGATCTTTTTTAAGTCTCACTCCTATTATTTATTTGTTCATTGGAAGAGGAGGAACAAACGAACGTACAGGTCAACTAGTGTTAAGTGATCAACACCACCCACATTATCTTGCAACACCAGAGGTGCGTTGCCGGCCTTTTAGCAAAGCGTACGTGCTTATTTTGACAGTAACTATGTCGTATCATCCTGGAAACACAAGGGAACTCTTTTTTTGGCTTAAATACACTTGGAGGAATGCCGCACATCCAGATGGTTGGGATGGGGATAATAAAAAGATGCTTCTCAATATATTCTTGATTATATTCTATATGTTGTAACTGTGATAATCATAATGTTAACACGAGGAACAAACATACACTTGTTATTTCTACTACTCGGCCAAGTCGAGTTAGTAAGCCTTTTGTAGGGCGATGTGGATGCTTTTACAACAAGATCCCAGAAAATGTTCAAAACAAAAGTATTACGATATTCAAAAGATATAATGATACAATATAAAAGAAGAGAAATTAACCATCTCCATTCGCTTGTGCGAAAAACATGCTGCATAACTAACAGACCGACTGACAGATGACTAACAAAATAATTATATTGGGTTTCATTTTCCTTCTAAAATGCGATACTAAAATGTTTAAATAAAATTTAAATTCCACTCTGGAATCCTATATTGTAAGTAGGTACAACAATCTTTAAATTACCTTCAACAAGACACTGTAAACAGAGCCAGGCTTCACTGTGTCTCATCTATAATAATATTTAAACAGTTTCGATCGAGCCCGTTTATTACGTTGCACAATGTTGAATCACATGTTACTATCAACACACCACGCGTACTAACAAAATATTGACTGCCGCAATAAGGCATGCCAATACAAGCCTGAGCATCTTTTTATTTGAGTAAGCATTAAACACTTAATAAAAGGCATATATTTTCTCAATCATTAATTACTTTGGAATACTTTTTGAAGATATTTCTTAAATTAATTTATTAATTTGTGGTGTATAATGTAATCATATATAATGCTGGGATGCCTACGTAGCGGGAATTCTTAATAACTTTAACATTGACCTTTTCAGAGCACGTCGGGTTAAATAAAATAATCTTAGATAATATAAGTCTAGATAGTCTCTTGCTGTGAGGGAACCGATAAAAACAGGCCAGGAATATTAGTTTACTCGCAATATGTATGACACTTTGTGTAAGTGCGAGTGTATTGCTCAAAATAGAGGTTAGTTCTGAACTATATCTATCAATATCTAGACGTATAAATGATCTAAGGCAATGACTTTAAACATATTTGGCAAAATGTAATCGAAGCAGCGGTAAATCGAAAATAAACAAAGCGCTTCTCTTATCAAACATTCATTATGTTATTAAGCTACTTAATATTTTTTATTCAAGCCACCTTTCAGATTGTTATCATCGTTTATTTAGGCCTGTTTTTTGTTCCAAGGGATGATTTGAGCATAAAGGGTGGCCAAGCAACAATTAAGTAGCCGTTACTTAAAAAAATGTCACCCTTTTCGAGGGTTTTTTGATGAAAAAATGGCCAGTTTTTATCACCTGGACTGGAAGTCACAAAATGTTTATCGCCACTCAACGACATGTTGATTTATGTATCCACCCCGGGATCCCAATTCTCAACCGACAAAAATGAATTAGACTGTTTAATTGGTCATTTATTTTCGAAGATAATGTCGGTCATTTTGTCCGAGTGTTTTAGGTCACTGAAGTGCCACTTCACCGATAAGCTGAAACCGTTTCAAATGTTGAAGTATTTTTTCAACTTTGTGAATTAAAAAAAAACTCTCATCCGCTGCTTATTCAAGTTTAAATTGTGTCTTCTACCGCATTTGTCACGGGAAGTGTTCCGAAGAGCTATTTCACCTGATTCCTGCTGCCGAATTCCACCTTCGCACGACACGCCATAAGTTAGGATATCATCCCCACCACCTGGATGTATCCTCCACAGTGCATTTTTCAAGGAGCTTCCTTCCACGTAATACAAAGTTGTAGAATGAACTTCCTTGTGCGGTGTTTCTGGACCACATGGGTACCTTCAAAACAAGCGTACACGTCCTTAAAGGTCGGCAACGCTCCTGTGATTCCTCTGGTGTTGCATGAGAATGTGGGCGGCGGTGATCACTTAACACCAGGTGATCCGTACGCTCGTTTGTCCTCCTTTTCCATAAAAAAAGCTGAAACCGTTTCAAATGTTGAAATTTTTTTTAAACTTTGTGAGTTTTAAAAAAACCTCTCATCCGCTGTTGATCTAAGTTTAAATTTATTACAGATAATTGCAGCGATGTGGCTCATACCTCATGCATTATGGATTACATATGAGAAATATGATGTGCTTTTAAAACAAAAGATACAAGCTAAAAAGGTTGCTAATGACCGGCTTACACTTTACGAAGCCCACCCGTGACGGAAAAATTAAAGGCTTATCTCAAATTATTCTTAATTGGAGGGTCTAACCTATAGATTGAATTTCAAAGGTTTTGATTGATGGTCTCAAATCACTAGCACTTTGCATTTAATGGGTCATATTATAATTTGAACACTCCTACCTACACTACATACATTATATTATCTAACCATGCATATTTGTTTTTTTTTTAACAAAATAAGGGACGAGACGAACAGGATGTTCAGCTAATGGTAATTGATACGCCATGCCCATTACATAGCAGTGCCGCTGAGGATTCTGAAAAACCCAAAAATTCTGAGCGGTACTACAATTGCGCTCGTCATCTTGAGACATAAGATGTTAAATCTTATTTGTCCAGTAATTTCACTAGCTACGGCACCCTTCAGACCGAATCATGTTATTAATTATTAATTACCAAACGCAGTAATGTTTAAACATTATCGCTTCACGGCAGAAATAGGTGCCGTTGTGGTACCCATTACTGATCGTGGCTGTATAAATTACAGATAAAAGTAGAAAAACTATATTATTATGTGTGAAAGGAATTGCCTTTCAAATTTGAATTTCTGTAAGCCAGCGTTATAATAATTTTATTCCCGAATACATTTCGGTCGCGACTAACTTAAGCTCAGGTTAACTTGCAGCTTGAGGTACAATAGAGCATTGTTTTCAAAAAGCCACGGTAACAATACCTCCAGTATACACGTTACATTCACTCTAAATCCTCTGAATGAGCGCTCTGTAAGTAGCAATACGAAAATTGAAATACTATGCGAACAAAACCTTTTTAATTACGTGAACAAAAACTTAAGTTTCAACAAGTATTGGATTTTAAGACAGCTGCAGAAACAAAACACTTAAATTATGTTTTAAGAGATTGCAACTTGATACTTTTAAAGTAATTATTGTAAATGGAAACATATTTTATTTTCTAATGTACTACTTCATTGTTCTTATCAATTTATGTTGTTTGTACATGGAGCGAAGCTTGGGAACTATTTTTACCAATATTGCGCGAGAAGTGAGTATTTTGGCATTAATGATTGGGAGAACAACATAGAAATTTCATTGAGGGTTTTTTATGACGATAAGAGACGCAACGATTAGGGCAGGGCATTCAGCTGATGGTAATTAATACAGCCTCCCCGGTAATGCAGTGCCGCTCTGGAATCTTGAAAAACCTAAAACTTCTGAGCGGTGCTACAATAATTGCGCTCGTCACCTTGAGACAGAAAAAGGCGCCGTTGTGGTACCCCATAATATAGCTGGCATCATGTGCAAAGAAGCCTCTCACTGGTAAATATGGCTCTAAGTCGCCTCTTAAGACACCCTTGGGCCTGGGACTTCCCTATTCCTTTTATATTAATTATTTATTCATCGGTCTAGGTTTGAACTGAAACTGTCGTAAGTACTATTAAAGTGTATTTATTATGTGATATTTAGTATGTTAGGTCTATGTAAATTGAATCTATTATAACGAATTATTGACAAAAAGACAGTGAATTAATAAAACTGTGCCTCAGCGCGTTAGAATAATTATGATGTTTACAGAATGATGCCCAGTATCAAGAAACGAAAAATAGAGTATATCTCATCATAATAGGTAAGGTAAAGGAAAACTGACGCGCTGGATAAATAAGGACATCCAGGAGTGGACTGGGATTATCTCTTTAGAACAATTACTGTTCCACCTCTCCGGTCATGGCTCTTACTAAAATAAGAAGTAATATCATGGTAAAGTGCGATTAACTCCTGAAAAGACAAAATTTCGTTTCATAACTTTTGGTAACAAATTTAATTTCTGTTATAATTAATCCCAGAAGTGAGGGTTGTCACTTTAAAAAATAATAAATTGATTATGCATATACTTCAAATCAATATAAGTAACTAAAAATAAAAAAATAAACCGCAAATATCTTATAAATTTATGTAACTTATTTGGCTTTACTACTCATGGTTTTATAAGTAGCAATTCCTGTCGATTTTGGACAGTGTCAATTATTGCTGGATGTTACCTCTGTAGCCATCGGATGTGGGCGGGAATGAGACAGTTAATTCTAATTATGGCGGTATTGTCCGCACAATTTTATTGCTATCTCATTGGCGCAGTCATTACTGCGTCCTTCGTAATTGTGCCCTATTGTAAGTCATTTCAACTTTGCAAGCCGTGTGAATCTGCGACAAGGGACACCCTAAATAAACCTCACCCTAAACTGAACTAGTTAAACCAACGTTAGTATGATTTGCCCAGTACTCTGCGAACAGTTGGGTCACTTGGCGTTGCGTAGAGACGTCGCTTCATGTGTGTTTTTTACCACATTTATCACGTATTCCGAAGAGCCGTTTGTCCTGATTCCACCTTCGCACGACATGCCACAAATTAGGATATCATACCCACCATCTAGATGTGTGGTGTTCCACCAAAGTGCTGTTTTCAAGGAGCTTTCTTCCACGTACTACAAAGCTGTCGAATGAGCTTCCTTGTGCGGTGTTTCCACGTTGATACGACATGTGCACCTTCATATAAAGCGCGTACACCTATCTAAAATGCCAGAAACGCTCCTGTGATTCCTCTGATGTTGTGCGGTGATCACTTAACTTCAGGTGACACATATTCTTGTTTATTAACTCTTCCATAAAAAAAACTATGGACACCAGGAATGCTTAAAAACAAACGAAAATAAATGTATAGAGAGAGCAATAGATTTGCTAAGGGCATAGAGCAATCGAGTACGGTTATAGTGTGTCTATTTTAAGTTGATGGCAGTCGAAGACAGCCACTGATGTACTCTTGAGCTTCACCGCAGCTTGTAGGACCGATTAGCGTCATGACAGCTAATTTATATACTCTAATGTTATATTCTCGCGGGGAGCAAGCTTTGCTGAAATAGACACCACATGAAAGGCATAGCTATAATTCGGTTCTGTTTTATTTTTTATGAAATATTGAGCAATGTTATGGCTATTAATTCAATTTATCAGTGATAGAGTTATATTTTGAGAGCAGTTATGTGTAATAGCATATTAAGACGTAGTTTTTATGTCATAATATGTTCCTATTAACAGTAAAGAAGGGGTTTTCGAAGTTATTTCTAGCGTTTAGAAACGTGTAGCAAATTTAACTGCAATATTAGTAAAGATAGTAATAATAATATTATAGTAAATTCCATGAAATTGAGATTCTACGCTTATTATATAATTATAAATCTTAAAGCATTCAAATGTATAAGGCTATGATATTCTCAAAAAGAGATAATTGAATTTTATTTAATTATTTATTTTATGGTGAGGACAAAAGAGCTTACGGATCACTTGAAGTAAAGTGATCACCGCCTCTCAAATTCTTCTGAGACCCAGAAGAATCACAGAAGGGTTGACTGCCTTTTAAAAAGGTAAAGGTTTGATGGTACCGATATAATATGGTTTATATTAACTTAACATTATACAAAAAGGCATTTATTTTCTCAAAATTGATTCCTTTAAAATTTCTTTCTGATGTCATTTCTAATATACTAGATACTACGACCACTTCGAAAACAAATGGCGCTCTGAGAGAGAATAAGCGAATATATATGTAACTTTCTCCAATCATAAAACAGAGAGACACATTCACATTAATAATATTAATATACAATAGCTTTGAATGATATCGTCAATGTTTATAAGCTGAGAATCTGTTCATTGTTGACACCTCATTGCACTTTCCGTGACATTAGGTAAAGCCATAAAAGTTATCAACTTCTGTGATAATGTTCAAGTTGCAATCAAGTAACGGATTTTCTTTTGTATTGTGTATTGAATATTTATTTTAGTAGTATCTGTAACAAATTATTAATGTTTTTGTCATCGAAGCAAAAAAAGTATTTTACAATTTTTGTGACTGATTGTCTGTGCGTTTGTGTTAGTGTAGTGATGAACCGCTTTTTACTGATTACTTGTTACAAGTTTCCCGTAATATTTAGTATTTTTTCCATTTCAATCGGTTCAAAAACTAAAACGTCAAATTTATTGAAAAAAAAATTGTACGCGCTTTTAGCTTGTATTATAAATACTATAAAATATTATTTTTTTAAATGCAAATGAAACAGTAGGCTTCCACATCTTGTTGTATAGAGTCATCATTAATTTGTCTACATTATTAAGGATGTAACAGGAAAGGTAAACATGCAAATAAGTAAGACACATACTTGTCCATTCACAGTCATAAAACATTTTTAAGAAATCTATATTAAAAAACTTAATTAAGACATTTGTTTCACAATAACATAAGGCTTTCAGTATCAATAATGTTCCCTAGTAATAATAGTAATATTCCCTAACAAGTAGTTAAAATACAATATGAACTCGACATTTCAACTCTTTAATGGGCTTGTTAAGTTGTTAAATAGTTCAAATGCCACGGAAATCCACGCTCACACATAAAAGCAATGTAATAAAAGGGTTGTCACAGCGTCAACTGGGAATTATACTTTCAGCGACTTTATTACAATCTTTTTTCATTACAAATGAGTTTTACGACAATCGTTCCCTTATTTTTAATTATTACAACTACTTAAACTGTTACTTTAAGACAATTCAAGCCTGAAAGATCACTTAGACGCTTTTATAGATACATAAATTTCCAAAAATCGCTTCTCTGTCTCCGCGTACGCTATTCACTAAAAGCAAAGAGCACTGTCGTAAATTATACGCAGAATGAATGCACTAAAATAGCGTAACACCCCAACGCATGGGAACCACGACCCAATACGACCCTTATATTAAATCCCAAAAAATCTTTCACAGCAGTCTCAAAATCATATCACAATTTTACGGAACAATTTGAGACGCCCATTCAATAAACAATTTATAACGCTGAAGAAATTAGACAAATAATAAATTAGTACGTCAGGGAATGAAAAGCAACTAAAATTAGAAAGATGAACAATGGAGAGGGGAGGTGAATCCGGAAGCATCACAGATTTTTCCTCCATCAAAACAACAATAGCCTTCTTTCAATCTCACCTAGACAAAGTCTTTTGTTTAATTAATTATGCAACGGATAGAGTAATTAAGCTTGAAAACAATACCATTATAACACAGGCTTAAATATTATCTTTAGAATTAAAATATGTCTATCGAGTAATATATCACTAGCATAAGATACACATGGTCGTTTCAGTTATTTAAGATGTTTATTCAGATTATATTGCAACATTAGATTCAGAATAATATCTGGTCAATAAAAACACATCGAATGAAGTTAATTAGATTGTATTAGCCTTGGGTATACTATACAAAATAACCTAGTACTTCGTGCATGTTGCCATCACTGATCTTAGAATGGAAATTCTTTATTTTATTTACGGTGTGCGTGGATTGATGCATCTTCTGTATTGTACTATATGTAGTACTATTATTTATGTACTCAATTATTCTTGTGTTTTTACTTATTAATATACATTTTTTTTACTTACTCGTGTAAGGTATTTAGTATTTGACATTTGTGTATTTTTGTTGCATCACTTTGCATATACTGTAATTGAAATGATTGCTCGTTCTTCTATAAGGAGAATTTGCCCTCCGAAAGTATGTTCCGCTGTATAAAAAAATTACATATTAACATACCTCAAGTGCAATGTAATTTACCTATGAAATAAAATATTTTTGAATTGATTTGATTTGAATAGAGAATCTAAGCAATGCTATTTTACAAGATTCAAATCAGTTCCCAAGCAATTTTAAGCGTGTATATGTTAACAATCGTATGAGATTTCAATTATTATGTGTATAAAGAAGCTAACTGGTATTTTTGCAATTATTAATAGGCTAAGAATTAAGACGTTCATCAGAAAGCTCCTTGAAAACCGCACTGTGTAGGGATGCCAAACATCCAGATGGTGGTTTATTTATTATTAGGATAATAATATGTGGGTGTCGTGCGAAGGTCAAACAACTCAATTATTAATACCTGCCAAATAAAATTAATTAAAACGCATGCTGTGCGATCATTCATGATCTGTGTCGTTTTCTCACACTCGCCGCTAATCAGGCGTTCAACACAAACATTCAGTTTCATGGACCAGTCACAATCAATCAGAAATATTTAGCTGATAATGTATCGTCAACAGTCCAATATAATTGTTGATGGATCACTGCCGACTGGCGAATTCCACAACTGGAATATCACATTTCGTTCTTATTTCATTCGCCTTGCATGCATCGTATCGGATTTATTATATCCATCTTAACGTTTCAGCCCCTCTTCGGAAATGATACGAAGAATGACGGATACAAAGGGCGGTAATAGGGGAAAATTGAAGTTCATTCGATTTTGATAGACTTGATGATGGATTTAGCTAGCGTGCCTTTTTAATATTTTTATATCATTACCAGAAGCATAGGGAAGTTCAAAGTATCCATTTGTTTGACTTACACTTTAGATAATAAGAATGTGGGCTTAAAAATGTTATTGTAACAGTCGAGATCGTAGCGAGATGGGTGTTCTAAAGCCATAAAAAGTTATTATATTTTTTTAAGTAACCTCTTATCTTGGGTATACAACTACTGAAGGTGCAGTTTGATATATTTGTCTTAACTAGATAAGAATGTAGAGTTTACGTTACGAAGCTCAAGACGTATTGGAATTAATTTAAAACTGATTAACTTATGGATATGTTAATTTGTATCAATTTGTCTTTTAAGTGTCCGATAATGGATAGACAGTGTTATTTAATATATACCAGAGCGGTGACTATTAATGTATTTGAAAGCAATAACCCACATCACCAATTACCTGCAAGATAAAACTTAATTTATGATCACCAACTGTGGGATGGCATATAGTATTAAAATTCATTGTATTCTTATCCTTAAAATGGAAGATTTAGTGAGGTCACAAGATATCTTTGTTTTATCTGTAACAGGAATAGGCTTTTAAAGGGCGGCTGATAGCGCGGAAAAGGGATGTAATTCCATGACCTTCCCGTATTGGAAATATCTTCAAATGCCATTTAGTTTATCGAATTGATCTTTTATTTAATCTGTTTAGTTTCAATTGTAAATCCTTGAAGAGAACGAATACTGGTATGCTCTAGATATATTAAAAGATTGCCGTGCCACTTCATTCCACGTCATAGGTATATTTAACAAGATAAAGTTACTTTCTTTTATGACTGTAAGGGATAAGATGAGCAGGATGTTCAGCTGATGGTAATTGATACGCCCTGACTATTACAATACAGCGCCGATTTTTGAGAAACCCAAAAATTCTGAGCGACACTACAATTGCGCTCGTCACCTTGAGACATAAGATGTTAAGTCTCATTTCACTAGGTAATTTCCTAATATGCAAATATTGGGGTTGAGCAGGTTATCAACTGTAAAGTAAATCCGGTAGATGAAGCCACAGCCTGAGAGTTGAACAAAGCATACAATATTTTATGACGATACGTCACTCGAACGGTTAGCTCAGTTGGTTAGAGCACTGGCACGGAACGCCAGAGGTCGTGGGTTTGAGTCCCGCACCGTTCATAAAATTTTGTTTATCAATTTTATTTGTGTTTCAACAGAACTAATTAAATAGTTAATAGTAAAGAGAGATTAAAAAAAACATATAAACAACTTGACATTAAGCGACATCGTAACGCACCATAAAACCTCCTACGGCGTAGTGTGTCGTGATACAATCGCGATACTATGGCATTGCGCTTTAAACATGAATGTCTCTTAAGTTTGTCTGTCTAATCTGTAATAAATTCAATTAAAACTGAATAATAGAAATAGTTGAGTAATTTATTATTTCTTGCCCTCAACAAAGCTGTTATCAAAGAACAATCTAGAAGGAACAATGATTTACGTTCAAACATTTTCATGTACGTAGGTTGTAAAGCTCTACGTTTCATGCACTTTATAAATATGTAAAACCGTCGGAGTTTCAGGGTTTTTCGCAACTAAGTTATGCTCCTAGTGTATGTAAAATATGCGCATGTTTGTTATTGTGTGTTAAGCTCGGAGACTGGAGACATCCGGTGGTAGGTTGACCTTAGTGACACCGCGTCACCCACGGGATCTTATGTTCAGTAATAGTTATTTATGCAACTGTTGTGTAATAAGGGGTTTTAAAACACGAACGTGGGTTTATCATGATTATAGTATCACATGAGTGTTTTAATACCTAATTATCAACAGATCCATACAAAACTTTCTCTACACCCATAATATTAATCTCTATTTTAATATTATAAAGCTGCAGTGTTTGTTTGTTTGAACGCGCTAATCTCTGGTACTATTGGTCCGATTTGAATGATTTTTTCAGTGTTGGGTAGTCCATTTATCAAGGAAGGCTATAGGCTATGTTTTTTTTCAAAATTAGGGATCCGTAATAAAATTGCTATTTTGTAACACAAGGAGTAAAATCGAAAACATATTTTTGCGTGCGCTGCTAAAACTATTGACAATAGAACAAAATGATGTACAGGCTATAATATAGGCAATATTTTATTACTTATAAAACTATCGCGTGAATTATACTTTATATGGCAAAACAACGTTTGCCGGGTCAGCTAGTATGAAATAAAAGATTCTAAAACAGTTAGCTTACTGCTAACATTAAAGCAGCCAGTCCTAGTAGTCACCTAATGTTATCCATGAAAACGGATGTAATAATGTTGTACTGAATTTAATTACAACACTCGTTTGGATGATGTAATGGAGCGACATCTCCAGTCATTTTACTAATATGCAAATATTGGGGTTGAGCAGGTTATCAAGTGTAAAGTTCATCTTGTAGATGAAGCCACAACCTGGGAGTTGAAAAAAGCATACAAGATTTCGATACTCGAATGGTTAGCTCAGTTGGTTAAAGCACCGGCACGGAACGCCGGAGGTCGTGGGTTGGATTCCCGCATCGTTCATAAAGTTTTGTTTTTCAAATTTTATTTGTGTATTAATCCTTGAAGTGAGGGTTATCACTTTAAAAACATAACAAATAAGTTAACTGTTTTAGAATCTTTAATAGAGGATTTAAGGCATGGGTGTAGATTAACGTACTTATACAAAGTGTATTCGATTATTTTGTAACTATTACAGCCACCAAAAAACTTTTCCCAAGCGCGTTACCCAATCAGTGAAATGCCATCAATGACTTTTTAAAAATCAAACGAGAAGTATCCATAATTTTGATTTTAAACACTCCTATAGATTTTTTTTAAATGAAAATAAGGGACGAGACGAGCGGGACGTACAGCTGATGGTAATGAATACGCCCTGCCTATTACAATGCAGTGCCGCTCATGATTCTTGAAAAACCCCAAGAATTCTGAGCGGCACTACAACTGCGCTCGCCACCTTGAGACATAAGATGTTAGGTCTCATTTGCCCAGTAATTTCACTAGGTCCGGCGCCCTTCAGACCGAAACACAGTAATGCTAACACATTACTGCTTCACGGCAGAAATAGGCGCCGTTATGGTACCCATAATCTAGCCGGCATCCTGCGCAAAGGAGCCTCCCACTGGTAAATTGGTGGAGAGGTTTAAACTTCCTTATTTTAGAAGGTTATTTTTTGATATCTGTATAGTTTTTTTCAAGAAATCTGAGCGGCACTGTATTGTAATGGTCAGGGCGTATTAGTTAATATCAGCTGAACGTCCTGCTCGTTTCGTCCCTTACTGTCATAAATAAAAAAAACGAAAATGCATGTGGTACGACATATTGACGTCGAAAATTAACATGTAAAATTTACTATCAGCTATTTCAAGTATCAAATATCAGTATTTCGAGAATTAATGTTTCCATTTGTAAGTAATGTCGCTTCCGGCTTTTAGTTAGAAAGGAGAGCGCAAACGTACGGTTTTAAGAATGAGAATTTATTTAAATTTAAATTATACATTGGAAAAGTTTATGACCAAGAGCTCTTAACTCGTATAAATTTACTACTTTGACAAGTGAATTTGACAAAGTTTTTCCAATGGCAGGCTCCTATGTACAGGATGCCGATTACGTGATGGGTACCACAACGGTGACTATTTCTGCGGTGAAGCAGTGATGTGTAAGCATTACTGTGTTTCCGTCTGAAGGGCGCCGTAGCTAGTGAAATTACTGGGCAAATGAGACTAAACATCCTATGTCTCAAGGTGACGAGCGCAAGGTTTCGCTCAGAATTTTTGGATATTTCAAGAATCATGAGCGGCACTGCATTGTAATGGACAGGGCGCATCAAATACCATCAGCTGAACGTCCTGCTCGTCTCGTCAGAAAAAAGTAAGAGAGCACTATATTATATAGAGAGTGAGATTGATAAATTATACGTTTAGATAGAGCCTTTTGCTGCTATACAATCGATGAAAGCAGGCCAGGCTTATTACTTTAGTGTGCGTGACAAGCTACGTCTTACACTCGAAATTTGTATGTCACTTTGTGTTTGTGTCAGAAATAGGCGCCGTTATGGTAAATTACAAATTTTATTACAGAAATAAAGTTGCGATTTTGGCAAATTTACTGGATTAGTAAGTAGCCTTCAAGCCTATTTGCAGGGAATACTTCAATGATATTAAATATTGATTAGTTATCGTAACAGATAGACACGATAATTCATTATCCGTTCAAGGAATTTCTCCTGAGACAAAATAATAAAGATGAATCAAAGAAAATTCTGCAGACTTTTATTTCAAGATGCTCCTTTAAGAAGGTGCAGATATTTTTGCTAATTCATCTTTCGCTCCCCGATGATAAGAGGTTCGTGCCGTACGGAAGTCGTTCCTTCTCAAACTCTTGAAAGCTTTGCAAAATGTCTACAGAAAACGACTTTTCGATCATAAGTACGTTTTGACATCCCTGCCATGGTTATTTAACAATGGCAGCACTTCACCCAAAGTCGAGTCCGATATTTTTAACGAGTTTTGTTGTTTGTAACAAAATACTGACCGATGGGTTTTCAAAATATTGTTTTTAATTGCAATTTACACAATAGAAACATATTAAAACAATTAAAACACTTATTAAAATAATAACATAAATAATTAATTCAAAAATGTTTGCAGATCTCCATTTGTAGATAAAAATAAGTTTATTAGAGTTGATGTTCAAATCGATTCTTCAGAACATTCGTATGATTACGTTACGATTATTTTTATTTTTGGAGTAGCCACTGTAGGTTTGTAACTCCATACATAGTTATAGGTGAGATGTGCTTGAGTGGCACGCGAGACGTGAGGAGGCGATAGGCGAGAGCGGGGCCGCGGCGGGAGGACACCGATTCCAAAAGTAACAATAATCGTAACTAGAATTAGATTAATTAATTATATTTTATAAAGATACGCAATTATTTTTATACTTTTTAGTACACATTATTTCTATTGTTTTGGAATAGTGTTATTGAAGTCGGTTGTTTTATATTTATTTTTATTTTAGATCAAAACAATTTTAATGGATTGTCGAAATAAAGATAAGTGGCATACCATGCAATGTCATCTCACCCAATTTAATTCTCTATATTGTGTTAAGTTTTCATACGATTTTTTCTTAAGGCTGGGGACCGAGCCAACGTCGTTGAGGAATTGTGCGATGCTAGATTACCTCTCTCGCACAAGATCGCCATAGTTTTAATTCAGAATTAAAAATGACAAAAGTATGTGATTTTAAATAGTATTGGTTAACAGTTCGTAATTTTTTCATACAGTTTTTATCTAGATTGAATGATTAGCATTTCTCCAACTGTACGAGTGAGGAGTACCTACTTTGGTGATTTTTTCTCGCAATGTTTAATAAAGATAGAAATGTGATGTGTAATTTTGAGTAATTATTTAATAACAATAATATCATCTAATAAAAAAAACAAAAGAAGCAATATGTGCAATATGCAATAAGATATATTAGCACATAGTATTGTGTTTCGTTGTTGTTTACCAGTAGATTGTAGAATTATTATTGGACATCAACGCGTCTTCAAATTACACGTTTCGTCTTCAGTTTTAGAATACTTAAGCTACTCAAATTGAAAATAAGTATAACAATTAATTTGTTGGTTAATCGGATAACATTTAAACTATGTTAATAAAGCAATACGTTAAAAAACCGAATTAAAACAAACCAGATGCTAAATAGGTTATAATATACTAGCTGACCTGTCAAACGTTGTTTTGAAATATAAATGATATATAAGCTTCAACGAATCTATTACAAAAGATTTCATTGAATAGTTTAGGAGTTATTAGGGAACATACAAACATACATTCTCTTTTATATAATATATAGATAGATAGATTACCGAAAAAGCATTATGAACTTTAAGCGGGTATTGAATTACACTTGTTAACATTTATAAATGTAAATTACCTTTAAACAACCTACGACAACAAAAACAAATGTAAGATGCTAACAGGCTTGTCTTGTTCGTAAAACAAATACTGATAGTCCAGACAGGTCTTATCAACTTTGTATTCTTTATGCACTTGACTATCAGGTTAGAAATGTTTGTTAGATAACGCTGGATTCATAAACCGTCTATTAAGTGACATTTAGTTAGATATGTCTCGTACTAGCTGTTGCCCGCGACTTCGTCCGCGTAGATTAAGGTTTTTTGAAAATAATAAGCAACTTTAATTGAAGATTATCTCATATCCTATTCCAGGTCCGGTTCCCGTTATCGCTCCCGTTCCCAACATTATTTTTATGAAAATATGGGACGAGACGAGCAGTATGTTCAGCTGATGGTAACTGATACGCCCTGCCGGTATCCTGTGCAAAGGAGCCTCCCGCCGGTTTACAAACTGGTACAACATATTTATACATGAATCTTATTTCGAGGAAGATTGCTATGGCAAACCTACTAATTATAGCTCATCGGCGTGAATGGTTTTGAAACCATAGATTTTCCGGGATATAATGTAGCCTATGTCCTTTCCCAAGCTATCCAAGTCTATCTTTATACCATTAAATGTCACCAAAATCGGTTCATTAGCTCCGGCGTAAAAGCTTAACAAACAAACTTACATTCACAATTATAATAATAGTAGTGATGACACGAAGCGGGTCTTGTTTGAAAGAATTAATTGTACTCATTTAGAATTAATTTAGTATTGTGACAGATATTGTATGGTCGTTTGCGAATTGAAGAAATATTTACAAAGAAACAGGTATTTAAAGACAGTTTGAACTGGAAAGTAATAAGTATCACTAATAGCTTTGTCTACCTTAAACTGCTTTTCTTTTTTTATTGAAGGGAAACAAAATACCACCTGATGGTAAGTGATCCACGCAGCCCATACTCTCTTGTAACACCAGAGGAATCACAGGAGCGTTGCAGACCTTATAAAGCGTCAAATAAACGTACCTACATAACAACTAATAAACAACCTATAGAACATAGAATCTGTTTGGTTTAAATTGTATTTTTTTAACGTATTGGCTTATAAACATAGTTTAAATGTTATTCATTAACAATTTGTAACAAATTAACTGTGATACTTATTTTCAATTTGAGAAGCTTAAGTATTCTAAAACTGAAGTCGAAACTTGTACTTTGAAGACGCGTTGATGTCCTATAATAATTCTAAATAAACGTATAATATTATGAATGAAAACCGAAAACACATTGGTACGTGACATGCGAGGATCGAACCGGGGGTTCCGTGGTGAGAGTTAACGATTCATACTATTGACCTCCTCGGTAGCGCCCCTCTTTTTATATTTTTTTTTTATAGAATACTTAGCGGTTTCCGTATAAGAGATAGACGTCTTGTGAGCTTTTTTTTGAATGGACTAAAACTACAGTTCAGAAGTAATTTTTCTTCCAACTTATTAACGTAAACTATAAACCATATTAAAGGCTTGCTGAATGTGTTATAAAATTTTATATAGTCTCTGCTATTCTCCATGAGACATGTCATATATAAAAAAAATCTAATCCGTCTATTGAACCAGAGATTGGCTCGTTCGAATTATTGAAAAAGAGAGGAATATCTACTCTTTTGTCTTAAAATATTAGTAATATTAAAAATATTTTTAATTAAAGATTAAAATGGTTTTAATAATTATTGTTATATCCTGATGTTTCACTAATTATAATACAGTTATTAAAATAGCGAAAGGTCAGTCACCTGTATAATGTGAATTCTAGTAATAACATAAATTTCTTTATTATATTCAATAGTTAAAAATATCTATCATTTATATATTGGTTCTATACTAAAATACTTAGTTATCATATCTTCGGTTCAAGTAATTTTACGCACACTATGTTATTATTTTTATATTTGGCGAGCTTACATCAACATTTACAAATCAATCAAGTAAATAGAAAGAATATAGAAACAAATTTGATTAATCTAACTATAACTAGAGATTTAGAATAGAAACACTTATACATACACAGATATATATTTACATAATTACACTAAACTTCTCTAAAGATTTTGTAAAATCCTTTGTGAACGCTCTTTTTATACTACTACAAATATTATGTCACTAAACTTACTTACATCACAAAAATCCTCGTGCTTCCATGAAAAACTGTAACACAAGTCTAATTCACTATCACGATACAAGTCCCGCGCTCTTTAACGATAGACGTAACGTCCTAACTCTACTGACGTTCAGTGGCTACTGGTCGGAAGTCTGTCAGCTGCCTACCGCCCTACGCAACCCAGACAGGGCCCAAGAGAGAGGGGTAGTGGAGTGCAACACATAATCATCCCTTGTCAACATTTTCCGACTAGGCTTTAAGCGAAGTGCTTAAGTTAGTAGTTTTTATTTGGATTCGTATTTTCTGAAACAATTTTCAAAGTCACCGTGAAATAAACTTAATTTAAATAGGCTTAAACTAAGCGGTTTTGAATCTTCATACTGAATTCAAATTCAAATATTTTTATTCAAAATAGGATGTGGCATCACTTATTGAAAGTCAAAAGTACCACTCATTCCAAAATTAATGCCTCAGATCTGAGAAGAACGGGCGCAAAAAGCCCAGCGGGTTTTTTTTCATCGTTAAAATATGTTTACAAAGTAATATTGTACTATTAAACTTATTATTTAATAGCCTGAGGGCGGTCACTCCATTCCCAATCTGTGGTATCATTAAGAAAGTAATTTATGTTTTAGTAACCTTTACCACACAAAGCATTTTTTAACAATTCTTTTGAATAACTTTTGTTTTGAACATTTTCTTGGATCTTTTTGTAAAAGCATATACATCACCCCACAAAACTTACTAATTCGACTTAGCCGAGTAGTAGGCATTATAAGTTTATGTCTGTTCCTGGTGTTTATATATGTCTATCATAGTTTCGGAAAAAGTAGAGTTCGTAAGAAGATCATACAAGAAACTCAAAGGCAACTCTTTTAAAATATATTCATTTGGCTGTTAATATACATAGCAAATTAGTTTGTAATAAAAATAAAACATTTTAAATATAAAATATTTTATTTAAAAAAAACTGTATAAGTATTTTTCAAAAATTTGTCTTCAATAAATTCGACACGTGTTTTGCCGCTACACGAGGCATCCTCAAGAGATGTTGACTGACTAATTTCCGCAAAACAGCGCCTATTTCATTTTTTTTTAATAACTATTAATTATTATATATTTAATGCATCGTCTGTGCTAGGATGCTTCGTGAACATGATGGTCGTGATTACTGTCATAATTAGTAATCGCATCCAACAAATACTTATCTTAGGAGCTTTGTATACATTATTTAAATCAGTTAATGCAGTACTTAAAACAACTTATTACTAATATTTTAATAGAACTTTCGAAAAATTTCTGTAATTGGTGTTCTGTACCCATAAGGACTGCGCAACCAATTACCTAAGCATATTCATTTTCTAGAAAAATGAGGTCGAATCTTATGGTAGTAACTAGATATACTAGGTGATTACTTAATTCTAGGTAGACACTTGTCTTCATCCATTAAAAAATCTGTCACACATCGTACGTGATATAACATTATAAAGATTTCTTGTTCGATGGTAAGGAACTCTTCGTATCCGAAACGCACTTGACAAGTGGTTTGTCTTAAAGATACTTGGATCCGTCCGAGTGCTCTTACCACTGAGCCAACCGTTCGAATGACGTATGATTCGTAAATATTGGTATGTCTTTTTCAACTCTCTGGCTGTGGCGTAGGTTTGAGTCCCGTTTCGCTCATAAATTTTGGTTACAAACTTAATTTAATTAATCCCAGATATGAGGGATACTTTCAAAATAACAAAATGCTTAAATTTATTTACCTATTGTCTAACACTTCATAACAGCCTTTAGGTAATCCAATTTAAAATATCCATGATCATTACTGCTAGTCCCCCTAAGTTTCTCAAAATCATTTGCATAAGAGTTTTACCTCCACGCGAGGCATTTTCAGGAGCTGTTGACACGCAAAATGTACGGAAATTTCACAAGAGTTAAAGATTTTCTTAAACTTAGTGCATCTAACACTAACGATCATTATTTAGAGTATCTCAAATAGAAACGAATTTCTCACGTAATCAAACTTATCCGTAGATAGTACGAATCTTTAACTATTAATTATATAATATCATTTGTAATTCTCATAGCAAAACAAATTTTGTTTTTAAATTTTATTTGTGTAATAAATTTAATCCTAGAAGTGGGGGTTATCGCTTTAAAACATAGGAAATTGTTTAGATTTGCAAGAGCGACATCTCAAGTCAATATCCTAATATTATGCAAATATTGGTGTAAACGATACGTCACTCGAACGGTTGGCTCAGTTGGTAAGAGCGCTCGCACGGAACGCGATAGGTCGCGGGTTCGAGTCGCGCATCGGTTTCAAAATTTTGTTTTTAAATTTTATTTGTGTTATAAATTGAATCCCAGAATTGAGGGTTATCACTTTAAAAACATAAAAAATACTGAATAATTCACAAAAAGTATATTAAATTTGTATTCATGTATCATCTATACATATTCATGTATGTTAAATTTAATATGAACGCAGCTTACACGTTCATGAAACTAAAACCAATTTCGGATCACTAAAATATTTAGCGACAGGAGCTATTTGATAAAGCAGGATTTATACGATGTTTATGTGACAATATATTCGGATTTATTCCGCGATACTCAGCAAGGACACACGGATACAGCCATAAAATCTGTCTATTAATAAAATGTCTGCAATTCTGGTGCAATGTTGAGAGTAATGTGTATCGATCTAGGCTAAATTTAGTAGGACTAGAGAATGGCATGCGCAGACTGTTGAATTAATGTTACATAGAATACCACTATCATACCGCATTGTTCATCTATTTCGGTATCATTGTTTTAAACCGACTTCAAAAGGAGGAGGTTCTCAATTGGATTGGTGTTTTGTATGTACATCGATTACGCTGAGATTTATGAAAATAAGGACGAAACGAGCGGATGTTCAGCTGATGGTAGTTGATACCTAAATCAATGCAGTGCCGTTTAGGATTCTTGAAAAACCCAAAAAAATTAGAACGCCACTACACTGTTGCGCTCGTCACCTTGAGACATAAGATGTTAAGCCTCATTTGCCCAGTAAGTTCACTAGCTACCGCGCCCTTTCTTACCGAAACACATAATGCTTACACATTACTGCTTCACGGCAGAAAAAGGCGCTGTTGTGGTACCAATAATCTAGCCGGCATCATGTGCAAAGGAGCCTTCCACTGGCACTCCCATTTGGTCCCATAGAAATTTAATGTTTTATGAAATTTTTTATTAACATTTTACTTTACGTGGACGATACAATTTTAGTTTGCGTACGGATTTAAGGCACCGATTTAAAACATATCAATATGTAGTACATATAAATAATAGTATTTTATTATAATAAAAGGTATTAGGTTTGCATAAGAAGTGTATTAAATGAAATCCTCATCAAGTTATTTTAATCTTTTTTGTTTTTGAAGGCGCATTTTTAAAAAGTAGTATTTTAACTATTTAATTTAAATGTACCTACCTACTCATGCTTATAAATAAGTAAAAAAGTTTTTTTTTATATGTTTTTCTTTAGTTTAATATTATAAATTATTACAAACCTTCTAAATGTTTAGTAGAACGAAAAATGCATACTAATTTAACTCTTAATGAAAATTATCAGTAAAAAGGCTGCGTACTAAAAAAATTGTAAAAAAAAACCTTATAATTTTAATAAATATTTTTTTATTAATTCAAAAAAATTTTTTTTTATTAATACAAAAAAAATCAGAATCTTAGGTATCTATTTATGTTTTAAAATTACACAAATAAAATTTGAAAACAAAATTTATGAACGATACAGGACTCGAACCCGCGATCTCTCGCGTTCCGTGCGAGCACTGTTCCACTGAGCTAACCGTTCCAGTGACGTAAAGTTCATAAATCTGTCTTTGTTCAACTCTCAGGTGACAAAATTTAATTTGTGTAACCAGTCCCTGAAGTTAGGGTTATCACGTTAATACAATAATGCTAAAAAATTACCAGCAGTGTCCTTTGCACAGGATGCCGGCTAGATTATGGGTACCACAACGGCACTTATTTCTGCCTTGAAGCAGTAATGTGTAATCTTTACTGTGTTTCGGCCTTAACATCTTATGTCTCAAGGTGACGAGCGCAATTGTAGTGCCACTCAGAATTTTCGGGCTTTTCAAGAATCTTGAGCGGCACTGCATTGTAATGGGCAGGGTATCAATTACCATCAGCTTAACGTCCTGCTCGTCTCGTCCCAAATTTTCATAAAAAAAAATTGTTTTAAAGTTATCATAAATCTGAGTTGTGGAAATAATTGAATTGAGCTTTTAAATAAATATAACGCATGTGGGTGCGTCTGTACGAATATAGATTAATAACTTGGGATTAATTTAGAGGCTTCACTACAGACAGTGCCTCTAGAGGGAGATAAGTTTCATGGGACTTCGTGTAGGTTTATGTTATAGGTTTACTGCGGAGGTTGCTTAACGTTAAATCCTTTTAGTGTCTATTTAAAGCAAGCTCGAATTCAGTGAATTGATATTAAATTTTATCTCTGGCTTAGAATATTGTCGTACGGTTCAATCTTTTGGATTGCTTAGAAGGATTTGCTGATTATTTCTATGTAAGTGGAGTAAGTACGTTAAGATAATGTTAACGGTGATTGTTATTGCCTTTGAAATAACCATCCACTATACAGTAAGACAGAAAGAGAGAACAATCACAACCGACACTCGCAATACTAAGTATGTGAAAAAATCTTGTTTTTTTACACACTTTTTACTCAAATTATCTTGCCCCAAACAAGGCATAGCCTGTACTATGGGTACAAGACAATGCAATATTTAATACAATAAATTACTTAAACATACATAAATATCCATGACTCGGAAAAAAACATCTATATTCATCATATAATTGCTACCGGGATTCGAACCCGGGACCTCTAGCTTAGTAGTCAGGGTCACTAGCCTAGCTATATGAGTCGTCACGGTCATCGTTTTAGGACTACCCAAATGACGAAGTTCAACTGAACATTTGTAACAAAATTTGATTTAAAAAAAGAAGCCCGCTGAGTTTCTTGCGCCCGTTTTCTCAGGTCTGAGGTTAACTCTTTCAAATGGGCCGTGGTTTTAACGTTCAATAAGTGATTGTTAATGATATTTGAATTTGAATTTGATAATTGAAGTGATTCATTCTCAGAATTATTAGCGATGATATTATTTTTACTTTAATTAAAAATAAACGGCTAGAAAGAGAAAGAAAAGTAAATTCTTTATTTACTCTTATGTAAACAATTCGTTGTTTTAAAGTGATAACCCTCAGTTGTGGAGTTAATTACACAAATCAAATTTCTTAACAAAATCTATGAACGATGCGGGACTCGAACCCGCGACCTCTCGCGTTCCGTGTGAGTGCTCTTCCAACTGAGCCAACCGTTTTAGTGACATATCGTTGATAAATTTTGTATACTTTGTTCAACTCTCAGGTTGTGGCTTCATGGAACGCAAGAGGTCGCGGTTCATAGTTCGATATTGAAACTTGAATATTTTACAACAGCGCCATGTATTATCATTTCCGAGTTTATAAGATGCGGGTAATATGACAAATTGACGCACGCCATATTACTTTAATATCTATCGTTTTAAACTGGCTTTGAGTAATAGAAGTTTGATGATAAAGCATATTTGTAAGGAGCTCTTTCACTTTAATATATTAGACTCTTAATAGACACGTAATCCAATTTCAGTGTCTGGCGGATCTTTAATGGATTTAAAACTGTTGAAATATGCGTTTTAAGGTACAAAACAAAACTGGGTTAGGCAGTAGAGATCTTGTTAATCATAGTCTGCATACTGCACATACAATATATATACTATATTGAAAGCAATCTATTTCACCAAATAAAACCTAGTTTTATTTTCAACCTGCTGGCTAAATCACATTAAAATTTTGATTGATGAAAATAAGGGATGAGACGAGCAGGACGTTCAGCTGGTGGTAATTGATACGCCCTGTCCATAACAATTCAGCGCCGCCCAAGATTATTGAAAAATCCAAAAATTCTGAGCTGCACCACAACTGCACTCGTCACTTTGAGACAGTAATTTCACTAGCTACGGCGCCCTTGAGACCGAAACACAGTAATGTTTACACATTGCTGCTTCATGACAGAAATGGGCGCCGTTGTGGTATCCATTATCTAGCCGGCTTCCTGTGCAAAGGAGCCTCCCACTGGTGACGATACCTGAATGAGCACCTTCAAGAAAAGTACGTAAACTTTTCTGAAAAACCGGAATCACTCTTATGATTCCTCTGGTGATGCAGGAGAATATGGGAGGCGGTGATGTCTTAATATCAGTTCCCGTATGCTCGTTTGCCCACTTCTTCCATAAAAAAAACAAAGCACAATAACTATTTATTTTATACCTTTACATAATAACTTATATTTCTAGTAAAATGAAGTCTAACACACCTAAGTAGAAATTGTTAAAGAATAACTAATATTGAGCTTTGAAATATAGGCGACTTTTCAATTAGGTAGATGTGACATATTTACAACAACTTTTTGTTAATATTATGCAACAAAATATAAAGATGCTAGTCGACGTCTATTGAATTTATGTAAGTGCACTCAACATAATGTCATTCAAGGTTCGAGGAAATCATACTTTGAAGGCAGCAGCGTAATGTGAAAATAACGTTTTTCAACTTTCTCAAACACTTGCAATTAATTCTTAATGCCAAACGAAGGAAGCTTATATCTAGAATGTATGCTATAGAGTAAATATATGCGATACACTAATAATATATTCTACCGGAAAACATTATATTATAAAAAAAGCACTACAAAACTAAATCTGTGTCAAAATGAAAACAAAATTTGATCAATCGGCTCAATTTTTAAATAAATATAAATAGCGCGTGCTAATAATTTAGAATAATTTGTAAATCATGTTTGTTTTCAATTATAATAATTGAATCAAGTCGAAATTCAAAATTATGTTTCGACAATAATCTAAAAAATTTCGAAAGCTTTCTATGAGTTCAATTTTTTTTTAAATTGGTCAGGAAATGGCCGAGAAACAATTTAACACAGAAATCAATTGGAGTCACCCAGTGGGTGCTCCGCTTAGCTTCGCACAGTAATTTCGTTTTTATCAAATTCTATTTATATTGTGAATAATAAGCAGATGTAGCAGTAACAAAGCCAATATTTTCAAAATTCTTGCGTGGAAAACAGTTTATATGCTTACAATCCTCGTTATTCATTACTTATCTGAATAAATATATCAGATATATATAGAGATATCAGATATATAACTTATCTGAGAGTTGTACTAAAAAAATGCGTCATGCCATGCCAAAAAACTTGTTTAACTGCTAGGAAAAGTGTTGTTTCAGAAAGGCTCTGGAGTGAAAACTATAACCAATAGCAAGCATTAGAAACCTACAAATAAGACTTTAGTATATGTGTAACAGGATTAAGTAGTGTTCATAGCTCAAAATGCTATATTTTCACGAAAATACGTGTCTAAAAACACCTTGTTTGCATGTTTTCTGCTTACTCTTCGCCTTAAATGTTTGCAACTACCGGCGGGGTCACTATCAACTGTTAAATAAAATAAAAATAATCTAACCTATTATTTTTAACAGAATTGAGTATTCCGATGAGGAACCTACGAAGCAATTCTTGAGTTTCGCATATTCATAGTGGCAGGGATGAAATATTGCATATGACAAATGTGACGATTATTTTCGCCTGAACGACATTAGTCTCTGAATTCGAACGCTCAAAATTTGCGAATAATTTCGCTGAGAATTTACTAGACAGATATTCTGATACACATAAATATACAAATAACAACGTTATATGTGGATTGAACTAGCGGTATCTATAAAATCATGTATATTATGTCTGATCTTTTAAAACCTAAATATTAAACTTTAAAAAAAAAAAAGTTAGCTATGTCTTTCTTCTTGTGAAGTAAAAGCACGTTAAGCATTTTTGAGATGAGGAAAAGCACTTAACTCACGTTGACTGTCACGCATTTTACATTTGACAGGAATTTGTAAATCGTTTCTTATTTTGGTTACCATTAGCCTAGAATCTATATATATAGCCTAGAGCCTTACATGCAAAATGTATGAAAAAATCTTATTTTTACGTTCAACCTATGATAACCTATGAAATAGTTATTGCTTAATCATGTCATTTAAAAAATAATATTCTTCATATATTGCAGCTATTATAACATGAATGAATGAAAAATGTTTATTTGAATCGTATAGTACACTTAAATATACAAATAACTTAAAATAAAACTTTTAAGGGAGACAATCAAAAAAACAAAATCTGAAAGAATACCACTTATATGGTACAAAAATGGTTCCAACTCAGCATGTTTGCTGGTGTGAAAACAAACGCTGATCTTCCGTTGGGCCATTTGGGCCACATAATATCATAATATCAGTGCTTTTGTATTAAATTCAATTTCTTGAATCTTGTACCAGAATAACTATCCAAAGTAATGTAAACTATTAGAACAATAAAGCGTTCCAATTCCCAACAGCCAACCAACCGAAGACTACTGTGTTACCACACTGCAATTCTGTAACTTAAATGCGGGAATAATGCAAATTGATACAATTGCCACATGCACCCTAACGTGTCCTAGATACAATGTCGTGAATACTCCTAATGTAGGGCACAGAAGAGATTATTAAGGCATAAAAGGCATTTATTTTCTCAAAATTGATTCATTTAGAATTCTTTTTGATGTCATTTCTAATATACTAGATACTACTACCGCTTCAGATACAAATGGCGCTGTGAGATAGAAGAAGCAAGAATCTCTCGTAGCATTCTATTTTTGCGTTCTTTTTTATCAAATATACAATATTGTACTGTCATTGCTTTTACTATAAAATAATTATAATCAAGTCCCAGGCTTTCCGATCACTTAAATATTCAGCTGTGGATTTGTAGGAAAATTCTAGAGCAGTTTTTAATAAAACATTGATGTTTTTATAGATAATAAAAGGGTATATATTTCTCCTTAAAGCTATTATGTATCTTATGAAGCGTACGAGAATTAGTTACTAGCAATTCCTCATTTCTAGTGTTATAATAATGAAAATCACTATTAGGAGTGATTTGTGGATGCATTAAAATTTTGTCAAAGGCCAACTGCCTTCGATTTTGTCTGTATATAATTTCTTTTACTGGATTGTTTTGAGTGGAAACCAAATTTATTTTCCTCAATAAAACTATGTTTATGTAAAAAAATATTTTCTGATATAAAAATATATTTTGCATTTAAGTGTAAATACTGCTATTTTCACATTAAGAAAACCTTAATCTAAATATCACATTAATTATTTTCATAGAATTATTCGTCCAAGATTTTTTTTATGAGGCTTTGTCCACATAAAAAAACCAACGAAGAACGATATATATTCATTTCATTTGCCCACCATATATTTTATACTTTGATTAATAGCTTTATTTCACAAATAGAAGTTGTTTTTATATTTTGTTTGGAACGGACCAGAAGTCTATAATAGCCTTAAACTCTAATCTCTCCTGTTTTGTGACTATTACTTAATATGTTAGTTACTCATTCTGTCTAGTTCTTTGAATGAATTTTGCTTGTGGCGGCGACATGGGGCGGGTCGTTCCCTTCCTCAATATATGGCCCAAGGAGCCAATGGCTGCGCATCGTGCTCATGAATTAGTAGATATTATTAGAATTGTAGATATTAGTTCTTGGAAATTATTCTTATTAAAGTGGCGATAAATAATCTAATATATAAAATTCTCATGTCGCGGTGTTTGTAGTTAAACTCCTCTGAAACGGCTTCTCATGAAATTTTGTGTGCATATTGGGTAGGTCTGAGAATCGAACAACATCTATTTTTCATACCCCTAAATGTTAATGATAGTCCCCACCCCAAATCTGTTTTTTATAGTAACGACAATTTTTTTTTCAGTATAAAAAAATAGGCACAACATCAAATTTTCGCCCTTCTACGATCTACAACTATTTTTGTATCGCGATTTTTATATTATTCTGCTCCAACCACAAATCCGCTATAGGGTTGCAAGATGGCAATCGAATACAATAATTGTAGTACGATAAATTTGGTCTGAGAATCGGTTGCATCTACTTTTTATACCCCAAAAATTTTTTAATTACTTTATATGGTTTTACAACGTTTGCTGGGTCAGCTACTGTTAATATATATACATATCTGTCATTGATTGGTGCCATTTATTGACCTAAATGATTAAATTTCAACAATTTTGGTTTGATTTGTTAAGATAATAAAAATGGTAAAACAGGAACTTAAGAACTGTTATAGTTTCCACTAACAATAAGTTGCCTTTAATAACCTCATATAAAACAGATTGTTTCTAAGTACACATCTAAAGCGTTTCACTTAGGAACAATAACAAATCGCTTAATAGCCCCTCCCAGTTGGCTTTATTCCCGGAATGTTTACGGCGTCCTGGACTGGATAGTCTCCAAAATTTCACCGTCTACCTCATTATCGTACTAGTGTTAATACTGGATGCCCGTGAATTCTTTTAGAGGGTCCTCTGTTAGTGCGTTTTAATTTTGTCTCTTTATTGCTTGCTTCGTTAAAGCTGAAGGGTTATTTGGCTGAGTGAAAATTTAGGCCCAAAATTGAAACTGTTTTTGCCTTTTTAATTGTTATGATTATTGCTTAAGCTTCAGATAGACAGACTAGTTAGACAGTGGGAGGCTCCTTTACTATGCCGGCTAGATTATGGGTACCACAACGGCGCCTATTTCTGCCGTGAAGCAGTCATGTGTAAACATTACTGTGTTTCGGTCTGAAGGGCGCCGTAGCTAGTGAAATTACTGGGCAAATGAGACTTAACATCTTACGTCTCAAGATGACGAGCGCAATTGTAGTGCCGCTCATAATTTTTAACACTGGATTGTGTGCAGGGCGTATCAATTACCATAAGCTGAACATCTTGCTCGTCTCGTCCCTTATTTTCATTTTAAAAACTTTGCCAAAACAGCGACGCTTGTAGATTTTCAAGGATCCAATTTAATTAAAAATTACTAAATTTTTTCGTATTTTTTATTTGACTTATGCAATGTATTGTGCATGTTGATGAGACGATATTTTATTCAAGTTTATTCCGACTGGCAATTTGAGTTAATAAATCCCACACAGTTTGATTATAATTTAGAATCCAAAAATTGGCCCACCAACCAATATTAACACTGCTATGTAAGGTCATAGTTTCAAGGAAATCAATTCTATGAAGTCTGGCATTTTCATCACACCATGGTAAAGATAAAAATTTAAGGCTTCAAAGAACTCTATAAAATGAACAGACATGATATAGCTACACATGTGATAACAAAAACCACTTATTTAATGTTACTTATTTATAAGTTTTAAAGAAAAAACTCTATCGTAATTGGAAGTGGTGATCACCTATAATTTCGCGAGCATACTCGTAACACGAGAAGCGTTTGTAAATTAAAAATAAAATAAAATAATTTATCCAATAATACAAAAATATAACTTAAAGTACTGAAACTCTTAACTCTAGCCGATTTTAAAAATTATTTATTAATTTTTGTATACAACGTTAACTGATTTTTTTTTAATAAAAATAATCTCAAAACAGCGTCTTAAATACTTAAGCTATAATATATCGTACTTAGTCTTTGCTCGTACTTTACTTACGTAAAACTTAGCTAAGTGTAAGCTTAGCATAATCTTTGATTTAGTTTTATTGTAATATCTTGACAGCTTAAATTATGCTGAGCTTCAGCAAAGACAGCCCAAAGGAAAAGTCAAGTACGCGTTTTATCTGTCACCAAAGTTTTACCTAAGTAAAGTCTAAGCAAAGTCTAAGTAGGCAAAAAAAATAATGCAAACAGGACCTCTTGAATGCATATAATATACGAGTTAATCTTAATATAAATCGCATGAAATAAAATATAATTCTTGGTATGTTACTAGCAAAATTAATAAATCAGTTCTACACAATACTTTATGTAAACAGAAGTCACTACTTAATTCTTTCACGCTGTCATAGTATAAAAAATCATTTAACACAAGAAGGTTACAGTAAATCATTTCTCTAAAACGTTCGCTACTACAGAGGGTGTTAGGAAACTATCAATGATATTGGGACAAGAAAAAAAGCATTGATAAATGATGCGATACGTTTTGTCACCCATTTTAATATACAGCCTTCGATACCACCCCACATTACGTTTATAAAAGTCATTCTTCATTCCAGTCTGTTGGATATCCTCTATAAAAGTTCAGCTGCATACAACAAAAGCATCTCTGGTCAACTTTATTGTAACAGCCATTACAATAGATATCACTGATTTCGTCCCACGACAATGGTTTGTAACTCGTAACCGTTCGACCGAAAGGATGTTTTAAACTTTCATTGTATTGCTTTAAGTTTTGAATAGTTTTTGCCTTGTCCTAAAAACATGTTATGACTCGATGTTTTTCTGTTAAAAAAAATACCTGTATACACAAAAGAATTCTTTTTTATGTCATTTCTAACACTACCACTGCTGAATGTACTTTCAAATTAAATTAATTAAATATAAATATAATATAACATTTATAATTAATACATACATTTATTTACCTACACAAAACAAATCTTATAGCTATATTTACAATACTATGACTAAATAAAATTAAAACTATCATTACGTGGAAGCGTACCAAGAATATCTACTAATTAAATTTTAATGAATAATTTGAAAATATTTTTTTGGAATTTTTTTGTATGGTTTTTCGTGAAATATTAAAAATATATTGAATTATATTAGTGTCCATTGAAATTTCACTTCTATGTGTCCCAGCTTTATTACTTTTTTTTTCACAAAAAATGTAATAGGGAAAGGTCAAAGTAATTTTCATTTCATTTTGTTTTCTGGAACGAATGGCTAGAAAACGTTAATTTCAAACGATTGATTTAAAACAGCCCCCCCTTAAACAGAATTATGTGCTCTTATAACGATATCACTGCAAAAAATGGTAATATAGATATTTTTCATATGACTAATATCAATAAATTTAAAACCGACTGCATTAAAATATTAATATCTTAGTTATGTAAGTTAAATATAAGAAATAAATTAATGTATTGTTGTATAGTTATAAATTTTATAAATCTCTTTTTTTAAAGTAGTAATGTATTTAAGTCATTTAATATCATCATTTTTGTTTAACTCTTCATTTCTTTAATTTTAATTGTTCAACTTTGTTATGTCGCAGTATTGTAAATGTTACATATGTCATATTGTACTATCCCTTGTGTACTTGCTAAAATTTTAATTTTATAATGATGTGTTGTTGGTGTAACTATCTAAATAAATAAATAAATAAACACTCATTTTTGAGGCATTGTATCATTTCTAGAGTTACCAAGCATTTCATATAAGCAAAAAATTGCAGGTGTTAATCTGAATTAACTCAACCACGCGTAAGCTGATGTTCTTATTTTGACAAACTACACAAAACTCTTTTGTTGCTATTTGTACATAGCCTATCAATAGAGAGTACAAGATAATAATTAATATTTTAAGTGATCATAGTAGTAGTAAAATGTGTTTAATTTTACAATTTAAAAATTTTTTGATTTTTTTACTCCAACACATTACATCGACGTATTAATGGTAAAACCAACTAAGTATCGATTTTTGGAAAACTATGTTAAAAATGCACTTTTTCTTTAAAAAATGAGAACTATCTAATGGTAAAACCCACTTTGTAGTATTATGTAGCGTTACAAAGATAGTGAATGGTAAAAAACACTAAAATAGGATTTTTCATAAAAGTTGAGACTGAAAAACATATCATCGCTTAAAATTTTTTTCCTACGAAAAAAACAAATTATCCAAATAAATCTCTATTTCAAGCTGAAAGTTTCTTTGATACCCATTTTGTTGATCTACACGCAAAAAATACAATCAGGAGTTAACTGTTTTTCGCTTTAGTGAAACCTTCTTAGCAGAACTCGAAAATAGAATTAAATCATACCTAACCGAAATAGTACTTTTTACTCGACAATAATTAAGATAATGCTATACATGTTTTATATTAGAATGAACTTAGTGACGGACCTCAAAACAGATGCAATAGTTTTTAGCTAGGGGGCTGCAGTTGAATTACAAAAAAACAGGCAATAATTGTGTGACCTATATGCGAAGCGACAATGTTACTATACTGATGAGACTAGATACTATAATGCACGGTATAAAATAATAAAATTGAGAAAGTCTATATCTATAATTTTTATATCTGTGGTCTGGTACTAAAAGGCCCAAATAAAATTTTGCACTAAATGATGTCTTAGTGACTTTAAATAAATAATTTTATGTATAGATAGTATAGAAAAGTGTATGTATTTAACATTGAGTGGTATTTTGTGTCCAATGAAGCCAAACAATTACTTATTTACTAAATAAGTAACTAGAGCAAAAATTTATATGGGCTCTTTTAGCACCAGACCACAGATATGTATTTCTAAATTATCTTAGTTTATAATAATCGCGTGTTTTATAATTTAAATATAATTAAGCTACAATGGAAATTTCAACCATTTATCAATTTTTTTGTATGTTTCATAATTTTCTTAATTCTTCACATGGGTTATACTTTATTTCAAAAATATTTAGATCCATACGAGATACACTAATAATAAATTGCCTACAAAAGACGTTAGTGAACACTCTGGATATATTTTATATTGATAATCGAAGCGAAGCGATCGGACACTAGTCTAACAAAAAATACCTACTCTAGAGGAACTTTAAAAAAATAGTATGTCACAGCCTTCTAGAAAAGTTTGCAAATTCAGAATATTTGCAAAGCAAACATACTACAGGCTATGCCTAGTTTGGGGCAAGATAATTGGTGTAAGAATGTGTCAATATTATCTTATATTACTATATTATTTACACTAGCGTCTAATTATGATTTTTTTTATGGAATTGGAGGACAAACGAGCGTACGGGTCACCTGGTGTTAAGTGATCACCGCCACCCACATTCTCTTGCAACACCAGAGGAATCACAAGAGCGTTGCCGGCCTTAAGAGCGTAATTATGATGTCACTAAATTGTAATAATATATGTCATTATATGATACAATCCTAAAATTATTCTATAAACGCTGTTTTACAAATAGTAATCTACATTCGTGAAACACAACATCACAAATTATTCACTACTCTACCTAATCTAAACAATTACCAAAATGATTTCTGAGCAAAGGTGATTTATGACGGCCTCAATAGAATATCAATGCGTTCGACCACCCGCTTTACCTACTAACGACGTTATCGGAAACAATACTGTCAACACAATGCAAGAATAACGACCTCTGAGTGACTGCCATTGAGGCTTGAAGCCCAATATACAAAAACAAAAGACGAATATAAATCACAGATCCTAACACGACACCATGCAAATACTAACTCATGCAGCAATTAAAGAAATTTCAAATGTGCCCATCTAAAAATAAAGTTTAGTTTCGTGTGTAATTAAATACCCAGAGAACAGTACCGCCATGTAAACAATGGTTGGATATTGTTAGCTTTACAACCACTATAGCATAATCATTGGTCCATTGTCGGTCATTCTGTAATTCTGGAAACTACGATGCGGGAAGTATAGAGTTGTATTATTCTGAGGGTTGTACTGAGCTTATATAATGGCAAAATATTTTAACCGCGTCGCGTGACCAATTGATGAGTTTACGACTCTTTCAAACAATTATCATGTAATTCGTTTTAAAATATACCTGCTGCCTCAAATACAAAGATATGCTTAAAGGTGCAATAACAATTTGAGGTTAACTTTATTACATGCCTTCATATACTACCCTATAGGCCAGCGGTTTGTGACCCGGTAGGTGAAATCATTTATATGATGAATATGAATGTTCGTTTCCGATTCATGGTTGTTTATTTGTATTTATGTTTGTAGTTTTAGTTTGGGGCAAGATATTTTGTGTAAGAGTGTGTCAATATTATTATATTATTAATATTATATCAGAATTTCTGTAAAGGACTCCTCTAATTTAATAATTCGTGATAATGCTCAGGAAGTCTAGTCTAGTCAGGTCTTCGTCTTTTTCTTCTCCTATCTGAGGTGGGCAATCATTAAGGATAACTGGATTTTGTTCACCGCTGCCCTAAACAGTAATTTTGTACTCATATTGAACCACTGGCGATGGTTCTTAAGCCAGGATGTTCGTCTGCGGCCATGACTTCGTTTGCTTTTCATCTTTCCTTGTATTATGAACTGTAGCAGGTTATATTTTTAATTGGAAAGTCTACATAATCTAAATGTTATCTTAAGTTACAATTCTGCTAAAATATGTTAGTCTACATACAGATTGTACCGCTAAAAAAAGCCTTGATCCTTCTCTAAGGTTTCGTAATATTGTAAATGTTTTTATTACGATATTATATGTTCTCGTAAAATATGACAACGAAGGATAATTTTACCAGTGGGAGACTCTTTTGCATAGGATTCCGACTAGATTATGGGTACCACAACGGCGCCTATTTCTGCCGTGAAGCAGGATGTGTAAACATTACTGTGGTTCGGTCTAGGAAGGGCGGTGTAGCTAATGAAATTACTGAGCAAATGAGACTTATCATCTTATGTCTCAGCGTGACGAACGCAATAGTAGTGCCTCTCTGAATTTTTGGATTATTCAAGAATTCTGAGCGGCACTGCGTTGTAATGGGCAGGGCGATCAAGGTGTTTTCATGCCTGCTTAACGGCCATCTGTCCATAGAACTATGTACCTTACCCACTGTCACTTCAGCTTTGGTTCTCCAACGAATCTCCTCATTCGTTAGTCTTCATACAGAATATATTTAAAGCCCAACCGCACGGCTTAGAGTTAAGGGTTATACCGTCCTCCGGAGAAGAATTTGCTCACGCTGTACTCCCTGACTGAATGACTGAGTTAATCGGCAAGTAAACCTCTGCTTGCACTAATACGTCATATGCTTCACCTCTACACGAGATATCCTAAGTAGATATTGACTCACCGAACTCTGGAACGAAAGTGAAAGTGACAACTCTCGTTCCATATTCCGCACAATGTACAATGACATATTTTCTATTTCGTGTGATATTCTTCTCAGGTCTGAGGCAGTCTTTTTTGAATGGGTGGTAGTTTTTGACGTTCAATAAGTGACGTTGAATCCTATTTTGAATAAAAATATTTGAATTTGAATTGAGAGATTCAAGCATAAAACCATAATATGCCACTCATCAATAACAAATTAGTGGGCTTTATTTGAAATAAATAGGATTAAATTCACTATAATTCTAATAAATGCTGTAAAATTCAAGGTTCATAAACATACAATTTGGGGAACTTAATAACTACCTAAGTATACGGTATTGGTACCGTGTAACTGTTTTGGGAAACATTGGTTCGCGGTATGCTATACTTATTATATCTTATATATATAATGAAAATGGTCTTTGTTTGAGGCTCGTTTAATCCTAAACACTGATCGAATCGAGATGAAACTACCATCATTAGATGTGAAATTTATCCTAGATGGTTTATGGCTACTTATTTTTCTATTGCTTATTTTATTTCCATTTAAATTCACCCAGCGAAGCGGGCCAGAATGGCTAGTTTATATTATATATTAAGTAAAATACTTTTTAAATGAGACAAGTTGTAGCTAAAAATTTAGCAACATTAACTATTTCGGAAAAGTTTACTTTATTTGTTCCTGGACATAACAGGCGCTACTTTGATGCTTGGAATTATAAAGATAAAAAATAATCCAAAACAATTGAAAAAAAAATCTATCAATTAACTCGATAGCAGCGTTGAAGAGTTTCATAGACATCATCAAAATTGATAACAAAATAATATGAATTGTTAATTGGAAACAACAATGAAAACACAAATCAATCTAAAACTTAATTGATCAAACACAAAGTTACCAACGTAATTCCCATCAAAGTCTACAATTTTCGGCAACAATTTACATAGAAACGTACAATTGACCGCAATGCTTGGACAATTTGGTACAAATTTGTCTCGCTTACGCTAAACAGTGGAGGCAGGGTAAGTTGGTATCCCCGGGACAATTTACGGGCTAGAGCACGCGGGCTAATCTAATTGCCGCCTATAAACGCTCCGTGTTGCCATGACCTTAGTAAATGCATTTTGTATGTTCCTAATTATCACCTCTACTCAAACTCGTGATAAACATATAAAATCGTTTTGGCTAAGCAAATAGTTTTTGTTAAACTTGATTCTTCTCTAAGGTTTCGTAATATAAAATGGTTTTTAATACGTTATTATATGTTCTCGTTAACGAAGGGTAATTTTATCAGTGGGAGACTCTTTTGCGCAGGATGCCGGCTAGATTATGGGTACCACAACGGCGCCGATTTCTGCCGTGAAGCTGTAATGTGTAAGCATTACTGTTGTTCGGTCTGTAGAGTGTCGTAGCTAGTGATATTACTGCGCAAATGAGATTTAACATCTTCTGTATCAAGGGGACAAGCGCAATTGTAGGGCCACTTAGATTTTTGGGTTATTCAAGAATCCTGAGCGGCACTACATTGTAAGGGGCAGGATGTATCAATTACCATCAGCTGAACGTCCTGCTCGTCTTGTCTCTTACTGTAAAAATAATAATATATAATAAAAGAAAATTGCCATTTGATCTTCAGCCATTCCTTCTTATTCTTATTAAGCCTAAACCAACACATATACATCATCATCATCATATAAGCCGGAAGACACTGCCACTGCTCGACAAAGGCAAACTAAACCCTCCCAAAGATCTCTTTGACGAATGGTCCTGCTCTATCTTCATCCAAAGTATTCCGGCAATCTTGACCAGATCATTGGTCCGTCTTGTGGGAAGCCCACCAACACTGTATCTTCCGGTACGTGGCCTGGTCGCCATTCAACGAATTTCCATTCCTGCTTAACGGCCATCTGTCCGTCAAACTATGTACCCCGCCCACTGGGCGCCGAAGCTAGTGAAATTACTGGGCAAATGAGACTTAACATCTTGTCTCAAGGTGACGAGCGCAATTGTAGTGCCGCTTAGAATTTTCGGGTTTTCAAGAATCCTGAGCGGCACTGCATTGTAATGGGCATGGCGTATCAATTACCATCAGCTGCACTTCCTGCTCGTCTCGTCCCTTATTTAAAAAACAAAATCCAACTTATCATTATCAATTAGTAACCTCAGCCAAGTTATCACTAAGTTGTTTGAAAAAATATTTCCTTTCAAAAATTTGTAAAATGATGTGCGTGACGTAATTATTGTCTTGTTGAGCGGAAAAAGGGAAACATTTTTCATTTCTGATAGTTTTGTAAAAGTTCTGGAGGGAGAGTTGAATAGGATGTGTTAATTTCGACTGTCATGCTTGAACCAATTATATTGTGAGGGGTCTGAGAACCATTAGGTCCAGTGAGTATTTCAAAAGGTATAATATAATGTACTGTATATTATTTAACATCCGGTTAATAATTCGTTTTCATCTTCTCTTCATGAAGTGAGATTTAAGTAATTTTAAAAATTATATCAACTTATAATGATCTACCAGGAGTAAAGAATAAGAAAAAGCGCATACCCCTTCCTTAAAGGCTGGCAACGCTCCTGTGATTGCAAGAGAGTGGGCGGCGGTTGATCACTTAACACCAGGTGACCCGAACGCTCATTTGTCCTCCTTTTCCATAAAAAAAATAGCTAATAGGTGGAAACCAAATTTAATAAAAAAGGGCTTCAATGTAGTTGGTGATATAAATACCTAAGTGCTGTTTATTAAGTAGCTTAAGTAGAGTAAGTACCGTCTAGAAACTAGTTAAAGAAAATTTTAAAACGAAAAAAAGAGTATTTACTGTCAGCAGTCCCTTGAAATTAGATTTTTTACTATATTAATATTGTTATCAATATTAATTGTTGATTACACTAATATTAAAATCAGTGTTTGCGTAACTGAAATGGCAGTAACCAGGGTATAGCTCGACGTTGGGGCAGTAAAGTCCTCGAATGGCGACCACGTACCGGAAGACGTAGTGTTGGTAGGCCCCTCGCAAGATGGACCGACGATCTGGCTAAGATCGTCGGTCGGATTTGGGTCTGGAATTATTTGTATAAGTCCAGAGAAAGTTCAAAAGATGAATAAATATTAAAATATTCGGAATTAAATAAAAAACAACATTTTTGTTTTTCCTCTGATGTGTCCCCCGTCGTTCAGAAATCAAATTAAAAGAATAGTTTAAAATGAATAACTAATTAGAATCTTTGTATCTATCTAACTTTCTCAGGAAGTAAAAAACAAACTTTATTTTAATTATGATGGCAATACACCGTTTGCTGGTTCAGCTAGTTCTAAATAAAGGAATCTGATTTATCACTAAACACTACTTAACTTTACTTTAATACCTTCAAGATAGACACATATACATTACGTAACACAGCAGCGAAAGAACTTTATTCATGGCTTAGGAAAGCGTGGTAGTAAATTATCAGCTGCTTTTATTCTTGCCTTTCTTAGTGAGGAACGATCGCGTGCCTTCGTGTCTGTCGTGGATACACGCGATACCAAAATTTCCTACCCCTTGGAAGATTACAACGCGATTCTCATATGTGCACGATATTCTAGTTACTTAGCAATTATAGGTATCGTAGTGTAACGGAAGATGAGACGGAAATCGTTTTCTCTATGGATAACTTATTTTGCTACGAGGTGCCAATATATATTATTATATCATTATATATTCAACGAGTTATTCTTTTATAATATACTAGCTGACCCGGCAAACGTTGTTTTGCCATATAAAGTATAATTCACGCGATAGTTTTATAAGTAAAAAAAAATTGCCTATATTATAGCCTGTACATCATTTTGTTCTATTGTCAATAGTTTTTGCAGCGCACGCAAAAATAGGTTTTCGATTTTACACCTTGTTTTACAAAATAGCAATTTTATTACGGATCCCTAATTTTGAAAAAACAACATAGCCTATAGCCTTCATCGATAAATGGACTACCCAACACTGAAATAATCATTCAAATCGGACCAGTAGTACCAGAGATTAGCGCGTTCAAACAAACAAACAAACACTGCAGCTTTATAATATTAGTATAGATAAAACTGTCCTGTCAGTTCTGTTCATAATAAAAATTCACGAGCAAAGCTATTTCATTTCCAACCGACTTCAATTAAGAAGAATATTTTCGAGTCGTGTGTATGTTTATGATTGTTACAACAGAGATCTCATTATACTGATTGTGGTTTCGTTTTCAATTGAACGGGAGTTCTGATATAGGAATACATAAGTAATTAAAGGATGTTATGAAATTTACATTGAGACTATTTTTATCTTTAACCGACTAAAAAAAGGAGGAGGTTCTTAATTCGTCGGAAGGTTGTGGTTATGTTTGTTACCTCAGAACTTTCGTCTGGGTGAATCAATTTTGAAAATTCTTTTTTTGTTTGAAAGCTGGTGCTTTCCGTGTGGTCCCATTGCAATTTGGAAGAAAGTGTAAATAGTAGAAGTGGCAATAGAAAAGATATATTAGAATGGTAGTTTGGTGAGAGTTTGGTTAGTTTCTGATTTTGAGATCCATGACAAAGTAACGGATCTCTTCAATTCTTAGGAGCAAATTAACGATACTAGGCCGAATATTTTTATGCTATCCGGATACTTGAGTTACCTACCGTAACGTTGTTATGGTCAAGTTATTTTCGTTATCAAATATGATGATCGATGGAACTCCTTGACGAATTACAGTAAGGGTGCGATCTGTGGCAGATATTCTGTTATAAAATTGCAATGCGCTTACGTTCATTGCTGCATTGCAAATTTTAGTAGATCTACACAAATTTAGATAAATTATTAGTAAGTGTAGTTCAGATTCACTAAAAATCTAAAAAACAAGCAATTAATCACTCATTTGTGTACATAAAACATAGTTTAATTAAGTGGAACTGACTGCTAACGATATAAACTAATTTACATCAAACCTTCACAAGTTTACTTATTACCCATAAACTTAATATCATTGATAAATTCGGGCGCGAATTAGTGACTTAAGTAATTTAATTACTACCTAAATGAATAAGCCTTTCTTTAGCTTTATTTACCTAAGCAATTTATACAACATATAAGTTTTGCATGTCTAATTTTAATGTTTCTTAATAACTTAATACATACAGTAAAATGTTCTGGTTGTCACCTTTTAAAATACAGCTTTTATAGTTGTTTGAAAATATACTAAACAGCAAAATTATACTAAAGTTCCTACTTATGGTTTTCGTTTGAATTTTAATCGTGTTCATGTATTTAAAGTCGTGATGAAAATGCATTAACCTTTTGATTTTAAATATAACATGGAGGTTATAAACTGAGAAAGAAAACTGTGCCGCATACCATTTTTGCACGATACCACCTACTGTGGTAAACGCTAGGTAATGATTATTGTTTTTGCTAAGAATATTTCAATGTGATACGTACATACGTAATTAGTTACATTATAAATAAATTTAGAATTAGCAATAATTTACTTAAAATTACAGTATGAATATTTTATGTAACTATAATAATAAGGTTATACTTCCTTCTAATTGGCGTAAATAAAATAATAATAATAAGAGACAATATTATGGCACTATTGTATTTATCACCCTGGAATATACGTTTTTTTTTTAGATTAAATAGTAAGGGACGAGATGAGCAGGACGTTCAGCTGATGGTATTGATACGCTCTACACATTACAATATAGTGCCCCTCAGGATTCTTGAAAAACCCAAAAATTCTGAGCGGCACTACAATTGCGCTCGTCACCTTGAGACATAAGATGTTAGGTCTCATTTGCCTAATAATTGCACTATATACAGTAATTTTTACACATTACTGCTTCACGGCAGAAATAGGCGCCGTTGTGGTACCCATAACCTAGCCGGCTTCCTGTGCAAAGGAGCCTCCCACAGGATATGATAGTACTACAAAATATAAACCCAAAATCCCAATCATTTGAATACCTCTATGAGGCTTGATTTGTAATAATCTTCTAATTAATGCCGTTAATTAATTAAGTGTAAGTAAATAAATTCTATTTTAAGCAATAAATGATAAGCCATTGAATTTCCTTATCTGATTTTATTAATAGAGAAATCTAAGCAATTTATATAACCTTATCTGATGTCGCATCAAGCGGCAATATCTATTACGAAATTGCCATTTGATAAATCGCCAAACATTATTATAGGCGGCAGAAGAAATGGGCGATCTCAACTGGGACTTTAACATAGTTAAATTTATGCGGATATCAATTTTATCATCATCATTGTAAGGCACAGTTTTGCTTAAACAGAAAATATACTTTTAGCAAATAAGTATTATTTTATGATGGCATACAATCTAAGATGATGGTAGCTGGAGTCTTACTAAATTATATTCAGTATCTTTACCTTAGCACATAAATTATTTAGGATGGGGATGTTCTGATGTATTTGTCTTTATCATTCATTGCTCTTCACTTTGAGAATAGATGGCCAGGACACACTGAGTTCAAAATAATATTATATTTACCTTATGTACGTATTTTGACAGCTTTCTTCTTCATTTTTTTTGTAGCCGTGCTATTTCTAAACATCAAATGGAATAAAGTAAATGCACGTGACTTTTTTAACTTTTTTCTCTTCCTTAAAGGCTGGCAACGCTCCTGTGAATCCTCTGGTGTTGCAGGAGAGTGTGTGGCGGTAATTGCTTAACACCAGCTGGTAACCCGTACGCTTTTTTGTCCTCCTTTTCCGTAAAAACACGATGGTCTTATGTTTGCGAAGTCAGTAAATATTTTTGAAGTTATACTTCTTTAGGCGCGTTATGAAAAAATGATGAGAGTGAAATTTTAAGAGGCGCGCGCGTCTGCTGTAACACAAAAGCAACAGATTGAAGTTGGTTCTTAAATTTTCTGACGTTTGCGACATTCGTTATTTTTTTTTGGTTTCATCGTCCATTATTAGGACAGGCAAAGAGTTCAAGCACATACAGCCGTATTCGTTATTTAATAATTAATTGTCAAAGCCATTTTTGCAAGATTTTTACAATATTGTTCGTTCTACAAACGTAGAATAGCAGTAGGAATAAATAATTCTAACAATTTTTGCTTCGTTAGGTCAAATAAGTATAACTTCTTGCGTGCATACATAAGTACACACACACTATATTTTTTATTTTGTCTGTCTATTCATGCACATTAATCTCAGGAATAGCTCAACCGATGAATGTGGTTTTTACCAATGAAGTGTAGGTATCTCCTCGTAACCTTTAGGTTTTGTTTTATACTAATGGAAAGAACATGATGTTACCTGAAACACTACTTCATGTTTTTAAAATTAAAGTTATTGTATTTTTTATCATCGCTAGTAAAATGCCCGTAAAATACCTTTATTTATTTACGGTGTGTGTGGATTGATGCATCTACTGTACCATGGCCTGGTATTATTGTTGATACAGTAATAGTCGGCCGTGACTGTACTCAATAACTCTTGTTTTTACGTATTAACTTACATTTACTCTTTTTAACTAACGCTTGTAGGGCATTCAGTATTTTTGTTGGTCACTTTATATACTGAAATCATTTTTTTAAAGATGGAGCTGTTAATGTTGATTTAAAAGACTGTCAATGAGTTCCTTGCTACTTCTTCTCATTAAATGTCAAACATTTCCAAAGTGGCGGTATACCGTTATATAACAATATATAAAAAGAAAAGAAAGATTTTGACATTCGTGTCATTTCTTTGACCTTCATGAAAAAAGTGATTTTGATTTCATTTGATTTTTTTAAAAAGCAAAAGTTAATTTGAACTTTTAAACCATTCGTTTACCTTTAATATATAAATATCCGGACGACCGAGCCTTGCTCGGATTTTTAAGAATTTACAAAACTTGAACAAAAAGAAAAAACTAATAGGACATCTGGATTCGAACCGGGGTCTTCTGCTTTCCGGATCACCCAATGTCCCATCTGAGCTATAATAGTCTTGTATATAGTGGCGAAATTTACCTTTGTATTCTAATGTTATTGTAGCTGTTTCTCATTCAAACATGGATAAAACAATTTTTTTTTAAATTGAAACCTTGCTAGATCGATTTATCACCCCCGAAATCCCATATATATATATATATATACAAGAATTGCTCGTTTAAAGATATAAGATATAATATTGACATGAAATTTGCATCAAATTTATTTTTTTATTTTTATAAAGGATAATAACAACAGCAGATTAAAACCAAAAACGGTTTCCATTAATGTTTAGTTAAAATTTCGCACGGTACAGTTCTCGTTTTCCGCGTGACCGTACAATACGTATATGGTTAAGTGCGGTTTGTACATTTGGGTTCATTAATTACTCCATACTTGGTACTATAGTATTTTCTTTGATAAACGCGTGTGTTACACATTTAAATAAAACACTCTTAAAGGATTAAAACGCGTGTAATTGTAACTGTTTTTACATTAGATTTTTGCGTAAAAGTTACATTTTTATTTTAGTTAACCCGACGTTTCAAGACCTTTCCAGATCTCGTTTTCAGGGGGACTGCAGATGAAATAAGTCATAGACAGTATTTGTCATAGTTGTCATTATGAAGTTTAGCGCCATTTATTTTCTTGGTAGTGGTATTTGCTGTAAACAGATGGTTTTTGGCAAAATTTACTGACAATGTCCTCTTCTTTTTTGGTATGTGTAGTTTTATGGGTTTTAATTTTGAGATTATTGGATTCCAGGTGTAAGTTAATTTTAGACCATCTTCTCTATTGAAATTTGGGTGTTTTTTAATTTCGATGGCTTCAGGTACCAGTGTTGGGTAACCACTAAATAATATTCGCCATTTTGGCGCTGTTGGCCATGTAGCGAGAGTCTGCGATACTAAAAGTGATGGAAACCTCAACAAACAACGATAGGTAGTGGAAACTATTTACAAAAAAAAATGAATATTTTATAACGTTGATTCCTGAAGTATAAATAACACGGAAAACGAACGAAATTATTTCAAAATGCAAAAATACTTCAGACTGATAAACGGTAAGAAACTTCATTTAACTTATTCAAATTAGTTTGATTACAGCTACATTCACATTTAATTAAATATTCTGCCGTTCATCTTCCTGGAATTATTATAAAATACTTAAATTTTAGGTCTTTCTTATTTCCTGTAGTATTATTTTTACAAAGATTTTCTACACAACCCGGCATTTTAGTTTCAATTATTATTATCAAAGTTTAACAGAACATGTGGCACGTCAACGACACACACTGTTCGAGACTGGCTCGAGTACGCCCACTTGGACGTAGTATTAGTTGCCGCACTTTGCGACTATGCCCACAGTATCTAGTTGGAACGCAGCGGAGACAAATCCTTAATCTAAGACCAGTAACAAAAAAGTGAACTAAAAGATTGTATATTATTTAATCAAAACAAATCTTATAACTATATTTACAATACTACGACTACATAAAATTAAAACTATCATTACGTGGAAGCGTACCAAGCGTACTAAAAGATTGTAGCTAAATCAACATGTTTATAATTTTTACAATAAATTATTTTATTTTAATTCTGTTTAGTTAAATTTTTATCTATATTATGTTTTTTCTGTCATCTCCAATTAATTAATGCGGTTTAACTTTTTAGATTACATTTATTATGTAGATTATACGTAATGTCTTTTTCGAAATACCTCCCAAAGTAAATCTAACCTTTCTAACTATCCAGCAATTTAATAAAGCAGGTTTGCGGCGTAAAAGTAACAAACTTACATTTACTTATACAATATTAAGTAGGGATATCTATATACCTATATCCATTCAAAGTCAAATATTTAAAAGTAATATACACAAGACTTATATTATTCTAAATTAAAACTAAAAGCTTATAGAAAACATATTGTTATTTCAGGCAATATTGTCAAAACAGTTGTATACATCGTAAATTACATCGACCACCGAAAACACACGCCGAGTGTTTTATCCGCAATAATACCTATTGTTACATCTATTTTATCGTCTATTATTTGACAAAGATTATTTTTACCGTAATAGTATTTTATATGATTCTTATATAGTTCTATATAAGGTAGAAAATGGCGTAGCAAATACTGTTCTAATATTATCAAAACTGGCCCCAGATAGTACAGGAAATCACAAGAATGACAATGGTTTTAAATGACTCTATCTGAGTCGTCTCTATTCTGTATTGTGTGGACTTAAAAGCGTTGGAGTAATTTATGTTGTTTTTCATTCCTTGTGTCCGTTGATACAAGTGATTTTATAACAATATAAATGTAAAGATTCAAAGATAGAAGTGTTTTATATTGTCCGACGGTTAAAAAACATCGTGTGATATGATCCGGCGTGATGCAGCAATACTTTGTAGTTTAATTACATTAATATAAACTCAATACGCTTTTTTACTGACTAAGCTAACGATAAAAGCAAAAATCATAGTATACAAACATGGAGATAATAGAGATGCCTTTAATTTTGATTTTCATAATCGCTTATAACTATTTTTAATTATTATATTCAATTAGTTTTAAGAAATTCTTTTCGAGTCGGATTCACCCATGAAGGGGTCCGTAGCAGTAAGTAACATAATATAAAAGTTCTTTTAGTTCGTTGTAACTTTGATCGATGTTTTAATAATAATGTATTTTTTTTAAATAAAGTTATTAATAAAACTATTTGTGACTAATAATAACTAAATCAAGTTCAAACCATTTTTTTAATCATTATCTTATTTTAGAAAATACACGGGCAGGGGGTTACACATTTAACCACTTTGGAAGTGCCTCTCGCGCAAACTAGTTTAGACAAAAATTATATGAGAAACTTCAATATCATTGAAGACCTATCCATAGACACATTTACAGTTTCAGTTCTAAGTACGGGGAACCCCTCTTTTTTTTTCTATTTTTGGGTAATCTTAATGCAACTTACATAATATATCTACTTACCAAGTTTCAACAGCATACTTCTTATAGTTTCGGAAAAAAGTGGCATACGGACGGACAGACAGACAGATCTGACGAATCTATAAGGGTTCCGTTTTTTGCCATTTTGCTACGGATAGGGAACTCTAAAAATGCGTCAGAGGCACAATAGGTTAAGCCGTTGTAGAAACACAGTTCGAACACAGAAATGTGGTTTCGATATTCGAATTCATATTTATATGTACATTATTCGATTTTTATAGAAATAGATTAAAGCTTCTTCGACCAAGAAGGCTTTATGTATAATACAGCAGATTATATAGAAGATAATGATGCATGGTTCTTGTCTGGTTATGCGAGGGCCACCTAAAGTTTGTGTTAATGAAATACTTTGATTAATACTATTGAGACAATTTTATATTCAGCAATTGACTAATAATTAACATAAGTAATATGCAAGAGACCAGTCAGCTCAGTTCTCAGATATCTGACAGGCAGAGACAATACAAATACCATTGGAAGGCTCCTTTACACAGGATGCCAGCTGGATTATGGGTACCACAACGGCGCTTAATTCTGCCGTGAAGCAGAAATATGAAAACATTATTGCGTTTCGGTCTGAAGGGTGCCATAGCTAGTGAAATTGCTGAGACTTAATATCTTACGTCTCAAGGTGACGAGCGCCTTACAGTGGCACTGCATTGTGATGAGCAGGGCGTATCAATACCATCCGCTGAACATCCTACTTGGTTTTTCATAAAAAAACATTGCAGACTGGCCTATAGAATTGGGACACAACCGTAGTGAGGTGACATTTATAATTATAAAAAAATCTTAATATATTATAATTAATCCAGTGTCCTGATGTTTGTGAACTCCTAAAGTAATTAACGGATTTAAATTGGGATTACTTCATGGAGTACGGTTTAGAACCATAATTATTATTATTTACGATTTTTTTTTTGTATAGACATGGTCTATGAGAGAATTTATTGACGCACGTTTGACAGTTCTGCTGTAAAAAAAAATCATTCTAACAGGGAGCATATTTTACGAAATAACTGTTGATTTTATGAAATATTATTGACAAATTCATGGAGAACAGTATTTTATTTATTGTTTATAGAACAACGTCTGTTCCAGTCTGTATAATATACTAGTCTTAGTTATTATATGATTCAAAAGATGGGCTGGGAGTTACTTACCAGTTCTTCTCCCCAGGTCAAAGGCCCTTTACGAACTGATGTAACTTCATGACGATACCGAGTGTTGTGCAATATATTCTCAGACCTACCCACTATGCACTCAAAATTTCATGAGTATCGGTCAAGCCGTTTCGGAGGAGTTCAAAATTTAACACCATGACACGAGAATTTTATATATTAGATTAGATAATTCAGACTCGATTTCTTCTTATACTGTGCAACGAGGCTTTATATATTTTATTCTGTGTATTCTGCAATAAGTCCGAAATTAAATATGAATTGTCATTGGTCCCTCAAACATGTGCAATTTTCCAATAAATGAAATGAAGATGGCGAAAATTATTTACATTAAAAAATTACGTCTCATAGATAGAAACAATCTAAGATAAATTATATTATAAGATAAATTATCATAGAGCCTCTTGATAGATTTTGACCTACACTGGCGTGTGTATGTCAATTTATTTGAGTGTACGTGCGTTGCTGAAAATAAAGGGTTACAGTTAGCCGCTATTTTTTTGAAATAGTTCATGGATTAAGTAATCAGAGAATAGATGTAGAAGATTACGAGACTTGCATGTAATAATGCAGCAGTTGGGCCCAAAGGCGCGGAAAATATACAAAGTACTAGGTACGCAGCTCAATAGGGCTACTGGAAACCCAAGAGCTATTTCGGTCAAATGATTGACCGGACAAGACGAGCAGGAAGTTCAGTTGATGCTACTAATGCCCTGCCCAATACAATGCAGTGCCGCTTACAATTCTTGAAGAACCCAAAAATTCTGAGCGGCACTACAATTGCGCTCGTCACCTTGAGACATAAGATGTTAAGTCTCATTTGCCCAGTAATTCCACTAGCTACGGCGCCCTTCGGATCGAAACAGTAATGTTTACACATTACTGCTCCACGTCAGAAATAGGCGCCGTTGTGGTACCCATAATCTAGCCGGTATCCTGAGCAAAGGAGCCTCTCACTGGTAAATACCTAACGAGGTAGCTACCCAACGAGGAAATACTACCAGTGTTCTTGGTACACTTGCCCGTAATGATAGTTTATATTTAATGTAATCATAGTATTGTAAATATAATAATAAGATTTGTTTTGTTTGAACAAATGTTTATGTAACACAGCAATACGATCACGACACTTTTTTATTCTGAACGATCAGAACAAAATCTCGTCTCATCATAAGAGTAATGGACTTCCTTTCCAAATGGTAGACACCCAACTGCACATCCGAACCAACTTCCCGAGATTCACATATTGCTGCTTATATTTTCAGTGCAAAATTCAAAATTATTAGTTTTTTAAAAACTCAATAGAATTAATTTTTTTGATAAGATAAATCTAAACCCCTACTAGGCAAAACACAGGCTTTAATTACTACGGGTACAAGACAACTAAATATTTGATAAAATAACCAAGTTTAAAACTAAATTTAAATGAAATCCGGTATACCTAGTTTAGTAGTCGAGTTAACTAGCCGCTGGGGTGAAGAGGTTGTTAAAATTAAATTATTATTAATAGATTACTATCGATCTAATAAAGGAACCATTTGCGAAAATATTTACTTTTAGCATGGTTCCAAAATGATTGAATTTCTGTTTAACTTAATTACATTAATTTTATCATAAGTCTATCCATATTTTACTAGCTGACCCGACAGACGCTGTATTGTGACGATGTATTTTAGGAAATTAGAACTACAGCTTTTAATAGCAGCAAATTTAATAATGTACAAATATGTAGTAAACTCAGTACAATAAAAATTCAGATATATTTTAACGGTAATATTAACGAGTAGCCGCCCGCGACTTCGCTTGCATGGATTTTATTGAAATCAATTACTGCAGTTTTCCCGAACTGATACGACTTAATTAATGCCAAGTAACTGAACACTGTTACATCATAAATAAAATACTGTTTTTTGTTAACAATTTGTCAATAATATTTGATAAAAATATCAAGAATTCTTTCGTAAGATATGCTCCTTGTTCTAATGAAATTGTTTCACAGCAGAACTGTCAAACCGTGCGTCAATAAATTCTCTCAAAAAAAATATGTCCGTACAAAACAAATATTGGAATAAATTATGGGTCCCAAATATAAATAAAAACTATCCTATCCCCATTAAAATCCGTTCATTAGTTTAGGAGTTTACTGGAAACAAACACCAGGATACTGGATTTACATATATAAAGATTATTACTAGAATTATCACTGATGATTCATTATAATTTCATTTTCAGAAATTTCAAAATAATTTAAAATAAGAATGCGTATATTTTTAGACAGACCAATTATATAACAACACAAATATAACCGCTTGATATCAAATAACAAAAATAAATAAATATATAATATACATATAATTATGTTTATTGTGATGGTTATAACTTTCTTTCGTGTTTGTATAAAATTAACGTTTGACTGTGTCTACCATTTTCATTATCAAGTAGATTAATTTAAAAAAAAATTAAATGCCCGACCAAAATTATTCAGGTTATAGGGTTTAGACATACTAATATCCAAAGTATAATATATTTCAGTAAAAAACTAAACAGTAATTTGTAAATTATTATGAAATTAAATTTATTTATTGCGTTGAATACAGTATACATTATAGATATTAAATTTATTGTAGTGTCTTCTATTCGGCTAATTTAAATTAGCATGCTAAAAGATTACTTAAAATTTAAAAAATCCTTAACACTAAATTTTTTGTAGTTTAATCATTTAAACAGGAGTCCAGCAAATCGTTTCTGTGTATTTAATGTATTTTTTATGTGATATGTAGTTTTGTGGCTAAAACTTATGTTCTTACTTACCTTAAAACTACACCCATACATTCATAATTCCATACACTGTATAAATTCACAGCACTGGCCACAAAAGCGTTAATGTTCCAAAATATTAGTAATTTACGAAAGTATCGCCGTAGGCGGAAAGTAGGCGAGCCGCCCAAACGCGTCCTCCGTACTCCGTACTGAAAGCCTCACTGAGGGGTTTAGGGGAGGGCTATTGGAACCTCTGGGGGCTTCCTGGAGCAGACGCGCGCATCCTCATACCTTGAGCACTGTATACATGAGTAAGTAAAGTGGCAGTTTCAGCGTGCAATATCGGAAACAGGTAAGAAAACGTATCACGTTACTGCGCTTATAAAGTTTAGTACCGCTATACATGTCAAGTGCCATAGATTCACGCTTGCTAGTGGCTACGAACGAGAGATGTGCTTATTATAATAGGATTAAAATTAAATTAATATCCTATAAAGTATTTTCTTTGATTAACGCGAGTATTACACATTTAAATAAAATACTTTTTAAATGATTAAAACACGTGTATTTCAATGATTAAAACTGTGTTTTTACATTATGTTTTTGCATTAAAGTAACCGTTAATAATATTATTTTCTTAGATCATTTATCCGTCTAGATAGACTATGACAGCTGTGAAAACGTCGAAAAAAATTGAGTTTAGAATTATCCTCTATTTTGAGCTATACACGCATACTAACACAAAGTTTATTTTTATGGAATAGGAGGACAAACGAGCGTACGGGTTACCTGGACTTAAATGATCACAGCCGCCCACATTCTCCTCCAAAATAAATCGTGAGTGTAAGACGTAGCTTATCACGCACACTAAACTAATATTCCTGGCATGTTTTTATCGGTTGTATAACAGACTCTATGTAGACGTATAACTTATCTAAGATTAGGTTATTTAACCCGACGTTTCGTCACCTTTTCAGAGCACGTTTTCAGGGGGACTGACGTGCTCTGAAAAGGTCACGTCGGGTTATTAATCTTTAAAAAGGATTTTATTTAAATATCCTTTTATGTTTTTCTGATAACGAATGTAAATTTACTAGGTGTGTTAAAAATTTATATTAAACGTTAAAGTTATTAAGGATTCCAGCTAGGTGGGCACCACAACACTGTCACTTTCTGCCTTAAGAAATTAGCATTATCGGTATTGCTTTGAAGGGTGCCGAGCTAGCTGAAATTACTGAACTAATGAGATTTATCATCTTATGTCTCAAAGTGACGAGCGCAATTGCAAGGCCACTTAAAATTTTGATTTGTATCAAGAATCCTAAGCGGCACTGCATCGTAATGAGCAGGACGCTTTCACGTCAATACCTGTAATCTTTCAAAACCGTAAAACCAAAGAAAAGTAGTCCCAATTTCAATCGGTTAGGATTGAAAATGGAAAGAGACATTTTCTCACACACAAAAGATCTACTAAAAACAAATGAAGTACACTCTGTTGATCATTTGTTGGCCCTTAAATAAAAACCTCAAGATAAATGTAGCCGTCGACACACGTCGCTATATTATAACAGGGTAGAAATTGTCGAAAGTAAAAACATTGAGGGGCTCACGAAAATTAACGATGTATGAGTAGACAACCAAGGCTTATCTCTTGTTTTTAATGGGAAAAAGTTACGTGTTTCTCCTTTTTATAAAAATTAACCGTGTTTTCCTTTTCATAATACGATGTTTTTGTAAAGGGCGTACATTTATAAGCGGCTGCGTTCTGAACATTTCCAAGTTGTATCAAAATTGTTTTATGTTATCAAATAACGTTTCGTAATTAAGTGCGTAAAAGTAATATTATTTATTATTGATGTTTTTATAAATGGCGTACTTTCGTTTCATTCCGATCAATTTTTTTAACGAAAGTAAGGGACGAGACGAGCAGGACGTTCAGCTGATGGTAATTTATACGCCCTGCCCATTACAGTGCAGTGCTGCTCAGGATTCCTGAAAAACCCTAAAAATTCTGAGTTGCACTACAACTGCGCTCTTCAACTTGAGACATAAGATGTTAAGTCTCATTTGCCCAGTAATTTCACTAGCTACGGCGCCCTTAAGACCGAAACACAATGCTTACTCATTACTGCTTCACGGTAGAAATAGGCGCCATTGTGGTACCCATAATCTAGCCAGTATCCTGTGCAAAGGAGCCACCCATTGGTAAAATATTTCTAAGACGTTCTAAAAATTGTTTTTGGTTATCAAATAACGTTTTGCAATTAAGTGCTTCAATTTAATGTTATTTGATGAAAACATAAATATTAACGATGGAATTGTAAAGCATTTGAATGGATCATTATCAGTTATGGAACTATAATCAATATCTCTACAAAATTTATTACTTACCCCTAAAATATATGGTGTTTCCTTTTTTGATTGATGAAAAAAACATTAACGATTTCAGGATAAGACTAACATTGCACGTGTTATCTTAATTACTTATAAGATCTCATCATCAAATCTAATTCTATGTACCTACTGCTAGATCCGGCGATGCTTCTGTGTGACTCGACCATGTTTTGCAAAAAAAAAGTGTGTGAGTACTTACCTACGTACGTGTACGCACGCAAGAACTTATTCTTCCTTGACGTAATATAACAAAAAATCCTTAAAAAGTTATATTTCTCGTGCTATTTTACGTTTGTAGAAAAAAAAATAATAATAATAGTAATTAAGGTTTTTAAGTACAACCAATGAAAATATTATTAAACCGCATAATTTGGTTAAATAAACGATTATTAAATATCATAATATAAACAATTTGTTATGTTTCCAAGTGATAATCCTCACTTCTGGGATTAAAACACAAATAAAATTAGAAAACAAAATTTTATGAATTTGTCTTCAAATTTTATTTGTGTAAATATCATTTAAGTAAATATTTTTATAGAATTGGAGAGAAATTATTTTTTTTATTTTATAACTTGTATATAAATTGAAATTATAATATATTGAAAATTATTTAATTCTCGTCCATTGGTTGTGGTTCAGTAGACATATGAGTTACAAGAGGCTTAGTAGCTCAAGAATGATACAAATGGTATAGTTGACCAACTAACATTATAACACTAGAAATAAAAAATTGCTTGTAACTAGTTCTAGTATTCCTTAAAGCTATTATGGCTTCATAAGATACTTAATAGCTTTAAGGGTAAATGTCACTTTAGGTCCCAGTCACTTTAGGTATCCTACTTCTCCACAGCTGAATATCTAAGTGATCGGACAGCCTAGAACTAGATTATGATTATTTTATAGCAATAACAATAACAGTACCATCTAATATCTTATTAAAAAGAGCGCAAGAAAAGAATGCTGGGAAAGTTTCTTGCGCCGCTTCTGTTCTCAGAGCGCTATTTGTTTCCGAAGCTGTGATAGTGTTAGAAATGACATCAAAAATAATTCATAAGAGAAAATAAATGCCATTCAACGTCAGGGTGTCGAAAATGCGTGACAGTGTGCGCGCACATAGTAAAAAAAAGAAGTATAACTCCATAAATTCAAATCTGTCCATTACAACAAAAAACAAACAGTCGAATTGAAAACTAGCTCTTAATTTACTGTCGTTTGAGACGAGTAGCTTACAAGATAACTTTGATCAAAACGGTCAATCTTAAAGTAATCTCATTTACAACAAACTAATATATACCCGTCCGTTTAGCCGTTTATTGTAGAAAATCTTTCTACTTTTTGTAAAGTTTTGATTTTTAGTAACGAATGCGGAGCCGAGATTTCACTCCAAGTTTAAATTACTGTTCTAAACTTAAATGTTAGTTCTTAAGTAACTTTTGTACTGTTGTTGAGGATCTAAATGGCCTCTTACAAATTGTTATTCAATCGATTTGGGATGAAAGAATCATCTTTGCTAATTCAATATTAAAATATTTTATCATAATGTGACACAAGTTCATCAATGTAGTGTGTGGAAAGTAAAATGTTAACTTTATATTATATTGAAATAAATATATTGACACACACAAATTATCTTGCCCTAAATTAGGCATAGGCTATGTGTTATTGGTTGCAAGACAACGATATATTTAATACAAATATGCATTAGGCTAATGTGATTGCCAATTGACTCTTGCGCCGGTTAAAATATCAATTGTCATTGTTCATTCATCAGTGGTCACTTCATTCATTCATTCACAGTACTTACTACCTTCAGTATTGAAATCATTTTTAGTATGTTTATTTTATGCATAAGATAAGTTTATTTAAGTATTTATGTTTTTGTTAAATATGTTATCATTGTTATTAGTTGGAAGGAGCGGTCTTCCCTTACACAGGTTCTGCGAACTTAAAAGGGAAGTCCTTCAAATTCTATTTACTAAAATACTAAATAAATTAATTTTTGATTTTGATTTAAAAAAAATAAAGCTTATACTGTCTCTCAAAAGTTTTAATACATTATATTACCTGCGATTGCGTCCTCGTAGATTTAGGGTTTTTATTTATAATAATATGCAAGTTTGGAAGTGATGATTATCTCCTGTCCTATTCCAGCTCCGGTTCCCGTTTTCCCTCCCGTTCCCAACATATTATATGAATCTTATTTCGAGGAATGGCAAACTAAACCTACAATTGGTATAGTTATAGCTCATCTATGTGAATTTAAATTTTTCACAAATTCCGCGGGAACCAAGATAATATTTTCCGGGATAAAATACCCTAGCTCTAGTCAAATTTTATCAAAATCGGTTCAGTAGCTCCGGCATAGAAGCGTAACAAACAAACTTACATTCACATTTATAATATTCGTAGGGATAACTATAATAATTTATTATTTTCCCACTTATATTAAATAGTACTATAAAGTATTAAATAGCTCCTCTTAAACTACACAAACACGGAACATGTAATGTTGACATTTTTGCACTAGAAATCAATTTTGTAATTGCATTGGCTTCCTTCAAGATATTTCTAATCCATTTGCCGTTTCGCCTAGGTTGTGACAGGAACTGGCTTTTCATATATGTTCCGAATCTGTCTACATCTATTATCAAAATTGAAGCTGTGAGCTCGTTACTTTAAGGTTTCCGAAACTGCTGAGTTTAAGAAATGTTTTAGGTATTTTAGATAAAACCAGTCTTATAACTTCCAGTGTTTATGCGAGTTACTTATGTGTGCTACAACTTTGTCGCAGCGAGAGCTCAAAGTTGACTTTACGGTAGATTTCTTTGATACCGATTGGTTATCTTAGATTGTTATTATTATCAATTTGTGCTCATGCAATTTCAATAACTGATCTTTTTTTGTGATCTCTTTTTCAATCCATCTATGGATTTAAGTATCGGTATTTTTAGATTAGTATGTATATAATGTTACAGAGCGTTTTCGATGCTATATGGATTAGGAAATTAAGATTGACATATTGAAATTAGGAATGATTTTCGTTAACATTAAATCTAAATTCTTGGTCAACATCATCATCATCGTCAACCATAAGACGTCCACTGCTGGACAAAGGCCTCCCCCAAAGATTTCCATCACCACGACTGGTCCTGCGCTACCCTCATCCAACGTATTCCAGCGATCTTGACCAGGCTGTCAATCCATGTTGTGGGGGGCCTACCAACACTGCGAGGACTTTACTGCCCCAATGTCCACTCTCTTAATATTCTTAGATAAAATCAACGTTTGACAAACCTGTTTCTCAGGCGCTACTCGATTGAAATTATACGGGCTGTGACTTCTATCGCCAATGGCAACATTGCATATTTGTCCTTATCTGGGTATATATGTTGCAACCAATTAGTTAAGTTCGTAAATGTAAGGGCTGTCAACAGTAACTTTAAAACGCAGTGGAAGTTGAATGATTTGAGCGGACGCAGGGTACTTTATTGCTCAGGAAACTTATTAAGATCTATTTTCTGAAAGCCTTTGCTTTTTCATATTATAATGCAAATTGAACTTTTTTTATTCATAATAGGATTTAAAATTACTTATCGGAAGATAAAACTTCCATCCAGTCGAAAATATTTGTCTCAGACCCGAGAAGAACGGGTGCAAGAAACTCAGCGGTGAGGATTGAACAGGGGGCACATGAAAATTAATAAGACAACGTAGTTAAGGGTTAAAGAGAAAATATGAAAAAACTGCAATGTAATTGGTATTTTTCCATGTACTTCTCTCAGACATAGTTTAATTTAGGGAACCAAGAGAGGATCTAACTAATGTTAAGTAATATTGTTTTTTTATAATGTTGACAATTTGATTTTATTTCTAACACATTACAAAACTACTCCATGGATAGCGTACCGCGATGTTACATAACATTATGACAACCTATACAGCCGATTGGTTAGCGACCCTACCTACTAAGCTAGAGGTCTCGGGTTCGGATCCCGGTAGGTGCAAACATTTATATGATGTATATGGTTGTTTCCAAGTCGTGTTTTATGTATGTTTATCAAGTATATTGTATCAAATATATCGTTGTGTTGCATACCATAGCACACGCAATACCTAATTTGGGGCTATATAATTTGTGTAAAAGTGTGTCAATATTATTATTATAAATAAACTTAGACAATTTTTACATCTAGATTTTTTATGGAATAGGAGGACAAACGAGCGTACGGGTCACCTGGTGTTAAGTTATCATCGCCGCCCACACTCTCCTGCAACACCAGAGGAATCACAAGAGCGTTGCCGGTCTTTAAGGAAGGTGTACGCGCTTTTCTTGAAGGTACCCATGTCGTATCGTCCCGGAAACACCGCACAAGGAAGCTCATTCCACAGCTTCGTGGTACGTGGAAGAAAGCTCCTTGAAAACCGCACTGTGGAGGACCGCCACACTGTATTTTACTATTAGACAACGCATGACAATGCGTTACGCAAGTGACTGACGTATAACAATCGCTATACGTCAGTCACTTTGTTTTAGTGTGCGTGAGTTTTTTGAAAATAGAAGCAAACAGATCACCGCCATTTTTTTCGACTTGTTAACAGCTGTCACAGTCTTTTTAGACGTATGAATTATCCGAGATAATAATAACATCACCCAAACTTCACAAACCGAATCTCTAAAGTACAAACAATACTATGAACAGCTATTATTTAGCAGGAAAACACGTGCTAAAAGTAATGATATATCTACAAGAAACCTGATGGAAATAAATCTTTGGCTATGGTAGAATCAATAAACAATTTTTTTTTTTCTAGCTACAATATAATATATATTTTAACTTCCTAAAGCACCAGCTTAAGTCCTTAAATCACTTCAAAATAAGTTTATCATTAATTTAAAATTGACGCTCTTTATTGCAACACGGAGTTTCAAATTATTAATTAACGGGTGGCTAGTAAGAGGATCGGACGAAGGATTTAGCGGAAGTTCGCAGCGAGGCATTGACGTGCCTGTAATCCCGACGAGGATTGGCAGGACCTGAACAAGAGAACGTACCGTTAAAAATTGGGATTACACTGTTGTTGGAGTATATAAAATATAGCTGCCAATTTTAATTTCAATTTTATGCCGCTCATAAATTGTTAGATATTTTTGCTCCGTTTATGATTTGGTTAATATTTTATAAAATTAATTAAATTTATAGGAGTACTAGTTGCTGCCTGTGACGTTGTCAGTGGAATTTATAGAGCAAAAATACTATAATATATACATACTTATATTTCCGTTTAATTGTAACAGGTACTTCGAATTGACATAGAACCTTCATGGTTTGAGATTTTTGAGTGAAACTTTTTTCACATGGTACCTATGTAGTTCTTCTTTTATAAAATGTTCAACATTCGATTATCTACTTTCAGTTGTTTTTTTTATTCAGCTTAGACAATGAAAGATGGACACTTCGAAAATTCGAGTGATTTTTGAATACGAGTTCCGACGCGGAACCAACGCGGCAGAAACAGATCGCAATATCAATGTTGCGTTTGGAGAGGGGACTACTAATGAATGCATCGTGCGATTTTGTTTGAAATGCTTTCGTGATGGAAACTTTGATGTGAAGAATGAACCACGTTGAAGACCACCCCACCCACACAGGTGAATAGCAATGAATAGAAAGAGATGGTCCACCAACTCTATCTCTTTTGCTAGCCGTTCCGAGCCAAACTTCCCAGGAATTAGCGGTGTGATTTAACGTTATCATACCAACAATATTGACTCATTTCCGTCAAATCAATAAAAAAAAAAATATGAAAAATCGGTGCCTCATGATTTGACTGATCTGAAGAAAGAAACGCGTGTTGAAACTTGTGTTGCCTCATACAGCACGAGAAACCGTTTTAACTCTACAGGAACTGCAATTAGAAACCATTCGTCACCCTCCGCCGTATTTACCGCCAAGGTATTCGCCAGACCTTGCTCCAACGGACAAACCATTTTTTTTTCGTGATTTGGACAATTTTCTACGTGATAAAAAGTTTTCTTCTCAGAAGGCAGTACAAAATGCTTTCAAACAGTTTGTCGAATCTAGATCACCACAGTTCTATTGCAAATGCAAAAATGACCTTACTATTAGATGGCAGTAATGTATAGATAATAATGGTATCTAATTAATTTGATTAAATAAATATATTAAATAAAAAAAACTAAATTCCATTTTTCAGTACAAATCAGAAATTTCATACTTTAACACCTAATTTTAATTATATCTAGCATAATATTATGTAGCCATTATGGTATCCCCTACCTTCTTTTAATAAACTTTGAAACATCAAAACTTTTTTTTTCGTGCACTTATTTTGATTAAAATATACAGTCTAAATGTTGCTCCAGACTATGCTGTTATAGGCATTCGTGAAAATTTCATGAAAACAATATAATAATAATTTTAAAACTAGCAGTATACTAGTAGGTAATGAATATATTATGGAATATTGATATATTTTGAAAAATTGTGTGTGTTACATTAATGTCGCCGTGCTGGCTCGACTTTGTATTAGACTTCAAAGAAAAAGCCTAAGGTAAATATATAACAGATTTCCACCTATAAATTCATCACAAACTTTGATAAAAATATTCCTTTTTTTGAGTAGATAGAGTTAAGCTAAAAATGGATTTTAAACTTTAGCACTTAAACTTATAAGACTTGACCTGATACCTAGGTTACATATATTATTCATTTTATAGTTATCTTGCCTATGCTTTAGCATGGTTCGTCATGCTCATTTGGTCCATGCATTAACTCGTGAACGGGTGCTGCTTGTGGTGCCAGGTCGACTTGTTATAGTTAATAAATCATTGTATATGTTGGATGCAATTACTAATTGTGATAAAGGCATAAAAGGCATTTATTTTCTCAAAATTGATTTCTTTAGAATTCTTTTTGATGTCATTTCTTATACTACTAGATACTACTACCGCTTCGGAAACAAATGGCGCTCTGAGAGAGAAGAAGCGGCGCAAGAAACTCTCCCAGCATTCTTTTTTTTTGCGCTCTTTTCAATAAAAATATACAATATTGTACAGTCATTTCTATCGCTATAAAATAATCACAATCTAGTCCCAGGCTGTCCGATCATTTAGATATTCAGCAGTGGAGTAATAGGATTTACGACAGAGTCATTTTTTTATAAAACATTTAAATTTATTTATAGATAATGCCTGAACAGTGGCTGGGACTTTATTGTAGAAGTGTATACATTTACCCTTAAAGCTATTACGTATCTTATGAAGCCTACTAGAATAAGTTACAAGCAATCCCTTATTTCTAGTGTTATAATAAGGAAAATCACTATTAAGAGCAAAAAGGTGACGATTTTTGTGAACATATATTAAATTTTTATAAATGTACTGACAATGAACAGTCATAATATTTATTTCTTTAAATTTTTCTTTGAGAGACTGTCTATAACCAAGCTGATATATAGCACGAACAGCTCTCTTTTGCAGTGCAAACACTATATCAATGTCAGCAGCATGACCCCATAGTAATATACCGTACGTCATGATGCTGTGAAAATTACTAAAGTACACTAATCTAGCGGTCGCAACATTCGTGTACTCTCTAATCTTTCTAACTGCATATGCCGCAGAGCTGAGTCTATCTGCTAGGTAGTAATCACTACCATCATGTTCACGAAGTATCCTTACACAAACAATGAGTTCAATTTCTAAAGGTTGATGCATCCATTAAAAACTTTAAGTCTTAGTGAGAAATTTCTAAGGAACAATTTTACTAGCATTATATATTTTAAGCCACTTATGTGTACCTAGATTTTAGACAATTGTTGTGTTTTTTTTTCTCCAAATAAATAAAATAAAAATAAAAATCCAATATGTAATAATTTTTTAAAGTTTGAACTAGCTTTTTAACTTACTTTGAACATAATTCACATATTGGATGCAGCACCTTACAATTGTAATAATTTGTTATGTAAATATATTTTGACTATTGTAAAATACACGTTGATTTAAAAGAGTGAGCGGCACTTCAGGGGAATGTCGGTGGCGTGATTACTTAACATAATGTCAGTTTAATGTGTTAAGATAATTATCACTGATTAAAAATAACTAATAGCATACAATATTTAGATCTTTAGTTAACTTGATTCGTGTACGGGTTGGCACTACAGCATCATCACGGTAGACGGTCTCCACGAGAGTATCCATTACTTATTGTCAATTGTAAGGAGACACTATGCCCTAATTGTCTTTTAATTTTTAATAATAAGTGATTATTATAATTCTAAGCGGAAACTTTAAAATACAGATGTAGTAGTTTTATTATGTGCTTTTAAATTACTAATTACGCTCGTTTACAACCCCTCAAATATGATGAGAAAAAAGAACTGTGATTGACTAACTTACTGGATTTTTTTTTGAACATTATAACCATATAGGGAACTCTTGAACTATTATTTAAAATTGTCAATATTTCATTGTTCTCAATGGGAAATGAAAAAATATAACTGCTGTTGGTGATTTCTTTAAACTCGTCAGTTGATATTAAAATGTCTATAAAATTCATGATTGTAAGAAAATCCATTAAACAAATAAAATGCCATGAAACATATCTTAAAACAATAATAAACATGAATCCAGAATGTGTTCGTTAAATTCAGATTGTATTCTATTAAGTTTAAGCAACCCCTACCACTACAAGGTAGGAAGGTGAAAACGGGAAATAAATTGTGTTAGAATGTAATGGGGTCTCGTTTTCCGTCCAACTTTCCAATAGATTACAACGCAAATTCGATATTTAAGATTGATTTGGGCAGATGGTTAGAGGGCAATCTCCCTTTTATATTATGGAGGATTTCCAAGACGTGCATTATCAAATAAACATGACACCATAAATTAATTATTTACCAATATTTTTAGTATTTTAGTCTTAATATTTCTTTATATATTGTCAATTATAGAGGAACCGTCATATATATTGTAGATACATAAACTTAGGCTGCCTTAAACTTTATTGTCTGTGCTGTGGCTATTTTCATCTCCCAAACTTGTTGAATCTACACAATTTGTTATTTTTAAATTAATATCGCTCACTTCTAGAATTAATTATTAAACAAATTAAATTTGTAGCTAAAATTTATGAACGATACGAGACTCGAACCCGTGACCTCTCAGTGGGTTTCATCCGAGCGCTCTTACCAACTGAGCCGACCGTTCGAGTGACGTATGGTTCGCCAATGGAAAGATATACGAAATATCTTGTTCAACTCTCAAGTTATGGCTTCATCTACAGGATCTATTTAACAGTTGATAATCAAAACCAATAATTACATATTAGGAAATTGACTTAAGATGTCGCTCTTTCAAAAGATAGCAATTTCTTATTTTTGGAGAATTTTGTTTAAGAACATTAAAACGTATGTGACAAATAACGCGTGAACATAAACCACTTAAAACAAGGTAGTATTGAATCATTTGTAACAAATTATAAACCATTAATCTTATAATCAGTTCTACCAGTTACATTCAGAAAGCATGAATGAAAAATTCCTGTCAATTAAATATTGTGCTTCGAACGACGTCGCGCCTTTTGTTAACTTTGTAAGCGAGACGGCTGTAAAAGCTTTTATGGTTACACCCGAATTCATGAAGAAAAAGTATATTTCGTTTTTTAAATCGAAGAAATTTACATAGCATTTCCGTTTAGCAGAGTTTGGGCTCTCACAGTAAACACGGCGAAATCTACATTATGTTACAAATTATACGGGGATAACTTTTTTCTTTTTAATTTCGCACGGTTTTCAAAAGAAATATTCTAGTTAAGTCCTATAATCGGTAGTGGTCTTTGCCAAGCAATAAAGATATTGTCGTCGTTTTCCTCATTACTGAGGGTTGGGACTTCCCCGCTGCATCAGTTTCTCCCGTACGATTTCCCTTCATCTACCGCGATCCTTAGCTTCTTGAAGGGCATTGTGGTAGTTGATGTTCAGAGAAGATCGTAATTGGTCCGACCATCTCGTGGGATTGCGTCCGCTGGGACGTTTGGTATCAACCTTGCCTTTCACCATCAGCTTTTCAAGATTGTAATCCTCTTTACGAGCAATATGCCCGAAGAATTCCAGCATCCTACTAAGGCATATAGTGGAAAGTCTAGTTTTGACATTAAGCTCTCTCAGATTAGACAGGTTGATGTGAAAGGCGGTCCATGGAAACTGTAGCATTTTTCTCCAGCTCTACATTTCAAAAGCGTCTATTCGGTCTCTGTCGGCCTTTTTCAGTTTCCAGGTCTCCGCTCCATAACAGAATATGGAGAAAACTAGCGAAGTCACCAATTGGGCTTTAATTTTTCGCGTGATGTTACGGTCTCTCCATATCTTATGCAACTGGGATATTGCGTTTTTGGCCGTAATTAGTCTAGTGTACAACATGAAAAGCAGTTTAGTAGTATATATAAATCCATACCCATTTTATTTATAATTATAATTAAAATATATTCAAACTGTGTACATTCGGAATATTTACAAAGAGAAGCTGAAACGTGTAAGCTGCAGTTAATAATTACGGGGCCTTTTTATTCTTCTCCACTTAGGCAGTGAGTACAATAATTATTTTTGGATCCGGATTTTTGGACAAAAATATCATCATATATTGAGTAATGACTCAAAATGTGTTATGTAACATACTAACACAACATACTAAGCTTAGAAAAGTCTCTCCTATACATGGTTAAATATAAAATACTAAATAAAATATACATAAATACATAATAATAATGTCTATGACCCGTAAATAATCACTCATTTAACGAGATTCGCACCCGGTACTCCTTTAGAGGTCGGGGACAGCCTAGAGTAACTCTCTAAGAAAAAAGCGATTCACTCGATTGTATGAAACGTGCAGTCATTGATAGATTGACAGATGACGGATAAAATCTTGTAAAAAAATGGAGATTCCCGAAATCCACTACGTTTTAAGCAACTGTTCGCTTTCAAACTTAGCCGGCTTATTCATCGTCGCTAATCGCCATACATAATAATGACTACTATAATTTCCCGCCTCTTATTTCGTAGTATTTACATCCTCTTTGGTCAAGGAAACTAATCACTGGGCTATGATTCCGTCAAATAATAATATAGCTAAGTAACTTACTTAATTAAAACTGTATGTGGCTCACTTTATTAGTATAAAATGTTTAAAAATGTAAGCCGTAATAGTTTTTTTATAATGTCGTCGTAAAGACATCGAACGAAATATAATGTGAAAATATTTTCCATCGATACATTGTCAATATTTATATTGATTTCTACATTTATAGACATGATTTTCAACCCATACCAATGAAGCGTTTAATCAATGAATGTGTGTTTATGATATGTACACGGGGTCCAATTCCCTGTTCTTTTGGCGACTTACCAGCCTCAGGCGTTCAATTTGCAGAAAAAGAATTCGGGCACATTATGCTTCTACTATACACTATTTGAGCTTTCTCCAAAGGGAGGGTGGAATCAATTTAAATTTTAACTCACACTTAATACACCCTTGTTTGGTGTCTAAGTGGTGTGTTTGAGGCACCCTCTGTTTAAAGCGAATAATAAGTTGGGAAGACAACAAGGCTGGTAATTTGGTCCTGGTAGGCTATCAGCATCTTGTATTTGTTCAGGGTAAAATAAACAGCGCAAGGCTCTACAGGATCAAATTATATCAATGAGTACTTCAGACTAATGAGTATTTTACATTTAAATTTGGGTCGTTTTTAAAAGGCATAAGAGGCATTTATTTTCTCAAAATTGTTTCCTTTTGAATTCTTATTGATGTCATTTCTAACACTACCACCGCTTCGGAAACAAATGGCGCTATGAGAGAAGAGAAACGGCGCAAGAAACCAAGCATTCTTTTTGCGCTCATTTTAATAAAATATACAATATTGTACTGTCATTGTAATTGCTATAAAATATTTATAATCTAATCCCAAGCTGTCTGACTACTTAGATATACAGCTGTGGAGTAGTAATTTACTTTTTTTAAATTTATATTTCTTTCGTTAGTTAAGGTATTTTTGAACTATCAATAACACAATATTTAATGATCTGTTTGACATTGCTATTATGACATGAATTCAATTCAAATATAAGAAACAGTTTTGAAATAATTGTTAAAATACACTGGCCTGCAAAAGTAAGTATCACACTTTTCAAATTAATTTTTTTTCTTAACTATAGAAGGTAGAGATTTAAGATTAAAAACGTTTTGTTGCAAATTTTATAGGCTTTAATTCTTAGAAACTAAAGTTATACATTAGTAACATTTTTAACTTAAAAAAGATAAAACAATGAAAATAGACATTTTTAGTTTAGTGTAAAAAAAAATCAACGAAAATGTATTACATGTTATTTAATTTTTAATAACTGGTATTGCCTCCTCGAGCTCTGATTACAGCTTCGAGCCGGTTGGGCATACTGAACACTAGGTTTCGGAGCCGATGTTGGGGAATATTCTCCCATTCTTCTACCAGGGCCTGCTTTAGTGCCCTGAGGGTAGTAGGTGGTGGTCTGCGATTTCTGACTAGCCTCCCAAGCTCATCCCAGGCGTGTTCAATCGGGTTGAGATCAGGACTTCTTGATGGCCAAGCCATCACGCTGATACCGACCTCCTGAATATACTCTTGTACGATATGAGCCGTGTGTGGCCGGGCATTATCATGCATCAGCATCGACCCATATTTGCTAAATACGGCCGTGCATACTCATTGAGGATCTCTTGAGCATATCTTTGCCCAGTGAGGGTGCCATTTTCTATGGCTACTAGCTCATTGCGACCTTCTGAAGATATGCTAGCCCATACATGGACACTGCCTCCACCGTATTGGACTCTTTCTGAGATGCAGGCTTGAAGGTATCGCTCACCAGGTCGCCTGTAAACACTTCGCCTTCCATCAGAAGTGTAAAGGGAGAATCGAGACTCATCTGCAAACAAAATTCTTGATCATTTTTCTTCATCCCACTGCATGTGTTCACGGGCGTATCGCAGTCTCGCTACTCAATGCTGTCTCTCGAGTTTTGGGCCACTCGCTGGTCTTCGGGGTTTCAAATTTGCTTCAGCAAGTCTTCTTCTCACTGTACTGTCACTAATGTAGTCCCTCCGGGTCTGAAGTAGCTGTTGCTGGACTTCAACTGCATTTTGGTGGCGATTTCTTAACACAGTGAAAATAATATAACGATCTTCTCGGGCACTGGTACACCTGGGTCTTCCATTACAAGGTCTCCTCAGATGGTGTCCAGTCTCTTCGTAACTTCGCTTTACCTTTTGGACCATTCGTACCGTCACACCCACCATTCTTGCAGTGCGACGCATACTGATGCCTAGTTCCAGAAAAGCCATGATCCTAGCGCATTCTTCAACTGAAAGAGGCACGATAAATAAATGTTATGTGCTTTTTAGCATAATTTTTTAAAACAAGACCCATCGATCTTGAAAAAAATTTAAAACAGAAAGAAAAATGTGAATAGTAAAATTATAATTCGGAAACGTCCACTTTGAAAAAGGAATGGTTTTGTTTTTGAAGTTTTTTTTCAGCCAATTCTTAAAAGAAGGTTACCGACTATAAAGTTTTAATGTACAAAATTAAATTCTCTTGGAGTCCTTTTTATTTCGAAAGTATATCTTGTGAACTTAAAACGTTATCCCAATTTTAAAAGTGTGATACTTACTTTTGAAGGCCAGTGTAGTTATTTGGCGTTTACTTATTTCATTATATTAAGATTAATTAATATTATACCTATACTTAACATAATAATAATAAAAATTATGTAGATTACGTGTCAATTTATCAATAATATTTCGCGTGTACTTTAGGATGTAGATACATCAATTAAATAGTAAAAGTTTTATGAAAACACTGTACGCGTATAACTTTGCTTCATAAAATTACATATTAATTAATTATATCAACAAAATAACCGAGAGAAAGAATAAAAATATATGTATGATTGCCCCGTCCGGTCACATGGTCAGAATTTTTGTGGTTGTCCATTTGTTTGTGAGCGTTGAAAATGACAGCAAGTAAAACACAGTCTTATAAACGTTACAATTTTAATGGTAAGTGCACTTCACAAAGCCTTATGATAATGTAATAAGAACGTTTCGTTCTTTGCATGCGCGTGCGATACGACCGCCTTCCTCGATAGTTCCTCCCTGACTGACTGATTTTCGCTAGCCTGGCGCCCGATCTCGACTGCACTCACACCGTAGGTACACCGATTTCACTTTGCCAAGACGAGTACCGACATATCTATGAACTCACTCGTGGTTCGACGTTCTTGACTACCACATTCATAATATTATTAATTAATTAATTATTTATAAATTAAAATTTTAAAGTAATAAAAAAATCTTTGTCACTTGTAGGGTTCGAACCCAGGCTCCCTTTTGGGAACCAGAGCTTTAATCTAGCAATAGTGGAGTGCTTACCAGTGGGAGGCTCCTATGCACAGGAAGCCGGCTAGATTATGGGTGAAGCAGTAATGAGTAAACATTACTGTGTTTCGGTCTGAAGGGCGCCGCAGCTTGTGAAATTACTGGGCAAATGAGACTTAACATCTTACGTCTTAAGGTGACGAGCGCAATTGTAGTGCTGCTTAGAATTTTTGGGTTTTTCAAGAATCCTGAACGGCACTGCATTAAAATGGGTAGGGCGTAGTAATTACCATCAGCTGAACGTTCTGCTCGTCTCGTTCCTTATTTTAATAAAAAAAACATATGCCACTCGGCCAACCTGACTATAATTTAAAACTTGGACGTCTTACTGTCACACGGATTTCTATCCGCGTGCAAACTACCCGCAGCCTTTTATTTATTACATGTGTTTACTATCACGCGTGTGTCACACGCGCGGAACGTGGATTGGCTGCAGTTGGGACATTGTATTGGATGGAAATCCGCATCAAAACCGCCCTAACTTTTAAAATATAACTTTGAAGGCAGTCAGCCCGAGTGGCCTAAGGTGCTAGATTTAAGCTCTGGGCCCGAGTCCCTCTCCCCGGGTTCGAACCCTACAACTGACAAAGATTTTTTACTTTATATTTTTAATTTATAAATAATTAAAATATTATAAAATATAATACTTATTTTTTTATATCCGCACTCTGTGGTCGGCTGTAAAGCGACTTGCGATAGATGGACGAAACAGACTTACTTATAAATTCACTTTAAACAATTATATCTTAAATTCCTCTTATATAATATATGGCACAAGAAATAATAAAAATATTTTCATCTCCATTTCCACAACAATGATGAGCTATTACTTAAAGTACGTTTCCCTTGTATTGTTTGCTCGCCCGCTTCTGATATCCTTTATGCCCTAATGGTATCACCGTATTATGCTAAACGGGCCAATTGCAATGCCTTGCATTCAAGGAACATTCACAATTCAATGGAAAATTACTTCGTAAGAGGCAGTATGAAAGCCAGTAATCTGCTCGAGATGTTTGTTGGCTTTGAAATAACTATAATTAAAGAGAACTTAGTATAGATAAGATGTAGGTTTTCATATTTCGTTAACTTAACAAGAGCGTCGTCCAACCCTGGTATATGACATACAAGCTCACCAGACAAGGTCTACATCTGATGATAAATATGTAGTACCTAGAGTTAAGAATTATTACGGATATAGAACATTAAAAAAGAGAATACCATATATATATTAAATAGTTTACCAGCAGATATAAGACACAAACCTATATGTTAAAATAACATTATATTGATAATCTGGACACATTATATATGAACATTTAAATAATAAGAGTGCTTAGTAATGTTAAATAATATTGTGTAAAAATCACCTCAATGTTTATAAACAAAACTCCATAACTTTACATCTATTTAAGTTATTAAATGTTATAATTAAGATTGCGCTAATTCCACAGACACACCATCAAGATGGTTTTGTGGGACCATTATTTTTTAGTCATTGTAATATCAAAGCTGTAATAAATAAATAAATAAAAAGAAACTGTAACAGTTTACTTTACATTTTGATACATTTTTGTTTCGTTTCAGCCGGAATGAAAGTCTACTAGTGGACAAAGGCCTCTCCCAAAGATCACCATGACGATATACGCTGCCCTAGTTGCCCTATGTTGACTAGATCTTCGGATCATTTTGTGGACGGCCTACCGACACTACGTTTTCCGGTATGTGGTTGCCTGTGGTTGCCACTCGAGAAATTTACTGACCCAACTGCCATTTATCTATCGCGCTATGTGGGCTTCCCACTGCCACTTCAGTTTCGCTACCACTGGGCTAGGTCGGTGACATTGGTTCTCACATTCGTGCGTTTCTAACCATCAAAGGACAAAAGGTGTGTTTATTTTAACATTAACTCAATATCGCATTAACAAGTATAGCTGACACTTGAAATCAGCAATTCATGGCCCTACATTTTTCTCCCAAATATAGACGTGGTCAAATACCTCTTTGCCCAAAGATCGTTCACTTCTATTAGAATATATTATTTAGTTTCTGGTGGTATACCTACAACCATTGAACCACATCTATAGTCTGACCATCACTATAAATATTATTAAATTTAGTATTCGAAGCAACATAATTAGAATATTTATAAAATTACTATGATATGTTTATAACTTTTGGGGCTTTTTTTGTTTCACTTGTCGAGTTGAACTTAGTTTTTTGTTACTTGTGTGAAAATTGTGGATAACGCTTAATATTTTAAGTAATTACCCTACTTCAGTATTTTTACCAGAGAGAGGCTGCTTTGCACATGATGCCGGCTAGATTATGGGTACCACAACATCGCCTGTTTCTGCCGTAAAGCAGTAATGTGTAAGTATTATTGTGTTTCAGTATGAAGGGCGCCGTAGCTTGTGAAATTACTGGGCAAATGAGGCTTCCCTTGTAAGTAACGTAACTTGTAGTGCCGCTCAAAATTTTTGGGTTTTTCAAGAACCCTGAGCGGCACAGCATTGTAATGGGCAGTATCAATTACCAACAGCTGAACGTCCTGTTCGTATCGTCCCTTATTCTGAAAAAAAAAATTGTTATTTCATTAAACAGGGTGGAATTAAGAAAATATTTTGCAATTTTCAGAAGTAAAAACAGATGTCATAACCCATTTCTCAACGAGGCTTCCACAAAACAAGAGACTTAACTGCCTCGCGCACGTGCTAACTATTTATTTATTCAGATTTATTCTTGACTCCTGTACAACTAAGAACACGGTTGCACATAATGTCTCCGCTTCAAATGTAAATCACTCGCATAATTGCTATTTTGTTACTTTGATATGCTTTTATAAACAGTAAACAGATGCCATGTCAAGTGGCATTTTAATGTCATAATGCGTTTACCTTCTAGAGTCCATCTTTAAAGGCCGGCAACGCTTCTGTGATTCCTCTGGTGTGGCAACAGAATGTGGGCGGCTTTGATCACTTAGCACCATGTGACCCGTACGCTCAATTGTCCTCCTTTTCCATAAAAAAAAAACAGTTTTTAAAACGATTTCTTCAATGAAAACAAATTTTGTTGATCACACTATATCAAAATTATTTTCTGCTTTTTGATCCAGTTTTCCACCACAATCTAAAAACGTCCAACAAAAGCACTACACGCCACCAGTTAGGATATCATCCCCACCATCTGGATGTGTGGCGGTCCTCCACAGTGCGGTTTTCAAGGAGCTTTCTCCCTCGTACTACAAAGCTGTGGAATGAGCTTCCTTGTGCGGTGTTTCCGGGACGATATGACATGGGTACCTGCAAAAAAAGTGCGTACACCTTCCTTAAAGGCCGGAAACGCTCTTGTGATTCCTCTAGTGTTGCAAGAGAATGTGGGCGGCGGTGATCACTTTACACCAGGTGACCCGTACGCTCGTTTGTCCTCCTATTCCATAAAAAAAAAGAAAAAAAAAAGTAAAACCTATCGAGACTCCTCTAGTTGAATCTAGCAGACGTAGCTGTTTGTGACGGGCTAGCCTCATTTACTTCTCGTAAAATAAGGTACCCTAATGCTTTATTCATAAAATATTGTATAGTATAATTATAAGTAACAGGGCGTATCAATTACATAATAATTATATTTTTTTTTAAATTGACTTTAGCCGACCGAGCGTGACAGCTCAGTTTAATTCCATTTCGAAAAATAGTGTTTTTATAAATAGTAACATAAATGACATTCTTAATGATACCACCCCTGAGGAATGGCGATCGCCCTCAGGCTATTTAATTAATTAAGTAATGAAAATCAATTTAAAAAATAAGCCTGCTAAGTTTCTTTCCCCATTCTTCTCAGGACTGTGGCATTTGCTTTCAAACGGTGGTAGATTTACATTCAATAATTGATTTAAAGTCCAACTGTGAATAAAAATATTATGTGAATTTCAGCGCACCTCGAGAAATTTTCACTTCTATTCTATTTTTTTTTCTTATAGTGGCTTCTGTCGAAGGGGTACCACAAGTCAGCCAATGTCACGTTTAAAAGTAAACCACCAAGCTTACAGTTTACGGTTTCATGAGTGGTAACATTGAACAGTTTAATTTTCTTATTAAGCCTGAAACAAGTATACACGCTGTTAGATGATAAAGAGAAAACACGGATAATATTACTTATATAAAGCATTTATTGTGTTAGTTATAGTTTAATATTGGAATCTTATTAATATCTAATATATAAAATTCTCATGTCGCGGTGTTTGTAGTTAAACTCCTTCGAAACGTCTTGACCGATTCTCATGAAATTTTGAGTGCATATTAGGTAGGTCTGAGAATCGGACAACATCTATTTTTCATCCCCCTAAATGTTAAGGGTGGTCCACGCCAAATTTTATCTTTTAATATTTTTGACATTTTTTTTAAATTTGTTTGATGAGTCAGCCTTCAAAAATACATACAACTTCAAATTTTCACCCACCTACGATCAACAATTACTTTTGTATCGCGATTTTAATATCGGCAATACAACGTTTGCTGGGTCAGCTAGTATAATATAATATTTATAATTTCTTTAATATATTCACATAAAATATTTACAAAAAGAGTGAAAACAAGAGAAAAGATGTAGCTGCGCCGCAATTATCTGTTCTGTCTTCTCTTATATTGCAGACGCTAACTCTAGAGATAGAAAATACATGGAGAGATACCCATAGACAACAGACGCCTTGCTATCTGAGTAGTGAATCTAATGACAGTTGTCTCTTGCGCTAAGTAACCAAAGTTGTCACCAAGCAACGCATTAAATGGAACTGGGCCGGGGGATTTCCGGAGGTATAAAATTGTACAAGAACGACTTTATTAGAGGGCAACTAAAGAACAAATGGTCCAAATTTCATCTAGTCCACAGTCATACAGAGAATGGTCTCTGATTCTAAGTTTCGCTAGAAATACTGGAGTGGCTGAAGCGTAACTCTAAGCAGGTTTTATGGTAGTACACAAGTCATGAGAGAAGATTTGAGAATGTTATAGGGAACCTGTATGCTTAAAAAAATCCACTAAATTTGAAGGGCGTTTTTATACATAGATCTTGTACTATAACATATTCTATGCATAGACTATTATTATTCAAAACTATGAAATAAAAAGACCCACTTGCACTCACGCATTTATTTCGTCTTGCAAACGACAAAAGTTTTATTATCAACTTCTAAATTTTGTCAATAACTCAACCTAATTTATTGAGACGAATTCCAATGTACTTTAACTTGTTGAATTACCAAGACGCTCTTATTCCTGACTTATGCTTTCTTAAGTAACGTACGACATAAACTTTATAACAATTATTTATTATATCATTACTTAAAATAATTACTGTTTTATTAGTGCTTCTTTATAATTGCGGTTTTCGGCGAAAATGTTATTCCTTTTTAGATCATTTGTTAACATACGTAAGAGTTCGTGTATTTTTTACTAATTAACAGTATTTATTTTGGTGGACGAATATCAATTCAATTATGCGGTAGTATGACTAATTGAATGTACGATTTTCGTCATTGTGGGAGGCTCCTTTGCACCGGATGCCGGCTAGATTATAGATGAACGGCGCCTACTTCTGCCGTGAAGCAGTGATGTGTAAATATTACGGTGTTTTGATCTGAAGGGTGCCGTAGCTAGTGAAATTACTGGGCACATGAGACTTAACATCTTATGTCTCAAGGTGACGAGCGCAGTTGTAGTGCCGCTCACATTTTTTGGGATTTTCAATAATCCTGAGCGCCCCCTAATGGACAGGGCGTATCAATTACCATTACAAAACTACCTACCTATCATTACAAAAGGACAGTATTGCCACCATAACTATTCCTGCAAAATATAAGTTTATTTCTCATTCTACTTTAAGGGGATGATTTGGGTGATGGTTGAAAATACAGGCACACAGATTATCTCTTGGATCTCTTAAGTCTCAGGGTCAGAATATTGAGTGCAATGTGACGTGATCGAAAATTAAAACTGAGCCCACGAACCGCTCTCCATGGGTAGAAAGTTCGTGGTGTTTGCTTAGAAGTTATGGTCTTATATAAAGACATAAACTGCATAGCGTGGAAATAATATTTATTTATTTATATTGTTGGAGAATCTACAGCTGAATACTTTATAATAGTCACGTGATAAAATAACAGAAAGCCATTTACAGATTCCCACGAGTAGCTATTTAAAATATAAATCAAAAACAAAGTGAGAGTTACGTATACATATCAAAAGCTTAACACTAATGTATTAATTATCTAATCACATATTAACAGCTCTTCCACCAAATTGACCAAAGAACTCATTTCCTAATTGACGCTCAATGGAATCAGAGCTACTACAGAATAAGTCAAGATCTAATTGTTTTGATAATTTGTTGGAGTTATTGCTGACACGTACGATGAATGAATTTTGACGATGGTTAGGGTGCTATATATATGTTGTTATTATAGCTTACATAATCATATTGAACGTGTACTTAAAATCAAGGCTTGCAACCTTGCAAGGTTTTAAATTAAATGGTTATTACTGGTTTATACCGGTTTGTATTCCTTCATTGCAGTATACACAAATATTAGGCACTTATAAAAAATTAACTGTGCCCTGACGAAAGACTCGGAAAAAACCGTTCAGAACGAACCGGTATAATCAACAAAATGTTAACCAGAACCCGTAAAATTTCAGTTACATCTAGAACAAAACCGATTGTATAATAATTTAATCGTTGTAATTATATATTATATTATATAGTAGCTACTTACAGGTTCTCGTAAGGATAAAATATTTATATATCTATTTTAATTTATTTTTATTAGTTAAATTTTTCAGATAACCTGAGTAAAAGGGATCTGAGAGATGGGCTGAAGGTAACTGAGCGATAAACAAACTTGCTAATATTTTTTGTTATGGAAAATTATAGTGAAGATTTTTCCGGTAGAGAAAGAAAATACATAGGCCTATCGCAGATGACACACTTTTGTGCGATTGAGTCTGCGGCACACAAAAAAACTGCATTGCGCGCAAAATGTCTTTGGCAGATAGTACACAAACTCAACGCTCACGACGCACACTTTCGCTCATTTTGTCGGCGGAACTTTAGGGATGTACATGCAATGGAAGTACAGCGATTACGGTGTATTTTTCGTACTTTTAATATAGAAAAAGAAGAAGAAAAAGATAATTTCGGGTTCATCCAATTCTTTCAGAATGATTATTAAAAGGACTGTTTCATATTAAGCATTCAGTTCTAAAACTATAAGCTGGTCTGCTTTCTATTTCTTGTATCAACACTGATACATCGATGTCTAGCGCCATGATACACTTCAGTAAACTACAGACTAAATTGATACGTAACGTTATATTTAATGCCGCATTTTTTGAACAGCGTAGTCCGGCGCGGTCTGTTAGATCTACGAGGATATTTTGTGTGTCAGACTTTTTGCTCGTTGGCTGCGTTACTGCATATAATTCTACATGTTTTATTATCACAGACTTAAAATTACGTCGCGGTTGTCTGCGATAGGCCGTAGAGAGCTACCCATAGACAACAGTCGCATTGGTATCTGAGTGGCGAATCTAATGACAGTTGTCTCTTGCGCCGCTTAATAACCAAAGTTGTCACTGAGAACTCATTTTATGGTAACATGCAAGGAATCGATTCTTAAATATTTCTAATATTTATATATTAAAGTTACAGAATCTTAAAAAAGGTAAAGACGGAAAGATTGCTATAGAATATAACAAAGCTTTCTGAAAAATCTTAAGGCACAAAGAACTGATAAATGGAATCGTTCTTCAATCACAATCTGCACTAGAATCTTGGAAGTCAAACAAATCAAGCAAAGCACTTAGCACTCCGACTCACTTCTCCGACGACAAACTTTAATTGTACTTTCGACATGTAACTAATTCGCCTTAAGTGAATTTTTATTCAACAAACCCTTCAATTCAAGTCTTCAAAAATATGAGAACTGTGTGTAGGTACTTGACACAAGTGAATGCCTTATTAATACGAGATTAGTAATAGGAAATATAACTAGTTATGTTTTTATTTTGATAATGTAAACATAAAAAAATATTAACCATAATATGTAATATTGTGTATAAACTAAGATTAAGGATAAGACTCCGCTGCGCTCCAACTACATACCTCAGGCGTAGTCGCAACGTCCGCACGTTGTCCGCACGTCGCAACTATTGCTACGCCCAAGTGGGCGTACTCGAGCCAGTCTCGAACAATGTGTGAACGTGCCACATGTTCTGTAAAGCTTTGCTACTAATCGAAACTAATGTGCCGGTTTGCGTAGTAAAACTTTGTATGCATAGTACTACAAGAAATAAGAATGACACTGGAATCACATACTATCAGTAAGTATTTTTTATTTTATTCATTTCGATGCAGAATAGCACGAAGCGTATGTTACAAAATTTGAAAGATGCCATAGAGTACTATCGTACTTAGGTAGTGCGGTATCTAGTTGGAGCGCAGCGGAGACCAATCCATAATCAAAGTGTATTTGTATCTGGTGTTTTGTAGTGATAAACTAGTGCCATAGATTTGTTAATATTGACTTGTTGAATTTTTTATTTAACGGTCAACGTTAAAAGAGAAAATTAATAACAAGATAAAAATAAAAATCACTTTCACTCTGTTCCCCAAATTCGTTCAGAAAAATAAAATAGAAATGTTTAATAATATGCTTCTCTTTGCTAGTGAGTTGAAAAGTTTTATGCGTTACACGAAAGCGAAGAATTTTGTTTTCTTGTACCTTTGAATCCTCAGACGCCGGATTCTAACCTTTTCTCGCTTTCAGATTCAAACTGATAATAGCAACAAAAACCAACATTGCTCATTTAACGAGCAAATAATTATTGAAATTAAATGCCATTTGATTGATTTGATATTTAAAATGTTTCTTGTTCAAGAAGATTATCCAAACGTTGTGTGCCTTCTCGACTGTAACTTCCTCCGATACCTCGAGTGGAGGCGAAACGCGTGTTAAATTGATTGAAGATGAAGTAAATGTTACTATAACATAAATGACTCTCTTATGATACCACAGATTGGGAATGGAATGACCGGGCTATTCATTTATAAGCTCAATTGAACTATATAACTTTTTCACCTTACTTTTTATAAAAAAAGAAGCCCACTGAGTTTGTTGAGCCCTTTCTTCTAAGGTTGCATATTTTTGGAATGGGTGGTAGTTTTTAAAATTCAATAAGTGATATCACATTCTATTTTGAATAAAAAAATTGAATTTCAGAGTAACGAAGACAGTTTTTGTGCCACTCAGAAGAGGATGTAACTACTATATTTATTAGTATGACGATTTTATTTTAATCTGAAGAACTTCTGCGTTAATTATTTTCGTTGCTACAGTCTTTACCAAATTTGTGATTGGAGATTTTCATTTTGGTAATTCCTTGTACATTGCAAATCCTTATAGCAAAACAGGTCCCACGATATTTTACCATAATTTATAATATTTTCTCATCCAAAGTATATCAAAGCTAATTCAATTCGTTTTTAAAGTGGTATCATCCGCTGCGCAATTTCAAGTCATCACATCGGCTGCAATATTCAACCCACCTGAAGCACTTCTTCACGCTACTTGAGCTCACAGTATATTCCAAGCTCATTCCAAGTGCTAGCTTTTGATGTTTTAAATATTCGACCTACATAACATTTTGAATTTGCCGGATAGCATTCTATTTTATATAAGTACTAGTATTCTTTACTAGCTACGCACCGTAGTTTCATCTACGTTTAATAAAATACATACAACATAATTTTCTTATAATATATGATTATATACTAAACAAGATATAAAATGAATCTTATAACTATATTTACAATACTACGACTACATAAAATTAAAACTATCATTATGTGGAAGCGTACCAAGAATACTGGCAGCATTACCGCGTTGGATAGCAAGGCTGATCCGTTGACCGAAATAGCTGCCAGCGCTTGGGTTTCCAGAAGCCTTATTGAGGCGCGAAGATAGTATTTTGAACATTCTCCGCGCCTCTGGGCCCCACGGGCCAAGTGTCTCGACACCAAACGGCACAAAGATGTATGACTCACTGAGACCAACATATTTGCGACGCTTGCTGTCTTCGGCAGTCGAAGCAGCAGCCCGAGCACCAACTGACGTAACTTGGACATGAGAAGGAGCCAGAGTGTCGACGCAAGTAGCGTCCCACACCAGCGCCCTTCCCCGTGCCCAAGCCACCAGCGTCATTCCATCAGGAAGCTTGCCATCGCGGCGGGTAATACCATTTGGCTCTAAAACAGCTGGTATATTAAGAGCGGCAAATGCCCTGCGGATGACTTCATTAAGGCTGGCGTGACGACTGATACGGCCTGCCGATTTTAGGCAGGATAACCCGTGGCGTCCAAGAGCATCTACCTGAACGCCACATCTACATTGATGTGGTTCATTCAGTTTTATACCTAGCCGGAGTGATACGCATATTGACAATGTCATATTGTCAAGTAGCGTTCCAATCGGCGCAGAAGGCAAGGCTTGTAACCAAAAGCCCGACTCATTTTGTGTCACGGCCAAAAGACGAGCACGCTCTGTTATGTCAGTAGATGAGATCAAAAGATCATCAAAGGCTGACTTACAAAGAAGTGCGTCCCATGCTTTTTGACACTTTAAATCGTCTGGAAAATTTTGAATGTTTGCAATATTTAGCCAAGCATTGTTAGCTTCGTTCAAATACACAATCTCTGAGTTACCTGGTACATGATTTACAATTCTAGTAACCAAAGGCTGCGCACTATGATATACATATATGTTTTGTTAACCATTAAAAGTTACCGACATAGCCCATATCATTGCGAAATTGAAGTGGCAGTCGGAAGGGCACATATGGCCTTAATTCGACGGACAGATGGCCGTTGGGGCAGTAAAGTCCTCGAATGGCGACCACGTATCGAAAGACGAAGTGTTAGTAGGCCCCTCAGAAGATGGACCGACGATCTGGTCAAGATCGTTGGAATACGTTGGATGAGTCGTGGATATCTTTGGGGGAGGCCTTTGTCCAGCAGTAGACGTCTTCCGGCTGATGATGATTATGATAATATGATATATTGTTAGGTCGCCAAGCTGCCTATATTATTAAATATCAGTTATAACCTTTTACATAAAATGGCTTTAATTATTAAATTTATCATGCACTATTACGTCAATAAAGATTATACAATTAATGATGCTTTAGCAACAGCATTGTCTAATCTAACCCAAATGAAGATATCTAAATTGAAATGTACTTTCAATTAATTTAATTGAGATAAAAAAATTAATTGCTTCAGTTGCGAGAAGTTGGAATTAAATTAGTATCGTTATCGTCGCACGGTATCATTGAGACTAACAAGAACACATCCTAGTCGCTCCGACGTTGAAAAACCTCGCTATTGTGTTGGGAACATCGTAAACTTCACTCGCTAAGATGCTTTTGTGTTGTTTTGGTAGTTAATAATACTGAAAAGTTCTACAGCAGTTTTAAGTAGAATCGCTAGTTTTGTTAGAATTTAAAAATCCTTTAGTTTAATATTATAAAGATGAGCCAAAAAAGCTAGTTGGTAAATCATTACGACTTCATTTAAAAATGAAAATAAAGAATTTCTGTGTCTTGTTTGTAATCTAATGTACAGATTTATATTTAAGAATAATTAATAGATTTTGGAGGTATTACGGGTGAGTGAGTGAGGAATATATGTATAAACATAGATCTTATGATAGAAGATGATTACATAAATTTATTAGTTGCAAGTTAATAATTAAAAAACGTACATAGTTAAGATAAACATCATTTAAAATATACATAATATATATTACTTTACTGCACATGTCCAATTATTAAAAAAGTCTCACATACTAAATATCTAGGTGTCATTATTGATCAAAAGCTTAACTGTTACCAACACATTGAGCACGTCACGGGAAGAATTAGAAAAGTGGGATGGATATTCGAAACACTGGTACATGTCGCTTTAAAATCAATAATCTATGAATCAGGCACCAGTAGAAATATTTTGAATGAAATTTATATTGCACTAGCGCAATCTGTGCTGGTTTATTGTATCCCCGTGTGGGGCGACGCTGCTAAATCCAAATTTATTGGAACGTGGACAAAGGAGCTTATAATTACCATGTATAACCATTCAAAAAGACATCAGTAACCTTCTGTGTGTTAGAAAATTATATATTATTGCTTTAGTTCTAAAAACATTTAAAACTCTTCCCTATGATGCAAGCATTTTATCAAAAAGATTAATGGATATTATTGCAAAAATTTCTACCACCAAAATCGGATTTGCAAAACGCCAGTACAGCAAGCTTTCAGCCATTCTTTATAATAGGATAAACAAGGAATTACATATCCATTCAAAACAACTTAATGAATATAAATGAATGCTAGTATGTTGGATAAATTCACTCACGTATACAGAAACATTTCATTAAAGACATATTTATATAAGATTCATTCATTCCATCACAAATACACACTGACTCACACACACTTCATTATACATCTCACACCTTACTTATCACTCACAACACACCCAATGCACACATACACCTTATTTCTTAGTATACATGAGAGGCTCCAATCATGAGTATTGATTTATGTATATACATACTTGATAAAGAAAATAAATATTTTGTATTTGTATACATAAAAATCTGTCTTAGTTTTAATTAAAAATTATATTTGAGTTATTTACAAGATAGATATAAAGTGTAGCTATGCAGAGGTATATATGGTTATGATAGGTGCTGGAAAAAGGTTTTTCATCATGATGGTTTTTCAGCATGACTTTTTGCAAACTTGTAGTTATTGTTCCTGTTGCTTTATTGGACTTCAGATAATAATAATAATAATATTGACATACTTTTTACACAAATTATCTTGCCCCAAATTAAGCATATATAGCCTGTGTTATGGGTTACAAGACAACGATATATTTAATACAATATACTTACTTAAACATACATAAATACATTTAAACACCCATGACTCGGAGACAAACATCCATATTCATCATATAAATGACTAAAACAGGTGGAAATCTGAGGGTCCAAAGGGCTATAACAACAAACAGACAAACTCTCTTAGCTTTTGCTGAGTATCGTTCTGAGTCTTTCTATTGATCAATTCCGCCCGCTTCTTCAGAACTTCTTGTTTCAATCTCATCAATTGTTTGCAGTAGAAATCCAAATTTCAAATATAGTATAAATTAAGTAACACCAGCATTGGTAGTTGATTCTATAGTGCGTATGGATTCTTGAGGAAATTTTCGACTGACGGAGTTTCGGAGAAAGATGAAGTTGAAATAATTAAGTTAATACCCGAGATATGAGTTTCTATTTACATATATGATAAATAAATAAACATCATGTTATGTTTTTTTAAAGTGATCTCTCCTCACTTCTAGGATTAATACACAAATAAAATTTGAAAAACAAAATTTTATGAACGATGCGGTACTCGAACCCACGTCAAGTCAATTTCCTAATATGCAAATAATGGGGTTCAGCAGGTTATCAACTGTAAAGGAGATCCTAAAGATGAAGCCACAAAGGTCTTATAACGATAAGTTACTCGAACAGTTGGCTCAGTTCGTTAGAGCACCGGCACGGAACGCCGGAGGTCGTGGGTTCGAGTCCCGCATCGTTCATAAAATTTTGTTTTTCAAATTTTAACTGTGTAAATAAACATCGGAAATAATTAAGTGAACGTAAATTATAATCGTGTGATAGTTTTTCAAAAAGACGAAAAAAGTTTGCATATTATATCATAGAATGCTACTCAAAGGAAAAGGGAAGTGTTTCTGAAGCGGAAATTAAAATTAATGCAAAACAAATTGAAAACACCCGTTACTTTAAAATGTTTTACAAGATATGTAATATGCCAACCTCTACCCAGCAATGCATACTCTATTTACAAGCATTATAAAGATCTCCCCATTTCTCGGCAATGCAACGAAGCCTGAAGGATTCTCGTAGCATGCATGCTCCTTAATTCGCTCGCAAAATTGTTTTGTAATCGCGATTATATTTTCTTTTGATGTTTAAATTCATGAGTTGAAATGTTAAGAAGCCGTTTTCGTTTTTGAATATAATATTATGTGAAAAATATTTGCCGAATTTTGTAGAATGTATATACATAATATGTAGATACATATTTTATCTTGTTAATTGGTTGAGTATGTTTGCGAGGCTTCGCCTTGCTCGCTTAAATGTCATTGCTTGTGGCGCCATCGTGGGGCGAGTTGCTTCCTTTCGTAAAAGAATATGGCCGAGGAAGGAGACATTTTTATGTTTTTTATGAAAATAAGGGACAAGACGAGCTGGACGTTCAGCTGATGGTAATTGATACGCCCTGCTCATTACAATGCAGTGCCACTCAAGATTTCTGTAAAACCCAAAAATTCTGAGGGGCACTACAATTGCACTCGTCACCTTGAGACATAAGATGTTAAGTATCATTTGCCCAGTAATTTCTCTAGCTACGGCGCCCTTCAGACCAAAACACGATAGTGTTTACACATGCTTTACGGTAGATATAGGCGCCGTTGTGGTACCCATAATCTAGCCGGCATCCGGTGCAAAGGAGCCTCCTACTGGTAAATATCTTTATAAACGTTAATAGAATATGCTCAAAAATACATTTTTTTCTTAATAAATGGATTCATGCATAACTTCTATTCTACTTTATCCATAAATATTGTGTTTTTTTAATTAATTTTCATTTAGTTTTTTAAGTTACTGTTTAGTATTTTACTTCTTACTAATAAGCTATTGGTTGACGTTTCAGTAATTTTGTTGCATTTTTAGATATTATATTGTAATTAAAATAATTTGTAAAACGATGAATCTGAAAATGTTGATTTTAAATTTAAAGATTCTCATGATCTCTCAGTTGTTAAATAGTAAAAAGAAAAAACCTTTCATTTTCGTCATGTGTCATTTTGCTTGATTTGAATTTATTTATTAAAATATTACGTACTTAGTCAGTTTTATAATATTCTAGTGAATATTATTGTCCATGAAATAATTTAGTACATTTAGATAATAGGTATAATAATTATAATTTATAAATAACCATGGCAATACTTAATTGTTCCTCATATAGTATAATATAGTTAGCTGGAAAATTGCCCCTTAGTAGTACAATAATGTCATTAAAACTTCGAAATTTGATAAAAAGTAAAGCATGAATATCATAACGTCAGACAAATGTTAGTAAAGTTTTAATAATAGCATGTTTTCATTTATGACAGTTAATTACTGCTTTTATGGCATCAACCAAATGTAATTCCGATTGATGGAATCAAAGCAGCATTATTTCGTTAAATATTCATAAATCTTACGCTGTTTTGATTGACATTCTGTTTTCATTTTTCACACAACTTAGATAATTTATATATCTAGATAGAACCTCTTGTTGCTAGACAACCGATGAAAACAGGTCAGGTATATTAATTTCGTGTGCGTGACAAGCGACGTCTTACACTCGCCATTTGTATGTCATTTTGTGTAACTGTGCGTGGAATGCTACTAGAAAATAGAGGTTAACTGTCAACCCTTTCGACGTTATCACAGCTGTTATAGTCTAAACGTACGGACGTGAAAATGTGCATTAAACCCTCTATTAAAGATTCTGAATCAGTTAGCTTACTACTAACATTAAAAAAGCCAGTCCTAGTAACTATTACATCATCCAAACGAGTTTTGTAATATTGTACTAAATTTCATTACAACACTCGTTTGGATGATGTAATGGTTAGTAGGACAGGATTCATATTAGGTCTTGTAGGAACGGTTGATAATTAGGTACTAAAACACTCATGTGTTACTAGTATCACACTAAATAAATAAATAAACCCACATTCGTGTTTTAACAAATTCAAATTCAAATATTTTTCTAACAAAATTGGATGTGACATCACTTATTGAAAGTCAAAAAATACTACAACCCATTCCAAAATAAATGCCACAGGCCTGAGAAGAATGGGCGCAACAAACTCAGCGGGCTTTTTTTTCATCAAAAAATATGTTTACAAAGTAATTACAATTAAACCTATTGTTTGATAGCCTGAGGGCGGTCGCTCCATTCCCAATCTTGGAATCATTAAGAAAGTCATCTATGTTATAGTAACCTTTCACCGCTCTTCGAGAACACTTCTCTTAAAGCCGCGCCTAGTATCGGAATACTGGGTCTCGAAATCTCGAGCGATTGCCAATTCCGTGGCCATCTGGAGGGCAAAGCCAAATTGGCTTCGAAGAAGCTGGGCGTCATCAATAGAGCACGGCAATACTTCAAGCCGGCCCACATTCTAGCGCTCTACAAAGCGCAGGTCCGGCCACACATGGAGTATTGCTGTCATCTCTGGTCTGGTGCACCCCAGTATCTGCTCGATCCATTTGACCGCGTGCAACGTAGAGCAGCTCAAATTGTCGGGGACTCAGTGCTCTGTGAACGGCTGGATCACTTGGCGTTGCGTAGAGACGTCGCTTCATTGTGTGTCTTCTACCGCATTTATCACGGGGAGTGTTCCGAAGAGCTGTTTAACCTGATTCCTGCCGCCGAATTTCACCATCGCACGACACGCCACAAGTTAGGATATCATCCCCACCATCTGGATGTGTGGCGGTCCTCCACAGTGCAGTTTTCAAGAAGCTTTCTCCCTCGTACTACAAAGCTGTGGAATGAGCTACCTTGTGCGGTGTTTCGGGGACGATACGACATGGGTACCTTCAAAAAAAGCGCGTACACCTTCCTTAAAGGCCGGCAACGCTCTTGTGATTCCTCTGGTGTTGCAAGAGAATGTGGGCGGCGGTGATCACTTAACACCAGGTGACCCGTACGCTCGTTTGTCCTCCTATTCCATAAAAAAAAAAAAAAACCGCACAAACGTTTTTTAACAATTCTTTTTAATATCGTAATACTTTTGTTTTGAACATTTTCTGGGATCTTGTTGCAAAAGCATATATATCGCCCCACAAAAGTCTTACTAACTCGACTTAGTTGAGTAGTAGGCATAATAAGTTTATGATTGTTCCTCTTGTTCATCTGATTTGAACTCGCTTTAGTTACCGTAGCTCATTTCACACAAAATTCCGTCGTAGCCATTCCGTAGCAACTAAATACCTGAATTGAGTGCCTCAGAAAATAATTGACATTTGAGCTTTGGGTTTATCTGTGATTCGGACTTTTTCTTGGCTTTTAAGATAATAATTACTCCTGATCTTCATTTAAAAGTTAACTTTTTATTTCAATGGACTCTGTCCCTATCTCCTATGTACTTACATTAATTACAACGTTAATTGTGGTATTATTATATTATATTTTTACTGAATTACTTTATGTATTATGAAAAGGTATAAAATGTTGTCATTCACCGGTCACTTGATTTTGATTTTAAGCACAATTTTTAATTATTGAAGTGGATATTTTTTGAATTTACCTAAATTTATGACTATGGAGTTTATATAAATTTTATGAAATCTTGTGAATGGATTATATTCAAATGAATTTCGCATTATTTTTCCTAGATTCTAGAACATATTATAATGCCGATATATCACTCTTGAAAGGGCTATTAACTCTCATAAGTGTAAGCACTATGCGTATTATACAAACACTCGGGAGAGAGAACGGTTCATCTATCGGTTTTGCCCTTAATGATTAGTATAATATTTTTGCTTGCCTTTTTTTGGTATTCTTTATAAAATGAAAAGATTTAAACAAATTAAAAAAATGGCCCGAAGGCTATTATCATAAATGAGGGCGCAAGCCGTAATATGATAAAATTCGCCCCTTCCTTGAATGAGATTTACCAACAAAAATTGAATTATTTCGTACCAAACAACTCAATCGAGCTTTGATTTTAATGATGTAAATATGATATACCCTGCTTACTATATACATTATTTTATTTCATATAGGTATATTTATGCTATATAGCTGCACAGTATTGATATAAGTGGTAAATTATTTATTGAAGTAGGCGTTACTTTGCGGAAATCCATAATTATACAAATGTTTTTTGAGTTTTTTTTAGTGTTAATTCCGCCAATATTTGTCTTTTAACAATTCGACACGTATTTTGCCTCTACATGAGGCATCCTCAGAAGATGTTGACTCGCCAACCTCTGCACGAGACGAATTGTCTTACACGTGTCTAATTGTTTATTACAACAATTAATATTGGCGAAATTAACACTAAAGAAAACTTAAAACATTTGGATGGAATATTATTAATTTTTTTGATATATCAAGTATAAAGTAGAATGTCTTCAAATTGTTGGAAATTAAAATACAGTAAATTTTACTATCAAGGTACCGCTTAAATTTTTGTAGAAATCTTAAGTAATGGTGATTGAGAAGGGAATAGTGAGGTAGATTGGTGATGAACAGATGATGGGTGAATAAAGATTGATGCACAAAGGGGATTGACCAAACATGGTTTCGTTTTGTATCAGATTCAACCTGGTGTCAAGAAATTAATAAATATATTTCTTAAGAAAATTCTCTAAAATACGAAGCCATTACTTCACCGTACAAAAATGTTGTTAAGAAAAAAAAGTACTATACATGATTTATTTATTTCCTTTAAAAAAAATTTATGACATTAAGGGACGAGATGAGGTGGACGCTGGAGCTGATGATAATTGATACGCCCTACCCATTACAATGCAGTGCTCAGGATTCTTGAAAAACCCAAAAATTCTGAGCGTCACTACAATTGGGCTCGTCACCGTGAGACAATAATATGTTAAGTCTCATTTTCCCAGTAATTTCACTAGCTATAGCGCCCTTCTGACCGAAATACAGTAATGTTTACACATTACTGCTTCACGGCAAAAATAGTTGTGGTACCCATAATCTAGCCGGCTTCCTGTGCAAAGAAGCCTCCCACTGGTTAATTCAATGATTTAAATTCAAACAAAATATTGTTACATTTATGGGGCATATTAAAATATTGTGTTTTTTATTATAATAATTAAATAACATTCGAAAATATTAGGTGATCAAGGAGATTGTTCTATTCTAATTTTGAGAAGACTCTAGAGTATCTATACTACTACGGCTACGTATCAATCAGTGACAACCGCGCGTGAAGGAACAAAGTTGGAACAAACTATTATCGGAGGCGACTTCTGTAGCATATTCTTTGACTCGTGTATTAGGTAGATAGCTAAGCTAATGCATAATAATATATTGACGTTTATAAAAAAATTTATTAAAAAAAAAACGACGCATAGACAAACTGCTGGAATAAAAGCAATAAATTAGCAAACGCGCGTATTGCATGACGAAAGCATCTCGCAATTAATCCTTAGCAAGAGATAGCTATGGGTACTTTTATCACTGATCCACAATCAGTGTCATATCCAAGAATGAAACCCGGGGGCTACACAATCGTTTAGCATTACATATCTCATTCTGTTATCTGCCACGTGTCTAGTAGATATGAGCTTAATCCATCACCCTACGTACTCTTTGAAGTTCAAAGGGAAACAACATTTTATTGTGTTAAAGTCTTTCGTGCTGATTGAGTGGACATCGTTTTAATATGCGGAAATATCATATTAAATTATAATCCCTTTTATGACAATGTTTTAAGATATTTTGTGTTTTATTTTACATTATTCTGTACTTAGGTGTGCTGTCCGTTTTGTATTATTATTAGTATTATTACTCCTATGTTTCAGTTAATAACATATCAATAATATTACTGCCACATAAGGTATTCAATCTTTGCTTATTTCGTAAAATGTTTCATTAGAAATAATAAATAAATATAGACAATCTTTTACACAAATTATCTTGCCCCAAACTAGGCATAGCCTGTACTATTGTCATAATAGAACAATATATTTAATACAATATACTTACTTAAACATACATAATATATAAATACATATAAACATCCATGACTCGAGAAACAAACATTCATATCCATCATAAAAATGTTTGCACCTATTGGGATTCAAACCCGGGAGCTCAGTAGGCAGGGTCACTAAACCCTGGGCTATAGGGGTCGTATAAAACAATGTCAATATCTGACATGCTTCTCGATTTGTCACAACATAATATTAAGTTGGATGGCTTGAAAGGATAGACGACACTAATTATTATGAACATTAAAGTTCATACAGAAACTCGTAAAATCAGACTAGACAAAGAGCTAATGAAAATGTATACCATTAAAGCAATGAATTACTAACAAGTACTTGAAAAACTTAAAACTTCGTATCATTTATTTATCATGAAGCAGTATCGTGTAAGAATTACTGTGTTTCGGTATGAAGGGCGCCGTAGCTAGTGAAATTACTGGGCAAATGAGACTTAACATCTTAATATGTCTTAAGGTGACGAGGGCAGTTGTAGTGCCGCTCAGAATTTTTGAGTTTTTCAATAATCCTGAGCAGCAGAACATTGTAATGGACAGGGCGTATCAATTACCATCAGCTAAACGTCCTCCTCGTCTCGTCCTTTATTTTCATAAAAAAAGGACAGTACTTTCTGCCACAACAACTCTTCCTGCAGAATATAAGTGACTTAACATCTTATGTCTGAAGGTGACGCGCGCAGTTGTAGTGCCGCTCAGAATTTTTGGGGATTTTCAACAATCCTGAGCGGCATTGCATTGCAACGTCTTGCTCACCTCGTCCCTTATTTTCATAAAAAAAGTACTTGGAAAACTTACAACTACAAGACCCTAATAGAAAATTTGCAACTCTTTAAAATTTGAAACCTTTGAAGAAATTTGTTTCATTTTCTGAGTAAAACGTTAATTATGAAAAGCGCAGAGATAAGATAACGTCATTACGGGAGGTTCATATACGAATTACATTTATTTGATTGTATGTCGAGGGTGGCTCAGCTTAGGGTGTCGCGTGTACCTTCAACTGTCTCATGTCCATCTATTAGGGTATATTATAGTTAATATTTAACGTAACAGGCATTCGAATACTTATATCATTGTATAATCAATATAAATACAAAATTAAAAATATATTTGTTAAATCAAAATGACTGATTTTATGTAGGCGTATCATCAATGATTAAGAAAGACATTTATAATATAAAAATTACTATTTTTATTTCACAATGTTTTTTTATGTAAATGAATAACGGGCGATGTTCAGCTGATAGTAATTGATACGCCCTGTCTATTACAATGCAGACTCGTTCAGAATTCTTGAAAGACCCAAAAATTCTGAGCAGCATTACAACTGACTCATTTTCCCAGTAATTTCATAAGCTACGGCGCTCTTCATACCGAAACACAGTTATGCTTACACATTACTGCTTCACGGCAGAAATACGCGCCATTGCCACCCATAATCTTGCCGGCATCCTGTGCAAAGGAGCCTCCCACTGGTGAATATAAATGAAAGCCTTGTAACTGTGAGCAAACTCCCATTGAAAAAAAAAAACAGTTTACAACAACGTTAATTTATATGTGCAAAGTCGCAAGCTGGGCTTGTTATATATTAATTTATATTTTTTACGAGCAAACACTTTTTAAGGTCAATTTTAGCAACGTTAAATTCTGAAAATTTTATTTGTAAAAATAGGGTTATTGTTATTTTTTCATCAAGCATTGACACTAGATTTGTATAACATGGTATTTATGTACAATGATGACGCCGGATTATGTTAATATAGAATCAAAATATTTATCAAAAAAATAAATGTTTCTTATCCAGTCGAGATATTCATAGCTCAGCTTTATGAAGAAAAGTTGTCTCCATTGTAAAAACGAAAACGTGTTAGATCCATGGCATCTTTCTACAAATAAAAAGGCAAATCTTTTATAGGTCTCAAAAGACTAACCGATGTAATATACTTTCTCCGAAGCAAATTTCTCCAAACAATAGCTGGGACGTTTCGGTCGAGCCATAGCGGGCTGGCATAGTCCCTGACTACTAATGTTGCTTCCAAGATGTCTTGAGACATTTATATCTTCCAACTCGACTACGTAACGAGCGTAAAGTTGAATGTACACCGAGCTCAATATTTAAGACAAAAGTTATGAAAAAAAATATTATGAACTAAAAAAGACAATTCTGAAAACGTTGGAGATAACAGGTGTTCATTTGATGTTTAGTGATACAACCTATGCATGTCATTGCAGTGCCGCTAAGGAATTTTTAAAATACAAATTCCGAGCGGCATCATGATCTCGCTTGTCACCTTGAGACATAAGATGTCCTAATGAGCCCCGAGCTATGGCGAAACTAAAACACTAATCGAAATTATTCCTTTTGTTAACTTTTTTTTAGTTTGTAAAGTTAAAAATTTTGTTTTAGTGTTAGTGCACTTAGATTATAATGGAGCTGACATGTATATGCATATAAAAGCCCCCAAATAAATAAAGAAAAAAAAATAGAAATTACACACTAGGTACTCCTATGATTTTGTGAACGAATATAGAACATAATTTATGAAAGATCGTTGATGTTATTATTCTACTTTAGAACTTTCAAATTATTGAAACAGGCTTGAATCTTTTCAATTTCCCTTATTAACATAATTTTTGGAATATAGCTAAATCAAAAATTTTACCTTTAAAATAAAACGAATTCCTTAAATTAATTTAAATAATTTAGTCTGTGGTCTCCCGTTGTACCTCCTACTTTGAAATCGTATCAGTCTGTGGCCCCGGGCTGGCAAGAATAACTGAACGTCACCACGTGACCAGAATCCAGAACAAGATTGAAAGAGAATAGTTTTCCAGCAGTGCTCGATAATTTTCACAGCATTTGTAGAATTTGCAGCACGTTGAAAGCAGTTTGTAGTCGAGTCGTAATCGGGAAGTTATGACTTTAATGTTTCTCTTAGTTATAAACACTTACAAGTGTTTCATACTTAGTGTTTTGTTTTTTTTGCATCTAAATGGACAGTACGTACCAATTACCATCATAAAAACACGAATTTTTTGTGTGTCTTCAACGTCGTCAAGAAACTAGGATAATTGATGGTAGATAATCAAAACCGCACCTAATTCATCATCTTTTTTTTTATGGAACAGGAGGACAAACGAGCGTCACCTGATGTTAAATGACCACCGCCACCCACATTCTCTTGCAACACAAGAGCGTTGCCGGCCCTTAAGGAAGGTGTACGCGCTTTTTTTGAAGGTACCCATGTCGTATCGTCCCGGAAACACCGCACAAGGAAGCTCATTCCACAGCTTTGTAGTACGTGGAAGAAAGCTCCTTGAAAACCGCACTGTGGAGGTCCAGATGGTGGGGATGATATCCTAATTTGTGGCATGTCGAGCGAAGGTGGAATTCAGCGGCAGAAATCAGGTTGACCAGCTCTTCGGAACACTCCCCGTAATAAATGCGGTAGAAGACACACAATGAAGTGACGTGACTACGCAACGCCAAGTGATCCAGCCGTTCACAGAGCACTGGGTCCCCGACAATTCGAGCTGCTCTGCGTTGCAAGCGGTCAAATGGATCGAGCTGATACTGGGGTGCACCAGACCAGAGATGACAGCAATTTTCCAAGTGTGCCCGGACCTGCGCTTTGTAGAGCGCTAGAATATGGGCCGGCCTGAAGTATTGCCGTGCTTTATTGATGACGCCCAGCTTCTTCGAAGCCAATTTGGCTTTGCCATCCAGATCGCCACGGAATTGGTGGCAATCGCTCGAGATTTCGAGACCCAGTATTCTGATACTAGGCGAGGCTTTAAGGGAAGTGTTATCGAAGAGCGGTGATACGACAATTTTTTTTTAGTGGTAAACGCGCAAACTTGATTCTTCCGGGGGTTAAATTGGACAAGGTTCAAATTACCCCATTCTGCAACCTTCTCGAGAGAGGACTCGATAGAAGACACAAGTTTCTCGCGGCACTGGTCGACGTTTTCCCGAGAGAGACCTGCATGGCCCGTGTATACGGCATCACCAGTGCTGTCGTCTGCATAGCAATGCATGTTGGCGGTGTCCAACATATCATTGATATGCAGAAGAAACAGCGTGGGAGATAGCACACAGCCTTGGGGCACTCCAGCGTTCACGGGCTTGGGATTCGAGCAAAAACCGTTGACAACGACTTGTATGCTGCACCCAGTGAGGAAGCTGGAGGTCCACTTGCATAAGCTCTCGGGAAGCCCAAATGATGGAAATTTTGAGAGGAGTGCCTTGTGCCATACACGATCAATGGCCTTCGCTATATCCAGGCTAACTGCCAGGACTTCCCCCTTGCTTTCAATAGCCGCCACCCATCTATGTGTTAGGTATACCAGAAGATCACCTGCCAACCGACCGTCGGTCGGTGATCAACTGGTGACCCTCTAGGTATACCAGAAGTTGGCGGCTAATTATGCTCTCCATAGCAGGGAGGTTATAGCAATAGGCCTGTAGTTTGCCGGATCCGAACTGTCTCCTTTTTTTTGGATCTTGGACAAGGGCTGACTTCCATGAGTCAGGGACTACGCCTTTGGAATAAGAGTGCCGGAATAAACGCGTTAGCACCGGCGTCAACTCAGGGGCACACGTTCTAAGCACGATTATTATATCTGCAGCGTCGATTATTATTCGAATACTTGATTCGTCAAACCTTCGGTATTTATTATAAGCAATGTTTATATTGGATGATTGTAAAGAAAGTCAAGCCCCTGATCATGACAACCTAAGCAAATCGTAGAATAGGAGGACAAACGAGCGTATGGGCCCACATTCTCTTGCAACACCAGAGGAATCCACAGAAGCGTTTCCGGGCTCTAAAGAAGGTGTAGACTTTTATGGTATGATAAAACTTTGAATCTGCTGTTACTATAATATGATATGACACACATAATATATCCTCACTTGTATATGTTACAGGTAATGCTAAAAGATTAAGGTTCAATTTCAGGTGTCATTGTACGAGCATAACTTTTCTAGTTACAAAAATATTTCCTGCGGGCCTACCATGAACTCTTATTGCGATTTAAATGACAACCTAAAATTGACTGCTTTGCGTACGTATTTCGTACCACGGCGTGATGAGAGCTATTTAATTTAGGTTGACGTCAAATCAACTGATTATATCGCAATGATGTCAATTGAATGTCAAAAAGGATGTCAATTGAATCGCAAACTGATGTAGTTCGTTTATTCATTCGTACCATGAGGTAATATTTCAACCTAAACTGGATAGCTTATGTGTCAAAGTGAGCGATTCGAAAAAAGTTGCTACTTCCTTAGAGGAAAGTGAATCGTGTTGTTAATAACTTTTAAAAATTAGTGAAAACATACAGAAAAGGAAAATTTTATTGATGAAAGATGAGATGAGAATACTTTATTCGACTTTTTTGTAAAAAATAATACTGAAAATAAATACCGAAAATTAAAATACTAAGGACGAGGCAGTAAGAGCCCGGGTTATAGCCTGTTCGCAAGAACGAATTAAAAAAAATGTACTTTGTGCTCCTGTCAAATCAAAAATCAATGGAGGTGCGTTCAAAACTCGTTATTTTTACGAAAACACCTAAGCAAACATTTAATTTGTAATTCAAGGAACTGTATTTATTTATATTACTACTATTTAATAAGTACAAAACAGGGCTTAATGGTTTATAATTTGACACTATTAACCGCAATTTTAAAATGTATTTTTAGTACTCTCTATGCAAAAAAACCGCTAAAATCATATTATTTTAGATTTCGAAACGCAACGCATGTGGTTCGAGTAAGAGAGACAAACTTATGCAACGACTGTAGAGCGTCATTAGAAATATGAATTCAATACATATTTATATTAAAAAATTGAGAATTATATATATTTTCAAAATGAAACTCATAGTTTTAGTATCTGTATGTCACGTAACCGAAAACACCGACAGCCATTTTGTGACGTCACTATAGCAGAAACATTTTGATTTACGGCCGTTTTCAATAACCTATCTATCCTTAGCTTAACTTACTAGAGGTAAGACAAGTCTGCCCTTTTACACTTACTTACATTTCAATAACCTGCCGGCATAAAACGTTGAACTTTAACTATATTGGACATAACTATGGATAGATAAGATCTTATCATTAAACGGTGACAGCAATGTATCCGCAACTAGAGATAAGTTATTGAAAACGGCCGTTAAGCAACACACCAACGATACGGACTCTGAAAAGTCATTTTGTTTTTATAAAAATCAATAAGGATTGCACATTTGACGTTTTTTGTTTATGTTATAATGTCGTAACGATCATGGCGCGATTATTTCTCATTTAAATTTAAAACAATTTTTCTTAGCGTAAGTGGAATTTCTTGAAGACAAAAATATCAGTTGGTATTGGAATCTTTACGATCATTTTAGAATATATATTAGAAAATTTAAGAATAGCCTATTATGAAAATATTATACCATTTTGATTTTTTCCGAGGAATAAGGTTATTCCTTAAAAGTTGGTGGTATAAGAGTTACTCCCGTATAACTTTGTTATTCTCAGGATAAGTAGTTGGTGTATTGAATGGTTATCTGAGAGTAAATACCAGCAATGTCGTACGAATAAAACTTGTGAAAAAACGAAAATTTGTGAAATTAATAAAAAAAACTACGTTTAAAAAAACGGACTTCATAAACTCAAAAGTGTAAAATAACTTAATAGAGATTTAATTTAATACACCTCTGATCTAAATCTTATACCTTTAATATTAATAAAATACTATATTTGGATGTGCTACCTATTGATAGGTTTGAAGTCGGTGCTTGCTCGCTTGAGTTGTTTGGTTCTAGACGAAGTTATCCCGCTCAACATTTGGCTTAACCTTAGCCTAACACCCACATACGAGGGGCGGTCAAAAAGTTCGCGGAATGGCGGGGTTGGCGGGGGTGAGGTCGCTCCTCCAGGTAGCCGCTACTTGAGTAACTCATAATTACTATATATGCCAATTTCTAGCCTAATTGGGTCATTAGCTTTCGAGTTACAAACGAGTGAACAAGTAAATCGGGAACAAACTAGCCACTATGGAGAAAATTGAACATCGCGCCGTCGTAAAGTTCCTCACCAAACAAGGAAAAACGCCTCAAACTATTTTGCAAGAGATGTTAGCTGTTTACGGAGACTCTGCTCCTGGTAAAACCATGATTTACAAATGGCACGGCCTTTTCAAGCAAGGAAGGGAGTCAATTGAAGATGATCCTCGACCTGGACGGCCCATTGAGGCCACTACGCCGGAAATCATTGAAAAAGTTGAAAAACTTGTATTGGAAGACGGAAGGTTGAAGAAGAAACAACTTGCAGCATCAGTTGGAGTATCAGAAACCACAATTTTAAATATTCTTCATCAACATCTTGGCATGAGTAAAGTGTGTTCAAGGTGGGTCCCGAGAATGCTCACGCCGCTGCAAAAACGTGAGCGCGTCAACTGTTCCCGCGAGTATTTGGACCGCTGTGGAGAAGTTAGGGAAGAAATTATGGCCCGAATTGTAACCGGTGATGAAACTTGGGTTCACCACTATGAGCCTGAGTCAAAGCAGGAGTCGATGCAGTGGCACAAAAAAGGCACACCACCCCCAAAAAAATTTAAAGTGTCGCAATCGGCCGGAAAGATCATGGCGACTATTTTTTGGGATACTGAAGGTATTCTTTTGATCGATTATAAAGAACGTGGTGTTTCTATAACGGGAGAGTACTACGCTTCCCTATTGGACCGATTAAAAGAAGCTATTAAAGAAAAAAGAAGAGGAAAACTGACAAAAGGTGTACTCCTTTTGCACGACAACGCGCCCGTTCACACGAGTCATGTTGCGACGGCTGCCATTCATCGATGCGGTTTTGAACAACTACGCCATCCACCCTACAGTCCAGACCTGGCCCCTAGCGATTTTTATTTATTCCCAAAGATGAAGAAAGAGCTGCGTGGAAAAAAATTTAGAGACGATGATGAAGTCAAGTCGGCGATTTCGGCGTATTTTGACGCCCAAGACAAAACCTATTTTTTCGACGGTATTAATAAGTTATATGCCAGATCCCAAAAATGTATTCGTGTTAAGGGGGAATATATTGAAAAGAAAAAATAACATAATGTATCATTTCATCTTTTTTCCCAGTCATTCCGCGAACTTTTTGACCTCCCCTCGTATCAGCAAATGGGTTACTAATAATAATGTATAAACAAACTAAATGAAAACTCCTACATAAAAGCAGAACACAAACTATAGTAACATCATCCACTTAAACAAAAATATTCATAAGAATGTTCATAAAATGAAAACTAATAGGCCAAACTATGTCAAACTTTAATGGGACCAAATGGCAAACATTCTACATCAAACTAAATAAAAATCACGAAAACTGGATCAGATGCTTTTCGATGTCGGTTAAAAACCAACATTATAATAATAATAAAGGTAATACCTAGTTAATTTATCCATAAAGTGGATGACTAAATATTCTGATTCACCCAATCTCTGCAGAAAGGCTATGTGTTTCAACTAAATCTAACAGGGTCGCAGTATTCACCTAAGTAAGATTAACAGCTAGAGACATCGGAGAAGTAATTACAGGCATTATTGCCAATCGATAAGGATCTCAGCCAGATTTAGTACTGTAACTAAGAAGGGATTTCATATGCCGACCATTTTAATAAAGCCTTTCGACTTTAGAGATATCTTCGACGTACTGGATCAGCGAACAATGGTGCTATTTAAATAAGTTAGGCTATTAAATGACAGCTATATTAATCGATTTTTGAAGCGAAGTTAAAATTCTTTTTGTTTCCAAAGTTTAAAAAGTTAAATTTATGATTTGTACTTTCATTTCTTATTTTGTTTTTATTGTAGAGATAGTATTAGATCTATTTCAATTTCTATTCAATTTCTTTCTATCTATCTTATACAATTGTATCTATTTCAGAAGGCTCTTCATGAAGCACTTCAAAATATGTCCCATGAAGATACAGAAAAATTACTAATAGTGTTAAAATAAACATTATCTATATATTATTTGTATTCGTTAATAGTCATTACTTTGAAGGCGTTGTTTGCTTATATATTTAACCTGTAGATTAATTAATACCTTTTATTTAATTAAGTTTCTCTTTTTGTGATTATTTAGTTTGTAATATAAGCTCTTTACGCCTGAAACACAGGTTTACCTAGGTCAGGTACAGTGCTAACTAGCTTTTAAGTAAGACTTGTATGTTTATTCTTATTTTGTATTTTAATGATCTCTTAACAAATAAACTGAAATTATTTAACAGTAGTAATTAGGGAGTATTTTTTGGAATTACAAAAAATACCATAATTGTCCTGTACTTTAGAACTACTAATTGTAACATAAGATTAAGAAAATTGTATTGTTTATGATGTGGTGTGCTTAATAAATAAATAAAGTTTGAATGATCAGTTATTGAGATAAACCACGTGTTACAGAATAATTAAGCATTTAATATTTATGTCATTTTATAATCAAATTAAAAAATGCAGGAGCTTGTTTTTTCGTTTTTTTTTTAATTTGATTTCAATACTTACCTCATAATAATATCTTGATAAACTGACGTAATACTGGGATTGGTAAATTATTTTTATTTCACTAAAATGAAGATCAGTTTCAAATATTCTATGACATAATTAAATATAAAATGAAACAACAATCTCAAATTGTTATGGCAAAATGAGATTAAATAACTGGAACCATTGGTAAAAGATAGCGTAAACTAAACATTAGAAAATCAAAAACTGCGTACGAAGGCAAAAGAATTAGGAAGCCAAAAAATAACACTTCATTTCGTATTGCAAAGCACAACAAAAACATTCCTTGATTCAGCTGATCACTGAGTAAATCGACCAAACCCTCTATCTAACAATAAAAAAAACCACTCTAGTCGCATGTCGTGTCGTTTGCACACTCTGTTTTATTAAAATATGCTTATTAGTTTACTCTTAAATTAAAATTAGAAAAATAAATTAAATAAAACGCATTTAAAGGATTAAAACGCGTGTCAATTGTAACTCTGTTTTTGAAATCTTCAGTCACCCTGAAAACGAGATCTGGAATGGTCTTGAAACGTCGGGTTAACTAAAATAAAATAAAATTGTTTTTTTTACTATGAAAACTTCCAACTGCAGCAATGATGCTTTACAAGGCTGACGTTACACTTTCTGATTGGTGTTCGCTGTCACGTGACTTTCTAAAAATATGAATAATCTTTAAATTTTATAAGAAATAGATCTGTTTTTCCTTATCTATATTTCTTTATTAATAATTAAAGGCATAAAAGGCATTTATTTTCTCAAAATTGATTCCTTTAGAATTCTTTTTGATGTCATTTCTTATACTACTAGATACTACTACCGCTTCGGAAACAAATGGCGCTCTGAGAGAGAAGAAGGGGCGCAAGAAACTCTCCCAGCATTCTTTTTTTTTGCGCTCTTTTCAATAAAAATATACAATATTGTACAGTTGCTATAAAATAATCACAATCTAGTCCCAGGCTGTCCGATCATTTAGATATTCAGCAGTGGAGTAATAGGATTTACGACAGAGCCATTTTTTTATAAAACATTTAAATTTATTTATAGACAATGCCTGAACAGTGGCTGGGACTTTATTGTAGAAGTGTATACATTTACCCTTAAAGCTATTATGTATCTTATGAAGCCTACTAGAATTAGTTACAAGCAATCCCTTATTTCTAGTGTTATAAATGAGTATGAGTTATTGATGTGTCATGTTTTATGATAATATTAATTTTTATGATTATATAAGGCTTAAATTATTAAAACTTTTGTGAGATATTATTCACTTATTTATTAATACGGCTTTACTCACGTTTCATCAGTCTGGGTACCGACTAGTTTCGGACCATTTGGAGGTCCTTCATCAGGGTGAGTTTGGTGGCTTCGCGATAACGTCCCGTCTCTTACTGCGGACTTGTGCTCGTAGTGCACGGCTGGACAGGGCGGGGGGCGCCGGTGGTGATGACGAGCACGATATCACTGACACTGTGTCACTATTAGTGTCCTCGGGTGCACAAACTTTTACCCTATCCAATACTTTCACCTTATCGAACCCAATATAATGTGACGTGTCGTAGTTCAGGGTATGCTCTGGCACGGCTGAATGCCCTCTTACGTACACTGCGGATGTGCTCGGTGAGTCTGGTATTATGTTGCGTCCCGTTTCACCAATGTAGCTTTTGCCGCACTCGTATGGAATTTCGTAGACGCCAGGGCTGTCCAGGGGGTCTCGATCCTTAGCAGATCGTAGAAGACTTACAATCTGCGTCAGGGGGCGGAAAATCGTCCTAATCATATGTGTACGGCGTAACAGGTGTCCATTTTGATATCGCAAAAAGATCAATAATGCCGATGATCACATAGTGGACAGTTTGAGTGCATTTTGTACACCCATGGACACCAATAGTGACACAGTGTCAGTGATATCGTGCTCGTCATCACCACCGGCGCATCCCGCCCTGTCCAGCCGCGCACTACAAGCCCAAGTCCGCAGTAAGAGACGAGACGTTATCGCGAACCCACCACACTCACCCTGATGAAGTACCTCAAAATGGTCTGAAACTAGTCGGTACCCAAACTGATAAAACGTGAGTAAAGCCGTATTAATAAATAAGTGAATAATATCTCACAAAAGTTTTAATAATTTAAGCCTTATATAATCATAAAAATTAATATTATCATAAAACATGACACATCAATAACTCATACTCATATCTTTATTAAGGTTGTAATGTCTCTATCTATCTATAAAACATTAGGTGTGTAAGCGTGAATAAATAAACGTCCCCAGTATGGCACATACGATAAACATTATTCATATTTCAGGTTGATCCGACAGACCGAGAAGCACTTTCGAAGGTTTTTCCAAGCCATTGGGATCAACACTCGACAAGCGAGAACGTGACGTGTGAAAAACATCCCTCTTTACTGACAATCTGCATAACTTTATTAGTTCAATAACAGATTCTAAAATTGAAAAGGGATAGTAAAGCTGACATGACAATTTTATTTTTTAGCATTAGAGCGCTTTCACACTACGCCCGATGATCCGGTTTTTGGAGTTTACTTCTTAAGAATCGATTTTTATATAACGCGCCCGGTATGAGAAAAATATGGAGAATAAAACCTACTCATCAAATGGCATAGTAACGTTTTTAGTGAGCATTATTTCTAGCGCATTATTCACTTTCTTATATTTTAAAGCTTTATTATATTATTGTAATTGATTCATTATTATACTTTCATAAAGTTAAGTGAAAATTCTATAAATTATGGGAGAAAGTGGTGTAAATAATAGTGCTAAAATCTGATAAGCACGTGGGTACTAAGTAAGTTATAATTCATACATTAATATGACATGTATGGTATGTATAAACATGTGTTCTTTGTATTTATTAAATATTGAATTATCAATATAGTTCATACAAATTTATATGAGCTATGCACATAATTAAATGTTTAATTTTATATGGAGAGTAAAATGCGCGTTTTAATTTCGTTACCGTTTATATTAAATACATATATATCTATGCTACAGTCTCTAACAATGTCATTATAATACTTGCATGTAAGGACATGAATTAGTGTCCGTGAAAACACGGTCCGAAGTAGTCGTAGAACTATTTCTACGGTTGACGGAAAGAAATCGGATGGCGGAAGCCGGATCTTGTGCATAAACTACTATACAAATAGTTCTTCGATTACTTCGGACCTTGTTTTCACGGGTACGGATCGGATTAGGATCAGACGTAGATGGTGTTGAGTGATCACCGCCGACCACACCAGAGGAATCATAAGAGCGTTGCCGGCCCTTAAGAAAGGTGTACGCGCAATTTTTGAAGGTAACTATGTCCTATCGTTCCGGAAACACCATCGCACAAGGAAGCTCATTCCACAGCTTTGTAGTGCGAGAAAGAAAGCTCCTTGAAAACCGCACTGTGGAGGACCGCCACACATCCAGGTGGTGGGGATGATATCCTAATTTGTGGCGTGTCGTGCGAAGGTGGAATTCGGCGGCAGGAATCAGGTGAAACAGCTCTTCGGAACACTCCCCGTGATAAGCGCGGTAGAAGACACACAGTGAAGCGACGTCTCTGCGCAACGCCAAGTGATCCAGCCGTTCGCAGAGCACTGGGTCCCCGACAATTCGAGCTGCTCTGCGTTGCACGCGGTCAAATGGATCGAGCTGATACTGGGGTGCGCCAGACCAGAGATGATAGCAATACTCCATGTGTGGCCGGACCTGCGCTTTGTAGAGCGCTAGAATGTGGGCCGGCTTGAAGTATTGCCGTGCTCTATTGATGACGCCCAGCTTCTTCGAAGCCAATTTGGCTTTGCCCTCCAGATGGCCTCGAAATTGGCAATCGCTCGAGATTTCGAAACCCAGTATTCCGATACTAGACGAGGCTTTAAGGGAAGTGTTGTCGAAGAGCGGTGATACGACAAATGGGGTTTTTTTAGTGGTAAACGCGTAAACTTGAGTCTTCTGGGGGTTAAATTGGACAAGGTTCAATTTACCCCATTCCGCGATATTATGTGTTCTCTCTCTCTCCATATTGTATGTAGAATACATACAATATGGAGAGTTACCCCAATGTGTTCTATCTTTCTATTGGGGTGTGGTCAATCAAAGCAAAACATATCAGACTACTTTTCATACAGTTATAGTGATTACAAAGAAAATATTAAATACTTTTTCATATTATTAACATTGCCTCAAAGAAGTTTACACTCCTCTCGTGTGGTCTTAAGTATACTCCGTTATTTTTTACGTGAAAGATGAAGATTAATGAGAGAACGGTCACCTAATGGTAAGGGAAAAGGAATGAGAATCGCATAAGTGAGTTTTCTTATTTTCCTTTAAGTTTTCTGGGGCTTTAATTGAACCGTGTTTTTTTTTCTTTTGAGAAGCAACCATGGATAACAACCTGTATACTGCTCCCAGTGAAGAAGCTAGGATTTTTTTTTGCAGCTAGTGATTCTGAGCGGCACTACATTTGCGCACGTCACCTTGAGACATAAGATGTAAAGTCTTATTTGCCCAGTAAATTCACTAGCAATCGCGCCCTTCAGACCGAAACAAAGTAATGTTTCAAATTACTGCTTCACAGTAGAAATAGGCGCCGTTGTGTTACCCATAGGAACTTCCCACTGCAAATGCTCTCGGAAAGTCGATTGTTGGGAGTTTCGAGAAAAGCGCCTTGTGCCATACTCGATTAAAGGCTTTCATTACATCATTTATAGACTAACAATCAAGACTTTTCCCATGTTTTCAATAGCTACCGCCCATCTTTATCTCAAGTACGCTAGAAGATCGCCAGATTGAACATTGCGAGAGGCGACTGGTCTATACTAAATGTTATACGTATATTGTTATTTATCAGTTATTTTTTTAGTGTAACTTTCTATGAATTTAGGTTTCAAACTTGAAACTTGAAAAACTTGAAAAACATGCACCTATATCAAAACTTTCTCTAAGACGACAGAACTCTGACTTAGAAGTCAGGAATTGAAAGTCATTACGAAAATACTTGAAACGAACTATGAAAAGTTGCAAAATATACACAGGAGTGATCCGAATATCGTATCGTCTTTTCTACCACTAGAATCCACTTTTCATTAATTTCTAATACACCAAGTATACTTAAATTAAAAGTAACGGAAATCTTCTTTTAGATTTTTAAATCAATACAATACAAAACAGCGAATAAAATAAATTGCAATTACCTTATTTTCTCGTTAAAATTAAGAGCCAGAGATCAAAGTTTCTTGCAGAAATATTTATTGGCAGTTAATAATTTGTTTCAATTTATTTGTATCAGTATCGCTGTTGTTGGTAATAGGATTGTCTGTTTTGTTTTTTATTGGATACTTTGGAGTATCCTTTAATAGTTCCTTTGTTATGGCAAGTTCCAAGCTATTAGTATTTTTCTTGCCATTTTATTGTTGTTCAATATTATTTTATTATAATTGATAAGTCGTTAAGTTTAACATCACTTCTTTATTGAGAAAAATATTCGTTGAAGTAATATATTGTGAATACAGATCAATACATATCTCACATCTACACTTTATTTTATTTAAGATAGTAGTAAAATATATCTGTTAACAATTTGTTATATTTTAAAAAGAGATAGCCCTCACTTCTAGAATAAATACACAAATAAAATTTGAAAACAAAATTTTATGAACGATGCGGGACTCGAATCCACGACCTCGCCTACCGTGCTAGAGCTCTAACCAATTGAGCTAACCGTTCGAGTGACGTATCGTCATAAAGCTAAAGGAAAAAATAATTGTGTTAATATTTCAAGCAAAGGTGGCGTAGGCGTGGCTATGTACACCAAACCGCTGGCACTCGTCACTTTGACGATAGCCAGCGGCCCGCAAATTAATATTATAATACAAGTCACACACCTAGTTAGAAGCTGACGAGAGAGTCCTCATCCTGTAATCATTTCACGCCACTGACACACACACACACATTGCACAACATACATTCACACATAACCAGACATATACATACATACAAGCATACATTAAATTCAATCATTCTTGTATTATAACATAGTTAAATTTTAAGTTTTGTAATATTAATGATAGAATTGTGAAATTCGACATGTAAAAAAGAAAATTGTTTTTATTTAGACAACTTTATTACATATTTTGCATGTCAATTATTGACGAAACATATTTCATTATTAAAATATTAAATAACGTCTCAACTACAATGTTTCTTGCAAATAAAATATCATTTCATATCATCATCGCATCGATTGCGAAGTCTTTTCAAACCTAATAGCTATATTATATATCTCCTCCCCATCCAGCCTGGCAAGCAGTCGGTCCAAGGTTTGATTCTCCTTCCGAGACGCCCCACACCTGTTACAACTTTGGCTTCCACGGCACCGTACAGCGTCGCTCGAAAACCACGCGGACACCCGAACCCGAGATATGAAAAAAAATGAACCGTGGAATCTTACCACGATGCCCCGGGTTCGATCTCCACCCGCCACTTCACAATGAATTTTCCATTTTCGAATTCATTTGTATTTTTTATTTATTTTATGAAAATAATGGACGAGACGAGCAGGACGTTCAACTGATGGTAATTGATACGCCCTGCCCAGAGAGTTAATCCTCCGGTGTTATAAGTGAGCATTTGCTGCAGTGATCACATACCTTCAAGTGACCATACCTCTGTAAAATAAACAATTCTTTTGCATGCGATAGTATTAAATTTTACAATAAATTACCAAAAAGTGTATCTGAATTATCAATAAATATATTAAAATCTTTTATTAAACGCAAACTTTTGTCGAATGCTTATTACAGTATTGAAGATTACGTAAACGTTATTAAAATATAGAATTAAATAGTATTATAGTTGTTTTTATGGATTATATGGTTCAGCCTTGTGTAGTTTGCATTTTTCAGTTTTGAAAATATGTTTAAACTTTTATGTAATTAATATGTATGTATCTGAATTGTATTTTTTGTGATTGACGTTGACGAGCAGTCTTTTGATTTTATGTCAATAAAATATTTTGACTTTGACTTTGACCAGTACTAGTTTCTCCTTCCTTTCCATAAATAAATTGAACGTGCAAGACTGTAGGGCTTAATTTATGAGTATACACTCTTGAATGTCCCACCCGATTCCAAATGTTATTATTCATGACCTACCTAGATTTTTTATCTTTCTCGTTCATTATCAATATCGAATACAAAATCAACAATTTTGTCTTTACTTCCTAGCTGCTGTGGCATTTTTTATGCTTCCATTATCTTGCGGGTAAACCTCGCTTCCTTCTTTTGTTGCCTGTAAACCTACTACTGCAGTATAGTTTTTGACCATATTTTAGTTCCTTTAATCGAATGCCGTCTCTTTAGTGTGTCTATTTTTTGTTTTAGTTTTTTTTTATTGTTGCCATCAAACTCCTTTCCATTGAGTAACATTATTTTGTTACTTTTTTGTGTGAAACTTAGTAGTTGCCAAGATTTGGCAACTGTGTGTAAGGAGGGGCACTACGCAGGCATCGAATAGTTTTCGTTTAAAATTTATGTTTAATTCTCTTTTTTTCATAATATCCCTTAAACTTCACGTTTTTATACTACCAAATGGGAGGCTCCTTTGCACAGGAAGCCTGATAGATTATGGTAGCACAACGGCGAGTATTTCTGCCGTGAAGCAGTAATGTATAAATAGTACTGTGTTTCATATATCTAGATTTCCTATATAATGACTCATCACGATATCTTTAGAACCATAAGGCGAAACTTGAATTTGGTAGGAACATTCCTTTCGCCGAGTAGATGTCAGATAAGATTTTTTTTTACGGATTTTACGAAATTCCACCCGCAAGATGTTTTTTTTATTATGAACAGAACAAAGTCTGTCGGATCAGCTAATAACATATATATTTATATAGATAATACAGGTACATACAGGTTGGCAGAGAATAATGGTTGTAGTTTTCACTCATGTCTCGATCTTCTCGTATGTGAAGAAAGGCTTCTTCATTCGATTTATGTAAAATAAATGTGTGAAGTTAATTTATTTTCAAAATAATATTTAATTAACCAAACCATCTTAAAAACTAAACTAATCAGTATGATAAATATTCCACCATATCAGATAATCATTAATCTTAAATATAAGGTAGATACAAAATTGCTGTGTACATATGTGGCCAGTGTTTGTGAGCGCTATCGATAAATCAAATACTAGTAATGAAACGTCGTGGAACACGCTCCGGGAAGCGTTCTGTACATAATATAACAAGTTCTGTTATAAATCTTTGGTCGCGTTTATCGTAAGGATGTCACTGAAGTTGGGGAGAATTCCTTTAAATTCAAATTTTCGTCTGAAAATTCTTTTATATTTTGTATTCATATTTTCACCGATACGTTGGCATTACAATATCTATGCACTAATGTAACAATATAAGAATACTCATAATCAAGACCACTTGAAGGTAGAAAACTTGAACAAAAAATATCTAATAGGACATCTGTACTCGAACCGGGGTCTTCTGCTTTCCGGATCACTCAATGTCCAATCTGAGCGATTATAGTCTTTTATAAATTCGCGAAATTTATCTTTGTGTACTAATGTTATTGTAGCAGTTTCTTATTAAAAGATAGCAAGATCGCCCTCGAAACTACCTGTATACTAAATTTCATTAAAATCGTTCGAGGCGTTTCCTGGATTCAGATTATATATATATAAGTGTACTTACAAGAATTGCTCGCTTAAAGATATAAGTTTGTACTACACAGGTGTTAAGTCATGAAATATTTCAATATATAGAGGATTTTAGGATTGAAATAAAATATCTCAAATAACAACCAGCCTAGGCTCAGGAGGAAAAGGCTAGCTGTGCCCGCTAGTAACGACCGGTTTTTAAGATCACACTCATACTAATCTTTTATACCTCAAGTTATAAAGAGTCATTTAGACTGAGCCTTTATTCAAGCATAACTAACTACAGCTCTTGGTATATCTAGAAAGTTACTATTTAATTAATGACTGACAGTATGGTTTTCGTCATGGTCGGTTGGTTATCGAAAGCAAGAGAGAAGACCCGACAGTTAGTCTATATCTAGCGAAGGTCTTCGATTGAGTTTGGCATATCAAGTTTTCGCGCAAAAACTCTCGTGAGTGAATTAGTGAATAGACAAGACAAAGTATGCTAGCCGTTGCGGATGGATATTGCTGGAACCCAAATACTGTTATTACTTGAATTCCCATAAGCATTATGCTGTCTACTGCATATGAGATTTCACCTACAAATATATTTAATTTATTGTGATTATAATGAATCATAATCTGTACATAGTTGAGTCTACAAATTCCATGATCAGATAAAACATGTTACATTAATTTAACCAACTTCCATTTTCAATTAACGCTTAATGCCCCGAGGAAAACTATGTTAACAATCGTGTGTCCTTATTTACTTTAATGTTAATGATGAATAATTGTTAACTGAAAATACCTTCGGGCAAAACATTTAATGAACACATTATATTATATTATAATAAGATCCTATCTTCAACATAAACAGGGACTCAGGTTTCTTTGAGTTCTTTTCTAGTAAGAAGAAGTGCTTCTTGGTTGGAGTTACTCGCCAATACTGCACGCAAAATGGACCCAACTTAGTGGTTTAATTGCAGGAACAGGAGCCCCTTTTACATTACCATCCGTGACGTCATCATGACGTTACCAGTGGGCTTATTTGTACAGATGCCGGTTGGGTAGATACTACAGCGTCGCCTGACGCAGATAGCTAGTGAAACTACTGGCCTAACTAGACTCAATTAATTAGGCATCATAAATCTCAAAGTAATGCCTCTAAAAAGTTTGAGATCAATCATCTATCAGGGCGTAATTCTTACCAACAGAATGTCTTGCTCAACTGGACAATAAAAACAATAGCTTTTAATTCATAAAACTATCTAAGTATTTAATTATCTGTTTTTTTTATCTTATGTCTCAAAGTGACGAGCGCAAATTCATTGCCGCTCTGAACATTTGGTTTAATCAAGAAAGCCGAGCGAAACTTTCATCGGCAGGACTTTCCATCATTTGGGCAACTTTTTTATGGAAAAGGAGCGATGTCTCTACACAACGGCAAGTGATCCACCCGTTCACAGAGCACTGGGTCCCCGACAATTCGAACAGCTCTGCGTTACACGCGGTCAAATGGTTCGAGCTGTGAGAGACCAGACCAGAGATGACAGCAATACTCTATATGTGGCCGGACCTGCGCTTTGTAGAGCACTAGAATGTGGGACGGCTTGAAGTATTGCCATTCTCTATTTATGATGCCCAGCTTTTTCGAAGCCAATTTGGCTCTACCTTCCAGATGAACGCGGAATTGGCAATCGCTCCAGATTTCGAGACCCAGTATTCCGATACTAAGCGAGGCTTTAAGGGAGGTATTGTCGAAGAGCGGTGATACGTCTTGCTCGTCTGTCAGTTTTTTCATAGAAACTTAAATAAACTACTAACTTATATTTAGTATAAACCTTACACAAAACATGAAGAGAAACTTCTTGTAACGATTAATAAAATTCTCAGTATACATAAACATTTCATAATTGGCGAGAGCTTATTCTATTCATACATTATGGCGAGATTCCATTACATCATTGAATCGATCCGCGCCCGAACAGTCAGGACGTCTCGTTAAAGCTACGTGATCGAAATCAGGATTGCCTATTTATGTACATTGTCGGATTTAACAGCACTCACTCTGGTGCCTCCACAACCACTTTAACACGAACTCCGACCGTCGAAAATCATGGCCAAACTCTCACTAATTACTCACGCACTAGAATAATCGAAGGGTCATATCAAAATGGTGATATAAAAATAGAACGCGGCAAAATGAAGCAGCATTCCGTAAATTTGATCGAGGCTGAACAAAACGACGAGTGGAGTTAGTTGGACGGTAACTCGACGATGAATAGAACTTTTCAGTCTGTCAGTGATTACCTGTTTTTATTTTCATCTCGAAGCCCGACGGTATTCAGAGACGAGATCGATATTGATACCTGTTGATTAATATTGCTATAGCTATAACGGCTTTTATAAAAAAGGGTGTGTGTACTTTTGTACGCACACAAGAATTCATTCTTCTTTGGCGAAATAAAAAACAATATTGTAATAAAGTTGTTCAATACAATCAATGAAAATATTATTATTAAATAGCAATAGCATTTCACCATTGGGAGGCTCCATTGCACAGGATGCCGGCTAGATTATGGGTACCGCAACGGCGCCTATTTCTGCCGTGAAGCAGTAATGTGTAAACATTACTGTGTTTCAGTCTGAAGGGCGCCGTAGCTAGTGAAATTACTGGGCAAATGAGACTTAACATCTTACGTCTCAAGATGACTAGCGCAATTGTAGTGCCGCTCATTTTCCGGTTTTTCAAGAATCCTGAGAGGCACTGCATTGTAATGGACAGGGCGTATCAATTACCATCAGCTGAACGTCTTGCTCGTCTAGTCCCTTATTATTATAAAAAAAATAATTTAGTTAAGTAAATTGGAATTTAATATTATTAAGTTATTTTTGTTCAATTAAAGAGAAAAAAGTTTGTTGAAAAATTTGTGAAAATATGTTGTCAAAAAATTGAAGTCAAAACAAAACCTCTGGAATCGCGACACCGTTACGAGACGCAGCTATAGTGTATGCATAATAAAATGTAGATATATTATTCGAATCAAAATTGTTTATTTCTTATTTCAATTACTTATGTTACTTATGATTGTAATAATTTTAATGATGATGATGATATAAGAGTTGTCGAAATTGTTAACGATGATTCATAAAAGAATATTGAATATATTTTAAAATATGTAATAATAAATACAATACAATTCATAAATAAAATGCAATTTGTAACCCAGTAAACCTAGTACTCAACTAAAAAATGTCTAACGTACCAAAATAAGTTTTCATTTCTGTCGGAACTCCCGGAATTCAAATCGTATTTTTTTTCAAACCTGGAAATATAAATTGATATTATTGAAATTTATTGAGTTCTCGTTTACTGGTGGTAATAGACGTATGAGTTACAAGAAGCTAGGTAGCTGAAGTATGATACACATGTTCTAGCTGACCAGCTAACGTCAGGGTGTCGAATTTGCGTGACGTGTTCCCTTGCGCGCCAAAAGAAGTTGAACTTTTAAAGTGTTTTAAGCTGTTTTCTTTCTGAAAGACTGGTGTTTTTAATTATTTGTAGACTTTGAAGTAAGGATACCTTTTTGGGTCTCGTACTCAAAGCGTAGCCAATGCGAACACTTATACTAAAACTCAGTATGTAGTAAATTTAACAATTATCCGTCACTCGAACGGTGAGCTTAGTAGAAGAGCGCTCGCACATAACGCGAGAGATCGCGGGTTTGAGTCCCGCATCGTTCATAAATTATGTTTTCAAATTTAACTTTATATAATTAATCCCAGAAGTGAGGGTTATGTCTTCAAACAATAACAAATTGTTTAGATTTAAAATAGCGACTTTTAAGTCAATTTCTTAAAGCAAATTATTGGGATTGAGCAGGTTATCGACTGTCAAGTACATCCTGTAGATGATATTTTTTACAATTGAGCAACCGTAAACCGTATTTATGCTCAAATCTCTAAGGAAGCTTGCCAATTAGTCGACAGAGTGCAACGTGGGTACTATCCGACTTCAGTGATGGTTTGATGGTAGCTGTGAAGGAGTGACTGAACCATACATATGTGAAAAAGGTATTAAAATATCAGCACAAGTGTATCAAGATACCATTCTTGAGAAGGTAGTGAAGCCTCTTAATAACACCATGTTCAATAACCAAGAATGGACCCTCCAGCAAGACTCGGCGCCGGGTCATAAAGTGCGGTCTACGCAGTCTTGGTTGGAAACGAACGTTTCGGACTTCATCAGAGCTGAAGACTGGCTGTCGTCTAGTTTTGATCTTAATCTGCTGAATTATGATTTATGATCAGTTTAAAGAGTGCGGCTTGCTCTAAAAGCCATGTAATTTGGAGTCCCTAAAACAATCGGTACTTATGAAGAATTTTCCAATGGAAGAAGTGCGTGCGTCTTTTTTTAATTGGCCTCAATGTTTAAAGGACTGTATTGCAGCTAATGTAGAACACTTCGAATAAGCTTTTGATATTGTAAATTGTTTTATATTTATGTATAAAACTAACACAATGTAAAATAAATAAATGTTATTTGCAATAAATTTTTGTTTGTTTCAGTATTTATTTCAACACTAGGTATAATTATAATAATAAAATTATTTATTTCGACCAACAAAGCATCATAATGTTTTAATTACAAAGTAAGTAAGTTCAAGATATCTTTAAATCTAAATCTTTCTAACCTAGGACAAGACCGACTTGTCAGCACATGTATCATTCAGCAGTGGTTCAGGTACTTACAATCAAGTCTGTGCGAAAATGCCCTCAGAATACCAGTACGTCTAACCCTATATAATATTAAGTTATTATTTTTTATGAAAGAAGAGGATAAATGAGTTTGATTAATTTAATTAATAACAAATGAACTAACTTACATTAATTTTAATATGATAAATATCACAGTCAACGGTGATTGTAATATTTTTAAAAATGATCCAAAATTTTACTATCACTTTGTTTGATTTGATCCAAAAGTCTGACTTAGTTTATCTGAAATACATTTTTATGTAACTAGCCATTACAGATATTATAACTTTATACACTATTTTTATTTATAATATATTATAGACAGATATAATATTATATTTCATGAAATTAAAATTCTGACTTAATTTTATTTTAATTCCACAAATATTTTTTTACAAAGAAAACCAAATTCAAAAATAACCTCCACATATTTTTTAAATAAGTAATTCTACTAAAGAATAAAAAAATCTGCTACCAGAAAGTACTAAAATCGTTATGGTAAACTGTAAAAATAACCTGTAAAATTTGAGAATATACCCTCAGTTTCTGACATATTCCATCGTTAATATAAGTTACTAGCGGACCCGACAGACGTTGTTCTGTTAAAAAAAAACTCTCGCCGACGGAATTTCGTAAAATCCGTTCTTAGCTGACCTCTACTTGACGAAAAGAATATTCCTACCAAATTTCAAGTCTCCATGCCTTATGGTTCCAGAGATATCGTGATGAGTGATTATATACCTTAAATCTCTTATACATATATATAGATTGACCATGGGAAATGGATTTTCTAGATTCAGACCACAAACTATCATTGAGATTGAGAATTGGCCTTGAGATTTATTAATGGTCATTGCGAATGCAAGACGGATCGGAAATTAAAGATTTGCGGGCTAACTCGACATGCAAAATGTTCATGAAGTAGTTGCTGCAGATCATGAAGAATTGCTATTATCAGTGCTGCATTGATCTCTTCATGTCGTTGTTCCTCCATGGTGCCCATGAAATATAATTGTTAAAATTTATGGTGTGCATCTTCGAGAGATTGCAATGATCCAATTTGATGGTGAATCTGTCCTTGTATCTACAAAATCAAAAGCAAAGTCCGTATTACTGATTTGTAAACACTTATTTTTAGAATTAGCATACATAATACATAGGAATAAGTATAGTAGGAATGTTATTCTTCTACTGTATTGTGTGTAAGAGTATAAATAAATTAATACCCTGAATATCGGATTAAATCGTCGTTCTTAGACAATGTCTGCCCCAAATGGGGACATTTGGAAACAAACATTGTATTTTTGAGTGTTTCCTAGAAAATGTCGTGATTTGGTGTCACAAAAATGTTAAAATGTCAATCCATACAAAATGTATGAGAAAATAACGTTATTAATATTAACGATAAGTTACTTATTATCCTATTCCGGACTAAGAGTAACCCAAAAAATCAAACAACAGAAAAAATGGTCTAGCCGTTCTTGAGTTATAAATGGTGTAACTAACACTTTCTTTTATATATATAGAAGAAGATAACAATATGTAGGAATCTACGCCTAAATAAAAAAATCTCAATAAACACTTTAAAAGTATTAATATCGTTATATCAATATTTATATACCGGTATAAAATAAAACGTAATCAGTCGGCCCATACCAATCGGATACAAAATCAACTTACCCTGAATACTAATTGCTAAAAATTAACCGAAACGAGATTGAATTTTCAAATTTTACATTTTGTGGTCGCAATAACGTTGATTGTGTGGTCGTATGTTAAATATGGAGATTTTTACTGGTGAGTTTTATTTGTACTTATTGTGAAATCGATAAGAATTTTGCAATTATGATAAGTTTTCTTAGTTAACACTAAGCATAACACAAGCAGAGCTAACACACAGCATATTCTAAGTTTATTTATTTAGGAGCACAAACAAACTGCAATAAATTGTGATTTAAATAATAAAGTTTACAATATATATCTTATCTTATCTTCTTAATATATATAAATTGTCCTCGATGTACTCCTAAGCTACTGAACGGATTTTAATTACTTACTTTTAGGGATAGGACACTTTTTATTTCGATATGGGAACCATTATTATTTTTAATTCCAATATTTGGTTTTGTATGGACATATTTTCTGTGAGAGAATTTATTTGACGCACGGTTTGACAGTTCTGATGTGAAACAATTTCATTATTACAAAAGGGAGCATATTTTACGAAATAATTATTGATGTTATCAAATATATAAATAAATTCATAAAAAACAGTATTTTATTTATTATGTACAGAACAACGTCTGTCGAGTCAGCTAGTATATTATAATATATATATATATATATATAGTTCACTAATAGCGTGCACAGCATGCTTTTTACAAAGCTAATAAAATTACAGATAGATACATAAAAAATATACATAAAACATTTAAAATGATTAAAATATTATGTCTTATAAATTGAGCGAGGAGGAAGAAGTCGAACGAACGATGAATATAAGCAGGAAAAAATTCTGGAGCTTAAAAGAAATTTTAAAAGAGTCAGTCACTCTCTGCATCTCAAAAATATTGTTATTTACACCTGCATTCTACTGACTCTCACATACGGTGTGTCAGACGTGGACATACAACACAAAAATAAAATCAAAACTAGCAACCTGCCAAATAGAGATGGAAAGGAGAATGTTGAAAATCAGAAACATTCTAAATATTAGAAGTGACAGCATTAGGAAAAGGACAGAACTGATAGATGCTCTTGAGTACGCTGTAACACAAAAGTGGCGCTGGGCAGGTCATGTGGCGTGATTCATGGACAAAAGATGGACAGTAGAAACGACAATTTGGAAAGGACCATCTGGCAAAATAAAAAAAAGGCCGCCCAAGAAACAGATGAGTAGATAATATAATAAAAATGGCAGGAAGAGAATGGAGAGTGAAATCACAGAAGATGATAAGATACATGGAGTAAGCTGGAGGAGGCCTATACCCAGAGTGGTGTTCCAGTAACATAACGTTTATAATATGCGTGTAGACTTAAGATAATATTATGTATTCGAAGCTTGTTGGAATTAATAAAAGTCCTATTATTATTATAAATTGAACAAATTCCAAATATAATATGTTTTTTTGACACAATATTTGAATTCTGCCAAACTTTGACTAAATATGTACAGATTTTTGTTTTTATTCAAAATTAGGTACCGACAGGCACGGACGAGTAAAAAAAGAAGGACTCCGCGCCGTGATATAAGTAAGTGAAGCACCGTTATGCTAGTATGTGTGCGGTTACGGGGGATACTAGTTACACAATTTTTTCTCCCTTAAATAATCATATATGGCCACAAATACTTATATAGTATCGTTTTTACACTTCGTAACAACGCACGACGGCATTTTTAAAATATTTTATTAAGACGCAAACTGATCTGTCATAGACGTTGACAATTTTCATAATGGCCGCCTATCGGCCTGTAGTAGTATAAGCGCGTGCATGGGGCTATGTATTTACATGTTAATCGGCTTGTTTTGGTGCTACACTGTTATGTGAGGTGACACGGAGTCCTGATTTTTTTACTAGTCCGTGCCAACAGGTAGGTAAGTCACGTATAGTTAGAAAATTAAAACAAAACAACTCGGTCTTGCACGAAATCGTGTTTTTTCTAAGTAAATCCAGTCAACAGGATTACATTTACAATTTTGTATTGTAGATATAAATTTCTTTATTTATTAATGTGTAAGTACATATCCCCACGCACACACTTACACTACTACAGGCCGATAGGCGGCCATTAAGAGAATTGTCATCGTCTGTGACAGATCAGTTTGCGTCTCAATAAAATATTTTAAAAATGCCGTCGTGCGTTGTGTAATAGTTATTTATGCAACTGTTGTGTAATAAGGGGTATTAAAACACGAATGTGGGTTTATCATGATAATAGTATCACATGAGTGTTTTAATACCTAATTACCAATATAAGACCTATACAAGACTTTATCTACACCCAGAATATGAATTCTCTAAAAGATTCTGGAACAGTTAGCTTACTGCTAACATTAAAACACCAGTCCTAGTAGTAGCCTAATATCATTCATTACTGATTATATATACAAATAAATTAAGTATTAATGTATCAATTATTTATTTTAGTAGTAATTTACAGTTTGTATAGTGCAATAATTAAAATTAACTCAAATATTCAGCGTTTAAAATGAATCGCTTATTTTTTGTAAACAAAACAATAAAAATATCGAAGCAAAATGGCGGGGATTCGAATAACCTACTTTTTTTTACGGCGCGCGACGTTCTGGTAGTATGGAACGCGCATAAACGAAAATGTTCTATTTTTTAAAATTCATACAGATACCACGCATCGAGTAATAAGAATGTGGCTGAATTGAAACACTTTGCGCATGAAGGGATCGAAAAAAAACATAGGAGTGTTGTTATGAAATACAGTACAACATTACAACACTCGTTTGGATGATGTAATGGTTATTAGAACATTGGGTGTTTTAATGTTGGCAATAAGCTAACTGTTTCAGAATCTTTAATAGAGGATTTAAAGCATTGGTGTAGATAAAAGTGTAAAAACGATACTTTATAAGTATTTGTGGCCATATATGATTATTTAAGTGAGAAAAAATTGTGTAACTAGTATCCCTCGTAAACGCAACACACACTAACACACACTAGCATAACGGTGCTTCACTTGGTAATATCACGGCGCGGAGTCCTTCTTTTTTTACTCGTCCGTGTTTAATGGGAATACTTTTTGCACAAGATGCTGGTCAGATGCGTTTTATGCAACAACGAATCAGAAGTATGCAAAAACTAATTGTGTATAGTATTTTTTTTATTGACGCGAGTGTTACATATTTAAATAATACACTTATCAATGGATTAAAACGCGAGATATTGTAACTGTGAATTTACATTAGATTTTACGTTTTTTTATGATAATAAGGGGCTAGACAAGCAGGACGTTCAGCTGATGGTAATTGATACGCCCTGCTCATTACAATGCAGCAAATTCTGAGCAGCACTACAATTGTGCTCGTCACCTTGAGACATAAGTTGTCAAGTCTCATTTTCCAGTAATTTCTCTAGCTACCTACGGCGCCTTTCAGACCGTAACACATTACCGCTTCACGACAGAAATAGGTGCCATAATATTATTAATACGAATCCACTAGCTACCGTACACACCCACTAATCAAAATTGGTCTTAATTTACCATAAAATATGTTTAAAAATATTCAATCAAGGAATTATGTTAATTAACATAAAAACGCCAATATCGTTAAATATTTGTTTCATTATTATAATAAGTACCCTTTGAGAGGTAGCTGTAACGGTTGTAAAGGTTATACCATAAAATATATTACAAAATAGATATTGTTATATCGTATGGCCGTATCGCGTGCGTTGCACAGATTACAGGTAAATCGGCTGACCTCTTGGGAGGCGACCTCCTTTAGTATGGGAGTATCAATTTAGGTTAGTGTGTGTAATAACAGTCGAACAGATACGTTGAAATGCTATTTACTTTATTATTCATTGTAATACTGAATTATCGTTCGACAAATCGTTTCTAGAACTTCTTATGATATAACTTTAGGATTTAACCGACTTGGAAAAGGAGGAGGTTATCAATGCGATTGGTATTTTTATGATCAGATTTTCGTGATTCTTTAGTTTGATGCAGAATGTTTGTAATTTGGTCCCGTAAAAATTGACATATTTTGGCCCAGTAGTTTTCATTTTATGAACATTTTTGTGTATATTTTTATAATAATTTATGTGTGGATGATTTTATTATAGTTTTAGTATTGCTGTTTTAGGAGTTTTCATTTAGTTTGATTATATATTATTATTATTAATCCGTTTGCAAAAAAGTGAGTCTTAGGCTGCCTGTAATTCATAGCTAACAAACGTTTTTCACGATATTTCAGTGTCTCACAAGAACATTAAATATGGGATCTATATTATGGCACGCGGAACCTTTCGTAGGCCTACCCAAAGCTTTTATAAAAAACTATTTAATATAGGACTTTTTTAGTTATTATTTACATGAATATGACACTAAAAAGTAAAAATAAAAAAAAATCTACTAAATAGTAAGCACATAAAAATATTAGTATTTTATTAATATTAAATGTATAAGATTTGCATAAGAGGTGTATTCAATTAAATCTCTATTAAGATATTTTATACTATTGAGTTTTTGAAGTTGTTTTTTTTTATTATTTTTAATTGTGCCTCCTATTTCAGGTATAACAAATAAATTGAATAATTCCAGTATCATTTTGTGGCTAGCGCAAAATAAAATATCTGATCTTAAGTGGATTATATTAATGAAAACTAATTAAATGTAGAAAATAATAAATAAATCTAACCACTACTTTCTGATATAAACTGCTTCAAACATAAAAATTTTTAAGCTTTTAACTTTAAAAAAAATGGGTTTCACTCACAACTATTGGTAAATAAAATGATTATATCTCTAAAATCTCCTTAGATTCTTCTCTGTAGGTTACACAAACACAGTTCATAGATATGGTTTTAAATGTTAGCGGCTAAGACACCCTCTTACGAGGGAAATCCCTTGATAGTTTAGGCTAGCTGAAATGTAAACCTGTGGTACTTAAACCATCTACATTTGTTAAGCCAAATTGAAGCTTATATGAATCATTATAAGGTGCATTCACAATGTGTTTCAAATTGTTGGCAGATTGGTTGCACAATAAGTTGTAATATGTCGCGTGGCGCAGACGCAGGGCTGTCTAATCTCCTCTTTGATCATCCCCATGTTTGTCTAAACACATCGTTTTAATTACACCATCATTATTTTGGAATATTTACTGAGTTGTAAATGTCGTTAGATACTTGTGGTTTTGCGTTTGAGATTAGTAGCGACGACGTTTTAATTTTAACGAAGTTTGTTTTCATTGAATAGAAATAGAATTACTTGTTTTATGGTTTTGGTTTTTAAAATAACCGACAAAGTGCAAGTCAGACTATAAAAACATAATCTATAAAATCACGTTAACTGTTCTTAAGTTTTATTGTTGTAGCGGCAACAGATTTTTTTTTTATGGAAAAGGAGGACAAACGAGCGTACGGTCACCTAGTGTTAAGTTATAACCGCCTCCCACATTCTCTTGCAACGCCAGAGGAATCCAGGAACGTTGCCGGCCTTTAAGGAAGGTGTATTCGCTTTTTTTGAAGGTATCCATGTCGTATCGAAGACACAGAATGATGCAACGTCTCTACGCAACGTCAAGTGATCCAGCCATTCACAGAGCCCTGGGTCTCCGACAATTCGAGCTACTCGAGAAAAAACTGTCTTACTATCACTAACGTTATTGAGTTTGGTGACAGACGGACAGACAGACGGGCGGACGGTGAGGTTGTAGGAATTAGGTTCCGTTTTTTCCCTTTGAGTAGGGGCACTCTAAAAGGAACTTTAATATAGGATAACATACATAAGTTCAGGTTGCCTGGCAGAAACTGGCCCCGCCTAGGTGCGTCAAGTGCCTAGAGCCGCATACAACCAAGGAGTGCAAACGCACTCGCGATGCTGAGACTCCTCCCGCTTGCGTCCTTTGTGGGCAGGAAGGACATCCCGCGAACTACCGCGGATGTCCCCGCGCCCCTCGTCCCTCAATATCGAAACCTGCTAAGAAGCAGTCTTCAAAACCAGGGCCACCTCCGGCCACTGGCACGAACTTCCCTCAACTGAGGAAGAGGACAACCGGGCCTTTACTCTCCACTTCTTGGAGACAAGCAGCCCCGGTCTCCCAGACATCAAATGTCAATTCCCGCCCTGTGCAAGTCACCCCGAGTGGCCGCAGATGGGCAACACCTACGCAACCAGACTCAGGAGTGCAAAACCCCCTGAGTTTCTTGAAGAATGGAGAATTCGATATTAAAGAATTCAACATTCTCGCCAATAAATTTAAAACAGCTAGGTCTCCACATGAGCGCCTTATTGCAATGATAGAGCACCAAGACCTGGTGAACTCTATGTATTAATGTCCCAATCGCGTAACGCTTCAACACCGAACATGGGGCGAGTGAAGCCTCAGGGCTTAACACTTGTCTCATTCAATACGCGCGGCCTGCGCACCAACCTCCCAGAGATTAAGGAATTTGTTCGCAATAAGGACATCGACCTATTGCTTATCCAAGAAACATTCCTTAAACCCGACGCTTCAAAGGGATTATCGATCCCTTCCTATTCTCTTATACACAATGGCAGAGCCGACGACCGTCGTGGCGGAGGCACAGCCATTTACTATAAGAGATCCCTTCATTGCTCGCAAATCGCTACTCCAGTGCTTACCAACATGGAAGCAACCGTCTGTCAGTTGGGCATGTCAGGTCATCTGTCTCTGATCATAGCCTCAATCTACCTCCCTACTCTCAAGATCCCTCTCCAGAGCGACCTTGAGACTCTCCTCTCTCTAGGTGACTCAGTCATCTTGTTTGGGGACTTCAACTCCAAACACACTGACTGGAAGTGCCTATCCACAAACGGGAATGGCATCAAGCTCCGCCGTCTAGTTAGGTCTATGGACTTAGACGTCCTAAGTCCCACCTCTCCAACACACTACCCGGATAACGTAGCACACTCTCCCGATATTCTAGACATCGCCTTGGTCAAGGGTGTCGCTCTTAATTTAAGGGCGATTGAACCACTCGATGACCTGGGCTCCGACCATCGTCCAGTCTCCCTCAAGCTCGGGCCCCATGCCCCCACCCCTACCACCATACACCCTAAAACCCTCACCAACTGGGAGGGTTATAGGGAGTCTCTTGCATCAACTTTTGATGCCCACAATTCACCGTATGCAATCTCGTCCAACTATTTCGATAGTACGGATAAGATTGACATCACGGTAAAAGCACTTACTCAAACAGTGCAGTCCGCTCTCCATGACAACGAGCGGGTGGTTAAGGTTAACAGCCATAAGCTCCCGCTTGATGTCATGAACCTCATTAGAGCCAAGAATGCAGCTCTCAGAAGAGCCGCCAAGTACCCAACGCCCAACTATAGGTCACGCGCTAACTTCCTCCAAAGCCAAGTTAGGTTACGTCTCTCCGAATTGAGGAATTCCAATTGGGATTCACTCATGGAGAACATATCCCCTTCACACCAGGCGTATTACAAAGTGGCGAAAGCCCTTCGTACTGACGCAATACTCCACACTCCGCCTTTGATACGCCCCGACGGCAGTACAGCTTTCGAGGACAGGGATAAAGCGGAGTGTTTTGCTGAAAGCATTGCTTCACAATGCTCACCCAGCACTTCTTCTTTCGAACCCCTCCACGTAGCGTCGGTGGAGAATGAGGTCAGCCGTCTGAACTCAATGCCTCTCACTGACGATCCCATTTCAACTTCTGTAGAGGAGGTTAAATCCATCATCCGTGGATTAAAACCTCGCAAAGCTCCAGGAGCCGATGGTATTTCCAACCTGGCGCTCAAACACTTCCCCGAGCAGGTGATCTTCTTTCTTGTCCTCCTCTTCAACGCCTGCCTCGACCACTGCTTCTTTCCAACCGCTTGGAAAGAGGCCATAGTTATAGGGATCCCTAAGCCAGGAAAACCCCTCAATATCCCCTCCAACCATCGCCCCATCAGCCTCCTCAAGGCTATGGGGAAAGTTTTTGAACGGGTTATTCTGTTCCGTATGAGAAAGCATCTCTTTCCAACGGACGGCCCTCCCTTAGTTATAAATCAACAATTCGGCTTTCGTGCTAAACACTCTTGTCCTCAGCAAGTCCACCGCATTGTAGAGTACATCTACAGCGGGTTCTATCCCAAACGTAAGAAGACAATCGCTGTCTTCTTCGACGTCGCCAAGGCTTTTGACAAAGTCTGGCACGAAGGCCTAATATATAAACTCCACGCTCTAGGCCTCCCATCCCGATTAGTCCGCATAGTAACTTCTTATCTCCACAAACGTACCTTTCGTTTCAGACACGAAGGTGTCCTCTCCTCCCCTCGCCTGCTCACGGCTGGGGTTCCACAGGGCTCAGTGCTCTCACCACTTCTATACATATCGTATACCAACGATATTCCCATCCCTAGAAATGGAGTCCAACTCTCTCTTTTCGCTGATGATACCGCTCTCTACGTCCAGTCCCAACAGATATCTTCAGTCCTCTCCAGGCTCCAACGCTCAGTTAATGAGCTAGGTGACTGGTTTAGGAAATGGCGTATTGAGGTCAACCCGGATAAAAGCTCCGCAGTCCGTTTTGATTTTAAGCGCAGACGCTTCTGCCGGGATCGACCCATTCATCTATTAGGCTCCCCTATCCCCTTCAGGTCCACAACCAAGTACTTGGGTGTGACCCTCGACTCCCAACTCACCTTCAGGCCTCACGTCAAGAAGGTGACCGGAACCGCCCGCTTCTATCTGTACCGCCTAAACAGTATGTTAGGTAGGCACAGTAAAATGTCTTTTAGGAACAAGCGAACACTCTTCAAGGTTTGCATTCGACCGGTTTTGACTTACGCCGCTCCAGTTTTCGCTCATGCGAAACCCAATATTATAAACAAACTACAAACAGTTCAATCCATTTTCTGCCGTAAGGCTGTCAATGCCCACTGGTGTGTTAGAAACGCAGACCTTCACCGGGACTTAGAGCTCCCCACCATCCAACAACACCTTAAGTGCTTGTCTGAAACTTTCTTTAAGTCCTCAGACAATCACCCAAATCCCCTGATTAAGGAGGCAGCGGATTATACCGCCTCCCCTCCTTCACGTCATCAAATCAGGAGGCCCAGACACGCCCTCTCCGATCCCCCTAACAAACTCTCGTCTGACCTGGAACGCCTCTTGGCATCCGGGGACAATCAGACGCACTCACCTCTATTTTGTGATCATCCTTCTGATGTGACTAGTCCCAATTAGATAGCACCCTCTGTGCAATATCCCAGCGGAAACTCCATAGGGAGTGCCGCTTGCGCCTCTCTCTCCCCATGAGAAGGTCGTCTTCGAAGTAGGCTTAGAGGGCACCTGCCCAAAGCCAACTGCAGGTGGTGTTTAGTGGGTAGGCACCTAGGTTTCACGTGAGTCCCACATAACCAACGCAGACTTAGGCTGCGTTGGTATGCATGAGCATTACATGAACATGAGCATTCAGCAGGGTAGCCCATTCCCTTGCTTGGGCGCAAAAAAAAAAAAAAAAAAAAAAAAAAAAAAAAAAAAAAAAAAAAAAAAAAAAAAAAAAAAAAAAGGCAGAAACTGATTACTGCCGTTCACTCTCTTGTAATTCAGGGTCAGTTACCTTCAGTAAAAGCAGAAGATTATTAATTCAACTGTATGAATATTTTCCCAGACTGGTCCAATTTGCCCCATTGGTAACAATAAATACGACGAGAGCTTAAGAGCACATCATCTGTGAAAATTTCAATTGTCTAACTGTCACGGTTGTCATGAGATAAAGCCTGGTGATAGACGAATAGACAGACAGAAGACAGAGGTCTAGTCAGCAGATAAAAACTTCAGCAAAGCGAGATTTTTGTTCTTTATTTGTGAAGTAACGTAAACAATTTATAAAGTACAATATTGTATTAATTACTGTTTATTTTGCTGTGAATGATCGCGCTCTCTTGGGCAAGCGTTACAAAGCCATGCGTCACACCTCTGTCTCGGTCATAAACAACAGCATAAAATTTTCAGCGTGCAGAAGTTTTAAATTCAAAAATATCAAAAAATATATATAAAAGTAGATAACCTAAGCTAAAAACCACGTGCATCTTTTGTAAAAGGCCCGCATCGCTCCTGTGATTCCTCTGGTGTTGCAATAGAATGTAGGCGGCGGTGATCACTTAAAATCTGATGAACCGTACGGTCGTCTTTTCTTCTCTACCATAAACAAAAAAGGTTTTCTTTTGTCGTAAGTCCTCTAACAGAGAGAACCTAAGAGTTTGAACAAGACATACAAGATTTATTTGTCTCTATTTGATTGAAAATAATGGCCGTTGAGTTTCTTATATTATGTTCTTCTCACGAGCTCAACTCTCTACGAACATGTGGTAAATTCAGTAATTTAAAAGATATATTTGTAGATACGATTCAAAAGCGCTTAGTTTAAGCCTAATTGAATAAAGTTTATTTGACTTTGACTTTGACTTTGACTTTATCAACGATACGTCACTCAAACGGTTGGCTTAGTGGTGCTCGCACGGAACTCGAGTGGTAGCGGGTTCGAGTCCTACATCGTTCATAAATTTTGTTTTAAAATTTAACTTGTGTTCTAGCAGATAGTTTTGTATGTAGCACAGCGTCAAAGATCTTTGTCTCGTCCTTTTTGTGGTTTTCATAGTGTTAGGAGCTGGTTTACCTTTCAGTCAAAAGATGTCACAGGAAAATGATAATAACAGAGATTTGGTTAATTTCCTATAGTGATTTGATCATCATTATCATTAATCTAAACAAATCTAGTGATTTTATCAAATGCCAGGGTTGGTTCCGTGAAATGACAATGGCTGACGCGACTAGAATAACTTAGGATGTAAAAGCGAGGATCAGACTTGAGTCATACCCCGACCCGGACAGGTTACTTGGAATGGGTTGGCTGGCGGGCATGGCCCGCGTTTTTTTTTGATTTTTTTTATTAAATTATAGGGCTTCTACTTGGCCTTTAGGGAAAATTTTATCTGTTTTGAGGTTAGGTTACATTAATTTGATTTTCAAGAGACTGGTGCGTTACCTTTTCATGGAAGTGGCGGAGTGAGCCAGGGGACAGAGGACATCTCCCTACCTCCCCCTTCCCCTCTCAGTCAACTCCACCTGCGCATGATAATAAATTCTCACCAAATTATGTCTAAGTCCTACTAAATAAAACTTAAGTATAAATAAAAATATACTTTTTCTCATTTCACGGAACCAACTCTGGCATTTGGTCAAATCACTAGATTTGTTTCGAGAATTAATGATAAAACCGTGTTGTTATTTTATCATGTTCCGAGATTTGACCAAATTACTGTTTTTATCATATCCCTACGACATATATATTTTACTGCTTTGTAAATTCCAATTAAAAATATCTAATAAAACTATGTTGAAATATTCATCATTCCTTCTTATAAAATAACAACTAAGACATTTAAGTAACAAATGTTTTAAAAAATATAACTTTAAGAAAAAGGAATTGTAAATTCCCTGTGTCACAGTAAACAATTTAAAAAGGATTCACAAAACAAGTGCTTTTAACTAAACGACAATATTTTAAAGAAAGGTAGGTACCTTGCTGGAGCTTTGAGTCTGTTTGTTTAACAATCTTATAGAAGGAACAGGATTTGAAAGGACATATTTTAGGTCATGTTGTTAATAAAAGCTTTATGTATTTCGTATTAAAAAGTTTAGGCGGATTATATACCACTTTTTGATTTTGTGTGTGTTATAGCCGAAACACATAATCGGATTTGTTACAGCCAGCCAGTACGGTAGTCGCCTCACACCCATTGTTCCGGCTTTGTATTTGGTGCGGTCTGGACGGCAATAATAATGACGACGTTAGCTATCCTACCTACTGAGCTAGAGGTCCCGGGTTCGAATCCCGGTAGGTGCAAGCATTTATATGATGAATATGGATGTTTGTTTCCGAGTCATGGATGTTAAAATGTATTTATGTATGTTTATATGAATTTATGTATGTTTAATTAAGTATATTGTATTAAGTATATCATTGTCTTGTAACCCATAACACAGGCTATAGATGCTTAACTTGGGCCAAGATAATTTGTGTAAAAAGTGTGTCAATACTAAAAAAAAAAATATGTGCGTTGGACACTGCGGCATACCATCGAATATGGTTCGCTATCAGACCGGATCCAATGGTTTGGTTCAGATCATGTGTTAGGCTTTAATAACTTTATTCTCATTAAGACTTATTGTCACTTACATGAGGAATTAACATTTAAACAATTAAGGAATTAATTAAGGCTACTGGAAACCCAAGCGCTGGCAGCTATCTCGGTCAACGGGTCAGCCTTGCTATCCAACGCGGAAATGCTGCCAGTATTTTAGATACGCTTCCACGTAATGATAGTTTTAATTTTATGTAGCCGTGGTATTGTAAATATACTTATAAGATTTGTTTTGTTTGAATAATAAATATTTTTAACAATTATTAAGGTACTTAGGAAAGTTAATTGAAGTAGGCATTACTTTGCGGAAATCCATAATTATCCAAATGTTTTGAGTTTTCTTTAGTGTTATTCCCGCCAATATTTATCTTCAAACAATTTGACACGTGTTTTGCCTCAACAAGAGGCATCCTCAGGAGACGTTGACTCGCCAAACTACACACAAATAAAAAATCACACTAAAACACCCTTGTGTGTTAGTGTGATTTTTTAATTTAACACTTGTGAATAACTTAGCATGTAGTGAGTGTTGTTAACTGTCTGATTGTCATAATTTTTGTTTCTGTGTTGTTTTTTTAGTCGAAGTTAGGTAGGGATGATGAAAAAGAAGCTTTACCTGTTTATTTTATTTTGTTTGTAGTTTAACTAATTTCGACTTTGCAGTACAATCCCATATTACGTCAGTTGGTGCTGGGGCTGCTGCTTCGACTGCCGAAGACAGCAAGCGTCGCAAATATGTCGGTCTCAGTGAGTCATATATCTTTGTGCCGTTTGATGTCGAGACACTTGGCCCGTGGGGCCCAGAGGCGCGGAGAATGTTCAAAACACTATATTCGCGCCTCAATAAGGCTACTGGAAACCCAAGCGCTGGCAGCTATTTCGGTCAACGGATCAGCCTAGCTATCCAACGCGGTAATGCTGCCAGTATTCTTGGTACGCTTCCACGTAATGATTTACTTCCACGTTTTAATTTTATCTAGTCGTACTATTGTAAATATACTTATAAGATTTGTTTTGTTTGAATAATAAATATATTTAGAATCCCATATTTCTATGAGATATAATTGGAGTGGTTTTAAAAATTTGACGGCTCTAGTGTAACGCTAGAAAATCTGACGAGTAGCTCGAGTTGACAGCCCGCGCGGCGAGTGGCCCAAACGTCCAAATAAATTATCGCTTCAAAACTTGTTTAGTTTTAATTATTTGAATTCTAATATCCAAATGTTTTGAGTCAACACCTCCTAAGGATGCCATGTATTACGAATATTAGCAGAATTAAACACTCAAGAAAACTCAAAACATTCGGATAATTTTGTATTTCCGCAAAATAACGCCTACTTCATTAAATTTTCTGAATTCTATTATTTTCAGTTTCACTGTTATATTGTTAGTTATGAGATATCTCTTTTGCTAATTATTTAGCTCCCGATAATTCAAGTTTATTACAAGTGCCATCATGGTTGCCATTTGACTCGCATATGCATCAACCCGTTATTTTAGTGATAACAAGAGACTAGCAGCTGATGGTAATTGATATGCTTTGCCCATTACAATGCAGTGCCACTCAGGGTTCTCGTAAAACCCCAAAAATTCTGAGCGCCACTACAATTGCGCTCGTCACCTTGAGACATAAGATATTAAGTCTCATTTGCCCAGTAATTTCACTAGCTACGGCGCCCTTCCGACCGATACACAGTAATGTTTACACATAATCTGGGCGGCATCCTGTGCGAAGAAGCCTCCCACTGGTAAACTTTCACAGCACTTGCAATTTATTCCGTAAGCGACTATATTTTAAGTCTAAAAAATATTACTTATTAACAACATGGAACAAAGGTGTTATAATAACTATTTTGTAGCCTAAAAATATGTTTTGAATAAGTAATACAAATTAAGATAATAACTATTTCATTCTAACGAGATAAATTACAAGGTTAATATGAAATTTAAAAGTTTCTAGGATTTTCTTAGTATGAAGAATATTAAATATTCAATTATCATACAAAATTTCATATTAACTTCTCTTTCAACTTAGCAAGTCCATTTCAGTAATAACTAAATGCTTTCATATGGCATTAAGAGTCGTACGGGATATAAAATGTAATGGGCGATAGTTAGTTCCTTCCTCAGTTAACGAGATGTGGACGGCTTTATTCAATGCAGTAAAATTATAAGACTTTGTCATTCCTTCTTAACTTTCATTTACTAACCCAATCTATATAAAAAAAATTAAGTGTGTGTGTACTTATGTATGCACACAAGAAGTTATACTTCTTTGGCCTAACAAAGCAAAAATCCTTAAAATTACTTATTCCTCGTGCTATTCTACGTTTGTAGCAAGAACAATATTGGAAAAATCTTGCAACGATGGCTTTGACAATTAATTATTAAATAACGAATACGGCTGTACAAGCTTGAACCCTTTGCCAAAAAAAAAAATAACGAATGTCGCAAACGTCAGAAAATTTTAGCAACCAACTTCACCCTGTTACTTTTGTCTTACAGTGATGCGCGCGCATCTTAAAATTTGACTCACATCATTTTTTCATAACGCGCCTAACGAAGTATAACTTCAAAAATAATACTGGATAGATTTCAATTAAGTTTTATTGTTTAATATAAAGTTATTAAAGTTTTACGAAACAACGATTTTTAAAGGTAGCCATGGCTAGGGATGGGTGGCAAAAATCCCTAATAGATTCGTCATGTCCGTATGTCACAGCCACTGTTTTCCGAAACTATAAGAACTATACTGCTTAAACTTAGTAAATCGATGTATTCTGTGATTAAATTTTGTACACAGAAATAGAAAACAAACAATAAATTTTGGGAGTTGCAGAAATAGTTACTTTTTTTCCAATTATTTACTAATAACTAATAAACTTAAATATAACAATGGTTAATATAAAAACTTCACTATCGAATTTTGAAGTATAATAGTAATTAGGTACAATAGATACCAAAATACTTAAATCCTCAACCAACAACAATTAACATTAAAATCTGTTCTCTTTCGTACAAACAGAGTTCACTTTATAAATTTCAACTTTTAACCATTTTTAAAGTTTTAGAGAATTTAAGGCAAAATTCAGCGTCGTAAAATTTGTCTGAAAACATTCGTATTCACGGTACGTTATCTTGCGAAAGCAGGTTACAAAAGTAAGAAAATAGAGTTGCTAAAGCAGTCTTGGACATCGTGGGACATTATTCATGTTTATCACAGAGCGCCGGTCGGACGATCCTGCAATTAGACGATTTTTCCTTCATTCCACCTTAATACGGCTTTCAAGTATTTAGAATCGAATGAATTGCGTTTATGTGATAATGGGCATTTCAATGAAAATACCTCACGATATTTTCAATCGTTTTGTGTTTTAATCGTTCTTGTTAAGAAAATATTTTTATGTTCCAAAGACAAATAGGTACTTATATGTTAGTTTGGAACTAAATGTAGAAATTACAGGTCACCAAACCTTTTTTTTTTTCTTTTTACAAAGTGTGGTTGCCAATGAGATTACTAGCTGATGATCATTTAACCGAAGCAGTATACTGTCCCATGTCGATACACTTAAGACCAATTGGTCCTGTGTTACAGCTTATGGGCACTGAAAGCGAATTTTTAGCCTAAGCTAGTTGTTAAATACTATTTAAATCTGTCACTAATTAAAAGTGTTTTTTTAGTGTATTAGATCGAATATTTATAAAGTTACTAATAATGAAAATTATATATTTTAAGAATAATTTGTGTGTGTAAATATTTAAACGGTTAGAACTTTGAATACCGTGTGGTGTTAGTATCTTACAAACTAATTTATATCCTCCTCCTGCCCAGGCGTTTAACCAAATGCCTTGTAATTTTGCTCGGTGTCATTTATAAGGCCGGTTTCAGTGCTGCACCGACCGTCAGTGCGTACGTTAGTCGCGCTTGTCATTTATATGAAAATTCATTAATCGTACAGTGCTGGACCGACCGTACGTATGCGTTATATACGCATGGTTAGGTACGCACTGCGTACGAGGACCGTCGGTCAAGCGCGTCCGCATGCGTGAGTCAGTCGACCGACGCGCTAGGAAATATATTCATTTCAGTGCTGTACCGTTTGGTGGACCGACCGTACGGATGTCGGTATCATCGTCGTTAAAAGTGATTTCGCACTGAACATGAACAAATATATTGACACCGTTTAATCACCGAAATTCAACTTCTGGAAGAAGCTGGGCTGGTTGGAGTATCTAGCTAGCCCTGAACGCAACATAAACCTGAAGCCAAAACGTAAAATAAACCTAATTATGAAAGACAGAGCCACAATACCATACCGTGATAAAGCGATAGAAATTAAAGAACTATTTTTTATGACAGTAAGGGACGAGATGAGCAGGACGTTCACCTGATGGTAATTGATACGCCCTGCCCATAACAATGCAGTGCGGCTTGGGATACTTGAAAAACCCAATAATTCTGAGCGGCATTACGATTGTGCTCGTCACCTTGAGACAAGTGTTAAGTCTCATTTGCCCAGTAATTTCACTAGCTACGGCGCCTTTCAGGCTGAAACACAATAATGCTTACACAGTACTGCTTCAGGGTAGAAATAAGCACCGTTGTGGTACCCATAATCTAGCCGGCATCCTGTGCAAAGGATGCCTCCCACTGGTTAGATTATGATTTAGTTGAACTTATAATAGCTTTAAGGGAAAATGTTAACTTTTATAATAAAGTCCCAGCTACTGTTCAGGCATAATCTATAAAAAAAAATAATGTTTTATTAAAAAATGGCTCTGTCGTAAATTTTACTACTCCACAGCTGAATGTCTAAGTGATCGGACAGCCTGGGACTAGATTATGATTATACTATAGCAATAACAATGACAGTACAATAATCTATATTTTATTAAAAAAGAAAGCTGGGTGAGTTTCTTGTGCCGTTTCCTCTCTCTCAGAGCGCCATTTGTATCCGAAGCGGTGGTAGTGTCTGAAGTGACATCAAAAAAAGTTCTAAAGGTATCAATTTCGAGAAAATAAATGCCTTTTATGTCTTAATGCCTAAGGCTTGATTGATAGTTTCGGATAGATATTTTTCATATGACTAATATCAATAATTTAAAACCGACTGCATTAAAATATTAATATCCTATGTACATATAAGAAGTAAATTAATGTATTGTTGTATAGTTATAAATTTTTTAAATCTCTTTTTTTTAAAGTAGAAATGTATTTAAGTCATTTAATATCACCATTTTTGTTTAACTCTTCATTTCTTTAATTTTAATTGTTCAACTTTGTTATTCTTTTCGTACTATTGTAAATGTTGTTTACACCTGTAAAAACATGTCATATTGTACTATCCCTTGTGTACTTGCTAAAATTTTAATTTTATAATGTTGTGTTGTTTGTGTTACTATCAAAATAAATGAATAAGGTTAAACTATTGCTTTCCTTAAGATCAACTTACTTACCTACAGTAAAATAGATTACACTTGTAGACACTTGCTACAAATGTAAAGTGTATTTACCTTAAGCACAGACATGGCCGCCCTAATTAAAACAAAAACAAAACGGGACATTCGCCAAAGTAAACAAAACATTCGACAAAGATAGAATATTAATGTACCTACAGTGGACCTCAGTAATACACCCTGATCCCGGCATTAGTGTCGTGAGTAAACAGAGAAACCATTGTTTATTTTACGTTTAAAACTCTCTATTCTGCTTAATCTAATTTAAATATACAAGCGGCGAAAGGTAATATTATGATGATGTTACGAAATAAACCTGTGGCAGGCTCCTTTGCAAGCCGGCTAGGTTATAGGTACCACAACGGTGCCTATTTCTACCGTGAAGCAGTAATGTGAAACATTAAATTAAAACTCTAATGAAATTACTGGGCAAATGAGATTTGACATCTTATGTCTCAAGGTGACGAGTTTAAACTTTTGGGTTTTTCAAGAATCCTGAGCGGCACTGCATTGTAATGTGTAGTGCGTATCAATTCCAAAAGCTGAAAGTCCAGCTCGTCTCGTCCCTTATTTTCATATAAAAATTGCTTTCGTGTTTTACTTTATAGAATAATAATTTATGTTCCCTTTCATTTTTGTTATATTATCTTCCTTTTCCAATGGGTTTTATCCTACTATTATTTTTTTTGGTTTCAATAATTATCGACCCTGGCCTAAAAGTATTGTCCTTTTTTATTAATCTGTACAAATCTCTGATCTTACTATAGTGCAGAGCGAATAATCTCACCGACACTGCGATTGCGTCTAACAGGATTAAACGACTTTCGAGGATTCGCATCCAGCCTGAATTATTAATTAGATAGACATTAAAATGCTTCATGAGCATTTCCAGCCCTCTTTTATGGACGAATTGTTATAGGGGGTTTATTGTTGAGACTCTGATATAAAGGATACATATTTTTTTTTTATGAAAATAAGTAGATATACCTGACGAGAAGGACGTTCAGCTGATGGTAATTGATACATGTTGATACATTGATACAATGCCCATTACATTGCAGTGCCGTTCAGGATTCTTGAAAAACCCAAAAAAATCTAATCCGCACTACAACAGCGCTCGTCACCTTGAGACATCCAAATGATTTGAGTTCATTCCGCCAATATTTGTCTTTAAACTATTCGACGTATTTTGGCCAGATTTTGGCGTGTCAACATCTCCTGCGAATGCCTCGTGTAGAGGCGAAACACGCGTCGAATTGTTTGAAGACAAATATTGGCGGAATTAACGCTCAAGAAAACTCAAAACATTTGTATAATTATGGATTTCAGTGGCGTCATTAATAAAATAATATTTCATAATTATTTTTCTATTTTGAAAGTACACAACAAAAACAAATAGAAGTATCTACATGATATAACGGAATCAGGAATATAAGAAATGCCCCTATCTAGCTATAACGTTTACCTTTATAATATTTTAATACCTGTTACCAAACGTAGGGTAGGCTTTTAGGGTTCAGTAATATAATTACGTATGCCAATCGATAAAGCTACCCTCCGGGTTCGGGGTGAGCTAAAGACGCCGTGTCATCATGAAATATAGATTGTGTATCAGTATAAGACTTCATTTTGTATACATTTTAGTATAATACCAGCTGACCCGACAGACGTTGTTCTTTTTTTTTTATGAAAATAAGAGACTAGTCGAGCAGGACATTTAGCTGATAGTAATTGATAAGCCTTGCCCATTACAATGCAGTGCCGCTCAGGATTCTTGAAAACCCCAAAAATTCTGAGCGGCACTACAATTGCGCTCGTCACCTTGAGACAAAGATGTTAGGTCTCATTTGCCCAGTAATTTCACTAGCTACGGGGCCCTTCAGACCGAAGTAACACAGTAATGCTTACACATTACTGCTTAATAATTTATTTTTTATTAAATTATCTAGTCGGCATCCTTTGCAAAGGAGCCTCCCACTGGTTGCCGCATGCCAGTAATTATACCATATCAAGCTTCGACTGCTATATCTATACATTGCCGAAATGTAAAACAATAATTCAGTTCAGATTTGATTCGTACAGTGAAATATGGCACACGACTAAGGAGAAAAGTGTGCTTACATTGCCTTTAAGCACAATTTTGCCGTTCCGCTAGCAGACTGTCATTGATTTTCAGCAACACTTACCATGGGATATATATTATTCTATAAAGTAAAACATGAAAGTAATTTTTTTTATGAAAATAAGGGACGAGACGAGCAGTACTTTCAGCTGAAACACAGTAATGCTTACACATTACTGCTTAATAATTTATTTTTTATTAAATTATCTAGTCGGCATCCTGCATGCAAAGGAACCTCCCATTGGTAAACTGTTCTGTACTTAATAAATAAAATACTGTTTTTTATGAATTTGTTAATAATATTTCATATCATCTAGAATTATTTCGAAAAATATGCTCCCTGTTTGTACCAGCGCGTATGTAGGAAAACATACGATATTGAAAAGGAAAAACAGTTATGGCGAAACAATAGACAGACACACCTGAGATTCCGTGGAAGAGATGGTCTGCAGCTGGGGCCCACGCTAATCCTCTAGGAACTCCTGGCGCTAAAGTTGCGTTCCTATACTCTCGGCGTTTGTAGAATGAAACATGATTTGCGTTACACCAAGCACTTTGATGCGATGCGATTAGGTCCATGACCGTATTGCGTATTGCAGGTGACTCTGTTCGCTGCTCGGTGACAATTTTGTTTTTAACCGGCGCAAGAGTCAATTGGCATTCGATTAGCCAATCAGATATCAATGTCTGTTGTGTATAGGTATCTCTCTATTTGTTACAGGAACTGTCTGCACTATAGTTTGCCAAACCAAAAAATACAATAAAGAAAATAAACAATTGCGGTGCAACCACTGTTGTTATAATGAAATTGTTTCACAGCAAAACTGTTGTCAAACCGTGCAACAATAAATTCTCACATAGACCATGTCCATACAAAACATATATTGGAAATAAAAATAATTATGGATCCCAAATCGAAATAAAAACTATCCAATCTCTCAAGTTGGACACTGCACTCCATGAAATAATCGCCATCCATTTAAATCCATTAAATAAAGATGAGGAGTTCACTGGAAACAAACATAAGGACACGGGATTTAATATGTTAAGATTATCAAAACGAATTAATTTTACTTTATAAGTAAAATTGACGTGACAAAAAAAGTGAGTGTGTGTAATGTTCTTCACTTAGTCTAGTTAAAAATTCAAAAATAATGTTAATCCTTGGTAATGTTTCTAAAAATACAAGCGATGGCAATTTATGAAACATTTTTCTATGCGTCTTTCCGAATCGAATAAGCCATCTAATCGCTCATATTTTAGGAGCTTTAGGTATCAAGAATTAATACGTTGTTTAATTTGTTTACTGGACTATTGATAGGTATGATGTTGAGCGTCATTAGTAGTAGAAAATGGCGACTCTGTGCTACCTTGTTCATACTGAAAGAAGTTCGTTTTCCTAAAAGTGGTTGTCAATATTGAGATATTTTTAATGGGACTTTGTTGTAAAAAATATGACCACAGTTTTTTATGCAAGAGGGGGAGAAACAAGTATACGGGACAGAATGTTAAGTGATCACCACCGCCCACATTCTCTTGCAACACCAGAAGGATTACAGGAGCGTTGCGTGTATTTTATAAAGAAAAACGTGCTTTTTTTGAAGGTTTCCACGTTGTATCATCTTGGAAACACAGCATAAGAAAGCTCATTCCACAGCTTCGTTGTACTTGGAAGTAAGTTCTCGATGTTGGAGATGATATTGTAATTTGTGGCGTGCCGTGCGAATGTGGAATTCGGCGACACGAATCAAGTCAAACAGTGCAAACAACAGTTCGTTTCGCTAATTGCAGCAATATTAAAAATCATTTTTTTAATGGAAAAGGAGGACAAACGAGCGTACGGGTCACCCGGTGTTAAGTGATCACCAACGCCCACATTCTCTTGTAACACCAGAGGAATCACAGGAGCATTGCCGGCCTTTAAAGAAGGTGTACGTGCTTTTTTTGAAGGTCGTCGCACATGTCGTATCGTCCCGGAAACACCGCACAAGGAAGCTCGTCAGCTTTGTAGTACGTGGAAGAAAGCTCCTTGAATACCGCACTGTGGAGGACCGCCACACATCCAGATAGTGAGAATGGTATCCTAACATCGGAACAGCTCTTCGGAACACTCCCCGTGATAAATGCAGTATAAGACACACAACGAAGCGACGTCTCTACGAAACGCCAAATGATACAGCCGTTCACAGAGCACTGGGTGAATCAATCATCCGAGCTATAAAGTAATAACTAGAAATATATACATATAGCTATAATTATATTTTCTACACATACACAATTATGAATCGTACGTGTTTCTATCTTTAGATACTTTAATTACTTTAAAAAAAATATATACTTCTTTTATTTTGGGCACAATTGTTACATTTTTGTTTTCTCTGACTATATGTGCTTGCAAATCTCAGTGATTAATTATAAATGAATATTGTTATGGGGCAGTGCAGCCGATATAAATAAAATATTTGTGCTGCAGAAGAGGGCTATTCGCGCTATTTATAACCTACGTCTTAAAGAATTATTAGGAGAAAAATTAAAGAAATAAATATTTTGATTGTTGCATCTCAATATATTCTTGAATATGTTCTATAATATGTTCATAAGATCATTGAGGAATTTGCTAGAAACTGTGACAATCATAATGTTAACACGAGGAACAAACATAAACTTGTTATGCATACTACCCAGCTACACGCTGAGTTAGTAAGTATTTTGTGGGGCGATGTATATGCTTTTGCAATATGATCCCAGAACTTGTACAAATAAAATATGTTACGAAATTTCAAAGAATTGTTAAAAACGTTTATGTGGGAAAGGTTATTATATTATAACATAAACGATTTTCTTAATGATACCACAGACTGGGAATGAAGCGGATACCCTCAGGCTCTTTATTTATAAATGTTTATTTTACGATATTATATTGTAATCCATATTTTTATAAAAAAACCCTCAGAGTTTCTTGCACCCGTTCCTCTCAGGTCTGACTGAGGCAGTCTATTTTGAATGGGTGATGAGTTTTTGACGTCCAATAAGTGATTGTGAATGCAATTTTGAATGCGATTTTTACTTAGGTTACATCATGTTCTTGAAGTCAACAATATTATATTTATTGTAAATAATACGCCAAATCTAGGCAGATAAAGTTGCCGGCGCCTGCTAATACAATATATCATAGGATATTATAAAGAAAATAACATTGTAATATTTTTAGAGTTCCTACTTTTTATAAAAATGTTCTAAAAGGTTAGTGCACCGAATATCTAATATATTTTTTCATAACATATTATTAATATCTACGTGAGAAATTTATCTCAAGGCATTAAGACTAAAAACAGTTGGATCTCGCCGTCATAAATACATTTGACGTGAATAACACCATTCATCATGAGCCAGCTAAAGAGATTTCCGGTTCTATGCCATTGAAGATGGGACCGAACCTTTTCACGCCCTAAGAACCCTTACAGCGGTGTTCAGCCCAAGAATATACTCAATAGAGGTAAGTGGCGTTAGAGACAGACTTTTCATATCATTTTGTGGATTTCATATTGTTATATTTTTTAATTTTCATCTTATTTCATTATTTTTCAATCAATTACTACTAAAGGAAGAGTACTATAATGAGAGCCTCAAAGTATTTAAAAAGAAAGACGAAAGCAATATATTATGTACTCGTAGTATGGCAGACTCTAAATTACTCTTACCAAGATTTTCAAATATTTATGGTAAGCACAGGCTCAAGTATTTGGTTTCTAACCTTATAAATGAACTGCCCAAAGTCGTAAAGCAGGACCTGACATTAAAAAACCTGAAATATAAATTAAATCAATATTTTCTCTCAAAACTCAACTACTTAATGTTTTAATTTATAAAAAAAATAAAAAAAAAAAATTCACCCTGCTCGTTCTTCTTGCAGTGTTCTATTGTTTGTAAATAAAATAATCACTCTGTAGATAAAGCAACAATACTTGTAGTGTTAATATTGAGGGTATTTGTAAGTTATTTAGTTTGTAATGTTGTTCATAAAATTTCTTAGCACCTAAATGTTTATGTCTTTGTTTTTTTTTCTGTATAATTAATATTTGTATGTAGTTTTAAGTTGTTTCATTTTTCTTTAAACATAGTAATTTAATTTAAGTAGTTAATTAAGCATTAAACTTTAAATTTACATAATATTATATGTCTTCCGACGACCTTACTGTACTCGGTAAAACTCAAATGAGATTATGTATGTGTTACAATAATTGTGTTACCTATAATATGTAATTTGTTAGTAAGAAATAAATAAAAAATTATGAAAAATTCAACCTGAACTTTATTGTACTGGAGTGAAGGAATCGGAAATCTGTAATATTATTATCATCGAGGCAATTTCTCATAATAATGTTGGCTCAGTTGGAAAGAGCGCTCGCACGAAATGCGGGAGGTCGCGGGTTCGATTCCCGCATCGTTGATAAAATTTAGTTTTCAGTTTTATTTGTGTAATTGATCCGAGAGGGTTATCACATAAAAAAAAAAAAATCAAATTCAAATTCAAGATTTCTATATTTGGTATTAAATTGTAACAAAATTACTTAAATCTACTTATTAAAGCAATTTACAATTAAGCCTTATATATGTAGGTATCAGAAAACTTATTTCTACAACCCTATCTACGTATTGAGGGATAAAACTTTATTATGCTTAAAAAACTTATACATGAGGTTTGTGGGGGGGGGAATCCAGGAAACTGGGAAAACCTGGCTATTTGCTATTGATATAACGTAATATTAATCTATCACTTAACCTAACTTAAGACTAATGACTAGAACTTAAAAACTAACTTAAAGACTAAGGTGAATAAATACGTAGATATGTATACATACATATATAATATATAAATATAAGAGGGGTGTGGGGTGTGGGGGGGGGATTTTGGGAAAGGGAAGGAGGGAGAGGGAATAGGAGGCCAGTTTTCGCCGTTATTTAATTCTTATAACTAAACCAATTTACAATATATTGGTTTTACATTTATTCAGACCTAGCTAGAACTCTGTGTGCGTGAGTGTGTGTTTGTCTATACGCTAGTGTTCTGTGAGCTCTAACCAGTTGTGATGTGGTAATGCATGTTTATAACGTTTTATGCTGAGGCAGTACTCTGTGAGTGACTTACGACTACAAGTCGACCGGAGGGCGGGGTTTATTCCGTCCTTCAGTCGGCGTAGCCCTCTGTAGAAGCTATGAGATATCTCTTGTATGTGTTGTTCTAGTGTTGGGATGTTTTTCTTTACATGAAGTCGTTTAAGATTTGTACGCGGGTGGGTCCGGTAGATGGTTTTAAGGGATCTATTTTGCACAGTTTGTAGTTTACGATAATTGTTTTGATTTGTGTTAATCCATACCGGACTTGCGTATGTCATGACCGGGCGTATGTACGACTGGTATAGTAGACGCTTGTTACTAGTTGAGAGAGTGGAATTCCTATAGAAAATGGGTCTCAACAGGCTCAAGGCAGTAAGTGCCTTAGAGCGGGCGTAATTAATATGAGGCGTGAAGGAAAGTTTCCGGTCGAGGATAAGTCCTAGGTATTTAGCCTGTGACTGCCATTCGACCGGGTGGTTATTAATATGTGGCTTTAAAGAGATATTGAGTTTACGGGAAGTTTTGTATGAGAAAAGAACCGCCTCGGTCTTTGTGTCATTGATTTTAAGCTTCCACTTAGAGAAGTAGTTGCTTACACAATGTAGGGCTGTATTAAGGTGTGAGACTATAGATTTGATGTTCTTACTGCTGCACAGATAAGCTGTGTCATCAGCGTACAGGGCGAGGACCGTGTTCGGAGGTTTTGGGATGTCTCTCATATAGAGTAAAAATGCCCTCGGTGCGATGATGGAGCCCTGTGGAACACCTGCTACTACTGGATGTGGGGAGGATAAACTGTTTTTGACTCTAACTCTAAGAAATCTATTCGTAAGGAATGATTTTATTATTCTACAATATTCAAAGGGGACTTGTGCTTCGAATAATTTGTGAACTAAGGCATCATGCCAGACGGTATCGAAGGCTTTCTCAAGGTCGAGTAGAACCATACCAGTCTGGTGTCTCAAGTTAAATTGGTGTGTTATATGTTCGACTACGCGCGCCAGTTGGTGAGTAGTCGCGTGTGACCTTCGGAAACCGAATTGTTCGTCAGGTAGGTTTGATTCTATAAGTGAGTTTATTCTATTATTAATTAAAATTTCTAATATTTTACTTTGTGTGCAAAGTAAACTAATTGGTCTGTAGTTCGCGGGGGAGGTGGGATCTTTTCCCGGTTTGTGGATCGCGGTGATTACTGCTATTTTCCAGGACGAGGGAAAATAGGTAAGACGAAGGCACGCATTAAATATATTAACTAAGGTGTCTATTGCTTTTGAAGGGAGGTGTTTTAGAAGTATGTTCTGTATGTCGTCGTGCCCGGGGGCTTTTCGCGGTTTACAGGTTTTTAAAAATCACATAAAAAATTGTTTAAATCATTCTTATATTTAACAACCGATAGATTGGAGGCTGGGTGGGTATAACAAGAGCGTGCATACTATATTATGGGCAATAGGCAATGCCTAGCGTAATTACCTTATAGAAATATACTGTATAAATATTATATACTAGATTTCATGTTAATTCATGTTTTGGTTCTTATATTCTTCAAGCAAACTTCTATTGAACATCCAGCCAGTAAATTTCGTTACGCGATATAATAAATACCTAGTAAGTAGGCAGTCTTACAGTTGCATATTTCAAGACGTACTGTACCTACAATTTATATAACAAACTATAGACGACCTGTATAGCCGAGTGGTTAGCGATCCTACCTACTAAGCTAGAGGTCCCGGGTTCGAATCCCGGTAGGTGCAAGCATTTATATGATGAATATGGATGTTTGTTTCCGAGTCATGGATGTTTAAATGTATTTATGTATGTTTATATAAATTTATGTATGTTTAAGTGTGTATATAGTATCAAATATATCATTGTCTTGTAACCCATAACACAGGCTATATATGCTTAACTTGGGGCAAGATAATTTGTGTAAAAAGTGTGTCAATATTATAATTATTATTATATTGGTCAAAGTTATACGACCACAGAAACAAATACGCAATTAATATGTATAACGTTCTTAAGCATGACCATCCCAATTTAACATTTTTAATCAACTTAAAACCAATGCATGCCCTGCATAAAAGTGCCTTTTTCTTTCGTGAGGTAGTTTCTAGTATGCAAACATTATTATGCTTTGGTTTGCATCGCAATTGCGATTTTCTCAAAAGTAATTATATATAATAATTTTGGGTTCAATCAAGAAACTTGATTACTGCATTGTAATTAGCAGGGCGTATCACTTTTCTACTTTTTCTCATAAATAATCCATACATTCTCAATTCGGCATTAAATTCTTGTGAAAGAATAAAATAAAATGATATCAAAAGCAATCTTATTTCTCAAGGTGACGAGCATAGTTGTAATGCCGCTCAGAACTTTTGTGTTTGTCAAGAATATTGAGCGGCACTGCATTGTAATGGGCAGGACATACCAACTGCTGAATGTCCTGCTTGCCTCGTCCCTATTTATAAAAAAAATTGCTAATTTCTTGTGTTCAGTATTTTAATTTATGGAAAAAAGAGGACAAACGAACGCACGGGTCACCTGGTGTTAAGTGATCACCGCCCACATTCTCTCGCAACACTAGAGGAATCACAGGAGCGTTGCCGGACTTTAAGGAAGGTGTACGCGCTTTTTTTGAAGGTAATGGTTACCTTCATAAATAGCGCGTAGTGCATGAAGCTCATTCCACAACTTTGTGGTACGTGAAAGAAAGCCCCTTGAAAAGCACACAGTGGAGGACCGCCACAACTTGTCGCAGTTAAACAGTATTGCAATAACCAAATATATTTTATGTAATTATTTCTATCTAATGTAATATTTCAGTGTCAAACAATATGACCGTTACTTTAGTACCTGAGCTTTTGCTTAACGAATTTAATCTGTAAACAAAGCATTTAACCGACCTTATATATCATTATAATAATAATATTGCCACTTACACAAATTATCTTGCCCCAACTAGACAAACCCTGTACTATGGGTACAAGACAACGATATTCAAATTCAAATTCAAATATTTTTATTCAAAATAGGATTTATAATCACTTATTGAACGTCAAAAACCCCAATCAAAAGAACCCATTCAAAAGAGACTGCCTCAGACCTGAGAAGAATGGGCGCAAGAAACTCAGCGGGTTTTTTTTTAATATAAAATATTGATTACAATGTAATATCGTACAATAAACATTTATAATTATTAAAGAGCCTGAGGGTGTTCACTTCATTCCAAGTCCGCGGTGTCATGAAGAAAATCGTTTATGATATAATAACCTTTCCCACACAAACGTTTTTTAACAATTATTTTAAATTTCGTAACACATTTGTTTTGTACATTTTCTGGGATCATATTGTAGAAGCATATACATCGCCCAACAAAAGACTTACAAACTCGACCCAACCGAGTAGTAGGCATAACAAGTTTATGTTTGTTCCTCGTGTTAACATTATGAATGTCACAGTTTCTAGAAAATTCCTCAATGTGCTTATGAACATACAAAACATTATCAAAAATGTATTGAGAAGCAACAGTCAAAATGTTTATTTCTATAAATTTTTCTCTTAATGATTCTTTAGGACCTAGGTTATAAATCGCGCGAATAGTCCTCTTCTGCAGCACAAAGATAGTATTAATATCGGCCGCACTGCCCCATAACAATATACCATAGGACATAATACTATGAAAATAACTAAAGTATACAAATCTCGCCGTATCTATGTCAGTCAACCGTCTGATTTTCTTAACCGCATATGCTGCAGAACTAAGCCTATTCGCTAATCCTTCAATATGGGGGCCCCACTGCAATATATTTAATATAATATACATACTTACTTAAACATACATAAATACATATAAATATCCACAACTCGGAAACAAACATTCACATTCATCATATTATAAATGTAAGCACCTATCGGGATTCGAACCCGGGACCTGTTGCTTAGTAGGTAGGGTCGCTAACCACTCGGCTGTATAGGTCGTCTTTATATATAATATAATATAGCATCCGTGATGGAATGTTCAAATAAAGGGGTAACACGTCAAACTTACGCAAAGCTCCGGGTTTAAATATCCTAAAATTCATCATCAAATTCTATTCACTTATTAACAGAATTCATCAGTCTATATAATTCTCTGAACGCACACGCGGCAGGATTAATTTGAACATGAAAATAACAATGGTGGTTGAGTTCGAAACTTTATGAGTTAATGGGCACAGTTTGTACAGAAATCCCGGATTACCTGCCAACGGTAAGTGCCATAATGAGATGAACAGCTTTGTACAATTGTAAAGTTTATACAGGTTTAAATTATAAAATTCGGAGTTCTTGGACCGTGCTTATAATATCAGGATTATCAAATAACTTCGAAGTAGTACCTTTTAAATATAATAATATATTAACAAAACCCTTCTACACATTACTGTGGTTCTCGCTAAGCAAATTATTATAAAATACGGATAAACATCAAAATCTTAAGAGAGCAGTTAATATTAAACATATCATACTGGGAAGGGCGCTGGTGTCAGACATGACTTGAGTCGACACTCTAACACCTTCGACTGGGTCTGCTGCTTGGACTGCCGAAGACAGCAAGCGTCGCAAATGTGTCGGTATCACTGAGTCTTACATCTTTGTGCCGTTTAGTGTCGAGACACTTGGCCCGTGGGGCCCAGAGGCGCGGAGAAGGTACAAAGTAGTATCTTCTCGCCTCAATAAGGCTACTGGAAACCCAAGCGCAACTATTTCGGTCAACGGATCAACCTAGCTATCCAACGCGGAAATTCTGCCAGTTTTCTTGGTACGTTTCCCCTTAATAATACTTTTCATTTAATTAAATTAAATTAAAATAAATATTGTCATTGCATGGTATTATAGTAACTATTAAGAACCGTACAATTTTGCATATTATATTAAGCAGGATATTAATTGACAGATCGTATTTTTGTAGATTTATATGTCAGAAATTATTAATAGGTGATGCGGAAACATCGTACCACTTTTGAATGACGTTAAGCGCACGATAGAATGTGAGGATTGGTGAATGAATAATTGACAAATTTCACAGACAGAGAAATAAAATATAATATTATTAGTAATTATCTCTTAGTAACTATTGTTACTTACTTACTTACCTTACTACGTTCACTAGTTACATTGACAAAATATTAATAAAACATAATAATTATATGCAGTTTGTTTCCAATAAATTATTACAGAAATTAAACAAAGTGTAACAATATTGAAAATATGTGATAATAATAATCAACTATGAATAAGATTATCAAATAGTTTCACATATAAGAGGATATTATTATATAATTATTTATATAAAGATTATTCATTGCTTCATACATTTTAGGAGGTTCTCAATTCGTTGGTATGTTCTGTTTATTTTTATGTTTGTTACCTCTGAACTTTCGACTGGGTGAACCGATTTTTATAATTATTTTTTTATTTTAAAGCTGGTGCTTCCCGTGAGGCCCAAGATTTCATAATGGTATTCATGAGAAAACCATAAAAGTCTTAAATTTGCTGTGTCAGTCAAGGTAGGGTTGCATCTACTTACATAGTTATAGGTGAGCTGATGTGCTTGAGTCGCACGGCCGGCCGGCGGGAGGACACCGTTTCCAAAACTAACAATATTGGTAACTAGAATCAGATTAATTAATTAGATTGTATAAAAATACGCATTATTTTTATACTTTCTCGTGCACATTATAATATCTATTGTTTTGGAATAGTGTTGTTGAAGTCGGTTGCTTTTTGTTAAAATATTTGGTATACAACATAGATGAAAATATGTTACGTTTAAGACTTAAACAATTTTTAGGAACTTAATCTTTAGGTCTTATAATGTATTCTTATGTGTTTTACATCAAAAATATCAATTAAAACTATCAAGTTAACAAAAACAATAAGAGCAAATTATAAAAGAAGTCCATTGTGTATACAGCTTTAGTTCGTTTACTACTTGCAAGTAATAGATGTAAAAGTCATACAATAAATAGTTCAAGAACTTGGCACTGTACGTACTGTAGTCTAAGCTTTAAAGCTAGAAGCGAGTGTCCATCGCATTCAAGTAGACTACGAGCTATTAATTAACTAAATAGAGACATCTTGTTCTAAACGCAGGGTCTAAATGCTTATTGGTTTGCTAATTGCTTTAGTTTGAATATTGCATTGTGATAATTTAAGTCGAAACTGCTAAAACCCTCAATTTTAACCGATTATTAGTAGATGAGTTTATACTTATTTTATTTAAAAAGTATAAATTGTATACTTATATTCATAGTATACTAGCAACCACCCGCGACCCTGCATAGCTTTGTGAAACGAAGCAATCTAATATATTTCTTTATTATTTGATATATCCATTGAATATAATTATGTTAAAATAAATGTATTCGTTTTTAATGTTTTTGTATGGAAGCTTAATACAATTTTTAATATGAAGTAGCGTTAGTTTAAACATCATGAGCTATCTAGTACTGAAAGTTCCGCAAAGGTTTGTACAGCCATTTAAAAAAATAGCCGGTATACACAGACAGACAAAAAATATGTTATGTAGTGTAAATTCGTCTATTGTAATAAATACATATTAAAGTAACAAATATTATTTTTTGACACTACTCATAAAGAATATTGTAACTCAGAGTTCTTTTCCTACATAATAGACTGGCATTGACTGAACTTTCGATATGCTCACTATTGCATGAAAGTTCAAGAATATTACATTCATATAATTTTCCTCCGTAGCAATCGCTACGCTGTAGCCAGAGAGAAAGTTTATTTTGCTTTAAATTTATTTTTTGGTTTAACTTTTCCCATCAATATTTTATTGAAATGGAATTTACTGATCACTGTTAACTGGAATCGTGTTGCCAGTGATGTCTTACAGCACACAAACGTGGTCGCTAACTATGGGCCTGATGAGACAGATTGTGATCGCTCAGAGTTTCCCTGCGAGATCGAATCAGAAATGAGGAGATCCAAAGGAAAATAAATATCACTGACATAGCCCATATGATTGCGAAACTGAAGTGGCAATGGGTAGGGTACTTAATTCGACAGACAGATGGCCGTTGGTGCAGTAAAGTCCTGGAATGGCGACCACGTACCGGAAGACGTAGTGTTGGTAAGCTCGTTTGTCCTCTTTTTCCGTAAAAAAAAGTAAAGCCAGACAGACAGGCGCAGTGGAGGAGGCTTTGTTTTATCATATGTAGTGATAGAGAGGGCAATGGCATAATGTAGCACCTTATAGCAATGTGCGGCAACTAACACTACGCCTAAGTGGGCGTACTCGAGCCAGTCTCGAACAGTGTGTGACGTTGACGTGCCACATGTTCTTATGTGTATGTTAAACTATACTAGAAGAAAAAAGAAAAACACCGGATTACGTAAGTATTTTAAGTAAGTATTTTGTATTTTATTAATTTCAATGTAAAATAACACGAAGCGTTTATTAAAAAAATTGAAAGATGCCAAGCACATGCATAGGATGTTTGAAGAATAGAAAAGAAAATAATTTGTTATGTAAGTACACAACAATTGAAAAACAGTCATTGATTTGAAAGAGTGGCCTTTGAGTTTCTTGTTTGTTCATCTCACGAGCTATTTCCGAACAAATTGAATATTCAGTAATTTAAATTAAATATATATAATAACGATTGAAAAGCGCCTATTCAAGCTTATTTGAATAAAATTTGACTTTGACTTTGAACAAATACCAGTTTTACAGATAATCTTTATTTATTTATTGGGTCTACCAGCGATTTTGCATAAGTAATTTTTATTTCTTAAACTATTCACAATTTACATTACGTGCACACGGTATGGCTTACAGAGCGTCAGAGCTTACATTTTCGATAAATGATACAAGAATATGGTAACTAAAGTATGAAATAAATACTTTGGTCTTAATATGGTCTTGATATTATCATTGGAATACTGCGTCAAATACTGTTTTTGATCATGTTGTTGATACAGTGCGACTGCTGCATATTTTCAAATTTAATTTGGTGTCCAAAACCTCAATCAACGGAATGACTGTGCCCGATGCAAAATATACATTAAGCCTCTAAACTGCGTATGAAGTCCTGGTACATGTTGCTAAGATGACACATGATTTCAAGCACTAAGAAAGGCTAATGCCTTTCTATTATAGATATGATGATTATGATAGTAATTATCACAGCTACGATATTTATGTTCTCCTGGTGTCTAAGTAGTAATACGTCGAGCGCATGACGTCAGAATATACTAAGGTATAATCGCGTCATACATATGACAATCTCTTCTTCAACAATGATCGTCTGGTACCAAAGCACTGTATAATGTTACTTTACTAAGTCTATCGCCGGCTGAATCCTATACATTCACCTGTTTATGTCTCTGTCGTCTCGCTTTTTCGTTTCATCGAGTTTCAAATCACAACGATTTTAAAGAAGTTTCACTTAATAATTCAAAAGTAAGTTAAAAACCTGCATTACCTTAGCAATAGCAAAATTTTGAAATATATTTATAGGAAATATAATATAAAGTTAAACAAATAATAATTGGTCTTTGGAACAATAGCAAAAACTGAAAGTTTTGATATTGAGTAGTGAGACATCCTCATATTCGTACATTCAGTGTGAAATCACCATAAAAACGCATCCCGTATAATTAATTGAAGGCACGCTGGAAGATTTACGTTCGCGTTTGCATTTTCCGTTCCGTACGTGCGATGCGAGTGCGAAATAAATCAAGAGGGTCGTTTGTCCTTTGTCAACCCTCGCACTAGTACGTGATGGGTACGAGACGCATTGCCTTCAGACAGCGTGTTTCACGATGAAAAACTACTGGAATACTAGGAAATTTTTCAAATTTAAGCTTTGGGATAACAGAGCAATATAGGGCTCAACTGAATGTAGATGAATCATGTATTATTAATATTATGTTAATTTTTTGTTTCGTATACTAGAAGCTATTTTTTTATAACAATAAGGGATGAGATGAGCCGGACATTCAACTGATGGTAGTTGATACGCCCTGTCCATTACAATGCAGTGCTTATTGATGAACCCAAAATTCTGAGCGGCACTACAATTGCGCTAGTCACCTTTAGATATAAGATGTTAAGTCTCATTTTCCCAGTAATTTCACTAGCTACGGCTCCCTTCAGACCGAGACAAAATAATTTTTACACATTACTGCGTCACCCAGGTGCCGTTGTGGTACTTATAATCTAGCCGGAATCCTGTACAAAGGAGCCTCCCACTGGTAAATAACAGATAACAGAGCACTATAGGGCTCATATGAATCTAGGTGATTATAATAAGAATCATTTTATTCTTATCGATTTTTTTCATCATGACGTTCTTAAAATAATAGTATTAATAAATCATTTATTTCAGGCATTTCACCGAAAGAACTACAAACAATTGGTGACTTAAATTTTATTAAATAATTAAGTTTGCATTGATTTTAATTAAATCACATATAAAAATAATATAGTATGTCATAATTACAATTGAAAAAGAAAATAATTAAATTAAAAGTAAAAAGTCCTATACAGTTCATTGTAAAATTATTTTACTTTTCACTAGATGCTAATAATTGTTATTATCCCATTTTTTTTTATCCAAAACAGGATTTTGTAAACACTATGTATTCTCTTCTATTTTTCTAACATCCTGTGCTTGTAATACAATGACGTTTTTATGCAATATGCTTGTGTGCGTGGCATCTTTAAAATTTTATAACATACGCTTCGTGCTATTTTACATTGAAATTAATAAAATACAAAATACTTACTTATGATATGTGATCCCAGTGTATTTCGTATTTCTTGTAATATTATTTTGACTACTCAACCCGGCACTTTAGTTTCAATTATTTTCAAAGCTTAACACACACACTGTTCGAGACTTGCTCGAGTACGCCTACTTGGGCGTAGTATAAGTTGCCGCACATTGCTACTACGCCTGCGGTATCTAGTTGGTGCGCAGCGGAGACCAATCCTTAAACTAAGTGTCAATGTAAATAAAATCGGAATAAACAAGAACTGAATAACCTTAATCTGTTTATCATAAATAGTGGAAACTACACTTGTATAGAAACAGCTGCTTTCGCAATTTTCCTCCCCCAGCTGATGTTTTGTACTTTACTGACTCCAACACTCAGTTGTAACAAATAGCTTTGAATATTAAAAATTATTTCATTAAGCAATATTATATTGCCGCCATTTTGTTTTTTATATTTCATTATGACGATGATGATGTTTTTAATAATATAATAGTATTTTGCAACAGTTGTATAAAGTGGGTTTTTTAAACTAGTTGTACAACGTGTAGAATACAATTTTTATCTACGACTAGGTAATTTAATTTACTGATTAAAAAATTAAGTTTTCGAGTTGCTCTTAAATGGGCACGAAATGTATTGATCTCATTAAGTTCATCATATTAAGTTGTATTCTAAAGTTGACATTTAAATGTTTAGTGGAACGATTTTAACACGATAAAATTATGTATGTTATATTACATACAAAATGTACTACCTAATATTTTTATGAACCTACCATACTTAATCTAGATTTAATTGTATGTGGCACCAAAACAACTGTAATATAAACAATTTGTTATATTTTTAAAGTGATAACCCTCACTTCTATGATTAATACACAAATAAAATTTGAAAAACAAAATCATATGAACGATGCCGGCCTCGAACCCACGACCTCTGGCGTTCCGTGCCAGTGCTCTAACCAACTGAGCTAACCGTTCGAGTGACGTATGGTCATAAATTCTTGTATGCTTTGTTCAACTCATACATTTATACAATTTTATATTTATGATATTATTGTCCGAATAAACCAATCATAAGGAAAAATGTCTATTTGTGAATAATATTTTACCTGATAACTGACCACATAATATGCATTTATATATTCAACGTTAAAACACTGATTTTACATATAAATTGTTTAGATAGAGTCTCTTGGTGTTAGACAACCGATAAAAATAGGCCAGGAATATTAGTTTTGTGTGCGTGACAAGCTAAGTCTTACACTAGAGATTTGTAAGAGACTTTGTGGTAGTGTGAGTAAATTGCTCAAAATAGAGGTTAGTTCTAAAATCAACGGCCGTTTTCAATAACCTATCTATCCTTAGTTTAAGTTACTAGAGGTAGACAAATCTATCAATCCAATGCAATTTGAATTTGTATTTGAAAATATCGTTTTACGCTTACTTACATTTTCAATAACCTATCGACATAAAGCATTGGACTATAACTATATTAGACATACCTATGGATAGATAAGATCTTGTCATTGAACGGTGACAGCAATGTATCCGTAACTAGAGATACGGCCGTAAATGACCCAAGACAAATTGCAGTATTCATCTGGGATGATACTGTCATATCCCATATTTATGCCTCAAAGTAGGATTATAACTACATTTCACCTTTAATATCTCAGGGTGACTAATGCAAGTTCGCTACGCCGTAAGTCGTTCTCTGATGTGTCATACGTGTCAAATGTTTTTTTTTGCTACATAATAGATAGATTATCTCATATTTAAAACTGCAAAAATACCTGATATAATAATTTGTTCTCATAAAGTAACTTTTAAATAACAAATTGCTTAGATTTGAAAGAGCTACATCTCAAGTAAATTTCCTAATTTGCAATTATTGGGGTTGAGCAGGTTATGGAGCCACAACCTGAGAGTTGAACAAAGCATTCAAGATTTTAACAACGATATGCTCGAACGGTTGGCTGAGTTGGTAGAGCGCTTGGACGGAATCGAAAAGGCGCGGGTTCGAGTCCCGAATCGTTCATAATTTTTTTGTTACAAATTTAATTTGTATACGTAATCCCAGAAGAGATATCACTTTAAAATAATAAATTGTTAAGTGCCTAATACTTTTATAAAGTGAGTTAAACAAAGCGTTTATTATACGCATTTTAATAAGATTATTATTACGACTGAAGGATATATTCAACTTGTGATATATGAGCAATGTAAGCACGTTATCAGTACCTACTCTGTCGGTAGCAGGTGTTGAGAGGACTCCCCTATGAGGGGACGGAGGCACTCGCGCAATTTTTGTCGATTTAGACGTAAACCCCTGTTTCAACTCGCAGTCTGATGATATACAATAATAGTTACGAGTTTTATATCGTGAAAATGGTTTTACGAGAAAACTGTCGGAATTTATAGCAAGTGGCGTACTGTAAATTATATTATTTTGTGACTCGCTCTTGCTTCGCCTTATTTTAAAAAAAGAAAAACGCTTATTGTTTTTATCCGAATGTTGTGAGTTTTATCGTCACTTGTCTCGTGAGTCTCGTGCCAGAATTTGGCAAGCCAACATCTCCTGACGATGCCTCGTGTATGGGTCGTGTCTAATTGGTTAAAGACAAATCGTAGCGGTGGCTCACAACATTTTCATAATTATATATTTCCGCAAAATAACGCCCAATTCTTTTTATATATTTTCTTATTGTTTTTATAAATTGAAACAAATACACAAACATATTTGTTTTACTTATAAAATAAGTGTATTATGCTGTTTTAATATTTTGTTATTAAAGTGAAACTTCTTTAGAATCGATGCGATTTGAAACTCGATGAAACGAAAAAGCGAGACGGTAGAGACACAAACAGGTAAAATGAAAATTCAGCCGGTGAGAGAATGATATAGGAGTATACAGTTTGTTAGTACCAGGCGATCATAGTTGATGAAGAGATTGTCTTATGTATGACGCGAGTATAGCTTAATATATTCTGATGTCATGCGCTCGACGTACTACTACATAGAAACCAGGAGAACATAAATATGGTAGCGGTGATAGTAATGTCTTTCATAACGGTTGAAATCATGTGTCACACTAGCAACATGTAACAGGACTTTATATGCAGTGTACAGGTTTAATGTAGGTTTTGCATCGGATACAGGGATTCCGATGATTGAATTGTTGGAAGCCAAATTAAATTTGAAAATGTGCACATAAAAGTTGTTATCGTCATAATATGCACACGTTTCCACGCCACCTATGAGGTAGTGTACTTAGCGCGTTTTTATAACTTTTTGAAACGTTATATCTCAGAAACGGTGGTTCGTAAGAAAAAAAGTATTGATACATTTTTTATAGATAATTTTATGATTTACAGTTTTTGTCTGAGGTACTTTTATGATAAAACTTACCGTGAATAAATTTTTTTCCATACACGGGAATGATGGGGACCTTTTAAACATTGTTTATAATTATGTTATCACAATTTCACTGATTTTCAGCTTGTTGGGACTTTATGTAACTTCACTCTCATTTTTTGGTCTAAATTGACCGGACTATTAGCGTGAGCCAGCCTTAATCAACGAAAGTTAGCACTTATAATATTATGTCATTACACATCATATCATATAGTGATTTTTGCAATGGATCCCTAGTACTACATTGTAATAGGCAGGGCACTTACTATTGGGTAAAGTCTTGGTTGTCTTGTCACTTGTCTCATAAAAAACCTTTTTGGTGAAACCAATAAACTTACTCTAGAACGAGTGGCCGAACCATAGACTTGGAATATTCTAGCGGATAGACCTGACAGCTCGATAGTGCATGACCAAATACCACAGTGTTTGAAGACGAAGGTTTTCAACCAGTGTGTGTTGCCAGTGATGACTTACGCTACACAGACGTGGTCGCTAACTAGGGGCCTTATGAGAAAGCTCATGGTCGCTCAGAGGGCAATGGAGAGGGCTATGCTCGGAGTTTCCTGCTAAGATCAAATCGGAAATGAGGAGATCCGTAGGAGAACCAAAGTTACCAACATAGCAAAATGATTGCAAAATTGAAGAGGTAGTGGGCGGGGCACATAGTTCGACGGACAGATGGCCGTTGGTGCAGTAAAGTCCTCGAATAGCGACCACGTACCAGAAGACGCAGTGTTGGTAGATCCCACATGAGGGCAGCGCAAGACCGATCGTCATGAAAATCTTTGGGGGAGGCCTTTGTCTTGCCTTGAGCAGTGGACGTCTTCCGGCTGATGTAGGTGATGAATTATCATTTGTCAATGTGTGTGTTAGCTATTGGCTCGTGGTTGAGTGTTTATGACTTGTCAATCAAAATCGGTTACAGTGACAATAGATTCTTTTTTCTTTTCAATCTTGCTGTATCTTCATTTGAGATGTTCTTCTCTCTTTTTTTTTGTAAGTCTATGGGCAGAACTCTCATGGGATATAAACCAATATGTGGCGAGCCCATCAAACAGCACCTGAAGAGGACATTAGCTTATTAGTATAGAAATTCTAAAAGCTATTTAAAATATACATAAGATGACATTTACTTTTCATCCTCCTAAGTTTTTCAGAAGACTGATATAGCCGAATGGTTAGTGACTCTGACTACTAAGTTAGAGGTGCTGGGTCCGAAACCCGGTAGGTGCAATCATTTATATGATGAATATGGATGTTTGTGTCCGAGTCATGGATTGTTATATGTATTTATATATGTTTAAGTAAGTATATTGTATTAAATATATTGTTGACTTGTATATGACCCATATGCCTAGTTTGTGTAAAAGTGTGTCAATATAATTATTTTTATACAAACTAAATACGTTTAACCAAAGGAACACAAGAAAAATTTCGTCATCATTTGAAGTCGAAGCAAAGTCCTTAAATCAGGTATCGTGTATTAAAATACAAGGGCTCTTGTAAAATGGTTAATAACACCGCCCTTACAAAATTAAGGGGATGTAATAAATTGGGTATAAACATTTATTGCTCTTATCAGTTGTTTAATTAATTTGTGAATGTTAAGGTGCGCGATTTATGACACAATAACAGGGATACAAGTATTCTGAAGAATAGATAGTGAGAAATGTTATTGCCGTACGTATTTATTAGTATTAAGCTATTATTTCAGGTAGACTAGTTAAGAAGACGCGCACAAGACAAGACTCGATCCATTTGACCGCGTGCAACGCAGAGCAGCTCGAATTGTCGGGGACCCAGAGCTCGGGTGTGTGTTGGAAAAATATATGCCGTCTGGAAGATTTTAACGAAAACGCTGTCTATGCCCTTTGAAATATTACAAACTAATATATGGTGGAAATTTGTATATTAAACTGAATACTACAGAAAAGTTGGTGATGGCATTTTAAAGTATGATAACACATTTTCGATAGCCTTAGACAGCATTATTCCCGAATTGTTACATCATATTTTCTTTTCTATTAACAGAGAAGTGATTGTCGGGTCAGTTAGTTATGATATATTTATTTATTAGCTGCGTATGAACCTATGAACGCACCCTTAGGAAAAATGCCCCTACACTCGTAGCATGTTCGTAGCGGCATCATGGCAACAATGAAAAATTTCGTAGCACACGCGCTACAATGCGCTCAGCGTTCGATTGCTCCGTCAATCACATTCGGAAGCCGTGGGGTGTATCACGTAGCCGTCGGCCGTCTCGCACATGTCGCGTACGAGCGAGGGTGACGGAACACATAACAGGTTTACTTGGCACCGGATATTTGTAGCGGAACTTATTTATAGGTTCGATTTGGGAGCGTGATTTCCATCTCCATCCATTACTGTGTAATAACTATAAATTTACGATTTACATTTATATTAATTGTAAGCTTATGAATTTTAACAGATATATTTTTATAAGAACAAAAAGTCGAGGATTATTAATTGATTAAGGTCTACCAGCATTTATTACAATAAAACTTATAAAAAAGCAACAAAAGAACAGAAAACAATAATTAATACTAATTGTATGACTAATTATAGGTAAACACCACATGCATTGATACTACGATATTAACAGTCCCGAGCTAAAAGTTATAGTACTTATACATTATTAAATTATTGTACAATGCGTAACCTAAACACAAATAATATATGTATATAATATATTTAAAATAACTTATACAATCAAATACATATAGCCTAGATAATAAGGGATCAAAAAACAACAATTACATAGTTAAGGTTAGAAACAAAAAAATATATATTGAAATCACACATCGCTTATTGACCATCAAAAAACTACATGATACCCATTCAGAAATGAATGCTTCAGACCTGAGAACAACGGTCGCAAAAAACTCAGCCGGCTTCTTTTTTTAAATGAAAATTCGATAGAATCAAATTTATAATTTAAATAATTATATTACTTTTTATAATATGTATGTTTATTCTAGCTTTTAAGTTTAGTTTATAAGTAGTTACTAGCAGCTGTATAAAATATAACAGTAATAATTAAATTAAGGTGAGGTCACCCTTGATGTCATGCGTCACTTGGGGACCACTGAAGATCAGCATTGAACACATACTGAATGGTTACATTATTTTTCTATATTTTTTTGTTTGTGAGTGTAAATATTTTTTATTTCTTCTTTCTTCCTTCTTTTTTCTTCAAATAGCGTGTCGGCGCCAAACAGCAGTCGCTGCAATGCCAACCTGTAATATCATTAAGAAAGTCAACAAAAAAGTATTCAACCATAAGGTTGAATACTTTTTGGCAAAAATGGCGCATCGAATTAAACCTTTTATAATGAATAAATTTAAAATTTGCAATTTTTCTTTAATTAAACGGTGCTTTTTTTCATAAATACGTCTTTAAGAAAATGTTTTAAATTGCCTTTACAATCATAGTTGTAAGTGTTTCAAGATAACATAGCATGATAGCATCAATATGGTTAAAATTAAATAATACTAAACTATATATACTACGGTTATTTAAATTATGAAATCCTTCTTATATTCGTCCCTTTCAATAAATCGTAAACGCTCTTATGTTGCAAAAAAGGGTTACTTTAATCATAATCATCAAATCCAAACTGACTCGATTGCAATATTAAACAAATTAAAGAAAGAAGGGCAGATAAAAAGTTAGTATTATTGCTAAAAATATGCGTTTATGAAAAACAATAGTTTACTTATGAAAGTTTCGGCTACAATACAAATATAAATTCATTTCTGGATGTTAAAAAAAATTGCAGCTGTAGAGACTTTTGATAGAAGTGAAAGCTTGGAACTTTTTATATTAAAATTTGAAACTTATATTCAATAATATATTAATCAAACAAAAACACTATTCCAACAATGTATATACACATTGAACTTTTCGCTAAATCCATTCAATTTCACTTAGGAGACATACACAGCAATGATGATGCGATCCCTTAATTGTCTTGAGCCGACCTTCCATGAATAAGAGTTACATATCGGAGCGTGAGAAATCAGTCTCTTTCAATACCAACACCATAAAGTGTTCATCGCGCTTTAAGAAGTTTACAATTTAAAAAACCAATAACTGTACACCTCCTACAGTGTATACTACTCCTATAACTGTACCATCCTATTAGAAATTATTGAACTAACTTCGCTTGTCCATCGAGCTAACGAACAATAATAAGTCAAAGCCTTCCATAATTCAAAGAAAAGTATTACATTCAAAGTAAAACCCTTTTATCCTTTCAAAGGACTGGACAAACACTGTATATTCCAAGAATATTTTATTAGTCAGCTCCAACATCGAGTGATTCCGAAGTGCAAACAACTCTAACGAGCCATAACAAGCCTGTGAAATGACGAACTCGGATTCCATACTTGTTTGTTAAAGAAAAATAACTTTTATTCCTAATGCAACCATCTGCAACTTTTACTCAGCGCAAAGTTGGCTTTTCATCACGCCAGTAGAGATACTCTATTTCAAATTATTTACTTTATATATTAGTACTTTAATATTATTACTAGCCGAATTTTAAAAGGAAGAACGTTGGAATTATATAATTATAAATATTAATATTACAAATACAATAAAAAATTAGTCGAATAGTGGTAGTTTCATGTCGATACGATCAGTGGTTTAGGCGTGATTGAGCCTCAAACAAAGACCATTTTCATTACATATGTAGAAGATAAAGGAACAGGAAACTAAATTATTGATTTGATTCCACTGAAAATACTGATATTGCAAAGATAACAATTATTTTATCTATTTTCAAATATCCATTTTGAGAAATATACAGACTTCAACTTGTTTTTGTTTCTACAGCAATGCATTGCTAGTCCACGGTTATTTATTTATTATATTAGTTCTTTCCTGTTTATCATAGAAATTTCCCTTTCTTCTTTAGTCCGGGCATCATTTTGCAATTCATTGATGTTGGTGGGCCTAGTTATTATTTTCTTCTTCATTACACTCTTTACAGAACGGTCGTGGTCATCACGAATAGAAATTTTTTGGGGCAGATCTGATTCGCTCCAAGAGAATTCGTCACTTTTCCCTGTTGGCTGACAGTCTGGAACACTCGTTCAATGAAACACCCACAGCAGACCTAATTTGGTCGGTCCATCGCATGGGCGACCTACCTCGCCCTCTGATGCCCTCCACTTTGCCCTTCACGACAAAGCACTCAATGGACTCTTGCACAGGGAAACGTCTCCAAAGAACTTAAGAGTGCGACTCAGTACTAACACCGAAAGACGTTGTTTTATGCCAAGTTCTTGGAGAATGGAGACGTTGGTGCGAAACTCGGTCCATGAAACTCCCACCGAGTTACTATAATTGCTGAATAATTTCTGGTTTTCAGACTGTGTTTACTTACAATGTTCTTCTCAGGTCTGAGGCATACTTTCTACGAATGGGTAGGTAGTTTTTGACTTCTATTGATACATTATCCTATTTTGAATAATATTTGAATTTTAGTTTGAATGTGATTCTTTGAGTCTATATCTGACTAAGACTTATGGAGCCACATACACGATCTCTGTTTCAACAGAGTACTGTCTCAGTAAACTTTTGAACACAGCCTTTGAGAAATGTCTTTGAATGTCCTTGGCCTTCCATATTGTATGAGTGCTGTTTGCTCTGGGCTCCCGACCAAGTCCCCATAGAAAAGTTCATGCCTTAAGAAGTTTCTTAGCTACTCAGCTAACTGCGTCGTTACGTTTGATAAAGTTTGCTGGCATCCATCCTAGCAGGTGTTGAGACTTGAAAATTCATACGATAATCAATGATACCGATAGTGTATCGCTGATTAGCTAAGCGGTATTTTTGAGAGTGCCGGAGGCATCATCTTAGGACGCGCAGGTTTATTTCTGCAAAGCAAACTATATAATTAGATGAATATATAAATAGATAAAAATAGGCAAACATAGTCATATATTTGTAATTGTTCATTCTTAGACTTTCCATACAACATTGTGGCTCTGGCCCACTGTACTATTTTTGATGCAAAGTTAAGAGAAAAGAAAATTTATACCATAAATAGCTGACCCAGAAAGCGTTGTATTGCCCTATAAAGTAATAAAAAAATCAATAATTAAAATTTTTAGTCAATAAAAATAGATGACGACCGATTCTCACATCTACCAAATATACGTATATTTGGTAGATGTGAGAATCGGTCGGATGTAATAATATTAAAATCGCGATACAAAAATAGGTGTTGATCGTAGACGGGTTAAAATTTTAAGTGGTATTTATATTTAAATGCTGAATCGTAATAAAAAAAAACGTGTGGTACTCGGGGACTGCCGCGGTAAAGCTATTGCATAGCATTTGTTATCAACTTATGCAATTATAATTATTTATTTATTTTATTTATGCAGTATTTTTTTTAATAAAATTAATTTTAAAAAAAGCAAACGGGAACTGAGTAAAATTTAACTTGCAAGATTTGATTACAGATAGACAACGGGACAGGTGAAACTAAATAAAAATGCTTGTCATAATAATAGAAATTAAAAAAACGTGATAAAAAGGCTCAAACCTGGGACCTTCTGCACAACGAGCATATGTGATAACCGCTGCTCCACGGCAACTGTAAAAAGCGTGCCGAAATATCTATATACATCTAGTAAGTAAGTGTTAGGTTATTTTCGTTACGGAATTTCTGGATTCGGTGCCCACGCTCAAGGCCCGCGATAGAAGCTATGCAATAGCTTAATATATAAATTTGTCTAATAATTAAAAAAATATATTTAGGGTGAGTGACTCTTATCATTGGGTGTATGAAAAAATATAGATGTTATCCGATTCTCAGACCTACATACACACAAATTATCAAACACAAATTAGGCTAAGCCGTTTCGGAGGAGTTTGGTAACAAATACCGTGACACGAGAATTTTATATATAAGATTATCATATTTAGGTATTTTGATATTTTTATTTTTTGTATATTATATTATGTTATTTTATCAAATACTTTATTTAAATAATTTCAGCTGAGTAGACGATGGCAAGGTGTATTGGCAAAATATAGCCATTCTCAGACCCTCCACCCCAAAAGCATGTCCCTGTTTAATGTTCAGTTTAATACATCTGAGTACCAGAACACAATTAGGTGAACCACATCATCATTTTTTTTTGTGGTATTACCACACTAAATAACTTGTTAAAGCAAAATACTTTTGTCATAATTTTAGTATTTATAAACAGTTTTAGCTCTTCGTTTATTATGAAATCCACAATTATTGCTTCAGCATTATTTGTTTCCGACTTAATATCACTACTACAGTTAATAGCTGACAAAACAGTTGTTTATATAGTTAATAAAATACTGTTTTTTTATCAATTTGTGAATAATATTTCATAACATCAAGAATTATTTCGTAAAAAATGCTTGCTGTTGTTATAATAAAATTGTTTCACAGCAGAACTGTCCATCTGTGCGTCAATAAATTCTCTCATAGAAAATATTTCCATACAAAACAAATATTGGAAAAAAAAAATATTATGGGTCTAAAAACGAAATAAAAACTATCCTATCCCTCGAGTTGGACTAAGCTGCACTCCATGAAGTAATCCCCATTAAAATCCGTTCAATAGTGTAGGAGTTCACTGGAAACATACATCAGGACACTGGATTTATATATATTAAGTTATGGAATTTTACCAAAATCGATTTAATATAAAAATTAATTGTACATACATAATAATAATAATATCCATAGTAAGAAATTTTAACTCTTAAGGAATGAAAGGGGATTAAACTTGTAAAGTACCCTTTGACCACAATGGTCAAGGGTCATTAAAAATTCCTTAGTGTCCGATCCGGTCAGCTGACCGCAGACATGATCAAATACAACAATACCCAATATAAAATGATACCTAACATTTAGTATTTAAAGACGATATTCCTTCAATACTGAAGTGTATAATGTTAATGAATTAAACACAGTTAATGTATCCTAGACTACGCATGGAGCATGAAACCCTTCTGTGAATTTATGATCTGACATCGTCGTGCTTAACGTCTTGCTTATTAATTCAGTGAAAATTTACTAATTATCTATTTATTTTCAAAAGACTTCAAAAAAGTGGGAGGTTCTTAATTCGTCGGTATGTTTCTTTTATATTTTTGAAGTAAAACTTCTTTAGGCGTGGGACTTGGGACTGACGTGATTTGATTTATATTAATATGTGTGAAATTAATTTTGATTCAATTATTTATTAGTAACACGGCTTTAATTAATGTTAGTTTATATTTAATGGTATAAATTTAATCTTCTTGTATTTCAACTTTTTAAGAATATTTGTTATATACTGGATGTCCTACAATAGGTGGGACAAACAGGGGCAAACGAAAATAACATATTTTGTTTATGAGCTTTCAGACAAGCAAAATAAGTATGTAATCTGTTAATTATTCCTAAAGTTAATTATAATTAAGTTTTACTTTTTACTTTACCTCAGAACTTTCGACTGGGTGAACCGATTTTGATAAATCTTTTTTTATTTAAAAGCTGGTGCTTCCCGTGTGGTCCCAATAATCATAATCGTTACGAGAATTAGATTTATTAATTAGATTGTATAAAAATACGAAATTATTTTTGTACTTTTTAGTGTATATTATATTTATTGTTTTGGAATAGTTGTTTTCCTTTACGTTACGTAGAGATTGCCTCATTATACATGTAAATCTTCTATAAACGGAGGCAGTATGAGGTATTTAGGGTTATGTGTCATTGGCTGATTATGCCCGCTAAACATCCGCTCGTTTATTTACTTATTCTATCATGGAGATCGTTTTTATTAACTACTAGCTGATCCGGCAAAGGTTGTTTTACCATATAAATTATTTTTAGAGTTAGACCGTTTCTTGGACATTGCAACATTATTTTTTTTTTCTAAAATTAACGTAGCCTTAGTTACTCCTTATCACATAAATTACCTTCTAATAAGAGTCACGTCAAAATTGGTTCAGCCATTTCAGAGATTATCCGGAACAAACAGACAGACAGACAAAAATTGTAAAAAAATTATTTTAGTGTATATACCGTATAATATATATAATATTCATATACATGTAGTAAAAAACGGTTATTTCAATATTATAAACAGACACTCCAATTTTATTTATATGTATAGATAAAAAAAATAGATTTACTTTAAACACGTTATGAATCAATTGAAATGAAAATCTATCCAAACTACTGAATTTCGTTAGTTGGTTTTAGGGAAGTACATTGGGAAACAGCTTTAAGTTTATGTAAATACTTTGACGAGGGTAGTTTTCAATACGCTGAGCGTTGTAGGTTTTTATCTGTCATTTTCAGTTGTTGGGACAGCCTTTTATGAACTAAGGACTCTTTGATGATATTAACTTTCGTTTAAATGGGTATTAAGCCTGCTTCACATGACTGACGTTGGCTTTTAATAATGTATAATTTTTGTACTTAGATCATTTATACGTGTGATAGACCATTACAGCTGTGAAAACGTTGAAAAAAATCTATTTAAATATCCTCGATTTTGAGCAATTCACGCACACTAACACAAAGTGTCATACAAATCGCGAGTATAAAACGAAGCTTGTCACGCACACTAATGTAATATTCCTGGCCTGTTTTCATCGGTTCTCTAACAGCAACAGACGTGTAAATTATGAAAGTAGTTGTAATTATATTTTGCCCTAAAAAAGGGTGTGCATATCAACATTAAGCGCAGTTGAGGTATTTTTTGATCAATCAGCAATTTTATTTTTGGCAAACACTGACGAAACAACTTCCTGTTTTGGTATTTTAATTACCTGGAATGAAAATTAACCATATTATAACAATTAAAATTTAATATAAAATATATTAGAAAAAATCATGGTAGAAATTCTTTTTTGAAAGTCGTATCATTTTGAGGTTTTATTTATTATTTATTTAATCAAAACAAATCTTATAACTATATTTACAATACTACGACTACATAAAATTAAAACTATCATTACGTGGAAGCGTACCAAGAATACTGGCAGCATTACCGCGTTGGATAGCAAGGCTGATCCGTTGACCGAAATAGCTGCCAGCGCTTGGGTTTCCAGTAGCCTTATTGAGGCGCGAAGATAGTATTTTGAACATACATCTCCGCGCCTCTGGGCCCCACGGGCCAAGTGTCTCGACACCAAACGGCACAAAGATGTATGACTCACTGAGACCAACATATTTGCGACGCTTGCTGTCTTCGGCAGTCGAAGAGGTTTTGAGGTTTTTTTTTTGAGGTTTTTGATTTTTTTTTATAAATGAAAGTGCAAAGTATTTCTGCGACTCTGCCATTTAATTAACTGACAACTGTTTTATTTTATTTAAATTTATTTCATTATTATTTCTTTCATTTTTAATATAAGTTTTACACATGATTTATCAAATTAAAATATATATAAAGTTTATGATAAAATTAGCGCATTCCATATAAGCTTGTGTAAAATATAATATGTCGATATACATTATATAAACCGTTGTGCGTTGGAGATTTTATTACTCAGGAAGCACAGTAGGTAAAGACCATAATATATCGACGACCTGTATAGCCCAGTGGTTAGTGATCCTACCTACTAAGCTAGAGGTCCCGGGTTAGAATCCCGGTAGGTGCAAGCATTTATATGATGAATATGGATGTTTGTTTCCGAGTCATGGATGTTTAAATGTATTTATGTATGTTTATATGAATTTATGTATGTTTAAGTAAGTATATTAAATTAAATATATCATTGTCTTGTAACCCATAACACAGGCTATATATGTTTAACTTGCGGCAAGATAATTTGTGTAAAAAGTGTGTCAATATTATATTATATTGTTGGAAGTGTCTTAATGAGAAAAGAGTTTAGAGTTTCACTAGAACGTGACAACTATTTCTAAGGTTGAACTAACATAAATACACAAACCATTCACCAGTAGGAGGCTCCTATGCACCAGATGCCGGCTAAATTATGGGTACCACAACGGCGCCTTCTCTGCCGTGAAACATTAATGTGTAAGCATTACTGTGTTTCGGTCTGAAGTGCACCGTATCTATTGAAATTACTGGGCAAATGAGATGACAACTTATGTCTCGAGGTGACGAGCGCAGTTCTAATGCCGCTCAGAATATTTGGGTTTTTCAATAATCCTGAACGGCACTACATTGTATGAAGCAATATTAATGTTGCTAGAACCCACCATGACGTTTCACATAATAATAAGTGAGCTTTATGCTTAGATTAAGGATTGGTCTCCGCTGCGCTCCAACTAGATGTCGTAGGCGTCGACAATGTGGGCGTACTCGAGCCAGTCTCGAACAATGTGTGACGTTGACGTGCTTTGCTAATAATTGAAACTAAAATGGTGAGTTGCGTATTAAATCTTTGCAAAAATAATACTATAAGAAATAGAAAGACACTGGGATCACATATCATCAGTAAGTATCTGTATTTTATTAATTTCAATGTAAAATAACTCGAAGCGTATGTTACTCAATTTGAAAGATGCCATTGAGTGTCAAGATGCCACGCACACAAGCATCTAATAGTAGCCGTAATAAAAAAGCTATAATTGTTCTTAGGTAGTGCGGTATCTAGTTGGAGACCAATCCTTCATCTAAGGCTTTATATGTACAAAATTAACACAAAATATAATTTTTGATCTACCCTCTTAGTGTGAACTATACAGCTGCACTTCAAGGATACTATAATAATATGTTATTAAGTGTTTCCAAAGAAATTTAGAATTCTATACTTATCCCATTGACGTACATTTAACAACTAGACACACAAACACTCAAAAAGTGTCCGAATCAAAACTCTGCTGCACGTCCTTTAAACGGAGATAAATACAATAGACTTGAAACGTTACTGCCACGAAATACGGTGTTAATTTGAATGAATGTTTTAATGTTATCCGTTTAATTTAATGTGTTAATGTATACAACGCTGCTCGGACATTTTTTCACGACCTTTAATAGGCAATTGGGAATCTAGTTGTATTTATCAAGGACTTTTTCAAATTTATGAAGACTAAGTCATAAGTTAATAATATTTTAACACATAATCTAAAAACGAAAGTCTCTTATCATATTCAACTGCTCATAGGAACCACAAGCCTGTTAACTAATTAAAAAAAAAACTATCGGAAAATATAATAAACGGTGAGGTATTATTACTTGCGGACTCTGTATTCTTTAAAATAATAAAACGCTTCTAGATGAACTTTATACTCAGTAAAATGTAATATCGGCTTTAAAATATTTTCTCGGAAAATTTTTCATATAAAATACTGAACAAACAGGCTTGTAGCTGAGAACAAAGCACTTATGTATATTAGGGATGATCCGTGAGGCACTAGATGTGACGTCAGCGAAACAGGAAAGGAGGGGGTTGTGTGTCAGCCCTCGACGTTTAACGACAAATTTAGTGCTGAATTTGGGCTAGGGGAACAAATACTTGGCATATGAATGACGTGTCTGGAAATGTGCCATCAATTGCGATTGAGGTTACGTTAAACTGCATTTTTTGTTTAGTTTTTGAAGTGAAACCTTTTTTAGCATCGTTGTGATTTGAAAGTCCATGAAACGAAAAAGAGACAGACACATATATTCGTATGATTTAACGTCAGAGAAAATGAAATAGGAAGCATTATATAGTGTAACTTATCTACGTGGTTCTCTTTATGCTCTGCTTCGTACACTAGTGTTTTTTTTTTAAGTTTTCTTTGATTTTTTAAAATACTATTTTAAAAACATTTTTAGGAATGTTGTTTTTTGGAAATATATTTGTTAAAAATTATTTCTTTTAAATAAATTCCTTTGAAATATTTGTTTTAAAATATTGACTGCATTGAAATATACGATTTTAAACTTTCTCCGTAAAAGTTTCACTACTACTATTTGCCCACATTTATTTATTTATTTACCTAACGAAAATATATTTTTGTGTTTCAATAATCACAAGATAAAGTTTTAATTTATATCGATCATCGAGACGTGGGCAGATTATGATAATACAAGGTTGAGGTCCTGTCTTTGATATCGCTTAAGCCGTCTATAACCGCGATAGCAGTGCCGGTTTTTTCAATATTACAAACAGGCACTCCAAAGTACCGAGTGTCTTGCTAGTCTGAGTATCACATTTTTGTGAAATCAACTAAATTTAATGTACCACATCTTAAAAACCTTTCACTCAAAAAATTTCGCTCAGGCAGAGATGAGTGGGTCTTAATATGCGAGGCCCCTTGGACGGGGGGCCCGTCATGTTGCTAATCTTAATACGTGGTAAGTCCGGCACTGCGTGATAGCTCAATCTCAGGAAATCCTCCCTTTGTGCATCACGAATTCATGGCAGTGTTTGGTGAACCGTAGCTCTTCACAATAATATACACAAAAGAGGACGGGTGTTGGTTCTTCACAATCGCGTTAACTTCACTTTTAACATTTAAATATTTTTTTTACGAAAATATGGGACGTGACGAGTAGGACGTTCAGCTGACGGTAATTTATACGCCCTGCCCACTACAATGCAGTTCCTTGAAAAACCTCAAAATTCTGAGCGTCACTACAATTGCGCTCGTTACCTTGAGACATAAGATATTAAGTCTCATGTGCTCAGTAATTTCACTAGCTACGGCGCCCTTCAGACCGAAACACAATAACGTATACACATTTCTGTTTCACAGCAGAAATCGGCGCGGGTGTGGTACCCATAATCTAACCGGCATCCTGTACAAAGGAGCATCCCACTGGTAAATGATGATAATGTTACATTCATCCCCATTCACGAAAATCGTGGACTCCGCTCCGTTGATATGGCGATAATTGGCAAACAAATATCGTCGTATAAATTACTGAAAAATCGTATAAGTTTCATTAAACCACACAATTGCTTTTTGTTTGATTAGTATATTTTCTTATTCTTTTTATTAGTTTCTAAATATTATGAAATTTCAAATTTTAATACCAAAAGTTCTAAGTGTTCACTACTATCATCAGTCTCTGCAACTGCTATAATTTTTTTGTTTTATTACAAATTTGCCCAAGGGCCGATTGATGCCATAACTAAAAAATCTGAATTCATCATAGAATCTTATATACTAATCTTATAGACTAAAATTTGAAAAAAAATCGACGTTAGGGAGTAGATTTCAATACTCTTCTTTATTTTTGAGGAAAAGATTCAAACCAAATTAAAAATATTTTATTTTGTAGGTAAATTCCATTAAACTTGAAATATGTCATTATTTCATATAGCTCATTCGGACAGACAGGCAGATTTCCTCAGAAAAGAACGTGCAAGAAACTCTAAGGTTGCTTTTTTCAAAACAGAAATATATAAAAAGTTCTTATTTTCAATTAAATTTACAAATAATTTCAATTACAATATATGCAAAGTAATGCAACATTTCAGGCGTCAACTTTTTCACAACCAAATATTATATATCTGTTAATTTACTTGGACTTAAATTAAATAAAACGCAATTACATTTTAAACGTGTATTCTTCAATAGAACTAGACCAACAAGAGAGAAGCCATAGATAACCCCAAGTCAGTATAGAACATAGGTACCATAAACAAATGTTTAATAAGCCTACTATAAACATCCCCTTTCTTCAGTTACAGTTACACACTGAGATTACAAATTAAGTTTTTCAGGCACTTTGATTGCCCTGCCACTTCTAGTAATGTAATTGTGATTATTACTTTGGTTCCTGGACATTTCAATATTACTGGAAGTGTCAATGCTATTTGACAAGTCCTCCGATACACTATCATTATCAGATAAATGATCATTTAAATTTTCACCTTCAATTTTGAACTTTGGTACATCATTTATGAATTTTCTATTTCTACAGTATACATTTCCTTTCTGATCTTCCATCAAATATGAGCGTGGTCGGTTCATACTTCTTATCACTTTACCAGCAATCCATGTTGAATTTAGATCTTTTTTAAACAATACTTTCTGTTCACCACTTTTTCACCACAGATTTGATAGAGAGATTTCTAACAGAATCACAATACTTATTATACACATCATAATTAACATTTACTATCTTGGGTTTAAGACACTTTTTTGGTACAGGTATTAATGAATTCAAATCCTTTGAGTATACCATTTGTGCCGGTGATGGCAAGTATGGCTTGGCAGTATTTATGTAATTAAGCAAACCAAGGTATATGTCAGAACCATCTTCCTTACATTTTTTTAGAATACTCTTGAAAATCTTAACACCACTTTCACTTTGTCCATTAGCTTGAGAATATTTGGGACTTGTTGTAATATGATTAAATTGATTAGCATCTACAAAGCTTTTGAATCTATCTGAAGTAAACTGTGTTCCACAATCTGTTACTACAAAAGCTGGAATGCCATGCCTGGCAAATATTGATTTACAGTGATTAATGACACAGTCACTGGTTAAATTATCTAATTTGCCTACCTCAATGAATTTAGAATAGTAGTCAATCACAACTAAATAGTAATTATTGTCATAAGTACAAATGTCCATACCTATTTTACACCATGGAATTTTTCTATTGTATGTTTTAACAGAGGTTCTTTTTGTGTATTAGGCATGTATTTATCACAAGGCATGCAGCTTTTCACAAAATTCTCCAAGTCAACATTTATTTGTCGCCAGAATACACATGACCTAGCTCTTATTTTGCAAGTATTTATTCCTACATGACCTTCATGTATTTTTCTCATCATTTCATTTCTTAGACTGCTTGGGATGACAACAAGATTTCCTTTTAGGATAATACCATCAAGTATGGCCAGTTCGTCACGATATGTCAAATATTGTTTGACATTTGGGGTCAAATTATTATTAGTGTCTGGCCATCCATTTAACAATAATGACTTTATGGTACTTAATACTATATCATTATTAGTTGCCTCTTTTATTTTTCTCAGCCATACATCAGATATTGGACTTTCTCGAAGCAATCTTATATGCATTACATTATTTTCTATAAAATTTTGCATTTTAAATTCAGTTTCTTTAGTAATTTTACAGCTTCGAGAAAGTGTGTCAGCAAGAAATAATTCCCGGCCAGGTTTATATTTCACAATTAAATCGTAACCTTGGACTGCCAGCATCATCCGTTGCAATCTAGCCGGTATTTTATACAGAGGTTATCTTACATAATATTTCCAAAGGCTTGTGATCAGTTTCTACAAAAACCTTACGACCATACACATATTGGTGCATTTTAGAACAACCATAGACTATTGCAAGCATCTCTTTCTCCAACTGACAATAGTTTTGTTCGGCAGAAGTTAAGCATCGAGAACCAAAAGCAATTGGTTTTTCATTTTGTAGGATTACCGCTCCTACAGCTGTGTACTATCCACTGACATTGTAATATCTTTATTTGTGTCAGAATAAGCTAAACACGGACTGGAACACAATGCCTGCTTTAATTTGTTAAAAGAATCTTCTTGATTGTGTTCCCAACAAAAAATTACATCTTTTTTCATCAGTTCTCGCAAATGAACATTTATAAGTAATTAGTATTAAGTTTGAGTAATTTGGAATTAAACGTGACAAATTATTACACATTCCAAGAAACCTTTCCAAATCTTTTTATTTTTAGGAATTGCCATCTTCATTACTGTTTCAACCTTTGATGGGCAGGAGAAACCCCTTCCGCTGTAAATTTATGCCCTACAAAGAGCAATTTCTTGACAAAAAATTTACATTTACTTTCATTGAATTTAATACCATTCCGTAAGGCTATTTTCAGTGCCTTATTTAATCTATCCTGTAATTCTTCAACACTTGAAGCCCACAGACAAACATCATCCAGGTAGGTACATACACCATCTATATTTTCAAACATTTGTGCAATTACTCTATGAAATTCTTCAGGAGCTGATGATATACCAAAAGGCATTCGACAAAATTTGTACCTACCAAACTGTTTACCCATTGAGTGGATTTTATTACCTTTTCTATAACCCCAAGGTTCTCCATATTTTTAAGTTCTTCTCGCAGTTCAGGCAGTAATGGAAATGGGATTCTCCGAGCAGCTTGTATTACCGGCTGTGCCTCTTCACAAAATTGCAATTTAACTCTGTTGGGAAGACAACATAGACCACCATCAAACATGTCACTGAAATTGATTTTTAAATTTTTAATTAAAGTAGGAATTTCACCTTCTTTCATATTAACATTATGAACACTCACAAGTTGAGTATTAGAACTAATAAATCCACATTCCATGCAGGTTTTACAACCTAATAATGTTGGTACTGAACCCTCAATCACAATGAATATTCATATTTATTTTTATTGGGATGTTTCATTAATAACTCACATTCACCTTGTACTTTTACACTTTTCTCGTCTAATTGAAATACTTTTTTATTTTTTTTTTTTTTTTTTTAGAATATTTATTTAAAATACAATATAGTTATAGCTTACAATATAATAACACACACTTAAACTTTAGGAAGCTTATCTGTGTGTGAAGCCGCTTAGAATTAAATTACATAATATTTAAAAAGAAAACAACAATTACTTTCAATTAATACAGTTATTACAAGATGTTAACTTACAATTTTAAACAAAGTAGTATAGAAATCATTAAAATGCAAAACAAAAAATAATTATCAACTAAATGTTAGTAATTACAAATTAGTTGTCTACTTAGCTTACCGCAGATACAATTATATTAATGAAGGATTTTGTAAAAAGTACTTTTTTAACGATGACTTATATTTATTTTTATTTATATATAATTTTTGAATCTCTAAGGGAGTCTCGTTTAAGTATAGAGGAATGACGTAGTTGTTTGCTCTGGTGCCATATATATTTGTAGATTTAGGTAATTTAAATGACATAGTTGTTCCTGTAAATTGTCTTAGATGAGGCAGTCTTTGAATTTCTCGAAGGAATTTAGATTCATTTATATCTGACAATATACGGAATTTCACTTTATCAAAGACATTTATAACCTTGCAATGTTTAAATAGTGCAAGATCCGTATTTTCTTTGTGTTTATAAAAATAATTTGGAACGATAGTTTTAAGAATTCTTTTTTGTAATTTGTATATATCCTCTAAATATGACTTGTACGTCCTTCCGTAACTGCTTAGTCCGTAGTTTATAACGGAATCCGCCAGAGCCATATATAATAATCTTAGGGCACTATAAGGTAACTTATATTTTAAATATGCAAGTTTACAAAGCACCGATCTCAATTTAGCACAAACATGGTTTTTATGAGGTCCCCAATTGAGTCTATTATCAATCACAAGCCCAAGGTATGAGTATTCTTGTACATTTTCTATTTTAATACAACCACACGTCTGTATTGGATTGTGGAAACAACGGTGGTGGTGGGCGATAATAGCGGGTTCATTTTGTGTTTTATGATGAGACGAATGTACATACATAAGTTTAGTTTTGTCAATATTAATAACCAATCCGACATCATGAGCCCACATACACATATTATTGAAATCTGATTGCATATCATGTTCTGCTAATTTAAGGTTTTTGTTTGCAACAACCAAACAAGTGTCATCTGCAAATTGGTACACTGAGGCTTTTGTGATAACACCACACATATCATTTACATATAGTAAGTATTCTAAAGGACCTAAGATTGAGCCTTGAGCACAGCCGCTTAGTGTAGGTATCATAGTGCTTTTAGTGTTTAATACTTTCACTGATGTACAACGATTATTATGATAGCTTTTGATTAAGTTAAGAAATGGTCCCTGTATCCCATTTTGCGAGAGCTTTTCAAAAAGTATGTCGTAATTAAGAACATCAAAAGCCTTGCTGAAATCAATAAACATCACTAATATATTTAGTTTATTATTTAGGTGACCATTTATTTCATTAGAGAATTTTTCTAAAAGTTGCGAAGTATTCTTGTTTTTTTGAAAACCAAATTGATTTTCGTTTATTATATTATTTTTGGCTAGAAAAGCATTTATTTTATCACAAATATATCGCTCTATTATTTTATTTATGCTCGATAAAATTGTTATTGGACGATAATTATTGTAATCATTCCTTTCGCCTTTTTTATATATTGGTCGTACTATTCCTATCTTTAACAGGTCTGGATAAATGCCAGTTTTAATGGAGCAGTTTATGAGGTGTGTTAATATTGGGACCATCTTTTCTGAAATATATTTTAGGTCATAGGCTCGTATGCCATCATAACCTGGACTTTTATCAATATTAAGTTTTTTTAAAATTTGATTTACTTCTTCCTTTGTTGCTTTTCCAATCCAGATAGCGCGGTCAGCAATGTTATTATATACATTAGGGTTTAGCAGTTTTCCGAAGTGACATTTATTGGTGATTTTCTTAACATTTCTATCAAATTCTTGTATAAAATTATTTGCTAATTGTAATGGTTCTAGACTAAAGGATCTTATTAAAATTTCATCTATACTTTTTGTGATTTTACCTGTCAAATTGTTTATTATTTTCCACACCATACGGGGGTTATTAAAATTATTCGAAACTGTTTTCATGGTGTACGTATATTTGAGCCTTTGCGCATATTTATTTGTTTTATTTCTGTACTTATTATATATAAGCCTATTTTTTGCATTATTCATGTCTTGACGCCATATGTAAAAAAGTTTGTCACGTTTTTTACACATTTCTGTCAGACGGCTATTACTCCACTCACATGATTTTCGCTTAGTGATATTAGTTGGACTTTCAATTCTACATTTGCTATAAGCATAATTAAATTTGTTATATATATGCCTCATAATATCATTGGGGTCATTGTAGGATAAAGAATATTCCAAATCCAGCATCAAAAGTTCAGCTCGTAACTTAGTTTTATCATAAGTGAACTTATTTCGAACTGTGTATGTACTTGAGTTATTCATGTTATTAAGTGCAAATGCACCGAGTAACGCGCAACCGATTATAGAATGATCCGCAGGTGCAACGTTTACTACTGCTGTGTATATATCACACTTAGAATTATCACGAATTAGGACGTGGTCGATACATGACTTAGTTATATTATTGCCTAATTTTTCTATACGCGTACAATTATTGCTGATGCCACATGAAAAACCTAGATCAGACAAAGTGTTTAAATATTGTTTAATTATGGAGTGCAATTTTTGGATATCTATGTTCATATCACCCATTATAATGAATGATTGATTACACCCATATTTACATAATAATGATGACAATTCGTAAATAAACCTTCTTTTGTCTGTGTTTGGTGGTCGATAAACAGCGCATATATTATATTTGTTTTTATTTGGTAAATAAATTTCTCCTATTATATGTTCGAATTCATTTAAAATGAAATTGTTTGTTCGTGTAAAATTCAGACTGTTATGAATATACATTAATATTCCTCCTCCTTTTTTGTTTGACCTAAGCTGTACTTGAAGTGTATAATTTGTTAGTTGAAATAACATGCTCATATCCTGTTTTATATTCGCTTCAGTTATCATTATTATGTGTATTGTGTGCAAGGAATTTGATACTATATTTTCTAGCAATGCAAAGTTTTTGATAATCGAACGAATGTTTACATGAAATAATAGCAAAGATTTATTATCAAACGGTAGTTGATTACAGAAATCGTTCCAGTGAGTGCAACTTATTTCTAAAATGTTGTCACTATCCATATTAAAGTGTTAGATAGTTATTAGAATGATAAAAAACAAAAGTACTTAGATTTATAGACTTACAGTTTTTTAGGTATTAACTTCATAATGTCATCCACTGATCGAATCGATATAATTTTTGCACTTTCATTTTTTCGCACTAATATAGCACCATTTTTACACCATATATATCTAAAAAGATCCTTTAATTCCTCTTTCGTTTTCCACAATAAGAAGCGAGTTGCGGGGGCCAGTGATTCACGCAGGTACAGTTTGTTTCCCTGCCTTCCAATGTTTGCTGCTGTGAGTGATCCAGATTTGGAAGCTAAAATCCACTGATCCCGGATTCCATCGCGAAGGGTCACAGAGATTATGGGGTCTGGTTTTAATTTTTGATTTATAAGTTTAGGGTTTTTCTTCCAATGTGCCCTTAAGATGTCATTGGGATTAAGTTTTAAAGCTGTTGCAATTTCAGACGTGACACCCATCACATCACTATCTTCATTCTTTAACCCACATATTTCTAATTGATTTTTTAATAGGCTTTGTTCTATTTGATTACATTTACTCTCCAACACCTCATATTTCAAGTTTATGTTTTTTAAATTATTTTTTAAGTCTATATTCTGGTTTTCTAAGGTTTTCATATGTTTTTCGTAGTTGTTTAATTTAACTTCAAAATCATCAATTTTTTCGGCGTAAAATTTTAATGATCGCTGCAGCTCCTCCCTTATGATATTTTTTACTTCGTGCCGTATTTCGCTTAGAATTTGCTTGATTGATTCGTGTTGGTTATTATCCTTGATCTTCATGGATTCCGTGTCTGTATTTTCATCGCCGTCGTCATTATCAGGTACGATGACCGACAATCGTTTTGGCTTCATACCCACACAGTTTCTACATTTCCAGTCGATGGCATCCGTGGACGACAAGGTTGTTAGTTGTTCCACAGAAATTGCAGCACAGTTTGCGTGTAACCACTTATTGCATTTACAACATTGTAGACCTGGCGTTTTCTTTGATATAATTTTACTGCATTTTGTACACTTAACCATAATTAATATTCAACTGAGGGTAGATCTCGATTACAGAGCGCACAGTAATGTGTGTTAAAGTTGGTATCTAGCGAGCGACTGACTTATTACAGGGCCTGATTTGTTCATCCGAAATGGATAAGTATTTACATATCTGACTGCCTATAATGTTGCAGCCTGCGCCTGTGTCCATCTTTACCATTACCTGTTTATCAGTATAAAGTATTGTTTTTCACAATAAAGTCTTGACGGATCTCATTTCCCAGCATGGTATGGTGATGCACTTCTGCCATTCCTATAAAAAATCCATCAGAGGCTGCCTCCTCAACTGATGCTGCTTCTTGTACCACATGTACTTTGTTATGACGTTGGTTACACATCTTAGAAAAATGATTAGGTTTTTTACATGTGAAACATGTTTTTCCAAATGCTGAGCATCTATTAAGTCCAAGAGTTTTGCCACAGTTTCGGCAGTTTTTAATAATTTTTGTTTTATTTGCCACAAACACCTCCGCTTCCAATTTACATTCGTCTGTTTTATCTTGTTATACAAAAAGTCTACAGTTTTCTGCGATTTTTAAAAAGTTCATTACATATGGTAGGTCTAACTTTGCATCATCTTCGGGTATTAACTTTCAATTATACCTCTCATCCAGCCCTGCTATAATTTTGCTCTTCTCTCAATTTACCAAACTCACACGTCAGACCAATATTTATAACTTTCGTGAAGTATTCTTCCAAGCGCTCACCGCCATTTTGTCTGGTGACAAAAAATTCATTTCTAGCTATTATTAAATTCTTTTCGGTGAAAAATGCGCTCTGAACTTCTCAATTAATTCGTCAAACTTCTTTTCTTTTGACTCCCAATTAAATGTATTATATATTCGGATACCTTGCTCCCCGATGAAATTAAGCAATATGGCTATTTTCCTTTGCTCTGTAGCTCCGTCCAAGTCATTAGCTGTTAAGTAAATTTTGAGTCTTTGACTCCACGAGTCAAAATTTTGTGCCAAATTGCCATCATGACACATTGGCGGCACCGCACCCGACACAACTGACACCATGTTAATTTACTTGGACTTAAATTAAATAACACGCAATTACATTTTAAACGTTCATATTCTTATTCTTCAATAGAACCAGACCAACAAGAGAGTAGCCATAGATAGCCCCAAGTCAGTATAAAACATAGGTACCATAAACAAATGTTTATGAAGCATACTATAAACAATATCAATCGAATCGTAATAATTAGAACACCTAACTAATACTTGATAAAAATGCAATGAATTCAAATTCAAATATTTTTATTCAAAATAGGATATGATATCAACTTATTGAAATTCAAAAACTACCACCCAATCCAAAAAGTATGCCTCAGACCCGAGAAGAATGGGCGCTTAAACTCAGCGGGTTCCTTTTTTTTTTCATAAAAAATACGGTTACAAAGTATTATTTAAATTTATTATTTAATAACCTGACGGCGGTTGCTCCATTCCCAATCTGTGGTATCATTAAGGATGTCAATTATGTACTTACTTACTTATATAATATTGACACACTCTTACATAAATTATCTTGCCCCAAACTAGCATAGCCTGTACTATGGATACCATACAACGATACATTTAATACTATATACTTACTTAAACATACATAAATATATATACTATAACATACATATAAACATCCATGACTCTGAAACAAACATTCACATTCATCATATAAATGATTGCACCTACTGGTATTCGAACCTGGGACCTCTAGCTCAATAGGCGGGGTCACTAACAACTGGGTTATTGGGGGTCGTCAAATATAAAATATAAATACATATATATAATTATAAAATACTTCTCATCATATAAAAATGTACGAATTAACGTACATTGTTGGGTAATTACATGAAATTGGCAAAAGTGCAAGATAAAGTTCATGCTTCTTATGGGTAAACGGAACATTAGTCATGAAGTGGACACATGTGGAAAGAGGGTAGCCAGTCTGTGGTCACCCTTGTTCGCTAATGAAAATTCTTTCGTACAAATATTTGGACACTGGACGACCGTGACAAGTTTAGCCAATTTCAATTTGGTGCTCCTTAACGATGTTTACTGACCTTCATATAACATGAAGTGACGTAGAAAATTTTTAGATATTATTAGCAATTTACAAAAAAACAGCGAAGTTTTTTAATTCAATTTATTTATCATTAATCCATTTCATTACAATTGTCGTGCTGAATTTTTGAAATTCTTCTACATTAATTGTCTTATCAAAGTCTGTTGCAACAATAATATTTTTCTGATATAGTTCAAAGTCTTTCTAAAATATAAAATTCTCGTGCCACGGTGTACGTAATTGAATTGGCTCCTATTGGCCTCCGAATTGGCTCGACCGATTTTCGTGAATCTTAGCGTGCATAACGACTAGGGTGGAGAATCGGACAACATCTATTTTTCATCCCCCTATTGTTAAGAGTGGATAGATGGTTAACCCCATTTTTTTTTTCATTTTTTTGAGTTTTATTTTTTTTATATTTTTATGATTCATTTTAATTATGATTCAGCATGAAAAAATACATACAGCTTCAAATTTTCACCTATCTGAGATCAACACTTACTTTTGTATCGCGATTGTAATATTATTCTAAGCCATCCACAGACACGCAATAGTGTTGCAATATGGCATTCGACTATACTGATTATTGTAGTACGATAAATTTTATGTATGGTATTTTTGGTAGGTCTGAGAATCGGTCGTCATCTATTTTTTTACCCTAAAAACTTTTAATTATTGAATTTTTTTATTACTTTATATGCAATACAACGTTTGCTGGATCAGCTAGTGTACAATGTAATATTCGTTGAGGCGCATAAAACTAAAAATCTAATTCAATTAAACTTTATTCAAATACGCTTACATGAGCACTATTGAATCGTCATTAAAAATATTTAAGCAATAAAAAATACTGAATCTACCATAATATGTTCGGTAAAAGTCTGCGTTTCGTTAGAAACTCCACCCTTGTAAAAGAGTATTTTACAATTTTTGTAACAAATTAGTTTGTAAGTTGCTGCATCCGATGTATATGAATCATGTTTAAAGTAAAAAAGCATTTTAAATATCAAATATTCCATAAAAAGAAATAAAAAACAAACTAAAACAAAATAAATTATCGTTTATTGCATGCATCTACTTTAAGAGCTTGAATTTATCGTTAAAACGAATGAATTTCTCAAAACATATTGTCGTATTATTTAAGCCTTTAAAAGATTTTTATATTTCAAAGCTTGATATACTTCAAGATATTCGGCTAAGTCGAGTTAGTAAGTCTTTTGTGAGCGATGTATGTGATTTTACAACAAGATCCCAGAACATGTTCAAAACAAAAGTATTACGTTATTCAAAATTATTGTTAAAAACTGTGTTTGTGTGTGGTAAGGGTTACTATAACATAAATGACTTTCTTATTGATACCACAGAAAAGGAATGGAGCAATCCCCCTCAGGCTATACAATAATAAGTTTAATTGTACAATATTACTTTCTAAACATATTTTTTGATGAAAAAAAAGCTCGTTGAGTTTGTTGCGCCCGTTCTTCTTAAGTCTGAGGCATTCGTTTTCGAATGGGTGGTACTTTTTGACTTTCAATAAGTGATGTCACATCCTATTTGGACTAAAAATATTTGTATTTAAATTTGATTTTGAATTCACCTCAGCATGTTAGCTTATGTTTTGTCTTCGTATTTGAAATGAATATGTCATATTTTATCAACATATTCAAAAGAAAAATCATAAATATAAATTTTCGTTCGATTTTTAACTCAAGACATGGCTTGCCAATGTTTCCTATTACACCGAACAAAGCTAGTATTGGCCTTCAGCCAAAAATCTTAATTCAGTAGCCCTTGAGACGAGGGGTGATCGTATGGCCACTTGCAACTTTATGTGTCCCAACTAATTCGTCTGTCGACAATAAGAAAACTTATTTTACTACAACGGTTGTTTTATGATGTCGTTAGGGTAGGCAATGTTTGAGTTTACTTTACTCTTTGTTCTTGTATATTTTATGTGACAGCCTATGCCCAAATGTTTTAACATACATTTTATATTTTACTTTACTAAAAATTAGTTTAAAATAGCATAAAAGTAAAAAAAATTACATAAATTAGTTGGTAATGAAAACATACAACTCGAACGGTTGGCTCAGTGGAAGAGCGCTTACACGGAACGCGAAAGGGCGTGGGTTCGAGTTCCAAATCGTTCATTAATTTTGTTTTCAAATTAATTTGTGTAATTAATCCCAGAAGTGAGGGTTATCACTTTAAAAAAAAATAAAAAATCATAATGAAAACGTATATCTAAAATACATTCACAAATGACAGAAATGTTATAATATTATTATACTTTATAAACATGAAATTACATTTTTCTCCTTTTCCGATGTCTGTTAAAAATCTGTGTTTATTTAAGTGCATCAATATTAAGTAATTAATGTAATACTTATTTTTTTTTGTTCTTTGTTCAAGCGATTTCTCTTACTTTGTTGAATTGAGTTGAATAAATACATTATAACAAGATTTATGGATGATGCGTCATTCAAAGATGAGAGTTTGATTCCGGCATCAATTATTAACTGATGGCTGGATGATATTGATGATTGATGTTTTTTTTTTTATTATTATTTCCATTAAAGTTAAAGTTATTATATATTTTATTTTATGAAATGCTCGCATAATGCCGCTATTTATTTACGGTATGTGTGGATTGATGCATCTACTATACCCAATAACTCTTGTGTTTATAAGTATTAATATCCGGACGACCGAGCCTTGCTCGGATTTTTAAGGATGTACAAAACTTGAACAAAAAAAAAACTAATAGGACTTCTGGATTCGAACCGGGGTCTTCTGCTTTCCGGATCACCCAATGTCCCATCTGAGCTATAATAGTCTTGTATATAGTGGCGAAATTTACCTTTGTATTCTAATGTTATTGTAGCTGTTTCTCATTCAAACATGGATAAAACCGTTTTTTTTAAAATTGAAACCTAGCTAGATCGATTTATCACCCCCGAAATCCCCTGCACACTTAATTTTATGAAAATCGTTGGAGCCGTTTCCGAGATTCAGATTATATATATATATACAAGAATTGCTCGTTTAAAGATATAAGATTTACCTTTTTTTCTTTTTTTGAGTTACTCGTGTAATCCTTTCAGTTTTTGACATTTGGGTATTTATGTTGCGTCACTTTGCATATATTGTAATTGAAATGATTTGTAAAACAATTAAAATGTAAATCTTGACTTAAATGAGTTTCAATGAGTTTCTTACTACTTCTTCTCATTAGCTCAACCCTTTACGAAGTAGCGGTAAATTCAATAAGAAACAATTTGTTTTTTTTTTGACATTCATGAGTGTCATTTCCGTGACCTATATGAATAAAGTGTTTTTGAATTTGAATTTGAACTTTGGTACAAACGATTATGATCTATACACATATATGAACATATCATTGCGTCTGATAGCGGAACAGCAAAAGTATGCTTAAACTCAATGTAAGCACACTTTTCTCCTTACTCGTGTGTCAACTGTCACTGTACGACTCAAATCTGAATTGAATTAATTTTCAATTCAGATTTGAGTCGTACAGTGACAGTTTCAATAATTCACATTGCTGCTTATTGACCAAGAATATTTTAAACAACTGGAGTAAATGCGGCAATGTATAGTTAAAGCAGTCAAAGTTTATTTTGGTGAAATTTGTGGTATTTTCCGTATTTCGGCTTTGTTTTTGTACGACGTGATTTGTATATATCTAATATATAAAATTCTCGTGTCGCGGTGATTGCTACCAAACTTCTCCGAAACGGCTAAAAAGATTTATATAAAATCGTGTGTGCATATCGGATAGGTCTAAGAATCGGCCAACATCTAGTTTTCATATCCCTAAATGATAAGGATGAACGACAATTTTTTTTAATTTATAAGATTCAGCATTGAAAAATACATAAAACTTCAAATTCTCACCCTTCTACGATCAACCCCTGTTTTTAATCACGATTTTTATATTATTCTGTTCCATCCACAGATCTGTAATAGGGCTGTAATCGAATACAATAATTGTAGTACGATAAATTTTATGTACGATATATTTGGTAGGTCTGACAATTGGTCGTCATCTGTTTTGTATGCACCAAAAATTTTAATTATTAATTTATTTTATTACCTATACGTTTGCTGGGTCAGCTAGTATATATATATATATCGTTATTGGGTACAAATTAAATTTGTGTATCTTAATATGTCACTGCACTTCATGGTATTATGATTTTATAACAAAATGGCCTTATTGTTTTTATAACTAACGCTTTAATTATTATAACAATGTATACTCACCCACGGACGAGTAAAAAAAGAAGGACTCCGCGCCGTGATATTAGCAAGGGAAGCACCGTTATGCTAGTGTGTGTGCGGTAACGGGGGATACTAGTTACACAAATTTTTCTCCCTTAAATAATCATATACTCGTATGGCCACAAATACTCATATAGTATCGTTTTTACACTTTTGCACAACGCACCACGGCATTTTTAAAATATTTTATTGAGACGCAAACTGATCTGTCACAGACGATGAGAATTCACATCATGGCGGCCTGTAGTAGTGTAATTGTGTGCGTGGGGCTATGTATTTACACGTTAATCGGCTTGTTTTGGTGCTACACTGTTATGTATGGCGACACGGAGTCATATACTCACCATTAATTTTATTCTCACTATAATCAATAATCTATATCAACAATATATTTCGATATTTATTAATTACCATCATGCCAAAAGCATCATTCAAATTAATTTTATCCCATATCAATATGAGAAGTAAAAACATCACAGATATCTGTAAATTAAAGTTTCATGAAAGTTAAAATGAAAAAACATTTTTTGTTATTGAACACCACTCCATATATTTTCGTAACGCTACATTTCAAACACGTATTTTTATAACGTCGTCCTTTATATAATATGTAACGTAAAATAAACAGTTGAATATTTTAGAAGGAGCCTCGAAATAGCGTGAATGTTAATTAATTTTTCAATCAACTTATACTGTGAAGTTTGTATGGGCTTGTTTTGAAACACGATGTTTGGTCAGCCAACAATAATATTTGCTCCGGTTTCAGGAGCTATCTGTTCCGTCTATCGGAGGGAGTTTATTGAAGCACCAATATGGGGAACGTAAACAGAAGTGTTTTAGTATTTTCTTCCAGAAGGATCTAAGAATAATCTAGACATGACGTCTGGTGAAATTATTTTTTATGAAAGTTATTAATAAATTTATTACAGCTGGTGAGTAACGACAAATGAAAAGTACCTTTTGAAATGAATTTTTTTACAATCAATTGAAAATATATTATATACATATAAACGATACGTCAATTGAACGGTTGGCTCAGTTGGAAAGAGTGCTCGTGCGGAACGCGACAGTTTGCGAGTTCGAGTCCCGCATCGTTCATTAAATTTTGTTTTTAGTTTTATTTGTGTAATTAATTCCAGAAGTGAGGGTTATCACTTTAATAACATAACAAATTGTTTAGACTTTCTTGCTTTCAAAAAATAGAAAGATAAAACTAAACGGTCGACATTACTTAACAATACGATGGATTGAGGTGAATTGGAAATAATAATAAAGAACACAAGCGGTCAAACGTAGCACTCAGATTTCTGTTACTTATAATATGCTTATAAATGGAGTGCAGTTTTTTTTGTTCAGTAATACCGCGAAAACTATTGAACCGGTCGGATGCCATGAGATGCAGCGTGTTTCATAGAGAGTCTTAGTATAATATGATACTTTGGTGATTATTTATCCGAAACCTATACCTTATGACTAAGATACCTATATATTCGCAATAAAAATAATTCAGTTAATGACATTTCATTACATATTACATTTCATACACACACAAGAAAAAAAAATTTTCTATTGCAAATAACATTTATTACTTTTACAGAATGTTAGTTGAATACATAAATATAAAACAATTTAAAATATAAAAAGCTTATTTGAAGTGGACTCCACTGGCTGTAATACAGTCCTTTAGACGTTGAGGCCAGTTATTAATAGAAGTACGCACTCTCTCCATGGGAAAATTCATCACTGCCAATCGTATGGATTGTAATAGGACTCAATATCATGGCATTTAGAGCAAGCAGTAAGTACAAGTAACAAGTACATTCTCAAACTAACCATAAATCATAATCCAGCGGATAAGTTCGGGACTAGACGATGATCAGTCTTCAGCTCTGATGAAGTCCGAAACGTTCGTTTCCAAGCAAGACTGCATTGACCGAGCTTTATGACCCGGCGCTGGGTCTTGCTGGAAGGACCATTCTTGGTTATTAAGCATGGTGTAGTTAAGGGGCTTCACTACCTTCACAGTAATGGTATCTTGATACACTTGTGTCGATGTTTTGTTACTTTTTTCACAAAAGTATGGCTCACTCACTCCTTCATACCTAATACTCCACCGAACCATCTCTGAAGTCGGATAGTGCCATTTTTGCACTCTGTCGACTAATTAGGAAGCTTCCTTAGAGCTTTGAGCATAAGTACTGTCATTTAGTTATACAAAATATTCTTATCCGTAGACCACGGACGAGTAAAAAAAGGACTCCGCGTCGTGATATTAGCAAGTGAAGCACCGTTATGCTAGTGTGTGTGCGGTTAAGGAGGATACTACGAGTTACATAATTTTTTCTCACTGAAATAATCATATATGCCCACAAATACTTATACAGATCGTTTTTAACACTTTTTCACAACGCACGACGGCATTTTTAAAATATTTTATTGAGACGCAAACTGATCTGTCACAGACGATGACAATTCTCATAATGGCCGCCCATCGGCCTGTAGTAGTGTAAGTGTGTGCGTAGGGCTATGTATTTACACGTTAATCAGCTTGTTTTGGTGCTACACTGTTATATAAGGTGACACGGAGTCCTTATTTTTTGCCGTGCCGTAGACAATATTTTTCTGTGACCCTCCCTTTGCGTACCGCTTCAGTAGTTGTTGCGATTTTACCACCCTATTATTGTCTAAATTATCAGTTAAGAAATGACTAGTATGTTTCTTATAGGCTGCAAGCTCTAAGTCAAGTCTGTTAAATAAGTGACATGGTTCTAGGTGCTATCTTCATCTCGCGAGATAAAATCTTTTGCTTTCGGAGAGGATTTCTTTGAATTCTTTCCCTTACTGCTTTGACCACCTATTTCGTAGAAACACTACGTGGAGGAATCTGAATATTTATCTGTCACAAAGAGGTCTCATTGTACCAATTAATAGACCGGTACACAAACATTTTACTAATGCCAAGCGTATGGAGAGTTTTAAAAATTGCATTTGCCTCCACACCTACTTTGTGTAATGCAATCACAGCAATTCAGTATTTTCTTTATCTCCCCAGCCAATTTTAATATTGCAAAATATTGTGCAATGTATCGGCGCCAAAATGAGAAAACTAAATGAACCATATAAGAATGACAGATTCCAGAATTCAATTAATGTAATATTTTGTTTATTTTTAATTGTAACAGTATTTATGGCCAGACTAAGTATAATTTTATGTGTATTAAGTTATGATGTAATCTTACATGTTTAAATAAAATTGTCATTGATTCTCATGGAGAATATTTACCTGCGAATTCAAATTCAAATAATTTTATTCAAAATACCAGCGATAATACGCTCGGCTTGACAGTTCTGATGTGAAAAATTTCATTATAACAGCAGGGAGCATATTTTACGATATAATTCTTGATGTTATGAAATATAATTGATAAATTCATAAAAAAAAAAACAATATTTTATAGATTATGTACAGAACAAGACGTTGTTCAGCTAGTAGGACATAAAACTATTTTAATAACTTAAGGCGAAGAGTAAGCAGAAAACACGCAAACATCATGTTTTTAGACAAGTTTTGTGGTGAAAGTATAGCATTTCGAGCTATGAACACTATTTAATCTTGTTACACATATCCTTAAGTCTTATTTTTAGGTTGCTAATGCTTGCTGTTGGTTAAAGTTAACACTGCCGAGCCTTTTTGAACTACCACTTTTCTTGGAAGTTAAACAAGTTTTTTAGCATGGCGAGACGCATTTTTTTGGTACTTCTCTCAGAAAAGTTATTCTTATAGCTTGTACTTTTTTGTGTGGGTTCATTTATTCAGATAAGTAGTGAATAACGAGGATTGTAAGCATATAAACTGTTTTCCACGCAAGAATTTTGAAAATATTGGCTTTGTTACATAGATGGCGGGCCGGCAGCCGTGAACTCATACCGCTCCAGGTCGCTGTCATTTAGTGTCGCCTTAAGTGAACTAGTCGCGCCGTATCTATGTCAGTTAATTGTCTAATCTTTTTAACCTCGTATGCTGCAGAACAAAGTCTATTAGCCAATCCTATTGGTATCCGACCCCAGACTTTACTGGATTTTTTATGTAGCAGTTTCCAAACTAGGTCAAATCATAATTAGTATTCCAACATAGTTAAATCTAATCAAACCTACGATTCAAGCATCGAACTTCAGCCGAGTCATTAGTAATCGTAATGAGTCGCACGTGCTTAATGCGTACTGGGACCAATTTAATTGGATTTGCAAACCAATTAATGTTCCATGTTCCGGCATTATAGAACACAATATATTGAGAAGTCAATACGTTGATGCATCCATTGATAATTGATTAGAGCATGGATTGAATGGATCTTAGCCCAGACTGACCGCCTTGTGTGTTAGTGCATCGAGATTAATTGATTCCTAATATGTTAATACGAGTATTTGGAACCAGCTTACCTAAGTAATTTTGACGACCAAATAGCCCAGTTGATATCCTACCTAATAATCTAGAAGTCCGCGGTTCGAATACCGGTAGGTGCACCCATTTAAATTATGATAATACCGATTTAAAAGTGTATGTAATTTTAAATAAATACCTACATAATAATAATTATTTTTATTAATATAAATAAATATTTATATTAATATAAATTCTGGATAATGTAATGTATGTACATAGGCACATAAGTGAATTTGCTAGAAACGGTCATAACCATAATGTTAACACCAGGAACAGACATAAATTTATAATGCCTACTACTCGGCTAAGTCGAGTTAGTTAGTCTTTTGTGGGGCGATGTACATGCTTTTACCACAAGATCCCAGAAAATATTAAAACAAATGTGTGACGAAAATCGAAAGAATTGTTTAAAATCATTTCTGTGGTAGAGGTTACTATAACATAAATGACTTTCTTTATGATACCACAGATTTTGAATGGGGCGACCGTAGAGCGAAAGCGTTCAGCTGATGGTAATTCATATGATTAATGAGCCCTGCCCATTATAATGCAGTGCCGCTCAGGGTTCTTGAAAAACCCAAAAATTCTGAGACATTAGATCACTGTCACCTTGAGACAAATGATGTTAAGTCTCATTCAGATCGTAACACAGTAATGTTTTCACATTACTGCTTCACGGCAGGTGGTACCCATAATCTAGCCGGCATCCTGTGCAAAGAAGCTTCCCACTGGTAACTTTACAGATGATTGTGTTCAGTTGAGATTAATAAGTAATAAAGCTTATCATAAATATTCAATGCACTTTCATCGCTGCAATACTGGTATTACCCTGCGGTTAACAGATCGGCTTACGTTTAGATACCTTTGACACACAATATGATTTTGTCGGATATTGGTTGCAGTGTATTGAAGCCTCTCGACTATATCTGTTATAAGGTTATAACACAAAACCACTTTAGCTGGTCTGCTACGATGTATTAGTATGAGCCGATATCTAGCTCTTTATTAAAATTGGATTAATTGGCTCCTTTGCACAGGATGCCGGCTATATTATGGGTACCACAACGGCGCCTATTTCTGCCGTCAATCAGTAATGTGTAAGCATTACTGAGTTTTGGTCTGAAGGGCGCCGAAAATAGTGAATTTACTGGTCAACTGAGACTTAACATCTTATGTCTCAAGGTGGCGAGCGCAGTTGTATGCCGCTCAAAATTTTTGGGGTTTTTCAAGAATCCTGAGCTGCTGTAATGGGCAGCGCGTATCAATTACCATCAGCTGAACATCCTGCTCGCCTCGTCCTTTATTTCCATAAAAAAAAAAACCCATGTGTGTATTCATATGGAAATAGTATACAACTGTTATATTTATATGCAAAAAGATTCTGCAAAATTAATATTTCTTTTATTTTACAATTTAATTTTATTCAAACAAACCAAATGTTATAAGTATATTAATACTATGACTATATTAAATTAAAACTATCATTACGAGGAAGCGCACTAGGAATACTGGCAGCATTTCCACGTTAGATAGCTAGGCTGATCCGTTGACCGAAATACCTGCTAGCGTTTAGGTTGCCAGAAGCCCTATTGAGACGAGAAGATAGTACTTTATATCAGTTAAATGACAAGATTCATAGCTTTGAATTTCATTAGAGAGATCAATTTCGATGAAAAAACCACATTATTAGTTAATTCATAATGAGTTACTAACTTGGATAACTTATAAGTCTAGATCGCAACACACAAACATTAAAACAAAGTGACTAACCTGTAGCTAGTGTAAGACGTTGCTGTCATGCACACTGTATTAATAAACCTGGCCTGTTGTTATGCGTTGCCTAACAGCAAGACGTTCTGTCTAAACCAGGGAAAGCATATCTAGATGTATAAATTAATGTTAAAAATTTATGAGTTTGGACCTATATGAGGCAGCAATAGTGTAGAGTTTTTTTTTATCCAAAATATTTTTGAATTTGTACTTCTTTAGGCGCGTTATGGAAAAATGATGAGAGTGAAATTTTAAGATGCGCGCGCATCACTGTAGCAAAAAGTAACAGGGTGAAGTTGCTTCCTAAAACTTTCTGACGTAAGCGACATTAGGCAAAGGGTTCAAGCCCGTACAGTAAATGACTGTATTACGTATGAATGATAATTGGACAATTGTTGCAAAATTTTTACAATAGTGTTCTTTCTACAAACGTAGAATAGCACCAGGGATAAATAATCTTAAAGATTTTTGCTTTGTTAGGCCAAAGAAGTGTAACTTCTTACATGCACACATAACACACATACTTTTTATTAAACGGTATTATAAAAGATCAGCGTAATAATCTAAGTTATCTATGCTGTACTACGAAGCAACTGAATTCTGCACATTCAATATAGCGAATAGTTGCAAAAATACCGAACTAGCTTCACTCATGTACAACGTTTGATTAACAAAGCTGCAATGTTATGAGAGATTCCTCTGTTCAGTTAACATTGCTTCGGATTTATATTTTTTTCCTGCATTGTTCTAAAGGCTATCGTTAAAATATATAAAATTCAAGCAGGTTTTTGTGTATATGATGATCTCGTAAACTCTTTAACCAATTCTTAAACTTCATTCACATTTAACAAATCTACATTATCAGCAATTAATGTAGTATCGGATTTTGTGGGATTGGATTTTAATATTTATCATGATGTTATAATTAAGGAATCACGGGGCGGTTAAAATTTAAGTGGTGTTTATTTAAGAAAAAATACAGACTTAAAGGACAGAGGTACGAAGGTAGTTAGGGACTGCCTGCTCGAGTCCCATACAATTAACACTTGCTTACTACCTGGGTTTCTCACCCCCACCTCTGTCTTAACTAAACATCTGTTATTTTAGAAATTCTACTTAATCCCTTTATTTACAACCTTATCGAAAAAAATACTAAGTGCTAAGTACGAAGGTGTAATAAAACAATAAAATAAAAAAAAACTTAAACCTAAAAATGACCATTCCACATTAGTATGTATATTCCCCTGAAAACATAATCCTGCGAATGTCGCGATAGGTCGTGTTATAAAAATAACGGCTAGCACACTGGATAGAAACAGTGTGGTTGCTATATAGAGTAAAAAATTCCTTAGTACTAAATTAATATAAATTAAGGAATCGAGAAGAAGAAAACATTTCTTGTTTTAGTAAAAATTCTAAAAATAATATATATAAATAAGAGAGGGCGCATTCAGTTTTTTATGTAAAAATTAGAATCTGGAATTAGTCAAATTGACCAATATTATTCGTTTTTAGGCTGTATTTGTTTGTGTAAGTAATTATAAATATATTACATACATGTATTATTAGTGTTTAAGTTACGCATTGTACAAAAATTTAATAATGTTTAAGTATATAATAATAAATAACTTAGACATGGACGGTTAATACCGTAGTATCAATGCATGTGGTGTTAACCTATAATTAGTTATACAATTAATAATAGTTATGTACACTTTTGTTGCTTTTTTATAAGTTTTATTGTAATAACCGCTGGTATACCTGAATCCAAATAAATAAATAAATTATGTATATAACGTCATTGGAATCAATAGTAATATATTCAAATTCAAATTCAAAAACACTTTATTCATGTAGGTCACGGAAATGACACTTATGAATGTCAAAAAAAAAATGTTTCTTATTGAATTTACCGCTACATCGTAAAGGGTTGAGCTAATGAGAAGAAGTAGCAAGAAACTCATTGCCACTCTTTTAAGTCAAGATTTACATTTTAATTGTTTTACAAATCATTTCAATTACAATATATGCAAAGTGAGGCAACAAAAATACTCAAATGTCAAAAACTGAAAGGCTTACACGAGTAAGTCAAAAAAAGAAAATAAAGTAAATTAATACTTATAAACACAAGAGTTATTGAGTATAGTAGATGCATCAATCCACACATACCGTAAATAAATAGAGGCATTATGTGAGCATTTCATAAAATAAAATATATAATAACTTTAACTTTAAGGGAAATAATAATAATAAAAAACACATCAAGCAGACCTTCCGGTAACAAGACAATATAAAATGTCATTGAACGTTGACAATAAGTCAATACTTTAGCTATTTAACTATTGCTGTTTGTAAGATACAGCCAATGAAATTCTATACATATACAGCAATTATAACATCATATAGTAGGGATGGATATTTACGTATTAAATAATAGGGTGACTGTTGGATACCCTTCGATTGCGGATTGCTCTAAAATTGATAACCCAAAATAGTAAGAGATAAAGCTGCAAAAGAAGAGAAAAGGAGTGAGAGAGATAATCAAACCGGACCGAAAGAAGCGGGATGGCGGATACGTTGACCTATCGGCGCTTGCGATTAACAAGTGAAAATAGTACGGTGATGAACAATTCAATTATTTATAGGGAAACCGCAATCAAGTGTACCCTTAACTGATAACTTACTTAATTATTCTCAATTATCTACTTAAATTTGTCGGTAAGAATTGTTTAATAGATGAAATTCAAATATCCCTACTAATATTATAAATTTGAATGTAAGTTTGTTTGTTACGCTTTCACGCCTAAACTAACGAACCGATGATGATAATATTTAGTACAGAGATAGACTAGAGATTGAAAAAGAACATAGGCTGCCATTTATTGCAAAAAAATAATGGAAGGGTTGAAATCAACAGTTTGTATGGAAATTCAACATTATCAAAGATAAAACCTTGAAATTTTGTATTTAGTCACTTGATAAGAAGTAATTTATAAACATTTTTACGAGCATTTTTGAAACTTTGACTTACATGGGGACGAAATAGGAGATTAAAGATCACAGGGAAATAATATTAAAGAGACTGTTCACAATGATAAGGAATAAGACTCTGTATCATAGAAGAGCGCTGCCAGCAGCGCAAAAAAATTGCTTAAAGTATTGAATGCGGACGAAGTCGCGGGTAAAAGGTAGTAAAAAATAATTGCGAAATTATTTTTTCCCGTCGTTCTATGAATATGAATTTAAACTCTAATATGAATCCTAACAGCTCTATTTAGGAATATTATCGAGCAAGCAAATCATGCTCTATTAGATTTGAATATGCCAAACTACGGCGTACCTGCACCTCTATAAATAGTACATATACAAATTTCCATAGCTATTACTCAGTCAAATCGTTATGCATTCAGCCTTTGAGGCAACGATAATTTAATTGGAACGTCTCGCAGCATCCTTGCTGCTTCAAGTTTGTTGCTCTACGAACTTTATTACTAACCATAATCTTGTAAACTAAGTATTCTGCATATATTGGGAATAATACGAATTTTTAAGAAAGTTCTGTTCAGTTATTGATTCGTGGATCGGTATATGTATTTGAAGCAAACACTGAGGAAATTTTCATTAAAATCGTAACATTTAGATGGGTATACTCACTAAGTTATGTTATTTCAGATATATACATCATCATCAGACTGAAAAGACGCCCACTGCTGGATAAAGGCCTCCATGACGATCGGTCCTGAACTACTCTCTCTCTGCGCTACGCTATCAATCGTATTCCTGAGATCTTGATCAGATCGTGGGTCCATCAAGGGGGAGCCTACCAAGACTGTGTCTTCCGGTACGTGGTCACCATTCGAAAGCTTTACTGCCCCAGCGGCCATATGTCCGTCGAACTATGTGCTCTGCCAACTGCCATGTCGATGACCAAATTTCTCCTACGAATCTCTTCATTTCTGGTTCGATCTCTCCATTGCCTCTCAACGACCATCAGCTTTCTCATCAGGCTCGTAGTTAGCGACCACGTCTGCGTATCGTAAGTCATCACTGGTAACACACACTGTTTGAAAACCTTCGTTTTCAGATAGTGTGGTATTTGGAACGAGAAGAAGCTTGTCGAGATATACATACTCCCTGATAATTGTCAGAGCTGATTATAATACTGCAGGCTTTTAAATGCTAGAATTGAGATATATTCAGTGAATTTGTTTGAAATTCCAATGTAAATAGAATACTTTAAGTACCTTATAATCTATTTTATTAGTGCTGAAAAAGTATAAAACACAGTCCGTCGCTATGTCTGCTGTCTGATTGCGATGAAATATATCTTACGAATAGATTTCCATATGGTATCTTTCACTTAATGGAGACAGATGATCCTAGAGATGAGGTTTAGGTGTGAATTTAAAAGCCTTCTGGCGATTATTTAAAATGATAATTATTTTGAAAACCTTTTGCTTTTTTACTATTGTTTCATTTTAAAACACTGAGCTAGATGTACAAAATGATTAATTAATTTAATGCGAAGTGTATATTTTTTTTTTATTTCTCATAGGAGGTGTGAATCAACTTTATCTATAATATCGGAATAAGCCCTGTCTTTGTCTTGGGTAGCTTGAATGCCTCGCTTTACTCAGAACTCTGCATCACTTCCTCGCTTCGCTTAGGTATTAAAATTAAATTTAAAGTCAGTCCAAAGTGGATGTAAGTACGAAGAAGTGACGAAGTATAATCCGACTAAATTTGAAAGCGGGCAGCTGCATAAAACGTAGGGGATTTCGGCTATCTCCGTTTTTTAAAAGATTATAGCCGTCATCTGTCAATCTATGAATCACTGCACGTTTCATACAATCGAGTGAATCGCTTTTTGGATAATTTCGCTAGGCGGGTCATTCGTTACGCATGCGATCCAAAGCGACGCCCGTGACGTCACACTTTTCTTTACTCTACTTTTTAAATCGTTTACACTAATAAACTAAAGGATAGGAAAGCATAAACAAGTGAATACAGATAATAAACAAACACAGGAACCTCAAATCAAACCACATGCAAGTAATAAAATGAAGTCTTTGGAAACACGAATCGTGTTTACGGTCACATATAAATAAAAATCCTTCGCGATCCAAGTATATGTGTGTCGTTTACATAAACCATAGGTTGGTTGTCGCAGTACCGCGCGTGACTGATGTTTTTATGTGGAACTTCGCCCTACTCTTTATTACAACCTCGGTAGCTAGTAAAGCTCTGTGTAGTTCACGTCAACCGGAAAACTTTATGATTTTTCGTTGCATAATTAAATGCATTTTGGCTTTTTATTATTCAAATACTACTATACAGTACTCGTTCATTCCAAAATTAATTTAATAAGAATTACGGCATTACCATATAAAATAAAATAAAAACCCTCACACAGTGGGAGGCTCCTTTGCACAGGATGCCAGCTAGATTATGGGTACCACAATGGCGCCTATTTCTGCCGTGAAGCAGTAATGTGTCAGCATTACTGTGTTTCGGTCTGAAAGGTGCCGTAGCTAGTGAAATTACTGGGCAAATGAGACTTAACATCTTATGTCTCAATGTGACGAGCGCAGTTGTAGTGCTGCTCAGAATTTTTGGGGTTTTTCAAGAATCCTGAGCGGCACTGCATTGTAATCAGCTGGGCGTATCAATTACCATCGCCTGAAAGTCCTGCTCGTCTTTTCCCTTATTTTTCATTTAAAAAAAACACACACACATGCGCAAACACACACACGCATACAGGCATACCTCTTTTAGTGAGTTTGCTAATTATGTATAATAATGTATAACCTTTCGGAAGGACCTAGCCTCTGCAACTCAGGGTATCCTACCGCAGAGGCATAAAAAAAAGGCATAAAAAGGCATTTATTTTCTCAAAATTGATTCCTTAAGAATTCTTTTTGATGTCATTTCTTATACTACTAGATACTACTACCGCTTCGGAAACAAATAGCGCTCTGAGAGAGAAGAAGCGGCGCAAGAAACTCTCCCAGCATTCTTTTTTTTGCGCTCTTTTCAATAAAAATATACAATATTGTACAGTCGCTATAAAATAATCACAATCTAGTCCCAGGCTGTCCGATCATTTAGATATTCAGCAGTGGAGTAATAGGATTTACGACAGAGCCATTTTTTTATAAAACATTTAAATTTATTTATAGATAATGCCTGAACAGTGGCTGGGACTTTATTGTAGAAGTGTATACATTTACCCTTAAAGCTATTATGTATCTTATGAAGCCTACTAGAATTAGTTACAAGCAATCCCTTATTTCTAGTGTTATAATAATGAAAATCACTATTAAGAGCAAAAAGGTGACGATTTTTGTGAACATATATTAAATTTTCATAAATGTACTGACAATAAACAGTCATAATATTTATTTCTTTAAATTTTTCTTTGAGAGTCTGTCTATAACCAAGCTGATATATTGCACGAACAGCTCTCTTTTGCAGTGCAAACACTATATCAATGTCAGCAGCATGACCCCATAGTAATATACCGTACGTCATGATGCTGTGAAAATAACTAAAGTACACTAATCTAGCGGCCGCAACATTCGTGTACTCTCTAATCTTTCTAACTGCATATGCCGCAGAGCTGAGTCTATCTGCTAGATGGGTAATATGTGGACCCCACTGAAGCTTTTTATCTAACGTGATACCCAAGAAGACGTAGCCTCCGAGCATGCACAAAACTTTTATGAACGATGCGGGACTTAAACCCACGACCTCTGGCGTTCCGTGCTCTTCCAACTGAGCTAACCGTTCGAGTGGCGTATCGTCATAAAATCTTGTATGTAAGTATGTAAGTAAGTTCAACTCTCAGGATGTGGCTTCATCTACTTTAGAGTTGATAACCTGCTCAACCCCAATATTTGCATATTACTATTATTTAAATTAGGAAATTGACTTCAGATGTCGCTCATGGAAATCTAAACAATTTGTTATGTCTTTAAAGTGATAACCCTCACTTCTAGGATTATTACACAAAAAAAATTTGTAAACAAAATTTTTTTTCGTTTGTAAGTATTTCTTCTCTACCCAGTTTAATCCCATACTTATTATTTGATTTAAGCAATTGTTAAATTATTAATTACCTTCAAATATATTTAAAAAAAATTCTAAATCAACGAATTTCTTAAACATTTTTCAATCAAAAATATACTATGTTGTAGGAATCAAAATAAATCATTGCGTGTAAAAAGCGCACCTTCCTTTATCTAGCGAATATTTTTTGAGCCACGCCATTAATTTTCTTGATTGTATTGCAAAAAAATACGCCTGTTAAGGATCATGAAATAGAAAAGGGAGGTATAAATAAAGCCATTGGTAATTTTAACAGAGATTATAAATGAGAGATTTTAATATTTTTGTAATTACAAGGTATTAAATTTGTTTTCGTTTTAGAAGGTCTTATAATAATTTTATAGAGACTACCGGACACAGTACAGGAATGTAGAGACTGTAAAGTTCATTCTGCACGTTACGGGGCCTATTTATGAAACGCATCAGGCTTCATCGACCACGTATAGAAGCACCTATCTTCTACAGCTTTTACTATAATAAACCAAAACTTAATTCAACACTGTCTTCCGATATCCCAAGTCCCTTGCCGAGTGTATACTTGACTTAGTATTACCTAGCGTATTTTAGTTTTACTATTAAGAGTATTTACGAGCTTAGGATGACTAATCCATTGGTATGTTCGAAATTGTCCGCTAATAATTGGCAATTTGGGTGTTATTATTAGATCGTTTCTCAACTTTAAACTACGTACTTATGCATTTTTTTATGACAGTAAGGGAAGAGACGAGCAGGACGTAATGCTAATGGTTATTCATTCGCCCTGCCCATTACAATGCAGTGCCGCTCGGGATTCTTGAAAATCCTAATAATTCTGAGCGGCACTACAATTGTAGCAATTGCGCTCATCACCTTGAGACATAAGAGGTCAATTAGTGTCATTTGCCTAGTAACTTCACTAGCTACGACGCCATTCAGACTGAAACAATAATGCTTACACATTACTGCTTCACGGCAGAAACAGGCACTGTTGTGGTACGCATATTCTAGCCGCATCCTGTGCAACGTAGCCTCCCACTGGTATTTTGTCTCCCGTAATAATGTAATGCCATTATTAAACAATAACTTCGTAACTTAATTCCAGTAAATACGATATAAAATTAGTAACAAAAAAGAAAACTTTTATTACAAGTATAAGATTTATAGAACGGCAAAGCTGCCTTCACATTCCGGCCTTAAATCCAAAATAGTATTCTTAGGTACGGTTGGTTAAGAACGGGACACATAGCATCGTGACAGATGGACCAGTGCTTTGTAGAGCGCTAGAATGTGGGCTGGCTTGAAGTATTGCCGTGCTCTATTTATGGTACTTAGCTTTTGGCCAGTCTGGCTTTGCCTTCTAGATGACCGCAGAATTGGCAATCGCTCGAGATTTTGAGACCCGGTATTCCGATTCGAGGCGAGGCATTAAGAGAAGTTTTTTGGAAGAGCGGTGAGAACCTTATCCAATTTATCCCCTAGAATTTGAGTCTTCTGGGAGTTAAATTGGTTAAGGTACATTTTTCCCCATTCCGCGACCTTTTAAAGATGACTAGAACTTAGAAACTAATAGTAGACACCAGTTTCTTTTAGCACTCGTCGACGATTTCCCGATAGATACCTGTACGGCATCACTAGTACTGTTATCTGCATAGCAATGCATGTTAAAGGGTCCAACATATCACTCATTACACTGAAGGAAATTAAAACGAAATTATTAATTTTAATAGTTTATTATTAAAATAACAACTCTAAAATAAGTATGAAATGGCAGATTCGATAGCAAATTTAATATTACAATATTTAAAAAATATAATTTAATAAAAACCATGATTTGTTTTCCAAATTCATGCACAGCATTACAATTACAAAAGTGCTTAGCCAAAAATCTTTAACGCTATTTATATCAGAACTAACTATTTGAATACATTACATATTCTCACACTTTTTGCATTAAAATTAAGATATGTGTAGAAAATTCTAGATGTTTCGGCAAATTTTGTTTTCAAAATATGGCGAAAAGTGGTGCACCTACACCAGGACGATTATAAGTAAGAACTTATAATCCTCTGGCCTTCTGAAGTACTAATTCAGTATTCTATTATATCCATAATATCTTCTTGCAATAAAACTGTAAGTGCCTTCTCACATATTTATAATACTTATTTAACCAATATTTATTTGACCGAGTTTAAGTAGATTTAATTGAAAATCGTTTGACATTATTATTACTCACGGACGAGTAAAATAAGAAGGACTCGTGTAAACTCAGGTAAACGTGTATGTATTTACATAGCCCCACGCATACACTTACACTAATACAAGCCGATCGGCCGCCATTATGAGATTTGCCATCGTCTGTAATAGATCAATTTGCGTCGCAATAAAATATTTTAAAAATGCTGTCGTGCGTTGTGAAAAAGTATAAACACAATACTATAAAAGTATTTGTGGATATATGATTATATAAAGGAGAAAAAATTGTGTATCTGGTAAACCCCGTAACTGCACACACACTAGCATAAAGGTGCTTCACTTGCTAATATCACGGCGCGGAGTCATTCTTTTTTTACTAGTCCGTGTTATTACTATAAAAATTTGAAAATTGCAAAACAAAACATATAGTTATGTAAAGGCTTGTTTTCATCCCTCGTTATATTTTGTAAAGTTTATAAAGACAAGTTTCTTTTATATTTAAATATAAAATATCGTAGAAAATACATAAAAACATTATTACTTTATTTAAAAAATACTAAAATTATATTTAAGTAGGAAACCGCAACGTTTGGCATTCAGAAGAACCGCTTCATATATTTTATTTTGTTTCAGAGTGGATTTATATTTTACTCTTGGAAATTCAAAGCTCTAACACAAAGAGAAATGCAAGCACGTTAAACCATCCTGAATTTCTGTTCGTTTAGATTGCCCCACTTGACACAATCTCACATTTGCTACATTTGTCTGTGAGTTCATATAAGTGAGATACTCGGAACACAATTGGGAGATTAACAACTTATATTGTTTAACTTTGAATGCAATGGAAGTAAAGATATATTCTTACATAATATTAAATTTTTTAACTTACCTTTTAAACTAATTGCAGTATCCGTTTTATTTTAACTATTTTTGATGTGTTTTCTTAGAGCTCGAACAATACATACGCTAACGAAAATAAGAATGATATTCCCGGACTGAAAACAGTAAATTAAAGTTACGTCACTGATCTGTAGATATACCAATGGACAGGCTGTTCCATATGTTTGACAGAAAATTATTTTGTGCCTATTTGAAGCGCCACTCGCGAGTGTCCAGATAACTAATTTTGATGTATAATACAAATGGCTGCAAAGGAACGTACAATACTCTGAAGTATTTTTGCATATTGAATTCATTTCATTCGTTTTCCGTGTTATTTATAATTCAAGAACCAACGGAATAAAGTACACAATTTTTTTTTGTAAATAGTTTCCCACCATCTAGCTATATTTGCTGAGGTTGTCTTCAATAGTTTTAGTGCCGTAGACTCTCGCTACATGGCCAACAGCGCCAAAATGGCGAATATCAAATAGGCACAAAAGCACTTTGACAGCCGCCAGTCCAGTGGTATAATATAGTAGAGTTCATTAAGTTACGTACAATAATGTCAAGGTGCGGTTAGCTGTCAGTGACGTCAAGAGCCTTTTTTGCAGATTGTTATAAGGCCTCGCACACACTACAGCTAAGCCGCAGCGCACCGCATTGCAAAATTGTCCTTAGAAGTAACACCGGGCTGCGCCGCAACACAATAATTGAATCGGTCAGCAATTGCGGCGATGTATATACTTTATACTATTATAACATGATCCCAGAAAATGTACAAAAGAAATGTGTTACGAAAATGAAAAGAATTGTAAAAAAAAGGTTGCTATAGCATAAACCATTTTCTTAATGATACCACAGACTAGGAATCAAGCGAACACCCTCAGGCTCTTTAATTATAAATGTTTATTGTACGATATTATATTGTTATCCACATTTTTATTAAAAAAAGCCCGCTGAGTTTCTTGCGCGCATTCTTCTCGGGTCTGAGGCAGTCTATTTTGAATGGGTAGTTTTTGACGTTCAAAGTTCAAGTGGGATAGTTCATAATCTATCTATATAAATAAAAATGAATTTCTGTTCGTTAGTCTCACTAAAACTCGAGAACGGCTGGACCGATTTGGCCAATTTTGTTCTTGTATTATTTGTTGAAGTCCAGAGAAGGTTTAAAAGGTAAATTAATATGAAAATGCTCGGATTTAAATAAAAGCAACAATTTTGTTTTTCCTTTGATGTGTCCCCCGTCGTTCAGAAATCAATTAATTTAAAGAAAAGTTTAAAATAACTAATTAGAATTTTTATTTCTATCCTAACTATAGTTGGTAGATTAACTACAGTTGTTAACATAGGTTAGCTAACAGAGGTTTTCATTTGTGCGCGCATCATGGAAAAACTATTGGATATATTATTCCTTAGACACTTGGCTCTTATCTAGCGAATAAATATGGCGATATCTTCATTAAATATAAAGTTAATAAAGTTTTAAGTAATAAAGAGTTTTTTATTTACTACGTGCTTAGTAATGTTATACGCGGACGAAGTCGCGGGTATGAGCTAGTATAAAATATAAGGTGATGAAGGATTTATGTTATAAACGCAAAACGGTGCGGCTTGTAATAATATGAGCGAGCCCTTAACCTGACTAACCTTATTACCTTTACTTGTAATGATATTTAAAATCGGTTTTGTAAATTAAGTATTTGTGTGCTCAAACCAAAGCGTATCATGACGTAATAGTTTATAATTTTATTGAAAAAATATGAAATGATGAATGAGACGATATTTATACATAAATTAGGAAGAACTATACTACTATATAGTACGAAAAACTGTTAAAAATCCGAAGACATCCAGATATATTATCTTATATAATTAACTCTCATATTGTATCATAATTTCAGATGTGAAAATGTCGAGACAATTATCACGCCAGATTCAGGTAAAGTTTATTTGTTGCCTTCTAGCGAGCTACTACTAATGAGATATTCTAAAATATTATACAAATTATTAGCCTAAAACGAATATTTAATTGACATACTTGAAAATAATACTGTTATTAAAAATAAAATCATAATGTGATATCACGACTATTTCTCAAATATATATGAGAGTTAAGGTATACTTTTTACTAATACGATACAGGAAAAATCTTTAACATTACAATAAGGTTTTGATTTAAATTTTTACGAATGCTGCCTAACAAACATACAAAACGTTATTACAATTATTATAATAGGCAATAAGGTATTTCTTACTTAGATCGTTTTTCTTAGTAGGTTCAGTCCCAATGCACGAGAGTAGAAGAAGTATTTGTACACTAGACATACAAATTACTAGGTATTAAAACACCCGTGTTATAAAAACTATTAAAAGTTATACCTGCGGCTCTGTTTAAAAGCACACCGACCGTTTTAAATACCCTTCATATTCAATACTCTTATAAACTACAATTATTTAATAGGAAATGTAATTCGGCAAAGAAGACTGGCTATTTCTGATAAGTTCCCAAATACGCGTTGCAGCTGGGACAGTAGTGGTCAGCATTCTTGCAGGAGTCCATGCAATATGGAAGACAAACACACGGCCAGCATCTGGAAGACAAAAGAATATACACATGAGATGCATGCATAGAACTTATCGATGGGTCACTAGCTTTTTGGCCGATCGGAGCATCAATATTGTTATTGTCGGTGCATGCTCCGAGTTAATACTAATAAACGCTGGTGTCCCGCAGGGCTGCATACTATCCCCTAAACTGTTTCTTCTACATATCAATAATAATTTATAAATCAGCTACTCCTGATTTGTTAATCGTCGTATTCATTGGTATACAGACCACAGCACAGATTATGTTTCTTACACTGACCGTATCAAAATGTTATGAGTTTTCTTGAGTGTTAGCTCAATGTTAATAATCTGTGCCAGAATTCGGCGAATCAGTATCCTAAGAATGTCTGGAATAAGGAGGCGAAAAAAGGCGAGTGCAAATTGGTTAAAGACAAATCTAAGCGGAATTATCACTCAAGACAACTCAAAACATTTTGATAATTAGAGAACTAATTCAATATTTTTGTCGTAAGGACCAAAGGATAAATAGAACGGAGGATAGGCAGCAGCATCCATCCGAGAAGCACCAACATCTACTGCGATCACCAACTCGCCTGCTGCTTGGTAATTATGGCAAAAACCCCCCAAAATGACAACAGACACTGCAAGGCTAGGCCGGGGCCCCCAGTACTCCCAGTCCTAAGAAGGTTAAGGCTAAGATTCGGAAATGCAACCACCAAAGACATATGGAACACCGACGTGGTCGCTAACTATGGGACTCATGAGGAAGCTCATGGTTGCTCAGAGGGCAATGGAGAGGCTATGCTCGGAGTTCCCTGCGAGATTGACTCAGAAATCAGGAGATCTGTAGGTAAAGTAAAGTCATCATCAAAGCCCTGAGCCAAATCAATGGCAGAGGCCAGATGGTTGCGAAACTGAAGTGTCAGGGGGCAGGGCACGTAGCTCAACGGACAGATGGCCATTGGGGGGTGTATCTATAATCTGTGGCGTAACGTTTGAAAGAAGGTTGCTCGCTTTGTGGTATTTTAGTATCTGTGTGATAGTCTTTGATAAAATAACTGTAAACATTTATTAAGTTGGTACTTACAAGAATAGGCAGAGAAGAAGCGCAATAACATGCGTCTTTGTGGTAGAATTGTGATTGATTCTGGACTTGATTGTAGCTCGGCAAGATGGACATACCAAGGTACAGGGGTTTGGTCCCACAGGAGCTACACCACTCATTTTATCTGAAATGAATAAAAGCCATTTTTTGAAGCTAACAAAATAAGATATAGATAACATAATAATAATTTTTCATAATCCATAACTACCCTTGCCACATAATGTACATCAATAAAAAAAATATTGCTAGTTATATTACTACAAAATACTGTGGTGGTTCTCAACTTAAATCGGAACAGAGCTGACTGGATATCATAAATTTTATGTGTTTAGTCATCAATAAACGAGTATTGGCGTCATTTGATGGTAAGTGATCACCTGCGCTCTCTACATCTCTAATGTATTTATTTTTATCCACGCGTTGGAATAGGGAACCATGTCATATTATTATCGTCATCGTGAGGTCAGCAAGTCAACAGTTTATAGACGGTACTTTTGTTTGTGATTTTAAGATGTAGCTGTCTGGACCTGAGGTTACCGTAACGTCACTAAAATGGCGGCATGTCCCAATATCATCGCGTGTTAATAACTCCGAGGAGGTGAAATATTCATATAATATATGTACTGCTCTTAGACTTGTGTAAAGAATAATATCACATTTGTTTTGGAATTTAATAAGTAAACATGGAAGTGAGCTTGTAACTGATAGAAATATTATTTAATAAAAGGCATAAGCCTTACATAGTGTCAAGTTTATTAAGAATAACTATCACTGGCTGTCAAAACAATCTGTCACTTCCTTAACAATGAATTCGTAGCTCATAAAATGTGAATTTTCTGATGTCTTAATTTATTAAGAATCTCATAAAATATAAAGAATTTTCGCATTTATTCTGAATATAAATTTTCGCAAAATATCATAGCATCTGCACACTCGCCCATACCCGAATTTCCATTGCCAACTCATACGCCATACCAATTTTAATAGTAACTTGTTGACCCTTGTGTATATTCCGTACGCAATAAACGGTCACACTAAAATAATCAATAAAAATGATAAAGTCATCCCAAATCACCTATATGAAAAATTCTAAATTAACAATTCTACAAAATTACAATATAGTTGATAACATTATCAACTATATTTCGAGATCGAATCATCAAAGATGAAGAATTATGAAAGTTATGGCTTTCCGAAAAAAAACTGTGATAATGTATATGATTTATGATCAAAACAATACTGCCACATTGGAATATAAAATAATACTTATTTACCATAGGAAGTGACAATAACATAATATATTACAAGAAAACTGGGTTAGAGTTATGAAGCTATATCAGTTCATAAAGGGGCTTTGATATGGAGAGAAGTACTGATAAGAAACTTCTTAGTGCTATTAAGGTAAGAAGAACAAGTGGGGGGCTCCTTTGCACAGGATGCCGGCCAGATTATGGATACCACAACGGCGCCTATTTCAGCCGTGAAGCAGTAATGTGTTAGCATAACTGTGTTTCGGTCTGAAGGGCGCTGTAGCTAGTGAAATTACTGGGCAAATGAGACCTAACATCTTATGTCTCAAGGTGACGAGCGCAGTTGTAGTGCCCCTCAGAATTTTTGGGGTTTTTCAAGAATCCTGAGCAGCACTGCATTGTAATAGCCAGGGCGTATCCATTACCATCAGCTGTGCGTCCTGCTCGTCTCGTCCCTTATTTTGATAAAAAAAAATCTTATTACCTATTTTTGATCGAAATAACTAACGACTTCAGTGTTTAGGTGAGTGAATTAATATTACGTCATCAGTATTTTAAGAATCAAGTAATATTAAAAACTGTTACATTACGTTGTTATGTTCTGGTATTAGGTACATAATCATATAAAACAAGCTTCCAAAGGAACCTTAAACTCAAACTTAATACAGTAACACTGTTGCACTAATATTACTTATATTTTTATATATATAGGTATATTATTCTTTTTTTATAACTTTTCTTATATATTTATGTCTATATATATGATAATCCAAAAAAAACTAAGAATAATTAAGTTTAGTTAGGTACATAATTCATAAGATTAAAATTTTTGAATAAATTAGGAAACTTTAATATTTTATTTTTTTAACAATTACGTCGAGGATATTTGGACAGCTCTAGCACAGGCTTACGTCTAATTGGGCTGCCAGTTGCAATCACCAGCCTTAAGTTTAAGTCTAATGCTTTGGTCTAAATGGTGTTCACTTTTTTAAGTCTCTAAATAAATAAATAAATAAAAAGAAGGATGGCGAGAATGGACCCACATAATTTAAAAATTAAGGAAGCATCGTACAAGTTTATATTAATTATAAACTTAAGTTTATACCACGTTTATATAAAAAATATTGAGACGCTAAGATATGGCAGTCAAAAGAAAAAAATTGTTATAATTTATTAAAAAATAAGTCATCTTGTACTAACGGAACGTTTTGCGCAATTTAAATCTACATTTTTTTGACATGACAGCCCTTGTCATTATTTATTTGGATGTTCCGACTTCCTACACCATCGAACTTTTGATACCTTCTCAAATCAGTAGTAATTCACAATAAGATTCAATTAGAATATTATCGTTTTTTGATATTAAAATGAGTAGGTAACTTCTTTAAAAGTATCGATAGGCACCTGCTTGAAAAAAGAATGAATTGTGAATCCTCAATTATTAGCACTTTTTACTAATAACCTTAAATAGCCCACTGCTGGCCAACCTTCCATATATTATATAAGTATCTTTTAGCAGACAGCACTTAGACGTACACATAAGATACAAATGATCGTGTAATAATTTTATTATATTTTTAGGTATATCTTTATTCTCCAACTTTTTTAGACTTACTTACGATTTGCTTTTTTCTTAGTTTTGTTACGTTCTACTAATAAATAATAATAATAATAATATTGACACACTTTTTACACAAATTATCTTGCCCCAAGTTAAGCATATATAGCCTGTGTTATGGGTTACAAGACAATGGTATATTTAATACAATATACTTACTTAAACATACATATATTCATATAAACATACATAAATACATTTAAACATCCATGACTCGGAAACAAACATCTATATTCATCATATAAATGCTTGCACCCACCGGGATTCGAACCCGGGACTTCTAGCTTAGTAGTTAGGATCGCTAACCACTCGGCTATATAGGTATGATGTACGCCACTTCTTTCAGTGGGTCCCAAAATACATGCATACTCGCCATCCTCCTTTAAATCCTTCGAAATACAAGTCATATTGTAGACGTGTTTGGTTGGAACTTGAAGTACTTCATATTATTATTGTGTATCAAACAATACTCATAAATTTTATCGTAATTAGTCTTCACTGTGTCAGTTTTAACATACATATGTATCTGGTTCAAATGACACTATCTCAACAGTATCCATTTCACGTAATCTTTTGTTTATAAATCTTCTCATATCAAGTGTAGGTACTGTTCTTAGAAGTTGATTTAGTAGAACCGACTGTATCGACATAACTTTAAAAAAACAGCCAAGTGCGAGTCGGACTCGCCAATGAAGGGTTCCATAGCAGCAAGTTATATAATATAAAAGTTGTACAGAAAGGAAATTGATATTAAATTATTTAAATGGAAAAGGCAAAAAATCTTTGCTCAAAATCAAACAATACCTAAATGATCTCTCATCATTTATGCGTATTAAAAAAACTACTTACTAGATCTCATTCAAACCAATTTTCGGAGGAAGTTTGCATGGTAATGTATTTCATATATTTTTTTAGTTTTATCATTCCCTTATTTTCGAACTAACAGGGGGGGACACATTTTACCACTTTGGAAGTGTCTCTCGCGCAAACTATTCAGTTAAGAAAAAAATGATATTAGAAACCCATATATCATTTTTGAAGACCTATCCACGCCTACGCCACACGTATTGGGTTTGATGAAAATTTTTGAGTGTCAGTTCTAAGTATGGGGAACCCCGAAATTTATAATAGTATTTGCGTGAAATTTATGTGAAAATGTTAATGCGGTTCACAGAATACATCTACTTACCAAGTTTTAACAGAGTAGTTCTTATAGTTTTGGAAAAAAATGGCTATGACATACAAGGACAGACAGACAAACATGACGAATCTATAAATGTTCCGTTTTTTGCCATTTGGCTACGGAACCCAAAAAAAGGGTTACTTAAACATAAAACTATTAAGAAAAAGCAACGACCAAAAACACTTATATACTTCTAAGCCAGAAATTGTCAGAATAATGATATATATCGCATAGAATATTAATACTTTCCAGGGATGCAAATATCCTTCACTTAATAAACACAATTGGGGTAACTCCACAAATATAAACAACACTACAAGCTCAAAAGAGTTGCATAAAAGCTGTGGCTGGTATAGGGCCCTTCGATAGCTGCAGACACCTATTTTTAAATTTAAACATTACTGAAATTTATGTACTAGAGCCTAGTTTATTTGTTAAGAAAAATTCATATTTATTCACTAGGCTGAGCGACTATTCTTTATTTCCATCGCGTGATCCTACTAGACTTCGAGTAGGTACCCCACATTAGAACCATTTTGTACCAAAAAAACTGTCATGCTGTGTGTGTAAAAATATTTAATAAATTACCAAAAGAAATAAGATAGGAGACAGTGTTAAACAGATTTAAATTTAAATTATTAACACTATTTAAAAATATTGTTTTTACCTACTTAGGTACACACACATACTCCATTAAGGCTCGGTTTCCTGGATTATATGACATAATATCAGAGAGATTTTTCGAATGCCAAATTTTAAAATACAATTGAATGAGATTGATGCTTTTTTTAACATTTCGTTTCCCTTAAGAATACCATATAAATGAGATACGTATACGCACATAAATCTTTTATTAAAGGTAAAATCACTTACAACAATAAGTATTCCCATATTTATTAAATAAGATTTGATTCGCTTTTGATTGCTACGCGAATACTTCAACACAAAGTCTAGACATTTTATAGAAAACCACGCGAGTAAACAGTAAATATGGAACGACAGATACGAAATACCAAAGCGTGATTAACTTGATTATAACCTTCAAAGTACAAACCGGTGTAAAAATAACATTTACAAATAAAACTGTACATCTTATTGGTACTACTTATGTATTTCGATTCTGATAACAATTCCACAATATATTATGCAAGACATCTAAACATACCTGTTAATTACACACAAATTTAAATAACCACGAGTTAACGAATTGAAAGGCAAGAGCCAACTGTAGTCTGTAGTGAGTTGTTACTGTATAGTGTGGTGTAATATTATGGACGCCGGCACGCCGGATGTTGTATTCGAGTTTCGAGAGTTAGTTGATATGAGAGAAGCACGGTGATGGCCGAGGAACGTGACGTCACTGTAACACAATCATCAACATGCTGGCATTAAAAGTCGAGATTGGCATTATACCAAATGTCTCTCAAGTCTTAATAGATAAGCTATGAATCAAATACATCTGGTCATTAAACTATCATTGTCTATCGTCATCGAATACGTTAGTCATTATTGTTTATCGTCAACTATCGTATACCGGATTGAAAGATGATTACAATATTATTTAAATTGCTTTTAATTCATGCTCGTTTAAATGTCACTGCTTGTGGCGGCTACTTTTCTAAAGTATGGTTGAGGGAGGCGTTGGCTGGCTCATGCGTCATGCTCGTGAAGGGACGCTGCTTGTGGTGGCAGGATTATCCAGTTGCCGGACTCTCGGCTTCAGATTCTTAAAAGTTATTATATATATTTTTTTTATAATCACTTATAAAATGCTCACAGAATACCTTTATTTATTTACGGTGTGTGTGGATGATGCAGCTACTGTACTCAACAACTTCTGTTTTGTATTAATATACATTTACTTTTTCAACTTTCTCGTGTAAGGCATTGACTATTTGACGTTTGAGTATTTTTGTTGCATCACTTTACATATTAATTTTACTTTACAAAGTAATTGAAATGATTTGTAAAAAGATGAAAATGTTAATCTTGATTTAAAAGAGTGGCAATGGGTCTCTTGCTAATTTTTCTCATTAGATCAATCCTTTACGAATTAGCAGTAAATTCAATAAGAAAAAAAAAATATTTTACATCCACAAGTGTCATTTCCGTGACCTACATGAATAAAGTGATTTTGATTTGATTTGAAATTATTGGTTTCAAAGTATTATCGTGCCCTGATAAGCGCAGTACATTCACCTTCATATTTTATTGTAAAATTAAGTAAGTACTTATTATTAATGCTAAATAAATTTAGATAAAAATAGTTATAGCAATTGTGGTACATGAAGCGTTAAGCATTGATTTTAAAGTTGTAAAACAGGATTGGTAAATAAATATGAGAATATGTAAACTTAAACTGTTAATAATTTAGAAAATATCATTATAAAAGTCTAGGGTTTTGATAGTAGATAGGTAGTAATACAAAATTATAGGACAAAAACTATACTGGAATGATAATTAATGACATTGGATTTAATTAAAAAAATAATAATTCAACAATTAAATTCAATAAGAATACTTACATAATTAAGACATTAATTGAAACAAGACCATTGCTATTTTTTAACGCCTACGTGTTAATGTACAGCAATTTTAAATAAAATCACATACGCTTTAATTACTTCTTGCATCCAAACGTTAAGTATATGTTTGATTCCGTTTAAGTTTTCAACACAAAATTGATAAAATGAGAATTTTAATGTTTATAAGACCAATGATTATTAAAATTGATGGACGATAATTTTGTTTTCGATCTCTAACGCTATTAATCAGCGTGCTTTTTACTTAACTATTCGATACCTAATTATTTTTTGTGGCTTGTTTAGTACCAAGGCAACATAACCGCAAGTTTTATGCGGGTAACATTATTAAGTTTACCCGTTCATTGACGATTCAGTCTTATATATTTACTAGCTTTTATCCGCGACCTTGTCCGCGTGGAATAAAAGTAACTACTTTGAGCAGCTTTTTTATTTTTTTTAAATACTTTGCTAATAATACACATACAAACTGCTGCGGTTAACTTTTAATTCGCTTATTTTATATATTATGTGTTTGATATTACGAATATCGATATACAATATAGTTTCCTATGGGAAAAACATATTTTTCGTAAAGTATTCCTGAAACATTCAAGCGTTCTATTTTTGTACCAAATATAATCAAAATCGAATTCCTAGCTCTTATTTCAACCCCAAAAACAGTTCAAAATTCCAGTTGTCAACATTTTGGCCCTTCAGGCCGAAACACAGTAATGGTTACACATTACTGCTTCACGGCAGAAATAAGCGGCACTGTGGTACCCATAATCTAACCGGCATCCGGTGCAAAGGAGCCTCTCACTGGTAAACTTGAAATAGGCTGCGCTCACAATAACTTATTAGGTAGACTCAAATATGTGCGTAATGTTATATTGATTATTAATGCAGAGTTTCAAGATTTTTTTATAGTCTGTGGTGCGGTGACGTCATCGGCAACCGAAACGACAGGTCAAGGGCGAGTACATCGTGCTCAACACAGATCAATAATTATGTTAATGTTATAAAGTATGACTTCGCGTGCTTCATGGATATTTCCAATAAAAATGTCAGTCATATTCTAGGAAAAATATCCCATTATTTGAATATTGTGATAGCGAAGTGATACACGACGATTTTGAAGTGATAATTGCCTTACAGCACCTGAACGCTATGCGTTTTAAATGAAATAAATATTAAGAAAACATTTGTTATGTTTGAAAGTGATAACCCACACTTCTGGGATTAATTACACAAATAAAACTGAAAACAAAATTTTATGAACGATGCGGAACTCGAACCCGCGACCTCCCCCGTTCCTTGTAAGCACTCTTACCAACTGAGCCACCCGAGTGACGTATCGTTGATAAAATTTTGCATGCTTTATTCAACTCTCAGGTTGTAGCTTCAAGGCTTCATACAAGATCATATACGTTTATATGATCTTGTATCGTTATACGTCACTCGAATGGTTGGCTCAGTTGGAAAGAGCGTTCAAACGGAACGCCAAAGGCCGTGGTTTCAAGTTCCGCATCGTCCATAAAAATTTATTTGTGTAAATATTAAAAATTAATGGAATTCGAAGCATAAGGAAGTGGATATAAAAAGAAAAGTCATTTCCTTGACCTGCCTGAAGGTGAATTTGATTTGATTTCCCTAAAGGATTGAGCTTTTGATTACTGTTAGTAAAAATATAATATTAATTACAAGTTTAAGCAGAATTGTCAAATTGTAAGTACAGGTATTTGGTGAGTATTGCATGATATGTAGGATTATATGAATGTATTAGGATTATTTTATTGTTGTCTGCTGAGTTTTCGTAACAGGTTTCATCATGCTCGCTTAAATGTCACTGCTTGTGGCGGTGACATGGGACGGGTCATCCCCTTCCCTAAAATATGGTTGAGGGAGGCGATGGCTGGCTCATGCGTCATACTCGTGAACGGGCGCTGCTTGTGGTGGCGGGATGAGTCGGTTTCAGATTCTTTAAAGTTATTGTGTATATATATATATATGTATGGATATTTATTTATTTTATTTATTTATTTAATGGATCACCAACATAAGAAATAGTAGTTACAGTTTTAATAATTACATTGCATTTACTTATAAAATTTAACTTTTCCTACAATTAAAGGTAATCACAGCATGCTTTGTGTTACAAAAATTATTAGTAAGGAGAAATCAAAAGAAAGAAAGAATATTTATTAAAATTAGTAAATTACGAGCTATTTATATTAATTACAAATCTGTGAATGCAGTATTCCAATCAATTTATTATATAAGACTATCTAGGTATTACATTCTGAGGCTGTAGATAGGTCACACTTAATAAGCTTTAATTTAAAGTTGTTAAGACTATCAAAATTAATGTCGATATTTGGACTTTTCTTTGTATAGTCCTTATAGCGACGAGAAATGCGTACCACAGGTGAATCACGTCCTAGATTGGTTTTACAGAAACTTGGCTCAAACAAGTCACATAGATGTCGTGGTATTCTGGCAGGAAATTTAAATTTAAATTTAAGTAACAGAGCTGGACAATCAATGCCGCCGTTTATTAACCTATGGAGAAATAACATGTCGAGATGAGATCGTCGCGAGGATAGCTGCTGTAATTGAAAGTGCTTCAGTTTGTCTGCATATGTCCTGACTGTATTTGGAGTCTTGAATCGGTACGATAGACTACCAATTAACTTTTTCTGTACCCTTTCCAGTCTATCTATATGCACCTTATAAGTCGGGTTCCAAGCTGTACTACAATACTCAAGCTTGCTCCTAACGTAACAGTTATATAATTTAATTACTGTAGCTGGTTTTTAGAAGCCCTTAGTACTTCTTAAAATAAAGCCCAGAGATCGATTTGCTTCAGCTGAGACTTAGTAGCTATGAACGCCTACTTCAATAATTTTGCTCTTATTTCCTTAAATTTCTGCTCATTGAGGTATTTTATTGTAAAATCGAATACCAAATCTGTCACGAAGCCCTCAACCCTTGCCAACCTATTAGACGGCGTGTAATAGTTATTTATGCAACTGTATACCCCTGTTGTGTAATAAGGGGTATTAAAACACGAATGTGGATTTGTCTCACGAGGCGAAGCCGAGTGTGATAATAGTATCACATGAGTTTTTTAATACCTAATTATCAACAGTTGCATACAAGACTTTATCTACACCCAGAATATGAATCCTCTAAAGTCTAAAAGATTCTGGAACAGTTAGCTTACTGCTAACATTGAAACACCAGTCCTAGTAGTAGCCTAATATCATTCATTACTGATTATATACAAATAAACTAAGTATTAATGTATCAATTATTTGTTTTAGTAGTAATTTACATTTTGTATAGTGCAATAGTTAAAATTCACTCGAATATTCAGCGTTTAAAATGAATCGCTCGTTTTTTGTAAACAAAATAATAAAAATATCGAAGAAAAATGGCGGGGATTCGAATAACCTACTTGTTTTTTACGGCGCGCGACGTTCTGGTAGTGTGGAACGCGCGTAAACGAAAATGTTCTTTTTTTGGAATTCATACAGATACCACGCAATAAGAATGTGGCTGAATTGAAACTCTTTGCGCATGAAGGGATAAAAAAAAACATAGGAGTGTTGTTATGAAATTCAGTACAACATTACAACACTCTTTTGGGTGATGTAATGGTTATAAGAACATTGGGTGTTTTAATGTTGGCAATAAGCTAACTAACTAAGCTAAGATAAATCCACATTCGTGTTTTAATACCCCTTATTACACAACAGTTGCATAAATAACTACAACAGAACATTCAGTACCCCAACTGTTTATTTAACTTTGTGATGTACAGCCGATGTCACTAACATACTACAAATTATTAAGTTATGGAGAATTTTATAATAACTATAAAACAAAAGCCAGCACTTTCCCAAGATACACTTGTTAGTTAATAATTGCCATAGTTACGTGGAATCACAATTTGCCACTGATCCCTACTATATGCTACTGGACTGGCGGCTGTAAAAGTGCTTTTGTGCCTGTTTGATATTCGCCATTTTGGCGCTGTTGGCCATGAGAGTCTGCGGAACTAAAACTAGTGATGAAAACCTCAGCAAACATCGATAGATGGTGGGAAAATATTTACAAAAAAAATTGTGTACTTTACTTTTTTGTGTAAAAATACTTCAGAGTATTGTCCGCTCCTCTGCAGCTATTTGTATTATACGTCAAATTTAGTTCTCTGGTCACCCGCAAGTGGCGCTTCAAATAGGCACAATAAATTGCTGTCAAACATATGAAACAGCCTGCCTGGTGTTTATATAGGTCAGTGCGATTTGCCCTTTTATACGGAGCATAGCACTTTTAATTTGGCCTGTTGTTTTCGTTGCGATCGCAGCGCTACAGTCTATCTAGACAGATATTTATTCAAGGTCTTTTCCTTATTCTTATGGGTACATTACGTAGAGGGCACTAAGCGAGTGTTAACTTTGATTACTGTTAAAAATCAATATAAAAGATATAGTGCAAATGGGAGCGAGAACAAAACATAAAGATACAGTTCTCATTTCAATAAAACATATATTAAATTGTTCGCAAAACTAGATATACCTGTGAAAATAACTTAAAGTGTAGTTAAAATTGATGCTATTTTAGTAACTATTGCATCATCCAACAAACAACAAAGGCATTCTTCAGATTAAGTGAGTAACTTTTTTGATTATAACTCTATATTACCAACACGGCATTGGAGAAAATGAGGTATTAAAAAAAATACTTTTTTGAAAACAAAGTGATATTCTTTAATAATACAAAACACTTTAAAATTTAGGCGTATACCTAGTCTTGCCATAATACTGAAACAAAGAAAAAACAATTATTCTATTGCAAATAATATTTATTACTTTAACAGTGTGTTTGTTTAATACGTAAATATAAAAGAATTAAAAATATAAAAAGGTTATTCGATGTGGTCTGCATTGGCTACAATACAGTCCTTTAAACGTTGAGGCCAGTTATCATTAGAAGAACGCTCTCGAATATTCTTTACTGTCAATCGTACGGATTGTTTTAGGGACTCCAAATTATCATGGGGCTTAGAGCTCGCCGTACTCTCTAAAACTGACCATAAATCATAATCCTGCGGATAAAGATCGGGACTAGATGACGGCCAGTCTTCAGCTCTGATGAAGTCAGAAACTTTCGTTTCCAGCCAAGACTGCATAGACCGAACTTTATGACCCGGCGCCGAGTCTTGCTGGAAGGACCATTCTTGGTTATTGAATAAACATGATGTTGCTATGGGGCTTCACTACCTTCTCAAGAATGGTATCTTGATACACTTATGCCGATGTTTCGATACCTTTTTCACATAAGTATGGCTCAGCCACGCCTTCTAGCTAATAACCCACCAAACCATCACTGAAGTCGGATAGTGTAGTGCCCATGTTGCACTCTGTCGACTAATTGGGTATTTTGTTTGTTAAAATATTGCTCAATTGTAAAAAAATTCTCATCCGTAAACAAAATTGTTATGTAACCTCCCTTGGCGTACCGCTTCAGTAGTTGTTTCGATTTTACCACCCTATTCTTTTTTAAATCATCAGTTTAGAAATGACCGTCTGTACGTCTCTTATAGGCTGCAAGTCCTAAGTCGAAGTTCTTTTAAAATACGCGACATGGTTCATCTCCTATAGGTGCTATCTTCATCTCCCGAGATGAAATCTTTTGCTTTCGGCAGGATTTTTTTCCTTAATTGCTTTTTGTATGAACATCACGTGGACGGTCAGATCTTTTTCTGTCACAGAGGAGGTCTCATTGTAAGTTGATAACACTTCAATAAAATTTAAATAACATTGGTACAACGATGGTACTTAGATCTTACTCATATATTATTATTACTCACTTAGATCTTAGAGCTTCTATATAGAGCCTCTTCCTGTTAGACAGCGCATAACAACATGCCAGTCTTTTTACTTTATGGTGCATGACCGCTGCCTCTTACATTCGCGATACGTCAGTCACATTTTTTTAGTGTGCGTGCGTAATGATACCAGTAGCTGAAAAATTGTAATAAAAATGGGGAGAAATTGATGGCGTTGTAAATATTGTCACTTCAAACTGATATCATTATAATATGCGTGTATGAAACTCGACACTGCACGCACTTGACATGTTTATCTAATTACTTGTTTTGAGAAAGATACTCAATTGATAGTTATCAAGTCTTTTTTAGGTTAACAGACAATTAATCTTGATTATTGCTGTCTTAAGATGTGAGATTTCTTGAACTATTACAATGAACAACGCTATTGTTTCTGGATATAAGGATATGTTGGACACCTCCAACATACATTGCTATTATTGCTAACGACAGCACTGGTGATGCCGTATACACGGGCCATGCAGGTCTTTCTCGGGAAATCGTCGACCAGTGCCGGGAGAAACTTGTGTCTTCTATCGAGAAGGTCGCGGAATGGGGTAAATTGAACCTTGTCCAATTTAACCCCCAGAAGACTCAAGTTTGCGCGTTTACCACTAAAAAAACCCCATTTGCCGTATCACCGCTCTTCGACAACACTTCCCTTAAAGCCTCGCCTAGTATCGGAATACTGGGTCTCGAAATCTCGAGCGATTGTCAATTCCGTGGCCATCTGGAGGGCAAAGCCAAATTGGCTTCGAAAAAGCTGGGGGTTTTAATAGCTCACGGCAATACTTCAAGCCAGCCCACATTCTAGCACTCTACAAAGCGCAGGTCCGGCCACACATGGAGTATTGCTGTCATCTCTGGTCTGGCGCACTCCAGTATCTGCTCGACCCATTTGACCGCATGCAACGCAGAGCAGCTCGAATTGTCGGGGACCTAGTGATCTGTGAACGGCTGGATCACTTGGCGTTGCGTAGAGACGTCGCTTTATTGTGTGTCTTCTACCGCTTTATCACGGGGAGAAGAGCCGAATTCCGAAGAGCAGTTGAATCTGCTACCTGCCGCCGAATTCCAAATTCGCACGACACACCACAAATTAGGATATCATCCCCACCATCTGGATATGTGGCGGTCCTCCACAGTGCGGTTTTCAAGGAGCTTTCTTCCTCGTGTAGTACGAGCTGTAGAATAAGCTTCCTTGTGCGGTGTTTCCGGGACGATACGACATGGGTACCTTCAAAAAAAGCGCGTACACCTTCCTTAAAGGCCGTCAACCCTCTTGTGATTCCTCTGGTGTTGCAAGACAATGTGGGCGGCGGTGATCACTTAACACCAGGTGACCCGTACGCTCGTTTGTCCTCCTATACCATAAAAAAAAATCTAACATTTTTTTATAAGTCGCTAAAAACATTTTATTTATGTATATAAATGATATTATATTAAAAAGATGAATAAATTTATTTGTCCATTCTAAAGTCGCTAATAACTATCATATAAAAGGAAATCCGAATTATCTGCTGTTTGCCGTAACGGGGTGCTATCATCAGGACCTTGGAAGAAGTTAAAAGTCTCTTATATCACATAAATAATAATCTTATTGTATCTGAGTGAAAGTATATTATTTTGTTATAGTTAATAATAACCGTGGTATAATATTAACAACATTATTATTATTAGATATAATTAGAGTATAGCTCCGTGTATTTATAAGAAATAGGTATTTGAATTTTTCTGAAGGTATTTGAATCTGTTGCCGCGTATGGACTGGGTACGGCTTTGACTACCTACAGCATAGGTATCACAAATTATATTCGATGCATTTTCAACCTATTACACACACCATCCATATCTATACATAATACCATCCCAACCAATGAAAGAGTTTATCTCGTTTACCTGTTCTGTAGCATAGTCAAAATGTTACATTGCGCAGATTTTCATCAAGTGATTACCAACAATGTGTATTTAAAATGTTCACGCTGTGAGGAACCTTACGGTAAAGTGTGTGCGTACGATTCTGAAAGCCGATTCTACGGCACTTTGATTGAAAAAAGCCGATACTCCATGGCAGTCAAAATATTTAACGGGTTACAAGTCGATATTTAAAATGAAACCTCTTTGTCACTTTGTAAAAAGTTAAATATTTATTTAAAAAAAAAGTATTTTACACGATTGAATAATATTTCAAAGATAAGTGTAGTTACGGGGACCTCAGTTAGTTAGTTATTGGTAGTAGGTACCTCAATACCTACTCATATTATGTAGTCCCTAGCACCTAAATTTATAGAAACAGGAATTTCATAACATTTCCTAATTCTTACCCAATAATTTATTGTAATATGTGTAAAATCAGTAAAAAGAAACTTATTAAAAATAGTATGAAGTGTCAGTGTCTTGGGAAAAATTGAAAATATAGATCCAAATATGTGAGGAGGTTATCTTGACATATGATTCGAGAATAGAGACACGTTGTCTCACGACATAATGTTGGTATTGGACGTGTACTTGGCGCGAGACTCTAACGTGTCTCCGAGTGTTTATGTTACGTTTCTATAAACTATTTGTTACTTACTACCTACTCATATTTAACTAAAAGGCATTTATTTTCTCAAAATTGATTCCTTTAGAATTCTTTTTGGTGTCATTTCTAATATACTAGATACTACTACCGCTTCGGAAACAAATGACGCTCTGAAAGACAAGAAACAGCGCAAGATACTCTCCTAGCATTCTTTTATGCGCTCTTTTTAATACAATATTGTAATGACATTGCTATTGCTATAAAATAATCATAATCTAGTCCCAGGCTGTCCGATCACTTAGATATTTAGCTATGGAGTAGTAAGACTTACGACAGAGCAATTTTTTAATAAAACATTTAATTTTATTTACAGATAATGCCTGAACAGTGGCTGTGGCTTAATTGCCGTGGCTTGATTATAAAAGTATTTTTTTTTAATAAAGATATAGAACAGCTCTCTTTTGTAGAGCAAACACTATATCAATGTCAGCAGCATGACCCCTCATTTTTAATATGGTAAAATGCCGTACGTCATGACTAATCTGGCAGTCGCAACATTCTTGAACTCTCTAATCTTTTTAACGGCGTATGCTGCAGAGCTGAGTCTATCTGCTAGTTGGGCAATATGTGGACTCCACTAAATCTTTTTATCGTACGTGATACCCAAGAAGACCATAGTATCCACAAGTTCCAATCTCTGGTCATTTATAAGTACGTTGGTTTGTACCTCCGCTGTATTTGGTGTAATGGGATCATATCATACGGATCGTAAACACTTTGTTTTTTTACCTCCTCATCAATATCTTCACGACAATCCAAACTCACTTTTTTTTTTGACATTCATATGTGTCATTTCCGTGACCTACGTGAATAAACTGATTTTGATTTGATTTGATTTGACCGAGTGCGTCATAGTGTCTTCATCGCCAAACTTATATATTATCAGGTTATGGTATATCTAACATAGTTTTGGAATGGTTCATATCATATTTGTAAAGTCGTTACTTTTCTGTGGAGGTGAATGGCTTCAATTCCTCTCCTCATTCTATTATATCTGGTGTAGCACAGGGCTCTCATTTAGGGCCCCTTCTTTTATTTTTTTTATTAACGATATCATCATTTCCATAAAATCATTAAAACTTTATCGCTGTGACTTTGTCTGTATAGTAAATATTTAATGCATCAAAGTAAACAAAATATGTTGGTTGATTGTTAAATAAATAAATTATTATATTGATTGTATTCTTGTAAAACTTACCAAAGTATTCACAACACTATCTTAATTCAACAAGTGTTATTACTAACAACACTGGCACTTCGCAGCTGTCGCTCGCGTAAATGAATAATACTTGCCAGTTGGTACTCAGACGTGCTGACGTCATCCTGAAAAGTGGCTTTTAATGAAATCAGTTTCTACTTTTTACGATATACCAAATAAAAATCATTTTTATCTCTTATTTCCCTCTAAAAGGTCAAAGCATATAATTGCTTTTAGTATACACAAGTGCTGACCAGACATACATTGTTTTGCCATGTAAATTAAAAACCCTGCGCCCGCTCATTGTATGAATTGTCATTAATGTATCGAATGTATTGACTTAATTATTTGTATGCGAATATTTTATATTAAAAATAGGTTCCAGGTGAGTAATCACTACATAATATTAACTGTAATTTGAAAAAAAAAAATACTGTTCTGCATTATTACAGTTATTTTGGCCTAATAGCCTGCGCTGATACTCTTACAATATACAATAATATTACAGAAATATACTAAAAACTTCTGCAAAACGCGCTGCATCTTATGGTATAAGTATTATTCCGATCAGTTTATAAGATTTCTAAGTGTAACCGTAGGTTGTGGGAAACTTTAATTATAATGTCTACTTTGTAATGAATTTTGTTTACATACTGGAACGAGTGTGCTGCAATGCGTAGTGAAGAAGAGCGTGTGATGTCACGTGATGCCTTGTGCAGTATTCGCATGATACAGCGGGGCTGAAGCGATGGAAGACCAATCTCGAATGTCCCTTGGCTATGAATCTGTGTGTCGGTGACATAGTTGGAGAGATCTTTATATTTACTAGACATGGATAGGAACTTTGGGTCAGGTTAGACCGAACGAGAAGACAACCTAACATGACACGATGTTAAACTATATAGTCTTTCCGTCTTTATTGCACTTTATGAAATAATTTTTAATGATTTTCTTTTTATTTTATGCTAAATGGATCCAACGGTGTGCCACTGGCTCGAAGTGCTACAATGTGGAAACTGCATTACTGCTTAGCCTGGCATGATGCGTAGCGTCTACGGAAGAGGCGTTGAGCATGGTAAAGCGCAACGTGTGCTGATTATGCGTTTGTGTTTGTGTGTGCCATTGCGGCATCTGCTCTTGACGCTGCGGTGTGGTGGTGCAGGGTGGCACCTGTACATGCTAATTTACGTGGTGTACTAGACGTGCATACTTTGGTATGTTCTGGTGGCTTATCACGGCCACGTGTACGGTGACAAATTTTAATTTTGTTGCGATAGAGGAGCATAGTGCCCAAATGAAATTAAATAACTTAAAGGGCGTGCCCGTGCACCGTGTTATTTTATTAATATTGCAGGAGAAAGACATGATTGTTTTGTTGAATGGCGCGGTTCCATCCATGGTAATCACAATCTCTGCGAGCTTGAAATAATTCGTGGTTGATTGCTTAAATGTTAAACCCTAATTTAATCGGAACATCAATTGTGTGATTTTTTCTTAAATTTATATGTATATACCACAGCCTAACAATATACTAGAGTAGCGTCGACCTGACAGCCCTATTTAAAATAATAAGGAGCTAATGCCAAGCGTGGTTGACTTTTTATTTATTTTTTTAATTTAAAATAAAGGACGAGATGAGCAGGACGTTCAGCTGATGGTAACTGATACCCCCTGCCCATTACAATGCAGTGCCGCTCAGGATTCTTGAAAAACTCCAAAAATTCTGAGCGGCACTACAACTGCGCTCGTCACCTTGAGACGTAAGATGTTAAGTCTCATTTGCCCTCTAATTTCACTAGCTACGGCGCACTTCAGACCGAAACACAATAATGCTTACACATTAGTCACTTTACTGCTTCACGGCAGAAATAGGCGCGGTTGTTATATAACTTGTCAATCAACATCGGTAACAGGACTATTAGATTCGCTACATTTTCTATCTCGCTGTTTCTCCGTTTGAGATATTCTTATTGCTAGTTTATTGCAAGTCTATAGTGTAAACGTTCTGAGGTTCGCATTTGTCTGGTATTTTTTTAAATGTAATTTTAAAATCAATGTTTTATTCTTAGATAAAGGATTGGTCTAGTTACCGCACTACCTAAGAACAATAGCTTTTTATTACGGCAACTATTAGATGATTGTGTGCGTGGCATCTTGACACTCAATGGCATTTACATTGAAATTAATAAAATACAAAATACTTACCGATGATGTGTGATCTTAGTATATGTGTCTTTCTTATTTCTTGTAGTTTTATTTTTACAAAGTCTTACTTCGCAACCCGGCATTTTAGTTTCAATTATTAGCACAGTTAAACTGAACATTAGGCACGTCAACGTCATACATTGTTCATCACACGTAATATTAGTTGCCGTACTTTGCGACTACGCCTGCGGTAACTAGTTCGAGCGCAGCGGAGACCAATATATTTTTTTTAATTTCCTATAAAAAAATATTTAACACTTTTTTACAAAATAGGAAACTTTATTGCAGTAGGCGTTACTTTGCGGAAATCCAGTCTCGTGTCAGATTTTGGCGAGTCAACACGTCCTGAGGATGCCTCGTGTAGAGGCGAAACACGTGTCGAATTGTTTAAAGACAAATATTGTTGGAATTAACACTAAAAAAACACAAATTATTTGGATAAAGTAGGAAACCAATTTATAGCACTTCGATAAACGTAAGAGTAACATAGCCTTGTAATTTACGGATCAATAGATATTTTCCTTGTAGAGTTTTTTTGCAGATTTAGTATTGATAAAGATGCGGAACCGATGACTACTCTTCCGAGGTTGTTAATGTCAGATTTAAGTGCGTAAATCTAGATAAATACTAAGTATCGCCTTTAGGATTTGCCCTTAATGGCAAAATGCATAAAGATCAGCTATCACGCAAAGAATTCCTAATTTTATTCTATATTAACTCTATGTAACATTGTGCATTTTTATATCTGTGATCTGTGTATATATTTATTTACATGGTGATTTTTGGGGGGGTTGAAATGCTTTGAGTTCAGTTTACAAATTACAAGGGCCATCCTTTCCTTCTTCTCGTAAACAGATATTTACCGATAGGAGGGTCTTTTGCACAGGATGCCGGCTATATTATGGGTACCACAAAGGCGCCTATTTCTGGCATGAAGCAGAAAACATTATTGTGTGTCGGTCAAATGAGACTTGACATCTTATGTCATAATTATCGACCTATTTCGAAATTATGCATTATCGCGAAAATATTTGAAAGAGTGATATATAATCAAGTATATACCGCTCTTAGGAACTCATTTCATTACACCCAGCATGGCTTTCTGCGTGGTCGATCTACTGTGTCCAATTTACTGCTACTAAATGAATTCATCTCGGAATCTATGGACTCGGGGGGCCAAGTAGACGTAATTTATACGGACTACACGAAAGCCTTTGATAAAATTGACCATACGATCCTATTAACAAAGTTGTACAACGTAGGAATAAGGGGAGACTTGCACCGTTGCTTTTCGTCGTACATTGAGCGAAGGCTGCGTAAGCTGTAGTTATTAGTAATTACACATCCAGTTGGATTCTTGTTCCTTGTGGGGTTCCCCAAGGATCTCTTCTTGGTCCGTTGCTTTTTGTAATTTTTGTCAACCATATAGCGTCCTGTTTCCTTTACTCTCTCTCGCTTGCTTTGCTTCGCTGATGACATGAAGATTTTTACATGCATTAGAAGTGCCAACGATGCATTAAAACTTCAATCTGACTTAGCACGCCTAGACAGTTACTGTCTTATCAATAAACTTGACCTAAATCCAGACAAATGTTTTGTTGTTTCTTTTTCTAGGAAACCAAAACAAATATCTGTGGACTACTACCTGAAGAATCAGTGTTTAAATAAATGTTTAACTATAAAGGATCTAGGTGTAATACATGATTATAGGCTATCATTTAATGATCACATAGATAACATTGTGTCAAAGGCTTCGGAGTCATTAGGGTTCGTCTTAAGAAGTTCTGCTGAGTTTAAGCATGCCAAAACTTATAAGTTGCTTTACTGTTCTTTTGTCCGCAGTATATTGGAATACGCATCACAAGTCTGGAACCCGCGATATAATATCAATATTGATAGAATTGAAAAAATCCAGATGAAATTCATAAAATACTTATGTTTCCGTTTGCGCATTCCCTATAGTTCTGAAGAGTACCGCAACTTATGCAAGCGCATGCACATACTTCCTCTCTCTGCGAGACGGGATATCGCGGACATTACATATTTATTGCAAATAGCTTCCAATAGGGTGGACTGTCCTGAACTATTACAAAAACTAAAACTGAATGTACCCAAACCTATTAGGTTTAATCCTCTAATAAATATAAAGCAAGTGAGAACAAACTATAGGCAAAATGCATTTTTAGTAATGGCAGGCAATAAGTTCAATGAAACCTCTAAGCACATAAGCATTGATCTATTCAACACAAGTGTGGCAACGGCGAGACGGCTACTGAACAGGGATTTTTTTGATTAGGTAGTATTGGATAATGTCATACAAGTTAGTTGATAATTTATTGTAATATTATAGGAGTTGTAATTTATATGCATATTAAGTTCACATATATTGTGTTAATTGTATTATAGTGTATCTAGTTTATATGTAATATTGGCTGTAGGTATGTTGGATTATAGGCTGGTGTATCGCACACATATGTAACTATCCAATTATATATATATACACGTGGGATTCTGTAAGTGGCTAGCTATGACTATTAAGATTGTTTTGGAATGTTATGAAAGCTGTTGAATCTCCTAATATATAGTAAATAAATAAATAAAAAATGTCTCAAGGAGTGGAGCGCAATTGTAGTGCCACTCAGAATTGTTGTATTTTTCAAGAATCCTGCATTGTAATGGGCAGGGCGTATCAATTACCATCAGCAGAACGTCCTGCTCGTCTTGTACCTTATTGTCATAATAAAAGATGTACAATAATACATTATACATTCTTCCACATAATTATTATCAATATCAACGTAGAGTCTTTGTTTCCGCCTATTACACCATCGCGATCGACACGTTTCAACACATAAAAAACATACAAAAATACAAAAGCATTTAGAATTTCGTTTTTGAACAAGTCTATTTATATATGACAACCAAAATTCATTGCATGTAAATAAAACACTCAATATATAAAATAATTTATTAATGGAGCAAATATACAACTAAGTAATGTACAATCACGGACGAGTAAAAAAGAAGGACTCCGTGTCACTTTACATAACAGTGAAGTACCAAAACAAGCCGGTAAAGGAGTAAATACATAGCCCCACGCACTTACACTAATACAAGCCGATCAGCCGCCATTATGAGATTTGCCATCGTCTGACAGATCAGTTTGCGTCGCAATAAAATATTTTAAAAATGCCGTTGTTATTTTTAAATTATTTGTGTCCATATATGATTATTCAAGGGAGAAAAAATTGTGTAACTGGTATACCCCGTAACCGCACACACACTAGCATAAAGGTGCTTCACTTGCGAATATCACGGCGCGGAGTCCTTCTTTTTTTACTCGTCCATGTGTACAATATTTTATGTTGTTTCACCATTATTTTTAATTATTTATATGTAAATTTTATATAGCAAAAACGATATTAAGCCTTTAACTTACCCTTAGCTTTAATAGTACCTAATACATATTGAGGTTAAGTTTTGATTGGTATTACTGGTATTAAAGAAATTTTCATTTCAATTAAATACTTTATTAAAATTAGTAACTGGTCACATTAATGTTATGGTACCTAATAAGTTTTTTTTTAATATAAGAGGAGGCAACGGGCTTATGTGGTTGGAAGTGGTAAGGAAACAGTCATAGACATCCGCAACCATCAGGCAATGAAAATGATGAAAAAATATAAGGAGAGACTGTTTTGAAGATAAATGATCCATGACGTAATCTCATGCTAAGTACCTAAACGCGACTAAAGAAATCACAAAAATAATGCACTCTACGGCACTTAGTCACAGTATTTGTTCCGCCAATATTTGTTTTTAAAACAATTCGACACGTGTTTTTCCTCTACACGAGGCATCCTCAGGACGTGTTATCTCGCCAAAATCTAGCACGAGACACACACCGATTGGCAGCGATCAGTTTCAATAGCCACGCTGTATGTGGCACTGTGGTGGCAATCAATAGTAGTATTATTGTCTTTAAGCCATGTTTTATATAAAAAATTGAGGCCCGCTGAGTGTGTCGCGCCCGTTCTTCTTAGGTCTTCTTCCATACCTTTTGGAATGGGTAGTTTTTGACTTTCAATAATTGATTTTACATCCTATTTTGAATAAAAATATTTGAATTTGAACAATACACACTTCTGGTTGCTTGCTTACTTGCATTAGTGTCTACTGGAACAAGGGCCTTATAAGAAGATGAGAAAAAAAAAGATGACAGCTGTGAAAACATAACATAGTATTTTCTGTAAAGCGAGTGTTACACATTTAAATAAAACACTTTTTAAAGGATTTAAACGCGTGCAATTGTAACTTAGTTTACATATTTTGATTTTGCGAAAAAGTTAATTTTTTTTTATTACTAGTGGGAGGCTTATTTGCACAAGATGTCGGCCAGATTATGGATACTACAATGGCTCCTATTTCTACCGTAATGTGTAAGCATTACTGTGTCTCGGTCTGAAGGGCGCCGTAGCTAGTGAAATTACTGGGCAAATGAGATTTGACAACTTATGTCTCAAGGTAACGAGCGCAGCTGTTGTAATGGGCAGTGCGTATCAATTACCATCAACTCAACGTCCTGCTCGTCTCGTCCCTTATTTTCATAAAAATAGGTTAACCGATGATTCAAAACTTTTCCAAATCACTTTTTTAACCCTTTCAAAAGTGTTTTATTTAAAGATGTAAAAACGTCTTAAAAAGTGAGGTGAATAGATAACATCTATTTTGAGCAATGCACGCACACTAACACAAAGTTCCATAGAAATCGCGCGTGTAGAGTTGCTTGTCGCGCACACTTAAGTAATAAACCTGGCCTCTTTTCATCGGTTGTCTAGCAGCAAGAGGCTCGTATGTATAAATCATCTAAGAGATAGTGATGGATTCTATAGAAAGTCTATAGAAACAATAATTATAAAGTAAATGTTAATATTTAAAGTTTATTACACGCTAGAACCTAAATATGTGTTACAGTAAGGACAGTAATGTTCGATCTTCTTGCACGTATCAATGAAGTACGGTATCCAGGCGCAAGGCCAGCAACTGAAAAAAAAAACATATTAATTTGTAAGTTTTCAATGCAGCGCTAGATAACACAGAGTAACTTTCAAAAACAGGGCTTTCGCCAATCCAGAAGGCTGACAACGCCTCTGAGATTCCGCTCATGTCACAAGCGAGCATGCATGACATTGGGAGTAACGTCTTCGAATGGCGACCACGTACCGGAAGACGCAGAATTGGTAGGCCGCCCCACAAGATGGACCTTGGATCTGGTCAAGATCGCCGGAATACGTTGGATGAGGACAGCGCATGACCGATTATCGTGGATATCTTTGGGGGAGGCTTTTGTCCAGCAGTGGCCATCTTGCGGCTGCGGGGTGACATTTATAATAAAATACTAAAAACAAATATAAACTTGTTAAAGGTCGAGCTATTAGGAATGTTGTTGTGAGAATTTATTATTTACATCTGGAATTGAAGAAAAGGTACAAAAGAAAAACAACTTAAATTGTTTCTGCCTTAATTCCCACTGTTCGAATCTTGAGTACGTGTTTTATTGATTAAACTAATTTTAAATGGACGTTTATAGAGTAAGCAATGTATTAATCATAAGTTGGCGATATTTTTTTTTAAATCATGGCAACCTCTACTTGCGGCCATTTTCAACAGGTAACTATGGTTTATCGTAAATAGTAAATGTAAGACTTCCAATGTGTATTAAGATTATAAAAAAATGGATGACTACAATTTATTAACAAAAATGTACCTGTTGACACCTGCTAACCTTAATGTTGAGGCTGACTGAGAGTTGGCAACCGTTTTTTTTCAATCCTTTACATTATTTCCTTTAAAATAACGTACAATTTATTAAAAAAACATGTGGGTGCAATTTATATCAGAAAATTAATTATACTAAATTAAAATACAGGTACTTGCGGTAAATTTTTTATTGGAAACCTATGGCTAATACTGCTTACTCCCTAAACTTTCATTTTAATTTAGTTTAAGGTCCCTATCCCAAGAAATCGCTTAAATAGCGCATAATTAAAACCATTTCTTGACAGTTTACACGAAGCTTATATTTTTACAAATTATATTTATCTATCTACTATATAGAATATGATAAGATTTTTTTTTACATTTCTATATTTTAGACAGTGCCAAAAATATCACCAAAGTATCCCTAATTTTTACAGTTGGCGCAATGCTAATCATTCAATCTAGATAAAAATTGTACGAAAGTTTATTAACTGTACACCAATACTATTTAACATGACATAGTTTTGTTGGTTTTGTCAAGAAAATTGTATTATGTTTGTAATAAATTAAAATGCTTTTATTTCAGAATTAAAACTGTGGCGATCTTGTGTAGAGAGGTGACCTAGCTACCGCTCGATTCATTGGCCATTTGCTTGGTCCCCAGCCTTAATCAAAATAACACGTACCCGCAGAATCAAACGCTGGTATCTTAGAATATAATAATAATATAATGAAATTAGTATGAAATAAATAAACTGTGTTGTAAAGTAATGCGTAAATAATGTCAACAATTTGTTATCTGAGCAGTATGATAAGATTAATGTAGTTACACAAATAGATATGAATGTTTACCTGACTACAAATACTAACAACATACCTTATTCAAATTAAAAAATCAATTATATTGAACGTCAAAAACTACCACCCATTGCAAATAGTGTTACTCAGAGACCTGAGAAGAACATTCCCCAGTACCAGTTTCTTCCATTTGACCGCATACAACGTAGAGCGGCTCGAATCACCGACGATCAAGTCAACTCCGATCGGCTTGATTCTTTGGCATTGCGCAGAAGTGGGTCTTGGCATCTTCTAGCGCATTTATCATGGAGTGCTCAGAGGACCTGTTCGGGTTGATTCCGTGCAAATTACCACCCGCATCACGTTGACGTCTGGCATTCAACAACCGCGCGTTTTGCAAGAAATATCTTGCCTCGCACAGCCACTTTGTGGAATCAATTACCTGCTGCGGTTTTCCCGAACAGATACGACATAGGGACCTTCAAGAAAAGAGCATACTCCCACCGTAAAGGCCGGCAACGCATTTCTTGACACCTGTTGTTGCGGATGTCTATGGGCGGTTGCCTCACCTCTCCCCATCTCGTGAGCCTCTTGCCCGTTTGCCCCCTCTGATATTAAAAAAAGCACATTGTTGCTCAGAGGGCAATAGAGAGGGCTATGCTTGGAGTTTCCTTGCAAGATTGAATGAGAAATGAGGAGATTCGTAGGAGAACCAAAGTCAGGGACCTAGCCGAGATGGTGGCAAAACTAAAGTGGCAGAGGGCACAGTACATAGCTCGACAGACAGATGGCTATTGGGGTAGTAAAGTCTTCGAATGGCGACCACGTAAGACGTTGCCCCAAAATGGACCGACGATTTGCTAGATCACCGGAGTAGGTTGAATAAGGACAGCGCAGGAGTGATCATCATGGCTTTGGGGGAGGCCTTTGTCTAGCAGTGGACGTCTTTCAGTTGAAATGATAATGATGATGAAAATGGATCAATTGCTAATTTAAAAAAATATATTTATGTTATAATATTTATTATATATTTTCTATGACAATATGACAAAGTAAATATAGAACAGAACGACAAATTTAATCAGAGAGTAACGGGAAGTATACATTAGTCACTGATAAAGATTTAAAAATAACTGGATCTTTTATTTAAATAAAATACTTTTATAGGATTAATTGCGTATGATTTTCAATGTAATTTTCATTAGGTTTTTCAGGGAGTTAATCTGGTTGTGTAAATAATAATTAAAATGTTACTTTTACGTAAAAACGTTATGTAAAAATACAGCTATACACGCTATCCTTTAATTAAGAAAACAGTATGACTCGACCTTAATTATTAGATACAAATGCTGACCCGGCAAATTTTGTTTTACCATATAAATTAAGTGAGGCCGTACATTGTATGAACTGTCATATTATATTATTATTTAAAATCAAATCAATGTCACTTTATTCATGCAGGTCAAGGAAATGACTTTTCTATTTATATCCACCGCCTTTGAGGGTTGAGCTAAGAAGAAGATAAGAAAAAGATGTGGCAAGAAACTCATTGTGAGAATCACTCACTCACAAATCATTTCAGTTACAATATATGTAAAGCGGTGCAACAATAATACTCAAACTACAAATACTCAAAACAGGAAATGTAAATTTATACGTAAAAACCAGAGGCCGACCATTACTGTATCAACAATAATAGTAGGCCATGGTACAGTAGATGCGTCATTCATGCAAATAAACATCCAATAGAAAATATTTATTCATCTTTTATGGTAAGCCGAATGCTAGAATATGTATGCTGAAGTTTAATAAGACTTCAGCATACATATAGACTTCTCATAGTAATCGTAGTGCCACTAACAATATTTTAATCATAATATTGGCTTGAACCAAACTACACACGAACACTACACACATACAAAATCAAACTTACCAAAAAATGCATAACAAGAAGGCAAAAAAATGTGTTCTGGCATCTATTACAGCTTCCACTCTTGTGATGATTTGCCGTTTGCACACACCACAGAAAATATTGGAGGGTCGGCTTCCTAACTCATGCCTCGATCTTACAGACGTATTGTTTGGTAAAGAATCTTTTTGCACTGGATCTTTATTTGTTTTCGTTTCATTTTTCTCATCAATTTTCATTTTAATGTTTTTTTTGTTAAAAATGACATACAAGGATTGTTTTTTTTTTTTTTTTGCGCTCGAGAGAGCAGGCAAGGGAACCAAGCCATACAGCCTTGACAAACAAAAAATGAATAGCGAAACTATCATTTTGTATGAAACGTGCAGTGATTGATAGATTTATTTATTAATTAAAGCACACCACATCATATTATACAATACAATTTTCTTAATATTATGTTACAATTAGTAGTTCTAAAGTATAGGACAATTATGGTGAATATAAAAATTACAAAAAAGACTCCCTAAGTACTTCTGAAAAATAGAACTAATACTATCGCTACAGTAAAACCAAAAATAAGAAATAATATTAAATTTACTACCAAACTTAAGATACATACAAAGCAAATAAAGAAAGACAAGAAAGGAAAATACAAATTATAAATTTAACCTATTAATTGGAATAATGGAGAAGAAAAAAAAACTACTTATTTGACTAATGCAAATTGAGTACCAGCTAAGCGTTTATCAACACTTTTTTTAAACTTGAGCAGCCCGCTTCTGAATATATCAAGTTCTGAATTGGTATCGTTTATCTTATTGTACTCGCGAAGAATACGAGATTAGTTAATCGAGGTTATTGTTATTAGATCGACAGATGACGGCTATAATCTTGTAAAAAAAGGAGATAGCCGAAATCTACCACGTTTTAAGCATCTGTTCGCTTTCAAACTTAGCCGGATTATACTTCGTCGCCATTTGCGATACTGTAAATACTACTATTTCAAATATATGTCAAATCACTGTACGTTTCATACTAAACTAAATTTCATTTTTACTTACCGCAGTCCGGCCTCTGCCACTCAGGATTCTTGAAAAACCCAAAAATTCTGAGCGGCACTACAATTGCACTCGTTACCTTGAGGTATACAATGTTGAATCTCATTTGCCCAGTAATTTCACTAGCTACGGCGCCCTTCAGACCTTTACACAGTTATGTTTACGTATTACTGCTTCATGGTAGAAATAGGCGTCGTTGTAGTACCCATAATCTAGCCGACATCCTGTGCAAAGGAAATTATAGCCAGCCCACTGGTAAATTTTATGTTTAGACTAAGCTATACTTACGCGTGTTTTTATCTTTTAAAAAGCATTTTATTTAGCTAATTTATAACTTACATAAAAAGACACAGAAATGCAGCAAAAGTGTGTGTTCTGCATGACGTCACTGCTTCAATTCTTGTTGTAACATTTTGGTTACACGTTGCACAGAAACAGGTGCTGGGTTGAGTTCCCAAGCTTTGCATCACAATCACAGTAGGATTTGAAGTTATTGTGGACTGAAAACGTTTTGGTTCCTCTATTATCATTCTATGTTGATCGGTCGGTTGCTCTGAATACGGTGGTGGTGGGGTCCTAATATCCATATTTTACGCTTCACCACTTTAACATGAACAGTATCAGAAGATAGGTCCCGTGTTTCGTTACTAAAACAAATATTAATTGTGCAACTATTGCTCCATTGTCGATGAGTGACTGATTCTGCAAAATACATTTACCGATAAACCGTTGGCTTATCTCATTTTACCTATCTATAGGCAGATAAAAAGGGCAGTCATAACATTCAGTTAATATTTTATTATTCAATGCTTTCTGAAAACGTGTACTTACATGGCTTAGCTACAATAAGGGATAATATAAAACTCATCAATTCCTTCTTCTTAATTATTAGGATTGATTGATATTTTACTGATATTAAAATAATTTTTAACTTTATTTTCTACATTTACATGAAACCTATATAAACCCTTGGCTTGGTCATGGCAATCAAAATGATGAATACAATTTAGTCCATTTCCTGGCAATTTTTTCTTTAGTAAGATTATTGAATATTTTAATTTATCGCAACATTAATGTTACAAACCAATTGCATCACAATAATTATGGGTATATTTTGTCAGCTTCTAATATAACTGTGTTAATTTTACGGTGTAAATATTAATATTTTTTCAAATGAAAATATGGGACGAGAGGAGCGAGACGTTCAGCTAATGGTAATTAATACGCCCTACCCATAACAATGCAGAGCCGCTCAAGGTTATTGAAAAAACCAAATATTCTGAGCGGCACACCAACTGCGCTCGTCACCTTGAGACAAAAAATGGCATTTTTGTTTTTTAAATTAATTCCTTTAGAATTATTTTGGACATCATTTCTAATATAATCAATGAAGTAGACACTACTACCTACACATAAGATGTCAAGTGTAATTTGCCCAGTAATTTCACTAGCTACGGCGCCCTTCAGACCAAAACACAGTAATGCTTACACATAACTGCTTCATGGCAGAAATTGGTGCCATTGTGGTAGCCATGATCTTGCTGGCAAGAGAGCCTCCCACTGGTACACAAAAATATGTATATATACCAATGATTCACAATATCTTAGTAATAGATGTAAATGAACATTTTCAAAAAATTTATGTGTTACCAAGATTGTGGTATGGTATTGTAGCATGTGGGTCCTCCTTTACACGCAGGATCGTTTCTTAATCAAATAATCTAATACTTTTAATACTTCTTACAAATTAATACGAAGGCCTACCGTTCTTATTTTACTTCATTTCTAATCTGTCTCATTATTCAATTGTCTTCTTATTCGCATCAATCTTTTTAATATTATATTTTAAATCTTTACGGCCAACCATAGAACAATGAGTTCTTATATGCGGATAAGAACTCCTTGTTACATTATTATAATAGTTTTTATAAAATCTTGTTTAATAGTAACTAAATATTTATCTCCAATGACACTTCCCTAAAAACAATATAGAAGTCAAATCTCCAAGAACGTGTACATAGGCTGCACTAAAAGTCAATAATCGGGAATGGAATATTTCCACAGTTCCTGTCATATTAAAATCTTTTTAGTTGAAAACTCCTTGGTTTTAAAAATCGAATACCATTTATTTATTTAAAAAAAGATTCTCGGTCTTGTCACAAGGTCGTGTCAAACGTGTTGGGAAAATAGAATTGACTCGAGAAAATTCTAGAACGATGATTTATTATGACTTTCGAAGTAGTTAAACACAAAAACAGTGTGTTGCCCGGATGATTTCTGCATTTGGTGATGAAGCCCCTTCCAATACCACAATTTATCGCTGGTTTGCTGAATTTCAACGTGGACGTGTCTAGCTCAGTGATGATCCCTGTTAAGGTCGTCCAAAACTGCAGTCACCAAAGAAAACCTTGATGCTGTGCGTAAGCTGGTTGAGGAAGATCGACATGTGACATACCACGAAATTCAGGCACTTTTAGACATTGGCATGAGTCAAATACAAATATTCTTGCATGAACAATTAGGTGTAAAAAAGTTGTTTTCCCAATGGATACCGCATTTGTTCTGTGAAGAGCAAAAAGCGGCTCGCGTTACTTGGTGCGTCAGAACTCTCGAAAGATTCCACGCAGGATCCTCAAATGCTGTATACAACATCTTATCAGGTGACGAATCCTGGATATACGCGTATGAACCCGAAACAAAAAACCAGACAAGAGTTTGGGTAACTGTAAAAATCTCAGTTCCTCTTGAATTTATTATATAATTTATTTATTATATAAATAATTACTAATTTGCTACTTGCTATCAAAATTCAAAATAAACGTTCCTCCAAAATTAATAAGAAAAAATGCCTATTCGTTGTTAGTAGTACCACAATCTAGGACTAATCTGGGTCAAAACGCAATTATTTCTAGGCTCTGTAGGTCATATAACTCACTGGCCAAAACGTAGAACATAGATTTATTCTTTCCGCTTGCTGAATATAAAAATAAATAAATTATTTTACAAGCGTGACTTAGAAATCTTGTTTTCATATTTCATTTTTATTTTAAATTATATATTACAATATTTATAGATTTTAGTTTTTAAATTGATAAAATTACTGTCTTATAAACGTAGTAAAAATTATGAATGCTGTGGTAGCTTATAAGTGAATTAACTCTTATCCATATTATTATTATATTTTCAGTTTAAGCATGTAAAGAGTATAATTTGTTAGTTGCCCAAATAAATAAATAAACAGCGTTTGGTTCACCAAAATAGAACTGGTAGAGGAGAAGATTATGAAGACCACAACTTACAATTATAAGCATTCTATAGTCCGAGACATGATAGTTAAGCCAATAGTGTCTTGAATATAGAATCAAAAAATTATAAGTGAAAAAACAAAATAGATGAACGATGCGGGACGCAAACCCACGACCTTTGGCGTTCCGTGCCAGTGCTCTAACCAACTGAGCTTACCGTTCGAGTAACGTATCGTCATAAAATCTTGTATACTTTGTTCAGGTTGTGGCTTCATCTATAGGATCTACTTTACAGTTGATAACCAGCTCAACCCCAATAATTGCATATTACGAAATTGACTTGAGATGTCGCTCTTGCAAAATTTAAACAATTCGTTATGTTTTAAAGTGATAACCCTCACTATTGGGTATTTTTGTTTTCAAATTTAATTTGTGTAATAAATCCCAGAAGTGACGGTTATCAATTCAAAAATAACAAATTGAATTAAATAATATACAAGGCTTGCATTTGGCACCTTATTAGAAGTTGTAAAAATTACAAAATTGCTATTTTTGTAATTAATTGCAATCAAAAAAATTGGGATTTCATCTTCAAAAGACTGAAATAGCCTAAAAACCCCTGGATACGATCGGTACAATACCATATACCTATTAAGTATTTTGAAATGTAAACCAGAACTGCGAAGACTCCTCATCATAAGTGGCCTTGAATCCTCAGTAGATAAAATCTGCAAGATTTAAGAAAATAAAAGTTTTATTATGAAAAGGAGGACAATCGAGCGTACGGGTCTCCTGGTGTTAAGTGATCACCGCCACCTACATTCTCTTACAACACCAGAGCAATCACAGGAGCGCTGCCCGCCGGAAGGTACCCATGTCGTATCGTCACGGAAACACTGCACAAGGAAGCTCATTCCACAACTTTGTAGTATGTGGAAGAAAACTCCTTGCAAGCCGCACTGAAGAGGACCGCCACACATCCAGATGGTGGGAATGATATCCTAATTTGTGGCGTTTTGTGCAAAGATGGAATTTGGCGGCAGAATACACAGAAAAAACAGCTCTTTGGAACACTCCCCGTGATAAATGCGGTAGAAGACACTCAATGAAGCGGCGTCTCTACGCAACCAACCAAGTGATCCAGCCGCTCACAGAGCATTGGGTCTCTGACAATTCGAGCTGCTCTGCGTTTCACCATACTGATATTTAACTTAATATGAATATAATGTTGTGTAAAGATTAGAAAATGATCGTTATAGAAATTGAGGTTAATAGCCTGAAAAGCAAACGGTCAGTACCATAGTACAAGTATATCATCATTTGTGTTAACAGAATATAAACAACAATCACTTGCCAAAGTAAAATTTTCCGATACTACCTTTGTTCTTTTATCGCTCAATAAAAGATAATTTCTTATCCATATAATTTGAAACAACAAGAAAAGTAATGAATGGTTGTGAAATAATCTCTCCCTATAGTAATTAACTGTGCATAACACTAAAAAAGTACTTAAATATTGGTTAGAATTTTAGCACATCACCAAACTTTATAAGCAGACGGCTTTATCTGTTTTTACCTCTGTATGCATAAGGTATGCACGTGTATATTTTATGAAAATTAGGGAGGAGATGAGAAAGACGGTCAGATGATTGTAATTCATACGTCTGCCTATCAATGCAGTGCCGCTCAGGATTCTTAAGTAAAACAAAATTTCTGAGCGGCACTACGATTGCGCTCGTCACCTAGAGACATAAGATGTTAAGTCTCATTTGCACAGTAATTTCACTAGCTACGGTGCCCTTCAGACCGAAATACAATAATGCTTACACATACTGCTTCACAGCAGATATAGGCGCCGTTGAGGTACCCATAATCTAGCCGGCATTCTGTGCAAAGGAGCCTCCCACTGGAAAATAATGTTATTGCAGTGTAATGTGTAAATTGCATGCAATTGGATTGAAGGGACATGCATTGTCGAAACTATATCAGCATTGGGACAACACAAGTCAGATAAAAATATCGTTAGTATAGAAAATACAACCCACAACAATGTTAATAAAAGTGTTTGTTCTTTGCGCAACAATTTTTATTTATTGTTTCAAAACAATCTCCATTAGATAAAGCTTGTATTGTTATCAAACAATGTTGGACACTATAAGTCTCGTAAACACTCGTCAACTTTTCATTCTGTTGCACGCAAGGCCTGCATGTGTTTGTTGTCTCAAAAATTGAAAGGTGAATTACGTTGTTTGAAAATATAAAAATGTAAGTAGTAATTAAATGGCTAATATAATACATTTTCATGTATTTCACCCGTTTATAAAATTTTAATAGTGTAGAATACCGAATACTGTGGAATATAATATCATTTACACAAATAAAATTTGAAAACAAAATATAATGAACGATGCGGTACTCGAACCCACGACCCCTCGCGTTCCGAGTGCGAGTGCTCTTCAAACTGAGCTAACCGTTCGAGTGACGTATCGTCATAAAATCTTGTATGCTTTGTTCAACTCTCAGGTTGTGGCTTTATCTGCAGGATCTACTTTATTATCAAGATCTACTAGTCAACCCCAATATTTGCATATTAGGAAATTGACTTGAGATGTCTAAGTGATAAGTTTCGTCCACCAATTTATTCACGAGATGTAAAAAGAATGTCCGTCATTTGCCGACTTATTTCAAAAGATGATATCGTAATCCTCATAAACCAAGTATAATGCACAAAAAAATCTGAATGCCACATTCAGAGATGTGCGCCAAAAATAACTATAACGTTTCGATTTGAAGGGCGGCAATGTGGAATGGGAGAATCATTTTAAAATGGAACAGATCCGGGGGTACATAAGCCGTACTAAGCGTGGCCTACGGCAGTTCTAGTTCTGACTCGAAATTGTAAAGAAGAAGAAGAAGAAAAGAAGAAGTAGTGAAAAGTGGAAGTGTTCGAAGAAGAAGAAGATAGAAGAGACTTAGTGTTCGGTCCGGTGTGACGCGTTGAAGGTACCGCCGCCCACAAGAGGAACAGCGGCAGACCGGCGAAGTGCAAGTTCAGAAAAAGTGAACGCAAATAAAGACTCGTTCCTATAAGCGAAGTATTATTTCCAATCCCTGACCCACTCTCGTGTCAATATAATGCTTTATCCTTTCAATAATTTATTAATTTTTTTCCTGGTACGATCAAAGGACAAAATAATTATAATAACATTAGTATGTTCATCGGTTTGTAACACGTTTGATAATTCTTAAATAAATGGGGATCTTGAAGTGGTTGATACACACGTTGAAAGATATAAAGACGACAAAGCGAATAAAATTTATAAGCATTTTACTTTTAAGTAAAGGCGCAAGACAATTTACAGATAATAATGCATTATTAGCAAATAAATCCAAGGTATAGCGTGATAGGGATCATTTATAGAAAATCATTTTTGTTATTAGAACCACACACAAAATTGTTTTTTAAAAAATTAATTGCATCGGCATTTTTAACATTCGAAAGGAGATAAGAGTGTTTGTTATATATACTGTATGTGGAAGGTGGTATGAGGAAAACTTTTAGATATAAGATTATAAACAATGTTCCGCCAATCTTAGTAGGGATGAAGTTATATCATTAACCCCTGACCAAGGTTTTTTATCACATTATATTTTAATTTTATAATAAAGGAGAAAATGATTCTTTAAGGAGCAATAATAACCACACAATAATTGCTTTTATTTATTTGGTAAATTTATTCTGCAATCTAGAAAACTTAGGGCTAAACGTTAATTAATGAACTTCTTATAGTCAGATAATTCTTATCAATTTATTTGTAATACACTCTCAAATTCACATAAGGCATTAATTAGTTAATTGTACATATGTAATTGATACGACCTACCTATTATAATGCAGTGCCGCTAAGGATTTCTAAAAAATCCAAAAATTTTGAGTGGCACTACAATTGCGCTCGTCTCCTTGAGACATAAGATGTTAAGTATAGTTTACCAAGTAATTTCACTAGCTACGGCGCCTTTCTGAGCGAAACACATTAATGCTTACAAATAACTGCTTCATAGCAGAAATAGGCGCCGTTTTGGTACCCTTAATCTAGCCAGCTTCCTGTGAAAAGGAGCCTCCCACTGGTAAATCATATGCTAAGCTATCCAATCAAAGTTATTATAATAATTAACTATTAAAATAAGTAATTTCGTTTTAATTTCCTTCTGTGTAATGAGTGATATGTTGGACGCCTTCAATAAGCATTGCTATTCAGATGACAGTGGGTACTGACGATGCCGAGCAGGTATCTATTGGGAAATCGTCATATAGTGCTGAAAGAAACTTGTTTTGTGTCTAATATTAGTTTCTAAATTATAAAACTCTCTTAAAAATGCCGCGGAATGGGGAAAAATGAACCTTGTCTAATTCACGGCAGAAATAAGCGCCGCTGTTTCTTTTCCTTTCAATAATTTTTTCATAAGTCTAATAGAGCTGCTATGTATAGCACTTTCTCTGCTATTCAGCAGTTCATAAGCATTAGTCATCTGAAGACCACTGATGTATACGACCGCACAATATCTACATAAAGTTCACCTATCTTTATATATATATTCTTATTCCAGATCAAAGATGACGACCGAATATGATAATCACACATGCCAGGGACCTCCTCCGTATCCTGGTCTTCAACAGTCTTTCGACCCAGCCGCAAGCCCGTCCACAGTGAACGACCCAGTCATCAACATCATCAGCAGAACGTTGGCACCAAATGAAAGAATAATAGTATGCGGGTCTTGCTGGCAATATATCAATATTCGACCCAGGTAGGTCAACATACTAATCTATTATAAAAAAAAAATTAAATTATAAAAATTTGTTTCAATTTGAATACAATTTTTTTAAATTACAATTATTTCACTATATTAAAAAAGTAAATTAATAAGTAAAGGGCGATTATTTCACTATATTATGTGGTGTGATATTTCATGTTCTTACAAATTTTGAACTGAACATAGAATACTGACTTAAGAAAAAATTGTTGATATTTATAAATTATTACGTTATAACGGATGATTTCTGGACATGCCATATTTGGACGTAATTTCAGAAAAACATTCCAAACCACAATCATGTCGAAATTGAGTTAAGAACACAAAACTGGTCAGGTGATTCATATTAAGGAACTGACAAAAAATGGCAGCCCTACTGTCACTCTTTAAATGATCATGACTTACTCTAGCCCAACCCACATATATGGAATACACTAATATTTTTAATTTTTAAACATTAATTTCTTAAACAGTGATGTTTGTGGCTTGGAACGTTTTTCAGGAAGTACGTCCATTCCATACAATTATTTTCAAAAAATAATTGTCATTTGTTCTCATATTGTGTTATCGTTTTTAAAATTGTGTTGCGGCACTGTAATGATTTTTAAGCGAGAAAAAATGAGAGCTATGATTTATTTATGATTTTCGATGTGGCTTAAGTCAGCAACATAATAATTGTAGACTTCAATTTGAATTTGGAAGCTGCTGTTCCTGGTTCAGTGAATCTTGATCACCTCTGTGAAGATTTTCGAGAGGGTTGCCCGAATACTGCTAATGAAACTAATATTCATACCAACCATATGACAACTGACTGAAAATGTCATCAAATTTTTATTGTATCAGGAATTGGTATGAGCCAAGTGGCTCAAAAAGGCTCATGCGTTTATATCAAAGAACAATCATTAACTGTATATAATATTGTCACATTCTCTTGCAACACCAGAGGAGTTGTAGGACCGTTGCAGGCCTTTTAGGAAGAGATTTGCGCAATACTCCATTTGTGGCAGGAACGAATGTAGGCTGTCTCTCTGTAAGCTAAACTCTACATTGTGGTTTGGCTTGGAACTTTCTTCCGCGTTCAAACAAAGAATGGGATGAGCCAGTATGATACGACATGGGTACCTTAAAAAAAACGCTTACACCTTTGTAAATGGCCGGCAACGCTCCTGTGAGTCTTCTGGTGTTGCAAGAGAATGCGGTGATAACAGAATATCATCTGACCGCATGAACGTTCGTCCTCCCCAAAAAAACAGATTTACCTAAACAATGATTTCAAATGATACAAAAGTGTGTATATTTACAGGAATTTGTAAAACATTTGAAGCTTTTTGAGAGAAATTTGCGGAACAATAAATATAATATCATGATGATGATGACAATTTGTTATGTTTTTAAAGTGATAACCCTCAATTCTGGGATTGACTGGGACTGACTCACCCGGACTCGAACCGATGCGGGGTTCGAGACCAGCGTCGTTCATAAAATTTTGTTTTTAAAATTTTATTTGTGTATTAATCCTAGAAGTGAAGGCTATCACTTTAAAAACATAACAAATTGTTAAGATTTACAAGAGCGACATCTCAAGTCAATTTCCTGATATGCAAATATTGGGGTTGAGCAGGTTATCAACTGTAAAGTAGATCCTATAGATGAAGCCACAACCTGAGAGTTGAACAAAGTATACAAGATTTTATGACGATACGTTACTCGAACGGTTAACTCAGTTGGTTAGAGCACTGGCACGGAACGCCAAAGGTCGTGGGTTCGAGTCCCGCGTCGTTCATAAAATTTTGTTTTTCTAATTTTATTTGTGATGATGAAGTCGTTTGATTTCAACGTTGTGATGTATCTATATGTATATCTCAAAGATATTGAATATATACAATTAAAAAAATGTAGATATTAATACGAATCATTATGAGGTTATAAGAATTACTATTTAATAATTAATTAAAGATATAGTAGTTGATTAGTTAAATCCTGATCATGCAATATGCCTCTATTCTACATAATATTCATTGCATACACAACGGCACCGTACAATACATCTCTACTAGGTTCCTTGTAATTTTGGGCGTTGGGAAGAAGAGTTTCGTAGCGATATGTGCTTTCAGAAGGCATGCCACATACTGTGATATACGTCGGGTATCAAAAGCCTATCATATTAACAGAGTATAAACTCTAGGTATTTTTATTTGTCAATTAGTTGCTGTATCCTACTATTATATTTCATCGCCTCCCTAAGGAACTCTTTCTTTCTAATTTCTGAAAAAAAATAATTATTCATATACATCCAAGAAATAAAAATTTAAGTGGGCTTAATCTTGAAGTGAACTTCTATGTATAATTAGATGACTAATACTATACTGACATATTATCTACAATATTTTAATTATATATTTCTCATTGCAGTGCAAAAAAGGGCAATAACGATAATATATCCCAGGAACCTGTATCGTTTCCTGATCCTCAGCAGCTTTCCGATACGTACCAGCCCCAAGTAGAAGTACCACATGGACTGACTGAAATACCTACCATTAACATTATCAGCAATACATTGGGACCCAACTCTCAAATAATAGTCTGCTACACTTGCAGCGAACATAAAATTACTCGATTCGAGAGGAAACATTTCACAAGAACTTCGTATTTCATTGGGTAAGTACTGTTAAGAAGAGTCGTACAATGCGTAACAGAATAAATCACATGATATTTTTATGCTTAGTTTGACATTCCAGTGGGAGGCTGCTATGCACAGGATGCCGGCTAGATTATGGGTACAACAACGGCGGCTATTTGTGCCGTGAAGCAGTAATGTGTTAGCATTACTGCGTTTTGGTCCGAAGGGTACCGTAGCTAGTGAAATTACTGGGCAAACGAGACTTGATATTATGATATGATATAAATAAACATGATATTATACTGTTTGCTGACGATACATATTTGTTATTAAAAATAAAACGCCAGCAAAAACTTTCTGTCAGGTTGACGACGACATTGCTGAAGTAGTAAATTGGTTTAATGTTAATAACTTACTTTTAAACGAAAGAAAAACAAAATGTGTAAGTTTTACACTTCGAAATATAAAGCACCAACCAACACCTATAAAAATTAATAATGAAAAACTTGATGTAGTAGAAACGACAACATTCCTAGGCATTACATTAGACTTTAAGCTAGAATGGGGTGCTCACATAAAAAAACTTATGTAATCGACTTAGCTCTGCAGTATTTGCGATAAAAAAAATTAGGCAGCTGACAGATGTTGAAACGGCTAGAATTGTATATTTCAGCTACTTTCATAGTGTCATGTCTTACGGAATTATATTGTGGGGTAGGGCTGCAGATATTGAAAACATATTTGTGCTGCAGAAAAGAGCAATTCGAGCAGTCTATAAAATGCGTTCAAGGGATTCATTGAGAGAAAAGTTTAGTGAAATAAATATTATGACAGTACACTGCCAGTACTTATACGAGAACCTCCTATACGCCCATAAAAATATTAGACAATTTAAAAAGAATAGTGATGTACACAGTGTCAATACTCGAAACAAACATAAACTCGCAATTCTATCTACTAGGCTCCGTAAAATTGCTAAATCTTTTAAAGTGGATTGTGTTGTATTTTATAATAAACTCCCAAATGAAATTAAAATGTTACCTATTAAATTATTTAAATGTATCATAAAAAATAAATTAACATCTAAGGTCTATTATAGCGTGAAAGATTATTTGAATGATAAAGATAGTTGGAATAAATGTTCTAAATTTTGCTAATGAATATTGTTGTACTCATTTGAATGCTATTGTAACTTTTGTACTTCATCCTGACTTGCACTAAATAACTTATAAAGTTTTACAGTGAATAAAGATTTTTTGACTTTGACTATGTCTCAAGGTGAAGAGCGCAGTTGTAGTGCCCAGTCAAAATTTTTGGGTATTTCAAGAATCCTGAGCGGCACTGCATTGTAATGGGCAGTGCGTATCAATTACCAGCAGCTGAACGTCCTGTTCGTCTCTACACATATTTTTTTTAAATTCAGATCTACATCAGAGGATGTGCTTATCCATTAAACTTTTTTTAGAATACCATACTATTTCTTATAAATCCATTATTTTAGTCACAAAAGAAAGCTGGTTGCAAAAGAGTTATCATTAAGTTCGCTGTATATATAGTGTAATGTCCGATACCCATGTCGTATCGTCCTGGAAATACTGCACAAGGTTGTTATTTCATAGTTTGGTTTTTTTTTATGGAATAGGAGGACAACCGAGCGTACGGGTCACCTGTTGTTAAGTGATCACCGCCGCCCACAATCTCTTGCAACACCAGAGGAATCACAGGAGCGTTGCCGGCCTTTAAGGAAGGTGTACGCGCCTTTTTTTAAGGTACCCATGTCGTATCGTCCCGGAAACACCGCACAAGGAAGTTCATTCCACAGCTTTGTAGCACGTGGAAGAAAGCTCCTTGAAAACCGCACTGTGGAGGACCGCCACACATCCAGATGGTGGGGATGATATCCTGGTTGTAGATAGAAACATGTTCAAGAATATTTTTAGACGTACAGATCAACTATAGGCGACATTATTGATTGAATGCAATTATGTTTATATACGAACAGACTGCTGCACCCTGAGGCTATTTTATTATATATTTTTATAGTATGACATTACTTTATAGTTGATTTTTAATAAAAAACCCCGCTGAGTCTCTTGCGCCCGTTCTTCTCAGGTTTGGGGCACAATATTTTAAATGGGTGGTAGTTTTTAACGTTTCATTATTTTCAAGTGATTTTAAATTCAGGCTTCTAATTTAACCCACAACGAGTATATAGGGGGTAGAAAATGGAAAAAACTGCTTCGAGAAAAGGATGGTACAACCATTCCGCTGTACTAAAGATATTACAAAAAAATATGATAATCCCAGTCAGTCAGAATTCTAAGTGTTACCATTATCATCTCACAGACTGCCTCTCCATCTTCTTTTCCACGTGCCTCTCCATTACTGGTGGTCAGCAATCAGTTTTATAAACTACTCCTTGTCCATGGCTAGACGGAATAGTCCTTGGACTGTCTTGATGCCAGTCTACTCCCTTATTATCTTTTTGCCTCTCCTTAATTTCACTCAATTTCCCCCGAAACTTGATCTTCCCGGAGAGGTGTAAAATTTTATAGGAAGTAATATTTAGCTGACCATCTATATCAGCACCAATTTTTTACTCATATCCTACCCTTCTTAAACCCTAAGCTTCGTCAAAAGTCTTCCTAAAATCTAATGGCTAATTACACTAACTTCTGGTTCTAAATTTTATTCCTGTATTGTAACTCTACCTATGGACCTCAGAGGCAACTATGTGGGAAGGGTCAGTAGTAAAAGGACGTCCTAGAAAAAGGTGGATAGAAGACATGAAAGTGACAGCAGGATACTTATGGAAAAAGATAGCAATGGACAAAGAGGGAAGGAACAGGCTGGAGGAGGCCTATACCCAAAAAGGGGTTCCAATCAATAATGATGAAGACAGTACATAACAACAGTTATTAATACCAATAAAATTAGATTTTTTCATAATTAATTATTTATGTTAAATGTAGATAATATTATATACTTACTATGTAAATAGTTGTAACAATATTAATAAGTAATATTTATTATAATTAATGTAATCATAAATGATAACTGTAATATAACTGTAAGAATGTCATGTTATAGTAGATTGGAAATACATAGGTTTTATTATTTTAATAAGATTTTATTAATAAAAACTTTTTAAATAAATAAATCCATTTATTGAAAAGAGTGCGAGAAAAATCCCGTAAAAGTGTATATTTACCTTACCATTGTATGTATGTACCTACAATTTATCGAAATTTGATAATGATTTAAAAAAATACAACATTATAATTTTTCAATTTGTAATTCTGGAATCTGAGTAACAGGAAAACTTCAAATGTGTTAATATACTACTTAACATTGTATTCCAATTGCAGATCTGAAGAGGCCAATGAATATTACAAGTACTCATCCCAGCACCAACTTCCACCGTACCCTGGTCTTCAACAGCCTTCTGATCAACTCAATAGCCAGTCGCAAGTTAAAGTACAGCCTGGTCTAACTGGAAGCAATGTCATTAACATCAACAGCAACACATTACAACCCAACGCTCAAATAATAGTGAAGAGAAAGGGAACTAAGAACTTAAGAACTTCATTTTTATTTGGGTAAGTTGTAGATGAGTTTAATGAGATAAAATTCAATGGATATTTTTATGATCACATTGGTAAGGGGCTACAATTTCCGCAATAAGACCGCTAAGTTGGGTCCATTTTGCGAGCAGTGTTGGCCTGTCATTCCAACCAGCCCAGGTCCTTCCAGAAGTTCAGAATACTCCTGGGGTGTTCGCGGACTTCTTGGAGCGACCTTGTATTTACTAAGGTTTTGCCCATTGGTTGGCCACCCCAGCAAATTCTTGGATTACATGAGTGACTTTATTATCACATATTTTAAATTTTAATTATGTTTAAAAGAAGTCCAACGTCATGTCATTGGGCTCCAAATTACAATAACAATTAACACAAAACAAGACTCAAGCCTTATAATTAAAAAAACATTTTGCATATTCTTGGCATACTCCCAGGTATAAACTTATGCTATTTTAATTTGTAAGGCCACTTATGTCAAATTACTTTTAATTATGGAAGTTAGTAAAATAAGTATAGTAAGTAGAGTTCCTGCTTTGTGTAAGAATGATTCTTTCACTTAATATGCTTTATTAGGACCGCAACAAAATGTTTAAATATTATATAAAATTAAGAAATTATTCTTATATCAATAATCATGTCAATATACAATGAAGAAGTGTACCAACAATACTGGTAGAACTTCCACGGTGGGTCTGATCCGTTGACCGAAATAGTTGCCAGCGCTTCGGTTTCCAGTAGCTCTATTGAGACGCATGGATAAGTATAGTTTCATTAAGAAGTAATTACATATTTCATCCTGATTTTTTTCTGCCCAATTTTACAAGCTCTTAATTAGCTCAAGTTAATTTATATTTTCTACAATGATGAAAGAGGGAAGCACGTGCACACATTTAGAACCGACGAAATCTCCACTCGCTTAATATCATAATTGTAGATCAAAAATGGAGACTAAATCATCTGCCACGAGTCTGCCACAGGTGAAGTCACTGCATGGACTGACTGGAGTACCTGTCATCAACATTATAAGCAACACGTTGGGACCAAACTCTAAAATAACAGTCGGCTGTCTTTGCCGCGAACATATCAGTACTCGAGTGGAGAGCAACCCTTCAGTGAGGATTGTCTCAGGTTTACTTGGGTAAGTAAAATGAAAAAAGGGATATAATGACTGAGAATTTTGGATTTTGTGATTAGCAGATTAGCTTATCTCATACCATCAGGCGAACAACTTGATCACCTCATCATATTATTTTTTCATCCAAAAGTAGGCTTTACGAGCATCCTACAAAGCGTAATAATGCAAGAATGATTAAAAGTTTTTTTATTTATGTAAATTGGGGTATACGGGCAAGAGACTCACGTAATGGGAAGTGGTAAGGGTGGCCCGGCCATGGACATCAAGGGGTCAAGCGGAACTTTGCTAGCCTTTTAGTTGGGAGTATGCTGTATGCTTGAAGTTGCCAGAGTCGTATCGGTTCGGTAATTGGTAGCTAGTAATTGATTTCTCAAAACCGCTGTGTGAGGCAAGAAGATTCTCGAAAAAAACATGTTCACGTTATAGAATGATAGGCGTCAACATAATGCGGATGGGATATCGCATCTTGTACGTCAAGATGCCATCCGTAGTGGAATCCGATGTCTAGTATCAACCCGAACAACTCCTCTAAGCAGTCTGTTTGGGGTAGAAGGCGCAGAGAGAACACATATCTCAACGCAAAGCCAATGAATCAAGCCGTTCGGAGATCTCTTGATAGTCGATGATTCGAGCCGCTCTTCGTTATATGTGGTTAAGGACAGCGCCTGCCCAGAGGTGTGTTCAACGGCCAAGTCATCGAATGGCGACCACGTACCGGAAGACGCAGTGTTGGTAGCCCCCCTCCAACCCCCCAAGATGGACCGACGATCTGGTCAAGATCGCCGGAATACTTTGGATGAGGGCAGCCCTACACTGCCCTCATCCAACGTATTCCGATCATTGTGGAAATCTTTCGGGGAGACCTTTGTCCAGCCATGGCCGTCTTTCGGTTGATGATGATGATAGTTACAACGGTGGCTTGAAGTGAAGTACTGTCTCGACTTACCTACTGTGTCCACTAAGCCTTTTTCTAAAAACTCTTAATACACCCAAAAAATTGCGTCTAGCAGCAGATACAGAATTGAATTCAATGCAGCGAAAACTCGCTAGGATTCCATTCAAAATTTTGGGATAAAATGTGGTCAATTTTGTTCTAATAAAGATACAATTTTAACATTATAATAAAATATTTATTTGAAGTATAATTATTATGATTGCAGATCAAAACTGAGCAATGATTCTTACAATGACCCCTACCAAAAACTGACTGAAAAACCTATCGTTAACATCCATAGCAACACAATGGGACCCAACTCTCAAATAAAAGTCTGCGGCTATAATGGCATCCATATCATACAGGTGGACGGGAACCCTTCCAAGACTACTTATTTCTTTGCAATTTTTTCATGTCTAATTGGGTAAGTAGTATTTCAGATATTTCTCCAATGCTCCGCCAGCTTCCTTTTGATATAACTAGAGGGTTACAAGTTGATCAACGACTGATAGTACGGTTTCCGCCATGGCAATTTCCTGGTAAACTTAAGAGTTGGCCTGGATATAGCGAACACCACACATCTTCACACATCCATTGGTTGAGCTTCTTGACAAATTTCACAAGTGGACCATCAGCTTTTTACTGGGTGCAGCATACATATCTACTTTCCCCCATTTGCTCTTTCTTACATTGCTTCTTCTGTGTATCAATGATATATTGAAGGCCAGCAACATGATATCAATGCATGATGCAACGCAAAATCATCGAAACCAGTGCAGAAGGAAAATTTTATTGTATTCTCCTTTAATAAAGTCATGGGCCAACACAATACTTATTTATTTTTTTGATTTTTATATGTAAAAATAAATATTTATATCTTTTCAGATGCTGGTCGTGCGCATGTTACCGTAACAACTCTGAACCATATTGTTCTTAATGATATTCACACAATTTTGTTAATACTTTAGTTGTTAAGGGTTACTTTAAGTGTAGACATAATGATCTTTCGGTGTTGCTGATTGCATAACTGGATTAAATTACTAAGGCAATACTCCTCGACAACTTTATTAACTTCGTATTGGTAATTAATCATCATAATCGAGTGCTTTTAACGCACAAAAAAGGTGGAATGTGCAAACTGCGATAGACTTATTAGTATCGCGTAACGTAATACATATAATCACTGTTAAATTTTAAGTATCTATCGACAAATTACAAGTAAAAGAACAGTAGCGTGTCTCAGTGGTCTCCTTAAAATTTATACTTACGCAATGTCAAGGCGAAACACTAGGGTTGATACATACAAAAAGATTGACGACGCGAATGGCGCGGCGTATAATTTAACTAGGACAGCGGCGACCAGCCTCGAATGCGTACGGCGTGGCACTCAATAGTTTTGTCTTCCTAGGATTACTTAGCGACCGTGTAAATCGTGTGTATGTGTGAGTGCGTCGAATCGAACGCTAAAGTATGAAGTAAACGTACTGTGTTATTACTGTGTTTTGCTATTGATAGCATTTCGATAAAATGGTTTATTGAAATAACAAAATATAATAATCGACGCGGACCTATTTATATTTCTCTATCGTTATAGGCTTGTGTATGTGTATAAACAAGAATTAGTGTTTTTGTTAATTGTATTCATAACATACCTATCACATATATATATATTCATGAACATTTCTAAGAGATACGATTATTAAAAGATTATAAGACTAATTCCTGTAATGTTTTTAAATGTAATACCATAGCAGTAATCATCTAGGAATGTTGCGCGGAATTCACAAGAGCGTTTGACCAGTCCTTAAAGATGTCTTACTTATGTTTCGTTCTTTATTAAGACTATATTACTATATATATATAGTCTATAGTAAGACTCATATTTTATCTTGCTTACTTATTGCTGTCTGCTTTGAATTATAATTAATCGTGCAGTAATCTGCACGATTCATTTATGTACAATAAACATTCAAGTTAAGCTCACTTAGAATTAAATGTTAAGGTGTATCCTTACTTAATTGAACTTGTTTAACACATAATAGCCTTACATTTAAAAATCTATGGAACTTATTTTTGTATTCGTTGTATATTTTTATATTTTGATACATAGCCATTGTAATAATTTGAATTAAATAAAAATTATAGAACTTTGTTTGTTTTATGTTATCGCACTTGGAATCAAATATATATTTTTTATGATGAGAACTCATGAGGTAAGCATGATAAGCTATAGCTATTGTATCAGTTACTGGTAGCCGTCAGGAAAGGTTTGGAAATAATTTGGTAAATACTTTACCATTTTTACAGTGTGGCGAAAGTGCTAGTTTTCACTATAACTTACTTTTCAAATCCTTCTGTAAGGAATTTGACAGAATTTTTACTCCAATAACGGTTAGAGCGCTTTTGCACTACGTCTGATGAGAGTCCGATCCGTATCCTTGAAAAAACAGATCTAGAAATCTCGGACCGATTTCAGATATTTCTTACGCACGAGTCCGCTCTCTGATCCAATTCCAAGCAATTCAGGGGGCATTTTTTAGCATACGACATATTAAGCGGGGCCACACCGAAGCATTCACATTGTTGATCATGAGTTCTTTCGGCAATTTCTTGAAGCTTAATTGGGACAATATATATTTACCATATTTACCAAGAGAGATTTAGATGACCAACAATAAATGCAGGTTTTAGGCAGATGTTTGACGCCTGGAAGTGTCACATCACGAGTAAGGTATATATTGTGCTTTGTCCAAAACATTTGACTACGACCACAGAAGAAGAACTACGACTACGAAAGAGTTCAGATAATCATTGAAAACGACAAACGGTCTTCGGGTGAACCTGTAGGAATTGGTGTTCCGCAGGGTTCTATTCTCGGTCCTTCTGATTTTTTTTTCATTTTATATTTACGATTTACCCTTTTATTATATTATAACACAAGAACGCTTAAAATTTAAATTTATACACTTTCAAAATAATCTGATCAAAACAATGACAGTACTTACATACAATATTGTATATTTTATTAAACATAGTGCAAATTTCAAATACAAATATTTTATTTTGTCTCAAAAGAAAACGTATTATACAAACAACCATATACAAGTTACTACATACTCATAATACCTACTACATAACATTCATACTTAAGTTTGGTAAATGCATCTAGACAAGTAGTTGTTACTGCTAGGACTTCTTAAATAAACTAGGTACATACAGACAGTAGGTTTATGTGAAACAGACATAAAAGCTTGTGCCTTTTTCCACAAAATAGCTAATTTGCTGGAGAGTAGGTATGTAGTTTACATTATGACAACAATCGTCTAGGATATTAGTACTCCCCGTGTATCAGTTAGTTATTTCGGCAGTTAGTTCAGTAGATGATTCCTGATTCACATCTTTGGTATGTTACACTTAATTAATTAACAGGATGTCTACAAATTAATAATTAAACACACTACATTAACAGCACAGTTTCTAATAAAAATGGTGTACATTGCGCAAAATAATCTTTACTTCACTGTTGTATCAAAATTAGATGTACCCTCAATAAAACAATAAGTGTGTTGATACCGACTTGAATCGACACAGTATTAGCAGCAACTAGAAGCCTCAAGATGCAGTTATTAGTTTTAAATTATAATATTTTCAATTTTTTTTAATTCTTTTTTTTGTCATTATTTTAAGTGGATTTTATTTATTCATCCTTAGGGAGATTTACTTACTAAGAAGAGTCCTGTAATGTTTTTAAAAGTGTTACGTTATAATTTCTAGCAATTCTTCAGTTTCTCTGTAGTCTTTCGTTAGAAACCAGTTTTGAACTTCATTTTCGAGTTTATTAATAGTAATTTCAAAAATATTCAGATCATATAATTATCAAGTTCTCTATATAATAAATTATATAGAGAACTTGATAAGAAAGGGATTTGTTCATTAGTTAATTTTGTTATTATGACGTTATGACACTATGTCGGAGCCTTTTTTGGTTTATTTGGTCACGTATTGTATTATACAGGAGTTGATTATGTTTATATAAAACCACATGTTAAATATACAACTGTCTCACGATCATTAGTCTGTTGTCACGGTACAGCTGCTTTGTGGGGTGCCTAAATCGCTTAAAAAACATAACTTTAAGTAAGTCTTTGGGTCCGTTCTATACTTATTATGTATGATCTAGGGGCGCCTACCCATAAATTATTAGCGATTGGACCAGAGATACATAAATCTTTTTAATAAGTTCCAGATCAGCAACATATCGTAAGCTTTTAAAAATGTATTTTAGCTTCCAAATTCTACTTGTCTGATTATAGGTATGCATGTCCCATCTCAGGTGTCTATCTGATAGACTCCTAAGGACTTAATATGGTCAGCTTTTTCAAGATTTGGACTGTATTTTAATCTCATATTTCTCATCGGGACTGTTTCTAGTTGAAATTGAAAAGGGGACGTACTTCGTTTTGTTTACATTTAGGGTCAGTATATTAAGTTTCAGCCAATTAGCTTCTTTGCACTGTCCTTTTTCTGCTATTTCCTTAACGTCTGCCCATGAACATCCTGAAAATATTAATGCAACGTCGTCGGCATATGTTGAAATGACAGTGTTAGGTAGTTGCATGTTACAAAGCTCGTGTTAATGTATATAGTGAATAGCGTTGGCCCGAGTATGCTTCCTTGTGGAACTCCACAGTCAACAGTGACCTCGTCACTTAGATAATTGTCAATTTTAAACTCTTTGTTTGCGTTTTGTAAGATAGCTCTCAAAAAGTTTTAGTTGAAGACCCCTCATACCAATTTGCTCTAGTTTGTGCAAAAGGTTAGGAACAGAGACAGTGTCGAATGCCTTCGTAAGATCCAAGAAAATGCCCAAATTCTTTTTACCTGAATCCAGTTTATTGACTAAATCATAAATAATGTTTGTTACAGCGGTAACAGTTGATTTTTTGGGTCTGAAACCAAACTGATTATTCGATAGTAAGTTTTTACTCTCTAGGTATATCATCAGCTTTTTGCTTATGATTTTTTTTATGATCATGAATAGTGCAGGTAGCAAGAAGATTGGACGATAGTTCAAAACACTATTATTGATGATGATATTCCGTCACATCCTGGAGTACTTTGAGATTTATGCGAATTAATTGAGCTGATAATTTCTGATTCAGTTACAAGAAAAAGAGCAAACGATGATGCAGGCGTTTGATTAGGTATTTCACTTTCTTTTTTGGACATTAATTCTCCTGAGACACTAGTAGATATATCTGCTGCAAGGGAGGATCCTACTGTGGCAAAGTATTTGTTGACAATATTTACAGACTCAATAAAAGAAGAGGCTAAGCTGTGTAGTTCCTTACATTCGTTATTTTTACCACTACCTATATTGCAAATTTGTTTTATGTTATGCCACATATCTTTAGATTTATGTATGGAATTATTTAGTAATTTTAGTTCATATATCCGTTTGGCTGTTTAAAGGATGGAGTTACACATATTACGGTACTGTCTATAAGTTTTTTGTAATTCACTGTCATTAGGGGCTTTACGGCACTTTATATGCAGATTGTTTCGCATCCTGATTGATTGTATTAGACCTGGGGTTATCCAGGACTTTATTTTTCTTTTAGCGCTCGCAACTCTCTTTAGCACAGTATTTTGTTTGATAACATTTATACGTAGCTGAGAAACCTATTCCTTGCTACATCAGCATCTGCAGAATCAAGAATGAAATTCCAATCCGTGGCTAGTAGCTCTGCTAGAGCAAATAGAATGCTGGAAGACCTTCTTGCGCCGTTCCTTCTCTCTCAGAGCGCCATATTTGCGAAATTGTGGTAGTGTTTGAGCTGACACCAAAAAAAAACTAAAGGAGTAAATTTTGGGACAAAATAGCACAATTTGTATATTTGTTTATATGTAAGCCACCTACTATCAGTTTTTTTTTTTTGTTTTGAGAGGAGGAAATACTGTTACGTATTTACGCCCCGGAACGGGGCGAAATATGTCGGACTCGAGTGTCCGCGTAAGCGGACGCCCCATACCGACTAAAACCTCCTCTGTGCTGTTAGCAGCCCTGGCTTTCACAGCGAAGTAGGACGTGGGCCGTGGAGGCCGCAAAGACTACGCAACAACAGTCGCGGGGCGTCTCCTAAGGATACTCGAACCTCAGACCGGCTGTGTGCTTGTAGGAAGGAGAGAGAATGAAAATGAAAATGAAAATGAAAATGAAAATGAAGGTGAGATGAAGATGAAAAGATGAGAAGAACACACTCGCCGGCGAGTGTGGTGATGTTTAGTGTAATGTATGTAAGTGTATTTTCTGAACCAGTTGCCTAGTTCATCGACGGCGGCTTGAAGTACTTTAATGTTCCTGCTCAAGGTTGATCGGTTCAATAGAGCGGAGCCAAAGTAGAGTGCCGTATCGTCAGCGTACTGAGCGAGCTGGACACTCGGAAACTTGGGAATGTCGCTCATGAAGAGCGAGAAAAGAGTGGGAGAGAGGACTGAACCCTGTGGCACGCCAGACCTGATGGGTCTGGGTGAGGATAGGGTGCCCTCTACTCGATATAGGAAGGAGCGATCAGTAAGGTAGGCTCGTATGATGCGCACGAGCCTGTCTGGCACTCCCAGTTGATACAGCTTGGATACTAAGCCGTTGTGCCATACCTTGTCGAATGCGTTCGCGACATTGAAAAACACGGCTGCCGTGGTAGCGTGAAGTTGACGCCGTACGAGAATGTACTCGGTGAGTCGGTGAGCCTGCTGGGGACACGAGTGAGCGGTTCTGAATCCGAACTGTATGTCGGGTATCAGGTTGAGCTCCGCGATGTAATGATTAAGACGCGCGAGAATTAATCTTTCGTAAAGTTTCCCGATCGAGTTAATTAAGCTAATAGGCCTATAGCTACTCGGATTAGCTTTAGGTTTATTGGGTTTTGGGATACCGATAACAATGGAATCCTTCCATTGTTCGAGGAACGCACTATTAGACAATAGAATATTAAAAATGGTAACCAATAAAGTAATAAGAGTCGAGGGTAGGATTTTAAGAACCCTATTGTTTATAGTGTCAGGCCCCGGGGCCTTCTTGGAGTGAAGCTCCTTAATGATTAGCTTCACCTCTTCGTAAGAGGTGGGTTTTATTACATCGCCTGAAGGGCTCAGAGCGGAGCGACGTTCAACTTCACGATCAACTTCGTCAACGTGTGTCGGGTCGGCTGCTGCATTTGGAGAGCACTGACTCTCCAGACTATCGGCGAGGCATTCAGCCTTCTCATCGTCATCGAGCGCCGGCTGCAGTCCCGGTCTGTCCAAAGGAGGCATGACAGTGGGCGGCTCCTGTTTGAACGCGCGAGGCAGCTTCCAGAAAGCCACATGTGATGGCTTAAGGTTGCCGAGCAAGCGGTCCCAACATTCGCCGCGGAGTTCCGCGATACGTTCCCGTACCACCCGCTGTAGGTAGCGGAGGTGGCGCCTATTCTCGACCGACGGATACCTGTCGTAAAGTCTAGTGGCTCTTTGCTTCTAGTTCCTGACCTCTGGAGGCAGGTTTAGGCGGTGCGGTTGCATCGTCGGAACCTGCCTAGAGCAGGCGTTGATCCTATTCTGTATATGTGACGTCACATGAGAGATAGCACTGTGAGCCGTGTCGACCGAGTCGATGACGTCCGGTATAAGGTCAAGGTCGTCGGACTTGATAGACTCGAGATCCTTTTCCAGCCGTTGCCAGTCGATCACTGTTTTCGTCGGTGGTTGAAAGTTAACCGGTGGGCCTAGATTTAGGACGACGGGCCGGTGGTCTGACTCTAATTCGTGAAAAACCTCGATTGAATTTACATTGAGCGTTACGTTCTTAAGTAACGCAACGTCTAGAATGTCGGGTCGGTGCGCGACGTTATCCGGATAATGTGTTGGTTCGTCGGGTGCTATTACTGAAAAGTTCAGCGTGTCTGTCAGCGAATCTAATAAGATTCCGTTTCTATTTGTGGCTCTACTGTTCCAGCTGGAGTGTTTGGCGTTAAGATCGCCGCCCACTATGACTGCAGCCCCGTGGCCGAGTAATGCTTCTATATATGTGTATAATACTTTTTTGTTGGGCGGAAGATAAGCTGAAATAACAGTGATCGGCTGGTGATTCGCCATATTGACCCGGATGGCAGAGGCCTCGATGTTAGTGAGGACCGGAGGATCTATAGGTATACAGTGTAGAGACCTTTTAAAATAAATGAGGGTGCCGCCCATACGGGTGGTGCGATCATTCCTGACTACGTTATAATTAGCGATACGCGGATCGCGTATACGTGGTTTTAGAAATGTCTCTTGCACTAAGAATAGGTCTAATTGATGTTCGTGAGCGAACTCCTTCACCAAGTCTAGTTGAGGCTTAAGGCCTTGGGCGTTAAAATACGCTATACGGAGCGTATGTGGTTTAACCCGTCCGCTTACGTAATTAGGCATCGCGAATGTTTTTATACTTTCGCCCTATATCGGTGAGGGCACGGAATGTTTTGCCGTTGTCTGCCATAACTTGCAGGAGCGACGGCGGGTCTTCCCGGACAGCATCGAGCCTGCTGGCCAGGGCTGTGATTTCATCAATGTCGAACAGCTCTAACAGTTCGAACATGAAGGCAAAGGTGCTGCCGCCTTTGTTACCTGTTGCCGCAGACGCGGGCGCCGGTGGCCTCGGTCGCGGGACCGACGCCGCCGGGCGGGACGCTAGCGGAAGCGGCAGCGTTGGCAGCCGGAGGAGACCTCGCCCAGGCGTTTACCTTCGGAGGCGGCGCAGGTTTGAAGGTCGGAGTGAACTCCACCTTCTCTGCTCTGCCTTGCGGCTGGCGGCGCCCTGGGTGACGCTTGTGTTTGGGTGCCTTGGGACACCCGCGATAGCTCGCGGGGTGCCCCTTCTCCCCGCACAAGACGCAGGCTGGGGGCTCCGCGCATTGCGCTGGTCGAGGGCACTCCGGCGTGCCGTGTTTTCCGAGGCACTTCACACACCTCGGGGTGTGTTCGCAGTTGCGTGCCGAGTGCCCGTATAACTGGCATCTGTGACACTGACCAGGCCCCCCGCGGTTGCGAGGAGCTTCGGCCCGGATGCCCTGAAGGGAGCAAACCGATTTAATATTAAAAATTTCCTTTCCCTCTTGCGTGAGGTCGAGGACGACGAGAACCATGTTAAATGGTTGTTTGTTGGTGGTTCCGCGCATACGGTGCACCTTGTGTGCAGGGTAACCCTGCTCTTTGAGGTCCGACAGAATGTCGGCCTCGTCTAACTCTCTGGGGACGTTCCTAATAACGACCCTCAGACGCTTCTCCTCAGGCAGGGCGTACGTGTGGAAACCCACACTCAGCTCTCTAAGAAGATATGTCAGGGCGCGGTGGTCCGCTACCTCTCTGGTCTCTAATTTGATGAGAGATTGGTACGCCCTCGCCTGGAAGGAGAGCGTCTTCGGGATCCTATTTTTGATAACTAACCAGCGGCCTCGGTCTCCTATAAAAATAGGAGGCGGGCGCTTGGTCGGAGGCGGTACGCGGGCTTTAGCGGGCGCGGGCGCGGACGCGGGAGTGGAGCCAGTCGTGGCCGCGGCTTTCGTGGCGGGTGTGCCATCAAGAGAAGGCGATTCGCGACCGCGCTTCTTCTTGCGACTGACGGTGATGAAGCCGTCAGCATCTGAGGCGACACTCTCCGCTCTCGACGGTAGAGCGGTTTCCGGCTGGGCCGGTGAAGCACTGGAAGCCTGAGGGGCTTCCGTGCGGTCAGGACTGACCGCTGGGACCTTAGGGGTCGCCTGCGCGTCAAAGTACGCCTGAAGGACAGGTGGGCGGGCTGATCGGGTGATCACCTTTCTCGGTTTGACCGAGGCCACGGAGCATGCGTCGGAGTCATTTCCTAATTCCATTTCGGATTTCCCGTCGGAACCCAAAACGTCGGATGACGAGTTATATTTGCTGGATTTCGCTTTAATAGCGGCATCCACTGTCTCGTTGATTGTTATTTTCATTAGCGGAGCGATCTTCTCCGTAAGGAACCTATCAAGTAGAGCGCTGAAAAAGCCCTCGTCGGCAACCATTGGTGAAGATGACAACCATGGGGTTGTCATATTTTATAATAGGTTGAGCGGGCAACAACCCCCGCTGCCCGAGTCAGGCAGAGGGGGAATATAATAATTAAGTGAACAACTATAGTTAAGTTGTACACTTGCACATTACTAAATAATATTAATAAAAATAAAGTATGCAAAATTAAAAGAAATTAATAATAATAATTAAGCCTAAGACTTAGCTTTGCTGGATGTAGACTGGCTGGGCCGGAACCCCGATGCACGCTGTGCAGGCCCCCACGGAGAAGTCACACACGGCACGATCTGCAACACACACGATTAGCGTGCAGAATCGCGAAACACAGCACAGGTGCTAACTAACACGATCGTAAAACCGGGTAATTAACACAGATAATAACTAAGCTACGTTCCGCGAAGGAACGTTACAGGTGCGAGACTCAAAGAGTCCCGAACAATAGCGCGCGATAACAATAGCTGGCCCAGGTGGCCTGAGCAGATAGTGCGATAACGCAGGTAATAAAAATATTCGAAGGAGGACAGATAACGCGGCACGTGTGCTCGCGTTGCCTGCCTGAATCGAACTATTACTATCAGGTGTGCAAACATCGCAGGATGGTCCCGGTCAGCTATAACTAACATTATAACTTAAGAATAGTTCCAGTATTCGAAAGTTACAATTTGGCTCCTTATTAAACTGTGTAACATTTAGAAAGGACATCATATTACAAATAGAGAAATGCTGGTGATTTTGATCTCAGACATCAGGTAAGTTGTAGTCACCAATGAAACAGACATGTCAGGGGTATATAAATCAAAAATAATCTCTAAAATATTCACTATATATCTTGGAGCTAGTAAGCGATGGAGACTATGTGGGAAAAAGAAGCAATGGATCTAAAATATGATTGCTTTTATTTTCTTCACTGTCACTGTTAATAATCAATGGTACGGATATAGCTTTAGAATAAAATGGTATTATAGGGCTGTTAACTATAGTCGAACTTAGCTCACTTACTTACTTACACTTACGCTTAGTGTGATCTCATTGTAATTTGGTCTGACAATGGCATCCATGAGAAAACCATAAAAGTCTTAAATTTGCTATACAAACGTATAGCAAAGTGGATGATAAATTAACGAATAATCGCGCCAACCGATTTCGATGATTGTATTTTTATTGGAAAGGATAAACTTCAAAGATAGTTTGGTGAGAGAGAATGGTTAGCTTAAGAGAGTTTGGTTAGGTTTGATTACGGAATCAATGACAAAGTAGCTTTCTTACTGCCTGTAATCAAATTGCAAAGCGCTTTCGTTCATTGCTGCATTAAAAAATTAGTATATCTATACATATTTAGACAAATTACTAGTGTACTTCTGGTTCACTAAAAATCAAAAAAAAATAACAAAATAACAACCGCCTTCAAAAACACTATTTCGAAACTATAGATATAATATGCACTAAAAAGTATAAAAAATAATTGCGTATTTTTATACAATCTTATCTATTAATCTAATTCTAGTTACGATTATTGTAATTTTTGGAGTCGGTGTCATCCGAAATAGGTTTGTAACTAAATACATACATAGTTAGTTAGAGTTGAAATGTGCTTGAGTTGTGAGGAGGCGAGAGTCGAGAGCGGGTTGCGGCGGAAGGACGCCGATTCCAAAAATGACAATAATCGTAACTAGAATTAGATTAATAGATAAGATTGTATAAAAATACGCAATTATTTTTTATACTTTTTAGTGCATATTATATCTATAGTTTCGAAATAGTGTAATCCACGTGTTTTAAAATGCGGCTCTATTTATGGGGCTCGGTGCACGTGCACGTGTTTTCAATTCGTGTTGTTTTTACAATAACTTCACATCACAATGTAATTAAAGGATAAATTATGAACGAATTTTAACTAAAATTAGTTAACCTGAATTATTCTCGTTTTTATAATAGGTGTGTTGTAGTATTTGTGCCGATACGGCCATTCTGACAGGCGGTGCGCGCTCTGCACCAGCCAGGATTCTTATAGATTCTCAAATTCAAATTCAAATTCAAAAACACTATTCATGTAGGTCACAGAAATGACACTTATTAATGTCAAAAAAAATATAAAAATATTGTTTCTATTGAATTTACCGCTACTTCGTAAAGGGTTGAGCTAATGAGAAGAAGTAGCAAGAAACTCATTGCCACTCTTTTAAGTCAAGATTTACATTTTAGTTTTTTTAAAAATCATTTCAATTACAATATATGCAAAGTGACGCAACAAAAATACTCAAAAGTCAAAAACTGAAAGGCTTACATGAGTAAGACAAAAAAAGAAAAAAAAGTAAAATAATACTTATAAACACAAGAATTATTGAGTATAGTAGATGCATCAATCCACACATCCCGTAAATAAATAGAGGCATTATGTGAGCATTTCATATAAAATATATAATAACTTTAACTTTAAAGGAAATAATAATAATAAAAAAACACATCAAGCAGACCTCCCGGTAACAAGATCATCCAGCCCCCACGTTAGTTCTTATCGACTGTTATTGTAACCGTAGATTGTCGAAGGTTCTCGTAGAGTTCTCGAAGATTCTCGTAGAGGATTGAGTGTTCTCGTAGATTTCTCAAATATATTTTTAGAGAATTTGGAGGTTCTCGGATATTCTCGTAGAGGATTGGTAGATTTTCGCAGAGTTCTCGGAGATTCTCGTAGAGGATTCGGAGGTTCTCGTAGAGGTTTCGGAGGTTCTCGCAGAGTCCTTGCAGATTCTCGTAGGTTGTTGTTGACCTGCAAGTATCGAAAGTTTTTCTGAGTAGTGCATCTGTTATCAACTTAAGTTCCTTTGTTGTAGTTACATAAACACAAATGCTATAATTATAACTGAGGGTTCTCAGTGGTTCCCGTAGAGTTCTTGGAGATTCTCATAGGTTCTCGTAGTCTTCTCATTGAACTGCAAAAATATAAAGTTTTATGAGGCTTTTCCTCCGAAAAGAGAGAATCTCCATTCTCGAAGAGTTCTCGGAGGGTCTCGTAGAGTTCTCGGAGGGTCTCGTAGAGTTCTCGGAGGGTCTCGTAGAGTTCTCGTAGATTAATAAAAGGTTTTCATCAGGATGTTTTGAATTATAGAATAAAACTGTTCACATTGTGTATTCATCAAGAGTCCGTGGTTAGCACAAGTGTGTAACGTGAGTAGGTCAGAGGTAACACGCTCCAGACACTCGTATGCATCTGTGGTGTGTACGTGTCGAATCACAATTCCACAAGACTTCCCAACGGTATCTCCATGGTTGTCTTATGGATACATGATGAGTTCGTGGTTATCCAAGTTTATGACATGATTAGCTCAGAGGTACCACACTCCAGATATTCATACGGACCTGTGCCGTCGACGTGTATACTTACGATTCCACAAGGCGTCCCAACGGTATCTCTGATGGATACATCAAGCATACGTGGTTATCACAAATGTATGACGTTTTTAGCCTGAGCTACCACCGCCAGAGGTACCACGTTTCAGGCACTTTTCTCGTAGGACTCCCTCGTGGATTTATAAAGGATATTCGTCAGGTTTTTTGAATTATTGAACTTCCCTTTACTCTGATTATCCTCACACTGAGTCTTAGTGTGGCTGCAGTGACAGCCTTTCTCATATGATTGATGGAATAGTCTGGGTGTGTTGTGCAATAGGATCTCGGTGAGTGGGTAATTCGTTTTCCGCCGTTACGGTCAACACGTAAATAAGCATGTACAGGTGCCATCCTGCAGCACCACGAGCTGACACCAAACTGCATCGTCAAGAGCGGAGTCCGCGATGGAAAATGCGGCCCACGATGCTCCATCCTCCGCTGTAGACGCTATGTATCACGCCAGGCTATGCAGAAAATGCAGGTGCCGCTTCGTAGCACCTCGAGACAGTGACACCATTGGATCCATTAAATATGAAAATAACAAAAAAAAAACAAACGGCTCGAAAATGGCTACTGGAACTGGTGCCGGCATCTTCTCACAGAAACTGAACATACACACTTCCATACCCTTGGGCACACACAGCTCCATCTTCCAATGTGAGTGCGTAGCCATTAAGGAAGCCGCCAGCGCAATATTAAGAAGAAAAGTACATGGCCACAGAATCAGAATTCTTTCTGACAGTATGGCGGTACTAACAGCGCTGCAGGGTACCACCTACAACTCAGCACTAATACACGAGTGTCACCAAACCCTCGTTCTGCACTACGCATTGCAGCGCACTCGTCCCACTCAAATAAAGTAGACTTGAATCCTTTATCTTCGCTTCGGTAGATAAAGCACATAAGTGCACCGACTCCATCAAGAAATGACTTGGTATCCTTCCCATCTGATTTCCTTACTATGGGTATGCTTGCAGTCCTTGTGACCCTGCTTCCAATGGCGTATTGTCGGTCCCTTCTGCTGGATGTTGGTTGGTCGCAGTTGATCAGGCCGTATCCCACTTCTGATGATGAGGAAAGAACCTCTGTATTCTTTTTAAAAGGTGTGACGTCATTACTGTTGACATCTCATTTGCTATCTTGCTGAAGATCACTCATTGGTTCTTCTATAGAAAACTACACGAGTAGGTATTTTATTACTTTCGTTTATTCAACGTTACGACGTCCCAGAGAGGTCCGTACCGTACAGCCCGAGCACGACTGACTCAAGTGTCGACCGTGCGGCTGTATTTATAGGACCCGGCGCACGTGCTAATCCACGTGTTTTGAAATGTGACCGTATTTATGGGGCTCGGTGCACGTGCACGTGTTTTCAATTCGTGTTGTTTTTACAATAATTTCTTATCACAATGTAATTAAATGATAAATTATGAACGAATTTTTAACTAAAATTAGTTAAAATGAATTATTCTCGTTTTTATAATAGGTGTGTTGTAGTATTTGCGCCGATATATCTATTGTTTTGAAAAAGTGTTTTTGAAGTCGGTTGTAATTTTGTTAAATTTTTTTTCCGAACTCCGACCAATGACAGCTGGCAGGTAGTGACACGTCCGATGACGCGATTAAGATTATCCGATGCCGAGCGCGAGATTTATCATGATTAAAAGCGATATAATTACATAACGACTGCACCTATGGCTATATAAAAAATACATTCACGTAGTTTAAAGTATAGAAAAATCAACGTGTAAAATCATAAATTATGTTTTTGAACCCAAGATATTTAAATAAAAGGTTAAAGCTCGAGATTATAGGTAGAAATGTGATAAAATTTTCATTATATTAAGTTTTTATGTAAAATATTAGCGCGCACATTAATAAAACTTGATTATTATTGAAATAGACTATATAACCTATTTTTTGATATTAATATATCATTACTTCGACTTACGGGATTGTCGCATTAAACTAAAATAAAGCACCCATTCTTAGTATATACCTACAATTTATTTGCGGAATGCACAAGTAAAACGTGAAATACTTGGTTGTCTCAATACATCCAGATTGTTGAATATTATAAACATTATATTTATGATATTTTGTCCCTTTTACAAGGAATGATTTACTGTTAATTTATTGGATTACAATAAAAATTTGATATTTAAACCAAATCGATAAAGTAGTATCGATCATACTGTTATAACTTGTCGATCTAATGTCGTAAGAAGAATTTATATGTAATTTGTAGATAAAATCGGAAACTAGATCGCAATCTCTAGATATCATGAGGATTAATTTCATATATAAAACAAATATAATACTTAATTAAAATATTACACTTACGTGATACACAAAACACTTGACACTACAAAAACAAACAAATGACAATTCCCCCCGCAAAGCGATTTTCATTAAATTATTTCTTTTAATTTTTGCTCGGATACTTGATATTTAAAGATAAGCCTATTACAATTACTTACCATAGAGTCTTAAAAAATCATATTTGACAAGCTAATTCACTCATACTACAGATTATAACACAAAATAAATACGCAAGTCGACTGGGCCACTCTGGTTGCCTGGACGTTTGACTGTCTAAAGAAAAAAGCCGCTCTAGTTGCGCGGACGTTTCAGTAGGTCTACCAACCAGTTCTAACTGAAGATACCGCGACAAATTACGATTAAAAACTCAAGAACAATTTTTTTTTAGTTAATTGACCAACACAGAACAAACACATAACATTTTAATGAAAAAAGTACCACGAAAACCTCACGGATTTATCTGGGTACCTAGAGCCAATTAATTTATTTTTAATTTTCATTTCTTTTTTTTTCTCCTAACTTCAAACTTTATTTGTTTTACTTCTGTGTGTATTAAGTATGCATGTGTATAAGATGTTATTTTTAGACTATAAGTTTCGTCATCAATCGTAAATTCTTCGTTCAGTTGCAAACAAGGCCTGCATTCGTACGCTGTTTGTCTCAAACCTTGAAATGTGAGTTACATTATTTGGAAATACACTAATTTAAACATTCATAAATTGCCAAATACAGTACATTTTCATGTGTTTAACAAATTGTTCTCTCAAACTTTACCACTGACGACAACGGAAAAACACCGCCGACCATCCCGCGTCAGAGTTCTATGCCTGACAGTTCAGGCAGAAAACTGTTAGGCGAGTTCTGTTTTCGTTGGACGTAAACCTATATAAATGAAGTTTGACCTTAAAAGTAAGAACAATATTATGAAAAAAAAGTGATCATATAATCACTTTATTATTAATTATTTAACAGGCTATCAGAAAAATCATTCCGTCGTTCTCACAGACCAACGCAGGGTATAGGAAGGGTAATAAAAGGACCTTCCCTAAACGTTGGAAGGAAGCCCGAATCGTACATAAAAAAGAGCAAAAAAAATTTTTTTGTACTTTAGAGGTACTATATTACTATTTTGAATAGGAAGTATGGTAAAATGTTGGCAAGTATTATTTATGACAATATTTATAGAAATAATATACAATGCAACCCTGTTAACTAACACTGTTTTATTAAAACTCGTAGTGTCCCAATTAACTTGCTTGAGCTCATACCGTTAAGAGCGGCATGAATGATAGAACTCAAGTGGATGTAATATACATATATTTTTAAAAGGCATATGATAGAGTCAATTACAGTGGACTATTAAAAAACTTTACGCAGTTTGTGTCAGTGTGAACCTACTTAGATGGACAGAATCGTACATAAGAAATCGCTGTCCAGCCGTCATCCTCGGTGGTTTTAGATCGTACTTTGTTTAGGTGACTTCTGGTGTGCCTCAGGGATCGCATGTGGGTCCTCTGTTATATAATATATTATATTTATATGATATAAGAGATTGTTTTGCTAATTCAAACTTCTTGCTTTTTTGATGATATGATAAATAAAATAAAATAACAGTAAACATAACATAAACTAATCGTCAAATTATTACATTTGCATGAAAGCATAATAACATAAAATTTTATTATACTATAAGTAACGAAAATATTCCGATAACTACTCAAATGTGGGAATTAGGTATGATCAAAATACAAAATATATTTATTAAAAAAATGAATTTAAATCTCTTTTCATTCCTGTAGACTACAAAGAAGCATGTCATTATCATAGAATCACTACCTTGGAATATAGAAGAGATCTAATTGATATATTAATCTTTTAGGATATATTACATAATAAATTTGACGGTCGAGATATCTTAAACAAAATATCATTCTAGGTAACAACATTACGTACCAGGCATTTTAATTTATTTAATATTCCCTCCGGTTCTACTAAATATCTCACCATTTCAGTTATTCAATATGGATTTGACTTCTTCTTTTCTTTCTGTTTAATTTTGCATGTAAGTTTTTCTTTATTATTTTTGTAGTTTAGTAGTGTATTTCTCTTTTTTCTCTTAAGCTACAAAATCTTTCACATGCTATTGAACTAATATTAGTATTTTAACTTTTTAATTGGTGTATCTATTCTGTTTTATTTTTTATGTACTCTCTACATTTTGTTAGTTGTGAGGAATCATGAAAAAATAAAATAAATAAATCCAATCATATATCGTATTATGTCAGGTATCAAAATCCTGTCATATCATATTAAACTCTAACTTGTCAATTAAGTTGTAATTAAATCTCATGTTAGCCTAAGCCTAGATTGTAATTGGAACGATAAAAAATAAGTTTTATCATAAAAATGTTGACTTTTAATACCCAATGTATTCTTTTGTTTGTATTTGTTATTGTGACCTATTGTCATATTTTATCGGGCTCCCTAAGGAACTACTAAGAAATTCGGTTTGCACATTAATTATATGGAAGTAAATTTCAAAAAAGTCCTGAGTATGACTTGAGAATTAGTATAAGTCTAATAAAAGCTTTTGTGGACTTGATCTTGAAGTGAATTTATATGTTTAATTAGATAAATAATAAAAATATAAATGAATTATACATTGCAGTACAAAAATGTGCAGTAACAATCATCTATCCCAGGATCCTCCATCGTATTCTGATCTTCAACAAACTTCTGATCCAATAATGATCCAGCCCCAAGTAAAGCTCCCCCATGGACTGACTGGAATATCTAACATTAACATCATCAGCAACACATTGGGCCCCGGCGCTCAAATAATAGTCTGCTTTTCTTGCAGCGAACATAAAATTACACGATTTGAGAGGAAAAATTTCACGATAGCTTCGTGTTTCATTGGGTAAGTACTGTTTAGGAGCCTCGTGAAATACGTTACAGGACAAGAGTAATTCAAATGAGTAATTCAAATGCTTGGTTCGATTCAGAATTAGCAGACCCATCAGACAATGTTCCTGTTTATAGGAACAATGCACTAAGTATATCTAAAATGCTATAGAACGAAATAAAGAATATTATGACGTATATACTAGCGTAATATGAATATATTCATCAATTAATAAAAAATCATAAAACTCGATCAGAATGCCACCTACTAGGTCCATTTGTGTATTTAAGCCAATCTCGGAACACAACCACACAATTTCATGAAAAATTGGTTAGTTCACGATTTCTCCAAAGTAAAATTCTAAAATCCGACCAGAAGGAGAAGAACTAAAAATGCATAAATATATTATAAACATAATCATATTATTATTTAAACTATCATTACATTCTAATTGCAGATCAGAAATGGACACTGAAACTAAAAACTATTCATCCCAGCAACTTCCATCGTACCCTGGTCTTCACCAGTTTTCCGATAATCTCACCAGCCAGCAGCAAGTTCTGACTGAATCCCCTGTCATTACGATTAACACCAACATATTAGGACCCACTGCCCAAATAATAGTAAAGAAGAAAGGTTCATTAAGATCTTCATTTTTATTTGGGTAAGTAGTTTTCAGGTGTTTCCTACAATGCGTAAGATAACAAAAGTTTCAAATGAGAATTATCAATGGATTTTTAATTATTACATAATATTTTGAATTATTATAATTGTGATTTTTAAATTTTGCAGTATTGTACAAAAAAGAAGGCATAAGGATAACATTGGGTTCAAAGCACCGAAAATACACACCTGCATAGTTTGCAATACAACTTAGGCACATTATATAGATTGTTAAGGATTGTGGACTTAATTAATTGACACTTTCACAATTTCTTATTAAAAGCAAAATAGCAGCCAATGGTTGGCAGCTCAAAATAGCTTTTACAGCCTTACGGAGTGTTGAGTATGCTGCCATGTGTGTTTCAATCGTATAGCAAAATGGGGCGCGAAACTCACGAGAAACTTGGACCTCGGCCTAGTTGTACAATCAAGGGAAGTGAAAAACAACTTAATAACGGATTGCTTGGGTTATGTAGCGTTTGTGTGGGTAGTCTCAGTGTCAATGGTGATGACGTCATCGGGATCAACTAGAACGTGTCGAGGTCGACGTATGTGTTGCACACTTGGCTGCGGTAACACATAGTCACATGCCTCTCTCACCAAGGTCTTGCCGAAAAAGTGTCGTGATAGCTCTATGAAATAATGAGGAATGGTTGGCAGCCCAAGATTGCGTTCTAAGTTCCAACAACACCACGGGGCACCAGTGGCCATGCATATGAATTAAATTTCCACTCTCTGCAAACAATGCAGGTGGCATGGATGAGCGAAAGCGAACACGACACTTACATAAGTCATGATCGGACGTACGATTACTTTGTTCTTATAACACTAACACTATCAAATGTTCAAAAAACGCCCCCCTCGCAAAATACAACACACTACACTTCAAGACAGGTTGAGACAGGATGTGTTCCACTATTGCATACTACCTTTGCGGCAGGGTTTGTTTCAGTTCCGATGAACCCAGTGCTTATGTGCAGTGGCTAACATTATGACACAGCAGGGATATTTTTAAGCAAAACTCTGAAGTATCGATTTCTGATTTCAGATCTGTAGCTAAATGCGTCAGCAGTAAAAAGTTAAAGCAGTAGCTAACTATAAATAAAAGTTTTTCGAACCTGATTTTCCGGGGCTAGATACAAGGGATCCAATACAACCTACAGCTTTCATGTCACCTGTCTGAAACTTGCTAGTTCTGGGTGGATACAAAGAGTAGCTACCCCTGGGAATTTCAGCCAAATGGCCTTAATAATACGGTAATAAGAGCGCGCTGCGGTCTGAAAAAAGATGTCGTGACAAGGATTGAGAAAGGAATGCTGAAATTGTTTGGACACATGGAGCGATTGAGTGAAGATAGAATGAAAATTCAAATATATAAGGCAAGTGTTTGTGGTCAAGTCAGTCGCGGACTCGTGGGACATTTCTCAACCAAATTGGGGACTTGTTGAAAAAGGGAAAGGTCCGAAGCACCTGGGATCAGCGAGCATATTATATGAAAAAAGTAATGAATGTAGAAGAAGCGCTTGAGGTTTGTAAAGATAGAAGCAAGTGGCATTCTGTTGTCTCTGCCTACCCCGCGGGGAACAGGCCTGTATGTGTCTATGTCCTTTCTTCGCGGCGTAAGGGAAACCATATTTAGGGGAATCTTCTTTACTCCAATTTAATGACACCAAATATACATATATTCTTGACTATTCAGTTGTCTGGTCACCGTCATTATGTCTGATTACTTTTAAGTATGGATGTTTGTAAGAAAATTTTGATGTAATTAAGGAATTATTCATTTATTAAGAACATGGCAATATAACTATGCGCTGCCAAAAGAAAGCCAGCGCTTAGGTTTCCAGTGAAGCCCTATTGCGGCACATAAATATGAAGTAGTTTCATTATGAAGTTATAATCCTACTAATATTATAATTGCAAAAGTGGTGCAGGGTGGCCCACCCAAACCGGTCAGTATAGGGATTACAAAATATATAAGAGATAGAAGAATATCTTCTAAGCAACCACGCCATCGATTTTAGAGAAAACAAAAACTGCATTCATAGATTTTTCAAAAAAAATCATACACGACTCGGGAATCGAACCCGGTCATTTTGTAAAAAAGGACATTTTTGTTTTATTGCCATATAGATAAGGTTGTAAGAAGTGATTGTTGCTATGAAGCCTTGTGTTTAAAATTGAAAGAAATTGCTTTTTTAAATATTATTTTAATTATTTTAGCAAATGTTCAAAATGGCAACCAATTTCTTGAATGCAATAGTCAACTCGTTTAGGTAACGATTTCGTTATGGCGTTTTGTACTTTGAAGTTGTGAATTTGGGTTAAAATAATCTCTATGGATATTTTTAGATCTTCAGTGGTGTCATAGCTAGTTTTGTAGACTTCATCTTTAACGTAACCCCACAAGAAATAATCTAGTTGGGTTAAATCGGGTGACCTCGCGGGCCATTTGATAGGTCCGGTTGTTCCAATCCACTTTTGTTGGAAGTGCTTATTTAAAAAATCTATGGCGATCCGATTATTGTGTGCCGGTGCTCCATCCTGTTGAAATACACTCGTTCTCTTTTTTCTACAGATATTTCTCTCGTGACATCTAAAACATCTTCTTATATTTCGATTTACTTGAATCTGTCCAAACGTCCATCATAGATTTTAAAGAACATAACTTTATTGTGAAGAAGTCCAACCCAGCACTTAAATGAAAATCTAACTTGACGTCGTCCTTCATGCACTCGTAAGGGGTTTTGACGAGACCATAGTGATGATTTTTGCGGTTGTACATCCCGTTATTGGAAAATTGTGTATCATCAGAAAATATTACGTTATTAAAAAAAAATCTGTCTAAATCTATCTGCTCTTTTAACCAGTGACAAAATTCAAGTAGTCTGCCGTCATCACCTGCATGTAAGTAAGTGAACCATACGTCCATTTCGATAGCACTTGAATTTGTTTTTTTAGGATTCGTTGATTAGTGGTACGTGAAACGCCAGGGATATCACTTTCTGCATCACGGAGGCATCTGGTGAAGCTTCGAAATACGTCAAAACATTTATTTCCATGTCAGTGTCATAACTTAGTGGACTTCTCTGTTTTCGTTTCTTGAAGCTTCCATAATTATTTAAATTGTTAACTATTTTCGGAAATATCTTGCGAGTTGGTAAAATCCGTGAGGGATATTTCATACGATACCAATTTAGTGCACGTGTGCAATTTCTGTCATTTTTAAAGTAAGCTTCTAATAAATCTAAATTCTCACCGTTTGTCAATGGCATATTTAGATATTGCACACAAAAAAACAACACAGCACAAAGAAAAAAACTTTTGTAAAATAACGAATGAGAGTAAAATTTCCCGTCATTCGTTTTCTCTTTGATTGAAATTTGGTAATCCAGAAGTTCACGTTCTATTTTCAAATACCAGCAATAACATATTTTTACTGGTACGCAGACATGAAGCATTCATTTTTTAAAATTGAAATTTAGTAATCTTAGAAGTTCACATTCTTTTGATTCTTCTGATTTTTTTTTAAAAATCTATAAATGCAGTTTTTGTTTTCTCTAAAAGCGATATCGTGGTTCCTTAGAAGATATTCTTCTATCTCTTATATATTCTGAAATCCCCATACTTACTGGTTTGGGTGTCCCACCTGTATAATCGTGCTATCCATGTGTGCGCCGCAAAACCCGAGGAGTTCCAAATATTATAATGTACTAGCTGACCCAGCAAACGTTGTATTGCCGATATTAAAATCGCGATACAAAAGTAACTGTTTATCGTAGATGGGTGAAAATTTGAAGTTGTATATATTTTTTAATGTTGACTCATAATCCAACAAATAAAAAAAATGACAAAAAAATTCAAAAAAAAAAACATTTCGTGTGGACCATCCTTAACATTTAGGAGTATGAAAAATAGATGTTGGCCGATTCTCAGACCTACTCAATATGCTCACAAAATTTCATGAGAATCGGTCAATCCGTTTCGGAGGAGTACGGGAACGAACATTGTGACACGAGAATTTTATATAAGATAATATTATAATATAAAATATAATAAACGCGAAGTTTTGTAAGAATGTACAGATTAATGTTTGTTTAACGCATAAACTACTGAATGGGTTTTAGTGAAACTTTATAGTAATAAAGCAATATAGTTATATAGCATACACATCAGAATAACACATAGGCTATAATTAATAAAGATTCATTGTTAAAAATAATGTTAGTGAAATGAAATGAAAAAGTCCGCAACAGCATAACATATCTTTGTTTTATGTGTAAGCCATCATCGCCAAAATAGTGAAACGTCACCACAATAAAAATTATTAATTTATTTCTAAAACACATTTCGTAAAAACAAATTGATCCATAAATAAAAAAATGCTTTTAACAAATCTGTTATTTAAACTACATAATCTTTGTCTTTTACACTTGATCATTTGGACAAACATTTGAATAGTTATGATGATGACAAACGTAACTCTACACGTAGACTTTTCAAATAAATCAATTTTTAAGAAAATGCGACCAAACTCCTGCAGCAGTTAATATTTACCTACTTTTCTAACATTTTATGTACTAATTACTACTAATTTCTTTGCACGATTTCTTCAATGCGAAATTATAATATCCGAGTAGCAAGAGAAAATCTACAAATGTATTAACATTATCATATACAACTGAACATTGTATTAATTTCAATTTGTAATAAATCACGATTTCTTCAAAGTAAAATTTTGAAATCCGACCAGAAGGAGAAGAACTAAAAACGCATAAATATATTATAAACATAATAATATTATTATTTAACCTATCATTACATTCTAATTGCAGATCAGAAATGGACACTGAAACTAAAAACTATTCATCCCAGCAACTTCCATCGTACCCTGGTCTTCACCAGTTTTCCGATAATCTCACCAGCCAGCAGCAAGTTCTGACTGAATCCCCTGTCATTACGATTAACACCAACATATTAGGACCCACTGCCCAAATAATAGTAAAGAAGAAAGGTTCATTAAGATCTTCATTTTTATTTGGGTAAGTAGTTTTCAGGTGTTTCCTACAATGCGTAAGATAACAAAAGTTTCAAATGAGAATTATCAATGGATTTTTAATTATTACATAATATTTTGAATTATTATAATTGTGTTTTTTAAATTTTGCAGTATTGTACAAAAAAGAAGGCATAAGGATAACATTGGGTTCAAAGCACCGAAAAGACACACCTGCATAGTTTGCAATACAACTTAGGCACATTATAATGTTAAATAAAATTAAAAAATGTTAATTGTTAAGGATTGTGGACTTAAATAATTGACACTTTTACAATTTCTTATTAAAAGCAGAATAGCAGCAAATGGTTGGCAGCTGAAAATAGCTTTTACAGCCGTACCGAGTGTTGAGTATGCTGCCATGTGTGTTTCAATCGTATAGCAAATGTATGTATCAATGGCGCCTCCCAAGAAACTTGGACCTCGGCCTAGTTGTACGCTTAAATGAAGTGAAAAATGACAGTCTTAATAACGGATTGCTTGCGTTGTGTAGCGTTTGTGAGTGTAGACTCAGTGTCAATGGTGATGACGTCATCGGGATTGACTAGAACGTGTCAAGGTCGACGTATGTGTTGCACACTCGGCTGCGGTAATACATAGTCACATGCCTCTCTCACCAACGTGTTGCCGAAGAAGTGTCGTGATAGCTTTTTGAAATAATGAGGAATGGTTGGCAGCCCAAGATCGCGTACTAAGTTCCGACGACACCACGGGGACCAGTGGCCATGCATATGAATTAAATTTGCACTCTCTGCAAACAATGCAGGTGGCGTGGATGAGCGAAAGCGAACACGACACTGGCATAAGTCATGATCGGACGTACGATTACTTTGTTCCTATAACACTAACACTATCAAATGTTCAAAAAACGCCCCCCTCGCAAAATACAACACACTACACTTCAAGTCAGGTTGACAGGATGTTTCCCCTATTGCATACTACCTTTGCGGCAGGGTTTGTTTCAGTTCCGATGAACCCAGTGCTTATGTGCAGTGGCTAACATTATGACACAGCATAGATATTTTTAAGCAAAACTCTGGAGTATCGAGTTCTGATTTCAGATCTGTAGCTAAATGCGTCAGCAGTAAAAAATTAAAGCAGAAGCTAACTATAAAGAAAAGTTTTTCGAACCTGATTTTCGGGGCTGGACACAAGAGACCCAATACAACCTACAGCTTTCTGTCGGTGCTCGGTCTGCTGTCACCTGTCTGAAACTCGCTAGTTCTGGGTGGATACAAAGAGTAGCTACCCCTGGGAATTTCAGCCACATGGCCTTAATAATACGGTAATAAGAGCGCGCTGCGGTCTGAAAAAAGATTTCGTGACAAGGATTGAGAAAGGAATGCTGAAATTGGTTGGACACGTGGAGCGATTGAGTGAAGATATAATGAAAATTCAAATATATAAGGCAAGTGTTTGTGGTCAAGTCAGACTCGTAGGACAATTGTCGACCAAATTGGAGACCTGTTGAAAAAGGGAAAGGTCCGAAGCACCTGGGATCAGCGAGCATATTATATGAAAAAAGTAATGAATGTAGAAGAAGCGCTTGAGGTTTGTAAAGATAGAAGCAAGTGGCATTCTGTTGTCTCTGCCAAACCCACGGGGAACAGGCGTGTATGTGTCTATGTCCTTTCTTCGCGGCGTAAGGGAAACCATATTTAGGGCAATCTTCTTTACTCGAATTTAAAGACACCAAATATACATATATTCTTGACTATTCAGTTGTCTGGTCACCGTCATTATGTCTGATTACTTTTAAGTATGGATGTTTGTAAGAAAATTCAATATAACTATCCGCTGCCAAAAGAAATGCTGCCAGCCCTTAGGTTTCCAGTGAAGCCCTATTGCGGCACATAAATATGAAGTAGTTTCATTAAGAAGTTATAATCCTACTAATATTATAATTGCAAACGTTTGTAAGAATGTATGGATGTATGTTTGATTTTAATGAAAATTTACTATAATAATACACATTACCCAAAATAATACAGTAAGTGTCAAGTAGGTAGGATAATAATATACAGGGTGGCCCACCCAAACCGGTCAGTATAGGGATTGCAAAATATATAAGAGATAGAAGAATATCTTCTAAGGAACCACGGTATCGATTTTAGAGAAAACAAAAACTGCATTCATAGATTTTCAAAAAAAATCATACACGACTCGGGAATCGAACCCGGTCATTTTGTAAAAAAGGACATTTTTGTTTTATTGCCATATAGATAAGGTTGTAAGAAGTTATTGTTGCTATGAAGCCTTGTGTTTAAAATTGAAAGAAATTGCTTTTTTAAATATTATTTTAATTATTTTAGCAAATGTTCAAAATGGCAACCAATATCTTGAATGCAATAGTCAACTCGTTTAGGTAACGATTTCGTTATGGCGTTTTGTACTTTGAAGTTGTGGATTTGGGTTAAAATAATCTCTATGGCTATTTTTAGATCTTCAGTGGTGTCATAGCTAGTTTTGTAGACTTCATCTTTAACGTAACCCCACAAGAAATAATCTAGTTGGGTTAAATCGGGTGACCTCGCGGGCCATTTGATAGGTCCGGTTGTTCCAATCCACTTTTGTTGGAAGTGATTATTTAAAAAATCTATGGCGATCCGATTATTGTGTGCCGGTGCTCCATCCTGTTGAAATACACTCGTTCTCTTTTTTCTACAGACATTTCTCTCGTGACATCTAAAACATCTTCTTATATTTCGATTTACTTGAATCTGTCCAAACGTCCATCATAGATTTTAAAGAACATAACTTTATTGTGAAGAAGTCCAACCCAGCACTTAAATGAAAATCTAACTTGACGTCGTCCTTCATGCACTCGTAAGGGGTTTTGACGAGACCATAGTGATGATTTTTGCGGTTGTACATCCCGTTATTGGAAAATTGTGTATCATCAGAAAATATTACATAATTAAAAAAAATCTGTCTAAATCTATCTGCTCTTTTAACCAGTGACAAAATTCAAGTAGTCTGCCGTCATCACCTGCATGTAAGTAAGTGAACCAAACGTCCATTTCGATAGCACTTGAATTTGTTTTTTTAGGATTCGTTGAATAGTGGTACGTGAAACGCCAGGGATATCACTTTCTGCATCACGGAGGCATCTGGTGAAGCTTCGAAATACGTCAAAACATTTATTTCCATGTCAGTGTCATAACTTAGTGGACTTCTCTGTTTTCGTTTCTTGAAGCTTCCATAATTATTTAAATTGTTAACTATTTTCGGAAATATCTTGCGAGTTGGTAAAATCCGTGAGGGATATTTCATACGATACCAATTTAGTGCACGTGTGCAATTTCTGTCATTTTTAAAGTAAGCTTCTAATAAATCTAAATTCTCACCGTTTGTCAATGGCATATTTAGATATTGCACACAAAAAAACAACACAGCACAAAGAAAAAAACTTTTGTAAAATAACGAATGAGAGTAAAATTTCCCGTCATTCGTTTTCTCTTTGATTGAAATTTGGTAATCCAGAAGTTCACGTTCCATTTTCAAATACCAGCAATAACATATTTTTACTGGTACGCAGACATGAAGCATTCATTTTTTAAAATTGAAATTTAGTAATCTTAGAAGTTCACATTCTATTTTCAAATAAAAGGAAAATAAAATATTTTTACTGGTATACGCAGACAACATGACGATTGGTTAGTGCCTACATTTTTTTAAAGACTAAAACCGACAACTTAAATGAAACAAAATCAAATAAAGCAATTTCTTTTAATTTTAGACATAAGGTTTCATAGCAACAATCACTCCTTATAACCAACACTATCAATATGGCAATAAAACAAAAATGTATTTTTTTTCCAAAATGACCGGGTTCGATTCCCGAGTCGTGTATGATTTTTTTTTAAAAATCTATAAATGCAGTTTTTGTTTTCTCTAAAAGCGATATCGTGGTTCCTTAGAAGATATTCTTCTATCTCTTATATATTCTGAAATCCCCATACTGACTGGTTTGGGTGGGCCACCTGTATAATCGTGCTATCCACGTGTGCGCCACAAAACCCGAGGAGTTCCAAATATTATAATGTACTAGCTGACCCAGCAAACGTTGTATTGCCGATATTAAAATCGCGATACAAAAGTAACTGTTTATCGTAGATGGGTGAAAATTTGAAGTTGTATATATTTTTTAATGTTGACTCATAATCCAACAAATAAAAAAAAATGACAAAAAAATTCAAAAAAAAAAACATTTCGTGTGGACCATCCTTAACATTTAGGGGTATGAAAAATAGATGTTGGCCGATTCTCAGACCTACTAAATATGCTCACAAAATTTCATGAGAATCGGTCAATCCGTTTCGGAGGAGTACGGGAACGAACATTGTGACACGAGAATTTCATATAAGATAAAATTATAATATAAAATATAATAAACGCGAAGTTTTGTAAGAATGTACAGATTAATGTTTGTTTAACGCATAAACTACTGAATGGGTTTTAGTGAAACTTTATAGTAATAAAGCAATATAGTTATATAGCATACACATCAGAATAACACATAGGCTATAATTAATAAAGATTCATTGTTAAAAATAATGTTAGTGAAATGAAATGAAAAAGTCCGCAACTGCATAACATATCTTTGTTTTATGTGTAAGCCATCATCGCCAAAATAGTGAAACGTCACCACAATAAAAATTATTAATTTATTTCTAAAACACATTTCGTAAAAACAAATTGATCCATAAATAAAAAAATGCTTTTAACAAATCTGGTATTTAAACTACATAATCTTTGTCTTTTACACTTGATCATTTGGACAAACATTTGAATAGTTATGATGATGACAAACGTAACTCTACACGTAGACTTTTCAAATAAATCAATTTTTAAGAAAATGCGACCAAACTCCTGCAGCAGTTAATATTTACCTACTTTTCTAACATTTTATGTACTAATTACTACTAATTTCTTTGCACGATTTCTTCAATGCGAAATTATAATATCCGAGTAGCAAGAGAAAATCTACAAATGTATTAACATTATCATATACAACTGAACATTGTATTAAGTTAGTTCACGATTTCTTCAAAGTAAAATTTTGAAATCCGACCAGAAGGAGAAGAACTAAAAACGCATAAATATATTATAAACATAATAATATTATTATTTAACCTATCATTACATTCTAATTGCAGATCAGAAATGGACACTGAAACTAAAAACTATTCATCCCAGCAACTTCCATCGTACCCTGGTCTTCACCAGTTTTCCGATAATCTCACCAGCCAGCAGCAAGTTCTGACTGAATCCCCTGTCATTACGATTAACACCAACATATTAGGACCCACTGCCCAAATAATAGTAAAGAAGAAAGGTTCATTAAGATCTTCATTTTTATTTGGGTAAGTAGTTTTCAGGTGTTTCCTACAATGCGTAAGATAACAAAAGTTTCAAATGAGAATTATCAATGGATTTTTAATTATTACATAATATTTTGAATTATTATAATTGTGTTTTTTAAATTTTGCAGTATTGTACAAAAAAGAAGGCATAAGGATAACATTGGGTTCAAAGCACCGAAAAGACACACCTGCATAGTTTGCAATACAACTTAGGCACATTATAATGTTAAATAAAATTAAAAAATGTTAATTGTTAAGGATTGTGGACTTAAATAATTGACACTTTTACAATTTCTTATTAAAAGCAGAATAGCAGCAAATGGTTGGCAGCTGAAAATAGCTTTTACAGCCGTACCGAGTGTTGAGTATGCTGCCATGTGTGTTTCAATCGTATAGCAAATGTATGTATCAATGGCGCCTCCCAAGAAACTTGGACCTCGGCCTAGTTGTACGCTTAAATGAAGTGAAAAATGACAGTCTTAATAACGGATTGCTTGCGTTGTGTAGCGTTTGTGAGTGTAGACTCAGTGTCAATGGTGATGACGTCATCGGGATTGACTAGAACGTGTCAAGGTCGACGTATGTGTTGCACACTCGGCTGCGGTAATACATAGTCACATGCCTCTCTCACCAACGTGTTGCCGAAGAAGTGTCGTGATAGCTTTTTGAAATAATGAGGAATGGTTGGCAGCCCAAGATCGCGTACTAAGTTCCGACGACACCACGGGGACCAGTGGCCATGCATATGAATTAAATTTGCACTCTCTGCAAACAATGCAGGTGGCGTGGATGAGCGAAAGCGAACACGACACTGGCATAAGTCATGATCGGACGTACGATTACTTTGTTCCTATAACACTAACACTATCAAATGTTCAAAAAACGCCCCCCTCGCAAAATACAACACACTACACTTCAAGTCAGGTTGACAGGATGTTTCCCCTATTGCATACTACCTTTGCGGCAGGGTTTGTTTCAGTTCCGATGAACCCAGTGCTTATGTGCAGTGGCTAACATTATGACACAGCATAGATATTTTTAAGCAAAACTCTGGAGTATCGAGTTCTGATTTCAGATCTGTAGCTAAATGCGTCAGCAGTAAAAAATTAAAGCAGAAGCTAACTATAAAGAAAAGTTTTTCGAACCTGATTTTCGGGGCTGGACACAAGAGACCCAATACAACCTACAGCTTTCTGTCGGTGCTCGGTCTGCTGTCACCTGTCTGAAACTCGCTAGTTCTGGGTGGATACAAAGAGTAGCTACCCCTGGGAATTTCAGCCACATGGCCTTAATAATACGGTAATAAGAGCGCGCTGCGGTCTGAAAAAAGATTTCGTGACAAGGATTGAGAAAGGAATGCTGAAATTGGTTGGACACGTGGAGCGATTGAGTGAAGATATAATGAAAATTCAAATATATAAGGCAAGTGTTTGTGGTCAAGTCAGACTCGTAGGACAATTGTCGACCAAATTGGAGACCTGTTGAAAAAGGGAAAGGTCCGAAGCACCTGGGATCAGCGAGCATATTATATGAAAAAAGTAATGAATGTAGAAGAAGCGCTTGAGGTTTGTAAAGATAGAAGCAAGTGGCATTCTGTTGTCTCTGCCAACCCCACGGGGAACAGGCGTGTATGTGTCTATGTCCTTTCTTCGCGGCGTAAGGGAAACTATATTTAGGGCAATCTTCTTTACTCGAATTTAATGACACCAAATATACATATATTCTTGACTATTCAGTTGTCTGGTCACCGTCATTAATGACACCAAATATACATATATTCTTGACTATTCAGTTGTCTGGTCACCGTCATTATGTCTGATTACTTTTAAGTATGGATGTTTGTAAGAAAATTCAATATAACTATCCGCTGCCAAAAGAAATGCTGCCAGCCCTTAGGTTTCCAGTGAAGCCCTATTGCGGCACATAAATATGAAGTAGTTTCATTAAGAAGTTATAATCCTACTAATATTATAATTGCAAACGTTTGTAAGAATGTATGGATGTATGTTTGATTTTAATGAAAATTTACTATAATAATACACATTACCCAAAATAATACAGTAAGTGTCAAGTAGGTAGGATAATAATATACAGGGTGGCCCACCCAAACCGGTCAGTATAGGGATTGCAAAATATATAAGAGATAGAAGAATATCTTCTAAGGAACCACGGTATCGATTTTAGAGAAAACAAAAACTGCATTCATAGATTTTCAAAAAAAATCATACACGACTCGGGAATCGAACCCGGTCATTTTGTAAAAAAAGACATTTTTGTTTTATTGCCATATAGATAAGGTTGTAAGAAGTTATTGTTGCTATGAAGCCTTGTGTATAAAATTGAAAGAAATTGCTTTTTTAAATATTATTTTAATTATTTTAGCAAATGTTCAAAATGGCAACCAATATCTTGAATGCAATAGTCAACTCGTTTAGGTAACGATTTCGTTATGGCGTTTTGTACTTTGAAGTTGTGGATTTGGGTTAAAATAATCTCTATGGCTATTTTTAGATCTTCAGTGGTGTCATAGCTAGTTTTGTAGACTTCATCTTTAACGTAACCCCACAAGAAATAATCTAGTTGGGTTAAATCGGGTGACCTCGCGGGCCATTTGATAGGTCCGGTTGTTCCAATCCACTTTTGTTGGAAGTGATTATTTAAAAAATCTATGGCGATCCGATTATTGTGTGCCGGTGCTCCATCCTGTTGAAATACACTCGTTCTCTTTTTTCTACAGATATTTCTCTCGTGACATCTAAAACATCTTCTTATATTTCGATTTACTTGAATCTGTCCAAACGTCCATCATAGATTTTAAAGAACATAACTTTATTGTGAAGAAGTCCAACCCAGCACTTAAATGAAAATCTAACTTGACGTCGTCCTTCATGCACTCGTAAGGGGTTTTGACGAGACCATAGTGATGATTTTTGCGGTTGTACATCCCGTTATTGGAAAATTGTGTATCATCAGAAAATATTACGTTATTAAAAAAAAATCTGTCTAAATCTATCTGCTCTTTTAACCAGTGACAAAATTGAAGTAGTCTGCCGTCATCACCTGCATGTAAGTAAGTGAACCATACGTCCATTTCGATAGCACTTGAATTTGTTTTTTTAGGATTCGTTGATTAGTGGTACGTGAAACGCCAGGGATATCACTTTCTGCATCACGGAGGCATCTGGTGAAGCTTCGAAATACGTCAAAACATTTATTTCCATGTCAGTGTCATAACTTAGTGGACTTCTCTGTTTTCGTTTCTTGAAGCTTCCATAATTATTTAAATTGTTAACTATTTTCGGAAATATCTTGCGAGTTGGTAAAATCCGTGAGGGATATTTCATACGATACCAATTTAGTGCACGTGTGCAATTTCTGTCATTTTTAAAGTAAGCTTCTAATTAATCTAAATTCTCACCGTTTGTCAATGGCATATTTAGATATTGCACACAAAAAAACAACACAGCACAAAGAAAAAAACTTTTGTAAAATAACGAATGAGAGTAAAATTTCCCGTCATTCGTTTTCTCTTTAATTGAAATTTGGTAATCCAGAAGTTCACGTTCTATTTTCAAATACCAGCAATAACATATTTTTACTGGTACGCAGACATGAAGCATTCATTTTTTAAAATTGAAATTTAGTAATCTTAGAAGTTCACATTCCATTTTCAAATAACAGCAAAATAAAATATTTTTACTGGTATACGCAGACAACATGACGATTGGTTAGTGCCTACATTTTTTTAAAGACTAAAACCGACAACTTACATGAAACAAAATCAAATAAAGCAATTTCTTTTAATTTAAGACATAAGGTTCCATAGCAACAATCACTCCTTATAACCTACACTATCAATATGGCACTAAAACAAAAATGTATTTTTTTTCCAAAATGATCGGGTTCGATTCCCGAGTAGTGTATGATTTTTTTTTAAAATCTATAAATGCAGTTTTTGTTTTCTTTAAAAGCGATATCGTGGTTCCTTAGAAGATATTCTTCTATCTCTTATATATTCTGAAATCCCCATACTGACTGGTTTGGGTGGGCCACCTGTATAATCGTGCTATCCACGTGTGCGCCACAAAACCCGAGGAGTTCCAAATATTATAATGTACTAGCTGACCCAGCAAACGTTGTATTGCCGATATTAAAATCGCGATACAAAAGTAACTGTTTATCGTAGATGGGTGAAAATTTGAAGTTGTATATATTTTTTAATGATAACTCATAATCCAACAAATAAAAAAAAATTACAAAAAAATTAAAAAAAAAAAAAAACATTTCGTGTGGACCTTAACATTTAGGGGTATGAAAAATAGATGTTGGCCGATTCTCAGACCTACTCAATATGCTCACAAAATTTCATGAGAATCGGTCAATCCGTTTCGGAGGAGTACGGGAACGAACATTGTGACACGAGAATTTTATATAAGATAATATAATAATATAAAATATAATAAACGCGAATTTTTGTAAGAATGTACAGATTAATGTTTGTTTAACGCATAAACTACTGAATGGGTTTTAGTGAAACTTTATAGTAATAAAGCAATATAGTTATATAGCATACACATCAGAATAACACATAGGCTATAATTAATAAAGATTCATTGTTAAAAATAATGTTAGTGAAATGAAATGAAAAAGTCCGCAACTGCATAACATATCTTTGTTTTATGTTTAAGCCATCATCGCCAAAAAAATAGTGAAACGTCACCACAATAAAAATTATTAATTTATTTCTAAAACACATTTCGTAAAAACAAATTGATCCATAAATAAAAAAATGCTTTTAACAAATCTGGTATTTAAACTACATAATCTTTGTCTTTTACACTTGATCATTTGGACAAACATTTGAATAGTTATGATGATGACAAACGTAACTCTACACGTAGACTTTTCAAATAAATCAATTTTTAAGAAAATGCGACCAAACTCCTGCAGCAGTTAATATTTACCTACTTTTCTAACATTTTATGTACTAATTACTACTAATTTCTTTGCACGATTTCTTCAATGCGAAATTATAAAATCCAAGTAGCAAGAGAAAATCTACAAATGTAACATTATCATATACAACTGAACATTGTATTCCATTTGCAGATCAGGAATGGGAACTGAATCTAATTATTACTCATCCCAGCATCTTCCAGTGTACCCTGGTCTTAAAGTACAGCGTGGTCTGACTGGAGGCCCTGTCATAAACATCAACAGCAACACATTACAACCCCACGCTCAAATAATAGTGAGGAAGAATAATTCTACAGGATTTTCATGTTTATTTGGGTAGGTATTTCCTAAAATGCGTAAAAAGAATTTCAATAGGGAAGTTTTTATTTTCTTTTATTTATAATAATAATGTTATTTATTACATAGCTTTAAATAGTGTAACATTTCATCATCATCATAATCAGCCGGAAGACGACACTGTCGGTGGCACAAAGGCCTCCCCCAAAAAATTTGAACGACGATCGGTCCTGCGCTGCCCTCCTCCAACGTATTCCGTGTAGTCTATGTAACAGGATAACAAGGAATAATAGAAAAATAATAATAAAATATCGACTAAAACTATACTTATTATGATTACAGATCAAAAATGGACGATGAATCCAACTTTGATGCTTTCCAAAAACCGAAACTCACTGAACAACCTTTCGTTAACATCAAGAGCAACACAATGGGACCCAACGCTCAAATAATAGTATGCGACTATAATGGCATCCATACAAGTGGAGGGGAAACCTTCTAAGAGTTCTTATTTCTTCGCTTTTTTTTTCATATATAATCCGGTAAGTAGTTTTTGCGATATTTCTCCAAAGCGTAACATAAGAATAATTCAACCCTGTTCTCTAAAAAGGTTAGGGATCGGTTCCGGCTTACTACAGACGAAGTACTATTTTTAATGGCCAGCTCAGTCTTGAAATACCTATACAGTCGACAAGTTGACCAACGATTGACAGTACGGCTCCCGCAATGGTCGACCGGCTAGTAATCTTCTGGTACACCTAAGAAATGGGTGGCCTTTAACGATAGCAAGTAATAAGGCTTGACAGTTGGCCTGGATATAGTGAACACGTTTAGTCAACATACATTGGACTTCTCAATGTGTGGTGTCCACGAGTGGACCTCCAGCTTGTGCGCTGTGTGTAAATACATATCTACTATTCCCTGTGTGCTATTTCCTACACTAGTTCCTCGGCGTATCAATGGTAATAATATATTGAACTGATGTTCATTGACTGATGTCAATGTTGGAGATATCGATATACCGGCTATGCAGGTCTCTCTCGAAAAATCATCGACCTTCAATCCATCGAAGAAAATTCTATCGTATTCTCTTTTAAGAAAGTCATGGAATGGACCAAAACACTTCTAATATATTTTCATTTGTATTTTCTTTACGTCAAAATAAATATTTATATCTTTTCCAGATGCTGACCGTGCGCACACACTCACATAATGTTTTTCATACTTTAGATGTTAAAGGTTACTTTAAGTGCAGACAGTTATTAAAGTTATGCTACTTGACAACTTTATTTATTACTTTCCTTCGTATTAGTTGGTAATCATTAAGATTTGATATATTTTTTCGAAATATGTAGACAATAGCAGTTTACTCGGCTTTTGGGATTCCTTTCAACTCACAAAGAAGGTGGAAAGTGCGTACTGCGATAGACTTATTATTATCGCGAAACGCAATACATATCTCTTACTCTTTAATTTTAGGTACCTATTGATAGGATTTCGATTTAAATATGAATATATAGTTAGGCTTGTGTAATAATATAAAAACCAATCATTGTTTTTGCTTATATATATATATATAGGTTCCTACTTTTTAGCATATTTAGAGCTGACGATATACCAAAAATTAACGAAATCCGTACATTGAATTTGTCAAAAATTAGGCTTTTAATTTGGAACAAATTTAAAGGCCCTGTAAGATTTGGGTTACTGGGTCAATCATAAGGCGGCGTTGCCGCTTTGCCTAGCTGCCTTTGAATTGCGCCGCCCGCGGCCGTCAAAGAGATACCACCAGCACGTGTATCTTATAGCCTTAACACATGGTCGGATTTCGCCCAGCTGAACCATCGGTCGCGGTCTGGTACCGGAACATTCTTTTTTATTTATGCAAAAGGAGGACAAACAAGCGTACGGGTCACCTGTTGTTAAGTGATCACCGCCGTCCACATTCTCTTACAACACCACTGGAATCACAGGAGCGTTGCCGGCCTTTAAGGAAGGTATACGCGCTTTTTTTGAAGGTACCCATGTCGAATCGTCTCGGAAAAACCGCACAAGGAAGTTCATTCCACAACTTTGTAGTACGCGGAAAAAAGCCCACGCCAGTACCGCAACACATCCAGATGGTGGGGATGATATCCTAGCTTGTAGCGTGTCGTGCGAAGGTGGAATTCAGCGGCACGAATCAGGTGAAACAGCTCTTAGAAACAATCCCCGCGATAAATGCGTTAGAAGACAAACAATTAAGCGACGTCTCTATGCAACGCCAAGTGATCCAGCCGTTCACAGAGCACTGGGTCCCCGACAATTCAGACTGCTCTGCGTTGCACGCGGTCAAATGGATCGAGCTGATTCTGGGGTGCGCCAGATCTGAGATGACAGCAATACTTGATGGCCTTTGCTGCGCTTTGTAGAGCGCTAGATTGTGGGCTGGCTTGAAGTATTGCCTTTTTTATTTATGACGCTGAGCTTCTTCGACGCCATTTGCCTTTGCCCTCCAGATGGCCACTAATCTGGCAATCGCTCAAGATTTCAAGACCCAGTATTCCGATGCTAGGCGAGGCTTTAAGGGAAGTGTTGTCGAAGAGCGGTGATACGACAAATGGGGTTTTTTTGTGGTAAATGCGCAAACTTGAGACTTCTGGGGATTAAATTGGACAAGGTTCAATTTACCCTATTCCACGACTTTTTCAAGGGAGGTCTCGATAGAAGACATAAGTTTCTCCCAGGACTGATCGTCGATTTCCCGAGAGATCTACATGGCCCGTGTATACGGAATCACCAGTGCTGTCGTCTGAATAGCAATGTATGTTGGAGATGTCCAACATATCATTGAGATGCAGTAGAAACAGCGTGGGAGATAGCAAACAGCCTTGGGGCACTCCAACGTTCACGGGCTTCGGGTTCGACCATATTCGATAGAATGTCGCATTGTTGATCGCAAAAAAATATTATTATTACCGTCCGGACCGTACTGAGTGTGGCGGCAACCAATTGGTGCGAGGCGTCCACCCACGCCTGGACACACACCCCACACCGGACCGTCCTATGGTCGGGCATTAACAAATCCAACCATGTGCTTAGGCTATAAAATACACGTGCCGGCGGGGTGTCTTTAACTGCGGCGCTATTCAAAGGCAAGGTCAACGTCGTCCGGCGTAGGGAAGGACATCTTCTATCGATAATAAGCTTTCTTGAAAGGGAGTTGTAATCGATAAACAATAAGCTGTTTAAGTCTATTTTGAAATTGTTCTGTAATGATTATTGTAAAAGTACTACTTCAGAAATTATATTTTTATAAATTATGAAGTAGTTTAGAGATAATGATTGTGAATAAGGAAGAACTAAACAATAACAATTTATTACTTGTTTGTAATTTGAAAGCACACGATTAAAAATCGTACCAACTTACTTGTTCGCTGCTCAAGAAATCACTTAGAAAACAGTGTTTTCGTAAGTATTGAACTTACAAAAATAAACAAATTTTTTACAAGGCTCCATTCATTAATTTATCAATTGTTAAAATATTAAGACATTCGAATTTTCAATTCAATTCAAACTTCTAGTTTTTAATGCCTTGTTCAGGTTGGTGGTTATTAATTGTAAAAGAAGTATCGATAAACTAGAATTGTGGGGTATGCCCTATTTATTTTCGCCATTTTATTTAAGAATATGTATATTGTTGATTTAGTTTAACGCGAGCTTTCGGAATGTGTGTCTTTATCTTCTGTATTTATTAATTTAACTTCCTTAAAGTTCAAGTGAAATGTTTAAATCAATTTTCATTTCTTCGGTAATAATTATGTTATTTGTTAAGAGCTTATTTACGAGAAGAGAAGTAACAGCCAATTCGCCGCCGTTAGCTACGTTGTCGCTCCTCGGGGTCAAAGTACGTAGTCTAAGCAGACTGTTTTCTTTTTTCTAATTCAATTTTGATACAAAGTTTCTTTGAAAATTTCACTTTTATAATTAAGGGATTTTAAATTATTAATTTTACTATACTTCTGTATCAGTATTCAGTATGACTTGTATTTAAAGCATATTTACGTTAATTTGAAGTTGTATGTATTTTTTAATGCTGACTCATAATCAAATAAATTTAAAAAAAAAATGTCAAAAAAAGTAAAAAAAAAAATCGTGTGGACCACCCTAACACTTAGGGGGATGAAAAATAGATGTTGTCCGATTCTCAGACCTACCCAATATGCACTCAAAATTTCATGAGAATCGGTCAAGCCGTTTCGGAGGAGTTCGGTGTGTATATATATATATGTGTGTGTGTGTGTGTGTGTGAATCATTGTATTTATTACATTACATTGTAAAAAATTAGATTTGTAAGAGATATTTTATAAACTAATTTACAATTTTAGCCTAAAAGTCTTGATAAGATTTCAAACTTATTTTGTATCTTCCTCATCCAACCTACTCCGGCGTTCTAAAGCAGAGCATCTTGTGGGCGCGTCTTCCGGTACGTGGTCGCCATTCGAAGAATTTACTACCCCAATAGCCATCTGGGCGTCGAGTTATGTGCTGTGCCCACTGCCACTTTAGTTTTGAAATTTCTAATTGTGACAGCAATCACGAGCATCATGCTTACGAAGTATCTTTACATAAACAATGAGTTCAAGCTCTAAAGGTTGATTCAAATTCAAATATTTTTATTCAAAATAGGATGTGAAATCACTTATTGAAAGTCAAAAAAACTACCACCCATTCCAACATGAATGCCTCAGGCCTGAGAAGAATGGGCGCAACAAACTCAGCGGGCTTTTTTTTTTCATCAAAAATATGTTTTACAATTAAAGTAACATTTACAAAGTAACAAAGTAACATTGTACAATTAAACTTATTATTTAATAGCCTGAGGGCGGTCGCTCCATTCCGAATCTGTGGTATCATTAAGAAAGTCATTTATGTTATGGTAACCTTTACCACACAAACGTTTTTTAACAATTCTTTTGAATAACGTAATACTTTTGTTTTGAACATTCTCTGGGATCCTGTTGTAAAAGCATTTACATCGCCCCCACAAAAGACTTGTTAACTCGACTTAGTCGAGTAGCAGGCATTATAAGCTTATGTCTGTTCCTGGTGTTAACATTATGGTTATGACAGTTTCTGGCAAATTCACTTATGTTCCTATGAACATACATTACATTATCAAGAATATATTGAGAAGAAGATGCATCCAATATACGATAATTGCTTAATATACGATAGTATATACAGTTAATTATTTATTACTTTTTATGAATTATATTATTTAAACACAACTCATAAATTGGATTGGCAGCACCTAACAAACATTTTTTATGTATATTACAGCCATTGTAAAATACTCTATTTGATTGAAAAGAGTGGCCGTTGAGTTTTTTATTATGTTCTTTTCACGAGCTCAACTTTTCACGAGCTCAACTTTTCACGAACATAATATGGTAAATTCAGAAATTTAAAAAACTATTTGTAATGACACTTAATTTAAGCCTAATTGAATAAAGTTTATTTGACTTTGACTTTAAATTGCATGCAGCTGGTTTGAAGGAACATGCATCGGCGAAACTATATCAGCATTCGGACAACACAAGTCAGATAAAAATATAATTATAATAGAAAATACAACCCACGGCAATGTATTTAAAGGTGTTTGTTCTTTGCGCAACAATTGTTAAACAATCTCCATTAGATAAGGTTTGTATTATAATCAAACAATCTTGGACACTATAAGCCTCGTAAACACTCGTCAACTTTTCATTCTGTTGCACGCAAGGCTTGCATTCGTTTGTTGTTGTCTCAAAAATTGAAAGGTGAATTACGTTGTTTGAAAATATAAAAATGTAAGTAGTAATTAAATGGTTAATATAATACATTTTCATGTGTTTCATCCGCCTATAAAATTTTAATGTTGTAGAATACCTATTGTGGAATATAATATCATTTACACAAATAAAATTTGAAAACAAAATGTAATGAACGATGCGGGACTCGAACCCACGACCCCTCGCGTTCCGAGTGCGAGTGCTCTTCGAACTGAGCTAACCGTTCGAGTGACGTATCGTGATAAAATCTTGTATGCTTTGTTCAACTCTCAGGTTGTGGCTTCATCTACAGGATCTACTTTACAGTCAACCCCAATATTTGCATATTAGGAAATTGACTTGAGATGTCTAAGTGATAAGTAAAAAAAAATGTCCGTCACTTGCTGACTTATTTCACAAGATGAAGATAATATCGTAATATTCCTCAGGAACCAAGTATAATGCACAAAAAAATCTGAATGGCACATTCAGAGATGCGCGCTACAATATCTATAACGTTTCGATTTAAAGGGCGACGTCGCTCGTGAAATTACGGTCTTAATGAGACTTTTAGTATCTAAAAAGTCACGCGCTCAATTGTGATACCGTACAGAATTTTGGATCCCATCAAAAATCATGGACGGCACTGCATTATAATTGGCAGAGTGTATGTCTAAACATCAGATATTTTGCTCGTCCTGCCACTAATTCGCATAAATATTAATATGCCCTATCAAAACCAGCATCTGAACAGACATGTTTTTTTTAAACCTGAGGGTTCTTATAATTAAATTTATTCCTGCATTATAATCATAATTATTGACTCCAAACACAGAGTTTAAGGCGAAGAGTGAGGAGAAAACACGCAAACTAGGTGTTTTTAGGCAAGTTTTATGGTGAAATTTATGAAAATATAGCATTTCGAGCTATGAACACTAATTTATCTTGTTAGACATACCCTTAAGTCACATTTTTAAGTTGCCAATGCTTGTTATAGTTAATACTCCAGAGTTATTTTTAACAACCATTTTTATTTACAGTTAAACACGCTGTTTCTCGGTATAACGCATTTGTTTAATACGAAACTCAGACGGGTTATTCTTATTAGCTAGCTTGTACTTTTATTATGTAAGTCCATTTATTAGGATTAGTAATCATGAAAAAGGACTATGAGCATATAACTGTTTGTGCCTTACTTTTTGGCATAAGTAAAGTAAGAAAGTATTCATGCCTGTCACCATTCAAATACTTCAATCAGCGTGATGGTGATATAATTACCTCTCACCTTGCTGTATCAGGCAATGGTATACTATTGATTCTGTTTTGGTGTAAAAAATAATACGACTGGGCGGAAACTTAGAAAATCAGTGAAGTTATCCAGAAAACGTAAATCAGTCCTTGCAAACGATGTCAAAAGATGACTCAAGAGCTGATGCGTGATATCATTGAGTACACAAGTACCTATTTTTATTAACATAATATACATAGTAATTGGCATTATGATTTAAGTGAAATTATATTAAAACCAACAACATTAAATGTTTTGGCTAGCCTGTATGTACTCATGCATTTTCGTTTGATAAGAACACCAAATAACAAATATTCCCGAGTCTAATATAGGTAACTATTATACATTGCAGCGTAGTAAGGAAAGTTCGAATTTGACTTCAAAAAATACTTGGGATCTGATATTGGCATAGTTATAGGTACGTATAACTCTACTTACGCAAGTAGTATGACCATGAGTTCTAATGTTTACAATAAATATGTTTTATTTCAATACAATAATTATGTTTTTTTAGGGGTATAATAAATAGATTCAATACAAAGATTGTCGAAGACAATGCAGAGTATTTATATTATGTATACAATATAATAATATGACAGCATTTTTTTAAACAGTCAGGATAAGAAAAAAATAGGGTGTTGCACTCCGGGAGTGCCAGCTTCTGCTGGTTTAAGTTTTTACTTCTGTAAAAACTTTAATATTAACGTTGTGCATTTTTTAACATTTTGGAACGGGAATAATTTCGCACGAATTGCTTTATTTATCAGTACAAATGTACTAGCATTTATGTGGTTAAATACAATTTTCGTCTATTGCGCATTCGTCCACAAAAATGACAATATATTGACACGAGAGTGGGTCAGGGATTGGAAATAATACTACGCTGATAGGAATGAGACTTTATTTGCGTTCACTTTTTCTGAACTTGCACTTCGCCGGTCAGCCGCTGTTCCTCTTGTGGGCGGCGGTACCTTCAACGCGTCACACCGCCCGCACCGAACACTAAGTCTCTTCTATCTTCTTCTTGGAACACTTCCACTTTTCACTACTTCTTCTTTTCTTCTTCTTCTTCTTTACACTTTCGAGTCAGAACTAGGACTGCCGTAGGCCACGCTAAGTACGGCTTATATACCCCCGGATCTGTTCTATTTTCAAAATGATTCTCCCATTCCATCTTTATTTAAATTGTACTAGAGTACAATTTAAATTTAAAGATGGAATGGGAGAATTTTAGAATTTTCTAAAATTCTTTTAATTATTTTTATCCTGCTTACACAATTTCCATCCCTTTTTTCTGTTCGATTTGATACTGAACTTACTAGAAATTTCCATTAACTTTACAAAACCCAAAAAAAATCTATACACTGGTAGGTGTATCGAACCCGGGTCTACAGCATCGAAAGTAAACACTTTTACGCTAAAGCTACGAGTATTGCTGACGGATCTGTTGAAATTATCAATGTCTTGAAGTTTGACAACTCTCGTCATGTACGTTTCTGCACGATATCACGTTTGACAACTCTCGTCATATACGTCGAAGCGTTGCTACGCGACAATATTTAAGGTAGGTATTTAACACTTCGGAATTATTACAACTATTTACCATTAAAAAGTTTATTACTCAGAAAGATTAACTTTCAAACATTTTTTTAATGGAAAAGGAGGACAAACGAGCGTACGGGTCACCTGGTGTTAAGTGATCACCGCCGCCCACTTTCTCTTGCAACACCAGAGGAATCACAAGAGCGTTGCCGGCCTTAAAGGAAGGTGTACGCAGTTTCTTTGAAGGTACCCATGTCATTTCGTCCCGGAAACACCGTACAAGGAAGTTCATTCCACAGCTTCGTAGTACGTGGAAGAAAGCTCCTGGGAAACCGCACTGTGGAGGATCGCCACACATCCAGATGGTGGGGATGATATCCTAACTTGTGGCGTGTCATGCAAAGGTGGAATTCGGTGGCAGGAATCAGGTGAAACAGCTCTTCAGAACACTCCCCGTGATTAATGCGGTAGAAGACACACAATGAAGCGATGTCTCTACGCATCGCCAAGTAATCCGGCCGTTCACAGAGCACTAGGTCCCCGACAATTCCAGCTGCTCTGCATTGCACACGGCGAAATAGATTGAGCTGATACTGTGGTGCGCCAGACCAGAGATGACAGCAATACTCCATATGTGGCCGGACCTACGCTTTGTACAGCGCTTGGATGTGGGCCGGCTTGAAGTATTGCCATACTCTATCTATGACGCCCAGTTTCTTCAGAGCCAATTCGTGGCCGCGGAATTGGTAATTGCTCGAGATTTCAAGACCCAGAATTCAGATACTAGGCGAGGCTGTAAGGGAAGATATGTCAAAGAGCGGTGACACGACAAATAGGGTTTTTGATAGTGGTTCAAACTTGAGTCTTCTGGGGATTAAATTGGACAAGGTTCAATTTACCCCATCTCAAGAGAGGACTCGATAGAAGACACAAGTTTCTCCCGGCACTGGTCGACGATTTCCCTCGAGAGACCTGCATGGCCCGTGTAAACGGCATCGCCCGTGCTGTTATCTGCATAGCAATGTATATTGGAGGTGTTCAACATATCATTGATATGCAAAAGAAACGCTGTGGAAGATAGCGCACAGCCTTGGAGTACTCCAGCGTTCACGGGCTTAGGATTCGAGCATAACCTTCGATAACGACCTGTATGCTGCGCCCAGTGAGAAAACTGAGGTCCACATAGGCTCTCAGGAATCCCAAATGAAGGAAGTTTTGCGAGAAGCGCCTTGTACCATACACGATTAAAGGCCATCGCTATATCCTGGCTAACTGCCAGGCCTTCCCCCTTGCTTTTGTTTGCCGTCACTCACCTATGTGTTGGGTATACCAGAAGATCACCTGCCTACCGACCATGGCGAAAGCCGTACTGTCGTTGACCAACTGGTGACCCTTTAGGTAAACCAAGAGCTGGCGTTTAATTATGCTCTCCATGACTTTTGACAGCAGGGAGGTAATAGCTATAGGCCTGTAGTTTGCCGGATCCGAACTGTTTCCGTTTTTTTGATCGGATGGACAAGGGCTGACTTCCACGAGTCAGGAACTACGCCTTTTGTATATGAGTGCCGGAATAAACGCGTTAGCACCGGTGTCAACTTAGGAGCACATGTTCTAAGCACGATTGGAGACATGCCATCAGGCCCGCTCGACTTCCTTACACCTAATGAAATATGAGCTCGCCTAACAGTTGTCTGTCTAAACTGTACTTCAGGCATAGAGCTCTGACACCGCGGGATGGTCGGCGGTGTTTTCCGTTGTCGTCAAGGGTCGAGTTGGAGGCAAAAATATATAATATAAATAAAGATTTTTTTAAGGACCTTTAAGAAGTTCCTCACATGGTAATAAAGACTGTGAATTGCAATTGAAAGAAAATAAGGGTTAGTTTCAAATCTAAAATTAAAATGCAAAATGTGTTACGAAACTTTTTCCATTTATTGCAATGATACTGAAATTGATATAAATATGAATACAGTTGCGAATGCAGTAGCAATAGAATGTGGCAATACGCAATTAAATGAATTGTTAGCAGCAATGGATTTGCCCTAAATATCTTCTAACATATTTAACAAAAGAATGGACACAGTCATCAAAGTTTGGGAAAAAGAATTAGCCATTTGAATGAATGATGCTGCTATGGATGAATGGTATCCCACTTATTGACGTGATAGCAGATGGCTGTTGGGGTATAAGGTCACTAAAAAAACTAAACCCTATGAGGCACAGCTGCAGAAATTCGGAAAAGAACAGAAACAGGTCTGTGAAAAAATATAAAGCTGCATATGCGCCCAAGCTGCATGAAAAATGTCACACCTAAGGAGCACGAACGTTGCAAAACTTATTCTGGATATCTTAAATAAATTTTTTTTAGTGGAGAACAATAATTATTTCGGGAATGTAATAATAACACTATTTTAAGGTACTTCGACTGTTATGGAGTCTACAATTTTAGTAGAAAGATTCAAAAATAGCATCCATATGAACAATTTGATTTATGCAGGATTAATATCAAATGGTGACGCAAAATATATCAATGCAAAAATTTTACAGGCAAGGCCATTTATAAAAACAAAACGATCGAAAAAATTTAATGCGTGAACCACCTACTAAGGAAATAATTTATAAGACGAATTTTGAAATACTAAAATGAAAAATAAGTTAGTAAAATTTTTAAAAACCATTTGATCGACATGAAATTAAGGGCCGGAAATGCAAAATGGAAAGGGAAAAGCCAATAATATACAAGAAACACTTTATGATAAAACAATTAAGAAGCATATCGATTGACAATAAACAATGCTGTGTATGTAGAAGTACAAAATTTTTAAGAATTCTAGAAGCAATAAATTACGAAAACTATTCACAAATTTTTATTAATTAAATCATTCTATATTTTTGTTACATAGCTATGTAGCAGTACCTGTGACAAACACCCACAAATAATTTAATATGTCTGATATATAATCTGACGTAAAACTAGAAGTCATGCATGTTAGCCGTAATATCTTTATTCAAATTATTGATTTACTCTTAAAAGTGCGTTGAAAAGTATTTCATAATACTGTACTCCGAGTCATGGAATCGCGCAGATAATTATTATGTTTGTCTTTACTTATCTAAACACACAGAGAAGTTTTCAATAAACAGTCAATTATAAACATTACAACAGAAATATATTGGATAGTGATGACAATCACGCAGTAAATTGGAAACGTATGGTTACTCTACGAAATTACAAGCCGTCCATTGCAACTAAATGAATTGAATAATATTATAATTCTTGTAATAGCTGTACAAGGTCGCGGGAGTAGGCACATTGTGCCACGGGCCACGGTAATGTTTTTGTGCGTTCGGCACTCAAGGTTGCTGGCATTTATTGTCGCCTTAATCAACCCTGAGTTCCTACTCATACGTTTGCACGATTCTTTTGTTCCGTTGTCCGATAATGTCGCATTTATTTATTTATTTATTAAGGCTTACCAACAAGAAACAAAATTTTACATATACGAATAAGATAAACATAAATTAGTGTTACTTTTTACATATCTAAATTAAAGGTATGCACATCGTTACTAAACTAAAAAACTAATTCTAAAAACAAATTATAAAAAAAACAATAATGAATTTACTACTAATACTAATTACATAGTTACTAATCTATATTTAAGCCTTTTAATGACAAGGGCACCTGTTTTTTATAAAAGTTAATATTTGAAAATATATCGATGTTATGATCTAATCTAATCTAATCATTTACCTAAAAACTTATCACAATGTCAAACAACAGAAAAAAGGACGCATGATTTTAAAATAATCTCTCACTTTAGTAGTAGGGATTCGCCGGTTCTGGCTCACAGTAGTGGGGATTCGCCGGTTCTGCCTCCCCGGTTCTGGCTCACTTGTTCGAGATGCCTACTAAAAAAAAAAAAAAAAGTTTGGTGTCAAACTGGGGGTTTTGATGTATTTCCGAGCGATTGCGCTGATCCGTTTTTCGATATCCCTTATAGTTTCAAAGATAGCTTTTTAAGTTAAACAGATCAATACTCATTACTAATCAGTGGTAATTAACCTGATGATTGGTGAGCGACTCAATGTCGATTCTTTGAAAGTGATAGATGTAATTAGTAAATTACCTCTCACATTCGTTACTACGATTAAAACGACAGTTTTGTGTTGTGTTTATTATTAAGTTAACAGATGATATAAATAAAGTATATAATAAAACATCGTTGCAGATTGTATCATTTTAAAAATATTTGATGAAATCATTCAAACTCTTCTTATTAAACTTAAAGTATAGATACATTAAACAGTACTCTCAACACATGCTGCGGTAAATAAATTCTTTACTCTTGTAGTTTTGTAGATATACTTTCTGCAATTGCTTTGTAAAAACCTCAGCTGGCATCCCTGAGTTGGACGATCATATGAATTGAAGTATTGTCCAATACCCTGCTCACCAATGTGTATTGCAACCCAGTGAGAGCCTGGCTTATTTTCACTATCTACATTGCTGACAATATAACAGGGCGTTACAACGTATATCGACAATCGGTTTGCTGCGTAAACATTATTTTGAATACTGAGATCAATTTTATTCAAATAATTCTGTATCTCGATTGTATTCGTATTACCTTAGAATAATGTATTTAAAAGTTATTGGATTACAACTTACAATAAAACAAAAGATCATTTTAAGTACATATTTAATTTCAAAATGATAAGGCAATATAGTAGTAAGTTTAACTAAAACGAATACACATCCTTACAAACAATCAATTCAAACAAAAAATCAATCAAACGATCATACATAAACATAACTGTGGTAATCTACTGAAATATTATGATTTTTATCAATTTTATTGTACAAGAGCTTACTCAAAACGAACTTTGATTTATGAAATATGTAACTTGAGTTAAGTGATAAAGCTCTTTGTCATTTTCTTAATGTAACAAATTTTGGGATAAATAAAATACACTCCTCCTCATCCACATCCACACATCTCCTCATCGGGTCATTAATTATTTTTAGTATTAGTTTAAGATTTTTCTTCCGCCAAACATATTATAGAGATCAGGTAGTTATATCTTGAAACTAATTGACATGGTTGAGATTGTATAAAGGTTTCATTTCATCAAAGCATTAGGTGATTTAGATACAATTTGTGTCACTGACACTATTCAAAAATATTATAAAATTATTTACGAAAACTGATTTTCCACACCCACACACAATGCACCCTCTACTACAAAAAGGGTTCATATAATATAATGAGACTATTTATTGTTAAACTACCATTTATTGATTATATTTAAATAGAACAATCTATAAGTAAAACAATATACAGTATCTACATCATAACTTACTCCACAAGTTATATATCTAAATAAAAGATGTATCTACTCTCATTCTTTTCAAAAAAATAATTCAAACTTAAAACTTATATAACATTTATTTTATTTTATGATGACTCCAAGCTAAGGTATCAATATAATTTGCTTAAATATACCGTTTGGTATGACAAACTAGATTTATTTATGCTTTATTGACTTAAGTCTATGCATTGAACAATATTTATTCTTATTTTTAAATAGGCATTATACATTTTCATATACTTACTTAGTAACACTTATAAAATTTGGAGTTGCATTTTCCCGCAACATCTTACACATATCTATCTAAGTCCTAGGAATTCATTAAATATGTTAACTTTGTTCCATCTTTAAAATAGCCTAACCATTATTATTTTATATATTGAGTTTTAGATAACAAAATATTTTTTCTGCATTGTCAGATGTTTCGAAACGCAAGTAAATCAGGTTTTATATCTCTTTAAAAATTTATACATTAAAATATAAGTATCAGTGTACAATAATTTTAATATATTTCGAAACTTATTTAACATATAGTTATAGTATAAGTCATCGTATTAGAGTTTTAGAAATATCCAATATACCTGCAATATACCAAATAAATATGATTATTGAGGAACAATTTAGTCTTTTGTAATTGAACTGCAACCAATTTTCATTTTAAAATAGATAAACTTTGGAATTCTATCTTGGCAATTAAATCATACAGTGCAATTATACATTTACTCTTTTTTTCAATATTTTCCATTGTTATTTAAATATTTGAGGTATTCATTAATTTATAAGAATCTTTTCGAAATCAGATGTAGGTAGCTTGCATGTTTGTATTTAAATCTATGTAATTTTGTAACCATGCGCTTTGTTTGAATTTTAAAATTCTATGATTTTTTTATAATGAGACGATTTATTGTTAAACTACCATTTATTGATTATATTTAAATATAAAAATTTATAATTAAAACAATATACAGTACCTACATCATAACTTACTCCACAAGTTATATATCTAATCTATTATTTTCAAAAAAATAATTAAACCTTAAAACTTATATAATATTTATTTTATTTTATGATGACTCCAAGCTAAGGTATTAATATAATTTGCTTAGATATACCGTTTGGTATGACAAACTAGATTTATTTATTCGTTGAGTTAAAATATTATGCTTTATTGACTTAAATCTATGCATTGAACAATATTCATTCTTATTTTCAACATCTAATACATACGTTTAGATCTAAGTCCTAGGAATTCATTAAATATGTTAACTTTGTTTTCATCTTTATAATTATCGTACCGTACTTCTTTTTATTGACTTTTGGGTAGCAAAAAATTTTTTCTGCAGTCAGAGGTTTTGAAACGCAAATGTAAATCAGGTTTTATATCTGTATAAAATTTTTATATATTAAACGATCATGGAGTTCTGAAAGTTTTAAGCAATCGTGTGGCGTTATAAATTCAAATGGATCAATTCTTTTTTTCTAAGACGTAAAAAATTATTATTATTTGGAAAATTTAGTCTTAAATTTTGAAATTGTTCTTCCTTCAAATATTTGACAAGTTTGTCTAAACTGAATGGAAAAAATTTAAACGAATCAACATGTCAGTTGAATTTTACGATTATTTATTTTTATAGTTTTTGTGAATGCCTTGTATTTTTCTTACGTTTGTGGAATAATATCAATTACTTTTTCAATAGAATTTAATGCATGAACAACGGAAAAGATATTACTCAAATCATCTTACAATTAACCTATATAAAAATAACGTAATGCAATTATATATTACTTTTAAAACGTCACAGTTAATGATCAGCTTTTTGTAATAGAATAACGTCATATTAAATTAAGAGTAAGTAAATCTTACAAATTACAAACATTCGAATCACCAGAAATGTTTTTAACTCTATCAAAAATGATAAAATGTAAGTATTGATGATACAAAAAGCATAAAATTTGTTCCAAACCTTCGTAATAAAAATACATATGTCATTTACTTTAGAAATTTAAAGCAATGTCTCACCCACAGAAAAAAACAAAATATTCATAGAATTTTAAAATTCAAACAAAGCTCATGGTTAAAATATTACATAGATTTAAATACAAGCATGCATAAACAAGCTACCTACATCTGATTTCGAAGATTTTTATAAATTAATGAATAACTCAATGTATAAAGAACAATGGACAATATTGAAAAAAGATTAAATGTAAAATTGTACAAGATTTAATTGCCAAGATAGAATTCCATAGTTTATCTATTTTAAAATGAAAATTTGGTTGCAGTTCAAGTACGAAAAACTAAATTGTACTTCAATAAACCTATTTAGTTGGGATTTTATGTATTGAAAATTTCTAAAACTCTAATGCGATGACTTTCACTAGTTAAATAAGTTTCGAAATAAATTAAAATTATTGTACACTGATACTGATAGTTTAATATATAAAAATTTTATACAGATATAAAACCTGATTTACATTTGCGTTTCAAAACCTCTGACTGCAGAAAAAATTTTTTGCTACCCAAAAGTCAATAAAAAGAAGTACGGTACGATAATTATAAAGATGAAAACAAAGTTAACATATTTAATGAATTCCTAGGACTTAGATCTAAACGTATGTATTAGATGTTGAAAATAAGAATGAATATTGTTCAATGCATAGATTTAAGTCAATAAAGCATAATATTTTCACTCAACGAATAAATAAATCTAGTTTGTCATACCAAACGGTATATCTAAGCAAATTATATTAATACCTTAGCTTGGAGTCATCATAAAATAAAATAAATATTATATAAGTTTTAAGGTTTAATTATTTTTTTGAAAATAATAGATTAGATTTATAACTTGTGGAGTAAGTTATGATGTAGGTACTGTATATTGTTTTATTTATAAATTTTTATATTTAAATATAATCAATAAATGGTAGTTTAACAATAAATCGTCTCATTATAAAAAAATCATAGAATTTTAAAATTCAAACAAAGCGCATGGTTACAAAATTACATGGATTTAAATACAAACATGCAAGCTACCTACATCTGATTTCGAAAAGATTCTTATAAATTAATGAATACCTCAAATATTTAAATAACAATGGAAAATATTGAAAAAAAGAGTAAATGTATAATTGCACTGTATGATTTAATTGCCAAGATAGAATTCCAAAGTTTATCTATTTTAAAATGAAAATTGGTTGCAGTTCAATTACAAAAGACTAAATTGTTCCTCAATAATCATATTTATTTGGTATATTGCAGGTATATTGGATATTTCTAAAACTCTAATACGATGACTTATACTATAACTATATGTTAAATAAGTTTCGAAATATATTAAAATTATTGTACACTGATACTTATATTTTAATGTATAAATTTTTAAAGAGATATAAAACCTGATTTACTTGCGTTTCGAAACATCTGACAATGCAGAAAGAATATTTTGTTATCTAAAACTCAATATATAAAATAATAATAGTTAGGCTATTTTAAAGATGGAACAAAGTTAACATATTTAATGAATTCCTAGGACTTAGATAGATATGTGTAAGATGTTGCGGGAAAATGCAACTCCAAATTTTATAAGTGTTACTAAGTAAGTATATGAAAATGTATAATGCCTATTTAAAAATAAGAATGAATATTGTTCAATGCATAGACTTAAGTCAATAAAGCATAAATAAATCTAGTTTGTCATACCAAACGGTATATTTAAGCAAATTATATTGATACCTTAGCTTGGAGTCATCATAAAATAAAATAAATGTTATATAAGTTTTAAGTTTGAATTATTTTTTTGAAAAGAATGAGAGTAGATACATCTTTTATTTAGATATATAACTTGTGGAGTAAGTTATGATGTAGATACTGTATATTGTTTTACTTATAGATTGTTCTATTTAAATATAATCAATAAATGGTAGTTTAACAATAAATAGTCTCATTATATTATATGAACCCTTTTTGTAGTAGAGGGTGCATTGTGTGTGGGTGTGGAAAATCAGTTTTCGTAAATAATTTTATAATATTTTTGAATAGTGTCAGTGACACAAATTGTATCTAAATCACCTGATGCTTTGATGAAATGAAACCTTTATACAATCTCAACCATGTCAATTAGTTTCAAGATATAACTACCTGATCTCTATAATATGTTTGGCGGAAGAAAAATCTTAAACTAATACTAAAAATAATTAATGACCCGATGAGGAGATGTGTGGATGTGGATGAGGAGGAGTGTATTTTATTTATCCCAAAATTTGTTACATTAAGAAAATGACAAAGAGCTTTATCACTTAACTCAAGTTACATATTTCATAAATCAAAGTTCGTTTTGAGTAAGCTCTTGTACAATAAAATTGATAAAAATCATAATATTTCAGTAGATTACCACAGTTATGTTTATGTATGATCGTTTGATTGATTTTTTGTTTGAATTGATTGTTTGTAAGGGTGTGTATTCGTTTTAGTTAAACTTAGTACTATATTGCCTTATCATTTTGAAATTAAATATGTACTTAAAATGATCTTTTGTTTTATTGTAAGTTGTAATCCAATAACTTTTAAATACATTATTCTAAGGTAATACGAATACAATCGAGATACAGAATTATTTGAATAAAATTGATCTCAGTATTCAAAATAATGTTTACGCAGCAAACCGATTGTCGATATACGTTGTAACGCCCTGTTATATTGTCAGCAATGTAGATAGTGAAAATAAGCCAGGCTCTCACTGGGTTGCAATACACATTGGTGAGCAGGGTATTGGACAATACTTCAATTCATATGATCGTCCAACTCAGGGATGCCAGCTGAGGTTTTTACAAAGCAATTGCAGAAAGTATATCTACAAAACTACAAGAGTAAAGAATTTATTTACCGCAGCATGTGTTGAGAGTACTGTTTAATGTATCTATACTTTAAGTTTAATAAGAAGAGTTTGAATGATTTCATCAAATATTTTTAAAATGATACAATCTGCAACGATGTTTTATTATATACTTTATTTATATCATCTGTTAACTTAATAATAAACACAACACAAAACTGTCGTTTTAATCGTAGTAACGAATGTGAGAGGTAATTTACTAATTACATCTATCACTTTCAAAGAATCGACATTGAGTCGCTCACCAATCATTAGGTTAATTACCACTGATTAGTAATGAGTATTGTTCTGTTTAACTTAAAAAGCTAACTTTGAAACTATAAGGGATATCGAAAAACGGATCAGCGCAATCGCTCGGAAATACATCAAAACCCCCAGTTTGACACCAAACTTTTTTTTTTTTTTTTTAGTAGGCATCTCGAACAAGTGAGCCAGAACCGGGGAGGCAGAACCGGCGAATCCCCACTACTGTGAGCCAGAACCGGCGAATCCCTACTACTCACTTTACATAATATTATGCATTATCATTTCCATAATTTATAAAAAAAAATCTTGGTACGATTAAACGACAAAATAATTATAATAACATTATTATGTTCATCGGTCTGTAACACGTTTGATAATTCTTAAATAAATGGGGATCTTGAAGTGGTTGATACACACGTTGAAAGACGACAAAGCGAATAAAATTTATAAGCATTTTACTTTTAAATAAAGGCGTAAGAAAATTTACAGATAAATATGCATTATTAGTAAAAAAATCCAATAAATAGCGTGATAGGGATCTCGCAATTCCAACGGCATGATTAGAAAATCATTTGTATTATTAGAACCACACAAAAAATGTTATTTAAAAAATTTTGTTATAGATACTTTATGTGGAAGGAGGTATGAGGAAAAATTTTGAGATATAAGATTATAAACAATGTTCCACCAATTGTAGTAGGGATGAAGTTATATGATTAATTTCAACTACTGCTTTCAAGTTAGTTTGGCCGCGCGGTCTAAGGCGCCAGATTTAAGCTCTAGTTCCCAAGAGGGGGAGTATGTTCAAAACCCACACCCCTGACCAAGGTTTCTTATCACATTATATTTTAATTTTATATTAAAGGAGAAAATGATTCTCTAAGGAGTAAAGGAAGTTTCATAAAACCACACAATTGCTTTTATTTATTTGGTATATTTTTTCTGCAATCTAGAAAACTTAGGGCTAAACGTTAATTAATGAACTTCTTTTAGTCAGATAATTCTTATCAAATTATTTGTATAACACTATCAAATTCATATAATCCATTAATTACGTAATTGTTCATATGTTATTGATACGCCCTGCCTATTATAATGCAGTGGCACTCAGGTTTTTTAAAAAATCCAAAAATTCTGAGTGGCACTACAATTGCGTTCGTCTCCTTGAGACATAAGATGTTAAGTCTAGTTTACCAAGTAATTTCAGTAGCTACGGCGCCTTTCTGAGCGAAACACATTAATGCCTACAAATCACTACTTCACGGCAGAAAAAGGCACCGTCGTGGTACCCTTAATCTAGCCGGCCTGTGCAAAGGAGCCACTGGTATATCCTCGCAGGTATCTATTCGGAAATCATCGACTAGTGCTGAAAGAAACTTGTTGTGTGTCTGATATAAGTTTCTAAATTCTAAAACTCTCTTAAAAATTCCGCGGAATGGGAAAAAATGAACCTTATCTAATTCACGGCAGAAATAAGCGCCACGCCGTTGTGTCTTTTCCTTTCAATAATTTATTCATTAGTCTAATAGAGCTACTACGTATAGCACTCTCTCCGCTATTCAGCAGTGCATAAGCATTACTCATCTGAAGACCACGGATGTATACAAACGCACAATATCTATATAAAGTTCATCTAACTTTCTATATATTCTTATTCCAGGTCAAAGATGACGACCGAATATAATAATCACTCACCCCGGGAACCTCCTCCGCATCCTGGTCTTCAACAGTCTTTCGACCCAGCCGCAAGCCAGACCACAGTGAATGAACCAGTCATCAACATCATCGGCAGAACGTTGGCACCAAATGAAAGAATAATAGTATGTGGGTCTTGCTGGCAATATATCAATATTCGCCCCAGGTACGTCAACATACGAATCTATTATAAAAAAACATATTTTTAAAGTATAAAAATTTGTTTCAGCTTGAACACTAAATTTTTATTTAAATTATCAAAAATAAATCATGAACTTTATATATTGTTCACTAAAGGGCGATTAATTCACAATATTTGTTGTGATATTTCGTGTTATTTCAAATTATGAACTGAACATTCATTGGCAAAATAACCAATAGCGACTAAAGATGAGAATCGAAAAAGTTTCAAAATTTACATCAATGAGGATGAGTTTTGAAAATATAAAGTTTGAAATTGTAGATATTAATTATTATTGTTTTGAGGTTATGACAAATAATATTTAGAAATTGAGATGGTGCAATATACCCCTATTCTACATAATATGTGCATGGACGACGGCACCGTGCAATGCGGCACCTCTAATAGGTTTCCTTATAATATCGTGATACGTATCAAAAGCCTATCATATTATAATATATTCTAATAGTTTGTTAATTTATGTATACTTATTCGTTGATTAGTTCTTATGCCTGATATTATATTTTATCGGGCTCCCTAATGAACTCTTTGATATTTCTGGCAAAAATGAACGCATATTCATCGTTTGAAAGCAATGACGTTCTATCTACATATTAGGGGTTAAAGTATTAAATTGCCGATTTGTAGTGAAAATTGAAAATATTTTTTTTTTATTAGACATATTTATTTAAGATCATTTATGCCTTTACGATAGAACTGTGGTGATGTAGATTCAAAAAACTGTATGTAAGCATTTTGTACCGTCACACGAGAAAACTTTTTATCATGTAGTAAATGGACCAATTCACAAAAAAAATGGTTGTCCGTTGGAGCAAGGTCTAACGAATACGAGGGTGACGAATGGTTTCCAATTACAGTTCCTGTAGAGTTAAAACGGTTTCTCATGCTGCATGAGGTCTCGCAATTAGACCTGGGGTCAGCTATAGCATTTTTGGGTTACGGTTATCGTAAGGAATCCACTTTTCATCGCAGGTCACAATTCGATCCGATATTCCTTCATTACTGTATCGATTCAACAAAGCAACAAAATTTCAACACGCGTTTCTTTCTGCAAATCAGTTAGATCGTGAGGCACCCATTTTTCATATTTTTTATGTCATTGATTGTCATTGTCAATGTATGTTGGTAAGGAAACGTTAAACCATGCTGCTAGTTTTTGGTTAGTTTAGCTCGGATCGACTTCCACCATCTCTTTCAATTCATCGCTATTCACCTGTTTGGGTGGTCTTGGAAGACCGCCCAACGAACGCACCACGTCCTTCAAAATCAAAAAATCTAAATCTAAACGTTTATTGAACTCATAACATTGATTTACAATGGCTTAAGTTCAGTCATACACTAAATTTCATAATAATAACTAAATAATATCAAACAGATAAAATTAAAATCAAACAATTAAAATAAGTAATATAAATAACATCAAACAATTAAAATCACATAAAACAAAACACACTTAAGTAGATCAATTCAATTCCAGGCTGCTTTATCATTTAAATAATCTTGGATATTGTAATAGCCTTTGCTGCTTAATTTACTTTTTGTGAAGGATTTGAATTTATTTATAGACATATTTGCTATATGTTCGGGGAGTTTAATATAGAAGCGAACACACTGACACCTAAAAGAATTACTGACTTTATGGAGTCTTGTGGCAGGCATGGCAAATCTACCCTTATTTCTAGTATTAATACTATGTAAGTCACTTAGTTTTGTGAACTTATTTTTATTCTTTTGTACAAACATCAAATTCTCGTAAATATATTGTGAGGCCACTGTCATAATACCTATTTCTTTAAACTTATTCTTTAACGCAATTCTAGATCCCATGTTATAAATGGCTCTAGCGGCTCTCTTCTGCAGCACAAATATCGTATTGATCTCAGCAGCATTACCCCATAAAAGGATACCATAGCTCATAATGCTGTGGAAGTAACTAAAATATACTATTCTGGCCGTATCTATGTCAGTCAGTTCTCTTATCTTCTTAACCGCATATGCTGCAGAGCTTAATCTGTTTGCTAAGGCAGATATATGATCACCCCACTGAAGCTTCTCATCTAGAGTTATACCCAAGAACACTGTCTTATTTAAAAGATCCAACATTTCTCCATTTAATTTAATATGTGTGTTAATCTTTTTTACATTTGGTAATACGAATCTTATGCATTTCGTTTTCTTACCACTCAAAAGAAGATTGTTTACTTTGAGCCATTGTTCTACCTTATAAATAGCATTATTTACATGTTCAATAGTAGTTGCATGTCGATTAACTTTAAATAATAGTGATGTATCATCCGCAAACAATCCTTTATCATGTGTGTTCTTTATAAGATAGAGTAGGTCATTGATATAAACTAAAAACAGAAATGGTCCGAGAATTGAACCCTGCGCGACACCCATTCCTAACACGGAGCCTGAAGACCTTACACTATTAACTTCAACATACTATATCCTGTTATTCAAATATGAGATTAATAAATTTAATGCACTTCCTCTTATGCCATAGTGTTGCAATTTCCTGATTAGAATTTCATGTTGGACGCAATCAGACGCTTTGGAAGGTCGCAAAAGATTCCTAAAGAATCTTGTGAATCCTCCCAAGCACTAAAAATGTGTTCCATTAATGCAACACCTGCGTCAACAGTTGAACGTCCCCGAGTGAATCCAAATTGTTTATCATGTATAATTTTATTTTTGTTAAAATGAGCGCATAGTTGACACAGTATTAGTTTTTCAAATATTTTACTCAGGGTAGGCAAAATTGAAATAGGCCTTTAATTAGAGGGATCTAATGAGCAACCCGACTTGAATAAAGGTATTATTTTGCTATGCTTCATGAGGTCTGGAAATGTGGCACAGACTATACATTTGTTAAATATTAGGGCTAGATCAGGTGCTATTATATCAATCAGAGAGCCTATTACTTTAACAGATATACCCCAGAGGTCAGCTGTCTTTTTAACATTAATCTCTTTAAATGACTTTATAATATCCGAGATATTAATAAACTTAAATTGGAAATTATTTGAACATTTAGTAACATTTGCAGAAAGTAATGATATTGCCCTGGTTGGACATAAGTTTAAATGTTTAGTGGTAGATATGGGAACATTGGTAAAGAAATTTTCAAAAGCTCTAGCAACATCTAAGTTTGAGTTTACAATTACATTATTAATATTTAGATTAAAATTAGAGTTTTGGTCTTTTGTTTTACCAGTTTCATGATTAATAATTTTCCAAGTAGTTTTGATTTTATCGTTAGAATGTCTTATTTTATTTCTTAAGTATAAAGATTTTGCTGCTTGACAAACATGTTTAAATGTTTTTGAATATTTTTTTACATATTCCAGAAAGAGTGGATTATGGTTGAAAGTTTTTTCATCATAGAGGCTATAGAGCCTCATTCTACTCTTATGAATTCCAGTTGTAGCCCATTCGCTAAATTTGGTATTAGTATTAATTGCAATGGTCTTCTATCTAAATAGTTTTTTAAATTCAGTATTAAATAAATTAAAAAAATTATTATATAAAACATTGGGGTTATTTTCCTCTAAAGGCACTACATGCAATTTATTAAATAGGTAAGATTTAAACAAATTCAGACGGCCCTGTGTAATTGGTACAACAGTGATGTCTTTAGTTATAGTTTTCTTTCACGTTCTTCACGTTCTTCAAATGAAATTTCCATCAAGGAAGCGTTTTAACATTGTTTTGATATTGCAAACTGTTTATGCCGTGTTAGTTCCGCGTCGATACTCGTATTTAAAAACCACTCGTATTTTCGAAGTATCCATCTTTCCTGTCTAAGCTGAATAAAAAAAAACAACTGAACGTCGATAATCGAACGTTGAATTTTTTAAAAGCTGAAGTAAAAATGTTGTGATACTGGGCGCCTGTGAAGACGTATCATTAGCTAGTGATAATTGCTACTTATTTACACCGCAAATCTGTAAAAGCTAACTTTTTTGAGGTTTTCCGTACATGAGATAGTGAAAGAGAATTGGCGCCAGTTGGTCGCAAGAGAGAGAGAGTAGTGAAGAATTTTAGAAACCAAATGAGTCGAATGTCATTTGCTCGAATCATTTCACTGAAGGATTTAAGCGTTTAAAAATTACGCCCTTATAATTTATGACTGTGATTTTTGATAGCAAAAATTGAAAAAATCTCTGAATGAACAGATCCTGATCAAAAATAGGAACAGACTGACATACGTAAAATTATAGCAACCCCCTTTTTTTTCTGGGCTTAAAAAATTACTTAACTGCTACTCCACTGATGTCACTGTCCAACTCGGGCTCTAAATTCAACATACGCAGCTTAAACCGAAAAAATGTTTTCATTGCTGCCTATTGACCAATAAAATTTTAAAGAACTGATTTACTCCAGTAGAAATGTATAGATATGGCAGACGAAGCTTATTATGGTGTCATATGTGGCTTAAGTTAAGTGGACTTGGTCTTGAAGTGAACTTATATTATTATGTATAATTAAATAAATAATACTTTAATGATATATTACCTTAAATAATAAAATAATACATTTCTCATTGCAGTGCTAAAAAGGGCAATAATAGTAATCTATCCCAGGAATCGTATCCTGATCCTCAGCAGCCTTCCGATCCGGGTCAGCCCCAAGTAAAGGTACCCCATGGACTGACTGAAATACCAACCATTAACATAAACAGCAACACATTAGGATCCAACTCTCAAATTATAGTCTGCTACACTTGCAGTGAACATAAAAGTAGACGATTCGAGACGAAAAATTTCACGAGAACTTCATGTTTCATTGGGTAAGTACTCTTATGGAGTATCGTACAATGCGTAACAGAATAAGTCAAATGATATTTTTATGCATAGTTTGACATTCCAGTGCCTTTGCAGAGGATACCGGCTAGATTACGGGTACCACAATGGCGCCTTTTTCTGCCGTGAAGCAGTAATGTGTTAGCATTACTGTGTTTTGGTCCGAAAGGCGCCGTAGCTAGTGAAATTACTGGGCAAATGAGACTTGATAAATAATGTCTCAAGGTGAAGAGCGCAGTTGTAGTGCCCAGTCAGAATTTTTAGGTATTTCAAGAATCCTGAGCAGCACTGCATTGTAATGGGCAGGGCGTATCAATTACCAACAGCTGAACGTCCTGCTCGTCTCTACCCATATTTTTTTTTAAATTCAGTACTACATCAGATGATGTGCTTGTCCATTTAACTTTTTTAGAATACGATACTATTTCTTATAAATCCATTATTTTAGTCACAGAAGAAAGCTCGTTGCAAAAGAGTTATCATTAAGTTCGCTGTATACATAGTGTAATGTCGATACCCATATCGTATCATCCTGGACATACAGCACAAGGTTATTATTTCATAGTTTGGTTGTAGATAGAAACATGTTCAAGAATATATTTTTTAGACGTACAGATCAACTATAGGCGACATTATTGTTTGAATGCAATTATGTTTATATACGAACAGACTGGGAAAGGAGCGAACACTCAGACTATTTAATTAAATATTTATATAGTATGATATTACTTTATAGTATACATATTTTTATATTTAAAAATACCCGCTGAGTCTCTTGCGCCCGTTCTTCTCAGGTCTCGGGCACAATATTTTAAATTGGTGGTAGATTTAATATGTTCAAGTGATTTTAAATTCAGGCTTCGAATTTGATCCACAACGAAGTTATAGGGGGTCGAAAATTGGGGGCTGGCAACGCTCCTGTGATTCCTCTGTTGTTGCAAGAGAATGTGGGCGGCGGTGATCACTTATCACCAGGTGACCCGTACGCTCGGTTGTCCTCCTTTTCCATCAACAAAAAATGTCCTGAATTGCTTCGAGAAAAGGATGGTACAGCCATTCCATTGTACTAAAGATATTACTAAAAAGTATGATAATCCCAGTCAGTCAGAATTAAAAGTGTTACCATAATCATCTCACAGACTGCCTAGCCATCTTCTATTCCACCTTTTTCTCCATTACAGCAATCAGTTTTATAAACTACACCTTGTCCATGGCTAGGCGGAATAGTTCTTGGACTGTCTTGATGACAGGATCCAATCCCTTATTATCTTTTTGCCTCTCCTTAATTTCACTCAATTTCCCTCGAAACTTTTTCTTCCCGGAGCATTTATAATCTTTAGCACCTCTTCTGACCTGACCATCCATATCAGCACCAATTTTTTACTCAAATCCTACCCTTCTTAAACCCTAAGCTTCGTCAAAACCTTTCCTAAAATCTAATGGCTAGTTATACTAACTTGTGATTCTCAATTTTTTGTTGCATTGTAATGATTTAAAAAAAATACAACATTATAATTTTTCAATTTGAAATTCTGGAATCTGAGTAGCAGGAAAACAACAAATGTATAAATATACTACCTAACATTGTAATCCAATTGCAGATCAGAAAAGGCCACTGAATATTACAATTTCTAATCCCAGCACCAGCTTCCACCGTACCCTGGTCTTCAACTGCCTTCTGATCAACTCAATAGCCAGTCGCAAGTTAAAGTACAGCCTGGTCTAACTGGATGCCCTGTCATTAACATCAACAGCAACACACTACAACCCAACGCTGAAATAATAGTGAAGAGAAAGGGTACTGTAAGAACTTCATTTTTATTTGGGTAAGTAGTAGATGAGTTTAATGAGATAAAATTCAACGGATAATTTCAGTATCACATAGGTAAGGGGCTACAATTTCCGCAATTAGACCGCTAAGTTGGGTCCATTTTGCGTGCAGTGTTGGCCTGTCATTCCAACCAGCCCAGGTCCTTCCAGAAGTTCAGAACACTCCTCCATTAAAAATATATATGTATATACATTTGCATATTCTTGGTTTACTCCCAGGTATAAACTTATGCTAATTTAATTTGTAAGGCCAATTATGTCAAATTACTTTTAATTATGGAAGTTAGTAAAATAAGTATAGTAAGTAGAGGTCCTGCTTTGTGTAAGATTGATTCTTAACTTACTACTTAATACTTAATATGTTTTATTAGGAAGACCACAATATGTTTAAATTTTTATATGAAATTAAGAAATTTTTCTTTTATCATCCACATGACAGTATACAACGAAGAAGTGTACCAACAATACTGGTAGAACTTCCACTGTGGGTCTTATCCGTTGGCCGAAATAGTTGCCAGCGCTTTGGTTTCCAGTAGCTCATTTGAGACGTATGGATAAGCATAGCTTCATTAAGTAGTAATTAAATATTTTATCCTGATTTTTTCTGCCTTATTTTACAAGCTCTTAATTTATAGCTTAATTTTATTTTATTTTCTACAATGATGAAAGAGGGAAGCACGTATGCACATTCAGAACCGACGAAAACTCCAATCGCTTAATATTCTAATTGTAGATCAAAAATGGAGACTAAATCATCTGCCACGAGTCTGCCACAGGTAAAATCACCGCATGAACTGACTGGAGTACCTGTCATCAACATTATAAGCAACACGTTGGGAACCAACTGTAAAATAACAGTCGGCTGTCTTTGCCTCGAACATATCAGTACTCGAGTGGATAGCAAACCTTCAGTGAGGATTGCCTCAGGTTTACTTGGGTAAGTAAAATGAAAAAAGGGAATTACCGACTGAGAATTTTGGATTTCTCATGAATCCTGAGCACTATATTGTGATGAGCAGGGCTTATCTCATACCATCAGGCGAACAAATTGATCACCTCATTTTCAATTCAAAGGTTTTTTTATATAAATTGGGGTATACGGGCAAGAGACTCACGTGATGGGAAGTGGTAAGGCTTGCCTGGCCATGGAAATCAAGGGGTCAAGCGGTACTTCGTTGAGAGTATGTAGTATGCTTGAAGTTCACAGAGTCGTAACAATTTTGGAATCGGTAGCTGGTAATTGATTTCACAAAATTGCTGTGTGAGGCAAGAAGAGTCTCGAAAAAAACATGATATTGCGAACTGTTTATGTCGCGTTAGTTCCGCGTCGATACAAAAAACACTCGTATTTTCGAAGTATCCATCTTTTCTGTCTAAGCTAAATAAAAAAAACAACTGAAAGTCGATAATCGAACGTTGCATTTTTTAAAAGCTGAAGTAGAAATGTAGTGATACTGGGCGCCTGTGAAGACGTATCGTTACCTAGTGATAATTGCTACTTATTTACACTGCAAATCTATAAAAGCTAACCTATTTCAGGTTTTCCGTACATGAGATAGTGAAAGAGAATTGGCGCCAGTTGGTCGCAAGAGAGAGAGAGTAGTGAAGAATTTTACAACCAAATGAGTCGAATGTCATTTGCTTGAATAATTTCCTCTTAATCTTAACCCTTATAGCAAACCCCTTTTTCATCTGGGCTTAAAAAATTACTTAACTGCTACTCCACTGATGTCACTGTCCAACTCGGGCTCTAAATTCAACATACGCAGCTTAAACCCAAAAAATGTTTTCATTGCTGCCTATTGACCAATAAAATTTTAAAGAACTGGTTTACTCCAGTAGAAATGTATAGATATATACATTTCTACTGGAGTAAACAGACAGGCTTATTGGCAGACGAAGCTTATTATGGTGTCATTTATGGCTTAAGTAAAGTGGACTTGGTCTTGCAGTGAACTTATATTATGTATAATTAAATAAATAATACTTTAATGATATATTACCTAAAATAATAAAATAATACATTTCTCATTGCAGTGCTAAGAAGGGCAATAATAGTAATCTATCCCAGGAATCGTATGATGATCCTCAGCAGCCTTCCGATCCGGGTCAGCCCCAAGTAAAGGTACCCCATGGACTGACTGATATACCTACCATTAACATCAACAGCAACACAGTAGGATCCAACTCTCAAATTTTAGTCTGCTACACTTGCAGCGAACATAAAAGTACACGATTCGAGACGAAACATTTCACGAAAACTTCATGTTTCATTGGGTAAGTACTATTAAGGAGTATCGTACAATGCGTAACAGAATAAGCCAAAAGATATTTTTATGCTTGGTTTGACATTCCGGTGGGAGGCTCCTTTGCACAGGATGCCGGCTAGATTATGGGTACCACAACAGCGCCTTTTTCTGCCGTGAAGCAGTAATGTGTTAGCATTACTGTCTGGGGCACAAAATTTTAAATGGGTGGTAGATTCATTATGTTCAAGTGATTTTAAATTCAGGCTTCTAATTTTATCCACAACGTAGTTATAGGGGGTCGAAAATAGGGGGCTGGCAACGCTCCTGTGATTCCTCTGGTGTTGCAAGAGAATGTGGGCGCCGGTGATCACTTAACACCAGGTGACCCGTACGCTCGGTTGTCCTCCTTCTCCATCAACAAAAAATGTACTGAATTGTTTCGAGAAAAGGATGGTACAGCGATTCCGCTGTACTAAAGATATTATTAAAAAATATTATAATCCCAATCAGTCAGAATTCAAAGTGTTACCACTATCATCTCACAGACTGCCTAAACATCTTCTTTTCCACCTTTTTCTCCATTACTGTAGGTCAGCAATCAGTTTTATAAACTACGCCTTGTCCATGGCTAGGCGGAATAGTTCTTGGACTGTCTTGATGCCAGTCCACTCCCTTATTATTTTTTTGCCTCTCCTTAATTTCACTTAATTTCCCTCGAAACTTTTGCTTCCCGGAGCATTTATAATATTTAGCACCTCCTTTGACCTGACCATCCATATCAGCACCAATTTTTTACTCAAATCCTACCCTTCTTAAGCCCTAAGCTTCGTCAAAACCCTTCCTAAAATCTAATGGCTAGTTATACTAACTTGTGATTTTCAATTTTATTGTTGCATTGCCATGATTTTAAAAAAATACAACATTATAATTTTTCAATTTGAAATTCTCGAATCTGAGTAGCAGGAAAACTTCAAATGTATAAATATACTACCTAACATTGTATTCCAATTGCAGATCAGAAAAGGCCACTGAATATTACAATTACTCATCCCAGCACCAGCTTCCACCGTACCCTAGTCTTCAACTGCCTTCTGATCAACTCAATAGCCAGTCGCAAGTTAAAGTACAGCCTGGTCTAACTGGAGGCAATGTCATTACAATCAACAGCAACACATTACAACCTGACGCTCAAATAATAGTGAAAAGAAAGGGTACTGTAAGAACTTCATTTTTATTTGGGTAAGTAGTAGATAAGTTTAATAAGATAAAGTTCAATGGATATTTTTATCATCACATTGGTAAGGGGCTCCTGTCATTTTGCGTGTAGTGTTGGCCTATCATTCCAACCAGCCCAGGTCTTTCCAGAAGTTCAGAACACTCCTGGGGTGTTCGCGGACTTCTTGGAGCAACCTTGTATTTACTAAGGTTTTGCCCATTGGTTGGCTACCCCAGCACATTCTTGGATTACATAAGTCACTTTATTATCACATATTTTAAATTTTAATTATGTTTAAGAAGTTTAGAAGTCCAACTTCATGTCATTGGGCTCCAAATTTAGTATAAAAATTAACACAAATCAAGACTTAAGCCTTATAATTAAAAAAAACATATACATACATTTGCATATTCTTGGTTTACTCCCTGGTAGAAACTTATGCTACTTTAATTGGTAAGGCCAATTATGTCAAATTACTGCTAATTATGAAAGTTAGTAAAATAAGTATAGTAAGTAGAATTCCTGCTTTGTGTAAGATTGATTCTTTCACTTAATATGTTTTATTAGGACCGCAACAATATGTTTAAATATTATATAAAATTAAGAAATTATTATTTTATCAAATACATGGCAGTATACAACGAAGAAGTGTACCAACAATACTGGTAGAACTTCCACTGTGGGTCTGATCCATTGGCCGAAATAGTTGCCAGCGCTTTGGTTTCCAGTAGCTCTTTTGAAACGCATGGATAAGTAAAGCTTCATTAAGAAGTAATTACATATTTCATCCGGATTTTTTCTGCCCAATTTTACAAGCTCTTAATTCGTAGCTCAATTTAATTTAATTTTCTATAATGATGAAAGAGGGAAGCACGTGCTCACATTCAAAACCGACGAAAACTTCACTCGCTTAATATTCTAATTGTAGATCAAAAATGGAGACTAAATCATCTGCCACGAGTCTGCCACAGGTGAAGTCACCGCATGGACTGAATGGAGTACCTGTCATCAACATTATAAGCAACACGTTGGGAACCAACTGTAAAATAACAGTCGGCTGTCTTTGCCTCGAACATATCAGTACTCGAGTGGATAGCAAACCTTCAGTAAGGATTGTCTCAGGTTTACTTGGGTAAGTAAAATGAAAAAAAGGGAAATACCGACTGTGAATTTTGGGTTTCTCACGAATCCTGAGCACTTTATTGTGATGAGCAGGGCTTATCTCTTACTATCAGGCAAACAGCTTGATAACCTCATAATATTTTTTCATCCAAAAGTGGGCTTTACAAGCATCCTACAAAGCGTAATAAGGCAAGAATTTTTCAAAGGAATTTTTATATAAATGGGAGCAAATGGGCAATAGACTTACGTGATGGGAAGTTGTAAAGCAACCACCCAAGGACATCAAGGGGTCAAGATATGCGTAGCGCGCCTATTAGGTTGGAGTATGCTGTATGCTTATAGTTCCAAGAGTTGTATCTGTTCGAGAAAACTGCAGCCGGTTATTGATTCCATAAAGTCACTGTGTGAGGCAAGAAGATTCTTGAAAAAAACATGTAGAAAACGTTATAGAATAATAGGCGTCAACATAATGAGGATAAATGCATCGGAAGACGCAGTGTTGATAGGCCCCCCACGACATGCACCAACAATCTGGTCAAGATCGCCGGAATGCGTTGGTTGAGTGCAGCGTAGGACCGATCATCATGGAATTCTTTTGGGGAGTTTCCAATTGATGATGATAGTTGCAGACGGTGGCTTGAAGTGAAGTACTGTCTCGACTTACCTACTGTGTCCACTAAGCCTTTTTCTTAAAACTTTTAATACACCTAAAAAATTGCGTCTAGCAGTATATATTATAATTGAATTCAATGAAGCGAAAACTCGCTAGGATTCCATTCAAAGTTTTAGGACAAAATGTTGTCATTTTTGTTCTAATAAAGACAAAATCTTTATATTATAATAAAATTTATTTGAAGTATTATTATTATGATTGCAGATCAAAAATGAGCAATGATTCTTACAATAACCCCTACCAAAAACTGACTGAAAAACCTATCGTTAACATCCATAGCAACACAATGGGACCCAACTCTCAAATAAAAGTCTGCGGCTATAATGGCATCCATATCATACAGGTGGACGGGAAACCTTCCAAGACTACTTATTTCTTTGCCATTTTTTCATGTTTAATTGGGTAAGTAGTATTTCAGATATTTCTCCAATGCTCCGCCAACTTGCTTAGACTTGGTGAAGGAGTTCGCTCACGAACATCAATTAGACCTATTCTTAGTGCAAGAGACATTTCTAAAACCACGTATACGCGATCCGCGTATCGCTAATTATAACTTAGTCAGGAATGATCGCACCACCCGTATGGGTGGTACCCTCATTTATTTTATAAGGTCTCTACACTGTATACCTATCGATCCTCCGGTCCTCACTAACATCGAGGCCCCTGCCATCCGCGTCAATATAGCGAATCACCAGCCGATCACTGTTATATCAGCTTATCTTCCGCTTAAAAAACAAATATTAGACACAGATATCAATGCATTACTCGTCCACGGGGCCGCAGTCATAGTCGATCTTAACACTCCAGCTGGAGCAGTAGAGCCACAAATAGAAACGGAATTTTATTAGATTCCCTTACAGACACGCTGAACTTTTCAGTAATAGCACCTGACGAACCAACACGATATCCGGATATGGTCGCGCACCGACCCGACATACTAGACGTTGCGTTACTTAAAAACGTAACGCTCAATGTAAATTCAATCGAAGTTTTTCACGAATTAGAGTCAGACCACCGGCCCGTCGTCCTAAATCTAGGCCCACCGGTTAACTTTCAACCACCGACGAAAACAGTGATCAACTAGCAACGGCTGGAAAAGGATCTCGAGACTATCAAGTCCGACGACCTTGACCTTATACCGGACGTCATCGACTCGATTGACATGGCTCACAGTGCTATCTCTCATGTGACGTCACACATCCAGAACAGGATCAAGACCTGCTCCAGGCAGGTCCCGACGATGCAACCGCATCGCCTAAGCCTGCCACCAGAGGTCAGGGACTTACTCACGCAGAAGCACAGAGTTTACGATAGGTATCCGTCGGTCGAGAATAGGCGCCACCTCCGCTAGCTACAGCGGGTGGTACGGGAATGTATCGCGGAACTCCGCGGCGAACGTTGGGACCGCTTGCTCGGCAACCTTAAGCCATCACATGTGGCTTTCTGGAAGCTGCCTCCCGCGTTCAAACAGGAGCCGCCCACTGTCATGCCTCCTTTGGATAGACCGGGACTGCAGCCGGCGCTTGATGACGATGAGAAGGCTGAATGCCTCACCGATAGTCTCGAGAGTCAGTGCTCTCCAAATGCAGCAGCCGACCCGACACACGTTGACGAAGTTGATCGTGAAGTTGAACGTCGCTCCGCTCTAGAGGTGAAACTAATTATTAAGGAGCTTCACTCCGAGAAGGCCTCGGGGCCCGACACTATAAACAATAGGGTTCTTAAAATCCTACCCTCGACTCTTATTACTTTATTGGTTACCATTTTCAATATTCTTTTGTCTTATAGCTCGTTCCCCGAACAATGAAAGGATTCCATTGTTATCGGTATCCCAAAAACCCAATAAACCTAAAGCTAATCCGAGTAGCTATAGGCCTATTAGCTTAATTAACTCGATCGGGAAACTTTACGAAAGATTAATTCTCGCGCGTCTTAATCATTACATCGCGGAGCTTAATCAGAACCGCTCACTCGTGTCCCCAGCAGGCTCACCGACTCGCCGAGTACATTCTCATACGGCGTCAATTTCACGCTACCACGGCAGCCGTGTTTTTCGATGTCGCAAAGGCCTTCGGCAAGGTATGGCACAACGGCTTAGTATTCAAGCTGTATCAACTGGGAGTGCCGGACAGGCTCGTGCGCATCATACGAGCCTACCTCACGGATCGTTCCTTCCGATATCGAGTAGAGGGCTCCTTATCCTCACCCACACCCAGCAGGTCTGGCATACCACAGGGTTCAGTCCTCTCTCCCACTCTTTTCTCGCTCTTCACGAGTGACATTCCCAAGTTTCCGAGTGTCCAGCTCGCTCAGTACGCTGACGATAAGGCACTCTACTTTGGTTCCGCTCTTTTGAACCGCTCAACCTTGAGCAGAAACATTAAAGTGCTTCAAGCCGCCGTCGATGAACTAGGCAACTGGTTCAGAAAATGGCGGATTGAAGTGAACCCCACCAAGAGTGCAGCGGTACTCTTCGGTAACGCGAATAGCATCCGCGCTAAAAAACGATCGACCGACGTTATTAAATTGTATGAAACACCCATACCGTTGGTGAAGGATCACAAATACTTAGGAGTAACGTTCAACAGCAATATGAACTTCAAGAAACATATCGATACGGTATGCAATAGAGCCCGATTTGTCCTCAGTCGCCTTTATCCACTTGTGTGTGGGCGAAGCAAATTTCCGCTCAAACACAAAGTGACGCTGTACAAAACCATCGTAGGGCCCATCTTGTCATACGCAAGGGTCGTGTTCGCGCACACCCGACCGAGCTACTTACGTCGTTTGCAAGTAGTTCAAAATAAATTCACGCACATGGCAACCGGAGCCCCGTGGATCATCCAAAACGATCTTCACCGCGACCTAGAGCTTCCGACGATAGCTCAACACTTTAAAGAGATCTCGCGACGCTTCTTTGACAAGGCGCCTAACCATCCCAACATCTTGGTTAGGAAGGCATGTGGGTACACCCTCCTTCACTATAGTCTCAACCCAATAAGACGTCCCAGGCACGTAACGGTAGACCCTGATCGACGACATCACCATCGCGAACGCGGCACCTGCATAAACACCGACACAGACACGCACACACCGCCTTCGCAGGCGTAGGCGCGGTCAACCGCCGCAAACCACTGGCACTCGTCACTCTGACGATGGCCAGCGGCCCGCAACCTAGATACACCACAAATTCTTTTGATACCCGACGAGACGTTAGTCCTCGTCCTGCAAGCGTTTCACTCCACTCACACTCACTCACGGACTGACTGACGGACTGACATACACCACTTACACAATCACAAACACACTCCACAAACAGACCCAAACACAAACATACATGCACACAAACATATACTCTACTTACATACATACACTCATAAACACATACACACTTTCATACATTACACAAAACATCACCACACTCGCCGGCGAGTGTGTTCTTCTAATCTTTTATCCTTCATCTTCATTTTCATTGTCTCTCCTTCCAACAAGCACACAGCCGGTCCGAGGTTCAAGTCTCTTTAGGAGACGCCCTGTTGTTGCGTAGTCTTTGCGGCCTCCACGGCCCACGTCCTTCTTCGCTGTAGAAGCCAGGGCTAACAGCATAGAGAAGGTTTTAGTCGGTATGGGGTGTCCGCTTACGCGGACACTCGAGTCCGACATATTACTCCCCGTTCCGGGGCGTAAATACGTAACAGTATTTCCTCCTCTCTCAAAAAAAAGCCAGCTTGCTTTTGATATAACTAGAGGGTTATAAGTTGATACACGACTGATAGTACGGTTTCCGCCATGGTCCGTCGGCTGGCAATTTCCTGGTACACTAATTAAGAGTTGGCCTCGATATAGCGAACACCACACACATTCACACATCCATTGGTTGAACTTCTTGACAAATTTCAGAAGTGGACCACCAGCTTGTTTACTGGGTGCAGCATACATATCTACTTTCCCCCGTTTGCTCTTTCCTACATTGCTTCTTCTGTGTATCAATAATATATTGAAGGCCAGCAACATGATATTAATGCAGTTGCTGGCCTTGAGTCTCTCTCGCAAAAGCATCGAAACCCGTGCCGAGAGAAAATTTTGAGAAAGTTATGGAGTGGGCCAAAACAATTCTTATTTATTTTTTTGATTTTATATGTAAAAATAAATATTTATATCTTTTCCAGATGCTGGTCGTGCGCATGTTACCGTAACAACTCTGAACAATATTGTTCTTAATGATATTCACATAATTTTGTTCATATTTTAGGTGTCAAGGGTTACTTTAAGTGCAGACATATGGATGTTTCGGTGTTGCTGATTGCATAACTGGATCAAATTATTAAAGCAATACTCCTCGACAGCTTTATTAACTTCGTATTGGCAATAAATATTTTAATTGGAGCTTTTATAGGTTTTAACCAAACCTCAATTCGAAAATTATTAGCTTTTTCTTCTAAATTATTGATCAAAATCGAGTGCTTTTAACGCATAAAAAAGGTGGAAGGTGCAAACTGCGATAGACTTATTATCATCGCGTAACGTAACATATTATAATCACTGTTTAATTTTAAGTACCTATTGTCACAATACAAGTAAAAGATCAGTTGCGTTCCTCAGTGGTCTCCCTAAAATTTATACCTACGCGACGTCAGTGCGGAACACTCGGGTTAGGCGTAGTAATTTAACGAGGACTGCGGCGACCAGTCTAGAATGCGTACGGCGTGGCACTCAATAGTTTTGTCTTCCTAGATTGCTTAGCGACGGTGTAAGCTCGATCGAGCGCTAAGTATGAAGTAAACGTACTGTCCTATTACTGTTTTTTGCTATTGGTAGCATTTCGATAAAATATTTTATTGCAATAACAAATTATAACATATATATATTGATAAAGTATTACATTTGTAAGAGATACGATTACTAATAGATTGTAATGCTAATTCCTGTAATGTTTTTAAATGTAATATTCATAGCAGTAATCATCTAGGAATGCTGCGGAATTCACAAGTGCGTTTTACTGGTCTTCAAAAATGTCTTACTTATGTTTCGTTCTATATTAAGTCTTACATTATTTATTTGTTTGATTAAATCACTCTTATTTAAACACAAATCACTTTCTTGCCTAGATTTCAATTTTATTTTAAGATTCATGTTTTATCTTGCTTACTTATGGCTGTCTGCTTTGAATTAATTACTGCATGATTCATTTATGTACAATAAACATTCAAGTTAAGCTTACTTAGAATGTTAAGGTGTATTCGTACTTAATTTAACATGTTTAACACATTATATTCTTTCATTTAAAAATCTATGCTACTTATTTTTGTATTACGAGTAGTTGTATATTTTTATATTTTGATACATAGCCATTTGTAATAATTTGAAATAAATAAAAATTTGAGAACTTTGTTTGTTTTACCTTATTACACTTGGAATCAAATATATTTTTTTTATGATGAGAACTCATGAGGTAAGCATGATAAGCTATTGCTATTGTATCAGTTAGTGGTAGCCGTCTGGAAAGGTTTGGAAATAATTTGGTAAATACCTTACCATTTTTACACTGTGGTGAAAGTAGTAGTTTTCACTATAACTTACTTTTCAAATCCTTCTGTAAGGAATTTGACAGAATGTTTACTCCAATTACGGTTAGAGCGCTTTTGCACTACGTCTGATCAGAGTCCGATCCGTATCCTTGAAAATACAGATCTAGAAATCTCGGACCGAATTCAGATATTGCTTACGCACTAGTCCGATCTCTGATCCAATTCCAATTGCAATTCAGGGGACATTTTTTAGCATACGGCATTTTACGCGGAGCCACACCGAAGCATTCACATCGTTGATCATGAGTTCTTTCGGCAATTTCTCGAAGCTTAATTGGGACAATATATATTTACCAAGAGAGATTTAGATGACCAACAATAAATGCAGGTTTTAAGCAGATGTTTGACGCCTGGAAGTGTCACATCACGAGTAAGGTATATTTTGTGATTTGTTCAAAGCATTTGACTCCGACCACCATGAAACTTTACTTCTGAAATTAAAGCATTATGGAAAGAAAAATCAGCCCTAAATCTATTCAAATCAAACTTAAGCGAAAGAGTTCAGATAATCATTGAAAACGACAAACGGTCTTCGGGTGAACCTGTAGGAATTGGTATTCCGCAGGGTTCAATTCTCAGTCCTTCTGGTTTTTTTTTTTCATTTTATATTTACGATTTACCTTTTAATTAAATTATAACACAAGAATGCTTAAAATGTAAATTTATACACTTTCAAAATAATCTGATCAAAACAATGACAGTACCTACATACAATATTGTATATTTTATTAAACAGAGTGCAAATTTCAAATTCAAATACAAACATTTTATTTTGTCTCAAAATAAAAAAGTATTGTACAAAAAACATGTACAAGTTACTACATACTCATAATACCTACTACACAACATTATACATCACAACCATTAGGTACAAACTTTAAGAAGAAGTCTACATAGGTACTTAAGTTTGGTAAATGCATCTAGACAAGTAGTTGTTACTGCTAGGACTTCTTAAATAAACTAGGTTCATACAGACAGTAGGTTTATGTGAAACAAACATAAAAGCTGGTGCATTTTTTTTTATTTGCTGGAGAGTTGTTATGTAGTTTACATTATGACAACAATCTACTAGTACATGGCTAAGCTCTTACTCCTAACAAAGTTTCCCTGTGCCTAGGATATTAGTACTCCCCGTGTCCGGGGTCGGTTATTGTATAGTTCAATACTGTGTAGGTTTGACTATTATAATGCACAATATGAGTAGTAGTTTAGGTAAAATATGATTTAAAGGTATGAGTAGTAATGAGTAAATATGTAGGTAGGTAATTATACCACCAGATAATTATCTACATACTAGTGAAGGTATATTATTGTATATTTTATTATAGGTGTGGAATATAGATAGATAATATGATATATTCTAAAGGAATATGTGATTATCTGATTCAACGGAAGGTATCTAAATTATTACCTTGATTTAAATTAACAAAGTTTAAATGTATCGGTATACCTATTGAAATAAAAGTAATAATAATTAATATCTAATATAATATTAATTATTTAGGTCAGCTCAAGTAATCTAAATAATACGTGTAATGTGATATATAAGTAAAATAAAATTATTTTCGATACACACCCAGACCATTTCGGCAGTTAGTTCAGTAGATGATTCCTGATTCACATCTTTGGTATGTTACACTTAATTAATTAACAGGATGTCTACAAATTAATAATTAAACACACTACATTAACAGCACAGTTTCTAATAAAAATGGTGTACATTGCGCAAAATAATCTTTACTTCACTGTTGTATCAAAATTAGATGTACCCTCAATAAAACAATAAGTGTGTTGATACCGACATGAATCGACACAGTATTAGCAGCTACTAGAAGCGACAAGATGCAGTTATTAGTTTTAAATTATGATACTTCAAATTTTATTTTATTCTTTTTTTTTTCTCATTTTTTAAGTGGATTTTATTTATTCATCCTAAACTAGACTTAGTCTGTAGTCTTTTGTTAGAAACCAGTTTTAAACTTCATTTTTGAGTTTATTCCTAGTAATTTAAAAAATATTCAGATCTTTATATTATAATTTATTATATAGAGAACTTGATAAAAAGAGATTTGTTTATTAGTAAATTTTGTTATTTTGACGTTATGACATTATGTCGGAGCCTTTTTTGGTTTATTTGTTCAAGTATTGTGTTATACGGGAGTTGATTATGTTTATATAAAACCACGTGTTAAATATACAACTGTCTAACGCTCATTAATCTGTTGTCACGGTACAGCTGCTTTGTGGGATGCCTAAATCGCTTGAAAATCATCACTTTAAGTATGCATCTTTGGGCCCGTTCTATACTTATTAGGTATGATCTAGGGGCTCCTCCACATACCGGGAGGCAATAAATTCCTAATTAAAGTTCCGGATCAGCAACATGTCGTAAGCTTTTAAAAATGTATATTAGCTTCCAAATTCTACTTGTCTGACTATGCATATTTTATTTATTTATTTATTTTAAGCAAACTTTTTAGCATTTCTATTCTACAGATTAATACTATAAACTATATACATGTATTGCCTTTAACAAAGTTTGGCAGATTAAATTATAATGAAGTAATAACGCTGGCATATAAATGGTAATTATATAAAATAAAGAAGAAGAAGTCCTGAATAATGTGTGCTTGTGATTCATGATTATTAAATAGATATGTGTATAGTGTGTATGACTATGTGAGAGTGTTATGAGCTGTGAGTAGTGTGTAATGTTCAGTCTAAAGGGCATCGTTCTCAGCTTGGGACATGTGCTCGATCACTAAGTTAATAAATTTATTACGGCTGATGAAAAGATATGTATGTCACATCTCAGGTGTCTATCTAGATATACTCCTAAGTACTTAATATAGTCAGCTTTTTTAAGATTTAGACAATTGCATAAGACAGACCGATCTAGAAAATGATTCCAGTAATCTATTTTAATCGCATATTTCTCATCGGGACAGTTTCTGGTTGAAATTGAAAAGGGAACCTACTTCGTTTTGTTTACATTTAGGGTCAGTATATTAAATTTCAGCCAATTAGCTACTGTGCACAGTCCTTTTTCTGCTATTTCCTTAACGTCTGCCCACGAACATCCTGAAAATATTAATGCAACGTCGTAGGCATATGTTAAAATGACAGTATTAGGTAGTTGCATGTTACAAAGCTCGTTAATGTATATGGTGAATAGCGTTGGCCCGAGTATGCTTCTTTGTGGAACTTCACAGTTAACAGTGACCTCGTCAGTTAGATAATTGTAAATTTTAAACAGTTTGTTTGCGTTTTGTAAGGTAGCTCTCAAAATGTTTTAGCTGAAGACCCCTAATACCGATTTGCTCTAGTTTGTGTAGAAGGTTGGGAACAGAGACAGTGTCGAATGCCTTCGTGAGAACCAAGAAAATGCCCAAACACTTTTTACCTGAATCCAGTTTATTGACTAAATCATAAACAATTTTTGTTACAGCGGTAACAGTTGATTTTTTGGGTCTGAAACCAAAGTGATTATTCGATAGTAAGTTTTTACTCTCTAGGTATATAATCAGCTTTTTGTTTATGATTTTTTCTATGATCTTGGATTATTTCTCTCTCCACCTTTATAAATGGGACATATGATAGATGTTTCAATGCAATGGGGAAAATTCCTGTTAAGAAACAAGTATTGCAAATATATGTTATTGGTTTGCAAAAAGCATATTTAGAATTTTTATAACAATCATTTGATATTCCGTCCCATCCTGGAGCACTTTGAGATTTATTTTTATTAATTTTACTTACCAATAATCCAACAGCTTTATATACCATTACAATAGACTTACAAATAATATTACAAATATGACAATTTAGGATTAATAATAATAGTTACAAAACTTTAATAGGTATACATCTGTTACTTTATGCTAATATTATTACATACGTTAATAATAATAATAATTAATAGTTAATAATAATGTAGGTGAGTGAGGATGTGGGTGATTGAATGTTTTCGTGTTTATGTTATACAATTTTATTTTCTTGCGTTTTAAGTATTGAGATTTCGTGTAAATAGCGTTGCTTAGACGTCGCAAAGCAAGTACCTGCGTACTCGGTATTATATAAGTATGTTATAAGTTTTAAAATACTGTTCTGAAACAAGGCATTGTGACGGGTTCTGTAGTCCGGTACGCTTAGATATATAGATTCTAATAATTGCGAACAGTGTATAAGGTTATTCCATAACATATGGAGTAACAGTAAATCGCTTTTTTTCCGCCGAATAAACAGAGGTTCCACTCTACAGCGTCCACAGACATCGTCATAGGTGTCGAAATGAGAGTAATACATGAAGCACAAGAATTTAACAAACTTCTTCTGTATAGACTCAATTTTGTTTATATGTACTGCATAGTAAGGTGACCAAATACATGATGTATAATCAAGGATACTCCTTACGTATGTTGAGTACAGAGTTTTCATGCATGTTATATTTGTAAAAGATCTACATGTACGTTTGATAAATCCGAGTTGTTTAAGAGCTCAATTAGTTATAATTTCAATGTGTTCAGACATAGTTAATTTAGAGGCTAGTGTAACACCCAGATCCCGAACTGACTTTACTTCTTTTATTAAGGAGTCACCTATCTTGTACGTAAATTTAATCGGACATTTTTGCCTCGTGAATGTTATTTTTTGGCATTTGCTGCCATTTATACATATGCAATTCTTGATGTAATATACTGCCAGATTATTCAAATCTTTTTTTATGAGATGACAGTCTGCAGTTGAATCAATGGCATAGTAAATTATTTTATCATCTGGATACATCAAGAAACGTGCGTGTTTAAAACAGGTAAATATGTCAAATAAATATGCATTACACAGCAGTGGTCCTAAAATAGATCCCTGTGGAACTCCAGATAACGCATATATAAAATCACTTTTGGCACGATAGTTGACGATCTGGTTTCGTTGTCCAGTTTTATATATTGGCACAATGAGGGCCTCTTTCCATTTTGCAGGGAACTCTCCGTAACGATAAACAGACAAGGTGAATATAATTGATGAGGGTAAAGCTAAAGTATTAGCACAATTTTTAAGAAACACTGGAGGTATTCCATTACTGCCCTTATTTACTTTGAGTGATTTCAAAATGCGTTTTATGTCATGTGCATCTACTGATATTTTCGGTATAAGTTCGTTGTTAGGCAACCCGATGGAAGTTCATAATCATCATAGCAATCTGCGGGATTTTCAAAAACGCTTTCGAAGTGTGGACCGAAAGCAGAGCATATCTCGGTCTCATTATTGAAATCTTTTCCGTTGTATGACATAGTGTTAGGATGACCTATATTACCCGTTCTTAGGGATTTAACGTATGACCATAAACGGGTAGGATCTTTATTGATATATTCTTACATACGATCGATATAAATTTTTTTTTTTTTTTTTGTAAAAGTTTTTGTCTTGAACGAAGTAAGCAAAATTCATCGAAATCTAGCGGATTTTTATATTTTTTTCCATTTTTTGTGAAGTTTTAATTTATCTTTTACCACGTGTATAAGTGCTCTTCTATACCAGCATGGAATTTTTTTTGATGATTTGAGCGAATTAATTGTGCTGATAATTTCTCATTCAGTTACAAGAAAGAGAGCAAACGATGATGCAGGAGTTTTAGTAGGTATTTCACTGTATTTTTTGGAAATTACTTCTCCTGATAGACTAGCAGTTATAGCTGCTGCAAGGGAGGATCCTACTGTGGCAAAGTATTTGTTTACAATTTTTACGGACTCAATAGAAGAAGAGGATAAGCTGAGTTGTTCCTCTACATTCGTTATTTTTACCGCCACCTTATACGCCACCATATTGCAATTTTTTTATGTTATGCCACATATCTTTAAACATATTACGGTACTGTCTATAAGTTTTTTGTAATTCACTGTCATTAGGGGCTTTACGGCACTTTTTATGCAGATTGCCTCGCTTCCTGATTGATCTAATAAGATAACATTTGATAGGTAGCAGAGAATCCAACTCGTTACTACATTAGCATCTGCAAAATCAAGATTTCAAATTCAATCAAGAAATTCCAATCCGTGGCTAGTAGCTCTGCTAGAGCAAATATTATGCTGGAAGACCTTCTTGCGCCGTTTCTTCTCTCTCAGAGCGCCGTATTTGCGAAATATAGTGTTTGAGGTGACACAAAAAAATGTAAGGAGTTAATTTTGGGACAAAATAGCACAATTTGTACATTTGCTTATATGTAAGCCATGCCACACACCTACTTTCAGGTGTGCAAGAATCGCAGTGTGGTCCCGGTCAGCTGTAACTAACATTATAACTTAAAAATAGTTCCAGTATACGAAAGTTACAATTTGGCTCCTTGTTAAATTGTGTAGTATTATTTAGGTAGGAAATCATATTACAAATAGAGAAATGCTTGTGATTTTGATCCCAGATATCTGTGGCACAATACACATATAGTGAACATTACAAAGCCATTGGACATCAGGTAAGTTGTAGTCACCAATGAAACAGACATGTCGGGGGTATATAAATTAAAAATAATCTCAAAATATTCACTATATAATATCATGGAGCTAGTAAGCGATGGAGGCTATGTGGGAAAAAGAAGCAATGGGTCTAAAATATGATTTGCTTTTATTTCCTCCACTGTCACTGTTACTAATCAATGGTACGGATATAGCTATAGAATAAACTTGTATTATAGGGCTGTTAACTATAGTCGCACTTAGCTCACGACAAACAGCGACCAGAGATCCCTCTCCTCGACTCTTTTCCTAGTTAAATATCTTACAGTCCGTGGAATATTTTCAAACGGACATTCAAATATGGATTATTAAAAGTTTTGCTTCAAAAGTAATAAATAAATGTCAGTAAAAGCGTCGTTATCGATTACTGACTTAATATTTATTTGTAACTTAAGATAATGATGTTATTGTCAACAAAACCTTATCTGGCGGAATTGGCAGTCTGAGTGTTCGCACACAATATTAGTCATTGTTTACAGTGTGAACCAGTTTACATTCGCATCGTGCTGGCCGGAGGAAAGGATGGGCGACCACATAAACAAGGGACTCAAGTAGATAGTAGAAATGTTTAATATGATTACATCTTTTATATTTACTTCTCATTAGTTATGCTGTTACTACACACTGTTTATTAGTAAGTAAAATACTTATTAATTAATATGTATTTTTTCCATTTCTTCAATTAAATTTCAATTTTATTCATTCAAATATTATTATATTACAATTTCTACATTCTTCATAGATGACTGTATGATGTGATGACTCCCTAAAAGTCATGGAGTAAACGATAAGAGATTTGTTAATTATATTATAAGGGTTTCCTTTGAAATTCTACAAGTCTGATTTTCTTATACAGTAAATGCAATATTATACCGAGTTTTTGAAAAATTTCGAATAAAATTTATTTTTATTAACAATATTATTGTTTTTTTTTATTAATTTATTTAATCTTACATACTTCCTAATTTTATTTTTGCTAAAATGAATAATAAAGGATAGAAAGCCACAGTGTCGCTTAAATATCCAAATTATTTTTAACCGACTTCAAAAAAGGAGGAGGTTCTTAATACGTCGGTTTTTTTTTTATGTTTGTGACCTTAAAACTTTCGACTGGGTGAACCGATTTTGATAATTATTTTTTTATTTGAAAGCTGGTGCTTCCCGTGTGGTCCTATTGTAATTTGGTCTGACAATGGCATCCATGAGAAACCCATAAAAGTCTTTAATTTGCTATACAAACGTATACGTGGATGAAAAATTAACGAATATGAACGATTATGCCGTGTACTTTCCCCGGGGCAGGAAACGAATAGGGGAGTCCCAGGCCCATGGGTGTCGTAAGAGGCGACTAAGGGCTTTTTAGAAGTGGGAGAGTCACGCAGCCGTCTTTTGACGTCAGCACAATCGGGCCAGACTCGTCCGGGTTAAATACCACACTCGCACAAAATACCGGCGTGAAGTAGCGGCCTAGTGCCGCTACGTTTCGTATAGGTTAGTGTCGAGGACCGGAGGCCATTTCCCCCCCCCCCCTTCCCCAACAAAGATTATGAAAGCGGTCCCTAAAGAGATAGTACCCCAGGAGGGTACCAGCTCTACCAGAGTCGGAGATTCCCTCCCCGAGCACTCTAGCTCGGGCTGCCCTTCGTATTCTGGGGAGGGCACAGTACCGCGCATGACCAAGGACAAACGAGTCAGTAACACCACGGCACCCCGCTCCTCACTCAACGTGGACTTTTGCAATATCAGGGGAATTCACTCCAACTTAAACACCGTCCACCACCAACTTGAGACGGCGAAGCCGGCCTTGTGTTTCCTTACGGAGACGCAGATATCTTGACCTAGCGATACGTCATATTTAACGTACCCTGGGTACAAAATTGAGCACAATTTTTTGCCTCATGCACATACCCCGGGTATGTGTGTACGTTAGGGAGGATATCTGCTGTCGCCGTCTCGGCAATTTTGAGGGTAGGGACCTGTCACTCTCTCCGCTCCGCGTAGATTTAGAGGACCGCGTCCGCATCTATGCGTGTGTCTACAGGTCCCATAGTGGTAACGCAGAAACCGATCATATCATGGGCTGCGTTCAAGCGGCAATTGACGACGTGCTTGCACAGATCCCCTCCGATGAAATCGTAGTCTTGGGTGATTTCAACGGGCACAATGCCGAATGGCTTGGATCACGTACCACAGACTACGCAGGGCGATCTGTGCATAATTTTGCATTGGCGTACGATCTGTCCCAATTGGTTGAGTCGCCAACGCGGCTCCCGGATGTGGATAGCCACATGCCGTCCTTATTAGATCTTCTGCTGACTACACATCCCGATGGTTACCAGGTCATTGTCGACGCCCCTCTCGGAACGTCCGACCATTGCCTGGTCAGGAGTGTAGTGCCTATACGACGCCCACATCGCAGACCACCAGCGACCCGTCGCGTTTGGCACTACAAGTCAGGAGATTGGGATAGGATGCGTTCCTTTTTTGCATCCTACCCTTGGAGCAGGGTTTGTTTACCTTCGGATGATCCTAGTGCCTGCGCCGTTGCAGTAGCCGATGTGATACTACAGGGCATGGATATTTTTATACCAAGCTCTGTAGTACCGATCGGTGGCAGATCACAGCCCTGGTTCGATGCGTCAGTTAAAGCAGCATCTGACTGCAAAAAACAGGCGTATCGAACTTGGGTTGCGGCGCTGCGCACAAAGGATCCGAACTGCATAGTTCTTAAGAGGAAATACAACCGTGCTTCCAGATTTTTTAAGCGGCAAATCGACCGTGCAAAGTCAAAACACGTCGTCAAAATCGGCGAATAGCTTTCCAGTTTCCACCCGACCGGAACACGCAAGTTCTGGTCGTTGTCGAAAGCTGCTCTTGGTAACTTCAGCCAGCCGTCCATGCCGCCGTTGCACATGAGGAATGACACCCTGGCCCATACGGCAAAAGAGAAAGCCGATCTCCTGTGCGCTCTTTTCGCCTCCAACTCGACTCTTGACGACAACGGAAAAACACCGCCGACCATCCCGCGGTGTCAGAGCTCTATGCCTGAAGTACAGTTCAGACAGAAAACTGTTAGGCGAGCTCTGTTTTCGTTGGACGTCAGGAAGTCGAGCGGGCCGGATGGCATTTCTCCAATCGTGCTTAGAACGTGTGCCCCTGAGTTGACGCCGGTGCTCACGCGTTTATTCCGGCACTCTTGTTCCAAAGGCGTAGTCCCTGACTCATGGAAGTCAGCCCTTGTTCATCCGATCCAAAAAAAGGAGACAGTTCGGATCCGGCAAACTACAGGCCTATTGCTATTACCTCCCTGCTCTCCAAAATCATGGAGAGCATAATTAGCCGTCAGCTCTTGGTATACCTAGATGGTCACCAGTTGATCAACGACCGACAATACGCCATGGTCGGTCGGCAGGTGATCTTCTGGTATACCTAACACATATATGGGCTGCGGCTATTGAAAGCAAGGGGGAAGGCCTGGCAGTTAGCCTGGATATAGCGAAGGCCTTTGATCGTGTATGGCACAAGGCGCTCCTCTCTAAACTTCCATCATTTGTGCTTTCCGAGAGCTTGTGCAAGTGGACCTCCGGGAGAAACTTGTGTCTGCTATCGAGTCCTCTCTTGAGAAGGTCGCGGAATGGGGTAAATTTAACCTTGTCCAATTTAACCCCCAGAAGACTCAAGTTTGCGCGTTCACCACTAAAAAAACCCCATTTGTCGCATCACCGCTCTTCGAAGACACTTCCCTAAAAGCCTTGCCTAGTATCGGAATACTGGGTCTCGAAATCTCGAGCGATTGCCAATTCCGTGGCCATCTGGAGGGAAAAGCCAAATTGGCTTCAAAGAAACTGGGTGTCATTAATAGAGCACGGCAATACTTCAAGCCGGCCCACATTCTAGCGCTTTACAAAGCGCAGGTCCGGCCTGGAGTATTGCTGTCATCTCTGGTCTGGCGCACCCCAGTATCAGCTCGATCCATTTGACCGCGTGCAACGCAGAGCAGCTCGAATTGTCGGGGACCCAGTACTCTGTGAACGGCTGGATCACTTGGCGTTGCGTAGAGACGTCGCTTCATTGTGCGGTCCTCCACAGTGCGGTTTACAAGGAGCTTTCTTCCACGTACTACAAAGCTGTGGAATGAACTTCCTTGTGCGGTGTTTCCGGGACGATACGACATTGGTACCTTCAAAAAAAGTGCGTACACCTTCCTTAAAGGCCGGCAACGCTCCTGTGATTCCTCTGGTGTTGCAAGAGAGTATGGGCGGCGGTGATCACTTAACAACAGGTGACCCGTACGCTCGTTTGTCCTCCTATTCAATAAAAAAAAAAGAATAACTCAATATCGCGCCAACCGATTTCGATAATTCTTTTTTTATTGGAAAGGATAAACTTCAAAGATTGTTTGGTGAGAGTTTGGTTAGGTTCTGATTACGGAATTAATGACAAAGTAACGGAACTCTTCAATTCATAGGAGCAAATTAACGATACTCGGCTGAATCTTTTTTTTTGGTATCCAGATATTTAAGTCATCTACCATAACATAGTAATGGTCAAGTAATTGTCATAGTCAAATATGATGATCTATGGGACTCCTTTACGAGTTACAGTAAGGGTGCGATCTGTGGCAGAATTTCTTATTATCTGTAATCAAATTGCAAAGCGCTTTCGTTCATTGCTGCATTGAAAAATTTAGTATATCTATCGGAAGGACACCGATTCCAAAAATAATCGTAACTACAATTATATTAATTCATTAGATTGTATAAAAATACGCAATTATTTTATACTTTACTTAGTGCATATTATATCTATTGTTTTGAAATATTGTTTTTAAGTCGGTTGTTTTTTTGTTAAAATTTTTTTTCCGAGCTCTGTTACCAACCAGTTCTAACTGTAGACGACACGACAAATTTCGATTAAAAACTCTTCAATGAAATTATAACTTTTTTTTTAGTTTATTGGCCAACACAGAATAAATACGTTATGTTATATATTTTTATGAAATAAGTACCACGAAAACCTCACGGGTTTATCCGGGTACCTAGAGCCAATACATTTATTTTTAATTTCCAATTCCTTTTTTTTTCTCCTAACTTCAAACTTTATTCGTTTTATTTATGTATGTATTAAGTATGCATGTATATAGGATGTTATTTTTAGACTATAAGTTTCGTCATCAATCGTAAATTCTTTGTTCAGTTGCAAACAAGGCCTGCATTCGTACGCTGTTTGCCTCAAAACTTGAAATGTGAGTTACATTATTTGGAAATATACTAATGTGAACATTAATAAATTGCCAAATACAAAACATTTTCATATGTTTAACATATTGTTCTAAATATAGTAAAGTTCTTAGTCTATACTAATATTATAAATAGGCAATGTTTGTGAGGTTGTACGGGGAAATAGTATGGTAATATCTGGATCTACTTGTGAGTGTCAAAGTGTCATATAAATCCGAAAATGTTCAAGTTTTGTAGTAAATTAATTACATATCAATTAGCGGTAGTAAATCTATTGCAAGGTAATCGTGAAGAGCGAGAAATTTTCACCACAAGTATCCTTGACTACTTACCGGAATATCATACAATCATACATAATTTAATTATATTTTTAATAAAGTTAAATCTAATGCACCGTCGTCAACTGGCTTGTCTTCTGCTTGTAGTTATAAATCATCAAACTAATTCCAAAATGAATATGTCAAATCACATAGATTGCATAATAAATCGCGCTTATCGTTATTTGGGCTTCGTAATGCGTACTTGTCATCATTTTGAAAATCCACTTTCCCTAAAAATAGTTTATTACGCATACGTTAGATCAATTTTAGAGTATGCCTCCGTGATATGGAACCCATTTTACGCCATATATATTAATAGGTCGGAAGGAATTCAGAAAAAGTTTTTAACACACTTAAACTATAAATTCCGGAAAGTTGCATCCAACTACAAAGACAATTGTCGCATATACAATCTGCTGACATTGCAGGAAAGGCGTACTGTCTCGGACATAATGTTCTTACATGATGTGCTGAGCGGTCGTCTCAACTGTCCCTCTCTTCTGGCAGGAATATGCCTACGCGCCCCGTCGTTGCGCACCCGTGACATTTCTACTTTTCAAGTTCCTACTCGTCGTACTAATTATGGCCAGAACAGTGTTCTCACTCGTTGCACAAATGTATATAATAAATCCTTCAAAGATATAGATCCATTCTACGGTTCTAGGTTGTCGTTTAAAAACCACACCATAAAAAGTATTGTAGAGAAATCTCATTTGTAGCAAATATCTTTATTTATTTATTAATAGATTAAACTATTAAATGTATGTATTGTACTATTAAATCTGTAAATCTGTGTATGTATCATGTTTTTCTCTTATTTATATTCATTTTTCAGACTTATACATAGTGCCTGCGTTGGTTGCATAATGCAACCAACGCAGGCACTTCTTTAAATACTTTTTTTTTAATTTCTCTGATCGCGTGTTATTCATTGTTCATTTTTTTCTTTATTATTGTAAACACTTCCTTCCATTAGGTAAACTGTGGTAGACTATAATTGGCTATGTTTTTGTATTTAACTATAAGTGATTATTTTGTATTAAGCTGTTGTCAACCCTAATAAAATAAAATAAAAAAATATAATAAAAACACCGGCTGATCTGAGCAAAAGGTTAAAGTTTTTGGCAGCAAGTATGATCGACCTTGAATAGGGCGCTTACACGATCTTTTTGTTCCTTTGTCGCTTAATGTAGCATTAAGATAAATACTTATCAGAATGTCAAACAACACAGAAATGATTCATAATTCTAAAATAGCTTCTCTCGGTTTAATTATCATATGCTTTATCATTTATTTGATTTATTAAATTTTACAATATGGTTTTAATTAAAATGCTGATTTATACTTATTTCTTATGCGTGTTTATATTTTTAAGGACAAAATAGTAAAAATATTATATTTTCATCGATCTTAACACGTTTGATAATTTTCAAATAAATAAATCTGGGTCTTTATGGGGTTCAAAATTACACGGAATGTATCCGTTACATACCTTACGTACAAAGACGACAAAGCTAAGCTAAAATGCAGTTGCTGCAGTGTAGTCACAACTTTATAATATTTACAAATTGCGAATGACGGTCTGCGCATGCGCATCGCGCCGCTCGATCGCGTAATTCACTAAAGTTCTTGTATTATTGTATTCAGAATTGTGTCTTCTAATTGATATTCATTAGTGTAGTGCCTACACTAAGTTACCTATAACTTATTTATGAATGTTCTTTAGATTATAATTTGTATAGTTATATTATATTGTATAGAAAAAAATAATCGATATATTTTAGATATTGTTATATTCTCACGGCTCGCATATTATATTATATAGTATTTAGAATATATTTTCTCTCTTTCTCTGAGAAATAAAGTTCTTAAATCGTAAATCGTAAAATAAAGGTTGTAATAAAAATTATAAGGCTTTCGACAGCAATGCCTAAATAATATGAACAACAGGCGCAAAAAAATTAATACTTATAAAAAAAAAGGAATACAATTATTAAATAAATTCAATTAATAGTATGGTGCGATTGACTTTGAATAAAAAATCACTTGTGTTATTATAACCAAAAAATATGTTACTTAACAATTTCAATTACGTCGACAATTTTTAACATTTGAAAGGAGATATGAATGTTGGTCAAAGATACTGGAATGATGGCGAGAAGGATTAACGAAAACCTTTTAAATATAATAACATATTATACAAAGTTCAGTTGCTGACTCTTCCATATTACCAGTTAAATAATATTTCAAGTCACCTTTGTTTTATTCCATGCACTTGTAATAAATTATCGAACTAATATTGACTATTCTGTGGAAAAAAGAAGTGAAGCTTTATAGTATCAAGGAAAAAAAGAGGAACGAAGCTCCGATATACTATCGGTACCAAGATATTATAGGTATCTATCTCATTACGAATTACACAGAGCGACGCCTCTGTTGGTACGCGAACACAAGGACGAGTAAAAAAAGAAGGACTCCGCACAGTGATATTAGCAAGTAAAGCACCGTTATGGTAGTGTGTGTGCGGTTACGGGGGATACTAGTTACACAATTTTTTCTCCCTTAAATAATCATATATGGCCACAAATACTTATATAGTTTTTACACTTTTTCACAACGCACGACGGCATTTTTAAAATATTTTACTAAGACGCAAACTGATCTGTCACAGACGATGGCAATTCTCATAATGGCCGCCTATCGGCCTGTAGTAGTGTGTGTGCGTGAGGCTGTGTATTTACGTGTAGATTTTTTTAGTTCTCTTAATCCGTTATCCAGGTCATATAATAATATATTATACCTGTAATGTTTCACGTTTGTTCGCGAGTGAAACAACTAATCTTTACTATGTAGCACTATACTCGAGGATATATAGCACTCAACGTCACACGCTTAATGTCACTGTCAATGTCATGACAGTGACAATGATTGCTAACACATACTCAATTCAGACTAGATCTCAATACACTACAATACCTTAGGTCGATTAGTATTGTGTTACGAAACTGTTATGGGTAGGTTACACTTGACATTCTTTTATATATTTTTTATATTTTTATTTTGTTATATTTTATCGTCTTCTTGTCTTTTTCTTCATTTATTGCTATAAAAAAGAAACTGTACTAATTTATTATGTTATTCTGGTGGTTAGAAAAGTTTAACTCATCAATTTTGACAGGGCAACATAATATAATTTTCAGGACAACCAATTTTTAAATAAATAATTGTAAATCTAACTATCACAGCTACGTGAAGAAATAAAAATATCACTGAGATATTAAATAATCTGGGTATTCAGAAATACATAGTTTTTAAAATAAATAGATTTGGAAACCATCCTTCCATACTGAAAATTGTTTACGTTTTGGTTTTGGGAAGCGCGACAGCTGCCACTAAAGAAATGCATAAATTTCTTTCAAAATTTTAAGTTATTCTAACCTTTGTCTATTTTTTATGTATATTTTTTCTACAATTAAGAAATGGTCTAAATATTAATTAAGAAACTGTGTATATTCAGATACTTCTTAAAAAAAGCATTGTGTGGTTTTATGAAACCACGGTAAAAGTGAAACTTTTTTTCACAGTATAGACATTTAACTAAAAATTTTGCTGCCCGACCGTCACGCGACATGCAACACACAGACAAAAATGTTTGAGACTATGTAATAAAAGTTTCAATTTAATTATTTCCAATACACTCTTAAATTCAAATAATAAAATCTAGAGGGCCAGACATGCGTAGTACAATTTCACGCTTAAGCTCTGCACAGGCAAAAGGTCGCTCAACAGCCTCTCTGTTATGATTTTGTCATAGCGTCTTTTCTTGCAATATTTTTTTTACTTATAAGTCTAAAAGAGCAACTAATACGTGTAGCACTTCTGCTATTAAGCATTGCATCAGCACTGACCATATTCAGTGGTGAAGTATACGAAAGCAAAATATCTACATATAGTTCATCTAACTTATTCTATATTCTTATTCCAGATCAAAGATGACCGAATCTAATAATGACTCATCCCAGGAATCTCCTCCGTGTCCTGGTATTGAACAGCCTTTGGATCAAGCGTCAAGCCAGCCCATAGTGAATGTGCCGCACGATGACCAAGTCATCAACATCATTAGCAGAACGTTGGCACCAAATGAAAGAATAATAGTATGCGGGTCTTGCTGGCAATATATCAATATTCGACCCAGGTAGGTCATCATACTAATGTATTATAAGAAAACCAATTTTCAGCAATTATAAGAGGGAGTTTTGAGTGTGCAAATACAATCAGTTTATTTTGTATCAAAAAAACTGTATTCTACAACAAAATCATGTAAGTATGTAGAGTACTTGTAATACCTACTACAAAAAAGTTGCTTCTTTTCTCGGCATATCGGGACATAACCCGATCCCTATAGTAAACCGTCCTCTCAGCAAAGTCGTCCTCCATGACGACAACGTCTCCTCACATTCTGCTGAGGTTTTGAATAAATTTTTGAAGTTTTCAAATGTAGAACTGATGACGCATCCACGACACAGTTTGGCTCTTGCACCTTGAGTGTTTTTTTAATTCCGAAAAAAAAACAGATAATTTAAGCGGTAAGTATTTACAAGCCCTTAAGAGCCGATCAATGTGTTTCCAGAAGCCATTCAAGACGTTCCTTAGAAAGACTGACAGTACTAGAGAAGTGGTATAAAGTGTACACATAACATACAGGTCTCTTTTAGTAAGCGCTCCATTAATAAAGAGACCTTGCCTAAACGTTGTAAAGAAGCCCGAATCATTCCAATTCCTAAAAAAGAATTATAAACAAATATTGTTAACTATAGAGTTATCTCCGTTTTGAATGTATTTAGTAAAATGTTGGAAAGTATTGTTTATGATCATTTTAATATAAACATCTTACAATGCATCCCTGTTAACCAACATTGTTTTATCATAACACGTAGTGTCTCAATTAATTTGCTTGAGTTTACTCATGCCGTTAATAGCGACATGAATGATAGAATACAAATAGACGTAATATACATCGATTTTAAAAAGCCTTGATAGAGTCAATTACGGTATACTATTAAAAAAGCTTTACGCAGTTGGATTCAGAGGGAACTTTCTTAGATGGACAGAATCGTACATACTCGATGGTTTTAGATCAGACATTGTTTAGGCGACTTCTGGTGTGCCTCAGGGATCGCTAAAGTCGTCCTAAAGCTAAAAGTGCTATATTTGCAAGTACTATCTGGCGGCTTACATATCAATGTCATATTGACCACCTTGAAAAAATACAAAAGATATGTATTAAAAATATGAATTTAAAACTCTTTTCATTCATGTAGACTACACAGAAGCATGTCATCATCATTAAATCACTATCTTGGAATAAAGAAATGATCTAATTGACATATTATTACTCCTTTTGATATATTACATAATTCATTTGCCTGTCAGATCTTAAACAAAATATCATACTAGGTACTAATATAACGTACCAGGCATACTAATTTATTTAACATTCCCTTTGCATCTACTAAATTTTGTAGATATTCACCCCTTTTTCTAATTCCTGACATATATAATAATAGGTTTACTTCCGTCGAGATTTTTAACACTCATACCACACAACCTACTCACCATTTCAGTTATTCAATATGGATACAATGTCTTCTTTTATTTCTATTTAATTTTACTTGTAATTGTTCTTTATTATTTATGTAGTATTTCTCGTTTTTGTCTTAAACTACGAAATTTGTACAATTGAACTATTAGTACTGTTTTTAATTGGCATATCTATTTTGATATTTGTGTATCAAAATCATATCACTATGTATTAAACTATAACTTGTCATTTAAGTTGTAATTAAATCTCATCTTAGATAAAAAATAAGTTTTATCTTAAAAATATTGGCGTTTAATACCCAATGTATTCTTTTCTGTGTATTTGTTATTGTGGCCTATTGTCATATTTTATCGGGCTCGCTAAGGAACTCATCAATATTTCGGAAAGTTGAAGTTTCTGAAGTTACACATTCCTTATTTGGAAGAGAATTTAAAAAAAATCTGAGTATGACTTGAGAATTTGAATATAAACTAATCAAAATTCTAAACTTAAATGGACTTGATTTTGAAGTGAATTTAATTGTTTAATTAGATAAATAACAAAAATTTAAATTAATTATATATTTCTCATTGCAGTACAAAAATGTGCAGTAACAATCATCTATCCCAGGATCCTCCATCGTATTCTGATCTTCAACAAACTTCTGATCCAATAATGATCCAGCCCCAAGTAAAGCTACCCCATGGACTGACTGGAATATCTAACATTAACATCGTCAGCAACACATTGGGCCCCGGCGCTCAAATAATAGTCTGCTTTTCTTGCAGCGAACATAAAATAACACGATTTGAGAGGAAAAATTTTACGATAGCTTCGTGTTTCATTGGGTAAGTATTGTTTAGGAGCCTCGTAAAATACGTTACAGGACAAGAGTAATTCAAATGATATTTTATGCTTGGTTCGATATTCAGAACGAGCAGACCCATTAGACGTTGTCGTTGTTTATAGGAACAATGCACTAAGTATATCTTAAAATACTATAGAACGAAATCACCACATAGTATAAAACAAAGTCACTTTCTCTGTCCCTATATCCCTATGTATGCTTAAATCTTTAAAACTACCAGTGGGAGGCTCCTTTGCACAGGATGCCGGCTAGATTATGGGTACCATAACGGCGCCTATTTTATATATATATTACTGTTTCGGTTTGAAGGGCGCCCTAGCTAGTGAAATTACTGGGCAAATGAGACCTAACATCTTATATCTCAAGGTGACGAGCGCAGTTGTAGTGCCGCTCAGAATTTTTGGGGTTTTTCAAGAATCCTGAGTGGCACTGCATTGTAATGGGCAGGGCGTATCCATTACCATCAGCTGTACGTCTTGCTCGTCTCGTCCCTTATTTTCATAAAAAAAATACGCAACGGATTTTGATGCGTTTTTTTTAATGGATAGAGTGATTGAACAAGATGGTTTATATGTACATCCATTAAATATTGGAGAAATACTGTTATTTTTGAGGTTTCTAATGTGATGTTGTAAATAATTACATTTATTACGCTTACATTGCAATCGCAGGCTGAACCGTACGAGATTTATCAAAATAATGAACTAAGTATTGTACACATTGAAAAGGTCTACAGAAAACTCCGCTATGGTATATCTCTATCTCTTATGAATACATAAGAGATAGAGATATACCATCCCACAATAACATATTTTTGTCATTTACTTTTTACCACAAATAATGGCTAATTTTCGAAACGATTTTAACCAATACAGCATTAATCCTTATCTTATTAAATCTTAAATGCATTCTTGATATAATATAGATCTATATGGCCCTTTACAGTATATGATTCAAATAAATATTTTCGAAGATATTACAGATTTAAAAATTGCGGGATGTAGCGTTTGCGGCGGTTCCGGCCAGCCAGGACGGCGGGAGCGTGCCTATAAATAGCGCGTCGTAGGCCGTGGTTCTCTCAATAGAAAGCAACATTTTTGAGTGTCAATATTAACCCGAAAGGTGAAAGGACTTTTTCGTGATAGTCTGTTTTTAAAAAAATGGGTCTGAGAAAAAACGGTCGAACACTGCAAATACTTTATATGGCTAAACAACGTTTGACGGGTCAGGTAGTAAAGAATATGACGTAAATACTAGTATAATATGAATATATTCATCAATTAATAAAAAATCATAGAACTCGAACGCCACCTACCAGGTCCAATTGTATATTTAAGCCATTCTCGGAACACAACCACACAATATCTTCAAGGTGAAATTCTGAAATCCGACCAGAAGGAGAAAAACTACAAATGCATTAATATATTATAAACATAATCATATTATTATATAACCTAACATTACATTCTAATTGCAGATCAGAAATGGGCACTGAAACTAAAAATTATTCATCCCAGCAACTTCCATCGTACCCTGGTCTTCAACAGCCTTCGGATCAACTCACCAGCCAGCAGCAAGTTATGACTGAATCCCCTGTCATTACCATTAACAGCAATAAATTAGGACCCACTTCCCAAATAATAGTGAAGAAGAAAGGTTCATTTAGACCTTCATTTTTATTTAGGTAAGTAGTTTTCATGTGTTGCCCACAATGCGTAACATAACAAAAGTCTCGAGAATATTATATTAAGAGAAAATTCAATGGATTTTCAGTTATTACATATTTTAAATTATAATTATTGTGTATTTTAAATTTTGCAGTATTATACAAAAAAGAAGGCATAATATAACATTGGGTTCAAAGTACCGAAAATACACACCTGCATAGTTTGCAATGTTGTAGGCACATTATATATATTTTTAAGGATTGTGGACTTAATAAGTCGACACTTTCACAATGAGTATTTTATTAAAATTAAAATAGTAGTCAATGGTTGGCAGTTCAAAATAGCTTTTACAGCCTTACCGAGTGTTGAGGATGCCATCATGTGTGTTTCAATCGTATAGCAAGTGGTGCCTCCCGTGAGACTTGGATCTCGACCTAGTTGTACGCTAACGGCCGTTCCCAATATACTATCTGCAGATAGAGATAAAGTAATACCTTCTACTGTCAGTAATTAGCTGTCAATAATCTGAAGCTGTCCCAATATACCCAATAAGTCGTTCTTATCGCCTTATATTGGGACGCGTGAATTGCAATTTCCATACAAACTTCTATCGCTGGTAAGCTATTCGTCGTGACAGACAGCGTGTACGGATAAGGTGAGTAACCGTCGATAAGTTTATTGGGACAGAAAAGTCAACGATTGTTACGATTTTCATCTCAAGTAATAGATAGACTGAATATTGGGAACGGCCGTAAGGGAAGTGAAAAATTACTGTCTTAATAACGGATTACTTGGGTTGTGTAGCGTTTGTGTGTGTAAAAGTCGATGTCGCATTCGCGATGGTGATGTCATCATCAGGATCGACTAGTACGTGTCGCGGTTGACACTCGGGTGCGGTAACACATAGATACATGCCTGCCTCACCAAGGTGTTGTCTGAATAGCTCTTTGACATAATGAGGGGTTGGCAGCCCGAGATTTTTTTTTATGAAATAGGAGGACAAACGAGCGTACCTGTTGTTTAGTGATCACCGCCGCCCACAATCTCATGCAACACCAGAGGAATCACAGGAGCGTTACCGGCCTTTAAGGAAGGTGTATGTGCTTTTTTTGAAGGTACCCATGTCGTATCGTCCCGGAAACACCACACAAAGAAGTTCATTCCACAGCTTTGTAGTACGTGGAAGAAAGCTCCTTGTAAACCGCACTGTGGAGGACCGCCACACATCCAGATGGTGGGAATGATATCGTAACGTGTGGCGTGTCGTGCGAAGGTGAAATTCGGCGGCAGGGATCAGGTTGAACAGCTCTTCGGAACACTCCCCGTGACAAATGCGGTAGAATACACACAATGAAGCGACGTCTCTACGCAGCGCCAAGTGATCCAGCTATTCATAGAGTACTGGGTCCCCGACAATTCGAGCTGCTCTGCGTTGCACGTGGTCAAATGGATCGAGCTGATACTGGGGTGCGCCAGACCAGAGATGACAGCAATACTCCATGTGAGGCCGGACCTGCGCTTTGTAGAGCGCTAGAATGTGGGCCGGCTTGAAGTATTGCCGTGCTCTATTTATGACGCCCAGTTTCTTCTAAGCCAGTTTGGCTTTGCCCTCAAGATGGCCTTGATCCGGAATTGGCAATCGCTCGAGATTTCGAGACCCAGAAATCCGATAGTAGGCGAGGCTTTTAGGGAAGTGTTGTCGAAGAGCGGTGATACGACAAATGGGGCTTTTTATGGGTAACCGCACAAACTTGAGTCTTCTGGGGATTAAATTGGACAAGGTTCAATTTACCCCATTCCGCGACCTTCTCAAGAGAGGACTCGATAGAAGACACAAGTTTCTCCCGGCACTGTTCGACGATTTCCCAAGAGAGACCTGCATGGCCCATGTATACGGCATCACCAGTGCTGCAAAGCAATGAATGTTGGAGGTGTCCAACATATCATTGATATGCAGGAGAAACAGCGTAGGAAATAGCACACAGCCTTGGGGCACTCCAGCATTCACGGGCTTCGGGTTCGAGCAATGTCCGTCGACTACGACCTGTATGCTGCGCCCAGTAAGGAAGCTGGAGGTCCACTTGCACAAGCTCTCGGGAAGCCCAAATGATGGAAGTTTTGAGAGGAGCGCCTTGTGCCATACACGATCAAAGGCCTTCGCTATATCCAGGCTAACTGCCAGGCCTTCAAAAGCCGCAGCCCATCTATGTGTTAGGTATACCAGAAGATCACCTGCCGACCGACCATGGTGAAACCCGTATTGTCGGTCGTTGATCTACTGGTGACCCTCTAGGTATACCAAGAGCTGACGGCTAATTATGCTCCCATGATTTTGGAGAGCAGGGAGGTAATAGCAATAGGCCTGTAGTCTGCCGGATCCGAACTGTCTCCTTTTTTTTGGACCGGATGGACAAGGGCTGACTTCCATGAGTCAGGGACTACGCTTTTTGAATAAGAGTGCCGGAATAAACGCGTTAGCACCATCGTCAACTCAGAGGCACACGTTCTAAGCACGATTGGAGAAATGCCATCCGGCCCGCTCGATTTCCTGACGTCCAACGAAAACAGAGCTCGCCTAACAGTTTTCTGTCTGAACTGTACTTCAGCCATAGAGCTCTGACACCGCGGGATGGTCGGCGGTGTTTTTCCGTTGTCGTCAAGAGTTGAGTTGGAGGCGAAAAGCGCGCACAGGAGATCGGCTTTCTCTTTTTCCGTATGGGCCAGGGTGTCATTCCTCATGTGCAACGGCGGCATGGACGGCTGGCTGAAGTTACCAAGAGCAGCTTTTGACAACGACCAGAACTTGCGTGTTCCGGTCGGGTGGAAACTGGAAAGCTGCTCGCCGATTTTGACGACGTGTTTTGAATTTGCACGGGCGATTTGCCGCTTAAAAAATCTGGAAGCAGGGTTGTATTTCCTCTTAAGAACTATGCAGTTCGGATCCATTGTGCCCAGCGCCGCAACCCAAATTCGATACGCCTGTTTTTTGCAGTCAGATGCTGCTTTAACTGACGCATCGAACCAAGGCTGTGATCTGCCACCGATCGGTACTACAGAGCCTGGTATAAAAATATCCTTGCCCTGAAATATCACATCGGCTACTGCAATGGCGCAGGCACTAGGATCATCCGAAGGGAAACAAACTCTGCTCCAAGGGTAGGTTGCAAAAAAGGAACGCATCATATCCCAATCTGCTGACTTGTAGTGCCAAACGCGGCGGGTCGCTGGTGGTCTGCGACGTAGGCGTCGGATAGGCACTACACTCCTGACCAGGCAATGGTCGGACGTTCCGAGAGGGGCGTCGACAAAGACCTGGTAACCATCGGGATGTGAAGTCAGCAGACGATCTAATAAGGACGGCATGTGGCTATCCACATCCGAGAGCCGCGTTGGCGACTCAACCAATTAGGACAGACCATACGCCAATGCAAAATTATGCACAGATCGCCCTGCGTAGTCTGTGGTACGTGATCCAAGCCATTCGGCATTGTGCCCGTTGAAATCACCCAAGACTACGATTTCAGCGGAGGGGATCTGTGCAAGCACGTCGTCAATTGCCGCTTGAACGCAGCCCATGAGATGATCGGTTTCTACGATACAACTATGGGACCTGTAGACACACGCATAGATGCGGACGCGGTCCTCTAAATCTACGCGGAGCCAGAGAGTGGACAGGTCCCTACCCTCAAAATTGCCGAGACGGCATGAGCACGAGATGGCCTCCGGTCCTCGACACTAACATATACGAAATAAAATGGCACTTGTTTGGTATTTAACCCGGACGAGTCTGGCCCGATTGTGCTGACGTCAAAAGACGGCAGCGTGACTCTCCCACTTCTAAAAAGCCCTTAGTCGCCTCTTACGACACCCCTGGGGTTCCCCTATTCTTTTTATGGCCCGGGGAAAGTACAGGGCAAATGATCGTGTACTACGTTCCGGCAACACCACGGGGCACCAGTGGCCATGCATATGAATTTAATTTGCACTATCTGCAAACAATGCAGGTGGCGTGAATGTGCGTAAGCGAACACGACACTTGCATAAGTCATGATTGGATGTACGATTACTTTGTTCCTATAATACTAACACTATAAAATGTTCAAAAACGCCCCCCTCGCAAAATACAACACACTACACTTCAAGTCAGGTTGAGACAGGATGTGTTCCACGATTGCATACTACATTTACGGCAGGGTTTATTTCAGTTCTGATGAACCCAGTGCTTATGTGCAGTGGCTAACATTATGACACAGCATGGATACTTTTAAGCAAAACTCTGAAGTATCGAGTTCTGATATCAGATCTGTAGTTAAATGCGGCAGTTAAAGCAGTAGCTAACTATAAAGAAAAGTTTTTCGAACCTGATTTCTGGGGCTGCACACAAAGGATCCAATACAACCTACAGCTATCATGTCACCTATCTGAAACTCGCTAGTTCTGGGTGGATACAAAGATTAGTACCCCTGGGAATTTCAGCCACATTGCCTTAATAATACGGTAATAAAAGCGCGCTGTAGTCTGAAAGAAGATCTCGTGACAAGGATTGAGAAAGGAATGCTGAAATGGTTTGGACACGTGGAGCGATTGAGTGAAGATAGAATGACAAATCAAATATATAAAACTTTCAAGTCAGTCCCGGACTCGTAGGACATTTTTCAAACCTGTTGAAAAAGGGAAAGGTCCGAAGCACCCGGAACCAGCGAGCATGTATGAAAAGAGCAATGAATGCCGAAGAAGCGCGTGAGGTTTGTAAAGCTAGAAGCAAGTGGCAATCTGTTGTCTCTGGCTACCCCACCGGAAACAGGAGTGAGTGTGTGTATGTCCTTTCTTCGCGACGTAAGGGAAACCATATTAAGGGCACTCTTCCTTACTCGACTTTAATAATACCAAAATGTCTGGTCACCATCATTATGTATGATTACTTTCAAGTATAAATGTTTGTAAGAAAATTTTGATGTAATTAAGGAATTATTTATTAAAAACATGGGAATATAACTATTCAATACGAAATGAAATAGCTGCCAGCGCTTATGTTTCCAGTGAAGCCCTATTGCGGCACATAAATATGAAGTAGCTTCATTAAGAAGTTATAATCCTACTATTATTATAATTGTAAAAGTTTGTAAGAATGTATGGATGTATGTTTGTTACTCTTGTATGCAAAAGTAGTAAATGGATTTAAATGAAAATTTACGTTAATATATTTACTACTTACACATAATCCGAAATAATACACAAAGTGTCAAGTAAGTAGGATAATATTATGCAATCTGCGAGCTATTCATGTGTGTCATTATAATTGTAGTTAATAAATTGATACTTACATAAAAATATAATAAATGCGAAGTTTTTTAAGAATGTTTGTTACTCTTTAACGCAAAACCTACTGAATGGGTTTTAGTGAAACTTTATAGTAATAAAGCAAAATAGTTATATAGCATCAGAATAACACATAGGCTATAATTAATAAAGATTCATTGTTAGAAAATAATGGAAATGAAATGAAAAAGTCTACAACAGCAAGACATATCTATGTTTTATGTGTATGCCATTGTCGCCAAAATAGTGAAACGTAAGCACAATAAAAATTATTAATTTATTTCTAAAACACATTTGGTAATAACAAATTGATCAATAAATAAAAAAATGCTTTTATCAAATCTGGTATTTAAAGTACATAATCTTTGTCTTTTACACTATATCATTTGGACAAAATTTGAATAGTTATGATGATGACGATAAAAAACCGAGTCTGCGATATTATGATGTGGTCTGGTGGCGGGCGAATGGAACTGGAACGCAGGCGGTCGGATGGCTGAGGGCGGGAAGTTATTTATTTTAAACATCTACAGTTCCCATTAAGAGTTTCATTCCCAATTACTATCAAAAAATCGCAGGGTCATAAACTTGGCCACGCCATGTTTTTCCCACGGCTCTACGTGGCGTGCTCTCGCGTTTCTAAGTCGCAAAATCTGCATGTTTATACTGACTGACTGTTTATTGGAGTATATTGCAGTATCTTCCTACAGCTATTGCATTAACTTCAATCATCATATACATTCGTACCTATCTATCCTTACAAACAATAGCGTTTATCATACTTATAAGTGAGATCATAATAAATACTTTGTTCCAATTAACATACATTACACATTAAAGTTGTTCGAACACTTATAACGGGAACACGGCTGGACCAATTTTCATGATTTTTATTTGTTGAATTTTTCTCCATCCCAAATAGCAGAATAATATAAAAACATTGAAAAAAAAAATCTAAATCTATTATCTAATTGTGATAATACAATTTTGTAGAGGATAAACTTTGGATCTACTGAACCGATTTTGAAAATTCTGTCACCAATACAAAGCTATTTATTTTGTGAGTGGCTAATTCATATTAACCCCAAAAATGAAAAGACTTTTTCGTGGTAGTCGGATTTAAAAAGCAGGTCGGACAAAAAACGGCCGATGTTGTTTAAAATAATTTTGTTATGCACAAAGAGGAAGCACTTGAACAAGACATCAGAAACGATAACAATTCAATTTACACAATGTATATTCTAATTATTGTAGATCAAAAATTGAGACTAAATCATCTGCCACGAGTCTGCCTCAGATGAAGTCACCGCATGGACTGACTGGAGTTCCTGTCATCAACATTATTAGCAATACATTGGGACCCAACTCTACCATTAAAGTTGGCTGTCTTTGCCATGAAAATATCATTACTCGAGTGGAGAGCAAATCATCTATGAGGATTGCCTCATGTTTACTTGGGTAAGTAAAATGAAAAAGACTAGTGCAATTGCGATGCCACTCAGAAATATGGGCTTATCAAGAATCTTGAACAGCCCTGTCCATCACAATGCAGTGTGATGGGCATGTGTCACATTTTTTTATATAAATTGTTTTTTCTATATAAATTGGGGTTTACGGGCAAGAGACTCACGTGATGGGAATTGGTAAGGCTTGCCCGGCCATGGACATCAAGGGGTCAAGAGGTACTTTGCTGGCCTTTTAGTTGGGAGTATGCTGTATGCTTGAAGTTCCCAGATTCGAATCGGTTTGGGAAAACTGCTGCTAGTAATTTATTTCACAAAATGGCTGTGTGAGGCACGATGTTTCTCGCAAAACGCGTTCGGGTTGTAGTATGCTAAACTTCAACATAGTGCGGGTAATTTCGTATTTTGATGTGATGTCTGGTGGTGGAATTCCGTGGCTGGTATGAACCCCAGCAGCTCTTCTAAGCAATCTGTCTGGGGAAGAATATGCAGAAAGAACGAATATCCCTACGCCAATTAATGCCAAAAATGCTTGCCGATCGGAGATAACTTGATTATCGATGATTCAAGCCGCTCTTTGTTGCATGCGGTCAAATGGAAGAAACTGGTACAGGGGAGTGCCTGCCCAGAGGTGAGAAAAGTACTCCATGTGAAGAAAAAAGTTCGCCTTTTAAAGTTGCAGATGGTGGCTAACTGAAGTGAAGCACTGTCTCGATTTACCTACTGTGTCCACTTAGATTTTTTAAATTATTTTTAATATGCGCAAAACTTGCGTCTAACAGCAGATAATTTAAAACAATTCAATGCAACGAAAACTCGCTAGGATGCCAATCAAAGTTTTGGTATCCCAAAAATGTAGTTTTGTCAAATTTTTTTTCCTAGTAAGAAAAAATCTTTAAATCAGTCATCTGTATAGAAGAAAAACTAAATAAGTTTGAAATATTTATCGTAACTATAATTATTATGATTGCAGATCAAAATTGAACAATGAATGTTACAATGGCCCCTACCAAAAACTGACTGAAAAACCTATCGTTAATATCCGGAGCAACACAATGGGACCTAACGCTCAAATAATAGTCTGTGACTATAATGGCATCCATATCATAAAGCTGGAGGGGAAACCTTCTAAGAGTACTTATTTCTTCGCTGTCTTTTCAGGTTTGATTGCGTAAGTAGTTCTTCTGATATTTCTCCAATACGTAACAGCTCCGCCAATTTGCTCTTGATATACATCGAGGGTCACAAGTTGATCAACGAATGACAGTACGGTTCCCACCATGGTTGATCGGCTGCCAACCTTCTGGTTCGCCTAAGAGCCTAAAGATAAGGCTTGACAGTTGGTCTGGATATAGCGAACACCTTCACGTCAACACATCCATTGATTGGGCTTCTTGACAGATATCACAAATGGACCACCAGCTCGTCTCCTGGGTGCAGCAACTCCTACAGCGCAGCATACATGTCTATTATCCCCTGTGTGTTCTTTCCTACACTACTTCTTCTACGTATCAATGATATACTGAAGGCCAGCAACATGCATTGTTACTGGAAATACCGATGCAATGGGGAAATGCAGGTCTCACTCGCATCATCGACCAATGCCGAAAGATTTCTATCGTATTCTCCTTTTAGAATGTCATGGAATGGATCTATTTGTAATAAAATATTTTTTGTTATATGCTACGTGACTTAAGGAAGTCAAGATTTATATTTATATTTTTTCCAGATGCTGGCCGTGCGCATGTTACCGTAACAACTCTGGAGAATATTGTTCTTACTGATATTCACATAATCCATTTTATTCATACTTTAGGTGTTAAGGGTTACTTTAAGTGCAGACAATGATGTTTCGGTGTTGCTGATTGACTAGATCACACTGATTTAACTAGATCAAATTATTAAGTAAAAACAATACTCCTCGCCAACTGTATTAACTTCATATTAGTAATTGATCATCAATTCGAGTCCTTTTAACACACAAATGAGATGTAAACTGCAATAGTCTTGTTATTATTTCGTAACGCTATACCTTTAATCACTGTTTAATTTTAAGTACCTATTGTAAGTAAGTATTATGTCATACAAGTTATAGAAGAGTAGCGTAAATCAGCAGTCTCCTTGAAATTTATACCTACGCAACGTCAGGGCGGAGCAATAGGGTTCGTAGTTGATACATACAATACGATTGACAATGCGGACGGCGTGGCGCAGCTAATTTAACTCGGATAGCGGCGACCAGTCTCGAAGGAGTACGACGTAGCATTCAATAGTTTTGTCTTCTTTAGATTGCTTAACGATCGTGTGAATCGTGTATAAGTGTGGGTACGTCGATTCGGGTGCTCTCGAATGAAGTTAACGTGCTGTTCTATTACTGTATTGTGCTATTGATGGCATTTCGATAAAATGTTTTATTGAAATTACAAATTATAGTAATCGACGTGAACCTACTTATATTACTTTTTCCCCGTTAAGGGCTAAAAAAAGTTAAAATAAAACTCACAAAAATTAAGAGTAAAACGAAATTCAAAGATGTCAAAACTGTGTGCAAATTATTAAAGCGGAAATGTGCGGGGCATATGCTACGTGACAAAAGTGAAAAATGGACCAAAGTCATAACGTAGTGGTATCCACGAGAATGCAAAAGAAGCAAAGGGCGGCAATAAAACGATGGGAGGATGAGCTTAAGAGAGTGGCTGGCGCAGAATGGATGAGAATGGAGACAGAAAGATATAGTCTTAGGAGGAGGCCTATGTCGAAGGACAAGCTGTTAAAAAAATCGTAAGGAATTAGTTAAGGATATATATTTAAGAAAAAATGTTATTATTAGTATCAGCAATAAAGGCTTATTTTATTTTATATTTGTAAGAGATGAGATTCTTAAATAATTATAAACATAATATTCTTAAAAGCATAAGAAATTACATTTTAAAATCTATGCTACTTATTATTGTATTAGTTGTATATTTTGATACATAGCCATTTGTAATAATTTGAATAAAAAAATAGAGATTTTTGTTTTTTTTTTTACGTTATCACACTTCAACTTTTGAAAACAAAATTTTATAAATGATGTGGGACTCGAGGCTACGACCTCTCGCGTTCCGTGCGAGTGCTGTTCCAACAAAGCTAACCATTCGAGTGACGTATCGTCATAATATCTTGTATGCTTTGCTCAATTCCCAGGTTGCGGCTCCATGTACAGGACCCACTTTACAGTTGATATCCTGTTAAGCCGCAATATTTGCATATAAGCAAATTGACTTGAGATGTCGTTCTTGCAAATCTAAACAATATGTTATGTTACAGATAAAATTTAAAAATAACTTTGTTTTCAAATTTTATGATCGCGAAGATTTTATACGTCACTCGAACGGTTAGCTCAGTTGGAAAATCACTCGCACGAAACGCGAGAAGTCGTGGGTTCGAGTCCCGCATCGTTCATAGAATTTTGTTTTCAAATTTTATTTGTATATTAATCCTAGAAGTGAGGGTTACCACAAAACATAACAAATTGTAACGGAGCAATTCCACTGCAATCACCAATATTATAGCATAAGAAAAATTACAGTATTCGAAATCTACAATTAGGCTCCTTATTATTTAGGTAGGACATTATCTTATAAAGATAAATACTTCTGATTGTGATCTCTGACCACAAGGCCATTAATAGAGCGTTAATTAACTGGGCGTCATTAATAGAGCACGGCAATACTTCAAGCCGGCCCACATTCTAGCGCTGTACAAAGCGCAGGTCCGGCCACACATGGAGTATTGCTGTCATCTCTGGTCTGGCGCGCCCCAGTATCAGCTCGATCCATTTGACCGCGTGCAACGCAGAGCAGCTCGAATTGTCGGGGACCCAGTACTCTGTGAACTGCTGGATCACTTGGCGTTGCGTAGAGACGTCGCTTCATTGTGTGTCTTCTACCGCATTTATCACGGGGAGTGTTCCGAAGAGCTGTTTTACCTAATTCCTGCGCCAATTCCACCTTCGCACGACACGCCACAAGTGTGGATATCATCCTCACCATCTGGATGTGTGGCGGTCCTCCACAGTGCGGTTTACAAGGAGCTTTCTGCCACGTACTACAAAGCTGTGGAATGAACTTCCTTGTGTGGTGTTTCCGGGACGATACGACATGGGTACCTTCAAAAAAAGCGCGTACACCTTCCTTAAAGGCCGGCAACGCTCCTGTGATTCCTCTGGTGTTGCAAGAGAGTGTGGGCGGCGGTGATCACTTAACAACAGGTGACCCGTACGCTCGTTTGTCCTCCTATTCCAAAAAAAAAAAAGGCCATTGGACGTCAGGTAAGTCCTAGTCTCCAATTAAACAGTCATGTCGTGGGGTTGATTGAGTAAATAAGTCACAAATCATGTTAAAAAAATTGGTTGTCTGTAAAGTAAAAAAAAGTTAAAGTACTGACGATAGTTGATCGTGACAACTTCTTAAGAAAACACTGATGGAATGGTAGCATTTTTCAAAAGAAAATTTTAATCTCCATGAAATTGATCAAGTTAGATTTATTTGTACGCATAAATACAATTATGTCATTTTTTTTTACAATTTAATAGTTTTTACAAGTATAAATGTGCGTTGAGCAATTGTTTTACAACTTTTAAACATGTGTAATATATAATTTCTTACAATCTGTGTTATTCTGTTGAGAATAGGACGATGGTAGGAAAAGTAGGAAATGAAAGGGAATGTTTCGAGTTTAATGTGTCTTGAAAAAGTCAAATCGATGGTGGTGCCTCCTAGTGTTGTTGAGTTATTAACGTCTGATGCACAATCGACATTAAACATGTCTTTCATGAATTTGATAAATGTTTCGTCATTTGTGTTGAAGTCGCCACAAAGAAGAATTGGTATATCGGTATCAACTTCCATGATGGGATGTACATACTGGCTGTTATAAACATACGGAAATAGTGCTTGATGTAGCAGAACACTGGTGTTAGAAATACTTGCTCCAGGATGAATATAAACTGCGCCAAGAACCATTTTGAACGTGGTATCAGCGGTGAAGCATGTAACTTCTGCTAAGCAAACGTCACCACTGTTTCTAATAAGGCGGGCTGTATCCGAAAGTTCAACGTTGAGAATTTTAGCTGTGGATGTATCGACATAGAAGTTTCTATAAATTGCCACTCCACCTGCTGCATTTGTTTCAGAATCTGATCGATTATTCTGCCGGCTTACACATTCAAAATTTTCAACTGAAATTGGATCACAATTGTCACGCATCCACGTTTCAGTCAGAATCAAATAATCAGACCTTGGAATCACTGTGTCTTTTTCAATATCTGCAAAGTGAGCAGGCAAACTCTGTGAATTAAGGTTCGTTATTAAAGTTTGTCCTGCATTGTTTGAGTCATTACAGAATTTTTCTGCATTATCAGTAATTGTTCGAAATGTGTGTCCACGAAGTCGAATGTATTCGTTACGGATATCTCTTGTTTTCTGTGAATCGTTTCCCTCCCGTCCGTGTTTAAACCGAAATGGAGCATCTTTTTCGGTGATAATATGCAAGCCTTCTAAACTTGCTACCCGACTCAGCGCCACGTACACCAACTGTTGCGGTTGCTTGGATGAGTATTTATAAACAATGACAGCAAACGTCCCACCTTGTGACTTGTGAATAGTGATGGCACAAGCAGGAACGCAAGGAAACTGTTTTCGTTTGCATTTTATAGTTTTTGTTAGTGTAATGTTTACTATTTTCTTATAAACTGGTACTCAGTTTGTAGACAAAGTATTTGGCTTGCTTTGCACGTGAATTGTTTCTTCTGGAATCTTGAACCATAAAGTAACAATTTCTTCTCTAGCTGCTGGCGAAGTTGTACTGGTCGATGGTCCTGCTTCTGCAGAATTGTCATCTATATTTGACTGCTGACGTTCGATATGTCGCAAGACACCAATAGATCCATTTACCAACCCATCAGCGACATCTATGTTAATAGTTATCATGTAGGGATATCCTTCTGCCAATGGCAGCAGGTACGGTAATCCATCGGTTTCTGCCACTGTCATCTTGTGTAGTTTACCTTGGTATTGTCTCTTCTCTTGTTCACTTGAATAACCAAGCATAATATCATGTGCGAGAGAGTTATATGCATTTAGAATTGCGCTTCGGTTGTAAGAATCCACTTCATTGTTACTATAATACAGCCTGACAGCATCAGGCACGTTTTCCTTGCACCAAGCCTGAGTTTTATGTCTGGACTCAATAAGAAAGATATTATCGTTACTTAGTTGAAGTCTATCGCCGATTTTTGTTAGAATCGTTGAAAACCGCTCATCGGTTTGTCGCACAACACGAACCAGTGGGAAGTAATCAATGCTGTGATAAAGAATCGGACCTTCTAATTGATTGATCGGCATAGTATAACATGGAGTTGCTCGTACAGGTGGAAGCTGTCTGAAATCTCCACATAATGTAACGTGAATGTCTCCAAAAGGTTTGTCGTATATGCCAGTAATCTACTGCAATCGGTAGTTAACTTGTTGAAGAATAGCTGAACTTAACATGCTGATCTCGTCGATGAAAACAGCTTTGACGCCTACGAACATGTTTCTGTAAGCTTGCAAATTTTCTGTGGATAAGAGTTTCGTCACGCGAGAAGTTGTGAGACGAAACGCTGAATGGACTGTAGTGCCAACAAGAGGTACAGCAGCTTTACCTGTGCTTGCACAGGCAATGAAGGCGTTGTTCATTGAGTTGTGCTCCTGAGTGTAGCGGTTGTATGTCTCCATGAGGCACTTTAACGTGTAAGTTTTTCCACAGCCTGCAGGACCCGTGAAGAAAATTTGAACTGCTTCAGAAGTGTAATCTCCAAAACCAAGCAATCGATGTATAACAACATTTCAGTTACAAACCATCCGTGTTGCTTATACCACGCATTTTAATTCCGTTTGTACTGAGTTCTTAAAAGTGTACCAAATCTACACCTTATTACTATCAATATAGTGTCGCAATTCCCGCGTTAATCACTTTGTTTGTGCAATTCTTTAATCTTAAATACTACTTCATTTCAATTTATATCTTTATTAAGCATAAACTCTTTAAGATATTGTGATGAAGTGTGATATGTGTAAAAATGAGGTCAATGACGGAGTACAGTGTGCGGGATGTAAGCGGAATTTGGATTACAGCTGTGCGGGTATATCCGAGACTGGATACCGCAAACTTGGACCAGAGCGTCGGGCTGTCTGGAAGTGCCCACAATGCAAGGTCAGTCCAATATCCAACCCTATTACTACCAATACTACGGATTCGGGTACGTTGGCTACTATACTAGAGGAAATACGTGAGATGAAACAACAGCTGAACTATCTTCCTGACCTGGTTCGCGATGTTAAGTGTATTAAAACCGAGATTGCTGACCTCAAGGCTGCCTGTGACTTCAATTGTGCTAAGCTGGACGAGTATGGCTTACGGCTGTCAGAAGTTGAACGTAATTGTTCTAAGTACGAAACATTAGCGGACAGCATAAACTCACTAACTCTAAATGTGCAACACTTAAGCGAAGAGTTGAGTACTCAAGAACAAAGGTCCCGATTAAATAATGTAGAAATAAAAGGAATTCCGGTCAGGACAACTGAAAATCTCTTTAATATTGTAGAAAAACTAAGCAAAGTGGTAGAACACAAAATTGATATATCCCAAATAAATTACATCGCAAGAGTCCCTTCATATAACTCAAAGGATAAATCGATAGTCATGGGATTTATTAATCGGTACGTAAAGGAGGAGTTCATAGCGGCCGCAAGAGCGAAGAAGACTATCATGGCTGATTCCATTGGTTTCGTAGGTAGTACGCAGCGAGTGTTTATCAATGACCACCTTACTCCAAGGTCAAAAAAAACTTCTTACACAAGCTAAGACCATTGCAAAAGAAAAAAAGTACCGTTATACCTGGGTGAAGTTCGGGAAAATACATTTAAGAAAAAATTACTCATCTCATGTAATAATTATAGCAAAAGAAAGTGATTTAAACAAAATAATTTAGGCTGTTGTGTACTATTCACTTCTACTTTAATGCCCCTAACATTTTTAATGTTTATTTTAATTCTTAAATATTTTAGAGTAACTGATAAGTTGCTATTGACTTGTGTTTTCTATTACATTCACTTATTAATGATCCAGTTTATAAATATGTCATATGCTCGCTTATTGTATATTTTGTTCTTAGTATATGTATTGTTGAGTTATGAAACTAAGAAGTGTGGTTGCAATTTGATGTTATTTGTTAAATTAGATAGTAATATTATGTATAATTTGCTAATGTACCAATTAATAATTATATGTGCTCGCTTATTATATTTGTACGTAGTGATATTGTTGGCTTATGAAACTATAAGGTCTCTTTGTATTTTGATCTGTTGTGTGGTAATAGATACTTATTTTTATGGAATTTATGTGCATATTATTATGTACATGGGTTCCATAAAAGTGAGACTATTCCTTGTAACCAATATAGTACGTTTTAGTGTTTGTTACACATCGTTTGAATTGTTATTCAGTCAAATAATGCTTTTGTTTATAAATGGCTACTTCTCATATAAGTGATACAAATTACCTCAATATTTACTATCAAAATACAAGGGGCTTACGCACTAAAACAAATGTCTTCAAACGCAATGTAACCTTATTTGATTATGATGTAATTGTATTGACTGAAACTTGGCTGTTAGACGGAATCACAGATGCCGAGCTTTTTGACAATCGGTATATGGTGTGGCGTCGGGATCGTAATTACGTTACTACTGGTCTAAGTCGAGGGGGTGGAGTGCTCATTGCAACTCGTAGATCACTTTCAGTGATTCCAAAGCCATACTATAACTCTAGTGCTGAAGATTTGTGGGTGACGGTTACTATTAACTGTCATAGAACTAAACTCCTGACAAATCTGCACATATGCGTTATCTATCTATGTGCTGAAAACCAGGGTTACTCCTTCTCACAGCAACTACATAATTTCCTAAGCCGAACACAGGATATAATAATCGAGAATCCTACTGATAAATTTCTTATAATCGGTGATTTTAATATGAGCAATATAATATGGAATCTCTGTAATGACAGTGATAAATCATTTAGCGCTTGTAATTGTCAATCACAGGATGAAATTTTTTTCACGGATGAATTGGCATTTCTTGGTCTGAAGCAATTCAATGGAATCCGAAATCTATACAATAAAACTCTAGATTTAGTGCTGTCCAATGGCGTGGTGACAGTCAGCGATGTTAGTAATGATACGCTTGTTCCTATTGACGCCCACCATGGAGCCTTATCTTTGATAGTTAAATTCACCGCGAAAAGTTTTCTCCAGTCGGCCCCTAGGCGTAGATACATGTTTAACTGCGGTGATTATGAGGCCATTAATGCTGAAATACAAAGCATTAATTGGCATGTCATTCTGTCGGATTTATCCCTTGATGAGTCGATCACATTTTTCTATGAGTTTTTTGAAAAATTGAAAACAAGATATATACCATCTAAATTTATTAAACCTAATCACTATCCAGTGTGGTACTCTATCCATCTTAAAAAAGCTATTAAAGAAAAATATAAATATTTACGTAAATACAATACTTATGGTAATATGTCGGATATGGTTTCTTATAAAATGATACGTGCGAGAATAAAAAATCTTGAAAAATCCTGTTACAATAACTATATACGTTCTATTGAAAATTCTATAAACCTGAATCCAAAATACTTTTGGTCGTATATGAAGTCTAAACAAAATCTAAACTCTATGCCTAGTTGCATGTACCTTGCTGACAAAACCTTCAATACCGGCACTACTATTTGTAATGCCTTTTCTGATTTTTTTTGTAATGACTTTACCGATCCTCCGGTCAATAAAAATGTCATCTCTTTATCATCACTACCAGTGTGTGATATCTCGCAAATACACGTAGACGTTACTGAAGTAAAAAAACTACTCCATGGTATTGACCCATCAAAATCCGATGGTCCGGATCATTTACCTGGAATATTCTTAGTGAAATGTTCTGATTCCATATGTGTACCCATTACTATTTTATTCAACAAATCTCTCTATGCGGGTGTTATGCCAGATTTATGGAAAATGGCTTATATTACTCCAGTGCATAAAAAGGGGGCTAAGACTAGTATATCAAATTACCGTCCAATTTCTAAGCTTTGTATTATATCTAAGGTTTTTGAGAAAATCATTTATAGTCAGGTTTATCCTGCACTAAGGCAAGCCTTTAGCCCCAGTCAGCATGGTTTTCTTAGAGGTCGCTCGTCTGTCTCTAATCTTGCACTTCTTAATAATTATCTAACTGAAACAATGCAGCAAGGTGTCCAAGCTGATGTAATTTACACCGACTTCAGTAAGGCATTCGACCGAATACGGCATGACATCCTTCTTAATAAGCTCTATAATATTGGTATCAGCGGTGACTTGTTAAGATGGTTTTCCTCCTATATTCATAATCGCACTCAAGCTGTTGTTGTCAGTAATTATATATCAGGGTGGGTACCCATATCGAGTGGCGTTCCTCAGGGTTCCTTGCTTGGCCCTCTATTGTTCGCAATATTTTTATATGATGTTGATACTTGCTTACGTACCGCCAAAATATTGTGCTTTGCTGACGATATCAAAATTTACAACAAGGTATCGTCACTAGATGATGTAATAGCTCTACAAGAAGACCTACACCGATTGCAAAATTATTGTGACGATCATAGCCTAGAGCTAAACCCATCAAAATGTAGCGTAATGACATTCACGCGTAAGCGGCATCCTATAATTTTCAATTACCAGTTGAAATGTGAGAATGTGCAGAGAAGTAGTACAATACGAGACCTTGGTGTTTTACTTGATTCGAAACTATTATTTGACCAACATATAAATTTAACTATATCTAAAGCTATGAAAGCCCTTGGATTTATTATAAGAAGCTCGCGTGATTTACGTCAAGTCAAGACACTGAAGATATTGTACTGCACCTTCGTTCGTGGTCACTTAGAATATGCCTCTCAAATCTGGAATCCTTTGTATTCTACATATATTTCTCGAATAGAAAATATTCAAAAAAAATTCTTACGCTTTCTATGCTACCGTACTAACGACAGATACAATTCAAAGTCTTACGAACAGCATTGTAAAAAGCAACATTTACTACCGCTTGAGAAACGACGTATGATCTCTGACATTGCTTTCCTCTTGAAAATAGCTCAAAATAAGGTTGATTGTCCAGATCTTCTTTCGACAATTTCATTGAGAACTTCGTCAACTGCACTACGCTATAGCCGTTTATTGTATATACCTCAATCATCTACTAACTACCGGAGCAATAGTTATATCTTGCGAGCTAGCACCACCTGTAATAAACTAAGCAGTGAAATAATTAATTTGGATATTTTTAATACATCTGTCAAAGCAATGAAACAATGTATCATGAAAACGTTTTTTGAATCCTAACCTGTGAACATCAAGTGTGCTTATTATTAGATTATAATTTTACATGTTTACTCTTTATAATTTTGCTTCTTACTACTTCTATTGTCTATTAGTGAATATCTGTGATTAGCTCTAAGTTTCTATTGTATTTTTATTTTGTGTAAATAGCTGTTGATATTCCTTGAAATAAATAAATAAATAAATAAATAACCTCAAGAATGATCTGTCGTTGTTCCGGATTAGTTGTTCGTACAAGTTCACGATACTGTTGCTTTGACATTACATTGCTGCGTTTCTTAACAATCGAGAATCCTTGTCGTGAGACGATTTGGTGAACATCATCGACGTTTTCGGCACCATCCTCTCCTAACAACTGTTGAACAAAGGCTGTTCTGGATTCTTCTTCCCGCAAATTACTGTTGTCTTCGTTTTACAAAATCATCATCGCTTCAAGTTCTCTCATGACGTTTTCAATGTTCAAATTAGACTCGAATTGACTACGGCTTTCCATGATCGCGTCTTTGTTGTCGTCAAATAATTGGAGAAATTTATTTTGATCAACAATTTCTAACATTTCGTTGCGGAATTGTACGTATAATAGAACCATTTCTCGTTTATAATTGACAGTTTCGTCCATTTCGTAATGTCTGTACCGTATAACGCGTCCGATTAGTCGTTTGCAGTATTGATTTCGTGCTCTTGACATTCTTGCTACGGGTTCACTTTCTAGATCTTCTTCGCCATCCACGTGCACGTCGTCCTCCTCGTCAACGAAATCATTAGCTTTGGCATACCACGATGTAAACTCAGCTAAATACACTTGTTCTAAAGATGCAGGACGCTCTTCATAGCGCTGAATTATGTTTTTGGTCCAGACATCAGTACTGTTTTCGTCAAGCCCTTCGCGGTCCATTTGTTGACGACGTTTGCGGCAACGTTGTCTTTCCGTCGGCCATACTGTTGGAATGTACGCAACTTGACGACTTGTCTCGCTCATTGGTTGACGTAGGAGATTCCATGCTGCTTCTTGCGCTGACATCTCGACAGCGTTAAGCAGCTTGATGCTTAAAGATTTCAACTGGTCTGTGTACTCCCGTTCGGGATGCTCTTGCATCATCGTAGTAAGCTCACGACGTAGATTGCCCATTCCACGAGCTGATTTATTTACGTACTCCACAACATACTCTACGCAGCTGTATTCATCCAAGATAAATTGAATGTCGATGTTTGAGTTGACTTCGCCAGCAATGTACGGATTGAACGTGTTTGTCATAAGTTCGTCAAAGTTTCGTCTGAACAGAAGAGTTGGTCTGCGTAACGTTGAGCGCACAATGTCAAGGTATGAATCGTGTGTCAAACCATTAGCTCCAAGAAAGTCATCCATGCCCGCGTACCGACGTTCATCGAGTGAAGTACGCAGCTCTTTCGCCTTCTCTTGTAGTGTTCGACGGCGTTTATCAGATTGAGGCATTGGAACCAATACACGAATCGTAGACATTGGCCAGTACGGAATTCCGAATCTACAAATTGTCTCACCTCGCTTCGTGCATGTGAAAGTATGTTTGTGTATCTGGTTGGCGTAGATGGAATTGTTAGGTACATCATTCCGGGCTACCGTACTCAATTTATCTACGAGCTCAATGGTTTTTGGCATATTTTCTAACGGGGTTTCATGTGGGTCGTTGTTTACACGCAATAAAATGTGTGCGTGGGGGCTTCCTCGATGCTGGAACTCAAAACGAATGAAGTAATCTCTAACAATTGACGAATCATGGCAAAGAGGTCACGTTTGCGAGAAGCCCAGTATTGGATGGAGTTTGGCACTGTCTTCATGAATGCGAGGTTTTATAAGACATATTCTTTCAGAAATTCTGGGTCTTCTAACATACGTCGTGTAACATTTTCTGTGACTGAAACGTTGCGAAACGTGCTGTAAATTCCATCCTCCATACGTAGCCGCAAACTTTCATTGCTACGTACAAGATTTTTTGTAGTGTCACTGAAATTCCAATGTGGAATCGACGTGGATTTCCATAGTATATTGATGGGAATGACAACTCTTCTGCATGACGGTCGTAAATGATGTTGAGGGGAGTTGCCCGTTGTCCTGGTGCGATATTGAGACAATCTTCTTCGTTCCACATCACGGTATGTTGTCTTGAAGCGAGAATTTCAGATTCAGGATTCTGTTCGGCGGAGATATTTTCTATACGGTTTGACGGGTCATCCTCTACGTCATCGAAGTCTGGCAAAGCATGATTTAGTCTCGACTAGTCCACTTTGATTTCGTACAAACGATATAATGGAGAGTTCTGCAGAACAGTTAACCACGAAGTAACTGTTTTTTGGACATGTATCCGCTAATGTAAACAGATTTGTGGGCAAGGTTTCTTTTAATGTTTACATTAATAACGTCGTCCTCATCCAATTGTCGCGGCAAACATTTTACCATTTCTTGAACGTCGACTGGTACGTTTATCACTTGTCCTATGATTCCATAAGAGAAATCATGGCGCAGACGACGCACTTGCATAAATGGTAGACGAGGCGAATTCAATCGTTCACTGATGGGATCTAACGGTGGTAGGCCTGGTGGTGGGTCAGGATATGAGAATCCATTAACTTTTGCTAGCGGTGGCATCGATTGTTTGTTTAGTGACTTTTTGCAAGTGTTGCAAACCAGTTCATATTCTTCGCTGCTCAGTTGTCGATTTTCTTTGATAAACCAATCCGAAATAACCTTCAGCTGTGCTTCAGTGATGGGTTTAAGGTCGTTTCTAAACCAAAGTCTGTCACAGACCGAGCAAGCGTAGCCAAAATCGTTGGCCAAAAAAGTAGATTTGAATCTTATGATTGATGATGACCATTTAGTGTTCCAAGTAGATTGCGCTTGAACTTCAATTTGATCTGAAGAAGTACTTGGTTGTACAGTAGTTTCTGCTGGTTCTGTTGCTAAAGTTTGACGTTGTTGGTCTTTTTTTTTTTTTTTTTTTATGGAATAGGAGGACAAACGAGCGTATGGGTCACCTGGTGTTAAGGGATCACCGCCGCCCACACTCTCCTGCAACACTAGAGGAATCACAAGAGCGTTGCCGGCCTTTAAGGAAGGTGTACGCGCTTTTCTTGAAGGTACCCATGTCGTATCGTCCCGGAAACACCGCACAAGGAAGCACATTCCACAGCTTCGTGGTACGAGGAAGAAAGCTCCTTGAAAACCGCACTGTGGAGGACCGCCACACATCCATGGTGGGGATGATATCGTAACTTGTGGCGTGTCGTGCGAAGGTGAAATTCGGCGGCAGGAATCAGGTTGAACAGCTCTTCGGAACACTCCCCGTGATAAATGCGGTAGAAGACACACAATGAAGCGACGTCTCTACGCAACGCCAAGTGATCCAGCCGTTCACAGAGTACTGGGTCCCCGACAATTCGAGCTGCTCTGCGTTGCACGCGGTCAAATGGATCGAGCTGATACTGGGGTGCGCCAGACCAGAAATGACAGCAATACTCCATGTGACGCCGGACCTGCGCTTTGTAGAGCGCTAGAATGTGGGCCGGCTTGAAGTATTGCCGTGCTCTATTTATGACGCCCAGTTTCTTTGAAGCCAGTTTGGCTTTGCCCTCCAGATGGCCACGGAATTGGCAATTGCTCGAGATTTCGAGACCCAGTATTCCGATACTAGGCGAGGCTTTAAGGGAAGTGTTCTCGAAGAGCGGTGATACGGCAAATGGGGTTTTTTTAGTGGTAAACGCACAAACTTGAGTCTTCTGGGGGTTAAATTGGACAAGGTTCAACTCACCCAATTCCGCGACCTTCTCGAGAGAGGACTCGATAGAAGACACAAGTTTCACCCGGCACTGGTCGACGTTTTCCCGAGAGAGACCTGCATGGCCCGTGTATACGGCATCACCAGTGCTGTCGTCTGCATAGCAATGCATGTTGGCGGTGTCCAACATATCATTGATATGCAGAAGAAACAGCGTGGGAGATAGCACACAGCCTTGGGGCACTCCAGCGTTCACGGGCTTGGGATTCGAGCAATAACCGTCGATAACGACCTGTATGCTGCGCCCAGTGAGGAAGCTGGAGGTCCACTTGCATAAGCTCTCGGGAAGCCCAAATGATGGAAGTTTTGCGAGGAGCGCCTTGTGCCATACACGATCAAAGGCCTTCGCTATATCCAGACCAACTGCCAGGCCTTCCCCCTTGCTTTCAATAGCCGCCGCCCATCTGTGTGTTAGGTATACCAGAAGATCGCCAGTCGACCGACCATGGCGAAAGCCGTACTGCCGGTCGTTGATCAACTGGTGACCCTCAAGGTATACCAAGAGCTGGCGGTTAATTATGCTCTCCATAATTTTGGAGAGTAGGGAGGTAATAGCAATAGGCCTGTAGTTTGCCGGATCCGAACTGTCTCCTTTTTTTGGGATCGGATGGACAAGGGCTGACTTCCATGAATCAGGGACTACGCCTTTTGAATAAGAGTGCCGGAATAAACGCGTTAGCACCGGCGTCAACTCAGGGGCACACGTTCTAAGCACGATTGGAGAAATGCCATCCGGCCCGCTCGACTTCCTGACGTCCAACGAAAACAGAGCTCGCCTAACAGTTTTCTGTCGGAACTGTACTTCAGGCATGGAGCTCTGACACCGCGGGATGGTCGGCGGTGTTTTTCCGTTGTCGTCAAGAGTCGAGTTGGAGGAAAAAAGAGTGCACAGGAGATCGGCTTTCTCTTTTGCCGTATGGGCCAGGGTGCCATTCCTCATGTGCAACGGCGGCATGGACGGCTGGTTGAAGTTACCAAGAGCAGCTTTCGACAACGACCAGAACTTGCGTGTTCCGGTCGGGTAACTGGAAAGCTGCTCGCCAATTTTGACGACGTGCTTCGATTTCGCACGGGCGATTTGCCGCTTAAAAAATCTGGAGGCACGGTTATATTTCCTCTTCAGAACTTTGCAGTTCGGATCCTTTGAGCCCAGCGCCGCAACCCAAGTTCGATACGCCTGTTTTTTGCAGTCAGATGCTGCTTTAACTGACGCATCGAACCAGGGCTGTGATCTGCCACCGATCGGTACTACAGAGCTTGGTATAAAAATATCCATGCCCTGCAGTATCACATCGGCTACTGCAACGGCGCAGGCACTAGGATCATCCGAAAGGAAACAAACCCTGCCCCAAGGGTAGGATGCAAAAAAGGAACGCATCCTATCCCAATCTGCTGACTTGTAGTGCCAAACGCGGCGGGTCGCTGGTGGTCTGCGACGTTGGCGTCGGATAGGCACTACACTCCTGACCAGGCAATGGTCGGACGTTCCGAGAGGGGCGTCGACATAGACCTGGTAACCATCGGGATGTGTAGTCAGCAGAAGATCTAATAAGGACGGCATGTGGCTATCCACATCCAGGAGCCGCGTCGGCGACTTAACCAATTGGGACAGACCATACGCCAATGCAAAATTATGCACAGATCGCCCTGCGTAGTCTGTGGTACGTGATCCAAGCCATTCGGCATTGTGCCCGTTGAAATCACCCAAGACTACGATTTCAGCGGAGGGGATCTGAGCAAGCACGTCATCAAATGCCGCTTGAACGCAGCCCATGAGATGATCCGTTTCTGCGTTACCACTATGGGACCTGTAGACACACGCATAGATGCGGACGCGGTCCTCTAAATCTACGCGGAGCCAGAAAGTAGACAGGCCCCTACCCTCAAAATTGCCGAGACGGCGACAGCAGATATCCTCCCTAACGTACACACATACCCCGGCATGAGGCATGAAATTATGCTCAATTTTGTACCCGGGGTTCGTTAAATATGACGTATCGCTAGGTCGAGATATCTGCGTCTCCGTAAGGAAACACAAGGCCGGCTGCGCCGTCTCAAGGTGGTGGTGGACGGCATTTAAGTTGGAGTGTATTCCCCGGATGTTACAAAAGTCCACATTAAGCGTGGAGCGGGGTGCCGTGGTGTTGCTGCCCTGTTTGTCCTGTGACATACGCGGTACTGTGCCCTCCCCAGAATACGAGGGGCAGCCCGAGCGCGAATGCTCGGGGAGGGATTCTCCGGCTCTACAAGTGCCGGTACCCTCCTGGGGTAATTTATTTTTTTAGGACCGCTCTCATATTTTGTTGGGGGGGGGGGGGGGGAATGGCCTCCGGTCCTCGACACTAACCTATGCGAAACATAGCGGACGAGTCTGGCCCGATTGTGCTGACGTCATAAGACAGCAGCGTGACTCTCCCACTTTCAAAAAGCCCGTAGTCGCCTCTTACGACACCCTTGGACCTGGGACTACCCTATTCTTTTTACGCCCCGAGGCAGCACAGGGCAAAAAGGTCGGTAAATTGTCGTTGAGTATCAATATGGACGGTGTTTAACCTTTGTCCTGAACGAGATAAGGAAGTAGTTCTCGCTTCTAGAGAACCATCTGTTGTTTCGATCTCTTACATTACGTGCTTCTCTTGCAGCTGCTGCCTGTGCAGGAGTTTTGGATGCAGTAATCCGCTGTCTGTACTCACGTTGTATTTGTGCCCTTGTTTTTGGAGCAGCAGTTGTTGGTTCTGCAAATAGCGTCACAAAGGTAGATGCAACAGCTTCTTGAACCTCCATGGGAACAGGAATTGCAGGAAAGAGTGGCTCATTTGTGAGATTGACACGCTCATCAGGTTGATCTGCAGTGGTGGTAGATTGTTGTTGCGCGTGTTGTCGTTGACTTCTAGTTTGGATATTGTTCGACTCTTCCCCTGAACGAGATGGAGATGTAGTTGTCGTTTCAAGAGAATTACTGGCAATAGCCAAGTTAGCAGCTTGCTGTTGTTGCGTTGTCTTTCGTTTTTCGATTTTCTCGCAGCAGCCGCCTGAGCAGGAGTTCTAGATGCTGTGATACGCTGTCTGTACTCACGTTGTTTTTGGGCTTTCGATTTTGAAGCAGTGATTATTGGCTGCGCGAATGGCGTTGCTAAAGTAGATGCTACAGCATCTAGAACCTCCGTGGGTTCACTCATCGAAGGTAGTGGCTTATTCGTGACATCCTCTGGTTCGTCAGGCTTTTTTTCCATGATGGGATTGTAAGCGGTTCTGCAAAATAAATCGTCGTTCGAAACAATTTTAAAATTTTTTTCATAAAATTCTTCATTCAGAAAATCATTTTAAATTTAAAAAATAAAAATACAACAAAATACTTGAATAAAATTTATTGTTTAAATTTCTACTTAATTGTTAAAATATAAATTTTGATTTTATTATTTGAATAATATAATAAATTTTTTTCAATTAGTTACTTAATTATTTTTGCAAATTTAATTGTAATTTGTTATAAAAAAGTAATAATTTTAAATAATTCATTATAAGAATAAACAATGATTAAATTATTGTTTATAAATCTTACATTTAAAATTTGGAAACATTAAAATTTTCGTAAATCTAGTTTTTAAAGAGCCCGTCTCAATGTGTTTGATATAGGAGAAAATGTTCCCTTTGACGGATGGCTGGTCCAACCTGTCATTTCAGACACGTTGTTGTGATATGTGGAAGATTTAATATTTATGTTTTAATTTTTTTAAATCATAGCTACGCTCGATAATTATTTCGATTGAATAGTAAAACCATCGATTTTTGACTCATCGTGAAATAGTTCTTGTTTTAATTTTGTCAATTATAGCATAACCTACAATCGCTGCACTAGCGGACCGATGCTATTCATTTTAATGATGAAAGCACGAATATTCGACAATATATCACTAAATATATTATTAATATCGAAAGAATCACTACCTTTCTCGCTGTAATTATCGTTGCTATAAACAATTGACACCACATTCACTTTTCACTGCACTTGATACTCGATCAAAACATGTAAATGTACTATAGTATACAGTGCAGCCAGATCGCGTGTAAAAAGTACCCCCACTTTATGCCATTTTAAATGTACTCAGACGACAGTGTCCCACAAAGTGGGGGTACTTTTTACACGCGATCTGGCTTATAGTATAGCAGCTGTCCACGCAGACGCATCGCTCACTCAAGTGAGCGACGGATACGGACGAGAGAGACGGATGTCGAACGCTGCCGAACGCAAAGGCCGATTGTGCTCCTTTGTCGCTCGTTCCGCGCTCTCGCTTGCACTTCAAGCCTTACATGGAACGCCTCAGAGCGAAGTAACGCCGCATGAGTCATGTTTTTTCGTGCGTGCAGCCGGCTCTATCGAATTATAAGACGTTGTCACGTCAATATTGACTATATGTTGTGGTGAGCTGGTAAGCGAAATACGTGGGAATAAGTATTCTTAAATATTATTGATTTTATTTCCTCCACTGTCACTATGGCTTTGGGTTTTATAATACTGTAAACTAGAGTCGCACTTAGTTCGCGACAAATAGTGACAAGAGTTCACCTTCCACCACTCTTTTCCTAGTTATAAAAGTCACCGTTGGTTATTAAGCTTCAATTCAATAGTTGTAAAATAATTTTCAATAAACATACTTACTAAACATAAAACTATATTTAAAAATATATTTTATTGTAAAAAAGCGTGGTTATCGATTACTTACATAAATAATTACTTACTAAAGAAGTGATGGAAATCACTTGAAAAATAACATATTTATAACTTCATCATCAGCCGGAAGACGTCCACAGGTGGACAAAGGCCTCCCCCAAAGAATTCCACGACGATCGGTTCTGCGCTGCCTTCATCCAACGTTTTCCGACGATCTTGACCAGCGTCTTCCGGTACGTGGTCGCCATTCGAAGATTTTACTGCCCCAACGGCCATCTGTCCGTCGAAATATGTGCCCAGCCCACTGCCACTTCAGATTTGCAATCATTTGGTCTATGTAACTTTGGTTCTCCTACGAATATCCTCATTTATGATTCGATCTCGCAGGGAAACTCCGAGCATAGCCCTCTCCATTGCCCTCTGACCGACCATGAAATTTCTCATAAGGCCCATAGTTAGCGACCACGTCTGCGTACCGTAAGTCATCACTGGCAACACACGCTGATTGAAAACTTTCGTCTTCAGACACTGTGGTATTTGGGATGAGAAGATTGTACAGAGCTTCCCGAACGCTGCCCACCCGAGTTGGATTCGACGAGTGACCTCTTTCGCAAAATTGTACATGCCTATCTGGATTGTTTGTTCGAGGTAGACGTACTCGTCGACAATTTTGATAGTACAGTTCCCAATTGTTACGGGAGTAGGTGCGACATGAACATTTGACATGATCTTCTTCTTGTCCATGTTCATTTTGAGACCTACTCCTTGGGAAGCTGTATTGAGGCCATCGAGCATATGGCTTAAGTCTTCCATGGGCTCTGCTATTATAACGATATACGTCTGCGAATCGAAGGTGAGTCATATATTCACCGTTGATGTTAATACCCAGTCCGTTCCAGTCCAGAAGCTTAAAGACATCTTCCAACGCAGCGGTGAACAGCTTGGGCGATATGACATCGCCTTGTCTGACACCCCACTGCAGTCGGATAGGTTTCGAGATCTGATCCTAGAGATGGACTGACATGGTGGCGTTTCCATAGAAACACATCAACGCTTCGATATATCGGTAATCAATGTTGCACCTCTGGAGAGACTGAAGCACCGCCCAGGTCCCGATCGAATGATAGGCTTTCTCATATTCCACGAACGCCAAGCATCAGCAGGTTATATATCTCTTTCTTCTGTATAACCTGCCATAGCGTATGTCACATACATACGCTGCGATTCCGAAAAGACTTTAGCACCATAGACAACATAATTTATAACTTCAATAATATTTATACAAATAAAGATAATGATGTTATTGTCACTAAAGACTTGAATTGGCGATAATAGTCATTGTTTACAGTGAATATCGGTTTACATTGGCATCGTGCTGGCCAGAGGAACGGATGGGCGACCACATAAACAAGGGATTCAAGACGATACTAAAAGTGTTATATATTAACCTTTAAATATACTTGTCATTAGTTGTTACATATATTACACTTACACATACCCACAGACACACAAATATACACATAAATAATATGAACATAAACATACAAAAATACGAAAACATAAGAGCATTAAACCTAACATATTATTAAATGGTGCTATAAATAGATACAGAAACTCATGTATCATATAGGAGCAAATTTTGATAATGGGCTGTATTTTTATTATTATTATAATTTTTCTAATTTAAAGTTATAACTACAAATCGTTTATTTGTAAGTAAAATATTAATTAATTTAACCAAATAAAGCACTCATAATCAAAACGACTATTTGTAAACATTTTCCATGTTCTTGGTTTATTCCAAGGTATAACGTAAAGCCAAGTTTAGTATAGTAAAACCGTTAGAGTTTTATTATTGTATAAGAGTTTCATTTCAAAGTAATGGAAGAATCAATTACTCTACGTTTCTGATTTTTATATTAATTGCAAAATTATACAGCTTTTCAGCTTGTTTTTCAAAATATGATTTCATTACCTGTATATTTTAGAAAATATTCACATGTTATGTATTTTTAATTAACAATGTTAATGTTTTTTTTTATGTATTTATGTAATCTTACAAATCAAAATTTTATTTTTAATTAAATGAATTGTATGGAAGGCCATAGATTATTTTAAATAAGCATAATATCATTTTCCAAGCCCTGTTAGGGATCAGTTATAACTGGGGATGACACAAAAAACGATTAATAATTACACTCAAGTACTTACTGATATTTACTCTTTAATGAAATTGTAACTTAAGGACAACTCCAAACTTTTTAAGCCAGCGGTTTTAATCGTTTTACTTCTGTATGTATTAAGTATGCATATGTAAAGGAAGTTATTTTTAGACTCTAAGTTTCGTAAACAATCGTTAATATTTTGTTCAGTTGCAAACAAGGCCTGCATTCGTACGCTGCTTGTCTCAAAACTTGAAATGTGAGTTACATTGTTTGGAAATGTAGTAATGTAAACATTTATAAAATGCCAAATACAATTAAATTTTCATGTTTTTAACAAATTATTCTAAATAAAATAAAATGCTTAGAGTAAAGTAATATTATAAAGAGGAATTGTTTGTGAGGTTGTACAGGAAATATAGTAATTTCTAGATTTACTTTTCAGTATCATAGGCACATTATATATCAAACCGAAAACCTTTTGCAGTAAATTAATTAGAAATCTATTAACAGTAGTAAATCTTTTGGAGTAAAGAGCGAGAAATTCCCATCACAAACGTCCTTGAATACTTAAAAATAATCCTCAGAAGATCTGCAAGATTTAAGTATATAAAAGTTGTTTTTGCATAGTGTTTTTAATATATGAATACAATTTTGTTTACAAAATATTTCAAAGCGATCTTTAAAGAACTTGAAGAGTCGATTTGTGATTTATATTATGTCATATTCAACTAAGTCAGAGATAGTGAAAGTTCAAAAAAACGTAACTACTGTACCTAAGTGAACCTTCTTTTAAAAAGTTTCACCTATCTTTGAAATAGCAGGCTTATTGTACAGGATACCTATTTTAAATTAAATTTATTTTGATTTGATGATTTTCTCTTATTCACATAGCTTAATAATTGTAAAAGCTACTCTCGTACTGTAGATCATAGTTTGTAAGAAGAGACGTTCGCAATTTTTGTTTTATTATTTACTTGGTTATATATCGAAGGTCCTACTTGGTTAGCATGATTTCGATTCATGGCAAGATTGAACTTTAATAATATATTTTATAAATATAGTAAATTCCTTTGTCGTTTAATGTCGCATTTACATAAATACTTATCAAAATGCCAAACAACACACACAAGTATGACTCATAATTGTAAAATAGTCTCTCTCTTTATATATGCTTTGTCATAATATATGTACATGATTATTATCTTACATGACTATAGTAAAAGGGTTTCATCTATTCCTATTTCTTCTGCGTGTTGATATTTTTTTTGTACTGGTGTTACTGGTGTATGATAAGAGGATAAAATAATTAAAACGTTATATGTTCATCGGTCTTCATGTGTTTGATATTTTCAAATAAATGGGGTTCTTAAAGTGGTTTAAAACTTCCCTGAAAGTATCCGTTACACAGCTAAATACAAAGACGACAAAGGTAATATAGAAGTTATAAGGCTTTCGACAGCAATGCCTTGATACTTTTAAGAAAACACGCTAATACTAATAAAAGCATTACAATAAGTAAAGAAATTCAAACAATTTGTTATGTTTTTAAAGTGATAACCCTCACTTCTGGGATTTATACACAAATAAAATTTGAAAAACTGTAAAGTAGATCCTGTAGATGAAGCCACAACCTGACGGTTGAACGATTTTATGACGAAACGTAACTTGAACGGTTAGCTCAGTTGGTAGACCACTCGCACGGAACGCGAGAGGTTGTGGGTTCGAGTCCCGCATCGTTCATAAAATTTTGTTTTAAAATTTTATCTGTGTAAATAAATTCAATTCACAGTGTAGTGGGGATCTCTCCATTCATACAGAGTGAATGGAAAATCACTTGTGTTATTAAAACTACCCACAATTAATGTTATGTAGCAATTACATTGAAAGTTTTTAATATTTGAAAGGAGATATTATGAGTATTCATAAAACAAATTTTATATTAATAAAACAAGTTTGTAAGGTGATGCGTCACTCGGTTGGTTGACTAAATTGATAAGAGCGCTCGTACGGAACCTTAAAGGCGTAAGTTCGAGTCCAGCATCGTCCATGAATTCTGGTATAAAATAATTTTGTATATTAAAATGCATGAGGATATCACTTTAAATAAAAAATTTATATAAAATTTTTCCAATACACTCTCAAATTCATATAACACATCTAGAGGGCCAGATATGCTTACAACAATTTCGCGCTTAGCAGAGCTTAACTCTATAAGGCAATAGGTCGTTCAACAGAGAGGCTTAACAGCGTCTTTTTGGTCAATAATTTATTCAGGTCTAATAGAGCTGCTACGTGCAATACTTTCTCTGCTATTAAGCATTGCATTTAGCATTGGCCGTCTGAAACCCACTGAAGTATACGAACGCACAATATTTACATAAAGTTAATCTAACTTTTAATACATATTCTTATTCCAGATCAAAGATGATAACTGAATCGAATAATTACTCATGCCAGGAACCGCCTCCGTGTCCTGGTCTTCTACAGTCTTTCGAACCAGCCATAAGCCAGCCGATTGTGGAAGTCCCGCATGATGAACGAGTCATCAACATCATCAGAAAAACGTTGTCACCAAATGAAAAAATAATAGTATGCGTGTCTTGCTGGCAATATATCAATATTCGACCCAGGTTGGTCAACATAATATTAATTTAAGAATAATATGTTTTGAAATTATAAGAGTATGTATAGTATAAGAGATATTATTAATTCACAATAAGCAGTATATTTCGTGCTATTTAAAATTTTGAACTGAACCTTAATTGGCAAAAGAACCAAAATCGACCAAGACAAAAAACGCCGCAAAATGCCGTACTATCGCTAGCTGTCACTGTCCTATGTATAAGGCAGTAGTTTTATACAATAAATATTTTAACGACATCGACATTTTTAATGCAAAAAAGCATTAATACAGCCGCATAAACAGAAATTTTAATAGTGTTTAGAGCTGTTTGCTTCAGGAAATATCTCGAAATCTTAGTGTATAAGTAGAAGTTAAGCTCTTTGCTTATAAATAGCATAGTTAAAAATAATACCTATATTTAGTTATAAGATTGTTCATGACCCCACTATCATTAGTAAGTCGTGTTTATTATACAAATACTTAATTATCTGAACAACAAATTTTAAGTAACACTATATGTCTAATTGTTTGGAAAATTTGGAAGCTCTATCTCGCAGCTATGTGTGTCCGTTCAAACCAAAGGATCTGGAAAGGAAAGATACTGCAGATTGATATGCAAATACATGCTTTCCCAGTGTAGAAGATTGCAAAAAACGTATTCTCAGCAAAATCGTCGTCGAACACGACAACACGTCCTCTCATTTCGCTAAGGTTATGAATAAGGTTTTGAAAGTTTCAAATGTAGAACTGAAATAAAATGAAATTTCTTTATTCATTTAGGTTCAATTTGTACGCTTACGAAAGTCAATTTGTAGCCATCGTCTCTTCAGCAGAAGACGGTCAGCGCTGACGTCGGTCTAGCGTAGCGCGTATCCGTGCGCGCTAACCCTAGTTACGTTTAGTGCGCAGGTGACAGCAAACTTGATGGCGCTCTTGATTGACCTCTATAATATTATGTGCGAACTACTTACGCAAACGACAACGGAATAAAAATCCAAGAACATACCATGTTCACCCAATTATTATAGAGTGCCTTATTGGAAGAGAAATTTGTACAATTTATTTGTAATTGCCAGAACCTGAATTAGCAAACGGCACCTATATTAGATTTTCGTTGCTCCCGACGTACAAAATTACGAAACTCATCAATATTTCTGAAAACTTGTATGCAAATTCATTCTTTGAAAGAGATCACATAGACGAATTTACTTAAAATATCTAGTATTTGTTTGAGAATTACTAAAAGTCTAAAAAAATTCAAAACTTAACTGGACTTGATCTTGAAGTGAACATATAATATGTATAATTGGTTAAATAATTCTATAATAATATAATATTACCTAAAATAGTTAAATTTTCCATTTCTAATTGCAGTACGAAAATGTGCAATGACCATAATCTATCTCAAGAACTGCCATCGTATTGTGATTCTCAACAAACTTCCGATCCAGTAATGAGCCAGCCCCAAGTAAAGGTACCCCATGGACTGTCTGGAATATCTGACATTAACATCATAAGCAACACATTGGGACCCAGCTCTCAAATAGTAGTCTCCTTCACTTGCAGCCAACACAAAAGTACACGATTCGAGAGGAAAAATTTCACGAGAACTTCGAGTTTCATTGGGTAAGTAAAGCTTACGAGCCTCGTACAATCAGTACCAGACCAAGAGTAATTAAAATCATATTTTTATGTTTGGTTTGACATTCAGAACTGACAGACCCATCAGACGATGTCATTGTATATAGGAATAAATTATACAAAAATACTATCATAGAACTATAATATGAATATTTTAATCAAACAGCCGCGTACTGACTGAGCGAACAGCTTCGTGAGGAAGCCTCGGACGTTTGTTGCGCAGCATTTGCCACGGAAGGCCACCTTTGACTAGCCAGTAGAATTTATAATCAGAGCATAATTTTAGCACTTGTAACACTAAGCTCTGATTCTAAATTTCATATCTGTATTGTAACTCTACACGAGACTTTTCAAATAAATAAATCCATCTTTAAGAAAATTCAGGCAAATTCCCGCAGCAGGTAATATGTTTTACTAACATTTTATGTACAAGTTATACTTATTTTCTTTATAACGAGTTTATAATTTGCTTTGCACGACTTTTTCAAAGAGAAAATATTATATAATCCAAGTAACATGAGAAAATCTACAAATGTATAAACATTATCATAATATACAACGTAATATATTGTATTCCAATTGCAGATCAGGAATGGGCACTAAAACTAATAATTACTCATCCCGAAAACTTCCACCTTACTCTAGTCTTAAAGTACAGCGTGGTCTGAGTGGAGGCCCTGTCATAAACATCAACAGCAACACATTACAACCCAGCGCGCAAATAATAGTGAAGAAGAATAATTCTATACGAATTTCATGTTTAATTGGGTAAGTAGTCTTTCGGTATTTCCTATAACACGTAACAGAATAAGGGTTTCAAGAGGGAAGATTTTATTTGTTTTTTTATTTATAATATAATTTAGTAGATGAGAGAGATGGGCGGGAGGAGTAACTCTCAAGGACAAAGTAAAACAAAATAAATATATAAGAGGAAGCCTTATAGTTGCACCCATTACCGACAAAATATCAGAACCTAGGCTCAGATGGTACGGACACGTGATGCGTAGGTCCGACGATTATGTGGTGAATAAGTGCCTATCCATGGCTGCAAGAAAGAGGGGTAGGGAAAGACCCCAAACTACCTGGATGATGAATGTCCAAAGGGACATGAAACGACTTGGCCTCAGTGACGAAGACGCGAATACACGATCTACATGGCGCCGCATGATAACAAAAGCCGCGCGTGCGTAACGGGATAAGGCGAGGACAAAAAAGAAGATAATTTAATTTAGTACATAGCTTAGAATACTGTGTAACATTTAAGCACAGTCTTATAAATTTTATTCCTCCGGTTAGCGGACGTCTAGCAACAGTCTATAAAAATGTCATATTTCATAAGTAATATGATTAACTACGAAATAAAATTATTTTTAAATTGATTTGATTTCATAAAAGTTGGAAACGGAAGCGCAGGACCGATCTCACCATATTATGTCTGTATAAGTAAAATTATGAAAGTTAGTAAGATAAGTATGTAGTGTTCCTATTTTGCTTTATATTGATTCTTTAACTTATTTTTGTTTTATTATAACCGCATAATATGCGTTAATTAAATTAAGATATTATTATAAATTCATTAACAACTTGGTAATATAACTACATTACTTGATGCAAGTGTACCAAGCGTACTGGCAGAATTTCCGCAGTGGATAGGTAAACCGATCTGTTGACCGAAGTAGTTCTGTTAATTCGCATGGATATGTAGTCATTAAGGACGTATTATATATTTTATGCTGGTTTTTGTCTTATTATATACGTTTTGCACCAGTATTAAGTGCACTAATGGAATATTTACTACAGAAATATTCTACTTAAATCATGAATCTTCTATTTGCAGATCGAAGATGGAGACTCCATTATCTGCCACGAGCCAGCCTCAAGTCAATCTATCGCATGGACTGACTAAAGAACCTATCATCAACATTATTAGCAACACATTGGGACCCAACACCAAAATAACAGTCGGCTGTCTTTGCCGCAAACATTTCAGTACTCGAGTGGAGAGCAAACCTTCTATGGGGATTGTCTCATGTTCACTTGGGTAAGTAAAATGAAAAAAGGAAATTTTCAAAGGAAATTTCACTGCATTATGCCATCATAGGGATACGACTTGCCATCATGCGAATAACTTGTTCACATCGTCACATTTTTTCATACAAAAGTATGCTTTATGAGTATCCTACAAAGAGTAATAGGGTAAGAATGATTCAAAGAATTTTTTTTTAATGAGAGGGGGTAAACGGACAAGAGACACACGTGATATTAAGTGGTGTGGTTTGGCCGCCCATGGACATCTGTAAAACCATGATTCAACAGATGCATTGCCGGCCTTTTGTATCCTTGAAACGCCCTGAGTCGTATCGGTTCGGGAAAACTGAAGCTGGTTACTGATCCCAACAACTGGCTGTGTGGGATAAGACTTTCTCGCAAGACTCGTCGTTGCAGAATGCCAGATTTCCACATAATGCGAGAGGAATTTGGTGATTTTGGTATCAACCCGAAAAACTCCTCTAAGTAATCTCTGTCGTAGAAGATGCAGAGAGGACGCATATCTCTATCCAACATCAAAGAATCAAACCGATCGGAGATAACTTGATCGTCGATGATTCGGGCTGCTCTTTTATGCAGTTACGAAAGCGCTTGTCTAGAGGTGAGAACAGTTTTCCATGAGTGAAGATTAATTTGCACCTTACATAGTTGCAGGCGGTGACTTGATGTGAAGTACTGTCCCGACTTACTATGTACTCTAGCTTTTTTTTAAAACGCGGCAAAATTGGAGCAGCAGATAACACGAAATTCAATGCAATGTAAGCTCGGTAAGAAGTTATTGAAAGTTTTGGATATAAAATGAAGCCATTTTTAAATGACTTCAAAAAAGGAGTAGGTTCTCAATTCATCGGTATTTTTTTTATGTTTGTTACCTACCTCAAAACTTTCGACTGGTTGAACCGATTTTGATAATTCTTTTTATTTGAAAGCTGGTGCTTCCCGTGTGGTCCCATTGTGATTTGGTCCAGATCTGACGATGGCATCCATGAGAAGACCAAGAAGACAAAAGAAGAAGATATAAGTGTTAAATTTGCTATACATACGTACAGCAAAGAAGATGATAAATTTACGAATAACTCAGTATCGCGTCAACTGATTTCGATGATTATTTTTTATTGGAAAGGATATGCTTCAAAGATAGTTTGGTGAGACTTTGGTTTGGTTATGATTACGGAATCCATGCCAAAGTAACGGAACTCTTCAATTCTTAGGAGCAAATTAACGTAACTCGGCCGAATCTATTTTATGCTATCCGCTATATTTAAATGATGACTTAAGTGATAACTTAGTTATGGTCTAGTGATAATACAAATACAGTCACTACTTATCAATCAAACTGCCTCCATAATAATCGTGAAGATTCTCAGGGAAGTGTATTGGGGCCACTTTTGTTTTTAATTTATGTAAATAACTTTCCTAAAGTGACTAATTATCGAACCGTAATGTTTGTTGATGACATTGCAATTGTTATATCGTCTCACATTAAACATGACAAATATTATATTGAGCACAATAACGAGTATGAATTAGAAATAAATATGACGTTGGATAAAATAATCAAATGGCTTGACATGAATAATTTAAATGTTAATTTTATCAAAGACGAATTATATACACTTAAATGTAAAAGGACGTCAACAAATGCAATTAAATATAAATTATAATAATACATTTATAAATGAAATTGATAATATAATTTTTGGGAATACAGATTGATAAATATCTCAACTATACTAGTCATATTGATAAAGTTTGTAACAGAATTAATCGTTTTGTCTACGTACTTAATAGGTTAAGAAGAATGTATGACCCTACACAAGCTATACCTTTTTGCGTTCATGTATACGTAATCGGTGTCCTTCCGTCGCAACCCGCTCTCGCCTCCTCACGACTCAAGTATATCTCACCTTTAACTATGTATGTAGTTACAAACCTATCTTGGATGATACCGACTCCAAAAATTACAATAATTGTAACTAAAATAAGATTAATTAATTAGATTGTATAAAAATTCGCAAATATGTTTATATCTTTTAGTGCATTTTATATCTAATATTTTGAAATAGTATTTTTGAAGTCGGTTGTTCTTTTGTTAATTTTTTTTGTCCTTAGAAATACATATATTTAAACCTATTTAGCAGGATAACAAGAAATAAAAGATCAATAATAATAAAATATTGACTAAAACTATAATTATTTTGATTGCAGATCAAAAATGGACGATGAATCGAATTATGATTCTTTCCAAAAACTGAAACTGACTGAAAAACCTTTCGTTAACATCAAGAGCAACACAATGGGACCCAACGCTCAAATAATAGTATGCGACTCTTCAGGCATTCATATCGCACAAGTGGAGGGGAAAACTTCTAAGAGTTCTTATTTCTTCGCCATTTTTTCATATATAATCAGGTTAGTTGTTTTTGCGATATTTTTCCAAAACGTAGAGTAAACATAAGAATAATTCAACCCAGTTCTCTTAAAAAGATGACGGATCGGTTCCGGCTTACTACAGACCAAGTACTGTTTTAATGGCCAGCTCACTCTTGATAAACCTAGATAGTCACAAGTTGATCAACGACCAACAGTCCTGCTCCCGCCGTGGTTGATTGGCTGGTAATCTTCTGGTACATCTAAGAAATGGGAGGCCTTTAACGATAACAAGAGATAAGGCTTGATAGTTAGCCTGGATATAGCGAACACTTTCAGTCAACACATCCACCCATTGGACTTCTCAACAAATTTCAGAAGTGGACCAGCTTGTCCATTGTATGTAGATACATGTCTACTATCCCCTGTGTGTTATCTCCTATACTGGTCCGCTGAGTATCAATGATATTTGGAACGTCAGTCTATGTTGGAGATATAGACATACCGTCCATGCAAGTCTCTTTTGGGAAATCATCGAACATCCATCCATAGAAGAAAAATCTATCGTATTATCTTTTAAGAAGGTCATGGAGTGGACGTAAACACTTCTTTTTTTCATTTGTAATAAAGTTCCTGTTTTCTTTACGTCAAAATAATATTTATATCTTTTTCAGATGCTGGCCCTGCGCATGTTACCGTAACAACACTGAACAATATGTTTCTAACTGATATTCACATAATTTTGTTCATATTTAAGGTGTTAAGGGTTACTTTAAGTGTAGGCGTCATAATGATGTTTCGGTGTTGCTGATGGCATATTATTAAAGTTATGCTCCTCGACAACTTTATCCATAAACTTATCAATAAATTTGGTATATTTTTTTGAAATATGTAGACAATAGCAGTTTACTCAGCTGTTTGGAGTCCTTTGTACACACAAAGAAGGTAGACTTATTAATATCGCGTAATACAATACATATTATCACTCTTTAGCTTTAGGGTACCTACTCGTATTGATAGGATTTCAATAAAATGTTTGATTGATATATGAATATATTATTTTATATTTATATATTATTGTTATCGTCATGGACTTACTTACATTTCTCTGCCACTATAGGCTCGTGTAGATTGAATTACTTTAATTTAAACAGGAATCAATTTCTTGCCTACACCTTAAAAACTTAATTTGTATCTTGCCTAATTATTTTTATTCTCTTTTGAATTACTTTGTGTTTGATTTACTTGTGTAAGTAAAATAATATTCACGAAATTATATTTTACAATCAGTGCTACTTGTTTTTATATTAGTTGTATAGATACGTAGTCATTTGTAATATTTTCAATAAAATATTTTGGGAGAATATTGATTGTTTTAAGTTTTCAAAAATAATGATGTGGACAAATTATATTGCAAATAACTTTTGTTGCAGTATATCTGCCTGTACGGTGGCCATCGAGCTCTAACAGAGTATAATGCCTATAGTGCTACGCTTTTAAATTAATATAATTTTTACTTTGCCACACTTGGAGTCAAGTAAATGTTTTCATGATAAGAAGTGACAGGTAAGAATGACGACCCTACACTATCGCCCAGAACTGGATGTCAATTCGTTACCTTAAAAATACGATATCCGTATTATACCTGGAGGAGCTGATTGTTAAATGTCAGTACGGCTTCTATCAGATCACTCGACTGGTGATCTTTTATATATGTGCACCATAGATTAATATGCCAAAACTGTCCTCGCCATCATCTACTGGAATATCAGACGCTGTTTTCCCGGATCGATAGTACGTAGTAACTTTCAAGTCATGAACATGCTCCCATCTCAAAGGCCAGCAACTAACTTTAATATTATTTGAGATATTTTCTTCAGTTGCCTTCACAAAGAACGTAATCATCCTTAAGATTTTTTTAAAAACCTCTATACATGGAAAGCAATTTGGTGCTTTTTTATGGGATAACCACCGCTTTACCTTCAGCTTCAATAATTTAATAATTTGATGCTTAAATAATAGAGATTTTTTTTTAGTTTTTTTATACAAGTTTATTTGGCATATGGCATTTGTTTATGATATATGTTTAATTTAAGCAAAACATTGAAGCAATCATCAGCCGTAGCAGAGCTGATTAGTATTCAATCTTAGTTGATTACAGAAATTAGGAATTTATAAAAATAACATTTTCTTTTATTTTCTTTCTCTTTTCTCAAAATTTTGTAAAACCAGAAAATCAATTATAGTGTGTGGGGATTTCAATACAAATTTACTTAACCTTCTTTCAATTATCCTAACCTTAAAATATATTTCAAAGTTTTAACATGTTCAATGTGTTCCGCGAACCTTTTGTAATTACTTCTACTACAGCAATCTGCTAAGTTAATATTTATTCAAATTTTATTTATACTTGGATAGTAAGCATATTATACTTAATACTCTGCAGTTTGACCATACTTAGTAACTTATGTAAGTAAATAAAACTTTGGACACTATTAGACCAAAAAAAGTGACGGTATACCGGTTACTGGTAGCCGTCTTGAAAGTTTTAAAAATAATATTTTGGTAAATACCCTCTCATACCTATCTTTAAGGAATTTGACAGAATTGTTACTCCAATAACGGTTACAGTTAACAAGAAACCATGGGTATCCACAAAAGTCGTAAACGCTTATGAGCTCTATTGTGAGAAACATTACAAGAATAGTGAAGAATTTAAAATGTATGTTAACAAAATACTCCAAGCTCTTTAAGTACTTATTTATAATAATTGCGTATTTTTATACAATCTAATTAATTAATCTAATTCTAGTTACGATTATTGTTATTTTGAAATCGGTGTCCTTCGTAACTAAATTGTAAAAACATTATTCGTTTTTGAAGACGGTTATTTTTTTGTGAAATATAATTATTTGTTTAGCCTTGGAATAGGGTCCAGATCTTATATATTGCCTCTATCCAGCTTAAATTAAAAGCATGCAAAAACTTAACACTTATTTAAATATTCATATTGTTGAGAGTATAGGTTTTTTAAATCCAGTATTTTACCAGATCATGTTAATACTTCTGGCTAGTTTGTCTGTGTGAATTGTGTTCTTGATTTTATTGATGTGTATTCCAAGTTATATAGAGTTCTGTTCGTATTCAATTGGTGTGTTGTTTTTTGACACGTGGTTTATTTAAATATTCATTAATACTATAAAAAATATTTTCAAGCACCCATCTAAAGAGTCTTGGTATAAACATTTTGTTTGACAGTATTTTTAACTCCTCAGACAATTTGTTATATAATTTTATACACATGTTATGGCTATTTTTAAGAAAAATTGTTTCAAAACCAATCTATGCGGGTGTCTTGTTACGCTAGCATTCACCTCAACAACTGACGTGAAAAGATATCAATCGAATTTGCAGGCCTCGAAAATGTACATACATGGTAGATTTAGCAGATTATATTTTTAAATAGCGTTTTGCAAGAGTGCCACGGCCCTACACACCTACTGTTGTACGAAAACATTTTTTTGGCCAACATACCACATATTAGAAGTCCATAGCGTAAAACTGATCCAATGTATCCATGATAGGCCATAAGGGATAGCTTGTGTGACCCTTTTTTTGTGAACTGTCAAAGGCAAGGGGCCCATATGTCGAGCTCGGCTGTGAAACACCCCAAACCGACTTAAAACCTGTGCTCTGCCCTGAACGCTTTAACAGCGAAGCCTAGCGGGGCTTTAGAGGTGGACATCAGGTAAGTTGTAGTCTCAAATGAAACATACATCTCGGGGGCTTGATTGGGTAAATATATCACAAATCATCTTAAAATATCGACTATATGTTGCGAAGCTGGTAAGCGGCGGAAACTATGTGGGAATAAGTAGTAATGAGTCTAAAATATTATTGCATTTATTTCATCCACTGTCACTGTGATTAGACAACAGTACTGATATAGAGCTATAGAATAAACTCTGGGTATTATGGGGCTCCCCCTATATCATTATCCTCCTGTATTATAGTTTTGACACACGAGTTCCCCCACTACGACCAATTTCCTGGTTTAATTAGTCACGGTCCACTCAAAATACTAAATATCGCTTGTTAAGAGCGTCGCTTCAAAAGTATGAAATGATCTTCTATATATATAAAAGAAAATGTATGTTTGCATGTTCCCTAATAACAAATAGTAATAGATTCGTTAAAGCTCAAGGAAGGTTTAAATACATATAATTTATATGGCAAAACAACGTTTGCGAGGTCAGCTAGTGTTCAATAAACATAAATAACAATTGGTGTAAAATGGAACAAAAAAAATGTTTTATGGTAAAAAGCGTGTCTATCGGTTACCTACTTAAATCTACTTACTATCTAAAGATGTGAGGGATATCACTTTAAAATAACATATTCATTACTCAAATGATTTTTATTTAAAACTTAAGATGAATGATCTTATTGTGACGCAGGACTTTAAAAGCAAAACCAGTTATCTATGCCGAATTGGGAGTCTGGGTGTTTGCACGCGATATCAGTCATTGTATACAGTGTGGATCGGTCTATATTAGCATCGTGCTGGCCAAAGAAAAGGATGGGTGACCACATAAACAAGGGACTAAGACTAGGAAATATTTTCCATATTCTTGGTCTTTTCTCAAGTCTAACTTTATGCCACGTTTGTTTGTAACGCTGCGCCGTAAGAATTTTGTTATGGTATTAGAGTCAATTTTTCTACGTTTCTGATTATTTTATATTAGTTGCAAAACTATACAGAATTCTTTAGTCTGTAATTTTTGTTGATTCATATGTTATGTGTTTTTTGTTAACAATATTATTGTTTTTTACGAATTTATGTAATCTTACATTTTTCTTTTATTTTTGCTTAAAGGAAAGCCTCAGATTGGTTTAAACATCCATAACATTTTCCGAGCTCTATAAGCAATCAGTTCTAACGGATACCAGGATACTTATTTTGATAAATAATTTCACCCAAGAACTTAGTGGTATATGCTCTTTAATGAAATTGTAACTCAAAGATAACTCCAAACTTTTCATGTCAGCGGTTTTATTCGTTTTACTTCTGTATGTATTAAGTATACATGTGTATAGGAAGTTATTTTTAGACTATAAGATTCGTCAACAATCGTAAATATTTTGCTCAGTTGCAAACAAGGACTGCATTCGTACGCTGTTTGTCTCCAAACTTGAAATGTGAGTTACTTTGTTTGGATATACACTAATATAAGCAATAATAAAATGCCAAATGAGATACATTTTCATGTGTTTAACATATTGTTTTAAACATAGTAAATGCTTAGTCTATATGTATATTATGAAGATGAAATCTTTGTGAGGTTTTAGAACGAAATAGTATAGTTATTTATGGATCTATTTGTGAATGCCATAAGGTATACATCAACCCAAAAACCTTTTGCAGTAAATTAATTAGTTATTAATTAGCGGTAGTAAATATTTTGGAATGTAAACGTGCAGAGCGAGAAATTTCCACGACAAGTGTCATTGACTACTTAACGGAAATCCTCTGTTGATTGTTTTATATATAATAAATATAATTTTGCGTAAAAATTTCATAGCAATCGTCAAAGAACTTGAAGAGAATTGCGATTTATATTATGTCATATTCAACTAACTCTGGGATAGTAGTCAAAAATACCGAAGGTCCTAAACGAACCTTCTTATAAAGAGTTACACTTATCTATAAAATGGGAGGCTTATTGTACAGGATACCGGCTAGGTGAGTACCACAGCGGTAACTATTTCTGCTGTGAAAAGTAATATTCAAGAGTCTTTTATTGAGGCTGATGAGCCTTCTTACGTCTCAAAGTCATCGTTTCTTTTTAATTTTGGACTGAATCAAGAATTATCTATAATAAATGCAGTGCTTGAATTATATGCAAATACAAGTTGAAAACAAAATTTTATGAACGATGCAGGACTCAAAATCACGACCTCTCGCATTCCGTGCGAGTGCTCTTCCAACTGGGCTAACCGTTGTTGAACTATACATTTGATAACCTGTTCAACCCCAATATTTGCATATTAGGAAATTTACTTGAGATGTCGCTCTTGCAAATATAAACAATTTTTTATGATTTTAAAGTGACGACCCTCAATTCTGGGATTCATACACAAATATAATTTGAAAACGATTTTTTTTTTCACTCGAACGGTTAGCTCTGTTGGAAGAGCACTCGCACGGAACTTGAGAGATCGTGGTTCGAGTCCTCGTTCATAAAATATTGTATTCCAATTTTATTTGAGTATTCATCCCAGAACTGAGGTTTATCAATTTAAAAACATAAAAAATCACATTATATGGTTAAGACTAATGCACCGTTGTAAGCTGCAACTTTAAACATCGGCTTATCTGTGCAAAAATTACAGTTCTTGGCAGCAAGCAGGATTGACGTTGCATAGGACGCTTACACGATCTTTTTGTTACCTCATATCTTTTATTTCAACTTTATTTATTCATTATTAATTATAATTACAAACATTGCTTCTTGATGCCTAATATAAATTGTACAATGTAAGTCTCTTATGTAAAACAGAGAGACACCGTTAGTGGATGGATTACTAGGAAACCCTGTGCATTTGATTGTATTACCGACTGATATGTTATTTTAATTTAATTTAATGTTAATAATGAATTTGATTAAACTAAAGCTAAACAATTTTTATCTTACCTTAAAAAATAACTATATTATAATAAGGAACTTTAAGAAAGTAAATGAGTTATAGATACAATAGAAAAATTATAAATAAATACATAATTAAATAAATAGGTATTTTAAGTTTAATTAATTTTGAATTGATAATTTTCTCTGTTTTCTGCTGTAGATCTTACTTTGTAAGGAGAGACGTGCGCAATTTTTATTTTATTATTTAATTTGTTATATATTGAAAGTCCTACATAGTTAGCATGATTTCGACTCATGACAAGAATGAACTTCGGAACATTGTAAATTCCTTTGTCCCTTAATGTCGCATTAACATAAATACTTATTAAAATGTCAAACAACATAGAAATGACGCAAAATAATTGTAAAATAGTCTATTTTGCTTTATTTTAACTCAAAAGTCATAATATTATGTTCTTGTGCATTGAATTATGTTTACAAATCGACCTATCATTATAATATAATTATAGGTAGTATAGAAAATTTAAATTAAAACTATCATTACGGAGAAGTGTACCAAGTATACAGGCAGCGTTGCAGTGTTGGATAGCTAGGCTGATCCGTTAACCGAAATAGCTCCCAGCGCTGGGTTTCTTTGGATAGTACTTTGTAGATTCTCTGCACCTCTGGGCCCCATGGGCTAAGTATCTGTACAACAAAATAGCACAAAGATGTAAGACTCACCGAGACCGACATATTTGCGACGTTTGCTGTAACTGAATGCTTATCTCCATTGCGGGATGTAGACCCATATCACCCTCCGCTTCATATTAATCCGTACTAGCTTATTAAAATACAACAGTTTCGTGAAATATCGATACAGATACAAATTCTTCAAATCTAACTTCACAAACATTATAAATAACCGCTACCAAGTGAACTGGCTTGAAGAACTGAACGAATGCAAGGATGTTTACATAAGGATTGACAAATTGATATAATTTTCGAATCTGTAATTATGAAACACGTGCCGAAAACCAAACCACGCAGCTGTAAATATCCTGTATGGTTTCCGCTTATTCTCATACGCCAATAAATGTCATAAAAGATTAAAAAATACAATAACCCAATGGATAGGATTGAATTCCAATATTTGAGGAAAGGTCGTGACAACTTAATAATTACCTCGTATAATAATTACATTTCCTCAATTGAACAAAAATAGATAATAATCCCCAATAGTAAAACTTGCGTAGGAACACTAATAACCAACCCTCCACAATGAATTTAGGTAGAATTACAGCCTCTAACTATCTGTGATCTTTTTGCATCTCATTTTTCTTTCATCTGCGGCAATTGCCCAACCTTAAATAATAGAAATACCTCAACGAAAAGTGAACCTCAGACATATACTGGAATTATATATCTTACTGCTGGTGACGTCTCTAAAAAACTAAAAAGACTTGATTGTTCCAAAGGTATCTGGATAATATCCCTCCACTCTTCTTCAATAAGTATTCTGAAGTTCTCTCTGTTCCAGTAGCACTCACTTATAATTATTCCTTGAGCACAACAAATGGAAAGAAGCAAAAGTTGTGCCCATCTTCAAAAAAGACTTAGTGTCCAATTATCGACCAATTTCAATTTTAAGCGTAGCGTCAAAGGTTTTCGGAAGATGAGCATATCACTATCAGCTATTAAAAACAACTTAAGTCCTTATCAACATGGTTTTCTTAAAGGTAAATCAACGAATACTTATTTATTTTACTGCACCAATGAAGTAATAAATGCACTAGACAATAATCAGCAGGCAGATGCAATATACACAGACTTTTCAAAGGCTTTTGATAAAGTTAACCACAACTTGCTACTGAAACAATTAAAGTGTTTTGAGATTTTACCTTATCTTTTAACGACCCAACACTGTTGTTATTAATGGATTTAGGTCGAAACCTTGCCCTGCAAGATCTGGAGTTCCTCAAGGAACAGTGCTTGGGCCGTTATTTTTCAACATCTTCATCAACAGGGAAACAAATATATTTCAATATTAAAAAGTATATTTATTTGCCGATGATCTCATATTATTACGAGTGATTTGCAACCCTATAGAGGCTCAGCTACTCCAAAGTGATATCGATCGTTTTATTCAGTGATGCACAATCAACAACATGCAGCCCAATGCAACCAAATGCTTACAAATATCATTCACTCGCAAGATCAGCCCAGATTCGCAGTCAATTCATTATCGTAATATAAAGAGCCACTAAGGACCATAGCATACGTGCTTTGGGAGTTACACTTGATTCTAAACTCAACACATGTTGAAAACATCCTTGCATCAGCCTCTAAATCTGTAGGATTTGTAATAAGTAATGTCAAAGATTTTAGAAAAACAGCCACAATAAGAGTTCTTTTTAATAGCTTTGTGAGATCTAAGTTGGAATACTGTTCCCGAGTATGGTGCATTGACTATAATTTCCACCGTGACAGGATTGTAAGGCTTTAAAAGAAAATAATCCGCTACCTCACCGACCGTGCGCGAAACCTACGAGACTTGATCTCGTATAACGATCGCCTGCGTCATTTTCAAATGCTATCATTAAAATCCCGCCGTTTATAACTTACATTTAATTTTTTCTGTACAAAATAATATTAAATAGTAAAATAGACTGTCCTGCTCTATTGATTTTGTTTGTTATAAATATTACTGATCGACATCCTCGTAAGGCAACAGCATTGTTTAAAATCCCACTCTGCAGAATGAGGCATGGAGCCAATTCAAATTTAGCTAGCTTTCGTGGTCATACAATTATCTATCTCTCTTCAATTATTTGAGGGTTTAGACATTGACCATAATTCCGAAATTAATTAAGGCGAAGGCTTTGTATTTTTTTTTTAATAATAATTTAGTTTAAATTTGTTCTTTTATATTTTTCTTTTTATTTGTGTAGAATTAGTTGTAAAATATGTTTTAGATTTATATAAATTGTTATTACTTTATAGCCGACAAACAACGTCATTAAATTATTTTTGTAGTTATAGTGGAATTTATGTTGTAGTTTATGTAGGTTATCTTAAATAAATAAATAAATGTGGTAATTTAATTATTGTCAGCACTTTGATCAACTTTTAAAATATAAAAAAGTAGTTTTAGTGACATAACTATAGTTGGACATATAGTATCTCGGACGTTTTTGTAGATATTGTTACGTTCTATAATACTGTACATTTTTTTTTCTATCATCAATAGTCTCCACAGCGCACGCGATTACACATTTTTATGAGAATTTTTTTCACACCTTAGGTTGTATTATTGCATTTTTATCAGGGATCCTATTTTCTCATATACAATAAAGCCTATGTCACTCAGTGAAGATACAGCTTTCTAATGGTGAAAGAGCTTTTTAAATAGGTCCAGTAGTTTTTGTGTGAAAACATACAAACAAAAACACAAATATTTGTTTTTTATAATATCATTATAATTATAATATAAGTTTAGATAAGGATTTCACTTAACAATAAAAAAACTGTTATAAAATTGTTTCCATTATACTCTCAAATTAATTTAACGCATCAGTGTGCCGGATCTGCTTACAACTATTTTGCGCTTAGGCTCTGCACAGGCAATATGCCGTTCAATAGAGATGCTTACAGCGTCTTATCGTTTCAATAATTTACTAATAAGTCTAATAGAGCTTTTACGTGTAACACTTTCTAAGCTATGAAGAAGTGCATTAGCATTGGCCGTCTGAAAACCACTGAAGTATACGAACGCACAATATCTACATAAAGTTCATATTACTTTTTATATATTTTTATACCAGATCAAAGATGACGACCGCATCTAATAACACATCCCAGGAACCCCCTCCGTATCTTGGTCTTCAACAGTCTATCGACCCAGCCGCAAGCCAGCCGATTTTGGAAGTACCGCATGATGAACGAGTCATCAACATCATCAGCAAAACTTTGGCACCAAATGAAAAACTAATAGTATGCGGGTCTTGCTGGCAATATATCAATATTCGACCCAGGTAGGTAAATATACTAAGCTAAGGAAAATACTTTTTGAAATAATTAGAGTATGTTCAGTATAGGAGAGATTTTTAATTCACAATAAGCATGAAATTTTGTATTATTTAAAATTTTGATTGGCAAAAGAACCAAAACCGACTTAAGAAAAAAACATTTAATTTTTTTTGGCCTCAAAGAAACTGGAGGCCTTAAATAGAGCACGGCGATACTTCAAGCCGGCCCCAATTCAATCCAGCCACATATGGGGTATTACTCTCGGAGATGAGTCGAATGTCGGTATCAGCATGAACCATTTGACGACGTGCAATACGGAGCTGCTTAAATTATTGTGGATCCAGTGAACCTCAGTGAACGGCGAGATCACTTGACATTGCGTACAGACGTAGTTTCATTGTATGCCTTCTATCACATTTGTCACGATGAGTGTTCCGAAGAGCTGTTTGACCTAATTCCTGCCGCTGAATTCCACCTTTTCACGAAATCATTGGACATCATAGGATATCATCCCCACCATCTGGATGTCTGGCGTTCCTATACAGAGGAGTTTGGCGTGGAGTTTCTCCCACGTACAACCAAATATTAATTGAGCTTCCATGTGCGGTGTTTCCAATACAGTACTTTGCAGAACAATAAATATATCATAAACGTGGCATTAATAAGAAGAATTGAAAAACTTACAAGAGATGCTACAAGCAGGAAGAGTTATGAATATATAACGTTAGAAATTGAAGGTATTAATAATAATCGATTTGAGATCATGACAAATAATATTTAATTAATTATTTGTTAAGTCCTTATGATACAGTATCTCTCTATTCTCATAACATTAATTACATTGTGATTACAACTTGCAACAACAGTTTGTAACCGTGCAATATGGCAGCTCTACTAGGTTTCTCGTAATATTGTACGTTAGGAGAACGAGTCTCGCTGCGCTAAATACTTTATGTGAGCTCACTAAGGAATTCATAAATATTTTTTTAAAAAACGTACTTTGAAAGAGATCACATAGACGAATTTACTTAGACGTTTTATCACTATAACATTTTTAGTATGATTTGCGAACTACAAGAAGTCTAATAAAAATTCAAAACTTAAGTGGACTTGACCTTGAAGTGAACGTATATGTATAATTAGATAAATAATACTATAATGACATATTACCTAATATAAATTAATTATATATTTCTCATTGCAGTACAAAAATAGGCAATAACAATAACCTATCCCAGGAGGCTTCATTAAATTCTGATCCTCTACAGCCTTCCGATCCAGTCATGAGCCAGCCCCAACTAGAGGTACCACATGGACTGACTGGAATATCTGAAATTAATATCATCAGCAACACATTGGGACCCAGCTCTCAAATTATAGTCTGCTTTACTTGCAACCAACATAAAAGTACACAATTTGAGAGGAAAAATTTCACGAGAACTTCGTGTTACATTGGGTAAGTAATGCTTATGAGCTTCGCGCAATGCGCAACAGAACCAGAGTAATTCAATTGATAGTTTTGTATATGGTTCAGAACTAGCAGACTCATCAGATGATGTCGTTTCTCATATATACAGCAGTACATTATTCCTATAGGAATATAATGTAATATAAAGTAAGCTTCGTCTTTAGCTTCATTATATCCTTATTAGTTTTATAAAGAGTTTATAATTTCTCTGCACGATTTCTTCAACTCGGAATTATATAATCCGAGTAGCAAGCGAAAGTCTACATATTTATAAACATTATCATATACAACTGAACATTGTATTCCAATTGCAGATCAGAAAAGAGCACTGCTACTACAACTAATACTAAACTAAGCTCATCCCAGCAACTGCCACCTTACTCTGGTCTTAAAGTACAGCGTCGTCTGACTGGTGGTCCTATCATTAACATCAACAGCAACACATTACAACCCCACGCTCAAATAACAGTGAAGAAGAAAAGTTCTATTAGAATTTCATTTTTACTTGGGTAAGTAGCTTTTAGGTGTATCCTATAATGCGTAAAATGGTTTCAACAGGGATGATTTTTTTAAATTTATTTTTATTTATTTATCCAATGAAGAAAATTATATTAATATATATAATAATAGAGACAAACTGGCAAAACCTCTAAGGTCTATGTGCGAGCGGTAAGTTCGCATTACAATAATTGTTTTAATTACATAAGACTTAATATAATATATAGTAGTATTATTAAAAATATACATCATAGGTATTCCTGGTTATTAGCTTCTAGATAGTATATTTTTAGCTTTACTTTGAAATTTTTCTTTTGCAGATATATATCTATTAGATCATTAGGTAATGTATTTAATATCCTAGGTAATACATAGTTACAGGTTCTTTTACCATATACATTGTTATATTTAGGTAGACAAAACTTATTTAGGTAGGCTAGTTTCCTCATATTTTGTTTTCTTTCATATTTCTTAACATTACAATATGTATTATTATATTCTACAACTAAAATAGCGAATCTTATTTAAGAGTGTATCGACATGACATTACAATAGGAAAATAGTTCTTGGTGGTTATTAGTAAATTTATATTTAACATGGTTAGGCACAATGGTTTTAAGTAATCTTATTTGTAAGTTATGAATTTTTTCTAAATATGTTTTATACGTTCTGCCATAACAGCACAACCCGTATCCAACAACAGAGTCAGCCAGGGCAAGATATAATAGTCTCAAGATTTTGTAGTTCATTTTGTATTTAAGTATTGATAATCTAGAAAGTATTGACCTTAGTTTATTACATACAAGTTCTATATGAGGACCCCACGTAAAGTTATTGTCTATAATTAGCCCAAGGTACATATGTTCTTTCACTACATCCAGTGATGTACAGTTTGTGCTGTTATGACTTGTATTATTGTGTTGGCAGTCGTGGCAGTAAGCTAATATTAAAGGTTTATATGAAGATTTGTTATGAGGGGATTCAATTATTACTTATTATATTTATTTTAATTTAGTATATAGATTTAAATACAATAATATACATTAAACTTGATGAAGCTTATCTGTGTATTTTAGCCAATTAAAATTAAAAAACAAAAATTTTGAATTAGAGTAGGTACCTAATTACTTTATAGATCGTATCGTTAACAAAGTAGTATAGAAATCAATAAAAAGAAAAATTTAAAAATTATTATCGACTAAACGTGTATTAGTTGTGTACTTAGCAGCAGATAAAATAATATTAATGATGGATTTGTTTTTATCTATATATAATTTTTGATTCTCTATTTATGAGTCTCGTTTAAGTATATAGTAATAAGTTGTTTTTTTCTGGTACCATGTTGTGTATTAGTAGATTTAGATGTCATAACTGCTCCGGTTAATTTGTATCAGATGAGGCTGATTTTGATTGATTTTCTCGAGAAATTTGGAATGAATGGAAGAAAAAAATTTGGTGCGATAAATTTAAGAATTCTTTTTTGTAATTTGTATGTACATTCTAAGTCCTATTATTCATTATGACGGGTAATCTGCCAGAGCTATATATTGTAATCTTAGGGCGCTACAAGCTATTTTTTAATTATAAACTGCAAGTTTACAAAACACCGATCTCAATTTAGCACACACAAATGATTCTCATGAGGTTCCAAATTGAGTCTATTATCAATCACAAGCCCAAGGTAAGAGTATTGACTTACCATTTATATTTAAATACAATTACACGTCTATATAGGGTTGTGTAAACAACGGTTGTGGTGGACCATAATAGCGGGTTGGTCTCGTGTTGTAAGGTAAGATCAATGTATAATAATAATGTATAAGTTTTGTTTTATCAATGCTTCTAACCAATTCGACATCATGAGCCCACATGTATACATATTAAAATCTGATTGCAAATCGTGTTCTGCTAGCTTAACATTTTTGTTTAACCCAACCATACAAGTGTCATCTGATAATTGGTTTAAACTGAGGCTTTTTTGATAACACCACACATATCGTTCGCATATAGTAAGTATTCTAAAGGTCCTAAGATTGAGCCTTGAGCACTGCCGTTTACTGTTGGTAAGATAGTGCTTTAAGTGTTTAATATTTTCACTGGTGTACTACGATTATTATAGATATTATATTTTAAGTTAAAAAATGGTCCCTGGATACAATTTTGCTAGAGTTTTTCATTAAATATATCGTAATTTAAAACACCAAAAGCCCTGCTAAAGTCAATTAGTTTATTATTTAGATGACCATTTATGTCATTAGAGATTTATTCTAAAAATTGCGTCTTGTTTTTTTTAAAAAATCGAATTGATTTTCGTTATAATTAACCAACAGTATAATTTATGCTTGTGACTACGAAATTTTATGTAATTTTTGTTTTGTTATTATTACTTTTTTAATGTGATATTATTATTTTAGTATGGTAACCCTTCATATACCTTTAAGTATTTTGAGAATCCGCTAGATCACCTGGGGTTCTCCGGAAAACCAGCGCTGATCATATCACATGTGGGTATGATCAGTATTATGCTGAGGTGAACTCCAGTTTTTGCATGTTCATGTAAATTAATAAATAAGTCTACTTGTATACTTTAAGAATAAATGATTTCTTTCTCTCTGATTAGAAGGATGCCGGCTAGGTTATGGCCGCCTATTTCTGCCGTGAAGCAGTAATGTGTAAGCATTACTGTGTTTCTGTCTGAAGGGCGCCGTAGCTAGTGAAATTACTGGGCAAATGAGACTTAATATCTTGTCTCAAGCTGACAGGCGCAGTTGTAATGCCGCTCAGAATTTTTGGGGGTTTCAAGAATCCTGAGCGGCACTGCATTGTAATGGGCAGGGCGTATCAATTACCATCAGCTGAACGTTCTGCTCGTCTTGTCCCTTATTTTCATAAAAAAAAGCATTTACTTTATCAGAAATGAATCATTTTTTTATGCGTAATCTAATAAAGCGTTTTCAATTTTATTTATGCGTAACAGAATATCTATTGGGCGATAATTTTTATAATTATTCCTTTCGCGAAGAACGGGGACAATCTTTTCCGTCATACCTATTATATTTTTAATTCGAACGATCACAAATTTTACAAAATCTTATGTTGTTCAAGTTAAATTTATTTTATGCAATGATGAAAGCGGAAAGCACCTGCATACATCCAGAAAATACAGAAACTTTCTATTAAGATAAAATATATTCTAATTACATCTCAAAAATGGAGACTAAATCATCTTCCAGGAGCCAGCCTCAGGTGAAGTTACCGCATGGACTGACTGAAGCGCCTGTCATCAACATTCTTCACAACACATTGGGACCTAACTGTATAATAACAGTCGGCTGTTTTTGCCGCCAACAGATCAGTACTCGAGTAGAGAGTAAACCTTCTGTGAGGATTGTCTCATGTTTAATTGGGTAGGTGAAATGAGAAAAGGTAATTTCAATGTGACGAGCGCAATTGCGATGCCACTCAGAATTTTGGGAATCCTGAGCACTGTATTATGATGGACAGGTATATGTATGACTTACCATCAAGCGAATAGCTTGTTCACCTCGTCACATTTTTTCACACTAAAGTAGTATTTATGAGCATCCTACAAAGCGTAATAGGACAAGAATGATCCAAAGGATTTTTTATTAATAAGAGGGGCAAACGGACAAGATATTTATGTGATAGAAAGTGGTAAGGCAATCCCCCAGGGTCATCCAAAAAACCATGGGTCAAGTGATGCATTGCCGCCCTTTTAGGTGGAAGTATTCTCGAAATTCCCTGAGTAGTATCGGTTCGAGAAAACTGCAGCAGGTAACTGATCCCAAATAGTGGTTGTGTGAGGCAAGAACTTTCTCGCAAGACTTGTGGTTACTGAATGCCAGATGTCAAAATAATGTGGATGGAATTTCGCATTTGGATGATTTGTCCGGTAGTGAAATTTGGAGGCTTTTGTATCAACCCGAGCAACTCATCTAAGCACTCTCTGTGGTAGAAGATGCAGATAGAACGCATGTCTCTACGGAGCACCAAATAATCAAATCCATCGGATTTAACTTGATTGTCGATGAATCGGGCCGCTCTTTGTTGTATGCGGTAATGGAAGAAGCTAGTACTGGGGAGCGTCCTACTAGAGGCAGTACTCCATGAGCCCATTAGAAGCTGAATTTGCACCTTTTATAGTTGCAGGCGGTGGCTTGAAGTGAAGTACTGTCCCTACTAGTTATTACATAGTTATGTACACAATTTTTTTATAAAATATTTTTTTTATAAATTTTTTAAGATATCACTGAATTCAATGCAACGATAACTCACCAATAAGTTATTCAAAGTTTTGGGAATAAAATGAAGCCAAGACACAAATCTTTCAATCGGTCATCTGTGTAACAGGAGAACGATGAATAATAGCTACAAAATAATAAAATATTTACTAAAACTATGATTATTATGATTACAGATCAAAAATGGACAGTGAATCTAACAATGACCCCTTTCAAAAACTGACTGAAAAACCCATCGTTAACATAAATAGCAACACAATGGGAACCGACGCTCAAATAATAGTCTGCGACTCTAATGGCATCCAAATCATACAAGTGGAGGGGAAACCTTCTAAGAGTTCTTATTTCTTCGCAATTTTTTCATATTTAATCCGGTAAGTAGTTTTTAAATTATTTCTCCAAAGCGTATTATAAGAATAATTCAACCCAGATCTCTAAAAAAGGTGGCGGATCGGTTTCGGGTTACTTTTTTATGACAGTAAGGGACGAGACGAGCAGGGCGTTCAGCTGATGGCTCTGTACATTACAATCCAGTGCCACTCAGGATTCTTGAAAAACTCAAAACTTCTGAGTGGCACTATAATTGCGCTCGTCACCTTTAGACATAAGATGTTAAGTCTCATTTGTCCAGTAATTTCACTCGCTATTGCGCCCTTCAGACCAAAACACAATAATGTTTACATATTACTGCTTCACGGCAGAAATAGGTGCCGTTTACGGACCCATAATATAGCTGGCATCCCGTGCAAAGGAGCCTCCTATAGAAGTAGTAGTATTTTTAATGGCCTGCTGAGTCTTGATATACCTACAAGTTGATCAATGACTGGCAGTATGGCTTCCGCCGTGGTCGATTGGCTAGCAAATTTCTAGTACACCTAAGAGATTGACGGCGTGTATCGATAGCAAGAGTTACGACTTGACATTTGATATGAATAATGCGAACACCTGCAGTCAACATCCATCCATTGGACTTCTCAACAAATTTCACAAGTGTACCACCAGCTTATTCACAGTGTAGTACATGTCTACTGTACCCTGTGTGCTATTTACTATGCTGGTTCCTCTGCGCATCAATGATAATATATTGAACGTCAGTCAATATATCGATATACCGGCCATGCAGTTTACTCTCTTTTAAAATCATTGACCATCTAACCTTCCATCGTAGAAAATTATATCGTATTATCTTTTAAAAACAGGTCATGGAATGGACCTAAATACTTCTTATTTATGTTTTCTGTAAATCCAAATGAATCTTTATGTCTTTTTCAGATGCTGGTCGTGTGCCCGTTACCCTAACAACTCTGAACAATATTGATCTTACTGATATTCACACAATCTTGTTCATACTTTTGGTGTTAAGGGTTACTTTAAGTGTAGACATGTTTTGGTTTTGCTGACTGGATTTTTGATAAAATGTTTTATTTAAATATGAATTTATAGCAATCGGCGTTGACCTATTTAGATTTATCTGTCCTACGACAGATTAATCTAGCTTGTGTAATAATATTAAAATATATAAGTGTTTTTGCTTATATACCTGTTTTAATCATTTAACTATTTGTAAAGTATTAGATTTGTAAGAGATATTAAAAGATTATAAAACAATTTTGCAATAATTGCCCAAAAGTCTTTTAATGGATTTTAAATATAACCTCTATATATCTATAATATCAGAATTACTCATATTTTCTTCTGTATTAAGTTTTTAGATTATTTTTTTATTAGATTGAATCACTTTATTTAGAACAGATATCAATTTCTTGCCTAGATTTCAAAACTTATGTTGTGTATTTCTTACTTACTTATTGCATTCCCTTTTAATTTGTTACTGTATGATTCATTTAAGTAAAACATTCAAGTAAAGCTCACTAAGGATGTTAAAGTGTAGTCTTACTTAATTTAACTTGTTCCACACACTTATTATTCTTTTAAGCATTAAAAATTATATTTTACTATCTATGATACTTATTTTTATATTAGTTGTGTAGATACATAGTTATTTGTAATTTTAATGAACGAATAAAAGATTTTGGGAGAATTTTGTTTGATTTTTCGCGAAAATTTAACCATTTTTTGGATTTCGATAATAATAATATGAACAAATTATATTGCGATAACTTTTGTTGCAGTATGTCTGGTTTTACGTTGGCCATCGAGATCTAACATAGATAATAATACCTAATAGACATTAATACCTATAGTTCTACGGATTTTAATTAATATTTTTTTTTAGTTTGTGACACTTGGAGTCAGATATATGTTTTTATAATATGAAGTGAGGAGGTAAGCATGATGCACCTACACTATCACCCAGAACGTGACGTCAATTCGTAAACTTAAAAAAACGCGATATCCGTATTATACCTGGAGGAGCTCCAGCTGATTGTTAAATGACAGTACTGCTTCCTTCAGATCGTTCAGCTGGTGAATTTTTATATATGTTACTGATAGATAATAATAATATTGACACACTTTTTACACAAATTATCTTGCCTCAAGTTAAGCATATATAGCCTGTGTTATGGGTTACAAGACAATGATATATTTAATACAATATACTTACTTAAACATACATAAATTCATATTTAAAACATATAGATGAATATGTCAAAACTGTCCTCGACATCATCTTGGCCGGCAACGCTCCTGTGATTCTTGTGGTGACCACTTAACACCAGGTGACCCGTACGCTCGTTTATCCTCCTCTTTCCATAAAAAAAAATCATCTACCGGATGCTGTTTCTTGAATTGATACGACTGAGTAACCTTCAAGTGAAGAATAAGCTCCCATCTCAAAGGCCAGCAACTAACTAATATTATGTGAGATATTATCTTCAGTCAAGGCGACATGAAGAACATAGTGAACATCTTTAAACTTTTTCTTATAGCTAACCAGCTCTATACATGAAAACAATTTGGCGATTATTTATCGCAATCCACCGCTTTTTTCAGACTAAAACAAATTCATTAGGCACCTATACTTCAAGGTATATGGAGTACACCCATTTTACCCACTTGTATATACACCATATACCCGACACTGTTCGTGCTGGGTGTGGTAGGGTATAATGAATTAATGAGCGTCCGTAAGGACTTTTTCTAGCAGCGTATGTGGTGAAATTGTTACGCGGGAAGGGAGCACAACCCCGGGAGAACTGAGCTGCTTGAGTCTCCGTGTGCCGGACCGGTACGTGTGGAGGCACCTCCATCCGCCACAACTATCCATTCCGATGGCGAGAACAAATGTGTTGGCAAAGTCACCTTTAACTAGAGCCCTTCGCCAAATAAATGAACTACACAACAAAGTGGACATTTTTGGGTGTACGGAGTGAACTCGCAAGGGTATGTCATATTATGTTATGGTAAACAGTTGTATGTTCAAGTTTTTTGTATTTCTGGTATGATGTATTATTTCTTATGTAATGTTTGGTTTATTAATTATTGCTATTGTTTTATTTGTTTGAGATTGATTTGTTTGTTGTTTGCCTATTTTTTTTATGGAATAGGACAAAAAGAGGACAAACGAGCGTACGGGTTACCTGTTGTTAAGTGATCACCGCCACCCACAATCTCTTGCAACACCAGAATCACAGGAGCGATGCCGGCTTTTAAGGAAGGTGTACACGCTTTTTTTGATGGTACCCATGTCGTATCGTCCCGGAAACACCGCACAAGGAAGTTCATTCCACAGCTTTGTGGTAAGTGGAAGAAAGCTCCTTGAAAACCGCACTGTTGAGGACCGCCACACATCCAGATGGTGAGGATGATATCCTAACTTGAGGCGTGTCGTGCGAAGGTGAAATTCGGTGGCAGGAATCAGGTGAAAACCGCACTGTTGAGGACCGCCACACATCCAGATGGTGAGGATGATATCCTAACTTGTGGCGTGTCGTGCGAAGGTGAAATTCGGTGGCAGGAATCAGGTGAAACAGCTCTTCGGAACACTCCCCGTGATAAATGCGGTAGAAGACACACAAACTCCTAGCACAGCCCTCTCCGTTGCCCGCTGAGCGACAATCAGCTCATTGTTGCTGATAAATGTTACGAGGGAATAGCTCATTGCAAAATATCAAAGTAAGTTAGTAATCGATAGCTAAGATAAAATAATGATGTTATTGTCACTAAAGAGTTTAATAAAACCAGTTATCTGGCCGGCCTGGCAGTCTGGGTGTTCGCACGCAAAATTGGTTATTATTTACAGTGTAAATCGGGTTACATTAGCATCATGCTGGCAAAAGGGAAGGCCTGGCGACCACATAAACAAGAGACTCATGTACGACAATTGTTATTTAAAATACAAAAAAATAGTAGAAGTTTTTGATATATCTTTATATTTACTTCCAATTATAGTTAGTATAAATACGGACACATCTGAACAGTTAATGTATGCAGTATACCTAAGTTGCTATAAATACATGGAGCACATTTTGAGAAAGTAAGAGTTAAGTAATTTTTCCGTTTCTTCATAGTTGATCGCTTAAGTCATTTTATATCATTTGTTTATTTGTTTTACACTCCCTATAAGTCATAGTAGGTAAATTTTAAATGAAATGTTAAATTTATTGTAATTTTTTTTTGTTATGATAATAAGGGTCGAGACAGCGAGCAGGACTTTCAGCTGATAGTAACTGATACGTCCTGCCCATTACAATGTAGTGCCGCTCAGGATTCTTGAAAAAAACAAAAATTTTGAGCGGCACTACAACTGCGCTCGTCACCTTGAAACATAAGATGTTAACAATTTGTTATGTTTTTAAAGTGATAACCCTCACTTCTAGGATTAATACACAAATAAAAATTGTAAACAAAATTTTATGAACGATGCTGGGGTGGGAACTGTGGGAGGCTCCTTTGCACAGGATGCCAGCTAGATTATGGGTACCACAACGGCGCCTTTTTCTGCCGTGAAGCAGTTATATGTAAGCATTACTGTTTTTCGATCTGAAGGGCGCCGTAGATAGTAAAATTACTGGGTAAATGAGACTTAACACATTGTCTCAGGGTGACGAGCGCAGTTGTAGTGCCGTTAAAAATTTTTGGTTTTTTCAATAATCCTGAGCGGCACTGGATTGTAATGGGCAGAGCGTATAAATTATCAACAGCTGAACGTTCAATGAACCTTATTTTCATTAAATAAAAATCCGAGATTCGTTATCAACCAGTTCTCACTGGGGATACTCCGATAAATTTCGATATAATTATAATTACACCCAAGTACTTAATAGTATTTACACTTTAATTAAATTATTGTAACTCATGGACAACTCCAAACTTTTAAAGTAAGCGGCTTTTTCCGTTTAACTACTGTATGTATTAAGTATGCATATGTTACTCAAAGTTATTTTTAGACTATAAGTTTCGTCAACAATCGTAAATTTTTCGTTCAGTTGTAAACAAGGCCTGCATTCGTACGCTGTTTGTCTCAAAACTTGAAATGTGAGTAACATTGCTTGGAAATATACTAATTTAAGCAGTAATAAAATGCCAAATATAATAACATTTGCTTAACATATGGTTCTTACTACTTACTTTATAACAAGAAGCAATATTTGTAATTACAATTTGAGATTAATATTAAATGAAAGAATAATAGTTATACTAATATAAAATGCTTCGTCTACACTAATTTTATAAAAAAGAAAAGCTTGTGAGGTTTGAGGGGGGAAAAGTATAGTAATCTCTGGTTCTACTTGTGAGTGTTATAGGCACCTATATATATATAATATAAGTACCTATAAATCCGAACAATTAAAATGATTTTTCGGCCAGGCAGTCTAATTTGGAAAGTAAAGCCTCGCTATGCTTGGATACTATTCCAGGTTTATCATTTTATGGTGAATACTCGATATGATATGGCACACTTCTGTTTGTAACTCGCCCACGTTCTCGTATCGTTTTTTGTATAGCATATCTATCACATATCCCCAAAAAAAGAAATCTAATGGTGTAAGGTCCGGGTTCTGGCCGGCCTTCTAATCAGTCCATTCGTACCAATCCAAGTAGGAAAACATTCATTTTACGTTGTTCCTTTCCTTTAAAATACTATGTTAATTAAGAAGTGTTATTAGTTTTTGGCCATTCTTTCGATTGGCATTATAAAAGTAGGGGTGTTTTTTTATTTTACATTTCATTCGGTTCATTCCCAGACGAGGCAAGTAATTTTAAAAAAATCTTTGAATGCAGCAGTACTAACTTTAAAAAATAACATAAAGTCTTCTTTCAGTAAAATATCCTATCTTCGATATTTAAGGTACTTTCCCTTCATGTCCCAAAACTTTGGGACACCCTGTATAATAAGTTTAGACCGTTAACATTGATTCCCCAAACATTTTTAACAAATTAATTATCAGCAACCTAGTCAGTGAGTCCTGAGTTTGATAAGCCACTTTGTCCTGTTAGTTATTACATATAATACGTATTAATTTAGTTAGAGTTTTACCAGTGGAAAGTTCCTTAGCACAGAATTCCTGTTAGATTATGGGTACCACAATGGCGCCTATTTCTGCTGTGAGGAAGTAATGTGTAAACTTTATTGAGTTTCGTCGGAAGGGCGCCGTAGCTAGTGAAATTACTGGGCAAATGAGAATTAACAGCTTATGTATCAACTCAGAATTTTTGAGTTGTTCATCCTCAATCCTAAGCGGCACTGCATTGTAACGGACACGGCGTATCAATTACCATTAGCTGAACATCCTGCTCGTCTCGTTCCTCATTTATTTTTTCAAATTAAGATTATTGTTATATCTACTTGTAATTTTAAGTAAACCACATATTATTTGTTTCCCTAAATATCTTTCAAACTGTTTCTGTTGCAGACTTTTAAATAACATTTGTATAATTTTTTTATTCTTCTCTGGTTTTGGTTGCTTCATATTTTTAACTCGCTTTAAAATTATGTAAAATCGCTAGAAAACAAATGCGTCGTTGTAAACAGCCTATAATGTAATGACGAGCAATCTTTTGATTAAATCTCAAAAAAATATTTTGACTTTGACTTTGTCTTTGTCTTCTGCTTGGGATCATAAACCATCACTTCCTTGTGTGGTGTTTCAGGGATGATACGACATGGGTACCTTCATTAACTTCGTACCTTCCTTAGTACTCCATTTGAGGCTTTTAGTGAAGTACTGTCTCACCTTACTGAGTACACCAAGCTTTTTAGAGGCCAGTTTGGCCTTCTGTTCCAAGTGACCACGGAACTGAACGTCGCTCGATACATCGACGCCAAGTATACTAATACAGGCTGTGGCAGTTAGAGGAGTGATCTCGAATCGAGGGGATACGACAAAGGGAGACTTTTTAGTGGTGAACGCACATACTTGAATACATAAGTACACACACATTTTTTTTAAACTACACCAGAAATTTTATTACCTGCTTTATATATGGTTGCGCCAATTAGCTTCATTGCGTAAAATGAAAGGGCTAACTTGGATCGCGACGTTATTCGCTAAACGACCGTAGAGTGTAAGTATCTAAATCCGTGCGTTCGATGCGCGCGCGCCTCTACCTCATATTAAAAACATTTTATTTAATAAAATATTAAATAAAAAGTTGGAGCTCTGAATGACTCTGTGGTGTAATAAAGTGAAGGACGTCAAGATGCAGAAGATATCAAGGTAAGTCCCTGGTACTTTACTGAATTGAGCTAATTGGTATTAAGAGGAGACAAACCCTGCTACCTTTTTTTCCATACAGTCCACTCAAAATTATTTATAAGATTACCCATTTCGACCAATATAGGAATAATATAATATAAAGAAAAATAATGTAATTAAGGCGCGGACTGACTAGGATTGTAAATGCTACAACCAACCCTATAATATTTGTGTTCAATAATATCATGTAGCTGCAAATGGGCATTTATTTTACTGATTTTCTTTTGTTTATTCAAAATCGACATACTCAATTGAAAAATTGTTCGGTTTAAGTTTTAGAAAAGTACTAATTCTACTAAATTCTTTAAAAAACTTATGTTGTTATAGCTGAAAATTCTGAGATTTTCGACTCCAAAGTTTATTTTTGGGAAGCAACTTCCCAATTTTTTATTGGATATTTCAAATTATATATAAATATTCTATTCGGTTTAAAATTTTCTTTATGTCCTTCTTTGTACACTGTATTATTTGTGTCGGAATATTTCGATTGCGTTATGTTGTACTTGGCTCTCTAAGAAACCAATTTTTATGGATATTGAGGTATGACCGCGCCTTAAGGCGATGTTGCAATTTTGAATTTAGAAGTGTTTAGTATAAACAAATAAATTAGATTTACATCATGGAATTATAAAAAAACGTCGAAACCACAGTCTTTTCCTAAAATCCAAGGATATTATTTTTTATTACGAACTAGCTGACCCGACAGACGTTGGTCTGTATATAATAAATAAAATAATGTTTTTATATGAATTTGTCAATAATATATCATAACATCAAAAATTACTTCGTAAAATATGCACCCTGCTGTCGTAATGAAATTGTTTCACAGCAGAACTATCAAACCGTGCGTCAATAAATTCTCTCATAGAAATTATGTATGGACACATCAAAGGAAAAACAAATTTGTTGTTTTTATTTAATTTAGCAGCATTTTCCCATTTATTCACCTTTTAAACCTTCTCTGGACTTCCACCAATAATTCAAGACCAAAATTAGCCAAATTAGTCCAGCCATTCTTGAGTTTTAGCGAGACTAACGAACTGCAATTCATTTTATATATATAGATTAAAAAAATGAATGACAATAGTGTATGTAGCCAGAGAGACACTACAAATATATGGACATAAATACAATATATTCCATTTGCAGATCAGAAATGGACACTGAATCTAATAATAACCCAACCCAGCAACTTCCATCGTACCCTGGTCCTCAACAGCCTGCCGATCAACTCAAAGTACAGCATGGTCTAACTGGATCCCCTGTCATTAACATCAACAACAACTCATTACAACCCAACTCCCAAATACTACTAAAAAGAAAGGGCTCTTTTTCATTTTCATGTTTATTTGGGTAAGTTATTTTTAATTTTTATTTTCTTATTTTTATTTTTATGAAAATAAGGGACAAGGCGAGTAGAACGTTCGGTTGATGGTAACGCCTTCCCTAAACGTTCTTTTCCAACCAAGACTGCGTAGACCGAGCTTAATTATTATGACCGATGCTGAAAGGACCATTCTTGGTTATTGAACATGGTGTTGTTAAGGGCCTTCACTACCTTCTCAAGAATGGTATCTTGATACACTTGTGCCGATATTTTGATACGTTTTTCACAAAAGTATGACTCAGTCACTCCTTCATAGCTAATACCCACCAAACCATCGCTGAAGTCGGATAGTGTCCATGTTGCACTCTGTCGACTAATTGGGAAGCCTTTTTTAGATCTTTCAGCATAAATACGGTATTTTTTATGTTAAATGTTGCTAAATTGTAAAAAAAATCTCATCCGCAAACAAATTTTTTCTGTGACCCTTTGCGTACAGCTTCAGTAGTTATATCACTTTTAACACCCTATTATTTTTAAATTACGACTCTTATAGGCTTCAAGTACTAAGTCATCTTTTAAAATACGCGACATGGTTCTAGGTGCTATCTGCATCTCCCGACATACCTATATCTTTTGCTTTTAGACAGGATTTGTTCGAATTTTTTCCCTTACTGCTTTGACCCCATTTTCGTACGTGCACGGAGAGATCAGAAACAAAGGAGGTCTCATTGTATCTATTAATAGCCCGGTACACAAACATTTTACTAATACCAAGCGTATGGTGAATTTTAAAAATTGCATTTGGCTCCATACCTACTTTGTGTAATGCAATCACAGCGATTCGGTTCTCTTTATCAACCCACTCCAATTTAATATCGCAAAATATTGTACATTGTATTGGCGCCAAAATGAGAAAGCTCAATGAACAATCATATAAAAATGACAGATTCCAAATTCAAATGTAATATTATTTTGTTTATTTTTAATTGTAACATTATTTATGGCCAGACTAAGTATATTCTAATTGTAGATCAAAAATGGAGACTGAATCACCAGCCACGAGCCAGCCTCAGAAGTTACCGCATGTATTGACTGAAGTACCTATCATCAATATTATAAGCAACACATTGGGAGGTACAGCAAAAATAGTAGTCGGCTGCATTTGCCGCAAACATACTCGAGAAGAAAGCAAACCTTCTATGAGCATTGTCTCATGTGTACTTGGGTAAGTTAAATGAAAAAACGTAAATTGACGAGTGCAAGTACGATTCCACTCAGAATTTTAAGGTTTCTTCTAGAATCCTGAGTGGCACTGGATTTTTATGGACAGGGCGTATCACTATCATCAGGTGAACGTCTTGCTCATCTCGACACTTTTTCATAGACTAAACTAGGTTTTATGATCATACTGTACAAAGCGTAATAAAGAAAGAATGATTCAAAGAATATATTTTTATATACCCACAATATTTAATGTAGTCTAGGGTAGAAATGAGGAGATCCATAGGAAAATCAAAGTCACCGACATAGCCCAAATGATTGCGAAACTGAAGTGACAGTGGGCAGGGCACATAGCTCGACGGATAGACAGTTGGGACAGTAAGGTCCTCGAATGGCGACCACGTACTGGAAGGCGTAGTGGTGTTGGGTTGGTACAAGATAGACCGACGATCTAGTCAGAATCGCCGGAGTAGTTTGGATGATGGCAGCGCAAGACCGATCTTCATGGCAATCTTTGGGGGAGGCCTTTGTCCAGCAGTGGACGTCTTCCGGCTGAAATGATGATGATGATGGCAGAAGATATCATTGAATTTACTGTACCGACAACTCGCTTTGAAGGCTTTCAAAGTTTTGGGATAGAATTTAGTCATTTTTACCCTAACAAAGACACAAATCCTTTAATTAGTCATAAGTGTGTAACAGGAGAATAACTAATAATAGCAACATAAGCACATAAATTTTACTGAAACTATAATTATTATGATTGCAGATCAAAACTGGACAATGAATCTTACAATGATGTCTTTCGAAAACTGAATCAAAAACCTATCGTTAATATCCAGGGCAATTTGTTGTCACCCGAAGCTCAAATAATTATCTGTGACGCTTCTGGCATCCATATCATAAAAGTGAATGGGAAACCTTCTAAGAGTACTTATTCCTTCGCCATTTTTTCATGTTTAATTGGGTAAGTAGATTTTAAGATAAGTCTCCAACGCGTCACAGAAAAAGAATAATTCAACCCCTTTCCCTAAACAAGGTGACAGATCGATTCCAGCTTACTACAGACGTAGCAGCATTCATAACCGCCAACTCTTGATATTTTGAGGGTCACTCATTGATCAAAAGCCGACAGTAAGGCTTCAAGTATCGGGAATGGAATATTTCCACTGTTCCTGTCATATTAAAATCTTTTTAATTGAAAAGTCCTTGGTTTTAAAAATCGAATACCATTTATTTATTTAAAAAAAGATTCTCGGTCTTGTCACAAGGTCTTTTCAAACTTGTTTAGTCGTTAAGAAAATGGAATTGACTTGATAAAATTCTAGAGCGATGATTTATTATGACTTTCGAAGTGGTTTAACACAAAAACAGTGTGTTGACCGGATGATTTCGGCATTTGGTGATGAAGCCCCATCCAAAACCACAATTTATCGCTGGTTTGCTGAATTTCAACGAGGACGTGTCAAGCTCAGTGATGATCCCCGTCAAGGTCGTCCAAAAACTGCAGTCACCAAAGAAAACGTTGATGCTGTGCGTAAGTTGATTGAGGAAGATTGACATATGACATACCGCGAAATTCAGGCAGCTTTAGACATTTGCATGAGTCAAATACAAATAATCTTGCATGAACAACTAGGTGTAAAAAAGTTGTTTTCCCGATGGATACCGCATTTGATCTGTGAAGAGCAAAAAGCGGCTCGCGTTACTGGGTGCGTCAGAACTCTCGAAAGATTCCACGCAGGATCCTCAAATGCTGTATATAACATCGCATCAGGTGACGAATCCTGGATATACGCATACGAATCCGAAATAAAAAACCAGTCACGAGTTTGGGTGTTCGAAAATGAGTTAAAGCCAACAAAAATTGTTCGTTCACGGAGTGTTGCAAAAAAAATGGTGGCCACGTTAGTCTCCAAAACCGGCCATGTTGTGACTATTCCTCTTGAAGGACAAAGAACGGTTAGTGCAGAATGGTATGCTATTAGGTCGTTTCTGAATTCCGTAAAGAGAACTGCAACAGCCGCATCATCCTCCATCACGACAATGCGAGTTCTCACACCGCGCACAGAACAAAAGTGTTTTTAGAGCAAGAAAACATAGAATTATTAGACCATGAAGAATGATTTCTATACTTTCACTAAAATGAAGAATAAATTGCGTGGTCAGAGATTTTCATCACCTGAAGAATCTGTGGACGCCTACAAAACGGCCATTTTGGAGACCCCACCATCCGAATGGAATGGTTGCTTCAATGATTGGTTCCATCGTATGGAAAAATGTGTCAAATTTCGCGGAGAATACTTCGAAAAGCAATAAAATATACAATTTTAAATAGTAATGTTGTGCCACTACCTTGATTCCCGAAATTTTCAGTGCCGCCCTCGTACAAAAGTTACAATAGCATTCAAATATTCATTAACAATAAATTTAGAAACATTAATCCCAACTATCTTTATCATTCAAATAATCTTTCATATTTCATAGGCCTTAAATGTTAATTTATTTTTTACGAAACATTTAAATTTTTTAATTGGTAATATTTTAATATCATTTGGGAGCTTATAATAAATTATAACGCAATCTTCTTTAAGAGATTTAGCAGTTTTAGGGAGCCTATTAGATGGAATTGCGAGTTTATGTTTATTTCGAGTATTGACATTATGTACATCACTTTCTTTTTAAATTGGCTAATAAATATATATGATATGCACGGCGTTTTTCAAAAGCAAGGGATAAGGCTTGATAGTTGGTCTGGATAAGCGAACAACTTCGATCATGTGTGGCGCAAAGCGCTTGGCTCGATACATCCATCTTTTGGGCTTCTCGACAAAATTTCACGTGTGGACGACCAGCTTCTTCCCATGAAGCCCATGAACACTTGAGCCTGCCTTGAGGATGCTATCTGCTTCTTCCGACATACCGTCTTGGAAAATTATCGACCAATGTCAATATAAACTTCTACCTTCTATCGGATTCTCTCTAGATGGTCGTGGAATGGATAGTATAGAATGAAGTGTATAGGCTTCATATTTATTTTTATATGTTTGTTTTCTTTACGTCAATTTTTTTTCAGATGCTGGCCGAGCGTATATTTTCCATACTGTGCGAAAACTCGTTACAACTCGGGAAAATATTGTTCTAATTGATATTCATATAATTTAGTTCATACTTAGATGTTTAGGGTTAGTTTAAGTGAAACATACATGCATACATACTGATGTTTTGATGTTGCTGGTTGTATTACTGCATCAAATTATTAAAGTTATGCTCCTCGACAACTTTATACAATTCGTATTGGTAATAATCACTGTATAAGTTTACGCATTAGTAGCATTTCGATAAAATACTTTATTGAAAAAATAACATTAATCACTTTCTTGTCTAGATTATAGTTTCATTATAATACTTATGTATATAATTATAATCTAATTGCTTTATAAAATGAATTTGAGCAATTTAAGCTATTGATAAGATGTATTCTTGATTTGTTTAACAAAAATAATATTATTATTCCTAAAAGCATTGGAAATTACATTTTGCCATCTGTGCTACTTGTTTTTATAATAAATAGATATAAAGACATCTGTAATAAAATAAATAATTTTATTTGTATTTTCGCAAATAATTAACTATTTTTTGGATTTCGATACTAATAACAACAATTTTTTGGATTTTGTTACAATATATGTCTGGCACCTATAGTACAAAGCTTTTTAATAAATTTTTTTACGTTGTCGTATTTGGAGTCCAACATATATTTTTTATGATTCAAATTCAAATTCAAAATTAGAAGTGATGAGGTAGGCAAAGAGTTAAGCGTGATTTTAAGTGACCCCCAACACACTACAAGTTTAGAAACCAAATTCTAAGCAGGCTAATGACAAATGAGATAATATTGTTTCCGTTTTAAATTTATCATACTATATTCCATTTTCAGAATGTTGAGATACCTTAAATGTCTATCGAGGTCGTGACTTTAATGTCTGCCTGCTAAAAAGCAGGATTATTATAAATAAGAAACTCAACAGCTGAATCCAAAAGTGTCTATTGTCAAATATAAATATAACGGGGCAATGCCGGTCACATAGTCAGGATATTCGTGGTTGTTCATTGTTGTGCGCATTTAACACGACAGCATTAAAACACAGTCTTACAAACATAGGGTAGGGCGGGGCTAGTTGAGCATATGGGCAATCAAAATATCTCGGAAACTATAAACCGCACGCAGAAACATCAAATAGCGAAAAGAAAGCGTTGACAGAGAAGAACTTATCGCACGACCACCAGTGGTGACACGTCGATCGAGTAAAGTACATGACCGCATTATTTATTTTGACAACAAAGAGTAAAATAGTTGTAAACAATAATATTTCGTCTGAAATAGTCAGATTTCATTTGTTTTCAATCGGGTAAGTGTTATACAATGATAAATTTATTCTACTTTTGATTCATATAAAGGTTCTGCGTATAATTCTAACAGATAGTTCATAATCTCACCTTTGTCTTAAAATTTCGGGGTGGGGCTAGTTGAGCTATAGTTGCTCAACAAACATGGATTCAGTGTATCAGATATTTGGAATGTGGATGAGACAGTAGTGTCCACTCGTGTGCTGAAGCCAAATAAGATCGTAGCTGGGAAGTTTAAACTTTATCAGGCGAGAAACATGCATACAATGTCAAGTTTGCAGAAAATGGGCTCATACAAAATGTGAGCTGATCTTACTATCGCTTGTGTCGATTGCAACAATGACATGAGTTCAATATTCGAAAAATTTAGTTTTGTCGTTTTGCCCATAAAAATTGTAAATAAAATATCATTGTCAAAAACAAATTTGATTTCGTGTCTAGTTAACATTGAATCCATCTGATTGCTCAATTTGCCCCATAACCTTGCTGAACTTACCTCACCCATGGGGTATGATGAGCAAATATGACTTTCGGTATTTAAACAGCTGAAGCTCTTAATCTCAACTAGCTAGAAATAATTACTGTGGACACTTTTGCTAAGGGATATATTAGTAATGTAGAACAAGACATTAAGAGTTATCGTTGAGGAGCTATAGCCGCTCAAGTGAAAAATTGCTCAACTAGCCCCGCCCTACCCTAATAATCAGCAACAAATGTTATAATCGTAGAATGGCGCAAACTTCACAAAATTATAATTATGTAATAAGAACGTATACCGAAGATATCCCAGATATCACGCCTGCTACCAGCCTGTACGAGATTAGTTCAGCCCTAAATCAGCTTAAAAACAACAAGGCGCCGGGTGATGATGGAATTAGCTTTACCCTCCAGATGACCGCGAAATTGGTAATCGCTCTAGGTTTTAGAGACTAGAATATACCAGAAGATCGCCTGCCAACCGACCATGGCGAAAGCCGTTAATCAACTGGTGACCTTCTAGGTATACCAAGACCTGGCGGTAAATTATGCTTTTTACGATTTTGGAGAAATGGGACATAATTGCTATAGGCCTGTTATACTTTGCCTGATTCGAATTGTCTTTTTTGGATCGGATGGACAAGTGCTGACTTCCATGAGTAAGGGATTATGCCTTTTAAATATGAGTGCCGGAATAAATGCGTTAGTTATTCAATGATCACCGCTGCGATATAAGATGTCTTTAAGCTTACGGACTGGGAATCAACATCAACGGCGAATACATCACTCACATTGGATTCGCAGACGACATCGTAGTTGAGACCATGGAAAACTTTAGTCATATGCTCGATGGCCTCAATAGCTTCTCAAGGAGTAAGTCTCAAATGAACATGGACAATACGAAGATCATGTCAAATGTCCATGTAGCACCTACTCCCGTAACAATTGGGAACTGTACTGTCGAAATTCAGTTAGACAGGTCCAATTCTGCAAAAGTGTCACTCGTCGAATCCAACTCAAATGGGCTGCGTTCGCAAAGCTCCGCAAAATCTTCTCGTCCCAAATCCCATATTGTCTGAAGACGAAGGCTTTCAACCAATGTGTGTTGCGGTGACTTGACAATGACTTACGGTACGCAGACATGGTCGCTAACTATGGCCCCGATGAGAAAGAGCGTCCTCTGAGCGAGGGCAATGGAGAGAATATAATCAGAAATCAGGAGATCCGTAGGAGAACCAAAGTCACCGAATGATTGCAAAACTGAAATGGCAGTGGGCTGGGCACACAGCTCAATGGCCAGGTGTTCATTGGGGCATTAAGTGCTCAAATGGTGACCACAACGATCATCAGTTATTTATTATTATTATTTATGGGATCGGTAACTTGAAAGCTGCCCTTTGATTTTGATGTCAAAGATTTGTAGAAATGCGTAGATTTTAGACGGGAGATTAACCGCTTTATGTATTGCGGTTCGGTTGTTATTCCTCTTTACAACTTTACAGTTCAGATCATTGGTACCCAGCGCCACAACAGAAGCTGGCCATATGACTATTATTTGCAATCCGCTGTTGCTTTGACAGTCGAATCGGACCAGGGCTGTAATCTGCCCCCGGTAGGCACTCTAAGGTTACTTTACATTACCCAAGGCTAGGATGCCAAATAGGATCGCCTCCTATCCCAAGCTGCTGACTCTAATTTTATATAACCGGGTGTACTTGAAAAAAAAAGTATATTGGGAGAATTTCACATTTATCATCTTACCATGATAAAAAAAAGTAAAATTTCTTTTAGCTAATTGTTAGTTTTCCGAAAACCTTAATTGTAGGCATTTTTAAAATGTGCATTGTTGATCGGATACTCAGTATAGTATTAATTCTGACAGTGGAATATAAAAGCAGTTTTGTAACTCAATTAAAAATCACTTTATTCACTTAGATCAAGGAAATGATATAATAATATGAATATCAAAAGATTTTCTTTTAACGATTTACCAGCACTTCAAAAATGATTGGACTTTAATGAGAAGAAATGGCAAGAAACTTGTTGCCACTCTTTTAACGACCGTTCCCAATATTCAGTATATGTCTCACTTGAGATAAAAATCGTAACCATCGTTGACCTTTCTATCCCAATAAACTTATCGACGGTAATTCACCTTATCCGTACACGCTTGTATCTGTCAATGGGACGACGTATAGCTTACCAGCGATTGAAGTTTGTATGGAAATTGCAATTCACGCGTCCCAATATAAGGCGATAAGAATGACTTATCGGGTAAATTGGGACAGCTTCAGAATATTAACAGCTAATTACTGACAGTAGAAGGTAGTAATTTATCTTCTTCGGAACAGCCGTAAATAAACATTTACAGCTCCATTGTATTACGAATTATTTTAATAACATTATAATGTTATGTTATGCATTAAGAATCCTCAAACGTCAAATACTCAATACTTTACACGAATAAGTAAAAAAAATGTAAATTAGTAAATGAAAACACAAGATTTATTGAGATTCACAAGACACAAAATCCACACACACTATAAATACATAATAGACGAGGTATAATTTAAGCATTTTATTAACAAAAAATATAAATAAAACTACAAGTTTATTACATAGGTGTATTAAATAACTTTAATTTCAAAACCTGAAACAAAGTTTCAAATTACAAAATCAGCCAGCCCCTAAGAAATTTTAATTTTAAAATACTTTTGACTCAGAATATTTTATTGCACGGATATTTTATATACAGTTCTATATATATAGTATAACACAGATAATAGAATTCATAATTGCTTTGTTACATAAAAATATAACTCTTAGGTGTTTATTAGTACCACCTATTTGTGCAACGATTTAATTTTAACACCATAACAAGGGAATATCTTCCAAACCTATTTGCAATCTTCCTGTTGAACGCTTTCTACCCCAAATTTGCCACGCTATGCACCAAAAATTTTCTTAAACTATATTAGTTCTATCAATTGGTTTATACCTCCACGTTTTGTGAGGAAATTGTCCGTTGGATAGATGAACAATTAATTGATCCTATAAGCTTTGGTTTATTTCTTTAAGAGCTACGGAAATCTTTAACCAGAGCAAACATAATTATTTATAAACCTCGCACCTTGAGATAGGGACAGTTTGCCATATCTTTAATGTCATCTGATAGCCCTAAGAGCAAAGAATGTCTGGCTGAAGACAAAACGGTCACTCCTATAATCCTGGAATGTCCAGGAGTGGATAGCCAACGGGAAAAACCTCAGTAAATACGAGATCATATTTTGAACTTCTGGAAGGAGCTGTCTAGTTGGATTAACTGTTATTAATTTACCAGTAGGAGGTATTTTGCACTGAATGCCGATTGCTTGGAGAGCACAGCGTCGCCCATTGCAAATGCCGTGGCTAGTGAAATTATTAGGCTAATTATAGATAACATCTTATGCCTCAAAGTGACGAGCGCTATTGTGATGCAGCAAATAATTTTGGGTACGATCAAGAATCCAGAGCGGCACTGCATTGTAATGGGCAGGGAGTATCATTTACTTCTATGTTGAATGTCGTGGTCGCCTCGACGATTTCATAAAAAAGGCAGAAAGTTTGAAAAAGCACCAATGTAAAGTTTCTGGCACTGTTTGCAATCTGACAACTGTCTGATGGCGTAAATACGAATAGGTTCTGTTGATTTGAACATATTTAATAATTTACTGCGCCACTGGGTACCACAACGGCGCCTATTTCTGCCGTGAAACAGTAATGTGTAAGCAATATTGTGTGTCGGCCTGAAGGGCGCCGTAGCTAGTGAAATTACTAGACAAATGAGACTTAACATCTTATATCTCAAGGTGACGAGCGCAAGTGTAGTGCCGCTCAGAATTTATGACTTTTTCAATAATCTTGAGCGGCATTGCATTGTAATGGGCAGGGCGTATCAATAATCATCAGCTGACATCCTGATCGTCTCGATCCTTATTTTCATAAAAAAAAATCAACTAAATAACTTATTATATTATGCATACATTTAATATTAGCTAGAAGTGCTACCAACGACGTTGTAATCTTAGGTTATTGGGCTTTAAATTGACATTAAGCACCTAAGTATGAACCAATATATGAATTACAGTTAGGACAATAATGTTCAGCGTTATTACAAGTATCAACACAATACGGTACACACGCGCAGGGCCAGCATCTGAAAAAGAAATAAATATTTATTAGAAGGGTTTTCTTTATACCAATACGGGACGAGACGAGCAGTACGTTCAACTGATAGTAATTGATACGCTCTGCCCATTACAATGCAATGCCTTTCAGGATTCTTGAAAAACCCAACAAATGAGCGGCATTACAATTGCGCTCGTCACCTTTAGATATAAGATGTTAAGTCTCATTTTCCCAGTAATTACACTAGCTACGGCGCCCTTCAGACCAAAACACAGTAATGTTTACACATTACTGCTTCACGGCAGAAATAGGCGCCGTTGTGGTACCAATAATCCAGCCGGCTTCCTGTGTAAAGGACACTCTCACTGGTCCTAATACCTAACAGAACAAGATTAATTCAAATTATTAATAAAAATATGTTTAGATCACAATAATTCGCTATCGAGGCGTCCAATGGCAAAACCGTACGTCAAATTCATGTTCTTTTAAATGTTAGTTTTAAAAGGGATCAGATCTAATGACCACCAAAAAACATTACCTTAAGTTCTTCCTATACACCAAAATCTTACTTTAAACTTACAATGACTATCTACTTAACTCAAGACTCAAATTGTATTACAAAATTTCAACACATACGCCGCTTTTAAATTATAATGACGGTGACAGCTTAGAAGCTTGTAGTTATTTTTATTTTTCCTGTATTTCGGTCTGTAGGGCGCCGTAGCTAGTGAAATTACTGGGCAAATGAGACTTAACATCTTATGTCTCAAGGTGACGAGCGCAATTATTGTAGTGCCACTAAGAATTTTTGGGTTTTGCAATAGTCCTGAGTGGCACTGCATTGTAATGGGTAGGGCGTATCAATTACCATCTGAGCTGAACGTCCTGCTCGTGTCGTCCTTTATTTTCATAAAGAAAGGAGGCACATTAAAAGTACTTACCCAACTAAACATAAAAGAATAGCGAACAAATGAGTTCTCATTGAAGGTATCCTCTCGACTCGAGTACTGATGTGTTGGCCGCAAGATTGACACACTGTTACTGTCGAAGCTGGTCCCATACTGTTGACAATGACTGGAACTATGGTCGGTCCACGTATTATATTCACCTGGGGTTGGTTCGTGACTGGGTAGGAAGGCTGTTGATGGCCAGGGTACGGTGGAGGTTGCTGAGGTGGGTAATTGTGAGATTCAGAGCCCATTTTGAATCTGGAATTAAAACATTTACATTAATATTATGAATTCATAGTTATTAAACAACTCAACGAATTGAATTATTTTATAGATTTATTTGTGCTCATAAATTTAGAGATACGTTTCTTGAAAATATTTAGCCAACCAGAAACTGAGGATATATTAGAATAACCACTTCAAGTATTTATAAAGAAACAAATCAAATCAAATCAAAGGTTTAATGAACTCATAATATTGATTAACAATGGCTTCATACACTTAGTTTGGTCATACACTTAATTTCATAGCAATAAATAAATAATTAAAACAAAGACTGAACTAAATGATTACTTTAAATAAGTTAGTAAAGCAGATAGATTAGTTAGCGGCCGTTTTAAATAACCTTAGTTTAACTTACTATAGGTAGACAAATATATCCTTTAACGCTTACTTATATTTCAATAACCTATCGTCTAACATCTAACCTATAATGGATATAACTATGGATACATAAGATCTTGTCATTAACGGCCTTTTCCAATATTCAGTCTATCTCTTACTTGAGATAAAAATCGTAACTATCGTTGACTTTTCTGTCCCAATAAACTTATCGACGGTAACTCACCTTATCCGTACAAGCTGTCTGTCAATGGGACGACGTACAGTACCAGCCATAGAAGTTTGTATGGAAATTTCAATTCACGCGTCCCAATATAAGGCGATAAGAAGTAGATAAAATTTATTAAATAGGATCGATATTAGATAGAGTCAATAAATTAGTCATCAATTAAAAGAATGAATAGAATATTTTCTTCAAATTGAATAGCTCACCTCATTGGTTTTTTTTTAATATAAAAAATATGGATTACAATGTGATATCGTACAATAAACATTTATAATTAAAGAGCCTGGGGGTGTTCGCTTTATTCCCAGTGCGTGGTGACATTAAGAAACTCGTTTGTGCTATAGTAACCTTTCCAACACAAACGTTTTTTAACAATTCTTTTAAATTTCGTAACACATTTGTTTTGTACATTTTCTAGGATCATATTGTAGAAGCATATACATCAAAAGACTTACTAACTCGACTCAACCGAGTAGTAGGCATAACAAGTTTATGTTTCTTCCTCGTGTTAACAGTATGAATGTCACAGTTTCTAGAAAATTCCTCAATGTGCTTATGAACATACAGAACATTATGTATTGAGAAGCAATAGTCAAAATTTTTTATTTCTTTAATTTTTTTTCTTAATGATTCTTTAAGACCTAGGTTATAAATCGCGTTTAACACCTGCATCCGTAATCGAGCGTCCCCTAGTAAAGCCAAATTGTTTTATATGACGTAACTTATAAGTGTTAAAGTGAGTAAGCATTTGGCTTAAAATAATTGTTTCAATAATTTTACTAAGGGTCGGCAGCACTGAAACAGGGCGATTTAAATATTGGTTTAATTTAATTTTATTTCCAAATGTCAGAAAACACGCCATGTTCAATACAGCTATTAAAAACTAGTGCTAGAAATGGTGCTATGACGTCAATAGCTGAACTTATTATTTTTACAGATATGCCCCATATATCAGCAGTTTTTTTTTATTTGTAAAGATCTGAAAGTTTTAATTATTTCTGCTGAGCTAACAACACTGAATTAACAATTTTGTTTACATTCCTTAATATTTTCCAAAAGAAGTGACTCAGCAACACTGGTGGAGAAGACAAGAGTGCCTGAGATATAAACTGTAATGTCAAAAAAAATACTCAAAAGCAGAAGTTACTTCCTCCTCAGAGTGGATTTTAGTATTGTTTATTATTAAATTATATTCAAACTTACAGTGTATCGCTCTTCCAGATTCCCAGTTAATAAGTTTCCAATTCATTTTTATTTTATTTTAAGCATTTTTAATTATTTCTCTATCCGACAGCGTTTGTATTCTGCTGTTGAGGAGTAAGGTTCGCAGCAGAGTAATTTTAATTTTACAACGGCTTTAGACTTTGAAATGATATGAAAATGATAAAATAGAAACTCTTTTACTTATATAAGCATTCATAAAAAGTCATAATTTATCAAAATTTTTGTAACAAAATCCTTTTCGTGCTATTTCATACCTTATGCTGCCTGTTCTTTAAGTCTATTATGTATTCTAGTCCTCATTTTGTATCTTATAAAAGTTCAAGTAAGTCTACAATGCAAGAGCCCAGTGATTATTAAAATCTATGTATTTTCTCCTCCTCAATGGCGATTATTACCACCAACCTATTATAACCAAAATATAAAAAAATATTAATTTTGATGATCTTTGGAATTTTATCGATCTAGAAGTTTAACATGCAACAGTGTAGAATTTTTATTACTTGTAATATCTTGTGAGTTGATTGAACGAAGATAAAAGTTTGATAGTATATAGTACGTAATGAAAATACCTGGAAATACATTTGTTGGTAATAAGTTTAGAATCGTAACCAACATAGTGAAATTGTTTCAATCTTAACAAACAATATTCTCGGAAGAGTTTATAATGAAAATTTATGTACTTTCAACTGTGTAAACTTTAATAAAATATTTATATATGATCATAATATTGATATTTCTAGAAATTTTCACTTTTATAAAACAACAGGTGTCCTTATCATTAAAAAGATTAAATATAGATTAGTAAATAAGTAATTAGGAGTTAATTCAGTATTTTTATTTCTATATTGTTTTTCGCATAAGTATTTTAGTTTAGTAATGTTATGAATAACTTTAATTTCGATTTTTAGACAATAAGGAACTAGACGAGTAGGACGTTCGGCTAATGGTAATTGATACGCCCTGCCCTTTACCATGTAGTGCCACTCAGGATTCTTGAAAAATTCAAAAATTCTGAGTGGCACTACAACTGCGCGCTTCTCCTTGAGAATTTCACTAGCTACAGCGCCCTTCTGACTGAAACACATTAATGCTTACACATTACTGCTTCTCGGCCAAAATAAACCGTTGGGGTACCTATAATCTAGCCGGCATCCTGTGCAAAGGAGCCTCCCACTGGTGAAACTTATGGTAACACTCATAATAGTTTATCTTATCCGTACATGTTAAGATATGTATCTAGTTGGTAAACATAAATAACATAATAATGAGATATGAATATGTTACTATGTAAGAAAATCTAGTTCTAGGTAATTACAAAGATAAATAAATAAAAGAAGAAGCAGAAACAAATATGGAAATGGAAATGACAATCCTTTGACATGCCACCCTGGTATTCATAGCCATACCAACACAACCTTCTTTGAAGGCAATCAGTACAGTAACATTGTTATTTTATATTTATTATATACTAGCTGATACCCGCGACTTCGTGACTTGCTTAGTCCTTACGTAGTACTTAGACAAATCTTTATTTCTTAAGACTTTATTAACTTTATATTAAATGAAGATATCGCTATATTTTATCAATTTATATAAAAATAATCTGATAGATAGATGTAAGTAATCTTACAACTATTAAATTGGTTAAAATAAAATTTATTTATTACCTCCTGAGAGAGTTGGAAAGATATGAAAAATCTAATTAGTTATTCATTTTAAACTATTATTTCAATTCTATTTCTGAACGACGCGACGATGTTGTTTTTCGTTAATTCCGAGCATATTCATATTAATTCACTTGGACTTTCACAAATAATTCAAGACCAAAATTAGCCAAATCGGTCCAGCCGTTCTCGAGTTTTAGCGAGACTAACGAACAGCAATTCATTTTTATATATATAGATTTTACCAGTGGGAGGCTCTTTGGACAGGATGCTAGATTATGGGTACCACAACGGCGCCAATTTCTGTCATGAAGCAGTAATGTGTAATTGAGACTTAACATCTTATGTCTCAAGCTGACGAGCGCAGTTGTAGCGCCACTCGAATTTTTGGGGTTTTTCAAGATACCTGAGCGGCACTGTATTGTAATGGGAAGAGCGAATCAATTACCATCAGCTGAACGTCCTGCTCGTCTCGTCCCTTATTTTCATTAAAAAAATGTTAGGAGATTGCCGTTAGTGACTAACTGAAATTGCTGGGTTTATGAAACCTAACAACGAAATTGCAATGCCGCTGAAAATTTTGGATATTTCGAGAATCGTGAGTACTGCATTTCATAAACACGCTGGCAAGGCCGAATACTGGTTAGGTATTATTGGTATTTGGCAATACCAATATTTTATATTAAACTATAGTTAAAAACAACGAAAATATTAACAGAAGTGACACAAAATATACGTTTATCAGATCAATGACGCATTTACATATAAAGACTTATCAGTATTTGAAAGAACACGAAAAATGACTCATAATTATTTTGAATTGAGCTCTCCGTTCAGTGAATAACAATTTAAATAAAACTTCATTTCTCACTCAACAATACATACGAGATCTATTTGAATAAAGAATATTACGCTCATTTTTACCAATTACAAAAATATTTTAATAATGACAGCTTAAATTAATCGCAGATTATTAATCAGTGATATCTGCTTAGTAAGTTTTAGTGAGGTGTACTACAATAAAATATATTATAATTATGTGACATCATCATCATTTCAGCCGGAAGACGTCCACTACTGGACAAAGGCCTCCCCCAAAGATCGCCACATCGACCACATCCAACCTATTCTGATGATCTTGACCAGATCGTCGGTCCATCTTATGGGGGGCCTATCAACACTACATCTTCCGGTACGAGTTCAAACTACTGAACCATTACCAGTGGGAGGCTCCTATCCACAAGATGCTGACTAGATTATGAGTACCACAACGGCATCTATTTCTACTGTGAAGCAGTAATGTGTCATTGTAATAAATGCATTACTGTGTTTCGGTATGAAACACTGCTTCACGGCAGAATTTATTATCTTCTTAATATATATAAATTACGTGACACGTTGTTTGTCCGCGATGGACTCCTAAACTACTGAACGGATTTTAATGGGGATTACTTCATGAAGTGCAGTTTGTTCCAACTTGAGAGATAGGATAGTTTTTATTATAATTTGGGACCCATAATTATTTTTATTTTCAATATTTGTTTTGAATGGAAATTTTTCTATGAGAGATAATTAGTGACGCACGGTTTGACAGTTCCGCTGTGAAACAATTTCATTATAACAACAGGGGGAATTTTTACAGAATATTTCTTGATATTTTGAAATATTATTGGCAAATTCCTATAAAACAGTATTTTTATATTATCTGCAGAACAACATCTGTCCGGTCAGCTAGTTATTAATATGAAATTAGGGTTATTATGAAGTTCAAGAATATGTAGATGATAAAAATGTATGGATATTGTCCATACATTTTTATCATCTACATATTGAAATAATACATATGAAAACTGAGTGAAAATAGGCGAGGCAAACTAGCAAAAATTGTTTTTCTCCATCAAGATAATGCCCTGCTCACAGGTCCGCTATTGCGATGACTGCAATAATTCGAGATGCTGACTTAAAAATATTTGAGTATCCTCCATATTTACTTGAACTCTAGCCCCCAGTGTTTTATATTATGTATAACCAAGTATAAAGGATTATTTGTAAAGACATAGATTGGAAGAAGATGATGAAGATGTAGTCGCTGAAATACATAAATTTTTATGTTTGCAGGATGAAGAATTTTTAACAAAAGAATACCCAAATTAAGAAAAAAATTATTGCGAAAAATAAGATTAGATCAAATAAAATTTAAGGGCATATGCATTCTCACCATTTACTGGACGCCACAAACGAAAATAAACTATAAATATATTTTTTAATAGCTGTTTATAAGCCCGTATTGTTTTTCACCTAAGTATATGCTTAAAGTGATGGCCTTGCGATAAAATTTTCACTTATTCATCCTTGTATATTCTTTCGACACAACACTACCTAACACACCTATTATTCGCTACTATTGTATCGCATTTGACTAATTAAAAACTACCACAGTTCGTGTTTTGTTAATGTTGTTTGACAAATGCGAGCACTAGGAATACATTAACAATTATCAAACATGACAAATATATGAATATTTAATGTATTAGGTATAATAATAATACTTACATTACTGTTTTTCTAATTATTACTTCACTTTTTAATTGCTCAGTAAAACAGTGCACGTGTTCAGGCTTTGAGTTCGACTGATCTATAAATGAAACGAATGTTGTCGCGACTGATAGTGTCCGTTATTGGTTGATAACAATGTTCGCTTTATCAGCACATACCTGAAGATTGTTTCGCAACGATAAATAAAATATGGTGCCTGTGAAAAAATATCGGCGGAATAAAAAACTATGAAAAATTTTTTCTTAATAGGAATAGTAATTACTATGGTTTCATAAATCGAAGACTTTTTATGTTAATCAACAGTTCTAGCATAGTTTATTTGTCACTTAAAATATAATATAATATTTAAATTCAATGTGAGAGTCAAATAAACCTTAATGAGGCTTTAACAAAGTGCTTTTGAATCGTCGCAAAAAAAATATTTTTAATTACTGATTATACTATAATATGTTCGGAAAAGTAGAGCTCGTAAGAAAATTAACGGCACTTTTTAAATTAGAGTATTTTACAATGGCTATAATATACAACAGAACATACCAAATTAGTTTGTAACGTGCTGGACTAATTTGATAGGGTGAATAATAAAAATTAATTACTTACATATTACTAAAAAATTTTTGAATGATGTAATGTTGGGTATCGAAATCAATTTAATCTAGAATGCCGTGCATATGCATTGACTTTTAGACATTGATTAGCTATAAGGGAAATGTTATTCGAGATCAAAAATATAAACAAAGTATTGTCACTGTCAAAATGACAATTCAGGGGAAATCAACATTTTTCTAGATGATAAAAAATTATTTTGATTCATAATAAAAATAAAAATAAATATTTAAGTAACGAATGTATTTATTTAATAATGCTTTATACTTTTAATTGTCACCTGCAATTATATAATTTTAATGTCAATGTTCGCTCTCTGGATTGGGGTGAAGAAGAGCCGGGGGGAAGAGCTTGACTGTTATTAAAAATTGAGTCACCGAATCTATAAGGTGGTCAACGACACAATTTTTGTGCTTCTTTGTAAAAGTCACGTTTTGATATATTATGTTGCTGTCGTCGCCTCTTTTAAACTCTCTTCAAATGATTTTACCATTTAAACTAAAAGTTTTATTGTTCAAACTAATTTGATGGGATTGAGTTCATAATGATAAGGGAGTAGTAGTAGGATGGTGACGCCAACGAAATAAAAAAACATAAACATAATAAAAAAAAATTAAGACCACATTCAATAACGACGAACATCAGATAACGCACAAAATAAAATGGCTACCAGTCATTCCTGTCACTACGTCAATTATTTTTTTAATATTATTACGTTACATATAACCTTTAGAGGAGCCAAATGTTTGAAGCTCCTTTATTATTGCCAGTACCATAGCAAATAATGCACAATTAAATTTAAAAAAAAATTACATTTTATATTCAGATGTATTTTCAGTACATTACAAAAAGGAAACATTGTGCAATATTAATTTTTATGTATTTAAATTTTAAAAGTAAATTTTAGTACTTTCCGATACCCAACTTGGCCATGGTACTACTAATACTAATAATAATAAAAAACTATTTTTAGTTGGCAATACCATTGTTTATAATTTTGATCTCGAACACAGACGTATAATGGGAACATCATAACGTACTAGGGTTTTTAATAAATGTAAGTAAGCAAGGGCTTCAGTCAATACGTGATCTCATGATAATTACGTTATATACTAGCTGACCAGACAGACGTTGTTCTGTACATAATAAATATAATACCGTTTTTGATGAATTTGTCAATAATTTTTCATAGTAACATAATAATATGCTCCTTGTTGTTATAATGAAATTGTTTCACAGCAGAACTGTCAAACCGCGCGTCAAAAATACTCTCACAGAAAATATGTCCAAACAAAACAAATATTGAAAATAAAAATAATTATGGGTCCCAAATCGAAATAAAAACTATCCTATCTCTTAAGTTGGACTAAACTGCACTCCATGAAGTTATCCCCATTGAAATCCGTTCAATAGTTTAGGAGTCCATTGAGGACAAACAATGTGACACGAGATTTATATATATTAAGATTATGAAAGCAGTTCTTACAATGTTATTGATATGAAGGGTTAAATGTAATTTACTATCCAACATAATACCTAGGTCCTCAACAGATAAAAAATTACATATTGCAACTTAACGTAGAAAAAAACTTTAATTGATTTATTAATATAATTACATTACAATCCACTAATTATTAAAAAATTATAAAAATTGCATTTTACAGCTAAAATGTACGTTTTCTGCAGGTATCAAATAATCAATTACGGTCCTCACGGATTAAACTTATGAAACTATGAAATTTGTAACTGACTTAGATATTTTTGCTCATCAGAATATAATAAAAATAAAAATATTATAATGATGATAGCACTTCTATAAATAGTTAAGATAGATGATAAATAGCAAAGGTTCGAGTAATGATCCTTGAGGCACGCCTTGCGTTACATTTATACTCACCGACTAAAAACTCATTAAAAATAACTTTTTCAGTTGTTTTTGTAATATATATCAAGAAAACTAGCGTCACAAGTTATGTAATACACGAACAGGTAAGCACTTTACTTAGCAAAATTTCATAATCTAACTTGTTGTATGCCTTCTTTACATCTGTGTTAATCAGATTGGTTAGCACGTAAATCCATGTTAGTGAAGAAAATTTAATAACGATGTTAATAGTAGATCGGTTTTTGACGAAAACATATTATTCCTGAAAATTGATGCAATGGATAACAGGATAGAGTTCGCTGTGAACAGGTCGTTCCTTTAACGCTTTACTAAAAAAAAACACGGTAGTTTTCTACGTTCTACTTGGAGCTACTTTTATGTACATAATAAGCTACTTTTACACGTTTCCATACTTCAAGGGAATATATCATAATAGATACATATTTTATTAAAATACTTAAAAAAATATGCCAACTCAAACATGCGTATACATTTTATAAATATAGTGCAAAACATAGAAAAGATTATTTTTTCTCTACAATATTTAGGAGTTACTCCCAAGTTAAACAAAAATATTGCGAATTTCAATACATATACACCTGATGTAATATCAATATTATGAGAGATCTTGTGGTTACTCATAGAGAAAAATTATTATTTATTTTAAACAAATTTTCTTTGAAGTATTTTGAATGATTTTACACTTTTAAGATATTTCTTGATTTGTTGTTGAAAAAACCAAAACGATTTCCTTCTTTTAGACATAGACTGCATCTTAAGTTTATAAAAGGATATAATATGTCGAACCACAAGCCTCCTCCTTTTTGATTTTGGTTGAAAATGAGTTTCAATGGTCACGAAAACTATTACTTCGCGAGTGAAGTCACAGGCGACCGCTAGTAACTAAATAGTATTACGAACTCAAATAAAATCAATAAACTTGTTTGCAGTGCATTTATTAGGTTCAGTATGAATAGATCGCGCGTCGATGTCAAACTGAAGATAAGTTAATCTTGATGGAAAACATATTAGACTAATGGATGAACACGGACAAAACACATCCCTAATCTATCATTTAGAGAGAACTCATTGCTTCGAATGGATCTGTCTGGATATTCTCTTAGAAGTTTCTTATATACAACTTTCAACATACTTTCATCTGAAATAACTTTGTCTGTTAATTATTATTATAATTAATTAGATAGATCTAGAGTATTGATGATTTGATGGAGTTATTAATTATGTGAATACGAACCTTAATATATTTGCTAAGAGTTTTAAGACTGGTAGATTTTATCTTGACTAGTTCTAAATTTTAATTATTATTAAAAATAAAATTTTTTACTCAAATAGATATAATATGAAAAGAGTTACGTACGAAATTACAACATGTTTAGACTATAATCGATTTGAAAGCTAGACATCTGTGAGAATTGGCAAGTATTTCAAATACGCTTTTAAAAAAAATATTCATATTAAACCACTAATCACAGATCAAATCACCTAAAATATTGCTAGCGAAGCTATACAATGTCCTTTTAAGAGACAATACAACAGCAAACGTACGCAATACATACAGTACTTGTATAGCGGTATATATTTGCGTGGCAATCAATCGATTTCAATTCACTAATGATCACCAAATTGAATGCACATGAAATGATACTCATATAGAATGATATATACGCGTCACATTTCATCTGACTATTGGTTGAAATCATGAGCGCTTAATACAGCATAGAGGGTAGGAGCTCACAAAGGGCCTCTATTTGTCCTACACCCGACTCTGAGCAAGCAATCGCCTAATTGAAACGTCGGCATCACTCCACCTACAATGTTCCTGATTCATGTGAAATTTGATGACCTATTATTGCTACTGTGAGATTCTAAATATGTATAATAATTTTGATTATTGCTTGATAAAAATCACGAAATGGTCGAGAATTTTATCAGTGTATGTCGTGCTGGTGATTCGAACGGATTTTATTACGTTGTGCCACGTTTCCATATAATATGATAGAAACACGATACAATATAAAATGCAAAAGGGATTGACAGTTGTATCAATGCACAGGCCAGACACTTAGGGATAGAAACTTAAAATTTTGCACACTTATTCCACTTTTAACTGATACACACACTACATTACATACACTAAGGAAGGATTCTACAAAATTTAACCCCCAAGAGGGTGTAATAGGGGATAAAAGTTTGTATGAAACTTTTTATTCTCTGGACATATTTGCGTACTCAGTATGGTAAAAATTATGAGTAACGTATTTCAGCGTTTTCCAGAAATTCAGCACCTAATAGGGTAAAATAATAAACACACAGGTGAAATCCTTAGGGCTAGTAACTTAAAATTTCGCACACGTATTCTTCTTACGACATAGGAATCCACTAATGAAGGGGTTTTTTCAAAATTCAACCACCAACCGGGTGGAGTAGGGAAAAAACTTTGCATGAAATTTTATATTCCTTCCACATATTTGCATGAAATTTTGTATAAATTGAGTACGGTGAAAACATGGAGTTACGTATTTATCACGATGCTGCCATTTCATTTCATTTGTTCATATATTTATTATTTTCTAGTTGACCCGACAGACGTTGTTCTGTATATAATAAATAAAATGGTATTTTTATGAATTTGTCAATACTATTTTATAACATCAAGAATTATTTCCCCTGCTATAAATATGCTCCCTGTTGTTGTAATGAAATTGTTTTACAGCAGAACTGTCAAACCGTGCATCAATAAATTCTCTCATAGAAAATATGTCCATACAAAACAAATATCGAACGACGGGGGACACATCAAAGGAAAAACAAAATTGTTGTTTTTATTTATTTCCGAACACTTTCAAATTTATTCACCTTTTAAACCTTCCCTGGACTTCCACAAATAATTCAAGACCAAAATTTGCCAAATAGGTCCAGTCGTTCTCGAGTTTTAGCGAGACTAACGAACATCAATTCATTTATATATATATAGACTAGTTGACCCAACAAACGTTGTATTGCCATATAAAGTAATAAGAAAATTAATAATTAAAATTTTTGGGGTATAAAAAATAGATGACGACCTATTCTCAGACTATATATTTAGGTTATATAGTTATTTTATAACTATCTATCAGCTGTTATATTTCTGAATGTTGGCCAAGAAGTGCTTAGTATCATTTAGAAAGAAAGATATATAAAATCTAATTAGTTTTTTTTTTAATTATTGTTTCAATCTGATTTCTGAACGATGGGTGACTCATCAAAGGAAAAAAATAATTTTTGTTTATATTTATTTTTTCCGAGAATTTTCATATTTATTCACCTTTTACACCTTCCCTGGACTTTCACAAATAATTCAAGACCAAAATAAACCAAATCGGTACAGCCGTTCTTGAGTTTTAGCGAGACTAACGAACAGCACTTCATTTTTATATACATAGATTATAATTACATATATTGTTCTTCATGCCTAATATCAATTTACAGTGTCAGTCTCAAAAACAGAAACAAAGAGGCACCTTTAATGTATTAAATTCCTCTGGATGGCTCAGTAGAAAATCCTGTGCAGAGTCATTCAGTGATTATCTTCTGCTATGTAATTTCATTTAATGTTAATAATGAGTGAAATAGAACTAAAACTGATAACTAAAACAATATCTATCTGACTTTAAAGTATACCTATCTTATAATAATAATAAGAAACTTTTAAAAATATATAGCAATAGATAAAGCAAATAGTTATAAATAAATAAACATATTTAAATAAAATATATATATTAAGTTATTTTAATTTTATTAAGTTATAGTTATTTCTGCAGTGAAGCAGTAATTACTGTGTTTTGGTATGAAGGGCGCCGTAGCTAGTGAAATTACTGGGCAAATGAGACTTAACATCTTATGTCTCAAGGTGACGAGTGCAATTGTAGTGCTGCTAGAAATGAGCGAGAAACCTGAGCGGCACTGCATTGTAATGGGCAGTCTCATCCTTTATTTTCATAAAAAAAAGAAATGTTAAGGCAGTTCTAAAGTAAACGTGCGCGAAAGAAGCCAAGAGTAATCGCACGTAAAAGTTTCCGTACTATAAAGAGTGTGTATTTTTCAAAAATGGTCTTAAAGAAACCTTTTTAACCGATTTCAAAAGAGGAGGAGGTTCTCAATTCGTCGGTATGTTTTTTTATGTTTGTTACCTTTACCAGAACTTTCGACTGGGTGAACCAATTTGGATAATTCTTTATTTTATTTTATTGGTTGTGCTACCCATGTGGTCCAATTGCAATTTGGTCCAGAACTGACAGTGAAATCCATGAGAAAACTATAAGTCTTAAAATTAAAAAGTTTAAAAATAATTGCGTATTTTATACAATGTAATTAATTAATTTAATTCTAGTTACGATTATTGTTATCTCTCTCTCGGGGCCGCGGCGGAAGGACACCGATTCCAAAAATAACAATAATCGTAACTAGAATTAAATTAATTAATTACATTGTATAAAAATACGCAATTATTTTTAAACTTTTTAGTGCATATCTATTGTTTTGCAATAGTGTTTTTGAAGTCAGTTGTCTTTTTGTTAAATTTTTTTTCTTATTTTCATGTCGGCCATTTTGAAATTCAATCTTTAAATTGTGTCCAGTTGATTCTGAGACTATCATCAATAACTTCACAAAACATTACCTCTTTATTTTTTTGGTAAACAAGGATGGATAATAAGAGACGTGCACTAATTTAACTTTCACTTTTTGTTGACTCACTTACACTGTAACTTATAGAACCCGTTAGAATTTTTTTTGGGAGAGAAGCAAAATACATTTACGTATTGAAGACCCCGAAACGGGGCCCATAATATGGCGGACTCACTTGCGCGGGTGTCCGCGTCCTACCGACTTATAACTCCTCTATGCTGTCAGCCCCGAAGGCTTTTACAGCAACATAGGACGTGGATTGTGGAGGCCGCAAAGTCTATGCAACAACAGTCACGGAGCGTCTCCTAAGAAGACTCGTTCCAATTTTACCGATTAGAAGTGCATGGTCGGAATATAGGAAAAAAGCAATATGGTCTTCTGTTAGTGCGTTGTAAGAATTGCACAGCGCCATCTATAGGTTTTCTAGGAACTAATTTTACCTTGAGAACACAACACAACACTAGTACGATTTAAACTTAACAATACATAATATATAGTATTTCATAGCTGCACAAAATGTGTGGCTGCAAAAGTGAAATTAAAAATAAACAGCTACAAGCCAGCTACGGTTGAAAAGTTTTGCGACACACTCAATATGACCGTGAGTCGGGACTCGGGAGGGCTCAGGGCACTCCTATATGCCATAACTTTATTATTGCTATTCAGTTTATACGCCACGCCAGGTAAGAGTGCCAAAGCTTTTACTATTTTGTTTGAAACTTTATATTTAGAATTTCATTGAGCAATCTAATACACCAAGTTATTTTATTATTGAAGTGAAGACTTACATTTGGCTGAGAACTTTAATTTGTAATTATTGAATGGGACTGAGCTGTCACGTTCAAGTATTTAATTGTTTATAAAAAAAAATTATGACCAGCTTTACTGATAACTATTGACAGTTAGGTTTATATTTGCATGAAAGAGATTGTAAGACAGTTAGTTATCTGTTAGTGTCTAATAAAATGATAAAAGTTACTTATGGTCAAAACTGCTTATATTCATTAGACGAATATTTTCAATAAAAAATTGACAATTATTTTTAAATATTTATTAATATAATAAATAATACTGCTACTAATCTTTTGTTAAATTGATATTATTGTAACTTATGATTTAGAAATATATTTTGTAAAATTTGCAAGTGATAAATGTGGCAAACCACGGACTAGTAAAAAAATAAGGACTCCGTGTCACCTTACAAAACAGTTTAGCACCAAAACAAGCCGATTAACGTGTAAATACATAGCCCCACGCACACAATTACACAACAACAAGCCGATAGGCGGCCTTTAAGAGAATTATCATCGTCTATGACAGATCAGTTTGCGTCTCAATAAAATAATTTAAAAATGCCGTCGTGCGATGTGAAATGTGTGAAAACGATACTATATAAGTATCTGTAGTAGTATATATGCTTATTTAAGGGAGTAAAAATTGTGTAACTAGTATCCCCCGTAACCGCACACACTCTAGCATAACGGTGCTTCATTTGCTAATATCACGGCGCGGAGTCCTTCTTTTTTTACTCGTCCGTGTTGGCAAACGTGGACTTTATAATATTTATGTAACATCAATGGAACATGTTTATTGCAAGTAAAAGCTTTCCCTTGAGGAAATGTTTGTTCGAGCGAATCTCGACTTATTTGTAAGTCGAAATTAATATTAAAAATTACATACTATGGAGTTAGCCACCACGTCTGCGTACCGTAAGTCATCACTGGCAACACACACTGGTTGAAAACATTCGTGTTCAGACACTGTGGTTTTTTGTTGCAATACGAATCAATTAAGAATGATATAGTGAAAGTGATTGCCATTTGGTGTCGAGACACTTGGCCCGTGGGGCCCAGAGGCGCGGAGAATGTTCAAAATACTATCTTCGCGCCTCAATAAGGCTACTGGAAACCCAAGCGTTGGCAGCTATTTCGGTCAACGGATCAGCCTTGCTATCCAACGCGGTAATGCTGCCAGTATTCTTGGTACGCTTCCACGTAATGATAGTTTTAATTTTATGTAATCGTAGAATTGTAAATATAGTTATAAGATTTGTTTTGCTCGCCATATATATTTTATTAAACAGCAATTCACTCATTTCCCTTGAGTTCGATGCCATGTTCAATACAAATAAGATTATACCTATAAACTTGCAAGTTTTCATTTCTAGGGTTGCCAAAGAAGGCGATAAATCAGAATACATTAAATATACGAGTATTATAAATATGGAATATTTGTTAAGTAAATAGTTATAACAGAAATTACCTCGATAATAAACAAATTTATACATAATTTGTTCAAAAGCATATATTTTAGTTTATATTTGACAGCCCTGGATATTCCGAATCTATTCGTTACGTACCTGGCTGACGCGCCTCAGGCATACATTGCGTCTTACTCATTGACCAACATGATTAGAGCTTTGATTATACATAGATTGCTGATCTCTTCAACACCAGAAACAGGGAACAGAGCTCAATATATATTGGTAAATTACTTAGCAGGTTAAACCGTATTTGCTAATGGAATACAGATGTGACGACGAGCTCCACCGTACATTCTGAGGTTCACCGTATTACCAACACCTCGTTACTGTTATCCTATATTAACACGGTTTGTTAACTTCGAAATAACGCTACGAAAATAACAAGCATTATGAATGCTTGATGGCAGCAATTTCCTCTATTATTATCACGAAATTCATTTCATTTTACTTTGTAAAGCTGTGCACGAAATATAAATAATATTCTGTAGATCCTTGGGGTATTTTAAACTATACTAACAAATGTAGAAAGATGTATGTATATTTTGATTGGTGTTTCATGTTAGCATAATAAAAAATAATACTAAATCACTTATCGCTGTTGGTATAAGTCACCTGTGAGGCGACATATTTTACAAGTATACGTTTATAAGCTTCGACTGCTATACCTATACATTACCGCATTTACTCCATTTTTAATTAATCTGGTTCAATAAGCAGCAATAAAAGGCACAAAAAGGCATTAATTTTCCCAAAATTTTAGATTCCTTTAGAATTCTTTTAGATGTCTTTTCTAATATACTAGACACTACTCCCAGCATTTTTTTTGCGCTCTTTTTAATGAAATATACAATACAATGTTGAACAATTCAGTTTAGTTTATTCTGTTTAGGCTACATATTAAATTTAGAACCCATTTCGGACAGTGACAGTTGACACACGACTAAGGACAGAAGTGTGCTTACATTGTTTTAAGCACACTTGTATAAAAAAAGTGTGTGTGTACTTATGTATGCACGCATGAAGTTATACTTCTTTGGCCTAACAAAGCAAAAATCCTTAATACTATTTATATTTAGTGCTATTCTACGTTTGTAGAAAGAACAATATTGTAAAAATCTTGCAACGATGGCTTTGACAATTTATTATTAAATAAAGAATACGGCTGTACGGGCTTGAACCCTTTGCCTATCCTAATAATGGATGAAGATACCAAAAAAAAAGAATGAATGTTGCAAACGTCAGAAAATTTTAAGAACCAACTTCACCATGTTACTTTTGTGTTATAGTGATGCGCGCGCATCTTAAAATTTCACTGTCATTTATTTTTTATAACGCGCCTAAAGAAGTATAACTTCAAAAACTTTTGAAGTATTGTACTTCCAGTGGGAGGCTCCTTTGCACAGGATGCCGGCTAGATTATGGGTACCACAACGGCGCCTATTTCTGCTGTGAAGCAGTAATGTGTAGACATTACTGTGTTTCAGTCTGAAAGGCGCCGTAGCTAGTGAAATTTCTGGTATCGTGTCTCAAGGTAACGATCGCAGTTGTAGTGCCGGTCAAAATTTTTGGAGTTTTTCAAGAATACTAAGCGGCACTGCATTGTAATGGGCAGGGCGCATCAATTACCATCAGTTGAACGTCCTGCTCGTTTCGTCCCTTATTTTCATAAAAAAAAATTGATTATTCACAAAACAACGGTGTTGGCTTCGTATTAAATCTATAGGTAAATATTATCTTTATTCGCAACACAAACAATAAAACATTCTTTCTTTAACCACCTGTCAAACTCTTTCACGGAACGTGGCTTGAAAACTTTATATTAAGTTCGGGAAATTACCTGAAGGGCTTAATTAGGGTTCCTCGTTACCAAATACCTTTACGAGTCAATAATAAATTAACACAACCGCGTTGCGGTTAACTGGATATCTTATAAACGTGGCTTGGTAAATATCTCTTTGAAATTGTTTTGACTCTAATAGCCAGTCAATTAATTGGACTTTCGACTTGTGTTGGCACTTTATGGATGCCTCTAATCTATATTGTTTATGAGAATTTGTTTTGTGCTAAGCTAAGGCTTTTTATTAGTTAGTATATGAAATAATGTTAGACCCACTTTTGGTTGGTATTTACTGCTCTAGCAATAAAGATATTTATTTATTAATTGGTTCCCAAACAACATACATGTATTTATCATTACAAGACAAGGCTAGTTTAAGTAAATCATAATCCAAATGATTTGAGTTTTCTTTATTGTTAATTCCGCCAATATTTGTCTTTAAACAATTCGACACGTGTTTCGCCTCTACACGAGGCATCCTCAGGACATGTTGAGTCGCCAAAATCTGGCACGACACATATTTATGGATTTCCGCAAAGTAACGCCTACTTCAATAATTTTTTTTAAGTAAATCATGATTATCATATACTTCAATTAAATGGAAATAATAATGATGGCTAAAATAAATATAGATTTATATAATACAATAGGTTATTTTATATTACTATCACGACTTAGGAAAATACATGTAAACGTGTTAACTTATAAAAAAAATAAACAAAAATTTAAAACACACATAAGAAGATAAATTTTATACAAAAAATAGTATAACATACAATAAGCCAAAACTGATAGACATTTCAAAATACATAAATATGAAGCACGTAAAGATAAGATAAGATTTACCAGTGGGAGGCTCCTTTGCACAGGATGCCGGCTAGGTTATGGGTACCACAACGGCGCCTATTTCTGCCGTGAAGCAGTAATGTGTAAACATTACTGTGTTTCGGTCTGAAGGGCGCCGTAGCTAGTGAAATTACTGGGCAAATGAGACTTAACATCTTATGTCTCAAGGTGACGAGCGCAATTGTTGTGCCGGAATTTTTTGGGTTTTTCAAGAATTCTGAGTGACACTACATTGTAATGGGCAGGGCGTATCAATTTCCATCAGCTGAACGTCATGCTCGTCTCGTCCCTTTTTTCATAAAAAAAAAGCTAAATCTCTAACTGGCAGTGTTTAAAAATAGGCGTCGAAAACTCCAAAGACTATTAAAAAACACATCTATACAGTTATTGATATTTCATATTAATAAATTATATTGAATTTGTTACAAAGTTATTTTTAACCGACTTCAAACAGGAGGAGGTTATCAATTCGATCGGTATTTTTTTTTATTTATGTACACCGATTACTCTGAGATTTATGATCCGATCTACGTAATCCTTCTTTTGTTTGATGCGAAATAGATGCCAATTTTACATAGTTTGGCCCAGTAGTTTTCATTTTATGAACATTTATATTATGAAAAGTTTCGTCTACCTGGATGACATAATTGTTCTGTGTACGGCTTTTTTTTTGGAGTTTTCATTCAGGTTGATTATAGATATATAGAATTAGTGTTAGATAAGAGATACATCTATATATCTCCATCTACATATATTATGAGCCAAGGATTAGATTTCGCGGTTCAAATATTCACTCTGAAATGAAATGAATTGAACAAAGCAAAAAATTGTTTTGGAATAGGGTATGCCCAGATCTTAAATATTACATTGTATACTCTATCCAGCTTATATTTAAAGCATGCAAAAACTTAACACTTATTTAAATATTCTATATACTATAGTAAAATATTTTCATGCATTTTAAATGTAATGATTCTTGATATTAACATTTTCTTTGACAGTATTTTCAAGTCGTCAGGCAATTTGTTATATAATTTTATACACATGTAATGGCTGTTTTGGCTTGTACCACATATTGCTATCCATACACCTCAATTTATTGTGGCTTTGATTTTTGACATTCACGCAGAGTGGGCGCGTAACTGTGGTGCGTGCATGAACCTACGATAAAAATAACGATTCATTAGTCAAATAAGAAATTTTTATGTTGTTCAAAATTTAAATTATTTACTAAAATGCTACGCCATCTTTAATCATATTTTGTTTGCACGTTAAGCGTACTAGTTTATGCTTTAGCGCTGCGTGTTTATACTGTATGGTTAGATGATTTACTGTTCCAGCGCTGAAGCGCAATTTTGTGCAAACTTAACAAAATGGAGAATAGCTTTGCTTTGGATAGATTCTGTTTCCTTTAGTAATAATAGCTCTTTTTACATAACAATAATCGCATTTTGTAAAGTTCACGAAGATAGTATGTCAAGGATTAGATACTTGGAATAAAACAGGGAATAGAAATTGAAGCAATGTTTAATAATAGTTAATTATGAATGGTATTAGAAACAATTTGTTATGTTTTTAAAGTGATAACCCTCACTTCTGGGATTAATACACAAATAAAATTAGAAAACAAAATTTTATGAACAACGCGGGACTCGAACCCACGACCTCTCGCGTTACGTGCGACTGCTCTGCCAACTGAGCTAACAACTTGAGAGTTAAACAAAGCATACAAGATTTTATGACGATACGGAACGGTTAGCTCAGTTGGCAGAGCACTCGCATGGAACGCGGGAGGTCGTGGGTTCGAGTTCCGCATCGTTCATAAAATTTTGTTTTCAAATTTTATTTGTGTATGAATGGTATTAGTATATTTAATAACATAGTAAAGTTTTTATAGCTTCTTGTATATTTCTTCAGAGATGTTTCATACTTGTAATTTTGTTCTCAGATTTTATGAAGGCAATATCACAATTCAGTACGCTGAAAGCACCTCTACATGTAAAACTGCAACTTAATATTTTTTAATTTAAAAATCTTCCTTTACGCTGAGTTTGAATTTAGGTCAAATCTACAATAATCTTGATAAGATAACTGCTAATCGAGAACATAATATATTTGATACTGTACTGTTATATATTTATACAGCAAAAAATACACAAATGTTTTATTTTCGTTACTGAAAATTTTCTACAACAATATTTGTGATTGCAGCTTCCTTTAAGCAATATAGTGTCTGTATTAGGAGATTGTGCAAGAGCTTTTGAACACAAAAGCATATAATATTGCATTGTTCGTACATAGCTTGTATGTATTTTTGGTATATTACAGCTATTGTAAAATATTCTTTTTGATTGAATATAATGGCCGTAGAGTTTCTTGTATGTTCTTCTCACGAGCTCTACTTTTTCCGAACATATGGTAAATTCAGTAATTTAAAAGAAATATTTTTAGTGACAATTCAAAAGGGTTTAGTTTAAGCCTAAATGAATATAGTTTATTTGACTTTGACTTATATAGTTGTGTTAATTTGGTGGGTACTTATAATATATATTTAATTAATTTTAAGATAAGAAGGATCACTATAATATATTTATGAGATGGTGAAGATTTATGGAAAGCTTATATGATATGATAGTTTTTAGTATCGGCCAATTAATAAAACGATAATGTGTTGCTCTGAAATAATAAGAGATTTATGAATCTAAGAAAATAGGAATGTATTTTCTTTACAAACATAATATAAATATTGAAGGCTGAAGCCTGCGAAATACTAAGGTATTTCTTTTTACTCAAATATACTTATGTTCCCTTAAAAGTATACTACAATAAAAAATATAGTCATTTTAAAAGGTGTAGTGTAAACCAATTTGATTCATATGTCACCTACCTACAGATAGGTAGTGTAGTATATTAAAGAAATAAAATAAAATCTTTTTATTTCAGACTGTTGGCCCCCCATAAGTGTTAGTATTTCTTAGAAACTATGTTAGTAAGTATATAATATTTAACATTGCATAATTTAATTTTTAATTTAATTTAATCCAATTTAATTAATATAATAAAATTAAATTAAATTTAATTTTGATTATATTTAATTTAATTTCTTCAATTTAGTTTAATTTAAATACTAGCCACGACATACTGAGGCACAAGCTTTGTGTACACGTGTGTATTAAAGTGTATGAAGATAATCCTAATTTCTTTCAATTAATTCATTCCTGTAAGATAGAACATTTATTGCATCATATGAAAATATTTAACAGATTTATCATTATGAATAAAGGTATTAATTACAATGAAACATGCACACCTTAGGAAATAGCAATACGATAAAGCGAAGAGGGTCAGCTGATTCGAACAAAGAATTCTCTTTAAATTTAGAATATCCTACAATTTTGGTGGCAATTGTGCGAGCGGTCGGAAGTGACGTAGCAGGTAGATAATAACAGTGGTGCGCCCCACATTGTGCAGCTTCCGGGGGCCAGGCGCTGCCGGCGATAATCTTCGATGTACGTAATTTCCAAATTGAACAAAAAATCGTGGAATTGCTTTGTTTTAAGAAAATTAAAAAATTTAATTATTTTAGCTGCAATCAACCAAACTATGTGAGTATTGTACGACGACCTGTACAGCCGAGTGGTTAGTGATCCTACCTACTAAGCTAGAGGTCCCGGGTTCGAATCCCGGTAGGTGCAAGCATTTATATACTGAATATGGATGTTTGTTTCCGAGTCATGGATGTTTAAATGTATTTATGTATTTTTATATGTATGTTATATGAATTTATGTATGTTTAAGTAAGTATATTGTATTAAATATATCATTGTCTTGTAACCCATAACACAGGCTATATATGCTTAATTTGGGGCAAGATAATTTGTGTAAAAGTGTGTCAATATATAAAATTCTCGTGTCATGGTGTTAAACATTTAACTACTCCGAAACGGCTTGACCGACTCTCATGAAATTTTCAGTGCATATTGGGTAGGTCTGAGAATCGGACAACATCTATTGTAAAGTTATTTCACTATTGTGATGTAGCGTCAAATGTTAACCCCTAAGTCAAGCTAGACCAGCGCTATTGCTATGTGTAGCTGTAATGTCAAATTAAAGCAGGAGATAATTATATTGATACATCCATGCATTGGCTTATTATTATTTTAATAGGTACAAATGTACCTAGCCATGTATTGAAAACTGAAACTCAAAAATTCTCATTCATTCACTTTGAAATACATACACTTTACACAAAAAATAATTTCCATGAATGTCAAGTTTATGCATTTTACCATTTATCACCACTTGACAATCGTTGATAACTATCAAGGCAATCAATCAACCAGTGAAATATTCAATATTCTATGAAATCTTCATGTTGATGAACTTGAATAATATTAGAAAATACGTCTATTAATAGAAGATGCAGCAATCCGTGTACATTTTTAATAAATAAAAGTATTAAACAACTATTATCTCCAAGAAATAATTTTCAAGATATATTTTAAATTTTAAAATCTTAAATTATTTCACTAACTCAAGTAAAGCAGAGATACAACTAACAGAATCAACAAGGGACCACAAGTTTTACCTCTTCACGAGTATGACGCAGGACTAGCCATCTCCCTCCCCGCCAAGTTTAGTGAAAGTTACGACCACTTATTGTTGTGAAAAAAACCGTTTTAGATCTGATTAATGGCTAGTTAAATCATATATAATATAAATATTACATATACATTAAATCAAATAGAAATAAAATCATATACAGTAAATTAAAATTACCAAAGTTAAATCATACTTTATTATATCAAGTCTCTATAGCTTTCTTTGTTCCCAGCCCCTCACATCGCCGTAGTGACCCTCGGGAAAACCCGCGTAAACAGTCGTCAAGAAACTGGGAACACCTGAGATCAACGCTTGCACAATTATAACATCAACGTTATTGCCTTACAACAACTTACGGTAATTAAACGCAAACAGTTCGTTTTGTACTTAAATAGCCTCAACTTTCAACAAGAGGGGTAACTTGAAATTTTAAGTATCGATCCATTTATCTATGCGTACAATAGACTCATTAGCATGTCGACGGTAGGCAAAATATTTATTCACAAAAAAATAATTTATGCCCGTTGTAGGTACTTATGACACCAGACGTGGTCGCTAACTATGGGCCTTAAGAGTAAGCTCATTGTCGCTCAGAGGGCAATGGAGAGGGCTATGGTCGGAGTTTTCCTGCGAGATCGAATCGGAAATGAGGAGATCCGTAGGAGAACCAAAGTCACTGACATAACCCAAACGATTGCGAAACTGAATTGGCAGCGGGCAGGGCACATAGGTCGACGGACAGATGACCGTTGGGGCAGAAAAGTCCTCGAATGGAAACCACGTATCAGAAGACGCAGTGTTGGAAGGTAGACCGACGATCTGATCAAGATCGCCGGAATACGTTGCAGGAGGGCAGTGCAGGAACGATCGTCGTAGAGATCTTTTGGGAGGGATTTGTCCAGCAGTGAGCGTCTTCCGGCTGATAATGATGTCACGCAGGCGGAAAATGATTTTAGAATTTTTCTGTGTCTCAGTTTGTCTGTCCGTTGCGCTAGGAAACCGCTTTGCCGATTTGATTTCATTTAGCGTTTGTTTTATTCAAATATAAACAATATGTTATGTTTTTAAAGTGATAACCCTCACTTCTAGGATTAATACACAAATAAAATTTGAAAAACATCCCGCATCGTTCATAAAATTTTGTTTTTCAAATTTCATTCAAATGTGTTTATAAACAAAAAAGTTTATTGAAATAACATGCGGAAGAAAGTCACAGCGCCTTTTCATATTTCAATGTGCTACATATAGACAAGTTGATAAAAAGTGAAAAAATATATATAAATATATAGTTGGAAGAAACCCATTTGAAAAGGAAGCAAATATAACGAAATGAAAGGAAAAACTAATTACGGGTGATCATAGGTCGCGAAAGTGGAAAAGGGAATTGTTTAAGGGAAAAAAACGGTTTACCTCGATTTCCGGCAATACTACAAGTCCTATGAAAAAGAAGATAAATAGCAAAGTTTCATATAATTTTATTATCTCACAGATTTGAAACGTCAAAATTTATGTGAAAAATTCCAATAAATAAATTTCTTGTTTTTTATTTTTAACAAAATATTTTTTTTTCAACGATATCTGGTGAAAAGTTACCTTTTAATTTCCCAAATACTACACTGTATTTTTTTTATTTGAAATATATTTTATAGTGTCACCTTATTTTGACTCTATTATCGAATCGATCAACCAGTGGGAACCTTATTGTAGTGAAAGGGTGGCTAACCAGTGCGAGGACATTTGGACAGGATGCCGGCCAGATTATGGCTAACACAACGGCGCCTATTTCTGCCGTTAAGCAATAATGTGTAAACATCACTGTGTTTCGGTCTGAAGGGCGCTGTAGCTGGTGAAATTAAATTACTGGGCAAATTAGACTTAACATCTTATCTCTCAAGGTGATAAGCGCAATTGTAGTGCCGCTCAGAATTTTTGGGTTTTTCAAGCACCCTTAGCGGCACTGCATTGTAATGGGCATGGCGTATAAATTACCATCAGCTGAACGTCCTACTCGTCTCGTAACTTATTGTCATAAAAAAATATTTGAACATAAACTCTTAATTTAAATTACAATGAAACATAACTTCTTCAACACTACGTGAACTCAATTTATAAGGAAAATCTCAAACTGTCCGGAATAAATCCGCTCGTCGTTTATAATATTTATGAGGTGTTTGGGCTGCTGTCATATCTCGAGGTTCGCACGCGCTTCCACAACATTGATTCGTTAAAAACATGGGGACGCCGCGTGTGGTGTTAGCTTTACGATGAAATGTAAACTCGCGATGTGTTTTCTATACTTTATGATGCATTCGTCTCATGGAATCAGTCTATATCGCTGTAGAATTTAAGTCTATCTCGGTCTGATATTGAATCTTAATGTGAGATCATGATAAAATGCCTGCGCGTTAAGATGACACCATTGGGAGGCTCCTTTGCACAGGGTGCCGGCTAGATTATGGGTACCATAACGGCGCTTGTTTTGTTCTTCTTGTGCCGTTCCAAATGTGTAAACGTTACTGTGTTTCGGTTTTTCGTAGCTAGTGAAATTACAGGGTAAATGAGACTTAACATCTTATGTCTCAAGGTGACGAGCGCAATTGCAGTGCTGCGCACAATTTTTGTACATTTCAAGAATCCTGAGCGGCAATGTGCAGGACGTATCAATTACCATCAGCTGAACGTCCTGCTCGTCTCATCCCCTATTTTCATAAAACAAAAAAACGATGCGGAACTCGAACTCGCGACCTCTCGCTTTCCATGCGAACGCGCTTTCCAAATGAGCTAACCGTTCGAGTGACGTATCGGCATTAAATCTTGTATGCTTTGTTCAACTCTCAGGTTGTGGCTTCATCTACAGGATCTACTTTACAGTTGATAACCTGCTCAACCCCAATATCTGCATATTAGGAAAAAGACTTGAGATGTCGATCTGTAAAATGGTAAAAAAACCTAATAACAAATTGTATGGAAAGAAAAAGTAAAAGAGATCTTTGTGACATCATAATGACGTCAGGTTCATGCACACAATTAAAACACCAACAATAAATTGTACTTTTTTCATTTTTCATCCAGTTTTCAAACTGAATCACTAATGTAGATCCTGTAGAGTTAGAAAGTTTTTCCGAGCACTGTGAGGTTTTTTGTTGTTGTCGATAATATACAATAATGATGATAATTGGATCACATATCAGGGCTGTCACACTGAGAGTTTTACCAATATTATTCGAAGTTATTTTTTTAACCGAATTCAAAAATGGAGAAGGTTTTCAATATGTCGATTTGTTATCTTTTATGTTTGTTACCTCAGAACTTTCGACTGGGTGAACCGATGTTGATATTTCCTTTTTTATTTGAAAGTGTGGTGGTCCTGAGAGCGACTCCAAAAATAACAATAATCGGAACTAGAATTAGATTCGCACTCGCAATTATTTTTATACTTTTGATTGCATATGTATATCTATGTTTTTTGAATAGTGTAAAAACACATTTATAGTTCAATTTTTTTTTAATGTAAAACGACAGTGTCCTGTGTACATATTTGTAAAGAAGAATGTATAAGTAGATATGTACTGCAGCTTTATAGATACGTAACGAACGGCGCAACAAAGTTCAGTACAGTTCGATGTCATTGCTTGACAGGATCTGGATCAGGCAGTAGTGAATTGCACCATGCACTTACCCCCACACAGCTACCATTATTTTTCTATGGGTAAGCTCCCCTTTAACCTGGAGACAGTCATTGTTATGTTCTCTAGGAATCACTAGAAATGATAAAAAATAAATTTTTCATCACATATCACAATTCGCTTCATATTCTCTTCATTTCTGTGCCGGTGAACATTAAAGCAGGCTTTAAAAGAGCTCTTCCAATCAGAAACGGTAATTTCAAAAAATAAAAAACCCGACTGCGTAACTTTATAATTTGGAAATGAAAATAACTTAAAACATTAAAGTCGTCATAACCGATTAGTAGGTTAAGTTTGTAGCAGTCAAAGCAACAAACAAAATCATAAATTTGAATAGAAAGAACAATAATTTATTTACTTGGGTCAATCTTATGCATGAAGATTTTACCACCAATAGTGGTGGTAAAATCTTATAGAATCGTAAAAAAAAAACTCGAAAGGGTAACGAGAGCAGTAGATGATTATTTAGAATCAGTGAAGGAATTTTGTGATATATGCAATGTAATATATCATTTAAACTAATAACTTAAAATGCTATATCTAAAATCATATTATAAAGTGGAAACATTTGTATTTTTGTATGTATGTTTGTAATGTGTTCACACAAAAACTAATAGATAAATTTCAAAAATTCTTTCACTATTAAAAAGCTGCATCACCAGTGAGTGACAACAAAAAAAAATTGTCATCGCGTGCGCTGCGGAAACTATTGATGATAGAACAAAAAAAAATCTACAGGAGTTATAGAACATATCAATATCTACAAAAAAGTCCGCGATACCATATATTCAACTACAGTAGTTTACCTAGTGTACTTAGCAGCTATAACTACTTTTTTACACAAATGATTTAAGTTTTCTTTAGTGTTAATTCTGCCAATATTTGACTTTAAAACAATTCGACACGTGTTTCGCCTCTACACAAGCTGTGTCTCGTGCCAGATTTTGGCGAGACTACACGTCCTGAGGATGCCTCGTGTAGAGGCGAAACACGTGTCGAATTGTTTTAAAGACAAATATTGGCGGAAGTAACACTAAAGAAAACTTAAATCATTTGTATAATTATGGATTTCCGCAAAGTAACGCCTAATTCAATAAATTTACTTTTTTACACTTCAAAAGTTGATATAAGTGTCATAATAACCAAAGCATATATTCATACCTCTGTTTTAATCCTAATGCCAGTAAAGACGTTACAATATCTGTAATAGTATATTTCATTACGAGTGCGGAAAGCCTGTCAAGTTGCAATGACGGTTCCTCACGTGTACTGAACAAGTATTTTTAGTATAGTTGCGAAAAAATGAAGCAATTTAATAGAATATCTAATAAAACACAATAAACTCAACTAACTAATCATTTATTTCCTACAAAAGTTATAAGAAGTGAAACCTAACCTAACTCATTGAATCAAATCATTAAATCTGATATTGAAAGAAATTAGTAGCTTCTTTTTAGAAATATTTGCATGAATCATAAAAACTTCTATAAGTTTTTATATTTTGTAAAAACTTCGTGGTTGGTTATTTCTTTTTAATAGACATTATTTTGACAGTTGGGAAAGAGAAATCATGAGTTCGGAAAAGGTAAAGAAAAGTTCCTGCAATACGCCACTTTTTGAGCAACTGTTTTAAAAAATACTTTTCAAATTATTAAATTCGAACATTCTATTCAAAATGTATAACGTATTAAGAATGTCAATCTATAGAAAATAAATAAATTTAAATCTCTTGTTAAACGCAGACTCATGTCAAAGGTTTATTACAGTATTGCTGATTACGTATACGATATTACAATAAGGTATTGAATGGTATTATAGTTGATATTTTATATGGATTGTGTGGTTCAATCTTGTGTCGGTTTGCTGGATTGCATTATTTTTTAAATATGTATGTTTACACTTTTGTAAAATTACTTTTTAGTATTTTGACTAGTTATCTGTTAATTTTTTTTTATGAAAATAAGGGTCGAGATGAGCAGGAGGTTCAGCTGATGGTAATTGATACGCCCTGCCCAGTACAATGCAATACCATTCAGGATAATTCTGAGCGGCACTGCAAATGCGCTTGTCACCTTGAGACATAAGATGTTAAGTCTCATTTGCCCAGTAATTTCACTAGCTACGGCACCCTTCAGGCTGAAACACAATAATTTTTATAATATACATATAATAAACATTATTGCTTCATGGTTAGAAATAGGCGCCGTTGTGGTACCCATAATCTAGCCGGTACCCTGTGCAAGGGAGCCTCCCATTGGTAGTATTTTTTACTTTAAACATTTACGAAAAAACGTAACAGTTATTTAAGAATAGTTTAATTTATGTCTAGTCAGTGTTTTAACTGCAAAGTATCAACTAAAGCGTATCAGTGGATTCAAGTTGACTGCCGCATTTTCCGAATGTAGTGAAAACTGTCACACCAAGTAATTGTTCTGCCAGTTACTGGGCTACAAGTTTCTGTTAATTCTCTAGTCTACATAGAATTACAGTTTTGTTTTAATTTAATTTTCGATAGAAAAAGGCATAAAAGGTATTTATTTTCCTTTGATCCTGATTCCTTTAGAATTCTTTTTGATGTCATTTCTAATATACTAGATACTACTACCGCGTCGGAAACAAAGAAGCGGCGCAAAAAACTTCCTCTCCTTTTTTTGCGTTCTTTTTAATAAAGTATACAATATTGTACTGTCATTGTTATTGCAATAAAATAATCAATAAATTCAGCAGTGGAGTAATAGGATTTACGGCAGAGCGATTTTTTAATAAAACAACATTTAAATTTATTTATAGATAATGCCTGAACAGTGGCTGGGACTTTATTATAAAAGTGTATACATTTACCCTTAGAGCTATTATGTATCTTATGAAGCCTACTAGAGTTATTTTATATAATGCTCCTTATTAAACACGGTACGAATAGTTATGATAATATTATAGTCATATTATTAACTGAATCTAGTCTTAAGTCTGAACTTTTTAAATAGGCGTGTACGGACAAATCTGTGAGAGAGAAGAATAGCAAAAAATATTGGCAGTTTTAGAGCCGATTGAAGTGAAACATTAGAAGTTTTAGCATTAAAATTTGGAATTTCATAATTCTTCAAAACAATTAAATTAATAATATCATTTTATTTTCAATAATATATTAATCATACAAAAACACTATTTCAACTAAGTCAAAGTCATAGTTCTTTATTTGCCAGAAACCTTAACTAGTAAAGCACAATACATAGATACAACAAATACAAATTGTACTATTCACTAAATCCATTCAATTGCACTTTAACAGTGGGAGGCTCCTTCGCACAGGATGCTGGTCAGATTATGGGTGGCACAACGGCACCTATTTCTGCCGTGAAGCAGTAATGTGTAAGCATTATTGTGTTTCGGTTTGAAGGGCGCCGCAGCTAGTGAAATTACTGGGCAAATGAGACTTAACATCTTATGTCACAAGGTGACTAGCGCATTTGTAGTGTCATGCATTGTAGTGTAGTCATTGATAAATTGACAGATGACGGATATAATATTAGTAAGGTTTATAACATTGTGAAGCGAAACCGCAAAAATACTTGCATGTCTGTCAAGACGAAACATGTGCCTGCTCTTAAATTTGTAACAACTTTACTTATGAATGTGTCTGGCAAATAAAGAACTTTGACGTTGACTTCTGCCCGCTGATGATGATGGTGATGAAATATTGCTAGCCAGGAAATGAACCCGTTGATTTTGAAACATACTTTATTATTACACCATTAGATTGCGATATCAAATGGAGTAAAATGAAGAATCCGATTCTGTGAAGTACTATGATTCGGCACATAGAGAGATGTGTTTGACTAAATTTTTTTTTTATCATGTTTTTTTAATACCAACACACAGTGCAGACATCTTCACAACATGATGTTCTAATATTGAATTATCATATTTTTTTATCAAACATGTAAACTATTATAATTACACCGTAAAGTGAATTGGTGCAAATAATTTAGATTTTTTTTAACATTACGTTGTTTACTACTCACTGTTTGTATACTGTTTCGTACTTCATTTAATAATTTAAACCACCTTCAAACCAGTGGGAGGCTGCTTTGCACAGGAAGCCGGCTAGATTATGGTTGCCACAACGGCGTCTATTTCTGCTGTGAAGCAGAAATGTGTAAATATTACTGTGTTTCGGTCTGAAGGGCGCCATAGCTAGTGAAATTACTGGACATGAGACTTAACAGCTTATGTCTCAAGGTGACGAGCGCAATTGTGGTGTTGCTCAGAAATTTTGGGTTTTTCAAGAATCCTGAGCGGCACTGCATTGTAATAGGTAGGGCGTATCAATTAACACCAGCTGAACGTCCTGCTCGTCTGGTCCCTTATTTTTATAAAGAAAAAAAACTTTAGTAAATACCTCAGTCACAATAGATTTTCTAAAATCTCCAATACAATCATATTTTTAGCCTCTCATTCAATTTAACATTGAGTATTAGGCATAAGTGCACTCGTCTAGTAACTTAAAAGAAATTCATTTTAATTATCACTAACAATAGCTGTCACTTCAAATCGATACAAATATTAAATCCAATGAGATAACACAGCTTATCTCCAATGAATCTCTCTTTGATCATGGTCCGAGTAATGTTTGTCTCAAAGCAGTATTTTAATTGCTTCATCGTTATTTTTGGATTATTTACAGTGCCTAGTATTTGCCCACACACGCGTCCCAAGGGGAACGTTACAATTTAAGCCTTCAAACGATTTTTATGCATTTAACGAACGTTTAATTGCTGTTGCGCTCGAATAACTCACATACGAAATAATTACAAACAATGCGTCTGCTAATGACTAAAATTACACTTAATATTAATTAATATTTACTTTTAATTCGCAACGTATTTCTATATGAATAAAACTTTGGCTTTGTGAGTGAATATATTTCTATTTTTCTGTTTATGCCACCGTTCTAGATGCAGATTTAAATCTTTTTTTTTATTCAAAAGGAGGACAAACAGGACGGCTCACCTGGTGAGGAATCACAGGAGCGTTGTAGGCCTTTAAGGAAGGTAAACGGGCTTTTTTTGAAAGTACCCATGTCGTATCGTCTGGGAAGCACCGTACAAGGTACCTCATTCCGAGCTTTGTAGTACGTGGAAGAAAGCTCCTTGAAAACCGCACTGTGGAGCACCACCATACATCCAGATGGTGGGTATGATATACTAATTTGTGGCGTGTCATGCGAAGGTAGAATTTGGCGGCAGAAATCAGGTAAACAGCTTCTCGGAACTCGGACTCCCCGTGATAAATGCGGTAGAAGACACACAATGAAGCGACGCGACGTCCCTACTCTCTACGCAACGCCAAGTGATCCAGCCGTTCACAGAGCACTCTGCGTTGCACGCAGTCAAATGGATCGAGCTGATACAAGGGTGCGCCAGATCAGAGATGACAGCAATACAAAAATCTTACGTCTACAAATAATCTACTTTAAACAATGGAACAAAGATTTTAAATTAGATCTTTTACACATTTTTGCTTCTGTTTCGAAATTTATACACTTAAGTCTACCCTTCCATAAGACACTTATTATTCATTTATTTCTTTATTAATTATTGATATATGACTTAATAATTAGTTACAATATTTATATAAAAAATAATAAAATAAATCTTAAATAATCGAATAAAATTAATTTACTACAAATAGAAAATATCATTAAGAACGATGTCGGCAGGTAAGGTGCCCATGAAGCTGGCAACGCTACCTCTTTGTATGGCCAAACTTATACTTTGACAGAGGTACGTACCAGATCATGGGTCACCTGTTAAATCGGTTAGACGCCTGGATAACTCTTTTATGAGTTTTTGTGTGATGAACCCAACCATCGTCTCCACCCCAAAGGGAACAAATATGTGTCCATCACCGAGTGATGAATATTTCCTCCGCTTTAGGTTATCGGAAGTTTCCGCCGCTACACCTCCCGCTCTAGATGAATGTTTAATATGAGAGAGACCTAGCGTGTCCACACAAGTCGCATCCCACACCAGTGGCTTTCCACGACTCCAAGGAATTATTATTATTTCTTTATTCACTTGAATCCTAACTGCAGTTTTCTCAAGTAAACAACCCATCTTTGACATTTATTGTTTCTTATAGAATACATACCAATATGATTGATCACTGCTTAAATAATTTATGCGTCCAGCTAGATAGAGCCTCTTTGTGTTAGACAACCGATGAAAAAAGGCCAGTTTTATTACTTTAGTGTGCATAACAAGCTACGTCTTACACTCGCGATTTGCATGTCATGTTGTGTAAGTGTGCATGCATTGCTCAAAATATAGGTTAACTGTCAAACTCAATTTTTTTCGACGTTGTCACAGCTGTTACAGTCAAAAGGTAATAGATGTTTGGCGTCTTGTAGATCTGTATAATTATAATTTATCGACGACAGAATCTAAAAGAGGTGCAATATGATTCATAGCAGTACTAGAGAAGTAGGTATAAGGCATTATATGTGCTGGGCGCAGCGAGATGTGATTGCGTTCGTACTGTGGCATGTTACGTATTAGACTATTTTAAGTGAGTTACGGCAGATGATGCCGTTCAATGTCAGTTGGGCAAGAAAAAATTGCACAAAATAAAATAAAAAAATGAATTGAGAACAAACTGACCTGACAAAACCGAATATGGTAGAAGAAAGGCCACAGCACGTGCTGTGTCGAACAATCATGGTGATATTTTAAATTGAAAATGTTGATGTAGTTAAATGTTAAGGAGATCCAAATGACAAGTACAGTGTCATGACAAAAAGGTGCCCCTCCGGAGTGGAAGCAGGAGTAAAAACTTGAACGTTAACGATGTGCATTTTTCATATTTTGAAATGGATAGGGAATCATTTCGCATAAATTGCTTAATTTATCAGTACAAAATTACTAGCATTTATGTGGTTAAATTCAATAATAAATTTTATTACATAAAAAATTTACATTTCAAAACTATTACAATTATTTTACATTAAAAAGTTTATCTCTCAGAAAACCAACTTTGATCCATTTCAACGACTGTCTTACGAATTATCAGGGCACGTGTCCTGACGCGAGTTTAACATTTTACACCTATCCCAAGGAAAGTGCTCAACGCCACTAAAAAAGTTTTCACTTTAAAATCTATTATTGCAAAGTCCATTCTATTGAAAATGCCGACATCAAACCCTACATTTAAGTACAATTATTTAAATGCGGTTTATCGTTACAAAAGTATTTCAAGCCATTGTCCCTAATACATTCACATGGCGAGTTAATTCGGACACATTGTCTGCTATTTTTCGCTTCTCTAATCTTGTTAAGCAAATCCAATGGCGTGACGTGGGTCCCGGATTGTGTTAAACGGAATTTACTTAAAATGGGAATTATAACGAATACGAAATGTTTTCCTGATATATTTAGTACATTTTAAGATTCTTTATAACATTTAACTCATAAAACGGAACAATTCTTTGCAGAATTAAGCTGTTTCATTTGTACTAATCCTTAATGAGTTGACCAAATCTGATTATTTTTTGCACTTGATGGCGGTGTGTAGACTCTGTCCGCCAAACTGCTTGAATCGTTCTTAGCTATACAGTTACCATATTTGTTAGATTTGTTTCATTTGGATCAGATCACATTACATAAAAGGAGCCAATTAGAGATTGTTAAAGAAAGGTGAATGGAAAAAAGTGAGGGAATTATGCCAAATGAAAATTATGAATATCACATGAAGGTCAGTTATATTTTCCTATATCTAGTGTTATTTTTAAGGAAAGAATATAATGTATAATGGATAGACGAGTGTTAGATCTTCAGATGTTCATCAGATGTTAAGTGATCACCGCCGTCCAAACTATATTGCACAATCAGAGGAACATCAGGAGTATTAACGGCCTTTTAGGTGGTCCTTAACCTAGGAAGATCTTATTACAGTTTCTTGTATGACGATGGTGATGGTCTATGCCAGTGAGCAACATAGCCCAGATAGTTCCGAAACTGAAGTGGCAGTGGGCAGGGTTCATAGCTTAACGGACAGATGGCCGTTGGGGCAGTAAACTCCTCGAATAACGACCACGTACCGGAAGACGCAGTGTTGGTAGGCGCCACACAAGATGGACTGACAATCTGGTCAAGATCGCCGAAATAGGTTGGATGGGGGCAGCGCAGGACCAATCCTCATGGCGGTCTTTAGGGGCAGCTTTTTTCCAGCTGTGGACGTCCTTCGGCTGAAATGATAAAGATGATGATGAATAAAAAATGAAACTAAAACAAGCAATCATATTTAAAAAAGTGTAAATAGTTAATAAGGTTGCCATTATAAAGAGAAACAAAAACACAATAAATCGCGTTTGTGCAGATAATAAAAATATTCACAAACGTAAGTTGGAACGTCAAGAAGTAGTTTTATGTCATGCACTTATGGACAATATCTTGAAATGTAGAAGGACTCCGTATACTTAAGTCTAGTCAGTTATAACAAGACAAACTTGGATCTAGTCTCACTAACAAGTACACGCTATTTGTTAGAATGTCGCAGAGTAAATCGGAGTATAGAGTAAATTGGGATTATTTTTTTCTTTTCATTATTTTTGCGACTACATTATACTTATTTTTTAAGCTTTTGGACGTTATAGAACTCGAATTATTTCCTCTGTGAACCATTCAAATAAATACACAAATATTTACGTACTTTTTTGTTAACCTAGTCTTGCTATAAATACTGAAACAAAGAAAAATAAAATCTATTGCAAATAACATTCATTACATTTACAGTGTGTTAGTTTAGTACACAATTATAAAACAATTTAAATTAAAACAGCTTATTCGATGTAGTCTCCATTGGCTGCAATACAGTCTTTTAAAGGTTGAGGCCAGTTATCACTAGAAAAACGCACTCTTTCCATGGGAAAATTTTTTACTGCCACATGTTTATCGACTGGATTTCTTCGAATTCTTTCCCTTACTGCTTTAACCACCTTTTTCGTACGAACACTACGTGGACAGGCCAGATCTTTTTCTGTCACAAACAGAGGAGGTCTCATTGTATCTATTAATAGCCCGGTACACAAACATATTAATAATACCAAGCGTATGGAGAGTTTTAAAAATTGCATTTGGCTCCATACCTACTTTGTGTAATGCAATCACAGCGATTCGGTTCAAAGAGAATAAACAAAGAGATAAAGAATCACCCCACTGCATTTTAATATTATAGCAAAATATTGTACAATGTATTGGCCTAGATATTATTAATAGTATAGGTCATATAAAAATGACAGATTCCATATTCAAATGTAATATTTTGTTTATTTTTAATTGTACATTAGGTATTTATGGCTAGACTTCAGCTCCATCAGCAATAGATGTCTGTACAATTCGATGCCACTTTAAGAGATCAATTTAGTATCAGTTAAGTACTGTACTCTAATTCATTTCTTCAAAAATATAAATTAAATTACTTTATGATTAATTATAACATGAGCATCTCCCGTGAAACGTATAATTGTATTAAAAAGGCATAAAAGGTATTTATTTACCCAAAATTTATTCCATTAGAATTCTTTTTGATGTTATTTTTAATATTCTAGATACTACTACTGCTTCGGAAACAAATGGCGCTCTGAGAGAGAAGAAGCGGCGCAAGAAACTCTTCCAACTTTCTTTTTCTGCGATCTTTTTAATGAAATATACAATATAGTACTGTCATTGCTATTGTTATTAAAAAATCATAATCTAGGTAGTCCCAGGCTGTCCGATCACTTAGATATTCAGCTGTGGAGTAGTAGGATTTACGACAGAGCCATTTCGTAATAAAACATTTAAATTTATTTATAAATAATGCCTGAACAGTTGCTGGGACTTTATTACAAAACTGTATACATTTATCCTTAAAGTTATTATGTATCTTATGGATTCTACTAGAATTAGTTACAATCAATCCCTTATTTACCTCGTGTTATAATAATGAAAATCACTATTAAGAGCAAACAGGTGACGATTTTTGTAAACGTATATTAAATTTTAATAAATGTACTAACTGAACTAAACAGTCGTAGAATATATTTCCTTAAATTTTTCTTTGAAACTCTCGTCAAATCAGCACAAATGTAACTTAGTTGCTGACGAACATTTAGTTCGTCAGCAACGTATCGTCGTTTACTCTGTGTAAATATTAGATCAATGCCTTCATAGTCGAATATTGTAATCGGCTTAGTTACTTGTACTTCCGAATATACCCCTCAATGGGATTAATGGCGAGCGTAGGATAATTAATGGTGAAATAGAAGTTCTTCGCTACGAGGGGAACGTTATGTGGAGCCTGTTTTAAGTCATTCGTCTGTTTTGTCCTATTAGGTACTCAAATATAGCAGTTAATTAAATATTTAAATTTAAATTTTTTATTTAAAAATGGCTCTGAGGACTTGATTAAGATTATTGAATAGCAATAACAATGACATTGTATATTTTATTAAAAAAGAACGTAAAAAAATGCTTGGAGAGTTTCTTGCCTCGCTTCCTCTCTCTCAGAGCCCCATTTGTTTCCAAAGAGGTGGAAGTGTTAGTGTTAGTTAGAAATTTATCAACGATACGTCACTCGAATGGTCGGCTCAGCTGGAAGAGCGCTCGCACGGAACGCGAGAGTTCGCGGCTTCGAGTCCCGCATCGTACGTAAATTTTGTTTTAAAATTAACTTAAAATTTAAAGTTATAAAATAAAAAATTACCACTGTTCTAAATACCTAGGTAACAATGAAAATGTTTAGAAAATGAAAAACGGCTTAATGTAGAAAGTTGCCAATACTTTAATTGTTTTTCGAAGTAATCTCCGTTCCTCTCTACACATCGCCACAATCGATGGAACCACTGAGAAAAGCAGTGGGTCCATTCTTCCTTAGGGGTCTCTTCTATGGCATTTTCGTACGCTTTCACCGCATCTTCGGGGCTCGTAAAGCGAATACCTCGAATTTTATCTTTGTTCTTGGGAATAAATAAAAGTCGCAGGGCGCCAGGTAAGGACTGTATGGCGGATGACTCATTATCTCGACACTTGCCATAGTCAAATATTCAACAGTCCGTTTTGCGGAGTGCGCTGAAGCATTGTCATGGTGAAGGAGAATTCTGCTTCGAGGGCGCTGCTGTCGAATTTTTTCCAAGAAAACAGGCAAACAGCGACTGATATACCAGTCTGGAGTAATTACTGTTCTTCTATCTTCTAGCACAAATGTCGCGAAATGACCTTTCCGACCAAATAATGAGGCAATCATCTTTTTTTCTTGACTTCTTCCTTTCCCTTAGTTGGCCGATCCTCGAAAGGAAACACCCACTGAGCTGATTGTCTTTTGGTTTCGGGTTCGCAGCAATATATCCGGCTTTCATCACCTGTGACGATGTCAAATACAGCATTTGAGTCACCGCCGTTGAACTTATCTAACATTTGGCGACACCAGTTCATGCGATGGTGTTTCTGGTCGTCGGTTAAAGTATGGGTAATCCATCTGGTACAAAGCTTCCTGACACCTAAATGGTCGTGTAAAATTTTTTGAACTTGACTATGAG